>NC_138967.1:305000-3032500 GCF_055761805.1 Camellia sinensis | reverse complement strand
GTGTTTTATTTATTTGTAAATTACGTGGCAAATGCTAATTTCTCTTTTTCTGTTTTCATTTAAAATGATGTGAAAATCATATATTGCCGTGGCACATGACAAAAAATAGGTGAACAATTGTGGTTTTTTGTTGTTTTCAACTGGTGTTTTTATGTTTTTAATTGACGTCTCACATGATAATTTCTGTATTTTTTTTTTCTTTTTCTTACTTGTTTCACCTTGTTTTCTTCTTTGAAAAGACTTTTTTCTGTGATTTTTGGTTTTTCAAAGTTAGGCACGTCACCAACTGAAAGGGGGTATATTCCCGTGTAAACACATACATATTGTACATGATAATATATTTGAATATAGTCTGTTTCACGTGTGTTACCAATGTTACAACCCTACAAAAATTAGGTCGACTATTATATATTTCCTAACGTTCCGTTATTACACATGTAACATAACTTGTCGCGTATGCGAAGGCGCACCAATGCCATATGCGAGTCCTCATCTCCAACCATTACACCATTCTTGTCATGTTCAACTTCTGGTATGGCATTTACTATTGTCATAACCTCTTTCTCGTCACAGATTGGGTGAACAGTTGTTGGATTATTTGTGTTTCGCCGTATATGATTACCTCTTCCTCATTCAGCATTGACATTTCTTTCTTCATTCAGCATGAACAGTGTTTGAAGAAGTGAAGACAGAATCAGATATTCATTCACAGAACCCAGTAAGATTTCAATGAAGACAGCAAAGGGTTTTATTCAGATTTATGAATAATCAAGTTAACGGTGTTTGAAGAAGTGAAGTTGAATAACAACAACCCAAAAATGTGACATATATATTTGAATACAGCCTCTGAGGACTGTTTTTTGGAAGAGAGATGGAGACATTCTCTTCAGCATTGACAAATCAATAGGTATTTCACAGATAATAAATCAATAGGTATTTCACAGATGGAGACATCCTCTTCAGCATTGACTCCAATGTCACAGAACCCATTCAGATTTCAGTTTCCTTATTCATTCTCAGACTCAGATTTCATGACAAATCAATAGGTATTTCACAGATAATAAATCAACTTTTTAATAATAGTGATAAGAAATCAAATTACCAATGTTACTAAAATGAATTTTGTAACAGAATCAGATATTCATTCACAGAATTAGATTTCATTTAGCATTTGTATACATCAATTTGAACTTGTGATCTGAAATTTTTCATTTTTAATGAGAATTATAAGAAAAAAAATCAAATGAAGAACAGACTGTTTTAAGAATCTCAACAGATGTATAAGAACAGGTTGTATTGGTTCTTCATAACCCTCTGTTTTTTAAGCTTTACCACGGGTTGATCTATATATATATAAGAACAGATTTGCATATATCTACCCTCATTACGAACAGATTTACAGATTTTTATATAAGAATAGATTTATATATAAGAACAGATATATATATATATATATATCTGCCTAAAATGTGTGAAATGTAACCGTAATGAACCCAAGCGCCACGGTAAACAAACAGATCGGTAATGAACCCAACTCGTAATGAACCCAACCCTAAGCAGATTGGAAGCAAGGGCCACACACACGTGAAAATCCTAACGAAATCGTAACGGCCATAAAGCATTACCTGAAGATCGGTTTGTGTTTGAGAGGGTTCATTCTTGTTCGCCGGCGCCAACTTACGCCCTAACTGTTCGATTTGCCGACCTGTTCGCGAGTCTTCTTTGACGCCGCAGATGCGTACTCCGGTGCCGATCGCCTCTGCGAAGCTGCCTCAGATGTCGTCGCCGCTGGTATACATGAATTGCCTCATTCGCTTGTTATGTGCCCTAGGAAAAATGTGTGTGTGTGATAAGGCATTGGGCCTCAGAATCAGAGGGAACATTCAGGGTATTTTGGTAAATTTAACCCAATAAGGGTTTGTACCCAACCCGTGAAAACAGTTTTGTCTCCATGTGACTAAATTAGCCTTTTTTGTCTAGACGTGGCTAATTTAGCCCCAACTTTCCTACTTAAACACCACCTAAATATGAAATTGTCATCACCAAGAAAATATTACACAATTTTGTATAAAAAGTTCACCAAAACAAGAAAAAATGTCAACCTAAGAGTCACTCCCAAAAGTTTAAATTTTAATTTTGTTTGTCTAAAAATATAGGGTTGAAACATTTTGTTTAAAAAGATAAGTTCAAATAAAATGACTAACAATACTCTCATATATATATATATATATATACAGTCCAAAACCAAAAAATCACAGTCCATTTTTTCTTTTCCCTCTACTCTCTATCTTTTTCTACTCTTCCTCCACGCCACTGTTACTGCCACTGCCATGACACCAGAGTCGCCGTTCGCTTTGCGCCCCCATCTCCTCCCATCATCGCTATCTTTCATTACCATTGACGTCATCGAAGGCCACTCAAATCTACAGATCGATCACCGTTCGTCTTCCACTCCACAGATCTGTCACCGTCCGTCCTCATCCATTTCACAAATCCATAGCCGTCCGTCCTCATTAAATCTACAGATCTGCGAGTCGACTGCTCTGCATAGAGTTGATCGGAGAGAACCGATAAGAGTAGGGTTCAGAAGATGTTCACATAGTGGTGAAATGTGTTGGAATAATTGTGTACAGTTTGTAACATGAAATAATTACACCAAATTATATATAAAATATATATATATATATATATATATATATATAAGTTGAATATAACGTAAATTGTTTGGGTTAGATTGAACCAAACCATATACCGAGAACCAAAAAATACTTACAGAGAAGTAGAAAACTTACAAACAGATTGTAAATGTCACGACCCGCTCCCCGTACCCAAGGGTTAAGCATCGTGATAGCTAGTAACTGAGGTTACCTCCGGCCAATTCTTAAACAAATAAATAAACGTGAGCGGAAGTAATATTTAAATGAGGGTACCAAAATAATCATCGGAGCTTCTATTTTTGTTACAAAATATATTGACCAAAAAGGTCGATATGTACATATAAAAAATATCATAAAAGTGCTGTGTGTGTCTATTCCGCAACCCGACTTTCCAAAAGCTATTTCTGAATTACATTGTTTCCTGAAAATTGCACATGGCAGAGTGAGAAATATTATACCAAGAGTATAAGGGATACGAAATAACCATGGATAGTTAGTTAGGCTAAAACATTTACATAACTCAGTTTGGTAAATAAATCATTGGTAAACAAATCATTTAAGTGGTAAAAACTGAAATACAGAAATTATGTAGATAAATAACTATAACCACGGTACAAAACAGAATAGAACAGAAGTCACAAGAGTGACAGTCAGAACAGAGGTACGGACTCAAGAGGTGGCTCGTGCGGACTATAGAGGTGGCTCCCACAACAGTGTAGCACTTATCTCCGCACAGCAGTTTATTCCGCATAGAATAGAGGTCAATGGATTCATAACAATACAGAGGTATAGATTCAAGAGGTGACTCGTACGAACTCTAGAGGTGGCTCCCACAACAGTGTAGCACTTAGCTCCGTATAACACTTTGCTCCGCACAGAACAGAGACCAATTGATCAGAGGGCCACAAAGTGACCAAACAGAGGCCAATGGTTATTTAAGTCCCCCAATGAGTGGGACTCCCGTGGTGGTATTTACAAAACATAATTGTTTAAAAGGTCATAGTCAAATATTATTTAAAATATAAATAAACATATCCATGAGTTTCCTTTTAAGCAAATAGGGTTTAGAAATAATCCAAGTAACTGAAATAATAATATAATTTATAATAATTTATAAAACATCACTTGTATAAAATAAATATGATAAGTCAAAACATACGTAAAATACATTATAACAACTCAAAATATAATATAATTCACCTTAAAAGTAATATCTTATTCTTTCTTTCCACTATCAAAACTCTCCCTCAGCTTCCATTATTTTTCCTTTGTTTCTCTCCTTTCTTTCTTTCGTTTCTTTCTCCAAATCATCTCCTCCCTATTTATAGGAAGGTAAAAGGCATACTTGGCCAACGCGTGGTCAGAGCGAATCCTTCTCCAAATTCGATTAGATTTTATATAGATTGATGCTAATCTTAAATAAATAATTAAGATAATTAGATCTTAGTTCAGATTCTTAATATAATTATATAAATAAATTAATCTCTAATTAAATTATATTTTATTATATACTCATAGAAAATTAATTATTTATTTTACTACCACATCCATTATTATTATTATTTATATTTTGACCCCTAAACTTTTAATAATTATATTATTTTACAAAATTACACATAATAATATATAATAAATTATATTTTTTTTTCTAACTGTGATTAAATAATATTAGTATAAATTCTACAGAATAATTAAAAATCTGGGTTGTTACAGTAAAAATTTGGAAACAAAAAACAAATTTGATCGAGGCTTGTGTTGGATACAGTTTCCTTAAGACAAATCCGTTCCCCGTTACGGTGCTCACGAGATTATTATTAAATGTTTGTCTCTCAGGATACAACGATCGAACCTTGCAGAAGCAGTACTACCACTGCAAGTCTAGCGAATCTTACTGCGCAAAATTCTCTTACAGAAAAGATAGAGTACAGAAGAATAGAAACACAAGATGAATTCAATGCCAAATGAATGTAATGAGGAGGGCCTGTTTATATAGGTAAATTGGTGGCTCTTCAAATGGTTATGGTGACTTTTCAAAAGAGTCACATCTTTTTCATGAAAAAGTGTAAAAAAAAAAAAAAAAAACATAATTGTTTTTTTAAGAGAATTCGAATTCTGAATCGAATCCTGTTTAATTTTGACTCAAAAAATTAACGAATTTGTCTAAATAAAATCAAATTTTCATTTAAATAAATTTCGTCTTAAAACCATACTCAAATGGTGCATTTTGGAGTCAATTTCTCACTCACCTATTATTTCCAAACTATTTTTCCAACAAAATATTTTGTTGTTTTTTGCTTTATTTGCTGCTTGAATTTTTTTTTTTTTAGTTCGTTGGGTTTGAAACAGATAGATCTGGTGATGTTTGTGGTGGTGGTTTGTGTTTGAACAAATCTGTTGATGTTGACATTTAATTTTTCTTTTCTTTCTTCTTGGGTTTGAAACAGATAAATCTGTGTCATATATATATATATATATATATATATTATGGTAGTGGTGGTGTTGTTGTTGTTGAAACAGATAGAGTTTTTGTTTTTGCGTTGAATATGTAAGGATGAGAAACAAGAAAGATTTCAATTGGGAGAGAAAAAAAATTAGAACAGATAGGGTTTGGTTTGGATTGCAACAGATAGATGTTGGTGTAAGTATGTATATCTATGAGTGTGTATGTTGGTGTATGTATGTATATCTGTAAGTGTATGTATGTATGAGATAGATCTGGAAAAAAATTAATATTGATGATGATGATTGCAATAGATATATAAAAAAGTTGACATCGATTTTCAACAGATAGAAAAAAATTGAACAGATAGTTAAATTTTTTGAATAGATAGATATAAAATTGAACAAATAAATAGAATTTAGGGAAATATTGAACATATAGGAGAAAAAATCAAACAGATAGTGAAAAAAATTGAGCAGATAGATATAAATTTGAACAGATAGTCAATGAAGAGTCAAATAAATAAATAAAAAGTAAAGGAATAAAATTAAAAACAAAATGTCTTCTAAGACTTTTCACAAAACTATTTCACAAAGTGTGAATTTCTCACTAATATAAAATATTCTCTAAATTTAATATCTTACACCCTCTTTAAATTGAATCGTACGGGGATGAAATATCCTCTGTTCTCCATACTTCTTGAACTCGAGCTTTATGTAACGTCGCTTGACCTGAAAATAGAAAGATGGTGAGCTGCCTAACGGGGTGCTGCCGGATAAACCCTCCGATGATCAAGTCAGCACACTTCGAGAAGAAGAAGAATAGGAATAGAGCACTTTAGAGAGAGAGAGTCGTGAATTCCTTCAGGTTGCTTACCTCTAACGTTCCCTCATTCCTCATTTTCTAGGCTAGCCATGCAACCTCAGGGAATGTGGGCGCACTACCTCTGTTGTCCTTCCCTGGACAGGTGGTTGTGCTCTCCTCTACCTTCCTTACACGTGTAGTGACCAAAACTTCCAAATAGTGTTTGTCGAACCGCCAAACAGTATTGACACATACCAAGAGCGGATTTTCCCTTCTTCGCATCATTGGTCCAGGTGGTTTACACAATCGGGCTATCACGACCAATCTATCCCTTAGGGGAGTAACACCACCATGACTGGGACGGCCGAACTACAATAAGTTGATTCATCTTAACTGACCGGCCGTGAGGCATGCGGTTCTTCATCTCGGCCCAAGTTCATTCCGGACTGTACTCGACTCGGTTCCAATGCATCATTGCGGATCCAACTGAATATCAGGCCGAGTCATAGCTCGGTTAAGCACATGCATGTCTCTGTATTCTGGTCGACGATCTTGCTCGGCCTAACGTGATGGGTCGGGGAGCCGTGTCGATTCAGTTCGGTCAGACACGGTCCGATCCTCGCAAGGCCCATCATCATATCCCGTGCTATTGTAGCTTGGCCGTCTTGATCGGCGCAAATCTCCCTCTCATGAATTTATCACCAATTTTCTCTTTCTACTACAATATGAGCTTGAACATGTTTACACATGTCTGTGTATGTTTTTAAAATTATTTTTGTGTTCACATTATGAATAGGTATATTTAACCGGGGTCCACAACTACCAGCCTAAATTGGCAGAATTTGCTAAACCGAGTGGAACTCTTTTAAGAATTTAGGCCCCTTCAAATTACGTCGTCCGATACGTCCCTCCTGCAATTATCAATGTGCTCGTAATGGCTTGATGAAAAGAAAAAATATATATATATATATATATATATATTTTGCAATATTATTATTCAATATTATTATATAGGTCACTTTTTATATATATGATTGTTACTGAATTATATATAAACTAAAAGTTGATAATCAAAAATTATAAATTAAAAGCATTCGTTCTCTAACTTCTAAATAATTAATTTTTCACAATTTATTTAAGTTATTTTTATCTAAAAAAATGTAAAGAAAAGTTATACCAAACAATCTGACATAAATTTCTAAATTAAAATAAGCAATAATTATCTCCTATAATCTACATCAAACACCCCGTATTAATGATAATGTGGTAACCCTTGTTATACTGTTTTTTTTACTTGGTGTGATGGATGTGTCAAATTATAAATAAATGACATGAAGTATAAATAAATAAATAAATAATTGTGAAAGAATGAGAGAACAAAAAATAATTGCAAAGAATATGAAAGGCTCAAAATTATTTATAAAATTATTCAGTACGTATAATTTGAGTTTTTTGGATTAAGTTTTTTTAAAATTAAGTTTTTTAGTTTTCGAATTTTTTTGTTTTTAGTGAATATTTTTAAAATTTAAATTTTTTTTTTACTTTTTTAGATGCATCTTACTTAGATGTATCTAAAAAGTAAAAAATTTGTGAAAAAATATTTTAAAAAATTAATAAATATATAAAAATACAAAAAATCTACTAAATTCTCTTCTTTTTTTTTTTTTTTGTATTTTTGATATTTAGTGAATTTTTTAAAAAAAAATTCACAATTTTTTTACTTTTTAGGTATATTTATGTTAGGTATGTCTAAAAATTAAAAAAATGCAATAAAAATTAAAAAAAATACGAAAAACAAGAGAGTAAAATTTTTTAAAAAGTATTTTTAAAAAATTCTAATCAAACAAAGTGATTAAATCTACTTTATTTAAAAAAATTGAAACCAAAAAGTTATTTCTCTTTGAATTTTTATCAGTATGTCTCTTATTCTTTACATCTTCCTCACCCTTACATTTTTCTTTACTACAATTATTGGCGATCACTATTAATTTCACCCTGTTATTCCCAACGTTTTCTCATCCTTTTTGCTCATCCGTACCTTTTCTTATGGCTTTGCTTACTAGTACTACTACTGCAACTCTTCTCTCCATACCACACCATCCCACGCTAGTCTCGTCGCTACCCCACCCATCAACCTCTTTTAATGAGTTGCTAACATATATTTAAAATTGACTTGTTTAATTAATGAATTAAATTCAAATAAATTTTAACGAGTTAATCACAAATCATGGTCAAACTATTTGATTCATTAATTATCCCAAAACCTTAAAAAAAAAACTTTAACCAGCAAATCACAAGTGAAGGTCGAATTAGTTCATTAATTATCCCCAATTCAATAACCTTTTTTTAATTCTAATATTTCCTCCACGGAAATCCTAACAACAAAGCTGGTGCTGGTGGTGGACCTAACGCAAAAAAAGCAATGCTAGCTGTTATGAAAATTTTTTTATGAAAATAATTATGAAAATTTTATAATTTTTTAATTACACTTAAAATAAAATATCACAGGTTAATCAAAGATAATTTAAAGATTATAAATTTTTCATTATTTTAATTCCTGACCCAAAATTCCCGGAGGTCCAACTATTCTTCTATATATATATATACGTATAGCTGCCATACAACACCAACCCAATCTCTCTCTCTCTCTCTCTCTCTCTCTCTCGTGTTTGCATTTCACCGCACAACCGCAATCGCAATGTGCCCCACCGGCACCACTGCCTCCACCCTCCACCCCGACACCACCGCCAGCGGCACTGCAGAGTTCCGATCAGCATTCGACGTGCTTGACGTCGATAACGACGGCAAGATAAGCCGCGACGATCTCCGCAGCTTCTACTCTGGAATTTACGCCGGCGGCGGAGAAGCGGCGGCGGAGGAGGTTATCGAAACTATGATGTCGGTGGCGGATTCGAACAAGGACGGGTACGTGGAGTACGACGAATTCGAGAAGGTTTTGGATTCGAGGAGGAATGTAAGTAGAGGAGGAGAGAGATTGGGGGTGATGGAGGAGGCGTTTAGGGTTATGGACAGAGATGGAGATGGGAGGGTAGGGGAGGAGGATCTCCGGAGCTACCTCCGGTGGGCTGGCTTTGAAGCTTCTGATGAAGATATCAAGGCCATGATCAGATTGGGCGGTGGCGATGGTGAAAACCACGGCGTCACTTTCGACGGTTTTCTCCAGATTTTCGCCGTCTGATTACATCAACCACCACGGCGACGCTGGCCAATGAAGAAATCTAGGATTTGGGTACGTTGATTTTAGGCATTTTAGTTAAAATGATTATTAGTAAATAAATTTTGTTGAAACCCTCTAACCTTTATTGTTAGCTGAGTTCAAGTACCCGTTCTCTGTACCATTTGTACTCCCTTAAAAGTTGAATTTTTAAAAATAAATTACAAATGCACTCTTTATAGTTTGTTTAAAATATAAATTATTTTTTGTGATTTAAAAAATTACAAATATTTTTTTGTTAGAATTTTTTATTTAACAGAATTAATTAAAAAATTAAAATTTTTAACTATTTATTTATACAATAATAAAATTATCTAAATTATTAATTGAACTTTTTTTAACATTATTAAAAATTATTAATTAACTTAATAATTTATTAATAAAATGATCTATTTGTTAAGAAATTAAAAATCTTAGGAGGCATAATGTAATTTCTAAAATCACATAACATAATTCATAATTTGGCTTTTTTTTTTTATTATTATATGTTGTATATAATTTTAAGGGTATTGTCAATTAATTTTGTTTCAAATGCACTTTATTTTTTATCTTTATTATACATAAAAGAGAGTGTATTTAAAATAAAATAGAATGAGAATAATAATTTATCTATCTATCTGTATATTATATTATATAAGAGAAAGAGAGTTTTTAAAAATATTGATCGTGGGAGCTCCAAACTCCCGTACTAATTTTGTTAATTTTTAAAGAAATTAAAAAAAAAAACAGTATTGTTTAGTTCCTTAAGTCAAAAAATCAAAAACAAAAAAAGGCTTTAATTATCTATGATTTTGAATTTTAAAATTCAAAACAATATGATAAGTTACTCTCACTCTTTTCAAAAATAATATTAATCAAAACAATTCAAATAAAAAAATAATAAATGCACTAATTATCTATAATTTTAAATTTCAAAATTTAAAATAATACGGTAAGCCACCCTCACTCTTTTGGAAAATAACATAAATTCTAAAACTTTAAAAATCCAATCAAATTAAAAATTTAATACAATTCTGTCTTTAGAATACCTAATATTTGATCTTCTTTTCAGTTCATCCAACTTCTCTCCAAATGTAATGATTTAAATGTTAGTCTCTTTCTTTGTCAATTGTCCAAACTTATTTCAAGTTTGTTTGTTTGTGGTTTTTTTTTTTTTTTTTTTTTTTTTTTGTAAATTTCTATTTCCGTGTGAGTATATATATATTTTTCTTATATGACTTTTTTTTTCCAATGTATTTTTTTTCCTAACTAAATTGTTAATAAATATATATCTGTTTAACTATCTTTGTTTTGCGAGTTAATTTGAAGTTTTATTTTTATTTTTTTGGGTGGATATTTGCGTATTTTTTATATTGTTGTTATTATTATTTTTGATATATGTAAATTGATATTGCAGTTATGATTTTTTTTTTTTATAGAATAGGACATCTTATATTGTTCTTTATGATGGCCATTTTTTTTAATTTCTTAAACAAAATTTTCAAATTTTTTTGTTTATAAAAAGTTAAAAACATTTAATTGACATGTTCATCAATAAATAAAATTTTAAATAATGAATATTGTTCCATAATTTATGGATTTTAAAAAAAATATCACCCATAGATGAATAAGAAAAATTAAAATAACACATTTTTTTAAACTCTTTAAAACTCTAACGGCACCTTTTTTATTTTTTCAACATTGTCTTTTTAAATTTGCAAAGATAAAAAAAAAGAACAAAGTTGCATAGTGATTAGTGGAGGTGGTAAGTATGGCAACAACAAGGATGATGATGAACTCAGTCATAGTATTGTTTGGGTGAGTTTTGAAAATGTGAATATTATTTAAAAGAATAGTAGATAGTTTGGGTTATGAATTGATTTAGAAAATTAATGTGTGGCTGAGATTAAGTGTGAATTTTACTACATAACAATTGAATATGGATCATATATTATTTTTTTATATATCATTTTGGATACTTTTGTATAACTATAAAAAATTATTATGATCATATGTTACTTATCATCTGATATATTATTGTTGTACTATTGTAATGAGTTTTATTATCAATGTCTATTATTAATGTAGTAGTGAGACGCCACATGATAAAGAAAAATATATTTTGTTATTATTATTATTGATAATATCTTTATTTATTTATTTTTTACAATGTTCAAAAAATAATTTATGTTTTTTTTTTAGATGAGAAGTCAACAATAAATTATATATAATTCAACTTATAACTAATTTGAGATTGAAAAGGAAAGTTCAAAAGAAATTATAATTATATATAATTTTAAAATATTTTAAAAAAATACAAAGAAAAATTGGAACTATAAATTATAATTATCAAACAACCTAATTCTATTATGAAAAAAAATTAAATGAAAATTTGATTAAATTTAAATTTATAATTATTAAATATTTTTAATAAGTCATTAATTTTTTATTCAGATTCTAGTCTGATCTAGTCTTAAATAATTTTTTAAAGATAAATATATTTTAATATTGATAGTTCTCGCAGTTTGTCTCTTGTGTCAATTTGATCTCTGTAATTTTAATTAGCTTTACTTTGACTATTAATTTTAGATTTTGTATCAACGTTATCCAATTGATAATATCGGTTAAGGTTTTTAAAATAAAATAGTTATTGAGCTGGTTGAGATTAACTTACTGAGTTAAACAAATTTATAATTTTGTCTATAAAATTATAACAAAATTATAAAAGATGCTACTCATGTGTGTGTTTTCAATTTAAAAAAAGTAGCAATTATAACAATTGGATCAAATTGAGATAAAATTATAAATTTAGAGTAAAAAACGAGCAAATTAAAATTGTAAGGACAAAAATAACACAAAAGTTAAAATATAGGGACAATTAATGTAATTTATTCTTTTAAGAATAATTTCTTAATTAATTTTAAAATTGTAAATATATATGCCAAACAAATATGAACATATTTCCTATTTTTGTTATAATTTTTTTAAAAATATATTTAATAATTAAAAATTAAATAAATAAGTGGGTCTACTAACTCATGGATTGAATATGAACTAGACGATTCTTCAAGGAGTAGGCTTAAATCAATAATTATTGACAAAAAAATTGACTTGAACTAAATTTTCTTGACTACTTTTTAGTGTTTAATCCAATTTTAAAACCTCCCAAATTAGCTCATATCACAAACTGATAAACCATGATAAAATTTAAATTTATTAAGACTAGAATATGACCTACAATTTAAGGTGGCTCTATCTTAAATAATTTTTTCATACATAAATATATATAACTATTCATTTAATTGTTTTAAACATAAATATTAGTTTTTTTAAAACTAAGTTCAAATTTTTTAATAAGTATGCATAAAGTATGACCATATTTCTTATTTTTATTATAAAAAATACTTACAAATATCTATTTATTAATTTAATAAATAGATAGGTCAAATGATTCATATAAGTTGAGAATAGCTCAAGACCGTTTTTAATAATTAGGTGAAAGACAAGTTGGAATAAATCTAATGTTAAGTCTAAATTTAATATCACAAGTGAATTTTAATCCATATTTACGTAAATCTTATAACATAAGACAAATTTTAATTTTGATGCTAGACAAATTTTTAGACTTAACAAAATATGAAAAAATTAATATGTTGACAAATGTAATTTACCACTATCATATGATAAATTAAATTTACGAAACTCATAAGACGAAATGTATTTATATTTTATCATAAATATAATTTTTTTGATTTATTTTTTAATTTTTACCAATTAAATTACGACATGTATTTGTTATAAAGAACTTAGAGCACACAATGACATAAGAATAAAAAAAATTCTCTTATATTTAACTGTGATAAAAATGAATAAAATTTAATTGATTTTAAATCATGTTTGCTAAATATTCTAGACAAATTTTTTAGATTATTATTTAATTTTAAAAATTAATTTTTAATTATTTATTTATATCCGTGAATAGTATGTGTAATTATGTTAGTTATGTATATTAAGAATAAAGAAGAGAATGTATTTAGAATAAAATAGAATGAGAATAACCATTTAGGTGGCTATTGTTAACAATGTGTAAATTGTATAAAATGTGTCGAGGATTAATTTTTTATTTTTTTTTAATATATTACTTGGTTCTTAACAAATGCCGATTGAGAGGAATATCATGGGATTATGAGATTAGCATTTCACTTCAAAATATAATCTCAAACTTTATTTATTTTTTTATTAGTCAATGTTAGAGATTATTGTTGGTATAGATTTTTTATTTATTTAATAGATTATAATTGTTTGGGAAGGTGATTTTGATGCTCTGCTGCACTTCTTATCAATGTAATGATGACAATGACATATTTTGTTTGTTTTGTCTCTAATTATGTAGTAATTATTCAGACGATTGGATGCGAAAACTGTTGAATTCACTCATGTGTGAAAGGGGTGATCATCCAAGTCAAGTTTGGTTGGCAACAATGGGAAGGCAACCAACCAAAGTCCACCTTGGTGGCCACCAACCATCTTGAAGAGTCAAGGATGGAGGCTGCCCAAAGGCTCTCCCACCTACTCCCTCACCTATAAATGGAGGTTGAGAGGAGAGAGCAAAATGTGTGGTGTAAGTGAGGAAGAAAACCGTGAACCAAAGAGTGCGAGAGATGTGAGGCGGAGAGACCGTCTCCCTCGGTGTGAGCGAGGGAGACGGGTGAGTGGCTGAGTGAGGAGAGTGTGAGCTCCTCCTCTATTGTAATCTTTCTGTAATCTCCTCATTGGTATAGTGATAACCGGTTACTCTCCCGTGGACGTAGGCATTGGGCCGAACCACGTAAAATATTGTGTCTCCTTGTGTGTGGGTGTGTTTTTCTGCTTGTTTTGATTTCTATAAGGTCTTGGGCGGGATCCCAGATCCCAACAAGTGGTATCAGAGCCTCGTCGGTGGCGTTTCGGAACAAAAACAGCGTGGTGTTCGAAACTGCCCAGAAATCAAGTTGCTCGAAATCAGGTTTTGAGCATACCAGGAGCAAGGGCTCGAGAAGAGGAGTCCAACCATATAAAGCAGACACCCAGAGGAGTTGGCACGCGCCCCCACGCGCCGCCTGAAGAAGGCGCGTGAGAACCAGTCTCGGCACGCGCCTCCACGCGCCGTGAAGGCAGCCGGCGCGTCGGCCAAGTCGCAGGCACGCGCCACACGCGCGGCGAGAGGAAGAAGGTGACTGAGCAGACGCGCGTCCGTGACACGCGCCAGGCCCACGCGCACGCCATGTGGACCCACGTCAGCAGCGACGTGTCATAATCTTCGCCACGTGTCATCCACGTGGCAGCCACGTGTCTGCCACGTCAGCGTGGTGTTGACCAGTCAACCAGAGGCAGGAGGAAGGATCCAGTGCTTCGCGGCTACGGTGCAGCCGCAGATCTGAGGCGTACAAAATGTTTTGGCTAGATCGAAGCCATTTGGAGTCCGTTTTTGATGATCTAATAGTGGTTTCCGACTATTTGGAGTATTCCGGACACATCCGTACGGTCAGATTTTGGAGACGGAGTTTCTGTAAAAAGAAGGCAGATTAGAGTGGCAGACGGCGTTAGGGACAGTGGACGGAATATTTTGTTGGAACACGGAATATTCCCTGAACTTCTGAAAATTGCAATTTGGCCCAACATTTTCAGAAAATTGTGGTGTGGCCCAGCTTGCGAGGATAGTTTTTCAGTGAGGTCCCTGGAAGTGCAGCTAAGGTTGGTCCTAGCTAAACGGACCGCTCCGGACGCAACCGCGAGGACAGAATAGTGAAATTCTGAACGGTTTGGAAAGATTGTCAAAACATGGGTGTTTGTCATCTTCAATACTCGAAGGAAGGTTGCCGGATATTGTGGAACGCTGCGGATTCACTGAAGAGGTTAGAATGGGCAGATTCTGACCCGATTGGACAACCAGATACAGATTGAGATAGATCATTGAAGACCAGAGGAGATCAGGCTTGATCAAATGGCAGATCGAGGGAGATCAGGATTGGTCAGGGGCGATCAGAGGATTGCAGACATGATTATCTCAAGATCAAAGGTCTAGGAAAGTTCTGTCAAAAAGACACTGTCTAAGGAGACTGGTTCTTAAGTGGGACCGGTTGTGACCCCACCAGTCTTTCCTGGGAACTTTCCTGGTTGTTGAGGTGATCGGAGGATCTGGTTCAATCAAAAGAGAAGACCATTCATCGACGGATAGATGATTTGGCAACCAGTACAGGCTCAGGGAAATACTGTGGCTGTTGGAGCTACTGTATACGAGAAGGTACTAATGGTATGTGGACATGTAGAACAATAGTTGCAGAGGAGCATACTAAGCGCAGAAGTACAATTGCAGACGTGCAACAGTGCAAGGGTACGCTAGAGTGTCGTACAGAGGCGCGAGAAGAGTGTGCAGCAGCGGGTTGTTGACAGTTCACAGGAACTTCCAGACAGAGAAATTGAGACAGGTAAAACGCAAGAGTGCGTGCCAAGGAGTGGCAAGTCTTATTTCTCTATGGTGGTTTCTTTAGTTCCATGGCAGCAGATGATAGAGTTGATGCAGATCTCTCAAGCAAGCTTGACGCAGGGAGACCAGAAGCCATGGGTACGAGCACTATGCACGGAGTTGCATAGTGGTAACTTGTACAGACCGGTGGAAGTTGTCTTGACAGAAGGGCTAACTGTCAAACATCAGTACGGACAAGTGAGACAGAACCGAACATCAAGGATTGCACCACAGACAACAAGCGTATGTGGAAACGCCAGGAGGTTGTTCAGAAGTGCAGAAGGGCAAAGGCTGGTTGTTCAGAAATAAGCTCCGAGCAAGGAAACTTGAGGATGTTGATGTGTCAAACTCTGAAGTTTTCTAGTTGCTCCAGTGTTCATCATGCAAGGAGTTGCATGATAGTCAAGGGCATCCAAGCAGGGGGTGCAGGACATCCAATCAGGGGGTGTCGGATATCTTGGTTGCGCAAGTTCAAGGATAGCAGGTATAGACATCCGAGACAAGAAGCATGGAAGAGATCTGTGGGAGATAGGAGCAGTGGCTCTCTCCAAATCAAAGAGTGGTGTGAGTTGAGTTGAGGATGTCGGATTCCCTCCTCCTCTTGTATCTCTGGTGTTTTATCTCTAGCTTCAGGGGATGCAGCGTCTCAGTGAAGAGATGCAGACTTTGTTGAATTTGGGCGTGACAAGATTAGCAGCAGTGTATGCAGTGGATCACCTCACATGGGTTGAGGGGGTGATTTGTTGAATTCACCCATGTGTGAAAGGGGTGATCATCCAAGTCAAGTTTGGTTGGCAACAATGGGAAGGCAACCAACCAAAGTCCACCTTGGCGGCCACCAACCATCTTGAAGAGTCAAGGATGGAGGCTGCCCAAAGGCTCTCCCACCTACTCCCTCACCTATAAATGGAGGTTGAGAGGAGAGAGCAAAATGTGTGGTGTAAGTGAGGAAGAAAACCGTGAACCAAAGAGTGCGAGAGATGTGAGGCGGAGAGACCGTCTCCCTCGGTGTGAGCGAGGGAGACGGGTGAGTGGCTGAGTGAGGAGAGTGTGAGCTCCTCCTCTATTGTAATCTTTCTGTAATCTCCTCATTGGTATAGTGATAACCGGTTACTCTCCCGTGGACGTAGGCATTGGGCCGAACCACGTAAAATATTGTGTCTCCTTGTGTGTGGGTGTGTTTTTCTGCTTGTTTTGATTTCTATAAGGTCTTGGGCGGGATCCCAGATTCCAACAAAAACCCTTTACTATTTTGAGTTTGATATCATTGAAATAACAATGAAACTGACAAAAGCACCATCATACAAAGGGTAGGCTAAAACCACAAGATTTCAATCAAATCAAGGAAAAGTAAGATTTGCATATATAACTTGATATAATGTTTTACCGTGTTTGGTGCAATTGCTTTTTTTCTTAATTTTTTTTTTATGTATAATTTAAAATATCAGTATTTAGCCAAATGCTACGACAAAGGACCCACTCTACAGAATCACAATAAAACGTCATAAAAATATGGAAATATTACAACTTCAGGGTACCATTTTAACAAATCACAGACAGGACCTTGCAAATGAAGTAGCTTGCACCTCAGTGTCAGTTAACGCCATTTTTTGTTGCACAAGTGAGGCAGGCCTTGTGTCAAGAACCAAGGGGTTATAAATATAATAGAGAACAGATAGAGACTCACACTAAATCAATTTGGCCACTGTAAACAAGTGATTGTATCGACTTGTATCGTATAGCGTAGGGATCACCGGCGTCCAAGCTCACTGGATTCTCTTCGGCGCTGCAAAGTTCAAGGGTGAACAATCCCAACAAGTTACCCAAAGTCAAACAAACTATCCATTACTCTATTTCTCAATAACTATTTTATTTTTTGCTTACAAGGTTTTAAATGACCATGTCAGTTATTGTCATAATAGCAATAACGTTGATGATAATAGCAATAACGTTGATGCAATTATAGGGTGTAACGGTACTGTAGCGGTAATATAAAGACTGTTATGGCCTTTAACCTTTAGGTAATGGTGACAGCCATTACAATTGTGAATTTTTGTTACACTGTTATAATGGCTATGACAAATAACGGTAACTATCACAACCATTACGTAACGATGTTACATAACGATTCCGTCTACTTTTTAAAATATTGTTAGCTTAATAAATTATTTATACGTCATAATTTATACATAAAAACTACTGCAATCTTATACAAGTTTTCAACCAAAAAAAAACTTACAAACAATCTCAGTTGGTTATAGTTTTTTTTTTTTGGGGGGAATCTATATCCGAACGTTTAATGCAATTTTTAGTTATAAGATCCAAAATTTCATTTGGCTAAAACTAAAAAAGCCCTTCTTTTTTTTTGGGGGGGGGGGGGGTTGACTTATTTTGCCTTTTCCATTTTTTTTTTCAACTTTTGGTCAAATTTTTAATATTTTTTATCTTGATTAGATGAATCTAAATATTAAAAAAAAAATTGAGGCAATTTTATAAAATTGAAAATAAATCAAATTTTATCAAAACAAGCTCACAAAAATTGTCATAGTTATCTTTTTGAGTTTTTTTTTTTAAATTAAAATTTTAAAGAACATCATCTAGTGGAGACAAATCTAAAAAGTAAAGAATTTTGACAAATTTTTTTTAAAAACTCACCAAGCCAAAAGAAGCCAAACTAAAAAACAAACCCAAAAAAAAGAAGGAAAAGGCCAACTCCGCAAAAAAAAAAAAAAAAAAAAAAAAAAAAAAAAAAAGAAGAAAAAACATAAACTGAAAACAATTGATTATTGGAAAGATGGGGGATTATCTTTTTTTGTTTCTGATAACAGTTTGCAAGAATAGAATATAGATTACCTGTCATCAAGCTGGAAAGCTCCCAAGGATCTCTTTGCTCTGCAGATGACATATGTGTCCAGCTGGGGTTCTGGGACTGCAAAACATGCAGAAACAAAAAGCAACTTTCTCAATATATACATAGCATGTGGGTACAAAGCTTTCTCATGCCAATAGCTTTCTGTTTCTTTGTTACTTTGATGAATGTCATATTATCAACAAAAAATGAGACATCCAAGATCCCAAATTTATATTGCAGTTTTTTTAATTGAAAGGTGAACATATATAAAAGTAATATCTAATAATGTTGTTCAAATTATACTGATCCCTTCTCAAATATTTCTCTTGCCCATTAATTTGAATACTAATGCTAAGATGTCAGAACTAAATACAAACTGTCATAATTAAGGGGGAAATGCTACTAAAAATTTCAGGATGACCCATGTAATTATCTGTATTAAGTTTTTTTTTTTTTTTTTAGCACAGTTCTTATTAACAATGGATCTGTATAAGATGTATAGAAATATCTACTTTTCATCAACAACAAAGACAAAAGAAGCTTTTACCCTAGAGTTTGATTTCACAAAATGAGCCCCTTAGGTAAACTAAGCATATGGCCATGGAAAACTAACTTCAATGTCTAAGAATTCAACAAATTACAAACTTTCTGCAAGAAAGAAATTAACATTAACTTGGACAAAGATGAAAGGGTTACCCATGTCATCCTCTTCGCTTATAACAGATTGCTTTAAACTGGACTTATAACGATCAGGCAATTTTGAAAGAACTGATTTTTCAAAATGTTCTTTCAGATCTTCAATGCACCTGTAATGGTAAAGTCATACAAAAAATTTCAGCGATTCGTGTTTCCACTTCAAAACATAGAAGAGCACAAGGAAAATAAATAAACAGCCCTCACCTTTGGGCATACTTTTGTTCTTGCTTAGAAAGCCGATTCCAAAGTTCAGTGGTTTTGTGGATGTGAGCCATGTATTTCTCAATCTGCAATAGAAAGTCAATCAGGCAATCATAAATAGGGCTGCAAACAACCTGAGCCGAGCTTTGTAAGCCTCGAATTGGGCTCATTTGTGTTCGTTTATACTAATCATGCCCAAGCTTAGCTCAAAGCTTGATAATGAAGAAAAAGTTTGGTTTAACAACCAAGCTCGGTCGATTTGTTCAATATTATTCTATATTAGATATTCATATATAATACATTTCTCAAAATATAAATAATATATTTATTTTATTATTTAAATAAATAATAATCGAGCCAAACTTTTTGAGACAAGCTTATTATAGCTCGAGCTCAGTTAGTTTATTAAACAAGCCTAAAAATCTGGCTCAGGCTTGTTTACATACATAACGAACTAAGCTAAGCCAAGCTCGCAAGAAGCTCAGTTAATTTGCAGCCCTAATCACAAACCAAAAATCACGCAATAACCTAACTCATGGCAAGATGAATTCCAAGAATCCATTCTCTTTGGCTAGCTTTCACTGTATTCTAGTAATTTTTCTTTGAAACTTATTTAATTATGAGTTCAAGATTCACATAAGAGATATTTTCTCCAGCTTCTTTCAGTGACTTTGTTGAAGGACTATCTTTCACATAATAGATCCATTAGAGAGGATGGGGTAATGCCATAAAATGGTGTGATAAGCACAATGGACTTGTATGAATTTTATAAAAAATTTAGGCACACCTTTAAAGCAAAGCAATAAAGAGTTCAGTTGTGAGAACCTTCTGGAGACGAATACGAATATATGATCTTAATAGAAACTGCGTCCTGTCCAAGTCCATCTGGTAAAGTGATACAGTGAGTGGATCGACACCACTTGTCATGGATTCTTCCACAGTTTCTTCCTAAATATAAGCAACAAAATTGGCATAACAAACATAATTAGCACAATGATTGCACACCATGCAAACCGGAATTACATGCCAGGATTCAAATGGATGACAAATTCAATGCAATATTTTGCAGACATTTTTGGTTGCTTGAGGTATACAAATGAGGTACACCTAGAAGACAACAGATAAATACAACATTCCAAAGCATCATAAAAGACTGTCGATGCTTTTGAGAAGGAAAAATTAATTGCTGGAAGGGCTAAACCTCATGTAATGAAATATTGATCACTCCATGTTTAACCGTCACTACAGGACAAATTTCTACCGATAAATTCATTTTCCCAGATGAAAAGAGAGAACTACATAATTAGAAGCAATCCCTGTGATTAAGCTTCATCACAAGTCACAAGGTCGTAATTGAACTTCTGGAGGTCTTGTGATCATTTACTCACAACCATTTCACCATTCTTTTTTCTTTTATCTTGTTCAAATATCAACATTGGGAAGACTATATTGCCTGTCTTTTGCTTACTAGAGATCTGCAATTCAGAAAACAAAATATACATCCCCCCCCCCCCCCCCAGGTACCATGCTTTATGTTTACAATAGATTACCAATCCAAAGGCCAAAATCAAATCAGCCAAGGTTGTTTAAGGATTGTTCTGGAGAGATGTTGCAGAATTTCAAGGTCACTCGGCCTGTTTTCAAAGTTCAAACTTAAATTGAAACCAATGGCAATTGGTTTTCTGCTATTGAGATAGAGCATCTGACAAATAACAATATCCATATGCCAAACTAGTCCATCATCTTATTGTATAAAAATTATAACTTCTCAACAGATTATGGACTAGAGAACTAATATACCACAAGAGTTCCATTTGTACAAGAGCTTTATAGATACATGCATATGACTCTCTACGTGGCTGGCCAGCTCTCCACCAGTATAATTACCACTGCATATAACTCATCAACCATAAAAACCAACAATGCAACTATGCTACTATCACTACCACAACTACTTCAAGCCATTGCTATTGTTGTTGTTACCACAACAGCCACTACCACCACCTCCGTCAAAACTAGCCACCATAATCTCACCTCCCTTCAAACCACCATCAACCTCCATTGGCATTCCCTTCCTCCTCCAGTTTATAGTCAATACACAGATTACATACAAGCCGCTACTAAAAATATGAACAATAATTTCAAAAAATTGAAAAGTTATCATTTTTGCTTCCACCTAATAACTCATTTCTCCATCACTTTCCTGCTTATGTCATATAGCATCTACCATTTAATCTGCTAACATTGCAGAATCAAACAATTACTTTAAAAATAAATCTACTTAGACAAATTAGACATATTCAAGGTAAATACTAAAATTTACGCATTTCGATATTTTAACAAGAATGATTGACTAAATGAACTAAGAGTTCCCATTACAAAAATCTACATCAAAGAGAAAACATCTAATCGTAACTTGAAGCATTAAGAGGCACTGAAATCATTAGTTCTCACTTGAATTGTAGAAAAATTTAGAAAATATGCATACACACACATACACATGAATTCTAGAGAACTGATCTCCACATAGTTACTAAATTGATTCCATGAAAAACAAGTTCAACTTTTGCTCTTGGTGCCTATGATTTAAGCGTTCAGTATTGTATTCCGGTGCAGATCAACTATGTTCTCTCCATAAAATTCGATTCTCAATAACATCTAAAGAAAAAAACAGAAAAACAAAATCAAATCTAAATCACCATCAATTGGATCTGTTCTGTGGATCTCTGAACCAGAGAGAGCTCGAACTGAAGAATCTCGGGAGCAGCTTTCTCGTTCCGCCATGACCGCTTCAAGAGCTCTGCATCGGTAGTCGAAATCAACGATTCGTAGTCGTCCATCATCGACCCTTCTCCTGATCCCGATTCCATCTCTCATCACAAAACCCTTCCCCTCCGGTTTGCTCTCTTCTTCTGTGTGTGTAAAGCAAAAATGGCGCCAAAATTAGAAATTGTTGTTAATTTCACGGAGAAAATGGCGGGAAGAGAAGTAGGGAAGTGTTGCAAAGAAGACGGATCACGAGTTCGTGCATGAACCTAACACCACTCGATTGCCTCGAGATTTGAATGAAAAAGGCATAAACGGCTCTGATTATGAGGTTGGACTGCATTTATTGTGTTTATGTGGTTTATAAATTTAAAGGAAGGTTTAGAAAATAAAAGGAAAAAAATTATGTGAAATTAGTTAAATATAAGATATTTTATTCATAATTTATCAATATTTTTTCTTTTCTTTTCATTTTTTAATTTTTTTTTTCTAAATTTATAAACCAAACAGGCTTTTCTCATGAATTTCAAATTTCAAATTTCAATTTCAGAGAATTTAAAAAACTTATGGACCTAACATGAATCCTGATTTAATTATTTGAATAGTTTATTTTGTAAAAAATTTTGTGTATATTATCTATGAAAAAAATTTAAATTAATTTAATAATTGCACCTTTTTCATTTCATTGAATTAGCCTTGGAAAACATAGATGACATGTATTTTTTTAATACAAACCATTCATTTTATTGAAAACAAATACAATAAAGTGGAGAGGTTGTGATTATTGACTTAGTTTTTTCATGAATGATACACATTCATAGAACCTAACAAGGGGTCTGTTTGGGAACTTAGGTTTGTGTTTTTCTTTTTAAATTAAAATAGTCAATAAATACAAAATAGATTAAAATAACTAATAAAATAAAACATCACATTTGAGTTTTTTGAATTAAACTTTTTGAAAATTAAATTTTTTGATTTTCGTATTTTTTTATTTTTAATGAATATTTTTAAAATTTTAAATATTTTTTTTTATTTTTTTAGATGCACCTTACTTAGATGTATCTAAAAAGTAAAAAATTTATGAAAAAATATTTTTAAAAATTAATAAATACATAAAAATATAAAAAATATACTGAATTCTCATTTTTTTTTGTATTTTTTGTATTTAGTGAATTTTTAAAAAGTTTTTTTAAATTTTTTTTTACTTTTCAAGTATATTTATGTTAGGTATGTCTAAAAATTAAAAAAAATTGCTCAAAGTATTAAAAAAATTCAATAAAAACAAAAAAACATGAAAAATAAGAAAGTAGAATTTTCTAAAAAGTGTTTTTGAAAAGTGGTAACCAAGCATGATGAATTATTTTTTTTCTCACAATCATCAAATCAACTATAAAAGAAAAAGTCAATTATCATTTCAATCACTACTTTTTTAATAGGGCTAAAATAGTCAAATAACCAAAAAAATCAATTAAAATAACTAAGTTCTAAACGGAGCCAAAATAAACAATTGGAATGATAGAAATTGGACCGGTAATGTGTCTCACAAGTCCATCAAGGACACATATATATATTTGAGATAAATCCAACACTTTTTTAAAAGATAAATATAATAAAATTTTGTGATTTTAATTACCCGATGAATATGATAAGAGGATGTACATTAGCCTCAACAAATTAATTTTCTAGCTAAACATGGCTAGTAAATCATAAAAATAGTGTTCCACCAATCTTAACAAACCAATTCTATAACTGATTATTATTTTTTTTTGCTACAATAACTTAACAAATTTGTTGAGATCCTATTCACTGTAAATTCAATAATTTATCATTTTATGATAAATTTGATCCCACCATTTTTCACTTTATTGAGTGAAAAATAAAGCTAAAGTAAAGAGTCTAATGAACAGTGTATCTAAAAAGGCAGTTACGTAAAATAAAAATGTGATTTTTGGATTGTAATTTGGTTCAACATTTATAAAGTTTGCTGTGCATGCTTTAAGGACGGAGGCTTAAACATGAATTAGGGCTATTGGCTTGGTAGTTGTGTAGTATTTTTTTTTTTTTTATTAGCAAAGAAAAATTTTATTAACAGCATAAAATTAAAAGTACAAAAAGATGACATACATCGAGAGAGATTTGAAAAATACAGAATACCTATATTATTGCTACTTGCATCCATACAACCAATCCCTTGGCCTCACAATTTTTTTTTTTTTTTAAAACAAAAAAATTAAGAAGAACTTAACTAGAAAATAAAATAGAAGACAAGTATAGTATTACTTTGTAATGTGAGCTTCGGATTGGACTCTATAGGAGAGGAGTTCATGTACCTTATTGTGTTGTGATTATTATTATTATTTTATATTTATAATAATTTTCCTATTAATTTAAAAAAAAAATTAAAAATAAAAATAAAAAATTTATGCACATAAACTTAAAAAATAATTTAAATTATCAAAATGACGATGGGTCTAGTCCCAATCTTGGATGGTAGACATCTAAGGCCATGTTTGGCAACTGTTGAAAATAGTCAAAAAATTAATACAAAAATTTAACATATTTTTTTTATACATTTTTTTTGTAAGAAAAATAAAAAATTACTAAAAAGTCAATTTCTAACCAACCAAGTCTCTTTTTAAAATTTATTTTATACATGTGTTTTTAAAACTAATAGTAACAATTTATTAAGTACTCATAACATTTTGCATAAAGTATCGACTGAGAATGAAAAGATTAAGAATTTTTAATTTTTTTTACATATAAAAAAAATTTGATTAAATTTAAGGGCATTCGGTCAATACATTCAAATTTTAATTTTGTTTAGTTAAAATTAGATAATACTTTGTCTAATAGAACAAATTTAAGTAAAATGACTAAAATATCTTTATATATCATCCACGGTCCCAACTCTCTCTCTCCCTCTCTCTCACTCTTTCTTTCTAGATACAAACCCTTCCTCTCTTTCTAGATTATCTTCGATGACCACTCCTCCGACAGTGCACAGCAGACTCCCACATCCTCGCAAGACGAAGCTATGGGTGTTGATTTCCGGCCACATAACCAAAGGGGGAACTAAGTTGGAGAGCATCGGCAGAATAGATTAAGCCCGAACAACCTGTCATAAAAAAATAAGAATCCGATGGTGGTTCGTCCACCCAGGGGTACTCCAATGATCAAGTCAGTAAATAAATATCTCTCAAAAGATAGCAAATTGTGATTAACTAACAAGAAAGAACCTACTGCTCTAGTCTATCACACATACCTGAGACCCATGGGGGTGCCCTGCTTTTATAGCCAGCACTGGCCTGATCCCTATAGAAGCCTAACTTCAATAAATTTAAGCTCAATGCTCATCCTGGACTTTTAGCTAGATAGGGATAAACTCTCTAAGAGTTTTATCTTTATTCAGACTGAGATTCTCCTTTATTTTAGAACTCTTATCCCTTATCCGCTCATCTCGGATTCCTATATTTCTGCAGATAACCTCGGCCTAACCGAGATCACCTCGGCGTCAGGACCAGGCCACGTGGCACCTCGGCTGACATTTTGATGTCACCTTGGCCACGTGCTGTCATTTACAAAATATGTCCCCACAACTGCCCCTTAGGTTGTATTACCTCAGCAACCTGAGATGATGGAACCTACATCGCTTATTCATATATTATGTCAGCTAAAATTCATTCTTTCCTTCAACCAAGATCATGACTCATCAATTTCAAGTACCCACGATTCAACTGTCCATTTTTACCAATGATCAAGAACCAAGAGTCAAGTTCTTTTAATATCTTAACCGAGATCGCTCCTTTAGCCAAGGTTTTTGCTTCATTAATCAAGAACTCCAACAGTTTTGACTGCGCATGAGTTGTCATGCTCGGTTTACTCAACCATTTCCTTCACGTGTCCATTCCTCATTGGTTCATACCTGACACGCGCTATCAGGTTGCGTCGCTTCTACGCTAGGGCTACAAATGAACAGAGCCGTTCGTGAACAAGCTCGAGTTCGGCTCGGTAAGAGCTCGTTCGAACACGGTTCATTATTTTTTTTTTTTGCGTTCGAGCTCGAGCTCGAGCTCGTTAAATTTTTAATAAACAAGCCCAAACATTCCAAAGCTCAGCTCGTAAGCTCGGCTCGTTAGCTAGCTCGTTTAATATTTATTATTTATATATTAAATAATATACAAATATGTATAAAAAATAAGAGAAATATGCTATTTGTATATTTAAAAAATGTAAATGTAAATAATAATTAACTATAGATAATACATTTATATAACAGTGGTAGTAATATTATTATTTTAGTAAAATATGGACTTTTTTTTAGTATGTTTATATATACTGTATATATAATTATATAATCAAAATTTTAATTGTAACTTTAGTCTCACATGCAAGTATGAATTTATAAGTTTTTTAGCTCGTTAAGGCTCGTGAACAGGCTCGAGCTCGAGTCGAGCCTAAGCCAACTCGGCTCGGGCTTGGTTCATTAAATTTTTATTCAGCTCGAGCTCGAGCTCGTTAAAATCTTAATAAGCAAGCCAAAACATACTAAAGCTCGGCTCGGCTTGGCTTGTTTGCAGTCCTATTCTGCGCATGCCGCCTGACAAGCATGTTGTCCAAGGCGCCTCATTATTGTAGACACCCCATTTTTGACCCCCCTTAAGACTTGGGGGTCTCAGGTTGATCACTCGATGATGAAAGTTACGCTGTACAAACGTTCGATTTCTTTTGCAAGAAGAGATTCTAAATCCCAACCGTACACCCCATTTTGACCAATAATTTTTTGACCAAAACTATTTTAGACCTTAAAACCCTCTTTTTCCAAATATTTTTCCAAATGTTTTCACGATGTTCCGAGGCTCGCATTTAGTTTAAAAGTTGCACTTTTTGGTAAACCGAGCAAGGACAAAGTGAAAATAAATGGAAGAGAAGTGAACTCTTTGAAATTTTTTTAAAACCTCTTATTTATCGGTTTGGAGTTGAAGAAAATAGTAGAGGAGGGAAGAAAACTAGTTGGGGAAGAAGCCGTTAAGGAAGAATTGAGTAGCCTTCACTAAATCAGGCCTATCTCTTTGTACACTTAGAACTTAGTTGTGAGGATACCACCATTGGAAAGTGGACTTTCGGAGCTTCAATTTAGACTCAAGAATCTCCTAAAGCCGAGTCTAGATGAGGGAGATATGGCCGTTTGAAGTTAGACATCAATCCAGTTAAGATAAAAATGAGCAACCTTCACTAAAATAGACATATCTCTTTTACAACTTAGAATTTAGATATAAGGCTGACACCATTGGAAAGTAGACTCAGGAGACTCAAGAATCACCTAAAACCGAGTCTGGATGAAGGAAATATACCCATTTGAAATCGGGCTTAAACGTAGATTTTTGTGGCTAGCCGGCCACTATTTGTGGATGGCCAACCACCACTTCTGGCTTGCCGGCCACTTGTGAAAAGCCTAGATATTTTGTTCCAATTGTCTCCCAAAAGCTCCTGCTGTTTGTATATAGATATTTTCAACTGAGAGGCTGTTTTTTCTATATATACTTGGCCTCTCCTCATATTTTTAGGTTATAAAAATTTCCAAAAGTCCCAAAACTTGAAATTTTCTCTCTATCTCTATCTCGCTATCTATACTTGACATCTATCTCTATCTCAAGGCCTTTGCTCTCCATCTCGTCACAAACTCTGAAAAACTCTCCTTTAGCTCTTGGCGGGTGACTTCAAGATCACGAGTTATGACCTCGATCTGTGTGTTGTAGGAGTATTAAGCAACGAAGGCCTCATCCATCTCTTCCCAGTTCTGTTTCACAGAGTTCTCCAATTTCACATACCAGATTGCGGCTATCCCAGACATGGTTCGGCCGAATAGTAACAGCTTCTGGGCTGTGGTCAAACCCATTGGCCTTAAGACATCAGAAAACAGGTGGAGGTGTACCATTAGGTCTCCAGAGCCATCGAAGCAGTCGATATGTGGCATCTTGAACCGGTCCGGTAATGTCACCGCTGAGTCGGTATAACCATCCTCTATATCCAGAATGGCGTTAACGCCTTGAGCTCTTTTGAATAGCTTTTCAAGCTCGCTAACCTTCAGGGCGGTCGGATATACCTTAGATTCGAACGGCATGTCCACTGGATTAGCTGGTGCTTTGGACAGCTGAGGTGGGATTGGCAGTGGGACTGGCCCTGTCGGTACGTCCATATTTTCCTAGACATGAGCTGCCTTTTCGGGTGTTGAAACCATAGGTGGGGGTGGGGGTGGGGCTGGATGCGAAGCAGACGCTCTGTCTTGTTAGGGTTGCTGTTGCTGCTGAAGCTTGGCGATTAAGTCTGCTTGTTGAGTCACAACCTCCGCCTGGCGAGCGGTAAACTCTGCCTGACGGGCAGCATCCTGCTGCATGGCCTGCATGGTCTCTTGGAGTTGACGCATCATGTCCTCTATATTAACTGAAAACTGCGGATCTGACTGAACATGTGTGTATTTCCTCTCTGAGGTGGAAACAGATATCTCAGCCCAACTGCGCACAGGTGAGGTGGATAATGACCGCTGAACTGGGGACTGTTGAACTGGTGATCTTCGCCTGACTGGCCTTTTTACCCTGCCTCTGACAAAGGAACACTGATTGCCCTTGAACTGAATCTCTGACCTGACAAAGTCTATCAGCACAAGTCCAATGTACCTGGGAGATATCGGAGCCTTCTAAAGCTATGGTTCCCAAGACTACCTAGCAAAAGAGAAAACAAGCAGCATCTCAGCCTAATTTCACCAGAACAGATATGAGCAAAGTTGAATGACTGTGCTCTCCACTGAATTCTGTCCCAAATTCTGCCTGTAAACTGATACCCTCAGGTAAAACTGATTCCCAAATATTGGTGCCCTCAGGCTTGATACCCAGACTTGCAAACTGATACATGCATTCCTGTAGAGACACTCTAAAAGCACATAGCAAGCAACGAGAGCCAAAACACCCCTATGTTGGGGTAGGGTTTCCCTGTCCTATTTTGTCAGGAGCTAGGGTTTCACTACGCACGCAGCGGTTTCAACACAACCTACTATCGAGTAAGCAACCTATCCTAGTTTAGAATAGTCACTATGGATTCTGAATATGCACTAGGTCGAATGATCAAAAAGGGTGCCTCGGTAAAAACCGAGGTTTGTGTTCCCATCATGGCAGAGCCCGTAACCGGTCAGCCTTATGGCACGCTTCTCAACGCGAGCCTCTGGCAAACCGTTTAGGAATAGCAGATGGCAAACACGGTGTCCTAGGTACACCAATGCAAATGCAATGCAAAGAGACACATAAATGTAGTCAAAACAAGATATCATGAGTTCGAGTCAAGTTCTCTAAATCCCCAGCAGAGTCGCCAGAAACTGTGGACGCGCCCTCGGGCTTTATGCTACCACAGTTCGGACTCAAATGTCACGGTTCTTAATCTGATCTCACAATGTGAGATGTGAGATTGATAAATCACCAAAGAGTCCAAATCCGGCAAATCGTTTTTGGAAAACTAATTTTTGTAAAGAAGTGCCAAACATGGACTGCTTTGCCAGATACAGAGTCGCCACATAAATATTTTATTTTGGGGGAATTTAGGAAACCCTGACTCGTTGCTCTAGGCCACGTGTCCATCATCACCAAAGTTGCCTCGGCTCGAGAACTTGGGTACGATTGGAGAAGGTCATCTATGAGCACCCCCGCTCGCCCGATCAAAGATCGGCCTGTACTAAACATGATATCTTATTTTTGAAAATATATGCATTTTTATTCCGATTAATTAGCTAATCTTACTATGTTATGCGCACAGCAAACAAGTATAGACTGGATCGCCTAATTTGGAACAGAACATCGCATATCCGTTTGTTTGAAAACGGTTTGAGGTTTGCTACTTGTAAGTAGGCTAAAATACGGATTTCAATGAATTGTCTCAATTCAAGCAATCCAACCTTCACCCACAGGCATTCAGACAGTTATATCACATAAGCAATTAGCCTCATGACAAGCATGCTGTCATGTTAGCACTCATATACATGCAAGATGCTAAAGCATAAACACTTATAGTGTACGCCGAGCCAAAATAAGAAACTAGTTAGTAATCATGCATGATCCTAGTTCATGTTAAGATGGCTAATGCAACGCATGCAAAATGCAACTAAGCTAGGCTTGGCTACCCTAAGAATGGCATATGAGATTCGACAATTCAATACATGTATTCAACTTGGAATTGAAATACAACGCAGTTAGCATAATGTGCCGAGCCTGGTGCATGCAATACAGATGAATAATGCAAACATGCGAGCATAAAGAATGCTAATCGAAATATGCCCTAACCTAACCATCGTAAGCTGGTACATAAAAGGGAGAAAGAAATGGGGGTTGGAAGACATGTATCACACATACGCACGCTTATTACAAATTCGCCCTCTCGACGGAAGGCCCAAATAAATAATACAAATTAACTAATTAACTAACTAACAAGCTAATTACTTATTACAAAACACTTAACTAATTAAACAAATTAACTAAGCCATGAAAAGTAGTAAAACAGCCTCGGGAAGAGGGACGAATGCATGCATGCTCGATTTCGCTTGGAAATCCATTGCCATGTCATGTTGCCTCTGTTTACACTACTTTGCACCTCTGAAAACTTTGCAAGTCTCGAGGATGCTTCTGAATCACCTCCTGAGCACTGTGGGATGTCACCGGCTGAAATTCAAGGCCACCGGCCAAGAGGAACTGGTCATCGACCATTTGTGGGGACCTCGGCCAACAGTACATAGCCGGCCGGCATTGAAGATGGTTGACCGGCCATCTCTTCTTGCAGGATCCTGTTTTGCTACAGTAGAGGACAGACAGAGCATGGCAATGCATTTTTAAGGCAATGTTTGCACCACTACCCTCCTTATCATGTTTGAGACTCAAAGGAGTATGGTTCTCGACCCTCGGGCCATCAATCACACGTTTCAATGCGTGATGGCCAAAGGAGCTAAGTGTGCATTTTAATGTCAAATGAAATGCACACGAAACACATAAAGGACCCCCAACCTCTGTCATGGTTTATCAAGAGGCAAAGGATGCATGCTTAATGCTATGCAACCTAGGCAAGCATGCAAGCTAATGCAACATGAGCATGTTAAGGACAATGCCCTACAAGGCTAATGGTAATAAGCATGCCAAATGCAATGCAACCTAGACAAGCATGCAAACATGCAAGGCATGTGACAACATTCAAGGATAGGCAAACATGTAGCAACAGGTGGGGCAAGCACGCAACAACATGCAAGGGACAATACATGCAAACATGCAAAGCAACTTAACAAAAGGGGCATGCCAAATGCGATATAACTCAAGCATACAACAACATGCAATAGGCCAAGTATGCAACAACATGCAAGGCAAGCATGCAACAACATGCCAAGATGGACTTAAACTAACATGGGTAGACCTCATCCATGCCAAAATCAGTGGCCAAAGTGCCAAGAAATGATGGAAAAAACACACCCAAACGTGCACATGTGAAAGTCTAACACTTAGGCATGAAAAGAGTCGGCTCTCAAGCACATTAAGAAGAGACAAATATGGACAAATCACAAGCATGACAAGATCTGAAAATATGTAAAGGATGATGCCAAATCAACCGAGCCATGCAAGTAAGGCATGCAACAAAGCCCAAAACTCAAGAGTAACAAAGGGGTTTAAACCATGGCCATATCAACCAAGCCCCAAAGAGCCAAGATAACTCAAAACAGTCCCAGGGCAGACCAAAATAAGGCTAAGACATGCATGGAACAAGGCCAAAAACATGGTAAGAAATGGGCGCAAAACAAAGGGGATTCAAGGCCACAAAGAGAGCACTCCACTGCAACTACCTCAACCACACATGGCATGGATTATTCCAAGAAAAAAACAGAGATATAATATGCCAAAAGGAGCCCCAAAACCCACTGATATGGCAGCCCAATGACTTAAACAAAGAGGCATGCACAATGACTTATTTTAAGGCACAAAAGAACAACTCTTCAAAGCATTGAAAGGATGGTAAATGCAAGCATAAAAGCATGGAGCATGGACTGAAATGGCATGATAAGTGATTCCAAATCACTGAAATAACCCAAATAAAGCGTGCTCATGACTCATACACGTAAAGCTAACAAGCTAGGATTCATGGTGGCTATACAAAACATGGCAAACATGACTGAATCAACACCAAACAGAGCTTAAACATGTCACAACATGGCTAAAAGCTTCATGAAGTCAAGCTAAAACATGCAAGCATGATGGTCTAAATGCATGGTACGTGTTATGACAATAGAGGGGATTACAAAGCAAGTGCATGATGCATACAATAGGCCATCGAACCAATATGAAACAGAGGTCAAACATGATAAAATAACACCAAATACCCTCTGAAATGGAGCCAAATAAAGCTATGCAAACATGCTACCTTTATGAGCCCTAAATGCAAGCAAATGAGTCACAAGGGGAGAGGGGTGTCCCTCCCCTATACAAGACCTCAAAACCACTTCTTTACCACTGAAAATCCTTTGGATTTCAGTGGTGAGAAGGTCAAAACAAAAGGGTTACAAAGCCCAAAGAGGAAGGCCCAAAAAGAGGCCAAACAAGGCCTAAGAGAGGGTGGACGACCCCCAACACAAAAGTGACCTCAATAAAACATCTTAAGCATGAAAATATAGAACTTTTATCAGTTATACACTAAGCTTAAAACTGCATGCGAGGTAGGCTAAAAGCTTAAGGGAAAATGGGGAATAAAAGAGGTAGTTCTCACCCTTGAAGAACACTTCAAGAACACCAACTCCAGCACCTCCTTTTGATCAAAACCAACTCAAAAACTCTGAAATCAAACCCTCAACACCTCAGTAACCAAAGTATAGTGTAACACTAGGTGCCTTAGTGCAAAAATAGGAACAAAAACACACTTCTGAACACTATTACACACACAACTAGAGAGAGGGGGAGATATAGAGAGAGAGTGATATATATCTTGTATCTCAGATTGTTCAACCTCTAGAAAGGGAGGGGAGGCCCTCCTCGTATAGGCAATGCAATTCCAAGCTTCCAAAGGAAGCTAAGTGTAAGGATGAAATCCCTCCATATGGAGGGCAGAGTTTGTGCTCACCAGCTGGCACAGTTGGCATGCACAATGTCTGAAAAAGGCAAAGAAAAGGCCTCGGCCAGAAAAAGGGGCCGGTCGACCAAAACATATGGTCGGCCGACCAAATATAGTGCCGATCGGCCAATACACTTGGCTGGTGGCAAGAAATCATGGCCGGTGACTTCAGGTCATGGCCGGTGGGTTGAGGAAATGGCAAACAAACCACCCTCTTTCTCCAAAAAAAATAGAAATACAAGTGCTTGGTCCACAACCAAGCGCAAAACAGTCAAGTTGGGAGATCTTGAGGCAAGGTGGGCAGACAGGACCTCTGAGAACTCAAAACGAATACGAACATGGGTGACCACCGAGTATTCAAGCGGTGACGTCCAAGTCTTGAGGACGGTAAAAAATGGAGTGTCTACAGTTGCCCCTTTTTGACAGAGCTCGAAAGTCATAACAATGACGGGAGTGAGTGCCAAAACTCAGAGACGACCCATTTTTGACAAGCCCGAAGACTTAGACAAGCATATAAGGCAATTAAGATATGTGCCCGCAGGTAGGGGCAAAATGCAAGGGCAATGCACGATGCCTAACATAGCTTATGATCATGCAAAGAGAGCTGTAATGAAGCAAATACATACAATAAATGCAACAGTTTAAGCAGGCGGATACGAATCTAACTACATTACATGCAGAAAGGATGTAAGAAAATTATGCAATCTTAACCACGCACCACGTAGGAAAGACTAAGAGCGACCATTGGGGACACCCGAGGTCTCAAACAACATCCCGACGCATTGCACGCGAAAGGAAAGAGAGCGATACAAGCATTGGAACATGTTCCAAATGCTCTTAACGAAAAAGAGAGACACACAAGGACATATCCCGGTGTTTCAGAAAGGTATAAGCATTGGAACGTATTCCAAATGCTTTTAACCAAAGAAGGAGAAACATAGGGACATATCCTGGCGTTTCGGAAAGGTATAAGCATTGGAACGTATTCCAAATGCTCTTAACCAAAGAGGGAGAAACATAGGGACATATCCTGGTGTTTCGGAAAGGTATAAGAAACATAGGGGCATGTCCCGGTGTTTCGAAAAATGAGAAGAAACATAGAGACATATCCCGGTGTTTCGGAAAAACAAGGAGAAACATAGGGACATGTCCCGGTGTTTCAGAAAGAAGAAGAAACATAGGGACGTGTCCCGGTGTTTCAAAAAAAAGAGAAGAAACATAGGGACGTATCCTGGTATTTCAGAAAAAGGAGAAACATGGGGACGTGTCCCGATGTTTCAGAAAAGGAGAAGAAACATAGGGACCTGTCCCGATGTTTTAGAAAAGGAGAAACATAGGGACGTATCCCGGTGTTTCAGAAAAGGAGCGGAAATATAGGGATGTGTCCCGGTGTTTCAGAAAATGAGAAACATGGAGACGTGTCCCGGTATTTCTGAAAAGGAGCGTGCAAAACAATGCAAGGGAAAGTGCATAACAATGCAATTGGAATGTGCATAACAATACGGGTGGAGTATACATAACAATGCAACTGAAAGGGTGCATAGCAATGCAGGCAGAGTGTGCATAACAATGCAAAGAGAACGGTGCATAACAATACAAGGGAAAAATGCAACATTAACAGCATGTTTGGAGTAAACTATTGAATAAGGAAATACACGCCTTAACGAGACCAATTCAAACGCAACCTCCGATTTACCTCTCGGAGGACTCAGCAACACGCTCAACTTAAAAGGGTATACCCTGTTCATATTGGCGAGAGGTAACATCTGCATGTGAAACCCTCAGGTGCTGCCTGAACTGCCATTCTGACTTGAAGCAGGCTTACACTTGGGGTCGAGATACACTCATACTCCAGAGAAAGGTGAGGCCTAAGAAGGCGCACCTGAAATGCAATCTCAGAATTTGCTGGAGTTGAAACATGCTAAGATGCTCCACATTTTCCCTCCTTTCTTTTGCTTTGCAGTCTGGAACCTACATAGCTTCAGATAGGTCTTGGTTTTACTGTTCACACATGACCTGGGTTGAACCATGCGGTTTTATGAAAGAATGAATTCTGTTTTGCACAAATGTGGAGAATGGCACAACACTCTGAGCACAAAACAATTCATTTTTGAAATTGCAATGAGAAAAGGGTTCTCAATCGGGTATTGAGCCTACAGCTGACCACAGTCAAAACGACTCAACAAAGGCAAACAAAAGGTAAACAACCTATACACATCGAGTAACACTCGAAACGACTCAACACAAGAATCTAGACAAACAAAACAACAAACACGACACTCAGATGTATTACAAAGGCGAGAGACCTCTCAGTTCGCGAGGAGCCAGTTTCTCCGGGTATTGTTTCCCACCCTTTTCTCATTTGTGATTCTTACATCACTCGGCCCTCAGGCTCTGTTTTTCTGAAAAAGCCATTTTCTCACTTTTTCTCTCAGCGCACATCTCTCTATTCTTCAATCTCTAATTTTTTATCCCTCCCCTGAGTGGTTGATGGATAAACAAGAAGTTGCGGGTTTAGGCCCCTAGCATTCTGCTAGATTCTTCTCCTTCTACTTACAACAGTGAACTTCCCCACAGAGGGGTTGCGCTATAACTGGGTGTGTAGCCAATTTGCAGCTAAGATCGGTTGACGACGCTCTATTGGGGAGTTTGGATGTGATCAAATCTGTCCAAATGAGGGAGTGGAATATCTTGATCCATTCCAGTTTGTACTTCGCACTTGACTTGATACCTCGTTGCTCAGAGGTTGAGATAGCTTTCAGTATTTTGCTGTTGGCTTCAGTTGTGCCATTTTCCTGGCAGGTAGAGTGTCCTTCTTGGCAAGTATGTTGATAATGGGGAAAAGAAAGAACACCTGACTCAATTGTGCCCCTAATTCATCATTGTGACCATTTTTGTTTTTGCATTCTACTAAAACAATTTTGACCAATCATGAGAGTTAGATTAACATACTTATTCAACTTTTGATTCAAAATCATGCAAGTTAGGCTGTGAGCACTGAAAATTTCCCTTTTTGGGGTCCAAGAAATGGTCCAGTTTAAAAAAAAAAATGAAGCAAATTTTTGAGAAAATTAGTCAACTTCAGTAAAAATTCTCAAAAACTGTTTTTGCAAACGTCCATTGCTCAACGAGTATGGAACCTACTCTTGAGATGCACAACCTCGGATTCATAACAATGGAAAACTACCCCTTATTTGAAGGACGCTGCATGATAACGGAAAGTTGCCCCTTGTTTGAATGGTATCGCAACACACTGAATGGCAACGGAAAGTTGCCCCTTGTTTGAATAGTATCGCAGCACACTGTAACCAGCTCTCAAGGTGGCAATCACAACCGAACTCTCGAATACAAAGAAAAGAAAGATGATCAGAGCCATTACATGGACACAATCGATTTGGAAGTGTTTGTGGCTGGACTTCAGAATAAAGTTGCCTACGTATCCCAAGCATGAAAATCAAGCCTTATGTAGTTCCAGTTAAGGTACACTCGGGTATTTAACCTCTCCTTTTGCGCTCTAACTTTTGCCAAGGCCGCCCTTCTGGGATTTCAACCTTGCGAGCTTTGTTTTTCTTTTCTTTTCATTTATTTTCATTTATTTTTGTTCTTTTTTCAATCTTTGCATTTTTTCTTTTTTTTTCTATTTGTTTCTTCTTTTCTTGCTCTAACTTTTGCCTGGGTCGCCCTTCTGAGTTTTCGGCCCAGTGAGCCTCTCAAGGGTAAAAGTGTAGCTTTGTCCATGTCAAATAGTTTTGAGATCTCGAAGCCATCTAAATCCAAGAGAGTGGCTGTTGTTTGCTGATGATGTCGGAGTCCATCCAATGGGGGCTGAATTTGCCCCTAGTGTTGTGGATAGGAACTCGGTTGTTCTCCAGCAGTACTTTCTTCTTTCTTCCCTTCTGGGATTTGGCATTCTTGCCGATCTTCATCTTAGACTCTTCGAGTGCATTATTTGACGTCTTTTGCCCCTTGTTCGAGGGGTGCTTCTGATTTAGCTTTGCAAGCTTCTTTTGACGACGTTTGACCTTCTTGATCTGACTTTCCTGCCTCTTGTTCGAGAGCTGCTTCGAATCTGGCCACACAGGCCTTATATTATGGACTTTTGAACATTCTAGATCTAGGTTCAACATTTGAAAGCAAAGGGGGGCGAGTCTCGAGGTTGAGAGCGATCCTAAGCTGCACAATCTCAAGAGCGATTCCACACAGGTCTTCGCAGGACCGCACAAAATATTTTTTGAAATCTTTTAAGAAAGCGACTAATCACTTGCACTGAAGATAATGTAGAACCAATCTGGATCAAGCCAGGATCCTTCTCAGTACTCACATTAACAAGCATGATTTCGTTCATTAAGTGCTTAGCATGCCTTTCTTTCTCTCAATTGATCAAATTTTGCAAATCCGGAGGAATTCCTTCCTTTTTGTTTTCAACACATTGTTCAAAAAGTTTTGAAGAACTTAGGTCAATGCAATGATTTCAAGGCACAGAAAAGTAGGTGAAAATTATTGCCGCCTTATCCAAACTTTCTGGCACAACCGGCGTAAGGCAGAATCGAACATAAGAGTATGAAAATTTACTGCTGTTTCATTCAGATCTTCTGGTGTAACTGGCTCCACGGCAGAAACAGACTCAAAAGAGTGTAAATGACAAACACCAAAACAAGCAAGTGATGTCCGAGGTAACACCCCCAAAATCACCTGACTCTAACAAAATAGGACTGACTCGATACAACAAGATAGACCCAACTGACTCAGTATGAAAAGACTGACTCAATACAACATAACAGAACTGACTCAATACCCAAGTCTCAATACCCAAGTTAGAAAGCACAAAAACTAGCATTTGCACAATGCTCAAAATAGTGCGGGCCATCTGCTACATCTGGAGTAAACTGAACGCCGCCTACAGGTGGTTTATTCCCCGATCACATACTCGTACTATCTCCCAAGTTCACTGATCCAGTGCCGATAGACTTTGCAAGACTGGTGCGGCGATGACCTTGTTGTCAATCAAATTTTGTATCTCGTGACGAAGATGGACGTAACTATCAGTGTCATGACCAGTTTGTTGATGGAAAGTACAGTACTTAGTCGGGTCATGCTTCGGAGAGAGAGGATCGGGTAGAGGTCGTTGGTCTAACGGTTTCAAATGTCCTTTCATGAGTAGGACCCCTAGAGCTTTAAACAAAGGCATATAAAGTGGGGTGAAAACCCTCTTGCGTCGGGGTATATAGCACGAAGTTCGGGGGTTTAGATTGGATGTACCAACAAAGGGGGTGGCTGTTTTAGGAGTGGTGGTGACCATTCCAACTTCAGAAGATCTTGCAGCTGCGTCACCACTGACGGTCGCATTCGAACTGCATGTGTAACCCTTATTGGGTGACTCCCTTTCGTGGTCAATCAGACCTAGTTTCATTGCTTCTTCAATTTGAACCCCAATCTCGTGTAGGTCCGCAAAGGTGGGAAGGGGTAAGACTATCATTTTTTGCATCAGCCTGGGTTGGAGGTTGTGCACAACCATCATTATCTGGTCTTTGTCGGAAGGCCTTGTAGTCACCTTCGAGGCCTTTGCTCTCCATCTCGTCACAAACTCTAAAAAACCCTCCTTTGGCTCTTGGCGGGTGACTTCAAGATCACGAGTTGTGACCTCGATCTGTGTGTTGTAGGAGTATTGAGCAACGAAGGCCTCAGCCATCTCTTCCCAGTTCTGTTTCACAGAGTTCTCTAATTTCGCATACCAGATTGCGGCTATCCCAGACATGGTTCGGCCGAATAGTGACAACTTCTGGGTTGCGGTCAAACCCATTGGCCTTAAGACATCAAAAAACAGGTGGAAGTGCACCATTGGGTCTCCAGAGCCATCGAAGCGGTCGATATGTGGCATCTTGAACCGGTCCGGTAATGTCACCGCTGAGTCGGTATAACCATCCTCTATATCGGGAATGACGTTAACGCCTTGAGCTCTTTTGAATAGCTTTTCAAGCTCGCTGACCTTCAGGGTGGTCGAATCTACCTTAGATTCGAACGGCGTGTCCACTGGATTAGCCGGTGCTTTGGACAACTGAGGTGGGATTGGCAGTGGGACTGGCCTTGTCGGTACGTCCATATTTTTCTGGACATGAGCCGCCTCTCCGGGTATTGAAACCATAGGTGGGGGTGGGGCTGGATGCGAAACAGACGCTCCGTCTTGTTGGGGTTACTGTTGCTGCTGAAGCCTGGTGATTAAGTCTGCTTATTGAGTCACAACCTCCGCCTGGCAGGCGGTAAACTCTGCCTGACGGGCAGCATCCTGTTGCATGGCCTCTTGGAGTTGACGCATCACGTCCTCCATATTAACTGAAAACTGCGGATCTGACTGAACAGGTGTGTATTTCCTCTCTGAGGTGGAAGCAGATATCTCAGCCTAACTGCGCACAGGTGAGGTGGATAATGACCGCTGAACTGGGGACTGTTGAACTGGTGATTTGTGCCTGACTGGCCTTTTTACCCTGCCTCTGACAAAGGAACACTGATTGCCCTTGAACTGAATCTCTGACCTGACAAAGTCTATGAGCACAAGTCCAATGTACCCGGGGGATATCGGAGCCTTCTGAAGCTATGGTTCCCAAGACTACCTAGCAAAAGAGAAAACAAGCAGCATCTCAGCCTAATTTCACCAGAACAGATATGAGCAAAGCTGAATGACTGTGCTTTCCACTGAATTCTGTCCCAAATTCTGCTTGTAAATTGATACCCTCAGGTAAAACTGATTCCCAAATATTGGTGCCCTCAGGCCTGATACCCAGACTTGCAAACTGATACATGCATTTCTGTAGAGACACTCTAAAAGCACATAGCAAGCAAACGAGAGCCAAAACACTCCTATGTTGGGGTAGGGTTTCCCTGTCCTATTTTGTCAGGAGCTAGGGTTTCACTACGCACGTAGTGGTTTAAAACAAGCTACTATCGGGTAAGCAACCTATCCTAGTTTGGAATAGTCACTATGGATTCCGAATATGCACTAGGTCGAATGGTCAAAAAGGGTGCCTCGGTAAAAACTGAGGTTTGTGTTTCCATCGTGACAGAGCCCGTAACCGGTATGTCTTATGGCACATTTCTCAATGCGAGCCTCCGGCAAACCGTTCAGGAATAGCAAATGGCAAACACGGTGTCCTAGGCACACCAATGCAAATGCAATACAAAGAGACACATAAGTGTAGTCAAAACAAGATATTATGAGTTCGAGTCAAGTTCTCTAAATCCCCAACAGAGTCGCCAGAAACTGTGGACGCGCCCTCGGGCTTTATGCTACCACAGTTCGGACTCAAATGTCACGGTTCTTAATCTGATCTCACAATGTGAGATGTGAGATTGATAAATCACCAAAGAGTCCAAATTCGGCAAATCGTTTTTGGAAAACTGATTTTTGTAAAGAAGTGCCAAACATGGACTGCTTTGCCAGATACAGAGTCGCCACCTAAATATTTTATTTTGGGGGAATTTAGGAAACCCTGACTCGTTGCCCTAGGCCACGTGTCCGTCATCACCATAGTTGCCTCGGCTCGGGAACTTGGGTACGATTGGGGAAGGTCATCTATGAGCACCACCGCTCGCCCGATCAAAGATCGGCCTGTACTAAACATAATATCTTGTTTTTGAAAATATATGCGTTTTTATTCCGATTAATTAGCTAATCTTACTATGTTATGCGCACAGCAAACAAGTATAGACTGGATCGCCTAATTTGGAACAAAACATCACATATCCGTTTGTTTGAAAACGGTTTGACGTTTGCTACTCGTAAGTAGGTTAAAATACGGATTTCAATGAATTGTCCCAATTCAAGCAATCCAACCTTCACGCACAGGCATTCAGGCAGTTATATCACATAAGCAATTAGCCTCATGGCAAGCATGCTGTCATGTTAGCACTCACATACATGCAAAATGCTAATGCATAAACACTTACAGTGTACTCCGAGCCAAAATAAGAAACTAATTAGTAATCATGCATGATCCTAGTTCATGTTAAGATGCCCAATGCAATGCATGAAAAATGCAACTAAGATAGGCTCGGCTACCCTAAGAATGACATATGAGATGCGACAATTCAATACATGTATTCAACTTGGAATTGAAATAAAATGCAGTTAGCATAATGCGCTGAGCCCGGTGCATGCAATACAGATGATGGATGCAAACATGCGAGCATAAAGAATGCTAATCGAAATATGCCCTAACCTAACCATCGTAAGCTGGTAAATAAAAGGGAGAAAGAAATGGAGGTTGGAAGACATGCATCACACACACGCACGCTTATTACAAATTCGCCTTCTCGACGGAGGGCCCGAATAAATAATACAAATTAACTAATTAACTAACTAACAAGCTAATTACTTATTACAAAACACTTAACTAATTAAACAAATTAACTAAGCTATGAAAAGTAGTAAAATAGCCTCGGGAAGAGGGACGAATGCATGCATGCTCGGTTTCGCTTGGAAATCCATTGCCATGTCATGTTGCCTCTGTTTACACTGCTTTGCACCTCTGAAAACTTTGCAAGTCTCAAGGATGCTTCTGAATCACCTCCTGAGCACTGTGGGATGTCACCGGCTGAAATTCAAGGCCACCGGCCAAGAGGAACTGGTCATCGACCATTTGTGGGGACCTCGGCCAACAGTACATAGCCGGCCGGCATTGAAGATGGCTGACCGGTCATCTTTTCTTGCAGGATCCTGTTTTGCTACAGCAGAGGACAGATAGAGCATGGCAATGCATTTTTAAGGTAATGTTTGCACCATCACCCTCCTTATCATGTTTGAGACTCAAAGGAGTATGGTTCTCGACCCTCGGGCCATCAATCACGCGTTTCAATGCATGATGGCCAAAGGAGCCAAGTGTGTATTTTAATGTCAAATGAAATGCACACGAAACACATAAAGGACCCCCAACCTCTGTCATGGTTTATCAAGAGGCAAGGGATGCATGCTTAATGCTATGCAACCTAGGCAAGCATGCAAGCTAATGCAACATGAGCATGTTAAGGACAATGCCCTATAAGGCTAATGGTAAAAAGCATGCCAAATGCAATGCAACCTAGACAAGCATGCAAACATGCAAGGCATGTGACAACATTCAAGGATAGGCAAGCATGTAGCAACAGGTGGGGCAAGCACGCAACAACATGCAAGGGACAATACATGCAAACATGCAAAGCAACTTAACAAAAGGGGCATGCCAAATGCGATATAACTCAAGCATGCAACAACATGCAATAGGCCAAGTATGCAACAACATGCAAGGCAAGCATGCAACGACATGCCAAGATGGACTTAAACTAACATGGGTAGACCTCAGCCATGCCAAAATCAGTGGCCAAAGTGCCAAGAAATTATGGACAAAACACACCCAAACGTGCACACGTGAAGGTCCAACACTTAGGCATGAAAAGAGTTGACTCTCAAGCACATTAAGAAGAGACAAATATGGACAAATCACAAGCATGACAAGCTCTGAAAATGTGTAAAGGATGATGCCAAATCAACCGAGCCATGCAAGTAAGGCATAAAACTCAAGACTAACAAAGGGGTTCAAACCATGGCCATATCAACCAAGCCCCAAAGAGCCAAGATGACTCAAAACAGTCCCAGGGCAGACCAAAATAAGGCTAAAACGTGCATGGAACAAGGCAAAAAACATGGTAAGAAATGGGCGCAAAACAAAGGGGATTCAAGGCCACAAAGAGAGCACTCCACTACAACTACCTCAACCACACATGGCATGGATTATTCAAAGAAAAAAACAGAGATATAGTATGCCAAAAAGAGCCCCAAAACCCACTGATATGGCAGCCCAAAGACTTAAACAAGAGGCATGCACAATGACCTATTTTAAGGCACAAAAGAACAACTCTTCAAAGCATTGAAAGGATGGTAAATGCAAGCATAAAAGCATGGAGCATGGACTGAAATGGCATGATAAGTGATTCCAAATCACTGAAATAACCCAAATAAAGCATGCTCATGACTCATACACTCAAAGCTAACAAGCTAGGATACATGGTGGCTATACAAAACATGGCAAACATGACTGAATCAACACCAAACAAAGCTTAAACATGTCACAACATGGCTAAAAGCTTCATGAAGTCAAGGCTAAAACATGCAAGCATGATGGTCTAAATGCATGGTACATGTTATGACAATAGAGGGGATTACAAAGCAAGTGCATGATGCATACAATAGGCCATCGAACCAAATATGAAACAGAGGTCTGACATGATAAACTAACACCAAATACCCTCTGAAATAGAGCCAAATAATGCTATGCAAACATGCTACGTTTATGAGCCCTAAATGCAAACAAATGAGTCACAAGGGGAGAGGGGTGTCCCTCCCCTATACAAGACCTCAAAACCACTTCTCTACCATTGAAAATTCTCTGGATTTCAATGGTGAGAAGGTCAAAACAAAAGGGTTACAAAGCCCAAAGAGGAAGGCACAAAAAGAGACCAAACAAGGCCTAAGAGGGGGTGGACGACCCCCAACACAAAAGTGACCTCAATGAAACATCTTAAGCATGAAAATACAGAACTTTTATTAGTTATACACTAAGCTTAAAACAGCATGCAAGATAGGCTAAAATCTTAAGGCAAAATGGGGAATAAAAGAGGTAGTTCTTACCCTTGAAGAACACTTCAAGAACACCAACTCCAGGACCTCCTTCTGATCAAAACCTACTCAAAAACTCTGAAATCAAACTCTCAACACCTCAGTAACCAAAGTATAGTGTAACACTAGGTGCCTTAGTGCGAAAATAGGAAAAAAAACACACTTTTGAACACTATTACACACACAACTAGAGAGAGGGGGAGATATAGAGAGAGAGTGATATATATCTTGTATCTCAGATTATTCAGCCTCTAGAAAGGGAGGGGAGGCCCTCCTCTTATAGGCAATGCAATTCCAAGCTTCCAAAGAAAGTTAAGTGTAAGGATGAAATCCCTCCATACACGTGTACGGAGAGCAGAGTTTGTGCTCACCAGCTGGCACAGCTGGCATGCACAATGTCTGAAAAAGGCAAAGAAAAGGCCTCAGCCAGAAAAAGGGGCCGGTCAACCAAAACATATGGTCGGCCGACCAAATACAGTGTCGATTGGCCAATACACTTGGCCAGTGACAAGAAATCATGGTCGGTGACTTCAGGTCATGGCCGGTGGGTTGAGGAAATGGAAAAGAAGCCACCCTCTTTCTCCAAAAAAAAAAAACAGAAATACAAGTGCTTGGTCCACAACCAAGCGCAAAATAGTCAAGTTGAGAGATCTTGAGGCAAGGCGCGCAGCCGGGACCTCCGAGAACTCAAAACGAACACGAACATGGGTGACCGCCGAGTATTCAAGCGGTGACGTCCAAGTCTTGATGACGGTCAAAAATGGGGTGTCTACAACTTGCCAACTCATTCATTTTTACTAATGTTTGTTTCTTGTTTTCTGCAATTCTTCCTCAGCTAGTGAAGGGATTTCGGCAATCATACATCCCCAGCCGAGATCTAAAGAAGCTCTTGGATCTCCCTGTGCAGAGATGCAAGGCCCCTCTATCATTGAATTACATACCCACATACAAGTCGGCTTTTCCCGATGTCTCTCAAAGAAGTCAAACTCCGTCGTCTGCCTCAACTCCTCCAGTCACTTTTTCACCAAGAGCTGATCAGGCTTCCTCTTCAGATCCAGTTGAGTTGCCATCAACCTCTACTTCCCCAACTTATCCTGATATCCCAACGCCGACGCCGACGCCGATGTCGTGCCCCCAACAAACGCTCTAGCTAGAAGAACTTGTAGCCGCAAATACCGAGATTCTAAGGCGTCGGCTTACTATCTAACCAATCCCCTAATCGCCCCTTCAGCAATACACTTCGGCACCAGAGTAACCATTGCTGCCACCGCCGACAAAATGGGCCGCAAACTAGTCGTCGTTGAGAATCTTCTTGCCTATATTCCTGTTGTCATGACTGTGCAGTCTTCCTTCTTTCCATCTCAATCAAAGCCGAAGCCGAAAAGAATGAAGAAGGCCAAGGCTAAGGCCACAATGACTCAAGTTGAATCTGAGGACATTGTGCGGATCTCCAAGCTAGCTGAGATTGAGAAAAACATTACTGCTGCTGAAAAGAGGCCAGCTAAGGAGGCAACACCTGATGCTCCACCATCTAAGAAGTCGAGGTCGGATTGCCTAGAAGGTAGTAGCAGTTTCCCTCGCAATATGACTTGGACGCCCGAGGTCATGGTGGGGGACAGGCCGTTAACAGCTGGTGACAGCACGATCGAGTGTGTTGAAGTCAGCGCCGCCTTCTCCACGGTCGTACTCCTACCCAAATATATGAATCATATGGTCGATCTCCATAACTATAAGAACTTCGACCTAATGATGCAGCACTCAGTCTTGGAAAATTTCCTGTTTGTACCTTTTTTAGCTTTCTACTACTTAGCCAAAATCTTTACTAATTTGTCTTACTCCTTGCAGGCTAGCCAGCATGTGCATTCATATGTGGTCAAGATCGAGATGACAAGGAAGGAGTTGATAAAGAAAACCTAGGAAGCTACCAAACTCCTCTCTTCGCTCAACGACGCCGAGGCCAGCAACTGAAGTTTGCTGGATCAAGCCAAGGCTACTCAAGCTGAGGCTGATGCTAAAGCCAAAAACACTAATGCAACTGCCGAGATCTTCAAAGCCGAGGCTGAGGCTGCCGAGGCCTTTTTGGCGAAGTTAAAGGCCAAGTTAAAGGAGGCGATTGACTTGAAGGGGGCCGAGGTCAAAGCGGCCGACGAAAAGGCCTTTGAAGAAAGCCAAGCTGCCGTCCGCGAACCAATACAAATAGCAAGTCAATTTGGCTTGTAACCAAGGTTATTACGTCGGCTGGACGGCAGTTCTCAATAAGTTATTTGTCCCAATGGACTCCCCTCTTCGAGATATCAACCAACTACAAGTGCCTTTCCTTCAAGCTCCCAAAGGATTGGATGATGAGGCTGAGGAGGATGACGCCGAGCTTGATGATGAAGAAGAAGAGGCTGCTGTTGGGGCCAAGTCCCTCACTCTGAATGAACAAGTCCTGGACTTGACTCGAGATGATGAGGACGAGGTCTCCAAAAGTGCCTCGCTAAAGAAAACGACATCTGAGGCCGAAGTCCAGGCGACTGAGAAGAGCTTGGATCAGACCCTGCTCGATATAGATGCCAAGATAGCGGCGGAGAAGGAAGACTTACTGCCAACCGAGGCCGACACAACGCCAACAGTAGAGGTTGAGCAATCAAACATAAACGCTAATGTTTCCAGTACTTTTTTTACTTTGAACTTTTCTCTTTCAATTATAATTTCTCTTTTGTAACTTGGACAAGCAATCTCTTATGCCAAGCCAAAGTGCCTTTTTGTATCTGAATAAGTTTCTTCGCTGAATGCATGCCTTCTTTTCTTTTAAGTGTTGAATGTATTCCTTCTTTTCTTCTATGCATGTTTCTATACTTAGAATATTTTTTGCATTTTTTCAAAGTACACCTTAATTGTGTAATCACTTCGGGGTAGAGTACCTTGGATATACCTTGATTGTTTGTCTCAGCCAACAATTGGAACACCTTGGCTAACACTTAAAAATATTTGAAATATTTTTACAAGTGCTGTTTCTTTAAACTTATTTAGTCAAGTATTGCTTTTTCACTTCCACTTACTGTCTTCTATCAAGACTTCACCCTTCTAACCTTTCCAAGCTTGACAACCTGGTTAGTTATCTCGGGTAAGATGTACCTCAGATACATCTTTCATTATTACCTAGGCTAATCTTCAACTTGTAAATTTTAAAAAATTTCATCAAGTCCCAAGCTCTCAAGTTTTATTCCTGCTCTCTGCCCCCTAATGTGAGCCTAAGTTTTACTTAAGTTCACATTATGCGTTTATGGTCTTTCGCCAAATTCAGATGCAAATAAAGACTAGCCGAGGTGACCGAGCTTGGTTCCACTCTGAGTTTAACTCTGTCGACATAGCAAGTCAAGGTTAATTCAACTTAGTTCAACTCTATTATATGCAAGTATAATTCAACTTTGCCATATAATAAGTCTAAATTACTCGTCATGTTTCATTCAGAAACATCGCCAACTTAGTTAAACTCTATTATATGCAAGTATAATTTAACTCTGTCATATAATAAGTCTAAGTTATTCATGTTTCATTCATAAACATCACCAACTTAATTCAACTCTATTATATGCAAATATAATTCAACTTTGCCATATAATAAGTCTTAGTAATTCGTCATGTTTCATTCAGAATCATTGCCAACTTAGTTCAACTCTATTATATGCAAGTATAATTCAACTCTGCATATATAATAAGTTTAAGTTATTCGTCATGTTTCATTCAGAAACATCATCATAGGATTGGTCAGTCCTATCACACAAATTTCAAATTCAAAAATCAAACTAGCATTTTATTATTACTTTAGCTAATAAAATTATGACATAAACTTCGAAAAACAAAAAACTAATGATAAAAAAACTTTAAATTGCAAGTGTTCCAGGGTCGTGGCAACTCTTTGCCATTAGTGTCTTCAAACCGATATGCCCCACTGTCGGCAACCGAGATGATTCTATAAGGCCCTTACCAGTTTGGGCCAAGCTTGCCCTTCCTAGGATCCTTCTTATTGCTGACAACTTTCCTCAGGACGAGGTCCCCAATTTTGAACTCTCTTGGGTTAACCTTCTTGTTGTAAGCTGTAGCAAGCTGCTGCTGATATGCCCTCAGCTGAATTGTTGCTCTCTCTCTCTTCTCTCTTTCAGCAGATTCAGATCTCGGGCTAAGAATGCCTCATTGGTTCCATCTTCCACTCCCTGGGTTCTGATTCCAGAGATGCCGATTTCCAGTAGGATAACTACTTCAGTGCCATAAGCCATGGCGAAATGAGACTCCCCAGTTGATCTTCTCGACGTAGTCCGATATGCCTAGAGCACATTGGGAAACTCTTCCACCCACTTCATTTTTGCTACTTCCAGCCTCTTCTTGATCCCATCCAAGATAGTTTTATTAGATACTTCTGCTTGACCATTGTTCTAAGGAAAACTTGGAGTGGAGTAGTAGTTCTTGATTTTGTACTTTGCACAGAAGCTTTTAATTAGCTTACTAGCAAATTGTGTACCATTATCTGCTATTATTACCCTTGGGATTCCAAACCTGGTGATGATGTTCTTCTATATGAAGTTCTTCACATCAATATCTCGAATCTTCGCAAGGAGTTCAGTTTCTACCCACTTCGTGAAGTAGTCAGTTGCTACCAACAAAAACTTCCTTTGCCCAGTTGCTTAGGGCAGTTTTCCAACAAGATCCATACCCCATTAGGCAAATGACCAAAGGCTGGATACTAGGTTCAAATCTACTACTGGTTGGTGTATCAAAGGTGCAAAACTTTGACACTTCTTGCACTTTCTGACGTAGGCTTCAGCACCCTTCTGCATGTAGGGCCACCAGTACTCCTGAGTGATGGCCCTATAAGCTAGTGATCTGCCCCCAACATGTTTTCCACAGACTCCTTCATGAATCTCATACAGAAAGTCCTCAACCTGGGAGGGATGTACACATCTCAAAATGGGTCCAGTGAAGGATCTCCTGTAGAGATGGCCATCTACTGTTAGGCTGAACCTGGCCGACTTTAGTTTGGTCTTGTGTGCGTCTTTTTGGTCAACTGGTAGCTTACCATCCCTGAGTAACATCACTATTGCATCCATCCAACTTGAACCCATTTCCACACACATTGCCTCATACTTTGTTATTAGAGATTCTACACTTGCTCATGTCAAGTAATCAATCATGATTGTCCTTGGCTCTCCTGATTTTATTGCACTAGTCAGGTTGGCCAAGGCATCGGCGTGACTGTTGTCATCTCGACCAACTTGCTGTAGCTGACAATCTTGGAACAAGAAAAGCAATCTGACAACCTCTTTAACATAGGCTATCATTCATTTATCTCGGGTTGTATACTCGCATGTTGCCTAATTCACAATAAGTTGGGAGTCACAGAAGACTACCACTTTATCGGCCTCCATTGCTGCTGCCAACTTCAACCCTGCAATCAATGCCTCATACTCTGCTTCGTTGTTTGAGGCTTTGAACCCTAAGTGAATAGACTGCTCTAACATTCGCCCATCTGGCGATACTAACACCACTCCTGCCCTCACTTCTTAACGGTTTAAACTTCCATCAACAAACAGGCGGAATAAGTTGCCGATGTAGATGTCGCAGGGCTTTGGTTTTTCTTATTTCTTTTGTCTCGCCTGAGCGGGGTTTTTGGGCCTCAGTGGGGTTTCTTCCTACTCCCCTGGATATCCCAAGCTACGGCTCATCGGAGTCCGACACGAGATTGCTCCAGGGGTGAACTCGGCCACAAAGTTGGCTAGAACCTGGCCGTTAATTGCTATTTGGGGCCTAAACTCCAAGTCATATTGGCCCAACACTACTACCCATCTAGCTACCCTACTTGTTAGATCTCCTTGCTACAACAGGGATTTCAAAGGATGCTCAGTCAGTGACATAATCTTGTGGGCTTAGAAGTAGTGATTCAATTTTTTCGAAGCCATCACCAGGGCTAGTGTCAATTTTTCTAGGGGTAAGTACCTAGTTTCTGCATTTTCTAGGGTCTTACTTACATAGTATACTGCCCTTTGTTCTCCCTTCTCTTCTCTGACTACCACTGCACTCACTGAGTGCTCTGAAACTGCCAAGTATAAGAACAGTTTTTCTCCAGGTAATGGGTTTGATAGAACTGGGGCAATTGTCAAGTATTTTTTCAAGTTGACTAAGGCGTTTTTGCACTCCTCTATCCACAAGAAATCTAAGGCCTTTTTTAACAAACTTAAAAATGGTTTACGCTTATCTAAACTTCTGCTTATAAACCTGTTTAGGGCTGCGGCCCTTCCAGTCAGCATCTACACTTGTTTTGCCGATGTCGGCTTCTTTAAGTCAATGATGGCCTTGATTTGATTTGGGCTTGCCTCAATGGAAATACCCTAGGAACTTACCAGACCTGACTCTAAATGCACATTTCGAAGCATTTAGTCGGAGCCGATATATTCTTAGGATATCAAAAATTGCTTTCAAGTCGGCCAGATGATTCCCATGTTCTTTGGTCTTCACGACTATGTCATCAATGTATACTTTTACTATTTTGCCAATCAGATGTCTGAGCATCTTGGTCACCAATCTTTGGTAGGTTGCTCCTGTATTTTTCAACCTAAAAGGCATCACTCTGTAGCAGTACAGCCCTTTTGGGGTAATAAATGCAGTCTTCCCCTCGTCAGGGGGATACATTGCTATCTGGTGGTATCTCCTGTAAGCATCTAGGAAGCTCATCCTTCCATGCCCTGAAGTAGCATCCACCAGCTAATCAATTTTAGGTAGAGGGAAGTTGTCTTTGGGACAGGCCTTATTCAGGCTGGTGAAGTCCCCGCAGACCCTTCACTTGCCATTTTTCTTTTTCACTACCACAGTGTTGGATAGCCAAGTAGGGTAGTTCACCTCGCGAATGGCTTTGGCTTCCAGCAGTTTATCCACTTCCTCCTTAACTACCTTAACATGCATCAATGTTGGCCTCTTCGCTCGCTAGATGACAGGTTTAGCCGACCTGTCTACATTGAGCATATGACATGTGACCTCAGGGTCAATGCCTGGCATCTCGTATGACGTCCAAGCAAATACTTCTATGTTGGCTCGCAAGAAAGCTTCCAACTTCCTTTCCTTATCCTCAGCCAAGCCTGAGTCGAGAAAGAAGAAGCGCTCTTTATCCCTTTTTTGGACCAGAATTTTTTTCAAGGCTTTCTCACTCTTCTCGGCTAATTCTTTGCCGACATCATCTAGAACTTCCATGTCCTCGTCTTCAATTTCCACTTTCTCTACCTCTCGCACATTGCAGTTGGATTTTATTGCTGCCATGGAGTAATTCTTTTCTTACACTTGATCCTCTCTGATTTTTTCAATCCCCTGTTCAGTTAGAAATTACAAGAGCTGGTGCAGTATTGAGGGAACAACCCTTATTGCGTGCAACCATGGCCTTCCTAAGATAACACTGTAAGGAGAGGGGATGCCAATTACTGTAAACTCTGTGCTTACCTTCTTGGTGCCTGCCTGCACCTCCAAATTCATGGCTCTCAGAGGCCATGTCAGCGTTTCCTTGAATCCCACCATCGGGCTGTTGGATTGCTCCAAATTATCTTGGTGAAGACCAAGCTCTTTGTAGCATCTAACATACATGATGTCACAAGAGCTGCCTTGGTCAATCAGAATGCGCCTTACCTGGCATTCCCCAATCTTGAGGGTCACTACCAGAGCATCGTTATATGGATGCTGCACCATGTCTAGGTCTGCCTTAGTAAAGGACACCATCGATCCTTGGTACTCGTTTGTCCTAGGCCTCTTTTGTTGGACTTGATACACATGTTGTAAGTGTCTTACCTTTTGTGTCTCTCATCGCATATCATTCTCATTAACCTTTGAGTGAATCACATTGATCACCCGAGGCTCTGCTTGCTGTGGTTGTGGCGGAGGTGGTGCTGCTGGTGCCTAGGGCAGTCTCGTCTGCTCTTTCCACGTTCTAGCCTTATCTATTAGGTTCCTCAAGTGACCTTGTCTGACCAGATCTTCCAAATACATCTTTAGGGCTCTGCACCCCTGAGTCAGGTGCCTATCCTCATTGTGGTAAGCACAGTGCTTCCCAAGGTTTCTCCCTATAAACTCACCAGGAATCTTTTTCGGCGCTTTATAATACGGCTGGTTCCTAATCATTTCTAGAACTTTATAAATTGGGATTCGGAACACAGTGGTGACTGCCTGTGCAGCCCTTAGCCCTGATTCTTGCCTGTTAAATCCAGTATTACCTCGGCCTCGCTTCGGCGAGCCATTTCTTTTTTCCTGCTTCGACGCCTTTGTTCTCGGCATACTATAGACCACCCCGAGAACTCCCTAGCTCCGTGCCTGCCGGGGCGCGAATCCGTTTTTGTTCTTTAGCTACTACAGTTCGGACTCAATGTCACGGTTCTGAATCTAATTTCACAAAGTGTAATGTGAAACCGATAAATTACCAAAGAGTCCAAATCCGGCAAATTGTTTTGGAAAACTGGTTTTTATAAAGAAGTGTGAAACATGGACTGCTTTGCCAGATACAGAGTCGCCATCTAAATATTTTATTTTGGGGGGATTTAGGAAACCTTGACTCGTGCCTAAGGCCACGTGTCCGTCATCACCAAAGTTACCTCGGCTCAGGAACTTGGGTACGAGAGGGGAAGGTCATGCAATAAGCACCCTCGCTCGCTCGATCAAAGATCGGCCTTTACTAAGCATGATATGTTGTTTTTGAAAACACATGTGTTCTTATTCCTGTTATTAACCTAGAATTACTATGTGATGCGCACAACATACAAGTGTAGACTAGATCGCCTAAGTTGGAACAAAACATTGCATGTTCGTTTGTTTGAAATGGTTTGAAGTTTGCTACTCGCAAGTAGACTAAAAATGCAGATTCCAATGAATTATTCCAATTCAAGCAATCCAACCTTCACCCACAGGCATTCAGGCAGTTAATCAAATAAGCAGTTACCCTCATGGCAAGTATGCTTTCATGGCAACATTAGCACACATATAGAATGCTAAAGCGTAAACACTCACAGTGTACTCTGAGTCAAAACAGAGAACTAATTAGAAATCATGCATGATCCTAGTTCATGTTAAGATGGCTAATGCAACACATGCAAAATGTAGCTAAGATAGGCTCGGCTATTCTAGAATGGCATATGAATGTGACAATTCGATATATGTATTCAACTTGGAATTGAAATACAATGTAGTTAGTATGATGCGCCGAGCCCGGTGCATGCAATACAGACGAATGGATGCATGCATGCGAGCATAAGGTATGCTAATCGAAATATGCCCTAAAACTAACCATCGTAAGCGGTTAAGTAAAAGGGAGAAAGAAATGGGGGTTGGAAGACATGCATCACACACACACATGCTTATTACAACAGTTGGCCCTCTTGACAGAGAGTCTGAATAACGAGCTAACTAGCTAATCTAAGCTAATTAAACTAATTATTATATCACAAAACCAATTAATTAACAAGCTAATTAATTAAGCTATTACAATACAAATTGAATAGCTAAACGCATTAACTAACTAAGTACAAACCGAATAGCTAACTAGCTAATCAAATCAGCTAAATAAAGCGATAAATCAGGAGCCTCAAGGCGGGAAGTACATGCATGCTCAGTCGCTTCATTCGGAAATCCGTTGCGATGCCCCAACTTGCCTCTATTTGCAATTATTCTCAGAACCTTGCACCAAGCTCCACAAAGCTTTAACTCCACTATGGGAACCTGTAGGAACATGGCCGACCACCTGGGGATGCTTCCAGCCACTGGCCGACCACTTTCTATTGTTGCAAACCAGAAAAAGTGGTTGGCTAGCTAGTTGTTCTGGTCGGCCGACCAGTTTTGCTGCACTTCTCCACCTTGCTGCAATAGAGAGCAAGAAAGGGCATGGCAATGTATTTGCAAGGTATATGTGCATAACCACCCTCCCTATCATTTCATAAGCTCAAGGGAGTGTGGTTCTCGACCCTCGAGCCACCAATCACGCATCTCGATGCATGATGGCCGAGAAGCCAAATTGCACAATTCAATGTAAAATGAATGCACACATAAACACATAAAGCCTAAAACTTTATCATGTACGATCAAGAGTGTCGGCGACCGAGAATTGAAGCACGTTTCATCACTTCAAGTATGAAACGTCCCTCGTTTCTCGTGTTTGGCCTAATACCTAATCCAAACAAATGCAATGCAACTCAAGCATGCAAACATGCAATGCAACTACATGGCATACACAATGTAATGTAAGATGGCATGCACAAGGTGAAGAACATGACATACACAATGCAATGGACAACATGGCATACTCGATGCAATGTAACATGATCAACTTAACAAAGCTAATGACATGCAAATAAGGCTAATGCATGCATACATAAAGCAAGGAAACATAAGCATGCAACAACATGACAATGTAAGCATGCAAATAACATGAAAGCAAACATGCTCAATGGACTTAAACCAAAATGGACAGACCTCAGTCATGCCCAAATTAGTGGCCATAATGACGAAACTAAGGCATGAAGCACAAAGTAAATGCATGCACAATGCAAAGGCCTATCAACTGGGCATAAGAGCATAACTCTCAAGCATGATGAAGAAGCGATAAACATGGAAGTGTGACAACACTAAAAGCTCTGAAATTAAGTGTGAAATGATGCCAAACCATTCAAACAACACAAGTAAAGCATGCAAGAGGGCCTAAGGCACAAAGCCATTAAAGGGACTACATAAGGGGCATGCAATACATGGCACAAATGATTGAACCAATCATGGACAGAGCTCAAGTAGGTCAAAACAAAGAGCAAAACATGCTAAGATAGAGGCTCAAATGCCTAGGCAAGATGGCATACATGCAAGGCCACAAACAAGGCAACAATGCACAACCCTCAGAGGCATTCAAAGCATGAAAGAAATGGGAACATGACAGTCCTATATGCTCTGAAATATCATGATAAATGATGCCAAATCATATACACAACACAAATGAAGCATGCCACGGTACCCAAAGCTTGAAGCTAGCATAGGCACTTACACTATAGCTATACAAAACATGAAGCATATGGCAAGAGCAACCTAAAACAGCCCTAGAATATGTCAAAATGATACTAAAACATGTATGGAAGATAGCCAAAACAAGCTAGCATGAAGGGCATAAGGCATGGAATATGTAAGGCAAATAAGGTGGATTACATTACACCTACCAAGGCCAAGCATGAGATGACTTAACCAACAAAAATTAGAGTTATATCATGGCAAAATAATCCCAAAAACACATTGAAACGATAGCTCGCAAGCTTAGGCATGAAGGCATACGCAATGGTTCATGTTAAGGCATAAAGGGCAAAGCCTCCAACGCATTGAATAAGTGAAAAATGTGAATGCATGACCACACTACATGGACTGAAATCACATAAGAAATGATGCCAAATCATTCAAATAGGCCAAGCAATGCATGCTAGTGGACTTGATACACAAAGCTGACAAGTTAGAATGCACTATAGCTATGCAAAGCATGGAATGCATGACCAAAAAAACACAAATCAGAGCTAGAACATGCTAAAACATAGACAAAAGCTTCTTGAAGTTAAGCCAAAAGTATGCTAGAATGACATGTTAAAGCATGATACACATTAGGCTAATTCATGGAATTGCACTACAAGTGCATGGAGCATGCAAGGACCGACCAAACCAAACCTTAATAGAGGTATGACATGGCAAAAAATCACCAAAAACTTGCTGAAATGGAGTCAACATAAGCTAGAAAGACATGCTACTTCATGAAGCATACAAGACTAGTTTATGAAATTTACACTACAAGTGTATAAGGCATGCAAGAGCCAACCAAACTAACCCAAAATAGATCTAAGGCATGTTAAAAAAACACCAAAAATCTACTGAGATGGCCCCAAAACAAGCTAGAAAGACATGCTCAAACATGAGGCACACAAAGCTAGTTTGTAAGATTTACACTACAAGTGTATAAGGCATGCATGGAATGACCAAACCAAGTCAAAAAAGATATGAGGCATGCTGAAATAACCCCAAATACATGCTAAGAACAAGCCAACACAAGCTTAATAAACATGCTCAAACATGAGGCATTCAAAACAGGCATTCAAAATACAAGGAGAGGGGATGACCCTCTCCTATTTGGGATCCCAAAATCATCTTTCCACCATTGAAAATCCTTTGAATTTCAGTGGTAGAAAGGTCATGCAAAGGCTAGAACAAGAGCCTAAAGGGATGGCTTAAAGCAAGGCCTAACAAGGCCTAAGAGGGAGTAGACTACCCCCAACACAAAAGTGACCTTCAATAAACATTTTAAGAACTGAAAAATAGAACTTTTTGCAGTAGGAAGTTAAGCTTAAATCAGCATGAAAATAGGACTAAAGCTTAAGCAAAACAAGGGGTTTAAGGGGTTAAAGGCTCACCCTTGTAGAACCTCTTCAAGACTACCACTCCAGCAGCTTTCTTGGATCAAAACCAGTCCAAAAGCACCAAAACAAACCTCAAAAAGCCTCAGCAACAAAAGGATGGTGTTTGAGTGTGTGTTTGTGTGTTAAAGTATGATAAATATACAATTTAAGGCACAAAAATGAAGAGCAAGAGCAATATAGAGACAAAGGTGTATATGTATAGCTCCAGCAAGAAAATCTGAACCTAGACGAGAGAGGAGGAGGTTATCTTATATAGAGAACCAAGCTCAAGCTTGTTGGACAAGCTTAGGGTCTCAAAGCCATCCCTCCATACACGTGTATGGAGGATGGTTCTGGTGCCTTCCAGCTGTGCTAGTTGGATGAAAATATCTCCAAAAAGGTGACAAAAAGCTGTCACGACCCAAACCCGCCCCTATGGGTTTAGCACCATAACCGGCCAGTAATCTGAGATTACCGAAGGCCTTCTTAACAGTAAAACAGTAATACAGAGTACAGGGGCTGGCGGAAGCCAAAACAGTAATTAAAAGATGTCTAATGAGTTGTGACAGTCTGTATGTAAAAAGACTTTCATAACATGATCACATTGAGAACAAAAACAGTATATATCATTTACTGACATTCAAGTTAGGGACCAAATCCTCACCATAACAGTACAATACAATTACCATTCAATCTATACATAACAGAGACAAATATGGTGAATCTGAGACACCCAAAAGCAGCCTTAGCTTGAACAAATCTGGAACCTCGAAGTGAGACACAAAGGTTGGCTTGACAAAACAAAGGCTTAGTCTGACACTTCTAGCAACGGTCCAGTGCCTGAACACCTACATATATATATGAGCAGTGAGCTAAAGCCCAGTGAATAACATATGAGTAAAGAGATTAAGAATGAATGTCTTTTCAGTATTGAAAACAGTCATTTATCAGTATATCAGTCATTCAGTTTGTGGCTCATATTTCATGCCATAACAGTCATTCAGAAACTATAATAGTCATATATGGTACATCCAATAGCAAAACAGTACAGTAGGTCTTGACAGACTGAACAGTCAGTTGATGGCCATCATATCAATAAATAGTAGTGGTTCCAAACATGGGAACCGACAGAGATCTCTGTGACAATAGCAGTACAGTATAGTAATAGTAAATTGCTATGGATGCCACGAATACAGTTCACAAATAGGACAAACATTCATTCAGTAAGAAATATCATTTCAGAAAGTAGTACAGTGGTTCATTTAGAAAATATTCATGATTGAACATATCTTTACAACATTGTTACTCACAGAACACTGGGCTATAAGCAGCTAGAGCGTCCTCAGATGCCAACCCTACACAGTTACAGAACAAACACACACTAAGCTACACAGTTGAGAAATAATAACTTAGTCCCTATCTGACTCGGTGTGGTTCTACATCAATATCCTCATTAAGATGCCTTAAACTAGGCCTAGGAATGCCTAGGATAGAATGAGGATGCAAAGATGCACTTAGAAACACTTTTCAAAATTTGCTGAAACAGGGCTCCACGCTCGAGCGTGGCTTTCTACGCTCGAGCGGACATGCAGAACAAAGGAGCTCCACTCGAGCGTGGTTTCCCCCGCTTGAGCGGACTGTAAAATCATGCAAAAGTACTAGATGCATGCAATTTACGCTCGATGGACGCTCGATCCCCGCTCGAGCATGAGACACAAGTCCTCGCTCGAGCGTGCATTCCCTCGCTCCAGCGGACTGTAAACATAGGCAAAGTACTGGATACACGCATTTCCTGCTCGAGCGTCACTTTCCCCGCTCGAGCAGACTACATGAACTCAGTGTGTACGCTCGAGCGTGGAGTTTCCCGCTCGAGCGTGAGTCCAAAATTTGAAATTTCCAGATTTGAACCTCAAGCTCAAAACTCAACTTTAAAGCATCAAAATCGATCCTTTTGGGCTAATTTTCTGGAATACACTTGTAAACTCATAATATGACATGTTTCAAAGATCAATTTGAGAAATCAAAACCCAAAGGTAGTTCAATTAAACACAATTTCCAAGGAGTTTTCATGAACATGAAGAATAATGCAAATTCAACACATGCATGGGTTCCTAAGAACTCCAATGCTACAAAACAAGATCAAATGCAATGTTTAACTTCAAAACATGGTGAGTTCATGGATCAAGACCAAAAATATGAACATGTGTCACGACCCAAACCCGGCCCTATGGGTTTAGCACCGTAACCGGCCAGTAATCCGAGATTACCGAAGGCCTGCTTAACAGTAATACAGTAAAACAGAGTACAGGGCCTGGCGGAAGCCAATACAGTAAATAAATAATGTCCATTGAGCTGTGACAGTCTGTATGCCAAAAAGATTTTTCATACATTTATACATAACAGTACAGAACAGTATGCACGATATTTACAAGCATTCAGATTAGGGACTCGACCCTATATAACGGTACAGTAACATACAGTCTATACAGAACGGTAAAACAGTGATACAGAACGGTAAAACAGTACAGAAGGGGGAATTCTTAAAACACCCCTAAGCCTTAGCAGGTAGACTCGGAACCTCGCGGTGAGGCACAAAGGCTGGCTTGACAAAACTGGAGTAACCCTGACGCCTCTAGCTGTGGTCTGGTGCCTGAACACCTACATATATATATGAGCAGTGAGCTAAAGCCCAGTGAATAACATAAAGCGTAAAGGGGTTTAGAATGAATGTCCTTACAGTAATGAAAACAGTTCATTTCAATCAGAATTTCAGTTGCTCAGTACAGTAAACAGTCATATGTGGTACATCCATTAGCATAACAGTAACAGTAGGTCTTAAAAGACCGAACAGTAATGATGGCCATCAGTCAGTAAACAGTAGTGGTTCCACAAGGAAACCGACAGAGATCTCCGTAACAGTAACAGTAACAGTAAACCGTAGGTACTAAGGATGCCACAGTACAGTTCAGAAATAAAGGACATACATTCATTCAGTAAATAATACCAGTTCAGTAAACAGTTCAGTTCAGTATTCAAAAGATAATCAGTTGAACATATCTTTACACAATTGTTACTCACAGAGTTCGGGCTACAGTATGCTAGAGCGTGTCTCTCCAGTCGCCAACCCTACACAGTTAACAGATTGAACACACTAAGCTACACAGTTGGGAAATCTCATAACTTAATCCCTAATTTGCCTTGGTGTGTTCTACATCGATATCCTCATCAAGATGTCTTAAACTAGGCCTAAAAATGCCTAGGGTGGGATGAGGATGCAGATGATGCAAAAATGCGATCAGAAAACAGTTACAGAATTTTCAGTAAAACAGATTCCCGCTCGAGCTCAGGTTTCCCCGCTCGAGCGGTCATGCAACAAAGGTACACGCTCGAGCGTAAATTTTCCCGCTCGAGCGTACTGTAAAGTACTGGATGGGTGAAATCCCCGCTCGACGCCCACTCGAGCTTGAGACATGACTCCGCTCGAGCGCCCAATATTCCACTCGAGCGGACTGTAAAACAGTGCAAGATGCTGGAAGCTCGATTTTCCCGCTCGAGCGGCACTTCCCCCGCTCGAGCGGACGACTGAAATCTGGAAATCCCAGATTCGAGCTCCAGGTCCAAAACCAAGCTCAAAAGCATCAAAACCAATCCTCTTGGGCCCATTTTCTGGAAAACGTTTAAAAACACATAGAATAACATGAATCAAGGTTCAATTTGAGAAATCAAAGCCCAAGGGTGTTTTATTCAAACCCAATTTCAAACCATTTCCCAAGAACAATCCTCAAACATGACATGCATGATCATAAATCATTTTCAAAGCTTCAATGCTGTTTCAAGAGCTCAAACCTTCAAAAACAAGATGAACTCATGGAGTATGACCAAAAGATGGACATGCATGTGAGGCATTAAGAACTACAACCTCAAAACTTCAATATATGTACATGCATGCAAAGATTGAGCTTCAATTCAACAACAATGAACCAAAACATGACTTAGTTCTACAAGGAAGCATGAATCATGCAAGAATCCACTCAAAACATGAATAAGAAGACAATGGAGCTACCTTTAGTCTTGTATTTCAAGAAGGGAGCTCAAATATGCAATCACTTCAACAATTCTTCAATTACCAAGCAATTTACCAGCAAAATCAACAAGAACAATTCTCTCTCTCTCTAACTCTCCTCTCTTGGTCGGCAAAAGCAAGAAATGAGCTGGGAAAAATGTTTGATTCAAGCATACCAAGGCTCTAACATGTTATAATAAGGGCCCACTAACAATGGCAAAACGGTAATTAAGTCCAACTCTTCAATTAGCTTATTTTAATCTAATTTAATCATACCTAAACAGTTTTCAGGTAAATATACCGTAAAATCACATTAATTATGAGGGTCACGGAACATCAGTCATTAATCGGTAAACAGTATGAGGGTTGTTACAGTCTCCCCTCCTTATAAAGAGTTTAGTCCTCTAAACTCGAGTTACCTTCATTCTGGAAGAAAACAGGATTCAGTGGGAATAGTTCAGGATATCTTTTAGCCATGTCATCTTCCCTTTCCCAAGTGGCATACATACCACCATGGTTCTGCCAGTCAACTTTCACTAGCGGGATCTCTTTGTTTCTCAGTTTCTTGATCCGTCTGTTAACAATCTGTATAGGACGTTCCTCGTAAGTGTAGTCATCACTCAGCACTATACGAGTAGGCTCAATTACATGGAAGGGATCCCGGAGGTAGTCTCTCAACATCGAAATGTGGAAGACGTTATGCATATGCTCCATTTCAGGAGGGAGCGCAACTTGATACGCCACCGGATTGATTTTCTCAATAATCTCATACGGTCCGACATATCTCGGCGCTAACTTGCCTTTGACTCCAAAACGAGTCTGGCCTTTCATTGGTGTCACTTTCACAAAAACGTGATCACCCACTTCATACTCTCTGTCCCGTCTTCTGACATCTGCATAACTTTTCTGTCTACTCTGTGCAGTTTTCAGTCTTTGCTGTATCAGTTTCACTTTTTCAGTTGTTTCACACACAATCTCGGGCCCAAGCAACGGCCCATCTCCAACTTCTGCCCAGCAAATCGGAGATCTACATTTTCTGCCATACAATGCCTCGAAAGGCGCCATACCAATACTCGAATGGTAGCTGTTATTGTAGGCGAATTCAACTAATGGCAGATGACTTTCCCAGTCTCCCTGAAAATCAAGGACACACATTCTCAGTAAATCCTCCAGAGTTTGGATGGTCCTTTCTGATTGGCCATCTGTCTGAGGATGATAGGCACTACTCAGTCTTAATTCAGTACCCAATGCAGTCTGTAGACTTTGCCAAAACCTCGATGTAAACTTCGAATCCCTGTCAGAAACAATAGACACAGGCACTCCATGCAGTCTTACAATCTCATCAATATAGATAACAGCCAATTTGTCCACATTATAGATTGTCTTGACAGGTAAGAAGTGGGCAGATTTGGTTAGTCTATCAACAATAACCCAAATTGAATCCATACCTTTTCTGGAGCGAGGTAACCCAACGATAAAATCCATCGTAATATGCTCCCATTTCCACTCTGGTATAGGTAAGGGTTGCAATAATCCGGCAGGTCGTTGATGTTCAGCTTTGACCTGTTGACAATGAAAACATTTGGACACAAAGTCGGCAATTTCCTTCTTCATTCCCGGCCACCAGAAATTCTGTTTCATATCTTGGTACATTTTCGTGTTCCCTGGATGGATAGACAGTTTCGAATTGTGGCCTTCTTGCAGAACTCTTCTTTTCAGTTCAGTGTCATTTGGTACACACAGTCTTTCTTGAAATTTCAGTACATTATTCTCAAATTTGAATCCGGGTCTCGGTTTGGATTCTCTTTCTTCGATGATCTTTTTCAAGAAGTCATCCAGTTGTTGTTTCTCTTTGATCTCTTCAATCAGTGCTGGTTGAGCAGAAATAGCAGCTAAGATTCCTCCTTGTTCTTGTAAAACAATTTCAATTTCAGATTTTTCAAGGTCGCAAAGCAACTCTTTCTGTCCTGTAAGCAAATATGCCAGATTTCCAATCGATTTTCGGCTCAATGCATCGGCAACGGTATTGGCTTTTCCCGGATGGTACAATATCTGTAGGTCATAGTCTTTAATCAGTTCTAGCCATCTCCGCTGTCTCATGTTCAGTTCTTTCTGTGTGAAGAAATATTTCAAACTCTTGTGGTCGGTATATACTTCACATGTTACCCCGTATAGGTAGTGACGCCAGATTTTCAGTGCAAATACTACTGCAGCAAGTTCCAGATCATGGGTCGGGTAGTTCTTTTCATGTGGTCTCAGTTGTCGGGAAGCATAAGCAATAACTCTCCCATTCTGCATTAAAACACATCCCAAACCCTTATGAGAAGCATCACTAAACACAGTATAACCATCCGTACCTGAAGGTAAGGTCAGAACAGGTGCAGTCACTAATCGAGTTTTCAACTCCTGGAAAGCAGATTCTCTTTGGTCAGTCCAGTCAAATGATGTCCCCTTCTGAGTTAACTGAGTCAATGGTAGAGCAATTTTGGAGAAATCTTTGACAAATCTTCTGTAATATCCAGCCAATCCCAAAAAGCTTCGGACTTCAGTCACATTTGTCGGTCTAGGCCAGTTCACTACAGCTTCAATTTTCTGCGGATCAACAGAAATTCCATCTTTGCTAACAACATGCCCCAAAAACATAACATGGTCAAGCCAAAATTCACATTTAGACAGTTTAGCATACAGTTTCTGTTCTCTTAAAGTTTGTAGGGCAAGTCTCAGATGATGTTCATGTTCTTCTATACTCTTGGAGTAAATCAATATGTCATCAATAAATACAACAATAAAGTTGTCAAGGTATGGTTTAAAGATTCTGTTCATGAGGTCCATAAATGCAGCTGGTGCATTCGTGACTCCAAAAGGCATAACTAAAAATTCGTAATGTCCATACCTCGTTCTAAAAGCAGTTTTATCAATGTCTTCCGGCTTAACCTTCAGTTGATGATATCCGGATCTAAGATCAATCTTGGAAAATACTTTAGCACCCTGTAACTGATCAAATAAATCATCAATACGCGGTAGTGGGTATTTGTTCTTTACAGTTACCTTATTCAGTTCACGGTAGTCAATGCACAGTCTCAGTGAGCCGTCTTTCTTCTTTACAAACAAAACCGGTGCACCCCATGGTGAGGTACTGGGTCTAATAAACTTCTTGTCTAACAGTTCTTGCAATTGCGCCTTCAATTCTTTCAGTTCAGTTGGAGCCATTCGGTAGGGAGCTTTAGAAACTGGCTGTGTTCCGGGAATCACGTCCACGGTGAATTCAATCTCCCTGTCAATCAAATCCCCTGGCAAATTGTCTGGAAAAACATCTGGGAATTCTCTGACTATAGGAATACAGTTCACATTAGCATTATTATCAGTAGATACAGTCAGTACAGAACACAAATATCCCTTACAGCCCTTTCTAATCAATTTTACAGCTTTCACAGATGAAATCAGATACGGGGGAGGTACTACTCCAACCCTATTAAACACGAATTCAGGCAGACCAGGTGGACGGAAAACAACTTGCTTGGTCACACAGTCAATAGTGGCATGATATTTTTGTAACCAATCCATTCCCAATATTATGTCAAAATGATCAATGTTCAATGGCAGTAAATCAATAAACAGATGCATATCCCCAACAATAATTTCACATGCGGGGTACATATAAGCACATGTCATGGATCCCCCTACAGGTGATGATACGGCTAGCAGATAGTTCATAGGTTCTAAGGGTCTATTCAGTTTCCGTGAGAAAGCATGCGATACATAAGAATGTGTAGACCCCGAATCAATCAATACATATGCATTTTGTGTACAAATAGAGAGAATACCTGACACAACGGTCTCGGTATTCTGCACATCTCCCGGTACTAGTGCGAACACTCGGCCTTGCCTCACAGGCTCTTTCCCGGTAGCTTTAGGATTCGGTTTTAGTGGAGCATTTGATGCCGCGCCGCTGGCTGCAGCTTTGCTATTGCCCTGAGGAGCGGAAGGACAATCTTTAACCATGTGGCCCACCTTGCCACACCTGTAACAGGCTCCAGATAGTTTGTAACAGACCCCTTTGTGCTTCTTGCCACATTCAGAACAGGGTGGTGTGAACCCACTCCCTTGACTGGGGCTAGTTGTCGACCCCGTATTCTGTTTCTTGTTGGCTGGGTTGTGCTTGCCTTTCTTGAATTTGAAACCCTGCCTTTGACCATGCCATTCAGTTGTTGGTGTCTCAGATTGTTTCACTGCTGCAATGTTTGACTCGGCCATCAATGCCCGGTCGAGAACACCCACAAAAGTTGGTAGTTTCAAAACGTTTATTCGATCAAGAATTGCAACATTAAGGCCGCCCTCAAATTTCCTGGCCTTCTTATACTCAGTATCCACCATGTGCGGTGCATAACGGGCAAGTTCAGTAAATTTTGTTTCATATTCGGCAACCGACGTGGTGCCCTGTTTCAGTTGTTCAAACTCAGTTACTTTCCTATCCCTGACACACTGCGGGAAGTACTTTTCAAAGAATGACTCCTTGAACTGAGCCCAAGTCATAACAGTAGTTGTATCGCGGATCAACATCCACCACCTTCTAGCTTCTTCTTGCAAGGTGAAGGTAGCTAACAGTACTTTATTCGCTTCTGAACACGGAAACACTTCAAATAGTTTCTCTGTTTCCAGAACCCAAGCTTCAGCTTTTAACGGTTCAAGGCCTCCCTGAAAGGATGGCGGTTTCATTTTGCTGAACTTCTGGGTCAGAGCAATAATATCCCCATCATTCACATTAACATTAGGTTCCGGCTGTACCGGAGGAGGAGGAGGTGGGGGCGGTTGGTTCTGTTGTTGTTCAAGTCTAGCAGTTATCAGTTCTATCATTCTTTCCATTCTTTCCATTCTTGCCTCGGTAGACGAGGATTCAGGTTCATTTGCATTGTCCATTTCACTATAAGCAGTTATAACAGTTTTAAACATAAGCAGTCATTTGTTTACCAGTTAAACACATTAGCAGATATTCAGTCATAACATAACCACACACTTATCATGCTCATGAGATGCCCTAATAACTTTTCTAGGACACCCTATAGCTCATTTGGACACGTGTGTGCGGTATAACTCGTGGTAAGTATCGCTCTGATACCACTCTGTCACGACCCAAACCCGGCCCTATGGGTTTAGCACCGTAACCGGCCAGTAATCCGAGATTACCGAAGGCCTGCTTAACAGTAATACAGTAAAACAGAGTACAGGGCCTGGCGGAAGCCAATACAGTAAATAAATAATGTCCATTGAGCTGTGACAGTCTGTATGCCAAAAAGATTTTTCATACATTTATACATAACAGTACAGAACAGTATGCACGATATTTACAAGCATTCAGATTAGGGACTCGACCCTATATAACGGTACAGTAACATACAGTCTATACAGAACGGTAAAACAGTGATACAGAACGGTAAAACAGTACAGAAGGGGGAATTCTTAAAACACCCCTAAGCCTTAGCAGGTAGACTCGGAACCTCGCGGTGAGGCACAAAGGCTGGCTTGACAAAACTGGAGTAACCCTGACGCCTCTAGCTGTGGTCTGGTGCCTGAACACCTACATATATATATGAGCAGTGAGCTAAAGCCCAGTGAATAACATAAAGCGTAAAGGGGTTTAGAATGAATGTCCTTACAGTAATGAAAACAGTTCATTTCAATCAGAATTTCAGTTGCTCAGTACAGTAAACAGTCATATGTGGTACATCCATTAGCATAACAGTAACAGTAGGTCTTAAAAGACCGAACAGTAATGATGGCCATCAGTCAGTAAACAGTAGTGGTTCCACAAGGAAACCGACAGAGATCTCCGTAACAGTAACAGTAACAGTAAACCGTAGGTACTAAGGATGCCACAGTACAGTTCAGAAATAAAGGACATACATTCATTCAGTAAATAATACCAGTTCAGTAAACAGTTCAGTTCAGTATTCAAAAGATAATCAGTTGAACATATCTTTACACAATTGTTACTCACAGAGTTCGGGCTACAGTATGCTAGAGCGTGTCTCTCCAGTCGCCAACCCTACACAGTTAACAGATTGAACACACTAAGCTACACAGTTGGGAAATCTCATAACTTAATCCCTAATTTGCCTTGGTGTGTTCTACATCGATATCCTCATCAAGATGTCTTAAACTAGGCCTAAAAATGCCTAGGGTGGGATGAGGATGCAGATGATGCAAAAATGCGATCAGAAAACAGTTACAGAATTTTCAGTAAAACAGATTCCCGCTCGAGCTCAGGTTTCCCCGCTCGAGCGGTCATGCAACAAAGGTACACGCTCGAGCGTAAATTTTCCCGCTCGAGCGTACTGTAAAGTACTGGATGGGTGAAATCCCCGCTCGACGCCCGCTCGAGCTTGAGACATGACTCCGCTCGAGCGCCCAATATTCCACTCGAGCGGACTGTAAAACAGTGCAAGATGCTGGAAGCTCGATTTTCCCGCTCGAGCGGCACTTCCCCCGCTCGAGCGGACGACTGAAATCTGGAAATCCCAGATTCGAGCTCCAGGTCCAAAACCAAGCTCAAAAGCATCAAAACCAATCCTCTTGGGCCCATTTTCTGGAAAACGTTTAAAAACACATAGAATAACATGAATCAAGGTTCAATTTGAGAAATCAAAGCCCAAGGGTGTTTTATTCAAACCCAATTTCAAACCATTTCCCAAGAACAATCCTCAAACATGACATGCATGATCATAAATCATTTTCAAAGCTTCAATGCTGTTTCAAGAGCTCAAACCTTCAAAAACAAGATGAACTCATGGAGTATGACCAAAAGATGGACATGCATGTGAGGCATTAAGAACTACAACCTCAAAACTTCAATATATGTACATGCATGCAAAGATTGAGCTTCAATTCAACAACAATGAACCAAAACATGACTTAGTTCTACAAGGAAGCATGAATCATGCAAGAATCCACTCAAAACATGAATAAGAAGACAATGGAGCTACCTTTAGTCTTGTATTTCAAGAAGGGAGCTCAAATATGCAATCACTTCAACAATTCTTCAATTACCAAGCAATTTACCAGCAAAATCAACAAGAACAATTCTCTCTCTCTCTAACTCTCCTCTCTTGGTCGGCAAAAGCAAGAAATGAGCTGGGAAAAATGTTTGATTCAAGCATACCAAGGCTCTAACATGTTATAATAAGGGCCCACTAACAATGGCAAAACGGTAATTAAGTCCAACTCTTCAATTAGCTTATTTTAATCTAATTTAATCATACCTAAACAGTTTTCAGGTAAATATACCGTAAAATCACATTAATTATGAGGGTCACGGAACATCAGTCATTAATCGGTAAACAGTATGAGGGTTGTTACAGTCTCCCCTCCTTATAAAGAGTTTAGTCCTCTAAACTCGAGTTACCTTCATTCTGGAAGAAAACAGGATTCAGTGGGAATAGTTCAGGATATCTTTTAGCCATGTCATCTTCCCTTTCCCAAGTGGCATACATACCACCATGGTTCTGCCAGTCAACTTTCACTAGCGGGATCTCTTTGTTTCTCAGTTTCTTGATCCGTCTGTTAACAATCTGTATAGGACGTTCCTCGTAAGTGTAGTCATCACTCAGCACTATACGAGCATGACATGACATGCACTATCACCGAGCTCTCAGCCAAAAAACTCTGAAACCTTGAAACGAGCATGACATGCACTATCACCGAGCGCTCAATCGATGAAGTCTGAGTCTTAAGGTCGGTCAAAAATGGGGTGTCTACACATATCCTCTTCTACTTTGGCATATTTCTCGATCCTTGCCATGAGCTCCTCCATACTCTTTGGTAGAGTCTTTGCCAGCGATTTTCGAAGTGTGTAATCATCCTCCAGGTCGTTCTTAAAAGACACGACCGCCAACTCCTGGTTGCATCCTGGTATTCGATTGAACTTTTCATAGTACCTTTTCGCATAAGCCTTGAGACTTTCACCTTCGTTAATTTTTAGAGCCATCAGAGAGTATAACCTTAGTGGCTGCAACTTGTTTCTAACAAACCTAGCCACAAACATCTCACCTAGGCCTCCTAACTTTTCACAGTTCCTTTCGACAACTTGTGAAACCAATCCGATGTGATTTTCCCAAAGGATAAGGGAAACACCTTGCACAACAACGGTTCGTTTCAAGTAAACAAAGCCATTGAATTTAGATATAAATTGACGTGAAAGTTTGGATCAGACTTACCGTCATAAATTTGGAACCTCAGCATATGAAACCTTTTTGGGGTCTCAAACCTATCCAACTCCACTGAGAACGACATTTTGGTTTGTCGGGGGACGTGACGTCGACATTCTGCCGCTTCCTCTGGAGGTAGTCCCTCAAATCCTCCTTAGTCTGACCAGGAGCTCGGTTGTCAACGGATTTTAGTCTTTTTGGTGCCCTACTCCCAGTGTCATTGTGTGTCCTCTTAGATTTCTCTTTATTCACCGTGTCAAAACACAGGCCCTTCCCTTGGATATTCTGGGGCTCTTTGACATATGTCCTCCTAGTCTGGGGTGTCCTCTGCGAGTCACCTCTGATCGACTCTACTCGCCCTACATCTCGTGAAGGCCGACGTGAGGGCTCATTTTCCTTCCCATGCTACGGGATTGCTGGGATTGTTTTCTGTCCCCTTTTTGGGCATCAGTCTTGGCCCCTGGCATTGGCGTGTCCTGCAACGGAAACGGTGGTTGCATGACGTTGTTTTGTATCATGAAGTTGACAACCGATTGTAGATCTGCCAACTTGTTGGCCATTTCCTTCATCTCGCCGTCCCTCCTCAAGTATCTATCTTTCCACACCTGGAGGTCGCTTTCATTGTAATACTCATCTCGGCCTGATTTCTTCAGGGCGTCTCCATCTTTGTTGACGTCCTTATCCCCGGGATTCTGATCCCGTGCTCCTTTATTATGGTTTTCTTCTTCAGTATTGGGATCGGTATGTTTACCACTCCCATATGGGATGTCGTCCCCGATCTTTTCTTTCTGCCTGTCGTTGGCCATCTATTCTCTTTACTTTCCTACAGATGGTGCCAAATTATGGGTGTTGATTAGGATTGATAATTAGTGAGCCACTAGGGCCAACTTGAACAATTAATGTTTTATTTCTTTATTTATTAGGTTTCCATGTTAGGGTTCAACAATATTAATGGGTGATACAACACTATCAAAATAATTTGAAAAATGTTATGGACTCCAAATAAATTAACAAATTTTTTACCAAACATTTCACATGGGTACGAGACTCACACAAATTACATGTGTGTCGGTCCCACACCAATATGAGAGGTTTGGTAGAAAATTTGATAATTTATTTATGATCCCTAACATGACTCAAATAGTTCTTGACCAAAAACATTATAAAAGCCTCACTTTGATTCATAATTAAGCACTACTAATTTTTATAATTTTTATAATTAATGTTAATTTGGATTATAACTATACAACACAAAACCTTATAACTGTGATAAATTTAATTCATAAAAATAATAAAAAATTTCATAAAAGCCTAATAACTGAAGTAATTCTGCTTGTAACTATTTTTTTAATTTTATTTTGTAATTGATTGTTTTTTTTTATGAAAAAAATTTTAGTTTTGAAAAAAAATAAAATAACAAATCTTCGTTTGAGTTTTATTTCTTAAACTATCAAACAAATTTTAGTATTAAAATGATTGGCAAATTCGTAAAAAAATCATTAACACTGGGATTTGGAAAAGAAATGGAAAAAGAAAAATATAGGTAAAATGTAAATAAAATATACTTATATTTTACATAATTTTACATATCTTTTCTCTTTCTTTTTTTTTTAAATCTCTTCCAAAATCTCGTAAACAAACATAGCATAAAAACTCAAGAAAATAAGCTTAAGTTCATAAAATTTGCTGGTAATTATTCTATTAGCCCTAACTTTCTAACAAAGTGCAACTAGCCTAGCTGGTCGCTTGGCCTGGCCCAAGCGACTGATCAAACAGTTAGGCTTTGTTGGATCTATTTCATATTTTATTTTGTGGGTTTTATACTTACAACGATTATTTGAATCATTCATTTCACAACCTTTATAATGAAGACCATTTGATCATCCATGTTAAAAATAAGCGTCATCAGATATTCATAAATAGATGAATATTTTGTATTATAAAATAAACGATTTAAGTTTAAAACTCATAATTGGCATCTATATTAAAAAATAAAACATAATTTGTTTTTGTCAAATAATATGTGATGAAGTTGATTTTTTACACAACTTATCTTTACTGTTAAACCTATGAGAGGAACGGTTCAAATTATCGTGTGAGTCCAATATGATATGAGGCCCACGGAATAGAGTATTAAAGGATATATGGATAGTAGTATGATATGAAGGAGATATAGAGATAATAAACAAGTCGAATATGTGACTATTTAAATTTGGTTTAAAATTTTTTATAATTTTTAAAATTTATTCAAGCTTGATTTATTCAATTTTTGAATTGATTTCAAACGAGTTTTTATGGAGTTAAGTTTGAGTAATTTAATATTTTTATATAATTTTATGTTTATCGAACTAAGTGAGCTGAAAAAATAATTGACCGTTAAAATTTGATTTAAAATGTATTCTACATTATCTTATTTACCGGACAAATTGAATTTGAATAAGGTTTTGACACGGGTAACAACTCGAACGGACAACCCCGAGAAGGAGGACCGTTCTGACTATTGTTACAAGTTTGAAATCCTCCCGCCAAAATAGAATCATAATCACAGAGAAGAGAGGGAAGAGAGATGAAGGAATACCAGCTTCAAACTCCAAAGATGGAACATCAACACTAAAAAATTCGCAGATCCAAGTCCACCTTCGAACGCTCTAACAAGCCGCACATAGTATAATCAAAACCCTAGCTCTCTGCTCTCTCTCTCTCTCTCTCTACAAACATATATCTATCCATTTCATGTGGATTTAATTTTCAAATCTCTCATTTTGTTAATTTACTGTTGCAGAATAGCCAAAAGTGCTTGAATTCTGTATTTACATCGGTTTCAAAAGACTTGATCGAGTTCTCTTCTATCTCAGAGATTTCCGAGGATAATCAACTCCGTGAATCCGCAGAGGTAAATCCGAATTTCACTTCTCAATTGAATGTTACCTACTCTTTGTGTGATTGATTTGTACTTTCGATCGTGTTTTATTCACTGTTGCTTCGCGTTTGATCGTTATTGCCTTATTCAATTTGCAACAATGTTGCTTACTGTTTGATTGACAAACACTGTTTTGATATTAATTTGTTAATTGTTGAGAGTGAATTTGAATATGTTTCTGTTACCTACTCTGAGTGATTGATTCATATAGTTTGGTCGTGTTTTATTCACTGTTGCATAGAGTTTGATCATTATTGTTTTCTGTTTTACTTCGCGATTCAATGTTGCTTATTATTTGAATAAGTTTATGTTTCAGAGCTTCATCGCATCACCGAATCAGGTGATTTCGCCTTCATTGGAGACATTTTCTCCATCTGATCTCACTCCATTGTCGTCCACTATCACTGTGGACAAGGATGAAGTAGTTAATGTCTCAGTCGGTCATTGCAGATCTGCTGAATCCAAAAAGAGTGTGGACATTGTCTCTGTGGAGGCAGAGGTGGTGGTGAATCATCTCAAGCAAGCGCAAATTCAAGTTATGAATTCAACAAATGCTGATCTCCAATCTAAGAAGCTTTTGAATGCATTAATTGAGGTAGTTATCGAGGAATTCAATGCTTTGCGTGAAGAGAAAGATCGGTTAGGTGAACTTGTTTCCATGAAAACTCGAGTTGTGTTTATGATTTTCTTGCTGTGGATCGTTGCTGTTTCGATGTTTCTTCACTTCAGTTCTCGGGGACAAAGCTCCTTCAGTGAACGTCCACCAACATGAAATCTAGTGTGGTGGTCCATCATAAATTGATTGTCACCGAGATGGTAAGATTTTTTTTCTTGTTCAGCTTACTTGGTTTCATTTTCTCACCTCAAAATATGCTGCTAAGTTTGGGTAAACTGGTAAACCACTGCTAGACTTTGACATTGCCTTTACGCTAGGATTTTGCTCAACATTTGACATCTCTATGTTATAAATTGACAGTATTCTATTTAATTCATCTGAGTTTGTTGGATCAAGCATTATGAATACCCAAAGCAAAAGGTGTCCTTAGAAATTCTGAATAATTGCATTTTTTTTATTATTATCTATCTTTTGCAATCATGTAGCCGACTCCATTTGATGAAACTTAAGACTTGGTTTAGTTTGATTTGATTTATCTATCTTTTGCGATGCTCAGAGATGAATATTCAAGCTAGAAACCAACAATGATTTATATCACGTTTCTTACAGAAAAACAGTGATATGCATATGACTTGCATGAGAAAGAAAATTAAGTTCTATATAGTAAATGAGTTGAGGATATATTCCATTCTGTGTCCCATAGCCTTTCCTAAGTGTGATCAATTAAAACCTCCGTACTTCTCTTTTCTGAAATTGGTGCAACATGTATATATGTGTAATCTCAAATTACATGTCTGATGTCCTTATTTCCTTGCCTTGAGCCGTTGCTAATGCATCAATAAAGTTTGCCAATGAGGAGGAAATGAAATGCTGTGCTATTGAATACAAATTTCCCGTGCAGTCTTCCCAAAATTTCATCCACGCTGGAATTCTTCTTGCTGGATTCTTTGTATGTTGTTGTCATTTTTTTTTCATCTCATGCGCGCTGATGTAACAAAATCGCAATTTATGTTTAGTTATGTACGGATAAGAAATTAAATATCACTATATCTTAGGAAATTACCCCTTCATCTCAGTGTCGGTGGAACTACTTGTATAGTCCCATAACAAAAATTAAATATACTTTTGTTTGTGTCTGGTGGACACATGAGTGTCAAATATTTGTACTCATACCAGTATACTTGTATACTGACCCATTTTGTCTCTTGGCAACTCGGGTGCGTTCTGTTTGAGCGCAGCCGAACTTCCTTTGCAGGATTAGTTGGGACTACGGTGATAACGAGAAATAACTACGGTTATAGGACATGTCTTTCAGACTTCTTTTGTTTTTTGGACTTTATAGTTGATATTAGTTTATTTTTTTATTTTTTTTTTATGACCTTAGAGCATCTCCAATGCACTAGGCATATAATACTTGTTAGTTAAAATGCCTAGTGTGATTCACTTTTTTCAATTCCAATGCACTAGGCATATGATTAGTCATTTTGGCTCAACTCATATTCACTAGCTACATGTAGCTAGCCTTCAACACTAGGCAAAATGCATTCAATCATTAGGATCATTTCCCTCCATCTTTGTTGTTAATGTGGCATTCTATAAAATTAATAGTATTTGGATAAATAGCTAAAATAAAGAGCATGGTTGGAGTAAAAACATAAAACAGTTAATAGGCAAAATAAAATATATACTTTATAGTAATATTTAGATAGGTAAAATGCCTACTACCGTTGGAGATGCTCGGCATTGTGGATTTTTCTAACTTTACATTATTTAAGTTGTTTTGACTATTTGTTACTACTTTAATGTTGGAGGTATTGATTATTTATGAATTTATGATAGATAGTTTGGTTGGCATTTTTTTTTTTTTTTTTTTTTTGTACCCCTTGTAATTTTTTTTGAGCATTGAAATTTATTTGAACCATATAGAGACGAGAACATTTAGATTTTTGTTTTACCCCTAGGATTTGGATGTTGGAATATTGATTGGGGTTTAATCCTAATTTAATATTTAATTGTCCAAATTTTGGAGCGTGGCACACACCAATCAGTATCGATCCATCGCTAATTGTGGATCAAATTTTGAAATTTATAATCTGTCATCGAGACCACTCCGCGTTGCTATAGTTAATATATATATATATCTATATATATATATATATTAAACATCTAATGGAATATCAACGTAAAAATGAGTGAGAGATATTTAAGATGTGAAATTTGTTACAAATTAATAGTATATATATGAAAAAATAGTTTGTGTTATATATATATATATATATATAATATTATGCAAATTAGTGTCGTATATTATGCAAATACTTGATAATTGTTTAAGAATATTATTCAATCAACTAGTAAATTGAAATTGTCTCAAATCACTCAAATCGCAGTTTGCTTATTTATTAATCCGTCATTCACAATTTAATTTGTAATTTTACTCTCAAATCATCCGAATTGCACCACGCATACCCCTCATCACAAGCGCATCACAAGTATAGGTAACCATTTTGAAAGAAAGAAAATAGTAATTAGATTATTGCATAATTGTTTATAATTGGACAAACACACTATTACATTAAAATTGTTGATCCAATTGATAGTTTTTGGAAATTAATATTTGGGGAGGAGAGACATTACACACTTTGACTACTATATATGGAAAATTCTCTGGATTTGAAGATAAACTCAGAAATTGATATAGAAATACAAATTTGTGACGAAGATTTAACCTTTTTCGTATGACCCACTTCATGAATGAATCTTAGATTTCCATTTTGCATTCTTGATAAATTTATGATATTTCTTTTTTTCTAAATTTGTAGACCCACTGCTTATATATTGATATTGATACCTTTTTTTTCAACAGTGGTACCATTTTATTAGGAACAACACAAAATTTTCATCCCATTAACCCTTGGTTGGGGGACATACAAAGGAGTGGTGTTCCTCCGGAGGGAGGCGCTGGATCTCAGCTTTATAATCATCATTGTGCTCACTCTCCGCATCAATGCTAGTACTTTCACTTTTTTCATTTGAACCCTTATTGTTTGCACCAATATTAACCTTTCGACTACGATTTGCATCACATGGAAGCCGATAATCCACCAAAGTGGGCCTTTCTGTATTGGCTTGTAGAGTTGCCAATATCGACATGAAAACTACCAAGATTAGTAGAAAGGATTCATGGTTCAAGCCGCACCGCTAACCTTAAAAGAAGTTATATAAAACAAATTAGAAAGTCAAGCACTACAATAAAAAAGGTCTTTGGTGACAGACTGATTTTGTCTCCAAACATCAAAATTTCGTCACTAAAGTGATCTGTGACGAAAAAAATTTGTCACCAGGTTCGTGGCCTATACGTCGTCACAAAAAGTACCTGGTGACGAAAAACAATTTCGTCACCTATTTTTCATTTTTGGCGACGAAATGTTTCGTCTCCAAATGTTGAATTTTTCGTCCTCTAAAACACCAATTTCGTCACCAAAAGTAAATAATATTTTATTTTAATTGTTTTTTACGATGAAATATTTCGTCACCAAATATATTTTTGTGACCAAAGTTTTCCTCACCAATGATATAGATTAAGGTGACAAAAAAATTCGTCACTAAAATGAGCAAAAAAGAAAATTATTCAATGACAAAAAACATTTTGTCACCAAATATGTCAATTTAGCGACGAAATATTCAGCAAATGTGACGAAATTATTTGTTTCGTACTATATCATTAGTGACAAAATTATTCGTCATGTTTTTTGAAAACTTATAGCAACATTTTTTATTTCGTTACTAATAAAAATTAAAAATTTTGAAAATGGGGGTACTATTTTCTTCCGAAATTTTTTCTTTTCAGTAACAATTCCCTGCGCATTTCAATAACCTGTTCAATAAAATATCTATTACAAATCAATACAAAAATCTGTTCATTTTCATAAACATCACAATCGAATTTTAGCTCTATCCACAAAAATACAACATGAATTGCATGCGGATTATAAACATGTCTCCTAATATCCACAAAAACGTTTACTAATATCCACAAAAATATAATATCAACCATATGCAGATTACCAAACACATCTCCTAATATCCAACAAAAAATATGTCTACTAATATCAACAAAAATAAAATATCAAGGGCGGATTACCAAACATGCCCCTTAATACTAACAAAAATATAAAATTTACAACACAACCAAAATACATCTAAGGTAATATGAACAAAAACACAAAATGAGCTACCATTGGCCCTCCAAATTACCAAACACGTCTATATCAAATCTCGAATCTGCAAAAAAATGAAACAAAAAAAAAAAAAAAAAAAAGTTAGACAATTACTATCTTATCTATAACATATACAATTTAACATGCATTTTTAGACTTAGTTTTCAAACCGGGAGTCCCGTGCTAGTTCCGTAAGTTTCCACAACTCACATTGGTCCATCCTGAGGTGTTTGAGGTGTTTCCCGGGCCGTCTCGTGGCTGTTGCACAATTTTCGCCCCCGAAGGCCTATTTTCAAACTTAAGTGTGAAAAAGTGCAATTTTGGACTTAGTTTTCAAACCGGGAGTCCCGTGCTAGTTCCGTAAGTTTCCACAACTCACATTGGTCAATCCCGAGGTGTTTGAGGTGTTTCCCGGGCAGTCTCGTGGCTGTTGCACGATTTTGGCCCCCGAAGGCCTATTTTTGAAGCTTAACTGTGGAAAAGTGCATTTTTGGACTTAGTTTTCAAACCGGGAGTCCCGTGCTAGTTCCGTAAGTTTCCACAACTCACATTGGTCCATCCCGAGGTGTTTAAGGTGTTTCCAGGGCCGTCTCGTGGCGGTTGCACGATTTTCGCCCCCGAAGGCCTATTTTCAAGCTTAAGTGTGAAAAAGTGCATTTTTGGACTTAGTTTTCAAACCGGGAGTCCCGTGCTAATTCCGTAAGTTTCCACAACTCACATTGGTCAATCCCGAGGTGTTTGAGGTGTTTCCCAGGCAGTCTCGTGGCTGTTGCACGATTTTGGCCCCCGAAGGCCTATTTTTGAAGCTTAACTGTGGAAAAGTGCATTTTTGGACTTAGTTTTCAAACCGGGAGTCCCGTGCTAGTTCCGTAAGTTTCCACAACTCACATTGGTCTATCCCGAGGTGTTTAAGGTGTTTCCCGGGCCGTCTCGTGGCGGTTGCACGATTTTGGCCCCCGAAGGCCTATTTTCAAGCTTAAGTGTGAAAAAGTGCATTTTTGGACTTAGTTTTCAAACCGGGAGTCCCGTGCTAGTTTCGTAAGTTTCCACAACTCACATTGGTCCATCCCGAGGTGTTTGAGGTGTTTCCCGGGCAGTCTCGTGGCTGTTGCACGATTTTGGCCCCCGAAGGCCTATTTTTGAAGCTTAACTGTGGAAAAGTGTATTTTTGGACTTAGTTTTCAAACCGGGAGCCCCGTACTAGTTCCGTAAGTTTCCACAACTCACATTGGTCCATCCCGAGGTGTTTAAGGTGTTTCCCGGGCCGTCTCGTGGCGGTTGCACGATTTTGGCCCCCGAAGGCCTATTTTTGAAGTTTAACTGTGGAAAAGTGCATTTTTGGACTTAGCTTTCAAACCGGGAGTCCCGTGCTAGTTCCGTAAGTTTCCACAACTCACATTGGTCCATCCCGAGGTGTTTAAGGTGTTTCCCGGGCCGTCTCGTGGCAGTTGCACGATTTTCGCCCCCGAAGGCCTATTTTCAAGCTTAAGTGTGAAAAAGTGCATTTTTGGACTTAGTTTTCAAACCGGGAGTCCCGTGCTAGTTCCGTAAGTTTCCACAACTCACATTGGTCCATCCCGAGGTGTTTGAGGTGTTTCCCGGGCAGTCTCGTGGCTGTTGCACGATTTTGGCCCTCGAAGGCTTATTTTTGAAGCTTAACTGTGGAAAAGTGCATTTTTGGACTTAGTTTTCAAACCGGGAGTCCCGTGCTAGTTCCGTAAGTTTCCACAACTCACATTGGTCCATCCCGAGGTTTTTAAGGTGTTTCCCGGGCCGTCTCGTGGCGGTTGCACGATTTTCGCCCCCGAAGGCCTATTTTCAAGCTTAAGTGTGAAAAAGTGCATTTTTGGACTTAGTTTTCAAACCGGGAGTCCCGTGCTAGTTCCGTAAGTTTCCACAACTCACATTGGTCAATCCCGAGGTGTTTGAGGTGTTTCCCGGGCAGTCTCGTGGCTGTTGCACGATTTTGGCCCCCGAAGGCCTATTTTTGAAGCTTAACTGTGGAAAAGTGCATTTTTGGACTTAGTTTTCAAACCGGGAGTCCCGTGCTAGTTCCGTAAGTTTCCACAACTCACATTGGTCTATCCCGAGGTGTTTAAGGTGTTTCCCAGGCTGTCCCATGGCGGTTGCACGATTTTGGCCCCCGAAGGCCTATTTTCAAGCTTAAGTGTGAAAAAGTGCATTTTTGGACTTAGTTTTCAAACCGGGAGTCCCGTGCTAGTTCCGTAAGTTTCCACAACTCACATTGGTCCATCCCGAGGTGTTTGAGGTGTTTCCCGGGCAGTCTCATGGCTGTTGCACGATTTTGGCCCCCGAAGGCCTATTTTTGAAGCTTAACTGTGGAAAAGTGTATTTTTGGACTTAGTTTTCAAACCGGGAGTCCCGTACTAGTTCCATAAGTTTCCACAACTCACATTGGTCCATCCCGAGGTGTTTAAGGTGTTTCCCGGGCCGTCTCGTGGCGGTTGCACGATTTTGGCCCCCGAAGGCCTATTTTTGAAGCTTAACTGTGGAAAAGTGCATTTTTGGACTTAGTTTTCAAACCGGGAGTCCCGTGCTAGTTCCGTAAGTTTCCACAACTCACATTGGTCCATCCCGAGGTGTTTAAGGTGTTTAAGGTGTTTCCCGGTCCGTCTCGTGGCGGTTGCACGATTTTCGCCCCCGAAGGCCTATTTTCAAGCTTAAGTGTGAAAAAGTGCATTTTTGGACTTAGTTTTCAAACCGGGAGTCCCGTGCTAGTTCCGTAAGTTTCCACAACTCACATTGGTCCATCCCGAGGTGTTTGAGGTGTTTCCCGGGCAGTCTCGTGGCTGTTGCACGATTTTGGCCCCCGAAGGCCTATTTTTGAAGCTTAACTGTGGAAAAGTGCATTTTTGGACTTAGTTTTCAAACCGGGAGTCCCGTGCTAGTTCCGTAAGTTTCCACAACTCACATTGGTCCATCCCGAGGTGTTTAAGGTGTTTCCCGGGCCGTCTCGTGGCGGTTGCACGATTTTCGCCCCCGAAGGCCTATTTTCAAGCTTAAGTGTGAAAAAGTGCATTTTTGGACTTAGTTTTCAAACCGGGAGTCCCGTGCTAATTCCGTAAGTTTTCACAACTCACATTGGTCCGTCCCGAGGTGTTTCCGGGCCGTTTCGTGGCTTTTGCACGATTTTGGCCCCCCGAATGCCTATTTTCAGGCTTAAGTGTGGAAAAGTGCATTTTTGAACTTAGTTTTCAAACCGAAAGTCCCGTGCTAGTTCCATAAGTTTCCACAACTCACATTGGTCCGTCCCGAGGTGTTTGAGGTGTTTCCCGGGCCGTCTTGTGGCTGTTGCATATTTTTTCAACTAGTTCCATGCCTACATGTTGGAATAGTTTTCTACTTAGTTTCATGCCTACATGTTGGAATAGTGCAAATGTCAAAGTAGTTTCCTAATTGGGAGCCACGTACATATTTCAGTGTTTGTGATGTTTCTCGGGCTTTTACGTGCATAGTTCACTATCTTAGTTGAAGGAGAAATTTCTACTAAATTAGCATAGAAATATAATATACTAACCAAGAAGCTTGTTAATCAGAATCTGAACTTTCCCCACTCTCAAAATTTCCCGTGATACCTTTCTGTCTCAAACACTCGATGATACTTTGTATCTTCTTGCTTTGTTTCTTCTCTGACTTTTCAAACCTTGCAATTTGTTCTTTTTGTTGTGCTATTTGCAGCTCGAGGCATTGAACATGGTCACTATTTTCAGCAGGTGCAACAGTTGTATTCACAAAAAAAGAAGGCCTCATACCGAGTCCTTTTACATAACCTGGCCTTGGCTGAAGCACCTTCACTAACAACTCCTCTGGGGTCAAGGGGATCGCACTAGTCTGCGAGAGGTGTTCTGCTTGCGTCTGTATCAGGTTGTCCTATTAATTTGAAATAAATCAAAGTATAAGTTATTCTACCCTACATAGCAAAATAAATAATATTATCAAAATTGAAAGGCATTGCCTTGTACATACATAATTAACTTGGCTCTCCGATGAAATCCATTCATGCGTGTCCGAATTGTAGTGGATGGACTTGTAAAATTCTGCTAAATCGGGCACTTTTCCATTTACAATTATCTACTTCATTTGTTTGTCAATGTTAATTCAATGATTTAAATAACAAAGCCTACTAATCCAATAAAATAAATGTGTAGAACGCACCGAGCTGTGTACCCTGACCGGGATTGATTTTGATCCACATCGATGTTTTGTTTTCATTTGCATCCTATTATTCACATTAGCTAGTGATTGTTCCTACACAATTGAAACACCAATACAAACAAGAAAAGATAACATTAGTAAGAAAAAACTTAATTTTTGACAATTAACATACATAAAACATTTTACCTTGAATTTTTGACTATTCCACTTGTCAATTAGAGATGTCCACTGATTGAGAGTAACTCTTGTAGGTGGGTGGCTTCTCGCGTAATCCTCCCCTCTTGCATCCTTAAGTTGCTTGTATTGTTTGTGCAACTTATAGGTGAAACCACTCAATCGTTGACCAAACTGTGTGTCTAAAGCCTTTGCTACATCAGTCTGATTGCCTTGTAGATCAAACTGATCCTGCAAAATGAAAAAAAATTAAAAATTACAAAGAAACAAAGCCTAAACATGAAAAGAGTTTGTCAATAATTACCGCTAAGCGTTGGATCATCGGCTCCTTATCAGCAACATTCACCTTCTTCCACCTACGAACACTCAGGTCTGGTAACTGCGTTCGAACCTCTATACCAATTTTGGAGACTAGCTTGGAGGCGTTGTCTCCTACTGGTGCACGAAACTGTTCAGGTATAGGAACTAACATCTTCCCATCCTTCTCGACAATGCGATGGGCCTGTATGCCACGTGTCGGGCCACGACCACGTCTGTCATGTGATGCTGTAAGGATATAATATTAATTGAGTTAGTAAGTAAACAAATGCAAGTTAAACCTTAAAAACAACTTTGCAAACTTACCAACGATGGTAGATGCAGTCACCTCGTCCTCAGGTTGCACATTATGAGCTGGTAAGGGTTGGGTACCGGCCTCTTCACTTGGGGGATCCATCATTTCCTCTGGGGTGGGAGGTAATGGCCTTGAATGAGACCGTAAACGAAGTCCTGGTGCCATCTGTTGTTCCTGAAAGAACATAATCAAACAGTGAAAACAAGATTTAAAACAGTTAAAATATATTTTATAAAAGATATGATGTGTAAGATATGTGAAGAAGAAATGTAAAAAGTAAAAGACATGTTCACTCACAAATATAAAATGTGTATAATACCTCGCGGTCAAAGGAACCCAATGACTCATCATCGTTGTCATCCTCACTCTCTGAAGGGTTATACTCAACATCATCATCTACCTCAACCCTAATTCCCTTTTCCCTTGCAGTTGCACATTTGGGCTGAACCACACTCCCTAAAGAATTTGTAATATTCTTCACTCCAAGATTATTTCATGACAAATTAGGGTACATCCATCGATATTGTACGGGTCCTCCAAGAATAGCCTCACGAGGCAAATGAATAGCCAAGTGGATCATCACATCGAAGAAGGCTGGAGGAAAGATCTTTTCAAGCTTGCATAAAATGTGTATTATACGTTCCTCTAATTTCTCTAGTTCGCTCCGCCTTAGTGTCCTAGAGCATAAGTCTTGGAAGAAATTGCCTAACTCAAAAAGTGTTGTGCTAATTTCTTTATCCACGTAACCACGCATTCCAATGGGAAGAATTCTTTGTATTAGTACATGGCAGTCGTGGCTTTTTAGGCCTGTTAGTCTACCATTTCTTGCATTCACTGATTTGGATATGTTTGCCGCATACCCATCTGGATACTTGACAGTTTTTAAAAATTCAAAGAAACCCTCCCTTTCTGCAGGTGTCAATGAAAAGATTGCTCGAGGCGTGACATATGATCCATCGGGTCGTTGTGTTAGCCATAGCTCTTTCCTTATATCCATATCTTCCAAGTCTAATCGTGCTTTCTCTGTGTCCTTGTTCTTTCCATCAATGCCTAACATAGTTCCGAAAACATTTTCACTAAAAATTTTCTCCACATGCATGACATCAATATTGTGTCGAAGTTTTCGCTTCTTCCAATAGGGTAACTCATACAAGATGCTTACCTTTGTCCAATTAGGTGCTTGACGGGGCCTTTTTCTATTACTTGGATGCTTTCCATATATGACATCTGTCACGTTGTCCAACTGGTCTTGTATCTTTTCCGCCGGCAACTCCAAAGATCTCTTCCGTTTCTCAATCTTACCATTGTAAGCCCTACTCTTTCGCCTTTCTAGGTGGTTCTCAGGCAAGTAACATAGATGGTTAGTGTACCCCGTCTTACTTCTCAGAGATTGAAAATACGGTTCATCATTGCAAGTGTAACAAGAATAATGACCCTTTGTTCTCCACCCAGATATGTCACCAAATGCAGGCCAATCATGTATTGTCCACAACAAAGCTGCATGCATTCGAAAAGTCTCATTGGTGGAGGCGTCGTAAGTCAATGCACCATTTGTCCATAAATCATTCAACTCATCTACCAATGGTCGCATGTAGACGTCAATATCAATCCCTGGTTGCGATTCTCCAGGAATAAGTAATGACATCAAAGAAAATGGATCCTTCATAACCAACCAAGGTAGCAAGTTGTATGGAATGAGTATGACGGGCCACAAACTATAAGAGTTGTTCATGTTCCCAAAAGGGTTAAACCCATCAACGGCCAACCCTAGCCTTACATTTCGAGGCTCCAAGGCAAACTCGGGATGTTGTGCATCAAATTCCTTCCACTCATCACTGTCAGCAGGATGCCTCAATATCTCGTCGTCCACTCGTTTGTCTTTGTACCATCTCATGTCCTCAGCACTCTTCCTTGACATGTACAATCTTTTCAACCTTGGTGTCAAAGGGAAGTACCGCAATACTTTATGAGGGATCTTCTTACCCCTTCCACGATTGATCTTGTATCTAGATGTCTTACACGTCGGACATTTATCTAGTGTTGCATTCTCCTTCCAAAATAATACACAATCATTTATGCAAGCATGAATGAGCTCATATGACAAGCCCAAGTCACGTAGTATTTTCTTAGCTTCATAAGTTGACTTTGGAACCAAATTTTCTTTCGGTAAAAGTCTACTTAAAAACTCTAGCATCATATCAACTGACTTATTGCTCCAATGATTTGTTACCTTCATATTAAGCACCTCAATCACAAACTTTAACAAAGTATAATTTGTACAATTTGGGAACAGCTCACGCTTGGCATCAATCAACAATTGATCAAAAGTTCTCACTTCCTCCCTTTGGGTTGTATCAGTCGATTCCCCTCTTATTCGATCTTTTACTAAGGCGTCAATACCACCTACAATTTCATCACCATCAAGTCGCATCTCATCATCATGGTAAGCCTCGTTTGAAACACGGGGTTCCCCGTGCTGGTGCCATACAGTGTAAGTTTGCATAATCCCATATTGGAGCAAATGAATTTCCACATTTTGAAGATTTTGTCTACAAACATTCACACACTTCATACATGGGCACAACAGATTACCAATATGGTCTAAAACCCCCATTGCAAATTGAAGAAATAACTTGACCCCATCATTATATGGTTTACTCATCCTTCCATTAGCCGTCCTACCTAGGGCAATCCAACTTTTATCCATGTCTGATCACAAATGAAAGATTAGGAACAATATAGTATAATGTAGACTTGTGTATTTATGAACTAATTAAATTGAAAAATTCAATAACAACTTCACCAAATATATGTCCAGATCTTTAATGAAGATTCTTATACAAGTTCTAATGTTATATGCAAGTAAGGAATAAAAACTAACAAAAATGGTCATTATTGATTTTAACATTCTAACACCACCATGAACAACAAATCGTTAAAAAAAAAAAATAATCGCACATGATGTATATTATACATTGAGTTATATTCAACAAATCATTAAAAATAAAAAATAATGGCACATGAATCTGTGTGTATACATTGAGTTATATTTAACTATTGAGTTATATTCAACAAATCATTAAAAAAAAAATAATGGCGCATGAATCTGTGTGTATACATTGAGTTATATTCAACTATTGAGTTATATTCAACAAATCATTAAAAAAAAAATAATAGCACTTGAATTTGTGTGTATACATTGAGTTACATTCAACTATTGAGTTATATTCAATAAATCATTAAAAAAAAAAAATAATGACACATGATGTATATTATATATACATTGAGTTATATTCAACTATTAAGTTATATTCAACAAATCATTAAAAAATATATATATAATGGCACATGATGTATAGTATATATATTGGCGTCCATCCATCTCCTTGGGATTATATGATCCAAGCTTGTACTATTTTCCACTTAGCCTCTTATATCCCTAAGTTTCAAATGCATTTCATGACAAATTAGGCACTCTATAACTGATGTAGAGATGCGTATGAAATGAACGAAAAACACAAAGAAAACAAGAATAATATTTTATATATTTCTCTGAATTTTATTACTAAAAAGATAATTACTTAATCTCAAAATCTTACATCCCAATTTATAATAAAAAAGAAAATCATGACTGTGTCAATAACTTCAATATTGGGGTAAATGGAATGCATCATATGTCATGCAATTCAAATAACTACTTGAACAGCAAAGGTCTTTTTCTTCTCATGTGGTTCATAATCATACAAATCTTAAATGTTCAGTCATTACCAAAACTCCGATTCGAATTACAATCAGAAAGTATACAAAAAAGTAACTAAAGAAAGAATTAGGATGGAGAAATTAAACCTAAATCTTTCCCCTCCAGAAACAATACTTTAATTTACTTTCACAGTATCTTAATCAAATTACAAGGTTCATATCTTAATCAAATTATAAGGTTCATATTCAGAATCTAATTATATTCAGAATCTAATTATAAATAAAATAGAGCAGGATATATATATATATATATATTATATCTATAACAATATCATGTATACAGAAGACAGAGTAGCAAAAGAAAAGATAAAAACAGGGAGCATCAAGAGAAAAGAGCAACGAGAGAGAGAGAGACTAACAGATCACCGGCGGTGAGAAGAGGAGATGAGATCGGCAAGGGAAGGAGACGCTAGATCGGCACAGCAGCGAGGGGCGGTGAGGCGAGGAGAAGATAACAGATCAGCGGCGGTGAGGAGAGGGTGACGGCGGTGAGGAGAGTGAGCCAATCGGCGCTGAATCTGTGCCTGAATCGATGAGGAGAATGAGCAGCGGCGTCATCTCTGTGTGTGTGTGTGTGTGTGTGAGTGAGAAATAGGTCTGAACCGATAAATTATTGGGTGTGTTTGAGGCGCCAAAACATTTTTATTTCCCTCTAAAATATTTAGTGACTAAATTATTTATTGGTGACAAAATTATTTCCTCATCAAAGATAAAAATATTGACCACAAAAATCGTTTTGTCACTAAATGATATTAAAATATTAAAAATTATTGGTGACAAAAATATATTTGTCATTAATAATTTTATAATTGGTGACAAATTTTTTCGTCACCAAAAGTCTCAAAATTTTGGCACCCTTCCAAAATATTAGCGGGAAAATATTTGGTGACAAAAAAAATATAAATAATGACGAAAAATAATTTCGTCACCTAATTTTTTTATTATGATTTAGATTGGTGACGAAATTTTATTTTTGTCTCCAAAAATGGTACATTTGGAGACGAAATATGATTTTCCTCATTAAAAGATACGTATTTCGTGACAAAAAAAATTTTCGTCATTAGTTTTCGTCTCTAAAGACTATTTTTGTTGTAGTGAAGTAAGCAAAAGCACAACTGCATTAATAAAACTAGGATTACAGAACATACCACTCTTGTTGCTTGAAAAAAAAAAAAAAAAAAAAAAAGGAATGTATGAATGATGAAAATAATAGATTCCAAGTGTGCATGTCAATATATAGGCAAATTTTGTTACTATATCAATAATGCTATGAACAGCCCATAATGAACATGAAATATGCATTAATTTGGGGAGTTTATGTGTAGGTCATAATATGTAAACTTATTGTCCAATAAATCTTATGATAATTAATGACGTTTTTCAACAAACATTATTAAAAAATGTCATTAATTGTTAATTTTCAGTGATAGTTTGAAAATTTAGTCACAAAAAAATGTTAGTATTTATAAGTTTTAGCGACAGCTTAAAAATATCGTCACAAAAAAAGTCATTAATTTTCAACTTTCAACGATAGTTTGAAAAATCGTCACAAAAAAATATCACTAATTGTAAGTTTTAGCGATAATTTATAAAAATCGTGACAAAAAAAAATCACTAATTGTTAATTTTTAACGACATATATAAAAAATCGTCAGAAAGAATTATTTTTAACAACGATTTGACTAGGATTCATTTTCAATAGGGCTTGATGAGAATTAAGTTCAACTATTAAGACTTATTGATGATTTACCCTTAATTTTTCTATGTACATTTCTGTGATGTGCAGATAGTATTTCGGAGACAATATTTCAAGCACTAAGAAGGTAATTAGATAAGATTTCAAGCATTAAGAAGACAATTAGGGCTTGAGCATTAGGAGATTGCCAATGTCCTTGCACAATTTTGGAAAGGTTCAAGCCACCAATGGAGTAATGATGGTTAGGATTGATAATTAGTGAGCCACTAGGGCCAACTTGAACAATTAATTATTTATTTATTTATTTATTAGGTTTCCATGTTAGGGTTCAACAATATTAATGGGTGATACAACGGAGTTAGGGTGGCTGCTGTGCGGGGGGCATAGCTTCCACTATTGTGTAGTCAAATGGGCTCATTTTGATAATTCAAACCGTTCACATTTTAGAATAGATCAAGTAAAATATACCTGCAAAAAATTAAGTTAATCGGATATCGTTAACACTTTCATCCACTCACTTTTGTATTCATTTTAATACTTTAAATCACGATTTTTATTTATTTTTGTAGATGCAAATATAAGTTAATGAATGGGTAAACGATAGGGCTTGAGCATTAAACGATAGTGCTATTTAAATCACAATTAGATAAGATTTCAAGCATTAAGAAGACGATTAGGGCTTGAGCATTAAGGGATTGCCAATGTCTTTGCACCATTTTGGAAAGGTTCAAGCCACCAATGGAGTAATGATGGTTAGGATTGATAATTAGTGAGCCACTAGGGCCAACTTGAACACTTGATGATTTATTTATTTATTTATTTTGTAGGTTTCCATGTTAGGGTTCAACAATATTAATGGGTGATACAACGAATTTAGGGTGACTGCTATGCGGGGGCACAACAGCCACTGTATTCTAAAATTAAGTTAATCGGATATCGTGACCCTCTCATCCACTCACATTTGTATTTATTTTAATACTTTAAATCACAATTGCTATTTACTTTTGTAGATACAAATGTGAGTAAATGAATGGGTAAACGATATCCGATTAACTTGATTTTTTACAGGTATATTCTACTTAATGTGTTTTAAAATGTGAATAGTTCGGATTATCGAAATGGGCTCCAAAATAGACCAATTTGGCTGCAAAGTAGTAGCTGTTGTGCTTTCGCACAACAACCACCCCAAATCTTGATACAACATAACCAAAATAGTTTTTGACCAAAAACATTATAAAAGCCTCACTTTGATTCATAATTAAGCACTACTAATTTTTATAATTAATGTTAATTTGGTTTATAACTATACAACACAAAACCTTATAACTATGATACAATTTAAGGGAAAATTATTTATAAGTCCTATTAGGGAGACTTATGCTAGGTTAAGTCCTATGAAATTTCTTATTGAGTGTGAAGTCCTATTTAAATTAGAAAGTGTTCCATTAAGTCCTATCTATTGTGTTTTAATAGAATTAGTTTACTATTATACCCTTCATATATGTTGCAATGTTTTAACCGTTTTGTTTCCATATTGTTTGGTGTCGTGATATGCGCTATGATCACGGAGTCTGTTAGGTTTTCAAAATTGTATTGGGTTGGATGGTTTGGTTGTTTCATCTTGCCGCTTTGGAGTCAGATTGTTTTGAGGGAAGGAGATCAAGTTGTCTGCTAATTCAATTGGTGAGTGTTGCTCTGGTTTTTTCCCGAATGTTTTGTTTTCAATGTCCTCATATATCGTATGGATTTTGCAATCTGTCATAGCAATCCATTGGCACACTTTGTTATGGTAATCTTGCATCAACTTCCATGGTCTGTGTTACATTTTGTGTTACATTCCGTGGTCTGTGTTGCATCAATGTCCTCATATATCGTATGGATTTCGCAATCTGTCATAGCAATCCATTGTCACACTTTGTTATGGAGATCATATGTACAACCATACATTGGCGCAATTCTGTAGATTCGAAGGCTGTTACGTGCGTAATGGTCTGTGTTACATTCGTTTGTATTTAAATTGTGTTTTGCAGTTGTGCTACTTTTTCAAAACATATGTGTCACATTACGAATCGCAAAATTATTGGGCTTCATTTTTTTTCCTTCTCAATGTCATATTTGCTTGTCTGTGGATACTATTGAAATGTATGTGAATGTAACTCACATACACATGGACATGAGCATGGTTTTGGTATTGTGTTGTCTAATTCTTGTATTTACTGTGGACATATGTGTCACATTTCGTTTCGCAACCTCTTTGGTTTCTATTTTTTACAATTGAATGTGACAATTGTATCGATTGATGGAATTTTTTGGAATGTATATTAATGTTAATCTAACTTCTTTTTGTGATGTTATTTAATTTGGGTTGTCATTGTTCACATATGAAATTGAATGTGATTGATTGTGATTGAATGTGGGTTGGACCACGTTGTACGATGCCGATGTTGCGGCGCTCACATTTGATTTCATATCACAAATCTTCCATGCTTTGTTATTTTGTTTTTTGTAGAATGTATGCCACGGTTAATGTTTCATTCATTTTGTTGTGCAGGAGATGGACATCATGCTTTTTTGCACCTTTGGTTCATCTACGGTTGCTGTCAGGGGTGTTAATGGATTGACATTAAAACAATTGATACAAAATTTATGTGATAGGTGAGTGGATGTGACGCCATCATCGATTTCAATATCTTACAAATTACCGTGTCACGAGAACCAAGTCATGATGTGTAATGATGTGGACATGGAAAGCATGTTTTCCATGGCAAGGTCCATTGGCGTTACCCATATCAACGTTGCGATTGACTTGCAAAATGAGGTGGATGATTTGAATTGAGGTACTCAATTTAGTGGGACTTTGTCTGCAAATCAGCTGGTTCCTCACAGTGAACCATTTACAGGTCCCCAACCTAGCGTAGATTTGTTGCCCAATTATTGTCACCATAGTGAGAAAATGTTGATGACAGTTGATTGGTCACACGACATTAGTCATGTAGGCCAATGTTTCGAAGGGGGTGTTGTTGCTTTCCGTTTGGTTTTGTCGAAATATGCTATTGAGTGTGGGTTTGACTTCAAATTTGTTAAAAATGATTCAGTGCGGGTTACGGCAGTGTGCACGTTGCGAGAGCAAAAAAGGTGTTCATGGTTGATACATGGAAGGGTTCAAATATGCAATGGTTATTTTTACTTGAAGAGGTTGAACAACTTGCATAGTTGTGGTGCTGTTGTTCACACTGAGAAGAATAACAGACTTAACTCTGAATTGGTTTGCAATATTATTGGTGATCGGTTACGTGATAAGCCGCTTACACGTTCCACTGATGTCGTGTTTGACCTTAAAAAGGAGTATGCCCTTAACGTTAGTTACCACACAGCATGGTTAGGTGGGGAGAAGGCAAGAGGTGAAGTGTATGGTGACTATTATGTTTCATTTGATCAACTTAGGTGGTACGCGGATGCGATTATGCATTACAACCCTGGGAGTTATGTTAACTTGGATTTTGAGCAGTCTACCGGCCGATTTGAGTGGTTCTTCATTTCATTCAAAGCTTGTATCGACAGATTCAACCATATCTGCCCAATATTGTTTCTTGACGGCATTTTTTTAAAAGGGAGATTTAAAGGCAATTTGCTTGCAGCGACGAGGAAGGATGGCAACTTACGATCATTTCTTCATACTTCCATATAGTAACGCATTACATTGTGGGTAACCTTTTTTTTTTTACTCCACTTTTGTAGTGGGTGATCCCCAATTGGAAGATTGTTTCCAATTTAATGTTATTTTACTAACATTGTGTGTGGTGCGATTCGAATTGTGAACAATTGTTAATGTGGATATAAACTTTGTTAAAAATATTTCATCTAACGGTAAACTTGCTGAATCTCCCAGGTTTATTCCCATTAGCTCTTGCTATTGTTGACTCTGAAACAACTGCAAATTGGACTTGGTTTTTACAACAACTGACAGAGGTTGTTAGTAGTGCTCGCACATTAACTTTTGTGTCCGACCATAATATTGGGCTGCTTGAATCCTTGCTTGCTGTTTTCCCATCTGCACACCATGCGTACTGCTTACAACATCTCCAAGCAAATTTGAGGGATAAATTACGATGGGTTGACAACTGTGTACGTTTTGGTTTAATGGCCAAGTTGCGTGAATGTGTGTATGCTCTGACTGAGGCTTCGTTTCAGCAGCATTGGACGAAGCTAAAAGAAACAGGACGATCTGGAATAAATAATTTCTTGGAAGATATGCCACCGAAGCATTGGGCCAACGCATATTTCAAGTTCGTACGAGACTTACACGTGCTAACATTGCAAGTACCCAATATGTGATAACATTTTCATTATGTTTTCATCATGTGAACAGGGGAAAACGGTATGGAGAGATGACCTCGAACGCTGCAGAATTGTTTAATAAATGGATACTTGATGCGCGTAATTATCCAATCACAAGGTTGGTTGATACACTCAGAAATCAAATAATGACTATGAGGGCTGAGCGTAAAGTTTTGGCTACTAATTGGAATGGGTTACTTTATCTGAATATGGAAAGCCATGTTAGGGAGGCGTACTCCAATGGTTGCACATGGATTGTTAGCCAGCCAAATGAAAACATATATGAGGTCCATTCATTTCCAACGGTGTTGATAGACGTTGGCAAGCGTTCATGTTCTTGCTTCCAGTGGCAATTGAACGGATTCCCATGTGCACATGCGGTGGTTGCAATACAGAGTAGTGCAAGGGATTTCAGTACATTTGTTGAACAATTTTTCACTGTCGATCAGTATAAAGCCGCTTATTCTGGATACATTCAGCCAATACCAACAGTTGACAAACCCTCTTTCTCGGAAGACAACTTCATCATATATCCACCGGTAGTTAAACGTCCTCCAGGGTGACCTAAGAAGAATCGAATACCATCTCGGGGAGAGAAACTAAGTCAGATTAGGTGCGGTCGATGTGGCCGCATGGGCAGTCACAACCGAAAGACATGTAAAGAACCAATTTAGTAATAGGCATATAGCATGAACTTTTGTAATCTGTTTTGAACAGCAGCATCGTATTATCGTAGTAGCATGTATCTGTCACGACCCAAACCCGCCCCTATAGGTTTAGCATCGTAACCGGCCAGTAATCCTTAGATTACCAAAGGCCTTCCTGTATAATCAAAATAATCGGGGCTTGAGGAAGTAATAAACAGAACACCAATAGTCCAACGAGCTGTGCATCTATATGAACAAATAATCACATGCAAAAGTGCTAATTTACCCACTTACATTACATAACATATAACACAATATCTTATACAAAAACAGATGTACGGGTCAAAAATGCATAACATAGCTGAAAGCTTGCTAACGGCCTTCCAGGCCTAGCCCCAACTCGGAGGCACCCAAAACACTTGGTAGGCTTCAAAACAGTGGCTCGGTCCAAGACTCCGCCTAAGCTTAACCTCCAAGACGCTCACCTATACATATATATAAAAACAGTGAGCTAAAACCCAGTGAATAACAAATGCGTAAAGGGGTTAAGAATGAATGTCCTTTCAGTAATTAAAACAGTCAATTGCATCTATAGATCAGTTATTCAATCAGTGACTCATATTTCATGCCAAATCAGTCATTTAGAAATCATAGCAATCATACGTAGTACATCCAATAGCAGAACAGTACAGTAGGTCTGAATAGACCGAACAGTCAGTCGATGGCCATCGAGACAGTAAACAGTATTGGTTCCAAACATTGGAACTAGCAGAGATCTCTGTAACAGTAACAGTAGCAGCAACAGTAATAGTAACAGTAACAGTATAGTAGCAGTAACAGTAACAATAACAGTCAGTTGCTATGGATGCCACGAGTACAGTTCATAAAGTAGAACAAACATTCATTCAGTAAACAATGTCATTTCAGAAAGCAGTACAGTCAATTGTTCAGAAAATAATTATAATTGAACATAGCTTTACAACATTGTTACTCACAGTGGACTTCCAGAAACGATTGGTCAGTCTTTGAGTCTTAACCTACAAACATAAATGTACATAGCACAAAACATGTCTCATTATTACTCATTCATGTGGCCATACATGGCTTAGCTTTCTCACTTTAATTTCCCATTCATTCCATGCTACATAACTTGTTCATATTGCCCATATACTTGGATTCAACACATATTTTCTAATTCACTTACTTATGTTATTTCTTAGCTTATTAATCTTTAACGGCTCATAAATCATGTCTAAGAATGCCCATAAAGAGATGGGAGTGAAGATATGTACTTAAAATATCTTTTGAAAACATGCTGAAAATAAGCTGGTGGCTAGAGCCAACTTCTCTTGGCTAGAGCCAGTAGAAGGCAAAAACAGAGCTCGCTCGAGTCAGAACTCCTTCACTCGAGCCAGCTTCTGCAGAGTTCAAAATTCTGAGAGCTCGTAATGTTGGCTCGAGCCACCACTTCTTCGCTCGAGCCAACTGTAAATTTCTGGGTAGCAAGCTTAACAAAAATGGCTTCCAAACCACCTTCAAACCTTGGGGTCTTGCATGATTTGATCAAACACACAAAAATAGCTTTCGAAAACTTCAATACAAGACCCTTGAAACATCTTTTATTCAAAAACTCATCAATTCTCGAAAGATTTGAGCCAAAACTTCTTCATGCAACATTTTTCGACTCTTTTCATGGTTTTTCAAAACCCTTCAAACATGGAATTTTGCTTTCAAAACTTGATCTAACATGGATGCATGCTAATTTCATGGTCTAAGATCAACATAATAATAAATTTTATGATCAAAATGATGATATAACACTCATACTTCCATGCATGTAAGAATCATGAGCAAATTCTTCATCTTCATGGCAAACCCATGTGAAATACATGCAAATGATCAAGGTACCTTTATGAATTCAACATTTAAACACATTATCTACATGCATTACAGCTTAGGTTCTTACCTAGAGCCTTGATCTTGCCAAAATTTTGCACAATATTGATGAATTCTAGCAAGGTCTTTAACTTCCACCTTGAATCTACCCCTTTCTCTCTCTAAAATGGAGTTTCTCTCACACAAAATGTAGAACTTTAGATTTGGGAGCTCAAAGTGTTGAAGAAATGGACTCAAGTGAGCTTAATGTGTTATATATATAGTTTTAATGCCATAATACATTAATTAAAACATAAGGCTTGCCAAACACAACTTAATTAATCATTCTGAATCAATTTTTAATAAAAATTGCCAAATGGTTCTAAAAATTCCAAATAACATATTAATGTAACTAATTTCGATTTCGGATACCGATAAGGCTTTCAATTTTCATATTAAAGCAAAATTCCAGACAGATCTTTTCTACGAATAACAGATAGAAAGCCGAAGATCATGCAAAATACATAATAAACACATAATTTTTTTTAACCACTTAATTAACATCCTTAATTACGGATTAGTAGTTAATTACAGACCGGAGTTGTTACAGTATCGAAGCCAATTGATGACAGATTTTAATAAGTGAAGACACTGTTTACAATTGATCATTCAGCTATTTTTTCTTTCATACTGTCTCATTCATATGTTGGTGTTACATGTTTATTTATTTGGTCATGCAAATGTATGGTTCAGACCTGCAAAATACGTTTGACAAAATGTGTTGCACGCTGGCCTTGTATGTTAGAAGACAATTATTTTGTAAAATAGGTGATGTTGTTGTTATTGTCTCCGTATAACAGGTTATCGTGCAACCAGTAAGTCAAAATTAAATTACAGCAAATTCTTGACATATTACATTGTCAAAGCCAACCAAGATTCTTTCTTACCTTCTCATTCACATTCACCTATACGTTCCCATTCACATACACCTACCCACTCGCAATCACATTAAATTTGGCAATCTCATTTACACAAACACATTCGCATACCTATTTTCCCACTCAGTAAGAAAAGCGCACAAAACTGTTACACATTCGGCAGCACAATCTTGCTCTTAAGTGTAGACAACAAAACTTGTTCTAACAAACAAAATCATATCCTATTTCACATTCACTATCACATAAACATAACAATCCACATTCATACAACCATATTCACATCTGTATTTCACATTCGCAAAAATAGTGCAAAACACTATCATACATTCACATTTGCATTTTGGCCATAATAGGTATACAACCAAACCTGGTATGTCATTCACAATCACATCCAATTTCACATTCACCATCATATAAACGTAACCCTTCACATTCACGTAACCACATTCACATTTGTATTTCACATTCGCAAAAAAGTGCAAAACACTATCACACATTCACATTTGCTTTTTAGGTGTTACAGGTACACAACCAAACCTGTTCTGTTATTCACATTCGGATTCCCTGTCACAATCACCATCACATTTACATACAACTTCACCCTCACTCAACCGCTTTCACATTTGCAATTTCACACTCCCTAATACAAGTACCAAACACTGCCATACATTCACAAACACAATCTGTGTATTAGAAATGAACAACCCACATTGTTTTATGGCATTACCATTCACATTCACCTCACATTATGAGTCGCATTACCAATTACATTCACATTTATGCAACCACATTCACACTTATGTAGCCAACATTCCTGCTGTCCTTAAATTCCTATTGACATTACTGAATGACACATAAAGTCCTATTAACAAAATAAAGCGCATTCCCAAAAAAATCAATTAACGATTGTTGCCTATTCCCAAAACAAAATACACTAATCAGTAATCCATATTCACAATGCTACGAAAAACATCAAAAACTTCCAATTTTTCCTGTACCAGCAAACTTTTAATACCATTCCAAAACAAAAATAGTGTGATTATATACCCAAAATATCAAATCTGCACCCGTATACCACCATTAGTAGATAGTCAATTGCTAGCCACAAATGACCTTCTCCTGTCATTCGCAAATGACTTCACCATACCGGCTCGCATTGTTCTGCAGCTCTCCCCTCCCATTGACTTGTCAACATCTAGGTGACGCACAAGTTGCTTCATAATGAAGCATACTATAATTCCACAATCATTCCTATTACAAAAATTTAAGTCATTAGTAACAATGTCAAAACAGACCACGTGCAATGTACGGAAACATGAATGGCATTCGTTGCAAAGAAACGTAACAAACTTACGAGTCTGGTTTTTGTTATGGACAATAATCAACCACTAGAAGCTCCTTCACCAAGTCTTGTGTTTCAACTATGCTCACCTTCAGTCTGCAATTTATGTAATCCTCAAAGTAGGATTTCTACATTATTGTCAAACTTATATTACAATAATTAGTATTGTTGTCCAAAATAAAATACAAATATCACTGCAAGAAAGTAATTGATGTTTACTAACCAGCAACGACGCTTCCCAATAATGTTTGTCTTCCCTCCAACGTCTTGGTTTCATAGAGTTGTAATGCAATCAAAAACCCTCATCAGTGTCATAAACCATTAGTGTCCAATGGTTATCTAAGTGGATTGGGAATTGAATATATCTGCCTTCAGGGCATGCGAGGCACGCAATACCAAGTACCTGTCACGTACATCTTCGGCCACATCTCTTATCGTAGGCTGCAGACATTCATTTTGGAACCTTAAAATGACAAACTAAAAATGACAATATTCATTTCATCAGTTGCATGTCTTACCAAACATAATGTGCTAAAAATATATGATTTTTCGTCATCCGCAGATTTAGGCGCCTTCATCTGCTGCTCGTACATCAGCATTTCCGCATAGGCATCAATCACCTACGTGAAAAAGAAAACAATTTTTATTTTTCCTTCCCTTGTATATATGTACGTAAATTGCATTCTATGTGAAGAAACTTCAGAAGTTTGACAAATAATTAGAAATACCATACTTACATTGCCTCGTAATGTCAGCTCCTTAACGATCGCCCGTATGTCATTGAAAGACACAGAGTTGGACACATGTGGTCCAGTCCAAACTTGTGCACTATAATACATTTTTTGAACAATAAATTCATGTATAAATGCATAATGGTAAGAGCAAATTGCATAAGCTACCTGTCACCCCATTTCTCATATGCTTCTTTAAGCTTGTCTTTCTCTTGCGTTGATAACAACTTCCAGATTGGTAAACGATTAGTCAAGTCGAACCGAGAAAATGTCCTATCTGAGTCTGCAATGTTGTCAACCTCAATGATCTCATCTTCCATTTCTTGTTTGCTGTCACACTAACCCTTATTGACCAAACCACTATCAGATGGTTTCATCTGCCTCCCCAAAACCAGTGGATATTCATACTCTGGCAGTTTATGCTTCTTCTTATTTTTCTTTTTAATGTTTCTCACAAGCGAGTTTTGCAACGCAGTTGTTCCAGTGTTTTGATTAATACCAGCCATGAAATCCACATCACATGCCATTTGCCCAATGTCATTGATCGGGGTCACATGAGCATCCATCCCTTGTAACTCTGTCTTCTCATTCACATCAGATGGAAACGATGTTGACAATGGCATAATGGTAAGTACGTTTGCCTCACATTGGTACATTTCCTCATTACTTTGCTTCATCTCCTGTACACCAGCAGCTGCTTGGGTGTATTCATGGACTGCGTACTCCTCCAACTGTTCCTCGAGCTTCGCATTTTTGTCATTAAGTTCATTCACTAGTTGCTTCATCCTTTCAATGTCGCATTCCTTCTGCTTATTGTTCACTGTGATTTCATGTTCTAACTTGCCACATTTTTCTTCGTACGCTACCCTCATTGTTGCCAGTTCTATCTGTAATACAAATATGACATCAGATTTACGTTGGAGTTCTATCTTAAACACACCAATTTTAAGCAGTGCTCTCTGGTATTCTTCAGACGTAGACACACCCCGAGCACACTGATCATTACTCTCAGCACTAACCCCACTGCGATTTGAACATTCAGCCTTTACTCCAATTTGTTTAACGTCTTTCGTCTTCATGAAGCGCCGTTCAAAATGACTGATGTGCAAATCTCCTACCACAACCTGCAAACAATTTAAAAATCAAAAATCAAAAATAGTAAATTGGCACATCTAATATTTACTCTAATGGTACAGAAAATCATACTTTAACATCATTTGGCTGCTCAATGTCCACTGCTCTTATCTTTGTGACCAACTTGCTGATATTCCATTTCATAAACCTCAAAAATCTATCTCCACGATCTGCTTGTATCAAGTTGGTGTGCTCACATATCTAAAACTATGTGACCATGGGTTAAAAACATTAGCTTTGAAAGTTTTTCAAAACAAATACAAAATTATATTGTGGGAAAAACAAAAAAAACAGAGCACTTACAAGTAGGACAGTAACACATCTAGTAACTTTCTCAGGCTTAGAGTAAAATCCCTTAATTGACTCCGTCAAAGTTGTACAGATTGCTCCAGCCCAATCATATGCCTTCATGTTGTCTAGATCCTCTACAACCCGGACGAACCCCCATTTCACTGTCTCACCTGAAGTAGCAAAGAATAACTTCCCACACAAGTACAAACACAGTAACTTTGCTACATCCTGGTGATCTTGAGTAGTGTTCCCGAGTAATGCATCCATTAATAGTTTTTTAATGGTCTTCAATTTTATGCGTGCTATTTTGGGACACCTTCATTGGATGAAGTCAATCGGGAGTCTTGGCCCATGTGACACATCTAAACTCTTCTTACTACCCTGAATTCCAAATATTAGTTACATATCGATGCTCGTCAACTCAATGTGTTTACCACCAATCATGAAAGCCGACTTCTCTGGAACAAATGTCTGAATGATCCTCATTACAATGTCATCGCATTTTTGGAATTCATGTTGGTTTAGATCGGTTTTTCGCATCGCATCCAACAGCAACCAGAACGGTGTTTTCTGAAGATGTTGCAAATGCTCGTCTTTCAGTTTTGACGCTGCCACCAGCTTCACAATTCCAACAATTTTGGAACGATAGCAAAATGTTGGTTGTTTATTCAGTCGTTGTTGAGGCTCATATTTCAGCTTCTTTCCTTTTCGGGCACTGTTTTGCCCTAATGCGTTCACATTCTATGACGGAGTTTGAGACCGCCGTCTTTTACCAGTTGTAGTCCCTTCACTGCTGCTCACTTTTGCCTTGCAGCCTTTCTGTGGTGTACGTTTAATTGTGCCTCCTGAAAAAAATGCCACCAAAAATTCACATTTCATATACAAGCAAGATCCCACTGATAACGTATGTGAATATGTAATTTAATAGCAATACGTAACATTGCATGTCAATATGTTCGTGATATGACTAGTGTGACTGAGAAGTACTTGACGTAACTGTGACAAATTACGCGCCCACATTCACGGCCATGGTTTCAAATGTGACTGAAAAGTACTTTACGTAACTGTGCCTACTGTCAGACATGCCAGCTAATGAAAAGTACAAGCAAGATCCCAGTGAAAATTTCATATTTCATATACAAGCAAGATCCCACTGAAAACGTATGTGAATATGTAATTCAATAGCAATACGTAACATTGCATGTCAGTATGTTCGTGATGTGACTAATGTGTCTGAAAAGTACTTGACATAACTGTGACAAATTACGCGCACACATTCACGGCCATGTTTTCGAATATGACTGAGAAGTACTTGACGTAACTGTGACTAATGTCGTGCACACATTCACGGCCATGGTTTCAAATGTGACTGAGAAGTACTTGACGTAACTGTGACAAATTACATGCACACATTCACGACCATGGTTTCTAATGTGACTAAGAAGTACTTGACGTAACTGTGACAAATTACGTGCACACATTCACGGCCATGGTTTCTAATGTGACTGAGAAGTACTTGACGTAACTGTGACAAATTACGTGCACACATTCACGGCCATGGTTTCTAAGTGACTGAGAAGTACTTGGCGTAACTGTGACTAATGTCACATTCACAGTTCAAACATGTAATATTCACCTCGAAAATTCCAAAAAAACATTATAACGAACTTTACTATCACACAACTCAGTAATTTAAAACTGATTTCGCACCCACATGCACGACCATGATTCAAAAAATAAAGATGATGTGTTACGTGAAGCTTGTCAACGAAAACTACTATCAAAACAAACGTAACCTCTTCATATGCTTACATCAAATCACAACCACACAACCCAAATCATGTTACATTTTTTGTTTCTCTCCATGTCACAATCTACAAACACTGTCACTCGAATATTTGACAAATTTACAAACATGCAAGCAGATCAAAAAACGACAACTTACTTGTATATCTGAGTGAAAATAACCAAACGACATCGTACCACAATGTAGCACTGTACATACAGTCCAACTTACATGTGCTTCCACTCACATCCGACACTAATTTCATATTGGGCCACAATCACATTCATTAATTGTACAACACACAACACCAAGATGTGGGACCATTCACATTCAACAACTGGTTTTAAAAAGTTAAGGCGCAAACCAAACGACATCGTACCACAACGAGAAACCCCCAAAATAGTCTACCAAACCGAATACTATGCTCGGATCGGAAAAAATAAATAAATAAATAAAATCAATTAATGAATGTGACTGTGGCCCTCAAAACAGTCTAGCAAACCCAATACAACAACGAATCAAGCATAAATCACCCACATTGGTCAACTCGCAGAACCTCCATGGTACAACCCCAACATACATACTATTTCCAATTAGAAAACTGTAAAATCAATTATTCATCACAATTTTCACAAAACATACAAATAACAAAGCAGATTACGACTGAAGGTCACTTAAACCCTAGTTTTGGCTTGTTAATAAAAATCAAATAAATTAACATTGCAAAACAGGGGCAAATCCATACTTACGTTTCGGAGTCATCATTCCTCCTTCTCACCGTAAACGGTAACCGTCATCACCTTCTCGTCGAACGTCTCCGTCGAATCACACCCCTTCTCCTGTTCGTGGCGAGTTTCGAAATGTTAACAACTGAATCAGCCTATTTTGGAGGTTTCGAAATGTTTTTTGAATTTCCAAATTAATGTATATGGATATGATATTAACATCTACTATTAAGGGTAAATGTGTCAAATAACTTCCCATAGTACTTATGAGAATATAAGTTTTTACTTATAACTTAACTTACTATAAGTGTCTGAAAAAAGACTTATAAATAAGTCTCTCTAAATTTAATTCATAATAGTAATACCAAATTTCATAAAAGCCTAATAATTGAAGTAATTCTGCTCAAAACTAATTTTTTTAAAAATTTTTTTTGTAATTGATTCTCTTTTTTTTATGAAAAAAATTTAGTTTTGAAAAAAAAAAATAACAAATGTTCGTTTTAGTTTTATTTCTTAAACTACCAAACAAATTTCACTTTTAAAATGATTGGCAAATCCGTAAAAAAAAATTCATTAAAAACTCATGAGAAAATAAGTTTAAGTTCATAAAATTGCTGATAATTATTCTATTAGCCCTAACTTTCTAACAAAGTGCAACTAGCTTAGTTGGTTGCTCGGCCTGGCCCAAACGACTAATCAAACGATCAGGCTTCGTTGGATCTCTTTTATATTTTATTTTGTGGGTTTTATACTCTACAACGATGATTCAAATCATTCATTTCACAACCTTTACAATGAAGACCATTTGATCATCCATGTTAAAAATAAGCGTCATAAGATATACATAAACAGATGAATAAATATTATTTTGTTTTATAAAATAAACAATTTAAACTCATAATTGGCATCTATATTAAAAAATAAAATATAATTTGTTTTTGTCAAATAATATTCGATGAAGTTGAATTTTTTATACAATTTATCTTTACTGTTAAATCTATGAGAGGAATGGTTCAAATTATTGTGTGAGTTCTATATGAGACTCACGAAATAGACTATTAAGGGATAGAAAAATGCTTAGTAACTCAAATTTGTGTGGTTTGAATGGTTCAAATGAATCAAAACGATATTTTTTTTTGAGACATTTGAGTCATTCGGGTCATGAAAATTCGAACTACAAGTATTATTGTAAAGGATATATGGATAGTAGTATGATATGAAGGAGGTATAGAGATAATAAAGGAGTCGAATAGGTGACTGTTTAAGTTTGATTTAAAAATCTTTACGATGTTCAAAATTTATTTAAGTTTATTTATTAAATTTTGAATTGATTTCAAATGAGTTTTTATCAAGTCGAGTTTCCGTAGTTCAGCATTGTTATATAATTTTAAGTTTATCAAATTGAGCCGAACGAATGATTGACTGTTCAAATTTAATTTAAAATAGAAAAATGCTTAGTGCCTTGAATTTGTATGGCCTAAATGTATCAAAATGAGGTGTCAGGTCACTAAGCATTACTGTTTAAAATATATTCAAAATTAACTTATTTACCTACCGAATTGAAACACGAGTTCAACCCGAACGGTCTATAACCCCGAGAAGGGGGACCATTCTCACTATTGTTACAAGTTTGAAATCCTCCCGCCATAATAGAATCATAATCACAGAGAGAAGAGAGGGAAGAGAGATGAAGGAATACCAGCTTCAAACTCCAAAGAAGGAACATCAACGCTCAAAAATTCGCAGATCCAAGTCCATCTCCGAACACTCTAAGAAGCCGCACAGAGTATAATCAAAACCCTAGCTGTCTGCTCTCTCTCTCTCTCTCTCTCTACAAACATATATCTGTGTATTTCAGGTGGATTTAATTTTCAAATCTCTCATTTTGCTACTTTACTGTTGCAGATCAGCCAAAAATGCTTGAATTCTGTATTTACATCGGTTTCAGAGGACTTGGTCGAGTTTTCTTCTATCTCAGAGATTTCCGAGGATAATCAACTCCGTGAATCCGCAGAGGTAAATCCGAATTTCACTTCTCAATTGAATGTTACCTACTCTTTGTGTGATTGATTCATACTTTTGATCGTGTTTTATTCAGTGTTGCTTTAGCGTTTGATCGTTATTGCCTTGTTCAATTTGCAAATTCAATGTTGCTTACTGTTTGATTGACAAACACTGTTTTGATACTAATTTGTTTATTGTTTTGAGAGTGAATTTGAATATGTTTCTGTTTTCTACTCTTTGAGTGATTGATTCATATAGTTTGGTCGTGTTTTATTCACCGTTGCATAGAGTTTGATCATTATTTTTTTTACTTCGCGATTCAATGTTGCTTATTGTTTGATTTACGAGCATTGTTCGGATAGTAATTTGTAAATGTTTTGAGCGTGAATTTGAATACGTTTATGTTTCAGAGCTTCATCGCATCACCGAATCAGGTGATTTCGCCTTCATTGGAGACGTTTTCTCTATCGGATCTCACTCCATTGTCGTCCACTATCACTGTGGACAAGGATGAAGTAGTTGATGTCTCAGTCGGTCATTGCAGATCTGCCAAATCCAAAAAGAGTGTGGACATTGTCTCTGTGGAGGCAGAGGTGGTGGTGAATCATCTCAAACAAGCTCGAATTCAAGTTATGAATTCAACGAGTGCTGATCTCCAATCTAAGAAGCTTTTGAATGCATTAATTGAGGTAGTCATCGAGGAATTCAATGCTTTGCCTGAAGAGAAAGATCGGTTAAGTGAACTTGTTTCCATGAAAACTCGAGTTGTGTTTATGATTTTCTTGCTGTGGATCGTTGCTGTCTCGATGTTTCTTCACTTCAGTTCTCGGGGACAAAGCTCCTTCAGTGAACCTCCACCAACATGACATCTAGTGTGGTGGTCCATCATAAGTTGCTCGTCACCGAGATGGTAAGATTTTTTTCTTGTTCAGCTTACTTGGTTTCGTTTTCTCACCTCAAAATATGCTGCTAAGTTTGGGTAAACTGGTAAACTACTGCCTGACTTTGACATTGCTTTTACACTAGAATTTTGCTCAACATTTGACATCTCTATGCTATAAATTGACAGTGTTCTATTGGTAAAATAGATAATTCATCTGAGTTTGTTGGATCAAGCATTATGAATACCCAAAGCAAAAGGTGTCCTTAGAATTTCTGAATAATTGCATTTTTTTATTATTATCTATCTTTTGCAATCATGTAGCTGACCTCATTTGATGGAACTTAAGATTTGGTTGGTTTTGCGATGCTCAGAAATGAATATTCAAGCTACAAACCAACAATGATTTATATCACATTTCTTACAGAAAAACAGTGACATGCATATGACTTGCATGAGAAAGAAAATTAAGTTCTATATGGTAAATGAGTTGAGGATATATTCCATTCTGTGTCCCATAGCCCTTCCTAAGTGTGATCAATTCAAACCTCTGTACTTCTCTTTTCTGAAATTGGTGCAACATGTATATATGTGTAATCTCAAATTACATTTCTGATGTCCTCATTTCCTTGCCTTTGAGCCGTTGCTAATACATCAATAAGTTTGCTCTAGCATGGTGTTGGAGTTAAAATATTAATGGAAAAAAGCATACTGTTTTGGTTCATTATTATTGGCTGTGACAAACCTACATTGGAATCAGAAGGAAACAAACACAGAGTCATTGCGGAAATTCCTAGTTACAAAGAAATAAAATTGGGCATTGTGACTTGCTGTTCATGATAGCAAGAACTATAATTCTCCTACTCATACAACCAATAAAACTTATTAAGAAAAATATCATCCCCAAGGGATGAAGGAATCCTGGGATTTCTCGCAGCTTGATTTGTAATAAAAACCTTAGGTTCGTTTGAGATAGGTTGTTCTCAAACTGTAAAGCTTGTGACTGGGATGCACACAAACTGGAAGCCCAGCCCTACCCTACGTTCCAATTGCACCAACCAGTTGGTGGGTGTCCACTTGTGATGGCAACATCTCAACATCCTCCACGTGTTAGTGAGTGTCCGCCATTGTTGACAACTTTCTCTTGTCCTCTCATGCGTCAACTCTGTTAATAGACGTTTACCTGTAATAACTGCAGACACCAGTAAGTGATTGCCTTTCTGAGTCACCATGAGTACCATCAGAGGAAGTTAGTAACTCATTCAAAATATATATATATATATATATATATTAGTGGTAACCGTTAAATTATAAAAAATAAAAATAAAAAAATCATTATAACTATGTTGAAGTAATTTAATATTTTATTTTGTAGTATATATAAAATTTGTAAGTCAATTTTATGTTTATAACTTTTTAAATTATTAGTTTAAAAAAATTAAAAATATATATAAATTTATTTAGTGTAATTTTGATAATTTGTAATAAAAAAAAGAAGTTAAATCTAATTAAATGAGGTTACATGAGTTATGATATACCTCTTCTTGTTATGAAAATATGTAAATTTAAAAGCTGTAATTAAGACAAATATACAATTTTATTATTAAATGTGAAGTGAATTGATATTTAACAATAATTGATATGATATTTTTATTATTAATCAAATAATTTAAGTTACATTTCTTTTGGTTTTAATTTCATAACTAAAATTACAATATGAATATAATACACACACGGATTTCTAATTGTTACCAAGAAGAAGAAGGTTTTAGAATATTTCCAACATTTCATCATTTTCTTTTAATTCTTTTAATCTAATTTAATTTTAAATTTGAATAAAAAATTTGATTTGATATGAATTTTTTTTTACTTTTTCATTAAATTTTTATCAATTTTTAAAAAAACTTTCATTCTTATCCCAATTTTTTTTCTTTTCATCATTTTTGATGGAAAAAAATAATAATTTTCAACGTTTCATCTTTTCAAATTTTTATCAAATTATAATTTGATTAAAAAATATTAAGGATTGAAGATTCTCTTAATTAGAATTATAGTGAAATAACATCTTGAAATAGTGAAAGTTTGAATATGTGGCTGGTTGAAATATATAATTTGATTAATTCTCTTCTCATATTTGTATAAAAATTGACACTTAAGACCACATCATTATAAGTCGGATTATGAAAAAAAATTTGAAGTGTCAAACATTCATATGTAAATATCCTACCTATTAAAAAAATAAAAAAATAAAAGAAAAAAAAATGTATAGTATTTGGATATGTGTTTATCAATTTTGTTTTGTGGACATAAATAACTGATGTTTCAATTTAAAAAATTAAAAAGTATAAAAAAAAATAGATTGGATTTTTTGGAGATAATAGAAGCCATCTAACTCCTTTATATACTATTTTAAAATGGACTATTTTAATCACATAAAAAAATAGAACTTATATTTAGATATTATCTCTATATATTATGCTATTATATACAAATATAGCGGTAACAAATTAATTAATATATATGAAAAGTTATACTAAGCTTTCATTTTTCAATTAATTGAATTATGATTAAAAAATTAACAAAAAGCAATAATAGTATAATAGGATAGAAAGATGATAAAAATAAAAAAACATCACGATATTAAAAAGTTTTAAATTTACCTAATTATTCAAAAATCTAATGTTATAGTGAAATCTTGAATTTCCAATAATTTTTTACGTTTTCTATAAAATAAAATGACAATAAAAAATAAAAAATTTGATACTCATTTTTTTTTTTTACTTCAATTTTATGATTTTCATTGAAAAAACAAAATTCGATCAAAATCCTTAGCATAGAATGGACATAGATACTTCGATTGCAACTATCATCACTAATAATTCTTCTCCACCATGTAAATCTATAAATAAACACATAAATTTCACTAAAACTGAAGCCAAAACTAAACCAACAACAGATAAAGAAAATCATACAGGCAAAAAAATAAAATTAAAAAAAAAATCAATTTATGGAGTGGTAGGATATTACCCCCAACAACTTAAATCTCGCCCCGCCTAATCCATCAGTTCTTCCGCCAGTGCCCGCAAAGTCTAGGAGTTGGGATGACTAATCAGATTATTTTTTAAATAAGACTTAAAAATTGAATAATTTGTCCCATTAAGTAATTTAAAATTTTGATAGATATACATCAAAAAAACAGATAATTATATTATTAAATCATAATTCAAATTTAGATATTGTCATATCTTTTTGAAATCCATATCTAAATTCTTATCTTATTTATTTTTGTGTAGTTTCTATTTTTTTTTTCAATTTATTTAAGATGGAATTGTGGGTTTCTATTTTTTTAAATTTAATTTATTTATGATTTCTATTTGTTTTTAATTATTATTATTTAGGTAAGTTATGATATGAGTTAGATATGTAATAAACATGTGAGTTTTATTAATTTAAATTTAAAGCATGATAGTGTGAGATATTTTCAAATTAGATTTGTTTAGATAGACTTCAAAGATTTTTAAAATTTAAAATTAAATATTGAGAGGTGAAAGAAAGATTTTAACTGAATAAATAAAAATCATATTTATTAATTTCATCTGTTTGTATATCTGATTTAATTTTTTTTTTTTTTGTTATGTTATAATATAATATATAAGATATAGATAGATACCTACAACTCTCATAAAAAAATATTATCTGATTTTTAAGGGAGAGAGAAGGAAAGTAAGTGTTAATATTTTCTTTTGGAAATTGATGAGAGAGATTAGGATGAATATATTATGAAATATTTTTGTTATCTTTCTATTTGAAATCTATAAATTAAGGGATAATTATTATTTCCAAAATAATTAAATATGTATGAGATAAGTTGAAAAGGGTGCGTATGGAAGAAGGGTGTGTATGGAAGAAATCAAAAAAAGTTTAGGAGAAGTCAATAAGTATTGAGGTTTTTTTTTTTTTAAATAAAAAAATTAAGAAATTAAGATTGAGATATTGAAACTCCCACAAGGCTTTCCATTTTCCTTATATAAGATATAGATATGGAAAATTCAGGCAAAACCCCTCCATTGGACTTTTGCTTGGTGAAAAAGACAACTCAATTTATCTTACTTCATAAACCTCCTAAGGAGAAAACACATAATTGAGTAAGGATAAAGTAAAATATCCTTCTTCTTTTTTGGGGACAATATTGTCAGAGTAACATGTTACTGCGAACCAAAATAATATGTTACTGTTAGACGTAATATGTTATTGTCAAACAGAGTAACATATCACTGTGAGACAGAATAATATGTTATTGTCAAGCAGAGTAACATGTTACTGTTACTGTTTACATCAATTTCGACGGTAATAATTTTTTTTTTTTATAAAAAATTTCATAGTCAATATAGATCTTATTTATAGATTTTGATGAGGGGATTCTAAAAATACTAATTTTATTAAAAACCGACATTTACATCAAAAATTATATTATATTAAATTTTAATATTTTGATAATAATGGTATGTGTTGGACTTTTCAAGAGAAATTTTTTGTGTTTGTCCTTAATGTATTAAAGTTTTATTATGAGAGAATTTTGATCAAATATATATATATATATATATATATATAAAGAAGCAGAAGAAATTTGAGGTTGGGATTATCCTGGTTTATTTTTTCCCCCTGAATTTTTTATGAGAATTATCCCAGTTACAGGTCTAAACATTTGCACAATCTAGAAGACAAACCTGTGACAATGCAATCAAAATAGGGAATTTCCCAAATTAGACTTGTGTAATTGTATGACATGTAGAGAGAGAGGGTTCAGTGGAGATAGATAAGCAACAGTCTTCTAAGAAATTTGGCAAATCAATAATAGAAGAAGACTAGCCATTATGATTTATTAAACCATAAAACTTCAACTGCCATAGAGAAACCTTGGTTATCGCTATAGTATAATCACCCATTAACAAACGGGTTAGAAGAAATATAATAGAAGTAAAAGTAGTCAAACCTAAGCAGTCAAAAGGTAATTCATCATCAAAGGCAGAATGACTTATATTAATCTACATCCATGTGAGGGAACAATGCATGTGGTCACTTTTCAATTGTGTAATCACAAGCCTTGAAGAGCATAATAGCTGTCATATCAATTGGTTGGATCCTTTGATAATTCACTGGTTAGTCATTGAATATAATGAAAGCATATCAAAGAAAGGTCTCATAGGCTGTTCTTCCATGAAAGTTTGTTGGAAAAGAGATAAGTAGGAATCTCAATGAATTGTTGAAACTGAAGAAAACCACACAGACTCTTAATTTGGAGGTGGTTATCAGAGGCTGCAGATAAGATTCTAATTTCACAATTTAAAATATCATAATGGGGTATGCAGTTTTCTTACCCCAACAAATATTTTAGATGCTAAATAGAACAAATTGAGAGAGAGAGAGAGAGAGAGAGAGAAATGACTTAAAGATGATGATTTTGTGTAATCCACTAAAACTTCGCTTAACTGTACTTAAAGGCAATGATTTGGTGTAATCCACCAAATTCAGGAAAGTAAAAACTGTTTGTTAGTGACTAAGGTTTTCTATAATAATATTATTTTATGTGACACATCCATTAACAGGTTTCTCTGCAAATAGAATTTTCTTATGCAGAAACTCAGGCATTTTTGGGCATCTACGAAATTAAATAATTCTATCTGAAACCCATAGCATTTGAAAGGCACAAGAAAAGGAAAAAGAAAATGTAAGGTACAGAAAATGAATTAAAGGAAGTTTTTTCACACATTAGAAACAAATATGTGGAAGTAATTTCATTTCCCTTGTGTCTAATGCTTGAAGTTGTTTTAGTAGTAACATATAGAGGTATACATATGTGTTACCAATTGTCCCAAAATCTTAAACTAGGAAATGAACCCAACAATGTATATGAAGTTATCCAACACACTCTCTCATTGCTTCCTCATGTGCAACTCCATCTTGCATGTGAAGATGTAAACATCCATACATATAGAGAAAAAAGAATGCAAATGGAGAGATTTGAATGCAAGACCTCCCCTAACCTAATTTTTGAAACAATGTTAGGTCACCAATTGTTCCAAAAGCTTAATTAAGCTATTAGGAAATGAATCCAACAATGTATGTCAAGTTATATTCAACAATCTGCATACACTTGCATATATGCACACATATTTGGATTTTTGGATGCACTCTTAAGTCTAGGATAAGTGCACCCTCATGGAATATGACATGCTCAGGCATGCAAAAACCATTACACTCTCATGATCAACATGCTGATTGTATATGATATGATTCTTTCCTTTATCCTTTAGCTAATCTTAGTGCTTTAGTTTGGATTTTACTTGAATAGCAGAATATTGTGCTTATTGGAAGATTATTAGAATGTTAAAGACATTGCAAGTGTCACTGAAAGTAGGAATATGCCGCTTTTAATTATTGTTGCTTTGTATTATAGCATTGAGAGAGATATATATACTAATAAAAATTATACTTCTTGTGGGTTTTTGCTGTATAAACCAACTACTTGCACCAAAATTATATAAAAACACATAGGTTGCCCTTTTCTTGTGTTCATTTTGATGCAAGCTGATTCAGCATACAAACTTTGCTTGCAAAGCATTTTCTTTCAAGATTTGTCCTGTTTATTATTTTTTTCTTTTTTAAAAGGATGGCCTATTTTAAGTTAGAAAACATTTTATTTATTATTTTTTATTTAGTTATTTGTTTAGATTTTGAATTTTAGTAGGAAAAGAAAAAATAAAAAAAGGAGCATAAAGTATATACTTTTTTTTTTTTTTTGCCCATGTTTTTTTGGTTGGATCCGAACTCAGAAGAAAATGACTACACGTTTTTGTAAAAAATATCCATTTATTTTGTTTAGCTACCAACAAAGCACATATCAAATGATTCAGTCATTCTGCTTTCATTACTATCTAATCAATGATTGGTGCCTGTCACATGCTGCGAAAGAGCATTGGACTGTAGTCCCTGTTACTTACCGAAAGAAAAAAAAAAACAAAAACATAACTCTTACTTTAGAATAGTAGCAATAATACAATCCCATATATAAATATCTAAAAAATATCCAAAATTTTATATTGATGGTTTAGATTGAACCTACCATACAAACTTTAAATATTAACTATAGATATAATATTTCAATTTTTTTTCCAATTCCGTTTCTGGACCATATAATTATTGTTAAAATATTTCTAATCGTTCTTGGTGTTATAAAAGTTGGGAAGCTAACTTAAACCAACCACAAGATTAGTTTGGTGTGATGTGAGGTGAAGTAAAAGAGTTCGGTTTTGTGGGTAATTATTGAATAGTCTTAGAATATTAAAGTAAAAAAAAATTTAGAAGTTGAGAGCTTAATAGTTTAAATACTTTTAAAAACATTTTGAGACCTACATAAATGATGTCTTTGCATGACTAGAGTACTTAGGCAATGTGAAACTTGGCTTCACAAAAATGATCGAAAATAATACAAAATAGTGTGAAGATACAAGAATAAGGTAAAATATACATTTCAGTATAAAAGAGATCTTAACATTATTTTCCCATTTATATAAATTAACGAATTATTGACAAAAAAAGATTAAGTATTATGTGAACTAAAACATTAAAAAGTTAACATAATTATGTCAAATTTGTGTGGTTTAATGTGTTTTCTTCAAATTTCAAATATATGAATTAGATTCATTCTATGTGTGACTCCCACCACACTAAGTTTAAATTTACCATAAATTCAAATTCTAGGTAACTTTTCTAGATATTTTTACTAACTACATAGTATTTTGAAAAAAATGAATATTAATTGAAAAATGACAAATAAAAAACAAAAGTACCTAAAAAAGCTGGTTTCAAAGCCAGCCTTAAAATCCAAAAAAGAAAAATCCATGGAAGGTGAATGCTTGGATTGGCAATCGTTTGACCTTTGTTGGATATGCTGTCTGATTCAGGAGATAAAAGTTACATAATGAAATGGATTGAAAAGAACTTTTATTATTGTTTTTTCCCCCTTTTACCAATAAATTACATTAGCTTATCTCACTAAAAATACTACGAATGGAAGAGTTAATTATTAATAAATAGACAATAGTTTCTGAATTATAAACTCCATATATTGACTTGATTTGTGTGGATTGGATCGATCTTTAAACTGTGACTTGGACATCTTAGGAATAAGATAGTTTGATTATTATACTTGTCCATCTTAGGAATTGTGGAATGCCTAATTAAGATTGGTACAAAAATTTAAAAAAATAAAAATAAATAAGAATTGTAAACCTGACACAGACAAAAATGCAAAATTTATATGGTTCACGGTTCACCCTAAAAATTAGGACTACATCTATATTACTGTGATTTCATTATGATAAAAAAGAATTACAAATAAAATACTATGATAGTCACCCCCAACTATATATACATAAAACTTGAATTACGTGTCACAAATACCAAAATATCCTTATTCCAAAATTTAGGTTAGATCTGAGATCAAGGGATTAATATCATGTATTTATTAATATCCACACTTCCCTAATCATACAATGCCCCATATTAACGATATATGGATGGGAACCAAATCCAACCATATTAGCAACTCAACCCATGTACTCTTTATTCAGAGTGCAAAATGCTATAGAGCCTAAATTTTTTACCAAATAAATGACCAAATGTCTCATATATGTGTGTATCTACTTTTGTGAACTTCACACCCATGCAAGACATTTGATCATTTATTTATTAGAAAAATTGATATTTCTAACAATCCTCCTTCAGAGTACATCTTTTCTCTCTCCCCTTTTAGTGCTTGTAAGAGGAGCTAATTTAAGCCCACTAAATTATTTAGGCCCAATAGCCCAAGATTAGTGGGCCCGAATTTATCGCAAGTCCAAGATTGATGGGCTTGGATTTATCGCCGTCAAACGGGCTGAATGGCTCTAAGCCTCGAAAGGGTTCGGATCCATGAACCTAGAGACTTACTCGGGCCCAGACTCGAAAGGGTATTAAGCAAGCCTAGAGATCCGAGGCACTCGGACTCGAAAGGGTTCGGATCCACGAACCTAGAGGTCCTAAACACTTGGCTTCGAACGGATTCAGACGCAATCTAGAAGTCGCTCCGTTAATGAGTCCCAGAACACTTGTGGGCTCGGAGCTTTCCGGGATCTACGCACCAGAACCATGGGCGTAATGGAGTTCGAACAAAGGACCCGATCCCGAGGACGGTGAGTGGAGATAAATTCACTCTTCGGTTAAACTAGCCTATACCCGGGTCGAGGTGGCACGACCCCGGGGGTCCATGAGACTCGGCAATATTTTTGCGGCAGGACGTCCTCTGGGACTACCCCTGACCCTTTGGGATGATTGGGGATCATTGGTTAGGTGTGGCTAAGAAGAAGGGTTCGCCGAGGGATTGATCTCCTCTTCGGGGTTTTCTCATCCTCGGAGAAGTCACCTCCTCGGAGAAGTCACCTCCTCGGAGAGGTCACCTCCTCGGACAAGGTGGTTAGAGAAAATATCTCCCATGTGCCTTGCACATGGGCTCCATCCTACATCATGAGGTGCCTATAAATAGCACCCACCCATAGCTTTACAGGGGATGGATTTTGGAGATTTTTAACTCTTGGGAAAGAACTAATTTCCCTTCTCCATTATCAACCTTGAGAGTGAAAGTGGGAGATCCATGGGAGAGCCTTGCCATTATTCTATTCTCTAGCCATTTTGCCTTCTTCTTCACCCAATCTCTTATCTCCATCATCTCCTTTGTTGTTGTGTTCCTAAGTTGAGATTATTGAAGAATCTAAGCCTCTCAATCATATTCTAGAGAATTCGAAGTTGTTCTTCAAGGATCTTCGAAGATCTTCGAATTTTCTAACTCTTTTCTTGAACCCTCTCCTACATTTTTGGCGACTCTGCTGGGGAGGCGGATTGGTTAATGGTCTCAACGAGATCTGGAATCCACACAACTCCAACAAGGATGGCGGGAGAAGATGAAGTTCACCAACAAGGATCCTCTAATGGTGGTGATGACAGAACCATGACTCCAGATCAACCACTTTTGCTTGAAGCCATTCAAGGACTTCAGAATACTCAGCAAGAGATTCTTACCACTCTTCAGAATCTCACTCACACCATGTTGGTGATGAGTTCTAACTTTGCACCGGCGCCAAACGGAAATCAAACTGGTGGTGGAGTTATTCCCGCCGGAGCGCAAAATCAAATCCAAGGAGAAGTAGGCCCCAATCAGCCTATGGCTCATGGCAACACGGCCACAGTAACACATGCTCAAACCACAGTAGGCGGCAGCAGTTTGCCCATGCCCGGGCTCCATGGCGTGCCGAGCCAAGATCCAATGGTGACTAGGGGAGTTTCTGGTGTAATGAATGGCGCTCCAACGACTGCTGGTGTCCAGGAAAACATAAGGAGCATGATGGCGCAAAAGGGAGCTATGCCCGTACCTAATCTTGTTACGCCACCAGTGAATGTTACCCAAGCACCAAGCGGGCCTCCTTTGGTGCCGACAACAAATCTGCAAGCACAACCCGGTGTAGCGGCGCCGTACGGTGGACTTTACGGACCTCAATTCAATATCCCATCACCAACTGGCTTGTCTATAGGCGCTGATGGCCAGTATCGTCAAATGTCCTCACCAATGATGAATTCGCAGCACCAGAATGGCCAAGACGCCCCTAGCTCAGTCTTCGGGTACATAAGCCAAGTCCGGGGAATACCACCATCAAACTCTCTCCCTCAACAGTTTCTCACTCTCGCCGATGTGCAGGCCATGTTCGATCTCGAACGGGGGAAGAGGACCTTACCCTCTTTGCCTGATCCAGACGTCAAGCCGCCTTACCCCATTGAGATGCTGAGCTATCCATACCCTGAGGGATATACAGTGCCGAAGTTCATCAAGTTCGACGGCAAACAAGGAAATGCCCGAGAACATGTTGTGCGATTCATCGAGACTCTAGGTATTCATGGTTCAAACCACGTCCTCCGACTGAGAGAATTCTCTAAGTCCCTCACCGACCGAGCATATAGTTGGTATGTTAATTTGGCCCCAAACTCTGTCCGAAGTTGGGAGGAAATGGTTAACAAATTCCACTCTAAGTTCTTTCAAGTGGCGGAGAAGGTGACCACACTTACATTGTGTAAAGAGAAGCAACAAGAAAGTGAAGACATCCTTGACTACGTCAAAAGGTTTCAGGACAAGGCCGTGGATTGTCATGAAGCAGTTGAGGAGAGTTATCTGGTTCAAATTTGTCTAGAAGGGGCATTGAGCAGGTACAAAATGTTTCTAGTTAACCACAAGCTACCCACCTTCTCGGCATTAATAGAAGCAGCTCGGAACATTAGCATTCCTCAGGCTCAGGAGTCCGGATTTAAAGCCAGTTACAAGACTAGTTTCAAGTCATCTCGTGGACCTATCGTTGCTGCTGCCTCTGCCCCGGATACCCGAAATTCACAAGGAGGAGGTCATAGAGGCCAGAAAAGAAAGCAATATAATGGTGAAAAGGGGAATGTTTCTTATCCATGTGGAATCGAGGAAGTGAAAGCTCTAGTTAAGGAATGGGTGGCTGACGGAGAGCTAAAATTGCCTTATGTTGAAGAAATGCCATCAAAAAAGGACCGTGAGAGCCCTGAATTTTGTGTCTACCATCGTACATTGAAACATCCAACAGAGAAGTGTTGGACTCTCAGGAAAATCTTCAGAGATAAAGTCGAGGCAGACGAATTGAGGTTCAAAAAGCGAGGGACTCAAGACATCCGAGAACAACCATATCCTCAACACCGAGACAAGGGCAAGAATGTTGCTATGATAGCTTATGAAGGCCCAATGATCGAGGCTATCGCTAATCTCGATGACGATGACTGTTATCTGGACGACATCCTCGAGCCAGAGGGTGAGCAAGTTTACTATGGAAATGCTCCCTTTGATCCAGAAGGAGGAGAAGAATACTATGGAAGAGGAGGACACCATGTTTATGTGGCATCTTATTTTGAGGAGACCGAGGAGATGGTTAACTACGAGCCTCCAAGAGTGGAAAAAGATCCGGATCACTATGCCAAAACCCTGCAAGACTGTGTAAAGTTCAAGCAGTTCTTTGACCAGCTTGGACTTTCCAGGGAGGCAAGAACGGAAATCACCAAGTCTATCATTAATATAGCCGAGGCACACCATGAGGAATGCATGTCGACTGAGGGGTCTATCCCGAGGAAGGCAAAAGAGCAATCTAGTGCCATTACTTTCTCCGAGGCTGATCGGAAGTACCCTTTTTCTCACAATCGCCCGCTTTATGTGACTACTTTTATTAACGGGGTTGAGTTCAAAAGGGCCTTTCTAGATAGTGGAGCCTCTATCAACATTATGACTCGCGCTACTCTAGAAAAAGCCGGAATCCCTGAAGAACGCATTGTGAAGCAGCCGATAGTCATCACTGGCTTCGGTGGAGAAAGGAGAGTTACTATCGGATGCGTAACAGTTGATTTAGCCGTTGGAGAAATTCGCTCGGCCACCAAGTTCCATATTATCGATTCTGAAGCAAATTATCACATCATTCTAGGGAGGACCTGGATGCATAGATATGGGGCTGTACCATCAAGTTATCATCAGTGTGTTAAGGCTAAATGGGGAAAGAAGACGGTGACAATTCAGGCTACAGAAAGGCCGTTCGAGATCCATGAAGCTCATTATTCTGATGCCATCTACTTCACCGAACTGGCTGTCGAAGAAGTTCCCACCACTTCTAAGCCTCGAGGGGTCAAAATTCCTCGTTGGGAGGATATCAAAGATGACAAGGAGCCGATGACAGAATCAAGTAAGCAGACGATGTCTAGACGAGAAAGCCCGCCTATTCCTCGGAAGGTGATGAAAGTTCGAGAAGGAGGCAAGATGGTGTACTATTTATGAAGGTGCGGGGAGTCGGTTTCTTCAGTCACCGACTCCGAGTCAAAAGAAGAGCCTCCTGACAATGATATAGTAATAAAGCCTGAAGTGGCTCCAGAATGTATGCAAGATGGGCCGAAGCCTCAGCCCGAACAACTTATTGAAATAGATCTGAGTGATGGACAAGATGCACCGAGGCCGGTATTCGTAAGTTCGAGCCTTAGCCCAGAGAAGCGGGAACAGTTGTTAAAGTTGATAAGCCGATACTCAGATGTGTTTGCTTGGTCATATAAGGAAATGCCCGGACTAGATCCTGACCTAGTCTCCCACTATCTTGATGTATTCCCAAACTCCAAGCCAATTAAGCAAGCTGCTCGAAAATATCATCCAGATCTCGAAGAGAAGATTAAGGAGGAGATTGAAAAACTTCAACAGGCTGGTTTCATCCGGCCAATACAGTACCCCACGTGGTTAGCAAACATCGTGCCAGTAAAGAAGAAGAATGGCCAAATCAGAGTATGTGTAGACTTTCGAGATTTGAACAAATCTTGCCCGAAGGATGAATTCCCTCTTCCTCACATCGATACCCTCGTGGATACTACCTCGGGACACCAGATGTTCTCATTCATGGATGGATTCAGTGGATACAATCAGATTAAGATGGCTGAAGAGGACGCAGAAAAGACTGCTTTTAGAACACCTCTCGGAAACTTCTTCTATACAGTCATGCCTTTCGGACTCAAGAATGCCGGTGCAACTTACCAAAGGGCTATGACTGCAATCTTTCATGACATGATCCATCATGAGGTGGAAGATTATGTTGATGATCTAGTGGTGAAATCCAAGAAAGAAGAAGACCATCTCCGAGACCTTGAGAAGGTATTCAAGAGGTGCCAGAAATTCAAAATGAGGATGAATCCTCTCAAATGTGCTTTCGGGGTGACGGCCGGGAAGTTCCTCGGGTTTCTTGTACACAGACATGGTATCGAGGCAGATGAAGACAAGGTCAAATCTATCAGAGCAATGCCTCCCCCGCATTCTCAGAAGGAGTTAAAGAAGTTCCTCGGGAAGGTGTCTTATATTCGGAGGTTTATCCCAGCACTGGCAGAGATCTCTGCGCCTTTCGGCTCTTTGTTAAAAGGAGATGCCAAGTTCGAGTGGAACCAAGAACACCAAAAGGCCTTTGAGAGAATCAAGGCGGCCTTAACCTCGCCTCAGACCATGATAGCCCCGCAGCCCGGGGTCCCTCTAATGTTGTACTTAACTTCAACTCCCAAGTCCATAGGGGCATTATTGGTCCAAGATATAGATGGAGTAGAACGCCCGGTGTATTACATCAGCCGGAAGATTCGAGGAGCAGAAGTCCGATATACTCCAGTAGAGAGGCATTGTTTAGCTTTGGTATTCACTGCCCAAAAGCTCAGACATTACTTTTTAGCACACCAGATTCAGATTGTTACTAGAAGCGATCCAATCCGATACCTCCTCAGCAAGCCTGCTCTAACCGGGAAGGTGGCAAGATGGTTGTTAGCATTGGGTGAATTCGAGATCACATGTGTAGCCCCCAAGGCGATCAAAAGTCAAGCCTTAGCTGATCTCCTTGCCCAATTTCCAAGTGGTGACTATGAACCAGTGAATGAAGAATTAAGAGGAGAGGTGCACGCAGCTATGGCTTCCGAGGAAAGCTTCTGGACATTGAGCTTTGACGGAGCAGCAGCCGGAGGGAAGGGAGGAACCGGGATAGTCCTTACAAGCAAAAGTGGGGAAAAGTTATATTTGTCTTATAAACTGGATTTCCATTGTTCGAATAACGAAGCCGAGTATGAGGCTCTTATTTTAGGCTTGATAGCAGCTGAGAAGCACAATATCAAGAAGATTCGGATCCGGGGGGACTCAAAGCTGATAGTGAAGCAAGTTTCAGGACAGTTCGTCTTAAAGGAGCCTGCCTTGGCCACATATCGAACAACAGTCCAAAGGCTTCTTGACAAATTTCAGAAGGTCGAAATAGAGCATGTGCCTCGCTCCGACAACAAGTTTTCAGATGCCCTCGCAACATTAGGGGCAAGAGTTGACATTCCAGAGGAAGAGGCAACAATTGTTATCAAGAAGAGAACAGAACCTTCAATAATACCCGAAGACAAAGGCCTTCCGGAGGACTGGAGAGGAGAAGTCCTCGAGCAACTCAAAAGCAAAGTTGGAAAACTGACTATGGCCAAGCTTGCCCAATTCACAATTATTCAAGGTGAACTTTACTTCCGAGGAGGTACCGGATTCCTAGCCCGGTGTGTTGGCCAACAAGAAGCGAGCTTCCGACTACAACAGATCCACGAAAAGTCTTGCGGAGATGGGGATATCAGTCTGTACAGAAGAATCCAAAGACAAGGTTATTATTGGCCCGAGATGGAGAAGGACTCGAATCAATTACAGAAGGAATGCCCCAAGTGTCAGTCATACATCCGGGAGGATGAGAGTTGCTTTGAAATTGATACCCTTGACTGGAGGCAAGTCTACATTGACTATCTCAAAGAGGGAACACTACCTGAGAGCCCGAGGGACATTGCACACCTCAAGAGGAGAGCGAGGCGGTACTTTCTTGATCAGGACAAGCTTTACAGAAGAAGTATTGAGGGCACTCCCCTGAGGTGTCTCTCCAAGGAGGAGTCAGATCTAGTCCTCGGAAGAGCCCACGAGATTGAACATCAATGAGGGGCTCGGCTGTTCGAACAACTTATACACCTTGGGTATTACTGGCCGACCATGGAGTCAGATGCATCCCATCACGTGAAGAGGTGCCAGACTTGTCAGAAACACGGAAATTTGATCCATGCTCCAGCTGTAGACCTGCATAGTATCCGAACGCCATGGCCGTTCCATACCTGGGCTTTTGATCTGATAGGGCCCATCTCCACATCTTCTAAGGGGTACAAGTGGATTCTCGCAGCCACAGAATTGAGTACAAAGTGGGTCGAAGCAATTCCTCTGAAGAACGCTACGGGGCCTGCAGTTGCGAACTTCATCAAGGAGAATATCATTTGCCGATTTGGAGTACCAAACACCATCCTCTCGGATAACGGCACTCCCTTCATAAACAAATATGTGAAGAGCCTCCTAGAGACTTACCAAGTGAAACATCACAAATCCACACCCTACTATCCAAAAGGGAATGGGCAGGCGGAAGCCACAAACAAGACACTGATAAGGATTCTGAGCAAGATGATGGATGAGTTTGGGGGGACTTGGTCCGAACAGTTGATAGTAGCCCTATGGGCGTATCGCACTTCGAAGAGAAAGCCAACTCAAGCAACTCCTTACTCCCTTGTGTATGGGTCCGAGGCAGTGTTACCTATAGAGTTGGAAACGCCATCCGCTCGAATGGCTCTCGCCTCGGGGATGGTATTGGAGCCTCGAACCACCAGATTGGAAGCATTAGAGGAAAAGCATGACAGAGCTACAAAAGTCATGGAAAGGTATCATGAGTCCATCGCCCGAGCCTATAACCAGACTGTGATACCAAGGAAGTTTGAAGAAGGTGATCTAGTATGGAAGATTGTAGACCCAATCATGCGAGGACAGCCTTTGCCCAAGTTTTCTCCAAAATGGGAAGGGCCCTACAAGGTGGTTCGGGCGAGCTCAAGCGGGTACTACAAACTTGTAAGGGTTGAAGACGGCTTCCGAACTGGCCCGCTCAATGCAAAGTTTATCAAGCATTACTACCCATAGTTGGACTCATCTATGTTGAAATTCATTTTCACTTTCTTACTTTGTCTAAAAGTTGTATTTCCCTTACGTTATGAAGAAGCTGGTTTTCTCTATGGTGCATGTTTTATCCCATCACTTACAGTGAATCTATTATACTTTCGTCAAGAAAGTTGAAGAACTAATGAGAATATTTCAGCTTTTATATGTGCATATGATTGTTCTTTCCATTGTATCATTCGAAATAAATATTTTATCAAGTAGAATGAGAAAACAATGCGAAAATATCCAAACAACAAAAATTTTGTCATTTCATTGCATTGTCCTAGATAAAACATTTTTATCGAAAGGGGCAAGAAAGTAATGATAAAAAAAAAAAAACTCAATCTTTCCTAAAGACACCCTCGAAGAAGCTGCCCGTCATATCTACATCTGGAGGACAAACAGTAGAGTGTGCCTCTAGAGTCTCCAAGGCCCGAGCATAACCCGACTCAAGTTCACGAAGAGTCATCTTTATCTCATCTATAGAGGTGCGATAAGAGGCAAGCACAGACATAAGTTCCAGCTGATGACTGGCGTTCGAAGCTATATCCAGGCGCTTCCGAAGCCATGATAAGTCCACTTGGTGACGCTCCATGTCAGAGATCCCCTGATACGCCGTCTCGACTACTTTCCCATTAAGGTCACACAACCGTTGCCTGTCCAAGCTATATAAGATAGTGGCAAAAGACTCGAGAAGAGCAGTCTGAATGAGTGGACACTGGCAAGCAAATGAAGCAAAGGTCTCCGGGTAACTTGAATGCACAAGCTGTAGAACTGAAGCAAACTCAGGAGCTACCCAATAATGGAGAAATGATACTTTGCCAGAAGCTGAAGGAGGAATTGGGGCCGGAAAGTTGCTAGTCTCAGGAATCTCCCCAATGTCTATCGGGTTAGATGAACCACCCGGAGGGGTAACTCCCGGCAGAGGTCCCGAGCCTGAGAATGCCGAACGATAAGGGGAAAGACCAAAAGCATCACTATCAATGTGGAAATCACTAAGATTCAGATCCAAAATATTCGAAGGCACTGGCGATGAAGAACCTCTGGCAGTCGTCTCAAAGGCAGGTGTCCCCCATTGAGAAGGAGAACCGTGAGGAGTTACAAAGAGAGTCGGAGTAGAGCCCGAGGCAGGTGAAGGCAGGACCCCGGTAGCAGCTAACACTGGAGCAGAGTCCGAGGCAGGTGAAGGCAGGACCCCGGTAGCAGCTAACACTGGAGCAGAGTCTGAGGTAGGTGAAGGCAAGACCCCGTTAGCAGCTAACACTGAAGAAAAGATAAGAAGGCCTTATTAGAGGTAGGGAACAGGAAAGTCATTTAAGTAAAGATTTCTCACAGATATAAGTAAATGACAAACTTCAGAAAGAAAGATTACCAGAGGGAGAATCAATATGCAAAGCAGGGGCAACTGAAGGACTCCTAGCATCAACAAAGTCACTTGGTCGTGTAGAGACCACCTGATCGATCTCAATGTCTGATGAAGCCTGAACAGTAGCAGTCATCCCTGAAGAAGGAAGGAGGGCCGGAGGATGAGAATCACCATAAGTGCCAGAGCGAGTCTCAGAGATCTCTAGCACATCCACCTCCACACCATTCCCAGAGGCGCACCTCATCTCTACATCGCCTCTAGAAGCATGGCCCGCGACATCAATTTCTGTGGCATCAGTCCCTCCAGCAATCTCAACATCAGAACGGTGAGCCCCAATAAACTCGTCACCAAGGTAGTGCTCCTCCTCAGCTACGGTAGGGCGATGACGTGTGCGTGGAATAAGGTCACAAAAATGATCGGAGGACTCAGCCTCATCATCATCGTCATCTATAACTGCTATACGAGGGGTGCACATCTTCACAAGTCTTGCAGACAAAGGGAGGGTGTCGTCCAAGTCTGAGTCCGGCCTGGGGGAGGCAGCATGGCCAGGAGCCACGGTACCGAGAACGTCAACAACCGCAGGATCCTACACAACATGGGCAAATAAAAGTTTTCATTTTAGAAGGTATAGTCGCAAGAAGGAAAGTAGCTTCAAATCAAGAATTTCGGGTACCTCATGAAGCCTTTTGGAAAGGCGAGGAGCGGAAGGACTGGCATCAGAAGTCCTCTTGTGAGCCATCTTCTTAAGGCGGGTCGTCCGAGGACCAGAGGCCTTATTCAAAGGGACTGGCTCTGGAGAAGTAATTGCCAAGCTAGAAGCAGATGCCCGAGCAGAAGGGTCAGTTGGAGTAGATGAAGTGAAGAAACCCTCGTACATGTGGTCAGATTTTCGGCTCTCGGGTAGCCGAAGAGAAGAATCCTTCTTATAAATCGGCGGAGGCAAACATACGGTCGGTCTGCTCTGGACAAATGCAATAAACGCATCGATATTCTTCTGCCAATACCGCCTGAAAGAGGGGGTGAAACCCCCTACTCGGCTCAAGCCTGGCATCGTCAAAGAGCCGGATATGGGAAGCATGGTGTGTACAAGCCGGCGACTGAAGCGCCCGTAGCTCTCTGAAAATGATAATAAATGAGGTGCTGGCCCCGGGGCACATTGATCAAACCCGAATTGACATACTACACGGTCAGGCCTATAAACGGCACTATCAACGCCTTCCTCATGCCACACCGGTAATGAACTCGGACGGATCATAATCAGCATATCAACAAAGGGTGCAGGGATGTTCTTCGGCAAAGGAAAGGACACCGAGCGGGAGGAACCATGATAGATAAGCGGTGTGGCCACACCTACAGGTGGGCATACATATGGCCGTGCCACAAAGCGTCGGGGATCATCCACCAGAGTATTCAAGGATAAGGTGGAAATAGTACGTGACCAACGTGTAATCAACGGCTGGCAAGACTTCGCTTTCTCAAATGTCCGAGACCCATCAGTATCGAGCACGGGGATGCCATCTTTATCCACTATCTCCCGAAGAACTTCCGCCTCAAATACAGTCGGAGCAGGGGCAAATTTTGGAAACCTCTCGAAGAAGAAACATAGCAGGAACTGGCTGTGAATAAAGGAGACAGGCTCATATCGACCCACGGAGCGAACCATATCTCGATGTAGCAAATCCAGTCGATAATAGAGATTCCCAAGAAATAGGGGAGCCAAAGGGATCCGATCTCCTCTGAAGAGCCTGACTGCCAAGGGGAAGACGAAAGGATTGAGGGAATCCGGAGGTGTGCTCGGAAGAATGAAGAATGAAAGGAAGCAAGCCAGAAATCCCAAGAAATAGAGCCTGGAGCCATACATCGGACCGGCTTCATACTCCCGAGAGTCAGGATCAGCATCTCTGGCCAAGGGCTGAAGATCCTTGAAGAAGTGACGGATCCATGCAGTATAGGAGGCACGGTCCGTCCTTACTCGACTAGTCCTCCTCGCTGAACCATCAAAAACAGAACTCCACCGACCACAAGTTTGAAGATTTAGCTTCAGAGATTGGATCAAAGAATCATCTTCGGGGGGTGTCTGCTCAGGGTCGAAGGCATCAGGGCCGGTCACTTCCAGACGCAGCAACATGAACACATCCTCAAGGGTGGGCCCCATCTCGTGCTGGCCAAGTATAAAGGTGTGTGTCTCGGTGCTCCATCGAAGAGCCATGGCTTCCAGGCTAGCATTGTTGCGACGGATGGATAGAGATCTAGATATTTTCACCGGGATCAATAGCCGGGCCTCCTGAAGTCGTTGACAGAGGCTCCTGTCCGAGAGGACATCATCGACCCACTCTTGCCAACCGAAAGGAGGGTTTGAGAAGGCCTTGAACTGAGGATAACAGTATGGAAAGTCCCCCTGCTCAATTCGAAAGCGTAGCACCGAGGAAGGAGAAATGAGGGCCTCATGTCCAGAGTCAGTGTCCTCAGTGAGACATAATGGAGCCGCCTTCGGAGATAGAAGAGAAGTGGTGGAGGTAGCCGCCCGCCAGAAGGGGTCCTTCCGACCAAAATAAGGAGATTTCCTCCACTCAGATGCCGGAGGTACATCCCTCTCTTTCATGAGAGCCGGTTCCGATGACCCCGGGACAACGGGTTTCTTTCGAGAAGACATATGGCTGAAATAACAGGTATAAATAGTAAGGAGTTGACCGTATTAAAATTCAGAATATTGGAATTAAAGCAACACATTCGAATGAAATTTCGGCATCAACTATTCGTTTCTCTGAGAGTCCATGAATTCAACAAATTCTACGAGGAATTTTTTTTACACCAAGAGTCCAGGTTCAACCCCGGAAGTCATCAACAATTCTTTTTCTCGGGTGTTCCTCAAGCTCAACAAATTTTAATACCAATGGGTGCATCATCAACATATAGATTTTCGTCTTCTATCATCAATAAGAGGTGCAATGTCATAGGTCGCTTCATGATGAAGTTCAATCGGGTCAATTTCTTAAAGTCACTATGTTCTATATTAAAGGTCCAATTTATACGGGGCTCAAAATTTGGACAGAGTGAAGTTCAATAGTAAATTTCAGGCCCGAGATCCGAAGTATATTACATTGCTTATCAGTAGCAAGATTCAATGGATCATTATGCAAATTACAAGAATGTCCTTTCCAAAGTCCATATTCATAAGTCCAGGGTTTTCTCTCTCCATGTCAAAAATGGAGCTCAAATACTAGTCAACAAGTTATATTCGGCCTTTCCTCGGTGATAAAGTTCAACAAATTATGTTCAAGCCAAGCACCTCAATAAGGTTTCAAGCGTTAATGCATGTTTCCATATGGCCAAAATCACGGTGTTTAAGCTAAAAAAAAAATATATCATTGGGATTGCCAAAAAAAAAAAAAAAAATTGAGTCCATATTCAGATTCAGTTTTTTTTTTTTATTATTTTTATTTTTTATTTTTATCAGATTGCTTGAGCCCTCTACATTGCCACAAAAAAAATATATTTATATATATTTAAATATATTTAAATATATTTACATTCGGAAGAGGGGGCCGAATTTCATACTTACAAATTTGGGCAGTTAGAGAGGTGAAGTCCGAAGCCGATACTGGAAATTTAAGCTGAAATCAGAGAGGCTTTACAGACTGTAATCAACAAGGCTGGGCTAGGCTTGGCAAGACCACACACGTTGCGTTGAGAGGGCGAACGTGCGTGGTCAACGTCGGATAAGCTGAAGCCGGAAGCAGCGATGTGGAGCTAGGTTGGGCAAGACCACACACGTTGCGTTGAGAGGGCGAACGTGCGTGGTCGACGTCAGATAAGCTGAAGCCGGAAGCAGCGATGTGGAGCTAGGTTGGGCAAGACCACACACGTTGCGTTGAGAGGGCGAACGTGCGTGGTCGACGTCGGATAAGCTGAAGCCGAAAGCAGCGATTGATTGTGCACAAGCCAAGGATAATGTGGGTAATCCGAGCTCTAAACAAAAAATATATATATATGATAATCAGTATATATATATATATATATATTTGCCGAAAGTTTGTCAAGCAGTAAAAAAAAAAATAAAAATAAAAATGGAGCACCAGCAGATTCAATCTAAAACAAGCACCAGCAGATTCGAAGCTAAAAAATATATATATATATATATATAATAAGATAAAATATATAATATATATATACATCATAAGCCATATATATTTATATATATATATTCGAAATGCCTACTGAAAGCAGTCCAGAATGAAGCCTTCTTGGAGAGGAAGAAAGGAGTTGGGTCTGTGCCTGTGGCGGCTGCGCAAAAAAAAAAAAAAAATGAGCAACAATCAAAAATTCCAAACTCACAAAAGAAGATTAGCATTTGAAGATCCATTGCAAGAAGTTCATAAATGTGTTTTGTGAAGTACAGAAATGAGTCTTCATAAAAGCTTACCCACAGATTCGAAAATATAGGAAGGAGAAGACGTTTTCAGCAGAAATTAGTTTACAGACCCGAAGTAGTGTAGAAGAAATAAAAGAAATGGGTAGAGTAAGCACTGTGGAAGCAAGGCAGGGCCACGACGCGAACGATGTGCAGCCAAACCAACAGCGACGCTGTTTTGGCGAGGTCAGAAAATGATGACGTCGGAGTGATGGTGGTCAGTGGCAGCGGCTTAGACCGGAGCAAGGCGGACAAAGATGGTGATGGTGCTTGGGGATGCGACGATGGCCAGTGTGCAAGCTGGTCACGGTGGCCTTTGGTTTGGTAGCTGCGGAGCGCCGATTGAAGAAGAGCTGGGTTGGTCTCTCGATCTAGAGAGAGAGGCGCCTCTGTGCAACAAATAAAAAGAAATGAGCTATAGAAAAGGTGAGTGGCTATTGATTAGGGTTGCTATCCTTATCTTTGAATAGAATAAAAAAAGGGGTGTGATGGAATGTCCTCTCAAATACGAGTTTTAAATTTAAAGAAAGAACGGTGGGTTTCACTTTTTTAGAGGGAGAAGCAAAAGTGGGTTTGGATGATTGGACTCCACAAAATAAATTTCATTTATTTATTTTATTTATTTATTTATTTATTTATTTATTCTTTTTGCTGAGCACATTTCAAAAAAGTGAGCTCACATTTGCAAAAAAAAGGATAAGAATGGTGGATTTTGTCTTTAGCTTCCATATATATGTATATATAAATAAAGAACCTGATTGATTTTAGTGGTTTCAAATATTTGAGAAAGAAAAAAAAAATGTTTGTAGCCGTTATCTAAAAAAAAAAAAAAAAAAAAAAAAAATTTTGCTTGTCAATTTTTTCTGTAAATTGAAGTGCGTCATCAACTTTATCCATAGACTCTGTCGTGACAACATGTTTTTTTTTTTTTTTTTTTTTTTTTTGGAAAACGTGACGCGAAGCAGGGTCGAAGAAATGACAGTATGCATGTCCGAGAAAATTACAATTTCTCGCACACGCAAGGGGCAAATGTAAGAGGAGCTAATTTAAGCCCACTAAATTATTTAGGCCCAATAGCCCAAGATTAGTGGGCCCGAATTTATCGCAAGTCCAAGATTGATGGGCTTGGATTTATCGCCGTCAAACGGGCTGAATGGCTCTAAGCCTCGAAAGGGTTCGGATCCATGAACCTAGAGACTTACTCGGGCCCAGACTCGAAAGGGTATTAAGCAAGCCTAGAGATCCGAGGCACTCGGACTCGAAAGGGTTCGGATCCACGAACCTAGAGGTCCTAAACACTTGGCTTCGAACGGATTCAGACGCAATCTAGAAGTCGCTCCGTTAATGAGTCCCAGAACACTTGTGGGCTCGGAGCTTTCCGGGATCTACGCACCAGAACCATGGGCGTAATGGAGTTCGAACAAAGGACCCGATCCCGAGGACGGTGAGTGGAGATAAATTCACTCTTCGGTTAAACTAGCCTATACCCGGGTCGAGGTGGCACGACCCCGGGGGTCCATGAGACTCGGCAATATTTTTGCGGCAGGACGTCCTCTGGGACTACCCCTGACCCTTTGGGATGATTGGGGATCATTGGTTAGGTGTGGCTAAGAAGAAGGGTTCGCCGATGGATTGATCTCCTCTTCGGGGTTTTCTCATCCTCGGAGAAGTCACCTCCTCGGAGAGGTCACCTCCTCGGACAAGGTGGTTAGAGAAAATATCTCCCATGTGCCTTGCACATGGGCTCCATCCTACATCATGAGGTGCCTATAAATAGCACCCACCCATAGCTTTACAGGGGATGGATTTTGGAGATTTTTAACTCTTGGGAAAGAACTAATTTCCCTTCTCCATTATCAACCTTGAGAGTGAAAGTGGGAGATCCATGGGAGAGCCTTGCCATTATTCTATTCTCTAGCCATTTTGCCTTCTTCTTCACCCAATCTCTTATCTCCATCATCTCCTTTGTTGTTGTGTTCCTAAGTTGAGATTATTGAAGAATCTAAGCCTCTCAATCATATTCTAGAGAATTCGAAGTTGTTCTTCAAGGATCTTCGAAAATCTTCGAATTTTCTAACTCTTTTCTTGAACCCTCTCCTACAGTGCTCATCACTGTTTAATGGTGTCTCATGGTAGGGGGCAACTGTTCTTGCACATAATAATACCTGTTAGTGTTTTTAGTTATTTTTAAAGTTTTTTAAAGGTTTCTTAAATGTAATTCATGGATAGCTTATTGAATACACATGGGTATCATGATTTTAGTTATTTTTAAAGTTCTTTAAAGGTTTCTTAAATGTAATTCATGAATAGTTTATTGAATACACATGGGTACCATGATTTTGTGGAGAATGTGGATTAGGTTCATGATTACTTCAAATATAACAAATATTTATGAACATGACAAAATCATTTATTCATTCATTCTTATGAAACCATGGTCAGATTGTCAATTCTCAAATCACTGTTTCTTTTTAATTTAGAACCTTATCTACTTTAGACAAATACCAATATCTCTATTTATTTGGAGACAAAGTTAGGTTTCATTTACTGATAAAAATGCAAGATGTGACATATTTGTCCCTTAATAAAATTATTTTACATTTTAGTTAAAATTTTATAATCCGAGTTAACTTGTTCCTGGTCCTTTTTATTTTATTGTTAGGAAGTGGGATAATTATTTATTCATTGTGATTTATTTCTTTAAATATGTAAGTTGTGATTGTATTCAACCTTGGTAATACAGTTTCTACCCAGTCTATCTAACCCAATGCAAATCTGACAAATCAAGTGATTTTTATTTTTTATTTTTTTTTAAATGAGATATTTTAGCTTGAGCATGTAAATTGGTTTAACCAATGATAAACTAATGGTTACTTGTTTTCGTTCTCACAATGCTACTCTCGATTGCTACTTTAAAACATGTATGCTAATGTCAAATATTTTAAAAGATATAAGTAATTTTTTTTTTTTTACTTGACTCTTGTTTATAAATCCCTTAGCGACTCACATGAACCAATTCTCTCGTTGTTTCTGGATCTTAATAAATATTATGGTTTATTTTGAAAATTCAGGATATGCGATTAGAGAGAACTTTTGCTCCATATAACTAAAAAAGACAATTGTTCTTTGTAATTTTTTTCTCTTTTAATAGTGAAATCCCTTGCAGTTCTTTGCTCATGGACATATGCTTATAGCCGAAACACATATATCTTCATATACCTTTAGCCCTTACTAAAATAAAATTTTATATAATTATATCAAAATTATGAGATTTTTTCTTACTTTTTTCAAATCTCTGTAAAGGTCAAAGTATGTTATTAACCCCCAAAAAAGAAAAGAAAAAAAAAATAGAACAAAGCAGAAGATACTGTTGAAAAGCAAAAATAAAAAACAAATACAATATAGAAGATGGAAGTGCCAGAAAAACAACCACATGCATTCCCTTTATTTATCATTTCTTTTGAGCATGATCAACCACCACACAATAATCATTGCACGGTATGAGATCAAAAATATTTGAGTGGGACCCAAATAACAGTCAATTAGTGGATGCCAACACCTTCAAATTAACCACTAAGATTTATCCATGTCACCACTTCTTTTTTTATTTTTCTATTGGTTTTGTAGTTTATTGTTGTCAGGTCTAAATTTGTTTACCCAAAATCAAAATATTGCGACATTGTTTTCTTTTGTTTTGTTATTTGTTTGTGTTTTCGGCTAAAAGCAATAAACTTTCACTATTATGCCACATTATAATTCTTACAAATAAAAATCATTTATTGACTTGTTGCTTCAATCTTATAGTTCACTCGGTAAAACTTCAACATTTTACTTGTTTTGATTGAAATTTTTTTTTTTTTTAATTTTTGATTGTGATTATGGAATTAATATATTAATAATTGTATTAGTTGAGATAGAGGTAGTGAAAGAAGTGGCGATAAAGAGTAAATTCTTCATCGTAAAAAACAATATCATATTTTTACAAAAGAGCACAACGGCGAGAGTTACCCAATCGAAAGGTTTCGGCCGGAGGAAACTTGGATAGTCAAGTTAGTGGAATGTGTTGTTATGTAACAATTTAATATTGGTGCTTGTGATTGTTCATACCTCTTTCATTTTCGCTTTTCTCTCTTTATATAGGTAGGTATGTGATTTTTTTAACAAATGTTTTTCTCAAAAATAGCTCAGTCATTATTTTGGCTTTGACAAACCTTTGCACGGTGTCGTTTGCTACCCAAAAGTCAATCAAATTTGATTAGCAATATGATTTGTTTTATCGCCAATTTCACCTTCATTCTGCTTGATCCTTGATGTCTTTTAATTAGGAGTTTTGTTCTTCTTATCTCGACAAATTTAACTGACATATCTTTGTCGATTATTGATCCTATTTAGTTGACCTCTTCATAGTCATTTGAATTTCTTTTCCTTTTTTGATCTAGTCTATCTTTAAGAGTAATTCTCTAATCGTAAATTTTTTATCCTTACCACACTCTCATATATATGTAAGCTTTATTGAGGTAAATTTTATTGGTAAGTGTCCTTTCTCTCATAGGCATTATCTATAACGATCATGTTCTGAGTCTATAAAATATCACCAACTTATTACTAAGTAATCTAAGTTTAAGTGATATTACTTTCTTTTAAGAGTTTTTAACCACATCCCCACTAGGAATTCTATGAGAAAAAGATATATCAAGTCGGGCCAAACCGGGCCAACCCGAAAGGCAAAAGCATTGCATAAATGGATCCTAATGCTTTTAGTGTTGGTTCAGTTCAGGTACTGATATTTAAGCCAATCCGCGTGCTCTCTTTGTGATTCCCTTTAAAGACCTTTAACTACTACCACCACCACCATCCCCCTCCACCCAGCGTTACAGAGCCCAAATACCACCACCTCTTCGCCTCTCTCTCAATATCGATTCAAGGTTTTGAATCTCTTCAATCGATCGGTTGCAACTGTTCCGATCATTCCTTTTTCTCCGTCAGGTAACGATCTTATGTGTGTTGCGATCATTTCAATTCTTCTATTACTTGATTTTGATCCGAAAATTAGCTTTAAAAAAAAAAAAAAAATCAAAACTTTTATGATTTTTTTCGTAAGTTTTCTTATATCTGATTTCAAATTGTTCATCGTTCTAATTAAATTCAACAGAAATTACGTATTTCTGTCTTGAATCTCTCTCTCTCTCTCTCTCTCTCTCTCTCTTGTTGTGATTGGAATCATCTATTCACGTGACTGAATCTACAGTTGTTCGTCAATCTATATATATATATATATATACGTGATTCGATCAGATCCGAATCGGTACTCAAAAATCGTTCCGAATCGAGTAAGGTTGATGATGGCGTCAACTCTGATCTCGAATCCTGTAACAAACTCAGACAGAGCACGGGAATCGTCGAAGAGGAGAAAGAAGAAGAAAGTCCAAGCCACCAGAGATCAAGCTCAGAATCCAAACACCTCAACGCCGTGGAAATCCGAAGCTCAACAACAAGTATACTCTTCCAAGCTCCTTCACGCTCTTCGTCAAGTACGCCTGAGGTCTTCTTCTCCGGCAGCTCCACGACGTGGCCGAGCCGTGCGTGAAGCCGCCGACAGAGTTTTAGCAGTGACTGCCAAGGGAAAGACCAGGTGGAGCCGCGCCATACTCACGAACCGGCTGAAGCTCAAGTTCATGAAGAACAAGAGGCAGAGAGTGAAAGTCACCGGAAGTAACCGGTCGAAGAAGCCGAGAGTGAGTATTTTGCGGTTGAAATCGAAGAACTTACCGGCTATGCAGAGGAAGGTTCGCGTTCTCGGCCGGTTAGTTCCCGGTTGTCGGAAAGAACCGTTGCCGGTGATTCTAGAAGAAGCAACCGATTACATCGCTGCTCTTGAGATGCAGATTAAAGCCATGAGTGCCCTCGCCGAGCTTCTGTCTGGCGCCGGCTCTAGCGCCGGGCCTCAAAGTCAGCTCAGCTCAACTCGGCCTCCGCCGAGTTGATTACATTGTTCTTATTTTCGATTTTTCTTTTTATTTGTTTTCTGCTTAATTATTAACCCCTCTCTCTCTCTCTCTCTCCCTCAAGTAATTTCTCTGTTAAATACAATCCTTTTCATCTTTCTTTTCTTTTTTTACCAAATGGTTATTTCATCACCATTCAAAATAATGTAGATAAGATGCAATGAATCATGTCCCAATCTTCTCCATTGTTTCCTTTTCTTTTTTCTTTTTTTGAGTCGGGTTTGTTGCTCTTCGATTTTTATTATGGTGTAATCCGTAGTCCCCACTCCCTTTCCTTCCGATGTACTAAAAAAAAAAAAAAAATTTTGGTGTAATCCCTACTTTTATTTTGAATGGCGATAAATATATATATATATATATATATAAAATGGATAATTTTGTTATGTATATAGTATCTTTAGTTATGTATTTTTTTTTATAGTTATGATTAATTTTTTTTTCTTTAATTATAACATTATTTTGAAATTTTAATTATGATTTTTTTGTGTTTTGTTCTTTTAAATTTTATTTTTTATTTTTTTAATTATAATTTAGAAAGTATAAAATTATGTCATTTTCTTCTATAAATAACTCTAAGGTGTATATGGTATACACCTTTTGAAGGGTATATACATAGTCTTTCCCAAATTATCATCTTTTAACTATTATTGAATTTTATTTTACTATTTCTATTTTAAAATTATACATTTAGGCCTGTAAATTATCAAAAATTGTATAAATATTGCTTTTTGATAGGAATAAAAGTGAAATAATTTTTATGCTTGACAAATGTAAATGTACACTTTTAACATTGAAGGGGGTAAAAATGATATTTAGTAATAGTTAAGGGGTAAAGTGTAATTCAAGTCCTTTTAGAATTGTTGAATTCTAAAATTTGCACAATTTTATTAGGAAATAACGATTTTAAACCCTTGTATTTTTTTTTTTCTTTGGTTTGAATTATTGAGGCTTTATATGAGATTCCCATAGTTTTGGTTCGTAGGCTTTGTTTGGCATGTGTTAAAACAGCACATTATCTCATTTGAGTCATATTATCTTTCTATCATATCATTTTGATTTCAACTCATATTTTATGTTTTTTTTTTTCTTTTGTAAAAAGTCAAAAAATATATTAATTTAGCACTTCTCAAACAAATTCTAATCAATTGAAGTGACCCTTTAACCTATCAAATTTCCCATCAAAAAAAAAAAAAAAAAACTATTGAATTTGTCAATGCAACATTAGGCAAGAGGATATCGTGTTTGTTGACACTAATTCAGTTTATAGTTGGTATTGACGAGGAATTTAGCATTGCACTAAACTCTTTAATCAAATTTGTCAATGCACCATACGCACGAGGATATCGTCTCTGCCAACACTAATTTAGCAAAGTTGGTATTGAGGAGAAATTTAGCATTGAACCAAATTATTTGATCCGGTTCAATTTTTCAATTTATAGAAGGGATTTACATGAGTTTTTAAGAAGTTTTATAAAATTTGTAAAATTTCACATATGAAATAAATGAAGCAAAAGGATAGAAATTGCTCATATAAATGTGTCTCTTTTAACTTGTATAACAAACTATGTATATCGGTCATTAATTGTTTAATACTTAAAAAATTAAAGTGTAAAGGACTTAAATATAATACTCCAGCTAGTTCGGTCTTTATCGCTATAAAATATTTCAAAATCAAAATAGATCATGTTTTATGACTAAAAATCAAAACATCTATTAATTTCAAGCAGACGATTGAATTTTTTCAATTTTTCTTATCGAGGTAGTTGCATAGAGTGGATGAAGATGTGAACAATGAAAGAGACACTTTGCTCTTAAGTTACAAGAGAGGTGAAGAAGATGGCTTCAAAACACAGAGTGAGGAGAGGGTAGATTTGATTTGGATTTTGTTACCAAAATGGTAGGAATCTTAGTGACTACAGTAAAAGCATCCAAAAAGTATTAATGAGAAACTGCCTAATATATCAAGTAAGCATGGTAGCATAGGTGTGTCCCCACGTCATATATAGCCAGCCAGCACCCCCTTCATCTCCATCTCCATCTCTTCTTCAATGACAACCCCAAATGGTGGGCAGCATGTGAGATATCTGCACCTATTAGAAGTAGTTAGTAAAGTCCAACACCCTTAAATTGGGGAATTGCTTATTGGGTCTCATAACTGAATTTGGTAGGTACTCAACTAAAGTATCTGATTTTTGAGTATATGGTACATATTTATTTTATATGATAATGATATGTCATGACATATTTAAGTTTTATTTGGTTATGATTTTTTAAAAATTTAATTATTTAGTTATGATTTATTTAGTTGATTATTAATGAGAGCCCTAGCGCTTAGATGCTTGTAAGGGAGAGGATGACAATACATCTCTCTCTCTCTCTTCAATCCCTTCAAAAATTAATCTGGTAACTAATAATTAATTTTCACCTATTAAAAAAAGTAAAAGAAAAGGAGAGAGAATCAAGGAGAGCTCTAACCCAAGTAATTACAATTTACAATAGTAAAAATAAAAATTTAAAAAAAAAATCAACTTTTTAAAGAAGATTCATCTTTATTTGGCAATTGCTAAAAAGTATTTTTTTTTTCTTTTTTTTTTTTGTTAGTAATTTTTTTTAAATTTACATCAAGTTATTTTAATTTTAATTTTTTTAAGTTCTTCTAACCTAGAAGAATCTAAAATGTACACCGAAAAATAAAAATATAAAAAAAATACTACAGAAAAAAGTAGAAAAAATACATCAACTTACTTAAAATTTTTTGATAACAAAAAAAGTTATTTTTTTAATATTTGTCAAATATAAAAATAAAAATAAAAATTAACAGTAATTTTATTTAAAAAGAAAACTACAAAAAACATCAAATTGGCAAAACGAACTTCAATGGCAAATTACAATGAGTAATTTTCCTAGATATTATTGGTGTAAAAAACACAACCCTATGTCATTTCGCATATCACTCTCTCGCCCATCTTAGGGAGTGCGTGGTGCGGGTCAAGCAGTTTGAGAGTAAAATTACAAATTGATTGACAAATTGACAAATTGAAAAATCACAATTTGGGCAGTTTTGAATGGATTGGCGAATTGAAGAATATTCTAACCAATTATCAAACATTTACATAATATATAACACTAATTTACATAATATTTTTTTTATGTATATAACACAAACTAATTTTACATAATATGTTTCATATATATAACTACTAATTTGTAATAAATTTCATATCTTAAATATGTCTCACGCTCATTTTTATTTTGATATTTCATTAAAGTTTGAAAAATATAATATATTAACTATAGCGAAGCGGAGCAATTTAAAATGCAGATTATAAATATTAAAATTTAATTTGTAATTAGCAAATAGAGCGATACGAATTGATACGAGTCAATGCAATTTTAATAAATTTCACGATATTTTACTTAAGCCTCGACACGTGTGAATTGTCCATATGATTCACCATGAACCACTTGCCAAACTCGCGTCGTATATCCATGTGATGGTGATGAAATGGGGACCAGGGTTTGTTTGCTAAATGCTGGAAAGCTTTGCTTGATGATTGAAATCAATGGACCACCCACCCCAAAACAAAAACCAAAATAAAACAAAAAACGCTTTGCTTGTTTTTCTTTGCAGACTGGGATACAAAAGATTTAACCAAAACCGGAAAAAAATAAAAACAAAAGTTACAAGTACTATTTTGTTTTTATTTTGGCAATTAGAAGGAAAAAAAAAAAAAAAAAAAAGTAGTCAGCTTATTAATTTATTAGCTTATTTGAATTACATTATTTCTTTATTTTTTTACATATTTTTTCAAAAAAAAATTTAAAAAATCAATAAATTAATTTTTTACCTACTTCCCAAAACAAGCTCAGTATAATCCTAATCTCACCTATACCAAATATTACAAAAAGATCAACAATAATGCTAGATTATTATATTTCACAGTACATTATCTATCAATATATTTGTCAGTACAATATTAATGTAATGAATCTCACCACTCTTGGTGACTTTTTTTCACCATAGTGTTAACACATGTAATAATAAACATAATATTGTATCAAAATATATAGGGAAAATTATCGACAAAAAAGAGAGAGCTAGGGTTTGACTCCAATGACAGATCAAAGTCTAATTTTTTATTTGTTTCAATTTAAACTCTTGTTTTTTAAAATGATGTTAACTCCAACCATTTGCTAACGAAACATGGGTAATATAGACAATTTAATCACTCTTGTTGGTTTTAGACTATAGTAATAATCTATCTATCTATACTATATATTAAGCAAAAGGGAATTTTTAACCCTAAGGTCTGTGGGAGTTTCAATATCCCAATATGAATTTTTTAAATTTTTTATTAAAAAAAAAACTCAGCATTTATTGATTTAGTCAAAATTCCCTGATCAGTAATTATTAACTTTTATTAATCCACATGTCTTTTCACATGCCTGCATTTATTGATTTGGTCAAAATCTCCTGATCAGCATTTAAAATTCCCTCATACAAATAATTATAGATACAATTTGTATATAGTTACTACAATATCCTTTTCAACTTCTCTCATACACTATGGTTAGTGATAAGATTGTTAAATTATTTTTATAAAAAATCTTAAAAAACATAATTTATATATTAAAAAAAATCTTAAATAAATATAATTATCTATAATTATTCCGTGCATAGCACAGGTGATAGGCTAGTACTATATATTAAGTAAAAGGAGGTTTTTAATCTCAAGCTTTGTGGGAGCTCCAATCTCCCAATCTAAATTTCCTAATTTTTTGATTTAAAAAAAAAAAAAAAAAACTTAGCATTTATTAACTTCTCTCAACCTCCTAGTCTTACCCTCATAATAATACTTTAATACATTAAGTACAAGCATAAAAAAAGTTCTTTAAAATCCAACACATATGAATTCTTTGAAAAGTCCCAACACATATAATTATTATCCCTCATAACAACACTATAATGGATTAAGAACAAATATAAAAAAAAAAAAAATTCTTGAAAAGTCCAACACATATGATTATTATCAAAATATTAAACTTTAATATAATATAATTAAAAAAAAGACATTTAATTCCTTGAAAAGTCTAACACATGATTATTATCAAAATATTAAAATTTAACATAATATAAAAAAGGAAAAAAAGAAAACATTTTTTAAAAAAAAAAGACATTTAAAAATCACAATTCACAAATATAGATAATTGTAAATATGTTAAGGAAAATAGGATTTCTAAACCCCAAGCCTTGTGGGAGCTTTAATATCTCAATCTTAATTTTTTAAATTTTTTATTTAAAAAAAATCAGCGTTTATTGATTTGGTCAAAATCCTCTGATCAGCATTTATTAATTTTTTTCAATCCACATGCCTGCATTTATTGATTTGGTCAAAATACCTGATTAGCATTTAAAATTCCCTCATATAAATAATTATAGATACAGCCCGTGCATAATTACTGCAGTAGTCTTTTTAATTTTTTCTGTACACTATGATTAGTGATAAGATTGTTAAATTATTTTTATAAAAAATCTTAAAAAATATAATTTATATATTAAAAAAAATTAAGACAAATATAAATATCTCTAATTATTCCGTATATAGCACGGATGTTAGGCTAGTTAGATAATGAAGGAAATGGGTGGCAGTGAGTTGAGAAGAGGATAAGTAGTGGCGGGACATGGAAAAAGGATGAAAGGATTCTAATAAATTGGGAAAGAGGTGGTGATAGATAATATTAAAATTAAAAGGTTGCTTGTCAACAACAATCGTGCTATATTTCTATAAAAATTTCTCAGCACCTTTTCATAAATTTCACTTACTATATAACACTGAATTCTTATTGATCAGAATTTATGAAAGAGTATTTTTGTGAGAATGAATCATTTTCCTGTCAACAATAATAAAAAAATGGCCAAATTTCCCTTTCTTTAAAATTAATATCATTTTAAAAGTTTTGAATTAAAATAATTAAAATTGAAATTTAATTTGTTACTATCATTAAACTTTAAATTTTTTAAAAATAATTTCTCCAAATATTATATATTTACAAGCCATAGCTATAGCCTATAGGGCACATGGGGCTTCAAAAGTCATCAAAAGTGGAAGTACTACTCTTTTGTTTCATGTGCACACCAAAGCCAAAATCACACATGCAAATGCACTCCATGTGTAGCCTACATATGAAAGGCCATACCCCTAATTTCCGTGCCCTTTCGAAATTTCCCCATAATCCGTCTTTGCTTGGGAAGTGATTTTTTTAATTTTTTAATTAAAATGTGAGATAAAGAAATTAAAATATTTAAAAATATTTTTTTATTTTTATTCCCTCTGTCCCATAATATTAGTCCCTTATTTCATTTTTCATTGTCCCAAAATATTAGTCCCTCTTAAAAAATCAAGTACAAAAATAATATAAATTTTCTATTTTACTCTTCTTTTAAATTTATAAATAATATAAAAAGTACAATTATGACATTGATATTCCCAAAAAAATGTACTATCAAGGGGTAATTTTGGAAAATCAACTTTTTTAAAGTACAATAATTGTACTACTAAAAAAAGTTAGATTCCCCAAAATGAACCATTATTTTGGAACGGAGGGAGTATATAAAAAGAGAGTGTAAAAGCAGCGAATGCAAAAAAAAAAAAAAATCATTTGATTTTTTTTTTTTTAATTTTTTAATGACTTCTTGACTAGTTTAATCACTTTCTAAATGTAGGTCTCTTTTGATAAATAGGCTTAAAGTCAATTTATTGACTTTTTGATTTTTTTGAGTCACATTATTTCTCTACTTTTTTTTGTATGTTTTTCAAAAAAAATTAAAAAAATCAAAAAGTCAACTTTTAACATACTTTCCAAAATAGGCCGTAGTCTCAATCAATCCATTTGTAATTTAGCATGCACCTTGGACACATCCACTGCATAACTTCTGCTTCGAGTGATCGTCATCCAAGATGTCAGTCCCTTCGCTGAAGCCATCCTCCTAGCCCACAAAGCTCTTTTCCACTTGCCGGTAAACCCTGAGGATTCTTTCTAAAGGCTGCTTAGCTTACAACATGCATCTGCACACTGACTTCATCCAACTCCTTCAAGAAAAGGCTCTCCTTCACAATTTGGGCAAGAAAATATGGCACACCAACATTGGCTGCTACTTCACTAATCTCATTGATTTTTCTGCTTTGGCTAGAAACTTCAGCCTTCCTTTCTGAATCTGCTCTTAAATCCTGTCTTGAAAATAATATAGTTTTTAGTTGTATGAAACCAAAAGTTATGCCATTTACAGTACATTTTGCCTTTAATTTCTTTTGAAGCTGGGATCTTAACTCTCTAAGACAATTTTAAAAACGGTGTTGTTAGCAAATGATCAAATATTTCATTTACTTTTGATATATCAAAAGAATATTTCCTATAAAGGTCTTTCTTTTTAAATTGATGATCAATGGTTGTATCTTTTTGAATTAATGCTTCGCAGGACACAGGCTCCTTTCCTATAATCTCTGCTGCATCAATTTCAAATTAGGATTCCTGTAGTAAGTTCTATAAGATGCATTACCACGATTTTGTTCTTCTTCAAGAAAAGGCTCATATTTAGTAACTTTATAAGTTAGTTCTGCTAGGTCTTGAAACTCTATAGAATCAAACTTCTTTCGAAATCTAAACTCTAGCCCCATTTTGGGCTAACCTCACAAATTCAGGTTCAGGTAATATGACCATATATTTGTTTCGTGCTTTTTTGAATTTGGTAATGAATTGAACAGCCTTCTCATCAAGCCCTTGGCTCAACCTTGCCAAGTCTTCCATTTATTGTCAGGTCTAAATAAAGCCAGGTATAAGGTTTGTATACCACACAAAGGATGCCCCAATTAAAGAGTTTGGAAAGAGTCAACTTAATGTAGTCATTGTTGGTAAATTCACCACAATGTCCTGTAAATCTTGCAATATGTTCAATAGTTGATTGGTTTCCATTCCCATAAAAGACAGTAAAGTCTGGTATCTTTTACCCTCTTGGGTTCATGTAGTCTATCTACCCATTCTGGTTAAGGCTTTTTGTAAACAGGGGTTTGAACCTCGCGAGCCATAGGTCCACAAATTTCTCTAACAATGTCAACAATTTGGTCCCTAGGTACAATATTTTGTGCTGGTTGGGCCACTATTGGAGGTGCAAACACAGGGTTTGAAAGAACCCCTTGTGTTGGAAGCCTTTTTGGTCAATGTAAAGGCACATTTAAGACTGGTTGCCCCTGCAGAATAGGTTGTCACTATTGTGTTGGTTGATTTTGAGGGTATAGTTGACCCCTTGGGATAGGCATTTGTTCGACAAAAAGTGTTGCTAAGGGACTAATTGGAAGAGAAAGAGGTGTTGTTTCTATTCTAACTGCAGGAATTCCTTCTAACCCCCCGGGCGTAAATTCAAACACAGGATTAGTGAATACACAAGTGCCAGATGTGAGTTCAAACATAGGACTTGAAAACACTCGAATGCCATTTCCTTGTGGTAACCCTGGTCTATCAATGTGTATGATTTCACTGGTAAGTAAAGGTATGCTTTGACTCATTAGTGATCTAGGAGGAGCTTCGTACCATGATTGAGGTACAGGTAATGGTCTCTTATGATTTTGATTATTAGCTTGACCACTGGTTTGCCCATTACTTTGTCCATTACTTTGCATAAACTGTTTATCTCGAATTAGTCTTTGCTGAAATAAGTTCATATTTTCTTCAGCCTGTTTGAGGATAGGTGTTTGATAGGTATTCATTTGATCCAAAAAGAGTGTTGCCTATATTTTCATTGTATGCATTAATTGTCGTCCCATAACATCAACCAATCCTCTCCATAGATTCACTGGTTGGGCAGATAGAACAATTATAGGTCCAGTCTCTTGGCCATGTCCAACATTTTGGACTTGTGTTACATATCTTGAAGTACTGGTCTCTTCGACCAATTGTGTAGGACCACTTGAAGTAGACACATCAACGGGATGTGACTCAACATTATCCTCTGTGTTATTCAATTCTAGATCTCCTTCTACACCTTCTTCGAGGCGTTCATTTTCTCTTTGTCATCTACGTCTAGTCATTATAATGGTGGTCTCACTGGGCGTGCCAAAAATATATGTTGGTTTTTTTTTTTGGTTTTGAAGGTTAAAAATGTAATTTGAGCGTACCAACAAAAATCAATAAGTCGTTACAAAAATAATAAATGTCAATCAATTAATTAGACAATTGCTTCAAAATTCTTTTAGCCTCAATGAAGAAGATTTTTACGAGTGGCTTATTTTTATGAGAAAATTTAGAAGAGCTAATCACAATAGTAAAAGAAGGAGGGAGAGAATAGTGTCAGAAAATAAATTTCACTAAATAAACAAGTGTTTATAATTGTACCTTCGCACTTCCACAACTCCAAAGGGTATTACAACAATAAACATACTAACTTAGAACTACTCCTAAAAAACTAAAATTCAATGTAGGAAAATAAAGGACTGGAAGGTAAAGAACTAGAAAAATATAAGGTAAAATAGGTTAGTTTTTGGATCTGGTTCTGGCCCTTTTCATTATCAGCTTTCTTCTCTATTTATATGCTCTAGTGACAACCGTCGAAGTAGTTGGTAACTGTCAAAGTGCTGGTAACTGATGAAGCAACCTCCACAAACATCAAACATAGCTCCAAGCAGTTTGCCTCCACTAAGTCACTTCTTACAGTTAGACTTCCCTCTTAAATTTAAATTTAAACCTCCAAGAATTGTTGAGCCACATCACCTTACTCCTTTCAATTGTTCCAATATTTCGCAGATCTATTACTATTAATATAATTTGTCACGTGTCCTTCGATGACTGAAAATCCTTACTAATTCTCCAAATTATCCCTGATGAATTATGTGTCAAGCTGTGATTAGCTAATACAAAATATATGGCCAACAGAGTCATCCAATTATTTTTTAAATATGTTTATGTGAATGAGTTTTTTTGTATCTCTCATTGTTGAAAAATCCAAACTAGTTTTGAAAGATAGCTACTCTCCAATTCCAAGAATTTAGGTGCTGAAACAGGTGTTACTTCCTTATATCACACATGTTACAATAGAGAGAGAAAACCCATTTTAGAAAAAATCCCAAAAAATTAAAAAATTTGCCAGGCTGTACCAATATCGTAAGTCATAAAAAAAACAATTATCAAGATATTGTGAAATGAATAGACCAAAGCATATATCCTTTCAACATTAATTTGATCAGTTTCTATTTTTCTATTTGAATAATGTTATCTTAAATTTTTAGTTAAATTTTAATTTATTCATTCCATTTAAATTATTATAAATTTTTTTACATGTAATTTCATGGGATTGACATGTGTTACAAAATTGTGAGCTTTGTCATTTAGTTTGAATCAAATGACTAAATTGAAAATAAATTTAAAGTTTAAAGTTAACATTGTTGAAATTAAAACAACAAAAATAAAGTAAAATTTAAATCAAATTACAAAAGTGAAAAGTATAATTTACCCCCTCAAAATTTGTTATCCTGTGAATTTTTATCTTGATTTTACATGCGACCCAATAAAGAATTTATTAAATCTTTAAACTAATGGTGATTAGCAACATGAAAAAAAACAACTTGATCAGTGCTAGCTTATTAGAGAAGATTTTTTTAAGAAAATTAATTAATTGTCAAGAAGCACCATTTGGTGGCATATTATTAATTTTGAATTATTTTTATTATTATTATCTGGTGGGAATGTTAATGTTAGTGGTAGTAGTTATCATGACAGCCAATACTGCTCTTACAAGTTGGTTTAGGGGGCAAGTTTTCATCATTTGAATAAACCTGAACACCATACTATTGTTCATTCTAAACATGCTTTAAAAATAAATTAATAAATAATCAAAAAAATAACGTGTTTAGTATATTTTCATTTTATTTTTTTTCCATTTTTCATTTTTGTTTTTGTGAATGAAAAGGTTAAAAATACCCATTATTTTTATTTTGTGTGAAAACAATTTTTGAAAATTTGAAAATCAATTTTTTAGTGTTTTTTAAAAAATGAATTATGTTCTAAAAAAATTCTAAAACAAATTGGCCAAATAAGTTAAAGAGTTAAATAATAATAATAATAATCATATTTGAGAAACTAGGTTTGCATGTTTATATGAAATCCAACAACATACTATTCCTTAATAGAAAAGTTATATGGAAAAAAGCTGAAATCACATTAATTAATAATATATACTTGGCAACTTTAACATGTTATAGTTTAATTTAATCAACATTAATTGAAATTTTAACCTTGTCACAGCAGACAAACACAACTGGTCCAATAAAAAGAATCTAAAAAGGAGCATAAGCACATGGGTTGATGTGGACTTAAACCTTTGATTAGGAACCCAAAGTTTAATTTAAACAATTAATAAAGTTGAAAGAATTGTGGGTTCCACACAAAGCATCAAATCATAACTTGTCAAATATACCTTATTATAATTAAGTGGTTTATATGTGCTTTTATAGTGGTTGTTTGGTAATGTAACACATCAATATAGTTTGTGCCTGTTGTATTCTTCCATAATGATAAAGATTAAAAATAACCACTTAAAGCTTCAATAAGAGTTTTAGGTAATTATGTGGTTATCACTTTGAAAGCAATGGGTTGCCCCTCTCTCTCTCTCTCTCTCTCTCTCTCTCTCTCTCTCTCTCTCTCTCTCTCTCTCTCTCTCATTTGAATGGATTAAGTCTCTCACTCTCTCTCATTCATTTGAATGGATTAAGCTAACTTAATTATAACAAAAACAAGAAAGAACCAATTCAAAGTATCCAATCTATTCATGTAAGTATTGGAGCAAGAAATTTCATATTTAGACAAATCCTAAATAGAACACTAGGTATGAATTTGTATTAAGATAAGAGTGAAAGATGTTTTAAAAATCAAATAGGACTTGTCATCTGTACCGTCCTTAATTAAATTTAAGAAATTCAATTGATGCACTAATAGTAAAACTTATAGTATTACCTACGTGAAAAGAAAAAAAGAAAAAGAAAAAGAAAAACCTTGTTTTTTTATTTTCTCTTATTACCCTCTAGGCTTGCTATCCTTCACAAAAAAAATAAAAGGTGGCTCTATTAATGGGATCTAGAACAATTAATAGTGAATGGACAAAATTACCATTCTAAGATTCACCATAGAATCTGAATCTTGAGTAGAAAAATTATGTTTATTCACTAAAATTTGCTTGATCAACGGTGAGGATTATTCTAATAACAAGGTCATCAAAAAAAAACAAAAACAAAAACAAAAAACAAATCTAAGGGTGCTGATGTGGCACGTATTTTGACAACATGATTACACACATCTGAGGGGGGAAAGGAGTAGTCACATGTGACATGTCCTGGCAAGCTCACACACAAAAGGTATTTCAACTCAACTTTTTGCCACCTTTAAGCAACCTAATATATAAGTCTCCCGACTTTGTCAAATTAATTTTGTTTATCTAACCGACAGATGTGAACAAAATCTTTCATTGTGATTGGTTAAAAAATACGGACACGTAATATTCTAAAAATATTAAATAATTTCCCCACATTTGAAATAACGGATTCCATTGTTATAATTATTAAAGTAAACAAAATCGAATTCTAAATTTTTTTTAGACCTTTTTTTCTACGTAACAGTATAGTCTTGCACCATGTGACTACAACAAAGGTCAAGAAAAGAAAACAGCATTCAATTTTAAAATCTCCAAAATTAAGCTAAAGTTTTTCTAGGCCACATGGGAGGGGTGATGGCTTGTCCATTAGCCTCCCTAAAAAGAAAGGAAAGGAGCAAAAAGAAAAGGTTATACATGCAGATTTCTAAGTGCTAACCCTAACTCACCAATATGGGGTCACCCACAAAGTAATTTAAGGATGAAATTCATATGTAATCGATATGCATCTTAGATTCGTTGTCACCACTTCCAGAATAAAAACGTGAATGGATAAAAGTATCCAACACTATTCAATGGTATAGTTATTTCAAGAGTATTTTTGTTCATTTACGATTAATTGTCCTAACAAAAACCATATGATTATCAATTTTAAATAGAAATTGATTACAATTAAGAATTTGAATTACTCCATATAGTTTTCTAGGAAGGGACATAAATAACCATTTTTCTTTTCCATATTACTATCTAATGGACATGCCCCACCACATTATATATATCTTCTTCCTTTTTCATTTTTTTTTCTCACTAATAAAGAAAAAAGTTCACTATTACAGGCTCCTTGTTGGTGCAACAATGTTATGCACTTTGAAAAAAATTTAGAAAAATGAAATATATTTGGATCATATTTGTTTGAGTGTGACCCATACCATATCAAATTTGAATTTTACCATAGACTTCAATTCTAAGAATTTTTTGGACAATTTTTTTATATATTGTAGATTTTCCATTGTTGATGACTAAACTCTTATGCTGTGTTTGGTTGGAGGATTTGGGGAGAGATTTGGAAAGGGAAAGGGAAAATGTGTGTGAAACTATGTGAAATATAGGCATGATTGATTCATATTTCACTTACCTTTTCCAAATCCCTCCCCAAATCCCTCAACCAAACACAGCATTAAAGTTGTAGAGAGAACAATAATATGAGGGACCCAATAGTTAAAATTCAATATACTGTTAGTGTACCAACAATAATGAAAGTTCCATTGTTTTTGTATGTTGCTTTACTTTGTCTCCCCTGTTAGAGAGCCAACACAAGACAAACAATGAAACAATTACTACCCAATTCCTTCTGATATATTGGGGTAGGGTTGTAGGGATGACACAACAACATTAACTGTTTTTAGTGACCAAATTACATGTTCTCTCATACATGTCATTGAATTTATTTAGGATCCAAGAACGACATGATATGAAGTCTCTAGGAAATGAGAAGTTGCATCAAGCTTGATACCCTGGTATCCAACTACTAGTTTTTATTTTTTAAATCTTAAATATAAAAATTTAAAAAAAATTAAATTAAATTGTGCCTCCAATCAATTTGATTTCCTCCACACCATGTAGTCCTCAATGCTTGTAGCCTGTATTGCTATAAGATACATATATATAGCTGATCTCTTTATGCATTAGAGCATAGTCTATATTTATACTATGCTTTATAAAAGGCTTATTTTTTCTCCCTTGCAACTTGCTTTAGGTAGGTGCAATTAGGCTTGTCAAAATTGATTTTGGGCAACCTATTTAGTTGGTTGCTTAGCTTTTACTGTTCTTTATATGGTGCTAATATAACTAAGCCTATAGAAGGATTTTTTAGGATGCTACTCACAACTGCCTTAGACAACCCACAATTATTTATTTATTTATTTTTGATTGGCAAAAGAAAATTTTTATTGATAATAATCAAATCAAAGGATTATGTCTCATAACATTTTTTTTGGGTGAACATCTATGATCTCTAATCCCATTTGGTGTGCACTTTATGAGATGCTAACCACTTAACCTCTTCCATACTCATCAACATTTGGAGTCATTTTCCAATAATGATGGGATTGATGAAGCACACTTCAATTAAAACTAAAATCTCTATTGGGTATTGAATACAAAGTCTCTCTCTCTCTCTCTCTCTCTCTCTCTCTCTCTCTCTCTCTCTCTCTCTCTCTCTCTCTCTCTCTCTCTCTCTCATGCTTGCTTAATAATTTGGGAATACATGATCATCTTATTTGAAAAATAATAATAAGATGGTTATGTATCATTCTGTTATTAGAGTAACTTATCATGCCAGATTTACTAAATATTTTTTTTTCCCTTTATATCAAGGGGTCCCTAATGAAATGTCAGCCAAAGAACAACCAATCTTTTGTTTCGTTCTTTTGTCTTCTTCTTTTATTTATTTATTTATGATTGAGATAAGATTTAAATCCATGTTGTTTGTTATCTTTTCTTTAAATTTTCTCTTTTTTCCTAGGCTATGCTTTTGGCCTGTGACTTGGTAGGCCTCCATCAAAGCAAGACTATAGTCTTTGTTTGTTTGGTATAATTAAGATGATCATATAATCTAATTGAAGTGAAGCCTACTGAATTATAGATTTTGTGGTTACCAAAAAGAAAAATGAAAAATCAATTAGTGTCATGGCCTATTTAAAAGCACATATCTTTTGGTTTTTTGTTTTAGGGCAACGTGAATGCTTGTGCTGGGCCATGTATTTTTATGTAAACTACACTCCAAGCATAACCAAGCCCAACACTAAAAAATTATTTATTGTTCATGGACACCACATGATTATCATTATCGATTATCATCTCTTGCTATTATCTCTTAAATATTAAAATAAAGTGATAGATCTCACTGTATATACTAATCATGTCTAATTTGTGGTACAACTTGACAATTTCCATGGGTATGGAAGTGTGGTTTGGGAGGATAATTTTTTTTCTCATCCAATTAACTGACTGAGGTAGGTCAGATTCACTCTTATCCATCTCAAAATTACTGTTCTTTTTAATATGATTGCACATGTCAACATGTTGAACTGGTACTTTGAGACTAATGAATAATTATTCCATTATTTACCTCTTTATTCTTACAAACTAAACCAAGATCATAGTTTAGACAACAAAACAACACTTATGGAATCATTGCTTCGCTAAAGGCATGAATCATAACCCATTGACATGCTGAGATTGTTTGGATGATCCATGTGCCCTAGCTGTCATGACTCATGACTATATGCCTATTTGGTTGTGGGATTGGCCTATAATCCACCAAAAAGTAAAATTTTAAATTAGCACCAATTTTCATATAGATAGTGTTCTCCTTAATCATAAGCTTAGACATGTATACACATTGAACCAGACATGTTAGAACACTACAACAAAAAACACTATTGGCGACTAAAATGGGAATTTTCGTCGCTGAAAGTCATGGAATTGGCGACTAAAATGGAATTAGTCGCCAAAATTGGTCACTTTTGCCGACTAAAAGACTTTAGTCGCCGAATGTAATGGTTTTAGCGACTAAAAGGCAGTTTAGTCGCCAAATATAGGGGTTTTAGCGACAAAAATATTTTTAGTAGCCAAAGGTTAGGGTTTTTGGCGACTAAAACCATTTGGTAGCCAAACGTTAAGGTTTTGGCGACTAAAAACCACTTTGGTCGCTGATTGTACCTGTTTTGGCGACTAAAAACAGTTTCGTCGCTGAAGGTCAAGCTTTTTGGCTACTAAAAAAAAATTAGTAGCTAAAAACAGGTTTATGGCGACTAAAATTCACTTTAGTAGCCAAAGGGGGAGGTTTTTGGCGACCAAAAACAAGTTTAGTCGCCAAAAGGGTAGGTTTTTAGGCGGAATGGTTTTCTTTAGCGACGGAAAATTAATTAGTAGCCCAAAAATAATAGAATTGGCGACTAAATAATTTTTTTAGTCGCCAAAAGTGATCTAAAATTTTTTTAATAAATAATTTATTTTTTACATAAATTATATTTGAATATATATAATTACATTTATATATATAGTTGTGTATTAATACTGATGAAAGTAATATATAAATAATATAAGTTGCAATTATAGTCATGAGATGGCTCAGTGGCATAGTGGGGTGGAGTGTATGGTTAAGGTTTGGAACTTGGAGGTCCTAGGTTCGAACCGTGGGAGCTCTGAGGCACAAAGGAAAATTTTTTTTTTTTTTTCAAAAATGCTTTTGGCGACTAAAAAAAAAATAGTCGCCAAATGTATAAATAATAAAAATAATAATTCACTATTAGCGACTAATAGTTTAGTCGCCAAAGGTATAATTTCCAAAAATGGAATTGACTATTGGCGACTAAAACCTTAGTCGCTGAAAACCTGTGTATTGCCGACTAAAAGTTTTTTTGTCGCCAAAGGTATTGCCGACCGTCTGTTTGCGACAAACCCGGCGACTAAAAGATTTTGTCGGGGAAAGTGGAAATTTGACATTTGGCGACTAAAAAGGGACTTTTGGCGACTAAAAATTTAGTCGCCAAAGGTGTATTTTCTTGTAGTGGAACATGATTTGCATAATCTTTGTAATGGACATATATAATAAGTCGGCAGTGAGAAATTATCGAATAGGTTGGACTTCTTGTACACATAGTAAGCCCTCCTAATAGTAAGGAGTCACATGATCACTTTGCCTACTTTTTTTTAAAAATAAAATGGTCATATCATATATCCCTCTATTGTGTTGGGTGGACAAACGATCATCTACTAAATTAGACTTACCAAATAATTTCTTGCCATTCGTGAATTTTTAATAGAATTTATTTAATTTTTAATATTCTTCCATTTTTTAATTAGCACAAACTTGCAGCCTCAAGTTTCATAAAATTCTTGTCTATTATCATGAGGCCACCAAAGAGAAAACAAGGAATATGAACCCTAGATGTTGCCAATGATTGAGGTAAAATAGGCTTGATTCAAAAACCCTACTATGCATTGAATATTCATTGGATTTTGAAGGAAAGAAAGGAATAATACTGTTGAAGGTCACCCCATGTGAAAGGGGTGATCCTCATGGCAACAAAGGAAGACAACCAACCAAGTCAAGCTTGGTGGCCACCAACCATAGCAAAGGTCAAGAATGGAGGCTACCCAAGTCAAGAATGAAGGCTCTCCCACCTACTCCTTTGTGTATAAATAGAGACGGGAGGGAGAGGATGAGATACAGATCAGAAATTGGAGAGTGAGAGCTGTGAGTTGAGTGAGTTTCATCTCCTCCTCTGTATTTTGTATTTTGCTCCATTTTAGTGAAAATTCTCATTTCTGTCCGTGGATGTAGGCATTGGGCCGAACCACGTAAATATTGTGTTCTCTGTGTGTGTGTGATATTTTTCTGGGTGTGTATTTGATCCTAACAAGTGGTATCAGAGCCGGTGTTGTGCGTTTTGCGGAAAAACAGAGTGTTGTTCCGAAACTGCCCAGAAATCGTATTGCTCGAAATCAGATTTTGAGCATACCAGGAGCAAGGGCTCGACGAGAGGAGTCCAGAAACATAAAACAGACACCCAACAGAGGCCAGACGCGCTCTCACGCGCACCTAGAAGTTGGCGCGTGAATCCCAGTCGCGTCACGCGCCGCACGCGCTTTCAGAGGTAGAAGACGCGTGAGTTCACGCGCATGCACGCGCCTCACGCGCTTTCAGAGGTGGACGACGCGTGATCTCACGCGCGACACGCGCCGCACGCGCGCGCACCAAGCCGCTCGAGCCGGAGCCGCGTTGACCGAGCCCGAGCCGCTGACCGAGCCGCTGACTGAGCCGCTCACGTCAGCCAGACGCCAGCCGAACAGAGAAAAATCCGGTGCTTCTCAGGCGCACCAGATTCTACCGATCTGAACCGTTAAAATTGTTTTGGCTTGATCTAAGCCATTTGAGGTCCGATTTGGGTGAGCCAATAGTGTTTTCAAACTATTTGGAATATTTCGGACACATCCGTACGGTCAGATTTTGCAAATAAGTTTTTCAAAAATTCGCAGTTTTTATTTTTGGCAATCCGAAGTGTTTTTCCGGCTAATTTGAGCAGTCCGGACTTCACAGCAAAGCCTGTTTTTAAACAAAGATTACTTTCTGGATGATGGAGGAATCCACATCAGCTTCAGGGCCGATGATTCGGTTGAACGCTTCTAATTATGCGATATGGAAGCCGCGGATGGAGGACGTCCTGTATTGTAGAGATTTGTTTGACCCTATAGCGCTAAAGGGGGTCAAACCAGATGGAGACAAGGATGTGGACTGGATAAAAACCAACCGGAAGACTGTCGGTCAAATCACACAGTGGATTGACCACAGTGTGTTCCACCATGTTGCCCAAGAGACAGACGCCTATGCCCTATGGATGAAATTGGAGGGCATGTACCAGTCCAAGACCGCACGGAACAAAGCCTTGATAATGAGAAGGCTTATAAACTTGAAGCTGAAGAATGGTGTGTCTGTTGCTGAACACACCAGTGAATTCCACAGCCTTGTGAACCAGCTTGCATCAATCAAAATGGAGTTGGAGGATGAGATGCAAGCATTATTATTACTCAGTTCCTTACCAGATAGCTGGGAGACGTTGGTGGTTTCTCTCAGTAATTCTGCACCCGAAGGGAAGCTGACCATGGGAATGGTCACAGACGCCTTATTCAACGAGGAGGCAAGGAAGAAAGAGATGGAAGGAGAGCAGTCCCATGCCCTTGTCACAGAAAGTAGAGGCAGAGATAGAGAAAGGGGCAGAGGTAGAGGAAGAAGTAAAAGCAGAGGGCGTTCACAGTTCAGACAGGACAACACGAGGAGGTGTTTTTACTGTGATCAAGAGGATCACATAATAAGAGATTGCCCAGAGAAAAAGGCGGACAGACAAGCCAAAGAGAAGGCTAAGGGACACGGAGGTCCCTCAACTACAGCAGTTGCAGTGCATTCCTCTGACGATGAAGAGGTGTTGCTTACAATCTCGTCAGAGTTGGAGACACCCGGCTGGATTTTGGATTCAGGGTGTACGTTCCACATATGTGCGGATAAGAAGCTTTTCTCCACTTATCGAAGAGTCAGCGGTAGCACTATCCGGATGGCCAACAACACAGTGAATAGAGTTGTCGGCATAGGGACAGTGCGATTCCTTACTAAGGATGGAAGAAAAGTAATTTTATCTGAGGTCCGACATGTGCCAGGAGTACGGAGGAATCTAATCTCCCTGAGTATGCTAGATCTAAAAGGAAATTGTTTCTCATCTAGTGGCGGGGTTCTTCATGTACGCAGAGGTGATAGAGAAATGTTGCAAGGCAAATTGTGCAACAAACTGTATAGACTGGAAGGAGAAGCTTTGACAAAGATGAGTGTTGTCAAATGCCAGTCAAAGGGTACAAAGAGAGAACATACGCAACCAAAGCGTATGATTGAGCAAGGCTTTCATCAGGAATGGCGAAAACGGTGCACGGGAACGCAAGGAGGCAGTTCAAAGGTGCACAGATCTGAGCCAGTGAAGCCTATCTTGAAGAAAGTTCAGAGCAAAGAAACCAAATCTGTAGAGACTATGCCAGTAAAGAAGAGAGTTTCTTTTGCTTCCGTGTTAGAGACATTTTGCAACCTCTCAAAAGATGCATGGAAGGGAGGGATGCAATCTCAAGTCGCAAAGTGAGCTTTGCAATGCACTCCAATAAGGGGGTGCGAGCACTATGCACGGAGTTGCATAGTGATACCTTGTACAGACCGATGGAAGTTGTCTTGGCAGAAGGGCTAACTGTCAAACATCAGTACGGACGTACAAGTGAGACAGAACCGAACATCAGGGATTGCAGCACAGACAACGGGCGTATGAGAACGCTGGGAAGTTGTTCTGAAGTGCAGAAAGCAAAGGCTGGTTGTTCAGAAATAAGCTCCGAGCAAGGAAAATTGAAGATGTTGATGTGTCAAACTCTGAAGTTTTCTAGTTGCTCCCGTGTTTCATCATACAAGAAGCTGCACGGTAATGCAAGGGTATCCCGAGCAGGGGGTGCAGGGCATCCAATCAGGGGGTGCTTGATACCTTGGCAGCAGGTTTTGTTGTGGATCACCTCACATGGGCTGAGGGGGTGATTGTTGAAGGTCACCCCATGTGAAAGGGGTGATCCTCATGGCAACAAAGGAAGACAACCAACCAAGTCAAGCTTGGTGGCCACCAACCATAGCAAAGGTCAAGAATGGAGGCTACCCAAGTCAAGAATGAAGGCTCTCCCACCTACTCCTTTGTGTATAAATAGAGACGGGAGGGAGAGGATGAGATACAGATCAGAAATTGGAGAGTGAGAGCTGTGAGTTGAGTGAGTTTCATCTCCTCCTCTGTATTTTGTATTTTGCTCCATTTTAGTGAAAATTCTCATTTCTGTCCGTGGATGTAGGCATTGGGCCGAACCACGTAAATATTGTGTTCTCTGTGTGTGTGTGATATTTTTCTGGGTGTGTATTTGATCCTAACAAATACAGGGTGTTTTGATGGTGTTTAGGGCAAAGGAAGGTCTAGCATGGTGGGTATTGAGGAACCATGTGAGAGCATGTGCAAACATGCCAAAACAAGAAGCAAAGCCCAAGAGACACTTGGGTCTCACCACATTCATTCATGCCACCCTTGGAATGCTTGGATAAAACTTTGTGTGGGCCCATTTTCATCTATCCCATGTTATCCTCAACCAATGACATTCGACTACTCTTGATGTCTACTCCACAATAGCTCTCATATTATCACTGGATCCAAGGCATTAATTCAGCGTTAGTGTTTTTCCAACAACATATAAATAACTCTTATGCCCTCATACATCCACTTGTACTATTCATGATCCTTTTTTTGGCAAAGAGTTCAAGAGGCATAGGTCTTACTTGAAGCCATTGGAGCTTCTCCATAGTCACTCCTTGCCTTTGATTTGAAGAGAATTCGAGATTTTAATGGTTCACTTTGAAGAGAAGTAGTTTTGGAAGCTCAAATCTTGCAAAGGCAAGAGAGGGAAACCAATAGGAGGATCTTGATGATGAAGAGGAGGTCTAGAAGACCCATGAATGGGATTAAGAAAAGGCTTAGAACCCTCAAAAAGCTTGTTCAAAATAGGAGGTCCAAGGGCTTGGATGGGCTTTTCAAAGAGACAGCTGATTACATCGTGTGTTTGCAAATGAAAGTGAAGGTGATGCAGATGATGGTTAAGTTATTATCTGAAACCGATGATTAATCGGTTGGATTAAAACAAATTAATTTGTTTCATAGCATTCATACATTTTTCGTCTTGATTGTCATTGTAATTTTAAACTGCTTGGATCATGAATTTATAAAGGAGACAGGGAAAAGAAAAGACAAATCTATCTACCTTTTTTATTATAAATTTTTGATCCAAACACAATCTAGTGTACAGAGTGAAATGGGATTTATTTTTGCTTGTTGCACATTATAAGCTAGCTGCAAACCAATATGACTTAGCATTGCAGTAAAAAAAGGTTCATGAAGGGTTTGGTGTTTGTGTGAGTTTGTGCCAATGGGAATCTAAAATATTATTGTATCAAATTTCAAATTCTTTATAGTTGTCTCGTGATCTTCATATTACATGGTTGTGGGTAAAATTTTGAATTTATACAGCAATTCTTTAGTGTGGAATTCTTTATCGTATTGTGGAATCATTTATTTTTATGGCTTTTAACCTTTGGAGGTTTTTTTTATTCCTCTCTTTTTTTAAAAAAAAAAAAAATTAATTCTATAACTTTTGTTCTATAAATTCATTTTCCATAAAATTTATATTTAAACTCTACTTAAAGAGATTTATCGCACACATACAGAGAAAAAAGAAGAAGAAGAAGAACCTATATTCAATAATAATAATTGAATACAACATTGAGGCATTTTGTAGTAGAAATTTCTCAAATTATATTTTAAAATAAATTTTCACAATTTCAATACAATAAAATTATGAAATTTCACGTATACTCAAGTTTGGGAAGTTAAATTGATTTAGCATAACCCCAACCATAGAATCAAATCCACCCAACCCAACCCAACCCAACCCAACCCATATAGAGCTTGGGTTGTTAGTTTCTTGGCTTAAAATTAACCCAATTTTTAGTCCAAAACCGACCCAATTAAACTAACCAGCTCATAGAGATTGGGTTTGTTGGATTCTTAGCCCAAAATTGACCTCTCTTCCCTAACTCCGGCCGAAAACCTCTTCTAGAAGCAAATTTCTCTCTCTCTCCCTCTTTCTCTCTCTGTGGAAAAATGGCTATGGCAATGTCGTCTTCTTCATCGTCATCAAGTGGGGTTACAGAGAGAAGGGGCATTCCTGCGGCTTCTTTCGTGGAAGATGTCCAGACCTATCTCTCCCAATTAGGTCTCGATGTCAACTCTTCCCTCTCTTTCCTCCAAGAAAGGTCTCTCTCTCTCTCTCTCTCTCTCTATGTCTATATATATATATATATATATATGTATGCATATGCCTGTATATACCCATTTCATTATTTGAGAAACCCAGATCAAAATCCATGTGGGTTTTATTGGAGGTTTTAGCATCCATCCTCAATGTATCTTTTTTTTCAGCTTTAGTTACTTTCGTTTCATTATCTTAAATAAGCCTGATCTTATTGCAATTAGTGTATATAATCAAATCTTGTGGATTAGATTTGAAAGCTACTCTCTTACATGTATGTTGTTCCAGTCCCCAAATTATATATGCTCATACTTGTGACGTATAAACAACTTCAGCTGTCACTCTCTGATGATGTAAGTAAAAAAATGCTGTCTTTGGGATGAGCTGAAGTTCAGGTAGACCCTTTTTGATTCCATTATTTAGAACATTTGCGATATGCCAAAAAGCTAAAAAGGGCTTGTGAGCAAACCTTGAAATTGGATTAAAGTTTCATAGGATTTTGGTACAAGATTTATGTTTTAGAGGGCAACACCAAGCTAGGAAGGATGGTGGGTGTCGTAGGACGAGATGGTGGGACCTAAAAGAGGAGAAACTAGAAATATTTAAGAATCGAATGGGTAAGGAAGGTACTTGGGACTTGGAAGATGATGTTAACACTATGTGGAACTCGATGACCAATTGTAGGAGGAGAATCTCAAGGGAAGTGTTTGGAGAGTCTAAAGGAACGGGACCTAACTCTAGGGAAACTTGGTGGTGGAGGGAAGAGGTTCAAGCGGTAGTTAAGGCAAAAAAAAAGTGCTTTAAAAAGTAGCAGAAAGATAGAACTAAGAAAAATCTTAAAAGCTATAGATTGGCTAATAAGGACGTAAAGAAAGTAGTGAAAGAGGCTAAGTTGAAAGTTTATAATGACCTATACGCTAGACTAGATAGTAAGGAGGGAGAGAAGAGGGTATATAAATTTGCTAAGATACGGGAGAAGAAAACAGAAGATTTTAATCAAATTAAGTACATCAAGAGTGAGGATTCTAAGGTATTGGTGAAGGATGAAGAAATTAAGGAAAGATGGAAGAATTATTTTGAAAAACTATTAAATGAGGAATATGGAGGTACAACTATAGGGGAAGAAATTGCCAGTAATACGATAAACCAAGACTAAGTTCTATCGCAGGATTAGGAACTTTGAAGTGGAGATTACATTTAAGAAGATGAAATCAAATAAGGCTTTAGGACCCGATGATATCCCTATTGAAGGTTGGAAGTGTTTTGGTAAAAAAGGAGGTGCTTGGTTGACTAGGTTGTTTAGCAAAATTTTGTTGACTAGGAATATGTCAGATGAGTGGAGGAAGAGAATTTTAGTGTCAATCTATAAAAATAAAGGTGATGTCCAGAATTGCTACAACTATAGAGGAATCAAGCTAATATGTCATATAATGAAAGTGTGAAAGAAGGTGATGGAACGCCAATTGCGAGATATAACCGAGGTGTCAGAGAATCAATTTAGGTTTATGCCTGGCAGGTCAACAATGGAAGCGATCTATCTTTTAAGGAGAGTAATAGAAAAGTATAAAGAAAAGAACAGAGACATTCATATGGTGTTTATCGACCTTGAGAAAGCATATGATAGAATGTCCCGAGATATAATATGGTGGGTGTTAGAGAAGAAAGGGATGACAAAAGGTTACATTGATGTGATTAGGGACATGTATAAAGGAGTGGTGACCACTATTAGATCGCCAGCTGAGAGACAAATGAATTTCCTATCACTGTAGGGTTACACCAAGGATCTATCTTAAGTCCTTATTTTTTTCCTTTAGTTATGGATGAGTTGACAATAAATATTCAGGATGACGTGCTATGATACATGTTTTTTGCAGACAATATTGTGCTAGTGGATGAGACTAGAGAAGGAGTTAACACAAAGTTGGAGATTTGAAGAAAAGCTCTTGAATATAAAAGATTCCGAATAAGCAAAACTAAGACAGAGTACATAGGGTGTAAATTTAGTAACAGTAACAATGAAAATAGAGGAAAAGTGAAAATTGAGAACCAAGAACTGCCTAAGAGTGAACATTTTCGTTATTTAGGGTCGATTATCACAACAGCGGGGGAGATTGATGCAGATGTGGCCCATAGGATTAAGGTGGGATGGTCTAAGTGAAGAAATGCGTCTGAGGTATTGTGCGATAAACGAATACCCACTAGACTAAAAGGTAAGTTCTATAGAACGGCTATTAGACCAGCAATGTTGTATGGGACGAAGTGTTAGGCAACCAAGAAACAACATATAGATAAGATGAGTGTGGCTAAGATGAGAATGCTAAGGTGGATGTGTGATAAGACTAGACAAGACAGGACAGAATTAGGAATGAGTGTATTCGAGAATGGGTAGGAGTAGCACCAATAAAAGATAAGTTGAGAGAGAATCGATTGAGATGGTTTGGTCATATTCAACGGAGACCAACAGAGGTAGTAGTGAAGAGATGAGATGCTATAACGGTAGATGGAAGTGTTAGGGAACGGGGTAGGCCTAGATTAACGTTGACTAGTGTTGTAAATAAAGATATGAATCTATTTAATTTGACTAATGAAATGGCCTTTGATAGGGCCTCATGGAGAAGAAGGATTCATATAGCCAACCCCATTTGATGTGACTTAAGGCTTGGCTTGGTTTGGTTTTGTTTTGTTTGGTTTGGTTTGGTTTAGGTCAATTTCTGAATATAATGGATGTTTAAAACAAAAAATGGCATCTTGAGGTTTTCTAGGTCTCAAATTCTTTCCGCAATTAAGCTTGCGTTAGTTTGCACATAAATCCTTAACTTTTTGAGCTTCATAGTCTTCCCATTTCACAAAGTTCAAAACAAGCAAACGAATCAAAACAAAAACTGAATTAATTTGTAATTATAGTTGTCAAATTGGGTATTGGATTTTGTATCAATTCACTGTAGGAGATACAAAAGATGTAATCTTTTTTATGACAAAGTCAAGTACTGAACATATTTATGTTAAATCTAACATCTAAAATTAGGGCGTCAATTAATATCTACACTTGAATAATAATGTATTGCTCTATTGCACTGATTAATTAGGTGGGGGGAAAAAAAAAAAAATTATGATCAATGGAGTTTTAGTGTTTCCAATGATTTACTTAAAAGGAAAAGATAAAATATAATAAAGTTTTTGTCTCATTTGGTCTAAACAATCTTGTCTTTTGGAACATGAATAGAAGCAATTGCAATTGATGAAATCCCGGAAGAAGTATCAGCAAGAAGGTTCTATTCTTTTAAACTATGGAATAGATAAGTCCCATCCCAAACAATAAATAGCTACTACTCCTTACAAACAGCAACCTATCCTTCCACAACCTCCGGTTCTCCCTCAACCAAACTCTTTGCAAGTTCAAAGCAGATGCTTCCCTAGAACCTTCGAACAGGGATCAGATCTCAGCCTCATACCTTGCCACTGATAACACTTATATTTGATCATTTCTATTTTTAAAACTTATCATAATATAATTTGTTTGGCAATTTCTTTCTTATTTTTGGTAGATGATCCTGTAGATATTTAGATTTACTTTCTTCTTTGCTACTATGTTGTTTGTTTACTTAACTCTTATATTATGAGTTCATACTGCATATTGACTTGTTTGGCAAAATGAGGACATGTTCTTCTTAAAATTGTTGTGGTCTCAATCAATTTTGTTGGTGCTTGCTGTTTTAGTTTAAAGACATTATTATCTTTCAAGCATAATTTATCATGAGATGATCGTCCTTATCTTTCCAAATTTTGTCAACGCCATCAATAATCGTCTAAACTTGTGTGAATCATCCAAAACAGGGTTTTCTTATCCTCAATGTCTGGTATTACAGTGCAATTCTTAGGTTTCAAAGGGTGCTCTTATCTTCTTTAGTTTTTATTTTTAAATTTTCATGATGTTTTTTCATAGGGACTAAAAGTGTATTTGGACATCCCTGTATGACTCCTGCAAGCATTATGAAAATGTCTTCTTCTTTCTTTCTTTTTCGAGCAATTTTGGTTAGTCATAAGCATGAATTTAGTTAGACATTTAGTTCATCATGTCTTGTTGCTTAATTATGGAAGAATGTAGCAATGCCATCGTAGAAGAAATAATGCAAATGTGTGTCACAATCACCGTTATGTGTTTTTGCAGTTACTTGGACTGTTTAATACTCACCAGCTGCAATTAATCTGATGCCATTGTACTATAATATAAATTCTATGTTCTGGCTTACTTGCACTCTCTTCCAAATTTTATGGTGGACTCGTTTGGTATTAAAAATAAATTGGTGATAGAATCTTTTGGCCTAAAAGACAAGAAACATTAATCTTTGTCTTACTCATTAGGTTAGTACTTATTACAATGGAGATGTGGCCCTAGATAAGGCATAATGGCTTAAGATGATGTGTAGGCACCCCAAATAATTGTATGAGGCTCTCTTGGCAAGGCTCCCACACAATACAAGAGTGTTAATATGGATGCTTATTGTGATGCATGTTGTTTTGCATATTCAAAGGATGCCCACCCTTTTTGTCAATTTTTATTAGTCTAGTGATGTAGTTCTTTTTTCTTTGTTCTTTTCTTCAGGCTTCAACAATATAGATTGGTTGAGATGAAACTTCTTGCACAGCAGAGGGATCTTCAGGTTTCATTATTATTAATATCTTCTGTACTCAAATATGTTGTGCATTAACATTGCTTTAAAAACATAACTAATTGTTAGTGCCTTATGGTTGGGACAAACTGATTGTTGAATATCAAAAAATGAATTGTGTTTGGGAATTAAACCGGGACTACATACTTCATGTAATGCAAAAGTTAATATAATGAGAGATTTGCTTACCTTTCCATCTTATCTAGTTTTTGGCATGATCTATTCTATGGACACAGACACCAAAGTTGCACTTAGAAAACTTTGTAGCAAATTCTTAATGAAAATGCATGCACAACTATTCAAACTAGTGTCAGACTGTGAACTTGTGCATCTCTTCAAGTCCTGCACTGCTTTGATAAATTTAGAAGAGTTTGAGTGGAATAAATCTCATGTACTTGCACATTTTTGTCTTTTTTGTTTCTATTTGTGGAGGGGTTACTGGTACTGCAAAAAATTGGTGCGCAGATTACATGATCACTCGGTTGCATATTTGCGTTCTGACCTGTTAAGTCTGGCTTACTAACTTGGGCTATAGGATTCACATAGATGATCACTGATATTTGGGACAAGGCTTTGTTGAGTGGGGTTCAGTTTAGTTTCCTGAAGTGCAGAGATTAATTTGAAGTGGTTCTTTCGATTTGGTTTCTGGCTACATGTTATAAAATTGTGAGGTTTTTAAAATCTACTATAATGTTGTAGCCTCTACGTATTTGTTTGGAATTGTTCTTGTCTGAACTTGTGATTTCCAAACTGTAACTACCCTTTATATGTTGATTTGACATCTGTGAATTAGGATTTTTGGACATGATTAAACATGACAAATTTGGATTCAGATATTGCTTGCTTTTCAGTTCATGTTCATGAGAACTTTGACTCTTTCTTCTTGTTTCTTGTTGTTATTAGGCGAAGATCCCGGACATTGAGAAGTGCTTAGATGTAGTTGCTACTTTGCAAGCTAAGAAGGGTACTGGCGGGGTTCGTTTTTAACTTCAGAAATTTTTAAATATTTCTGTAGTTTGAGTAAACCTATATATAACTGAGCTGTCAACTGAGATTTGAAATTGAGATGACAGTTTACTGGTGTGAAGGCAGACCTCGTTAGTTTTATTTGCTTATTTTGGTTTTGTACGGATGGATATAATGTGGTCAAGAGCATGATTTCTGTTACTGGATCATTAGCTCTCTTGGGTTTATGAGCATTAGTTGATGCACGTTTATGCATGTGTGGTGAATAGAATATTCAACTTTATAATGGTGGGCTCTAATTTTTCACATGGATGTTGGGTAAGTGTAGCAGTTGTGTCACATGCACATAAAACCTATGGTATTGGTATCAAACACAGACCTTCTAGTTTGTGTTGAAAAACTTCAAGCCAATGCTTTTCAGCCCCTCCTATTGTATCGTACATATTCCTATATTTATGTGTTTTCGTATTCTGGTTGCAGGCATTATTAGCTGATTTTGAAGTGTCAGAAGGCATCTATTCCCGAGCACGCATCGAGGATACTGATTCAGTATGTTTATGGCTGGGAGCAAATGTCATGCTGGAGTACTCATGTGAAGAGGTACCCCACTTGTAATCTTAAGATGTTAGCATTTTACACATGGACACGAGATTTTAAGTGCTTCGAACTTCAAAATGCAGGCCACTGATCTTCTACAAAGGAATTTGGAAAATGCTAGAGCTAGTTTAGAAGTTCTTGTTACAGATCTACAATTCTTAAGGGATCAAGTGACCATTACTCAGGTATAGTTGGTGTTTCTCTTTTTATGAGTTGTGGTTGGAAGAGTTAAAAGATTGTTTGCTAATGAACAAGCTTGCTCTTTTTTTCCCTTTCTTAAATAAATAAAATAAATAAAAGGATAAAAACTCATTTGAGAAACAGTTCAACAGTCCAAGGCGTTTGGTGCTTATGGCACCATGAGGCCATGGAGGCAACATAGCAAACCTTGCTAACGTTTTGTCTCTGAGTTTTGATTATGACATAATATGGTGTCATAACGACATTTTAGTTATGACCCAAAATAGTCCTTGTTATTATAAGGGTCTATTTGGTGCCAACTTTTCTCTAGCTGAATGCTAATAATTAGAAAGCAGATTCTAAAAGCATCTTTCTCCCAACTTTCAGATAATCAACTTTTTTTCAACTTATTTAATCTTTTTTTGAATCATAAGTTATAAGTAGAAGTTGCATTACCAAATACTCTAGCACAGATTTCCAAATTAAAAAAAAAAATATTTGAAAAAAAGCTGTAAGCAGTTCCAAAAGTTGCACCAAACAGGGCCAACATGTTGCAAGCCTGTTCACTTCTGTACATATGAAAGCTCACTTGATTTGAGTATTTGGTGATGGGTCTTTAACCATATCACTGCCATGGTTCAGGTCACAATTGCTCGCATATACAACTGGGATGTACATCAACGCAGAATTCGACAAGTTTCTGCTGCGAAGGACTCTTGAATTTTTTTTTGCTACACCGAGATAAGAGGTGGCAGAACGAACTTTGGTAGCCAAGAGTATGGTTCCAATTTCTCTTATCCATTATTTTAGGTGGTAGGATTTCCTTTCTTACATTTTTTTCTTTTTTTTGTTGTGATATTATTGGATGAATTCTTATCTCATTTGTGTGCTTCTAGTTCTGAATTTTGATCAATTGAGATTTGAGATAGTTCCGTTGTGTAAGAAAATTGCCATTATTCAGACTTTAGCTTTGTTGCATGATATGAGGTTCTTTGGGATTGAGCTGTAACAATATATGACAGTCAAAATTCACAACAATTTGGGTTAACGTTATGTTTTCTTTTTGTGCATCCCCCGTTTTCTTTGTTGACTAGATGGGACTAGATGGCTTGTTTGAAATTTAGTTGGTCTAATCTATGCTTCACTAATAGCTGATGTAGGTGTTAACTGGCAAGCATCATTTCAAATTTAAAATTTTGGATCGTTGCAAAGCTGTAATGGAGCCCACAGCAGCTTCATTAAGAGATAAATATTGTCGGCCAAAGCTTCGTCCAGTGAAGCATTCTGGTATTGAATTTTTTGCATTTAAGTCATGTCATTGCTGTCTCTATCAGTCCTCAAAAGGATTGTAGAGTTTGGATCCTTTCAATTAGAATATTGCAAGTTTAAGTTAGAAATAGCATTATTGACCTTTTAAGTGCCTTAGAATTAGGAACTAACAATTGAAATTACCTGTTACGTCAGTTAGGTTTTCTTTGTTTTGAGTATCTGATTCCCCACAAGTAGGTGGGACGGCAGTTGTGTTCTTTGTGACTAGACGTGAAAACTTCAACTTTGAATAATTTTGGAGCTCTGCAGCTCCTTCTAGCCTAGGGTTTCACACACACGGAGTTGAAATGTGCACAATCCTCGAACACACACGTGGGCATAAAAAGTTATCACTCCGTCTGGCCTAGGGTTTCATACCATATTTTGAACTTGCACAGGTGGTTACTATTTTTTTGACATGAAGCTTTTGCATTTGAACTGTAGAATGTGTTTGAGCTTTTCCTAGCCATTGAACACTTTTGGCATTGTACTTGAACTTTCTTTATGTCTCTGGTACAAAATGTCGGGGGGTTGTATACACATGCCCGAGCCCATACTTTAACCGATGCGGGACATCAGGATCATTGCAGTCTCTAAGGTTTTAACTTCATTTACTTGTACATGCGCGTGGACATACACGTGGCACAAAAGGAAACAGGAGTGTTAAGCTACAATTCAACAAAGCATTTTGCTCCATTTATTTTTTGTTTTGGATAAGCACTTCCCTTCGCCGCACATCTTTCTTTTGCTGTTTGTTTGGGTCATTGAATAGCACAAATTTATATTGTTGGACCACTCTTGTGTGCCATCAAAACGTTTGATTGAAGTTGAAGTTGTTGGCTTCTCTCTCTGCCCATCTCTTGTCCTTTAATATGCAAGGCATCCTTTAAGCTAGACCTTTTTGACTTGTTTTGGTTTTTAATTATTAAATCCTTTTTCAACTTTGAATCAAATTTTTTAATTTTTAAAATCTATCTAGACTATACTAAGGTACCGTTTGTTTTCAGTGGTAGAATGGAAGGGATTGATAGTGAAGGGATTAATAAAATTGTGTTTGTTTTCATAGTGAGAGAATTATTAAATTATTTTTATATAAAATAATAAAACAAATAAAATTATGATTTTTACTTAACAAAAAAATACAAAAATATTAAACATTAATGTTTAAAAAAAATGCCTCACAAGTAAAAAAATAAAATAAAATCAACTGACCGGTTGACTGGCCGAATGTTCTGGCGAACGTCTGGCAACTCATTAAGCCGATGGACTATTTTTGTAATACCACCTCTTCGTTCGGACTATAAATCCAGTCATCCAAGACCCAGTCTAGTCCGAACGGCCTATAAATCCGGAGGCTCCAAACAAAACAAACATGGGCTACATGCAGTGTTCATCCATCAGACACTGATGGCACCCAAACAAACGGGCCTAAGAATGTTTGTCATGCCCTCTAATTGTGCCAGTGGCAGCCCTTTTTAATCCATGAATACACGCATTTGCATACACACACATACCTACCTAAAAACAAACATGGGTTTGGGCCCAACAGGAACTGCGGTGCCTTCAAACGGCACAGTTTTGACATTTTTTTTTTATTTTTATTTTTTCACTTAGGCGTACAGTCACAAGGCATCACTTTGTTAATTACACATAACCTTTTGGATTTTGTGCATTACTTGTAGAGAATTTAAAATATGTATATCCAGTATCTATATAATTCTCAATACAAAAAGTGTTTCACAATTTACCCACTATTAAGGTATTAATATTATTTAATTACTTGATTTCAATTTTCTATATTTATTTTTTAAATTAGCATAATAAAATACTTAAAATTTTATGATTGATATTGTAATTTTTTGTTACGTTAATTTATAACGAAATTATGTATTTTATGATTGATATGAAATTTTATGATAGGATAGGGTGCATATTGTTTACACCCTTACCATTCATTCTTGATTCATTATAAGAATAATTATAAATATATTATAAATAAAATTATTGTAAAAGAATAGTAATTCAACTATTCATCCTATTTTACTCTAGTGAAAGAATTAATAATGATGATACTGTTTGTTCCAGTGAATGGATCAGACTGGTCCAAACTCCTCAAGCTCACGTCCAAATGATCAAGCCCACCGGATAACCTGCAAACAAGTTCAACGGGGAACTAGATAGTCCCCCAGTGAACCCTCCAACGAGCAAGTTAGGGAGAGAAGTAGAGTGTATAGAGAGAGATTAGAGATAGAAAAGCTTAACCTTCTTCTTGTCTTCAACGTTTGCTTATATCTTTTGGTAATCATTTCGCTGTCCCTTCCGACCTGCCCTCCTCGCCGAAAGTCTATGCTGTAGCTTACCTTGTTCAGGGTAAGGGGGTCCTGTTCCGACGGAGAGGTGTTGTCATAATAAATGCTGTGATAGGCTGCATTAATGGTGATGTGTAGTGGCAATAACTTTGCAGATCTTTGTCTGCTGATGTGGCTCGTCCTTCACCTGCCATGTGTCTGAATGTCATTGGCTCTTTATGCCATGTTGGACTCCAGCTGTCCTGGACCTCACCAGCTGGGTTATGCATTGGGCTCCAAGTGATGGGCTTGGATTGTTCATAGTGATTCGTGGCCTTTATGGACTTATACACGTCAAATAATTTCATAAATTAGTGCAAGATTAATAATATCATAAATTAGTGAGATAATCATTTATTATGTATTTTTTTTTTTTCATACTTGAAATTATGATACTTAATTCCTCTCAATATTAAAAATTCGTCAATTTCGTCAGATTAATTTGTTGTATATGTAATTCGATTAATAAAATTTGCAATCAAATATGAGATTGTGAGTCAATGGAGTAACAATTTCAATCCTATGCTATAATCCTTGTAATCGAACATGCCCTAAATGTTCAGAATTCTATATATTGTGCATGTGTGAAATTATAATACAGTGTATTTACTTGTAACAATATTTTATAAATTATTATGATATTGAGATACCTTATTGGTCAGAAATGATGAATTATGGTTATAATATTCCTTTCATGTATTATTTTAATTATACCTACTCACTAACTTATTCATAAGTGACAACTTTATTTTCTCAAACGGCATAACTAAGGTCTCGTTTGGGAACAGTTATTTAGTAATTTTTTGATTTTTTGGCTAAAATATGGGGTAAAAAAATTATTATGTTTGGAATAACTTTTTAGTTTTTTATAAAAATGTGTGCAAAAAGTAGAGAGAAAAGAAAATTTTAACTTTTTGATATAGATTATAGGTTTTTTGATTTTTTTTAATAACTTTTTGATTTTTAAGCTAAAAGTGTTGCATGCCAAACGAAACCTAAGTCACAAATTTTTACAATATCAATCATAAAATTTTATACATTTTATTATGAAAATTTTAAAAATAAATGTAGAAAATTTGAAACCAAGTAATTAAATAATATTAATACCTTAATTGGGTAAATTGTGAAACACTGTTTGGTATCGAGAATTATAAGTAAATATTTTTTTTATATATTATCTACAAGTAAATATTAGTTTTTGTACGGGGAAGAAATAATTCTCCTCGTATAATCCTGTTGACCAAGTCCACGCTCCTCCGTACGACGTCGCTTTATCACCTGAAAACACAAACGTGAGCTAGCCGGCGGGTGTGCGCCGGAAATTTCTCCGATGCCTAAGTCAGTAAGCTTGACAAATAGACAAAGCTCTATGTTCTCAGAAAGCAAATTTGTGTTGTGTTCTGTTACCTCCTCCAAGATGATGCTTGTGAGCTTTTATAAGTTTCCTGTGGCACAATCCTAGTAGGACTTGTATCTCTCCATGCAGAGTCCTCCTAGGATTCATACTCCTAAGGATAATGCTTATCCTTTTACACCCTCCCCCACTGCTTAAACCAAGTGGGATGATTTTTACTTTGGCCGAACTACTATATGACCGAAATAAGCTTGGCTATGCAGAGCCACTGAGTAAACCGAATTCATCCTTAGTTCGGTTCTTGTGTTATCCCTTTCTTATCTCGGCTTTCTATGTAGAACCCATAGTACGGTCTTAGACCGGACCAATGACTTTCGGCCAGTATAACCTTAAGACCGGTATAACTCCAAGTTGCTTTCGGACCGAAGTATCTTTACAGTCACTGTGCCGAAGTAAATTTGTCTCTCTTATGCCGGAGTAGCCTTGCCTCTCCTGGGCCGGAGTAACTATACCTCTCTTGGGCCGGAGTAGCCTTGCCTCTCCTGGGCCGGAGTAACTATACCTCTCTTGGGCCGGAGTAACATTGCGGCCGTTTCACCAAGTCCTTGGCACTTTGGGCCACAAAGCCCATCACATAGCTCGGCCTAATTTTTACCAAAAATTACCCTCTCAGTTTTGTTCTCTACCTGAATGTATAGCTCTCCATCTTTGGTTTAAAAAAAAAAAATTAAAAAAAAAAATTGTCAAAACTGTGCCGTTTGATGGCACCGCAGCTCCTACTAGCAGTAGGCTTTGTTTGGAGGATGTGATATTGGGATTGGACCAATAATCTGATAAAATATATAATTTCACGTTTAAAAGCTTTGGACTAATAGTACATTTGGACTTAAATATGAGGGATTACTGAATTTCAAGAGGGGGTGTGCAATACAAAATGAGAGAATAAAGAGAGATTTGAACTAATTTTTTCACTCTCATAATTCTTGACCAATCTAAATATGAGATAGGATATACAATCTAAATAAATTGATAAATCACAAGACTATGAATGTTAATTCCATCTAATTCAATCTATCAAAACAATCACGGCAAGAGATTAAAAAACAAAAATCACAAGAAAAATGTTGAAAACAACCTTAAGAATTATTGTTAGTGTCGAAAATTGTGTAAAAGTATATTTAAATATGTACAAGTACATATAAAAATATTTTAAACTATGTGAAAAAGTGTATTGAAATTATAAATATTTTGATATTTTTTTATTTTTTACTCAAATCACAATGCTTGAAGAAAGAGAAAAAAAAGTAGAAGAATTATAATTTAGATGTGATATTTTATCTTTTTGACTTATTTAATTTTTTTAAAAATCTTTTTATACTTATTTAGACAAAAAAGATTGTTGCCAAACCGCAACATATTTTCATTTTAATTTGTATATTTTGATTTGGTGGATGAGAGTGAGGGCTTTATTGGGAAATTGACTTGGAATTGTGTTAATAAAATGGGGGACCTTTTTTTTTTTTTTTTTTGTATTGTTTCAAGATTGCGTGTTGAAAGTAGCAAAGAAGAAGAAGAATGGTCCAGAAATGGGCCCTGTTCACATCAGAGGTTGGTTGATGGCCTAATCCAACTTGTACTACATCAAAAAGTGTATTTCAAATGTTCATATGGTCCTGTTTGGCAAAATTATAATCTGTTTTTTAGCTTAACTTTTGAATTTGTTGGCAGTATGTGGTTGTACTTTGGCAAAGCCTACTGTTGGTAGAACTTTTAAAATTTGTTTGTATCGATAGAAAATATTGTGTTTTTTTAAACAAAAATCGAAACATTTTGTAGATTACCAAAAAAACAAACTTAATTAAATACAAAATGGTTTTTATTTTTAAAAGATGAAAAATATATTACAAATTAAAATTTTACCAAATATTATCATACCACCACCACAACGACTACTACTATCCCACTACTAGCACTAGCACAATCACCTTTGCCTCTTGTTATTTTCTTATTGATTCTCTACTTAATTATCTTTCCTATTTAATGTAACCCCCACAAGAAAAACCACTTTAAACGTAAGGGCTCATTCCTTGAAAAATGTCATCTATGCCATCCTTTTTGCTTAGGATTGTTGGCATCTATTTGGATGAAGCATAAATTATCTAATAAGGCATGGAACTCGTAGATATTGCCTGTTGCGTAGAAACTTTCTTTTTGTATTAGTATACACGATTTTTCATAAAAAGACACATTATTACCAGTAGCACCTTCCTATCACCCAACTACCACCACTAATACAATTACTAACACGTTAATTTCAATATCATAATTGAACATAAAAAGTGCAATGTTGGGATGAAATGCTTTTTCGAAGCTAGCAATGATAGTAAACAATTAGGCTTTAAAGTACTACCAAACAAAGCACTAGTGGCTTTGGCAAAGAGCACAATGTGCCCCCTTACTCTTTGCAATTGTAATAATACAAACACAAATACCAACACATCTCAAGGCTCTAAAAACGGCCCAGCCAAGCCCAAATCTAAGTCCAAGCCCAGACAGGCTTCTGCCAAAAATGTGTCATTCTAGGCTAGTTTAACAATAACTTTTTAATAGTATTTTTTTTAAGAATAAATTTATTATTAAAAAAACTGATTTGTGAGATAATTGTAAACGATTTTACTGTTTTATTATTGAGAAAGTTGAGTGGGTCTTATTTTCTTTTTTTAATTAAAAAAATAAACAAACTTTTTTATGGCTATAGTCACCGTTAAGACTCTGTTTGGTGGTATAGTGGCTTCCAATAAAGTACTTGTCAAAAGTGTTTGGTACAGAGAAAGCGGCAATTGTAAAAACGTTTGGTACTATTTGGTATCTAAAGTTTTTGATTAAGAAGAAAAGGAAAAAAAGCACGTAAATTACTATTTCAATCAAAAGTGCTTTCGATGACAAGCCTCTAAAATTCACAGTATTTTAAAATGTAGCCAAACATGTCTTAAAACACTTTAAAGTTCGCAAAAAAATTCTCCCAGCCAAAATGTACCCCAAATCCAAATTAAAATTTTTATATTACTTATTAGAGTATGAATTTTTTAAATGAGATTTTAATTTAAAAACATGAATATCTAATTATATATACACGATCAAATCACAATATATAAATTAAATATATAGTGATCATATTAAAAAATAATATATACACTGTTAAAAATAATTTATCAAAATATGACATTTTAATATTATAATATATTAAAATATAACATTAATATGATTAAAATATTACGATTGACTTCAAATGATATATTTGAAAGAAAAAAAAAAGCTTCATTTCAAACTCTTTAAACCTTGGATTGGTACATATACCTCCCAAACTTGGGTTTCTTACAACTCACCTTTCATGTGGAACCCATATCGACAATGGTCCCAAATCCCAACCTAACTGACCAGTGGTTTGACCCTCCTCCAATAGTCAACAATAGCCTCCCTCCCCCCCCCCCCCCTCTCTCTCTCTCTCTCTCTCTCTCTCTCTCTCTCTCTCTCTCAACTTGTCCACCATTCACTCTGACATTCCAGCATCTTAATTTACATGCAAATATAAAAATTATGAGTCAATGGTACACACTTTCTAACAAATACATATATAATTTTAGTCAAGATACCAGATCATAATGTATTACAATTAGATCATATCAAAATTAAGTCAGATTGACTAGTGTAGTGGTTTTAGATTATATGCATTTATAACAAGGTCATGATTGTATCCCCTGCTATAGAGCTCTAAAAGTAGAGCTCTAAAAAGAGCTCTAGTGAGCTGACAGTCCCAAAAAAAAAAAAAAAAAATTTCAACTTAAAACATCATATCAAACTGGACCCTACACACTTCCATGTCATTAGTGCATGGTTTAGAGCTCATTTCCTAGAGCTCTCAAGCATTTTTCTTGTATCCCCAATGACTCAAAGTAATCCTATGAGTAAAAATGCATCTTGTATATATTTTTTATGAACAATTATGTTATGAATATAAAAAATTATACAAATATTCTCAAGTATTTATATGAGCCACATAAAAACATGAGTACTTTGATTTTTGTGCAACTTTATGAGATTTTTCTATGTTTTTATTATTTCTCTTTGGGTCTTTTGCTAATAAGTGTCAAAAGGCAAAAGAGAGTTTTAAAAAAATTAATAATAATAAAGCCATTTTTCACTAGTTTTTAAATATTTTGGTTCTTTTACCTATTCACAAAACATTTTTCACCCTAATCTTGATACAGAACACTATTTCAAAAAGTAAGAATTATTAATAGGTCCAATATAATGTATTCATGATGTGTCTTTTTATTAATAATAACAAATAATTATATAGTCCCGTAACATCTTTCTAATTGAGCCCCAATTCCACTCTCAATGATGTAGATAAAAAAACAAAGTTTGAGAGAGAGAGAAGAGTGTGAGTGTGTCTTCACGTGAGTCTTAACCACGTCATTTGAGATAAAATTAAGGGTCCTCAATTAGGGGAATGAATTATTTTTTCATAACTATATATTCCTCTACTATTACGTAAATATACAATTAGTTCAAATGTATCAAATAATTTCTTTCCAAATGTATTTTCTTTTTCAAAAACCTACCATAGACTTGATTTAAATTTCTCTTGGATTATATGAGTGAGTAATTGTCATCAACACATATGATTGTAAGATAAATACTGAGTTTCACATGTAAAATTTATTATATGTAAATTTTGTCATTTATCATATATTTGTATTTCATTTTATAAAAATTACTGATCAACATAATTTTAAATATCCATCAATATATATTTATGTTATCACCGATATCATGGTTTAAAAATTAAAAACCATGGAGATGAGCAAAAGGTACATACACCACAGGTGCATAGAATCAGGGGCAGTGAAAAGCAGAGGAATCACACTAATTTATTTATTTATAGAGACGTGCACGCAACCCGAGGGTGATTTTGTCATTTACTTTTGGTTAGATGGGTTCGATAGAGAGAGAGGGAGAGAGGAGCTTTTGTCTGCTTCTGTGTTGACGCGTTAACTTTACGAATATTTAATTCAATAGGAAAAAAATAATTTGACTTTGACTTTAGATCATGTGATGCCCGGATAGGAACACTGGGGCCCATAAAAAATTTTGATTCCAAAATGGGCCGCAATCATCGGTTAGTGTTCTCATATGCTTCAAACTTCTAGAAATGAAAAAAATAAATAATAATAATAATGTTAGATATTTTAAAAATTTTATTAAATGTCTTGTATAGATATGAAATTTATACAATGTAAATTTTATGTGAATTTTACACTCATATGAGATATTTGATAAAATTTTTAACATCTCCAATATTTTTGATAGAGAAATAGAGAGAGAGAGAGAGTCAATTGGTAGGGTTTCAGTCCACACCATGACTTCATGGCTTATAAGAGGTTAATTCTTAGAGGTTGATTAGAATGTTCTAAATAAGTACATTTTTTGACTTTTTAAAAAATATAGATTAGGTTTGAAGTGATATGGTAGAGAGGTGATGTGACTTAAATAAAATGATGTGATTTAAATAGGATAGTGACTTTTTAACTTTTTGACTTTTTTTAAAAAATGACAAACAAGATCTTAATATAAAATCTTTATATTGATATTATTAGACAGTAATCCTAAGAAAGTAGAAGATTAAATACAAAATGAATATAGATATCTTATAAAAAATAAGTCTTGTTTGTGAACCTTACCTCTTGAAAGATATATATTTTTATTTTATGTTTGATTTTCTGTGCACTTACACTTAATGATTATTATTATGTTTGTGAAATGAAGTGAATGAAGGTGAGAATAGGAGACCACATGATATTAAAAAAAAAAAAAAAAAAACCACATGATATACTAGTGGTGAACGTGTTGCTATGGTGTTGCATGGTACTTACCGTTTTTTTATTTTATTTTTCATTTTAAGAGTTTGTGTCAGTTGATTGGTTTAGTGCAACTTTTACTCATAGCTTATGAATCATAAATAACTTAAAAAAAATTTTAAAAAAAATTATTTAAAAGTTAAGAAACGAGTACTTTTAATATTTACTTGTTAATTATTAACTTTCAATTTGAGTTAAATATAATGAATAGGACATATAAAAGGTTGACACATTGTGTCATATGAAATTAATAGTGTGTTTATTTAAAAGAAAAATAGGGGTGTTGGTACTACCTATTCCTATATATCATTTTCCTAAAGAAATGAGAAAAAAATAATTCCTAAGAATAGATCTTGTACTAAGAAAATTTCAAAATGTTGATCAAGTTCAAGAAAAAGATAGAAATTTGGCGCAAGTCCTTTTGACCTCCATTTTTTTGCGTGGTCTCTTTGGTTTTGTTTAGATTTTGAATGTGGTGAAAAAAAAATTAAATAAATAACAAGTGAGATACAAACTAATTTTTTTCATAATGTTTATTTTCCTTTACAAATTAAAGATTCAAACACGAGAATAATGTGTTGTTTACATAAGGTTCAAGATAGAATTATATATCTAGTACAACCGGCACCTTCTTGCGTTGTATTTGGTTGGAGGATTTGAGGAGGGATTTGGAAAGGAAAATAGAAAATGTAGGTCAAATGTGAATAACATGTACCTATATTTCACTTAGTTTCACACACCTTTTCTCATTCTCTTTTCAAATCCCTGCTCAAATCCCCCAGCCAAACACACCATTAAAGAATTGTTAGTAAAGTTCGGTGTTGAGGTTGACCATTATTATCACTTCTTTTATTTGTATAATATATACATACATAAATATATATATATATATATGGAGAGAGAGAGAGAGAGAGAGAGAGAGAGAGAGAGAGAGAGAGAGAGAGAGAGAGGATCCTAAATTGAAATGATGAAATCAGTCTTGTGGAGTTCGCATAATCTATATTAAATTCCTTTTCTTTTTTTTTTTTTTGATCCAATATTTAATTCCATTTGAAATCCCATATATTACTGAAAATATTCCAGCTGAAGATCTTGTTTAAAAATTATTTAACTATTCAGTATAGAATAAGCGGTGGTTGTCTAAAATCTAACTGTGTCATACATATATACATATATGTCTGATGGGGAAGTTTTAATTAACCTCCATGAATTGATGCAATGTAACTGGAAAAGATCATAGAAATATAGAATAATCTCACAAAATCTTAATGAGTTTTAAAATTTATACAACTTTGATTTGTTTACCTTCTGAATCAATCTCAAACAAGTTTTAATTAAGTCAAGTTCTATTAATATTGATTTTTATAGTGCTTATAAATTTATCAAGCTGAGTAATAATATCAAATTTGATTTAAAAAAAATTAATGGACTCTAAGTTGTGTTCAACTATTATTTGTTTATATAAAAAGTCGATTTTGGAACAAACTTCTAATTATCAGTGTAAGTCAAAGTTAGAGTAACTTGATTTATTTTACTATCAAAGTTCAATGCGCCATTTGGACAACAAATGTGTAAGTTCTCTATAATTATGTTGTCAAAATAGTTTAGGGAGCCAATTCACCGAACAAGTTTTCTACATTTTTTCAAAAAAAATAAAAACACAAAATAAAAGGGCAACGAAATGTGTCAACAATATAGAGAATTCGGAGCAAATATATATATCATTCTTAAAACTACCTACTATATATGATAACATAATTAGAATTAATTTAACAAGTAAAATAGATCATGGTTGGCTTTATTGCATCTTTGCAAGTTGTTGCAAAAACTGACATGAGGCAGTTATGGGCCATATTAAATTGGACATGCCTATACAAAGCAACTTTATTTCAAAGCAAACCCTCTTTGATGATTCTTCCATGTAAAAATTAAGAAAGGAAAGTGATCAAAAGAGAATCTAAAAACTCTTGTTTCTAGTGTTAGTGAATGAATATTGATTTAATAATTAAGCCCACTTTACGTGGAAAGAACATTAAAAATTTTAAATTTAAAAAAAAATTCAAAAAAATGGTGCAAGAAAGAGGCAATTAATTAGCATGGACTACTCTAGATGTGGAACATATGGTTATTGCATGTGAACACAAGTAGTGCAAGGCTAGAGAGGGACATTGTTACTTGCCCATAACCAAATGTTTTCTAGCACTACCCAATTTGTTCCTTCCTTAATTAGGTTTATTAATTCTAATTGATGAAGTTGGTAAGATAGAGCTCAAAGATTATTGTATAGTTTAATTTAGTCAACAATGATTTTCTCCATTAAAAATATAAATTAAAAAAAAAGGCTAAATATCGGCCCTATTTGGTTGCTTTTTGTTTACTTCATTTTCATTATGCATGTTTTTGTATAAAAAACAATTAAACACTTTGAAAAGACCCTTTAACTACAATATATAAAAGTTTTAGGAATCAAACTTTTTTGTCTCCAAGAGTGAAAATCTTGTACAAAAAATATTTGGGAATCAATTCCTATCATTGAGAATAGTCGCGAAAATGTCACTTTTGAAAAATTAAAATAGGCTTTTAGTGACAAAATTTTTAAAATATTGCGAATAAATACATTTTAAGACAAAAAAATTTTTTACATTATTATTATTCTCCTATTAATTTAAAAAAATTAAAAAAAAAAAAAAGAAGAGAAAATGGTTTTTTGTCGAGTTGGCTCATAGAGAAGCAATATGTGTCCAGGTCAACTGGTTTTTCTATTGCCCTTTCCTTTCTTTTAAGTCCAGCTTAATAAAGTGGAATTTTGAGTTTTTATTTTTTTTTTATTGGTGAATTTATGCTATTTGGTAACATTTTTATCTTTTATTTCTAGTTTTTTATATAAAAAAAAAAAATTAAACTAGAAACAAAAAAATTGTTGTGAAAAAGTAACGAAAATTTTAAAATTTGACAAATTAATAAAATGTGTATTCTCTTGTTTTCAAAATCAATTTTCATTTCCTCCTCCTCTCTCATCTCAACCCTCATTAAGGTTATCATAAAGTACACGACCTTGATGCATGTAATGATTTGAAAAATATTATAAACGAAAAAAAAAAAAAAACCAAGAACTTTAGAAACATATACTTGTAATTCAGAAAGAAAAATAATGTTACAAACACATAACTTTTTTATAAAAAAAATTTACAAAATGCAGTGCTATTTAGTATGTTGTGAGCTACGGTTAAGATAAATATAGTACTGCCAACATTATATTCTCCGTAAATTTCCCAAAAAATGTTGAGAAAATGATATATAAATGGGTTCCAACTTTAAACTAATGTCTTTTGGTTTTTTCATTTTTCAACTTTATTAATCTTAAGTTAGGATTTTTTGCTTTTGAAGAGACTAAACCATCCTAAAATTTAAAATCTTTTCAAATTTTTGAAGAAAAAAAAAACCAACTTTTTAAGAATTTTCTCTAAAAAAAAAAGTATTTTTTTTCGTTTTAATTGTTTCAAAAAAAATTAAAGTGATTTTATTTGGACAAACCTAAAAATTAAAAAATAACGAGAACTCAAAAGAAGAAAAAAAAGAAAAAGAAAGAAAAAAACTCTCAACTCTCAACTAGAGAAATTCGACAACAATATTACATATTTAAAAAACATTTTCATTTTTAAGTATGATTTATGCATGTTAATTTTAAATTTACACCTCTATTAATTTTGACAAATTAAATTTGGAATACATAGCATTTTTTTAAGAATTAAAAATGACTTATTTTTTTAAAATAAATTATCCTAATAAAAAAGTAAATAAAAGATAGATTAAAATTAAAAAATAAAAATAAAAATAAAAAAGGTAGTGCTAATGCATGCTTGTACATTGACGACGGTGTTGGGTTGTCGGGAGAAAGAAATGAATAATAATGCTGAGCTGGTGACGCGGAAATTGTGCCAGCATCTGCACTCTATTCTTTTCTCACCCAATTTGCATCACACGTACCAAATATATTGTTTCACACGCTCGTAAAACACAATAGTTATTTTTAAAATTCGATTTTTTTTTTTTTGGAATACTTCATGATATAACCTGCCCAATGTAATTTACTTGTATCCAAATTACTTATTCCATATTTAATTTTAAGATCCTAAAGTTCACAGCCAAACAAATTTGTTATAACTCATTGTGAAACTCAAATTCGAGACTTTAATCTTATTACTAGCTTTTACTACTTATTTAATCTTGAGATTACTCAAAATTATTTTAATTAATTTTTTGACTTTCGTTTGCTAGTTAGGTTTGATTAAGGAGGCTTTGTGTATTCACAAATCATTCATGTATATTACACTTTTTCCATTTTCCATGGGCGCGGAGGATTTATCCAAATCATTTTTCCAAATGAACAAAAGTAATTAGATTGATCAGAAATTTTACATTTTATAAAAAAGTTCAAGGTTCAAGTCTTGCAACAATAATTTATCAACTATGCTACATCCCTTAATATAGTACCATCATTTTGATTCCTAATAAGGTAGAAGAGAGAGAGAGAGAAGAAAAAGAGATAGGGAGAGAAGGGATGAGGAGTGTGGATCTATCCCTTTACATCATGTCATTAGGAGTGCTCAATTAGTACTCCCAAACACTTTTCATGATTTATTCTACGCCCTGACTAGTGGGTTTCACTACTACAATTGGTTTATCAAAATCTTTAACGCAATATTTGGTTGAAGAATTTGAGAAAAAATTTAGAAAAAAGAAAAAAAAAAGTAGGTGAAATGTGAATAAAATATATCTATATTTCACTTAATTTTATACATTTTTTTATTTCTTTTTACAAATTCATTTTTAAATCTCCAACCAAACATAGTGTAAGTGGCTGAACTATAGGTTCCATGGAATGGAAGTGTTAAAATTGGTTGGTAGGGTTGGCAAATGTTTTTTTAATAATTTATTTTTTCCTTTTGCTTTTTAGAATTTAAAAAAAGAGGAGGATCCCCTCCAGTTTAGATTTTGAACTGAAGAGCACTATTTAGGCCGTTGGGCCTATCACAGGTCTCATTTCGATGATCCAAACTGTTCACTTTGTCGGACACTTCGTGTATTTCGTCCAAAAAAAAATTAAGTCAATTCGATAACTGTAACTTGTTAAATTTATTACATTTATCACTAAAAAAATGCTTAGTTTATTTTTAAAAACACAATTGTTGTTTATTTTTTTAGTGAAAAATCGAACAAGTTATAATTATCGAATCGACTTAATTTTTTTGTGAACGAAATATACAAAATGTCCGATAAAATAAACGATTCAGATTATTAAAATAGGGCCTATGGTGGGCAAACAGCTCCCTCAAATCCAAAATCTAGACTGGAAGGATCCTTCTTCTTTAAAAGACTACGACATTTGTTAATTGCTAGAATTTTATTTTTTTGGGTTATAGAGAAAGTTTGTGAAGTTTTTTAAACTTTTACTTTTTAGTGAGTGTTGGCTACATATTTTGTATAAGTCAATTGCAATTCGACGCGTGGCAGAATAAGGGTAATACAGGAAGACTATTCAAGTCTTCGATCATGATCGTACACGTGGCAGTTAGTATTAGTTATTACGAGATCTGAGTAGCATTGGATCAGCAAAGAGATGCAAAGTGATATGGCTTCAACGATTACTCACATTCAAATTCAAAATTATGAGGGAAGCCTAACTACAAGTGATGGCATAGTAGAGCTAATTACAAGGCAACATGATCAGCGATTATGGAGGAGCAGTTCGACGGTTAGAAATGCAGTTCGATGGTCATCCTTGAGAAGTATAAATAGTAGAAAAGGCCCCAGAAAAAAGGCCTAGACTCATATCCAAAAAATCAGTTTTATTCTACTTTATTTCCTTTCTAGTTTTACATTTCCTGTTCTTTACGTTTCTGCACTGCATTTCGTTCATAGGAGTAGATTTCAAGTAGATTGTTGCTATAAACCTCTATGAGGCTGATTCAGATCTTTGTAAGTCTTTCATTTTGCTTAATGAACTACTTCAACTGTTCTTTATTTACCCATTGTTCGTTTAATTCTCCTAACAAGGCCACAAGTAAAAGTCTTCTTCATTGAGGCTGAAAGAATTAAAACACAATCGTCTGATAATTGGTTAGCAATTGAATTTCTGTATGGATTGATTAATCCTTGTTGGCACGCTCATAATTACAATAATAACCTTCGAAAGCCAAAAAGCCAACATATATTTTTGGCACGCCCAGTGGGACTAATTGAAATGGCTAGACGTAGAAGACAATGAGAAAATGAACGCTTGAAAGAAGGCGTGGAAGGAAAGGTAGAAGTGCCCAATCCAGAGGATAATGTGATAACACATCCTGGGAAAATACCCAGTTTATCAGAACCTATGGTCGAACAGACCAGCACTTCAGAACAAGTACCATATGTTCATAATATTAGACGAGGCCAAGGAATTGGACCATCCACTGTTCCATCTACTCAGCCAATAAATCTATGCGGTGGCCTAGTAGATGTTATGGGACAGTAGTTAATGAATACAATAGAAAGATGGGCAACATCCTTTTTGGAACGAATGAATACCCACCAAAAAACAAACACAAGACACATGGAGGAAATTTCACCCTGAGCAAAGATTGGCTAGAGATAAACAGCCTATGCAAATTAATGGACATTCTAATGGTCAAACTAGTAATCAAAACTATGAAAGACCATCACCCCAATCTTGATATGAACTTATTTCGAGGCCTATAGCAGGTCAAAATGCCTCAGTACTTAACAGCGAAGCCACGCAAATTGGTGGATCTGGCCCATGACAAGAAAATGGCATAAGAATGGTTCTAAATCCCATGTTCAAAGCCATACCTGGCACGAGGGGGTTCATTAACCCCTTATTCGAATTTACACCCGGGGGGTTGGAAGGTTTTCCTACAAATAGAAGAGACACAACACCAGTTTCAGCACTTTTCGCAGGTCCTTTCGCAAGACAGGCTCAAAGGGGTTATCCACACCCCCAACAGCAACAGGCACCACAGGGACAACCAGTCCCAAATATACCACCTTATCGACCAAGAGGACCCCAGGCACAAGGTTGTCCACCAAACCCTTTGTTCGTCCCTCCAGTAGTGGTTCAGCAAGCACAAAATATAGTCCCTAGGGACCAAATAATATTGTTAGAGAGATGTGTGGACCGATGGCTCAGGGGGTCCAGACTCCCGTGTACAGGGAACCGTACCTAGAATGGGTAGATAGGGTACATGAATACCCAAGAGGTTTTAGGATACCAGATTTTGCCCTTTTTTGTAGGAATGGAAACCAGTCAACAGTGGAGCATATTGCCAGGTTTGCTGCTCAATGCGATGAAGTTACTAATAATGACTATATGAAGTTAAGATTATTTCCAAATTCTCTAACTGAAGGAGCATTTGTATGGTAAATTAACCTTACACCTAGCTCTATCCAAACGTGACAACAAATGGAAGAGACATTTCATGCCCAATTCTTCCAATCAGAGCCAGAGGTTTCCATGGCAGACTTGGCAAGATTGAGTCAAAGGCCTGATGAGAAGGTTACTCAGTTCATTGCTAAATTTAAAAAAGCACGAAACAAATGTAGGGTCATCCTACCAGAACCAGAATTCGTGAGATTGGCTCAAAATGGCTTAGAATTTAGGCTTCAAAAGAAGTTTGACTCAACTGAGTTCAGAGACTTGGTAGAACTAACTTATAAGGTGTCTAGGTATGAAGCATTACTAGAGGAGGAACAAGATCGAAATAATGCGTCATACAAGACATATTATAGAGATCCTAATTATGAGATTGATACAGCAGAGATTGTGAGGAAAGAACCTGTGATCTGTGAGGCATTAATTCATAAGAACACAACAATTGACCAGCAATTTAAAAAGAAAGATCTTCATAGGAAATACTCTTTCGATTTAACGAAAGCAGATGACATTTTTTACCATTTGCTTACGGCCAACTTCCATAAGTTACTAAAAGAAGTTAAAATTCTATCTCCAGATGAACTTAAAGGAAAAGTGTATTGTAAATGGCATAATTCTTGGTCTCACTCGACTAAAAATTGTATTGTTTTTCGAGACAGGATCCAAGAACAAATTCAGAAAGGAAGTCTAAAATTCTCAGCTAAAGCAGAGAAGGCCATGGGGATCGACAGTAATCCATTTCCAGAAGTTGGAGAAAGTGCAGCTAATGTTGTTGTACTAGACTTCCAGAATTTATCTTTGCAAGAATTGGAAGAGGTCAATGTACAAATGCATGTTGCCAGCCAGGCTACTGTTAAGAAAGACACTAGAGGTTTGTCAATTGTTGGACAAGGCTCTACAAGTCAGAGAAAAGACTCTAATGAAGAAGCACTGGATAATGATTCCTTAGAGACAGCAGTTATCCAAAGAATGTGTCCCAGGTGTAGGTTGAGCTAAAAGTGGTTGAAAGGGCTCCCGATTGACAGGAAGCAATACTACAGGGATGTGCAGAGACGTCCTAAACCAACCAGTGCTTATAACAAAAGGCCATATCCAACTGCTCCCAGGCAGCAGCCATTCATGGCTGAATTAGCAGCTACTAGAATGCAATTCAAAGGTAAGAGGCCTCTACATGAGTCCAGACCTATCAACTATTACAGAGTGGAGGGCAATCATCCTAAAAGAATGACTAAAATAAGCTCAGGTTATGGGATCAAAGCCAGAAATTGGCCCCCTAGACCAGCCTCACGCAGGACAGAAAGTGGCTACCTTCATCAAAGACCTGATTTAGGCCCAAAACATGAAGTCAAGGCCAAGCAATGGCCTTCACAGCCAACTTCGAAGGAGGAAAGAAACAGTTCAACAGCTGAGTCAGTAAGTTCGTGGGTACCTGGAGTTCCAGACTGGTTTGTGATGCAGAACAAACCTAGGGAAGTGTCTACCCAAAGAGATGTTGTTGGAAACCAAGGTAGGATGGTCAAACCTCCTTTGGTGGCTCCAAACAATTGGGTATTACTTAAACACCCAAAAGTAAAAGAACCAGATATGGTCCCGTAATTTCTAGATCACAGAGGAGGAAGATTCAGCGTAGGTACACTCAGTACCAAAAAGACCTAAAAGAAAGTGGAGAAAGCTTTTCATTGGGCCAGACAAAAGGAAAGAAGAATCCAAAGTCAGACCATACTCCAAAACCAACTCTACAAGACAAAATGGGTTGTAGTAGAGAACAATTGGCCAAAGTTCATTCTGAACTAAAAGCCAGAGAGAAGTCTAGTCTAGCAAGATTGGAGAAGGCTTTGATAGAGAGTAACAACGAGACAGAAGAAGAAGTTGACCTAGGCCAAAAGAAAGAAATGGTTGAGGAAGAAATGTTCGAAACCTTCATGGTTGAATAGACGTTTTTAGTTAAAAAGCTAGTCAAAAAAAACCATTCGAAGGAGTTTGCTAGTAATGAAGTGCCAGAATGCAGCATGGAAGATGCATCTGAAGTAACTAAACAAGGTGGCCAAGAGGAGAAACAGGCACAGCCAACCATCCAATTTGGCTCGTTTCCTCCAGTATCAGTGAATATGGTACACATATTACCGCATGAATTCCAAGCTGGAGATGAGAACCAAGAAGGTCAAGAAATTGACCCAATTCCAGTCTCTAGTGAAGACTCACAAGTGAGTATGGTACAAGATGAATTCGGAATGGCTACCCCAATAGAAACTGAATACGAGAGTGAAGAAGAGGTGAGTATTAACCTCCCATATCTTTTTGAGTATCCCTCGAACTCTATGACACAGCATGTCAAGCCTTTGTATATCAAGGCCTTCTTCGATGGAATACAATTGAGCCGAGTCTTGGTGGATAATGGGACAGTAGTGAACTTACTACCGAAATCTTCCTTAAAGAAACTAGGGAAAAGAAACCCCAAGTTAATCCCAACCAGCACAACCATTGCTGGCTTCGCTGGAGACAAACAAATAGCTCAGGGAATTCTGCCCATCAACCTGAGCGTGGGAACCAGGGACTGCATGACGGCATTCTTCATTATCGACAGCAATGCTAAGTACAATACTTTGCTTGGTAGAGTTTGGATTCACACTAACAAGTGTGTGCCTTCCTCTTTGCATCAGAAAATAATGATAGCCTAGGACAATGGAGAGAGAGAAAGAGGAAATTGATGCAGATCCTCAACCCTTCATAGCCTGTGCAGACTTCGCGGAGGCCAAATTGTATATTGAGGGAGTGACACCACTCAGTATACTAAGAAAACCTGATGGCTCAACCGAAGTGACGGCTGATGAGGAAGTGACACACGTGAAGCACTTAGTCCAAGAGAGTGTTGATGAAGAGGTTGTCGTTAAGGATGACAATGATGCCTGGTTGTAGGCAAAGAAATGAAGCCCAAGAAGCCAAGTCTTTGGCTCTAATTAAGTTCTCAATATTGGATGTAAAATCAATAGTCCAGAAAGTGCAAGAGCAAGAGAAAGAAGCTATGATAATTGGCTGCAAGCAGGAGCAGCAACAGGTTAGAGTTTTGGTCCTTGATAAATTCTGTGCATTGGACATTGAAACAAAAGTTCAGGAGATACAGGAAGAAGAAACCTTATGGACAGACTTTGTCTATGAGGATGAGGGTAAAGATGTTGAATCAAAGAACCTGGGAGCAGAACAAAGTAAAGAGATTGCTTCGAAGGCAGAAAGAATCAAAGAAGGAGCTTCAGTAAGTTCTTAGATACAAGACCCCTTAGAAGAAGTAAATTTAGGGGAAGGTTCTATACAACAGCCTACTTATATAAGTGCTTGGTTGAATGCTCTTGACAGGGACTAGTTTTTGGTTGTTCTGAAGAAATATAAAGAATGTTTTGCATGGTCTGATAATGAACTACCAGGATTGGATAGGTCATTAGTAGAACATAGGCTTCCTATAAGGCCTAATTTCAAGCTATACAAGCAAAAACCAAAAATAATGAGTCCAGAAGCGATTCAGAAAGTTAAGGAGGAAATTCTTAGACTACTCAAGACAGGTTTTATTAGGACAACCAGGTATGTCGAATGGTTATCCAATATTGTGCCTGTAGTTAAGAAGAATGGTAAAATGAGGGTATGCATTGATTTCATAAACTTAAATCTAGCAACTCCAAAAGATGAGTATCCTATGCCTATAGTAGATTTGTTGGTAGACAGTTCAGCAGGGCATCAAATTTTATCAATGATGGATGGGCACTCTGGTTATAACCAAATCTATATTGTAGAGGAGGATGTCCACAAGACAGCATTCAGATGTCCTGGGAATATTGGCACATTTGAATAGGTTAAAATGCCATTTGGCCTAAAGAATGCTGGGGCTACATATCAGAGGGCTATGAACACTATCTTTCATGACCTCATTGAAGGGTATTTAGAGTGTTATATTGATGACATTGTAGTGAAATCCCAATCCATAGAGGAGCATCTGTTTCACTTAGAAGCAGCTCTTGAAAGAATGAGAAAGTTCAAGTTGAAACTCAATCCTCTTAAATGTGCTTTTGGCGTATCATCTGGAAACTTCTTGGGCTATGTAGTACACAAGAAAGAAATACAGATTGATCAGAATAAAGCCAAAGCCATCATTGAAGCCAGACCTCTATCAAGCTAAAAGATGAAGAGGAATTTGTGTGGACAGCAGAGCATCAAATTGCTTTCGAAGGAATCAAAGCCTACTTGGCCATCCCTCTAGTGCTGATGCCACCAAAGGGTGATAAGCCCTTGAAGTTGTACATAGTTGCAGCAGAAGATTCATTGGGAGCTTTTTTAGCCCAAGACAATAAAGAAGGCGAGGAGCAAGCTGTTTATTACCTTAGTAGGTTTCTAAATTCTTGTGAATGTAAATACCCAGCTGTTGAAAAGTTGTGCCTTGCATTGTATTTTGCTACAATAAAATTAAGATACTATCTTTTACCTACAACCGTCTTGGTAATTGTAACCAAAGATTTGGTTAAGTATATATTATCTAAACCTATGTTGAGGGAAAGAATTGGCAAATGGATACTAACCTTATCAGAATTTCATTTAGAATATGTTCTCCAAAAGGCAGTAAAATGACAAGTTTTAGCTAATTTCTTGGCAGACCATCTATCTCAAACAGAAAGCCAAGAGATAATGAAACTTGGTATGGCCAGTGTTGAACTATGGCAAATGTGGTTCGATGGATCAAAAGTCAATGGTCTAATTAGAATTGGTGTGGTAATTAAGTCACCACAATGAATAGAAACCGCGCATGATTTCAGAGTGGATGAAATTACTTGTTCCAATAATCAAGCTGAATATGAAGCCTTAATAATGGGACTGGAAATTCTTATTATATTACAAGTTCATGTAGTTGACATATTTGGAGATTCTCAATTGGTGGTTAACCAAGTGAAAGAGATTTTCAAATGTCAAAATATAAGCATGTTGTCATACTATGTTGTTGCATTACATCTGCTTTCTCAATTTTAAATAGCAAATGTAACTCATGTCCCAAGATTCTTGAATAATAAAGCTAATGATGTGGCTCAGAAAGCTTCGAATTTCAAGAGAAAGGATAATACTCAAAGGGACATAAGCCAAACAACATATCAGAAATTAATAGCACCCTTAAATAAAGGAATGTGGTCCTGGAAGTCAATCATAATGACTTACAAGAGCAAGATTGGAGGCATCCAATAATGCAGTATCTGACTGGCCTAACTTCGAAAGCTAGTAGAAAAATTAAATTGTAGTCTATGCAATACATAATGTATGATAATGCTCTCTACAAAAGAGGGAGAGATGGTTTATTGTTAGAATGTTTAGGCCCAAAGAAGCATTCACAGCTATGGCTGAGATTCATGAAGGCATCTATGGTGCTCATCAGCCTGGTATGAAGATGAGATGGTTGCTTCGAAGGCATTCTTATTATTGGCCAACTATCCTTAAAGACTGCATAGAATATGCAAGAGGTTGCCAGGCATATCAAAAGCATGGCACAATAAGGCACGTGCCCATAACTAATCTGCATGCAGTAGTGAAGCCTTGGCTATTTAGAGGATGGGCCATGGATATGATGGGGAAAATACACACACCCTCTTCGAAGCATCATTGTTTCATTTTAGTGGTCACTGATTACTTCACTAAGTGGGTCGAAGCTAACCCATACAAGGTTGTAGACCAGACTGTGGTCATTGGATTCATTAAGGATTTAATCCATAGATTTGGTATCCCGCAGATTATAACTGTTGATAATGGGACTGTATTCGATAGGAAGATGGTAAAGTCTTTTGTGGCAGAGTTTGGAATTAGCCTTGTTAATTCCACCCCCTATTATGCACAAGCCAATGGTCAAGCTGAATCATCTAATAAATCCTTGAAAAAATGAATACAAAAGGTTATGGAAGACAATCCTAGGGATTGGCATAACTTATTGTTGGACGTATTGTGGGCTTATAGAACTTCTCCAAGTTCAAGCACAGGAGTCACTCCCTATGCCTTGGTATATGGGCATGATGCAGTATTACCTGTGGAGATTAATGTTAAGTCCTTAAGGGTAAGATGTCAAGACCAGTTAGATCTTGAGCAATACCATCAGAGTATGTGCTTGGAGTTAGAAAGCATAGATGAAACTAGAATTCTGGCATTAAATAGCATTTTTTTCCAAAAGAAGAAAGCAGCTAAAAGCTATAATAAAAAAGTCAAACACATTGGCTTTGATGAAGATGATTTGGTATGGAAGACAATACTCCCAATAGAAATTAAAAGCCATAAGTTTGGCAAATAGTCACCTAACTGGGAAGGACTATATCAAGTTCATAGAGTCCTGCCTTTTGGAGCATACCATTTGAGAAATTTGAATAGATATGTACATTCCAAAAAGATTAATGGCAGATATTTGAAACCTTATTTTCCAACTATATGGGAAACACAAGGAATAGAATAAATGTTGAGTAAAAGAACATGAGAATATTCAAATGATAAATAAGAATTTGCCTTTTATAAAGAATTGAATACATTCTACCATAAATTGGCCCAAAAGTCATTACAATGTCTCAGTTGTTCTTTTACAATAGATGTTCTATTCTTAAATGATGAGAACAACTGGATGGTTGTGGTCATTTCCTGCTTTCGGTCAGCCAGTCCTTGATTGGTAATCTGCAACTTGGTGTCAGTTTGGATTAAAGCCTGGTTAACTACAGATAGCTCCTCCTCAAGTTGAGCTTTCTTCTCTAGTAGTTGAGTTAGAAAGTGGAAGATAGAGGAATGTTGTTCCTTTAGCTCTGATACTTCAGTATGTACTGTGGAAACAAAGCTCTGGCCTCTAACCAATTTCTCCTCTGCAGCCTTGGCAGCATGGCAAATGTCGATGTAAAAGTCAATAGTGGCTGCTGCTTGAGATAGATGACTTGAGACAGTCATACTGGATTGCTCAACGATTTTGCAACACTGAAGGAAGCCATTTCTTATTATAGGCTTCTGTAAGGCCTCAAAAGGGATCCTCAAAAAGGATGTCAACAGCTCCAGGCAGTTGTCCAAGTCTATCAGAGGCGAAGAAGGCTTACTACTGGTGGAAGAGCTCTCAAAAATTTCTAGCAAGGAGTCAGCCAGAACTAATGGCTCGGTCTCATCATTAGCTATTGGAGAGGTGGAAAGTATGTCGAAGAGACTAGCTAGTCTCACTTCGAAGATGTTTACCTCATCCATGGACATGAATGATGCATAAAGAGCCTTAGTGGAAGGCACAAAGGACTGCATAGGGATAGGAGAAATAGGTAGAGCATCTTCAACAGTTTCTATAGTTCTAGCCACCAATAAGTCGAGGGAAGAGGGGCTGGAACTAGGCAGAGATAATAAACTATGAGTTAGAGAGCTGTCAACACCCTCTATAGGGGAATCAGCTACCATCAGAGAAGGAGCAGCAGCTGGAATTCCCTTAGGAGGAGGAGGAAAAACAAGGCTTGAAAGAGAATTAAATTGAGATAAATCAAAAGTCAAATGAAGGAGATATGGAGTTAAGCCAGAAGGGAAAGGAGCAGGAATACTGGGCCTCAAGGAGGGTACAGAGAATGTAGGCCTAGGAAGTGGAAGTGTTATCTGAATATATTTCACATTTTGCAATTGATCAACTTCAATTGAAACTGAGGAAATCCTTATTGGAAGAATAGGCTCAATAGTTATTGCTGCAAAAGAAGAAGTACGAAATAATGTCAAGTCTTAATACCAAGAATTTGACAAAAGAATAAAAGAGCAAAGGCATGAAAGGAATTACTTGTTTCAGAAGTGATAGCAACAATGGGAGAGCTACGAAGGGAATAGTGCTCAGCAATGTGTTGCCTTCTTGCAGTTTCCCTTTGGATTGCATCAGCAACAGCAGCTTCATCTCTTAATAATTACTGCTGCTGTCTCTTTTCAACTCTTTGAAAAACAATTATTTCTCTGGAATGTTCCTCTTCTACTGTTTTGGCAGCCGCCTTATGAGAAAAGTCTTCGATCAAATCAGAAGGAGAGACAGTCATCTTATTTCTTTTTCTTCTCGGTGATGGTATTTCTTGCTCTTTCTCAGTCTCTCTCTCTTCAATCTGGGATTCAGACTTTTCAGGAGTAAGTTCCTTTTCTGCTACGTTGGCAGTTGTCTCATGAGAAGGGTCTTCGACCAAAATAGAAGGAGAGACAATTATTTTTGCCCTCTTCGTTCTCTATAATGGTATTTCTTGTTCTTCCTCCGTCTCTTTCTCTTCAGTCTGAGATTCAGATTCTTCAGGAGGGAGTAATAGTTTCCTTTTCTTTTTCTGTTTTTGTTTGAGAGTAGCTAAAGTTTCAGTTCTTTTAGGAGATTCCTCTTATAGAGATCCTGAACCAAGAGATATGAATGTAAAGGAAACAAACAAAAGAGTCTAAAAGTAAAGAAACATGAAAATACTTACCCTTTTTTGAAGCAGCTCTGGTAACTCTAGTAGGAGAGGGTAAGGTAGCAATAGCAGTTGTGGTAGCTGTGGAAAGAGAGGGAATGTTCTCAACCGTTATTGATTTAGCCTTCGAAGGCACTCCTAACCCTATCAACAAATCATGAGGGTGTATTGATAGGCGCACTTCCATATTGGTTGTCCACCAGTTTTGAAATCTTTTCAAAGCCAAGCCAGAAAGAAAGAAGGGGACAAACTTAAACTCACTCAATTCATTCAACAGTTTAAATGTTGCCTCTTCTAGTTTTGAGTTGGGTATTCTCAGGTCTCTGGCTGTAAGATTGACATTCGAGAGGCTGCAAAGTGGAATGGGAATCCCCTGAGTAAACCCAAATTGTCTGGCAAATTGAGAAGGGCAGTATACCTCAGTTATACACTTATAAGCTCGAGGGTTTAAAGTGCCAATGAACAGCTCCCACGGTAGCAAAATAGAAGCCCACATATCTTTGTGGGGTGGGATGGAGCACTCCTTATCAGCTAAGAATGTTTGCAGCCAAGCAGGTCCTTTGTTGGCATCAAAGAGGCAGAAGAAGGTGGCAGACGGAGAAATAGGAAGTTGGTGAAAAAAGGTAAGGTAATAGGCAAAGGAAGCAGGATGAAGAGCAATTCTAGCATATTTCTCCCCATAAGTGCTAGGGTCCTGAACAAGGAATTTTAAGCATTTGGGATACAAATCAGTGAAGTAAGCGAAGAGCCAGAGTTAGAGCACCCAAAAGGGGCCTCCTTGATTGATATCAAGAGGTTTCTCACAAAACTGGGAGCAAGCCCTATAAACATGGCCTAAGAGATATGGGGCCATGGCTATGATTTTCTTCAAAACAAGGGCCTTCACAAGTAGGGCGAGTTCAGGCATAATCCGTTGAGATGATGTACAGAAGAGAAATTTACACAACCAGTATAAAATAAAGGAAAAAAGTTCTCTATCTCTCATGGGGCCTACCCTTTCGTTTTCAGCCTTTACAAAGTCACTGTAGGAGGAATTTAAGGGTGGAAGAGGAAACTTAACAGAGAGGTCTGGGTAGCTAGGAGTAAAAAGAGTGCCAAGGGGTGAGAGCCCTAAGAGATGGCAAATATCAAGAATGGTGGGGGCTATCATGCCACATCGAAATTGGAAAAAATTAAAAGCTATATTCCAAAAGCAAAGAGCAATAGGAATCAAAAAAGGGTCTTCAAGAATGATAAACCTGGAAAGATGGAGGACAATGAGAATACAGAGTTCTTGCAGATCATCTTCTCTCGCAAGCACAACTCTATCATACCATTCCTCCCATTCAGCTCTCAATATCGGCCAGCAACGGTGAGGTCGGGTCATTCTCCAATTTCCCCAGTCGAGCCCCCCTTCATAGAGAAGAAAATGGTCTTCCAAGAGAGGGTATAAACCTGGAAGTTGAGCAGGAGCTTCTCTAAAGATGGGACCTAAGACATATTCTTGTTTGTTGCTATGGTGAGGAACAAAAAGGCGTCTATCTATGCCACTTGACCCATCAGCTGTTAACTTAGCGATCTCTTCATCAATACACCTTTTCAAAGCCATGGTTGGGCTTATACGATCGGTAGCGAGCACTTTTAGAAAGGAAGAATTCATTAGTAGCAAGCAGCGAGGAAGAAAGGGCTAACAGGAGGGAAGGGTTTGTGTGTTAAGCGAGCGAGTGATTTCAGAACACGAAATAAAAGGGTTTTAAAAAACCTTTGTGCTTGGAAAATATATCGCGTAATTCGTTAAGTACTAAAATTACAGATACAAAGAGTTTTCTTCAATATTGATACTTTTGGAGGGAAAAACACATTCCAGATGTTGATACCAGCTTCGAAGTAAAATATTTGACTTCGAAACCAGATTTTGGCGCCAAAAGTCAAATAACAACGGCTTCAAAACTGAGAAGCTGGCTTCGAAGTAGATTCCATACCTAAAGATGTAAGAATGCTCAAGTATTTGTTTACTTCAAAGGGATTAAAGACCTGTTTTAGGTTTCTTAATGAAAGTAATGTCCTTCGAAGCAAAACTTAAGACCCCTTAAGGATGGGAATTGGTGTTCGAAACATCAAAACCAATAGTTGGTTTATATATACAGAAAGAGATTGTCTTTTCGGACTAAAACAGTGCAACCCTCAAAAAGGGCTTCCATATTTTTGAAAGTATAGACTGCTGTTCGAAGCAAAAATGATCAATTTAAAACTGATTGATCGTACTAACCATGACCATATTTTGATTATGATTAAAACAAGCTTTAAAGGTCAAGATTGTTAAATTCGAAGCACTGATTCTAAATAAAAATCAGCAAAGACTGTCAACTGTAATCTATAAATTGGAAAAGTTCATGTTGGTTTTTAGTGTTTCATTTAAAACGATTGAATCCGGATTCGAAGGATAAGATTGTTCAGTTTGAAGCCCTAAATTTGCTTTTAAAGACAAACGGAGACAAAATCAAACAATGCCAAACAAAGAGAAAAGTCTTAGTTGTATTAAAAGCAAAAGCAATTACATCGAATGGCCCTCTTTGGGTTCAAATTCGAGCTCATAAAAGTAAGGAATAGAATAAATAACAAGATCATGGAATTTGGTCCAGCTATGGTCAATGAATTTATGTTCTTTCTTTATTTTATCCTCTATTTTTTTCAGGATTGGCTGCTGAAGTTGATGTGCTCTCACTTGATAAAAGAGCTCTTCAGCCTTTATTTTGAACGCTGTTTCTTTCAATCCTTGTTCCAGTTCGTCTATATCCAAGTCATCCCAGTACGCAGAGTCTTTATTCTTGAAGTCATCAAATTCTTCGATGAGGTTCTCTGCTTCGTACTGGGCATGAATTTGAAGGGATGAGAGTTGGTCCAAAGATTGGGTGGTGGCCATAGAAGTTCGATGCCAGTGAAGAAGCGATGGAAGTTGGTCCAAAAACATGTGAAGCTCTGCTTGGGCGAGGGGGTTGAGGACGTGACCCCAAGTCAGAATATCACAAGCCCATCGAAAGTTCTTGAGAGGAACATCGTCCTCAAGAACATTGAAAGGCAAGTGAGAAAAGGCCTCAAGCAGAAGTTGGGCTTCCTTCCGCTCAGCTGGAGTAGGGGAAAGTGGAGGCTTGTAAGGAGGAAAGACCTTATCCGCGGAGAGGGCAAGCCTCAATTTCTCTATCCAGCAAGGATTTGGCGGAGGAGAAAGTATGGAAGCTTCCATTTCGGGAGAAGGAGCAAGGGCAGAAGGAACAAGGGCATTAATATAATCGAGCCAGTCAGAAGAGCAAAGCTTCGCCTTCTGAGCTAAGAACGATGGGTTGTACCCTTGTGCCTTTTCTGGGCGTCGGGTAGCGTGCACTATCTTTGTAGGCATGGAGGATGTGTACCACGCTACAAGCAAATTGTCCTCTAAACTGCATCGGTGGTCGATGGGCACGTAAGGATAAACTACCGAGCTTCGCGCATAGGCAGGAAACTCTAAAGGGTCAGTGAACTCGACAAAGTGATGGTTAATTCACTCCCTTAAATCACAGGCCTCAGGTTCCGACCAGCTTGCCCAGTTAGAAGCCCCAGAGGAAGAAGAAGCCATAGCCTCATCCCATACAGAGGGCTGTGAAGAAGAACTTCCCATGTCCATATTTTCAACCTTCTGAATCAAAGGATTGAGGCCAGTTTGCTCGTAGTCCAAGGGTGAATCAAAAAAAGAACTTCCCATGTCTTTATTTGTAACTTTCTGAATCAAAGAATTAAGGGCAATGTGTTCGTAGTCCAAGGGTTGATAATTTGCAAAGGCTTCCATGACTTGAATATAGGAAGGTGGGTAAAGATGGCTAATTAATGCATGGAGGTTCTTTCGAGGAGGAACAGTATCATCAAATGACTCTTCGTGTGCTCGATCAATAGAGGAGAAAATTGATTTGGCCATAAAATGTATTAGTCTGTTCGAATCCTAAGGTGGTGGGGGTGCTCAAAAGATTGAAAGAGAGTTTAATGCAAATGATGAATGACGGTTGCATTTCTGGAAGAATGCAAAGCCGATACACGTTCTAAGACGTGGATAAAAGACCTTGATCCACTAATATCACCAAGTATTGGGTATATTAGTGCGGGGGGTAATATTGGCTGCATATTTTGTATAAGCCAATTGCAATTCGACGTGTGGCAGAATAAGGGTAATACAGGAAGACTATTCAAGTCTTCGATCATGATCGTACACGTGGCAGTTAGTATTGGTTATTGCGAAATCTGAGTAGCATTAGATCAGCAAAGAGATGCAAAGTGATGTGGCTTCAATGGTTACTCACATTCAAATTCAAAATTAGGAGGGAGCCTAACTGCAAGTGATGGCATAGTGGACCTAATTACAAGGCAACATGATCAGCGATCATGGAGAAGCAGTTCGACAGTTAGAAATGCAGTTCAATGGTCATCCTTGAGAAGTATAAATAGCAGAGAAGGCCTCAGAAAAAAGGCCCAGACTCAGATCCAAAAAATCAGTCTTATTCTACTTTATTTCCTTTCCAGTTTTACGTTTTCAGTTTTTACATTTCCTGTTCTTTTCGTTTCTGCACTGCATTTCGTTCATAGGAGTAGATTTTAAGTAGATTGTTGTTGTAAACCTCTACGAGGCTAATTCAGATTTTTGTAAGTCTTTCATTTTGCTTAATGAAATACTTCAACTGTTCTTTATTATCCATTGTTCGTTTAATTCTCCTAATAAGGCCACCAATAAAAATCTTCTTCATTGAGGCTGAAAGAAGTAAAACACAATCGTCTGATAACTAGTTGGCAATTAAATTTCTGTAAAGACTGATTAATCCTTGCTGGCACGTTCATAATTACAATAATAACCTTTAAAAGTCAAAAAGCCAACAGTGAGCAATTATCATAATGGCCTTATAAATATTGTAGTAAATATTGTAGAGCCCTAATCAACATAACCAACAGACATAATGAAATTTCTTAAACTATTGAAGTCACCTTTAAACAAATCTGCCTTTTTTTTTTTAAATCTCTGTAAATTTGTGATTTGTAGATTGCCATCCAAATCAATCTAATTCAGAGCTTGTATAGGAATTAACTTTCTTAATGATTTATTGAATTTTTGCAAAAAGATATATAAAAAAAATAGAAAATAATTTGACAATTTATAATGATTTTTTTAACTAAAATGGTTGATTCCCAAACCTGAGGCGTTCAAGAAGCATCCCACCCTCAATACTAACAGAAAATTTATACAATTTTTTATTGTTATAAATAAAATGATGTGGCTGAATTAGAATCATATATTTTAAACAAAACACCCATATCAATGACTCCTTCAAATAAAAAAATGACCCTCAATTTTAAAAATATTATCAACATATTATTTTAGATTTTTTTTTTTTTTTTTGGGCATAAATGTTTTATAAGTGTAGACTTTTCCTAAGTCACTTTTTATCAATGCTTACAATATTTTTTCTATTAGATTGCAAATTAAGAGAATTGCATCTAGACAATTATATTCCAACAATTATAAAAGCCCAACAACCAATCTAACAAAGAGACTCCATAATGGAAAATGAATAAACAACACAACAAAGTTCAAAAACCAACTCAACAACAACAACAACAACAAAAAAGAAGTCCATAATATAGGAGAGAAATTAATAATTATTATCTTTAAAAAAGTCCATAATAACTTAATAAGGGAGAAATTATTAATTATTATCTTTAACTAGGATTAATTCTGTGGCCTCTCAGATAGAATTGTACAGAAATAATCAACTGATCTTGATAGAGTAATTTAATGTTTACAATTAAATAAAATAGTGATTCTTGCATCTTACCAAAGTAGGGTCTGTCCCCCCTAGTGATTGAAAAGCATTGCATCATTCTATTCTAGCTAGTTAGCAAATTATCATCACAATAATGAGTAATATTTATCATGATTTGGACCATGCAACTAGCCTTAGATAAGGTGAGGGACCTAGTCTCACTCCATGGAAATATATACACGTAAAGGGAAAATAAAGGCACAGACTTTATGAAGCATCAATTATGAATGGAGCACTTAATACAACTCCTCCTTCCTTGATTACAATATCATTACTCAACCCATGATGTACATTTATTTATATATAAGCTCAATTTGATTCACTTAAGTCCAAATCAAGCATTCATAAAGATTAACTCCTAAACCAAACTTAAAAGAACCATCACACAATCTATAGTTAATGTGAAGATTGCCCTAATCAATCAAATTATTAAATGATCAGAATTCAGTAGAGTCCGTGAGATTTATTAGTCAAAGTGAGGAAAAAAGAGATGGCAAAATTTTATTTATTAATATATGACGAAAAATTGTAAATCAGTGAAAAGAAGTAAAAGTAATCTATAAAAATATCGAGATATAAATAGAGTTGCGTTGTAAGATAATAGTTTTCATTTGCACTAAAGCACAAATCCACCTGCACTTTCATATTTTTACAAATAAGTAGATAGAAATAAAAATAATTACAAAAATATGAATATGCAAGTAAAGTTTGTATTCTGATGTAAAACAGACTACAATTTCATTTGCACTATAGCACAAATCCACTTGTACTTCCATATTATTGTAATTACTTTTAGAAAAATATTTCCAAAAGAATTTTTCACAATTTAACTCACAATAACCAACTAGGCCTAGCCTACTTGGCCACCATGCCTTCCTGTCATGGGTTCAATTTCCCTTAAAATGGTTGAATTAAGAATGTGCAAATATTTAGGTGTTTTGCCAAGAATGGAAAAGTTTAATCACTAACATTTGCCGATAAAAAAAAAAAAATCAATTTAACTCACAATAATATAACATAACAAATTTAATTTTTAATTTGTCACACATTCAATTATATAGAGCATATTTCCTTTATCACATCATTGTAAATACATTTAAAGATCAAATTATGAATTTATACCGCTTTTCAATTAGTTTCAAGAAATTGGTTTAGTTTCTCATTTCTCAACCCTACACTCAGATTCTTAATCATTTCAATTGTCAATTATTTAACTACTATCCTCTACGATAGTTTTTTTTATTATGATCAATTAAAATTTGAATTTCAATACATCAATTGAGTGTTCACATATCTCATGAAAAAGAGAGGGAACACAAAAGGGGAAGAGGGACATTCTTGTAATCCAAGAAAGAATTTTCCGTTAAAGTTCGGAAGGAAAACTAGAGAAAAGAAAATAAAAAAGAAAAAGTGAATTTTCACATTAACATGCCACACACACGAGCCAAACTGTTTTTTCGCATCCCCACGTGTAACCGGAAACCCGTTCACACGTAACCGGTTACCAGTCAACATGCCGCGTTATTAAAAGCGTCGACTATTTCGCCGGACCACTCGGCGGTCTTTTTTTTCACAACGGTCCCATTCCACAGCTGACATATTATTTTGTAGTAGGTTGGGATATTATATCTCTGAGTTTTATTTTAATGATTTAATTTTTTATTATTATTATTTTAAAAACTATTCATATAAAAAATTTAAATTGATTTATTAATTTTAATTATATTATTTTGTTATATCTAACTTTAAATTTTGATTTTAAATGAATGATTTATTTTTTAAATCATATTTATCGTTTTTGAAATTAAATGTAGATAAATCTGTTAGATTAATATGATTTTTCATTAACGATCCACATAAAAATTTGCAAATTGAACGAATTTGATTACCGATACAAAGCTTACTGTAATGAGTCTAATTGGACTATCCAGTTGATTGGACAAAACGATCATGCATCATCGTATTTTTATAAAATTTCTAATTTTTCTGGTTGTGTTGTTCTTTTTTTGACAACAAAATACGTTAGCAAAAGTACATAATCAAACTATTCGAATTTAAAGTTAAAATAAAATGACATTCAAATCATACACCTTGAAATGTGATAATTAATTTTAGAAAAATGCTTAATAACTCGAATTTGTATGGTATTCAAGTCATGAAAATTCAAATTACCAAACATTATTATTAATTTTATTTAAGTATAGACGTTAAATTACCAAAATATAACCATTACAGGGAATTCTGATCCACCACCACATGGAAGGCTGAATCTACCAGATAACTTCTCCAAATAGACACTGGTCCGAATACGGTGTCCACCGGCAGTTGCCGGTCACCTCAAGGTGGATAACTTCCTTAAGCCAACCTGTTCTCCAAAAAAACGCCACTGAAAACAACAAGTACCCCTTCAAAGTCTCTCTCTTCACACTTAAAAACCCCAAAAACCAAACAGTCACACTCTCTCTTCTCTCTCTCTCCCTCTCTCTCTACACTCTTGCGTAACAAAACTGCACTTGAAACAGGCTTGAAATGAAGAAGAATCTGTGCTCCTGATCAATCCATGGAGAAGAAGAAACAGGAGCCAAAAACCGAAAATCCGATGGCGAATTCGACATTTTCTGATCAGATTCAGACGAGCTTCCCTTTATCGGGCATCTTCGACATGCCATGTGAGGTAGAAAAAGGCTCTCTAGGCTTCATGGACATGTTAGGTATCCAAGATTATGGTTCATCATCTTTATTCGATCTGTTCCAAACTCCGGCGATGCCGCCTCAACCGCTCCTATCACCGACACTTCCCGAGTCGTCGGAGGTGGTGAATACTCCGGCGACACCTAATTCTTCGTCGATCTCTTCGTCGTCAACCGAAGCAGCTAATGATGATCAGACTAAAACAACAGTAATGGAAGATCAAGAAGACCAAGATCAAGAGAAGTCGAAGAAACAGTAAGCTTTTTTATTTGTCATTTATGTCACCAGTTCTACTGCGAACACAGAAATCTATCACTGAATCAGATACAAAATATACTGACAGAATTTTACGAGATTTGTTAGTGGATTCAGTTGTGAAAAGATTTATCAATTTATGTGTCTGGTAGTGTGATGGTTTCTGTGTTCATACACTAATTCCTGCGTTCAGACCAGTTTTGGATGAAACATAGAAAGAAAAAGTAATAATTAAGAAAACCCATTGAAGGGATAAGAAGATTGGTTATGGGTTGTCTGTTTCCTTTCCAGAAAATCTAAATATGTGGTGGATTTGATTGATATTTTATGATTTAGATCTTTTCTTCTAAAAGTAAAGATTTTCTCTTTTTCTTTTTTCTTTGTGGGTTTAGGTTAAAACCCAAAAAGAAGAACCCAAAAAGGCAAAGAGAGCCGAGATTTGCGTTCATGACAAAGAGTGAGGTTGATCACTTGGATGATGGGTATAGATGGAGGAAGTACGGCCAAAAAGCTGTGAAAAATAGCCCTTTTCCAAGGTATAATACCATCACAGATTTTCCAATGTTTTGGTCCCCCTTTTTGTTTGATATATGATTTTCTTAATAGTCTTCTAGATTGAAAACAGTGTGATGATTCTACTGAATCTAAGCACTGTTATTATCATTATAGTTCTTTTTTTTTTGTTTGTTTGTTTTTTGTTTGGTGGGTCATGAAATGTTTTTACAGGAGCTACTACCGATGCACTACTGCAGCATGTGGGGTGAAGAAGCGAGTGGAGAGGTCATCTGACGATCCATCAATCGTCGTCACAACTTATGAGGGCACACACACCCATCCGTGCCCGGTGACGCCACGTGGTAGTATCGGAATCATGCCAGAAAGTGCCATTTTTGGTGGTAGTTGCGGTGGCGGTGGTGGTTCCTCTTTTGTTATTCCACAACCTCATCACTATCAACATCACCACCACCAACAACCCTATTTTCACAACCCAACACCTACTTTGAACTTTAGCACTACTACTACTACTAATTCCTCATTTCCAAGTTTTCTTCAAGAAAGACGGTTTTGCCCCTCTCCATCTTCTCTGCTTAGAGATCATGGACTTCTTCAGGACATCTTACCTTCACAGGTGAGAAAGGAGCCAAAAGAAGAGTAGAAGGAGTTTACCTGTTATTATCGGTATCCACGGTATGTAATTCTGATCTTACTGACTGATCATCTTGAGGTTTGTTGGGTTATCTTTAGATAAGAACCCTAATTTACCATCATATAGACACCTCTTTGAACATCATTGTAAAACTCAGGCCTTTAGCTATGGAGGACTAGCTAGCTAGTTTTATTTCTTAATTTGTTCTTTCTTTGTGTTATTCTTTGTACTTAGAGATCTTTTATAATTATGGAGATTTTGAGCTTTTGTATATATTCTCTCTTTATATTCTTAGTTGTATCAATTCTCATTCTTATTCTTCTTCTTTCTTCTAGTTCTCATTTGGTTGGGTTCCAACTTCCAACTACATTGATATTGTCTAGGGACATGTATTACTCAGAATAATTAGGGTTAAATCTACTGGGGTTACGGGCTAGAACTCGCTACCTCACTAAGGAGATCATGGTTGGACTCCTCCCTTCCCCTTCAATACACCAAAAAAAGAATATTTAGGGTTTGTGATTCTCCACTTAGTAAGTTGGTAGCACCTTTTTTTTCAGTTTTGTGTGTTATGAGAACCTCAGGACTTGATTAGAGGAAATGTAGACAAGATTGAACTTGGGAACTTGATGATGTACTCATTGCATTGAAAGAAGGTGAGGAAACCCTAAAAGTGGAATGATTATGTTTGATACGTTGAGATGTGGAGCAATAATAGTTTATCATGAAAAACTTGTCAGAAAATGAAGTGTTTAGCCAATCAGGTCTAAACAAGGTTTCATATTCAAACATACATAACTGCATTGCATTGGAATACGGATCAATATTTGTTGTGACTTAGTTGATATCGAATTGTATATGTTGATATGTAGGTGAATGTAGATATACATTTAAAATTCAAATTTTTAATACAGATCAGTGGATATTTGAAATAATTCATAATAGATGTGGCTCATATTATATTAAGTTTGAATTTATATAAGATATTTTTAATGTAATTTATTATAAGTTAAAAATTAATAAATCAAAAAGCAAAAGGCAAAAGTCAAAAGTCAGAATACCTATTTTTCAATTTTTCACGTAATCAACTTTTATTCTAACTGATTTAAGCTGTTATACAGTTCATTTGCCGTCAACTTTTCAAACTACTTTCTTACTATTTTCTAAATTTTCCAACCATGTATTCTCCACTTTTCTATGCTCTCTCTCTCTCTCTCTCCATTGTACTCATGAAGTCCATTAACACTTTTGAGCGCCGGAAGCCAAAAGTGGAGGCCAATGTATAGTAGTAGCTTTATTGGAAGTTCCATTCCATTGAATCTATGTCCTCGTTGAGCTTTGAGTCATTGAATAGAGAGCATTGTGGTGTATGTACATTGTACATAGATACATACATATTGATATTGGCAAAGGAAGGAAGGGAAGTAGGAGAGAGAGAGAGAGAGGAGTAAGTGGTTCTTTCTTGATTAATGGAATAGAAGGATGGGGAAGAGATTTTAGGGGTAGAGAGAGATATGGTTGCTTTAAGAATTTCTCATGACGTGTGTATGCCTTCTCCATACCCTACTAAGAGTTGGATGGTCCTTGTCCATACGACACTGTTTTGCTTCGAATGTTGATTTTCTAATTCAATGCTATGCTACTTATGGCCATGCATCATTTCTACTCCAAAAACACTATGTGGGGAGAGAGAGAGAGAGCGCGCTTTTTAGATCAAAGCCCAATCTCTTGCTTTATCCCATACTTGGGAGAACATACAAAATAGCCATGATTGTTTACTATAGTCACCTAGAGGTACAAGCATGCATATATAATTTGTTGGTGTATTGAGATATAAATAATAAATGAGTTAAGCCTGTAGATAAGTTAATGGTTGATAATTTAATATGACAAATAATAGATTGTGTGTTTATTAAATTAGTGTTTAATAATTTAATATATACAGTAGATTCTGTGTTTATTATTCCATAAAAGTGGTGGGTAATGAAGAAATGTTCAATTGTTTAGGTACTTTTTATGAAGAATTAATTTATACAGTTATTCTCTGGATTTGAACAATATGAACAATTTTAAGTGATAATTTTAAATACCAATGGATATGGACAACGAGACAACCCAATATGTGTGAGAAAAAAAATCATGGGTGTAGTCGGCAATACATACATGTACATAATATTAATTCACAACTCATTTTATGGTGAGAATAATAGTCTGCAATACGTACATGTACAGAATTAATTCACAACTCATTTTATAGCCGATACGATTCATTAGGTTACTATGAAGTTTTTTTTTTTTTTTTTGCAGTTGAAATTTTTCTTAAAAATTTATGGCCACTTCACCAAATTCCCCGTACAAGATCACTCGATTAACAATTTGTCCCTCCAGCTATACCACCGCTATTTAAAACCTTGGAATAATTATACCCTTTAGTGAAGGATATTTTTTAGAATGTGTAATTCTTATGCTTGATCTCTTTGTGCACAATATTGTATTAAACAAATTGATGAGTAGTGTTATAGAAACAAATTGGTGAGTAGTGTTATAGAAACAAATTGGTGTATCAAGATCACTAGATATTGTATTTTTTTTAGAAATGCTACTTCCTCATCTTGTGTATTCTACTTCTTATTATGATATCTATTTGTAAAAATTTTGTCAAAACGTTTCACCAGAAGTTCTTCCTCATGTTTTCAAGATATCCTAATTTAAATAAAATAAAATAAAAAACAAATATTGCCAAAATTTATATTGTATATCAAATATTACCAATTAGTGTATATAGCATTATTCTTATTCTAAATATTGTACATTTTTAAATCTATACTGTAGATTTCAATTCTAAGAACTTTTCTAGATATTTTTCCAAGTATACATATAGCATTTCTATTAAATTTTCATCTCGTGATTTGAATTTCACCATTTACCAAATAATCAAAAAAATTGTATGTATTTTTGACCCGCTTATGGAAAAAAAGTTTGGCCCGAAGAGGTATGCTGGTTACCCTTCTCTCTAGATAGTATGAACATAGACTTTTTTTTTTTTTTTTTTTTTTTAATAATGAATAAATAGTGTGAACACAGATTGGTAGCAAACAAATATCAAAGGCAAGAGGTGCATATTCTTTTTTTGAACATAGATTAAGAGTGTCCAATCCTTTAAGCAATACTGAGAAGAACAAAGAGATGGGTATAAAATCCCTCATGTTTGTTCTAACTCAAAAGAATTATTCTTGCATCTTAAGCTTTAATTTCCAGCCGTCAACAACTTAGAATTTTTGTATTGCTCTCAAAGAATTTTGTATTCTACACCCAATATTGATTGCTGTCTTCAAATTCCATGTGTTTGGATTGAAGGATACCGACTTTATAAATTTTAGGTATTCCGAAAAAATATTTAGGTTGTTTTTGGATTTAGAATTTGAGTAAGAATTTCGAGAAAAAAATGTCAATGAAATATATATATATATATATATAAGTTTTTTTTTTGTTTTTTTTATTTTTCTCTTCTCTTTTCTTTATGCTCTACAAATTCTCTTAAATTCTTAATCCAAACACGATCTTATAAATGTCAAGATTTAGCGAAACGCAAAATAATTTTTTTTTGAATATGTAGTATTATTAACATTTTTAAGATGTGGCTTTGATAACCGTACTCTATTACAACATTTCTAGATACACAAAATTTAAAACATAGAAGAATACTGAAAATACTCACATGAGATACATACAAAAATTAACAAATATCTGTATACCTAATTTTTCTCATATGTTATCATTATATTTTTTTTTTTATAAGCAAATTAAGAATTTTATTAATGTAGAAGGACAACTGTAGAAGTATAGCAAGACAACTAATATTTGTGGAAAAATTGAAATACATTATTGTGTTTGTGTATTCTCTTATAATCATGGTTTGGCATTGTTATTCTAATGATGTGATAATCAATTAGAATATTTAAGACAATTTTCTCTGTCACATCTTCTGTAATAATTAGCTAATCATTTTTTTTTACACATTATTGAATTTAAAAAAAAAATTGTATATCATTTCCGTCGTGGATAGCTAAAAAAGGATGACAATATTGTATTCAAATATTTTAATAATTGATTACAATAGTCATTATAGCTGGAATACAATTACCTTCAATTTGAAATTTAAATTTTATGCCTTTTTGTTGGGTCAAGGATAAGATTACAAAAAAGCTAGCTTCTAATTGGGGTGACCCTTTGTATACATTTTAGTCAAAAGTAGATACTTGAATTGTCTCATAAAATAAAATATTAAAAAAACAAAGAAATTGGCTTCTCTCTGGTCTAGTGGATGGGTGCTTGTCATGCCTGTCAGGTTACATCATATAACTTGTTTTTAATGACAGGTTCATTCATATTTTAGATTCATATGTGTTGATCAACCACGTAAAAACAAAATCATAGCCACATGAATTTGTTATTATTTTTATTTTTTAAAATGTACGACAAATATAATTTTTTTAAAAAAATAATTGCAAAATAAATATGATGAAATCAAGTGATTATAATTATTGAATTAATATTTTAATTGTTTTAATAGATGATCTACTACATTTAAAAGATGGAGCAGAATTAATTATTAAAATAATAAGTAAGGTGACAGAGCTTGTCTAATCTATTTGCCAGACTACAAAGAATTCGGACATAACCAAAATTCCAATCTGGCATGGCATGGCTTGGCTTGGCTAGACATATTGACTTACACGTGGTGAGCTAACATGGCCTGACTTGTCAATCCAATCCATTCACCGAACTGGACAGAATTCGGACTCAACCAAAATCTCAAGTTGTCTCTTTTCCTCAAATAGTAATTCCAATATTTCAAAGCAATAATAATGATAATGTATGGTTCATAATCAAAGGTCACATGTATAGAAATGTTTCAAAATGTAGTTGATGATTTAACATGTGCACACCGCCACCATGACTTTATGTTGAAGTGAAGCACACACAAGCAGAGTTCAATTCTGGCTATTGAAAATTCAAATTCTTTTGTGTGTGTGTGTGTGTGTATGTGTGTGTGAACATTAATGTTTAATCGTAATAGAAATTCAAACCACATGTTGCCCAAACAATGACAAAGGCTATACACCCCCCACCTAATGCATCAATAAAAATAGCTCCATCATCAATCACCCCTCTTTTTAAACATTTTTTTTTTTTTTAATTGATGGCTTTCGCTTTTGTTGAGCAAATTACATTTTGGATTTGTTATAATTAACCCTTGTATTGCTGGTTTAGCCCTAGTTCTCAAACCAAAACTTGTGGTTCAATTTGAATTTTGAAAGGCTAGTATACTGCTTGTTTGGCATGCTATTTTAACACAATCACAATCATTTTATTTGAGTCATATCAATTCTCTATACAACAGTAATTTAAACCACCTCAAACTTCAACCCCCATCACCCCCATACACACGTGACAGGTGGTGATTAGAGGAGAACAAAAAAAAGAAAAAGAAAAAGAAAAAGATAAAATGACCAATCAAAAAAGAAAGAAGGTCAAATGGAGTGAAGTAAAAAGAAGTCCCAATCTTTATTCTTCTCTATAACATCACTTCAAACTCAACCCAAATTTTACATTTTTTCGTAAAAAATCAAATAGTATATTAATCTGACACTTTCCAAACAATAATTTAGTACTATTTCTTCAAATTTTGTTCGCTATTTTAAGCTAATGGTTTCAATTTAAATATACATGTTGGATATTTTTGGTAATATATTATACTTAACATATACCTAATACTAGTGAATCATATCACTCATCTTCCTGATATTTTGGACAATAAGGTATGCATTGTTGTTCATTTATTAGCTGAAGAATTCGCTGAATTTTGTGATTGACAAGTTAGACAATGAATCAAGTTATTTTGGCGTTGAACCATGATTCCAAACCATAACTGAATCACTGCAAAGAACACAGTTTCACTGGAAAACTTCATACACTACCACCATGTACCTGTTTATATTTAACATCTACCGACAGCATAAATTATTAAACGACATGATAAGACATTGTTCACAAGCTTTAGTTAATTGAGCCAATAAGTGAGAGACTGCAAAACCTAAAACAAATTTTCTGTTACACAACACATTCCGCATTTTTTTTTCCAGAGCAGTCATGCCTGCCTGCACTCTGCCTCGCCGGTACCAGAATCGGGCTTCCAGTTTGAGCTTTGTGTGGCATTATCCAAGCAGAGACTTTTTGACAATGTCACCTGAAACTTTTCACCATTCCACATCACGTTCCTGATATAAATGGATTGACAAAGCAACAAAAAAAACAAAGATCAATAGTGTGTAAAAGAAAGAACATCAAAGTTTCCAATTTGCACGTGTATAATCACTTTACCACGTAATTCAATCCATTTCTCTCTCTCTGTCTTGCTAGAGAAGTTATTTTACAGAGTGATATAATTTTTTATTGAGAAATTTAATATATATATATATATATATATTAATTGGGTTTCTTCTATTTATTTATTTATTTCGGGGTAGGGGGGTGTAGGAATTGCAAATTAACATGAAAAATCAGGTACCCAACCTGCCCCTAATGGGGAATTTTTTTAAGTTTCGTACACTAAGGTCAAATTATACAATCACAGATATATATACATAAAGTTCTCTGATTCTCATCTTCTGATAAGTTATGATATCAGTGAACAATTTTTCTTATGAATCGGGGCAGGCTGGGACCCTAGAGCCTTTCCCCCTGGGGGAGGGGGGGTCCCATTCAATTCCAGACTAGTCCCCATGGATGTACACAATCATCCACAAAACTAGGTGTGTTTGGTGAGCCAGAAGAGACAAAATTCTGAAGTGTTTGGTTTCTGAATCTAACCCAAGTCAGCTAACCATGCGGCTTTTAGCTTTAGGTTTTTCACCCCTCCAGGCCCCAAATTTCAACAGATGTTAGCTAGTTCATATACAAGCATGTCATGAAATTCAAAGCAACAGAAACTGGTGCGAACCTGAGGGCTTATTCTTCCACATCCAATCCTGAGCTGCCTGAATCCCCTGGCAGCACAGGCAGACAATGCAAATGAGACAGTGGTCAAACAAAGAAATCTGATTACATCAAGAAGTAAACATCTCATACTTGTTGGAAGCGTGCCGGATCAGTCGCAGAACCAGCTGCAGCCTGTAAATGGGTATAATTAAGTTCCTGAAATACCAAAGGACCAGGAACAAGTGAGGGAGGAAGAAAAAGTCTACATTGAAAGACAAAAGCAGTGCATTAGCCCATTGGGTAGTTTTACAAGGGCATTTGAAATCTGGCATATTCTTCTTACATACAGCCCCCTTTAGGTATATCATACAATTCTTTTGCAATCTAATGAACTCAGCACAGCGGATATGAACTCAGGACACAATATGGATGCACCAACCCGGCAATTGCACAAAAATTAGTACACAGATGGCTAGCACACCACAATAAATAAATTACGTATACTAATATATGCAGAAGTAGAAGAAACAATCTATTCCTTTATATAATAAATAATTCAAATTTCTACATTAACACTTTATATATTGGAAAAGAAATGGTTTATCAAAGAATATATATGTAGTGGGAAAGAAGTACAAATAGAAAGCCAAAATGTCTCGCTTTCATAAACCTGAAGCATTCACAAGCAAATTTGTAGTTGTAATAGGAGGGATTATTATGTATATATGTTCATACTCCTTTTTCACTTTGATCTTTGCCTCTATTGCATTTCCTTTAAACTTATTATGTCAAGGCCGACCTTTGGATTTGTACGTATGTTCTCACACCAGTGCTGGTAACAGGCGTGTCCCATGTGCATCTAAAGTATGTCTGTTATTTAAAAAATAAATAAATAAACAAATAATGACACATTTAAGTGTGTGTCCAACAAGTGTCAGATATGGTCAGGGACACATTGGTGTCTGCTCTCTGGCTCTCTCTCGCTAACAAATATAGACTCCAATATTAGATTTTATGCTCGTCTCTTTATTTATTTTGGTAAGTTAAATTTTAGGTTTGTCTCTGGCTACTCCACAAAGAAAACAAGAGAAAACAGATTTATCAGAGAGAGAGAAAGAGCAACAATTTCATCAGACAATACACAGAGAGACAAATCGCAATTCAAACACATGATACCAAAAAAGGAGGAAAGCGACAACGGATCGTTGCTCATATAAACATTGAAACATGAAAGGATAAAAGCACCACTAGAATAACTATTTCTAATAACTAGGATCAGTTATCTATAAGGAAAGGGAAGTTTGAGAATAATGTTGCTCATAGACTTGGAACATGAAGGATGAAATGAAAAGTGCTCCAGGGACGTTGCGTGAACGTAGAATTCCTCATTAAGTAGAAAGGAAAGCTCTATAGAACAGCAAGCTAAAAATGTGTGACACCAAAAATAAAAATAGTAAGGTGGAGCGGTGTGCACATGCAAGATAGAATAGTGAACAAATACAAATACATTCATGAGAGGCTAGAAGTAGCACAAATTGAAAATTTTGAGAAATTCAATTGAAGTGGTTTGGCCACGTGCAACATAGTGATTTGATTCAGATAGAACGTGCCAAAAGGACAAGAGGCAGGCCTAGAAGCACATGACTTAAGGTAATGAGTAAGTGCAATAATTCCCTTGAACTTAACTAAAGATATGGCTTTGAATAGCCAACAACAAAAAATGGATATGTTGCATTGTACACGGTATTTAAATTTCATCAATCTCATCCACAGTTCTATTAATTACCACACCAAAAACAAAAAAAAAAACAACAACAACAAAATCCAAGAGTAATAAATCATCTTGTAACCAAGCTAAAATATACCTGCGCATTTTGGTGGCCTGTAACTCCTGAAGCGTGATACTGCAATATCATTAAATTAAATAAGCTACGAAACAACTCAAAACCTTGTTAGAGAATACATTATACACCACAAACACTCACCGATGATGGAAAAGAACTTTGTTGCAGCTGCTGTGGGTGGCGGAGTTGTGCTTGAAGTTGAGCTTGCTGTGTCTGAGGAACTTGCTGCGTAGACCGACTTTGAGGGTGAGACTGAGTTTGAGGCTGTTGAACTGATGGTTTTGTCTGTGGCTGCGGCTGCGGCTGCGGCTGTGGCTGCTGCTGCTGCTGCTGTTCAAACAACGTCAACTCCTCTGGTTTCTCCCACTACACGTACATGACAGCAAGCATTTGTGACATATTTCAGAGAGAAAAAAACTCCCAATAAAACGAAAATTAATTTATTTTTATTTTTTTTTAAATAATGAAAAAGCAAAAGTTTAAAGATTATAAATTCCTTACTGTGCTTTGACCAGTTGAACTATTATAATAGTACTTGTATCCATCAGGGGAGGTGTGTTCCGTCCAATTACATTTTACAGGAGCCACTGCCTGGGATACTGCAGAAAGAACTGAGGCAGCAGATGTGGCAGGCGGCACATCTGCTGCTGAAGTGATAGCAGGAGTGCTGGCAACTGTCTGTGGTACCATCCCCGCCCATGGAGCCTGCAGCAAAAGATAATATTCTTAGTATGTAACTTCAAAGTTCCTAAAGGTCATCAAAGAATATTTTTAAAAAAATCACATTTAACTAAAACAACAGTATAATGCATATAAATAATATTAAACAAGTCCACGGTGAAAAAGTAATCAAATGCCTACAAAAACCTTCAAAGAGTGTACTATTGTTTAACAACAATTCACAAGAAGCTTTTTTCTTTTCTTTTTTTTATAAACAATAAAATATGAGCTTAGAACTGCAACAAATAACCTGAAATTTCCCTAGCACTACATATAATACCTGCTGTTTGGTAGCCTGAGAACTTTGCTGTTGCATTAGAGTTTGATTTGAAGGTTGCATCTGCTGAAATTGTTGTTGAAGCTGAGAGAATGCCTGCTGAGATGATTGAAAGCTTGCCTGTAGAGTTTGTTTCTGTTGAGATAGCATCTGAGCAAACTGAGAAGGTGATTGTTGGAGTGGCTGAAGCAATTGCTGCTGAACAGCAGGCAGTTGCTGTTGATTTGCCATGGCAGACAGGTGATGTTGTTGTAGGTTAAAATTCATAGGGACTTGTTGCGCAGATGAGGCATTCTGCTGGACCTGAGGCTGAGAAACATTTAACTGCCCACCCAAACCAAACAACTGTTGTGATGGCAACGACTGACTGAAGGGGTTTTGACCACCAGACTGAGGCATTTGCAGCTGACCAAGTTGTTGGAGTGATGCTTGTGAAGGCTGCGTCTGCGAGTAAGATGATGGAGTCTGAGGGTGTAGCTGCAGGGAAGATGGCAAGTCTTGTGGTGATTGAAGTGGCTTCTGTAGCGGTGATATTTGCTGCTGCCCAATTGACGGGACTTGTGCCAAGGACTGGTTAAAATTCTGGAAAACAATTCAGGGAGAAAATGGATACTGATTTATCCCAAGAGAACCGGGTAACCACATGAAGATATTCAGAAATCAATGTGCATATACCTGCTGTGATGCAGATGCAAGTCCAGGAAAGACACCATCTGAAGAGCCACCATGTACACCAAGAGGACCACCCTAAAATATTCCCAAGCATAATAAGTTTCCAAATCCTTACGCTCAGGTGAACAAAATAAGAAGAAAATGAAAAAGCATAAGTGCGGCCTTTATATGGACTGACCAAACATGGAAACATACATCTACATAGCTACCAAAAGAAAAAACTATACCTCTTGAGTAGAATTCTTGGCTACTGGTTTTAGAAAAAGTTATTTCATTATGAAGAGCATCTTTAAAGAAGACATGACACAATGAACAACAATCACAGAAAGAAAAAAGACAAGGGAGCAAGCCCTAGGAGGCCCGTAGCTACCACAGCCATAAGAATTGACTCAAAATATGGCCCCCCACCCTAATAGTAACAATCAAATCTTTTCAAAATATAAATTTTATCTTGGGAAAGGAGAAGGATGTTAAAAGTTGGATCCCACCAATGAATATGTTTCAGTGAAATAGAGTGGTGATTATACAGTATCATGTTCTGGATGCCGAAGCAAACATGGTCTAGTTACATTAGGAAGGCTTATTCTATAGCATATATAAATTTGTTTATTACCTAAAAAACCTTAATCATATAGGACATGGTAACATGGTAACAAAAAAAATATTTTTTTCCTTCAAAAAACACTACAGAATAAAAAATTTTAATTAAAGAATGATCAATTTTTCCATACCAGAGTTGAAGGCATTGCCAAATCCCCAGATCGGGGAAGCAACTGACTCCCAAAACCTTGCATGCCAGCATTCAAAGATGGCCCCATATTCTGCGGACTCATTGGATGCCAAGCATTAGGTGGTATTCGACCATGCATAGGCTCACCAAGATTTGTTGTTGGTCTGCAGGAGTAACAATAACAGAAGTTCTTGAGAAAAATAAAAAGAACAGTTCAAAGGGAACAAAATCGGAAGAGGAAGATAATAATAAAGTTTTTGACAAGTGGAAGAAAATAATAAGAGAGAAATGAAATTCCCCTTTGAATTAGTAAATGAATTACCTAAGTCCTGGTGGTTGGAATCGAGGACCAAAACCTGGGCCCCCAAATGCAGGGCCACCCCTGCAAAAGAAAAATAAATTAAGTTCATATTGCATACTAAGAAGCAACGATAACGACTTGGACTACCAATACAACATGGACAAACCCAGCAATTTTCAAAAGATTAAGACACATACAAAGTGAGGCATGGCAACAAGTAAACGTTTATGCACATATATATGAAAATATTCATTTTTATCTACAAACATATATATGCTTGTCATAGGAAATAAGTAATTTCTAGCTTGATGAGCATGACAAAAAGGTCACCAAATAATTATTACGGGAAAAATATTAAAATGCATTTCTATGCATATACCTTCAAAAGTTAACTTGATTAATTACTACACAAGCCAAAGTTGTATATGAGAAATTCTAATCATGAAGTTGCAAGGACTCTCACACACTCTTGTCAGAAACAATAAAATATCTTGGTAATATTAGCTACTCAAACTCTAATTGTGATAAAGAGTAACTTAAACAGAAAAGGATATGGTAAGGATGAAGTATAAGGAAATACCTCGACTCTCCAGCTCTAGGCCTCTTAGGATCAGCAAATCGAACAGTTAATGGTTGATCACACCCCTAAGATGTAAAAGGAGATAAAGGTAAATGGATACTAGCAGAAACAGAGAACATAACACAATCAAAACAACGAAGTAAGCTTACTTTCATAGTATATATTCCACTAAGTCCATTAATAGCTGCCATCGCCATTTCTCTGCTTGAAAATTTAACAAATCCACACCCTTCAAAACAGTTGGACATTTAGATTAAAAATCGATGGAAAATTAAACATTACCTGCATTATACAATTTCACAAGGATTGGAAAGAAATACTTGGATCAGCGCCTTTTATGTAGACGACCCAATTTCTTTTTTCCTTTTTCTTTTTTCTTTTTATAAATGTTGACCCAATTTTTCTAAACTAAAATTGAATAGAGGACATAATCATCCAATTATTGATTCTTATTTTCTTCTCTCTTTGAAGTGAATCAGAATTTAAATTCATTTGTGCCATATGATGACATACAAAGCATCTGTGATTGTGATTGCATTTTTTCTGATGTAAGAAGCAGGGACAGGATGTAGGTTTTCTTCCACTTCCATGATTCAAATGATAGGAAGGTTAATCATAAGATTGAAACAACTACACAATGAAATTATAAAAGCAAAACACAAACCACGGCTCTGCTTCATTTCATCACGCATGAGATAAACATCTTCAACTCGACCATATGGTGAAAAAATCTGACAAAGGAAGAATCAGTTGTCAGTATTCAACTTTTATTGCTTTAGGCAAAATATATTGAAAAAGGATATGAAGAAAAAAGGTCCAGTTTTTTTTCATTTTTAGGCCCACCAGGGAGGGTAGAAAACTTCAAGGGGGGAAAAAACAAACTACATGTGGAACATACTTCCTCAACTTCCTTTTCTGTAGCTTGTTTGTTCAGTGATCCGACAAACAACTTGTACTCAACTGCACCTAACATGAAGAAAAAGGTCAGGAATGGAAAATTCACTTGTGCATCAAACAGAAAGACAAGTGCACAACATACAACCAATAAATCATATGCCACAAGAGCATACATAGTTCGGACTACAATTGGAAAAATGAAAACCTCCTGTCATAAATACCAATCAATGAACTGTATTTTTTCTTTTTCTCCTCATCATAGTGGTTTCTTTATCTGCTTCGATAAATTACTTAAACCTACATTTGTTATGCTTGGCAAAAGAACCACAGAAGCCCAACACTGATCATTGTTAATGATCAACACCCATCCAACCCCACTAAAACTACTATTCAAAAAGGCCCACTATACAGGTCTAGCCACATGAGGATGAAGGGAGGGGTGGATAGGGTAAGACCAGGCATATAACCCTCAAACTTAAACTCGCACATTTGATAGCCGAATCATCACCACTGCACAAAGTAATGGTGTAAGCATAAGCACATAACAAGACCTAAAAAGGGTAAAGCATAATTATTCCAAGTCCCAAGTGTGTTTGGCTTGAAACTAAGCAATTTCCAACCACTATCATTTTTCAAATTGCCAATTCCAATATTTTCCGAAGGACCATAACAACCCAACCAAAACAAATTTGATAACTTTAAAGAAGGCGGCTCAGGGTCAGGGTCATCTTCACCTAAGCAAGGGTGGGGCAATGCTTTGCCAACTAATTGCATTCAATAAACCACCAAAAGCACATAAAAAGAATGAGGAAAATAAATCAGCAAGTCTATGGGAGGACCAAACTTCACCACCAAGGTTTTTGTCATGCCACTGAAATTTTGCCAATGGAAAAACCTTCCCACTAATATTTACTCCAAATAAAGGTAGGGGAAGAAACAAGATCAACTCAAGCTTACCATTCCAAGTACCAAGGAAGAGTGAGGCCTTGCAATTATGAACAACTAAAACAAATCTAAAGATCTACATGAAAACCCAAAGACCCATTAACTTAGGTAGGGATGGCAATTTGAACCCAGCCCGACGGGGACCCGACCCCCCGATCCCGATTTGAGCAGTTTTTCCCCGAAAAATATCCCCAACGGGACGGGGATGGTATTTAAAATTCAATCCCCGATCAGTTTCGGGCCAGGGACGGGGATATGTGTCCCAGCCCCGTACCCGGCCCGTCCCCGTCCCCGCTGGTCCCCGAAATGAATTTACCATTTTACCCCTATATATATATATATATATAAAAACCAAACCCTCTCACACTCACACTCACACTCACCACCACGTCTCTCATCTCGCTCCCTCTCATTCTCTGTGTCCCTCTCCCTCTCACTCACCACAGCGTCTCTCATCTCCCTCCCTCTCACTCTCCGTGTCCCTCTCCCTCTCCCTATTACTTTCCCTCTCCCTCACTCACTCACTTTGATTTCTCTCTCATTCTCTCATTTCTCGTTATCATCATCATCATCGTCCAGATCCACGGTGATTTCTCTGTCATTCTCTCACTCCTCGTTATCATCATCATCATCCAGATCCACCGACGTGAAGCCACCGATGTGAAGCCACCGATCTGAACCGTGAAGCCACCGATCTAACAGATCGTGGTCCGTGAACCGTCAAGCCAAGCCTGATCTGTGCATCTCTTTTCCTCTCTCTCTCTATATATATGTGTGTGTGTGTGTGTGATAGTGGTCTTCCTTGCCATTGTTCCCCGTATTTGGTTCTGGAAATAATAATCTATATATAGATCTGTGTGTGTACTAGATCTGTTGTCCATATATATACAGATTAATTTTTTTTAGATCTATCGTTGTATGGGTGTGTGTGTTCTAGATCTGTTGTAGATTGTTGTCCATATACATTTTTTTTTTTTTTTGTTGAACAGATCTGTGTGTGTGTGTTGAACAGATCAGTGTGTGTGTTGTGAATAAGTCTGTCGAGGATTTTTTGGGGTCAGGGCGGGGATCGGGGACGGGGGAGGAGATGCCTTCTCCGTCGGGGATCGGGGCCGGGGACGGGGATTTTTTAACCTTCGGGGATCGGGGACGGGGAGTGTCATCCCCGGCCCCGCCCCGGTCCGTTGCCATTCCTAAACTTAGGAGTAGAACAAGTTCACTAGATTCCCAATTCCTTACAGCAACGAAACTATAACACTCGCCCAAAAATTGGGTATTACTCTACGCATAAACCGTTGTAAGAGTGAGAGATAGGGAACACCATAACTTTTCTCAATTCCATTAACATAGAACTCCTCAAAAACCTTCACAATACACCAATATAGAATGCAACTTCCCCAAAAGAAATGAAAAGGGGGCCCAAAAACATCTTGAGTTCATGTACCTCTCCAACAGTGGACTCATTCTAGAAAAAATTTCGTTCAATTTTGTTTCAGTATTTAGTATGTTGGCAATTTCCGAAGACAACTTGAGATTTGTTGTACAGAGATTGGGCTTGGTTGTGACAGGTTGATAGGACTATTGTATTTGTATTTTTAAATTGGTATTAGAATTAAAAGTATGGTCTATTCACCCCGTCTAGTCAGTGGCCACAAATGCATTTGCCTCCACAATTTCAAATTTTAAAGTTCCAATGAAGTTGACCCTAAACTCATAAGAAAGATAACAGAATTATCAATTCTCTTCAACTGAAGGGCACTGAATTTTTAGCACGCCATAAACAAGCTTTTCGAAACCACTTTTCACCAAAAACTTAGCTAGCTGTTTCTAACCATGTCTCCTCTTGTTTTCAAAGTGAAAAAAAAAGAGGGGGTTAATGTCATATTCCATAATATGGAAGGATAGCAAAATTATGAGAAACCCAATCGTCTAGACCACAGCCAAAGCCTCAGCCTCTCAGTTATGACCTTACAAGCGTGTTGTGTCTTCTCACAGCTTCACTTCAAACACCCACTTTCTTGAAAGGTTGTTCAATGAAACAATATTTACATCAAGGCTATTATAATTATTCCTGGAAGAGAGATAAGGACCCCACCATTCCTGATGCAGTAGCTGAACATGCTGTAAAGCAACTCCAAGTAAATAATTGACAAGCAAAGTTGCAAAGGTATGATATTTCATCCTTCATCATATATATGCTAGATAAAAAAAGCTTAATGCATCTAACAGGGCACAAAAAAGAATTAGAATAAGTAAAATGCACTCTCAAATTACAAATTTGTATCATGCTGGGGTTTCAACAGCAAAGAAATACAAAAAGACATGGAATATTACCAAGACGTTCTCTCTCCCCATCAGCATATCTTACTTGGATAGGACCCACTCCCTGAAAAACAAAAATATAAGAAGGATCAAACTACTAAGCAAAAGCTAGACTACTCACATGACTGCAGATGCATGGCAGCAAGAGAACTCACTCCAGGTAAAGTGTGTTGGTTGTGTAAACCTCTTATGGCTCTATCAGCTTCTTCAGAAGTAGCATATTTTATAAAACAACATCCTGTAGAAGTAAAGAGTTTGTATCCTGATATCATTAATTGACTTCTACATCTAATAGTGATGATACAGAGATGCTGGTAGACTAAAATGCAAGTACCAGTTGACTGGCATAAAAAGACAGACAAAATGATTAAACAATAAAGATCAACAAAAAGAAGACAAACTAACACACATTAAAAGATTGGAATTGTGAATTCAAGGATCCAACACAACATATATATGGATGTTGACAACATTTAAAACAACATAACCAATGCCATTGTTACATTTAATCCATATCAGTTATAGACATCCATGTCAATGTCCTTGTTCAGAACACATGATTATTAAAAGAAAACAATTTGTAAACACCAGCATTGTGTTTCTGTTATCAAATAAAATCTACATAAATAAATAAACCAAAAAAATCAAAACTTACAAACATCCATAAACAATATTAAAATCCACGTACATGATTCGAGTATTTGTGTGTAATACACATTTATATATGGAAACACCAAAACTACTAGACATCAATAAACAACATCAAAACCACGGGTTGCAACCAAATTTATCAGCTAGTGTTCACTATTCTCAGAATTTTTAACACAACAACCATTGAGTATTCACAACTAGAAAACCTAAAAACCATGACGATCCAAATGCTGGTGGGAGAAAATACAAACTTACCCTGAAAACAATCCAAAGTGGTGATTAAAACAAAAATATCTTCTTAGTGCTGAACCTCAAAATCTTTTTATTCAAAGAAAGAGCCCACGGCATACAAATTAGAAATCATAACATCCCAATTGGTGATTGAAATCAATACTCCAATAACAACCACCACACAACCCAAAAATATGACTTTCTTATTTTATTTGGAAAATCATTAGGGGAAAAAAAAAAGGACCATTATTAATTCATTTGAATAATCATCCTACATCTTTTAGCACATCCACAAAACATAAATTTATGGAGGAAACCAACTGCCAAATCAGTGCGAGATATGGTCATTGAGAACAAGATATTGAAAGCTTCAAACAAGTAGTCCACTAAGGTATAAAAACAGAGCTTCCAGGGGCAAGCTGAAGCGGAAAACGTTACTCCTAAAGATTCTCTTTGAGTAGTCTATCAAAGCACAATGAAAATAGCTCTGACTAAGCATCTGGTGAGGGATCAACTGTGAAGCTACAAAAGCCAGATGAGGCTGGTTATAAGACAAGTTCAAATTGTACTTTTTGTGACCAATATATAACCGAGAAATGAGTTGATGAACCCATAAATTTACTTATGCACAGAAATACATGTTTACACAATCACCCAATTCCTATTCTGCAAGCCTACAGCCAACAAGCAGTGCCAGTGCGCACTAACAGGTGATATCATGTCAAATACATTTTTCCCAAACTTTTTTGGTGAACTAAACAAACTAAATCCTTACTAACTCAACAATTTGTTAAATCTATTAAGGCCTCATTTGGCAAGTGCCCCTTTTAGTCAAAAAGTTACTAAAAAAAACCAAAAAGCCAACAACTCATACCAAAAAGTCAAAAATTTCCTTCTCTCTACTTTTTGCACATCTTTTCATAAAAAATCAAAAAGTCATCCCAAACATACTAGTTGTTTTTACATTACATTTTAGCCAAAAAGCCAAAAAATTACTAAAAAAATATGTTCCCAAACGAGGCCTAAGCCTTTTTTTATGTGAAGCATCACTATACTTCTTGCGTAGTGGCATGGCCAAGCATATCATTTACACTAAATAAAAGCTTTGTCAGCTTTAACTTAAATAACACAACCAAGATCATCACAACAAGTGCAACATGCCAAAAAAAATGTTACCGAGTCCCGATAGCATTGTTAACTGGATCTTATCACAAACAAGTTAAATAGGCTTAAAAACTCCAAGTATAAAACCCCCCAGCAAGCTCAGAATCAAAACAAAATTGAGTAGAATTTGGGTTAGTAGAGTGAATTTTCTCGAGTACTAGAACAAACGAACAGGAGTGCATGAATTGCACAAAAGAAACAAGTGCAATCACACAGCAAATTCCACAATCCATCACACCTTTAAAGAGGAGGAATTAGTTCATACATGCCATATAGAATTCTCAAGAAATGAGAACTCAAAACATGTAGAGGAGGAAGCTGACACAGGCTGTCATCCTCCGATATAGTTTAGTCATTCTAAATGGAAGCTAGTAGGAATTTCAAATGATATTTACAGACATACATAACGCGCTGAAAAAGTAAATGTGATATAGACCACAGTACAAAAAAATATATCAAACCCCACACATTCATGATTCACCACTGTGTTCATCCAAGAGTAATTCCCATTCAGAATTGAAAAGACAGGCTGCTAAAGTATCCACCACCTAATTCACTTGTATAATTGTCATCCCATTTTTTCGCTCCACTTATTTAGTTATAAATGAACACAACCATAGTAGCACAACCTGACGAAATCTGAAAAATAACTGCACCAACCAGACCGTAGAACTTAAATAAATCAATCGCCGTCAAGAGAATAAAAAGTTGACGTGCATCCAGTCATCCATACTCTTAAGCAATTTGAATGATGAGCCATTAGGACAAATATGTACGATATACCAAACTAAAGTTAAAAAATACAAGAATTAACTTCCTGGAATAGAACATTAAACAAGTTGATGAGTCATTTCAGAGGGAAAAACTCGCACCAAGATTCTCTCTGAACCAATACTTTGCATTTTATACAATAACAAACACACCAAGCATCTGATGATATGAACTACAAGGTTGATAAGCCATTAGTTTAACCATGAGGGTACTTGTATGTTGATACTAACAAAACAGCTTCAATACCATCCTTGCAAGCTAATGCCAATAGCATTAAACAAAGACACAGAACATACAATGTAGTGGCTCAGAATTTAGCTGAGTATGCCCTTAAAAGTTGTGCATTTTATAACTTCTGTAATAATCCACATTGTTGGACAATACAATGTTCATTACACAAGCAGTGTTAATTCTAGCTAACTTAAAAATGCCTTTTCCACCTTTGACCAAATAATAGTGTCATACATACAACCACTCAGCAAAATACTAAAGCACACATTGTTATCTTACAGAATAAGTGGAACAAGATGAACTTGATCCAGTAACCATAGAGATCAATTTGATCTATTCTGCCACTGTACCATAACAACATACACCATTATTCCATCAAGATAGAGGTATCACCACCATATAATTAAAGCCACCATGGGATCAATAACATCCAGACTGAAAGAATATGTGCAACAAGCTTGCACAGTTCAAAACTGAACGCATAAATTTCTGGGCAGATCAACCAACTAAATTCACACAAGACCATTCATTGAAAGCCAACTACCAAGAAATAAACACACACACACACACACACATGGAGAGAGAGAGAGAGAGAGAGAGAGAGAGAGAGAGAGAGAGCATTTCCACACAAATGACTATGAAACAAGGCTAATTGGCAACTCAAATTCCCAGCACAACCCAAATTCAATTGTGAACAACATTCAGCATCATCTCAGACAAACAGTGTGAGCTTTGAGAGGCTAATGCTGCTGTTTTCAAGGGAATTTTGCAACATTCAAACTACCCAGACAACCAACACATAAAATTCACATTAATAGCCCTCAGGTTGCAAAAGTCATAAATAATATGCTGGAGAATAGCATCTTCACTGAATGTGTTGCAGAAACCAAACACAACTAGAATAAATAATGAATAGCAAAATCCACAGAACCCCACCAAATACTGCTAACATGTAAGCTCCGGCATCCACAACCACATACAATCAATTAAATAAACACAAACTACAACAGTGCATAAGCTTCACATCCACTCAATAAAGGATGGGATAGTTGCTTCGAAATTCAGATTACCAACAAAGAAACAAAGGAAATTGCATATGGAAATTACAAATAAGAAAATATCCACATAATCACATATTTGCCAAATTGGATTTAACTTGGTCCACATCCCACAATATTATACCACACAATAAATGTCTTACCATGCTCAGCCACCTCACAGCCACACCCCAAAAAATTTTAAAAACAGAAAAATAACCATCCTGAGTCCACAAAACAATGACATACTAGCTTCAAATAATATTTAGGCAAACCAAAGTCAACCCACTTGCTTGAATTCAATTAAGATATAAAGTACTATTTGCCCTGTTAGCAAGAGAAAATAATTCAAAATTTAGCCTTCAAAGGGCAAGAAACCAGAACTCTGACTATTAATTGACACTGATTATCAACCATCTATAATACTCAAACCAACTTCAGATCCATTCCAATTTGTCAAGGGTAAATTGGTATATGGACAAGCCAAGCTATTCAAAATGAAGAATTCCCAGGTTATCACAATAAGAAGAAACCATAGAAATTCTCCACATAACAATGTGAATTAATACCATTCATTGGCTATCCAAGTATTGTTGTGTCACTCGTTGTACAACAGTTTGACATGAAAATTGCTACAGTTATTTTAATAGACACACTCTTTACGATTGACTTGCTGGGTAATGCCCCACGGCTGCAGCCAGTAGTAGAAGAGCAAGATCTATGTCTTCCAAGTTCCCAACTGCTATACATAAACTGATTTTTAGAGGTTTTTCTTGTCTTCCTCTTGGTTGACAGGGCGAACATTAAAGAAAGGTTGCTACCAAAAACCAAGAAGCTTGAAAATTGTTGGAAAAACTAACTCAGATGAATCATAAGCTTACGGGTGCCCCCATCAGCACCACAAAGGACCTGAAAAGAGATATTGGCATAAATCACAATCAATCCAAAATCAATATTATTTGCACATACCTTGTTGCTGTCCGGTTCTCTTGTCTTTGATTAAAGCAACCTCTAAAACATTGCCATGTTCCTCAAACAAGGGCCGAATCTGATATCATGTAACCAATACCACAAATGAAAAAGTGATAACAACAATAATAGCAAGTCTCAGGCAGGAAAAAATAAATAAATTTGTCAGTTAACTCCTATATAGGAAAGAAGCCAGTGCAAATTGCAATTAACTACACTTTCATGTTTATTCTATAGCACCACAAGTTAGTTAAAACTAGTCCAAAAAACCCAGTACAATTAATTTTACGTTAGCAATTAACACAAAATGAAAGAGATAGTACATCTAATTATTTGGAGGTGCCAAGAGAGAGAAAGGTCAAAAAAATTACAAAAAAAAAAAAAAACACAAGTAAAACTAAATATGGAAGATACATCAAAGCAAATTTAGAATGCACATACCTAAGGCATGTTAAAATGTTATCATATTCTTTAGTGAACGAAAGTTAGAAGTAAAGATGACAATCAAAGTAAAACGCAAAAATAATTTAAACATATAAGCAAGCGTAAATGACTTTCTGAACAGACTAATAGTAAACTAATATATCTCTTATATGTTAACATCTTGATGAAATAACCAGCTTACATCTTCTTCGGTGGCTGTCCTTGGAACGGATCCAATGAAAAGTTTGGCAAAATTGCCACCATCAAAATTATCTGGGGAAAAAAAAAAAAAAACATATTATTAGTATCTTTGTGAAGAATATACAGGCAGCATGTCTAAAAGCTTGTCTGTATGAAAAAGGAACAAACATTTATCAATATCTCAAGAGTAACAGTGAGAAATCCTAAATTGTGCCCAGAAGAGGAAAAGATCAAGAATTCTGCTACAGCCAACATATAGAGTTAACAAAAAAGCAATTACATGAAAATTTCAAGCCCTTCTATGCAAAAATTACCAGAACTATGACGTGGTATGCCCAGATTATGGGTTTACTTTCTTTCTTTATTTGGTTACGGTTATGGCCATGTTGTGGGGAGAAGGTATGCCTCCTAAGGCTAGACTGTAGGCTCAGCTCATTTTACTCATATTTCTCTTCATATCAAGTTTCTACTCACTGATTGAAGAACAAATAACTACAATAGTAATTATTAAAATATCACTGGAAATCACAACAATAACATTCATATTTCTCTGTCTTTTTCTTCTTCTTTTTTTTTGGTAAAAGGACTGTCAAGAATCAGCATCTTACCAGCATTTAAAAAAAATATATATCAGAAACAGCACCTGAACTCCTATGAACAAATAGCATATAGCCTTTAAAACCAATCACACACTTGCCCTCCCTCGTTATCAATAATAATTATTCCAACAAATAGTTGCTTCAATTGTTGTTGTCCCCCACTTCTCTTCACCTTTTTACTCTTCCTAACTCTGAAGTGCATAGCATAATTATTTCTTTATGAAATTCGTTAACTTTTGCCCTTAGGACAAGTGTTAAGAAGCTTAAAAAAATTGCACATTCTGCATGAAAGTGTGCATAACAAAATTTGTACAACCTTTTGAAGCTCACTTAACATCTGCCTTAAAAGGCACACATTAACAATATCCTTTCTTCATATGTTGTTCTGTTAAAGGTCACTCTTTTATCACAAAGCTGTTCGGTTTAATTTTTGTTTCTTTACAAGTCACAAATCCTAAAGATTTGTTTTTCTCCCAATTAAATTTCCACAGTTCCTAAAGTCGTATTATTTCAATGGTAAAACATATGTGACCGTGTTTCTTCGCATAATTATTAATATCTTCCAGTGCTTACTATGAAGTTGTTATTAACAGATAGCATTAAGTAATCCAATATATAAAAACAAAAATACAATAGCCAACGGTGTTATCAATGAGCCAATATAATAATGTTTAAAAAAATTAAATATATATATATATATATATATTGAATGCACAATTAGGGTATGGAAGTAGCTCAAAGCATTGATTTTTGAGCAATTTGAAGAAGGGTACCTGGAGACCCTCCTCGGCCGGAGAAGGGATGTCCTCTTTTCTGCCCGGTGAGAGGAATCTGGTGACTGGCATTAAACCCGCCACCACCCATTGGACGAAATCCACCTCCAACTCCACCACCGCCGCCGCCCCCTTCGCCGGGAGGGAAACGGGGAGGACTGTCGAAAGGACGGTGGTGATTACCGCCTCCGCCGCCGGAGAAGCCTCCAACGCCGCCTCCGCCGCCACGGAAATTGTTAGGGCTGCGGCGGTGGATGGGACCGTCGGAGGAGCGAGGCGGACCTCTGGAGTTCCTGTAAGGGTGTGAATCTGGGCTGTTGCCGTAGCGGTCTCCTCTGTGTCGCTCCATTTTTGAGAAATATCAAATGAAGAAAAACAAAATCTGAAATCTTTGAAACCCTAACCCTAAAAAACACTGTAATCTCTACAACGAGAGAGAGAGAGAGAGAGAGACCCTGATGGGAACGATGGTTGGGAAGAGGAATTATTATAAGTCGTGTCAACGCGACTAAAAGTAACAATTCAGTAGTATTGCCAAGGCAATAATTGATGAATGCAAGGAAAAACGTCGTCGTTTTATAGAATTATAATCACCATATTATTATTTCCTGTTTTTGTAAACACTTCTTAGAAAATTATATGTATTTTCTTATTTTTCGTTTTTTTTTATTTTTACTAAATATTTTTAATTTTTTAAACACACATAACATAAATATACTTAAAAAGTATAATTTGTATAAATTTTTTTAAAAAAATTAACTAAATATTAAAAAATACAAAAAAATCAGTATATTTTTCATATTTGTGTGTATTAATTAATTTTTAAAAATATTTTTTCATAAATATTTTACTTTTTAGATACATCTAAGTAAGGTGCATTTAAAAAAAAAATTAAAATGTTTAAAATTTTAAAAATATTCATTAAAAATAAAAAAACACAAAAAACAAATAACCCAATTTTCAAAAAAACTAGATTTAAAAAACTGAAATTAAACATACTGAATACTTTGACAAACGAGTCACTAATAAATTTTAAATAGTGACTTTAGTTTTTTTTTTTTAATGAACTCAAAATGTCTCATTTTAGTAATTATATAAAGAGAAAATCGGTCTAAGGTCCCTATCCAATTTTAGTAATGGATTATATCCACTATATATTCTTTTGTAGTCTAAGGTCCCTCACCCCCGTACCCTTATATTACACCTGCACTCTCATAGGCAGAGAGGAAAACCAAGTCAGGAATATAAAGGTCTGAATTTGATTCTAGTTGGTCGAAACCCCGAGGAACTCAAGGAGGTTTCGGAGTCAATCGGAGCCAAATTCGGGAAAACCCATATCAAGACTATGGTTGTTGATTTCTCTGGAGATTTGAACGAAGGGGTTAATCGGATTCGTGAAACCATTGAAGGTCTGGATGTTGGAGTTCTGATCAATAATGTTGGAGTTTCGTAGACTGCAAAATGCCCAGTTGGTGTCCCCGGCGACACCGTCTGTGGCGGCCGAACAGCACTCACCACCTCTTGAAACGTCGCCACGCTACAAGCGTCCATCCAAGCGACCCAAACTCCCCTTGGGTTTGGGATCCTCTTTTCCATCAAAACCTACAGCAACTCCCCATCATTTTAAACCAGATTTCACTACCAACTATGTTTTTCCTTTCCAAGAAGAGGATTAATCTGTTTTTCAACATTTTCAAATTAATAGAATTGTCACTCTTCGGTATGGAGCATTCTCCTCTTTCTCATAAATGCTATTTGTTATCCTTATGAAAGCATCACTCTTATCCTGTTGTCATAACTATATTGGTTAATGCGGAAGATATAAAACCACAATAAAGGAAGAAGACAAACAAAAATGAATATATTGATTGTGAAGTTTAGTTTTTTTAGCATCAAGATGAGTGACTACTGTAAGGATTATTTATTTTATACACACTGTTATTATGCTACATTGATTTTGGTGGAATAAAAATCCAGAGAAATTAACCAGAGAATTTCTCTAGACCAACCCAGAGAAAATTCAGACCAACCAAACCAGAGAATTTCTCTAGACCAACCCAACCCAGAGAAAATTCAGTTCAGACCAAAAAAAGTCCAACAACCCAGAGAAAATTCAGACCAACCAAACCAGTTATATATATACACATCCAGAACCATGCCTCTTTTCTCTCTTTCAATTCACTAGCATAAAAACCCACACATATACATACATATATTTATGTAGACCTTTTATGTACGATGGGAATCATCACAGTAGGTTTGGGGAATATAACAGTGGGCATTTATGTCTACTGGTTAATGAAAAACTTTTTCACCGTGGGCAGAAATTGAATAATGAAAATATTTATTTTGATGATGAAATCATAAGAATGAAAATATTGAGGAATTTTCTCTGGACCAATTTTCTCTGGATCAATTTTATCTGGACAAATATATTACACAAAGTTAGAGAAATTCTTTGTGAATAGAGCCAGAGAAATTTGTGACGTCAGAGAAATTTCCTGGATCAATGTACAATAACCAAGGCTTGTTCGTAAAAATACAACTCTGCAAATAGAGAGAATTTCTTTAATCTGTCTGGTTTGGAGAGAATTTCTCTGGTTTTGGACCAGAGAAATTTATGGTTTTGTTAGTAAAGATTGTATTGTTGGCTTACATAATACATAAAGTCAGAGAAATTGACAATGTGCAAAGGATTGGGACATAAACTTAAGACAAGGGGAAAAAACTGTAAGAGAGAAAGAGTACTAATCAATACCAAACAAAATCATGGGCATTTTGCATGCTAAAAGTAGCAGCAGATCTGGAAATTTTCTTAGTGATATAGTAAAGAGAACAAAGTACTACCTAATGTCCATAAGAGCATGTGATTGTATATGGTCAAGACAGTCAGTGAATGCATCAGAGAAATTCTAGGAAGGATTGGGCCAGAAAAATTCTGAGAAGAATTAGAGCAGAGAAATTCAAAATTTCTCTGGACTCAACCAATGCATTAGAGAAATACTGAGAAATTTTGAGAAGAATTGGGTCAGAGAAATTCTGAAAATAATTAGACTTTCCAGAGAAATTTGGTCTGAAATTTCTCTGGACCAATTTTCTCTAGACTGAAATTTCTCTGGACCAATTTTCTCTGGATTGAAATTTCTTTGGATCAAGGTTGAGGGACCTTAGACATTATGAAAATATTGTTGAGGGACCTTAGACATTATGAAAATATTGAATGTCCTTTATGCTATACAACCTTAATATTAGGGACCTTAAAAAAAAAACCCCTTATATAAATAGTCAAATATGAATGTGCGTGTTATGTATTGAGAGATAAATATGAATTTTTTTATAATATTGAAACTAGTGCTAACCCATGATATGAATGCAAGCCAATACTAGAGTTTCTAAACGTAACACTTCAAAAAAAATTGTTTAGTTTATTTTTTTTTAAATATAACATCCTAATGTAACACTCTAAAAAAAATATTTAGTATACTTTTTTCAAACATAATAATGTAACATTTCAAACAAATTTCTTAGTGTATTTTTTTTATAAACATAACACTCCAATTAATATAATACACAAAAACTCTTTAGCGTATTTTTTTTTTAATTTAGTAATCTAATGTAATAGTACAATGTAACATGAGAAAATCACGCTAACAAAAACGTAAATTTCCACACTCGACAACCACCACTTCAGCTATCAATCCTTTGAAAAAAAATCTTATACACCTCACTTTTTTATTCTCATTCCAAAAAATGAATTAGAATAAATAAAAAAATAATCACAAAAAGACATGAGTGTTGCTATTAGCACCTACAAAAATTCTTTGGACCCTCCATTTCTTTGGACTCCAACCCTAAATCCTAAATTTTAATAATATTTTTTTGGATACCTCACTTATTACCAAATCTACCCATATTCATAATATTTTCACAATAAAATGCACACCCACCTCATTCATCTCCTTCCCTAACTCACTCAATCTTCAGAGTTTGGAGCTTTGGTCCAGTATAGAATTCTTGGACCCCAACCCTCCATCATTCTCGTAGCCGTCTCGGCCGTCAACGGAGTATTCCGACAACTCTCATCTTCTCTGAACACTCTCCGTATCGCCGAACCAGTAACCTCGAATATCCTGTCATCATCATCTTCTTCGTTGCTTTTTGTATCTTCGTAATCGCTAAGATCGATCGAAGATACTCCAATTTTTACGGGATTTGCATAACCGTTTGCAAGATGAGGAAAAATAGAATCATCATCTGAATCGCCATTAGAATCATCATCTGAATCGCCATCAGAATTCTGAATGTAGCCCAAAACAATTTGTTCACCACTATGTAGCCGAAAAACTGTATTTTGTTCAGAACAGTTTTGTTGAATAATAATGATCATGTCAGCACTGTATGTCCGAACAAAATTTGTTCATCGTTGTATAACTTGAATCCATTCCAACACACAACTTAAAATAACATGAATTAAATCCATTCAAAATACATAACTTAAATTAATTCCAATTCACTATTTTTCATCTTAAGTTAGTTTAACAAAGAAAATTACAGAACTGACTATCTGCATTAATGTTTTGAACCTATGTATTGAACGAAAGGATTATGTTCAGTACTGTATTACCGAACATAATTCTAACAGTCAGCAAACTAGTACCGAACAGCTCGAACAAAACAATAACGACCGAAAATGACTGAAAATGTTAATACAAGACAGATAAACTTACCAATGGAACGCCGGTCTACATAGTGAAATAAGTGATGAAGTATACGTTATACTTGAAGCAAAACTTTCAAGTTCAATAATATTGATGATAGTGATGAAGATGACACATTCATGATTTAAGATAATTATGAAAAATAATAGATTTAGGGTTTGAGAGGGTAATTTATGATCTGGAGTTGGGCCGAGGTAACGGCCGAGCAGGTTGAGGGCCCAACGGTGCATGGGGGCGAGCTGATCAACTATCCGCCCGGAAAGGGGCTGCCAGGACTTGGGCCGGGCAGAGTTTGGACTGAGTGTGTGCCACCCCGGACCGTACAGAAACTGCTCGGCCAAGAAGTGACCGGTCGGACCAGGATGCTCGGTCCGAGGATGGTCGAAGCCAGACAGACCGAGTGACCGGCGCCCGGAAAGGCGTGGTCAGCTGAGGTAGTTGATTGACCGGCAGGAAGGCCGACCAAAGGAGGTGCCGGGCTAGGCTTTGCCGGGATGCCGCCTAGCCCGGTCCTCCACGTGTTTGTTTGGTTAGGCGCATGGGTATGAAGCATGGCATGGCTGTGGTAGAGCAGCTCGGCTGCCGAGCTCCAGCTGTGAAGTCAAGCAGTTGAGATTAGGTGATGTTCGGCAAGGTCTATGCTGACAGATGGGATAGCAGAGCCACGTGTCAGGAGATGACTGGGAGTGGGTAAGGGGCTCAGAAGGTATATAGGCATGTCTGCGCCCCCCATACGCGGACACACGAACATATCTGTAAGGACTTATTACACTCAAACACTCTCTCCCTTCTCTTTATCCATCCTAAGGTGTGTGCTAACTTGACCGTCGGAGGGTTTTTCCGGCCACACACCGCCGGGTAGCTCACCATTACTTGTTCGCATGTGAACGGACATCGACGGAGCTAGGAAGAAAGGAATACGGGCTTGCCGGAATATTTGCTCCCCGTACAATTGGCGCCGTCTGTGGGAAGTTTTCAGACAAAACCTTGTCTTCCAGGCTCGTCTGATCGCCGTCCATGGCGAACAACGACGAGTTTCCGTTGTCCGCCATCGACGGAGCCACCCCGGAGTATACCCGAAGGAGAGAGGGACCTTCTGCCGTCCATCCAATGGCTGACTGGGGGACGCCCACTGGAGGACAGTCAGGAGACGCGCGGGATAAGCGCGAAATGAGTCATGGTCATTCACGGAGTCCAGACGGTCACCGGCGGAGGAGAGACTCGCACGCCAGGCGACTGGAAAACAAGTTAAGGGACCAAGACGCTGTCATCAGGCGGATGGCAGCGGAAATGGAGGATCTTAAGCGGCATGTCAAAGGGAAAGGTGTAGCTGGAGTGGGAGACCACAGTGAGCGCACCCCATCCCGCCGGTCAGGCGATCAGAGTCAGCGACGTACTCAGTCCATTTCCATCACCAGGAGTTACCAGGTTGGTGATTCCGACATGCATGCAGAAAAGTCTAGCGCGCAAGACAGTACCTACAAACCCTCACGTCCGGCGACGACGTCGAGGTACTCTTATTCTGCTCAGTCAGAGGACCTATGGGCAGTGTTAAGGGAGCGGGCTCGCCGGCGCGAAGCTCAGAGAATACCAGCCTTCCAGCGGCTCTCCTACGGGGTTCACGCCAGCGAGGAGGTCCGAATGCCTCCACCCCGCCAAGCAGTGCCAATATTTGAAGATACAGACCTGGCCAGGCTGAGTGCCACCCCTTTTTCCCTGGAAATAGAAACAACACCGCTTCCGGCAGGCTTCCACCAGCCTAAGTTCACGCTCTACGACGGTAAAACCGATCCTTATATGCATGTGAGCCACTTCCGACAGGTCATGGCCGAACATAGGCGAAATGACGGACTTATGTGCCTAATCTTCCCGTCCAGTTTAGGTGAGCTGGGCTTAAAGTGGTTTGAGAGGTTGCCGGAAGGGAGCATACAACGGTGGCATCAGTTGGCCGAAGCGTTTGTTACGCGCTTCAAAACCAACACAAAAACACCAAAGGAAGTCGATCACTTGTTGAGTGTCAAGATGGAACCATGCGACACACTGAAGGCATACAATTCAAGGTATTGGGAAACCTTCAACGAGATCCTGGATTGCCCGGTCAACCTTGCAATCACGCAATATAAGCGTGGTCTCCCAGTCGGACATAGACTGCGGGACTCGCTTACCATGCACCAGCCGACCTCCATGGGCCAGCTCATGCAGCGCATCAATGAGCACATCCGAGTAGAGGATGATGCGTCAGCTTCCACCGTGAAGGCCACTCCGGTCGGAACAGACAAGAAGGCAGTAGGCAAAGTGCACGCAGTTGGGCAAGAGTCCAGCCGCTCAAATGACCGAGCAGAGGAATCAGACCGAGGTTCAAATCGTAAAAACCGGGGTAGAGGACGTCGGAATGACCGGGATGATTACCCCCGAGATGACGTTGAGGACGCAAACAGAAGAATGAAGGCGAGGACTGGCATAACCACGGTCTTCAAGATTCCAATCTATCGCATACTTAGTGAAATCCGAGACGAGGAGTATGTCCGGTTTCCTGCTAAGTTGGGCGATGGACAAAAGGGCTACAATCCGCGGTATCGTTGTACGTTTCACCGGGAGAGGGGCCACCGGACTGAGGATTGTTTGCCTTTGCGACAACACTTGGAAGAACTGGTTGCGGCCGGGCATCTGGGCCTTTACATTGATGGCGGCGTGAAACCGAATCAGGCTCCGATCGATCCCAGGGGACAGGATGACCGAGATGCACCACCACAAGGAGTTATTAATGTCATCCACGGCATCGTGGAACCGGAGCGTGTTTGCGAACTCCGGGGCATGATCAAGAAGGCAAAGCATATGAGGGAAGTTTTGTCGGTACAGCCTGCCATCAAAAGGGGAAAGACAGAAGAGAAAGACGTGATTAGTTTCACCTCAAGGGATTTAGAGCGTATCCAGACGCCGCACAACGATGCTCTTGTAGTAACACTACGCGTCAAAGAATTTGATGTTAGACGGATCTTGATCGATCAGGGAAGCTCGGTCGAGATCATGTATTATGATGCGTTCAAACAGCTCAAACTCCGTGAGACAGACTTGGCTCCGGCCACTTCGCCACTGGTTAGATTTAACTCGCAGCCGGAGTGGCCATTGGGAAAGATTATCCTGCCGGTCAAAGTGGGATCCGTGGTCAAGCAAGTGGAGTTTTGGGTGCTACAAGTGCCTTCAACGTACAACCTTATCCTTGGAAGAGGATGGCTTCACGCCATGCAAGCCGTAGCATTGACCTACCACCAGGTGATGAGATTCCCCTCGGCTATGGGGGCAATCGAGGAGATTTGGGGTGATCAGGTCATGTCCAAGCAATGCTTCGTGGCGGTCAACGGGAGCTGGGCTGCCAAAGGATTCGTTCAAATGATCGAGGGACCAGAGGACCGGAGTGTCTTGGATGATGTTGGCACCAAAGCCGAAGACAAGGCTGTTGAAGAATTGGTTGAGGTGCGGATTGATGCCGAGCAGCCGGACAGATTCTTCTTGCTCGGTTCAAGTCTCTCGGCCATGGAGAGAACCGAGATGATTGAGTTTTTGATGGCGAATATCGAAGTCTTTGCATGGTCGCCCTACGACATGCCTGGCCTTGACCCAAGTTTTATCTGCCATCACCTCAATGTCTTCCCTGGAGCAAAACCAGTCATCCAGCGAACAAGGAGATCGGCGCTGCATCACGCCGAGGTAGTAGCAGAGGAGGTAAAGAACTTGCTTGAGGCACGAGCAATACAGGAAGTGCACTACCCTCGGTGGATTTCCAACACGGTAGTGGTGCCCAAGAAGAATGAAAAGTGGCGAGTTTGTGTCGACTACAAGACAGTCAACCGAGCTTGTCCAAAAGACAGCTTCCCTTTGCCGCGCATTGACCAGCTAGTGGATTTGACGGCTGGACACAATCGGCTCAGTTTCTTGGATGCGTACCGCGGCTATCACCAGATTGCCATGCATGGGCCTGACCAAGAGATCACCTATTTCACGACTCCAAGGGGACTCTTCTGCTATCGAGTTATGCCCTTTGGTTTGAAAAACGTCGGGGCAACCTTTCAGAGGATGGTGACCAAAATGTTTGCTCCTTTGCTCGGCCGGACAATGGAGGCTTACATCGATGATATGGTGGTAAAGAGCCGACATGAGGCAAACCATTTGTCCGACTTAGCCGAGATGTTCGCCATTCTGAAGAAGCACAAGTTGCGCTTGAACGCCTCGAAGTGCGCCTTTGGCGTGGGATCCGGGAAATTTTTGGGATTCTTAGTCACGAACCGAGGCATCGAAGCAGACCCTACTCAGATCAGAGCCGTGCAAGAGTTGAAGCAGCCCAGCTCGGCTAAGGACGTGCAGCATCTGGCCGGGATGGCCGCCGCGCTTAATCGATTTATAAGCCGGTCATCAGATCGCTGCCGCCCTTTCTTTCAAGCATTGAAGTCAAAGTTCTCATGGGATGACGAGTGTGACCGAGCTTTGGCCGAGCTCAAGGATTATTTGTCTTCTTCGCCGCTGTTGGTTACACCAGAGCCAGGTGAGGAACTCTACCTTTACCTTGCCGTCTCCCAGCACGCAGTAAGTGCGGTGTTAGTCCGGGCTGAAGGAATCAAGCACCTCCCAATTTTTTACGTAAGTAAGACCTTGCTGCCGGCTGAGACGAGGTACTTGCCGCTGGAAAAGCTTGCGTTGGCACTGATGATGGCTTCGAGGAAATTGGCACATTATTTTCACGTCCATACCATCGTCGTACTGACCGAGTTTCCCCTCAAGGCCTTGTTTGAACGCGCAGACTTTTCAGGCCGAATTTTAAAATGGGCGGTCGAGTTGGGACAGTTCGATGTGAAGTTCCAGCCGCGCACCGCAATCAAAGCCCAAACCTTGGTCGATTTTGTTGCCGAGTTCTCACCTGGCACTCATCCGGTATGCCCGGTCGATATTGCCGAGGCAGATGATGAGACGCACGCAATGCCAACCGAGGAACAACCAGTTGAAGAAGGTAGCGCCGCGGAGTTAGCGCGCACCATCGAAGTTCCCTCAGTTTGCACGGTCATACCACCCGGCGATGCGATGACGGAGTTGTGTATCACCAACCCATCCACTCTGTCCGGTACCGCATCACCAAGGGGGGAAGGAATGGTTCCACACAGCTCAGAACTTGATGATTCGCCTACGGACTTGGGCATTCTGAACCAACTTGCTGAGTCCGGTGCCGAATCATCAAGGAGGGAAGGAATGGTTCCAGACAGCTTAGAACCTGTGGCCGGCTTCACACCGCAACCTGATGATTCGCCTACGGACTTGAGCATTACAGACCAACTTGCTGAGTCCGGTGTCGAATCACCAAGGGGCACTGAATTTGAACCGGTCAACACTAAACTTGGCACCGCACAGCCGAGCAGTTGTGATCCCATTGCCCTTCGCAACTCTCAGGACCCATCTGACTGCTGGAAGCTTTTTGTGGGGGACATGTGGAAGCTTTTTGTTGATGGAGCGTCCAACCGCCATGGTGCCGGCCTAGGTATTGTTCTTATATCCCCGGATGGCCTAACCATTGAGCATTCTATCACACTTGGCTTCCCGGCGTCTAACAACGAGGCTGAGTACGAGGCGCTTCTCGCCGGGCTCAAGAGCGCAATTCAAATGAAGGCTGCCGAGCTCCTGGTATACAGTGATTCCCAGCTTGTGGTTAACCAAGTTTCGGGGATTTATGAAGCGAAGGACGATAGGATGGTGAAGTACCAAGCTCTGGTCAGGGACCATATCAAGCAGTTTGAGGCAATCAGAGTCCAACGGATTGGCCGGGAAGAAAACAGCCGAGCTGATGAACTCGCCGGCCTCGCTTCCATGGTAGATAGTACGTCTCCAAACCCCCTATTGATTGACTTTCTTCCGCGGCCGAGCATTGAAAACGCCGGGCAGACGGATGTACTCTGCGCCGAGCTCGGTCCTTCATGGATGGACCCCTTGATCTTGTTCCTCAGAGACCGGACTCTTCCAACTGACAAGAAAGAAGCACACAAAATCAGGGTGAAGTCAGTGCGGTTTTGGCTCTCTTCATCTGGCGCGTTATATAAGAAGTCCTTCACTGGTCCTTATTTAAAGTGCGTGCACCCGAATAGTGTGGAGGCCTTCTTGTACGAAATTCATGAAGGCATTTGTGGCAGCCACATAGGAGGCAGGTCCTTGGCCTACCGCGCTATATCGCAGGGATACTGGTGGCCGTGCATGCAGGCCGACGCACAAAAATATGTCCGCAAGTGCGAAAAATGCCAGAAATTCGCCCATCAGATCCACCAGCCTGCCAGGGAACTTCTTCCCCTCACCAGTCCTTGGCCTTTCGCCATGTGGGGGCTAGATATAGTGGGACCACTGCCAACAGCACCGGGCAACCGAAAATTCTTCATCGCGGCCACAGATTACTTCACAAAGTGGGTTGAAGCTGAGCCCTTGGCAACCATCAAAGAGAAAGACGTGAAGCGATTTGTCTGGCAGAACGTGGTCACGCGGTTTGGCGTCCCCAAGATTTTGATCTCTGACAACGGCACCCAGTTTGACGGTCGCCTATTCAGAGGATTTTGTGAAGATCTGAAGATAGAATTCTACAACTCCACCCCGGCCTACCCGCAGTCCAACGGTCAAGCCGAAGCATCGAACAAGACTATACTGGATGGGTTGAAGAAACGACTGGAAAAGGCCAAGGGAAAATGGGCTGAGGAATTGCCCAGTGTCCTTTGGGCATACCGAACAACCCCGCGACGTTCAACCGGGGAAACTCCATTTGCTTTGGCTTACGGCATGGAGGCGGTCATACCCTTGGAAGTTGAAATGCCCACCCTCAGAACCGAGAGTTTTGAGCCCGAGCTAAATGCCGAGGCTATTGCCTTGGAGCTGGACCTAGCGGAAGAGCGCCGGGAGAAAGCCCTCATCCATGTGGCCGCCTACCAACAAGAGCTCTCCAAGAAGTATAACAAGACAGTGCACCCCAGACCGTTCAAAGTTGGAGATTGGGTTTTGAGGAAGATTATGGGCAACACCCTGGTGCCAGGAGAAGGCAAACTAGGGGCAAATTGGGAAGGACCCTACAAGATCACTGGTCTGGCTGGCAAGGGGGCTTACCACTTGGAGGATCTAGAAGGAAGAGCCATACCCCGGCCATGGAATGCGGCCAACTTGAAACTGTATTATTTTTAAGCTTTTGCTTTCCTGTTTTGTGTAAAGAAATTTTTTGGCTTGCAAAGCAGAATGTAATCCTTTTGGTCAATTTATAGAAGTAATATTGCTTTAGCATTTGGACTTTCATTTAATGTTAAGAACCGAGATGATGTACTCCGGTTGGAAGAGTTGGTGTCTTGTCCAACTTTGGATTCCCAACCGAGATGATGTACTCCGGTTGGAAGAGTTGGTGTCTTGTCTAACTTTGGATTCCCAACCGAGATGATGTACTCCGGTTGGAAGAGTTGGTGTCTTGTCCAACTTTGGATTCCCAACCGAGATTATGTACTCCGGTTGGAAGAGTTGGTGTCTTGTCCAACTTTGGATTCCCAACCGAGATGATGTACTCCGGTTAGAAGAGTTGGTGTCTTGCCCTACTTTGATTTCCCAACCGAGATGACCCAATCCGGTTGGAAGCGTTGATGATTTGTTCAAACTATGTTACAACCGAGATGGTTATTTCGGTTTACGAATTTGTTTTATTCTGCTTAAGTGCTTCAACCGAGGTAGTAATCCCGGTTGGCGAGGTGTTTCGGTCGAACAATGATTTATGCGGAGATGTTTTGCTGAATATAGATTGGATGACGACCATGCAAACACTTGGCAAAATTTGGCTTTGTCATTGATAAGAAGATAAATACAAAAGGTGGGGACATAGCCCGGTTACATCAAAAAGCGTTGAAGGCAAAAATACAAAAAAGAAAATTAAACTAATGGGGATAGGTTGGTGAATTCATCCTCGCCGGCATCCAGGTTGATGGCTGGACTTGCTTCTTGGGCGCCGGGCTCCTCATTGCCGGGTTGCTCCTGCACCTCGGCCTCCTCCGCCTCGGAATCTGTCTCGCCGCCTCCCTCTTCAAGTCCTTCCTCGGCCTCAGCTTGCAAAGCGCTGAAGACGTCGTTTGCATAAGGCACGAGGTAGACCGGTAGCGAAGCTGGAGGAGGGTTGGCAAATACGTCGGTGTCAGAGCCCTGACCGAGGTGTTCACAGGCTGACTTCCAACCGGCCTTGAAGTAGATGTCTTGTGTTGCAAAGACCTGCTTCTTGTAATTCTGCTCGGCCTCGTTAAAGCCGGCGTTGTTGGCAGCCCGGCAAGCCCTCTTCTTCGACTTCTTCAAGGCGTCCACCTCGGTCTGGAGCTCGTTTTGTTTTTTGTCGGCCGCCTCCAGCTGACCGAGCAGTCTGTTATTATCGGTGTTGGCCATCTCAAGGGATGACTTAGCCCGGCCTAGCTCGGCCTGAAGGCTCTCCACCTGGCTGGCTGTGTCGTTGGCCTTCTGCCGGAGCCTATGGATGCGCTCCATGACCAAGTGCTGCTTTTGGATGGCCTGCAAAATTAAAATCTGATCAGAAAAGAAACCGTGCAAACACTTGCGAAAATTGAAACAGATTGAACTTCTTACCCTGGTCATGGACTTCACGGCGGATTTGACCAGCCGGGTGTCAGGGACATGGTCACTTCCAACCACATCGCTGGGAAGCAGCAAAGCCTTGGAGAGATCGAAGGCGAGTAAGTGCTCCTTGTCTCCCTTGATCGAAGCATTTGCCGGGATCTCTTTTCCCCGGTGCTTCAGCTGTGGCCGCCATGCCGGGATGGAGCTGACCCTGTCGACCGGTTGCTCGGTTGCGAGCTCGGTGATGAGCTCGGCAGAAGGATCGGCCCTTGGTCTTTTGCCCGCCCGGCGTGTTTCTTGGCCAGATTGCCCGGCAGCTGGAGAAGCAAGAGCAACCACGGCGGCGCTCGGTTGACCGGCAGCCGGGGAGCGAGCGACGACACTTGGTATCTCGGCTGAGGTCGCGGTTAGAAGGTTTTTGATCCGAGATCTTTTGGCCATTTCTTGCTCGTCTGTTAACCGGATTAACGGGACGTCGGGTAGGGTTGGATCTGAAGGTGGCGAAGGAGCTCTGAGGAAGTCAGTTACTCTACTCCGGCGTGGAGCAGAATATCTGTAAGTCGGGGTGTAGCCAAGTAAGTCGTTGCAATCTCGGTGGGGATACCGAAGCACGGTCCGAATCGCCTCAACGTTTGGAAATTGGTAATTGGCTTGTAAGGCTTAGATTGCTACAAAGGAAACAGGAAAACCAGTTAGTGGCAAAGTAAAGACTTAGTCTAACCGAGCAAGTTTGAGCGGCTTACATGAAGAACCGAAGCCTTTGTTTATATACCACCCCGGCACCTCGGCTGTTTCGTAATTGCCGGACACCCAGAAAAAATCGTCGTCGTGCATATCTTTATCCGGGGTACCGGTTACGATTTTTTCCTTGCCCGATCTTATTTTCAAGTAGTAAGCTAGGCCGTCACCGGTGTGGCCCATTGTGTATTGCCTCAATATCTCGGCTAGACCTAAGTTGATGCCTAGCCGATTGTTCAATTCGTGGACGCCGTTGATTATTCTATAAGTGTTAGTGGACACCTGTGTGGGTGCCAGCCTGGTGCGGCGGAGGAACTCGGTTATAAGAGGGTTGAGCGGGAAACGGAGGCCCCTCTCGACAATGGACAGCACGGTGAAGGGGCACTCCTCCCTACCCCAAGGTGTGGTCTCCTCTTCTGCGAGATCCAGATGGACATCGGCCGGGACGCCGTACTCCTCCCTGAACGCAGCCAGCGCAGCCGGAGTATCCACTAGGAAGCGGAATTTCCCCATTTCTGGCCGGCTTGGTATAGCCCGGTTGAGTGGTTTGGCACTGTGATAATTGGTTGCTGCTCGGTTCTGAGAGACTCAGGAACGACAGTGGTCCTCTTGGACTCTGCAGAAAAAGGATGGCAAGTTTAAGTGTGAGCGCGGTCGCGCAAAAGGAGCTGGATTTTAGCTCGGTCATTAAGAGTGCCAAACCACCTCGGTTGTCTACTCTATCTAAGGAGCCCGGTCGCCCAAGCAGACCAGATGTTAGCCCGGTTGAGCGACAAAGTCCTTTTGGTATCTCGGTTTTTGCCGGGGTTGCGACAAACATGTTGTTTGCCCGGTTTGATTGGTTTTTTGGATCAAAATAAGACCGAGAGCCTGGTTCACCCCAGTTCTTCAGTGTTCTTCAGGAAGACGAAGAACACCAAGAACAGTAGGAGGTTTGAGACGTTTTCTATGGCCTATGCCCTAAGGTCTACGTTTTTGTGCCCTAATGTGTGCAATATGAAGGAAAATAGCAGCAAAATGAGGGTGGAATGACTTACCAGTGAAGGACAGGGTCGTGTCCCTCGAACACAAAGAATGGCAGTCGAGTTTTAGGAGAAGGCTTGAGCTTCAAAATCGTCAGAAATGGAAGCAGCAGTAGGAAGAAATGAAATGATGGGGGTCGTGTATATGTAAGCATGAGACCGCCCAAATTCAAATTCTGACACAGACGGCGGGTGGGCTGCTCGATGACCAATGGCAGCCCGCCACGTGTCCCTATTTATGGCGACGTCAGGACTGAAGCGACGGGTTGAAGAGACGAAGAGCCAACCGAGCTACTTTCGACGAAAAGGCTTTAAGCCGAGGAACATGACCGGGGAAGGATTGCAGATTAGCTCGGTGAAGCTTTGGCATCTTGGGAACCGGGGAAACGTCATCTCGGTCGAAGTGAATAATCCCAGTCACGCTTTCGCGGACGGAATTAAGGGGCAATTGAAAGGGTAATTTATGATCTGGAGTTGGGCCGAGGTAACGGCCGAGCAGGTTGAGGGCCCAACGGTGCATGGGGCCGAGCTGATCAACTATCCGCTCGGAAAGGGGCTGCCAGGACTTGGGCCGGGCAGAGTTTGGACTGAGTGTGTGCCACCCCGGACCGTACAGAAACTGCTCGGCCAGGAAGTGACCGGTCGGACCAGGATGCTCGGTCCGAGGATGGTCGAAGCCAGATAGACCGAGTGACCGGCGCCCGGAAAGGCGTGGTCAGCCGAGGTAGTTGATTGACCGGCAGGAAGGCCGACCAAAGGAGGTGCCCGGGCTAGGCTTTGCCGGGATGCCGCCTAGCCCGGTCCTCCACGTGTTTGTCCAGTTAGGCGCATAGGTATGAAGCATGGCATGGCCGTGGTAGAGCAGCTCGGCTGCCGAGCTCCAGCTGTGAAGTCAAGCAGTTGAGATTAGGTGATGTTCAGCAAGGTCTATGCTGACAGATGGGATAGCAGAGCCACGTGTCAGGAGATGACTGAGAGTGGGTAAGGGGCTCAGAAGGTATATAGGCATGTCTGCGCCCCCCATACGCGGACACACGAACATATCTGTAAGGACTTCTTACACTCAAACACTCTCTCCCTTCTCTCTATCCATCCTAAGGTGTGTGCTAACTTGACCGTCGGAGGGTTTTTCCGGCCACACACCGCCGGGTAGCTCACCATTACTTGCTTGCAGGTGAACGGACATCGACGGAGCTAGGAAGAAAGGAATACGGGCTTGCCGGAATATTTGCTTCCCGTACAGGGTTTATATTAGTTGGTTATGAAAAGTAATAGGTTTAGGGTTTACAAACATGGAATACGTATAGTTGGAGTTGGAGTTGGAGGTAGGGTGGGGGTGGGGGTGGATGTCCAATATTATAGAGTATTAGTTCTTATTGATAGGTGAGTGTTCTATTTAATAATGTCTTTTAATGTAATTTTACTTTAGGGTATAATTGTAATAAAAAAAAATTTATAAAATTGGGGGTCCAAAGAATTTTGGCAGGTGCTAATAGTAGCACTCAAAGACATTCACTTAAACTCAAATGACACTGAATTAAATAAATACAACTTTCACAAATAAAAATGACTAATCAATTTCTAAGAAAACTCTCATAATTAAATAGATCAACAGTTTCCCATATAGGAATTATGGGTAAATCTTATTTCAAAAAAATATTATATGCGCATAGAATATTTTTTTTTAAAAAAATTACTAACTTTAAAAGTTAATATTTATAAAATTTATTATTTATTTATAATTATTTTTTAAAAATTTAAACTGAATTTAAAATTTTACTAATATGGTATGCAGACTAATAATATTTTGTAATTTATTTATTTATTTTTGATTAAGTACATATATAATCATGGTTATTTTTTTGGAGAAATTATACCAACAAAATCTTACTTTGAGACTTATAACAAAATAAACTTTAGTTTTTACTTCTATCAATTTAAATCTTAAATTTTTGATTTTTTTCATTTAAACTATTTGTCTATTTTCATTAAGTAAAAATACGTGAAAAATAGGCATTAAACTCAATAAAAATTGTATTTTAGGCATTTTATATATACTTACATTGACTTTAATGATTAAATTGCTCTTTTTCTATCAGTTTTATTTAACAAAAATAAACGAATGATTTAGATTAAAAACAAATCAAAATATTATTATTTAAATTAATAAAATTAACAACTCATTATTTATTTTATTATTAAGCTAAAACTTTGAATTTTTTTTGTAATTATCATTTTTTTATCAAAAAAATAATAATATTTTAAAATAACTACTCTATAGGTAGATGTGCATCTGATTAAATATTTTTTATAATATTATATTTATTATATTTCCATATCCCCTTGAATATTATTTATTTATTTAATATTGTTGAACCAAGACTTGTTGTATTAATATTATGAGTTTTTATTTTTTATTTTTTATTAATACTTATATTCATAATTGTTACTGTTTAATAGATAAATATGAAATAAATCATATTTTTTTTAATAAATTTCTCATTGAGTCTTATGAACCATTGATTCATGTGTAAATATGATTATCCTTCTTCCAAATTTATGTTATATTATCCAAACTTGGCCTGTGAAAAAAATAAGAGGGAAAGCTTTTAAAAATAAAAGGATAAATTACAAATACATCTCCTGATGTTTACTTAAAATACAGATTGCCTCTTATGATTTGAAAATTACAAATACTCCCTTATTATAATTTTTTATTTAACATAATTAACTCAAAAAATGAAATTCATAATTGCTCTCCTATACAATAATAAAACTACCTAAATTATTAATTGAAATATATTTTTAACATCATTGAAAACTGTTAATTGATTTGATAATTTATTAATAAAATAGACGATTTGTTATAAAATTATAAACCTCATGGGTGGAATATAATTTTTAAAACCACATAGGCGATTCGTATAATTTACCCAAAATAAAAATATCTTTACTATAGACCCTCAAAATGACACTTTATCATCCATCTATCTATCTTCTTCTATTCTATGTCTATCTTTTATATTTATCAATACTTATTATTATTATTATTATTATTATTATTATTATTATTATTATGGCGGTATTTGATAAAGTTAAAAACTAAAAATTAAATGTTGAATTTGTTAAGCTAAAAAATTGTGTTGATACGAGTGTTAAATTAAAAATAAGTTGTTTGATACGTATAGGATCAAATTTGAAATTTATTATTTTCAAATTATTCATTTTGATTTTTATATTGTAATGACGGTGATGGTGGTTGTGGTAGCGATGATAGTGATAGCTAGTAAAATAATCATCGTGTTTATGGCAATAATGACAATGGTAATGAAAGTGACGATAATTGTGGTAGTAGTAGTGGCAGTATGATGGTAGCGGTGGTAGTAATGGCAATGATAGTAACAATGGTATGGTAGTGGTGGTAGTAATGATGGCGATGCCATGATGGTGGTGTGGCGTGGACGGTAGTGATGGTGATAATAACGGTAGCGGTGGCATGATGATAGTGGTTGTAGTGGTGGTAGCAATGGTAACGGTGGCAGTGATGGTGGTGTGAGGAGTTTATAATAGCGTATATCAATATTTATATTTAATATTTATAAATTCAGTCAGAATTAAGTAAATTTTATATGATTTTTTTTTTTAAGTTTTAACATATATTTTAAAAGGCAATTAAATTTTTAAGCGATATTAATTGGGGTTGTCAAATAGACTTAATTGATTATTACTTAATCAATTCAGTTTTAAATGCCAAATCATATTATTAAATACTCAATTAGTGTAGTGAAATTTTGCTCTCCTCATGTTATGTGGAAAATTATTTATTTATTTATTTATTTTCTTTCAAAAAAATTACAAAAAGAATGGTGGGCAAGACTTTAATCCATGGCCATGGGTTTAAGGTATTAAGGTTCATACCACTTAAGTTAAATACACATTATCATAATATTTATTTAATTATTATTTTATTTTATTCGTACTTATTAGTGAAGGCCTCAATTGGTATAGTGAAACTTTGCTCTCCTCGCGCCACATGGTAGATTTGTATTTTTTGTTATTTTTAAAAAAAGGTTTCATAAGGAGGTGGATAATACTTGAACTCATAACCATGGATTTAAGGTAGGAATACTCATGTCACCCGTTACTTATTATTATTGGATGTTTTGGGAAAATGGTTAAAAGCTGACTTTTTTATTTTTTTATTTTTTTTGTTGAAAGAATAAGCGAGTTAAAGTTGGGAAGTGACTTTTAATCCACTTCTCAAAATAGGTCATTAAAGTGAATGTTGGATTTTGTGTGAATATTTTTATTTGTTTCTCCTTACGTTACGTGTCTTTCTTTTATCTATTTAAAATAAAATAAAAAATTATATAAAAATGTACACAAGATTTCAAACATTGACATTGAGTTTAAAAAATAAAACTCGTACCATTTCAGCAACACAAATATTATGATATTGATTTTTTTATCATTTATTTTTATTTTTAACTTACTTCAATTGCACAGTATTGCATGTACAACGTGCTAATATTTATTAGGATGGGCTAAAATAGCATATTCCAAGTTAAAATAACCAATAATACAAAAACACATCACATCACTTTTTCTACTTTTTTTTTATCCCGTCTTATTATAAAAAAATAAAAAACTAACTAAAATAGTCAATTCCTACGCCGAGCGTAAGCAAGGGGTTAAATTGAAAAACTTCAAATTTAAGCAATTAAACTAAAAATTAAATATTAAAATTAATGATAGTTTTGTGAAATTCAATGTATAAAGAGAGAAATACAGAGAGAATAAATTGTATGTATTCAATTGATTGATTTATAATTGATAACAATGGTTCAGGGGCTCCTTATATAGGAGAAGTTTACAGACAAAATGATGCACTGCACTATCTGCACTATCTTAAAGCAACCGAAAGCAACACTATCATTACCTAACATTATTAAGGCATTAAAACTAAAGCTAACATCATTACAAGCACATGCACTAATATATACTAATAGTAGAATATACTAACATCCTCCCTCAAACTCAAGGAGGATAAGCACAAATCAACTTGAGTTTGGAGAGAGTAACAAAACGGGAAAAATAAATTGAAAAATAAAATAGGATAGGAGACATTGTATGATCGTGTCAGAACCTTTGGTGAAGACATTGTATGGTTGTATTAGACCGTTGTAGGAGCTAACCGGAATCAATGTTGGGACCGTTTACGGGGTCATGCCGGACCGATGTAAAAGCTAACCGGAATTAATGTCGAGACAGTTTATGGGGTCATGCCGGATCGATGTAGAAGCTAACCGGAATCAATGTCGGGACAGCTTATGGGGTCATGTTGGACCGATATAGAAGCTAACCGGAATCAATGTCAAGACAGTTTATGGGGCCATGTCGGACCGTTGTAGCAGACACTGTATAGTTGTGTATATAGGTTGCCCAAATATATATATATATATATATATCGAGCCCTCAAAAGGCGTGCCCAATTCATCAAAAGTCGTGCCCGACAGAAATCGTCGAGCGGTGAGCCATCAAAAGTCGCACCAGACACGCGGCAATGCACGTGATCGACAGAGCGTCGTGTCGTCCTCTTCGTCATTATCTATATAAACCGATGCGGAGGCTGTGCAAACAAAACTAGTCTGAAACCTCTGAACATTTTCATTCTGAAACACTCTGCAACCAACCATTTCTGACATTACCAGTCTGAAATCGCTGCTTCTCTAAAACACTCAGCGACCCAAAAAACATGGCCTCTTCTTCCCGTTTAGCAACCCAAAATATGGCATCTTCTTCCCGTGGTCTGCTCACTCTTTTTCCAGACCTCAACGAGTCCACAAGAGAGATAACCGGTGCGGTTGTCCTTGAACCTCAACCAAGCGCCCCTGGTTTTGCTCCGTTGAACTTTCCTATGCGGTCTGTGGAGCAAATAATGGTTGCGCAATCGGATATTGAGGCCAATTAGTATACATTGAAGTCATGTGTGGAGACCATGACTGCGGTCACAAACTTGTCGCACCCGCTTCAGAGTAGGACAAATGAGGTGCAGCAGTTAAACGCCAAACTGGCTCTGCTCCAGCGCATGTAAGTAGATATATGTGTGCTAAAGGCGGAAAACAAGGAGTTGAAGTGGAAGGCCACCGTTATGTTCCAATTTAGAGGTCCGCCATATGCTGCAGTGGAGGAGCAGAGGGGAGCGAACGGGCTCGACGGCGTGGAAAACACGGAGGCAGCACCGTCAAGGGCCGCCCATGACGAAGGCAAGAAGAAGAGACCTGCGGCAGAGTAGAGAAGGGAAAAGAAAAAATCCCTCCTGTGTGAGGGAGGTAGTTTGTTTGAGTTGGTGTTGTTGTGTTGTTGTGTTTGGATTTTTTTTTTTTTTTTTTTTTTTTTTTTTGAATTGAGAACTGTGATCGGGGGTAGATCCCTGAGATGAATAAAATAAAGTAAGGTTTGGTGTGCAAATCTATATGGTATGAATGAGATTTGAAAAAAAGGTTACATATAATTTGAAAGAAAAATAAAGAAAGAAATAATAAGAATATAAGTGAAATTAAAAACGAAAGAGTGGTTCTGTACGGATTTGTTAAAACCAGCAATGGTGTTTGGAATTTTGTTTTTTTCTGTTTTTTTTTAATAATAATAATAATAATATATTAGCGTAAAAAGCATAAGCGCTAGTGGGAGTTGCATATAAAAGATATAAAGATGGGTGTGATAAAGAAAAGAATGGTGGTGGATAGAAATTGATATGGGTAGTGGAGACATAATGACGATGATAAAATATGATGATGGGGTTAAAATAAAATAAAATAAAATGATTATGGGATTTCAGGGAAAGAGAGTGCAGGTTGGGGGTAGTGCCCTGCAAAAGATATATTATTGTATAGTGGATCACATGGGGGGGTGAGTAGTGGAGGAATAATGTGGTTAAAGAAAAGAAAAAGAAAGAGACAAGTGATATGGTTTTAGAGAGATTGGTGGTGGTGGCCCTACACTACTCTGCTTGTGGATTTGGTTGGAAGCCTTGCCTCTACTTTGCTAGAGGCTACTGTAAGAACGGAAATAAGATAGTAGGTTCCTCCACGGCACCGATTCAGCAGCCATGGTGGGTTCAGATGGTGCTGCCATGGTAGGCTCGCCCAGTAAGCTCGAGACAACGATGGACCAGTGCCAAGAGATTCTCAAATCTGAACACCACTCACCTATCTAACCCCAAGAGAGAAAGAGACCCGAGGTGGGTTTGAACCTTCGTCGAGGATTCAGAGATTGGAGAGAGAAGTGATGCACTTCGGAATCTCGCCGGTGATGCCTTTCCAGTCGGCGACGATGAGGGTGGTGAGGCGGTCGAGAGCGTAGATGTTAGGAGAGATTGAACCGGTCATGAACCAGGTCCGGCCGGCTTTTTCGAAGATGGGGTCTTCGGACTCGCCGCGGAGGTCCAACACGCATGGGCCTGGTGGAACAGAACTTTCATTTCACTAGCGGTCTGAAAGTCTCTTGAACCATGGTTGTATGCATATCACATGCACGCCACCTTGCAAATTTGAGTTTTGTTGGCTCTACCTTGGTCCATGGTTAGATCATGGTGAGAGAACATGTGGCTTCTATACGTGCAATCGTTATGAGACAGCAAAGCAAGATGGAGTGTATGATGAAACTGTAGCAGATGCAAACTGTGCATCTCGAGAAGCTAAGTGGTAAACAGCGCCAGCCTGAATCACAGCTTAAGTTCATAATAGAGGCCTGGCTACAGATAGTTAAATGAGCCATTGTAAGGCAGAGAATAGTTCAGCTATGGAATTTGTGGTAGCAGAGTGAAGGTATGCGTAGAAAAACAAGCGGAATAGGTTGAGGTCCGCGCGAGCGGCCAAGGCGAGGTTGCCGCCCGCCGGTGAAGCGAAAATACTAGGTTCTAAACCCGCTCTGATACCATGTAGAATTCAATGTATAAAGAGAGAAATACAGAGAGAATAAATTGTATGTATTCAATTGATTGATTTATAATTGATAACAATGGTTCAGGGGCTCCTTATATAGGAGAAGTTTACAGACAAAATGATAAACTGCACTATCTGCACTATCTTAAAGCAACTGAAAGCAGCACTATCATTACCTAACATTATTAAGGCATTAAAGCTAAAGCTAACGTCATTACAAGCACATGCACTAATATATACTAATAGTAGAATATACTAACAAGTTTACCTCTTCAATTATCTTTGAATTTGACCTTATCCATTCAAATTCTAAAAATTATGTATTAGGCCATCTCCAACTTTCATCATATTCAAATTTGATGAAAAACTGAAAAAAATGCAAGCTCCAATTATTTCATCAAACTAATATCAAATAGAAGGAGAGTTATTTGTTTTTTCATAAAATCAGGGAGTTTTATTCTTTCATCAAATTTATAGGTGACCGTTGAACCGGACATTCATCCAGATGTCCTATCAAACAACTGATTTTGGGATGAATTTGATAAAAAATTACTTTACACCGGATGTGTCACGACCCAAACCCGCCCCTATAGGTTTAGCATCGTAACGGGCCATTAATCCTTGAACTACCGACAGCCTTTGAATAGATTAACATAATTAAGGGGGCTAGCGGAAGCAAATACATAAATATAGTTATCCAATGAGCTGTGCTGACTTATATGATACGGAATATTTAAAAACTTTATATACATATGCAACAGTCATTCATACATTATACCCACACACATTATAGTATCTTAAGTCCAGCCAACAGAATTAAATCAAGTCATACATGTACACAGAACCAACAGAACTTGAACACAGGACACTTCGGTAACCTCCACGTGAGGCATAATGGTTGGCTGACAACAGAACACAAATCCAGACAAAAGCCTTCAGGCTCGGGCTCCAGAATGCTCACCTATACATATATATACACACAATGAGCTAAAGCCAAATGAATAACATTAAGGTAAAGGGGTTAGTGAACGAAATCTGAATATATCATAAGCAGAAAACAGACCAGAGCATAATCATTTTCATATCAGAACATAATAATGGTACATCCCATAGAACACATCACAGAACGTCTTCCGACTAGAGTAATCGGTTCCAGATACCGATTAAACACATATCACCACAATGAAGTGGCTAACGAGATTTCGTAATTACTTGTATGTCATGGACTCGCATTTTCACGCCGTCCCCCATGACTTGGGACTATCTATAGATGCCATAATAGATTTCAAACTTGGGATGCTCGTTCACATAAACAGATATCATTTCAGAAATCATAGCTTATCACATTTCATTTGGAACATAATTCATGTCAACATATCTTTACAGAAATGTTACTCACAGCGGTTCCAGCAATGGTCAATCAACCCTCGAGTCTTGATCTATAGTCACAAAATACATAACACAAGCATGCCTTATCATTACACATTCAAGAGGCCATTAAGGCTTAGCTTTTATTACATTGGTTCTTATTCTTTCTTATCACAATGCCTAACACACACACACATTTGCAGTCTCGGAACTTAGTACATTCTTGTATTTCTAATCCATAACCTCACTGCTATGGCTTAATTAAGGCTTAGGAATGCCTAAGATGCAATGAGGATGCCAAAACATGCCTTGGAATACTTGGTAAATTTTCTGAAAATAAGGTCCACGCTCGAGCATAGCTTTCCTCGCTCGAGCGGACATGCAAAATGTGAAGGGTCGCTCGAGCGCACATTCCTTCGCTCGAGCGATCTGTAAAAGACATGAAACTTCTAGGAGCTTGCAATTCACGCTCGAGCGGACTTTTGGTCGCTCGAGCGGAGTGCACGCACTTAGAGTGGTCGCTTGAGCGTGAATTCCCACGCTCGAGCGTAGATGCAAATTCTGAGATTTCCAGATTGCACCTTCAAGCTCAAAACTCGAATTCCAACCTTCAAAACACATCTCTTGGGCCCCGAGACTTGAGATAACATAGTAAACTTGTAAAACATGAAGAATTTAGGATCATTTCATAAAATCATGGCCCAAGAGTTTGTTAAAAATTCACAATTTCAACTTAAAACATAATGAATGTTCATGAACACAACATGCATGAATTTTTCTTGTATCAAACTTCTCAAAACATGATCAAACACCACAAAACAACTTGAAACTTGATGATTTCCCCAAATGAAGATGAATTTCAAACATGCAAGAGAGAATTCTTGGAGTTCATGCTCAATTTGTGAGAAAATGTACATGCATGCATGATTTACTACTCAATTCAACATTTAAACCCATTCTTGACTTTAAACTCTAAATTACCATGAACCATGCAAGAACCGACTTGAATTCATAAACTAAAGGATAAATATCCTACCTTGGGTCCTCAATTTCAAGTCTAGAAGCTCAATTATGCAATCATCTCTTCAATTCTTCCAAGTTCAAGCAAGAATTCCTAGTTAAAACCAATTTTCTCCTAACTCTCTCTCTCTCTCTAGTCGGTTTTGTCTTTAGGAAGATGAATGAAGAGTGATGCCGAGCATAGATAAATCAAGACTAATAGATGGCCTAGCATTGTCCACTAATGGCAATTTGGTAAATAACTCAAATTGATGTAATACAACTTTTTAATCTAATTTAATCATACCAAATCAAATTTCAATTGAACATACTATAAAATTACATAAATTCTAATTAGCATAAAACATTAATTGATTTCAGATTCGGCCGCCGATAAGGCTTTCAATTTATATATTGAAGTGGAATTCCAAACAGATATTTCTATAAGTAACAGATAGAAAGCCAAAATCATGGAAAACACAAAATAAACACATAAGTTATTTTAATTCTCTCATTAGCATCGTTAAATACAGATTTGTAGCCAATTACCGATCGGGGTTGTTACAGTCTCCCCACCTTAAAAAGTTTGGTCCTCCAAACTCAAGTTATCTTATATCAAAAGAAATGATGTTCAACGAAAATATAACTGTAATTCTTTACAAAACAAAAGTATAACCATATTCATAAATATGTTCATACCCAATCTCGACCTTAGCTTCGCACAGAAATAGAATCACAAATCATATACAGAGATTAGGGTTCGTATCAAAATAGAGTCTTATACGCATTCATATTTTAATCAGAAACAAATTCATATACATGTTCACATTCACTTTCTTGTCTAGATCATACACAGATGTCACAATTTTTACTTAAGCATACGTGGTGCATACATTAGCACTAACAAATCCGATGACCCAAAAAGGGACCTGATGACCCATAAAGGGACGCATATTAAATGATGCTAAGGATGTCACGAATACATATCATAAATTGGACAATCATTCAGCATGCAACACATAGCATTTCAGAAAACAAAACTTATTTTGTCACACAAAAAATAAATACAGTTGGACATAACTTTATTAAGTTATTACTCTCATTACTTATATCAAGTACTTATGGGACGTCATAGATTCACACTGTTTCCCGTTATTAAGTCACAGAGACTAGATTTACTCATTCTCGAGTCATCCATCTGGTCCTTGTTCGATTTGGTTTTCAATCCAGTAATCTTATCAAAGTCAATCCAGGTCATTATGAAGTTATCATTCATATACTATTCATCAGCCCCAGTTTTCACAGATTCAATCATACTATGTGTCAATATAGAAGCAGTCATACTGATTGCATATCCTCCAAAGTAATCAGAGTTTATAATCGAACCAGTCTGCTGTCAATAAATTCCATCAGTTTTGAAGTACAGTTACACAAAAGCAATCATTCTCTTAGTCAAACAAGTTCATGGTAGTAACGGTAATACCGGAGTAATTAACCACGTGTCATGTATACGGTATTCTCATATTCCCCAAGCACAAGTTACCAAATTTCATAATCTTATTTATGTGTTTTCCCAATCGGTTATAGACATATGGTAAGAAGCTATTCGTAATCACATAGTCTGTCGTTGACGGCTCACATTCTTCCTAAGGGTTCAACATTGATTCTAATTCTCATTCGGTTAATTCCTTTAGCAACACAACCCTGTTATTCAATTATAAGCAATTCACAATCCCCCATAATCTAATCAATCAGATAATAGCTCTCAATAAGGGTCTCCTCAGATCAAATCAATGAAAGTTCAACCAGGTCATAGCAGATGCAAGTTCTACCCAGTCATATCAAGTCAAAGTTCAAGCGTGAGTTATCAAACAAAAGTTCTCTCAGGTAAACAAAAGTCTCATCAAACCATAGTTCTATCACATTAGATCAAGTAAAGGTTCTAGCCTTATTATTTCCAAATGAGGTATATTAATTCTATAGTTCATATTCCATTCGCTTAGGTGCATAGTCAGTAGTTCTACAGTTGTTCTAGGTTCCTCGGTTCTCAAGTCACATCAGAGTTATGTATCACAATAGTTCATGTTGAAGAGTTCAAGTCATATACAATGTTACATTCTCCAAGTAAGTTTATATGTAGGTGCACAGGCATACAGTTGTTCATATCGAGAGGTAAGCATTACAGTCAGTATAACAATTTCCCAAATGAGTTTTTCATGTAAGCATAAGGTACATAACGATGTATCACGTGAAGTTTCTCGGTGGTACACAATAGCAGATCGCTATACAGAAGTTTCAAATCGGTCGTACAGTCGCTAAAGTATAGGCTCACTAGTCGAGTCAAACAGTTTTGTCAAGTTGCAACAATCGTAGTTCACAATTTAGAGTTTATCGCTCAGGGTCTTTACTTAATCACACAATCCCAGAGTCATAATCCCAACGATCAAGTTATCAAAACAAATAACATATCGATCATTCTGAGCAAAGGTACAGTCATATATATACATGTCCAGAGTCTAATAACCTTCTCAATATAGATTCACGAGGTCTATATATAGATGAACACAAAACAGTTTCCCCAGATACAATAGTTAAGGCAACAAGTCATAAGTCTACTCAGTCTAGATACAAATGCAGCGGACACAAAGAGTGTGTCGATCAATTAATTAACATTCCCCTCAAATGTATAGGCATATGTAAGTCCAAACATGTTCTATATCCAGTCAATAATAGTGTGTCTCCATATTTAACAGTTCGAGCATAGTTCAACAAGTCAGTCACGATAGTTCATATCAACCAGTAAGTCTCTAAGTGTTCATTAACCATGGTTCAATCACATCAATTCTAATAGTATTACAAGCATGGAACATACAGACAGGTACGAGTCCAAAATCAATTATCATTTAGGCATTCGTTCACAATTCATAACCAAAAGTTCGTTCTTCCAAACTGACATAGGTTCTCAATACCAGAAGTTCCACACACGACGGTTCACGTATATAATCCGAGTTCATGGGTCTAATCATTCTATGATGTCAGTCAATAAATAACGGTTCAGTTCAAGTCACGGTCATACAGATTTCCCAAACTATAGTCAATCATGATGTGTTCCCATGTTCAATAGTTCTAGCATAGTTCAAACGTCATACCTAACGGTTCATATTAAATTTTGCAATACGGTACAAGGATTTAACCCAGCTAGTTCTCGTTGTCCATAAGTCTCAACAATTCCCAAAGCTCAGGTAATTTGTTATAGGGCTTCGGGTATCTCACATAAAATTAGCAAGTTTTCGAGGCAGTCAATGACTAGGGATTCATAATTCTAATAATTCAATTGGTCCAATCAACATATCTACAATCTATATCAGGTTAAGGAATGTACACTTTCTACACAAATTCCCATATAAACAATTGCACATAATTAAGGTAATACCTGCGTCAGTTGTTTCAGTGTTCCGAGCATTTTCTAGAACTAGAGTGTAAACCCTTCCTTGCCTCTAGGTGTTGTTCGGATGAGTTTGTGAGCAAGATTTGGCCATGTGCCCTTTCTGACCACATCTAAAACAAGCCCCTGATAAGCGGCGACAAATGCCCCAATGTTGTTTCCCACATTCTTTACAAATAGGTATACCATTGTTCACATTACTTCCCCGGCTTTCTTTGTTCACAGTTATTGCCCTAGATTTTTCATTCGCAGAGGTCACTGAATTACTAGTCATTTCGACTTTCTGTTTCTTTTGTTTCGCTCTTTCTGATTCAGTTGATGATGTTGATTTTGATATTTTCAAGGCTGCTATGTTTGCCTCGGACATTAAGGCCCTATCAAGAACATCCACGTATTTTGGCAATTTTAAGACGCTAACTCAATCAACACATCTAAGTCAAGCCCACCTTCAAATTTTCTAGCCTTTTTGTAGTCAGTGTCTATCATGTGGAGTGCATATCGGGTTAACTCGGTAAATTTTGTTTCATATTCAGCCACAGTCATTTTGCCTTGTTTTAGTTGTTCAAATTCGGATACCTTCTTATCCCGGATGCATTGGGGAAAGTATTTTTCGAAGAAAATTTCTTTAAACCTCTCATACGTCACACCTTCATTATCATTTCGTACTGACATCCACCATCTCCTAGCTTCTTCTTTAAGTGTGAATGTTGCTAACAAAACCTTATGTGCCTCAGTACACGGAAATACCTCAAATATTTTCTCAGTTTCTAAGACCCAAGCCTCAGCTTTCAACGGTTCAATACCTTCTCAAAATTTCGGTGGTTTCATCTTATTGTATTTCTGTGTCAGTGTTAGCATATCATAACTAGCTGGTTCAGGTACATGTATTTGCCCTTGTTGCTGTTGTTTCAGATTTTCGGTTAAGGCTTCAACCATTCTTTCTAACCAGTTAATTCTACCGTCAGAAGATTCAGATTCGTCTATATTCCTTGTCCTTTCCATTGGCTACACACAAACATGGTGCTTATTAATATAAGGAAAATTCTCACTGTTCTCACATTTCATTTCATATTAGACGCGTTTATACTTTCATTTCAATTCCAATACAGTCACATGATTCCTTACTTTTATATATTCATGTTCACATAGATTCCACATTCGGTATTGAAATTAACATTACATGTTATTCCACTTAACTTCTTTGATCATGCACAAAGGTTTCATTTCAATTCACTTTCCATAAGGATGTGTTCATAATAGTTCATACACTTAAACATGGTAATGCAATGTCCTTATTTCATTTCTAATACATCATATAGCTCATATGGACACGTGTGTGTGGTATAACTCGTGCTTTGATACCACTCTGTCACGACCCAAACCCGTCCCTATAGGTTTAGCATCGTAACCGACTAGTAATCCTTGGACTACCGAAGGCCTCTGAACAGATTAACATAATTAAGGGGGCTAGCGGAAGCAAATACATAAATATAGTTGTCCAATGAGCTGTGTTGACTTATATGATACAGAATATTTAAAAACTTTATATACATATGCAACAGTCATTCATACATTATACCCATACACATTATAGTATCTTAAGTCCAGCCAGCAGAATTAAATCAAGTCATACATATACACAGAACCAACAGAACTTGAACATAGGACACTTCGGGAACCTCCACGTGAGGCACAATGGTTGGCTGACAACAGAACATAGATCCAGACAAAAGCCTTCAGGCTCGGGCTCCAGAATGCTCACTTATACATATATATATATACACAACGAGCTAAAGCCCAATGAATAACATTAAGGTAAAGGGGTTAGTAAACGAAATTTGAATATATCATAAGCAGAAAACAGACCAGAGCATAATCATTTTCATATCAGAACATAATAATGGTACATTCCATAGAGCACATCACAGAACGTCTTCCGACTAGAGTAATCGGTTACGGATACCGATTAAACACATATCACCACAATGAAGTGGCTAACAAGATCTCGCAATTACTTGTATGTCATGGACTTGCATTTTCACGCTGTCCCCCATGACTTGGGACTATCTATGAATGCCATAATAGATTTCAAACTTGGGATGCTCGTTCACGTAAACAGATATCATTTTAGAAATCATAGCTTATCACATTTCATTTGGAACATAATTCATATCAACATATCTTTACAGAAATGTTACTCACAGCGGTTCCAGTAATGGTCAATCAACATTCGAATCTTGACCTACAGTCACAAAATACATAACACAAGCATGCCTTATCATTACACATTCAAGAGGCCATTAAGGCTTAGTTTTTATTACATTGGTTCTTATTCTTTCTTATCACAATGCCTAACACACACACACACACACACTTGCAGTCTCGGAACTTAGTACATTCTTGTATTTCTAATCCATAACCTCATTACTATGGCTTAATTAAGGCTTAGGAATGCCTAAGATGCAATGAGAATGCCAAAACATGCCTTGGAACACTTGGTATATTTTCTGAAAATAAAGTATACGCTCGAGTGTAGCTTTCCTTGCTCGAGCGGACATGCAAAATGTGAAGGGTCGCTCGAGCGCACATTCCTTCGCTCGAGCGATCTGTAAAAGACATGAAACTTCTAGGAGCTTGCAATTCACGCTCAAGCGGACTTTTGGTCGCTCGAGCGGAGTGCACGCACTCAGAGTGGTCGCTCGAGCGTGAACTCCCACACTCGAGTGTAGATGCAAATTCTGGAATTTCCAGATTGCACCTTCAAGCTCAAAACTCGAATTCTAACCTTCAAAACACATCTCTTAGGCCCCAAAACTTGAGATAACATAGTAAACTTGTAAAACATGAAGAATTTAGGATCATTGCATAAAATCATGGCCCAAGAGTTTGTTAAAAATTCACAATTTCAACTTAAAACATAATGAATGTTCATGAACACAACATGCATGAATTTTTCTTGTATCAAACTTCTCAAAACATGATCAAACACCACAAAACAACTTGAAACTTGATGATTTCCCCAAATGAAGATGAATTTCAAACATGCAAGAGAGAATTCTTGGAGTTCATGCTCAATTTGTGAGAAAATGTATATGCATGCATGATTTACTACTCAATTCAACATTTAAACCCATTCGCTCAATTATGCAATCCTCTCTTCAATTCTTCCAAGATCAAGCAAAAATTCCTAGTTGAAACCAATTTTCTCCTAACTCTCTCTCTCTCTCTCTCTCTCTCTCTTTCTAGTCAGTTTTGTCTCTAGGAAGATGAATGAAGAGTGATGCCAAGCATAGATAAATCAAGGCTAATAGATGGCCTAGCATTGTCAACTAATGACAATTTGGTAAATAACTCAAATTGATGTAAGACAACTTTTTAATCTAATTTAATTATACCAAATCAAATTTCAATTGAACATACCATAAAATCACATAAATTCTAATTAGCATAAAACATTAATCGATTTCAGATTCGGCCGCTGATAAGGCTTTCAATTTACATATTAAAATGGAATCCCAAACAGATATTTCTATAAGTAACAGATAGAAAGCCAAAATCATGGAAAACACAAAATAAACACATAAGTTATTTTAATTCTCTCATTAGCATCGTTAAATACGGATTAGTAGCTAATTACAGATCAGGGCTGTTACAGGATGACTGGTTAGATTTGATAAAAAAAAACTTAGGGATACTTACGTATAGGTCTTAATAAGTGAATTTATTGTCTAATAGATTATATGAGAAAATTTTGTCATAAAAAAGTCACTAATTGTAAGTTTTAGTTACAATTTATAAAAATCATGACAAAAAAAGTCACTACTTGTCAATTTTTAGCGACTTACAGGGGTGGGCGCGGGTCAGTTGCGGCCATGGAACCTCCAATCCGCCATCCGTCCGCTAGATTGGCGGATTGGAGAAAATCTATCCGCATCCGTCCGCCAATTCGGCGGATGTGAATTGAGCGGATTGGCGGATGGATGCGAATCGGTTTGGCAGTTTAAAATTTTATAAATTTTCAGCATAATTCAACTTATGCACTTCCTCAAAAAAAAAAAAAAAAAAAATTACAATCAATAACTTAAAAAAGTATTACAATCACTGTATGCCTCATTCAAAGAAAGAAAGTTTGAAACTTTAGAATATCACAATCACTGCATGTCTCATCCATATATTACAATCACAACATGATTTATCCACATAAAGTATTACAATCAATCTGTAATTCTTAAAACATAAAACAATTCAAACTATCAAAACCATGAACAAAGCCGTAGTAGAGATTGTATGTCTCTGTATTGTTACATCTATATATGTTTTTGAAAACAAAATCAACCAGCATATATCATATTTTCTATTTATTATTTTTAGAGTTAGATTTAAAAATAAAAAAATATAGATAAATAATACGTTTATTTTTTTCAATTCAAAAAATATGTTCAAGTTGAATTTTTTTTTTCAACGGAATATTTAAACTCTTTTTCAATTGAAAACACAAATAAAAATATTTAAACAAATTGAAAATACAAAGTCTTATAAATTATTAGGGGTGTTCGCGGTTTGGCAGTTCGGTTGCGGCCAAAGGAATTTCAAATCCGCCATCCGTCCGCTAAATTGGTGGATTGGAGAAAATCAATCCGCAACCGTCCGCTCGTCATCACACATTCGTCTAAAATGCGGTGGATCGGTTTGGTTCGGTCGGTTTTGGCGGATCGGTATATCCGCTGCACACTCCGACTTGTATAAAAATTTGTCACAAAAAAATTATTTTTAGCAATAATTTTACCAAGACTCATTTTCAATAGGATTTAATGGGAATTAAGTTCAACTATTAGGATCTATTGGTAGTTTATCAAAAAACGTTAGGCCTTCTTTAGCAACTCACTGTTTTAGTTTAAAAGTAAAAAAGTTATTTAAAAAATTAAAAAACTAACAATATATACCAAAAAGTTAAAAATTTTATTTTCTCTCTACCCTTTATACATATTTTTTGTAAAAAAAATTTCAAAACATACTAATTTATTTACCTCACATTTTAACAAAAAAATTTAAAAAATTACTAAAATAATATATTCCCTGCTTGAATTTACTGTTAAAGTGTATCATATTAGATTAATCTCAAATTTAGTGAACAATTGAAGATGTTATTAAACCTTTCAATAAATAATAATAATAAAGTATTTTAGAGCGGTAAAAATGGAGCAGTTTTGATAATTGAAGAGTGTGATTTCAAAGTTCACCGGATAAGATAATAATTAGTGATGGAGGAGTGCAATTGGCTTAACAAAAATGCTAGAGATTCTAAGGTAGCGGTGGGAAGAGTTTTGAAAATATGATTTGGAAATAGAGGTGTATTTTGATTTTATGTGTTTTGAAATTATGATTTGAGTGTAAAAAATTTATTTGTTTATGAGTTTGAAAAGAGTTTTGAATTGAGTGAAGAATTTTTTATGTGACATATGATATCTAATACAAAAACTTACAACTCATAAATAAACTTACAACTCAAAAATCTATTAAAAGCTTATAATTTTTTTTAAAAAAATTTCGAAAATATTGTTTTATTAAAAATATATTTAAAAAAAGGTGTTAATTGCCCAAAAAATAAATAAACAAATTTAAAAATTGCACTGTTCCGATTGACCAACCGATTAAGCCAAATTTTTAAAAAACAAATCTTATTCAACACAAAATTTTATGCAGAGTTTTCTTAACACGACATTGAAATGTAAAGATAAAATTATAGTTTGAAAATCTATCCAAACATATCCCAAAAATTTTACTATAAATATTTCACATGATGTGAAAGGCATTTGATACAAATTTTGATAGAAGGTTTGGCCTCTAGCATTGTTGCTATGTTTGTTTGGATGGACATATGTTTGGGATTGAATCCAATAAAATTATTAATATGATGTTTGGTTAAAAAATTAAAGTACGGACTAACAATATATGCGAATATAGTATCCCATATATGATGAACTATTTAATCCAACATAAGAGTGAAATATTGACGGACCAAATTAAAGTCTGAAGTAACTTATCAAATGACCATAATAAAAATATTATGATCTATATATTAAGGGGTTGTTTGATATGTCCTAAATAAGTGTACTTTTCGACTTTTTAGATTAGTTGAGGAAAAAAATATGGTTGTTTAAGTTAATTTTTTGACTTTTTATGAAAAAATATGTATTAAAAAATTATATAAATTAATGTGTAGGGAAAAATTAAGATTGATTGTTCAATTATAATTTTTGACTTTTAGTAAATAGTGATAACTTTTTAATCTTTTGACTTTTTTTCAACTTGTTAAACTTGACTTAAATATTCCATATTCGATTATGTCCTATCTATTTTAATTTTCTTAAACAAATATCAAATTAAATAATATTTTATTAATTTATCATTGTAATCCCACCTCAATTCAAACATAAAATAAAATACATAATTCAAAACAATTCATAATCCTAATACTATCAATGATAGGAATACTAATCCAACCAAATCAGTCTGCCCAAAACAAATATGCCTTCAGCATTTTTCCTTCAGCATATCCACAAATTGTAAAACGTGCTTCGGTTTCAGATAGATAGAGACAGAGACAACAGAGAGACTACTCTGTGTTCTCGTTCTCGTTCTCGTTCTCGTTCTTGTTCTTCACTGATTCAATCACAAGTCAAGTCAAGTCAAGTCAAAGCAAACAAAAGCGTGTCGAAAATGGCGAGACACGAAGATCTTCCAATCCCAATCTACGAAACACTCGAACCAGTCTACGGAGTCGAATCTCAGCTCCAAGAAGCTCTGCTTCGATTCGAAAACTTGAAATCCAAGTTCATCCAAGTCTTCGGACACTCTCCCCATATCTTCGCCCGATCTCCAGGTCCCCTTCTCTCCCTCCCCCTCCCTCTCCTCTCTCTCTCTCTCTCTCTCTCTCACACACACACACACACACATATAAGCATGTTTACATGTATGAGTTTGATTTGAATTGATTGTTTCAGGGCGAGTGAATTTGATTGGGGAACACATTGATTATGAAGGGTACTCGGTGCTTCCGATGGCGATTCGGCAAGACACGATCGTCGCAATCCGAAAGCGCGATGCTGGGGAGCCCGAAAAGCGTCTTTTGATTGCCAATGTTAGCGATAAGTATCCTCTCTGTACTTATCCTGCTGATCCAAACCAGGTACAAACTATAATAAGCCTGTATATATGATGTGTGTGTACCCGTTCGCTTGATTAATTGCTTATTTTTGTTGTGTAAGATAAATTGATAGAGAGAGAAGGAGAGAATAAATTGTATTGATGAATATTATTATTGATATGATTTACAACACTCTCATTTATAGAGAGGAAAGGTGATACACATAGGATACTAATTAACACACACCGAAAGAAGAAAACATAATTATTAAACACTTTACATATTATATTCTAACAGCTCCCCTCAAACTCAAGGAGGATAGGAACCAACCAACTTGAGTTTGGAGAGAGTAACAAAACAGGAAAATAAAATAGGATAGGAGACACTGTATGGTCGTGTCAGACCGTTATAACAGATAATGTATGGACAATTTACGAGGTCATGCTGGACTGTTGTAGAAGCTGACCGGAATCAATGTCGGGACAGTTTACGGGGTCATGCCGGACCGATGTAGAAGCTGACCGGAATCAATGTCGGGACAGTTTACGGGGTCATGCCGGACCGATGTAGAAGATTGTGGTGGTGCACCAAGGGGGCGACTTAGGGAGTGCGCCATGGGGTGGCTTGGGTGGTTCGCATGGTGTGTAACCATGCTCACCATGATATATGTATAACCCCCCCTCAAACTCAAATAGGTGTGAAGATAGAAACCTATTTGAGGTTGAAACAAAGGGATTGATAAAGTGGAGCAAAACAGATAGGAATAAAACAAGGGTGTTGTGCAAGCTGGATGGCAAGAATGGTACAAGGTTGTTGGAGCAGAAAAATCAGTGAGGTGGTGTGGAATTTGTGTTTTGTTTTGTGCTTTTTTTTTTTTTTTTTTTTTTTTTGTGGTTGTTTTGGTTTGTGTGTAGAAGGAAATAAAATAAAGATATGAAAAATCAGAGGTGATGTCTGAGGCCTGGTATGGTAAGATAATATATAAACATATATATATATATAATAAAGAAAGTAAAAATCAGAGGAGGCTGGGTGTGTTGGGAGAATGGAATAAAAAAAAAGATAAGAGTGGGTTTGTGTTTAAATAAAAGAAGAGTGGGTGGGCAATATTAAAATAAAAAGAAAGGAAAAGAGGGGGACAAAAGTTGGCGGATGGTGGATCATGGAATGGAAAAGTAAATAAATAAAGAAAAATAAATAAGTAAATAATAATAATGTATTTGAAATCAAAGAGGAGAGAGTGGGAAACATGTGAGTGAAAAGGGACTCACCAACTGAGCTTCTGTTGGTTTTTTTTTTTTGTTTTTGTTTTGTTTTTGTTTTTTTGTTTTTTTTTTTTTTTTTTTGAAAATAATAATCATGTGGAGGTGAAAAAGGAAATAATGTGGGGAAATGGGATAAAATAAAATAAAATATAAAATCAATGGGGAATGAGGTTTCCAGCGAGGAAGGGGAAGATTAAAATAAATGGTTGGAAATATTAAAATAAAGGTGGGTGTTTGGTGGAAGAAAATGATGGAAGGCCAGGGTGTCCATTGGAGACGGAAGAGAGTGCTTTGGAGCTTTAACAGCCTGTGGAGCTTAAAATAAAGATGAATCAGCCATTGAAGACTAGATCTTGAAGTCCAAAAATCAACAGTGAAAGGATTTGAATTAGTTGAGTGAAAATCAAAAAAACACCCACGTATATATATATATATATATATATATAAATAGTTCATTCATAGATCTGGGGCTATAGAGAAGATGAAGCCAATCGAATGAAGACAAGGGGATGGAGAGCAGAACAACACGAGAGGCGCCAGAATGAGCAAATGCCGAGGTTGGCGGTGGAAATAGAAGGCAGGCCTCAAATCGGCAAAACTGCTGGGTAGACCGACGCCGCGTTGCATAGGCGACATGGTCGGCATTGGTCCGTCACAACTGGAAGCAGTGGTAAGGTTGCAGGTGACGGACGTAAGGCGCGCGAGCTGGTTGGTCGCGAGCACACGCTCAGGATGAGAAGAGTGATGATGAGACAATTGTCTAATGAGGTGTGGAGACCGAGGGAGAAGAGGGGCCAAAATCAGAGAACCCCAAAAACATGTGGTGGTGTGAGTGTTTGTCGCCGGCGCAGCAGCGGTGGAGAAAAGAATGGATATCAATCAGCATTTGGGTTGGACAGGTGGTGGTGAGAGAAGTGGCTAAGTTGGTGGGTAGGATCAAGAGAGCCAGAGATGGGTTTGTTGATTTCTTACCCCAAAAACATGTTCTATATTCCTTCTCTTGCCATGCACCGAGAAAAAGAGAAAAAGAGTTGAAGTGTGTGTGTATCTTCTTTTTTTTTTTTTTTTTTTTTTTTTTTTTTCAATCAAACTGCCGAGAGAGAGCGAGAGCCAAGTTTGAATGCATGGTTTTATCAGGCAGTCATGGCTGGAGAGGAGTGAGAGTGGGATGTAGAGAGAGAAACTGGGCCGCAACAAAATTGGATTGTCTGATCATGAATCAACGCAGATCGTCAAGTGAGTATGTGTAGAAAACACCAGCGGGCAGCGAAGGCAAGATTGCCGGCCGACTGCCCGCCGGCGAGAAAGAAATATAGGCCTAAATCTTATAGCTCTGATACCATGTAAGATAAATTGATAGAGACAGAAGGAGAGAATAAATTGTATTGATGAATATTATTATTGATATGATTTACAACACTCTCATTTATAGAGAGGAAAGGTGATACACATAGGATACTAATTAACACACACCGAAAGAAGAAAACATAATTATTAAACACTTTACATATTATATTCTAACATGTTGCATGGTGATTTTTTTAGATATTTGGGCTGATATTACTATAAATGTGTGATCTTTAAGTTTGTTGGATTGGTTTAGTTGATACAATGGTGGGTATGGTACTTTGACTGGTTGAACACATTTGGATTGTTATTTGATTGAGATGGTGTGTTTGATGTCTCATTTGAGAATTGGCTTATATAGTGACTTTTTGGATGTGCAAAAAAGTAAAGAGAATGATTTGACATAGTTTTTGGCTAAAAAACATTCTTCCCAAACAACCCAGTCCGATTTCCATGACATCAGCTGTCCTTTGTCACGAAACTGAGAAAGTTTAAGGTTGTGTTTTTGGTTAAATATTTCAAGACAATATGGGACTTGGATTTTCAAAGTTGTTGTGAGACTACTATATTTCTGGCCAAGCCAGGATGAGGAGGAAGAGTTATGGGAACAAAAAGTTGTGATACTTGGCTTGATCCATGTAAACTACAGGATATAGAAGAACACAGGTCAGAGCGAATGACTACAGATGGAGAAGAAGTAAAGAACAGTGTTAAATTGCTATACCCAATGTTTCTTCATGTTAGAACCAAGAGCCGGCAATAAATCTGCAACACAGATGATGATTAGACAGGCTAAATACAACCTATAAAAACTTATTGTATGTCCTTAATATGTAATCTCTATTGAAGAATTGCTCTTAATATATTCGATTGATTTGTTGCAATCTATTGATGGGTTCGTTGAAAGCTGTGAATTGTGGGCAAAGGAGTCAGACCATCTCATTTGAATGCTTCCCCCCCTACTCTCTCTTTTCAATTAAGCGATGAGAATGGAATTGATCATTTGAATACATCACTTTTTATTTCTGAAATCTATTTAGTTTACCAAATCTGAGAATTGAGGATTTTGGTTGTGGATCTCAGAAAGAACATCAATGTTTGCTTGTATGCACCTCTCTGTCTCTCTCTCAATAAAATAAAAAGGAATAAAAATAGCAGCAGAGGTGTACCCGTATTTCATGATGTTATCCTTATAGCATGACTTACCTTCTCTTATGAAACCAATTACTTTGTACGCTTGAAGTTTTTATTTTTTAAGTTTTTAGTTACTCATACTCTTGTTCTTCAAATAAGTAGTTGAATTCCTGTCTATGGTCCTTGATTTGCCGTCCATCCATTCATCAAACTGAATTTGATTGTTGAACATACTCCACTATGTCAAGGATCTATTTTGATCAAATTTTTTGTAATGCTGTTAATTTTCTTGTCATAATGGCCTTGTTTCATTAGCAAAGGAACCCTATGTCATGTAAACATGCTTTACCCTTTTCTTTTTGCAGGATATTGATCTGAAAAATCATAGATGGGGTCATTATTTCATCTGTGGGTGAGTTCTCAAAACTTGCTGTTGGCTATAGAGGAGAGATATCGGCCCACTATATAGACAACAAATTGGATTTAAAATTATTAGCTTTTGAGTACTAAATGAAGTTAGACCCTATGTGTTGCTTTTGAACTGCATATTATAATAAGCACCTAGTTTGTTGGTTGATTATTTTTGTTCTCTTGGAATTGCTTAATATCCACTATTGGAGATCTGATATGGTGTGTGATCTGCAGGTATAAGGGTTTCTACGAGTATGTGAAATCAAAAGGTTTGGATGTTGGTGAACCAGTTGGACTTGATGTCATGATTGATGGAACAGTTCCTACCGGTATAATTTCTCTGGATTTTCATGCTAAGTCCTTATGAAGGCTGTTTGATAAAAAAAATCACTTAACCATTGTACTAATACTTTATGAACCGGCAGTTGTTTTATAGAATGTAACAAATCTGAGTTGCCTACTTTTCATCTAGGGTCTGGATTATCTAGCTCTGCAGCATTTGTTTGCTCTTCTACAATTGCTATAATGGCTGCCTTTGACGTGAACTTTCCAAAGGTATTCCAACCATTTCTCCATAGCTGTAGAGGAACTATTTTCTGTTTCCTCTGTTTTTGTAATAGATGCCTCAGAATTTCATATAGACTGAGCTGTAACGTTCTACAGTTTGTTTCCTCTGTTTTTCAGTTTGTTTTGTTGTTTTTGCTTTGTTTTCTTTTCATTGTTCGAGGACTCCTTGTTCTCTTTTTGTTTCATGCCTTTTTATTAATAAAATTCCCTTGTTGATGCTCAAAAAAAAGAAAAGCAGTAACGTTCTACACCATGTCTGTTGCTCAAACTTCAATCCATGAAAATTTTTGTTTCGTTCTTTGGTATGATTTTGCATTTTTTTTATATGAAGGACTTGCAATGTTCATTAATACATTGAACTCATAAAATCATCTATTTATTGAAAATCTGTTCCTTGCTCAAGATATTTATTATCTGTCTGTTTATTGTTTAATTGTACTGGACATGTTAAATAAAAGCATTCAGGGTCTTTGAAGAATAACTATGCATTATTGGTTAAATAAATTGGTGCTGGTTTTTTTGAGAACGTGAATGCTTGTTTGTGAGAGCATTTAGAGTATCTGGTGTTGACATTAGGATCTCCGTCTTTATAAAGTTACTTAATGCTACATTGTGCATTTTGTACTTCCACATTTGCTCTGTACCACTGAGACACTTCCATTCTACAGCCTGGTAGATGAAGACTAATTGACAGTAAAATGTCCATATTGTGAAAACTTTTTTATTTTATTTTTTTACTGATTCTAATGTCATTGTTTATTTTACAGAAAGAAATTGCACAGCTTACATGTGAATGTGAACGGCATATTGGGACACAATCTGGTGGCATGGACCAGGTTACATAACCTCCATTACATGCTCTTGAATTTTATTATAGTTTTCCTGAATCTTCAGGGCTTTACTCTCAATAGTTTGACATCATCCAAACATACTCCAACTCTTACAAAACATATTTCTCTTGTTTATTGCAACTTGCTAATTTTCAATACATTCTAAGGAAGAAGTCCTTTGTTAAGTTGGTGGCTAGTGTTACTTTTGTCATTGACAAGTCTAGGTAGGATTTTAGTCAGGTCCTTGTCTCAGATCAGTTTATTTTAATGACTATCAAACATATTCATATTATTTTTGTTTGGGTCAGATTGGCCATAACCTATCAGTCCATAATTTGATTCACCTTGCAGGCTATCTCTGTCATGGCTCAATCTGGGTTTGCGGAGCTGATTGATTTCAATCCCATTCGTGCAACTGATGTGCAACTTCCTGCTGGTGGTTCTTTTGTAATAGCACATTCATTGGCCGAATCCCAGAAAGCAGTCACTGCTGCTACAAATTACAATAATCGGGTTGTTGAATGCCGTTTAGCTGCTGTAAGTTTTATTTTGTTTCATTTTATTTTTTGATAGTTGGTGTATATTTTACTTTATATTTCAATTTGGTTGTTTGTTATTTATCAAAAAAAAAAAAAAACTTTATATTGCATTTTCTATCAAAATGACCTAAAGCATTAGTCTATGGATTCAATAGCCATTGCGAATACAAGGTCTATTATCTAAATTGTCCTCCAATGCAATAGTTTCTAGACTTCCAAATGCTTTTAGCTTTTTGCTGTGAAACATGTATTGTACTCGTGATATTGGAGGCTTCTGCAGATTGTTCTCGGTATAAAGCTCGGAATGAAACCTCAAGAGGCAATATCCAAACTGAAAACTCTTTCTGATGTTGAAGGGTCTTGTGTATCATTTGCTAGCAGTCGTGGATCTTCTGATCCAGTTGTTGCTGTGAAGGTATCTATTTATTTATTTTCTGCAGCAAGGCTGTTTTAATCATTTGTTTTTGTTTTTAATGATGCCTCTACTTTGTGCAACACCATTAGAGGTGGTTGTGATCATGGATTTTGTGTGTACCTGTATAACACCATTAGAGGCTCATTAGATTATGGATTTGTGTAACTTATTGTTCTTTCCAAGTAAACATAAACATTTTTATCCACCTGTATGTATTAGGTTATAGTAGCTTGTGTCATTGCCACAGGAACTTTTGAGTGAAGAACCATATAGAGCTGAAAATATTGAGAAAATCACTGAGGAAAACCTGCAATCAATCTTTGCCGATTCTCCAACTTCTTTGGATGTGCTAAAAGTGGCCAGACAATATAAGTTATTCCAGGTAACTTTGTTTTACACTAGCTTTTTTTCCAACATCATGATTGAGTTATGATCTGAATTTGTGAACACAGAATGCTGTTATCCACCATCTCTGTTTTTGTTAGTTATGAATTATTATTAAAATTTCATCTGGATTCATAAGGGTGAATGTTTGCTAATTTTTCTTCCTTCAAATCCTGGATTAAATGTGGTGGGTAGAAGGAGCCATTTATGGAAAGTTTTCTTCCATATGTGCATTACCTGCATTTTTCTTGATGTATTTTTGGGATGAAGTTTTGGTTATATTGATTTGTGTTTCTTTTAGGTTGTGTTTGGAGATCACGAATTTGAGTAGGGATTTAGAAATAATTACCTAGGTCTGGCTCTCTATCGTAATGCATCCGGGTTTATATCTGCAGAAATTACCTGCAAATAGTTTCCAGTCATATGTAATTTTGTGTGTTAATACCTTGTAAGCATCAAACTTACCAATGGCTTGTTGGCGTTCTGGTTGATATAAAACTTTTGCCCATACCATTTCTTCCTTTTAAATGTCAGTGTACTACTAAACTTGGTTTAACATTTGATTTTCAGAGAGCTTCTCACGTGTATTCTGAAGCCAAGCGTGTACATGCTTTCAAGGACACTGTTTCATCAAACTTAAGGTGAGTTACATATTCAGTTGAATCAGTACCACAAGCTATTATTTCATTTATGCTATCTATGCTTATGATTTGCAGTAGATTTTCAACATCAGATTAATCCTTACCAAGCTTTCAGATAAGCCCTGGCACTTGCTTTGTTGCTTTGAAAGCTCATGATGTATCCTAATACTTGTTTATTAAGCACTCATTCTTTGATAAAAATGGGAGGCTTGTTGAGTAGCCTAAAGAGGTCTAACTAATAAAAAATTGGGATAATTACACCGACTTCCCATGAAAATTTTGAAATAAAACTGAACTCCCATGTCAGAGTGGCTAACTGCAGTTATTTCCCCTATCTTTGTGACCGAACAATTCCTCCCCCCCCCCCCCCCCCCTCTTTCTCTGCTCCAGAATTTTCCTGGGGAAGTGACAGAAAATTTCAAGCCCTCTTCCTCTCTTCAAACTGAGAACTCATCTCTCTCTTTCCACCATCATAGCACCACTAGCTTCTTCTCCTCCTCTTTCACGTGTGGTCCTCACCATTTCCTTCCTCTCCAGTTTGCCCACACCCTCTCACTCCATACTTTGTCGTCATCCCGACACACACACTCCTAAAAAAATTGCAGACTTGAGTTGAATGTGGTTGAAACTTCCTTTTAACGTATTTGTTTATGTAACCCTATTTGATGCGTAATAATAAAAAAGGTACAATGGTACTTTGTACAAGTAATACTAATAATTTGAGTCCACCTCTCCCAGCACCCCCATATTAGTTTTTTTTTTTTTTTTTTTTTTTGTGTGTGTTCCAATTGGGTTATCCATCCTAAGATATATTTGAATGTATTTCCTCAACAGCCGAAATAGTGGAACTTAAAATGTTAGGTCACTTCTGTCTGGTTCGACATGCAACTTTTTATTTTGTACAAATCAAACCCCAATGCTTTATGAACCTGCCATTACTGTGGTTAATGAACCAAGTGAAGATAGTTACCATTTTCTAGTTTCCTTGATCTAACTTCCAAGAAGTTGTTATTGCAGTGAAGAGGACATGTTAAAGAAGCTTGGTGACCTTATGAATGAAAGTCATTATAGCTGCAGCGTTCTCTATGAGTGCAGGTACTGTTCCAGCTTTCCAAATTTGTCTGCACTAAATGACACTTAGGGTCTCCCACAATAGTGACAAGGGAGAATTTGAATGTGATATACCCTCAGATATGAGAGATCTGGTTATGCTACAATAATAAGCAGTGTATGATGTGTATAACATATGTTGCTGAACAAGTAAATTCCTCACACAAGATTGCCTTTACATTTGTAGCGTAACGAGGCTCTTTATAATTGTCTCTGTTTTCCCTTTTCTCCCCTCACATTTTGCCCCGGGATATAAGCACAACCTATACAAGTTTTCTAGTTTGACAGCGAAAACCAAAGATAATGAAATAACCTATGCTGGAAAACTCTTACTTCATTATTGTGTTGTTATGCAATGAGAAAATGATATGTCAACATGACAGTGTGTGCCTACGTTACTCTTGATTGGAATCCTCTGGTTTGATTCTTCAGACACCGCTTGAGGACCGCCTTTTACATCCTTCAAATATCTCTGTTTGTTTTTAGTTTTCAAATCTATTTTATGATTTTTTTTTTTATAAAAGAACTCTTCGTTTTCAAACTAGTGTGGTGTTTCCTTTTGCCAAAAAAGTATTTTAAAAAAGAGGTTTTGAAAGCTAAACCAAATTAATTAAACAAGTTTGACCTGTATATCTTATTTGTTTCTATTGTTCTTGTAGCTGCCCAGAATTGGAAGAACTTGTAAAGGTTTGTCGCGATAATGGTGCTCTGGGAGCAAGGCTTACGGGAGCTGGATGGGGCGGTTGTGCTGTCGCTTTGGTGAAAGAGTCTATCGTATCAGAATTCATCCTCAACTTAAAGGTTAGTTTCTGTTTTACCAACTCCAATCTTCTCTTATTCACCCAAAAAAAAACTCCAATCTTCTGCTCCAGATTCCGTTCAAACTAGTTTTCAGCAAAAGGTATTAACGGGGTTCCATGTGTTTCTCAGAAGCAATTCTATAAATCAAGAATGGAGAAAGGGGTGATCGATGGGAGTGATCTTGGTCTTTATGTTTTTGCTTCCAAGCCGTCAAGTGGTGCTGCTATCTTCAAATTTTAGTTACTCTGCAGTGAAAACAGTAGTTCCAAGAAGCTTTGTCATTTTGTTTAATATTATGGAGGCTAATTACCTCATCCATTCAATCCATTAAAAAAAAATAATTTTCTATAAAAAAAACTCCGTTTATATTATGTAATTTTATGTACTTGTGATTTTTTTTGTTATCTTTCTTTTTCTTTCTTTGAGATGTAACTGTGATCAACATCACATGTACCAAAGTGTAATAACATATGCACCAGCAAAAAGCAATAGATTGTAGATATGTATGTAAGGGTTGGCATCGAGTCGAGCTGGTGTGTGAAGTGAACGATGGAGCCCAACCGCTCATGGGCTAATTCTGACAGATTTTTTGATGGGGCTGGGCCAATCGGTCCCTGTCTAATGGACTTGGTTGAGATGGGCTAATAGATTGGCCCACAAACTAAGCCTAACGGGTTGAAATTCAACCTACTTTCATGTTTTCAACAAAGCTAAGCTTTTCAAATATCGACAGCAACTCCCACTAAAGCAATAAGCAAGCAGAGTAGTCAAGCCACAGGCTAAGTCTAACAGGTTGCAATTCAACCTACTTTCATGTTTTTTTTCACTTGTTTTAATTATTTTCTTATTTTTATCGGGCGGGTGGGCTTGTGGGCCAAACTTCAATTCCTAGGTCCAACTGCAGTCCTAACCTTGTTCGGGTTGGACTAGTTTGCTTGGGATACAGACTTGGGTTGGGTAAAAGCACGGTTGGCTAGCTGAGTTTGGATTGGGCTCCAGACCTTTGGGTCAAAGGATGAACCCTTATACAGATTATAATTGCTAGCTGAGCTTGGGTCGGGAGCTGGTCATAATTGGCTAGCTGAGCTTGAGTCGGGCTCTGACCTTCGAGTCAAACGATGAACCCTTATGCAGATCATAAAAAATTAAATCAAAATGGATGGCTGTCTAATTTATTGGGCCTCCAGGCTATGAATAAATCCCAATAATGCTATTGATGGGCCATTGATGTGATTTTAAATGTCCATTCTCACATGGCTTTGTACCTCAGAGAGGGTGGGTGTGTGTACTAGGCCCACGTTAGTTAATGGTGTTGAACTGAACCTAACCTCCAAAGCGAAGAGGTGTGGGTCCAATTAACCTCCCAAACTACGATCCATCCTTACCACTAGAATCTCTACACAAAGATTTGGACAAAGCTTCCCTGTTGGGTCTATTTTAGTTATTTGAGTAGTTTATTCTCTAGATGTTTCTATAGAAATTAGATTGATTAAAGACGAATCTAATTTAATCAATCGGCTATGAAAATAAATTGTTTGGATCTATAAAAATTAGATTGATTAAAGACGAATCTTATTTAATCAATCGGCTATCAAAATAAATTGTTTGGATCAAAGATGAGTCCACAGTTTCCTTAATTTGATACGTCTTTTTTGAATGTTTAATATTAAATTAAAAATATTTATTATTATTATTAGGGGATTTTTTTTAAAAGTCCCTGGTATTAAGATTTTATAATATAAAGGATACCCAACATTTTCATAATGTCTAAGGCCTCTCAACATCAATCCAGGGAAAATTTGACCCAATTTCTCTGGACGTTCCTGAGATTTTCTCTCAAATTTCTCTGCACTTCCCAGAGATTTTCTCTACACTTCCCACATAATTTCTTTGGATCTCCTAGAGATTTTCTCTCCAGAGAAATTTGTGTTTTGACTTAACCAGAGAAAATTGATAAAAAAGAAACCTCAAGATCAATATATACCTAATCATTATCAAACCAGAGAAAATCCATTCAAAATCACATTTTTCATTTTTTTCCCCCTTCCAATATCTGAGCAAGTAAACAAATTAATAGAGAAACTGAAGCAACTAAATATCAAAAAGAAACCAACACATCTTGAGTTTTCCAGAGAAAATTCGCACAGTGACTAAATCCAGAGAAAATTCACACAATAATTAAATCTAGAGAAAATTCACACAATAGCTAAATCCAGAGAAAATTCACACAGTGACTAAATCCATAGAAAATTCCACATATAATTCGCATAAACCCCCCATAATCTTTGAGTAAACAATCACCACTCTTATTATCTCCAAACTTGAATAAAATTGTTAATTTTTGAAACTCCAATTTGAACAAAATTCACAGAGAAAATCTCACCAGAGAAATTCACATCAACCCAAAGAAATTCTTCAAAACCAGAGAAAGTTTCACCTCCACCCTAGAGAAAATCACTCAAACTAGAGAAAATCCCCCTCTCTAACCCAGAGAAATACCCCCTCATAATCTTTTCTGGTTAAAAATCATAAATCTCAGGCAAAATGTGTTCCATGGTTCACACATTGGCTCTAGAGAGAAAATTTTCGATTTTGTTGAAAAAAATCGCTAATGCAAAGAAAATTCAAAGTTAAAACCATAAATGCAATAAGAACAATCAATTTGGAGTTGAAAAGTAGATTTCAAACCCAGAGAAATTCTCTGTTTCTCTTTAGAGAAATTTCAATTTTGTTGAAAAAATTGCTAATGCAGAGAAAATCCAATACTAGAGAAATTTGAACAAGAAAGACCTACTAGAGAAATTTAAACAAAGAATTTCTCTGGGTTCAAACTAGAGAAAATTGAAATTTCTTTGAGTTCAAACTAGAGAAATTCTCTTTAGCCAGAGAAAATTCACAAACAATTATCACAATCAGAGAAAATGCAGAGAAATTTGACATCTTTGCCATATAAAATGCAGTACAAGTTTTGACATATTTACACCCTTATTTTCCTTCTATTCAATATAGTAACAACAAGAGAGATTTTCTATTGGCAATAATGACTTGAATTACATATCTACCATCCATCAATGTGAACTACTAGGAGAGTGAGGAGTTGAGTGGCCCCTCAAACAACAATCAACAAAGTTGCAATTTCTTCCTTATTCCCACAGATTACACAACCCAGCTTTCCCTCCAAACCTCCTCAGCAAAATCACATTGTATTCGAATCTGATGAGGAGATCCTGCATGATCTGAACAATATCTGGACCATATCTTGACTTTCCAGCCAGATCTCGACTGGTGTTGATGGACACCACACTTGTGACAACGACGGTGACAGTGAGTGTGAGTTCCGCTCTGTCGAGTTCCATATGAGGGCCAAACAGAGGTCTCTCTCTCATCTTATTCTTTTTTTTCTCACAACTGATGTTGCTGCCAATGTCGACCACCATGTCACTGGTGACCTGATTAGTCAAATTTCATCGTAGAAGAAACCCTAATCTCTCTCTCTATACATATATACAAATGGGCAACAGAAGCAAAATGAAGCAACATTCGGAAAACACAAATTTCTCAGTGATACATGAGTTTAGGATTGAGGGACCTTAGACATTATAAAATAATATTGTGGATCTCTTTCATTACTAAAAATGGGAGAGGGACGTAAGACTAATTTTTCTTATTATTATTGTATATTTGAATGAATTTTTTTATAGTAAGGTAACATTATCCGTGCAAAAACTATTACAGTTTTTATCCCCAAAAATTATCATTTCATCGAAGTTACTGATATATATTTTTTAATCAAGTTTGCAAATGCATTTTCCCATAATTAAGGAATAAAATAAAACGGTAATGTATTCACACACCACCTTTGAATCGGTATATACTCATTTTTTCTTTTTAATTGTATCATGAATAAAATAAAAAATCGTGCCTTTAATGGTTTTCTTTATCAAATTATCCAGCCTTTAGTCTCGTTTGGGTAGTAATAATTACGGGTTAGTTTGGGATGTTTTAAAAAAATATACTTTTTGATTTATTGGCTTATATGTGTTGGGTTTGATGTGATGTGTTAGAGAGGTGATGTGATTTAAATAAGATGATGTGACTTAAATAGGATAGTGATTTTTTGACTTTTTGTATTATTTAGTGTATCCCAAACCAAGCCAGTTTAAAAACAAAAAAATTATTAAAAAAATTAAAAATTTTATAATATATACTCATTTCGTCTCAAAATAATGGTTCTTTTTGGGAAATTCAATTTTTTTTGGTAGCACATTTATTGCATTTGAAAAAAGTTGATTTTCCAAAATTACCCTTTTGATAGTACATTTTTTGGGAATATCAATGTCATAATTATACTTTTTATATTATTTATTAATTTAAAAGAAGGGCAAAATAAAAAATTTACATTATTTTTGTACTTGATTTTTGAAGAGGGACTAATATTTTGGGACAATAAAAAATGGAATAAGGGACTAATATTTTGGGACGGAGGGAGTACAAAAAAGTTAAAGATTCTTTTTTTTTTACTTTTTGCACATCTTTTCGTAAAAAACTAAAAGGTCATTTCAAACATACAAATTTTTTTTACCTTGTATTTTAACTAAAAAATTAAAAAATTACTAAAATCACTAATTCCCAAACGAGGGTTTAATGGTTTTATTCCTATCAATATCAAGAGTACATATGGCAAAAAAAGAGAAAAAAAAAAACTAGTGTATTAGTTAAAGAATGAATAAAGATTGGAACCTCCTTTCTCCCACCCCTTTTGACCCTTTTTTTTTTTGATTGGTCACTTTTTTTTTTTTTTTTTTTCCTCCTCCTCCAATCACCACCTGCCACGTATGTGTGGGGGTAATGGGGGTTGAAATTTAAGGGAGTCTAAATCACTACTGGTTAAAGAAGAGAGCACAAATGACAATATCTATAAAAAAAAAGGGGGGCTAAGTTTGTCTCCAGCTTATACTGTTGGGCTTGTGGGCTTTTGTTTTGATAGTTCGAACCGTTAATGTGTAAATCTCGTTGAGTATTTTATTCCTGTAAAAAATCACATTGATTGAATATTGGTAGCTACTTGATTGGATCAGATTTTTGTCAATAAATTATTTTGAAAATTATACTTACCATTGACAGAAATCTGATTGAATTAAGCAGCTATAGATATTTGATCAATGCGATTTTTTATAGAAATAAAATATTCAACAAATTTTACATATTAACGATTCAAATTATCAAAATAGGATCGTGGTAAGCCTCCATAGGCTCAATAGCACGTTCCAATCGGATAAGCCTGGCCCTAAAAGGAAAATATTAGAGCTCTTGGCTAATCACATGTTTAATTAGCCCATCCATAAAAATTAGAGCTTCTAATAAAATTTAAAAATAATTAGGAATTTAAAAATAAAAAATAAAAAATTGAGAAGTATACGGCACCCACCCACCACTTCCAGACTATTTCTGCTGCTTGTCGGTGGGATTTTGTTACGATCTTCGCATTGGCAATATCACTTTATTGGGCTATTGACAGAACAATTCTATCTTCTTCCAGGACCATTGTGCAACTATTATAAGCATCAAATGTTCTTCACTATCCTGACAGTAGCCATAATTTCCCTGACAATAGACCTGTAATAATTCTCCCAAAACCCTCGTGCACTCATCCTTATCTCTCTCTCTCTCTCTGTCCTCTTGTCCCTATTGGATCTAGTGCTTCTACGCTTTCTTTCCAAGGTATTTCCTTTCTTTCACACATTTATATATATATATATATATATAAGTGAGTGTGTGAATGTGTATTGTATCTTGTAATTGCTGTGTTAGATTATGATTTTGATGGGTGGTAGTGTGTTCTTTTGCCACACTTTGTGGATTTGATCTCAATTTTGTGTTTACTTTGATTCTTTGTTCCTTTGCTTTCTTCCCAAATGTATTCGATTTCTTGCTAAGCTTGCATTGTCAACTCAAGCTTATGTTTTTTTTATTAGTCTACAAATTTTAGTTTCAGTTTGCATCATAGAGTGTGTATTGTTGAAATTTTCAATTAATTACACATCTGTTTGATAATGCATTCTGGGTTTTGTTCATAACTTGAATCTTGTGGCCTTTTTGGTGAGTGGTTTGGAGGGGACTTTGACTCTGGAAGAGAGACAAATGGAGGATTTTTTTCAAGGGTATTGAGTTTAGATAGAAGAAGTTAGAATCGACTTGTTGAAATAGAATCAATTTCAGTTGTGAATCATTGGTCGTGGTTGTGAATTAGAGTTTATTATTGTCAGTGTTGGACTTTTGAAGTTGCAGGTGGTGAGTATTTGAATTTTTGGTATTGGCAGCAGATAATTAGAGTTGGAAAGGGAATAGAAACCGAAGATCAATGTTGTAATGGATCACATGAATCGAGGAGATAGAGATTTCTATGTCGATCTTGAGAGTGGTGGGGCTAGTTGTGAAGACGTGGGAAGTACATACCCTGTTTTGGGTACCAAAATATCAAATACTCTCACAAATATCTTTGGTGGGCTTCTAAGCATTGATGGATCGATCAAAGGAAAAAAAGAAACGATCTTGAGTGGAAATATATCAGAAGTCGGTGGAATTGCTTTGGAGAATGGAAAATTTTTAATAGACAAGAAGGTTGAAGGGGATGAGGCTGTGGATCTTGTGGAGGTTAAATCAGGGAAGGAGAGACGTAAAACAAGTGGTAAAAAGCCTCCCAGACCTCCTCGACCTCCCAAAGCTCTATCATTGGATGCTGCTGATCAGAAGCTAATCAAAGAGATCTCAGAACTAGCTATGGTCAAATGTGCAAGGATCAAGCGAATGAAGGCATTGAAGAAGATGAAAGTTGAAAAGGCATCAACATCAACTGGCAACTTATTTGCCATGATGTTTACCATTATCTTCTGTCTTATTGTAATCTTTCAAGGTAATATTTCCTGTTGGACTGTGATTTTGACTTAAATGTGTGATCATTCTTTTCTTTTCTTGTAGTTCTGTGTTGGTAGGGGATAGTTTAGCTTGTCCAATTGCTCTTTCTTTCTTTATTTTTGATCGGCAACAACAAAAAAGAAGAATATTATTATTAATGAAAACAAAGATTACAAGAAACTAGAGGACAAGGAATCCTCCAAAGAAGTAAAAAGCAAAATGAAAGTAACAACACATCATGCAGCCCTTCACACAGTCCAATTGCTATGTTTCCTTCACTTGACATGAAATTAGGTCACCAAAGTAGTGGCATCTGTGTTTGCTGTTTGTTGTTGAGCCCATCTCGATATGAAACATTATATCCAAATGTGGAATGCTGTCAAAGTTGTTTTTGAGGCTTTTTGTTTACTTACTTGAACCTCCTCGGGTTCACTTTCGAAATATATCCTTCTGATAAATGATGTATGTGTGGAATGTGTTTTCTCACAGATTTGGCAATTCCAATATCCCAATCTTAAATTCTTCCATTTGTAATCTGTCAAATTAGCTTTACCTTGATTATTTTTCTCTTCCTTTGTTGAACTATGCTGTTACACTCTAGATTTGTTTAATTTATTTATTTATTTATATTTTTTATAAAACCATTGTTGTTCCTTTAATAAGTACTGTTGAATTGATCCTTTTAAAATCAACATAGTTGTAAACATCTGTCTACTATTTATGCAATATGCTGCTTTGTTTGCTTTATTTGCAGTAATGTCCCCTGGAAGAAGTTCACCAGTAAGCTTCCAGGGTTCCCCAGAATCGATTCAAGCAGCCAACTCCGGTTTTGCCTCGGTTGGCTACCACCAGAATACATCTGCAAGTGATGCCAGTAATTTTGGTTCTGGCTCACCAATGTATGTCACTTTTCTGTCACTCTCTCTCAAAATGAGATACCAATGCTTTCTTTTTGTGCTTTCAATTTTATTTTTTGTGGAAACTGGAAACTGGAAACAAAAACTTATTTAGTATATTGCTTTTGTTTTCAAGAAAGTGGAATTGATTCCAAAATTTCAAAAATTTTGAAAAAGAAAAAAAAGTTGTTTTCACTTGTTTTCAAGACAAGTTTTCACTCTTGCCTACTGGCCGCCACCGCCATCAATCCATAGCTGGCCAACCGACGACTGGTGACCCTCTGGCGAGGTCCAGCCGCTTTCTGATGATTCGCTGGCAACTAAATGGTTACTTCACGTGACTTACAGAGACCTTCTGGCAACCGTCCCTCCACTGCCGGTCACCATTAAACACCAAAAAAAAAAAAAGAAAAAAAAGAACTTGTTTCCTGCTTTTTTGCAAACATAATGGACACCTTGCTTTTGAATAAAATGACAATACTGTAAAACGAAACTCCATTTGCATTGTTCTTTGCAGTTTGGCGGAGCTGGTTTTTGGTTCAGATCCTGTGCTGAGGTGAGATAAGATGCAGGATGAAATGGTAGATCTATGGGAATTGAATTGAAAGTTCGTAGCCAGTCTATAATGAAGAATGGTCCTTGCAGTTGTGCCAACCGATCTTTACAATTCGCAGCTTCTTCACCATTGTTTGTTAATCAAGATCATGGGGTGAGTTAAAATACCACACATGCTCGGGTATATGAAGGATTGAATTGTTGCCTTGACAACCAACCTGGCCAAATTGTTTTGCCACGGTTTTGCCTGTGAAGGTGGTGTGCAGGTGTTTTCCAAGTGTTTGGCTCTGCAAATTTTAGAGAGAATCACTAGATGTTACCCATTTTCTTGTTTGTTGAATGTGTATTTTATATTATTCAGATTCAGCCAGGAAGCCAAATTAGTACCACCACTGATGCTTGTTCTATAGTAATCAATTTTTATTGAACAATGGAAGCTAATTTTTTGTTCTAATGAATCATATGATGACAATGTCGTGTATACATTGTTTGACATCTCCAACATATTAGCTCAGTGGAGTGTGATTGTGATATGTGCATGTGATGCTTTTGACCAATAACATTACGCAAAAAGAATCGACACAAATGACTTTATTTCCCACCTAACCAACCAAGATTAGTCAGGTCAGTTCCATCCATCTCTTAATTAGAGAGTTCAATTACAGTATAATATTTTTAAATTAATAGCCTTCAGATCAACTGTTTTGGGTACCAAACTATCAAAAACTCTCGCCACGATCCTTAGGGCGCTTGTGAGCGTTGATGGATCGATCAAAGCCTAAAAAGGAACGATCTTTAGTGGAAATATATCAGATGTCGGTGGAATTCGTCTGGAGAATGGGAAATTTTTAATAGGCAAGAAGATTGAAGGGTAGGAGGCTGCAGATCTTGTGGAGAATAAATCAAGGAGAGATGTAAATGCATGTATAGTTTATGTTGGTGAGAATATCAAAAAATTATATTTTATTGATAAATAATGTAAAGAAAATGAGATATAAATAGATCAAGTTGAGACACAGATACGTCATTTTCTTTAAGGAGATCAAATCCGCAGTAGGAAGAACCCAAATACCGATGCAGTAGTTACTAAATTATGACTTGTCCCCTTCAGGATTAGGGATGGCAATATTAACCCGGCTCGACGGGGACCCGGACCGCCCCGTCCCGATAAATAAGTTTTTCCTTAAAAATTATTTCCCATAGGACCGAGGATGGTATTAAAAAACACATTCCCGATGATTTTCGGGCCGGGGACGGGAGATTAATTTCTCGGCTCCGCCCCGCCCTGCCCCGAAAGTTCCCCGAAGCTTCCCCGCGTATATACTATTAGTTGTATTATTACTAGGGTATGCCCGTGCGTGAAGGCGCGGTGACCATTAATTGAATATAAAATTATTGGGTTAAAATGTAATTTATTTAATTTGTTGGGAAAAAAAATTTGAGGTGAAAATATAAATAGATTATCCGTATGGTTTTGAATTTTCAAATGAATTTTATAATTAGATTTTTGAAAAGAATTTGGAGTATTGTAGTATGATGACACAAATGCAAACAAAGATCATATCACCAAATATTTACTATTGTAGTATTTTTGTTTATGTAACCCACTTGCAATTTGTAATAGAAAATAAGCATTTTATTATCCTAGCTAATAACAGTACTCAAATAAATTTCTATATCCACATTTTCTTAGATAGTGAGTTTTGGTTGAAGTAAAGAAGAGAGATCTCAAAGCTATAGTTTTGCATCAATTTTAATGTAATGGTTAAAATCTACCAATTTTTACGATTTGGTGGTCAGTTTATTGTGCAGAAAATTAAATAAATAAAAAATAAATAAATTGTATGTTGCTTGGTGAAAAAATCAATTTGAACATAAATTTTCCAAATTTATAGGTAAACGAAATAGTGAAAAGTAAACACATAATTGCTGTAAAATTCAAGTACAATAAAAGCATAAGATTTTAAACAAACAACAAAATGTAAATCCCACAACATAGAAACATCTATATAAAAATAAGACGAAATACGCCAGCCAATGCTATGCAATAGAAAAGAATAAACAACAAATTAAGCACACTAGCCAATGCTCTGCAATACAAAAAAAAAATGCCAAATAGCAAATTAAGCACACCAGCCAATGCTTTGCAATACAAAAAAAAAGCCAAATAATAAATTAAGCACACCAGCCAATGTTCTGTAATACAAAGAAAATGCAACACCCTTCTTGATAAAAAGATAACCAAATAAAAATATGATTAGTTTTGTTTAACCTAATTCAAGAGCATATTAGGAAGAAAAAACAAAAAAATATATATCACCTAGTGTGTTACATTTACAAAAACAAACTTATAGCATAAATCAATAATTCAAATGAAAATGATCTAACATACATCTAAACTTAGTTATAAATTCCACATAGATAAAAGGCTTTACAAAACTATTGTAAATAATAAATTTCACATCGATCGGAAACCTTACAAAATATGGATCGTAGCTAGCATATGTATGCTTTTCACAAAAATAAATATGAGATTCAAACTTGTTCTTTCTTAGAAATCCTAGGAGCGCCTCATCAATTTCCAAAAAGTCCTCGTATCAACTTGTATGTATCCCCAGTGAGGAGCATGCACGACAATTTATTAATTTATGAAAATAAAAAAAAAGTTAGTATATTAGCAAAAGAAAATTTATATATATATCAAAACACTTTCAAATTGAAATTACCTTGTTACATCCCCATCGAAGCAATCTAGTTGTATTTATATTTTTGAGCTCCATATATTTTTTAACCCAATCCTACAAAAGTCGACACATATAATAAAATATTTTAAAAATAACAATTTGTAATCAATAGAAACAAAGTTATCAAAAAATAAATTGTACCTTTTGACAAAAGTGGTTTGATCCATAAGTAACACTATAACAAAATTTCAAGATAAACAATGTTTGTAGTAGAATCTGGCTTATCATTGGGAAGAAGGACACTTATATGATCAAAGGATGTGCATCTAGATAGGGCCACATACAATTGCCCATGACTAAACATTGGTGTGCGCAAATCAACTCCAACAAATTTCACAGATTGCCCTTGAGATTTATTAATGGTTAGGGCATATGCCAATCGAACTGGAAATTGACGTCTTGTCATTCGAAAAGGCATTTCTGAAGAAGACGGTGTCAAGGATATCCTTGGTATGAATACCAAATTGCTACATTTTTCTTCAGTTAAAATTTGAGCGTCAATTATGCGAGTATTGCATCTAGAAACCATCAATCTTATGCCATTGCACACTCCATCTTTTGGTGCAATATTTCTTAACAACATTATAGGACAACCCACTTTCAACTCTACCTTAAAAGCCGGTAGCCTAGGAGGATCTAATGAATTTAAATATTCATTAGGATATCTATTTATTATAGTACGATCAATTTCATCATCTTCAGACATCTTGTCTGCTGCCAAATAAGTATGTGTGTTGCCGGGAAAAATATTCAATGCTGCAGTATTGATAGCATTGACATCATCATTCCGTGCAGAAAGAATTGTACGTTCAGTTAAAAATGTTACAGTCGATGTCATTGCCACATCCAGTTGCGGATAAACTACTGAGATTATGTCTTTTAGATCTTGGCATTTGTGTATTGTTGATGGAAGTTTAACAATTTCCTGAGGATTGGTCCCAATCTATTTATAAAAATAAATAAATAAAATAGTAAGTAAAATCAATTAAAGTACATAAACGTAAATATATTTCGTCAATTTAAAAGAACCATATAATAGAGAAAAAGTTTGAAGAAATATTACCTCCATCAAGAATTTTGCAAAATTAGCATTTTCAAGATTTGCATGATTTAAGCGCATGTTCAAATTTAAAGACAAAACATGTATATCCTTCCATAGAAAAGAGTGTCTTAATGATGCATTCACAATTTGCTCACAGACTCCTTTGGTTATAATTGGTAAGATTTGTCGAAAATCTCCACCAAGAACAACAGTGATACCCCCAAATGGCTTTTCACTATCACAAGTGTCCCGAAGTGTGTGATCAACTGCCTCAACACAATGTCTATGCTGCATAGGAACTTCATCCCAGATTATAAGTTTTGTTTCTCTAAACAATTCTGCTTGTAATGACTGCTTGCTAAATCCACAAATTGAATTTTCCAATACATCCAACGGAATGGAAAAAGTTGAATGAGCTGTACGACCTCCTACCAATAACAATGATGCAATTCCAGATGAAGCCACAGTAATAACAATATGGCCAAGGCTGCGACACTTTAATGCAATCGCATTGTACAAAAACGTTTTCCCTGTTCCGGCACCTCCATTCAAAAAGAAAATAGTTCCTTTATTTTCAAAGACTAAGGAAGTGATTGCATCATAAGCTGTTCGTTGATCATTGTTGAGGCGATCAATAATAATTTCTGCATCTGTCTGTTGTGCCTCATTATGCAGTTGTTGATGTTCGAATATTAACCTGTTACCAACTACTGCACTCCAATTTGTAGAAGGTTGTGGCATTGGCGGGAAGTCAATTAAACTTTTTCCCGATTCTTGGAGCATTTGATTCAAAAGATATAGACCATAGTCTTCAATTTGAGCCTCAGTTGGTTCAGAAATGGCAAACAATGTTCGAATCTTATGTGCAAGATCATCACATATATGCATTGAAAATTGATTCCATAACGCATATGGTTGCAGTGGAGAGCACTGAGTAAGAATAATAGTAAACAATCTCCTTAATTGATAACCAGTTTTCATAACTGCAGCCTCTTTAAGGCATTGTATCCATTCTTCATCATCTTCTAAAAGTCCTCTTGCAACACATGCTGATTTAAATGTATCATGCAAAACATTGTTGACCGTGCGTAAACATTGAAACGATTTTGGTCCTTTGACAACAGTTAATAGCAAACGCAAATAAAATCTCTCTCCACAATTAGGGCTAGCAAAGTACATTCTACCGATTGCATAGCCCTGCTGCCTTGGTTTCCATCTCTTTTCTGAATTAAGCCAAACAAAATGTTGTGGAAATTCTTGGTAAGTGAATGGACATTCATCTTCCATAGAAGCGCAACATGCAAAAAAACCAGTAAGAGTTGACATTTGTTGGCCAGCTCTAGAAACAATTGCTTCTAATGATTCATCAGGATTAAAAAGAACGTGGTGCATTCCAGGTAAATGAAGTGCTAAGCGTACAACTGTTGGTATCTCTGCATGCAATGGATAACCAAATATTCGCCAAGCAGCTTCTGGAGGTCCAATATACCTCGCATCGAGATATTGTTGGATCTCATTTATCAATCCCAACACCATCGTTGTACGATCATAACCCTTATAAATGTACTTGTGTATATACTTGACACATCTCATTCCGGCACAAACTTCCACATTTATGTGACAATTGAAATGTTTAGAAAGATATGCATTGTATGGTACGATGTCTCTGTTATCAACTTCTTTCCCTCTCACAATATGAGCTTGACCATTATTGCGACGATGATAGATAGGATATCCATCTTGATCCATAATAGTTGTTTCTGCGAATGCTCGAGGGTATCTCTTAGTGCATTTACCATTTTCCATACATGGTGCTTGTGGATTTCGAGCACTACATGGTCCATGTACCATACAACACTTGATAGTTTTAAAAAGCATAGGTTCATCTTTTGGATCTGGAAATTCTGCACAAACCAATTTGTTTACTTGAGCACATGTTCGAATTTTGTCTGGACCCTTAAGAAATAGAAGTGCATGCGTATGAGGAAGGCCTTGCTTTTGGAATTCAATTGTAAAAACATGCGCAACTTTATTACCAAACACTCGGTTTGTTTCTATCTCCTTCATCAAGCACTTTCTCTTTAACTAAAAAACACGGGCAATTAAATCAGGACGATCAGTAGGCTTTTGGTGCGGTAATAATACCGAAGTAATTTCTGGCCAATTAGGATTTGCAGTCATGGTGAGAAAAATGTCTGGATGTTGGTTGTATCGTGTGATAGCCATTGAGTCTTGAAAGATTTCAAACATGTGTCTAGGACCTCCAGCAAATGAAGATGGCAAAACAAACCTTTGACCAATTTGATTGGGTTGAAGGTCATTTGGATCAATATCTGTCAAATCTTGGTAAAGTTCAGCACGGATCTTCCCTTGATTAAGTTTGTAGTAAGTCAACCTATTTTGTTCAGTTGCGGCCCAAGCATCAACCAAAAACTCTTGGAACAGTTTTCCAGCTCTCAAAATTGTTGAATACTCTATGGGTCGTTCAAACAAACGATAACTATAAAAATCCATTTGAGTAAGCTGATCAGTTGAAGGCCGATCACGTTCAACATCCCACAGTTTCATCCCAAGTTCCCATCCAAGCTCACCATGTGGAAATAATAAAACATAATGTAATGGCAAATATGCTGGGTGACATTCATTGATTTGTATTAGCTCATTATTTCCATGTAGATGTAAGATAACATCTCTCATTCCACTAACCTTGGTTCCATCACCTGGTATTACAACTGCAATCTCATCTGTAGTTGGTAGGTTATACCGTCGTCGATCTGTTGATGAACTGTAGTGGAGATGAGCAGGCAAATTTCGTCCTGTCAAGGCTAATTGATTCAAAATTGCATGAGCCTGGCGAAATTTAGCAACGAATGCATTAACCTGTAATAAACTATCTTGAATAGTTTTTAGAACATCTCTTCTTAATTGAGGATTTCTACGATTGCGAACTTCTAAAGCTGAATCAGGGTCATAAATGTACAATTGCGCATAAGCTGCATCTTGCCCTGATTGTGGTAGTAGTGATCCTGTTCGATGTCGCAATTCCCCATGGATAGTGAATGATGTAGGGCCTCTTCCAGTAAGTACTCTTGGATCTAATGTAGCACCAAGACTTGTAAAAGCATTGGTTGCATTGTACACTCGAGTATAACGTCGAAACGATTTTGATTTATCATCATTCCCATCATATAATGCTTGAAGAAGTGAAGGGGGTGTAATAAGAAGAGGAAGCTTAACCTTCCCTTTTGAACAACATGTTCCGAATAGAGGACGGTTTGGAGATGATTTTACTAATTTTTCATCCATCCAATGTAATGCTGAACAGAAAGGACATAATACATCCATCTTGCCAAGAGAATGACGACATGAATTTATATGTGCTCGAGTACCAACCATTGGACCCATAGGCATATCCTCTAATTCTTCATTAGTACATAGATCCTCTTGAAGGGAAGGAGTTGTAAGAGTAGGCCTACAAATATTGGTTCTGTGTAAATTAAAATAGAATGGTAATAGTAGGAGTATGAATTTGAAGAATTAAACACAGTCTTTTACCAATTCCTTTGTGGAGCTAAAGATATGCTTGGCATTGAGAACGAACATGTGGAAGGATGTGCAACCATTGTTCGTTTTTGCGCCGACTGAGTGTCCTCAGTTGCCTTTGTTCCTAGTTCCAAGCAAGCACGACTACGACGACACGGTATTAAAGAAGTTTGTCTCGGTTGAATACATTCTCTTGATTTTTCCCGTTGTCGCTGTGCACATTGGGCCAATGTAGCTTTGATATAACATTGTTATTGTGTGCTTAAAATGTGAATATTATGTCATTGATACCTAAAATACAAATATTATCGTATACTATTTTATTTCTTTTTCTTCTTGCCTTGTGATAATTTTAAGAATATTTTTACATTTTATTTGTCCTACTTCCTTTTCCATTTTGCTTCATTTTCCCTCTTCATGCCTTGTGATATAACAATTTATTTTTTAATTATTGTTTTCTCTTTCTTCTTGCCTCATGATGATTTTAAGAAAATTAAAAATATTTTCTATGCCTATGTTCCTCTGTTCCTTTGCTTAGATGTTATAAAGTTTTTCTTGGAGTTGATAAAGGTTACAATTATTTTTTAGGAAATGTTAAAGAGAGCTAAAAATACTTTGTTTGAGTGTACAGAAAACAAAGAGCACACAAAAAAAATTGACAACACAGTTTACATTTTTAAAAATATACATGATCAATGTTCACTTAAACAATATGATTGGCTTTGTTTTACTCGATAAATATTTTTTTAAAGATGTTGAATATATACCATTGGACATGCGTTTTCCTTTTCTTTGTCAAAAGAAGTTGCCTTTTCTTTTCCTTTAGACATTGCCTTGGCCTTTTCCTTTTCCTTTGCCTACAGAATACGAAAAATAACATGTATTTATAGAATTTATTAAGATTACAAAAAAAGAATATGTTGAACTTGATATTTATGCTTACCTTAGAATTGCGGATAATATTAAGATTGCACTCATCACGAATAACAACACCGATATTCCTAGTCTCATGGAGCAATGGGCTTGCATGAGTAGGCCTACAAATATTTGTTGTGTACAAAATAAAATTTATAAAATAAAATCTTAACAATAAGAATATGTATTTGTAGAATTAAATACAATGTTTTACCAATTCCTTTGTGAAGCTAAAGATGTGCTTGGCGAAGGCAGATGTGTAAACATTACTCCTTTCTGAGCCGGTGGAGTATTAGTTGTGCTTGGTGGAATCAATTCTCTCGATCTCTCTCGTTCACGTCGCGAACGTTGTCCCAATTGATATGAAGAGCTTGCCTTATCATTTCTTTCGCGTTCTCGCCATGCACGTTGAGCCAATGCAGCTTTCGATATAACATTATTGTTATGTGCCTAAAACATGAAGATTAATTTCATAAGATGCCTAAATTTTATCTTCTATTGTTTTATACTTTACTCTTCATTTTTCATTTCTATTAATTTACTTTATCTTAATTCCCTTTCCTTCTGATATTTTGTAAAAAAATTGAAAACTTTTTCATTTTGTATCCCTCCTCCCCTCATTCCTTTTTTTTGTTCTATTTCTTTTTTATTCTCTTGTAGATGTTCATGTCAATAGCAAAACGCCAAAAAAGAATAATAATAATTTAAAACAAATATAATGTTTTTGTACAAATGCTATTTTAGCATGCTAAAAAAAAAACATTTCACAAATTTATATGAAACTGTTTACTATAAGAACAGTATATGTCATTGTGCAAGTAGTATGTCAATTTTACATTTAAAAATAAATAAATAATCAAGGTTCATGGTCCAAAATAAATATTTCAAAAAAATAACTTTAAATGGAAATGTTGAAGAGCCATACTACTGAACATGCATTTTCCTTTCCCTTGCCCGAAACGGTGGTCTTTTCGTTTTTCTTCAACAATGCCTTGGCAATTTCCTTTTCTTTTGCCTACAAAAAATAAATTTTTTTTTAAAGAATAAAGAAAAAAAAAAAATATATATATATCTAGAAAGTTTTTAAAAAATATATAAATAAGAATATACGGTGTATACGGTGTTTTGAATGAAAAAAAATCTATATAATTAAATTGGGCCTACCTCTCAAACACGGATGACATTAAGGTCACGCTCATCACGGATAACAACATTAACATTTCTTTCTTGAAGAAATTGGACCTAAAAATACAAAAGAATTAGAGGTAAAAAAAATAAAAAAATTATACATGTAAGAAAATGAGTAAAAGGAATCAGTATTACAGTTCGACGTAGGTCTCCATCCATCTGTAAATTATAAGAAAAGAGAATTTTGTTATAAGGAATTAGATAAAAAAAAAATTATGAAAAGAAAAGAAAATTGACTTTTTCTTATAAGAAAAATGTTTTTTTTTTCAAATAAATAAAAAAGAAAACAACTTACGTGACCAAAAATAGTAATGTTGTCCATAATTAGCGGTTGAAGGTCAATGGTGTCTCAACTTGAAAGTGCCAGGTTATGTAAATTTGACAAAGATAACTGTATGAAGGCAAAATGAGGTTTAATAATTGCCATAAAGAAAAATTAATCACTACAAAATTAACAACCTCCTAACATATTTTAGTTAACAACCTAGTTTAAGAAGTTCGTTTGTGCATGAATAGCACAGATGGAGAAATTCACCTACTACAGGATAGAAGAAAAATTATAATTTTTTTATGTCTTCAATATACGTTAAAAAGGATAGAAGAAAAATTAAATACTCTCATAGGAATCTTCATAATTTTTCTCTATTGACCAAAATGTAGAACTATAGTAATACATGATTTTGTGGTTGATTCTATATAGCAACTTTGCACTGACAAAGGTTAATTCTTATGGATTGTATTGCCCATTTTTCCTACTAACAACTAAGTAAATTATAAAAAAAAATATAAATTATACTAATGAATAAAATTTTAGCAAAACTTAATTACAGAAATTTAATTACTAAATTTGCATTTTAAAATGTGAAAATGAAAAATAAGTAAAAAACTACAATAAAAATTTATAAAAGGGCTCACCACACTGTAACTGGAAAATTACAAATACCTTTTGTATTATCTGTATAATTGCAAATGCCTTTTTCAAAAAAGTATACTACACAGTAGCTTATTTATTCCAAGGAGTAATACTCTCATAAAAATCATTAAAAAGTTATTAAAACAAAATTTTAAAATAAGTTTAAGTTTTTTCAAAAGTCCTGATAAACATCTAAAAAGTCTTTTTTTTTTGTTTGAAAAATTCCATAAATAAAATTGAAACAGAAAAATAAACTGGACTCTTTTTAAAGAGAGAGAAGCCTAAACATTTTAAAATAGCAGTTCAATAAAAAACCAAATTAAAAGCAATTCACTAAAAGCAAAAAAAATAAGGGTCATCAAATTAACAGTTATATACCAAGATACATAACTATACACACTATATTAGACTTATTTCTATACCAAATATTAAAAGCTTAATGTTTAATCTAATTATTGAAAATTCGAAGACCAAACATGAAAATTCCAAAGCATTAAAGAAATATGAAAGAGTTCATTCATTAATCCAAAACATTTATTAACCCACTGCAATTCAATAAAGAAAGTGAGGAACTAATAAAGAATTGCAAGGGATAGTACACTCATCACAAAAAATGTATACAAATCTATTTTTATATTTGGTGAGTAAAAATATGACCATTGATGATTAAAGAGAGCCTCAACCCATTTGACCAAGATGAAACAAAAATCTATATAACAACAACCTAATTAATGTCAACATTAACTCAGAGTTTTTTTTGGAAGCTCAACCCATTAAGATGAAATAAAAATGATTGTTAATATAAAACCTAATTTTTCTTAACCCTCATTTGAAACACGAAACCTATTTTTTCTTAACCTCCATTTGATAAAGAGAGAAAAGTGGGTGTTAAAATTCCATTGATTATTAAAGGGTACCTCAACCCAATTAATGTTAACATTAACTCAGAGTTTTTTTTGGAAGCTCAACCCATTAAGATGAAATAAAAATGATTGCTAACATAAAACCCAATTTTCCTTAACCCTCATTTGAAACATGAAACCCATTTTTCCTTAACCTCCATTTGATAAATAGAGAAAAGTGGGTGTTAAAATTCCATTGATTATTAAAGGGTACCTCAACCCAATTAATGTTAACATTAACTCAGAGTTTTTTTTGGAAGCTCAACCCATTAAGATGAAATAAAAATGATTGCTAACATAAAACCCAATTTTCCTTAACCCTCATTTGAAACATGAAACCCATTTTTCCTTAACCTCCATTTGATAAAGAGAGAAAAGTGGGTGTTAAAATTCCATTGATTATTAAAGGGTACCTCAACCCAATTAATGTTAACATTAACTCAGAGTTTTTTTTTGGAAGCTCAACCCATTAAGATGAAATAAAAATGATTGCTAACATAAAACCCAATTTTCCTTAACCCTCATTTGAAACATGAAACCCATTTTTCCTTAACGTCCATTTGATAAAGAGAGAAAAGTGGGTGTTAAAATTCCATTGATTATTAAAGGGTACCTCAACCCAATTAATGTTAACATTAACTCAGAGTTTTTTTTTGCAACCTCAACCCATTAAGAACAAAACACAACACATAATTTTTTTTTGACTTCAGATTCTTAATGTTAACATTAGCTCTGAATTGAAAAAGAGAAAAAAAAAAAAACGCAGAGCATGATGCATTACTTCACTTGTTTATAGTCCACTTCATCCGAATACCACTTTTTTAACATGATGCATGTCTAGGATATGAAACCCAAAGCTATGAATTGAAAAAGAGAGAAAAAAAAAAATAGAGCTATGAACTGACCCAAAAAAAAAAAAAAAGAGCTATGAACCCATGTCCGGAAACAGAGGTAAAAAAATAGAGCTATGAACTGAGAGAAAAAAAAAAATAGGGGTAAAAAAAATGAATGGAACAAAAAAAAAGAAAGTGAGGAGGTAAGAGTGCCTTACCCGGTGATGGTGGAGAAAAAATGAAAGGAATGCGAAGAGCTTTGGTCTTCCTTCAGGAATGCGAAGAGCTTTTTGGAGCTTTGTTCTGCCTTCGATGGTGATTCACTTCCTCTCCTTCGATTGTAAGCTTCTTTCATAGTGATAGGTAAAGTCCAGTGGTGGGTTGGTAAGAGTTGATAGGTAAAGATATCTGGACCATTGAATTTTAGACCCTTGAAAATATTTGTGAAAGTACATTTGAGCCATTGTTTTTAATTACTAATTTTGCATTTTAAAATGTGAAAAAAAATAAGTAAAAAACTACAACAAAAATTTATAAAAGGGCTCAACAAAAATTACAAATGCCTTTTGTATTATCTATATAATTACAAATGTCTTTTTCAAAACACATCATAAAAATTTATACTACACAGTAGCTTATTTACTTAGGAGCTTATATAAACCCAGGAGTAATACTCTCATAAAAACCATAAAAAAATTATTAAAACAAATTTTTAAAAGAAGTTTAAGTTTTTTCAAAAGACTTGATAAACATCTAAAAAGTCTTCTTTTTTTTTTTTTTGAAAAATTCAAAAAATAAAATTTAAAAAGCTAAATAAATTGGACTCTTTTTAGAGAGAGAGAGAAGCCCAAACATTTTAAAATAGCAGTTCAATAAAAAACCAAATTAAAAACAATTTACTAAAAGCCAAAATAAAAAAGGTCATCAAATAAAAAGGGTTAACTTTTTAATGTTCCCTTTTCCTTTCAATCAACAAATTCCCTTCAAATCCTAAATCCAAATATAGCCTAAGAGATGGGAAAAAAAAAGAAGAAGACATATCATATTACAAAATTAAACTGTAACAAAATCCTTGTAATTGCATGAATATCACAAATGGGGAAATTGAACTACTATAGGATGGAAGACAAATTATAATTTTTTTGTCTTCAATATACATTAAAAAGGATAGATGAAAAGTTAAATACTGTCATAGAAATCTTCATCATTTTTCTATATTGGCCAAAATGTAGAACTATTGCAATACATGATTTTGCGGTTGATTCTATATAGTAATTTTTGCATTGACAACAGTTAAATTGTTATGGATTATACTGCCCACTTTTCCTATTGACAACTAATGTATACCACACCAAAAAAAAAAAAAAAAGTAAATTATAAAAAAATGTAAATTATACTACTTATGAATAAAATTTTACAAAACTTCAATATAGAAATTTCATTACTAATTTTTCATTTTAAAATGTGGAAAAAAAATAGGTTAAAACCTATAATAAAAATTTATAAAAGGTCTCACCACACTGTAATTGGATAATTACAAATATCTTTTGTCTTATCTATATGATTATTTGGGGAGGCAAATAAAGTCTGTCTAGTTATTTTTACAGTCTTTTTTCAATTTAGAAGAGTGTTATCATTACATTATTTTTTTCTTCTTTAGGGTGGTTTTGTTTCCTTACTGCCTTTGTTGAAACAGTTCATGCTTCAACTACTTTCTTAAACCTACAAACAATTCATGATTCTAACTGATCTTTTTACATCTCTATCACTGCTCATATTTTTTGGAGCATAGGATGAGGAGTCAAATCAATAGTAGACGTGGTAAGAGAAAGGTTTTCGATAGTAATTTCACAATTCAATCCACTCAAATCTTTACCACGTTGATAGAAAGTAACCCATTTCTTAAAAACTGTCATTTATCCCTTACTTGCTCCACTTAAGCATCCTCATGATACTCTAATGAATTGTATGGGACAACTTTAGAGATAACCCTTTTATAAGGAAAAACAGAACCATAATATCTTGAAAACTTTTTACAGTCCAAAAGTTTTGTTGTTGAAACTTAAAGCAGAACTATAGGATACTATAGAAATTAAAATAGTTCAAATTTAAATTTGTTTAGATGTGATTTTAAGATTGAATTTGAAAATTTTGTCTTGACAAATTTGAAATAACGTAGTAGTTACTTGAAATCCTTAATACTAAGTGTTATAGTTCTACAAAGAACCTAATAATAGCTTAAACTACTTGGTTAAAAACTATAGAATCTCTAATTGTTTGAAATAGTAGTATCCAAATGCTTTGTTCTAGTAGTCTATTTGATGCTTTGTGATACAGTGTAGCTTATCTAAATTGGACATAGGTTGGGATGCAAATGGTGTTGGATTTGGATTATGGGTCCCCAATTGGTTATTAAAGAAAAAAATACAATAAAAAATTTTATTTTGTTTAACATTTGATACATTATAGGAATTATTAAAGCTCATCCTCAACAGCAGCATTTAATAGATTATAGGAATTATTATCACCAAATAAATGGGCTTCTGATTATGCCTATAATGCAAACAAAATGCTAATGTTTCAAAATCAAACTAAAAAACAGAATGCTAATGTCATCAGCACCCATTTTATTCAATAATTTTATGAAATCCTCATAGGATGAAACCCACGAATATGAACCCAAAATCAAAACTCATTTCATAGAAATCCAAAATCGAAATCCAAAATACAAAACCAAAATACAATTTTATAGATATCAAAACCAAAATCAAAACCCATTATAATCATAGGTTAGTTGATAAAACCCATCAATGAAATAGAAATATATAAACCCATCATATTTGCAAGTAATTTCAAACCTACAAAAAGAAAATGTAAATTTTCAACCCATCATGGTCATCTAGGCATAGAGTTTTCAATGAATGAATATATGTTCAAAAAATTTTAATACAAAGATTCTTAAATTTTCAACCCATCATGGTCATCTAGGCATAGAGTTTTCAATGAATGAATATAATATATATTTTATTCAAAAATTGTCATGAACATAATATATATTTTATTCAATGAATGAATATAATATATATTCAAAAATACTTTTAATGAATGAATGAATTTTTAATGAATGAATATATATTCAAAAAATTTTCAATCTTAAAGATTCTTAAATTTTTAATGAATGAATATATATTAAAAAATATTAAGATCATATAATATAGAGCTCAAGAAATCAGTATAAAAAATTAAGAAGGGTCATGTTCATGACACTTTTTATACCCCAATACACTTTTTATACATATACTAAGAAACGTTTTACACATCTATATGTACGGTCGTTAGTATTTTCCTTAAGGTCACTATTTTGTTACTACAACAGAAAAAAGAAAAAGAAAAAAAGATACCAACTTAATACCTCTTTGTGCCTTTTTCGCTAGGAGTAATGTTGCCTTGTTCTTGATCAACTGAAGCACTGATATAACTCCCCTGCTTTCCAAATTCACCTAAATCATTTATGAGCTGAAATCTTTCCAGTGATGATATGAAAATACTTTTGGTCACTGAAGAATCAGTGATCGACACTAAGCATCCAATGGCATCCTGATATTAATGTACATGCAAAATAAATTAGAGTAAACTGGAACAACATTTTTTGTTAATAACAATAGATTTTGGCCTTGAAAATTTCCCAAAGCAACAAGCAAATCAATATTTTGGCCTTGAGATGTCAGAATTTTTAAATTTTAAATGATATACATATGAGCACATTTGGAGTAGCTGTGTAACTGTGTAATAAGGATTGCAGCATATGGAAAATCATGTTCTTAAACTGTGAATGAATCTATAAACCCACTTCAATGATAGAAATCCATTTCATAAGAGGGAAAAAGCTAAAAAGAATAGAAACCCACTTCAATGATAGAAAGTATGTAAGAAGAATAGGAGGGAAAAAGCTAAAACCAGTTTGTATTTAAGAAGCATTGTTTTAACAATTTCAAAGGTAAAAAAAACAGAAGGTGGTCCGAATGTTTCAATGACCCATAGCCTTAAATAGCCTTAATGTTTCAATTTCAACTTCAATGACCCATAGCCTTAATGTTTCAATTTCAGAGAGCAAGCATTCAAAATAAAGTGAGGAGAGGAGGGTGTCTTACCTGGTCATGGTAGAGAAGAGAGCTTTCTTAGAGTTTTCTTCCTTCTTCACAGCTTTCTTCGAAGCTTTCTTCAAAGCTTTGTTCCAGTTCGAAGCTTTGTTCCTAGCCTTCTGCATTGATAGGAATATAAATGATGCCTTACCTGGTAAAATGCAGTGGTTGGTGAGAGTTGATAGGAATACAAATCTGGACCATTGGATTTTAGCCATGGACAAATCTAAACCATTGAAACTCTTTTCAATCTCAACCATTGTTTTTAAATTAGATAAATCTGAACCATTAAAGATAGTTTGTGAGAGAGACATTTTCAAAAATAAATCTGAGCCATTGCTTTTAAATCTAAACAGATTTGAACCATTGATTTGAAAGACATTTTCAAATTAACCCTTCCATTGTTATATAGATTATATTATTATATATCTCTTTCATATTATTATTATATTATTATATATCTCTTACATACATCTCTATTCTCTCACTCTCTGACTCTCATCTCACTCTTTCACTCTCACTCTCACTCTCTCACTCTCATTCGTCTCTTTCTCACTCTCTCAACTCTCTGTCTCTCGTTCTTCTCTCCCTCACTCTCTCTCAACTCTCGTTTCTTTTCTCTGTCAACTCTCGTTCTCAACTTAGCCCCGACTCTTATCTCAGCCCCGACACCACCACTACCGTTGGCCACCGCCACCGCCACCGCCGCAGAAGCTCTGTCTCTCTGTCACCACCACCTAACCCACTGCCACAGCCAGTGATTGTCGATCTCGCGCCCAAATCTGTTAGATCTGAACTCAGATCTGTTATGTCTCTCTCTCTCTCTCTGTGATCTGATCTGTGTACTCAGATCTCTCTCTGGTATTGTTGTTGAAATCATATTTTTTTTTTCAGATTAATTTTTTTTTAAATTTAAATCTCTGTGTGATCTGATCTGTGTACACATCTTGATTTATTGGGGACGGGGATTTTTGAGCCTTGGGGATTGGGGACGGGGAGTGTAGTCCCCAACCCCGCCTCGGCCCGTTGCCATTCCTATTCAGGATATAACAGTCTGACCACTTGTCGTATGATTTAAGTTAACTCTACACAAGATGGTGGATCCAAAGCTCATTTGGCTAGTAATCTCTCAAGTGTAAAAAGAGTTGGTCTAGAAATGAGTAGATGTGAGGAACAATATATAGGTCACTAGGAGCTTACAAATTACACAAATAATAATAATAATAATAATAATAATAATAATAATAATAATAATAATAATAATAATGACTATTGAACTAGAAAAAATTGAGAGTTCCAAAACCTCTAAAATATTAACTCACCACAAATGTCATGACCTTTCAATAATCTCTATTCATGGACAAAATAAAAAGTCACAAAAAAAAATAAATAAAAAATATTAAAATGGTCCAACAGTTTATACCTATCTTAATGATTTGAATCGTTCATCTCGTATGACAAGTTAAGAAAAATACGCGTGCAAAAAATTAGATTAATTAGACATAAGTAATCATATATATATGTATATATATATATATATATAGATATATGTCTATCATAAATGGACAGTTTATTATTAAAAACACGTCTGCTGTATAAATAAAAATGAATTAATAGTATGACAATCGATATTGAATCAATTTAATCTTTTGCATAAATAATTTTTTCAATCAATTATATAAAATAAATGATTTGAATAGTCAAAGTAAGTTAAGTTAGTTCCTAGTAGTATCATATATGCAATGTAATATAACATGCTCTAATAGTAAGAACTGAAGATTACTATATTACAAGACATTGTTTTTGGTTTTTTTTTTTTTATTTTTTATTTTTTTTATTTCTCTCACTCTGTTCGTTGCAAAATTGTACAGTCTCGCTCTTTATTTTTTAGGATATATCATTTTTATTCATGTTTTTTTTTTCTTTATATTTTATCGATTCTTGATGTAATATTACAATCATGTACGGGAAAAAAATAAACCTTATCGTATAATCCTGTTGATCAAGTCTGCGCTCCTCTAAACGTTGTCGCTTTACTCCCTGAAAACACAAACGCGAGCTAGCCGGCGGGTGTGTGCCAGAAACCCCTCCGATGCCTAAGTCAGCAAAATAGACAAGTAGACAAAAGCTCTGCGTACCCAGGAATCAAAGTTGTGTTACCTCTCCATAGGTGATATTGGTGAGCTTTTATAGGTTCCGTGTGGCACAATCCAAGTAGGACTCTTACTCCTCCATGTAGAGTCCTCCTAGGATTCATACTCTTGAAGGATAATGCTTATTCTTCAACACCCCCTTACTGCTTAAACCAAGTGAGATGGTTTTACCATGGCCGGACTACCATATAACCGAAATAACATTGCCATGCTAGACTAACTGGAGTGACCGATCTAATTGTTAGTTCGGCTTTTCCTTGCTTTTCTCCTACCTCGGCTTCACATGCCAAGACCGAGCTATCCATAGAAGAGTTTAAGCCGAACTAACCCAAAATCAAGTCCTAAAGAGGGCTCAGTATACTTCGGTTAAAGATTACGACCGGGCCAACCAATTTGGCCGTGGCGACCGAGATAACAACAAGGCCTTTTTGGACCGAGCTAATGAAAAAAGCCATTTTACTCCGCCTTTCTTACTACGGCCCAAAGCGGCCCATTACCCAATCTCGGCCCAATTTATTCATATAAATTACCCTCTCAATTGCCCCTTAATTCCATCTGCGTAGCATGATAGGGATTACCTGTCTATAAACCGGGCTAAAGTTTTAACCTTTCCAACCGAGCTAAAAACTCTCAAGCTTTTCCAGCCGAGCTACATTTTAGCCGAGCTTATCCTTATCTGCTCAAAACGTCTCTTCAGTCACAGAAACTGAATCGCTTCCCATCCTAGTGACACGTGGCAGGCTCTGATTGGCCCTTTGCAGCTGTCACGCCGCCTTCGTACTTCGCAAAAATTTGAACAGTTCCCGCCATTAACCACAAAAACAAATCTTGTCGTTCTTCCTTCCAAATCATTACATCTCTCTATTCACCTCTTCTCTATCTCTTTCTCGCATTCCTTCTTGTAACTAAGGAGCTCGTGTTCTTCACTGCCATTGCTTCATCTTCAGTGCTTCTACCCCTTCATCTGGTAAGTCACTCAAATCCATCTTTCTTGCTTTTGTTGTTTTCGTATTTGCTTTATACAATCCACAGCAATCTGTTCATGTGTTTTTCCAAAACACTATTTTTTTTTTGCTTTTTTTGCATTACGTTTTCTCGGAAAAAACTTCATGAGAACCCCATGAACTTTACGAAGCAATCTGTAGAACACTCTGTTTGATCCGTAAACACGTCTCAACCGAACTAGGATACTATTTATGCTATGTGTAAGTCTAGCCAGACCATTCAACTGAACCAACGCTTGTACCGGTAGTTTTAACGAGTCAAAAAACCATCTTTTGATTTATCTTAACCGAGATAACAAACTGAACTAAGTCTGCACTTAGTGTGTTTGAAGGCCTCAATTCCGACCGAGCTATCTTGGCGCTAAACCAGCACTCTTAGTTCAGATAGAACTAAGAAAGCTGCCCCTAGAATTTCAACCGGTCTAACAAATCACTTGCCCCAACCGAGCTACCAAACACCTTGCTGAAACCGAGATAGGACCTGTAACATTTCACAAAGCCGAAGTAGGTCTTAACTTGTTTTTACTTTGTAGCACGGTCTAAAGATCTGTGCTTAACACTTCTGTTTTTCACTTTGCAGACTTAGGTTGCCCGGGCACTCCTTTTGATCGCTCAACCGAGCTACATAGCAACATTTTCCGACCGAGCTAGCACCAAGCATAATTTATACGTAACTTAGGAATAAATGGGTAAATATAGGTTTTTAGTAGAAACACCAGGTGGCTTGGCCGAATTCTGAAGGGATTATAACATCCCTGACGATGTCCACCTAACCTTAGCCAAAAAAGATGTTATACCTTGGGAAAACCAGGGCTTTGTACCCTTTACCCTTTTATCAATAATAGAAACCGGACTAAGATTTCCAGTCCAACCCTTAATTTGTGAATTCCTTAGGCAAACGAGAATATGCCCAACCCAGCTTTCCACCAACTCATACCGCATAATAATAGGCATAGCCGAGCTAAACCGCCGAGCTGGCATTAACCTTGGTTTAGTCGAAATCTTCCACCAGTACTCCATAGGGTCAAAAGAAGATGGCTGAGTTTACTATCTTAGAATATGCCGCCGCCGAGAAAAAATAATAAAAGACACACCAGACAAAGACTTGAATGATGATGACTTTTTTTGGGTGTCTGGCAATTTTGAAGACCAGCAAGCCCAGATCCCTGGCCGAAGTATAAACTGGAATAAAGGAGAACCTGGTATAATTACTTCGGTTTGTTGGCATGCTTTGTTTTATTTCGGTTACCTGCTCTTGAACAGAACTAACGGTTTGTCTTTTTTATGCAGATTCAGCCCATCTTCAATCCTTGTACAGTTACCCCAACCTGAACACTATCCGTGCCGCACTACGTTTTCTAGAAAGAAGTTGGGCCCAACTTCTAAATTTCGAACCGACATACAGATACAGCGGCTGCTGAAAAGCCAGAGTAACTGACTTTTTGTTGGAGGACGCCCCCGAACCGGACCCAACCTTGCCACAAATTAACCTAATCCCACTGACTGCTGAAGAAGAAATGGCCAAGAGAAACAGAGTCAAGGCCCTCTTGACCGAGACAAACAGGGCCGAGGTACCACCACTAAACCAAACACAAGAAACCGTGGTGGCCCTACCATCACAACAACACTTCTCATCACGTCGAACTAAGCGCGCCCGTACTACCTAGACCGAACAACGCTTAGTTGATGAAGACGAAACCACTTTGCCACCAAGCCCTCCACCAAGCTCTCAACCGGAGCACGCCGACCTAGCCAGCTCTTCCAAATGGGCACCCAAACTGACTTTCCAGAACCGTGATATTCAGGACACTGATTTAGTTGTCACTGAAAAAGACCATCTGATGGCTTTCAACCTTGCCAAGAGTGTGTGCCTCCCAGCTGACATGGAACACCACAAGAACTTGACCGAGCTAAAGGCCATCCGATCGGCCACGAAATCAATGATCCTGGTAAGTTGTTCTTCTTGTCTCTCTAAATATTACCAACTTTCTGTTCAGTTTTGTCATTTGTTTAATTTTCAGGCTGTGCAAAAGGGCCAAATTGTGCATAAAAAGGTGTTGGAGCTCAGGAACACAGTAAGGCAAGCCATGGCAGAGGTTGAAGAAAAAACAACCGAACTGAAGGAATCCTACCAGAAAACAGCCGAACTAGATGCCGAGGTAGGTCGTCTGTCCGGACTAGTTACCTCAGCCGATGCAGACAAACAGAAGGCCCTAGCTGTGATGAAGGATAAGTACCTTTGTGAGCTAGTCAAGCTCAAAGGTAAGAAGGACACCGAGATAATGGAGCTGAAGAAGAAGGCAGAAGACGCCGAGCTCCGGGGTTTCAAGGAAGGCGAAGCCCTTTATATCAAACAATGTGAAGCAGCAAAAGGTTTATTCTTCAAGTGCGACTGGAGAGGTGCTGTGGAGCAGCTCGGTTGTGGGCCCGAAACTGAGGTCTATAATGCTCCTCAGTATTTCATTCTGGCCTCACTGGCGGAGTATGCTGCCAACCTTCAGAAGCAATTTCTTGAAAAGGGTGGAGATGAAGGCTCTTCTTCTGAAGACGACTCCCAGCCCGGTCGCCAGCCTACTCCTCCAATTCTAGTGATCTCCAATCCCCCAGCACCTGATGCTATAGTCGTGTCTCCAGCTGAGCTGAACCCAGAGGAGCTTGTTTCAACCGAGCCCAATCGAGTTCTGGCTACGACCGAACTTCCTACTGAGACCGGACTTAGAGTTGAGCTGGATGCTGATCTGGACGATCTCTTTAACTGATTTTGTATCTTCTTTTTTCTTTTTGCTCTTGTAACCGGGCTGTGGCCCCTCCTTTGTACTTGTTTTGAATTTGATCAATGAAAATCATCTTTTCTGCTCAACACTTATTCCGGTTTGATCTGTATGCTTGTACCTGTAATGACTTTTCAATGACTTCTATTGCTCCAACTGTTATCTCGGTTTACTTTCCTGTTTGAGCATGCTTTCTAACTGCAACTTGAAACATACTATTTTTTGGCCGAGATACTTTATTTTGGTCTTAGCTGTGCCATCTGACTGACCTTACTAGCCAACCACTCTTTTTCCGATATACTTACTTCGGCTGAAGAGTACCAAGAGTGGTTTAATTCAGTCAATTACTCTTCAGCCTAAACCCTTACTTCGGCTGAAGAGTAATAAGAGTTTAATTCGGCCATCCTCTAAGTTGGTTTTGTCCAGCCAACCACTCTTTAGCCGATGTCCTTACTTCGGCTAGAGAGTACTAAGAGTTGGTTTAATCCAGCCAACCACTCTTTAGCCGATGTCCTTTTCTTCGGCTAAAGAGTACAAGAGTTGGTTTAATCCAGCCAACCACTCTTTAGCTGATGTCCTTACTTCGGCTAGAGAGTACTAAGAGTTGGTTTAATCCAGCCAACCACTCTTTAGTCGATATCCTTTTCTTCGGCTAAAGAGTACAAGAGTTGGTTTAATCCAGCCAACCACTCTTTAGCCGATGTTCTTTTTCTTCGGCTAAAGAGTACAAGAGTTGGTTTAATCCAGCCAACCACTCTTTTAGCCGATGTCCTTTTCTTCGGCTAAAGAGTACAAGAGTTGGTTTAGTCCAGCCAACCACTCTTTAGCCGATGTCCTTACTTCGGCTAAAGAGTATAAAGAGTTGGTTTAATCCAGCCAACCTCTAAATTGGTTATTCTTGCCAAGTTAGAATAAAATGTTTGGTTATTCCGACCAAACGTCCTGCAGCTTGGATCCTTATCCTGGGCTTAGGAGGGGTGTTGGTTTTTTCAGCCAACCTATAGATTGGTTTTTCCAGCCAACCTAGAGTAAAATGTTTGGTTATTCCGACCAAACATCCTGCAGCCTGGATCTTTATCCTGGGCTTAGGAGGGGTGTTGGTTTTTCCAGCCAACCTTGCTTTTGATGTCCCTAACTTACTAATACAATCTCTTACAAAAAATAACTATGCTGAAAAAAATCGACTTTGTTTTATTGAGAGAAAGGAAAATTACACATACTTGTAAAAAAAAGCTAAAAACAAAATAGTTTGAGATTGGCAGTATTCCATGGCCTAGGAATGGCTTTGCCATCCTCATCTTCCAGGTGGTATGCCCCTTTGCCAGTTAATCCGACCACTTTGTAAGGTCCTTCCCAATTAGGCCCTAACTTGCCGTCTCCTGGTACCAAGGTGTTTCCCATTACTTTGCGCAGCACCCAATCTTCGATCTTGAATTGCCTTGGATGTACTGTTTTGTTGTATTTCCTGGATAACTCTTGTTGGTATGAGGCAATGTGAACCAGTGCTCTTTCTCTTCTTTCTTTGGTGAGGTCGAGCTCCAATGCTATGGCTTCTCCATTCAAGTCTGGATCAAAATTTTCGCTTCTAATTGTGGGAAGACCAACTTCCAGTGGGATTACTGCTTCCATGCCGTAGGCTAAGGAGAATGGTGTTTCTCTTGTTGATCGTCGAGGTGTGGTGCGGTAAGCCCATAAAACATGAGGAAGTTCCTCCGTCCACTTGCCTTTTGCCTTCTCTGACCTTTTCTTCAATCCATCCAAGACAACCTTGTTTGATGCTTCTGCTTGGCCATTTGCTTGTGGATATGCTGGTGTAGAATTGTAGAATTCTATCTTGTATTCTTCACAGAAGCCTCTAAAGATTTTGGCATCAAGCTGGGTGTCGTTGTCTGATATTAGGGCTTTGGGTATGCCGAATCGAGTAATGATATTCTGCCAGACGAACTTCTTTACATCTTTTTCCTTGATTGATGCCAATGCTTCTGCTTCCACCCACTTTGTGAAGTAGTCTGTTGCTGCGAGAAAGAACTTCCTGTTTCCGGGCGCTGTTGGAAGTGGTCCTACTATGTCCAAGCCCCACATTGCAAAGGGCCATGGGCTGGTCAATGGTAGGAGTTCTCTGGCCGGCTGACGTATTTGATGTGCGAACTTCTGACATTTCTCGCACTTCTTTACATACTTCTCTGAGTCAGCTTGAATGTATGGCCACCAGTATCCTTGCGAAATGGCTCTGTAAGCTAACGATCTTCTCCCTTGGTGGCTCCCGCACACCCCTTCGTGTATTTCGAACAAGAATGCTTCTACTTTGCTGGGGTGGACACACTTTAGATAAGGTCCTGAGAATGACTTTTTGTATAATGCCATGGATGGGGAGAGCCAAAATCGTTGCGACTTTGCTCAAATTTTGTTGGCTTCTTTCTTGTCTTCCGGTAAGATGTCGTCTTTCAAGAACAGTATAATGGGATCCATCCATGAGGGGCCTAATTCGGCGCAACATACCTCTTCTACTTCGGGGTCCTCAATGCTTGGTCTTGGTAGGTAGTCAATTAGTAGTGGGTGAGGGATGGATGTATCTGCCATTGATGCAAAGCCTGCTAGTTCGTCTGCTCTGCTGTTTTCCTCCCTGCCAATCTGTTCTATCCTTACTACTTCAAATTTCTTGATTTTTGTTCTGACCAATTCTTGGTACTTGGCCATCCTGTCATCCTTTGCTTCATAGTCGCCAGAAATTTGGTTTACCACCAGGTGTGAGTCGCTGTAGACCATTAGTTCGGTGGCCTTCATGTAGAATGCTGATTTGAGTCCTGCAAGAAGTGCTTCATACTCTGCTTCATTGTTTGATGCTGGGAAGCCAAGGTTGATTGCTTGCTCCACAACCAGGCCGTCTGGTGAGATGAGGACTATGCCAAGTCCTGCACCATGCCGGTTGGATACTCCATCCACAAAGAGTTTCCACATCTCACCAACGAACAACTTCCAGCAAGTGGAGGGGTCAGATGATGTCGTGGGGTCAAGAATGTTGCTGGTGTTTTTTTCAAGGTCCATGCTTGCTGTCTGCCCCTCCTTATTTGATTGTACCAAGTCTTTATTTGTTGGTGAGTCCTGGCTTGGTGTAGCATGGTTTGCTTCTTCCTTGCTGTCTTTACTCTGGTCTGCCATGGGGTCTGACTGAGTATACTGCATTAGGGGTTGCGTTATTCCGGCGTCAACTTCTATCCCTGGTTTGGTTGTATCAGTCAGGTCAACTGGACAGATATGATGACTTCCTGGGGTGAATTCTGCGACAAAGTCTGCCAAAGCTTGGGCCTTTATCGCGGTTCTGGGTTGGAACTTGATATCGAATTGTCCCAACTCTACTGCCCATTTTAAGATTCGCCGAGAAAAGTTTGCCCTCTCAAACAAAGCTTTTAATGGGAAAGCTGTGAGGACGACTATGGTGTGGGCGTGAAAGTAGTGCGATAGCTTTCTTGAGGCCATCATCAAGGCCAATGCCAGTTTTTTCAATGTCAAATACCTTGTTTCGGCACCCAGCAATGTCTTGCTGACATAATAGATGGGCAGATGTTGGATTCCTTCTGCGCGAACCAACACTGCGTTAATTGCGTGCTGAGAGACTGCCAGGTACAGGAAGAGTTCTTCTCCAGGTATTGGGGTCACTAGTAGTGGTGGAGAAGACATGTATTCTTTCAAGCTTTCCAGAGCTCGGTCGCATTCTTCGTCCCACTCGAACTTGGCTTTCAATGCTTGAAAAAATGGTCGTAGTCTGTCTGACGACCGACTAATGAATCGGTTGAGTGCAGCGGCCATGCCAGTGAGATGTTGTACTTCTTTTACTGAGTTAGGCCTCTTCAGATCCTGAATAGCTTTGATCTGGGAGGGGTCTGCCTCTATACCTTGGTTGGTCACCAGGAAGCCCAAGAATTTGCCAGATCCTATACTGAACGCGCACTTTGATGCATTAAGGCGCAACTGGTGTTTCTTTAGAATCTGGAACATCTCACCTAGGTCCCTTAGATGGTCGTTCTCGTCCTTGCTTTTGACCACCATGTCGTCGATGTAAGCCTCCATTGTTCTGCCTAACAACGGCTCAAACATCTTGGTGACCATTCTTTGGAATGTTGCCCCTGCGTTCTTTAGGCCAAAGGGCATGACCTTATAGCAATACAGTCCTCTTGGAGTGGTAAAGGATGTGACCTCCTGGTCTGGTTCGTACATGGAAATCTGATGGTAGCCTCTGTATGCATCCAGAAAGCTAAACCGGTTGTGCTCCGCTGTTAGGTCTACCAATTGATCTATCCGTGGTAGGGGAAGCTGTCCTTTGGGCATGCTTTGTTGACTGTCTTGTAGTCGACGTAGACACGCCATTTTCCATTCTTCTTTGGTACCACGACTGTGTTGGAAATCCATCTGGGGTAGTGCACCTCTCTGATAGCTCCTGCCTCTAGCAGATTTCCTACCTCTTCCGCTACTATCTCGGCGTGGTGGAGTGCCGATCTGCGAGTGCGCTGAATGATTGGTCTGGCAGATGGGTGGACATTGAGTTGGTGACAGATGAAGTTTGGATCAATGCCTAGCATGTCGTAGGGTGTCCAGGCGAACACTTCAATATTAGAGGTCAAGAATTCCAAGACCTCTAATCTCTCAGTGCTGGACAACGACGAACTGAGCAAAAAGAACGTATCCGGGTTCTTTTCATCTATTCTTACCTCTACCAAATCTTCCACCATTTTTTGATCAGCTGCTCTGCTGACATCTGCGAATAGTTCATTACTCTCAGGTTCTTCCACCGAATGAACATATCCCTTGGCAGCGCGGCTGCCATTAGCCGTGACAAAGCATTGCTTGGACATAATCTGGTCTCCAAAGACTTCTTCAATTACATCGACTTCGTTGGGGAACTGCATTACTTGATGGTAGGATGACGCCACAGATCGCATGGCATGCAGCCACGTTCTTCCCAAGATTATGTTGTAAGTGGAAGGGACTTTTAACACCCAAAACTCCACTTGTTTTGTCACGCTTCCTGCCCTGACTGGAAGAATGATTTTGCCGACTGGCCATTCTGGCATTGAGTTGAATCCGATCAGGGGGGATACAGCCGGTGCCAGGTCTTTGTCCTCCAATTTCAGTTGTTTGAAGGTGTCGTAGTACATTATCTCACACGAGCTACCTTGGTCTATCAGAATTCGCTTGATGTCATAGTCCTTGATGCGGAGGGTGACAACCAGTGCATCGTTGTGGGGGCAATATATTCTTTCCAAGTCTTTATCTGAAAAAGACATGACGTTCGTGGCTTCTGTCCTCCCCTTTTTGATGGTAGGTTGGGCACTTAGTACCTTCCTTAAGTGCTCAGCCTTCTTGATTGACCCTCTGAGCTCGCATACACGCTCAGGTTCGAATACTCCATGTATCATATTGATTACACCTTGAGGTGGGGCGTCAATTGGCATTCCATTGGGGTTATTGTGGTCCTGGGGGGCTGGTTGCGTCCCTCCTTCAATGTATTTATCCAAGTGACCGGCTGCCACCAACTCCTCCAGATGCTGCCTCAACGGCATGCAATTTTCAGTGCGGTGCCCCTTTTCTTTGTGAAAGGTGCATTGCAATCTTTCGTCATAGTCTTTCTGTGCTTCTCCTAGCTTAGCTAGCCATCTGACGAAAGGCTCATCGCGTATTTCACTCAGAATCCGATAGATCGGTTTCTTGAATACCGTGGTTATGGCAGTACGGATTCTTAACCATCTTTTATCCTGATCTTCTCCGTTGTCCCGCCTGCCTTGTCCATTTTTGTTTGGACGTTCTACCGCGTTGATCTTTGCTGTGGTCTTTTCATCTGGTACTGCGGTCGTGCCAGATTTTGTTTTGGCACGGGCGCTATCCTTTTCCACCCTGATGTGCTGATGCACTCTTTCCATCAAGGCCTCCATGGTGAGGGGCGGGGTCATGGTGATTGAATCCCTTAGTCTGTTCCCGACCGGCAGGCCTCTTTTGTATTGTGCAATGGCGAGATTGGTGAGGCAGTCCCCAATCTGGTTGAATGTCTCCCAGTAGCGACTATTGTAGGATCTTAGTGTCTCCTTTTCACCCATGTCGATGGAGAGTAACTGGTCAATCTCCACCGGGGTTTTAGTGTTCGTCATGAACCTCGTGATGAACGCCTCCGCCAATTGTGCCCAAGAGGCTATGCTGCCTTCTGGAAGTTTTTCGAACCAAGTTAAGCCTAGGTCACCAAGGCTTGATGGGAAGAGGATGCACATCAAAGTTTCGTTTCGCCGATATACTGCCATAACCTGGCGGAAGTGGCTTAGGTGTATGTAGGGGTCTGTATTTCCCTCGTACGTGGTGAATTTGGGTTGAAGGAAACCTGAAGGAAGGGGCGCGTTTTCAATTGCCGGGACGAACGGCGATGTCTGCAGCCTTGCTAATGCTTTGTCCGTTGGTTCGTAGGCAGGGCGCGGCGACGGCATTCCGACCTCGACGCTTCCATGCGTCCGAGGAGCCAACCGCTGAAGGGCAGATACCCTGCGAGGGTTGCGCGCCCTAGTATCTTCCTTCCTTCGTGCCTTTTCTTCCAACATGTTTCGCAAATCGGACGATTTTGGCAACTCCGTCTGCCTGGATGATGTCTGGTGCGAGCGTGAGGGTCGATAGGTACTTCCCTCAGTGTAAGACCTCAATGATCTCATTCTCTCAGACCTGGAGTAACGAGTTCTGGAGGATCTAGATTGAGTATCGCCTGTCCTGAGGCTTCTACTCTCTGCTTGTGATGGTGTGGAATGCTTTCCACGGTGTTCTGAGTGGCGAGGAGGCGTCTTGCTTTTGCACCCCTCTCCTGTCGCCACTCCTTTTCCCTTCATCTGGCGCTTCATGGCCTCCATGTCCGCCGCCATCTTCCTTATTAATTCATCTTACTCCTTCACGCGGTCCTCCAGAACTTGAGGATCAATCCTTCGCCTTTGTCTATCAGGACTTCGTGAACGAGAGTGACGGGGGCTGTTAGTCCGCCTCCTCCCCCTTGTATCCCTCCTTGGATTTTGTTGCTGTGGCTCTAAGTCCGCCATGGGAGGGATAGAAGGTAGGCCTTCGTGTCTTGCACCCCCTTCTGGTGTTTGTCCGTCGATGGCGGACTGTGGCAAATCTTCGTTGTGCGCCATTGTTTCTAAAGAGGAAAAGCTTGATCAAGAGGTTTTGTTCTTGTCTGGCCTTTCCACAGACGGCGCCAATTGTACGGGAAAGAAATAAACCTTCTCGTATAATCCTGTTGATCAAGTCTGCGCTCCTCCAAACGTTGTCGCTTTACTCCCTGAAAACACAAACATGAGCTAGCCGGCGGGTGTGTGCCGGAAACCCCTCCGATGCCTAAGTCAGCAAAATAGACAAGTAGACAAAAGCTCTGCGTATCCAGGAATCAAAGTTGTGTTACCTCTCCATAGGTGATATTGATGAGCTTTTATAGGTTTCGTGTGGCACAATCCAAGTAGGCCTCTTACTCCTCCATGTAGAGTCCTCCAAGAATTCATACTCCTGAAGGATAATGCTTATCCTTCAACACCCCCCTCACTGCTTAAACCAAGTGAGATGATTTTACCATGGCCGGACTACCATATAACCGAAATAACATTGCCATGCTAGACTAACTGGAGTGACCGATCTAACTGTTAGTTCGGCTTTTCCTTGCTTTTCTCTTACCTCGGCTTCACATGCTAAGACCGAGCTATCCATAGAAGAGTTTAAGCCGAACTAACCCAAAACCAAGTCCTAAAGAGGGCTCAGTATACTTCGGTTAAAGACTACGACCGGGCCAACCAATTTGGCCGTGGCGACCGAGATAACAACAAGGCCTTTTTGGACCGAGCTAATGAAAAAAGCTATTTTACTCCGCCTTTCTTACTACGGCCCAAAGCGGCCCATTACCCAATCTCGACCCAATTTATTCATATAAATTACCCTCTCAAATCAGATTAATAAGAAAGGATTCTGATTTTAAAAACCCCATTAATGTGTGTTTTTGTTGAAAATAATGGTTAACATATTAGTAATTAGATTACAATGCAGAACAATGTCGTTCTATAAACTTGAACTTGAGATCTAATATTCTAACACCTAAATGCCCTGTCCATAATCACTTAGACAATTGTCCACTATCATATTTACTAATATTTAAATTGTATCAATTTAGTCATCTATGTTTAAAAGTATTTCAATTTGATTTTTCAATTTAATTTTGTCTAATTGATGAATAAAGTGTGAAAATTATAAGTACATATGTGATATCCCAAGAATCAAGGACATCACGGGATATACTATCAAATAAATATAAAGTTCTTTTAAGGTTACATTACATATCCAAAAATAATAATTGTACATCAGAATTTTATAAATTACAAACAACGTTGCCATAATTCTATAAATTACAAGTAAAGTAAATAAGAGATAAACAATTTGATATCCAGTCCACGCTTGCCGTAGCTTCCTGATCTCTTCCTTGAAATCTTCTTTGCCAGTGAATTCTTCAGAATTTGGCATTGAATGTCAGAGCAAAAGCTATGAGCTATGAAACGCAATAAGAACACCCAACCCCTACTATCTATACCCCCAGATAATACAAACAAATATAAATATACCAATATAAAAGTAACTAGTAAAGATAGACACGAATAAACAGGAAATGCAGTCAAACGTACAACAACTAGTTTTCGACCCGTGTTATGCACGGGTTATATTTTGAAAATTTTTCTTTAATAATATTAATATTGATATATATGTACAAATTATTAATTAAGATGTGATTGCGTGGAAATATATAAAAGTACGGGAAAATATGTTAAATGTGTTGGAAAATTTATAAAGAGGTAGTTGTGAATTGAAATAGACTCCATTTTGAATGAAAGAGTGTAACCTTTCATGGTGTCTTTTTGTTTTAAAGGAAGGGTCAAACCTCCATTTGAATGAAAGGGTGCAAACCTTTCATGGTGTCTCTTTATTTTAAAGGAAGGGTTATGTCCCTTCGTCATACATTTTTTATTCAAATTGAATAGGTGCCAACAAAGCCTATATAAAGGCAGCCCCATTCCAATTTTGATTGATCCCGAAATTTAGTCTGCGTTCTTTATATTGCTGTCCAACTTTTATTTAGTGCATTTTCCTTCATTCTAGTTTTAGGAAAAATAACAAAGAGAGTATAGAACACAGGTTCTAGTTCGCCGAACAAATTGTTTGGAGTGCTACTACAATTTGTGAAGATCATTGTATCCTGGGAGATAGACGCCACTCAACCGTAAGCACCGTAGTGGGGCGAATCTGTCTTAAGGACAGAGTGTCACACACTCGACTTGGTCTTAATTTTAATTCGGTTCGATAAATAAATCCGGTATGTTATTTATTTATTTTGTTTGAATTTATTTTTAAGTTATTTTATTTTACACAGAAGATTGTTCCAACAATCTTAAGACAGATTCGAATTATTCTGTTTACAGAATTTTTCGTTTGTTTTCCTTTTTTTTTTATTCTTCGTAAATAATTTCGGAAGAAAATTATTTTCTGTGGATTTACAAAATAATATTCTGGTTGGAAAAACAAATAGTGATTATATGCTATTTGACAGATAGTAGTGATATACTGTCTCTTTTCTGTGACAACAACTAGTAGTACGATACTGGTGTCATTAACAATTCAGAATATATTTTTGTGGAATTTTTTCAGAAATTAATTTTGGATTTTAGAAATTATTTTCTGAGTTTTCATTAATTAAAATTCTGTTTCAGTATTTTAATTATTGAAGTGTTACTAGAATTAATTTTCTTGTGTGGAATTAATTTGGTTAAATAAAATTTTATTTTATTTCCAAATTAATTGAAAAATAAAAGTTATAGTTTTTATTCCTTTATTTTTACAGAATTTAATTTTCTGTGTAGAATTAATTTGTTTAAATAAAATTTTATTTTATTTTCAAATTAATTGGAAAATAAAAGTTACATTCTTGTTTCTTTTATTTTTACGGAATTTAATTCTGTGAATTTGGTTTAATTTTCTGTGTAGTGTAAATTCTAATTCTAATTTTGTTTTATATATTAGAATTGATGGCTACCGAAACAAATGCCCAAACAAGTACTACTGTGGTGGCTGCAATGACGCCAACCCCCTCTCCTGTTGTAACAGTACCGGTAAATCACGGTGAAAAGCCAGAGAAGTTCTTAGGAACTGACTTTAAAAGATGGCTACAGAAAATGTTGTTCTATCTTACAACTCTGAACCTGGCTCGTTTCCTCTGTGAAGATGCTCCTATCTTGAAAGAGGATGAAACCGACCGGCAAGTGGTTGCTGCGGTTGATGCCTGGAAACATGCCGATTTCCTTTGCCGGAATTACGTCTTGAACGGACTTGACAACACATTATACAATGTCTATAGTCCAATCAAAACAGCAAAGGAACTTTGGGAATCGTTGGAGAAAAAGTACAAAACGGAAGATGCCGGCTCAAAGAAATTTGTGGTTGGCAGATTCCTGGATTTTGTAATGGTTGATTCAAAAACTGTGATCAGCCAAGCTCAAGATTTCCAACTCATTCTGCATGACATTCACGCAGAAGGTATGTCTCTCAGTGAATCCTTTCAAGTTGCAACCTTAATTGAAAAATTACCAAAAGGTTGGAAGGAATTCAAGAACTACCTCAAACACAAGCGCAAAGAAATTTCTATGGACAAGTTAATTGTGCGTTTGAGGATTGAGGAGGACAACCGCAATTCTGAAAAGCGGGCTGGTAAGCTTCCTATGGAGTCTAAGGCAATGTGGTGGAATATGCTTTAAAAACCAAGAAACGAAAGTCTTCTGGAGAAAGTTCATCACAAGGCTCTAAAGGGGGGGATAATAAAAAGTACAAGTTTAATGGCAAATGTTACATCCGTGACAAAGAGGGACATCGGGCCAAAGATTGCCGTAGCAAAGGCAAAAGCAAAAGAAGAACAAGCAAGAAGCCTGCTCAAGCCCACATGACTGAAGTGGACAATATTTCCAATCGTATAGATGATATCAATCTTTCTGCAGTTGTTTCCGAGGCAAATCTTGTCGGAAATCCTAAAGAATGGTGGGTGGACACTGGTGCTACTCGCCATATTTGTGCCGACAAAAAGATGTTCACATCTTATTCTTCAGTGGACAATGGTGAACAACTTTTTATGGGCAACTCCTCAACTTCTAAAGTTGAAGGACAAGGAAAGATTATACTCAAGATGACATCTGGAAAGGAACTCACTCTCAACAATGTGTTGCATGTACCGGACATTCGCAAGAATTTGGTTTCCGGATCTTTGTTGAGTAAGAATGGGTTTAGGCTAGTTTTTGAAAGTGACAAATTTTTACTTACTAAAAACGGGATGTATGTAGGAAAAGGTTACATGTCTGATGGCCTTTTCAAATTAAATGTAATGACCGTTGTACCCTCAGTTATTAATAATACTGCATCTTCTTCTTACTTGCTTGAGTCTTCAAATTTATGGCATGGTAGACTAGGACATGTTAATTATGGATCTTTGCGTAGATTAATTAATATGGAATGTTTACCTAAATTTAACGTTGATTCAAATCATAAATGTGAAGTTTGCGTTGAGGCAAAATTATATAAAACTCCTTTTCATTCAATTGAAAGAAGTACGGAACCACTTGAATTAATTCATAGTGACATTTGTGATTTTAAATCAATTCAAACCAGAGGTGGAAAAAAGTATGTAATCACTTTTATAGATGACTATACTAGATATAGTTATATTTATTTAATTCGAACCAAAGATGAACCTTTGGAAACTTTCATTCAATATAAGAATGAAGTTGAAAATCAACTTGGTAAGAAAATCAAGAAACTTAGAAGTGATAGAGGTGGTGAATATGAATCACCTTTTGGTGAATTTTGTAAAGAACATGGAATAATTCATCAAACCACCGCTCCTTACTCACCTCAGCAAAATGAAATTGCTGAAAGGAAAAATAGAACTTTAAAAGAAATGATGAATGCCATGTTAATAAGTTCTGGATTACCTCAGAACTTGTGGGGGGAAGCAATACTTTCTGCTAATTATATACTTAATAAAGTACCCCGAAAGAAAATAAATCAAACACCTTATAAATTGTGGCATGGAAGAGTACCATCCTACAAATACTTAAAAGTGTGGGGGTGTTTGGCTAAAGTGGCTATTCCTAGTCCTAAAAAGACTAAGATAGGTCCTAAGACCATTGATTGCATTTTCATTGGTTATGCCAAGAATAGTAGTGCATATCGGTTTTTGATTCATAAATCAGAACATTCCGAAATACATGTAAATACTATTATTGAATCTCGGAATGCATCTTTCTTTGAACATGTATTTCCAAAGAAGACTGGACAAGAGACTAGTACTAATAAAAGATCTTTTGATGCTATTACTAGTCAGGATCAAGAACATGATCAAGAACAAGAGTTAGATCAAAATAAGGAAGAGGAACTTAGGCGTAGTAAACGTGCTAGAACCTCAAAATCTTTTGGTCCAGATTTTCTAACATATTTGTTAGAAAATGAGCCTTTAACTTTTAAAGAGGCTATGTCCAGTCCTGAATCTCCTTTATGGAAAGAAGCTGTCAACAGTGAAGTTGAATCTATCTTGCAAAATCACACTTGGGAATTAGTGGACTTGCCACCAGGTTGTAAACCTCTTGGGTACAAGTGGATTTTCAAAAGAAAATTGAAAGCGGATGGATCAATAGATAAATACAAGGCAAGACTTGTAGTAAAAGGTTTTAGACAGAAAGAAGGTCTAGATTACTTTGACACATACTCACCGGTTACTAGAATAACATCCATTAGAATGCTAATTGCCATTGCATCTCTATACAATCTAGAAATTCATCAAATGGATGTAAAAACCGCTTTCTTAAATGGTGAGTTAAATGAAGAAATTTATATGGAACAACCAGAAGGGTTTTCTGTTCTAGGGAAAGAAAAGAAAGTGTGCAAATTGGTTAAATCATTATATGGTTTAAAACAAGCGCCAAAGCAATGGCATGAGAAATTTGACAAGGCAATGATGTCAAATGGATTTAAAATTAATGAGTGTGACAAATGTGTTTACATTAAAAACACAGACAAATGTTATGTTATTGTATGTCTTTATGTAGATGATATGCTCATCATTGGTAGTAATAATGATATGATTAAAACTACTAAGAAAATGTTGAATAAACATTTTGACATGAAGGACATGGGCATTGCTAATGTAATTCTTGGTATGAAAATTACCAAAACATCAGAAGGATATGGTTTGTCACAATCTCATTACATTGAGAAAATACTTGACAAATTCAGCAAAGATGATGATTATCTAGCTAGAACACCTGTAGATGTTAACTTGTATCTTTCTAAAAATGTACAAGAAAGTATTTCTCAATTAGAGTATGCCCAAATTATTGGAAGCTTAATGTACTTGATGAACTGCACTCGCCCAGATATAGCTTATGCAGTAAATTAAGTAGATATACGAGTAATCTGGGAGTAGAACACTGGAAAGCAATTATAAGGGTTCTAAGATATCTCCGATTTACTCGTAACATTGGGCTGAATTATACTAGATATCCAGCAGTACTTGAAGGATACTGTGATGCAAATTGGATATCGGATACAAGAGACTCGAAGTCCACCAGTGGGTATGTCTTTACTCTTGGTGGGGCGGCTGTATCTTGGAAATCTTCCAAACAGACTTGTATTGCTAGGTCTACTATGGAATCTGAATTCATAGCTTTAGACAAAGCTGGGGAAGAGGCAGAATGGCTTCGCCACTTCCTTGAAGATATTCCAATTTGGCCAAAACCGGTGCCTGCTATATGTATACATTGTGATAGTCAATCAGCAATAGGTAGAGCACAGAGTCATATGTATAATGGTAAGTCTCGACACATTCGTCATCGACATAATACCGTAAGATAACTACTCTCTAATGGAATTATTTCCATAGAATATGTTAAGTCTAAAGACAACATAGCGGATCCACTAACCAAAGGGTTAGCAAGAGAGTTAGTTGAAAATTCATCGAGGGGAATGGGACTTAAGCCTATTAAATAAGAGTTACCACAACGGCAACCCAACCTAGTTGACTGGAGATCCCAAGATTTAGGTTCAAAGGGACAACCGAGTTGTGATTGACTCAGAAGGATCACTGTGGAGTCCAACTCCTACCCATTTCTATGATGAAATAAGTGATGTCTGCAACGATTTAGGTTAAGTAATACTTTTAATGATTCTTATATCTAGGTAAACCTAGTGGAGTATGGCATTATACTTTTCATAAGAATCACCTATGTGAGTGTGAACTGGGCCGGTTCTATAAGATTTGTGAAGGGCTACAAGTCTTTAAAGCACTCATGAAAGACCAGGTTGTTCAGGGCCAAAATGAACACAATAGTGAGAACTAAACTGTGTTTGGGGATATACTGTGTGAGTTCTATTGTCTTGGTTTACACAAACGGCTGAACAGTTCAAGACATCATGTTCACTGGTTAGCTAGTAAATTCGATAGTGTCTCACAAGGGAAGGTTCAAAGCCAAAAGCTACCTATCCTTTGCAGAATATTTCCAATTTCTGTACTCTCTGTAATTACATCATGTTGTTGCATTTTCTCTCTGTCAATTTCATTCATGTGGGGGATTGTTGGAAAATTTATAAAGAGGTAGTTGTGAATTGAAATAGACTCCATTTTGAATGAAAGAGTGTAACCTTTCATGGTGTCTTTTTGTTTTAAAGGAAGGGTCAAACCTCCATTTGAATGAAAGGGTGCAAACCTTTCATGGTGTCTCTTTATTTTAAAGGAAGGGTTATGTCTCTTCTTCATACATTTTCTATTCAAATTGAATAGGTGCCAACAAAGCCTATATAAAGGCAGCCCCATTCCAATTTTGATTGATCCCGAATTCAGTCTGCGTTCTTTATATTGCTGTCCAACTTTTATTTAGTGCATTTTCCTTGATTCTAGTTTTAGGAAAACTAACAAAGAGAGTATAGAACACAGGTTCTAGTTCGCTGAACAAATTGTTTGGAGTGCTACTACAATTTGTGAAGATCATTGTATCCTGGGAGATAGACGCCACTCAACCGTAAGCACCGTAGCAGGGCGAATCTGTCTTAAGGACAGAGTGTCACACACTCGACTTGGTCTTAATTTTAATTCGGTTCGATAAATAAATCCGGTATGTTATTTATTTATTTTGTTTGAATTTATTTTCAAGTTATTTTATTTTACACAGAAGATTGTTCCAACAAAATGTATATTGAAATTTTGACATATTTAACGAATGCCTAATAGGTAGTAATTAAGAAGAAGGGATTCTTAATTTTACGATTTTAAATTTAATTTAATATAAATATAAATATGTATGAATAATTAAATATAATAATAATAAATACGATATTATGAAAATTAATATAGTAACACAGAGAAATATAAAAGTACTTATAAGTTAAAAATTAGTGAAAAAATTTACTTACAAAATAATCAAATAATAAATTTTATAAAATAATTTAAAATATATTTTTCATTCTCAACTAAGAAGAAAAGAGAAAACTTTAATGAGGACTTGTATAAAACTCCAGTAATATGATATTGCTAATCCTCTTAATTGTATTTATTGAATACATTTTTTTTACATGGAAAAATTTTGTTATGACATTTTTGGCTTATCTATCTAAAAATATTCTTAATTTAGCATTGTCACAAATAAAATTTTCATTAATATGTGAACATGCAATTTACCTTTTGCTATTACAATCATATATAATGGATATATCTTACCTCCTTCTTATGCAGATGATAAACAAAATACATGATACATGTAATTTTTTCTAAAATTATATGTATATAAGACATAGGTTTACATAAGTTGAAAAAAACAAAAGAACTCACTCTCTTAAATAAAATAGTGGATGGTTGTATATTTAAAATAACTTGTAACATTGACCGTGTCTAATTAAATGGATCTTGCAACAATCATTTTTAGCAAATTAAAGTAATACTTGAAATTATTTTTTTATAAATGAGAATCATATGCTAGCCATCTTTCACTTCATACACTTATATAAAATTTAAACCTACATGATAAATAACTAATACCAAATATGAGTAAATTATACTTTGCACCTTTGTATTTTACATTAAATCTCACTTTTGTCTCTACATATGAAATCATAATAGTCAACTTCTTACACTTCTGGTCAAATCTCACTTTTATCTCTTCACATAAAATTATGACAATCAATCCCCTGTACTTTTGATAAAGTCTCACTTTAGTTCCTATACAAGTGTTAATGTCTCTTTTTTGTTACTCAATTGTTTAAATTTTTAACAAAATCTAGTCTTGTGATAAGAATGTGACTACGACATGAGAGTAAGATAGGAAAATCATCAACATTTTCCATCAATACACACTTTATCTTAAAATTTACATCAAAATATGACTATACACTACTACAAATATAGATAAAGGTCACACTTTTTTGGTGTGATGTATGTTTTTTAATCACACCTTTTAAGTTTTATTAAAGTGTGGTCTTTAGGAGTGTGATTAAAAATGGTCATTTTTAATCACACTTTTTAAGTGTCATTAAAAAATGCTTTCATCACATCTTTTAAGTGTGATTAATAATATTTAGATCACACCTTTTAAGTGTGGTTAAAAATATTTAGATCACACCTTTTAAGTGTGATTAAAAACTTTAGTTCACACCTTTTAAGTGTGATTAAAAACTTTAGATCACACCTTTTAAGTGTGATTAAAAACATTTAGATCACACCTTTTAAGTGTGATTAAAAACTTTAGATCGCACCTTTTAAGTGTGATTAAGAACATTTAGATCACACCTTTTAAGTGTGATTAATAACTAATAAAACCTGTGATAAAAAAAAAATTGACATATTTAAAGAATAATCAATATTATTTTTGCACGCGCATTTGAATAATGTAATACACACTATATACTATATTTTGAATCACAACCATATATTGAATGAAATAATATCATATATTTCATAAATGAAAGCTAAATGTTTAAAAGTATATACAAAGAAATTAATAAAAAAAAAAATTAACTGTGATTACATACATTAAAAAATAAAAAATAAAAAACTTGAAAAAAGTAAGTTCTTGAATTCTTTGACCATATTTTGCATCTCTCCAAGAAATTTCTGACCTGAAAAATAAAAAAACAAATTAATTTAAAAACCGCCAGAAGCATATGAATAAACTTACTAATTAATTTATAAACTTACATTTAGATCACACCAAAAATAATGTAATTTATCCAGTTGTTAAACTGCCCCAATCCTTTCCCCACAGCCACCAAAAATGACATAATTATTTTGATTCTCCACACAAATAGTATAAAGCTACAAAAGATATTGATACCCTTGTAGAAGCCAAAATAAATCATCAAGGCATGAATGATTTCAAACTTTCTTAAGCTAGAATAATTTAATAATAAAACAAAAAAGTGATCTAAAACTCAAGATATGCACTTGTAGAAAATGACAATATTATTTGAGAAACAATACATTTAATAAAAGATTAGATACTAAGCACGACACAACAAAGAGAGTAGGGGTAATATGTATACATCCACTCACTTATAGATCAATGTATTGTGCTAGTCTAAAACAATACAGTCTACACCATTCAAGTTTTTTCGGTGTCACTTATAGATCCACTCACTTCTCTCAAATTATTTCCCAGCAAAATACACATTAAACTCCCCTTGCTATTTTTTTGCTTCTTCAGAATCTTTGCTAATTGAATCTAGGTGTGAAATGATATACATAAAACTATGACAAACTCTAGTTCTATCAAACCTTATGAACAAAGTTTCCTTATATATGCCTAAAACACAAAATTATGAAACACCAAACATAAGCAAAATTAAAGCAATTATAGCAATTATAGTCCATTTCATTCCATATTACACCAAACATAAGCAAAATTATGAAAATCAGATTCCAAAGTAGCAAAACCAAACAATACCAAACAATGTCATTGAAATCTCAAGTTCATTTTATTTGATACAAGACACCAAAAACACTAGTCGAAATTGTAAAATGAAGATCTCTCTTTTATGACCAAACTTGTGGAACAAAAGTGAAAAATAAACAAATAACATAACAGAGCAAAATTAAAGCAATTATAGTCCATTTCTAAACCTTTTTTTTCTCCTATTTTGTCAATCTTTATTTTGGACCTTTTTAATAAAATATTGAATTCCTTTAAACAGATTCAGATTAATAAAATATAAAATACAGTCACAGATTCAATTAAACAGATTGAATGTAAACAGATTCAATTTGAATGTAAACAGACACAGATTCAGTTTGAATGTAAACAGACACAGACTAACAGACACAAATTCATGAAATTAACTGGGCAGTGAGTGTTCAGCTGAAGCACAATCATAAAAGAAAATTTATTTACTTACCAAGTTGCCCAACTCTGAGACTAGTTTCTTTACTGTAGGCTTGAATTGCTAAATGACTAATCTCTGGTCACAAAACCTTGTGTGGAAGAATGAAGATGAGTACAAAATCAGCATTTCCGTGTAATATTTTTTCAAAATTCAAACTATAGGAAATTCAAAACAAAAAAATATAGCAAATTCAAGCAGAGGAAGATTGAAAATTGAGGAAGGTAGCTGGAAGAAACTAAAAAATAAAATAAAATAAATTGATGCATAAATAAATGTAATTTGGTGACACCTATAACAGAAAATTGTCAATCGTATGTTGTATCACATCCGCTCACAGTAAGTTTTTACCTGCACGAGCAGAACAAAAGAAAAAGGTCACTCATTAGAAATGTTGATACTAATATCTTTCCCAAACAAGAAGAGATGATAAACTACTTTCTTTCTCTTTTATCTCACTCTTATACTATCCAAACAAGATGAAGATAAACTAGTACTACTATCATTTCTTTGTTTACTTCTCTCCTATTTTGCCAAATGGACTGAAATCTGATTGTGCTGACCCTCTTTTATCTGGAGGGGAATTCAAACTAGAGAGTTCCAATCCATTTCAAGAGGTTGACCTCCAAACCGCATTTTACTCATTGAGGTTATTATGTTTTTCCTTGATTCTGTAGTTAAATTAAAGAGAAAGAAGAAACTTGCCTGAATAGTACTGTGCGCCAAAAGTCTGTTTAGTTCCACTAAAGTCAATATCAACCCTTTCCCAACTCATTTTTGTGAGACCCCTGATCATTGCCTCTACAATTGGACGCAATGAGGAAAGAGTGAAAATTAGGGAATAATCAAGAATAAATATTTTACTTACATATAGAGCTCAGAATAATTGGACAATCTGAAATGATGGTAATGAAATCATATTGAACTTCAAATCCTCAAGAGCATAATGAAAATTTCATTTACTTGTATAAAGTTCTTCACCAAATTACTGTTCTAGAGCTTCTAGTATTACCTCTTCAATTTCTCTTTTCCATTTTCTTTCCACTTGCTATAACAAATCAGGCTTGTATGTGTTGCGTGTGTGTGTGTGTGTTTTTTCTAATTTTGACTAAACCAAGACATGCTAGTTCGAAAAATTGACATTTACTCTAAGAAAAATTATTTTTCGTAGTTTTGTTAGTAATGAACCGTCTTCAACAAATAATTCACTTTTTAATGGGGCTCTAAGTAACTAGCTCCGGATACTAATTCCATGTTCATAGAAGATGCTTTACCTTCACTGTTTCAAAATCGAGCACTGAAGAGGACGATAGTGAGAGATCTTATTTATTTTTAGGTAAACTTACAATTATTGACATTTTTTAATAGTGTTTGATAAAAAATATCATTATCCTAGGACATATTAGCTAATAAGTCTACCTATTAGGACTTCCACTTAATTCCTCCTCTATTTTTTTTGTAATCTCAAGTTTGAAACTACTCAATCGAAAATCCAACGAGTAACTACTCTAATTAAACACAAACATATGATCAAACAGTGAACAAGCTAGTTTGCTGGCATGGCAATTATATCTGCATTTGTTTCAATGTGAAAAAGAGATAATTAAGCATAACAGCATTCATGTAACCACCCCACCCGGGTATGTTGGCTTTTAATCCCATTTGGCAATGCATTTAAGACAACCTAGAAGTATTACTACATACCCAATAAGATCAAGGACAAACAGAAAATGATTAAAAATAGAAAAGAAACAAACAAACATAAACCGACAACCTCATTTTACAATGACATACAATTCGACAAGAGAAAAAAAAACACGTTACAACACACTATAGTCAGAAATCAACCACTCAACTTCCGGGTAATGCAAAACTGATCATGATCAATTATATGGGGCATTTGGACGACAAAAAGGTTTGTTTCATGCAAATGCACACCTTAAATTCCCCGAGCCAATGCTCAATTTTGACCCAAATGCTAAAACAACTGTCATTACATTACACGAGCCTAAATTATCTCAACGTATGATCACATGTAACTGCTTTCCTTGCAAAAGAAATGAAAAGGAAGCTGTTTCAATGGTCACAATATAGATTCAAAAACCTTTCTATTTTGGGTAAATCCATCTCTAAGTAAATCCAAACACCACAAAATCAAAATCATTTTATGATTACGTTCACCTGTTTCGAATCAAATGAATTTTTTTGGGAAATTTATTAACTTTTTTTAATTTAATAATATTTGACCAATGTTTCCACTTCTAGCACTAATTTGTATGGGAAACACTGTATATGAAGCAACTTTCTTTCTCACAATTTTTGTCCTAGATAATTCTAAAGCCCTAGAAATATCTCACTTCCGTAAGAACAACGCGAAAACACCAGCAATTTGGCAAAACAACTACTTCACAATCAATGTTCAACCCATTATGTCAAATTACAGGATCAACCATAAAACCAACAATTTAAATTGTAATAAATGAACATAAACACACAAAGATACACATACATATCTAAAACATAACAACAACAATACTAAACAATCCATAAATATCCAATCCAAATATATGATTGTGATTTCAAAATCAAACCCACCTAAAATATGGCACAACTTTTGCACATCACTCGGAGAAGGAACAATCCCATGGCCTCTGAACACCTCCTTGCAAGACATGAACAGCCTCTGTAGACCTGTCGGCCTCTTGGTCCTTCTATGAAATTTCTTCTTCCTAATGATCTTATCAACATGCCCAACATTCGTGTCTCTTCTCTGATCCACCAATCTTGCTTCGATCGTCATCGACCCACCACCAAAACCCTCAAAAAAACTAGTAAATCAAAACCCAAAAAAAATATTGAACAAAACAGAAATGTCTAGTTATAGTTACTTACTGATATTGATATTGACCAGGTGGGATCTCTTCCCTGTGTATTTGGGACTTCCTTTGGGATCATTTGTACCAACTTACCGCTGCTTCATGGGACGGCGGGCATTGTAGACTGATATCCACTGGGTAGCAGGACTACCTAGCTGTATTTTCTTCTTAGGTTGCTCATCTTCTTCCAAATTTATAAGCAATCTTCCATGCTTTTGCCCGACATAAGAGATGTTGAGGTGGCGGAAGAGGAGGCCGACGATGACGACGCTGCTCCGACAACGACAGCGACGCTGCTCCGACAACGACAGCGACGCTGCTGCTACTCTTGCACTCCGGAGCCCTTTCCATTCACACAGCAGCCTCGTTTGTTGCTCGCAATCATTCGCCGCCGCTCGCCCTCGATCGAGAGAGAGAGAGAGAGAGAGAGAGAGAGAGAGAGAGAGAGAGAAAAGAGGGGGGAGAAGAGATTAGGGATTTTTTAGGTTTGAGATTGGGGATTTTTTTTTGGGAGAGGGGGGCGGTGTGGAAGCGGGAATGGGGAAAAAATAAAAGGGGGAGCGGGAATGGAAAAAAAATAAAGGGCGGGAATGAAAAATAAAAAATAAAAAAATAAATTTATTTTTTGTTAAAATATATATTTTTTTGTAGTTAATGAAAAAATTAATTTTTTTTTTTTAGTCACTAAGATTGAAAATTTATTTGTTTCATTTTCATTTTAATGGAAAAAAATATTATTATTTTTTATTTGGTAGAAGTAGGGGTAATATATATTTTAATGAAAAATATTTTTTACTAAAATAAAAGTTAATTGTCTGTAGTCAATGAAAAATATTTTTCTGCGGTCAATGAAAAATATTTTTCTGCGGCCTATTTTTTTTTATTACTAAAAATCAAGAATTAATTTTTTGTGGTAGAGGAAAGAGAGCGGCAGTAGTGGTTTTTTTTTATTACTAAAAATCATGAATTAATTTTTTGTGGTAGAGGAAAGAGAGCGGCAGTAGTGGTGAAGGTGGTGGATAAGAGATGATGGTAGTGGTGATGGTGATGGTGATGGTGATGGTGATGGCGATGGCGAAAGAGATTAGTGGTGAAGTTATGGTAGTGGTAGTGCAAATGGAGTGGTAGGGATGAAACAGAGGTCATGGTAGTAGTAGTTGCAGTAGTGGTAGTGGTGCTAGTAGAGTGGTGGCGATAGTAGTAGTAATGGTAGTCGTAGAGGTGAAGTGGCGACAATGGAAGTAGTGGTGGTGATGGAATGGCGTTTGCAGTAGTGGTGAAGGTGGTAGAAGAGATGGGTGGTGAGAGAGAGAAATGAGTGAGAGACAGATAGAGGAGGGAGAGAGAGACAGAGTGATGAGCGAGAGAGAAACAAAGTGGTCGCTAAAAGTGCATTTTCTTGTAGTGGATCGATAAATCGAGAAGGAGCTCAGTAAATAGAGAAGATGGAAATGAGAAAGTGAATAACGCAAACACAGTGGGAGAGAAAGAGAGAGAAAAAGAGAAATAGATAGGGAATGAGAGTGAGAGACAGAAAAGAGACATAGAGAAAAGAGAGATAGTGACAGTAGTGGTAGTGGTAGTGGTGGCAATGGTAGTAGCAATGGTAATCGTAGAAGTGAAGTGGCGACAGTGGTAGTAATGGTGGTAGTGGAATGGCGTTTGCAGTAGTGGTGAAGGTGGTAAAGGAGATGGGTGGTGAGAGAGAGAAAAATGAGTGAGAGACAGATAGAGGAGACAAAGAGAGAGAGAGAGAGACAAAGACAGAGTGATAAGCAAGAGAGAGACAAAGTGGTCGCTAAAAGTGCATTTTCTTGTAGTGGATAGATAAATCGAGAGGGAGCTCAGTAAATAGAGAAGACAGAAGGGAGAGAGTGAGCAACGCGAACATAGTGGGAAAGAAAGAGAGAGAGAAAGAGAAGAGAGAGAGAGGGACAAAAAGATAGAGAGTGAGAGACAGAAAAAAGATAGAGAGAGAAGAGAGATGAACGAGAGAGAGATAGAGAGAAGAGAGATGAACGAGAGAGAGGGAGAGAAGAGAGATGAGCGAGAGAGACAGAGAAATATGAGAGAGATAGAGAGAAGAGAGATGAACGAAAGAGACAGAGAGAGAAAAGAGATGAGAGAAGAGATAGATGAGTGAGAGACAGAGAGAAAGAGAGAGAGAGAGAGAGAGAGACAGATAGACAGAAAGAAAAGAGTGATGCGTGAGAGAGAGAAAGAGAAGAGAGAGAGGAAGATGAAAAAATAGGTGAAAAGATATAGACAAAGAGAGAGGGAGAGAAAAAAAGAGCGAAAAGAGATAAACGAGAGAGAGACAGAGAGAGATGAACGAGAAGAGAGATAGAGAAGAGAGACAGAGAGAGATGAGAGAGATAGACAGAGAGAAAGAGAGAGAGAGACAGACAGACAGACAGAGAAGAGTGATGAGTGAGAGTGAGAGAGAGAGAGAGAGAAGAGAGACAGAGATAGAGAGATAGAAAGATGAAAAAATGGGTGAAAAAGTTCCGTGTCTAAAGCCTCATTTTCTAGTAGTAAGTCATCTCTATCATTCATGGGCAGAATAGAGGCGCGGATTTGGGAATTTTATATTTTATATAAAAATCAAATTGAAATATTTTATACAATCACACCTATTTAGGGAGTGTGATTAAAAAGTAGTAATGTATATATAATCACACTTTAATTAAAATGTGTGATTAAAAAATATATATATATATAATCACACTTATTTAAAAAGTGTGAATAAAAAGTAGTAGTGTATATATAATCACACTTTAATTAGAAGGTGTGATTAAAAAATATATAAATAATCACACTTTAATTAGAATGTGTAATTAAAAAATATCTATATAATCACACCTATTTAAAAAGTGTGATTAAAAAGTAGTAGTGTATATATAATCACACTTTAATTAGAAGGTGTGATTAAAAAATATATAAATAATCACACTTTAATTAGAATGTGTGGTTAAAAAATATCTATATAATCACACCTATTTAAAAAGTGTGATTAAAAAGTAGTAGTGTATATGTAATCACACTTTAATTAGAAGGTGTGATTAAAAAATATATAAATAATCACACTTTAATTAGAATGTGTGGTTAAAAAATATCTATATAATCACACCTATTTAAAAAGTGTGATTAAAAAGTAGTAGTATATATATAATCACACTTTAATTAGAAGGTGTGATTAAAAAATATATAAATAATCACACTTTAATTAGAATGTGTGATTAAAATATATATATATAATCACACTTGTTTAAAAAGTGTGATTAAAAAGTAGTAGTGTATATATAATCACACTTTAATTAGAAGGTGTGATTAAAAATATATATATATATATATATATAATCACACTTAATTGAAAAGTGACATAAAAAATAAATATTATCACATTCAATCAAATTAAGTGTGATTAAAATATCAATCTAATTTTTTTTATCACACTTCCAATAAAAGTGAGATCTTTTTTTTGTCAAAGTGTGATCTTTAACTATTTTTGTAGTAGTGATATTAGTCTAAAACAAAACACAAATTGTGAATAATTAAAAAGATGAACTAGAGTTTTGCATAAATTGGAATCACGAAACTCTGTTTTTCAAAGTAATATAGTCTTCTGTCTATTCATATTTCTTTCTCTTTGATTTTTTTGTCGTTTTTTTTTTAAAATTTCAAAAGCTCTACTTTCTTGCTTTTTCGTCCAAATTTTTACCGTATGAACATATATTTATATATTGTATTATACAACTCTCATGTGCTATCACGTAGGACAAAATGCATTGGTGGGAAACATGAATAGTTTTCCTCTCTTACCCTCATTTTGTAGTCACTTTTTTGTTATACGACTAGATTTTGTTAAAGATTTAATAATGAAGTAACAGAAGAGGGACATTGACACTTGTGTAGGGAATCAAATTGGGATTTGAGTAAAAGTGCAGGGAGTAGACTGTCACGATTTCATGTGTTGGGACCAAAGTGAGATATGACCAGAAGTACAGTGGATTGACTGTCATAATTTTATGTGTAGGAGTCAAAATGAGATTTGGTGCAATGTACAGGACTGCAAAGTGTAATTTACCCCACCAAATATTGAATAGCGTGAAATTGGATTTCACCAATAACAATATTATCTTCAGTTATAACAATTATTATTATTTTTTATAAGGATCCATACATAAATTTTCTAACCAATACACACCTTATATTTTGATTTAAACATCGCAAATTTACAAATCATCACCTTGATAGTTTACCGGAAAATGACTAAAGATCTATTAGTTTAAGTTAAGAGGAAAAATAAACTTTCCGCAACAATGGCAACAACGCCTGTTTGAATTCTTAAGTTTTCAAATCAAATTTGAGCAACTTAAGACTCATTAAGTTCATACTTGGGATTAATGGCGGCTCAAGGAGGAGGAGGATGGAAACTGGTGTTCAGGAAAAGATTTGGGAGACCTGTTGCATCATCAAACATACATACAGTGTTTGTTGATGATATTCCTGATTCTATGAGTCCTAAAGGTTTGTATGCTATATTTACAAACTTTGGGGTTGTGAAGGGTGTTTTCATCCCAAACAAGAGGAGGAAAGCAACACAATCCAGGTTTGGTTTTGTTCGTTTTGATTGTCCGATAACTGCTGTGGTTGCTATCCAAAAAGCTCACGGAGTTTGGTGTGAAGACAAGACATTAAATGTGAAGAAGGCAGATTTCGGAATGGAGAAAGGCGGTAGGGAACAACTCCACAGGCGACAGGAGTCAATGAAACAAGGAAGAGAAGCAGCAGAGAGGTTTGAAAATGTTGGAGGTGTACAAAGAAAATCTTATACCGAAGTATTAAAAGAACCGGCTACAAGATGTGGAAGTGATACTAGAATCCAAGCAGAGGAGTATGGAAATGGGTGGCTATATCGAAGTGTAATAGTTAAGCTGCGTAGGAAGTGTAGCTGTGTAGATTTTCAAAATGAACTCCAGCACAGAGGGTGGACAGATCTGAAAGTTTGAGAAGGTGGCGGGAGAATAGTCTACCTATCTTTTGCTTCGGCAGCTGATATGAAGGCCAAGATGAATGAGTTGGGTGCATGGATGCATGATTGGTGTGAGTTGTGCACCAATTGAGAAGAGGGGATGGGTGTAGACAATGATAGATTAGTGTGGCTCAGTTGTTATGGTGTCCCTCCAAAACTGTGGAATAGAAATTTTTTTCAAAAGATAGGAGAAGTGTGGGGAGATGTAGTGGAGATTGATGAAGTTACTCTAAACATGGATTCCTTGAAGCATGGTAATCTTGGATAGTAAAGGTAATTCTTACCCAATATGGGTAGTTGAAGAATGTAATCATGGTGTTGGATCACAGTTGTACCATGGTACTTCCAATGGTAACCAATGTTGGAAAGGGTCAAAGGGAAATAGTAATAGAGAAGAACAGAGTGTTGCGTATTGCCATGGAAACATGGAAGAAGGCAAAGACGTGGCATGCACAGAGGATGAGGTGGAAGCCTAAGATGATGTGGCGTTAAACAAGGGGAGCAAAGCTAGTGTGGAGAGATTGGTTGAGGATCATGCTCGTCTTTTCACTTCTGTTTCAATGGTAAATGATACTGATGATGGTGTGGCGGCTCAAAAAGTTGGTCTGGCACCATTAATTGAGTGTTTGGGACTCAAGAATGGCATGTGCGAGAGAGCAGTATAGAGCATAGAGGAGATGAAAAGACAGAGAGATGGAACTGCCTGGGCTCAATTGGACTTATAAGGAGCTTAAGTGAGACTGATCTTAGAAGGCCCAATGTAAATCTAGAGGTAGTACTGGAGGAAGCCCAGCATGGTATTGAAAAGAATAGGCTAGTTGATAATATGGCTGGTTCTAATATAGAAAATGTTAGCCCAGATGTGGCGGAAAAGACACATTTGTAGGTATTTGGGCCAAGTGACAATCCAAGACCTATGTTAGGTTGTGGTAATCAACCCTTTGGTTCAATAAGTAAAACTCAAAAGGAGGCCTAGGAGGAGCAACATTTTTCTCTAATAGCTCAGGGATACCTTTAAAGCACAACTCAACCATCTGTGAGTATACATAATCAGCAGCGAAGAAACGGGAAAGAGCTTCGGACAAGAAGAAAGCCTGGAAGAAGAGGCATGACTTTCAGAGGTGGTTTCCAGAGAGGTGCTCTGTTCCGTGAGGCTGTAGCTGCAATTTCAGCTTCTATGTCGATTAGCAACAGTTTAGGTAGGCACAGAAACCTTCAACAGGAAGCTATGGAAACAATTAAGTTAGGGAAGGCCTTGGGCTTGGTTTTGGAAGGAAAAGAAATTGAAACAACTAACATGATCATCCAAATGGAGGAGGAAGATGAGGCAAGACTTGAAGAAAAGAAGATTAATGGAGGTGTTTGAAGTTACACCAGAGGGTGAGTTTTAAGAGATTGAAGTTATTAAATGAAGATTATGTCATGAAATGTGAGAGGTCTTGGAAGGGTAGAGAAAATAAGAAGAATTAAAGAGTTTTTACAAAAGAAAAAAGTTGATATGGTGTTGTTTCAAGAGACAAAAAGATCAGAAGTTGATGAGGGATTTGCTAGGTCACTATGGCCTATCGACTTGATGGAGTTTGTGGACGTGGATGCTAAAGGCAGTGCGGGGGGTTTATTGTGCATTTGGAATCCTAAAATGTTTGTTTTAAAAGATTGTTGCTGCTCTAGGAGATTTGTTCTGTTATCAGGTATAGTTTATTCAAGTGTTGAATATGTAATTGAGAATGTGTATGCGCCAAATGAGGAAACATATAGGAGGAATTTCTGGGAGGTGTTATCCAAATTGAAAGAATCATATCCTAAACCGTGGTGTTTAGGCTGAGATTTTAATGAAATCACTTCAATTGTGGAGAGAAAAGGGTGCTCAAGGAGGAATAGGGGTATGTCTGAGTTTGGGGACTTCATAAATAAAGTGGAATTGCTGGACATTCCTATGAAGGGTAAACAATACACATGGGGTAATTCTCAGAGCTGGAGCCAAATTGATCGATTCTTGGTTAACTCGGAATGGTTACAATGATTCAAATTCAACGTGTGGGGGCTACCCAGATTTTTATCCGATCATTGCCCCGTATTATTGATGGAGAATGACAGAGATTGGGGACCTAGACCTTTTAGGTTCATAAATGCTTGGGTTCTGCATCCTATGTTTCTTAAAGAAGTGAAAAGGGTATGAGAAGATACACATGTAAGAGGTTGGGCTAGGTATGTCATTATGAATAAGCCGAGAACATTGAAACTGGCCTTAAAAAAATGAAATATTGAGGTGTTTGGGAATGTGGAAACTAAGCTTAAAGAGGCTGACGATGAAGCACATGCTCTAGATTTATGTGCTGAATCTAGAGCCTTATCCGAATCTGAAGTAGCAAGAAGGAAGGAACTTAAAGCGTTAGTATGGAAGTTTGAAAAAAGAAAGGAATGGTTGTGGTTACAAAAGTCAAGGTTGGATTGGGCACTAAAAGGGGACAAGAACACAAGGTTCTTTCATATAATGACAACAACTAGACATAGTAGGAATATACTCAATTCATTGCAGGTTGAGGATGGTGTTGTTGAAGAACCAACAGCTATTAAACAAGCAGTGTACAACCATTTTAAGAACCAGTTTGATGAAAGGTGGAGATGCAGGCCCTTACTTGGAGGTTATTTTAATCAAGCGGATCGCAGTCAAGTCAATGAAATTCTGGAAAAAGAGTTCACTGAGGTAGAGGTTTGGGCAGCAATAAAAGAGTGTGATAGGATGAAAGCTCCTAGGCCAAATGGTTTTAACATGTTGTGTTTTCAGAAAGAGTGGAAGGTAATGAAAAATGATATAATGAAGTTTATGAAAGAATTTCATGATAACAACAGATTGGGGTATGAGGTGAACTGTTCTTTTGTAACTCTTATCCCAAAGAATGATAATCCCTCATCCATTGGGGATTATAGACCAATTAGCTTGATCAATTCTGTCTACAAAATTCTGTCCAAAGTTTTAGCAAGTAGATTTAAACAAGTGTTGCCAACAGTGATTGATAAAGCCCAGTCAGCCTTCTTGAGTGGAACTAACATCATGGATGGGGTTCTTATAGCTAATGAAGTGGTGAATTGGTGAAGGAAATCTAGAAAGAAGGGTTTGATCCTTAAATTGAATTTTGAAAAAGCATATGACTCTATAAATTGGAATTTTCTCTTTCAGATGTTAGTAAACTTTGGTTTCAGAGAAAAATGGTTGGGTTGGATAAAGGAATTCATTTCCTCACCTCGAGTATCTGTACTTGTGAATGGCTCTCCATCTGATGAGTTTTGTTCGAAAAGAGTGCTAAGGCAAAGTGATCCACTCTCACCTCTCCTGTTTAATGTTGTAGCTGAAGGGCTTAATATCATGTTGAAAAGAGCAAAAGACATGAGAGTTATTAAAGGAGTAGATGTAGGTCATAGAGGTTTCAATGTATCCCACCTCCAATATGCAGATGATACCATAATCATGTATAATGCTGAGTGGTCTAAAGTTGTTGCTATTAAAAGAATCTTAAGGTGTTTTGAAGTTGTGTTTGGGTTGAAAATAAATTTTCACAAGAGTATGGTATGTAGGGTGGACGTGGAGGAGGATTTGGTGGAGGATTTTGCGTCTAAACTTAACTGCAAAAGTCATAAGTTGCCTTTTAAATATCTTGGTTTACCACTTGGTGCTAATCCGAGCAGAAAACTATCTTGGAAACCAGTCATCGACAATTTTAAGAAAAAGCTCTCAGGTTAAAAAAGAAGACTACTATCTGTAGACACCCCATTTTTGACCGCCCTTAAGACTTGGGCGCCATTGATTGTTTACTTGGTGATGAAAGTTGTTCAGTGCAAAGGATCGATTTCTTCGGCAAGGAGAGAGAGTCAAATCCCAACCTTACACCCCAGTTGTGGACCAAAACTATTTTGACCAAAGATTTTAGACCTTAAAACCCTCTCTTTCAAAATATTTTTTGAAACAAAGTTCTTACGATGTTCTGAGGCTCGCATTTCATTAAATGTTGCGCTTTTCGGTAAATCGAGCAAGGACAATGTGGAAATGAATGAAAGAGAGATGACCCCTTTGAAAAATCTTTCAAAACACCTTATTTATGGGTTTGGAGTTCAAGAAAAGAGGAGAGGAGAGAAGAAAACTAGTTTGGGAGAAATTCAACATGAATTTGGGTAGGATTGAAACTAAGTAGTCTTCACTAAAAGAGACATATCTTTTTTCACAGTTGGAATTTTGATATGAGTCTGCCACCATTGGAAACAAGATTTCCAGGGCTACAATTTAGGCTTAAGAATGACCTGCAAAGGAGTTCATATAAAGGAGATATTCCCATTTGAAGTTGGGCCCCAAAAGTAGATTTTTCTGGCCAACCAGAGGTGGAAGTTTCTGGCCATGAATGGGATTTTTTGGGCATGTGCCAGCCATGAATGGCCTATGCCGGCCCCTTGTCGTCCAAGAGTGACCATTTTCGGCCAACAATGATCATGTGCCGGCCATCAATGAAGCAGTGCCGGCCATTGATGCAAAAAGGCAGTTTTCTGTAGATATTTTTGTTCCAGCTGTTCTAGTAGTCCATTTTGGGATATTTTCGACCAAGGCTTGCATTCTTCTATATATAGAGAGCCTTCTCTATGGTTTTAAAGGTTAGAACAATTTAGGAAGAAGTTTAGGAGCCTCTCTCTCTACAATCCTCTTTCTAGATTTCTTTCTCTCTAAAGCTTTTGTGCTTAGAAGCTTGCATACATCAATCTTTAACCTATCAACCCTTAATCAAAGTTGTTAATATTTGGGCTGAGATTGTTTGAGGCTCTCTTGGAACTCCTTAAGGTGGTTTTGACTTGGTTTTGTGCCTCAAAGTGTGCTTGAGTTTCAAGAGGAATAACTCTCTCCCTTTAAGCTTGTTTTTCATACTTGCTTTGCCATCTTTTTCCACCATTTCAAGGCTGGTTTTGGCATGTAAAAAGTTCTATTTTTCAATCCTAAAAGTGGTGGTTTGAGACTTTGTGAGTTAGGGGGTTGTTCCCCCTTTTGCTCTTTAGCTTGTGAAGCTTTTTGTGCCATCTTTCATCACCTTTCAAACCAACTCTTTTGGCCTTTTAACCACTGAAACTCAGAGAATTTTTCAGTGACAAAAACCATGTTTTGAGGTCCAAAATAGGAGGGGTTGACCTCCCCTCCTTGTGCCTTGCTTCCATGCCTAGATAGCCTAACATGTGAGCATATTTTTCTAGCATCTTATGACTTGATCTTAGCATGTTTTTGCTTTTATTATGGCATGTTTAAGCTCTGTTTTGAGCTGGTTCGGTCCCTTGAGACCTCCTTTTTGTACTTGTAGTGCAATTGTGCTTACTAGTCTAATATTCCTAATGAGTTAGCCTATTATTCTAGCTTGTGTTAGCTTGATTCTAGCACATTTTAGCTACTATTTTGACATGCTTTAAATCTATTTTGGGTCGGTTAAGTCCTTCGAGGCTTGGTTTGCATGGCTATAGTGTAACGGTCTTTATTAGTCCATTGTTTTAAGGCTTTGAGCATGAAGTATTTGAGTTGTTTGCATGTTGTAGCCTCATTTTGCATGTAATTTCAGCACCATAACCCTTGTCATGTGCGCATGTATTTCACTCTTTTATGGCTTTTGAGAGTTGTGCTTTGAGCCTTGTTTGTAGCTTAACATGTGAGCATTTATTTATACCCTTTTGTGCTACCATCTCAGCTTGTTTTGGCCTCTGTTTTGACATGTTTAAGCTCTATCCAGAGCTGGTTTGGTCTTTTGAGTTTGATATTGCATGCCTCTAGTGTAATGCTCTTCACTAGTTTTATGCTTTTAGCTTTGGAACATGTTGTGCATGTGTTGCTTGCATGTTTTAGCATTATTTGGCATGCCATTTCAGCACTAAAAAAGTTTGCAACCTCCCTCATTTCTTCATTTTTCTATTTGTTTTGAGGGTTGGTTAGTCTTAAGGTTGTGTTTAAGCTTGGGATTGAGACTTATGCTCAATGGCTTTAACTCTCTTTTGAGGGTTTCTACTAGTCAAAGGCATGATCCCTCTCATGTCTTAAACCATCCTTTGGTTAACCCTCTCTCTCATTAGAGGACAATCACTTGGACTCAACCAATTAAAGAATGGCTTGGTAATGCTAAAATGAGCAAATAAAATGAACCAAGTAAAACATGACCAATATAAGCATGTTATGTGTGCATTGCATTGTGTTCAATCAGACGTTATATTGAACACAAGGAAGATTGGTCCATTTCATACTCAAAGTGATGAAATGGGCCAATCTCCTTTGTCTCCATTGCCTTTGATCATCCATGATGAGGTAGTGGACTTGAGTCTTTGTTTTGTACACTTATTGAATGTGTACAAGTTGGATCCTTGGCTATTATGCATTGAAAATGCTTGATTGGTGGCTTTAGACCCAATAGCACCCCTCCTTTGATGTTTTGAGATAATAAGGAGAGGGTGCAGTACAAACATGTACTAGAAAAACCCTCAATTTTCCTCTGTGAGTGCTCTGTTGCAGTTTGGTGAATCAACACACCAATGGCCAGCAGTACTTCATCATTGGCCAGCAATGCTTCATTGTTGGCTGGCAGAGCCCAATCTTGGCCGACAGGTGGCCGGCAGCAAGTCCTCATGGCTGGCAGGCCATTGGTGCATTCCTTAGCATGGAATTGGTAAGGCAGAGCAGAAAGTTCATGGAGTAATCCTGCAAATAGAGCCTGTGAAGAGCAAACCAGTGGGCTTTTCAGGGCGAAAAACCGAATGCATGCATCTTCTAATTTTCAAGCAGAGCTGAGGCAGTGGAGTTAGCATTTTACATGTTTAGTTAGTATACATTGGTTTTATAATTTAATTAATTAGTGTGCTAATTAGTTAAGTGTTGTAATAATTAGTCTAATTAGTTTAATTAGCTTAGCTTAGGGTAGCTTAGCTTATTCGGACCCTCCTTCGTGAGGGCACAATGTTGTAATAAGCGTGCATGTGTGTGTGCATGTTTTTCAACCCCACTTCTTTCTCTCTTTTACTTAACCACTTTCGATGGTTAGTTTAGGGCATATATCAATTAGCATACCTTATGCTTTGTATGTTTGCATCATTCATTTGTCTTTTGGTTTTATAATTTAATTAATTAGTGTGCTAATTAGTTAAGTGTTGTAATAATTAGTAAGTAGTTTACTAGTTATTCAATTTGGTTTGTAATAATTAGTCTAATTAGTTTAATTAGATTAGTTTGATTAGCTTAGCTTAGGGTAGCTTAGCTTATTCGGACCCTCATTCGCGAGGGCGTAATGTTGTAATAAGCGTGCGTGTGTGTGTGCATATCTTCAAACCCCACTTCTTTCTCCATTTTATTTAAACCGCTTTCAATGGTTAGTTTTAGGGCACGTTTCAATTAGCATACCTTATGCTTTGCATGTTTGCATCCATTCATTTGTTTTGCATGCACCGGGCTCAGTGCATCATTCAAACTGCATTGTATTTCAATACTTATTTGAATATATGTATCAAATCGTTGCATTTATATGCCATCTTAGATAGCCGAGCCTATTTAATTGCATTATTGTATGTGTTGCATTAGGCATTGTTAACATAGTTAGAATGATACATATTTCTAACTAGCTTTTGTTTTGGCTTGGAGTACACTTAAGTGTTACGCTTTAGCATACTTGCATGAGTGTGAGTGTTTCCATGATAGCATGCTTGCCATGAGGCTATTTGCTTAAATGATTAATTGCACGAATGCCTGTGGGTGAAGGCTTGATTGCCTGAATTGGAACAACTCGATGATTGTGAGTTTTAAGCCCACTTTGCAAAGTGGCAAAATCATGTTTTAAGCCTACTTGAGGGTGACAAATCCGCGCTTTAGCCCACTTGCGAGTGGCACTTTCAAACCATTTTCAAAAACAAACATGAGTTGTTTTGTTCCAATTCTCGTGACTGAATCTATACTGGTATGTGTGCCCCACATAGTAAAGTTAGCTAATAATCAGAATAAGAACACATGTGTTTATAAAACAACATATCATGCTTAGTAGAGGTCGATCCTTTGATCGGGAAAGCGGGGGTGCTCATTTCAGGACCTTCCCTTCTCGTACCCAAGTTCCTAAGCCGAGGCAACTTTGGTGATGACGGACACGTGGCCTTTGGCACGAGTCAGGATTTCCTAAATTTTCCAAAAACAAAATATTTAGGTGGCGACTCTGTAATCTGGCAAAGTAGTCCAGTTTTGGCATTATTTGATTCAAAATCTAATTTTCCAAAATGATTTGCCGGATTGGACTCTTTGGTATTTATCAGTCTCACATTGCACTTTCTGAGATTAGATTCAAAACCGTGACAGGAGTCCGAACTGTAGTAAGACCAATTTGCGCCTCTTCGAAATGGGGACGCGCGAAGAAAGTCGAGTCTATACTCTCTTTTGCAGGTAGATTGGTCCTCATCAAATCTGTTTTGTCCTTATTACCCATTTATTATATGCCCTTATTTAAGATTCCTGAAAGTGTGGCTAAGGAACTTGATAGGCTGCAAGCAAATTTCCTATGGGGAGGTATAGAAATTGAGAGAAAAATCCACTTAGTCAAATGCAAAGATATTACAATGAATAAACAAAAAGGGGGTCTTGTGATTAGATACATTAGACTTATAAATCAGTGCATGTTACTCAAATGGTAGTGGAGGTATGCTGTGGAAGATGATGCACTTTGGAAATCAATTGTGTGTAGCAAGTCTGGATTCATAGGTGAAAGGTGGTTGCCATCGGCTACTGCAGCAGGTTTTACTTCAAAAATCTGAAGGGCCATTCTAGATGTGGCACAGTCTAATCCAAGACTTTTTCAATTCTTCATGGAAAATATGGAACTAAGAGTAGGGAATGGTAGAAGAGTACAGTTCTGGGTTGATAATTGGTTGGGAGATTCTAGTTTATGTGCTCAATTTCCTCAATCGTATCAGTTGAGTACAGAGAAAGAGGTGTCATTGAGTGTGCTGATCTCAAGAAAGGTTGGTTCAAATAGCTGGTGTTTTAATTTTAGAAGAAATCTTCATGCTTGGGAGGAAAAAGAAATGGTAAGGCTTACTAACAGGCTGGGTGTAGGGCCAAGGTTAAGTATGGATATAGAGGACCATGTGGAATGAAAGGCTGATCAAGTAGGGGTTTCAAGGTAAGCAATGCATACAAATGGGGTGATCTACAATCTGGGCCTACTTGACAGCAACTGGTTTGATTTGGAATAACTTTGTTTCACCCAAAGCCAAATTCTTCACTTGGTTGGCATGGAAAGGTAGACTTAAGACATCAGATTATCTAAATAGAATTGGTGTATTAAGGAGTAAAGTAGACTTATCGTGTGTTTTCTGCAAATCAGAAATGGAATCAGTAAACCATTCGGTGCTGCTGTGTCTATTTGTATGGCAAATTTGGGCATGTATAATTGACTGGTGGGGGCTCTCTTGGGCAACTCCAAGATCTATTGATTGTTTATTTCAATGATGGATGAGTTGGAATTTTAGAAAGAAAGACAGGCAGTTTTGGAGAGCTATTCCCTCAGCTGTGGTATGGCCTATGTGGAAATGTAGAAATGAGTGTATTTTTTCTAACAAGCAACTAATTTTGGAGGAGTTATGTGAGCTAATTAAAGGTTGATTAGCATTGTAGTTGAAAACATTTGATCCTGGTTGTTCTTATGATTTTGGTGACATTGTAAGGAATATTTATCTGGTAAGAAAATTCATCTAGTAACTCAGGGGTGGGCTGCTAAGGTGGTCTATTAGTGGGTGTAGCTTAGGGTAGTAGTGGAGCTTTTTCTTAATGGCTGATGCAGTTTGTTGTCTTGGGCATTGGGAGTGCAACTATAGTGATCATGAAGGAAAAAGCACAGAAGATTTGGAATCTTACACCTATTGTTGCTAGGAATCAAAGCATTAATTAACAAGTAAAGAAGCTCAATGCAGAGAAAGAATGACAGAGAATTTGAGTATGTAAAGGGTATTCGACAACATCAATTAATAGTCAGAAGTTGTCTGTAGGATGTTGGTGGCTGCAGGTGAGATGTTGTTTAGAGGAAATTTGCTATGTCGCTGTAGGTGAGATATTGTTTAGAGGAAATTTGTTGCTGTGTGCCACTGTTATGAGGTGCGGAGATGCAGCTACTGCTGTTAGTAGCTCACTGGTTTGGTGCTGCTAATGGTTGTTGCTGTAGTGCCATTCTTGGTATTGGGCTGATGGTGGTCTGGTTTGCTGCCTTTGGTTACTGCTACCGGGTGCTGCTGCTGCTAATGGTTACTGCTGCAGTGCTTTTCTTGGTATTAGGCTGATGCTAGCTGCTGTAGATTGTTGCTGCTGTAGAGTTTGCTTTGGTGTTGTGCTGTTGTGATGGTTTTCGTGCTGTTTTTATATGCTTAGTGTTGTTTGTGTCTCGGTTTTTGAAAATAGAGAATAGATTGGTGGGATGCTGCTATGCTGTTTTGATTTGCCAATTGTTATTTTTCTTGGCTTTGGTTAGTTACTCGCCAACTTTGGATGGTGTGCTAGAAAGGGATTGGGTGGGCATATTGGTGCCAACCTAGTTGGGATTGATATGTCTCCCTATGATATTTTTTGCACCCATCCTTTTTCCTTTCTCCTTTCTTGATGTAATGAGATCTTTGTTCATCAATAAAGGTTTTTTTGCCGATCAAAAAAAATAAATAAAATGAATTCATTAGATATATAGTAGAGATATAGATTCAAGTAACCATATATTTAAAATAATTTATAACATTGGCAATTTCTAATTAAAGGATGATATTACAACAAATCATAAATCAAAATAATTTTGCTATTAACTAATTAAAATAATACTTGAATATCATTTTTCATATGTATATTGGAATTATATGTTAGCCATTTTTCACTTCATATACTTAACAAAATACAATGCCTAATTTAAATAGTGATTTCACCAATAATAATAGTTACTTAGTTATTACAAAAAAAAAAAAGAAAAAAAGAAAAAGATTTTGCGTTTGTATTATTTATCATTTTTTTTTTCTATTAAAGGATCCATAATTTTTTAAACTAATTTTATGGTATACAACAAACATATTGATTTGAACATGGAAATATATAATTCGCCACTGTAATGGTTGATTAGAAGAGGATTAAAGAACTATTAGTTTAAGTGAAAAAAGAGAGGGACTTGCGTGTAGGTCTTAATAGGTGGACTTATTTTTCAATAGGTTCTATGATAATTAATGACGTTTTTTTTATCAAACACTATTGAAAAATGTCATTAATTGTTAATTTTCAAAGACAGTTTGAAAATCTTGTCACAAAAAATATCACTAATTATATAAGTTTGAGCGACAGTTTAAAAAAATCGTTACAAAAAAGTTATTAATTTTCAACTTTCAACGACAGTTTGTAAAATTCGTCACAAAAAAGTCACTAATTATAAGTTTTAGAGACAATTTATAAAAATTGTGACAAAAAGTCACTAATTGTTAATTTTTAGCGACATGTAAAAAAGCGTCATAAAAAATTATTTTTAGCGATAATTTTAATAAGACTTATTTTCAATAGGAATTGATGAGAATTAAGTTCAACCATTAGGATTTATTGATAGTTTAAAAAAATGTGTATATATATATGAGTTCACTCTATATTGTACTTATTTTATTTTATTTTCAAAAAAGCGAAAAGATATGAACAAATAATTATGTATAAATATAGATAAAAAGAGGAAGAGTTTTACATACAATACAAATAGCTAAGTCCAAGTTATAGCTATGAAGAGAATAGCAATAAACAATATCACTGGATGAGAGAGAGCAAATAAAGTTTTTTGATATAGTATTTGATTTATATGAGTGCAATTATATAAAGAGAAGAAAATGTTGCTCTTGATCTTCTATCATAGCAATTTTTCATCTTCTCCATTCTTCTCCACTAAAGCATTCTACTTTTTATATGCATGGGACCTTTTGTTTCTCTAGATTATTAATCAATGAAGAAAATGGAAAAGAAAATGATATAAAAGTTCGTTTTTTAGATTCATTTTCTAGATTTAGTAATGTATCAAGAAAATAATTGGATAATCATTTTCTTGACATATCATTAAATCTAGAAAATAGGTTTAACTTTTGGACTTAAATAGCAATACTCGAATGAAAAATGAAAGGCCATTGATTAAAGGAAAAAAAAATAAAAATACATAAGGCATAAAGTTTCAACTTAAGACACATGACAAGTAATCAATCTTACACATGGCACATTCTTAGACATTTTAGATAAAATGCACTCCTTTACTTATATATGATATGATATGATATATGATTTAAAATAAATAAATAATAAAGAAGATTTACAAGATTTTTTGACTTAGAAAAATAAAAAATATTATAATACATAATATGAAAAGATAAAATGACATAAATTTAATGAGTTTGGAATATATAAAGGCACAATAAATAAGAAAATAAAAGAATTAAACAGATAGTGCGTAAGCATATTTTACAAAAAGACCTGTGGCAAAGGAACACATGGTGTAACGACCCACATTTATGTCTTAGTCATGTTCATGAGCATTTGTATGATTATGACTCGTTGAGCTTGCATTTGTATGTTTATGACTTGTTTTGCCTAAGTAAGGTCTATGCCTTGTTTTGTGTTTATGTAATTTGTCTAAGTGTTGTGTGCATGCTTTGTTCCTTCCTTGATGTTAAGCCTAGGTCATGCCAAGCCTAAGTTATGTTAAGCCTAGGTCATGCCAAGCCTAGGTCATGTCACGCCTAGATCGTTCCAAGCCGAGGTCACCTTCAGTCTAGAATTATCTTGGAACCACTTCGTTTGACCTCCATCTTCGCCCTGACATATTGGCCGATATGTCATTATCTAGGCCGAGGTGTTCATCACCAACGCCGAGATGTGTATTATCTAGGCCGAGATGTTACCTTTGCACCTAAGTGATCTTGTCCTGGAGTGGTATGACCTAGACCGAGGTGTGGCACAGCTTAGTCAAGTGTTGTCCTTCCTAGCCGAGGTCATTGACACCCTAGTTGCCGAAGCTTTTTCCTTAGCCGATGTCATCACTTGCCGGAGTGCCTTCCCGGGTAACTTGTTAGATACACTTTGTCATAGTCTTGTCTTATTAATCTATCACCTTTTTGAGGAGAACCAACCAGCCGTTGCCAGGTGTCCGAGCTGTGTGTTAAGTCAGCCAGCAGAGGGAGAAAGCCATCATTTTCTATATCTTTGTTTTGAAGAGGGAGAAAAGTTCTTGAGGGAGAGAAGATTTCCAAGCTTGATCCCTAGAGATCGAACCGTTAGATCCGTGTTCTAAGGTTAGATTCTTGATCTGCTCTTGTCGTTCTTCATGTTCATGTTATTGCATTGCATGATTGAATATGATTTGTAAGCCATGCATTGCTTTGAAGTTTGGTTTTAGAAAGAGAAAATAGCATTCATGTGTTCTTCAAGAAAAGTTATGTTTTGATTCGAAAGCTCATGCCAAGATCCATGTTTTTGTGTTTGTTTTCACATGATCTTCAAGTATGGGTACCCAGGTCCAAGTTTTCGAACTCATAGCATGAAATCCCAGATTTTGTAATAAAGAAGTTATGATTTTAGCATTCATATTCTTCATGTTCTTCACGGGTGGAAACCCAGATCTCCAGACCTCACTTCCCGAGGTGTAGTCGCCGAGATCACTCTTACCTAGACCTTACACTTAGGCCAAGCATCGTATCTCACCTTGGCCTACCTTGCATGATCACTTACACCTTTAGTTTGTCTTGTGCGCACCTCGGCATGCAGCCGCATGCCGAAGCCTAGGTAGCCACACATCGGCCAGGAGGTGTGGGACCTCGGCAAAGACCCGGTTGGTACCCAGCATGTCTTCTTGATATGTAAAACAGTGTTTTGACTTCCAGCATGTTTTCCCGAGATCATTTGCATGTATGTAAGACTTGTTTTGAGAAGTGCATTCAGTAGACTTTGCCATGTGTTTGTAGGACTTGGACCTTTGCCTTGATCCCGACGTCCCAAGAACTATGTGAGTGGTATTTTTAATAAAGTTATGTTATAAAGATTTGATAAAGCCTTGTTTCGTTTTGATAAAAGTATTTGATCAAGCATGAATGATTACCCCTATTTTTATGTATCAAGTAAGCTTTGTTTTGATGACATTCTCGGAAAGTCCTTAGTGCCAGGGGACTATAATGCAACTGCACATCTTGTTTTGAGAGTCCTTAGTGCCAGGGGACTATAATGCAACTGCACATCTTGTTTTGAGAGTCCTTAGTGTCAGGGGACTATAATGCAACTGCACATCTTATTTTGAGAGTCCTTCTGTGCTAAGGGACTTTAAGCCTAGGTAGCACCGTCCTTTCGTGCTAGGAGACGTTAAGCCTAAGTAGCACCCTTGTTAAGATATCAGCCACCTACGGACTATGAACGGGTGTGCTCAATGCCGAGGTTATGCTTTTGTTCTGCCCGGAATGTCATCACCCCATGTTTTAAGTTGACGTATGTTAAGTAAGTAAGTAAATTTTGAAAGACCAAGGTTCGATTGATGTTTTACTTCAAGCCAAGCTAAGCTATGTTATGTATGGTTTTGACAAGGATATACTATGTATTATTTTGAAAAGATCTCGGGTATCATTCATTTAACCCCTTTATTACTTGTACCATTCACTGAGTATCCAAGCTCACCCTCCTTATGTATATATGTAGGTAACAAGCAAGAAGTCGGCTACGCCGAGATGTGTGTTTTGTATGCATGTTATGTCGGCAGTGAGGATGTCGGCAATCTTGAAGTTTATGTATTTTGTTTATGTCGGCTTGTGAAGCTCTTTTGTTAAGATGTATTTTTGTACTTCATTTTATTTGTATTCAAGTTTTAAAGCTATGTAAAGATGTATGTCATTCCATTTGACTTATGCACTGCTCTTATGGACCACTTGTATTGTAAATTATTGCTTCCGCACATGTTAGCCCCATATATCTATACTCTGATTGTGTGTGAATTTTGTAAGTGGCCTTCGGTAATCTCGGATTACTGGCCATCACGGCACCATCCTACTAGGGGCGGGTTGGGGTCGTGACACATGGACACATGGCATTCTTCTGAAACTTTCTAATAGAAGCTCCGACTATACTTATATATATTATATGATATGACATACAATAGAAATATTAAACACGCACAGGTAATTAATAAATTTCAGTCCTCATAATGTTTAGTTAAAAGTCTGTTTTAGGCGATTTTTCATAGAATGTCGTACCTATCCAACTACTATCATTAACCACGGACAATTTTGACTCTTTCTTGATTATTAAATAAAAACTAATGCGTTACTTACTGCACAAAATACCAATGATGTTTATGCACATAGATTATATACCCAAGTGGTGACATAACTGAAAAACCTAAGTGATTTATGATTAGATTAAGATTTAATTATTCCAATTCCCAATTATTTAAAACTCACAATCTAAATCATCAAGTACTTATGAAAGTAATTTAGATTGTTGTTTTCGAAAAATAATAAATCAAAACGATTTTTATGTGGAAAAACAACAATTGAAGCACCTTCAAATGTGATAAAAAAACCGCGGGCAAAACATCATTAATCAATCCACTACTAAAAAAAGAAAGATTACAATGAAAACAAAAAAATTACCCAAACGCTTCTAATTTGTCTTCAAATCTACTGTATATCTTTCACCACAACCTTCGTCTCGGAATTGACTAGATTGAAGTTGAATCCACAACTTCTATTGTCGAATCAATGACCACACAATATCAAACTCCTTTGAAACTCTACGCTTGAATCTCCGAATTCCACCGAAGAAGAACACTCTTGAATATGAACAATCAACCTCCTTGATGTGTGCTTATCAAAACACGCGTTTAATACTCAATCAAATCATCAAAGAAAACTAGTAAACAACCTCAAAAGAAAACCCTAAAAACCTTAAAGTGGATCTCTAAAATGTAATCCTAGTTTTGGACTAAAACAAGTACTTATAGAAAATAGAGATTGCGAAGCTCGCTCGAGGGAGGAACTAAAAATGCGTGTTTTCCTCAAGTGTCGTTGCTCGAGCCAAGTTTCCTTCGCTTGAGCATACAATCTTCCTTCTCAGGTTTTAGTCATATAGACGCAGCTTTTGAAAACATGACCTCTTCGCTCGAGCGAGGACTCCTTCTCTCGAGCGAGCAAGACAAAACAACTAGGAAATTTACAACTTGATAACACAAGTTTGTTCGTGGGATTAACAAGACTAAGAGACTTAACAATCTCCCCCTTTGTCAATTCCCGGACAAAACTTTCTAACACAATTTCCTAGAAAACCAACGCACTAACTAAACAAACAGACCGACGTAAAACAGCCAATCCAACATACTAAACAACCTTTGACGAAAAATCTGCAGAAATAAACAAACAACACCATGAGAATAGAGAGAATAGTTAATCAAAATCAAATACCATATCAAGACAGAATTAATCAAAACTATATATATCAAAATCCCAAAATGTTATGTCCAGTATGCAAAACAGATATGTAACCCAACCAAGAAATCATGCAGACAGATATATGTACCCCAAAATCAAACAACCAAACTGTAGGAACTAAAACATGCTCCCTTTTTTTGGCCAGGAGAGACAAACTAGAAAAAAAAAATATAAAGTCCACAAAATGTCCAAGAACTATAAGTCTGGTGGAGGCATCTGCAACAAAGATAAAATCTGAGTCAAAAGGGCAGTCTGCTGGTCGAGGCGGCCATCAAGAGCATCGAGCCTGGCATCTAGCTGATCAAGGCATTGAGTAGCCTGCTCGAACTGCTGGAGCTGGCCACGAAAGGAGCGATGACGCATCTTAGGTGCACTGGCATCGGCTGCATCATACTCGGTCTCCTCAGCTAAGGGATCATCACCTGTATCAGAAACCCCAACTTCTGATGGACCCCCCTGAATATGAGCTTGACTTTGAGACACGGTCAACTTGGTAATGGGTTTAACAGGAGAGGCAAACTCGTCATCCTCAAAGACGGGGACACCAAGAGAAGTAATAAATCTAGTGAGGAAACAACCATATGGAAGACCTAAGGACTTGCGTCCCTAAAAAACAGTGATCATTTTGGTGACAATCATCGCCGACAAGTCAATGGGAAGACGGTGATCAATGCAATATAGCACATACCCCTGATCTTGGGTAATGTGAGAGGAATGAGTGGTCACATGAACATTGGCACGGACAATGATGTTAAGAAGCCGAAAATGAGGAAGAAGCTCATTTTGCTGAATGAGCGCCCCGGCAATCCAAGACCGGGGAGTACCATAAAGTTCAGTGGCAACTCGATCAAAATCAACACCATTACGAGTAAAGAAAGGAAAATGAAAATTCTGGACTTCCGGAAGACCAAGAAACAACCGAAAAACATCGTCAGTGATGACTAAAGATGTCTTCCTAACCCAGGTGCTAAATAAGGGTGGAATTTCCTTGCGGAGAGAATGCATATTACAATAAAATTCACGGACCAAACTGAGATTTTGAGGCCCTGAGAACAGCAAAACTTGATCACCTCTTAAAGAATCAAACAACGAACAGATGGGGAGCAACTCAAACGCACTAGGAAGGACATTCCGTTCGAGGTGAACTTTCCTAGAGGCATAGAATTCCCTAAACAGTTTTGATTTTTCCTTGGATTCAAATTTTTCAGTATTGTAATTTGGGCGGGACACAGTGGATTTATGATGTTTTGAAGGTTCACCCATTACTGACCATTGAAGAAGTGAAGACACCCACAAGACCACAACCCATCAAGGCATAACCAGAAAAAACACCCAAGGCCCATTAGAAACCCAAAAACAATTTAGAACCCCCAAAATCAAACAAAGGATCACAACAAACTTTATTAGTCCAACAGGGTTAGAAAAATAATAAAAACAAAACCACAGCATAACATTAATGATATGAAGAACTGAGCTAGGTTAAAATTTCAACATAAACCAATTGCAGTAATACGATAGATATGGAAACAGTAGAGCATGAAAAACCAACAGTCATACAATGTACTACGGCTACCATAAAGCAGAATTAGAAACAAAGGACAACAACTAAGGTAGGAAAAAAAAAACAAGCCCTAAGAACAAAAACCCTCATAATGAACCCTAGTAACAATGTACCAAATCACCAAACCAAGATGCAATCGAGAGACAATAAACCATAATGAAATGGCCAAAACCAACAACGAAGAACTTTAGACACCATAGTCGAAAACAGGGTAAACACAAAGACAAACTGAACATGAGAAAAACATAAGGAAAAGAGAAGAATAAAACTTACCAAGCCATGACAATGCACGATGGACGAAGGAGAGACGCCGTCAAAAATCGAGTGAAGACCAAAGGATGAAAGGCAATGGAAGCATAAAAACCCTAGATGAGAGAGAGAACTCGAAGCAAGAGGGAAAAAATGAAGTGAATGGATGTAGTATCAGAATTTAAACCATGATAGGTCGCTCGAGCCAAGATTTTGTCGTTCTAGCCTAAAAAGCACGCTCTCAGAATCTAAGCCATCTACAGAAGCACGCTCAAGCGAACACTCCCTCACTTGAGCGAAGAAGAAAAAAAAAAAACAAAACTTTTTGAGCAAAAACACAATACTCACTCCATGAAGTGGAACCTGAAACACAAGTAGGTGAGCACAATTAGGGGTGTGCGCGGTGCGGTTCGGGCGGTTTAAGAGTAAAATTACAAACCGAATGGCGGGTTAGCGGATTAGCGGATTGACAAATTGCGGTTTGGGTGGTTTTTGGCGGATTGGCGGATTGGAGAATATTTTAATTAATTATCATGTATTTGCATAATATATAACACTAATTTGTATAATATTTTTTAAATATATAACACAAAGTAATTTTACATAATATGTTTCGTATATATAACTACTAATTCATATATATAACCATTAATTTGTAATAAATTTTATATTTTAAATCTCTCTCACACTCATTTTTACATTAATATTTCATTGGAAGTTAAAAAATATATATGTATTAACTATAGTGGAGCGGAGCGGTTCGGTTGGCAGATTATAAATTTTAAAGTTTAAACCGCGGTTAGCGGTTAGAGCGGTGCGGATTGATGCGGATCGGTGCGGTTTTAGCGGGTTGGGCGGTATTTTACACAGCCCTAAGCACAATAGCAAAAAAATGATACTAAGATGAAATAATCTACACACCATGAAGCCCGCAAACTTGCAATTATAACAATATGAAGGATATAATCATGAGCAAATCAGATAATATGTAATCAATGATCATAAACTACATGAGAATGCACAACTCAAAAAACAACATGAGAGCTCACAAAATGAATGTGTGTGTGTGCAATCCTTGAGAGGCCACAGAGCTAGAATTAATCCTCGTAGTAATCGGATGGCTAGACCTTCGGCAAGAGTAACTAAACATCATAGAGAAAAGTCAAATCACTAGAAATCATGGGATATTTGTTGAGTAAACACGGAGGCTCCCCCGCAATCAATGAGTCCCTTTTTTATTATTATTATTATTGTTATTTTTTTTTTCAACTTTTCTTTCTTGTGGGCACTCATTGGTGGCATATACGCTCAAGAGTATGGAGACCAAACCAGAGAAGTATGAAATAAAAAAGGATGGCCTGGTTGGTGCCTTTGAGGCAGCCTTTTCCTAATGCCCGGACTTCAATGAACTGAGGGAGAAACCGTGGAAGTAAAAAACGACAGTAGATGGTTAAGAGACTCAACATCACCCATGACATACTAGTATAGGTCAATTCCTCTGAAAAAGTATAAGAAACACTGTTAGTGGTCCATAGAGAACTTTGATCACTTGTGCAGAAATCCCAGCAACAGTTTATCTCAAGGATGTGTACAGAATGAGATCATGAAGTCAATGAGCATGGGCATTCAGAATGAGCTATGAACAAAGAAGAATGAGATCTTGTAAGCAGCATAAGCAGTGTTCATATAAATTTAGATGCAAAGATGACAGGAATCAATGACAATGAAATTATAGCATCCAAGCACACATAAAGCCAAACACTCACACCCACTCAAGGAACAGGTAACACCCTAGTGACTGAGCACTACACCCAAGATCTTTTTAAGGAACTCAAACCGAAGAAGATTAAGGGGTTTTGTAAAAATATTAGCTTTTTGATGCTCAGTGGGTACATGTTCAAGAACAACAAGGTCCTTTTCTACTAACTCTCGAATGAAATGATGACGAATGTCAATGTGTTTGGTGTGAGAGTGTTGGACATGATTTTTTGAAATGTTTATGGCACTTGTGTTATCACAGAAAAGAATGAGAGTGTTCTGATCTATCCCATAATCATGAAGCATTTGCTTCATCCACAGCATTTGTGCAAAACAACTCCCTGCAGCAATGCACTTAGCATCAGCAGTCGAAAAAGAGATGGCATTGTGCTTTTTGCTATGCTAGGCAACCAAATTATTCCCAAGGTAAAAACACCCCCCAGATGTACTCTTCCTATCATCAGCACACCCTGCCCAGTCGGCATCAGAAAAACCAGTAATTTCAGCTGTAGTATCGGTAGAAAACCAAACCTCATACCCCAGTGTCCCATTAACATATTAAATGATGCGTTTGACCGCAAGAAGATGAGACTCTTTAGGACTGGCTTGGTAATGGGCACAGACACCTACACTAAATGTAATGTCAGGACGACTGGCTTTGAGGTAAAGAAGACTCCCTATCATACTCCTATAAAGGGTAAGATCAACATTAGTACCATAAGAATCTTTGGAAATGTGAAGATTGGTGCTCATGGGAGTGCGTGCATGTTTGGCAAACTCAAGACCAAACTTTGACACAAGATTTTTGGCATACTTAGTCTGAGAAACAAACATACCCAAAGGAGACTATTTAATTTGAAGACCAAAGAAGTAAGACAACTCTCCCATCATGCTCATCTCAAACTCATGTGTCGTGCAATCCGAAAAATATTTTACAAGATGATTAGCAGTGGATCCAAACACAATATCATCAACATAAATCTGAGCAACAAGAATATGAGACTTAGTATGTTTCACAAATAAAGTCTTATCCACACTACCCATTTGAAAGTCATTATCAAGAAGAAAGGTAGTAAGTCTATCATACCAAGCCCGAGGGGCTTATTTTAACCCATGCAAACCTTGTCTAACTTGTAGACATGGTTTGGACATTTAGAGTCCTCAAACCCTTTTGGTTGCTCAACATAAGCCTCTTCTTTCAAGTACCCATTCAGAAAGACACTTTTTACATCCATTTGGAACAATTTGAAACCAAGAAAGCATGTAACACGAAGTATAATACGAATAGATTCGAGACGTGTAACTGGGGCAAACGTCTCATCATAGTCAACACCCTCTACTTATGTGTAGCCTTGAGCAACCAACCTTTATTTCTGACCACAATATCATTCTCATCAGATTTATTTTTAAAGATCCACTTGGTACCTATCACATTCATGTCTCTAGGTCTGGGAACTAGAGTGGGAACTAGAGTCCAAACATTGTTACGTTCAAATTGACCTAATTCTTCATGCATAACATTGACCCAACTATCATCTAGTAAGGCCTCTATTGTATTCTTAGGTTTTATTAATGAAACATAACACATATGAGATACCTCGTCCCAAATTTGTCTTCGGGTTTTTATTCGATCCGATACACTTCCAATCACCTGTTGAGCTGAATGATTCAGTTTCACCTTTGCTGATGGTTTGAACTTAGGACTTGTGGTGACAGAAGCATCAGAAGTAGTGTCTCTCTGTGCACTCTTTGGACTCTTACTTACCTGATAAGTTGGTGCTGTCTCAACTTCTTGTGCTAGGACCTCAGGTTCTCTTTGACTTTGTGGTTCAGTATCCAGGATTGAAGACTCACCATTTTCTTCCTCATTTGTCGCTGGAGTAGGAGAACCTATATCATCTATAACCATATTGATCGATTCCATTAAAGATGAAGTTCGCAGGTTATAGACTCGAAAAGCCCTACTAGTGGTTGAATACCCTAGAAAAATACCTTTATCACTTCAGGAGTCAAATTTGCCCAAAGGCTCTTTATCTTTGAAAATGTAACACTTACTCCCAAAAGTTTTGAAGTATTTTATATTAGGTTTCAATTCCTTCCACAATTCATATGGAGTTTGTAAAGTGCCGGGCCTTAAATACACGCGATTTATGACATAAACAGCAGTATTGAGGGCTTCAGCCCAAAACTTTGGAGAAACTTTCTTACCAAGGAGCATGACCCTAGCCATCTCTTGAACAACCCTGTTCTTCCTCTCAACACTCCATTTTGTTGTGAAGTAATGGGTGCAAAAAATTTATGCTTAATTCCATGCATATCACAAAAATCCGAAAATGAACTGTTTTCAAACTCACGACCATGATTAGTTCGGATTCTTATAATACGTCCAATGGAAACACCTTGTTCATTTTGGATTTTAAGGACTAAAGCCTGGAAAGCATCAAACATATCAGATTTTTCTCTAAAAAAATTTACCAATGAAAAATGAGTAAAATCATCAACAGTTAAAAAAATGTATCTTTTACCTCTAATGCTTTTAGTGCGAGTAGGTCCCATTAAATCCATGTGAACCAATTGAAGAGGACGTTTGGTTGTAAAGCTGTTCACCTTTTTATGAGGGGCACGGGTTTGCTTTCCAAGTTGACATGGTCCACACACACGGTTGAGATTCTTACCCAACTTAGGTACGCCTCTCACAAGCTCTTTGTTGGCTATCTTAGTTAGGTCTTTGAAATTCATGTGACCTAATCTTTGATGCCACAGATCAATGTTACTTATGATGGCTGAGTGGCATGTGGGATCATTAGTAGTAACAATCCTATAACAGTTATCGGATGTGCGAACCCCATGCATGACAGTATTTCCCTTTTTATCCAAAATTTTACATTTATTTTTTGAAAACAATACTTCATGGTGGGAATCACACATTTCACTAATGCTCAAAAGATTTGCTTTAAGGTCATCAACAAGTAATGCGTTTTCAAGCATGGGAAGACCGCCACACTTATAGAGCCCTTACCAATGACTCTAGAAGTGCCACCATCTCCAAAGGTAACAATTTCATCTTCATATTTTTCAAGGAAGGTGAAGTAGGATTTGTCACCTGACATGTGACAAGAGCACTGTAGACACCCCATTTTTGACCGCCCTTAAGACTTGGGCGTTACTAATGGTTTTCTTTGGTGGTGAAAGATGTGCAGGCTATGCTATGCAAAAGGTCGGTTTCTTTGGCAAGGAGAGCGTCAAATCTCAACTTCACACCCCATTTTGGACCAAAGTTATTTTGGATGGTTTTTAGACCTTAGAACCCTCTCTTTCAAAATATTTTTGAAATAAAGTTTCTACAATGTTCCGAGACTCACATTTTGTCAAATGATGTGCTTTTCGATAAACCGAGCAAGGACAAAGTGGAAATGAATGAAAGAGAGATGAAATCTTTGAAAAATCTTTCAAAACACCTTGTTTAGGGGTTTATAGTTGAAGAAAAGAGGAGAAGAGAGAAGAAACCTAGCTGGGGAAGAAGTTGGGTATGAATCGCTAAAAGAGAGTCGGACAGTTCTCACTAAATTAGGTTTATCTGTCTATGCACTCTAAGTTAAGCTATGAGGCCACCACCGTTGGAAAGAAGACTTCTGGGGCTTCGTCTTGCAGTCAAGAATATCCTAAGGCCGAGTCCGGATGGGGGAGATATGATTGGTTGAAGTTGGGCATCATCCCGGTTGGACTGAAACTGAGCAACCTTTACCAAAATAAGCACAACTTTTTTCATAGTTAGAATTTTGATGCAAGGCTGGTGCCATTGGAAAGCTTACTTCCGGGGCTTCAATTTGGACACAATAATGACCTGAAAATAAGTTCACATGAAGGAGTTATGCCCGTTTGAAGTTGGATCTGCAGAGCAGATTTTTCCTGCCAACCAACCAGAACAGATGGCCGATCGACCAAATAGATGGCCGACCGACCAGTTAAAGTAGCTGGCTGACCAATTTTGCTAGCCGACGACCTTCCGGTGTATTCTACAGATTGAATGAATGCCAGCTGTGCCAGCTGGAGGGCACAGACTGGATCCTCCATACACGTGTATGGAAGATCTTTGCTCTTGGTTTGAAGCTTCTAAGAGAAGCTTCAGTCTCTTGGCTCTATAAAGGAAGGCTCCCCTCTCCTTTTCCATGGTTCTGAATTTTTCAGAGGCTCATACACACACACTTCTCCATATCTCTCTATTCCAAGCTCCAAAAAAACCCTTGTTCTTGGTCCCATTGCACTACACCTCATAGCCTATCACCTCCACCACCCATTCCAGCACCTTGAAGTTGATTTTCAGAGGTTGAGAGCTCACCATCTTGGTCCAGAAGCTGCTGCATTGCTGTGCTACAAGGGTAAGTCACTATCTCCCTCTTTGTAGCCTTATCTTTCTTCGTTCTTTAGCCTTATTTGAAAGCATTTTTGGGCTTTGACATAAATTGTAAAGTGTCTTATTTTGAGCTCCTCTTGAAGTTTGATTAAGGACACTTTTCTGTTTGAGGTCATCTACCTCCTTGTATTTTCCATCTCTCTTTTAGGGCTACTTTTGCATCCTAGCTTAGCCTTACTTGCAAGCTTTTTCGAGATTTTCCATGAACTAAAAAAAGTCTTATTTTGAGCCTCTCTTGAAGTTTGATTAAGGGTATTTTTCTGTTTGGGGTCATCTTCCCCTTTACATGCTTCATTTCCTCATGATTAGGGCTATACATTAGAGCATTTGCATTGGCCTTGGTTTGGCCTCTTAGCCACTAAAATCCAATGGATTTTTAGTGGCTTAGGTATATTCTTGAGCCTTAAAATCAGAGGAGGGTGACCCTCTCTCTTCTTGTCTTGTTTGGTGGCCTTTTGGGCCTTCCAAAGGACCCCCTATTTGCAAGCTTCCAAGCTTTGTTTCTATCATTTTTCAGTAGGTTTTAGGACCCCCATAACTCATTTTCAAAGTTGGTTTTGCTATGCTAAGTATCCTTGATGTATGTGTAGAGTAATCCCTCTTGTAGCTTATCAAAGGAGCTCATCGTTCTTGCATGTGTAGACCTCATTTCAGTGGGTATTTGGACATATTTTGACATGTTTTGTTCACTATTTTTGGCTAGTTTGGTGAGATTTCATATGCTTCATATAGGTGTGGTATAAACCATGCTTACTAGCCAATCTTGCATATTGTTTTAGCCCTACATGTTAGCACTTTTTGGCCATGCTTTAAACTAGTATTGTGCATATTTTGGGACTTCCTTGGCTCTGTCTTCATGCTTCATGGTCAAATAATGCTTGCTTTGCATAGTTATAGTTCAATACATGTGCCTAGTTTTGAGTTTCGGGGGCTATTTCATGCATTGGGTGGCATATTGGCATGTTTCGGGACCATTGAGCATCATACTTCAGTGCTGGAACATATGCCATTGTATGCCATAATTCATCCTTTCAATGCCTTTGTGGAGTTGTGTTTTGTGCCTTAGACTCGGGGCCATTGCATTGTGCATGTTTGCATGCATCTTGGTTGCCTCATTTTCATCACATGGCCACTGATTTTGGCATGCTTGTGAGCTATCCATGTTAGTTTAAGTCCATCATCGCATGTTGTTGTATGCCATGTTTGTTTACATGTTTAGGTTGCGTGCCTAGTATACATTGCTCATTTGCATGTTCATGTTGCACACTTAGTCTCCATGCCTAGGTTGTATTTCATTGAGCATGCATCCCTTGCCTCTTGATCAATCATGATAGGGGTTGGGGCCCTTTTATGTGTTTTGTGCTTGCATTTCATTTGATATCGAAGTTGTACACTTGGCTTTTGGGCATCATGCATTGAAATGCGTGATTGATGGCCCGAGGGTCGAGGGCCATGCTCCATTGAGTCCATTGCATGATAAGGAGTGTGGCCATGCTCACATTTGCTTGAAAATTCTATGCCATACACTGCTTGCCCTCTGCTGCTGTCAACTGCAAGATTCTGCAGGAAGAAATGACCGGCCGGCCACCTACAGTGCCGACCGACCATCGGTGGCTAGCCAGTGGTACAACAGTTAGTCGATAAGCCCATCCCCATGGCCGGTGGTGCTTTGAATTGGCCGGTGATATTCCAGAGTGATCAGGAATCAGTTCAGAGGTGTCCCAAGAATTTTCACAGTCCTCAGAGGAGCAGGGCAGTGTTAACAGAGTCAACAATGCTATGGCAGCGAGTTTCCGGGCGAGACGAGTCAAGCATGCATCATTTATGCATCCCGAGGCGGGGCTGTGGCCACCTTCTTTCTGCATTTAATTTGTTAATTAATTAGAAATTCTGTAATAATTAATTTAGTATTATTTATTCGGACTGTAATATTTATTCGGACCCTCCGAGTGAGGGCAATTGTGTAATAAGTGTGCGTGAGTGTGTGTATGTCTCCTAACCCCACATCTTTCTTCCCTTTTATTTACTAGCTTTCGATGGTTAGTCTAGGAAATGTTTCAATTAGCATACAGTATGATAGCACGTTTACATCCATTTATTCGTTTTGCATGCACCGGGCTCGGCGCATCATTCTAACTGCATTTGTATTCCAATTCCACATTGAATATGTGCTAGTTGTAGCATTTCACATGTCATTGTAGATTAGCCGAGCCCATCTTAGTTGCATTTTGTATGTGTTGCATTAGCCATCTTAACATGAACTAGGATCATGCATATGATTACTAACTAGTTTCTGTTTTGGCTCGGAGTACTCGGTAAGTTCTCATGCTTTAGCATCCTTACATGTGTGTAAGTGTTGCCATGACAGCATACTTATCATGAGGCTAGCTGCTTATGTGATAACTGCCTGAATGCCTGTGGGTGAAGGTTGGGTTATCTGAATTGGAATAATGCATTGACTGTGAGTTTTAAGCCCACTAGATAGTGGCAAAATCATGTTTTCTAAGCCCATCCGAGGGTGGCAAATCCACGTCTTAGCCTACTTGCGGGTAGCACCATCAAACCATTTTCAAATAAACAAACATGAAATGTTTTGTTCCAATTCAGGCGACCCAGTCTATACTTGTATGCTGTGCGCATCACATAGTAAATTTAGGCTAATAACCGGAATAAGAACGCATAATGTTTTCAAAACTAGATATCATAGTTAGTAGAGGCCGATCTTTGATCGGGCGAGCGGGGGTGCTCATAGCTGACCTTCCCCAATCGTACCCCAGTTCCCGAGCCGAGGCAACTTTGGTGATGACGGACACGTGGCCTTTGGCACCGAGTCAAGGTTTCCTAAATTCCCCCAAAATAAAATATTTAGGTGGCGACTCTGTATCTGGCAAAGTAATCCATGTTTGGCACTTCTTTTCTAAAAATCTGTTTTCTCAAAACGATTTGCCGAATTTGGACTCTTTGGTTCAGATTACGAACCGTGACAATTCGAGTCCGAACTGTAGCATGGGGCCCACGGGCGCGTCTACAAGCACCCACTATCAAGATACCACATGTGTGAGTCACGTGCTTTTAGAGCAGTGTGAACAACTAAACAAGTCAAGTCATCTTTTTTCACCCATATCTTTTTTGTCTTAACAAAATCAGGATTAGCGGTCTTGGAAAATGTCTTAGTGTTGTGAACACCCTCATGTATCGTGGTGTTCCGCCTAGACATGCAAGGTTGTCTCCTAACCCAAAAAGTATTAGAATTTCTACCATTTTGAGACACCTTACCAAACAATTCAAAGCAATAAGGACGAATGTGGCCATACCTACCACAATGATGACAAACAAAAACAGGTTTTATCTCCCTTTTGTTGATCTTACCCTCGTTAGGTAGATGAAGAGAGGGATCACCCTGGTGCACCTTCAGCTTTCGTTTTGCTTGAGTCTTCAGGTCATGTGATGTAGAGGCCTGTCCCTTGTGAGCTGTCGCATTACCATAGCCTAGCCCATTTTTGTCACAACCCTTTTGTTGAGACCCGAGGATGTCTTCTAATGATTTGGAACCTTTGTTCCACATGGCAATTGTGACTCTAGCAATTTGGAGTTCTTCATCTTTATGATAAACCATCTCTTCCAATGTAGTTTGTGACACTCAAGGCTTTCAATCTTCTCTTCATATGTGGAATACATTTTCAGGAGTTCATTCCTTTCAGTCTCACAAGATCGAAGTTTCCTACATAGGTCTTGCTTGTCACTAGAGATCTTGATGACATTCTACTTTGCTGTTACAAGTTCTCCTTTTAGCTTGACATTCTCGCTTTCACATTTTTTGAGCTTGAGAGTGAGTCTGTCATTGATCTTAGACAAATTTAGAGATTCATCGTAAAGCTTTTCGTAAGCTTGTTGTAGATCATCACCATCAATCTCATTATTGTCTTCTGATGTTTCATCATCTTCTTTTTGCTCCTCATTCTCCTTGACCTCATCCAGCCGAGTAACTATGGCAGGAAAGGTGATAGATGGTGGTGAAGATGACTCTTCTTTTTCATGAAATTGGCTCAGAATGTCCCGTGCATCTTTAGTCTTTGTGCAGTGAGCAACTCGTTGCTGTTCTTCATCAGAAATTGCTCAATGAATAGTAATCAGAACTCTCTGATTGCTTGGATTGTCAGCACTTTCAACATCTTCTTCAATGGCTTGCCAACCTTCTGGGTCGAAAGCTCTCAAAAACGCCCTCATTCTGATCTTCCAATACAAGTAATTACTCTTATCAAAAGTGGGAGCACGATGCAGATTCTGGCCACGAGCAAATTCCACTGGCTTTGGAAGAGGTTGAGTGAAAGTGGACCAGAATGCCATGAAAGCACTATCCTTGTCTTCACCAGATTCAGTTTTTTTGGGTTCTTGCTCCGACCCGCTTTCATCATCCCAAGTCACTGTATAGACTTTCTTTCGATTCTTTTTCGATGGATATTCAAGAGCAATATGTCTAAACCCTTGACATTCATAACACTTGACCCCTTGTCCCTTTACCATCTTCTTTTCAGTTTTTGGAGCAAGTTTTGGTGGAAAAGTTTTGGGTTTATTATTACTCTTGTCTTTTGAAATAGGGTCTCTGAAATTAGGCTTCTTTTTCTTTAAATTTTTTTTGAACTGTTTAGTAAACATAGCCGTTATCTTGGACTTTAGATCAAACTCAGTCTCAGGAGTTTTTGCAGTCTTATGAGCACTAGTGAAAGCCACACTATCTTTTTATTTTTTCTTAGAAATCTGGTGGGCTTCATAAGTCTGCAAGTTTCCAACCAACTGATCAAGCTTGAGGGTATCAACATTCTGAGCCTCCTCAATGGCTGTCACTTTTGATTGAAATTTTTTGGGTAAAGGCCTCAAAATTTTTCCAACAACCGTAACTTCAGGGATTTTTTCACTGAGTGTAAAACAGGAATTCACGATGTCACTAAGTTTAGCATAAAAATCATCAAACGTCTCATCATCACGCATAAAAAGGGTTTCAAAGGTAGAGGTGAAACGTTGAAGTTTTGACCTTTTAACAGAAGTAGTACCCTCGTGAATTGTTTCAAGAATGTCCAAAGCCTCTTTTGCTACCTCACACGTGCAAATACGACGAAACTCTTTAGGTGTGGCGGAGCAAAAAAAGGAATTGAGAGCCTTACTGTTCTAACTCGAGGTTTGATAATCGAATGTGTCCCATTTATCAAGGGGTTTGGGAATATCAACACCATCAATGGTGACAATAGGTTCACTCCACCTATAGATCACACAGTGTCAAACTTTCTCATCGATAGATTTTAGAAACGCTCTCATACGAGCTTTCCAATAAGAATAGTTTGTACCATCAAGTAACGGAGGTCTATGGGTCGAGTTACCTTCACAAATTGAATCCATATCACCAATCACACAAAATCACACTCCTATAGTTTTGATAAAACAAAAGGTGACCCACTCTGATACCAATTGAAAAACCTAAGTGATTCGTGATTAGATCAAGATTTAATTATTCTAATTCCCAATCATTTAAAACTCACAATCTAAATCATCAAGCAAAGTGATTTAGATTGTTGTTTTTGAAAAACAATAAATCGACACAAATGATTTTTACGTGGAAAAACCACAATTGAAGCACCTTCAATTGTGATAAAAAAACCATGGGCAAAACTGTGACAACCCTCACTACTATTTACTGATAACATCACTGATTATTGCTAAACTGAGACTGATTATGATAAGTAATTGAATTGATTGAAATTCTGAGTTACTTGATTGAGTATGTTAGTTTAAATGCATGTCTATCTGTTTGACTGTTAAATTATCTGTTCATGTATTATGTTTAAACTGTAAATTGAAGGCCTTATCGGCGACCGAATCAGGCCTTCGGTAATCTCGGATTACTAGCCGGTTACGGTGCTAAACCCATAGGGCGGGTTTGGGTCGTAATAGAAATGCCACTAATCAATCCACTACTGAAGAAAGAAAGATTACAAAAATAACAAACAAATTACCCAAACGCTTCTAATTTGTCTTCAAATCTACTGTATATCTTTCACCGCAACCTTCGTCTCAGAATTGACTAGATTGAAGTTGAATCCACAACTTCTATTGTCGAATCAACGACCACACAGTATCAAACTCCTTTGAAACTCCACGCTTCAATATCTGAATTCCACCGAAGAAGAACACTCTTGAATATGAACAATCAACCTCCTTGATGTGTGCTTATCAAAACACGAGTCTAATACTCAATCAAATCATCAAGGAAAACTAGTAAACAAGCTCAAAAGAAAACCCTAAAAACCTTAAAGTGGATCTCTAAAACGTAATCCTAGTTTTGGACTAAAACAAGTACTTATAGAAAACAGAGACTGCGAAGCTCGCTCGAGTGAAAACTCTCTTGCTCGAGCGAGGAACCAAAAACGCGTGTTTTCCTCAAGTGTCGTCGCTCGAGCCAAGCTTCCTTCGCTCGAGCGTACAATCTTCCTTCTCAGGTTTTAGGCATACAGACGTAGCTTCTAAAAACATGACCTTTTTGCTCGAGCGAGGACTCCTTCGCTCGAGCGAGCAAGACAAAATAATTAGGAAATTTACAACTCGATAACACAAGTTTGTTTGTGGGATTGACAAGACTAAGGGACCTAACAATAACGGTTTGCCCCAAAAGAACGGATTTCTAGGGATAGTCTCCCTGTGTTAGACCCTCTTTGCCACCCTAATGCCTCTCCAATTCCGTTAAGTAACAAGACTACCTCTCGTGCCACGTTAGGATTCAAAGACACATTTGCGCAACCAAAGAAAATACATTCCAACTCTGAAAGAACACGTCCCACCACATCTCATTACAATATCAACACTTACAATTCACAAGTATCTTTTCAATTCATTATAAATGTGAGCTAATAGGTTTCTTATTTGTTAGGTTTATTATGATAGACAACAATGATGAAGTAGTACTATACTTGAGCAAGAGATAGATAAAACATGAGTAAATATAACAAATTAAATATATGATACCTGTTAAAAAATAGAAGGGACATTATGATATCATTAAAGCAAAACCAATAATAGACAAGTCAATGAATATATAAGGTAAAGATGCACAAAGTCACACTTTAATTTCTGAATTTCAAAATCGTCATTCTTTAGGAAAATAGTGTTTTCTTACAACTTATCTGATCACTTTTGTTTGAATAAATTTTCATATAAAAGCTGACAACTAGAGGTAACTTTGGGCATAAAGATCAATTCAATGGATTTTTTTCTATAATTTTCTAAAAATGGGTAAACTGGGTTGTTTTCATATACTTTCTGCAAAAATAATTGACGAATTATTTAGACTATCAAAACACATTTTTTTAGACTTTACTAAGAATCACATATGTTATACGTACACTAAATAATGTCCTATTTAAATAGAATTTAATTTTATAAAAATTTGTTATTTTAATAATTTCTAAATAATAATGTTTGATCCACACAAAAAAATAGCCCGACTTGCTCTTTTCTTTTGTCTCTTTCCCCTCAACTATAAACAAAGCTCTCTCCCTCTCACAGCTCTCTTTCCTCTCAAACGGTAAACAACACTCTCTCTCTAACCAATGCCTCTTTCTCACAGACGTCCACCGCCGACCACCACTAAACCACTCTCTTACAGTTCTCACAATAAAAAACACATACCCATAAACTGATCCTAAGATTAATTATGCAAATACAAGAATATCCAGCAACAATTTTTTTTACTATTCCTAAGATTAATTCTGCAAGTTTTTACATGATCAAAAACACTAGAACTTAAAAAACCAAAACACACATACAAGAAAAAAAAAAAAGAGGAACTGTGTTTGGTATCAAAATGTACTCACAAACCATCAACAAACCTCTTTGTTTTTTTTGTTTTTATTTTTTTTTTTTAAATTTTCTTCAGATTTCTCAGATGAGTTTACGAGCAAGGGTGAGTGAGTTCATATTAGAGAGTCACTGCCGGTTCCAGGAAAAGAAAAGAAAGTATGTAAATTAGTTAAATCATTATATGATTTAAAAAAAGCGTCAAAGCAATGGCATGAGAAATTTGATAAGGTAATGATGTCAAATGGATTTCAAATTAATGAGTGTGACAAATATGTTTATATTAAAAATACAGACAAAGATTATGTCATTGTATGTCTTTATGTAGATGATATGCTCATCATAGGTAGTAATAATGATATGATTAAAACTACTAAGAAAATGTTTAATAAACATTTTGACCTGAGGGACATGGAAATTGCTGATGTAATACTTGCTATGAAAATTACCAAAACATCAGAAGGATATACTTTGTTACAATCACATTATATTGAGAAAATACTTGACAGGTTTAGCAAAGATAAAGATGATGATCATTTTGCTAGAACACCTGTGGATGTTAATTTGTTTCTTTCTAAACATGTACAGGAAAGTATTTCTCAATTAGAGTGTGCCCAAATTATTGAAAACTTAATGTACTTGATGAACTGCACTCGCCCAGATATAACTTATGCAGTAAGTAAATTAAGCAGATATACGAGTAATCCAGGAGTAGAACACTGGAAAGCAATTATAAGGGTTCTAAGATACCTCAGATTTACTCGTAAATTGGGCTGAATTATACTAGATATCCAGTAGTACTTGAAGGATACCGTGATGCAAACTGGATATCAGATACTAGAGACTCAAAATCCACCAGTGGGTATGTATTTACTCTTGGTAGGGCGGCTGTATCTTGGAAATCTTCCATACAGACTTGCATTGCTAGGTCTACTATGGAATCAGAATTCATAACTTTAGATAAAGCTAGGGAAGAAGCAGAACGGCTTCGCCACTTTCTTGAAAATATTCCAATGTGGCCAAAATCGGTGCCTGCTATATGCATACATTGTGATAGTTAATCAACAATATGTAGAGCACATAGTCATATGTATAACGGTAAGTCGTGACACATTCGTCGTCGACATAACACCGTAAGACAACTACTCTCTAATGGAATTATTTCCATTGAATATATGAAGTCTAAAGACAACATAGCAGATCCACTAACCAAATGGTTAGCAAGAGAGTTAGTTGAGAATTCAATGAGGGGAGTGGGACTTAAGCCTATTAAATAAGAGTTGCTACAACAGCAACCCAACCTAGTTGACTGGAGATCTTAAGATTTAGGTTCAAAGGGACAACCGAGTTGTGTATGACTCAGAAGGATCACCGGGGAGTCAAACTCCTACCCATTTCTATGATAAAATAGTGATGTTTGCAGCGTTTTAGGTTAAGTAAAATTTTAATGATTCTTATATCTCCGTAAACCTAGTGGAATATGGTAGGCTACTCTTCATAAGAATCACCTATGTGAGTGTGAACTGGGCCGGTTCTATGAGATTTGTGAAGGGATACAATTCTCTAGAGTACTCATGAAAGACAAGGTTGTTCAGGGCCAAACTGAACATAATAGTAAGAACTAAACTATGTCTGGTAATATACTGTGTGAGTCATATTGTCTTGGTTTACACAAATGGCTGAGTTCTATTGTTAGGGCCAAGACATCATGTTCACTGTTTAGGTAGTAAATTCGATAATGTCTCACAAGGGAAGATTCAAAGTCAAAAACTACCTATCATTTGCAGAATATTTCCAATATCTGTACTCTCTGTAATTAGATCATGTTGTTTCATTTTCTCTCCGTCAAATTCCATTCATGTGGGGGATTGTTGGAAAATTGGTTTTTATAGGCTTATTTTGGGCCAACTTTGAGCCTAAAATTGAGTGGGGTCCACATGTCTTTTGGGGTGCGTCCGAGGAGGTGACGTGTTCTTTGTCGTATGGTAAGTCACACGGTGAAGATGGTTCGTCAAAACCATTTATGAGTGAATGAGAAGTTGACGGCATTTTCGGGTTCGTGGAATGGACAAATAAAATAATAAATGTGAGTTTCTTTGTTAGGCTTGTCCTACATTGAAACTTGAAGAGAACTTATGTATGTATATAAGTTCTAGGTGACAATACTTGGGTTGGGCCTCAAGGGGCACCCCAAGTTTGTAGAAGGATATGGACAAACTGAAACCTTGGCTCAAACCACCACACGCGCGCTACCGCCGACCGACCATGCTGGGCGCGGGTGTGGGTTAGGTCGGTTCTAATATTAATTTTTTAGAGAAAATTTATTTGAATCTTTTTCAAAAATTCTTAACGAAATTAATTCAAACTTGAATTTAATTTCCTATCCAATGTTATCTCTTCCAGTCCAATTTTTCCAAACAGTTTTTTAGATCTGTTGGAACCTGAACAGATTCAAAACTGCCCAGCAGTTTCTGGACAGATTCACAATTGCTGCAGTTATCTATTCAAATTTGAAACTGCACTTGTTGAAGTCAAAACCAATCTGTTCATTCAAAATTCACACCTGTTCGGACATATTGTTTGCCTATAAATAGAGGCCATTTCCAGCAGTCTTTGGGCATCCGAAAACAATCTGAAAAAAATTCATTTCTGCTGTTCATTTTGCTCTTTCTTTGTATAATTCTTCATATTAATTTTTAGGGAATACTTTGAGAGTATAGAACACAGGTTTGGTTCGCCGTACAAATTGTTTGGAGTGCTACTACAATTTGTGAAGATCATTATATTGTGAGAGATAGATGTCATTTATCCGTAACCACCGTAGTGGGGCGAACCTGTCTTAAGGTCACACATTCGACTTGATCTTTTAATTATTTATTCGGTTCGGTAAAATAAATTCGGTAAGCAATTTATTTTTATTTGTTTGATTTGTTTCAACTTATTTATTTTACACAGAAAATTATTCCAACAGTATTATCATGAGTTGTGTTCTTCTTTAACTGTTAGTAACATGCTCTAACTAGTGAATAATAGATTGTGACTATCGATTTTGTGTAACAAATTAAAATACTAGTGGATCAATTTGTTGTGACAGTTGGTCATACAGTTATTTTCGTTTGAATAGCTTTTCCTTTGACCATTAGTCTCCTGTGACCGATTGTAGGTTTTTTTGAACAAAGGTATGCATAAGAGTGGTCATATTAGATTTGAATAGATTCATCCTATTTCTTAGTACTCAAGGTCTAGAATTATCCACACATACTCTCAAAAACTCTCTGCCGCTGTGGTACATGCACGGTCTCTCACCATATATGTTGCAGAGTGTTTTCTTTGATTAAAAGATCATGGAGTTAAGTATAGACTCTTTTGTCGCTTGTTGGAAACGTTCTAAAGTATGAATACATATTTATATTGTCTAAGTTTTTGAATCCATAGGTTTTCTTTTATATATTATGAGTTTTGAAGCAAGTGAGTTATATAATTTTTTGTATTATGTGTGATGTTTGAACAAATCGGTGAATAGTTAAATTTTGAATAGATATGGATACTTTTAGATAAATAATATATTTTTAGTAAAAATAATAATTAAACTAATGTATTGACACCATAAAATATATAATTGTTGTTTCTCCTCTTATTTGATCAATTGCGTTATGTGGGATGTTCGTAAACGTTGTTTGTCAATAAATATTTTCAGACAAATTACGAAAGTAGTTCTTGTATTTTAATTTTTGTGTCATTTTGATTTCTATAATTTCAATTGACTCAATTTTAACTATAAATTTGTGACTTTGTTTTAATTTGATATAATTAATTACAATTCTTAAAATTTTTGTTATGAAAAACATATATATAAGTGGTATGCAGTGGCGGAGCCACATGGGGCTTAGGGGGGGTCACGTGCCCCCCTGAATTTTTAATTTTTTTTTACGTATGTATATAAATAAAATTTTAAACAAAAATAATATATAGAATAAAATTTCAAGGGCATTTTTAAATTTAAAAAAACAATAGTGATTGATTTATTGAAAATGAAGTGACTATAACAAATTATATTTTTATGTATGAAAATTTTATGAAAAAATCTCAATATAAAGGTAATATCCATCATTATTGATATGCAAATATAATTAATCTCACTATATATGTGTAAAAAATTTTAAGAGTGTTAGTTATATTTGTATGTGGAGTTTACTCATATGTCAATAATGACGTGATATCACTATTATATGAAATTTTTACTCAAATTTTGTAAAAATTTGATTTATCTTACCATTATATAATTTATTTTAAGACTTAAATGTATAATTGTTTTTACATTGTCCATGATACACTAGTTACATGCAATACTTTCTTTTCGATTTTACTCGAAATTAATTATAAAATTTTATGTGAAATACTTTTGTGATAATTTGTTTAAATTCTTGTACTTAATATTATTTCAAAAATTATTATTATCTTCTTATTGTTGGTTATGGGAAAAAAAATTAAAGTTTGTAATCAAGAAATGCCCCTTCTGATTTAGTTTTTTGGCTCCGCCATTGGTGGTATGTATCATATTTTTTAAAAGTAAAATTATAAAATTACTCAACTCAGTGAGTTAACTTAAATCAATTTATTGGATGATAAATTAAAAAAAAACTTAAATCAATTTATTGATTATTTTTCATCAAAAACACTAATAACATTATTAATTGGATTAAATTGACACAAAATTTTAAAATTAATGTAAAGACTGAGGCCTTGTTTGGGAACAAGTTTTTTTAGTAACTTTTTGACTTTTTGGCTAAAATACGATGTAAAAAAAAATTAGTATGTTTGAGATGACTTTTTGATTTTTTACGAAAAAATGTACAAAAAGTAGTGAGAGAAGAGAATCTTTGAATTTTTGATATAGGTTGTTGACTTTTTATTTTTTTAATGACTTTTTGACTAAAATTACCACTTGCTAAATGAAGCTTGAGTCAATTGAAAATGTGTCAAAATGATATAAGAGATAAAATGTAAGACTACTGTTATAATTTATCCAATATTTCTATTTAAGTTATGACGTGTTTGGTGCAAAAAAAAAGTATAAAAAAATAATTAAAAAAAAAGTCATGACGTTAACAGTTGAGTAGAAAAAAAAAAAAAAAAACCTGACCCGACACCCAAGTTATAAATAATTAAAAAAACAGCTTAGTAGTCGAATCATCGCATACTTTTATTTAATAAAAAATAAATATATAATCTAAATTCATTTAGCGTTGGTCGAATCATAGATAAGTTTATTTTGAAAAATACTAATCTTTATGAGTAAGATTCGTCACATAAATTTTAGGGTGAAATATTAATAAATTTCAAATAACAATCAATTAGATTTAATTTAGTTGGTCACAATATTTTTCTTAGAACATCTACAATAGATGTATTAGTGGGTGTGCTAGTGTTAGTGGCTAAATTTTGGCCAACTAAAGACACTCAATAGAGTTGCTAACTTGTGTGTTAGTGTCAACTATTAGTGTTGTGTATTAACTTGTGTGTTAACTGTAACTAGCGTTTTAACAAGCGAGAGAGAAAAGGTGTTGGGTTTGCTGCCAACCCAAAAAATATAATATTATTTTTCAATAACAACCCAGAAAATAACATTAAAAAAAACAAAAATGCAATAAAAAAAAACACATTAAACATTAATGTTAAAAAAACAATGCCCAACAAGTTAAAAAAAAAAAAAAAAAACAGATTGACCGGCCGGACATCCAGGCAGATGTCCCGACGGACGACCCAATAGTTGTGGTGCGCATTTATATATATATATATATATATATATTTTTAACACATACCTAAACATATCCATTGTACCACTACTCACTCTCTAAAATTAACAAACTCTTAACATACCTTAACACACATTTTTTGGCCTCACTGTTATCACTTTTTGTCATATAACACACTTTAGCAAGCAATTTTAGCCATCCTATCGTGGATGCTCTTAGGGCTTAGTCCATAGGGAGGTCATGGGTTCAATTCCCAGTTAAAGGAGTTGAATTAAGGGAGTTCAAGCATTTAAGTGCTTTGTTAAGAATGAGCAGATTTTCTCCCAAAGGTGCTAATCTAACAACTAACATTTGTTGATAAAAAAAAAAAAAAATCTCAAATAGTGATTTTAAGAACTGTTTGGTCTTTTTTTTTTTAAAAAAAAAAAAAAAAAAAATGGATTCAAAGGTCCTATTCTAATGTGAATTACATTAAGGGTTAAGTATAAACGGGCGTGTGCTGTGTTGAGAGACAAATATGGATTTTTCCAAATGTAACATTCCAATGTAACACATTAAAAGTTTTTTAGTGTACTTTTATCAAACGTAACAACGTAACATTTCAAACAAAGAAAATTTTAGTGTATTTTTTTTCAAATGTAACACTTCAATCAATATAATACATAAAAACTAACAACGTAACATTCCAAGAAAACCCCTTAGCTTATTTTTCTCAAATGTGACACTCCAATCAATGTAACACATAAAAACTCCTTAGTGTACTTTTTCTAAACGTAACACTCCAATCAATGTAACACAAAAACTCCTTAGTGTACTTTTTCTAAACATAAGAATGTAACATTCCAAGAAAACTTCTTAGCGTATTTTTTCTAAACGTAACACTCTAATCAATTTAACATATAAAAACTCCTTAGTATATTTTCTTTTTTCTAAATATAGCACTCTAATATAGCATTTCAATATAACACCAGAAAATCACACTAATAGAAATGTATATTTCCACGCTTGAAAAGAATTTTCCACAACCTTACCTTTCCATTCCCATGACAAAAACGAATCAAAAAATTGAAAAAATGAATCATAAAAGGGCAATCACTTAAATTCAAATAGCACCAAATCAAATAAATACAGCTTTCTAAAACAAAAAGGACTAATTGATTCATAAAAAAACTCTTAAGACTAAATAGGTCAACATTCCTCATATTAGATTTATAGGTAAGTTTTTCTAAATTTTAATCCCTCTCCTAGCTCACGGTTATGTTAATTAACGGATTGAAGTAATGTCAGTACTTCCTTCGTCTCAAAATATTAGTCTCTTATTCTATTTTTTATTGTTCCAAAATATTAGTCTTTTTTTTCAAAAATTAAGGACTAAAATAATATGAATTTCTTATTTTTCCTTGCTTTTAAATTCATTAATAACACAAAATGTACAATTATGACAATTGATATTATCAAAAAATTGTAGGGACACTTGTTCATAAATCCCTTTTCACCTACTGATGTTTCATTTAGTTTACATTATGTTCTTATGTTCCAATAAGTCTTATGCGTGATATAGTTACCAAAATACCCCTAATGATATTCACATTTATAGTGTGAATATTCCGTGATGTGAATGTTCGCATCATCAATGTGAACATTCACACGTCAATGTAAATATTCATATTGTAAAATATCAATGTTCACATCACCAAATTGATAACTGTTCAAAACATATTTGTAATGGTAGAAATGTCCATAAAATACCTTAACCATGAGAATTAGGATTTGGTAGATCAAATATCCAAATAATAGGACTTATTGGAGTACAAGAATATCTTATGGACTAATTATGATATAAACACTTGAATTTTTTTTTTCTAATAAATCTCTAAAAAATATACTATCAAAAGGTAATTTTAAAAAATTAATATTTTTAAAGTGTAATAATTGTATAAACAAAGAAAGTTAATTTTTTTTTTAAAAAGACTATACTTTGGGCAGAAGGAGTAATAATTATGTTAGTTAACGGGTTCAAGTGGGAAGTGGGGACGTTGCTGCGTAGCCCGCGCAGCAGCGTCTTTTGTGCGGCGATTTGGGCCCATTTCGGGGTCCATTTTGATGATCTGAACCGTTCACATTTTAGAATACGTCAAGTAGAACATATCTGCAAAAAACCAAGTTAATCGGATATCGTTTACCTATTCATCCACTCATATTTGTATTCATTTTAATCAAGTTAAAATACATTTGTATTTATTTTTGTAAATACAAATGTGAGTGGATGAATGGGTAAACGGTATCCGATTAACTTGATTTTTTGCAGGCATGTTCTACTTGGCGTATTCTAAAATGTGAACGGTTCGGATTATCAAAATGGACCCCGAAATGGACCCAAATCGCCGCACAGCAGACGCTGCTGCGCAGACTGCGCAGGAGCGTCCCCACTTCCTCCCATTTATCTGCCCAGTCTCTGGTTTCCTTGTTCCGTCCTTCCTATCTCTTCTTCGTCGACTCATCCTCTGCCCAAAATTGAATCTCCCATTATAAAAAATTGCCCACTGACGCAAAAATATAAATACCTATACAGATATGTGCCTGTTTGGTGCAGCTTAAAAGCTGCTTATTTCAGCTTTTAGCTTAATTTAAGCTATTTTGATGTGTTTGGTTTAGCTTAACAATGCAGCTTATAGTTTTTTGTAAGTCAGAAATCAGCTTATTCTTTGAGTAGGGCAGGAGATGCTTGATTTATAAGTCAGAAATCAGCTTATGTTCATAGTTATAAGTTATAAGCTGTTAACGCAAAAGTTGTAAGCACTTTCCCACAGTTCTACCAAACAGGGCCTATATATAATAATCTCCTACCCTAAAATCCCAAAAATCCACCAAGGACTTTCATCGAATAGTTCGTTCGCACACTTCCACTTGGGACTTCTTTGCCCACCAATTGATTTTTGGTGCTCTTCACCGGTATCCTTAAAATGAAGCAAAATAGTTCTCTGACTTTGCAGTCAAGATTCAGAGCAGCGTCTAGATTGATCAATCAATTGGTGGCATATCCAATCTGGAAATTAAACCCATGGATGGGCCTAATGGTGCAGCTTGGGCCTCGGTATGCTCCTCCAGGTCTCAAGTTTATCTCATTAGATGTTATCAACTCCTTACTCAATTTATGTAAAGGAGCACTTTGCGTGATCCTGACATTGGTTGATGCGCTTAAGCTAATTGGACACTCGATCATAAATAAAAAAAAATTTCATGTGGAAATTATTCTGCCAACAAAAGGTACGCCTATGTAATCATGTATTCTCACAGTAGCCCTAATTTAAATTACACCATAGACCAGTGGTTTGACTCTTATGTTAATTTGGTTCTTACAGTTTTAATTGCATTAGTTTTAAGGTTAAAATTTCATATTATATTAATTTAGTTTAATGGATAATGACTTTTTAAACTTTAGACTAAAAATATTATATACATTTTCCTCAAAATGATTGACAGGTTGGCATTCAATTTTAAATGATCCATTCCCTTTTGAAGATTACCTTAAGAAGGTAATTTTCTTTCATTATGAAAGGGTATTTTTATGTAGTTTTTCATGATCGGTTAAGTTTGATAAAATACAAACTATGACAATGGGCATAGTACTTTGTCAAACCAAAAGGGATATTGTATTAATAAACTCATAGAATGTATATCTTTCTGTTAGCAAAAATCTGGTTTAAGTCAAATTGACAAATAGAATCGATAGAGAAACCAGTTTTCACAAACCACAACTCAATCAGGCAATGTGGTTGATGTCTTATGCCTTGACAGATTCAAGGACTTCTTTGGAAGTTGTAATGTGAAGAAATAAGTGCAAATAAACTGACATTTTATTGAAAAAACAATTAAACTTGTTACTTAATTGCAAGCATCAAATTACAAGTTCGAACTAGGTTACAATCGACAGGGGCAAACTAGGTACAAAAAGCTGAATTACAAATGCACTACTCCTAATTACAAGAACTACCTCTAAGTAAGCTATACTACTCCTAAGTTTCACATGAATTGTGAATTTGGTTAAAACCCCTTCTCTATTGAAGTCCCAGCTCTTATATGGCCTTTACTGGCCATGCTGTGCTGCCACGTGTCTAGTTGCTGGGCTCCTATAATTGCCCATAAATTGCAACTACTGCAACTGCTCCAATTGCCTTTGAGCTTTCTCTTCTCCTGCAACTGTCATGTGTTGCACCCTCATTCCTCTATCTTTGGCCACTAACTTTACTTCCTTCACTCTTGGCCCTCCTCTGCACGTGCTCATGCCTTTGTTGATAGTGAATTCCAATTTTTGGTGTCAACATTTCCTTAAAATATTAAAGCTATGACTTAGGCCAAGATTTTACCATATTAAAGTTTTTTTTGTTTATCTTCCTTAAAAATTTACAATTAAATTCAAGAGGATTCGGTTTTAGATTTTTCTCCTATCTTATATATTACAGTGTTTATGTTCGATGTATTCAATTCTCACAGCACTAGATTTCTTTAGTTTTAACTTGTTTTCCTATTTTGCAAGACCATGAGAACATTTTTTATCATGGAGCTCTTAGAAAATGAACAGCTTAACAATTGTACACAGTGCATAATTGTAATGCATTTTATTTGTTAGTTCTACAATGATTCATCATCGTCCTTGCATAGTAGCACGGTAAAGATATTTTTTTGACTATAAGATTTTTCAAATTTTTTTTTTTAAAGAAAAAAACCTTTTGCAAATCTTAGAAGATAAATCAATCCGTTTTTTTATTTTTCATTTTTTATGTTTTGTCTTGTCGAAACTTAAGTCACCTTAGATTTTAATTCATTACACTACAAGAAAACTGGGCTTAAAAGACGGAACTTTTTGAGACGGCAAACCTGTCATCACAAAAAAATGTAACTTTTTGAGACGGCACAACTTACTGTCGCAAAAAAATGTGACATTTTGCGACGGCAAAACTTACTGTCGCAAAAAAATAGAGTATTTGCGACGGCAGAAATTGCTGTCGCGAAAAAAAAGAGTATTTGTGAGGCAGAAATTGCTGTCGCAAAAAAAATAGAGTATTTACGACGGCAGAGATTGCTGCCGCAAAAAAAAAAAAAGAGTTTTTTGCGACAGCACCAGTTGCAGTCGCAAAAAAAAAAGAAGAAAAAAAAAGGAGCTTTTTGCTACTGTAATAGGTACCGTTGCAAAAAAAAAAGAAAAAAGAAGAAGTAAATATATATATGTTGTGGCTTTGAGACGGCTTCATATATATATAGTCACAAAATGGTTTAAATAAATGCAACGGTATTTTTCTGTCACAAAAAATAAAAATAAAAATAAAAAACGACGTCGTCTTACTCTTTTGATATAACATTTCTCTTTTCACCCATTTTTTTCATCTTCTTGTCTCTTTGTCTCTGTCTCTCTTCTCTTTCTCTCTCTCACTCATTACTCTTCTCTGTCTGTCTGTCTCTCTCTTTCTCGCTGTGTCTCTGTCTCTCTTCTCTTTCTCTCTCTCATTCATCACTCTTTTCTGTCTCTCTCTCTCTCTCTCTCTCTCTCTCTCTCTCTGTCTCTCGTCCATCTCTCTTCTCTCTTCTCTTTCTATCTCTCTTCTCTATCTCGTCTCTTTATCTCTCTCGATCATCTTTCTCTGTCTCTCTCTCGTTTATCTCTTTTCGCTCTTTTTTTTTCTCTCTCTTTCTTTGTCTATCTCTTTTCACCCATTTGTTCATCTTCCTCTCTCTCACTCATCACTCTTCTTTGTTTGTCTGTCTGTCTATCTGTCTATCTATCTCTGTCTCTCTCTCTCTGTCTCTCACTCATTTATCTCTTCTCTCATCTCTTTTCTCTCTCTGTCTCTTTTTCTCATCTATTTTCTCTCTATCTTTTTCGCTCATCTCTCTTCTCTCTATCCCTCTCTCTGTCTCTCTCGTCCATCTTTTTTCTCTCTCTGTCTCTTTTTTTGTCTCTTACTCTCACTCTATTTCTCTTCTCTTTCTCTCTCTCGCTCATCATTCTTCTCTATCTGTCTCTCTTTGTCTCTGTCTCTTTCTCTTTTTGTCTCTCGCTCATCTCTCATCTCTCTATCTCTCTCTCTCATCTCTCTTCTTTCTCTATCTCTCTCGCTCATCTCTCATCTCTCTATCTCTCTCTCGCTCATCTTTCTTCTCTCTCTGTCTCTCTCTTTTTCTATGTCTTTCTCTCGATTATCTCTTTTCGCTCTATTTCTCTCTCTCTTTGTCTATCTCTCCCTCATCTCTTGTTTCTCTCTATTTTTCTGTCTGTCCGTTTGTCTCTATCTCTTTCTCTCTGTATATCTATCTTTCTCTATCTCTTTCTCTCTTTGTCTCTCTCTCACTCATCACTCTTCTCTCTCTCTTTCTCTCTCTGTGTCTGTCTGTCTGTCTATCTGTCTCTCACTCTTCTCTTTCTGTGTCTGTATGTCTGTCTCTCTTTCCCATTGTGTTCACCTTGCTCACTCTCTTCCTCCACTCTTCTCTATTTACCGAGCTCTCCACTACAAGAAAATGCACTTTTAGCGACCACTTTATCTCTCTCTCGTTCATCACTCTATTTATGTCTTTGTCTCTCTCTCTATCTGTCTCCCACTCATCTCTCTCTCACCACCCATTTCCTCTACCACCTTCACCACTACTGCAAATGTCATTCCACTACCACTATTATTACCACTGTTGCCATTCCACCTCTACGACTACTATTACTACCACCATCGCTACCACTCCACTACCATTACCACTTCCACTACTACTACTACTACCACCACTACTACTACTACTACTACTATTACTACTACTACTACTATTACCTCTCCTTCATTGCCGCCACTCTATCTCCCATACCACTACCACTACCACTACCACAACTTTATCACTAATCTCCTTCGTCATCACCACCACCACCACCACCACCTCTTATGCACCACCTTCACCACTACTGCCGCTCGCTCTCCTCTACTATAAAAAATTTGTTTGGTTATGGTTTTTTAATAGAGTGTTGAATTGAGTTTTGAATTATATGTGGAATTGAGTTTTGAAAGTTTGATGTGACATGTGAAATAAGAAAATTTGTTTGGTGATGAGTTTTCAAAATAGTTTTCAAAACTTAATTCAACCTATAATTGTTAATCAAACACACAACTCAAAACTCGATATCCGTATTTTTGATCAACAGTCATAACCAAACTATTTTTAAAATACTCAAATAAAAAAATATTTTTTTTTTCAATTAATTGTTTTTAAGTAATTTTTTTAAATATTTTTTTTTTCAAATCAAATTTTTTTTTCAAACAACTTCTATGTCAATTATTTTCTGTCAATTAATTTTTTTATCAATTAATTTTTTAGGCCTGTATAAACATTAAAAATATTTAAAAAATTAAAACATTAAAAATATTTAAAAAATTAAAATATTAAGAATATTAAAAATATTTCAAAAATTAAAATATTAAAAATATTCCGAAAATCTAAACCAAACAAAACCTTAACTTTCCCAAAATTTTCCCCGTCTTTCCTTTTTTTTTTTTTTTTTTTTTTTTTTTCAGGTTTGTAGAGCCCTAAGTTTCGAAACAACATTGTCTCTCTCTCTCTCTCTCTCACGGAGGCGAGCGACGAGCAGCGATCGGCGACAGTGGTGGCTAGCGATGATCGGCGATCGGCGACAATGGCGGTGAGCAGCGATCGAATCATCGATTCGAAGGTATTCTTCTATTCTCTTGTTCTTTGCTCTTCTCTTCTCTTCTCTTCTCTTCTTACTTCAATTTAGAATTCTTATTTCTTTGTGAGTTGGGAAAAAAACAACCTTAAATGGTGAAAGAGATTTTTGATGGAACTACTCAACTCATTTCGGGGTGGTTGTTACAGCTGTTCCTAATCAAAGGATAAATTGATTAAGTTAATCATAAATACATTTCCTGTAATAAAAAAAAAATTTATGTATATATAGAACCAATATCCTGTCCATCACTACCAAAAATTATGTATCCATAAATTCATTAATTGATTTTTAAGTTTACTTTTATTATTTACTAATTTATCATTTAGATTGGAAATCAAACATGATTAATTTATCATGGTTATCAAACATGCTTCTTCATAGCCTTTCTAGATCCTCTCTCCTGTGTTGATTTTGCATCTTTTTGGTTGAGATTATTAGCCTTTCAAACATGATTTTGCATTTGAAAAGGTTCTGTGGGACCCCACAATTTGGTGTTACTAGTGGCTAGGAAAATTCATTTACAGCATATATTTTTGCCTAACTTGATTTTTATAATGGACTATAATATCAAGTTCTGTATTTAAATGGTATGCACAACTAGAGATGTACAGTGCATGATCCATCCTGTGATAATGTCGTGTTTGAAATGAGAATGAATGAGCATCACTTTGATCTCAATTATAATGGGTGATGGTCAATCTACTTTGGAACAGTTGCACAGGTATTGTTGCTTTTTTGTCCACATCAGCATGTCGGTTTATTTCGGCTATCCTTTTGAATGTCCTTGGGAGTTGGTTTTTTGTTAGTTTCTAGGTACCATTCTAGTTGTAAGGTTCGTGTTACAAGCTATGTCTTTGGTAAGGGAACAATTGTGTTGTTCCGCGAATGGTATAATTCATTTCCTTAATTTTTTTACCAATGTAACCATTTCAAGTCCAAAGTTGGTGCCACACCCTGCACAACGAAGCTGAAAATTTTAAGTTGAGCAGAGCACTGATGCATTGTGTCTTTTGGCCTTTTTTTGGAACAACAAAAGGAGATTGACAACTTTTTTCATGAAGTGGGTAAACGCTAGGGAGTATTAGCTTCTCTTTCTTTTTATTTAAGTTTTACATGCATTTCCTGCTACTAAAAATTTACTTTGGATTTAAAGGCTATCAAAAACATATCAGTAGTTGGTGAGATATCCTGGTATTTCCTATATTATTCTATAATCGTTCAGTTATTATATATATGTATATGTATATATAATCCCTGGTAAGGGAAGGTTATCAACTGGTAAATTGGCCACATACATCGGTTTTTCTACAACTCTAGTAGTGGTGGTGATGCATCTTGCCTGGGGGAGCTGTAAGAATTAAGGTGAGCACGGCTAATGAGGAGGCATAGTGCCTGTTTGCCTTGCCATTTAGGATTTTACTATTTCCAGCTTTGTTTAGTAGAACTGTCCATTGATAAAATTAAAAGAGCATTTTGATCTGATCCTGTTTCTTTGCTGCAAATCTGATGTGTCTACTTAATTGTAGCTCATTATTTTATCCTTTGAGTTGCAGATTTGTCTGGTTATGGAAAAAGAGTCAAATAAACCTAGAGGCGATGCTTTCATTGAGTACATACATACATGGGATATGAAAGGTTTGCAGTAGTTTAATTTTGTTTTTATTTTTTGCGGTTATGTCATATGTTGATTCTGACTGCTTCGTGTATGTCAGCTGCATATAAGCAAGCTGATGGGAAAAAGCTTGATAACATAAGGGTGCTTGTGGATGTTGAATGTGGTTGAACTGTTCCAAACTGGCGTCCTCGTAGACTTGGTGGTGGACTTGGAACAACTAGGGTTGGAGGGGAAGATGTTAATCAAAAGTATTCTGGGAGGTAATTGGTTTGATGCCAACATTTGCACATACCTCTATACATGACAAAAAAACTTAAAATTTTCTTATTTGCAGCATACAAATAGTTATGTTCAACCGTTCTTGTAATTGTTCAAAGCAAAGGAAGAAAAAGCATAACCAAACCCAAAATTCCTAAAATTCCTAAATCGAGTTCGTGTACAAATAGGAAGAAAAAGCATAACCAAACCCAAAATCCCCAAAATTCCTAAATCGAGTTCGTGTAGTTCTTCAAGTAATTTAGTGTCACTTGATTGATCTCAAAATGTACCTTGTTTAGTGCATCAAATTTACCTTTTCATTCTAGGGTTTCATTCTCACTCTCCTCTTTAACTTGCTAGTACTACTTCAGCAGGGTTTCAATGCATTCTATCAATTTCTATATATATAGTTCTTATCTGCATACTAATTGTGTGTATATGTATATATATGCTATAATAGCTTTTTGGGCTTTGGCCCTTTAATCTTTGTCTTGCTGTAAGTTATTGCTATCAGTCTCACTTTTGAGCTCTGGAAGTGTTTGCATTATGTATATGCTAAATAATAATAATAATAATAATAAACCCCTAAATTGGGCCCCTTTGTGCCCAAAGTTTCAATTCAAACCCAATCAATGCATACAATATGTTTGTTTTCTAGATTAATTACAAGGTTTTATTGCTTTACAGTTAGTTTCTGATGGTCCAGTTTTGAATTGTTTAGGTCAATATGCTTCCTGATTCAATTGTCATTCATCCATTTCTTGTTTGCTCACATACTTAATTTCTTGTAGGTCCTTGGTGGCTTCTTGAATTTATAGGGCTTTGAAAGTCTTTTCAGGTATCAAACACTGAATTTATTGTTCTACATCTCAATTTTTCACATATTACCATATGTATATTTATATGTTCTTCATGTTGATCATGTTGAATTTTTTTGTAAGCTTCTCTTAAAACCTTACAGACTAGTAGATTTTCAAATCATATCTGAATTTATGGGGTTGGTGAAATCAGATCTTCGGGCATTTAACCATTTTACTGTTGCGGTATTGTTATCCATTGTGAGAGTCCGGAAGTTCAGTGAGTGTTCAATCGGAATTTTGAAGACAACAATAACTACATCATACCGTGATTACAGTTTTTCCAAGTGAGGGTTGAAGGGTATTAAGTTCTATCTCATGTTTAAAGTTAATATAGTATAGTGGTAGTAATGTTGTATCCCAAGTTCAAATGGGTTTTTGTGGTGCTAATATGTTCCATGGAAATTAAAGCTATCCAATTTGTTGAAATATGATTTCAATGGAATTTAATTTGAAATTCCAGACTTTGTTGAGTTGAGTTGAATCAGGTTTGTGGGATTTTTAATTGAGTTCATCACGGCATGGATGGTAATCAAATGTAGTTATCTTGTATTCTAGGAAGCATGTTTAATTGGGTTAGTTTTGTAGGATTTAATTTCATGTACTAGTGGCCAATTAGTTTGAATTGTTGTGATATCATTGCCATATTAATGTAGTGACTTTTATTTTAGACATTTGATGTTTGTCACCTGTTGCGGGATTAGTGTTTAGGTGTATGATTTTGTGACTTGGAGAATTGTCAGCGTGTCTTGATAATTTAGACTAATGATGGTTTCAAGGGATGCACATTTTAGTTTTAAATTTTTTTGTTTTAGTCTAGTTTTAATATAATCTTTATTTTTCAGGATTTGTAATTGGCTACCGGATGACTTGAAGGAAGAATATCTGCATAGTGTGAAAGTAGTGGAGAAGGCGGTGTTGAGAGTTGTAATTTTCCCTTGTCTTTTCATTCTGTTCATTTGAAATCATCTGTGCCACGATAGACATGAAGATGTGAATAAGATATATGTGCTTATTGCTAAACTTTAGTGAGATGATGCTAGTGATGCCCTTTCTTCTGTTAGCTTTATATTATTGCTTAGTTAGTCTTTCTTGTACAATGTATGACGACAACAAAAAAAAAAAAAAAATGGAAGATCATTTTCATATTTTTAATTATGGATGAATTTTTATATTTTTAATTATGGATGAATTTTTATTTATATATATCAGTTTTTTTTAGTTATTTTTCATTTCATACAGGTCATTTTCATATTTTAAATAATTTTATTACAGTTTTTTTTTTTTTTTTTTTGTTGAGACGGCACCAGACACACTGTCTCAAAAAGAAAAATAGAACCAGGGGTTTTTACGACGGCAGTAATGTTGTCGCAAAAGATAGGGGAATTGGTTGAAAAGGAAGACCTTTAACGACGGTGTTATTTGTCGTCGCCAATAGTACTTTAGCGATGGCATCAGGTGCTGTCTCAAATAACCCTTTAGCGACGGTATGTTTGTCGTCGCAAATAACGTTTTTAGCGACGACAACACAGTACTGTCTCAAAAAATCTCAGATTTTCACGCATTAATGCAGACAGCATTTTTCAGTCGCAAAAAGGCATTTTTGCCGTCGCAAAAAAAAGGTGACGGTGTTATACCGTCGCTAAAACCTTTTTGCAACCCCCTTTGTTGCGACCTCCCACTTGCCGTCGCAAAAAGTCAGTTGCCGTCGCAAAAAACCTTTTGAGACGGCGGTTTGGGTATTTGCGACGGCATTTTGCCGTCGCAGAAAAGTAATTTTTTTGTAGTGTTATATTTGAATTTTTTCTTCCCAAGGAAACATTTAAAGAAATAATTGGAAAAAAGTTTTGAAATCATTTTAGATCACTAAATTTATCGTTTTAAAATGGAAATGTACCATGTTTCATAACTTATGTACCAATATGTAATTTACTTGAGTATTAGTGTTTTCTGATAACACAATATGGGACATTATTGGCCCACCATGGAAGTAGATGCTAAGACATTTGCCCAACTTTGCAAACCTTGCTAGCTCCATGGAAATCCCATTCATGCTCCAACCACTGACTCACATAGTTTAGCTCCCCAAGGCCCTTCCACACTTGGACCGCGGATCTCACTGGCCCTATTTCTCCATCATCTAGAGGACACATGGATTGTTGCTGCCACAGAAGCTTACACTAATAAGTGGATGGATGCCTTACCACTTAAGAAGCAACAAGGACCCACCATTTCAAACTTTATCCAAGAATACATCATCAGCTGCTTTGGTACACGCAAAGTAATCCTTTAAGAGAATGAAATCCCTTTTGTTACCTCTTATGACATCATACATCACAAGTCAAAAACCTATTATCCCCAAGGGAATAGGTAAGCTGAGACAACCAATAAGACACTTCTCATAATCCCCTTAAAAACCCTCAAGGATTATTAAAAGGATTGGGCCCACATGCTCCTAATGGCCCTTTGGACACATAGTGTTGTATAAATTGTGTACTTAAATAAAATAAATAAATTTATATTGAACAATCACTTTGAATTTCATAACAAGAACATGTTAGAATTTACAGAAATTCATAATAAAATAAAATTAGTAGAATGAAGCAAATCGAAACCTGTGTGATACCATAGTGTCCTTAAAATAGATTAGCCGCCTCACCGTGGGTGCTCCAGGAACGTCGACTTCTGTCTCTCAGGATACGGGGTTTAGACTGGGCTAACGCAGAAGCACCTTCTGTTAGCTTTGGCGAACTTGATAATGAATGCTCTCTCTATAACAAGAACCAAAGAAGGGACTAGCAAAAGATAGAAAAATTTTTATTTGGTGTAAAAAATCATCTCCAACTTTTTTATCTCAAAACAACATTTCCATTTTCCATCAAAAATCTCTCAAAATGCTTATTCTAAGTTGGAGGGAAAAGACCCATTTTTATACTTGTAGGGGAGAGGTTTTAGCCATGAAGGCTACCATAAAACCTAGCATCAATGGCCATAAACTCTAGCCTTTAGGGCTAAAGTTACAAAGGTGCAAAATTCCTATGTGCATAATGATCATCAACTCTATCATCAAAAGATGAGAGTTACGAAGGTTGAATAAATAAATAAATAAATATATATATATATATATCTATATAAATAATCATATTTAAATAATCCAACTAGATGGGTCACAAAATGGATACGGGTATTGGGTCACAACTCGATCCATGCCTAGTCTAAAACATATGCACAAGACAAGCCCAATCCAGCATAGCACAATCTAGCCCATGCCCAAGACTAAGTCCAACACATTCACTTATACAAGCCTAGGCCAGTCTAGACCAAGACTAAACCTAAGTCCAAGTCCAAGCCTAGGCCCAAGCCCAACTTCTATTGATGCTCACTTTATGAGACAATTCTCATTCATATCTAAATGGTTTCGGCCCATCATTTTTATATTGTAATTTTCTCACTTGAGAGAATACAAAACCACTCAGACCCACCTTAACCGACTGTTGGGTTCCACTTTAATTTCGAATTAAAGTTGTCAAAAAACCATTATTTTCCAACATATAGAACATCTAAAAGGACGCCAACTCAAATGATGCTCTTTTCCTTTGTTTATGGGGACCAATCAAGCCTTCTGATAGAAATTGCCATTTCTTTAGCTTGCATTGCCCTTCGAAGTAGAGGCATTCCTAACCCATTACCTATAGAGCTTGAAGCTCTCGATGAAAAAAGAGACAAAAGCAGAGATGAACCTCAAAGTTTGTCAAAGGGGCATTGCTCGAGCCTATGACACTCTGGTATGCCCTAGGCAATTCAAACAAGGAGATTTAAGCCTTGTTTGGTTTGTCTCTTGCGAGACAATTTTTGAGAAAAAATTTTAAAAATTTATTTGGTTGAAATTTTTTGAAAAAAAAATCCAAAATCACTTTTTCTCTTACACCTATCTATTTAATTATCAATATATATATATATATATATATCAACCCAAACTCCAAAACTATTTTCAAAACGTACAACTAAACAATTTTTTAAATTTTGTAAGCTCTTTCCATAAAATTACTTTTCAAAATTGTTTCACAAATACAAACCAAACACGACCTTAGTGCTTTGAGTTGCACCTCACATTATGAGAGGAACATCAACTTACAAGTTTGCACCTAAATGGCAAGGGCCTACATGATAAGTGAAGTTAGTGAGAATGCCTACTACAAAATTTCCCAACCTAATTGTAACAAACCCGACCCATGATTAACACTAATCCATGTTTAAGTATGCCAAATACGTAATTAAGAAGAAATCTTGAGTCAATTATATGTGCATTGCATTATTTTATACTTATATCTGTTTGACGTAGAAAGATTTTTTCATGTTTTAGTTTTGATTTGTGAATTGAAAGCCTTATTGACATCCGACTTAGAAATTGACTTGATTTATGTGTTAATTAAGATTTATAGGACTTTATGGTAAGTTTAATTAAAATTCGATTTGGAACGATTAAATTAGAACAAATAATGCTAATTAATTCAGCTTAAGTTATTTATGTGTATGCCATTGAGTGAGCTTTTACAAGACCATTTTACACCTTCTACATGTTTTAACACCATCAATTTCCATTTTCTTGCACAAAACGTGAGAGGGAAAGAGAGTAGGGAGATTTGGTCCAAGACTTGAGAATTTGAACTCAAACCAAAAGAAGTGCTAGGAATTGTTGTCAATTGAAAAAGACTTGAGGATCTCAACTTCAACTATTGTAGATTCAAACCTCTAGGTAAGGGACTAAACTCTTAATTGAGTAATTGAACTAGATTCTACAAGATCACTAGTGGATTAAGTGAATTCATGTGGGAATTGCATTAGAATTGAGAAGAATTAGGCCATACCATGCATGCATGTTCATTTCTTCACAAATTGAGCATGATTTCAAAGAATTCTTTCATGCATGTGTTCATCTCACTTATATTTTGGGAAATCATCATGTTTTCTATCAAGTTGCCAAGTTTGATCATGTTTTGAAGAGGTTGGGTTTAAGAAAATTCATGTATGTTGTGTTCTTGAAACATTCATAAAGTTTATGTTGGAATTTTGTACAAATGGCATACTTTTGGGCCTTGATTTCATGAAATGATCTTTAAAACATGATGTTTTGTGAGTTTCCAAATTTTTTCCAAAGTTTTGGCCCAAGAGGATGAGTTTTGGGGTGTTGAATTCATGTCTTGAAGCTTGGGAGCAAATCTGGAATACCTAGGATTTTGCTTCCACGCTCGAGCGAAGGATCCTATGCTCGTGCAACCGTCCTTATTTTCATGCTTTCACTCAAGTGATAAAGGGCTGGCTCGAGCGTAAATTGCAAGCTCTCAGAAATTTGCGTGTGTAGAAGCACGCTCGAGCGACAAAACTTGCGCTCGAGCGAGGACCTGTGTCTTACGCTCGAGCGAGCGTTGAGCGGAGATTTCATCCAACTAGAACTTTTTCACATTTTGCAGACTGCTCGAGCGACCACTCACATTTGGCATGTCCGCTTGAGCGAAGAAAGCCACGCTCGAGCGAAACCCCTGCTTCAGCAAAAATTTGGCTAAGTGTTTCAAGTACATTTTTGCATCCTCATTCCATCCTAGGCATTCTTAGGCTATGATTAAGACTCCATAATGAGGTTAAAGGTTAGAAACACACTAAGAACAATGAAATAAGTTGTGTTCAATCCAAGCATGTGTGTTCAACGTATGTATCTATCATGCTATATAGGTCACGCGCCTCAAGACAAGTGAACTGCCCACTTTGCCATCTAATTGGAGCTACCAATTATCTATGAGTAATAACTCTGTAAAGTTATGTTAACCTTAATTATTTTATGATGATATGAAATGATCAGTTTTCTGAAAGGCTATGTTTTGTATGAATGAATGATTGTCCAATTTTCTTTGAAACATAATTGTGGTATCCTTAGCAAAGGCCCTCGCCCAGGGGACATAATACTGTGGCTTATGGTCATGAGGCCCTAGCCCGGGGGTTTATACCGTGGCCCAGGCCCTCGCTCGGGGGAAACAATACCGTGGCCAATGTATAAGATATGTTACCCGGTACCAGAGGTTCCTTCATTGAACTTAATAAGCTTGACCCAAGAGACATGATTGTGCTAATGGATGTACCACACATGATTTGAATATGCACAAGATTATGATTCAGTTCCGTTATCTGATTATGATTCTGTTTGCTATGAGATTTGAGTTATGTTATGGGCATCATTCATTAAAGTCTTTACTCTGTTATTATTCACTAGGCTATAGCTCACTATTTATATTATGTTTATAGGTGAGCAGGCACGTGACTAGGCCCAGAGTTGACAGCATATGTTCCCTTTTTGTCAGCCAACCTTTGTGCCTCCCGAGGAGGTTCCGAATGAAGTAAAGATTTGTGGCTATTTTTGTATAATCATGTTAGACTTTGTTTGTTGTTAAGTTTTGGACAAGATGTCTGTTAATACACTACTAAAAATGTTATGTAAAGGTTATGTTTCTCAACATCACTCATATGTTCATAAATTTTTTAAAGGATGCGTATCATGTACGTCTTCACGGCTCAATGGACTGTATTTATATATTATATATTATATATTTGCTTCTGCAGCCCCTAACTTTATGTTAATCAGTCAAGAGGCCTTTGGTAATCCAAGGATTGGTGGCCGATTACGATACTAAACCCATGGAGGCGGGTTTGGGTCGTGACAGAGTGGTATCAGAACACGAGTTATACCGCACACACAAGTTCATATGAGCTTAGGATGTCCTAGTAAGAAGTAGGGGCATCCCATCTGCATGTCTAAGTGTAATTGTTTGAAAGTGAAAGCATAAATCCAATTATGATCATATGAATTTGAATAAAGTAACGAGGACTATTTGCCTATGTTTATAAAGTTCTGTTTACCTATAGCAAATGGACAATGCAAGAAGTGATGATAGAGCAGGGTCCTCAGATGCCCGGATGAACAGAATGGAACAAATGCTTACAGATTTAACTGAAGTGGTAATGCAACAACAGAGGCAACAACCTTTACCACCTCCACTCCTGTCGGCTCAAGCTGAGGCGGGCAATAACGACATAATTAACATGACTTAGAAATTTATGAAGATGAAGCCGCCAACTTTCTTCGGTGGCATTGAACCACTAAAGGCAGAAACTTGGCTACTGGAGATGGAAAAATTATTTGAAGTGTTTCCTTGTTCCGAGGTTCAGAAAGTCTTATTGGCCACCTACACTCTGAAGGATGAAGCTCGGAGATGGTAGTTACTAGTTCGAAATGGCAATGAGAACATGACATGGGCTCAATTTAATACAATTTTCTATGACAAGTACTTTCCCTAGTGCTTCCGAGACCGGAAGGTTTCAGAATTCCAGGAACTCAAACAAGGCAGAATGTCTGTAGCTGAGTATGATGCTAAGTTTATTGAGTTAGCCAGGTTTGCTCCTCATATGGTGGACACGGACTACAAGAAGGCCTGCAATTTTGAGGGTGGTCTATATTTAGATATACTGGATCGGGTGGGAGTTCTCAACCTACCTATGTATGTGAATGTTTTGGATAGAGCACTGATGACAGAGGCCATTCTGGCAGCAAAGAAACAAACTACAATTCCACAAACTGATTGGAAAGGCAAGAGGGCTGGGTTTAATTTTAAGAAGGCCTGGTCATTTTTGAAGAAGCAAAATACTGGATCCTCCAGTAGTTTTAGTCAAAGTAGTGGATCCATACCAAACTGTCCAAATTGTGGTAGGAGGCATAGAGGAGTATGCCATCGTGCATCTGGTGCCTGTTACCAGTGTGACAAAGTTGGCCATATGATAAAGGATTGTCCAGTGGGATCCGGGAATGCCAGTCACCCTGCAGCGAGTTCAGCTGGGTCTGCTTCAGTGGCCAAATCAAACATCAAAACTAATGGCAGGGGAAACAATGGGAATGAAGCATTGAGACAAGGGAGAGTGTTCGCCTTGGTGCCTGGCGATGTACAAAACACTGAATCAGCAGTATCAGGTATCATTTCAATCTGTGCTCAGAATGCATATGTGCTGATTGATTCTGGTTCCACACATTCATTCGTATCACATGCGTTTTCTCAGAAATTAACTAGACCGTTAGAACTTATGAATTGTTTACTATCTGTATCTACATCGTCTGGGGGTTCTATGATGTGTGCTTATGTTTATCCAGCATGTGATCTTATGATTGGCGAAATGACATTGTATGTTGATTTATTATCCTTGAACATCGATTATTTTGATTGTATTATGGGTATGGATTGGTTAACTAAGTATTGTGCCACCATTGATTATGTGAATAAACTTGTTGTATTTCGTCCACCCGGTATGCCTGAGTTTACTTTCATTGGAAATGGGGTAGTCTCTCCGCCATACTTGATTTCATTTATGAAAGCTAAAAGACTATTAAGAAAGGGGTGTCGGGGCTATTTGTGTAGCGTGTTGACTGTGTCTCCGAATAATGCCAGTGTAGAAACTATTCTTGTGGTTTGTGATTTTCCTGATGTGTTTCCCGATGATCTACTCGGGGATTTAATTGATTGGGAAATTGAATTTACCATTGATGTAATACCTGAAACACAACCCATCTCAAAGGCTCCATATAGGATGTCGACTTCTGAACTGAAAGAATTAAAAGTTTGTAGACACCCCATTTTTGACCGCCTTTAAGACTTGGACGCGACTGATGGTTTTGGAAGTTGTGCAGTGCAAAGGGTCGATTTCTTCGGCAAGAGGAGAGTCAAATCTCAACTTCGTACCCCTTTTTGGACCAAAACAATCTTGATCAAAAGATTTTAGACCTTAAACCTTCTCTTTCAAAACGTTTTTGAAATAAAATTTTTACAATGTTCCGAGGCTCGCATTTTGTCAAATGTTGCGCTTTTCGGTAAACCGAGCAAGGACAAAGTGGAAATGAATGAAAGAGAGATGAAATCTTTGAAATTTTTTTCAAAAACCTTGTCTAGGGGTTTGGAGTTGAAGAAAAAAGGAGAAGAGAAAGCAAAACTTGTTTGGGAGAAGTTCGGCATGAATCCGGATAGGACCAAATCTGCGCGGCTTCACCGAAACGGGCATAACTCTTTGCATAGGAGGAATTTTAATGCGACGTTGGCGCCATTGGAAACATAACTTCTGGGGCTTCAATGTGGCCACATGAAAAACCAGAAAATCAGATGGCCAACCACCTTTTTTTGTTCAAAAGTGGTTCAGCATGAATCCGGGAAGGAGAGAACATCTGCGCGGCTTCACCGAAACGGGCATAACTCTTTGTACAGGAGGAATTAAGATATGAGGCCACCACCGTTGGAAAGCTTAGTTCCGGGGCTTCATTTTTCACTCAAGAATATCCTAAGGACAAGTCCGGGTGGGGGAGATACGGTTGGTTGAAGTCCGTTTTCACCGAATCTGCGCGGCTTCACCAAAACTGACATAACTTTTTGCATAGGAGGAATTTTAATGCAAGGTTTGCGGCATTGGAAAGCTAACTTCAAGGGCTTCATGGAATACCAACTTTGGGGCTTGAACCTTTTGACCCCTGGTCGGCAGACTAGGGGGAAGTGGCCGGCCGGCCACTTGAACTGGCCGGCCTGCTTCTTGCTTTTTGCCCTCTCTGAATACTTTACAGTTGTGCCAGCTGGGGGCATTTGGTGCATCCTCCATACACGTGTATGGAGGATCTTTGAAGCTTCCAAGAGAAGCTTTGACCTCTCTTCTCTATAAGAGAGGCCCTCCTCTTCATATGAGAGGGTGGAACAAAATTGACTAAGGCATATCACCTCCCTCCTCCATTGTCACTACTCAAAGCTCCAAAACCTTGACTTTCTTGTTCCATTTGCACTACAACCCTTAGCACCACACCCCCATCATCCATTCCAGCACCTTGGAAGTCATTTGTAGAGGTTGAAAGCTCACCAACTTGGTCCAAAGCTGCTGGAGGTCGGCTCTTCAAGGGTAAGTGTCCATTTCTCTCAAACTTGTATTTTTTTGCATGATTGGTTAGCCTTATTTGCAAGCATTTTTGGGCTTCGACCCAAACTGTAAAGTGTCTTATTTTGATCCCCTCTTCAACTTTGTTTAAGGGCACTTTATTGTTTGAGGTCATTTACTTCCCCTTATCCTCTATTTCTCTTTTAGGGCTATTTTTGCATCCTATTTTAGCCTTACTTGTGAGCATTTTAGAGATTTTCTATAAACTGGAAAAAGTCTTGTTTTGACATCTTCTTCAAGTTTTATTAAGGTCCTATTTCTGTTTGGGGTCATCTTCCCCCTATGCATGCTTCATCTCTTCATGATTAAGGCTATGCATTAGAGCACTTGCATTGGCCATGGTTTGGCCTCTTAGCCACTGAAATCCAGTGGATTTTCAGTGGCTTTGATGCATTTTTGAGGGCCAAAATTAGAGGGGGGTGACCCCTTCTCTCCTTGTCTTGTTTGGTGGTCTTTTGGGCCTTCCAAAAGGGCATTATTTTGCATGCATTGAAGCCACTTTTTGGGCCCAATTTTGTGGGTTTTAAGGTCTGCCTTAGGTTTTTCCAGAGCCCTTTTGATCATATTTTATGTCCATAGTGCATGTGTAGAACAATTCCATTCAAGGCCTTTTGAGGGGGCTTTTCATCGTATGCTTCCTTGACTGATTTCAGGGTCAATTTTGTGAGTTTTAGGGCTTTCATAACTCATTTCCAGAGTTGGTTTGGTCATGCTAAGCGTCTATCTTATATGTGCTTAACAACCCCTTGAATGGCCTTCTAAAGAAGCCCCTCATTTTTGCATGCATTGGCGCATTTCAGTGATTATTTGGGCATATTTTGGCATGTTTTATTCACTGTTTTTGGCTGGTTTGATGAGTTCTCATACGCTTCATATACATGCCATGTAAACCATGCTTACTAGCCAATGTTGCATGCTATTTTAGTCCATCATGTTAGCATCTTTTGGCCATTCTTTAAACTGGAAATGTGCATGTTTTGGGATTGCCTTGGCTCTGTCTTTAGACTTCATGATCAAATAATGCTTCCTTTGTATACTTGTGGTTCAATGCATTGGACTAGTTTTGAGTTTCGGGACTTATTCCATGCATCAGGTGCCATATTTCCATGTTTCGGAACCATTTAGCATTATGTTTTAGTGCTGAAAATTACATGTTTAAATGCCATGCTTCATCCTTGCCATGTTTTGGTAGAATGGCATTCAATGCCTTACGTTCGGTCCTTGGTATGCGTGCATGTGTGCACGCATTTCGGTTATCTCATTTTCATCTAATGGCCACTGATGTGAGTGTGGCTGAGGTCCACTCATGTTGGTGTAAGTCCATTATGCATTGTGTATGTCTTTTCAATTCATAGCATTGTGTATGCTAGGTTGCTTGTTAGAGCTTTGTATATGCCATGTTACATCGAGCATTATGTATGCCATTTCATAGCATTGCGTATGCTAGGTTGTATGTTAGTCGCATTGTGTATGCCATCTCATTTGCATTGTGTTTGGGATAGGAGTTAGCCCAAGCACGGGAAACGGGGGACATTTCGTACTTCGAGTGACGGAACGTGTTTCAATTCCCGGTCGCCGACACTCCGGATTACCCATGATGGAGTTTAGGTCTTGTTGTGTTTTCATGTGCATTCATTTCATATTGAGTCGTGCAATTCGACTCCTCGGCCATCATGCATTGATATACGTGATTGGTGGCACGAGGATCGAGGACTACACTCCTTGAAGAGTAGTCATGCATACATATGTGAAATACTTTGCCATGCCCCTTTGTTGCTCTCTGTTGCAGTAAATCAGAAATCAGCGGCCTTCTGGAGCGTTGCGTAATATTCCGAAAACAATTGCAAACAGAGGCGAACCGGGGCATCGTAATGGATTTCTGCACAAGGCAACTCGAGTATGCATCATTCATCATTTGGAACAGAGCCGAGGCGGTCCATGGATTTGAATGCTAATTTACCTGTTTTCCTAGATTAATTTGTTAATTAATTAGGATTTTGTATTTATTCGGACTGTACTATTTATTCGGACTGTATATTATTTATTCGGACCCTCCGAGCGAGGGCACAATTGTAATAAGTGTGCGTGAGTGTGATGTATGTCTTCCAACCCCACGTCTTTCTTCCTTTTATTTACTAGCTTATGATGGTTAGATTAGGGCATGTTTCAATTAGCATACAGTATGATAGCATGTTTGTATCATTCATTTGTATTGCATGCACCGGGCTCGGCGCATCATACTAACTGCATTGTATTTCAATTCCGAGTTGAATATGTGCTAGTTGTAGCATTTCATATGCCATCTTTAGAATAGCCGAGCCTATCTTAGTTGCATTTTGCATGTGTTGTATTAGGCATTTCTGTATAGTTAGGATCATGTATGAATTTCTAACATAGCTTTTGTTTTGGCTTGGAGTACTCGGTAAGTGTTTATGCTTTAGCATCCTCGCATGCGTGTGAGTAACTGCCATGATAGCATGCTTACCATGAGGCTATTTGCTTATATGATATACCTGCCTGAATGCCTGTGGGTGAAGGTTGGGTTATTTGGATTGGAACAATTCATCAATTGTGAGTTTTAAGCCCACTAGATAGTGGCAAATCACTTTGTTTTCTAAGCCCACCTGAGGGTGGCAAATCCACATTTTAGCCTACTTGCGAGTAGCAAACCGTTTCCAAAACAAACATGAGATGTTTCGTTCCGATTCAGGCGATCCAGTCTATACTTGTATGCTGTGCGCATCACATAGTAAATCTAGGCTAATAACCGGAATAAGAACGCATAATGTTTTCAAAACTAGATATCATGGTTAGTAGAGGCCGATCTTTGATCAGGCGAGCGGGGATACTCACGAAGTGACCTTCTCCAATCGTACCCAAGTTCCCGAGCCGAGGCAACTTTGGTGATGACGGACACGTGGCCTTAGGCAACGAGTCAGGGTTTCCTAAATTTCTCAAAATAAAATATTTAGGTGGCGACTCTGTATCTGGCAAAGCAGTCCATGTTTGGCACTTTTTTCAAAAAATCTTTTTTTAAAAACGATTTGCTGGATTTGGACTCTTTGATGATTTCATCAGTCTTGCATTGCACTTTGCGAGATTAGATACAGGACCGTGACATTGAGTCCTGAACTGTAGTGAGCCCAATGAACAGAACGTGGGGGGAGGGTGGGGATTTCCTCCCGGGACGTTCGGGAACGTCTACAAAGTCCAACTTCAAGAACTCTTAGACAAGAAATTCATTCGCCTGAGTACTTCACCTTGGGGTGCTCCAGTGCTATTTGTCAAAAAGAAAGACGAATCTTTGAGGCTATGTATCGACTATCGGGAATTGAACAGAGTGACCATTAAGAATAAATATCCATTACCCCGAATAGATGATTTGTTCGACCAACTTTAAGGAGCCCAAGTGTTCTCTAAAATTGATCTTAGGTCCGGATATTATCAGTTAAAGGTTAAGGTAGAAGATGTAGAGAAAACCGCATTCAGGACTAGATATGGACACTACGAATTCTTGGTAATGCCTTTTGGGGTAACAAATGCACCTGCAGCTTTTATGGACCTAATGAATAGGGTTTTCAAACAATATCTCGATGAATTTATTGTTGTGTTTACTGATGATTTTTTGATGTATTCTAAAGACAAGAAAGAACATGGGAACCATCTGAGAACTACCTTCCAGATTTTGAGAGAAAATAACTTGTATGCCAAATTGTCCAAATGTGAATTCTGGCTTGACAGTGTAGCATTTTTGGGGCATGTAATCAATAAAGATGGTGTCTCTGTTGACCATTAGAAAATTGAAGCAATTGTGGATTGGCGTAGACCAACCAATGTAACAGGAGTTAGAAGTTTTCTGGGACTGGTTGGTTATTACAGAAGATTTGTGAAAGACTTCTCAAAGCTTGCAATGCCATTGACACAATTAACACAGAAGAATGTACAGTTTGATTGGGATGGTCAGCGTAAATCAGCCTTTCAAGAATTGAAACCAGACTGGCGATTGCACCAATCTAAACTTTACCTAATGGTACTGATGGGTTTCAAATTTATAGTGATGCTTCGTATATAGGGTTGGGCTGTGTACTGATGCAAAATGGGAAGGTAATTGCCTATGCTTCTCGACAGCTCTATCCTCATGAAAAGAATTATTCGACCCATGATCTTGAACTGACAGCTGTGGTGTTTGCCTTGAAAATCTGGCGTCACTACTTATATGGGGTAACTTGTGAAGTATTTACTGATCATAAAAGCTTGAAATATTTCTTTACCCAAAACGAATTGAACATGAGACAGAGGCGATGGTTAGAGCTAATCAAAGATTATGATTTGCAGATTTTGTATCATCTAGGGAAAGCTAATAACGTAGCAGATGCTTTGAGCCGAAAATCAATGGGATTCTGTCATGTTTGCTTACCAGCTAGAAAGAATTGTTATATGACTTGGAAAGGAATGAGATTGAGATTGTGATACGTGAACAGGGCGGAATACTAGCCACTATTTCCGCTCAACCTGCAATCGTTGAAAAGATCAAAGAGAAGCAACTTGAAGATGAATACTTGAAAAAGGTTGTAGAAGAATTTGATTCAAAACCGAGACCAGGGTTCGCATTTGAGAAAAATGTGCTAAAATTTTAGAATCGTCTTTGTGTACCTAATTGTTATGACTTGAGAAAACGTGTTATGTCTGAAGCCCACAATACTAAATTTGCTATGCATCCAGGGAATATAAAGATGTACCACAACTTGAAACAAAATTTATGGTGGTGTAGACGTCCCCGAACGTCCCGGGAAAATCCCCTTTTATCCATTGGGCTTACTACAGTTTGGACTCGATGTCACGGTTCTTAATCTGATCTCGCAAAGTGCAATACGAGATTGATAAATCACCAAAGAGTCCAAATTCGGCAAATCGTTTTGAAAAATTGATTTTTAGAAAGAAGTGTCAAACATGGACTGCTTTGCCAGATACAGAGTCGCCACCTAAATATTTTATTTTTAGGGAATTTAGGAAACCCTGACTCGTGCCTAAGGCCATGTGTTCGTCATCACCAAAGTTGCCTCGGCTCGGGAACTTGGGTATGATTGGGGAAGGTCATGCAATGAGCACCCCTGCTCGGCCGATTAAAAATCGGCTACTACTAAACACGATATCTTGTTTTTAAAAACATATGTGCTCTTATTCGGGGTTACTAGCCTAGAATTGCTACATGATGCGCACAGCATACAAGTATAGACTGGATCGTCTAAGTTGGAACAAAACATCTCATGTTTGTTTTTGAAAGCAGTTTACTACTCGCAAGTAGGCTAAAATGTGGATTTTGCTACCCTCAAGTGGGCTTAGAAACATGGTGATTTGCCACTCTCAAGTGGGCTTAAAACTCGCAATCGATGAATTGTTCCAATTTAAATAATCCAACCTTCACCCACAGGCATTTAGGCAGGTATATCACATAAGCAGTTAGCCTCATGGCAAGCATGCTATCATGGCAGTCACTCACACACATGCAAGGATGCTAAAGCATAAACACCCACCGAGTACTCCAAGCCAAAACAGAAACTAGTTAGTAATTAATGCATGATCCTAGTTCATGTTAAGATGGCTAATGCAACACAAGCAAAATGCAACTAAGATAGGCTCGACTATTCTAAGATGGCATATGAGATGCTACAGATAACATGTATTTAACTTGAAATTGAAATACAATGCAGTTAGTATGATGCGCCGAGCCCGGTGTATGCAAGACAGATGAATGAATGCAAACATGCGAAGCATAAGGATGCTAATTGAAACATGCCCTAAAACTAACCATCGTAAGCTGGTAAATAAAAGGGAGAAAGACGTGGGGTTAGAAGACATGCAGCACACATGCACACTTATTACAAAATTCGCCCTCTCACGGAGGGTCCGAATAAATAATACAAAACCAACTAGCTAACCTAAGCTAATCTAATTAAACTAGTTATTACACAACGAAATGAATAATAAGCTACAGCTAATTATTACACAATATTAACTAAGTAAGCAATCTAAATGAGCATACAAACTGAATGAATGTGGGCTGCCTTTGCTCCGCCTTGGATGATGAAGGATGCATGCATGCCTGAATTGCCCTGCTCGGAAATCCATCGCGACGCCCCAACTCGCCTTTGTTTGCAATTGATCTCAGAAACTTGCACAAAGCTCCAGAGAGATGAAACTCCACCCCGAGAATCTGTGGGAAGGCTGCCGACCAGCTTATAGGCATGGGAGACCAACTACTGACCACCTTTTGTGGTGGAAACCAAAAAAAGTGGTCGGCCTGCCAGTAAATCTGGTCGGCTGACCAGTTTCCTCTCCTGGTTTCTAGTTTTTTGCAACAAAGGGAAAGAGAGAGGCACGACAAAGTATTTGCAACACATGTGTGCACGACCACTCTCTCCGTCATTGTATAAGCTCAAGGAAGCGTAGTCCTTGACCCTCGGGCCACCAATCACGCATTTCGATGCATGATGGCCGAAGAGCCAAATTGCATGACTCAATGTGAAATGAATGCATATACAAGCACCTAAAGCCAACAACTCCATCATGGGTAGTCAAGAATGTCGGCGACCGGGAATCGAGGCACGTTTCGTCACTTTGAGTATGAGATGTCCCTCGTTTCCTATGTTCAGACTAACTCCTATCCCAAACACAATGCAACAACCATGGCATGCACAAATGCAACTCTAGCATGCAATCCTAATGCAATGCAACTAAGTGATGCAAACATGCAAGGGATAACATGCAAACATGCAACTAGCATACACAATGCTATAAGCTACATGGCATGCACAATGCTCATGACACTAGCATACACAATGCACATGGAACTAATATACACAATGAGATGAACAAGGCATGCACAATGCAATGATCAATCATGTGACAACGTGACATACTCAATGCTATGAACTACAATGGCATACTCGATGCAAAATGGACTTAAACCAAAATGGATGGGCCTTAGCCACATCCAAATCAGTGGCCAAAGATGATGAAAACAAGGCTCCAAAACTCATGCAAACATGCCCAATGCAATGGCCCCAAGCCTAAGGCATAAAACACAACTTTCCAAACGCATTGAAAAGGGTGAAATATAGAGTGCAAGGACACATGTTCCAACTCTGAAATGGCATATAAAATGACTCCAAATGATGTAAATAACTCACACAATGCATGTTGAATGGCTCAAGCACCGAAACTAGTGAAGTGTATTACACTATAGGCACGCAAGGCAATTCTCAAATGGCCAAACCAACTCCAAACAGACCCTATGCAGGCCAGAATAGGAGCAAAAGAGAACTAAGATGACGGCTTGAAAGGCACAAAAATGAAGCTCATGCAATGGCTCACAAATGGGGTATAATGATGCAACTCTCAAGCACATTGAAAGAGTGACAAACATGAGAACATGGCCAAGAAATAAGCTCTGAAATAATATTCCTCATCATGCCAAAACATGCAAATACCTCAAGTTAATCATGCAAGGGACCTCAAAAACTCAAAGCTAGGCAAGGCTATTACACAACAAGCATGCATGGCAAGCATCATTCGACCAAGAGGCCTCAAAACAGAGCTAAGGCAGCCCAAAATATGAACAAAATCAGTTTGGATCATGGCCAAAATATGCTAGAATAGAGGGCCAAAACATCATGCATTTCAAGCTAGTAAACATGATTTACACTACAAGCATATGAAGCATATGAGAGGCTACCAAACTAGCCAAAAACAGAATCATGGCATGCCAAATGATGGCCAAAAATCCACTCAGACATGACCAATACATGCAAGAATGAGGTGCTACTTTGATAAGCCACAAAAGGGATTACTCTACACATGCAAGAGGCAAACCCAAGGTGACCAAACCAGCCATAGATAGAGTCTAGGCAGGCCCTAAAAGTCACCAAAAAGTTCCTAAACCAAGCCTTGAAAGTATGAAAACATATGCTCCTTTGATAGGCCAAAAATGCAAGCAAACAAGACCAAAAGAGAGAGGGTCACCCCTCTCTGATTTAGGGCCTCAAAACCACATGCCAACCACTGAAAATCCACTGGATTTTAGTGGCTAAAAGGCCATGCAAGGATTTACTCAAAGGCTTTATGGCATGGCGCAAAACAAGGCCAAATAGGGCATGTAAGAGGTAAGATGACCCTCAACACCGAAAGGGCCTCAAATAAACATGAAAAACACTTAAATATGGAGCTTTTTTTTTAGTTGACAACAAAGCTCAAATAAGCATGCAAGTATGGCTAAGAGAATGATCAAGACAAAGCTTAAAAGAAGGGAAAAGAGATTACCCTTGAAGCTCAGCAAAACCAGCAAGTTTCTCAACCAAAAAACAGCTTTTTAGCCTCCAAAAAAAAATCCTCTAGGAACCTCAGTTCAATGGTAAGGATGTATGGTTAAGGGTTGAGGTGCTAAAGTGATGAATAACCGACTCTTTTGATCCAAAATATAGAGATATAGGGGGAAGTATATACTTGAACCTTAGGAAATTTTCAGAACCTCAACCAAGGAGAGGGAGGCCCTCTCTTATAGAAGAAACAAAGGGTTCAAGCTTCTTGGAGAAGCTAAACTTGGATGCAATCTCTCCATACACGTGTATGGAGGATACAGTCTGTGCCCTCTAGCTGGCATAGCCGGCATCCATTCAGTCAGACAAAATAGGAGGAAATCTGCCGACTAGAAAAGGTGGTCGGCCTGCTACTTTTAGTGGTCGGCCGACCACCCAAAGTGGTTTCCCAAAACAAAAAGTGGTCAGACAGGGGAAATGGTGGTCTCCACATTGAAAGCAAGCCAATGGTGTGGTGGGAAACCAGAAAATGTGGCCCAAAGACCAAGAAAACCAGTTTTCCGACCAGAAAATCGGCTGACGGGGAGAAAAGTGGTTTCCAAGTATAAAAGCTGGTCTCCTACCCTTGTACCACTCCCCAAACAAGGAAAGTAAGGTTTGTACCCAAGACAAACCAAAATGGGTGCAAAACGAGGGTTCAGGAGGCGAGACGCGCGGTAGGGAGCCCTGAAAACCAGCTGCCGAGCATCGAACGTGGTGAATGACCACAAAAATGGTCTCCCGGGCCACAATGTCCCCTTAGACAGAGGAAACGAGGTGTGTTCCAAAAACTGTGCCAAACGGAGAATGTTAAGCGGTCTCGAGCCGAGACGCACGACCGACGGCTCCGAAAATCGGAAACTAGTCTCCAAATGGGAACAATAGCCTACGACCACTGAGAGATGGTCTACAAGACTTCTCCCTCCCTCCGAGAAGAGAAAACAAAACTTGGTCCGTGGACCGAGTCAAAGTACAATGGGTCTCGAGGTCCGAAGGCGAGGCTCTCAGCCAAGAACTCCAAAACCTCGAAACGAGCACAACATGCACTATCACCGAGCGCTCAATCGGTGACGTCTGAGTCTTAAGGTCGGTCAAAAATGGGGTGTCTACAGGTGGCCTGGAATGAAAAAGTGTATTACGGATTTTGTGGCTAGATGTTTACATTGTCAACAAGTTAAAGCTGAACATCAACGACCCGCTGGTTTGCTACAGCCGTTTCCAATATCGGAATGGAAATGGGAGCACATTACCATGGATTTCATTGTGGGATTTCCTTGCTCTTCTCAAGGTATGGATTTTATCTGGGTTATATTTGATCGTTTGACTAAGTTTGCTCATTTTCTGCCTGTCAAAACTATTTATAATGCGGACAAGTTGGCTAACATGTATGTGAACGAAATTGTGAGATTTCATGGTGTACCAGTATCTATTGTATCTGACAGAGATTCGAAGTTTACATCGAGATTCTGGCAAAGTTTACAACAGGCTTTGGGGACAGAACTGAGATTAAGTAGCACCTATCACCCACAGACAAATGGTCAAACTGAACGAACCAACCAAACCTTGGAAGATATGCTCAGAATGTGTGTGTTAGATTTCCAAGGAAATTGGGAAACTTACTTGCCATTGGCTGAGTTTGTGTATAACAACAGTTACCATTCAAGCATTAGGATGGCTCCTTATGAAGCTTTGTATGGAAGAAAATGCCGATCTCCGATATGTTGGGCCGAAGTAGGCGACAGACCATTGTTGGGACCAGAACTTATGCAAGAAACCACTAAAAATGTGAAGCTGATTCAACAAAGGCTGAAAACTGCTCAAAGCCGGCAAAAGAGTTATGCTGATGTTCGAAGAAGGGACAGAGAATATGAAGTTGGGGATCACGTATTCATAAAAGTGACTCCTATGAAAGGACAAACATGGTTTGGTGTTAAGGAAAAATTAGCACTGAGATATGTTAGGCCATATGAGATCCTTGAAAAAATCAACCCAGTAATGTATCGAGTGGCCTTACCTCCGGTAATGGAGCATATGCACAATGTTTTTCATGTCTCTATGCTTCGAGGGTATTTAAGGGATTCCCTACATGTAATCGAGCCAACTCATGTGCTTTTAAAAGATGACTATACCTACGAAGAGCGACCAATTCAAATTGTTAACTGAAGAATCAAAAGATTAAGAAACAAAGAAATCCCATTAGTGAAGGTTGATTGGCAGAATAATGGGGAAACCTATGCAACCTGGGAAACAGAAGAAGACATGATGAAAAGATATCCTGAGTTGTTCCCTTTGAATCTAGTGTTCTTTCAAAATGAAGGTAATTTGAGTTTGGAGGACCAAACTCTTTTAAGGGGGGAAGACTGTAACAACCTGTAGACGTCCCCGAACGTCCCGGGAGGATGAATCCCGTTTTGTTCATATGGGCTCACTACAGTTCAGGACTCAAAATGTCATGGTCCTGTATCTAATCTCGCAGAGTGCAATGCAAGACCGATGGATCATCAAAGAGTCCAAATCCGGCAAATCGTTTTTTGAAAATAGATTTTTTTTTGAAAGAAGTGCCAAACATGGATTGCTTTGTCAAGTACAGAGTCGCCACCTAAATATTTCATTTTGGGGAATTTAAGAAACCCTGACTCGTTTGCCTAAGGCCACGTGTCCGTCATCACCAAAGTTGCCTCGGCTCGGGAACTTGGGTACGATTGGGGAAGGTCACTTCGTGAGCACCCCCGCTCGCCCGATCAAAGATCGGCCTCTACTAACCATGATATCGAGTTTTGAAAACAATATGTGCTCTTATTCCGGTTATTAGCCTAGATTTACTACGTGATGCACACAGCATACAAGTATAGAGTGGATCCCCTGAATTGGAACAAAACATCTCATGTTTGCTTTTGAAATGGCTTGCTACTCGTAAGTAGGCTAAAATGCAAATTTGCCACCCTCAGGTGGGCTTAGAAAATAAGATGGTTTGCCACTCTCAAGTGGGCTTAAAACTCACAGTCAATGCATTATTCCAATTCAGATAATCCAACCTTCACCCACAGGCATTCAGGCAGGTATATCACATAAGCAGTTAGCCTCATGATAAACATGCTATCATGGCAGTCACTCACACGCATGCAAGGATGCTAAAGCATAAACACTTACCGAGTACTCCAAGCCAAAACAGAAGCTATGTTAGAAATCTATGCATGATCCTAACTTTGCTGAGATGCCTAATGCAATACATGCAGGAATGCAACTACAATAGGCTCGGCTATTCTAAAGATGGCATGTGAAATGCTACAACTAACAAGTATTCAACTCGGAAATGAAATATAATGCAGTTAGTATGATGCGCCGAACCTTGTGCATGCAAGACAAATGAATGAATGCAAACATGCTATCATAAGTATGCAAATTGAAACATGCCCTAAACTAACCATCATAAGCTGGTAAATAAAAGGGAGAAAGAAGTGGGGTTGGAAGACATACATCACACTCACGCACACTTATTACAACATTGCCCTCGCTCGGAGGGTCCAAATAAGTATTACACAACCAAAATGGATAATAACTCACAACTAATTATTACATAATTCTAGCTAATTAACAAATCAACTAAGTAAGCAATAAACTAGCATGCAAACTATGTAGAATGGACTGCCTCGGCTCTGTTTTGGATGACAATGGATGCATGCATGCTCGAGTCGCCTTGTCGGGAAATTCCATCGGGATGCCTCGTCTCGCCTTTGTTTGCAATTGATTTCTGAAAGTTGTACAAGGCTCCAGAAGGCTGAAACTCCACCCTGGGAGGACTGCCGACCAGCTATTGGCTTGGGAAACACCTGCCGACCACCCTTTGTGTTGGATACCAAAAAAAGGTGGTCGGCCTGCCAGAAAACCTGGTCGGCCGACCACTTTCTGCCCCTGGATCCTGGTTTTTTGCAACACAAAGCAAGAGAGAGGCGGCAAGGTATTTTCAACAAATGTGTGCACGACCACACTCCCCGTCCTTGCATAAGCTCTAGGGAGCGTAGCCCTCGATCCTCAGGCTACCAACCACGCATCTCGATGCATGATGGCCAAGGGACCGAATTGCACGACTTGATATGGAATGAATGCACAAATGAACACGACAAGGCCTCGACTCCATCGTGTGTAATCCGGAGTGTCAGCAACTGGGAATTGAGACACGTTTCGTCACTTTGAGTATGAAACGCGCCTTATTTCCTTTGTTTGGACTAACCCTACTCCAAACACAATGCAATGGGATGGCATACACAATGCGACTAACGTGCAACCCTAAATGCAATGCAAGCTAATCATGCTGGCATGCGAGGGATGATATGCACACATGCAACTAGCATATACAATGCTAACACTACATGGCATGCATAATGCTCATGAACTAAATGCGACTAACAACCTATGGCATACTCGATGCGACTAACAACCTAGCATACACAATACGAGGAATGACATGGCATACACAATGCTAACAACATAACATGCATAACACATTGCAACATGGCATACACAATGCAAGGTGGACTTAAACCAATATGAGTGGACCTCAGCCACACTCAAATCAGTGGCCATATGATGGAAATGAGACAACCGAAACACATGCAAACATGCACGATGCAAGGGACCGATCCTAAGGCATCAAATGCCACTCTACCAAAGCATGGTAAAGGATGAAACATGGCATAAAATGACATACGACACAGCTTTGAAATGGCATAAAATATGGTCCCGAAACATGCAAATATGGCACACAATGCAAGCTAGGGGGCCCGGGTACCGAAACTAGTGAAGTGCGTTACACTAGAGGTACCCAAAGCAATGCACCAAAGGCAAAACCAACCCCAAAAAGACCCTAGGCAGGTCTGAAATAGTGGGGAAATGGCCTAAAATGATGGCTCGGAATGCAACGAAATGGAGCTCATTCAATGGTCCGAAAACAAGGCATACAAGTCTGACTCTCAAACACATTTAAAGAGTACAAAGCATGGCAATATGGCATTCAAACAAGCTTTGAAATATGATGTATAATGAGCCCAAAATAGGAACACACCTCAGTATATGCATGGAATGAATCTCGAAACTCAAAGTTAAGCATGGGTATTGAACTACAAGCATGCAAAACCAATATAATTCAACCATGAGACCTAAAAATAGAGCTAGGGAAGTCCAAAATAAGCACAATATCAGTTTAAGGCATGGCCAAAAAGTGTTAAAATCAAGGGTCAACAAAGCATGCAAAGAAAGCTAGTGAACCATGAGTTACATTACAACTATATGGAGCATATGAAGGCTCACCAAACCAACCAAAAACAGAAGTATGCCACGTCAAAATATGCCCAAATAACCACTGAAACTCAGTCAATGCATGCAAGAATGATGGGCTCCTTTGAAAGGCCAATAAGGGGGTTGTTCTACACATGCATGATGGACACACACAATGGAAAAACCATCTCTGGAAAGAGATTCTAAGGCTCCTAAAACCCACTAAAAAGAGCCTGAAAGGGGTCTAGGAAACATGCAAATAAAGGCCCCTTTGAAAGGCCTTGAATGAGATTGTTCTACACATGCATCAAAGACACAAAATATGGCCAAAACGGCTCTGGACAGAGTCAAGGCAGACCTTGAAACTCACAAATAATGTCTTGAAACAAGACTTCTCAACATGAAAAATGAAGCTCCTTTGGAAGGCCAACAAGGCTAGTAAAGAGAACAAGGGGTGAGAGGCTCACCCCTCTCTGATTTTAGGGCTCGAAAACAAATCTAAGCCACTAAAAATCCACTGGATTTCAGTGGCTAAAAGGCCAAACCGAGGCCAATGCAAATGCTCAAGTGCATGGCTCAAAGCATGAGGAAATGAAGCATGAAAGGGGGTAGATGACCCCGAACAGAAAAAGTATCTTAAACAAATATGTTTATAAACTCAAAAAAAAACTTTTTCCAGTTTATGTCGAGGTCCAAAAATGCTTGCAAGTATGGCTAAGCAATGAAGCAAAATAATGCAAAAAAAGGAAAAATAGAGGCTTACACTTGTAGAGCCGACCCTTAGCAACTTCTAGACCAAGGTAATGAGCCTTCAACCTCTGCAAATCAGTTCCAAGGTGCTTGGATGGATGGTGGAGGTGTTGTGCTAGGAGGTGTAGTGCAAATGACCAAGAATAATGGAGTTTTGGAGCTTGGAAGAGAGAGATATGGAGGGAAGTGTATGTATGCTCTAACCAAAAGGTTCAACCCCAGCAATGGAAGAGGAGGCCTCCCTTTATAGAGAAGAGAGGCCAAAGTTTCTCTAAGAAGCTTCAAACTAAGTTCAAAGATCCTCTATACACGTGTATGGAGGATCACTTCTGAGGCTTCTAGCTGGCACAACTGGCTTACACTCAATGAGACCAAAAAGCAAGAAGCAGGCCGACCAGTTAAGGTGGTCGGCCGGCCACTCCCTCTGGTTGGCCGACCAGGGGTCAAAAGGGTCAAGTTGAAAAGGTGGTCGGCCATACCAGATTGGTGGCCTCCCAGATGAGTACAACACAGCTGTATGGTAGGAGACCAGAAATTGTGGCCCAGGAGAGAGGAAAACCAGCTTTCTAGCAAGGTTCAAAAGGGTTAGAAAGAAAAGCTGGTCAGCCTACCCATATTGGTGGCCTCCCAGATAAGTACAACACAATGGTGGTATGGGAGACCAGAAATTATGGCCCAAAAGTGAGGGAGACCAGTTTCTCGACAAGAAAACTGGCTGGAGGAGAGAGAAAAGTGGTCTCTGAAGAGAAAGGTGGTCTTCAAGAATAAAAGGTGGTCTCCCACCCTTGTACCACCTTCCTACCAATGAAATTAGGGTCCGTGCCAAAAATGGACCAAGACGGATGCAAAACGAAGGTTCGGGGGCCAAAACGCACGGCCGGAGGCCCCGAAAACAGGCTGTTAAGCACCGGAGGTGGCGCGCGACCACGAAGGTGACCTTCCGGGCCACAGTGTCCCTTTAAAGAGAGGAAACAAGGTGTGTGCCAAAAACCGGAGCAAACGGAGGTAGTTAAGCGGTCCCGAACCGAGGCACACGGCCGATGGCTTCGAAAATCGAAAACTGGGCTCCAAACGGAAAAAATGGCCTACGATCACGAAATGTAGCCTACGGCCACTGAGAGATGGTCTACAAGACCTCTCCCTCCCTTTGGACAGAGAAAACAGAGAAAACAGGACCTGGTTCGTAAACCGAGGCAAAGAACAAAAGAGCCCCGAAGTCTGGAGGCAAGGCTCACAGTCGAGACTCTGCAACCTCAGAACGAGCACAATATGCGTCATCACTGAGCGCTCAACCGGTGACGTCTGAGTTTTAAGGTCGGTCAAAAATACGGTGTCTACACAACCTCGACCCATGATTAACACTAATCCATGTTTAAGTATGCAAATAAGTAATTAAGATGAAATCTTGAGTCAATTATATGTGTATTACATTATTTTGTGCTTATATCTGTTTGACGTAGAAAGATCTGTTCATGTTTTAGTTTTGATTTGCGAATTGAAAGCCTTATCGGCATTCGACTCAGAAATTGACTTGATTTATGTGTTAATTAGGATTTATAGGATTTTATGGTAAGTTTAATTAAAAGTCGATTTAGAACGATTAAATTAGAATAAATAATGCTAATTAATTCAGCTTAAGTTATTTACATGTATGCCATTGAGTGGGCTTTTACAAGACCATTTTACACCTTCTACATGTTTTGACACCATCAATTTCCATTTTCTTGCACAAAACATGAAAGGGAAAGAGAGTAGGGAGATTTGGTCCAAGACTTGAGAATTTGAGCTCAAACCAAAAGAAGTGCTAGGAATTGTTGTCAATTGAAGAAGATTTGAGGATCTCAACTTCAACTATTGTAGATTCAAGCCTATAGGTAAGGGACTAAACTCTTAATTGAGTAATTGAATTAGATTCTACAAGATCACTAGTGGATTAAGTGAATTCATGAGGGAATTGCATTAGAATTGAGAAGAATTAGGCCATACCATGCATGCATGTTCATTTCTTCACAAATTAAGCATGATTTCAAAGAATTCTTTCATGCATGTGTTCATCTCACTTATATTTTGGGAAATCATCATGTTTTCTATCAAGTTGCCAAGTTTGATCATGTTTTGAAGAGGTTAGGTTTAAGAAAATTCATGCATGTTGTGTTCTTGAAACATTCATAAAGTTTATGTTGGAATTTTGTACAAATGTCATACTTTTGGGCCTTGATTTCATGAAATGATCTTTAAAACATGATGTTTTGTGAGTTTTTAAATGTTTTCTAGAATTTTGGCCCAAGAGGATGAGTTTTGGGGTGTTGAGTTTATGTTTTGAAGCTTGGGAGCAAATCTGGAAAACCCAGAATTTTGCTTCCACGCTCGAGCAACAAAGGGCTGGCTCGAGCGTAAATTTCAAGCTCTCAAAAATTTGCGCGTGTAGAAGCATGCTCGAGCGACAAAACTTGCACTCGAGCGAGGACCTGTGTCTCATGCTCGAGCGAGTGTCGAGCAGAGATTTCATGCAACCAGAACTTTTTCACATTTTGCAGACCACTCGAGCGAAGGAGTCTACGCTCGAGAGACCACTCACATTTGGCATGTCCGTTTGAGCGAAGAAAGCCACGCTCGAGTGAGACCTTTGTTTCAGCCAAAATTTGGCTAAGTATTTCAAGTATATTTTTGCATCCTCATTCAATCCTAGGCATTCCTAGGTTATGATTAAGACTCCATAATGAGGTTAAAGGTTAGAAACACACTAAGAACAACGAAATAAGTTGTGTTCAATCCAAGCATGTGTATTCAACGTATGTATCTATCATGCTATGTAGGTCACGCGCCTCAAGACAAGTGAACTGCCCACTTTGCCATCTAATTGGAGGTACCAATTATCTGTGAGTAATAACTCTATAAAGTTATGTTAGCCTTAATTATTTTCCGATGATATGAAATGATCAGTTTTTTGAAAGGCTATGTTTTGTATGAATGAATGATTGTCCAATTTTCTTTGAAACATAATTGTGGTATCCTAGCCCGGGGGTTTATACCGTGGCCCAGGCCCTTGCCCGGGGGAAACAATACCGTGGCCAATGTATAAGATATGTTACTCGGTACCGGAGGTTCCTTCATGGAACTTAATAAGCTTGACCCAAGAGACGTGTTTGTGCTAATGGATGTACCACACATGATTTGAATATGGACAAGATTATGATTTAGTTCTGTTATCTGATTATGATTCTGTTTGCTGTGAGATTTGAGTTATGTTATGGGCATCATTCATTAAAGTTTTTACTCTGTTATTATTCACTGGGCTATAGCTCACTATTTATATTATGTATGTAGGTGAGCAGGCATGTGACCAGGCCCAGAGTTGATGGCCTATGTTCTCTTTTTGTCAGCCAACCTTTGTGCCTCCCGAGAAGGTTCCAAATGAAGTCAAGATTTGTGGTTGTTTTTGTATAATCATGTTAGACTTTGTTTGTTGTTAAGTTTTGGACAAGATGCCTGTTAATACACTACTAGAAGTGTTATGTAAAGGTTATGTTTCTCAACACCACTCATATGTTCATAAAAGTTTTAAATGATGCGTATCATGTACGTCTTTACGGCTCAATGGACTGTATTTATATATTGTATATTTGCTTCCGCAGCTCCTAACTTTATGTTAATCAGTTAAGAGGCCTTTGGTAATCCAAGGATTACTGGCCAGTTACGATACAAAACCCATGGGGGCGGGTTTGGGTCGTGACACTAATTCACAAATTCTCTGAGCCCTATCTATGCAAAATGGTTAAAGGCATACCTAAGAATCATGGACACAAACACATGACACAGACATGCAAGCTTTTAAAAAATGCAGGACACGACACGTTGGGAGGATACGTACAGAACATATAATTTCATATATTTATTACATGCTATATTTTTAAACATTTAATATTTATTTTATGTCAAATATAAATTTTATTAATTTATCAACCTTAGGTATGCTTTGGAAAAAGTTGGTCCCTAGCATGTCCTCTCAGCATGTTCGCAACGCGTCACAACGTGTCCGACTCTCTCTTGCGGGTTCATGTTTGACACTTGTACGCCACCTCCAGAGAGGTGCCCGTGCTTCTAAGATGCATACTACCCCTAGAGAGGAAAATAAGGAAAAAGCTCTGTGAACCTTTCATTGCCATTTAGTAATGTGCCTGCGCGGGCTTATGATTAATGAAACGTCGCTATTGCGGTTTTTATTGTAAATTGTTTACAAATTTTTTTGTACAACTCATTGGCATTGCATTAAAGATGGGGAATGGCCTTACAAATGAAACATGACATATTTTATTAATTACTTAGAAAATTTTCAATTACAAATACATTAGTTAAATTCTCCAGTACATAGTGTCTCTAACTCACTCACCTACCCTTGGTCAACAGGCCACCCAAGTCTAAAGTCTCCCCATCATTACTCACAAACTGAGCCTTGATAGCTCTCTTCTCCCTCAAATTTAGGCTTTTGATTCTGCTTCAGTCATAGCCTTGCCAGCTCTAAGTCTAGCATGACCTTTTTCACCACCAACTTAGACTCTTTCACTATTAGCTTAGATTTTGCCACTACCATTGAAGACAATGCCAAGGCTTTGTCCACCTCTTCCAGCTCAGCTTGAATATATTGATTCTTTACCTACTTCTCCAATCAAGACAAACTCTCTCCAAATCAACCCACTTCGAGCGTATACCTTGAAACTCTACCAAAGCATCATGAGCAGTCTCAAAGACTTCAAAAGAAGTTTCCTGCAAAGAAAGCTGACCAAACCCTTGAAGCATCGTGTAGAAGGTGTCTAGCAAATAGAGCCTTGGAAACAAGGTCTCCAATTGCATGAAGGTGGTTAGCTTGTGTTGCAGGATAGAGAATAACCTTGGCATAAAGTCATCTTGCACTCCAACAAACAACCTTGTGGGATTAAGTACCTTCTCCTTGCCATCAGATCGCCTCAAAGATACACATCCATTAGCAAGGCGAGTGGTCGTGAAATCCCCATCAGTGGTAGGCAAGCAACGCATCTGACTGTCATTGCCAACGCTACCACTCACACAAATAGAGAACTTGTTGGGACACTAGTTGCAGGCAAGTGACTAGTCGGCCCACTGAGTTCTCTGATTTAGGATTATGCATTTGTGTCATTTTGGTTCGAGTTATTGCTAAACCTAGAACCAACCCAATCATGGCCGATTCTAGGGTTTTGGACCTAGGACTGAACCAATCATGCATCGTACCAAACCAAACCAAACTAAGCCTTGTGTTCCAAATCAAGTGGGGTTGGATACATTAATCATTTTTTGCCATTCAACTCTATTAAGGGCTATAAGAATAAAATATTGTTTTAAAATTTAATACAAGTCAACAGCCACAAATAGTCATGTTATGTTTAGTAGATTATACAAAAAGTTTATGTGAATAATCCAATGTGTAAAAATAATTACCCATGTTATGTTAACACTTAATAGGCCAACATGGAATGAGTTGTTTAGATGAAGATTGGAAATGAATTCTAATGTGCCCTAACTTTCATCTCATATATGAAATGATCAGATGAAAGTCCACCTTAGTATTTGCTATATAGTGACATGAAGATATGCGAACATAAATACTATACAATATATATAGGTTCGGGTCTTGGGTTGGTTCGATTTAGGCATGACCTAAATTGAGACGAAACCAATCCTATCGGGTTGATATTTTAAGACCCAAAACCAAACCATTGTAATGAAAAAACCAATCCAACCCATAGAGGTGAGGTTGGTTTGGTTTTTTAGTTTCCTCTGTATTTGTGCACCCCTTCTTTGTTTACAATATAGTAGGTACAAAAAGCACCTGGTCTCCATGTCACGTCTGATCTGCGCTACAATTTGGCATCACTGCTCAGTCTCTCACTGACTATGCAGAACGGGGTCAGTAGAAGCATCATGACCAGCCTCAGAAACAGAGTGCACTACATCAACCTGGGCCTTTGTCTGCTCGAGTATCTTGACTTGGGTCTATATCTGCTCAGATATCTTATCCTGGGTGTTTGTCTGCTCAGGCAACACCATATCAACCTGGTTCCCCAAAAATGCTAAACGGTAAGTAGTTGCATATACATGCCTAGTCGCAGAAAGAGGCATGTCAACTGGGATCTCCATTACCTCTAATTCTCTCCCTGACCTTGACTCATCCACGATCATTGTACCAGAATAATGTTGTTTGCCACCATCATTATCTTCCATAAATAGACAAGTAGCAAAATCTAACTTGACCTTTCTCTTTAATTGATGGAACAGAGGCAAACCACTATTCTCAGATAACCAATCCATAGCAGCGTCCTTCTGACGAGTAAAAGGAGTTTCAAATACATCCAACCCCTCTAAAGTATTCTGAGGAATAAGAAGACCATCGGGTCCCTGCTCAAAAGAACTCCCATCATCAATAAGCCTCAAAGGAGCCTTCAATAGCACCACTCTTGTTTTGCAACTGCTCTCCACTCCCAGACCAAAAGAAATATTTAGTGCAAAGTGATTGATACAACTCTTGAAATAAACTATTGAGCCCAGGTCACCTTGGTTTTCAAAAATGAATAGGCCTCAGTTGAACCCAAAACCCTTTTCTTTCGAGCATCTCCTATGTTCGTAATTGAGTCCATGCCACTTTTCTTTAATGCAACTCTTATGGCCTTGGTTGCATCCAAACCTCTTTTCTTTTGCGCAACTCGTACCATGCCATTGGTGGGTGCCAATACCTTGTGTATGTTGGATAAAAGAGTGGCGTAGCCTTTTAATTGAAAAATACATAATAGGGATACACATTTTTATCTGTAAATGCTGAGTACATAGTAAACATATATAGAAAATTGAGAATTGAATGAACAGATAGAGCGCATACCAGTTCTGATTATTGGGTTGAAATTTTAATTTTTAATAATTTCCTTAGAACGCAATAATGGGGAAAAAAATATTATTAGAGATGGCTGGGTTATTGGACATAAACTGATTATTTTTTTACACTACGTTTTCTTTCCAATGGTAGGGGTAGATGCTGACTTGCTCGATGCACCTGTTGATCCACCAGTGCTTGGTATGAACTGGAATTTTTTAAGTTGTAGTCAATTGAGTACAAGTTCTGATCAATGCAGACAAAATTAAATAATTACACCTATAATTTCTTTCCATATAGCATTATGCAATGACACAAATATTTTTGAATGATGAGCAAAACATGAATTATTGCACCCCCCTCACAACTTGTGGTTTACTAGATGGAAACTGATTATTTTCTTAACAAAAATTTTTTTTTTCTTCAGAGGCAGGCGTAGATGTTGGCCAGCTCGTCGCGCTTGTTGGTCCCCCAGTGCTTGTTAAGAACTGAAACATTTTAAGTTGTAGTCAATTGGTTATAAGTTCTGATCAACGGGATGAAGTTGTAATTTTTAATAATTGACTTAACTACAGAACAATGAGGAAAAATATTATTAACAAGTGGGCATCAATGAAAGCAAGTGCAGCTAGTTTGACAAAATTAAATAATTACACTTGTAATTTCTTTTCATATAACACTACGCAATGACATGAATTTTTTTGAATGTCAAGAAGCAAAACTTGAATTATTTGACCTCCCCTCACAAATAGTTGTGTATTGGGTAGAAATTGATTATTTTTTCAACACAAGCTCTTTTTGTTTCTTTTTGTTTTTTTTTCCAATGGCTGGCATAGATGGTGGCATGCTCGGCCCAATTGGGCCACTAGGATTAGGTATAGAGCTAGAATTTTATAAGGTTTATTGAATTATGGGTTACAAGTTATTATGTTTTTGCATATAACAAGCAAAACTTGAATTATCTGACATGACTCAAAAATAGTGGTTTACGAGACATAAATTGATTTTTTTTTTCAACACTGTCTTTTGTTTTTTCCAATTGTAGGTATATATGCTGGTCTGCTCGGCCCTCCAATTGCCGGTAAGAACTGAAATTTTGTCAGTTGTTGTGAAAATGTTATGAGTTTTGATAAATGGATTGAATTTCTAACTTTTAATAATTGCATTCCACACAAAAATGGCCAAAAATATTATTAAGAATACGACATTATGGGATGAAAGCGGAGATACTTGATTGACAAAATTAAATAATTGCACACCTGTAATTTCTGTTCTTATAACATTATGCAATGACATGAATTTCTTTGAATGTCAAATAGCAAAAGATGAATTATCTGCCACCCCTCATGAATAGTGCTTTGCAAAACATAAACTAATTATTTTTTCTGCACTATCTTTTAGTTTCCTAATGGCAGGTGTATACCTGGCCTGCTTGTTGTAGCTATTGGCCCACCAGAGCTTGGTATGAACTAGAATTTTTTAAGTTGTAGTAAATGGGTTGCAAGTTTTGATCAATGGGTTGAAGTTATAATTTTTAATAATTGACTTACCATTTATATCAACTATGTTGACACAATATAGCCTCAAATTGATTCCCATAACCATCTATAGCTCATTCACTTAGAAACCCCTCTTTTGATATAATACTCAAACCCTATGTTTGTTCAGAGCACCCCAAATTCCACCATTGTTACACAACAACCCATAACTAAGTTAAAAACCATATAAAAGTGTGGAAAATCCTTACCTCAAAGAGAGAAGACGAGCTAAGCAATGATGAAACTTCAAAGATGCTCAAACCCAACTTTATTCGAGTGAAAACGGAGATTTTGAGATGCTCACTCTTTTTAACAAAGACAAATGGGTGGGTAAATCACTAGAACTAGGTGAAAATGTAGAGAGAGAGAGAGAGAGTTTTAGAGAGAGAGAGGGTGTCAACTTTAGGGATTGGGAAGAAAAAATCTAAAAAAGTGATGTAAAAAGTCACTTTCAAGAACTGATATACGCACAGTGCGCTCGAGTGCAAGATGTGACGCTCGAGCATCAGACACAATAAGTTGTTCTGCTCGAGCGCAAGAAGGGCCGCTCGAGTGCCAAGACACAATGAAAGAGACACTCACGTTATGCAATGACATGAATTTCTTTGAATGTCAAGTAGCAAAAGATGAATTATCTGTCCTCCCCTCATGAATAGTGCTTTGCAGAACATATTATTTTTTCTGCACTATCTTTTTTCCCTAATTGCAGGCGTATATCCTGACCTGCTCATTGCATCTATTGGCCCACCAGAGCTTGGTATGAACTGGAATTTTTTAAGTTGAAGTCAATGGGTTGTAAGTTTTGATCAATGGGTTGAAGTTATAATTTTTAATAATTGACTTACCATACAAAAATGAGGAAAAATGTTATTAAGAATTGACTTAAAATCTCAAAATTAAATAATTTCACTACCGTAAATTATTTTCATGTAACGTTTTGCAATGACATGAATTTTTTTGAATGTCAACAAACAAAACTTGAATTATTTGACATCCCCTTACAAATAGTTGTATACAGGGTAGAAACTGATTATTTTTTCAAGACTATCTTCTTCTTTTTTCTTTTTTTTTTCTTCTTCCTAATGGCATGTATAGATTTTGGCCTACTCGATGCGCCAAATGATCCATCAACATTCAATAATAACTGAAATTTAATAAGTTGTAGTCATTAAGTTGGAGTTCTACTTTAAAAAAATTACTGAAAAAATTATCAAGAACTGGGAATTATCGGAAACAAGTGGAGATACCAGGTGTGACAAAATTGCACATCTAATCTCGTTTTTTGTAAGATTATGTAACAACAAAAATATTTTTTGAATGTTATCAACGAAAACTTGAATTATTTGACCTGTCCTCGGAACTAGTTCTTTACTGGAAAAGAAATGCATTATTTTTTTTAACACTATCTTTTTTTTACAATGGCAGGAGTTGGTGTTGACCTACCGGACGTACCTATTGATCCACCAGCTTTCGGTAAGAATTGAAATTTTATAAGTTGTAGTCAATGGGTTTCAAGTTATGATGAATGGGGTTGAAGTTGTATTTTTTAACAATTGCCTTTTCCACATGAAATTGGTGGAAAATATTATTTCAGAAGTAGCCATCATCAGAAGAAAGTAGAGATAGCTTGATCGACAAAATTAAATAATTACTCCTATAATTTCCTTCCATATAACACTATGCAATGACACAAATATTTTTGAATGACGAGCAAAACATGAATTATTGCACCTTCCCTCACAACTTGTGGTTTACTAGATGGAAACTGATTATTTTTTTAACAGAATCTTTTTCTTTTTTTCTTTTCTCTAGGGGCAGGCACAGATGCTGGCCTGCAGGTCGCACCGTTGGTCCCCCAGTGCTCAATAAGAACTGATTTTTTTTTTAAATTTTAGTCAATTGGTTACAAGTTCTGATCAATAGGATGAAGTTGTAATTTTTAATAATTGACTTAACCACAAAACAATGAGGAAAAAAATTATTAACAAGTGGGCATGATTGAAAGCAAGAGCAGCTAGTTTGACAAAATTAAGTAATTACACATATAATTTCTTTTCATATAACACTACGCAATGACATGAATTTTTTTGAATGCCAAGAAGCAAAACTTGAATTATTTGACCTCCCCTCACAAATAGTTTTGTACTGGGTAGAAATAGATAATTTTTTCAACACAATCTCTTTTTGTTTTGTTTTGTGTTTTTTTTTCTCCAAATGGCTAGCATAGATGGTGGCATGCTTGGCCCGATTGGGCCACAAGGATTGGGTATAGAGCTGAAATTTTATAAGATTTATTGAATTATAGGTTACAAGTTCTTACGTTTTTGCATATAACAAGCAAAACTTGAATTATCTGACATCGCTAAAAAATAGTGATTTACGAGACAGAAACTGATGTTTTTTTTACCACTGTCTTTTGTTTATTTCCAATTATACGCATATATACTGGTCTACTCGGCCTTCCGATTGACGATACGAATTGAAATTTTGTCAGTTGTTGTGAAAATGTTGTGAGTTTTGATAAATGGGTTGAATTTCTAATTTTTAATAATTGCATTTCCACACAAAAAATGGCCAAAAATATTATTAAGAATAGGGCATTATGGGATGAAAGTGGAGATACTTGATTGACAAAATTAAATAATTACATACCTGTAATTTCTGTTCATATAACATTATGCAATGACATGAATTTCTTTGAATATCAAGTAGCAAAAGGTGAATTATCTGTCCACCCCTCATGAATAGTGCTTTGCAAAATATAAACTGATTATTTTTTCTGCACTATCTTTTTATTTCCTAATGGCAGGCATATACCTAGCTTGCTTGTTGCACTTATTGGCCCACCAGAGCTTGGTATGAGCTGGAATTTTTTAAGTTGTAGTCAATGGGTTGCAAGTTTTGATCAATGGGTTGAAGTTATAATTTTTAATAATTGACTTACCGTACAAAAATGAGGAAAAATGTTATTAAGAATTGGGTATTATGTGAAGGAAACGGAGATATGTAGAATCTCAAAATTAAATAATTTCACCACCGTAAATTCTTTTCATGCAACGTTATGCAATGACTTGAATTTTTTTTAATGTCAACAAACAAAACTTGAATTATTTTATTTCCCCTTAGAAATAGTTGTATACTGGTTAGAAACTGATTATTTTTTCAACACAATCTTTTTTTTTTTTTTTTTTCTTCCCAACGGCATGCGTAGATTTTGGCCTGCTCGATGCGCCAAATGATCCATCAGCATTCGGTAATGACTGAAATTTAATAAGTTATAGTCATTTAGTTACAAGTTTTGATCATTAAGTTTGAGTTTTACTTTAAAAAAATTGCTGAAAAAATTATCAAGAATTGGGCATTATCAGAAGCAAGTGGAGATATCAGGTGTGACAAAATCAATTAATTGCACATCTAATCTCATTTTTTGTAAGATTATGCAACGACAAAAATATTTTTTGAATGTTATCAACGAAAACTTGAATTATTTGACTCTTCTCAGAACTAGTTCTTTACTGGATAAGAAATTGATTATTTTTTTTAACACTATCTTTTTTTTTACAATGGCAGAAGTTGGTGCAGGCCTATCGGACATACCGATTGATCCAATACCTTTCGGTAAGAATTTAAATTTTATAAGTTGTAGTCGATGGGTTTCAAGTTATGATGAATGCGTTGAAGTTGTATTTTTTAATAATTGCCTTTTCTACAAGAAAATTGTGGAAAATATTATTTCAGAAGTAGCCATCATTCGAAGAAAACAGAGATAGCTAGATCGACAAAATTAAATAATTACACCTATAATTTCCTTCCATATAACATTATGCAATGACACAAATATTTTGGAATAATGAGCGAAATATCAATTATCGCACCTCCCCTAACAACTTGTGGTTTACTAGATGGAAACTGATTATTTTTTTAATAGAATCTTTTTTTGTTCTTTTCTCTAGAGGTAGGCGCAAATGCTGGCCTGCTTGTCACGTCTGTTGGTCCCCTAGTGCTCGATAAGAACTGAAATTTTTTAAGTTGTAGTCAATTGGTTACAAGATTTGATCAATGGGATGGAGTTGTAATTTTCAATAATTGACTTAACCACAGAACAATGTGAAAAAATATTATTAACAAGTGGGCATCATTGAAAGCAAGCACAACTAGTTTGAGAAAATTAAATAATTACACTTGTAATTTTTTTTCATATAACACTACACGATAATGACATGGATTTTTTTGAATGTCAAGAAGCAAAACTTGAATTATTTGACTTCCCCTCACAAATAGTTGTGTCCTGGGTAGAAATTGATTATTTTTTCAAAACAATCTCTTTTTGTTTCGTTTTGTTTTGTTTTGTTTTTTTTTTTCCAATGGTTGGCATAGATGGTGGCATGCACGGCCCGATTGGGCCACTAGGATTAGGTATAGAGCTGAAATTTTATAAGGGTTGTTGAATTATGGGTTACAAGTTCTTATGTTTTTGCATATAGCAAGCAAAACTTGAATTGTCTGACATCGCTCAAAAAAAGTGGTTTACAGGACAAACTGATTTTTTTTTTCAACACTGTCTTTTGTTTTTTCCTATTGTAGGCGTATATGCTGGTCTGCTCGGCCCTTCGATTGCCAGTAAGGATTGAAATTTTGTCAGTTGTAGTCAATTGGTTACAAGTTTTGATCAACGGGATGAAGTTATAATTTTTAATAATTGACTTAACCACAAAACAATGAGGGAAAATATTATTAACAAGTGGGCATTATGGGATGCAAGTGGAGATACTATAGATTGACAAAATTAAATAATTACACACCTGTAATTTCTGTTCATATAACATTATGCAATGACATGAATTTCTTTGAATGTCAAGTAGCAAAAGATGAATTATCTGTTCTTCCCTCATGAATAGTGCTTTGCAGAACATAACTGATTATTTTTTCTACACTATCTTTCTTTTCCTAGTGGCAGGCGTATATCCTAGCCTGCTCGTTGCACCTATTGGCCCATCAGAGCTTGGTATGAAATGAAATTTTTTAAGTTGTAGTCAATGGGTTGCAAGTTTTAATCAATAGATTGAAGTTATAATTTTTAATAACTGACTTACCATACAAAAATGAGCAAAAATGTTATTAAGAATAGGGTATTATGTGAAGGAAATAGAGATACATAATCTCAAAATTAAATAATTTCACCGCTGTAAATTCTTTTCATGTAACGTTACGCAATGACATGAATTTTTTTGAATGTTAAGTCTCACTTGATGATGCTAAGTCATCCTAACTCACAAACTTGCAAGTAGGCAAGTAGAAAGACAAAGAGAGTTTGAGAGAATGCCTTGTATTCACTTTGAGAAAGCTTTACAACTCTTGGATTGATTGGAGCAAATGAGCCCTTCTCCTATTTATAGGCATCTTAGGCCTTCTCTAGAATGTTCCAGAGCATACAAGAAATGGATTATGAAGAAGCTTCTCATAGAAGCTTTCGTTACCCTACAAGAGGGTCCTAGAATCCTCCCTAAGAATATCTATACAAACATCTACCTTATTCTAGAAGTAGGTACAAGGATCTTTTACCACCTCCATTTCTCTAGGAGGTTCTAGAAGCTTCTATTGCTTCCATCCCTCTAATATTCACTTGAATACTCTAGAACCTTTTCTAGATCCTTCCATGTACATTATAGAATTATGCACCATATTCCTATATTTTCTCAAGTCTTCCAGGAGCTTCAAGAATATTCCATTAGCCTACTTTTCTTGAGACTTCCTCTTGGTAGACAAATATGTCGAGGTAATTTGGCGGGACGTGACATGGTGTTGGCCTACTGGATGTACGATCCACCAACTTTCGGTAAGAATTGAAATTTTATAAGTTGTAGTCATTGGGTTTCAAGTTATGATGAATGGGTTGAAGTTGTATTTTTTAACAATTGTCTTTTCCACTAGAAAATGGTGGAAAATATTATTTCAGAAGTAGCCATCATCGGAAAAAAGCAAAGATAGCTAGATCTACAAAATTAAATAATTACACCTATAATTTCCTTCCATATAACATTATGCAATGACACAAATATTTTTGAATAATGACGAGCAAAACATGAATTATCACACCTCCCCTCACAACTTGTGCTTTACTAGATGGAAACAACTTTTTTTTTTTAACAGAATCTTTCTTTTCTCTAGAGGCAGGCACAAATGCTGGCCCTCTCGTCATGCCTGTTAGTCCCCCAGTGCTCGGTAAGAACTAATTTTTTTTTAAAGTTATAGTCAATTGGTTACAAGTTCTGAAATAATTGACTTAACCACAGAACAATGAGGACAAATTTTAGTAACAAGTGGGCATCATTGAAAGCAAGCACACCTAGTTTGACAAAATTAAATAATTACACTTGTAATTTCTTTTCATAGAACATTATGCAATGGCATGAAATTTTTTGAATGTCAACAAGCAAACCTTGAATTATTTGACCTCCCCTCACAAATAATTGTATACTAGGAGTGCACAAAATACCCAAAAACCCAAAAACCCAAAAACCCAACACCACCTCTATGGTTTGGTTTTTCTTTGTTTTTTTTCTATACATTTGTTTGGTTTTTGATCTTAAAATATGAACTTGATAAGATTGGATTGGGTCTTCATTTAGGTCAATGGCTACACCGAACCAACTTGGGACTAAAACCCATATATACTGTAAAATATTCTACTTATATTCACGTATCTTCATGTATTTGGTTTGTTGTAAACACTAAGATGGACTTAATATTTTTTCTTTCTTTTTTTTTTTTTTTGAAAACTAAGAAGGTGGGACTTGAATGCATCTGATCGTTTTATTTATAAGACAAGAGTTAGGGCTCATTAGAATTCATTTCTAATCTTCATCCAATCAACTCAAATTGTTGCTATCTACCCCTACCTTCATTCTTTGGACCCACCTCTTTTCTTTCCTTTTTATTAAAATTTTATCCTAACATACAATTTCATCTTTACCCCATCCCTATCCTCTCTAACCCTAACCTTAGCCCCACCAATACCCCACTAGCTCTAGTCGGGACTTCATCAATGTCGTTCCCTGCTCTGGCAACCCCCTTCCCCTTCTCTCTCTCTCTCTCTCTCTCTCTCTCTCTCTCTCTCTCATTGTTCTTTATTTTGTTATGTTAAATCATCATCAAGACTTGTTTTTAATAATGTATTGTTAATTGATTCCTTTATGTTTGTTTAGTATAATAGAACTGTGATTTTCATCCGAACTACATTAGATTGGTTTGATTTGTTTTGATTGAGTTTATTCTAATTTGGTGCTAACTTGAACCGAACTGCCTCATAAACACCCCTAACAGTATCTACATTTTCATTTTGTTTTCTAGTGTCGTATTACTTGGAATATTAACTTTCTATAAATTGCAGGACCAGTGAGACACTTGTTATTTGTGAAGAAGTTGACTAGTTCAGATTTATTGGGAGCCTTGTCGATTCCGGTGGAGCATGCTAGAAATATCATCAGAGAGATTCATGAGAGGTGCCACATAAACATTGTGACTCATGAATTCATCTTTTCGCTGCACACGGATGTGGGGGTTTGAGATGTAGTCATGTTGTCACAGGAGATGTGCAGGATTCCCTTGATTCACTGGAGGGATTTCTTGTCTGAGTTTCCAGATTTGTTTACCGTGGGTCAAATAGTTAGGGTTACGCATTACTGGGAGGACATAGTTGGTGAGAGTAGGTTGCATCTCATCGTTAGAGATGTCGTTGATGATGTAGGCTAGGCATTGCAATATGTAAAACATATATACATTGTTTCATTTCACTTGGGAATGATACATGCTCTCTTAATATAGTGGAAGTCTAATCACCTCATTACTTTTTTTGAACAAGTAGTGTCTCATTACTTTAAACGAAGTCCTTGAGATTAAAAACAGATTATAAATTGAAATTTTTAACTTGAATGTAAAATTAGTTTTAGATTTTTACAGGGCAAATTTTAGTCTACTCTTTTGTGGTTTGGCTCATGTGCGGATTACTTCCTTTTCATTTGGAAATAACCACACAATCCTCTTGTGTTTTGTGGATTGAAGTGGATTGTTAGGCCCATTAACGATTTAATAAAAAGGACTAAAATACTACTATACATAAGTAACATAAGTGTGAAAATTACCGATCTTTTTGTTTTCATGTGCGATTTATCCCATTGAAATTTGAAAATGAGCATATAATCTTGTAATGTCTTTTCACTTGTTAAGTTCTCGATGAAATATTTAACAAAGCACAAAAGAATTATGTGATTATTTTCAAATGAGAGGGGGTAAGTAACACAGGGACAAAACGAGGTAACGTGAAATTTACCTATATTTTTTAAACCCAAAAGTAAACACTGAAATTTAAAAATGATAAAAGTAAAAATAAAAATAAAAATAAAAAGCTTGAGCAAGTAAGTGTTTGCTTTGAATATGCCAAAAATGACTTGAAATGGCCAAGTGAATACTACATTTATTTTTTTGGTATAAATTACACTGACATTCCCTAATAAATTACACTTAGCCTCATAGTTCTGACATATAGAAGAAAAAAATAAAGGGAGTGAAGGAATTCATTCAAATTTTAAATATTACTCAAGGAAAACAATTTTTTGACATAATTAGTAATTCTTCAAAACTACAATGACTGATAAAGAACTTTGAATCAGGAAACCCTGTGATTTTAATCTTTGTAAAAGAATTTCTATTCCGATCAGTGAAGGTTATAGAAGTATTTCACCTGTCTGAATTGCTCCGACAGTGTAAGGATCTTCCTCTCGAACCCAATCAAGTGGAGGCATCATTATCTCTTTGACCCAAATCCAAGTCTCATAGTGTAGACACCCCATTTTTGACCGTCCTCAAGACTTGGACGTCACCGCTTGGAACACTCGGTGATTATCCATGCTTGTGTTCGTTTGGAGTTCCCGGAAGTCTCGGCTCGCGCGCCCTGCCTTAGGATCTCCGAACTTGACCGTTTAGTGTCTGGTTTCACACCGAACACTTATGTTTTGCCTTGGAGGGGCAGGGAAGGCCTTGTGAGGCATCCCCACACACCACCGGCAGTGGCTAGAGGCCACCGGCTGGTTTTTTTCTGCCATCGGCACTATTTGTTGCCGGTCGGCACATTTTATTGTCGGTCGGCATATTTTGTTGCCGGTCGGCACTCTTTTTTGTCAAAATGACATTTTTGGGCAGCCGACCACTGTTCATCTACTTTATAGAGATATTTTGTGCCAGCTGTGATAGCTGGCACCAACTCTGCTGTATGGAGGGAGCTCCCTCTAAGCAAGCTTGTTGTATAAGCTTTGCAAGAGGGAGTCTTATAAGAGGAAGGGCTCTCCTCTTTGATCTAGGTTAGAAAACTTAGAAGCAAAAATCAGAGCTTAGAAATATAGATACATCCTATCTCTATATTTCCCTCTCTCTCCTCCTTTGTGTGTGATTTTTGGCCCAAAAGTGTGTTTTTACCTTACTTTTGCACCATTACACACACTATTACACCTAGCTCCGAGATTGAGGGACTTGGGGGGTTGATTCTTGAGTTTTTGGACTGATTTTGATCAAAAGAAGAGGGCTGGACCATTTATTCTTCAAAGGTTCTTCAAGGGTGAGCATCTTGCTTTATATTCCCCAAACTTGCAATAGTCTTTTACCTATCTTGCTTGTTGATTTAGCTTTTGTGTATAACATAAAAAAGGCTTATATTTTCATGCTTTAGAATTTTCATTAAGGTTGTTTTGTGTTTTGAGTGCAAACTCACCCTATTAGGCCTTGTTTGGCCTCTTTTGTTGCCTCTTTGGTAAGGCTTTGTTTACTTCAGTGTTTTGATCTCTTCACCACTGAAAACCAGTGTATTTTTAGTGGTAAGGAAGATGGTTTGAAGTCTTGCATAGGGGAGGGACACCCCTCTCCCTTCATTGTCTTGTTTCCTTGAGTTTTGGCCCAAAAGGGTAACATGCATGCTTGCTTGTTCTTTTGCCTTATTTCAGAACTTTTTCGGTGTTTTTGGGTCATATGGGATCTCTGTTTTTAGCCGGATCTATGGCCCTTTGCATGCTTAGTATACTTGCTTCATACTCCCCAATTTGGCCTAGAATCGTGTCTTGTGTTTGGGCCTTAATTCTTGCATGTATTGGCTTGGTTCCATGAAGATGTTGGCTTTATTTTATCATGTTTAAAGTCTGTTGGCCCTTCATTTCAGTCATGATTGCATGGTTTGATGTCCCCCCTTTGTGTTTTGGCTTGTAAGCCTTGAGCATTTCGACCTCTAACATGTATGGCTTGAACTATCTTCATGATTTTGGCATCACTTAGGACCTTATTTCAGCCCAAGAATTATGTTTGTATGTGTGCATGTATGATCTCCTTCATGCCTTGATGGTGTGCCCTCTTGTGCCTGCACATGAACTTTGATGCATACACTCCTTTGGAGTCATTTTAGCTGCCATATTAGGAGGGTTTGGAGTCCTATTTTGTCTGCAAAAACTCTGTTTTTACTTGTCTAAACTATGCCATGATTTGGTCTTGTTGTTAGAAATGAAGTGGCCCTTTTGGTGCCTTAGCCTTGGGTCTATCGGCTTGCATGTTGGCATGAGAGTTGTCCGTCATTTTGAGCACTTTTTGGTGCTGTTTTGAGGTGAATTAAGGCCTGCACCTTTATCATTTTAAGACCCTCTTGCATGCTTGTCTCATGTTTGTTGCATGATTGTTTCATTAATGTGTAGTCCCATGCTAACTTTATGACAAATTGGTCCATGTTTGCATCACATTTACACCTTGCATGCTTAGCATTGCATATTTGTCATGATAGTTCCATAACATTTGCCATGACTTGAACAATTGGCATCATGTTACATTTGAACCATGTTTGCATAACATGCATTGCATTGCTTGGTTTGGGGTGTCAAACCAAGTGTGAGTATTAAGGAGTGTTCATACTACAAGTGATGAAACACGCCTTAACTCTCGGTTGCCGGGGCCTTTGACTCCGACATGATGAGGCTTTGGATCTCATTTGTATGTTGCATGCATCTTTACATTAAGTGGCAAATTTGATCCCTTGAGTTATCATGCACCATTGATGGCTCGAGGATCGAAGGTCATACTTCCTTGAGTTCAAAGCATGATAGGAAGCATGACCATGCTCACATGTGCCCGAAAACCCCATACCATGCACTGTCTGTTCTCTGTTTGCTGTCAAAACTGTCTTCTGCAGGAAGTTTCTGCCGACCGGCAGAATTCAGTGCCGGCCGGCAATCTTTGAATGGCCGATAAATCAAAACAGTGCCGATGGAAATCTTGGAATGCCGGTGGAAATTCTGTTAAGCCGGTGGTACTCTGCAACATTCAAGGAACCTGTCCTAGGGTTTTGGCGATTTTCAGAAAGACAGGGCAGTGTAAACAGAGGTGGCAGAGATATGGTACGGGTTTTTCAGGCGAGCCGGGTTTCGAGCACGCATCATTCACGCATCCCGAGGCAGAGGCTGCGGCCACCCTCTTCTTTTTTTGCATTCTTTCTTTTTAATTAATTAGAAATTCTGTAATAATTTTATTTGCTTATTATTTGGGACTGTAATATTTATTTGTATCCTCCAAGTGAGGGCAATTGTGTAATAAGTGTGTGTGAGTGTGTGTATGTCTTCCAACCCCACGTCTTCCCTCCCTTTTATTTACCCGCTTATGATGGTAGAATAGGGCATATTTAATTTAGCATACCTTATGCTATGCATGCGTGCATCCATGCATTTGTATTGCATGCATTGGGCTCGGTACATCATGCTAACTGCATTTGTATTTCAGTTCCAAATTGAATACGTGCATCAAATTGATCGCATTTCATATGCCATGCTTAGGTTAGCCGAGTCTATCTAATTGCATCCTGTATGTGTTGCATTAGGCAATTTAACATGAACTAGGACATGCATGTTTGCTAACTAGTTTATTATTTTGGCACGGAGTACGATGTAAGTATTTTTGCTTTAGCATCCCGCATGCGTGTGAGTGTTGCCATGACAGTATGCTTGCCATGTGGCTAAATGCTTATCTGATAAACTGATTGAATGCCTGTGGGTGAAGGTTGGATTGTTTGAGTTGGAAGAACTCATTGAAATCCGTGTTTTAGTCTACTTGCGAGTAGCAAATTCCAAAGCACTTTTCAAAACAAACGGATATGCAATGCTTATTTCCAAATTAGGCAATCTAGTCTATACTTGTTTGTTGCGCGCATAATATAGTAATTCTAGGCTAATAAATGGAATAAGAACACATAATGTTTTCAAAAACGGATATCATAGTTAGTAGAGGCCGGTCTTCGGACTGGGTGAAAGGGGGTGCTCATAGCTGACCTTCCCCGATCGTACCCAAGCTCCCGAGCCGAGACAACTCCGGTGATGACGGACATGTGGCCTTCGGCACCGAGTCAAGGTTTCCTAAATTTCCCCATTAAAAAATATTTAGGTGGCGACTCTATATCTGGCAAAGCAGTCCATGTTTAGCACTACTTTTTCAAAAAATCTGTTTCTCAAAACGATTTGCCAGATTTGGACTCTTTGGTTCAGATTAAGAACCGCGACAACAAAATCGAGAGTCCGAACTATAGTAGCGAAGCCCCCCACGCGGGCGCGTCTACACATAGTCCTGCAAAATCCAAAGCTCCTCCCAACCATCTTCTGTGTATTCACCACATGCTACCAAATGGCCACTAATTTCTCGTAGACAAAGCATGCGTGAAGGTCCCCTAGGGAATGGAATCAATTGAAATATCTCATTTTTCAGTTCAAATGTTACTATGACATCTGAATACATAGGAGGAAAAGGTTTTGGTATATAATAACTTGTATTTCTCCAATGTATGACTATATTAACACAACAACCACCATACTAAATTCATAGTGCCCAGGAACAGAAAGACTGTCAATCTCTCTCCATGAATGTCTACCCAAAATGAAAATTTCACACTTGTAATCTAAGTAGTCATAACACCCCCCCTCCACCTCGATGTGTACAAAGTTTATGAACAACACTTCGTATTACTTGGTAGAAGCATCAAACCCAAATGACAATTCTAGATCACAAGTAGAATTAGCATCATCAGTAAGTAAACCTGGTGAAGGAAGGGTAACAATTTGTCGAGTGGTAGGATTCACGATGAAAATGGATTAGACTTTCTAAGGTACCTGCATATTAAGCCATTGACAGATTGTTTAATATGATAAAGTCTTGAGAGGGAATGAGTGAGCAAGTTGTGACAACCCTCACTACTGTTTACTGATAACACCACTGATTACTGCTAAACTGAGACGGATCATGATAAGTAATTGAATTGATTGAAATTCTGAGCTAATTGATTGAGTGTGTTAGTTTAAATGCATGCCTATCTGTCTGACTGTTAAATGATCTGTCCATATATTATGTTTTAAACTGCAAATTGAAGGCCTTATCGGCGACCGAATTTGAAATTGATTAGTGATTTATGTTAATTAGCATTTATGTGATTTTATGGTATATTTAATTGAAATGTGATTTGGTATGATTAAATTAGATTTAATAATGTTAAATTACATAGTTGGCTTTATTTACCCTTTTGCCATTAAGTGGCCATTTCCTACAACTTTGACTTGGACTCAATTGTTGCATTACAAACACCATCTCACCCTTTTCCATCCAGAGCTAGCCGACTAGAGAGAGAGAGTTAGGAGTTAGAGTGGTTTCATCTTGTTTTGGCTTGGAGATTAAGAGATTTGAAGGCAAATTGCATAGTTGAGCTTCTACACTTGAAATACAAGGTTTAAGGTAGAGAATTCAACCTCTCATTGATGTATTTATGTATTGTCTTGCATGGTTCATGGGAGTTTAGCGATCTAAGTCAAGTTTTGGTCTAAGAATGTTGAATTGAAGTTTAATCCATGCATGCATGTCCTTATATGGAAGTTTGAAGTTGTTTTCATAGAAATTCTTGCATGCATGTCCACATTTTTGTTATAGTCCATGAACTCACCATGTTTTGAAGTTAAATCTTGCATTTGATCTTGTCTTAGAACATTGGAGTTTCAAGGAACCCTTGCATGTGTTGAATTTGCATTGTTCTTCATGTTCTTGAAGTTTATTTGAAAATTGTGTCTAATTGAACTACCCTTGGGCTTTGATTTCTCAAATTGATCTTTGAAACATGTCATATTATGAGTTTGCAAGTGTTTTCTAGAAAATTAGCCCAAGAGGATCGAATTTGATGATTTAAAGTTGAGTTTTGAGCTTGAGGTTCAAATCTGGAAATTCTAGATTTTGGACCCACGCTCGAGCGAGAACTCTGAGTTCATGTAGTCCGCTTGAGCGGGAAAAGTCACGCTCGAGCATGAAATGTGTGTATCCAGTACTTTGCATGTGTTTACAGTCCGCTCGAGCGAGAGAGTTCACGCTCAAGCGAGGACTTGTGTCTCACGCTCGAGCGTGGATCGAGCGCCCGTCGAGCGTGATTTTTGTTATTGTTGCTTACAATCTGCTTGAGTGACGAAAGTCATGCTCGAGCGGAGCTCATTTGTCTGTATGTCCGCTCGAGCGTAGAAAGCCACGCTCGAGCGAGACCCCTATTTTCTGAAAATTGTAAAAAGTGTTTTAAAGTGCATCTTTGCATCCTCATTCCATCCTAAGCATTCCTAGGCCTAGTTTAAGGCATCTTAATGAGGATATTGATGTAGAACCACACTGAGGCAAATTAGGGATTGAGTTATTATTTTCCAACTGTGTAGCTTAGTGTGTGTTCGTTCTGTAATTGTGTAGGGTTGGTATCCGAGGACGCGTACTAGCTTATCTGTAGCCCAGAACTCTGTGAGTAACTATGTTGTAAAGATATATTCAGTTGAGATTATTTTCTGAACAAATGACTATACTGCTTTATGAAATGACACTGTTTACTAAATGAATGTTTGTCCGATTTGTGAACTGTATTCGTGGCATCCATAGCAATTTCTATTACTGAACTATTACTGCTACTGTTACAGAGATCTCTGTCGGTTCCCATGTTTGGAACCACTACTATTTACTGATATGATGGCCATCAACTGACTGTTCGGTCTGTTAAGACATATTGTACTGTTTTGCTATTGGATGTACCACATATGACTATTATAGTTTCTAATTGACTGTTATGGCATGAAATATGAGCCACAAACTGAATGACTGATATACTGATAAATGACTGTTTTCAATACTGAAAGGACATTCATTCTTAATCTCTTTACGCATATGTTATTCACTAGGCTTTAGCTTATTGTTTATATATAGATGTAGGTGTCCAGACACCGGATCCGAGCGAGGGCCGTGGAGTTTAAACTCCCTTTTTGTCAAGCCAACCAACGTGCCTCACTGCGAGGTTCCAAGTCCTTCAAGCTAGGGCTTTTTGGGGTGTTTTAGTTTCCCCCTTTGTATCTGGTTTTGTAATACTGTATAGACTGAATGATATGTGTACCTGTACTGTACTGTTATGGTGGGGATTTGGTCCCTAACTTGAATATCTGTATATGATGTATGTACATACTGTTTTGTTTCGAATATGAACATGTTATGAAAAATCTTTTTGCATACAGACTGTCGCAGCTCATTGGACATCTTTTAATTACTGTTTTGGCTTCCGCCAGCCCCTGTACTCTGTATTACTGTTTTACTGTTAAGCAGGCATTCGGTAATCTCAGATTACTGGCCGGTTACGGTGCTAAACCCATAGGGGCGGGTTTGGGTCGTGACACAAGTACTGGGTCGGTTCTCCTTCATAATTTGCTGAGAAAAAATGTATCTTGGTGGTTGATTAAAGAGATGACAAGGCAGAGCCTAGATTGGGCATGGGTGTGGTGTAAATCCACACAAGAGAGTGAGAGAAAGAAAGAGTTGGAGATGGGGCCTGGAAGCATCATTCCTACCTTTTTGTAAATTAAACCAATCTTCTCACATGTCTTGAAATTTTAGAAAATCTCCCACTGTCCAATAATTTACTTTCCCTGCACCCACTGAATCCTATTTCCCCTTATTTTAAATTTTGAAATCTATTTTAGCATTTGAAATGATGACGAAACATTAATGGTAAATTTAAAATGATGATTCCATTTTTTATTACTTCATGAATATTTGAATGTTTGGGAATTCATTGTCAATCATTCGTCCCACCATTACACTTGATTAGGTCCTCTATTTGAAGGGTAGTCTAGTATTTATGAGATGAGTAGTGCTATTCAGACCCAAAAATTAGAGTCACTATTTAAATCTAATGATGTGACAATCTATTAGAATAACTAAGGCAACTCTCTCTCTCTCTCTCTCTCTCTCTCTCATGTTTTCTCTAATCATTAGCCAATCATATCTTTTACTTATTATTGGGTCTAAAAAAAATGGGCTTGCATATCATTTTCCTTCTCAGATTATTGCAAGTGGGATGTAAATATATATATATATATATATATCCTTTCAATCTTGTAGATGGATGCCACAGCCTCAGTATTCCAAGGCAAGGAATGATAACATTGTTAAGGTCTCATCCTAGTTGAAGAAGGTAAGATGCAACCCTGATAAGATCCTTTTCGTACCTATCTCTGGATTTGAAAGTGACAACATGATTAAGAGGTCTACCTTCCTTATTGGTACAAAGGCCCAAACTTTGCTTAGGGCCTTTGACATGATTCAGGATGTGTAAAAGATTTGAGGCATTTGAATTGTCCCCGTGCGACATGTGGAGACTAACATCCTCAAGCCCCTCTAGCCTAACAACTGAAGTCAAGCCTCAGTAGATGCATCATGAGGCTCTCCAGCAAGGTTCTTCCACATGACAACAATGTGAGGTTCAATGTGAAGAATTTTGCTGCTAAGGATCTCAAGGTGGGTATGTTGCATCAAATTCCAAGGAATATCCAATCAAGGAAGAATGCAACTTCACATCTCAAGTTATTAATCACGAACAACCTAATTTAGATCACGCTCTTGATCACTACCCTGCCCACATTGCTATTAAGTTTGTTGAATTTTGGAACAAGATTGATAGAGGGTTTAGCAAAGAGCTTGAGAAGGAGCCAAATTATTTTAAAGAATGGTGATGCAAGTGATGACTCCTAGAAAGCCCATTTTGCTAATTCCCAAAAAAGCCAATTTTGCTGCCATGGACATGGAGTAGACTTCGGCCGTGGATAAAGAGTGTGGAGAAGGGAGAAGTAAGTCATGCATGATGGTTTTGTTAGGAATTAACTCTTCCTAACCTAAAAGATGCGCCTCCTTCATCTATTTATAAGTATAGAATTAGGTGCCCTCGGACCCTCTTCCTTTTGGGGAGAGGCTCGCCAAACCCCCCATTGGACCCAGGCTTATCAAGGTCCACAGAGCTAACAATCTCCCACTTGGAATCTGATAACACAAGCTCTTCATCATCTTCATCACATAGAGGAATGTAGTAACAACTTGATCTTCCTCCATCAAACTTGAAGGCCAACTAAAGTTGCACACAACTTCAGTTTGTCAATGGTGATAGTCTTGGTCAACATATCTACTAGATTCTCACCACCACAAATCTTCTCAAGAGATAATACTTCATTATCTACAAGTGAACGAATGAAATGGTACCACAACTGAATGTGCTTCATCCTACAATGAAAAGTAGGATTCTTTGCAAGATGAATTGCACTCTAATTGTCACTATACAAAACACTCATCTCTTATTTCTTGCCCAACTCTTCTAGGAAATTTTGCAACCAAGTCATTTCCTTCCCATCTTCAGTAATAGCAACATACTCAGTTTCTTGTAGAAAGAGCTACAATTTTTTACAATTGTGAAATCCAACTCACTGTTGTACCACCCAATGTGTAAACATAACCAGTAGTACTCTTCTTGTTATCCACAACACCAGCTAAGTCTACATCAACATAACCATGTAACCCAATGTCGGTTCGTTTGAAACAAAATTTCATGTTTGTAGTACCACTCAAGTATCTAATGATCCATTTCATTGCCTTCTAATGCTGCTTATCTACATTACTCATGCACCTACTAACCACTCTTACTGCATGTGCAATGTCTGGCCTAGTACAAACCATGGTGTACATTATGCTATCAATAGCTAAAGCATATGAAACTCGTTCCATGTAAACTTGTTCTTCTTCGGTCTTTGGTGACTGCTCTTTGATAAGTCTGAAGTGGCTAGCCAATGGAGTGCTCATTGGTTTTGCACCATCCATGCTAAACCTCTTGAGAACCTTCTTGACATACTCATCTTGTGACAACTTTAAAGTACCATTAGCCTTGTCCCTGTGAATCCTCATACCAAGGATTTTGTAATCCTTCATCTCAAATTGGTTAGACAAAAGTTTCTTCAATTTTTTTATCTCTTCAATGCTAGATCCTACGATAAGCATATCATCAACAAACAAGAGAAAAATAATATAACTTTTGTCAAACCTCTTGAAATAATAGCAATGAACTGCTTGATATCTTATAAAATTACTGCTACACATAAACCCATCAAACTTCTTGTACCACCGTCTTGGGGCCTGTTTCAAACTATACAAGCTTTTTCAAAGCTTGCAGACAAACTCCTCTTTGCCATGTGCCAAGAAACCTTGTGGTTGCTTTATGTAAATTTTCTCCTCCAAATCACCATGGAGAAAGGTCGTTTTAACATCTGTCACGACCCAAACCCGGCCCTATGGGTTTAGCACCGTAACCGGCCAGTAATCCGAGATTACCGAAGGCCTGCTTAACAGTAGTACAATAAAACAGAGTTCAGGGCCCGGCGGAAGCCAATACAGTAAATAAATAATGTCCATTGAGCTGTAACAGTTTGTATGCCAAAAAGATTTTTCATGCATTCATACATACAAACAGTACAGTCTATACAAAATTTACAGTCACACAGTACAGGGACCTAATCCCTTGATAACAGTACAGTTAATAGCTGACAGTCTATACAGTAATCCCAACAGTAAGGAGACAGATGGGGGAAAAACAAAACACCCCAAAGCCATAGCATGGCGACTCGGAACCTCACAGTGAGGCACAAAGGCTGGCTTGACAAAACTGGAGTCTAACCCACGCTCCTAGCTCCGATCTGGTGGCTGAGCACCTACATATATATATATATATATATAAACAGTGAGCTAAAGCCCAGTGAATAACATAATGCGTAAAGAGGTTAAGAATGAAATGTCCTTACGGTAATGCAAGCAGTTCATTAAACAATACTTCAGTCTTTCAATCAGAACAGTTATTCAGTCATATGTGGTACATCCATTAGCATAGCAGTAAACAGTAGGTCTTAAAAACCGAACAGTAATTGAGAGGGTGAATTGTGAGCTGGAGTTGGGCCGAGGTAACGGCCGAGCAAGTTGAGGGCCCAACGGTGCATAGGTGCGAGACGATCGACTTTTTGCCCAAAGTGGGCTGCCAGAATTTGGGCCGGGCAGAGTACGGGCTGAGTGTCACCCCGGACCGGACAGAAACTGCTCGGTAAGGCAGTGCTCGGTCGGACCAGGGTGCCCAGTCCGAAGATGGCCAAAGCCGAATTGACCGAGTGACCGGCGGCCAGGAAGGCATGGACAACCGAGGAAGTTGAGTGGCCGGTGCCCGGAAAGGCGTGGTCAGCCGAGGAGACTGTATGGTCGGCAGGAAGGCCGATCAAAGTAAGTATCCGGGCTAGGCTCGGCCGGGATGCCGCTTAGCCCGGTCCTCCGTTTGTTTATCCGGTTAGGCGCTTAAGGTATGAAGCATGGTACGACCGAGGTAGGGCAGCTCGGCTGCCGAGCTCTAGCTGTGCTGACAGGCAGTTGAAAGCAGGTGATGAATGGCATGGTTTATGCTGACAGATGGGATAGTAGAGCCACGTGTCAGGAGATGACAGGGAGTGGATATGGGGCTCAGAAGGTATATAAGCATGTCTGCGCCCCCCATACGTGACAGACGAACACTCTGTAAGGAATTTCTTACACTCAAACACTCTCTCCCTTCTCTCTATTCCCTCTAAGGTGTGTGCTAATTTGACCGTCGGAGGGTGTTTCCGGCCACACACCGCCGGGTAGCTCACCGTTATTTGCTCGCAGGTGATCGGATATCGACGGAGCTCGGAAGAAAGGAATACGGGCACGCCGGAATATTTGCTCCCCGTACAATTGGCGCCGTCTGTGGGAATCTTGACAGACAAAACCTTGTCTTCCAGGTTCATCTGATTGCCGTCCATGGCGAACAACGACGAGTTCCCGTTGTCCGCCATCGATGGAGCCACCCCGGAGTATACCCGAAGGAGAGAGGGACCACCTGCCGTCCATCCAATGGCTGACTTGGGGACGCCCACTGGAGGACAGTCAGGAGACGCGCGGGATAAGCGCGGAAGGAGTCATGGGCATTCACGGAGTCCAGACGGTCATCGGCGGAGAGACTCACACGCCAGGCGACTGGAAAGCAAGTTAAGGGACCAAGACGCTGTCATCAGGCGGATGGCGGCGGAGATGGAGGATCTTAAGCGGCATGTCAAAGGGAAAGGTGTAGCTGGAGTGGGAGACCACAGTAAGCGCACCCCATCCCGCCGGTCAGGCGATCAGAGTCAGCGACGTACTCAGTCCATTTCCATCACCAGGAGTTACCAGGTTGGTGATTCCGACATGCGTGCAGAAAAGTCTAGCGCGCAAGACAGCACTTACAAACCCTCACGTCCGGCGACGACGTCGAGGTACTCTTATTCTGCTCAGTCAGAGGACCTACGGGCAGTGTTAAGGGAGCGGGCTCGCCGGCGCGAAGCTCAGAGAATACCTGCTTTCCAGCGGCTCTCCTACGGGGTTCACGGCAGCGAGGAGGTCGGAATGCCTCCACCCCGCCAAGCAATGCCAATATTCGAAGATACAGACTTGGCAAGGCTGAGTGCCACTCCTTTTTCCCTGGAAATAGAAACAACGCCGCTTCCGGCAGGCTTCCACCAGCCTAAGTTCACACTTTACGACGGAAAAACCGATCCGTACATGCATGTGAGCCACTTCCGACAGGTTATGGCCGGACATCGGCGCAATGACGGACTTATGTGCCTAATCTTCCCGTCAAGTTTAGGCGAGCTGGGCCTAAAGTGGTTCGAGAGGTTGCCGGAAGGGAGCATACAAAGGTGGCATCAGTTGGCCGAGGCGTTTGTTACGCGCTTCAAAACCAACACAAAAACACCAAAGGAAGTCGATCACTTGCTAAGTGTCAAGATGGAACCGTGCGACACACTGAAGGCGTACAATTCAAGGTATTGGGAAACCTTCAACGAGATCTTAGACTGCCCGGTCAACCTTGCTATCACGCAATATAAGCGCGGTCTCCCGGTCGGACATAGACTGCGGGACTCGCTTACCATGCACCAACCGACCTCCATGGGCCAGCTCATGCAGCGCATCAATGAGCACATCCGAGTAGAGGATGATGCGTCGGCTTCCACCGTGAAGGCCACTCCGGTCGGAACAGACAAGAAGACAGCAGGCAAGGTGCACGCAGTTGGGCAAGAGTCCAACCGCTCAAATGACCGAGCAGAGGAATCAGACCGAGGTTCAAATCGAAAAAACCGGGGTAGAGGACGTCGGAATGACCGGGATGATTACCCCCGAGATGACGTTGAGGACGCAAACAGAAGAATGAAGGCAAGGACTGGCATAACCACGGTCTTCAAGATTCCAATCTATCGCATACTTAGTGAAATCCGAGACGAGGAGTATGTCCGGTTTCCTGCTAAGTTGGGCGATGGACAAAAGGGCTACAATCCGCGGTATCGTTGTACGTTTCACCGGGAGAGGGGCCACCAGACTGAGGATTGTTTGCCTCTGCGACAACATTTGGAAGAACTGGTTGCGGCCGGGCATCTGGACCTTTACATTGATGGCGGAGTGAAACCGAATCAGGCTCCGGTCGATCCCAGGGGACAGGACGACCGAGATGCACCACCACAGGGAGTAATTAATGTCATCCACGGAATCGTGGAACCGGAGCGTGTTTGCGAACTCCGGGGCATGATTAAGAAGGCAGAGCATATGAGGGAAGTTTTGTCAGTACAGCCTGCCATCAAAAGGGGGAAGACAGAAGAGAAAGACGTGATCAGTTTCACCTCAAGGGATTTAGAGCGTATCCAGACGCCGCACAACGATGCTCTTGTCGTAACACTACGCGTCAAAGAATTTGATGTTAGACGGATCTTGATCGATCAGGGAAGCTCGGTCGAGATCATGTATTATGATGCGTTCAAACAGCTCAAACTACGCGAGACAGACTTGGCTCCGGCCACTTCGCCACTGGTTGGATTTAACTCGCAGCCGGAGTGGCCATTGGGAAAGATTATCCTGCCGGTCAAAGCAGGATCCGTGGTCAAGCAAGTAGAGTTTTGGGTGCTACAAGTGCCTTCAACGTACAACCTTATCCTTGGAAGAGGATGGCTTCACGCCATGCAAGCCGTAGCATCGACCTACCACCAGGTGATGAGATTCCCCTCGGCTATGGGGGCAATCGAGGAGATTTGGGGAGACCAGGTCATGTCCAAGCAATGCTTCGTGGCGGTCAACGGGAGCCGGGCTGCCAAAGGATTCGTTCAAATGGTCGAGGGACCGGAGGACCAGAGTGTCTTGGATGATGTTGGCACCAAAGCCGAAGACAAGGCTGTTGAAGAATTGGTTGAGGTACGGATAGATGCCGAGCAGCCGGACAGATTCTTCTTGCTCGGTTCGAGTCTCTCAGCTATGGAGAGAACCGAGATGATTGAGTTTTTGATGGCTAATATCGAAGTCTTTGCATGGTCACCCTACGACATGCCTGGCCTTGACCCAAGTCTTATCTGCCATCACCTCAATGTCTTCCCTGGAGCAAAGCCAGTCATCCAGCGAACAAGGAGATCGGCGCTGCATCACGCCGAGGTAGTAGCAGAGGAAGTAAAAAACTTACTTGAGGCACGAGCAATACAGGAAGTGCACTACCCTCGGTGGATTTCCAACACGGTAGTGGTGCCTAAGAAGAATGGAAAGTGGCGAGTTTGTGTCGACTACAAGACAGTCAACCGAGCTTGTCCGAAAGACAGCTTCCCTTTGCCGCGCATTGACCAGCTAGTGGATTTGACGGCTGGACACAATCGACTCAGTTTCTTGGATGCGTACCGCGGCTATCACCAGATTGCCATGCATGGGCCTGACCAAGAGATCACCTCTTTCACGACTCCAAGGGGACTCTTTTGCTATCGAGTTATGCCTTTTGGTTTGAAAAACGCCGGGGCAACCTTTCAGAGGATGGTGACCAAAATATTTGCTTCTTTGCTCGGTCGGACAATGGAGGCTTACATCGATGATATGGTGATAAAGAGCCGACATGAGGCAAACCATTTGTCCGACTTAACCGAGATGTTCGCCATTCTGAAGAAGCACAAGCTGCGCTTGAACGCCTCTAAGTGTGCCTTTGGTGTGGGATCCGGGAAATTTTTGGGTTTCTTAGTCACGAACCGAGGCATCGAAGCAGACCCCACTCAGATTAGAGCCGTGCAAGAGTTGAAGCAGCCCAGCTCGGCTAAGGACGTGCAGCATCTGGCCGGGATGGCCGCCGCGCTTAATCGATTTATAAGCCGGTCATCAGATCGCTGCCGTCCTTTCTTTCAAGCATTGAAGTCAAAGTTCTCATGGGATGACGAGTGTGACCGAGCTTTGGCCGAGCTCAAAGATTATTTGTCTTCTCCGCCGCTGTTGGTTACACCAGAGCCCGGTGAGGAACTCTACCTTTACCTTGCCGTCTCCCAGCACGCAGTAAGTGCAGTGTTAGTCCGGGCTGAAGGAATTAAGCACCTCCCAATTTTTTACGTAAGTAAGACCCTTCTGCCGGCTGAGACGAGGTACTTGCCGCTGGAAAAGCTTGCGTTGGCACTGATGATGGCTTCGAGGAAATTGGCACATTATTTTCACGCCCATACCATCGTCGTACTGACCGAGTTCCCCCTCAAGGCCTTGTTTGAGCGCGCGGACTTTTCAAGTCGAATATTAAAATGGGCGGTCGAGTTGGGACAGTTCGATGTGAAGTTCCAGTCGCGCACCGCAATCAAAGCCCAAACCTTGGCCGATTTTGTTGCCGAGTTCTCTCCTGGCACTCATCCGATATGCCCGGTCGACATTGCCGAGGCAGATGATGAGACGCCCACAATGCCAACCGAGGAACTACCAGCTGCAGAAGGTCGCGCCGCGGAGTTAGCGCGCACCATCGAAATTCCCTCAGTTTGCACGGTAATACCTCCCGGTGCTGCGATGACGGAGTTGTGTATCACCAACCCATCCACTCTGTCCGGTACCGCATCACCAAGGGGGGAAGGAATGGTTCCACACAGCTCAGAACTTGATGATTCGCCTACGGACTTGGGCATTCTGAACCAACTTGCTGAGTCCGGTGCCGAATCCTCAAGGGGGGGAGGAATGGTTCCAGGCAACTCAGAACTTGCGGCCGGCTTCACACCGCAACCTGGTGATTCGCCTACGGACTTGGGCATTACGGACCAACTTGCTGAGTCCGGTGTCGAATCACCAAGGGGCACTGAATTTGAACCGGTCAACACCAAACTTGACATCGCACAGCCGAGCAGTTGTGATCCCATTGCCCTTCGCAACTCTCAGGACCCATCTGACTGCTGGAAGCTTTTTGTGGGGGACATGTGGAAGCTTTTTGTTGATGGAGCGTCCAACCGTCATGGTGCCGGCCTAGGTATCGTTCTTATATCCCCGGACGGCCTAACCATTGAGCATTCTATCACACTCGGCTTCCCGGCGTCTAACAACGAGGCTGAGTACGAGGCGCTTCTTGCTGGGCTCAAGAGCGCAATCCAAATGAAGGCTGCCGAGCTTCTGGTATATAGTGATTCCCAGCTTGTGGTTAACCAAGTTTCAGGGATTTATGAAGCGAAGGACGACAGGATGGCGAAGTACCAAGCTCTGGTCAGGGACCATATCAAGCAGTTTGAGGCAATCAGAGTCCAGCGGATTGGCCGGGAAGAAAACAGCCGGGCTGATGAACTCGCCGGCCTCGCTTCCATGGTAGATAGCACGTCTCCAAACCCTCTGTTGATTGACTTTCTTCCGCAGCCAAGCATTGAAAACGCCGGGCAGACGGATGTACTCTGCGCCGAGCTAGGTCCTTCATGGATGGACCCCTTGATCTTGTTCCTCAGAGACCGGACTCTTCTAGCGGACAAGAAAGAAGCACACAAAATCCGGGTGAAGTCAGAGCGGTTTTGGCTCTCTCCATCAGGCGCGTTGTATAAGAAGTCCTTCACCGGTCCGTATCTCAAGTGCGTGCACCCGAACAGTGTGGAGGCCTTCTTGTTTGAAATTCATGAAGGCATTTGTGGCAGCCACATCGGGGGCAGGTCCTTGGCCTACCGAGCTATTTCGCAGGGGTACTGGTGGCCGTGCATGCAGGCCGACGCGCAAAAATATGTCTGCAGGTGCGAGAAATGCCAGAAATTCGCCCATCAGATCCACCAGCCTGCCAGGGAACTTCTTCCCCTCACCAGTCCTTAGCCTTTCGCCATGTGGGGGCTAGATATAGTGGGACCATTGCCAACAGCACCGGGCAACTGGAAATTCTTCATCGCGGCCACAGATTACTTCACAAAGTGGGTTGAAGCTGAGCCCTTGGCAACCATCAAAGAGAAAGACGTGAAGCGATTTGTCTGGCAGAACGTTGTCACGCGGTTTGGCGTCCCGAAGATTTTGATCTCTGACAACGGCACCCAGTTTGACGGTCGCCTATTCAGAGGATTTTGTGAAGATCTGAAGATAGAATTCTACAACTCCACCCCGGCCTACCCGCAGTCCAATGGTCAAGCCGAAGCGTCGAACAAGACTATACTGGATGGGTTGAAGAAACGGCTGGAAAAGGCCAAGGGAAAGTGGGCTGAGGAATTGCCCAGTGTACTTTGGGCATACCGAACAACCCCGCGACGTTCAACCGGGGAAACTCCATTTGCTCTGGCTTACGGCATGGAGGCGGTCATACCCTTGGAAGTTGAAATGCCCACCCTCAGAACCGAGAGTTTTGGGCCCGAGCTAAATGCCGAGGCTATTGCCTTGGAGCTGGACTTAGCGGAAGAGCGCCGGGAGAAAGCCCTCATCCATGTGGCCGCCTACCAACAAGAGCTCTCCAAGAAGTATAACAAGACAGTGCACGCCAGACCGTTCAAAGTTGGAGATTGGGTTTTGAGGAAGATTATGGGCAACACCCTGGTGCCAGGAGAAGGCAAACTAGGGGCAAATTGGGAAGGACCCTACAAGATCACTGGTCTGGCTGGCAAGGGGGCTTACCACTTGGAGGATCTAGAGGGAAGAGCTATACCCCGGCCATGGAATGCGGCCAACTTAAAATTGTATTATTTTTAAGCTTTTTACTTTCCTCTTTTTGTAAAGAATTTTTTTGGCTTGCGAAGCAGAATGTAATTCTTTTTGTCAAATTATAGAAGTCATTTTGCTTTAGCACTTGGATTATTGTTTTAATGTTACGGACCGAGATGATGTGCTCCGGTTGGAAGAGTTGGTGTCTTGCCCAACTTAGGATTCCCAACCGAGATGATGTACTCCGGTTGGAAGAGTTGGTGTCTTGCCCAACTTAGGATTCCCAACCGAGATGATGTACTCCGGATTGGAAGAGTTGGTGTTTTGTCCAACTTAGGATTCCCAACCGAGATGATGTACTCCGGTTGGAAGAGTTGGTGTTTTGTCCAACTTTGGATTCCCAACCGAGATGATGTGCTCCGGTTGGAAGAGTTGGTGTCTTGCCCAACTTAGGATTCCCAACCGAGATGATGTACTCCGGTTGGAAGAGTTGGTGTCTTGTCCAACTTTGGACTCCCAACCGAGATGATGTACTCCGGTTGGAAGAGTTGGTGTCTTGTCCAACTTAGGATGCCCAACCGAGATGGTGTATTCCGGTTGGAAGAGTTGGTGTCTTGTCCAACTTTGGATTCCCAACCGAGATGGTGTACTCCGGTTGGAAGAGTTGGTGTCTTGTCCGACTTTGGATTCCCAACCGAGATGATGTACTCCGGTTGGAAGAGTTGGTGTCTTGTCCAACTTTGGATTCCCAACCGAGATGATGTACTCCGGTTGGAAGTGTTGATTTGTTCAACTTAGTTACAGCCGAAGTGGCTATTTCGGTTCATGAATTTGTCTCGTTCTGCTGAAGTACTTAGACCGTGTTATGTATTCCGGTTCGATGAGTTATACCGAGATGTTTTGCTGAAGACAGAACTGATTACAACCGTGCATACACTTGCAAAAATTCAAAATCTTTCATTGATAAAGAAATTCATTACAAAAGGTGGGGATAGAGCCCGGTTACATCAAAAGTATTGAAAGCAAAAATACAAAGAAAAGAAAACTAAACCAAGGGGGATAGATTGGTGAATTCATCCTCGGCAGCCTCAAGGTTGATGGTTGGGCTCGCTTCTTGGGCACCGGGCTCAACTTGACCGGGCTGCACTTCCACTTCGGCGTCTTCAGCCTCCGAATCTGTCTCATCACTTCCTTCTTCAAGCCCCTCCTCGGCCTCCGCTTGAAGCGCACTGAATACATCATTTGCGTAAGGCACGAGGTAGACCGGTAGCTTGGCGGGATGAGGATTAGTAAATACATCGGTGTCGGAGCCCTGGCCGAGGTGCTCGCAGGCGGACTTCCAGCCAGCCTTGAAAAAGATGTCTTGTGTTGCAAAGACTTGCTTCTTGTAGTTCTTCTCGGCTTCGTTAAAACCGGCATTGTTGGCAGCCCGGCAAGCTTTCCTCTTCGTCTTCTTAAAAGCGTCCACCTCAGTCTGGAGCTCACTTTGTTTTTTCTCGGCCGCCTCCAGCTGGCCGAGCAGTCTGTTATTGTCAGCGTTGGCTATCTGGAGGGAAGCCTTAGCCCGGCCCAGCTCGGCTTGAAGGCTCTCAACCTGGCTGGCTGTGTCGTTTGCCTTTTGCCTAAGCCGGTGGATGCGCTCCAAAACCAGATGCTGTTTTTGAATGGCCTGCAAAAAACAAAGTTGATGAGAAACGTAACCGGGCAAACACTTCGGAAAATTTTCAGAGCTGCATTGGCTTACCCTGGCCATGGACTTTACTGATGACTTGACTAACCGAGTGTCAGGGACGTGGTCGCTGCCAACCATGTCGCTCGGTAGTAGGAATGCTTTGGACAGATCAAAGGCGAGCAGATGCTCTTTGTCAGCCTTGATCGAAGCCGTTGCCGGGATGTCCTGACCCCGGTGCTTCAGATGTGGGCGCCAGGCTGGCACTGGGGCGGGGGCGTCCGTGGGGAGCTCGGTGGCGAGCTCGGTGACTAGCTCGGCGGACGGATCTGCCCGAGCTCTTTTTCCGGCCCGCCGCGCAGAAGGTTCTCGGCTGGATTGCCCGGCGGATTGAGTGGCCAGGGCGACCACGGCGCCACTGGATTGACCGGCGGTTGGCGACCGGGTTACCACGCTCGGCACCTCGGCAGATGTGGCGGTGAGCAGGTTCTTGATTCGACTTCTCTTGGCCATTTCTTGCTCGTCTGTTAACCGGATTAACGGGACGTCGGGAAGGGTTGGATCTGGCGGTGGCGAAGGAGCTCTGAGGAAGTCGGTTACTTTACTCCGGCGGGGAGCGGAATATCTATATGTAGGACTGTAGCCGAGTAGTTGGTTACAGTCACGATCCCGGTAGCGAAGCGCGGTCCTGATCGCCTCTACGTTGGGGAAATTGTAGTTGGCTTGCAAGGCTTGGATGGCTGCAAAAGAAACAAGAGAATGATTAAACTGCGGAAAACATAAGTGTGTAAACCGAGATTATTTGCGCAGCTTACATGTGCTCCCAAAATTTTTGCTAATCATCCAGCCCGGTGTCTCGGCTGTTTCATAGTTACCAGACACCCAGAAGAAATCATCGTCATGAAGATCCTTGTCTGGTGTGCTGGTTACGATTTTCTCTCGGCCCGGTCGAATCTTCAGGTAATAGGCGAGACCGTCGTCGGTGTGACCAAGTGTGTATTGGCGTAGGATCTCGGCTAAACCTAGGCTTATGCCTAACCGGTTATTTAGCTCATGCACGCCATTTATTATCCTGTACGTGTTGGTGGACACTTGGGTTGGCGCTAGCCCGGTTCGGCGTAAGAACTCGGTAATCAGCGGGTTAAGAGGGAAACGAAGGCCCCCTTCGACAATGGACAGCACGGTGAAGGGGCATTCCTCCCTACCCCAAGGCGTGGTTTCTTCTTCGGCCAGCTCGAGATGGACGTCGGCCGGGACGCCGTACTCCTCTCTGAAAGCGGCTAGCGCGGCCGGAGTGTCCACTAGGAAGCGGAATTTCCCCATTTGTGGCCGACTTACTATAGCCCGATTGATGGGTTGGGCACGGTGGTAATTGGCTGCAGCTCGGTCCTGAGAGGTTCAGGAATGGCAGTGGTCCCCTTGGACTCTGCAGGAAAAGGATGGCAAGTGTAAGTGAGCGCGGTTTCGCATTAGGAGCTAGACTTCAGCTCGGTCGGTAAGGGTGCCAAACCACCTCGGTTGACTAATTAAGGAGCTCGGTCGCCCAAGCAGACCTGATTTTAGCCCGGTTAAGCGATCAAGTAATTGGGTTATCTCGGTTTGTGCCGTGGTTATTACAAACATGTTGTTTGCCCGGTTTGGTTGGTTTTTTGGATCAAAAGAAGGCCCAGAGCCCGGTTCACCCCAGTTCTTCAGCGTTCTTCAGGAAGACGAAGAACGCCAAGAACAGTGGGAGGTTTGTGACGTTTTCAATGGTCAATGCCCTAAAAGCTACGTTTTTGTGCCCTAATGTGTGTAAAATAAAAGAAAATAGCAACGTAAGAGGGATTGAGTATCTTACCTGTGAAGGGCTGAAGGTGTTCTTCCAAAACACGAAGGATGGCAGAATGGCAGAAGATTTGAGGACGAGAGTGCTGGGGCTCTGAGGTTGAATATCGAAGTGGCAGTAGGAATTGGAGTTTGGGGGAGGTCTCGTATGTATAAGCAAGGGGGAGTCCGCCCAAATTCAAATTCTGACAAAAACGGCGGGTTGGCTGCCCGATGCCCAATGGCAGGCCGCCACGTGTCCCCATTTATGGCTACGTCGGGGCTGAAGCGACGGGTTGAAAAGACGAAGAGCCAACCGAGCTACTTTCGACGAGAACAGGTCGGCCGAGGAATATAACCGGTCAAATCTGCAGACAATGACGTCAACTAGCTCGGTCGAGGCTTGGCGTCTTGAAGACCGGAGAAATGTTATCTCGGTCGAAGTGAGTAATCCCTGTCATGCTTCCGCGGACGGAATTAAGGGGCAATTGAGAGGGTGAATTGTGAGCTGGAGTTGGGCCGAGGTAACGGCCGAGCAAGTTGAGGGCCCAACGGTGCATAGGTGCGAGACGATCGACTTTTTGCCCAAAGTGGGCTGCCAGAATTTGGGCCGGGCAGAGTACGGGCTGAGTGTCACCCCGGACCGGACAGAAACTGCTCGATAAGGCAGTGCTCGGTCGGACCAGGGTGCCCCGTCCGAAGATGGCCAAAGCCGAATTGACCGAGTGACCGGCGGCCAGGAAGGCATGGACAACCGAGGAAGTTGAGTGGCCGGTGCCCGGAAAGGCGTGGTCAGCCGAGGAGACTGTATGGTCGGCAGGAAGGCCGATCAAAGTAAGTATCCGGGCTAGGCTCGGCCGGGATGCCGCTTAGCCCGGTCCTCCGTTTGTTTATCCGGTTAGGCGCTTAAGGTATGAAGCATGGTATGACCGAGGTAGGGCAGCTCGGCTGCCGAGCTCCAGCTGTGCTGACAGGCAGTTGAGAGCAGGTGATGAATGGCATGGTTTATGCTGACAGATGGGATAGCAGAGCCACGTGTCAGGAGATGACAGGGAGTGGATATGGGGCTCAGAAGGTATATAAGCATGTCTGCGCCCCCCATACGCGACAGACGAACACTCTGTAAGGAATTTCTTACACTCAAACACTCTCTCCCTTCTCTCTATTCCCTCTAAGGTGTGTGCTAATTTGACCGTCGGAGGGTGTTTCCGGCCACACACCGCCGGGTAGCTCACCGTTATTTGCTCGCAGGTGATCGGATATCGACGGAGCTCGGAAGAAAGGAATACGGGCACGCCGGAATATTTGCTCCCCGTACAGTAATGATAGCCATCAATCAGTAAACAGTAGTAGTTCCACGAGGGAACCGACAGAGATCTTTGTAACAGTAGCAGTAACAGTATACAACAGTTGCTAAGGATGCCACAATACATTTCAGAATATAGGACATACATTCAAACAATTAACAATAATTACTTTAGAAAACAGTTTCGTTAAACAGTCAGAAAATAGTCTCAGTTGAACATATCTTTACACAATTGTTACTCACAGAGTTTGGGCTACAGTATGCTAGAGCGTGCCTCTCTAGTCGCCAACCCTACACAGTTAACAGATTGAACACACTAAGCTACATAGCTGGGAAAGATAATAACTTAACCCCTAATTTGCCTCGGTGTGTTCTACATCTATATCCTCAATAAGATGCCTTAAACTAGGCCTAAGCATGCCTAGGATGGGATGAGGATGCAAAGATACACTCAAAAGGCAGTTTCAGGATATTCAGAAAAACAGAGTTCCGCTCGAGTGCAGGTTTACCCGCTCGAGCGGACATGCAACAAAGGTACACGCTCGAGCGTCAACTCTCCCGCTCGAGCGTACTGTAAAAGTACTGGATGGGTGAAATCTCCGCTCGATGGGCGCTCGACTCCTGCTCGATCGTGAGACACATGCCTTCGCTCGAGCTCCCAATCCTCCGCTCGAGCGGACTGTAAAACAGTGCAGAGAAATACTGGATGCTCGGATTCCACGCTCGAGCTCCAATTTCCCTGCTCGAGCGGAAGTGCAAAATCTAGGAATTCCAGATTGCACCTCCAAGCCAAAACCAGGTTCAAATGCATCAAAACCAATCCTCTTGGGCCCGTTTTTCTGAAAAACCTTTATAAACACATAGAATAACATGGTTCAAAGCTCAATTTGAGAAATCAAAGCCCAAAGGTGTTTAATTCAAACTCAATTTCAAACCATTTTTCAAGAACAAGATGAACATGGAAACATTCATGAATTCGAGCTTCAATTTGATGCTCTAAGGAGCCAATTGATCCAAAAACAAGATGAAAACATGACCTACACTCAAAACATGGACATGCATGTGACAATTTGCCATGAACTCAACTCAAAATCCAACAATACTAACATGCATGCATGAATTATGCTCTATTTCAACATATAAAGCTATTTCATGACTCAATCCACTAAATTTGGCATGAATCATGTAAGAACAAGCTCAATTCATAAACAAGAGGGTAATTACTCTACCTTAGGGCTTGAATTAGAAGACTAGGAGCTCAATTTAGCAATCTACACTTCAATTCTTCAATTACCAAGCAATTTACAAGCAAAATTGAGATGAAAACCACTCCCCTAGTTTCTCTCTCTCTATGGTTGGCAATGGCAAGGAGAAAGGCTGATGAATTGTTTTGGTTAAGTGTAATGAGCTCAAAGATGTATAGGTAGTGGCCACTCACCATGGCAAAATGGTAAATAAGTGCAACCTTGCATTAAGTCGATATTTAATCTAATTTAATCAAATTTCAGATAAATACACCATAAAATCACATAAATTATGATGATCATAAAACATCAATCAATTCCCGGTTCGGCCGCCGATAAGGCCTTCAATTAGCAGTTTAAGCATAAAACATGAACAGATAGTCAACAGTCAAACAGATAGATTAGGCATTTAAACAGATACAGTCAGTCAATTAATTCCCAGATTCCAGTCAGTCAGTTCAGTATTTTAGCCAGTTCAATTATCAGTCATGATCAGTTCAGTTTAACGGTGATCAATGTTTATCGGTAAGCAGTGGTGAGGGTTATTACAGTCTCCCCTCCTTATAAAGAGTTTAGTCCTCTAAACTCGAGTTACCTTCATTCTGGAAGAAAACAAGATTCAGTGGAAACAGTTCAGGATATCTTTTAGCCATGTCCTCTTCCCTTTCCCAAGTGGCATACACACCACCATGGTTTTGCCAGTCAACTTTTACTTGTGGGATTTCTTTGTTTCTCAGTTTCTTGATCCGTCTGTTTACAATCTGTATAGGCCGTTCCTCATAAGTGTAGTCGTCACTCAGCACTACACGGGTAGGCTCTATTACATGGAAAGGATCCCGGAGGTAGTCTCTTAAAATAGAAATGTGGAAGACGTTATGCATATGCTCCATTTTAGGAGGAAGTGCAACTTGATACGCCACCGGATTGATTTTCTCAATAATCTCATATGGTCCGACATATCTCGGTGCTAACTTGCCTTTGACTCCAAAACGAGTCTGGCCTTTCATCAGTGTCACTTTCACAAATACGTGATCACCTACTTCATACTCTCTGTCTCGTCTTCTGACATCAGCATAACTCTTCTGTCTGCTCTGCGCAGTTTTCAGTCTCTGTTGTATCAGTTTCACTTTCTCAGTTGTTTCATACATAATCTCGGGCCCAAGCAAAGGCCCATCTCCAACTTCTGCCCAGCAAATCGGAGATCTACATTTTCTGCCATACAATGCCTCGAAAGGCGCCATAGCAATACTCGAATGGTAGCTGTTGTTGTAGGCGAATTCAACTAATGGCAGATGACTTTCCGAATCTCCCTGAAAATCAAGGACACACATTCTCAGTAAATCCTCCAGAGTTTGGATGGTCCTTTCTGACTGTCCATCTGTCTGAGGATGATAGGCACTACTCAGCCTCAATTCAGTACCCAATGCAGTCTGGAGACTTTGCCAAAACCTCGATGTAAACTTCGAATCCCTGTCAGAAACAATAGACACAGGCACTCCATGCAGTCTCACAATTTCATCAATATAGATAACAACCAATTTGTCCGCATTATAGATTGTCTTGATAGGTAAGAAGTGAGCAGATTTGGTTAGTCTATCAACGATAACCCAAATTGAATCCATACCTTTTCTAGAGCGAGGTAACCCAACGATAAAATCCATCGTGATATGCTCCCATTTCCACTCTGGTATGGGTAGGGGTTGCAATAATCCGGCAGGTCGTTGATGTTCAGCTTTGACTTGTTGGCAATGAAGACATTTGGACACAAAGTCAGCAATTTCTTTCTTCATTCCCGGCCACCAGAAATTCTGTCTCAGATCTTGGTACATTTTCGTATTCCCCGAGTGGATAGACAATTTTGAATTGTGGCCCTCTTGCAGAACTCTTCTTTTCAGTTCAGTGTCATTCGGCACACACAGTCTTTCTTGAAATTTCAGTACATTGTTCTCGAATTTGAAACCCGGTCTCGGCTTAGACTCTCTTTCTTCGATGATCTTTTTCAAGAAGTCATCCTGTTGCTGTTTCTCTTTAATTTCTTCTATCAAGGCTGGTTGAGCAGAAATAGCGGCTAGCGTTCCACCTTGTTCTCTCAAAACAACTTCAATCTCAAAATTTTCAAGGTCACCATGCAGCTCTTTCTGTCCAGTGAGCAAACAAGCTAAGTTGGCAATTGACTTTCGACTCAATGCATCGGCAACAGTATTGGCATTTCCCGGATGGTACAGAATCTGTAGATCGTAGTCTTTGATCAGTTCTAGCCATCTGTGCTGTCTCATATTTAGTTCCTTCTGTGTGAAGAAATATTTTAAGCTCTTGTGGTCGGTGTATACTTCACATGTCGCCCTATACAGATAGTGACGCCAAATTTTCAGTGCAAACACCACCGCAGCAAGTTCCAGGTCATGGGTCAGGTAGTTCTTTTCATATGGTCTCAACTGTTGGGAAGCATAAGCAATAACTCTCCCATTATGCATTAAAACACACCCCAAACCCTTATGAGAAGCATCACTAAATACAGTGTAACCATCCGTACCTGAAGGTAAAGTCAAAACCGGTGCAGTCACAAGTCGAGTTTTCAACTCTTGGAATGCTGATTCCCTTTGGTCAGTCCAGTCAAATGATGTCCCCTTCTGAGTTAACTGAGTCAATGGTAGGGCAATTTTGGAGAAATCTTTGACAAATCTTCTGTAATATCCAGCCAATCCCAAAAAGCTTCGAACTTCAGTCACATTTGTTGGTCTAGGCCAGTTCACTACAGCTTCAATTTTCCGCGGATCAACAGAAATTCCATTTTTGCTAACAACATGCCCCAAAAACATAACATGGTCAAGCCAAAATTCACATTTAGACAGTTTAGCATACAGTTTCTGTTCTCTTAGGGTCTGCAGGGCAAGTCTCAGATGATGTTCATGTTGTTCTATACTTTTGGAGTAAATCAATATGTCATCAATAAATACTACAATGAAATCATTAAGGTATGGTTTAAAAATTCTGTTCATGAGGTCCATAAAAGCAGCAGGGGCATTCGTGACTCCGAATGGCATAACTAAAAATTCATAATGGCCATACCTCGTTCTAAAAGCAGTTTTATCAATGTCTTCCGGTTTAACCTTCAGTTGATGATACCCCGATCTGAGATCAATCTTGGAAAACACTTGTGCACCCTATACGTGGCAATGGGTATTTATTTTTTACAGTTACCTTGTTCAATTCACGGTAATCAATGCACAGTCTCAGCGAGCCATCTTTCTTCTTTACAAACAAAACCGGTGCACCCCACGGTGAAGTACTGGGCCTGATAAACTTCTTGTCTAACAGTTCTTGCAATTGCACTTTCAACTCCTTCAGTTCAGTTGGGGCCATTCTGTAAGGAGCTTTCGATATCGGCTGTGTACCCGGAATCACATCAACGGTAAATTCAATCTCCCTGTCAATCAAATCCCCTGGCAGATCATCTGGAAATACATCTGGGAATTCCCTGACTATAGGAATACAATTCACATCAGTTTTAACACTATCATCAGTAGACACAGTCAGCACAGAACACAGATATCCTTTACACCCCTTTGTAATTAATTTAACAGCTTTCACTGACGAAATCAAATACGGAGGGGGTACTACTCCACTCCCATTAAACACAAATTCAGGCAAACCAGGTGGACGGAAAACAACTTGCTTGGTCACACAATCAATAGTGGCATGATATTTTTGTAACCAATCCATCCCCAATATTACGTCAAAATGATCAATGTTCAATGGTAGTAAATCAATAAACAGATGCATATCTCCAACAATGATTTCACATGCAGGGTACATATAAGCACATGTCATGGATCCTCCTACGGGTGATGATACGGCTAGCAGATAGTTCATGGGTTCTAAGGGTCTATTCAATTTCCGTGAGAAAGCATGCGATACATAAGAATGTGTAGACCCTGAATCAATCAATACATATGCATTTTGTGTACAAATAGAGAGGATACCTAACACAACGGTTTCAGTATTTTGCACGTCTCCCGGTACTAGGGCGAACACTCGGCCCTGCCTCATGGGCTCTTTGCCGGTAGCTTTGGGGTTAGGCTTTGGTGCTACAGTTGACGCTGCTGCGCTTGGCGTAGCTTTGCTACTAACTTGCGGAGCGGAGGGACAGTCTCTAACCATGTGGCCCACTTTGCCACATCTGTAACAGGCTCCAGATATTTTGTGACAAACCCCTTTGTGCTTGTTGCCACATACAGAGCAGGGTGGAATGAACCCACTCCCTTGGCTGGGGCTAGTTGTTGACCCCGTATTCTGTTTCTTGTTGGCCGGGTTGTGCTTGCCTTTCTTGAATTTGAAACCCTGCCTTTTACCCTGTCATTCAGTTGTTGGTGTTTCAGATTGTTTCACTACTGCAATGTTCGACTCGGCCATCAATGCCCGGTCGAGAACACCCACAAAAGTCGGTAGTTTCAAAACACTTATTCGGTCAAATATTGCAACATTAAGGCCACCCTCAAATTTTCTGGCCTTCTTGTAGTCAGTGTCCACCATATGTGGTGCATATCTGGCAAGCTCAGTGAACCTTGCTTCATATTCAGCCACAGACATTGTACCCTGTCTCAGTTGTTCGAATTCAGTCACTTTCCTATCCCTGACACACTGTGGGAAGTACTTTTCAAAGAAGGACTCCTTGAACTGAGCCCAAGTCATAACAGTATTTGTATCGCGGATCAACATCCACCACCTTCTAGCTTCTTCTTGTAGGGTGAAGGTAGCTAACAATACTTTATTCGCTTCTGAGCACGGAAACACTTCAAATAGTTTTTCTGTTTCAAGCACCCAAGCTTCAGCCTTTAGCGGTTCCAGTCCTCCCTGAAAGGATGGCGGTTTCATCTTGCTGAATTTATGGGTGAGAGCAATAATATCCCCATCATTCACATTCGCATTAGGTTCCGGCTGTACCGGAGGAGGAGGAGGTGGGGGCTGTTGGTTCTGTTGTTGTTCAAGTCTAGCAGTTATCAGTTCCATCATTCTTTCCATTCTTTCCATTCTTGCCTCGGTAGATGAGGATTCATGTTCATTTGCATTGTCCATTTCATTATAAGCAGTTATAACAGTTATAGCAATTGTAACATAAACAGTTGCATATTTAGACAGTTATCACATCAACATGTATTCAGTCATAACATAGCCACACACTTTTCAAGTTCATGAAATGCCCTAATCACTTTTCTAGGACACCCTATAGCTCATTTGGACACGTGTGTGCGGTATGACTCGTGGTTAAGTATCGCTCTGATACCACTTTGTCACGACCCAAACCCGGCCCTATGGGTTTAGCACCGTAACCGGCCAGTAATCCGAGATTACCGAAGGCCTGCTTAACAGTAGTACAGTAAAACAGAGTTCAGGGCCCGGCGGAAGCCAATACAGTAAATAAATAATGTCCATTGAGCTGTAACAGTTTGTATGCCAAAAAGATTTTTCATGCATTCATACATACAAACAGTACAGTCTATACAAAATTTACAGTCACACAATACAGGGACCTAATCCCTTGATAACAGTACAGTTAGTAGCTGACAGTCTATACAGTAATCCCAACAGTAAGGAGACAGACGGGGGAAAAACAAAACACCCCAAAGCCATAGCATGGCGACTCGGAACCTCGCAGTGAGGCACAAAGGCTGGCTTGACAAAACTGGAGTCTAACCCACGCTCCTAGCTCCGATCTGGTGGCTAAGCACCTACATATATATATATAAACAGTGAGCTGAAGCGCAGTGAATAACATAATGCGTAAAGAGGTTAAGAATGAAATGTCCTTACAGTAATGAAAGCAGTTCATTAAACAATACTTCAGTCTTTCAGTCAGAACAGTTATTCAGTCATATGTGGTACATCCATTAGCATAGCAGTAAACAGTAGGTCTTAAAGACCGAACAGTAATGATGGCCATCAATCAGTAAACAGTAGTAGTTCCACGAGGGAACCGACAGAGATCTCTGAAACAGTAGCAGTAACAGTATACAATAGTTGCTAAGGATGCCACAATACATTTCAGAATATAAGACATACATTCAAACAATTAACAATAATTACTTCAGAAAACAGTTTCGTTAAACAGTCAGAAAACATTCTCAGTTGAACATATCTTTACACAATTGTTACTCACAGAGTTTGGGCTACAGTATGCTAGAGCGTGCCTCCCCAGTCGCCAACCCTACACAGTTAACAGATTGAACACACTAAGCTATACAGCTGGGAAAGATAATAACTTAACCCCTAATTTGCCTCGGTGTGTTCTACATCTATATCCTCAATAAGATGCCTTAAACTAGGCCTAAGCATGCCTAGGATGAGATGAGGATGCAAAGATGCACTCAAAAGGCAGTTTTAGGATATTCAGAAGAACAGAGTTCCGCTCGAGCGCAGGTTTACCCGCTTGAGCGGACATGCAACAAAGGTACACGCTCGAGCGTCAACTCTCCCACTCGAGCGTACTGTAAAAGTACTGGATGGGTGAAATCTCCGCTCGATGGGCGCTCGACGCCTGCTCGATCGTGAGACACATGCCTCCGCTCGAGCTCCCAATCCTCCGCTCGAGCGGACTGTAAAACAGTGCAGAGAAATACTGGATGCTCGGATTCCACGCTCGAGCTCCAATTTCCCTGCTCGAGCGGAAGTGCAAAATCTGGGAATTCCAGATTGCACCTCCAAGCCAAAACCAGGTTCAAATGCATCAAAACCAATCCTCTTGGGCCCATTTTTCTGAAAAACCTTTATAAACACATAGAATAACATGGTTCAAAGCTCAATTTGAGAAATAAAAGCCCAAGGGTGTTTAATTCAAACTTAATTTCAAACCATTTTTCAAGAACAAGATGAACATGCAAACATTTATGAATTCGAGCTTCAATTTGATGCTCTAAGGAGCCAATTGATCCAAAAACAAGATGAAAACATGACCTACACTCAAAACATGGACATGCATGTGACAATTTGCCATGAACTCAACTCAAAATCCAACAATACTAACATGCATGCATGAATTATGCTCTATTTCAACATATAAAGCTATTTCATGACTCAATCCACTAAATTTGGCATGAATCATGTAAGAACAAGCTCAATTCATAAACAAGAGGGTAATTACTCTACCTTAGGGCTTGAATTAGAAGACTAGGAGCTCAATTTAGCAATCTACACTTCAATTCTTCAATTACCAAGCAATTTACAAGCAAAATTGAGATGGAAACCACTCCCCTAGTTTCTCTCTCTCTATGGTCGGCAATGGCAAGGAGAAAGGATGATAAATTGTTTTGGTTAAGTGTAATGAGCTCAAAGATGTATAGGTAGTGGCCACTCACCATGGAAAAATGGTAAATAAGTGCAACCTTGCATTAAGTCGATATTTAATCTAATTTAATTTCAGATAAATACACCATAAAATCACATAAATTATGATGATCATAAAACATCAATCAATTCCCGGTTCAGCCACCAATATGGCCTTCAATTAGCAGTTTAAGCATAAAACATGAACAGATAGTCAACAGTCAAACAGATAGATTAGGCATTTAAACAGATACAGTCAGTCAATTAATTCCCAGATTCCAGTCAGTCAGTTCAGTATTTTAGCCAGTTCAATTATCAGTCATGATCAGTTCAGTTTAACGGTGATCAATGTTTATCGGTAAGCAGTGGTGAGGGTTATTACAACATCCATCTACTCAAGATGAGAATCTTCAACAACCATAATTCCTAGCACCAATCTAATAGTAGTCAACTTCACAACTGGAGAGAAAATTTCAGTATAGTTAACCCCCTCGTTTTTTTTTTTTTTGTTAAAATCCCTTTGCAACCAATTTGACCTTGTAGTATTTACTCCCATCATGTTCCTGTTTGACCTTGTAAACATACTTGTTGTGCAAAGCTTTCTTACCCATTGGTAATTTAGTCAACTCCTATGTCTGGTTGGCCATGAGTGAGTCCATTTCATCTTGCATAGCTGATTTCCACTTAGTTGAATCATTAACTTGCAAACCCTCAGCATAACTTTCAAGTTAACCCCCATCAGACAACAACAAATTGATAAGGATATTGCAGGAGCTCATCTAGTTGTAAATACAGCTACAACTCATACAGCTTCCTTAGTAGCAGCTCATGGCTCAGCTTCAGCTCAAGCTCACTGATAGTTACACATTCCAACTTACTCCTGCATCACATGGTGATTAGTTAAAAGTGGTTATGATTTGTTAAGTCAGTTAGATATGCTATCTCTTATATAAATATACTTTGTATCTTTGATAATCAATAAGAATAATCAATTTTAATCTTTCATCATGGTATCAGAGCAGTCTCTTAAGCTCTCACGAGCATAACCATCTCTATCTTCTTCTTTACTTCTCAATTTCAATATGTTGATCTCATCTCAGTTCATTCATTACAGTCAAACTTGATTCTGCGAATTTTCTTATATGACGTAGTCAGTTTCAAAATATATTGCATGCAACTGAGTTGTTAGATTTTGCAAATTGATCAATTCCATGTCCACCATTGCAAATCAAAGATTCAAGTGGTGTTGAAGTTCTAAATCCAGATCGGGCACAGTGGAACAAAATCGATGCTCGTCTGCTAAGCTGTATAGCAGCTACACTCACACCTGAATTTTTTCTTCTGTTCTTCATTTGTAACATAGCTATGAGGTATTAAATGCGCTCTGTAAGCGATTCACAGTGTTATCTAGGTCTCACATTCGTCAAATGAAGAATAGATTGACTCATCTAACAAAAGACTCATTGTCAATGGATGAGTATTTAAATCAGATAAAAGAACTTGCTAATCAATTAAGTCTAGTTTCCCCTTCTATTGATGAAGAAGATCTGATACTTCTCACTCGAAATGGATTACCAAATAAGTTTGATGCTCTTAAAACCACTATCAGAGCACATGTTGAGCCTATTTCTATGGCAGAATTAACATCTATTTTGAGTTCTGAATCGATTCACATTGAATCCAAACAGAGAAAGTCACAATCTCATGAGCCTTCAGTTGCTTATGTTGCTCGGCGAGGATCCTTTGGTACTGCTCCTAGAGGAGGACGCTTATCCTTTAGAGGTTCCAGAGGAGGTTTTAAAGGTGGTTTTCATGGTGGCAGACTAGCTTCTCGTGGCAGAGGTCGCCATTACTCCTCCAATTTAATTTGCCAAATTTGTGGCAAAGGCAATCACATTGCACTAGACTGTTGGCATAGACTGGATGCAAACTTTCATCAATCTTCTTCCTCAAATTTTTCTTCTCCATCTACTCCAGCATCCTCTTCTTCTAGTTATCCTTCTCCTTGAGCATATATGGCTTCAACTCCATCCACTGTCCCATCTGAATCTTTTCCCTGGTACCTTGATTCGGCTGCCTTTGATCATATTACTTATGATCTCTCTAATCCCAACATGTATCAGTCTTATCAAGGGCCTGATCAAATCACTATTGGCAATGGTAATTCTCTTCCTATTCATCATACAGGTAAAGGCCTCTTACCTACTCCTCATTTTTCTTTTAAGCTTAACAAACTTTTGCATGCTCCTATCTCCTTCAATCTTCTCTTTGTGCATTAACTCACCAAGGACAATAATTGCACTATTACTTTTGATGAGTGTTCCTTTGTGATTCAGGACAAACACTCGAAGGCCATTCTGCACAAGGGCTATAATGCTCATGGCTTATATCACTTTCCGTATTTGACATCATCTTCCACTATTGTTGTGCATGCTTTTCCTTCAGCATCATCTCATGCTTTATTTTCATCTACTGCTAGTCATGTATCTGAGATTGCTTGGCATAAGAGATTGGGTCATCCCCCTCAACCGAAATTTACAGCTTTAAAAAAACGCTTATCTATTGATAACAATACCTCCAAGTATTCTGTCTATCCTTGTACTCGTTATATTATAACTAAAAGTCATAGACTTCTTTTCAAGCCTTCTAATTCTACTTTAAATAAACCCTTCTCTCTTATTCATAGTGATGTATGGGGGCCATTTCATTATTCTTCTTGTGGTTACAAGTTCTATGTGTTTTTCATTGATGATTTTAGCAAGTTCACTTGGCATTATCCTCTATGCTATAAAAGTGAAGTTTTCTCAAAATTTTTGGAGTTTAAATCTTATGTTGAGACTCAATTTTCTACTAAATTGCAAGTGCTTATGATTGATGGAGGTACTGAATTTGTTAATACTTCTATGACTCAATTTATGAAAGCTCAAGGCATTGTTCATCAATTATCTTGTCCATACACTTCTCCTTAAAATGGTGTTTCTAAACGAAAACATAGACACATTATTGACACCACCATTGCTTTGCTTCATTACTCTTGTGTTCCCACTAAGTTTTGGTTTGATGCAGTCTCCACTGCTACTCATCTCATTAATAGACTGCCCAGTGCAAACCTTTCTCATAAATCACCCTGTGAGCTCCTTTTTCATACTTTACCTGATTATTCTTTTCTCAGAGTTTTTGGGTGCCAATGTTTCCCTTGGTTAAAACCCTACACCATAAATAAGCTTCAGCCTAGGTCTACTCTCTGTGTCTCTCTTGGTTATCACTCCTCCTATAAAGGATACAGATGTTTGGACATGGCCATAGATAAAATTCATATTTCTCGACATGTGAGCTTCAATGAGGATATCTTTCATTTTTCTACTGTCTCTCTTGTCTCTGCACCTTCTTCTTTGTCTACGCTTCATTCTTTCTTTTGGCCTGCTTCTTCTACTACTTCTCCCTTGAATACTGTGTCTACAGCCCTCTATCCTATGTTTTTCTACCTCGGACCACTGTTGCACTTCCCATTCTTGCAGTTGTTGCCTCTGTAGCACATGTTCCTATTATTGCCATAACAGGACAGTCTCCTACGGCCGCTCATGACATGCTTTGGCTCAGACCTCTATTGCACCAACACAGTCTATTGCATCTGCTTTGGCTCAGACCTCTACTGCCCAGCCTAGTCTACTGCTGCACCAGCTATTGCATCCGCTTTAGCTCAGACCTCTGCTGCACGAGCCCAGTCTACTGCCGCACTAGCATAGTCTATTCCTATTCAGTCTATTTTTATTGATTTACCTCTTCTTTCTTCTTTTGCCAACACCCATCCCATGATCACTCGTTCAAAGGTTCATGGTCTTGTGATACACACATACTCCTTTGTTGATGTTGAGCCTTCTACTTACCAACAGGCCCTTGCCTGTCTACATTGGCATGCTGCTATCCTTAAAGAGTACACTGCCTTGATGGCTCAACGCACTTGGTCTCTTGTCCCTTTTCCATCTTTGAAACAGGATATTAGTTGTAAATGGATGTTCCGCATTAAAAGAAACAATGAAGGTTCCATTTCCAAATACAAAGCACGGTTGGTAGCTAAAGGTTTCTTACAACAAGAAGGCATTGATTATACTGAAACCTTTAGTCCAGTAGCTAAACATCCTACTATTCGCATTTTGCTTTGTCTTGCTTTACATTTTCACTGGCCATTAAAGCAGCTGGATATTAGTAATGCTTTCTTACATAGTACTTTGGATAAGGAGGTTTATATGACTCAACCACCAATATTTGCTAGTTCTTCTTCCCCACATCATGTGTGCAGATTACAGAAGGCTCTCTATGGGTTGAAACAAGCTCACAGAGCTTGGTATTCTACCTTTTCCAGATTTTTGGTTTCTCAAGGCTTTGTCAATAGCCACTGTGATAATTCTTGTTCGTCCATAAAACTTTTACCTCTATTACTATTCTTCTTGTGTATGTGGATGACATCCTCTTTACTGGAAGCAACCCCTCTCATCTTCAAACACTTATTCACCATATGCATTCAGCCTTTGCCATGAAGGAATTAGGTGACATTTCCTATTTTTTGGGCATTTCCATTCAGTCTCTAGGGGATTCGTATTTTGGCCTCAACAGAAATATGCTTCTAATATTCTTGTCAAAGCAGGCATGACTTCTTGTAAATCTTGTCCCACACCTAGCTCCATGAAACTTGCTCTCAATCTTGTTGCTTCATTTCCTTTTGCTCAACCTCAATTATATAGAAGCTTAGTTGGAGCTCTGCAATATCTTACCATCACTCGTCCAGATCTTTCCTTAGCTGTCAATCACGCATGTCAATACATGCATGCCCCTACAAATGGTCACTTTGCTTTGGTCAAGAGAATTCTTCGGTTTGTTAAGGGATCTCTCTTTCATGGTCTGACTTTTCATCCTAGTTCTTTCGCATTACAAGCCTTCTCTAATTCTAACTAGGCTGGTAACATCCTAGACCACAATTCTACTTCGGGTTATTGTGTCTATCTTGGTTCCAATATCATTTCTTGTTCTGTCAAGAAACAACGAACTGTTTCTCGGTCCAGTACTGAAGCTAAATATCGGTCTCTTGCCCATGCCACTGCTGAATTGAGTTGGTTACAAATGCTTCTTCATGGTCTTTCTATTCCTAGTACTATTCCCCCTATTCTTTGGTGTGACACTTATCAACAATTGCTCTTGCCTCTAATCCTGTGTTTCACAAACGCTTAAAGCACATTGAGGTGGACTATCACTTTATCCGCGAGAAGGTTGCTAGCAAACAACCTATTCTCAAATACATTCCCTCTGTTGATTAGATTGCAGATATATTTACTAAGCCTTTGTCAGCTTCTCGTTTTCATTTTCTTCAGTCCAAGCTCATGGTCCACTCTTCTCTCATCAGCTTGAAGGGGGGCTGATAAGGATATTGCAGCAGCTCATCTAGTTGTAGATATAGCTGTAGTTCATACAGCTTCCTTAGTAGCAACTCATGGCTCAGCTTCAGCTCAAGCTCACTGATAGTTACACATTCCAACTAACTCCCGTATCACATGGTGATTAGTTATAAGTGGTTATGATTTGTTAAGTCAGTTAGATATGCTATCTCTTGTATAAATATACTTTGTATCTTTGATAATCAATAAGAAGAATCAATTTCAATCTTTTATCACAAATAATGTAAAGATAGAGAATAATGTTGTGTAGGTTTAGACTCTATATCTGACCGTCTCAACTTAGGGGTAAGAGTGCGTGGCTTAGTTTGTGGAATAAGATTTTTAGGATTATTTTGAATCCTACTATTCAAATCAATCTTAGTAGTCTCCTCTAACTCAACACGTTTAAGATGTTATGTACAAATCACATGCCAATTTTTCATCTATCTAAGGCTATCTCCAACACTGCACCAAATCTATCATTAAATTCAAATTTGGTGAAAAAGTCCCTTTTTTTTGTGCTCCAATAGTTTCATCAAATCTGTATCAAATCGAGAAAATAACAAATGTTTCACCAAACTAAGGATCTGGGCTCCTTTCACTACTTTACTGTGCATAACCGTTAAGAATGGCCCCACCGGACGACCGGCCAGATGTCTAGCCAGATGTCCCCCGGTCATCCTCTTCCTTGAACAATTTCCACAAAAATAGGTAACACATAGGCCATGTTTGTTTGGGTGGACTGGATTAACATTCCCATGACTAATAGTCCTAGGACTACGAATCCGTTGGATTATGTATCCTATCTTAACTAATAGTCAAGTTTAAAATAATTAGTTCGTACTTCAATTGTTTAACCAAACATCGGATTAATAATTTTATTGGACTATTAGTTCAATGCCAAGCTCATGTCCACCCAAACAAACATGAGTATAGTGTTGGAAAAATGGTTTGTACAACCATGACTTTTGACTAACTTTGACCCTAAATTGAGATGGGCTCCGGACTCCGATTGAGGTGTGTCTGGGTAAAAACACATTCTTTGTCGGGTGGTAATTCACTTCGTATATTTGGTTGTTCAAACCATTTTCCGAGTGAATGCGAAATTGACTCTGAAAGAGACTTAGTTGCTTTGTTTTTTTCATCATCATTTAGCTTTCTGCATTGGAAATATAAAGCAGAGAATGTATGTATGTGTATGTGTGTGACCTTGTGAAACAAACAAAGATGTAGGTGTATGTAGTGATCCGAACAAAGAAAATAGAAAATAGAAAATAGAAATATAAAGCGATCCAAGGACCTTGTGAAACAGAGAGTATGTATGTATGTTTGTATAGTTGGAGAGAGAGAGAGAGAGAGAGAGAGAGAGAGAGAGAGAGAGAATCAATAAAATAACAAAACCAATGTGAATCTATGTTGCATGATAAGCACACAAAGACGTAGGACTTGTCAGCTAAATTGAACATACAAATAAACCGAATGTGAAATTATTGAATAAGAAGAAGATAATAAACACACAAAGATGTAGGACTTGATTTTTTATTTTTTGCATTGACTGGTTGACCGGCCGGTCGTCCGCTCGGTTAATCAGTGGTTTGATGAAAAGCCAAAATTCTTCGTTGGAGTAGGCGATATTAAAGAAAGTTTTTACTCAAATTTGATGAAAAAAGTAATGCACCATTAGAGATATCCTAAGAAACAAGTCTTTAACAAAATGTTTACATTGATATACAAATTAAGAGTTTAAGGTGAAAAAAATGTAACAGTTTTTAGTTATAGAGATAAAGTGATATTAAGTGTTCAAAGAGGTAAAGTATAAAATATTTTCTTGCTGAAACAATATTTTCGTATTAGAAATGCTACTATACGATGATAAAATTAATTTTTACAAAAAAGTTAAATTAAAAAAAAAAAAAAAACCTACCCAATGCCTGCGTGAATAGAAATGCCACTTATTATATAGTATCATAATTAGATACGAAAGTATGTAAAAATATTTTCGATAGCTTATTTAAAGTTAGTTTCATATTATTTTAGAACATATTTTAATTCAACCCTTGTAATTTGATTTATGTGCAGATTACTCGCTTCATTTGGAAATAATCACATCGCCCCCCCCCCCCCTCATGACTTGTCGACTAAAATAAATGGTTAGGCGTTAATGATTATGAAAAAAAAAAAATACTAAAATACCTTTAAATTATAGATATTTTTGTCATTTATTTGAGAAGCAAATACAATTTAAGCTCCTATGTTTTATTTCATGGGCAATTTACCATATTGAAAATTGAAATTTAATTCCCATCTAAAAAATAATAATAATTGAAAATAAACATATAACCACTTCATGTTTGACACATATTTTACATTTACTAGTTGAACAAAATGTTTAACGATGCACTTTAGTTTATAAATCACAAGAAAATTATGTGATTATTTCTAAATGAGAGCAGTAATTAACACATAGGCAAATCCACATGCAGGTGAAGTGAAATTTACCTATATTTTCTAAACCAGCAGTAAGCACTGAAAAAATGATAAAAATAAAAATAAAAATAAAAAGCTTGAGCAAATAAGTGTTTGCTTTGAATATGCCATAAATGACTTGAAATGGCTGTGTGAATACTACAGATATATTTTTGGTATAAATTACATTGACCTTCCCTAACAAATTAGGAAAAAAGGAATTCATTCAAATTTCAAATATCACTCAAGGAAAATAGATTTTCTACATAATTAGTGACATGTAAGGCATTCCTGCCACACCTGCCGAAGAACTCTGAATCAAGAAGTCCTGTGATCTTAATCTTTCCAAAAGATATCCTGTTCCGATCATAATAGTAAATATTCCAGAGGTCATGTATCCATGAAGGTTGTAGAAGTATTTCAACTGTCTGAATTGCGCCAACAATATAAAGATCCCCCTCTCGACCCCAATCAAGAGTAGGCATCATTATCTCTTTGACCCAAATCCAATTCTCATAATCCTGCAAAATCCAAAGCTCCTCCCAACCATCTTCCGTGTATTCACCACATGCTACCAAATGGCCACAAAGTTCTCGTAGACGAAGCATGCGTGTGAAGGTCCCCTAGGGAGTGGAATCATTTGAAATCTCTCAGTTTTCAGTTCAAATGTTACTATGACATCTGCACTCCTAGGAGGAGAAGGTTTCAGTATATAATAACTCCTATTTCTCCAGTGTATGACTCCATTAACACAATGACCACCCCTACCAAATTCATAGTGCCAAGGAACAGAAAGACAATCAATCTCTCTCCATGAATCCCCAAAGTGAAAATTTCACACTTGTAATCTAAGTAATCATAACACTCCCCCTCCACCTCGATGCGTACAAAAGTTGTGAGCAACACTTTGTATTGCTAGGTAGAAGGATCAAACCCAAATGACAAATCTGGTTCGTGAGTAGAATTAGCATCATAAGTAAATGTGTTGGAGGAAGGGTAACAAATTGTGGAGTGGTAGGATTCACGATGAAAATGGATTTAGACTTTCTAAGGTACCCGCATATTAAGCCATTGACAGATTGTTTAATATGAAGAAGTCCTAGAGAGGAAATTAGTGAGCAAGTACTAGGTCGGTCGTCCTTCATAATCTGCTGAGAAAAAATGTATCTTGGTGAACGAGTAGTTGATTAAGGAGATGACAAGGTAGGGGCTAGATTGGGCACGGGTATGGTGTAAATCCACAAAAGAGTGATCCTCGATCAGAGAGCGCCAATGGTTGGAGATGCACTTGCATTGGACTACCACCATTGCTGGTAGTCTTGTTAGAATGTCCACCAACATTTCTTCAGGCAATGAACAAGTAGAAATTCCACAACTATTACTGGTACTCCTTCCCTTCTTCATTGTTACTTTTGTTTTTTTGTTTGATTTCCAAAAGTAACGAAAAGGCAGAACAAGATTCAACCACTTGCAAGTTTTTGATTTTTGAAATGTACCAACAAATGAATACCTAAAACACAATGCAAAGAACTATGGTTAAACTTAAATTTTAAAAAAATATATAGTAAGAGATTATATTATGGGATTATTAGGATGAAGGCTGCAAGCCAACTTTTGATTACAAGGAAGTTGGAAAAAATTTAGTAATTCTTTAAAAGTCAATTTTTTTATTTTTCATTTTTTGAGATGTCAAAGGTCTGTTATGCCGGTTATTTTTCCCATTCATTTAATTTCATCTCCATCAACAAACAAATTCTCAAAATCTCAAACAAATCCTCACAGTCTTGCTTTGTTTGCTAATCTGCGTTGATGGCCTCATTGCCATGGACTACTTGCTAGCTCTGCCGCTATGGATGAAGAACTGAAAGTATAATATATATATACATATAAGCTATCTATGAAAACATACATATTAACCCCTTTAATTATGAAAATCGTACAATTTTTATAATTGACCCTTGAAAGGTGTCCCAGAGGGGGGAAAGTGATACATTTTTATAATTGAAGGGATCAAATGTTTAGTTTGATAGATGAGAGGGTAAAGTGCTAATATGTGAAGGGGTCTTGGAGTAATTAACACTAGATGATAATTAACACTAGATGAACAAGTAGTAATTCCACAACTATTACTAGTACTCCTTCCCTTCTTCATTGTTACTTTTTTTTGTTTGATTTCCAAAAGCAACGAAAGGGCAGAACAAGATTCAACTACTCGCAAGTTTTTGATTTTTGCAATGTACCAACAAATGGATACCTAAAACACAATGCAAAAAAACTATGGTTAAACTTAAATTTAAAAAAATACATATGGTTGTGGGATTATTAGGATGAAGGCTGCAAGCCAACTTTTAATGACAAGGAACTTGGAAAAAATTTAGTAATTCTTTAAAAGTCAGTCCTTTTTTTCTTTTCTTTTTTTCATTTTTTGAGTTGTCAAAAGTCTGTTATGCCGGTTCTTTGTCTTACTCATTTCATTTCACCTCCATCAACAAACAAATTCTCAAAGTCTCAAACAAATCCTCATGTCTTGCTTTGTTCGCTAATCTGCATTGATGGCCTCATTGCCATGGACTACTTGCTAGCTCGGCCAGCTATGGATGAAGAACTGAAAGTAATATATATAAGCTATCTATGGACACGTACATATTGACCCCTTTAATTATGAAAATCGTACTAATACACCCCCAAAAGGTGTATTTGTACAATTTTATAATTGAGGGGATCAATGGTCTGGTTTGATAGATGAGAGGGTAAAGTGCTAATATTTGAGGGGGTCTTGGAGTAATTAACACTAGATGATAATTTTCTGCCTTAATTCTAATCAACCTTTAATTCTAGAATGACCAATTTATTATAGGTAAATTGAAAAGCAAAAGGGCAAGGAAAAAGATAAGTATTTTATTAGAATCCTTGAAATATTTCAATCTTGAAATCCATATATAGAAAGTAACAAATCTAAATTTAACATATTTTGATTTCAAATCCATAAACCCAAACAATTTCATAATAATAAGTAGAAGGGTTTCATAAAAAGATGAACAATCTCAATTTCAATCATAATCTCAATCTCATAAATATCAATAGCTAAGCTAATGTAGCTATTCTTCCGGATCTGAAGGTCCTTAACAACAAAACCAAACCATCCGATTCTAATAGCAAAACCACAATTTCGAATTAAGAAAATTAATGTAAACATTCAGAAGAAGAAGAAGAAGAAGAAGAAAAAAAGAAGAACGAACATACAAGTTAGAATAAAAAACTGACCTTTCATGGAGAAAAAGGATTAGACCAAGTGCATATATGTATATGAAAAATATATTTGTGAAAGCTCTATGCTCTGAACCTTCTTTCGCAAGTGATTTGTTAAACCGGGCAAAGGGAAGAGTGAAAGGGAATGGTTCGGATTGAATCAAGATCCCCTCCTCGAGTTCTCCACTTCACTTCCTACTTGCAGAGCTATGGGTTCACTTTTAGATTTAGGGGTTGTTTGGGATGAACTAAATACGTGTATTTTTTGACTATACGTGTATTTTTTGATTTTTTATGAAATATGGGTTGAGTTTGAAGTGATGTGGTAGAGAGGTGATATGACTTAAATAAGATGATATGATTTAAATAGGATAGTGACTTTTTGACTTTTTGACTTTTTTAGGTTATGCCAAACCAAGCCTTAATTTTGATGATCTGAATTATTATATTTTAAAATTTATTGAGTATATTATATCAGTAAAAAAATCAAGTTAATCGAATATCAAAAATTTCATGTTCGGATCATCAAATTAAAAATTATTTTTTAAAAAAATTTAATAAATAGTTTTCTGAACACATACTTTCTGATACCCGATCAACTTAATTTTTTACAATTATGATATACTCAATAAATCTTAAAAAATGAACGATTCGAATCATTAAAATTGGGTCAAAAAATGAACCCAATAGCCTTGTAAATAGGAAGTAAAGGAGAGAACTCAGGTAGAGGATCTTGATTCGTTGGGATTGGTCCGTTGATCCACCCAAACTGCGCATTAAGGTTTGAGAAATTTATTTTTGTATATAGGGCAGGATTGGGATAATATTTTAAGTCCGTTAAATTAAGAATAAATTATTAATAGATTATAATAGTTGGATTTAATTATTATTAAGTTTTATTGAAAATAATTTTTAATAAAATCGTCGTTAAAAATAATTTATTGTAATAAGTTTTTGCATATGTTGTCAAAATTAATAATTAGTAATTTTTTTATCACGGTTTTTATAAATTATTCCTAAAACTTATAATTAGTAATATTTTTTAAAGTTGAAAATTAGTTTTCTTTTTTTGTGATAATTTTTTTAAATTGTCGTTAAAATTTAAAATTGGTAATATTTTTTGTGACAAAATTTTTGAATTGTCACTAAAAATTAATAAGTAATGACGTTTTTTTAATAATATTTAATAAAAAATATCATTAATTATGATAGAATTTATTAAATAATAATAAATTCTTCTATTAAAACCTACACATACGTTAGCCCTTATTTTTTCACTATTTCACTAATATGCAATTTACCAATTATTGGATACCTGTTGCTGGTAAGAGTAATCCCATGATACCCAACAATCATATGATTGGATTCTATTATCAAGTGTGTCCATTAAGGGTGTGTTTGATTGGGGAGATTAGGAGGGGGGACTATCTACTATTTGGATTGTAATCCAAATAGTGCACCTTATCCGTCGTTTGATTTTTTTTTAGTCCGGCGGACTCCATGTCCGGCCGGACTCCATGTCCCCCATATGGGGGACTATCCTGTCCTGGGGGTGGGACAGAAAGTGGGGGACTAATCACTGTTTGGATTATATGCGAAAATGACCATTTTGACGCTCTACTATTTAATTATGTATTATATTTAATAAAATTCAATAAAATTTAAATGTCTCAACTTAAAAATAAAATAATTTTATTTAACTTTTTATTAATGTTTTATTTATTTAATTTTTTAAAATAATTTTTTATAGATATTTTATTGATGTTTTATTTTAAAATTTTGTTTATGTTTTATTTAATTTCATTGTTTAAATTTAATAGATGTTTTAATAGATGTTTTATTTAAACAATTAAATGTTTAATTTCAACAATAAATAATTTCATTTATTTAAATTATGTTTTATTTAAACATTTAAACATTTGTACAGCAACATGTTTATTAAATTATTTCAACATCTGTACATCAACATGTATATTTATTTAACATCTATTAAATTATGTTTTAATACGTCAACATTTGATTACATCTACATTTGTTAATTGTTAATTACATCAACATTTGTTAATTGTTTAAAAATAATCTATACATCAACATTTATTTAATTGTTAATTGTTAATTGTGTAAACATAATCTGTACATCAAAATAATTTCAATGTTAATTGTTTAAATAAAAATTTAAATATTTAACCATTAGTATGTTTAATTTCAACAATAAATTTTTATTTGTTTAAATAAAAATAATCTATACCAGTAAATTTTTTTTATCAATATTAGTATGTTTAAATATCTTTAAACAAAATTTAACCATTAGTATGTTTAATGTTTACTAAAAATAATTAAAATATTAAAGATATGTTTAATATTGCTATTACATAGTAAACAATTGAAAAATGGTAAAATAGTCTTTTGTTCATTTATCCTATCCAGTCCGTCCAACCAAACGTTGGATTCACTGAAAATAGTCCTATCCAGACATCTAATCCCATGAAAAAACAAACACAGGATACATATCCAATCCGACCAAATAGTCCGGGGGATTCACAGTCCTAGGATTCAAGTCCGATGGATTCTAATCCCCCCTTTTCCAGTCCGTCCAATCAAACACACCCTAATAGTCTTACATATCACTAAGGATTCTCTAGAGTGTATTTTTCCTAAAATTTCCTAAAGTGGTGTATTGTGTGGTTGAGATTTAATGCTAAAAAATTGATGTGACTTGTCATTAAATCTCAACCACATAATGCACCACTTTAGGAAACTTTAGGGAAAAAAAAAATTCTAGAGGATCCTTACTCCTTACATATGATTAGTAATTTTATTTTGGGCAAATTACAAACACCTTTCTTGAGATTTAGTAAAAATACAGATTTTCCCTTGAGATTTGAGAAATTACAAATTGCTCCCTGAGGGTCAAATTTTCATAACAAATTAGGAGAAATTAGGGAGAATCTGTATGAAAATAAAAACCTTATGGGATAATTTGTTATGAAAATATAAACATCAGGGGACAGGATGTAATTTCTCAAATCTCAGAAGAGAATCTATATTTTTACCAAATCTCGAGAGGTGTTTGTAATTTGCCCTTTTATTTTTTATTTTTGGTTGTGCGGGAAAAAATTGTCCACACTAGTTGAAGATAGATGCACCAAATTTGATGTCTAGTTAGGATGTTTCGTCAGACAATACTTTGATACTTATTAAATTTGAGTTGAGATTGAGAGAGAATGAAAAGCACAATAAGAACTGTTTGGTCAAAATGTTTGGCCGGAAGACACTTTGATACTTAATCAATAATAAGTTGTGAAAAAATGTGAGCAGAGTAACGATTTGAGTGTATAATATTGTATACCTCATTTCTTGGGTGGTCTCCTTTTACACTTCATTTATTTTATTGAAATAAGATGAAATGAAATAAAATAGTTATTCCTTAATTCTTTACTTAAAAATGGAATAGTTATCCGTATCATCTTCCCAATTTTGCTTCTCTGTTTCTTTTTCTCACCCCTCTGTATTGTTTTATTATTTTTAATAAAGTATTATCTTCTTTTTATTGATAAAAAAAATTACAAGAATCCGTAGTGCACATCATAATTTTGACATTAGTAATTTTTACCATTAATTGACATATAATACACATCACAAATACTCATATTTCAGCACAAAAAATGGACACATTTTTGAGTGATAGAATCCCGACATCATCTCCTACCTAAACTCTTCATTGGTAAGAAAAACATTCGAGGCAATTCAAACTGAAAATTGACAAGATCTATTTATTAAAGAGAAAAGGAGTACCATAACATTCATGACAAAACAGAAAGAGAGAGGGTCTTCTTCTTACAACAACATTCTTATTATTGTTGTGGCCACCACAGAAAGGTCATGAACCACTTTGTTCATATCACTCAGAGGTGATTTAGATTTGCCGAAACTCTTTTCACAAGATTCAGCCTCATTTGCAGCATCAACCATGCTCGATTCGGCAAACTTTGGATCACCTTTAGTCAAGGCCTCAACAGCAGTTGGGATAACACCCAAAACACCTTTATAAAAATCAACACACTTTCTCAATGGACCTCTCAGCTGTGGAGTGGAGTTCATGAGCTTGTTGATTTGGGTTAAAGTAGAAGTTGATTTGGCCTTGATAGCATCAACTACAATGAGACCTAGAGTTGAGAGATCTGAGCTTTTGCTTCTAGAGTCTGAGGTTAGAGTTGAGACACAGAGTTGGTAAAAGGATGTCTTCTTGCATGTTGTGGTTATCAAAGAGTTTGCTTGAGCTGAAAGAAGGTGTTGGGTTGATGGTGAAAGGAAGGCTACAAGGAAGGTGAGTAGTGTGAGAGAGATCAAGTTCTTCATCATGGGGTAAAAGAGGAGATTGGGATGATGGTAGTGTTGATGTTGTTCAAAGCCAAAGGTGTCAGCTAGCTCTTATATAGGATTCAAATGTGGAGTGTAGGTTTGGTAATTGCTTTTTTTAACAATTTTTTATTAGTTTCTTTAGTTTTTGATAGTAATATATATATATATATATATTTTAAAATTCTTAAAAAAAAAAAACTAAAAACTAAAAAGGTGTCTTTGGTGAATTTTTTTTTTCATTTTAAATTCTTTTAAATTAAACGGGGTTTTTTTTTATAAAAAAAAGTTTAACATAAATTAATAAAAAAAATCAATAAAGATAAAAATAAATTTTTTTTTTTAAATATCACATTTTGTTTTTACTTTTAAAAAATATTTACGTTTACTTTTACGTTTGTTTTTACTTTTACATACAAAATAAATATTTACGTTTGTTTCGTGTTTTTAGGATATCTTTATTGTTTGTTTAGATGAGAAAATATTATTGTTATAGAAAACGTAACTATTTGTAGTTTGTTTTTACTTTTAAGAGGATAAGTCTCTGAACCACAGCATTATCTATATATCTTTTTATATTTGTATACTATTATTACTTTTAAAAGTTGAATTAAGATAAGGCCTTGAAATGATTTGTGAATGTATGAAGATCATTGGCTGGGTCTGCTTTGTGATGTTTTGGTTTAAAAAAAGTAAAAAAGTTATTAAGAGTTTAAAAAATAAAAAAAATAAAAATGTCATATTGTATATTAATTAATTATATCTTTTCTTATAACTATTTATTGAATTAAAAAATTATTCCAAACACACTAACTTTTTTATCTCATAAAAAAATAGTATTTTTAGTTTAAGATTCTTGATATTATGAATTTTATAAAATAAAGGACCTGTAATATTTTTATAGTAATTAGGATCCCTCAATAATTTCACAAAAAAAATTTCTCACTCTTCACAGAGAAACCTCTTTGTGACAAGTTAAAATTTTTCTAATAATATTATTGAATGACCTTAACTAATAAAGAAAATATATATATTAGACATCTCCAACTATCCAAAGTTAGAGAGGAATATTCATTAATTTTCTTTAAAAAGTCAAAAAAATTACTAAATAAATGCCAAATTACCAAACGGACACTATAAAATTGTATGGATTTTACTGTTCTTTTTCTTTTAAATTCATATAATTAACAAATGTTTTAAGGAAAATTTACCCATAAGTCCTAGTTTTTGAAACGTTGAACCATTTAGTCCTAAAAGTTTTCTTATGCTCCATTTAGTCCCATTTTTACATCAACATGATGTGAATGATGTAAATGATCTGATGTTTCATTCTATAATTTCAAAATTTATTGAAATCTGATGAACATTAGATGTTTTTCATCCTATATTTACAAACATTATTGAAATTTGATGAACATTAGATGTTTGAAATCCAATGTTTGTAACATGACTCTGATGTTATTAACATTGTATCTGATGTTATTAACATTGTAATGGGACCTTTCAGTCTATAAGAAAACTTTTAGGACTAAACAGTGCATAAGTTATTAATTTGGGATTTATTGGTGCATCCCCCATGTTTTATATACATGTTAGATTTATTTTTTTAAAAAAATAACGCTATATAAATAAAATTAAAGATAATTTTTGAAAAATCTAAACTAAGGAGGGTATAAGGTAATTTAGTAGATATTTTTTGTTGGTAAGAGATTTAGGCCTTGTTTGGTTTGTTTTTCAAAAAAAATTTTGAGAAAAATTCTCTACAAACAAATTTTCAAGAGTAATCAAACCAAACAAATTTTTTCAATTTGGTTACCTACTTTCTAAAATCACTCTCTCTCTCATACACATCAAATCAATCACTTTTTTTTAAACTCTCTCTCCAAAATAATTTTTCAAAATCATTTCTGAAAAAAAAAAAACAAACCAGACAAGTTTTCGTGCTTGTTATCTCAAAAATTACTTTACAAACACAAACCAAACACACCCTTATACTTTATGAAATAGTTTGGTGACAAGTCATTTTATTTTTTTTGAAGGACGTTTTGTTTTTTATTTTACCTCTTAATTTTTCTGTTAACTTTTTTTTATTTGTTGACTTTTGTTAACTATCTGTTTATTTTTTCCTATTTGTTCAAAAATATATTCCGATCAAGGGGTTACTGATATTTAATCAACTTGATTTTTTACAAATATGAAATACTAGACAAACTCTATACATTAAACAATTCAAATTATCAAAATAAAACCTATAATGAATCTTACGGATCTAACAATACATTCTAATCCCTACAGTGAACTAGAGAGATGCCTCCCTCTTGTTCAATTACATTTCCGTAAAGTGTATGATTGCCCTCTCACAATGGGAATAGAATTTTCCATAAAAAATTAGTTATCTTGTATGTAATGCCTTTCCTAAAATATTTCTGCTTTCCTGATTTGATAATATTTCATATCTTTCTTATCCAAATGAACGCGACATGGGTAAATCCATAAAGATTATAACCCACTATTTAGGACTCAATACATAATTCAAATACTAAAACCCAGCACTGCTGAAGTCCCATGTAGTAATAAGAACCAATGGCATCAAGACACACGGCAAGAGAGGGGCAAGCCACATCAGCAGATAAAGATCTGCAAAGTTATTGTCATGGCACATCGCCATTAATGAGGCCCCTTACAGCATTTATTGCGATAACCCCTCTCTGTGGGGACAGAACGGCTTCACCCTGAACAAGGTAAGCTAGAGCATAGACTTTTGGCCAATGTGACAGGTCGGAAGGGACAACGTAATGATTACCAAAGGATATAAGCAGACGTTGACGACAAGAAGAAGGTTAAATTTTTCTATCTCTAATCTATCTACGCATTCCACTTCTCTCTTTCTAACTTGCTCGTCGGAGGGTTCGCTGGGGGACTCCTCGTTCCCCGTTGAACTCTTGTACAGGTCTTCTGGTGGGCTTGGTCATTCGGACATAGGCTCGACAAGCGTGGATCAGTCCGACCCGTTCCACCTGGAACGAACAGTATCATCAGTTTGGCGCCGTCTGTGGGAAAGCTTTGCTCCGCGCACCAGTTGTGTTCATTGTCGCCAGAGACCCTGTCCCAATAACTCTTTCTTGCCACCCATCAGGGTGTATGGTCACGACTAGATCCATGACTTCTCACCACAATGTTGCTGACCCTCTCAATCCAAACGACCTGCCACCGTATATCACCGAGCTCACCAAAAGCATAAACCGACTGGCTGAGCAAAACTAAGCCCTTATTAATGCTCTACTCCAAAGAAATCTTCCTATGCCTTATCCACCACCTTCAGATATTCCACCTAACCAAGAACGAGCCCCGAGCCATACTATCCTGCAGCCTAATCCACCAAACTTGGAAGGCTTGCAACCCCTTCCCCCAGATATAAACCTGCCACCCCGGGCCCCACATCCATCGGTCCCAGTACCAACCCCCGAGGGAGAGGCCAGTAGCGTCTAGCCCCCGTTCTCCTCCGGTGGTGACAACATTCCTCTCTGGGATGTAGAACTCTAAGCCATGAAGCTCCAGCTCCAAGGAGTCATGCAGCATAGACCATCCACCACAGCCAACTCACCTTTCGTTGCCTCCATCCGAGACAAACCTCTACCACCTAAGTTCAAAATGCCCGTCATCGACTCTTTTGACGGGACAACAGACCCAGTTGATCACTTGGAGACCTACCGGACCCTCACGATCCTCCATGTATTCCCTAACGAAATCATGTGTCGGGCTTTCCTCGTAACACTCGAGGGGTCGGCTCGACTTTGGTTTAGTAAATTGCCAGCAGACTCTGTCTCCACTTTCCAGTATCTCAGTGACTCTTTCCTCAGCTATTTCATTGGAGCCCAGCGCCAGCGACGCCCAGCAACCCAACTCCTCAACATCCGTCAGACCGAGGGGGAGTCGCTGCGCAATTTGGTTACCCGCTTCAACACCGAAGCCTTGCAGGTAGCGGAAAACGATGACAAGGCCATCCTTACGGCTTTCATGGCCGGCCTACAGTCATCTGATTTCCTTTTCTCCCCCTCAAAAAATCCCCCGACCTCCATGGCAACCCTACTCTCCAAAGCCCAAAAATACATGAATGCCGAAGATTCCCTAGCCGCCCGACAAGACCCAATAGTAAAAAACCCGACCTCCAGAGAAAAGAGAAAAGACTTAGAAACCAGAAACACCTAGTACACTCACCAAACACCTCAGTACAATTACTGACCGCCCCGAGCCGACCGTCCGGCGTCAACTTGACCGCCCGGCCGGTTCGAGAGATACACATCCCTCAACTCCCCCATGGAATAAGTATTGAACCAGATCGAGCGAGATTATCTCCTCAAATGGCCCCAACCGTCGCGGTTTCCTTCTAACTAGCGAGACCAGTCCAAATACTGTCGCTTTCACCAGGACCACGACCATAACACCGAAGAGTGTGTAAACCTCAAAGACTAGGTCGAGGGTCTGATCCGTCAGGGGCGTCTTGGTCGGTTCACGGAAGCTCGCTCCCAACAGAGGCAAAGAACTAAATCTGTCAGAAATAACCGCCAGCGCACCCCTCCCCAGCAACCAGTCCCACCTAACCAAGGTCATGATCGCCCTCCACAGTAACCTCGGGTACAAGGTAATCTCGCTCCACCTGTTGGCGAAATCAGAGTTATTTCCGGCGGGCTTGCTTGTGGAGGACCATCCCGCTCGGCTCAGCGGGCACAACTTAGGAAAATAAGGCAAGGCTCAGACAAAGAAGTTGCCACATTGGACCGACCCTACAAACAACTCAAGCAGTGGACGGAGTCTATTACCTTTACGAACGCTGATTGCATAGGCATCCGTTACCCCCATGACGACCCTCTTGTCATTTCTACCCTCCTCTTCAACTACAAGGTCAGACGGGTTCTCGTCGACAATGGCAGTTCCTCCGACATCATTTTCTTAAATTGCTTCCGCCAGCTCAAGATCAGGGAAGAAAGCCTATCCTCTCTCCAAACCCCATTGGTCGGTTCTACTGGTGATCGGGTGACCTCCATCGGCTCCATCGATCTTCCCATCACAATCGGAGAATACCCCAAGCAGACCACAAAGCTGCTCACCTTCCTTGTCGTCGACTGCCCCTTTGCTTACAACATCATCCTCGGCCGCATTGCCCTGAACGCTTTCCAAGCCATCACCTCCACCTTCCATCTTGCCGTCAAGTTCCCCATCGATCTTGGGGTCAGCATAGTCAGGGGAGAGCAGACCGTGGCCAGAGAGTGCTATATCACCTCACTTAAAGAAGTGAAGCTTAAGGAGGCTGTGATCATTGAAGGACTCGATGTTAGAGACGAGGACGAGCTGGTCAGAGGGGAACCAGTGGAAGAGCTTGTTGAGGTCGTCATCGATCCCACCAAACCGGCAAAAACTGCCAAGATCAACTGTCAACTATCCTCCCAGGCCAAGGCCGACCTCACCGCCCTCCTGATTGAGTACAACGATGTATTTGCCTGACCCACTCCGACATGCCAGGTATTGACCCCTCATTCATCACCCACCGTCTCAGCATTGAGCCCCATTTTCGACCCATTCCCCAGAAACAACGCACCTTTCATCCGGAGCGCAATAACCTTATTGCTTCCGAAGTAGATAAGCTCCTTGACGCACAGTTTATCATAAATGTGGACTACCCCAGATGGTTGTCGAATGTGGTTCTGGTTCGTAAAACAATGGTAAATGGCGACTCTGTGTCGACTACTCCGACCTTAACCAAGCATGCCCCAAAGACAGCTACCCTCTTCTTCGCATAAATTTGCTAGTTGACGCCACGGCCGGCCATCAAATGCTCAGCTTTATGGATGCCTTCTCTGGGTATAACCAAATTCGATGCACCCGTCCGACCAGGAACACACCTCCTTCATCATCGACCGGGACACCTATCATTACCGTGTGATACTGTTTAGGTTGAAAAATGCCGGAGCCACTTACCAACGGTTGGTCAATGCCATCTTTCATCATCAGATAGGCCGGAACATGGAGGTATATGTTGACGACATGCTAGTCAAGTGCAAGTTCTCCACTGATCATCTGGCCGACCTGCGAGAGACCTTCGGCACCCTACGGAAGTACCAAATGAAGCTCAATCCGAAGAAATGCGCCTTCGGCGTAGAATCTGGGAAGTTCTTGGGTTTCATGGTCAGTCAGCGGGGCATCGAAGCTAACCCTGAAAAGATCAAGGCCTTAATTGAAATGCAGTCACCCAGAACGGTTAAGGAGGTTCAGCGGCTTACTGGCCAAGTTGCCGCCCTCAACCGCTTCATTTCTCGCGCAACGGACAAGTGCCTCCCTTTCTTCAAAGTTCTTCGGCAAACTTTTGAATGGACGGCAGAATCCGAAGAGGCCTTTCAGCAATTGAAACAGTGCATGGCCAACCCCCCTTTACTTTCTCAGGCAATCACGGCCGAACCCCTCTTTCTCTATTTGGCCGTGTCAAACACCGCAGTTAGTGCAACACTCATCAGGGAAGACAGCTTGGTCCAACGACCGGTCTACTACATCAGTCGGGCTCTCAAGGGAGCAGAATAGAACTACCCATTGCTTGAAAAAATGGCCTTAGCCTTGGTCATAGCCTCAAGACGACTCTGACCTTACTTCCAGGCCCACTCCATTATCGTCCTCACTGACCAACCGTTGAAGAAAATCATGCAACAACCAGAGCTGTCCGGTCGATTTATGCAATGGTCAGTCGAGCTCGGCCAGTTTGATATCTCCTACAGACCTCGAACTGCGATCAAAGGGCAGGCAGTCGCCGATTTTATCCTAGAATTCACTAATCCCATTCCGACCATGGCCCCATCACCTCCTCAACCCCAGACTGAGGAAGAAGACCCTCATTCTTGGACTCTCAATGTCGACGGATCATCCCAAAAAGAAGGCAATGGGGCCGGTCTCATCCTCACCGCCCCTGAGGGCGGTTATTTCAAGTGTGCTCTCCAGTTCTTGTTCGATGCAAGCAATAATGAGGCCGAATATGAGGCATTGATAGCAAGTCTCCGCCTAGCCAGAGACATTGGTGTCAGCCATATCCAGGTGTTTAGTAATTCCCAGCTTATTGTCGAACAAATTACGGGGGAATTCGATGCCAAGGAAGACATAATGCGGGCTTACAGGGATATTGCACTTCCCCTTGCTCGCCTCTTCAATACTTTCCACATCAAGCACATCCCCCGGGTGGAAAACTCCAAGGCAGATGAGATGGCTCAATTAGCTTCTGCAGACCAGTTAGACCTCAGCCACGGCGTCCGCCTCGAGTACCTGACCCACCCTGCCATTTCCCCCAACCAACAGAAAGTCCACTTCCTCCAAAATGAACCTATCCCATGGACGTCCGATATCTTTCTATTTTTGACAACAGGGGAACTGCCATATGACAAACAGCAGGCCGCCAAAATCAGAGCCCAGTCGTCCAATTACATTCTTGTTAGTGGTCTTTTGTACAAAAAGGGCTTTTCACGCCCATACTTGAGATGCCTCAATCCTGCTCAAGCGACCTACGTGATGAGAGAAGTTCATGAGGGTGTATGTGGCAATCATTCGGGTGGCAAGTCCTTAACCCACAAAATACTTGGCACTGGTTATTTCTGGCTTACTCTCAATCAAGATGCGACAGACTTCGTGCTTAAATGTGATAAGTGCCAGCGTTTTGCCAACATCCTCCATGCTCCACCTACAGAGTTGATCACACTTTGCAGCCCTTACCCGTTCGTCAAATGGGAGATCGACCTAGTTGGCCCACTGCCCACTGGCCGAGGCCAAACTAAATTCGCCATTGTCGCCATCGATTACATCATTAAATGGGTGGAGGCAGAAACCCTTGCCACGATTACCGAGCGGAACACAACCAGATTCATCTGGCAGTCGATCGTATACAGATTTGGCATGCCCCAAGCCATTGTCTCCGACAACAGCAAACAATTCGACAATGCCAAATTCAAGAAATTCTGTGCAGAACTTCAAATCCAGCCATGTTTCTCTTCCCCAAGCCATCCCCAAGCCAATGACCAAGTTGAGGTCACCAACCGTTCTCTTCTCAAGATTATGAAAACTAAGCTAGAAGTTGCTAAGGAATTCTGGGCTGAGGAATTATCGAATGTACTCTGGGCCTACCGCACTACCGCTCGAACCCCCACTAGGAAGACCCCTTTTCGCTTAACATACGGCACTGAGGCGGTCATCCCAGTGGAAATTGGTCTGCCTACCCCAAGAATTCTACACCCAAATCCAGAACTAACTGAGGAGCTACGTCGGGCAGACCTAAACCTAATCGAAGAGCTCTAAGAAACCACTGCTGTCAGACAAGCCTCATACCAACAGAAGATAAGAACACATTACAACCGCAAAGTCCGACCAAGGGAGTTCGCCATGGGGGACCTTGTTTTGCGGGAGGTAACCCTCGCCACCAAGAATCCGGTTGAGGGCAAACTGGCAGCCAAATGGGAAGGACCTTACGTTGTTAAAGCCAGGCCTCGTCCGGGCACTTACCGACTTCAGGACATGGAGGGCCGAGATCTCCCCCACCCATGGAACGCCGAGCACTTGAAGCGCTATTTTCAGTAAAAGTTCAATTCTTGTATCAATCTTTTGCTGTATTTTCTTTTTGACAATTTACGCGCTTGAATGTTCTTATCTTCCTCTCATGTGATGTAAATCTCTGATCAACTAGGCTACATTTTAATGACAACAAGCTTATATCTCAGTTATCTGTGTGGTCTTTCAATAACGCTTTGATTGCAGCCTTAGCCAGACTGAGCACGAACATAAAGCTTCAGCCAGACTGAGCATAAAGCCTTGGCCAGACTGAGCATACAAAGCCTCAGCCAGACTGAGCACGAAGAGTTTAGCCAGACTGAGTTACTTAAATCCTCAGCCAGACTGAGCACGAACATAAAGCTTCAGCCAGATTGAGCATAAAGCCTCGGCCAGACCGAGCATACAAAGCCTCAGCCAGACTGAGCACAAAGAGCTCAGCCTGACTGAGCATAAGGCCTCAGCCAAACCGAGCATGAAACACCTCAATTAGACTGAGCGTGAAAGGCAGCCCTTGCACCATCATGATTGTGGCATAGTTACCATACTTAGTCAAATTCCAAGTTCACGTTTTTACGCCTTTTCACACTGCTGAAGTCTAAGTTTGGGAACAGCTCTTCTGCTTTACGCTTAAACATCTTCCAGCCACTGTCCCAGAACTCAGCCATCTCGTGCTTGTAGAAGTCTGATCGCTGGAAGCTCTGGATTACCTCTTCTTCACTCCTGCTCCCAGCAGTCGTTCCCGACGGACCAGCCCCCCCAGACGCTTCCCTTGCCAAGTAACTGGCGATTGCAGCATCAATCGCCATCTGGAATTTAGCAGACCCCTTGAACTGCTCTTCTGCAGCGACATACAAGTCGGGGTATGCTACCCTCTCAGAGGCTAACTTGGTTTTCTTTTCCTCCAACTCCTTCTCCAATCCCACATTCTCCTCCATCGACTTGGCCCGCTCGTCCGCCAACGTCCTCTCCAGCCCAGCAATCTTCAGATCCAACTCTTCTTTCTCTTTGATTGACTGAGCTCGAAGATCTTCGTTGCTGGACATGGCCTCCTCCCACCGTTTGTTGGCGACGGTGCAGGCTGCATGGGCCTCTTCTAGCTTCTTCTGCTCGTTCCGCAATTGGAACTCGAGGGACACCACCTTGCGGCGTTCCCCCTCTAGCATTAACTTGGTCACAAGCAGTTCAGCATTGGCTCGATCGGCTGAGTACCCCTGTACCATCACCAACACTTGCATCTTCTTGGCCTTCTGGGCCTCTTCCAACCCCCTCGCCCACACACTTCGCACGGTCTTCCTCCATCCAACAGTTTCTCTCCTCAAACTTTCAAGTTGGGCCTTCGCCTCCTCCAACTTGGCCTTCAGGGGCTTCATTTCACCTTTCGCAGCTGCCGCCTTTCTCAGCAGAGCCCCTGCTAAGGTGGTCGCCTCCATTTGGGTAGAGTACAGCCCCCTTAGCAGCTCAGCCTCATTGAACCTGGCCACCGAGTGCACGACTGCTTCATCCACTATCCCTAAAAGGCGATCTGCAACTGTCCTGGCTAGGCCTTCTTCTCCCTCCAGTCGCCCAGACACTGCGCGAGCATGGTAGATAGCAGTATTCAGCCTTACCCCCTCTCCTTGGGGCGCAGGACCCTCCTTGGGCTGCTGCTTCACCCCCCCCCCAGGACCAGCTGACCCACTCTCCACTTGCATCTTGGGTATGGCACTCACGTGCTCTTCTTCCTCTTGGTCCCCCTAACCTTTGTCCTCTTACACCTCTAGGACAACCACCCTTTCTGGGGTAGCCCCCACTCCCTTCTCCCTTGCCTTCTCTGCCATAGAGGTGTCCTCCCTACTAACCCTCGCCTTCTTCGATCCAGGCACTTCTGTAGCCCCCTCAAGGGCACCCCTCCTCTTCTTCTTCAACGCCTCCCCCTCCTTGTTTGCCCTTTCCTTCACCGGGTCAACTGGGGGTGGTCGTGGCTCAAAACTACCCAAGTCCTTTTCCCCCAACGGCTTGGGGCGCAGTCGGATTCGCTCCCTCGCGATCGGCTTCGGGGCAGGCCCCAGTTGGGTCTCCTTGTATTTGTTCGCTCGGGGGAACAACCTCCTTTACTCCTCCTCCTCCGCCTTCCGTTGCCTCTCTAACTCCTTCCTTGCCGAATCTTCTTCCAACGGTTGTGGCCCCAAGTTCAGGGTAAACAACTTCGAAGGCAAGATCAGCTCGTCCCACCTCACCCCCTTCTCTTCCCTCTATTCCCTCACCCTCTTCACTCAGTCCTCCGCCGCTTTGTCCAACTTGGGCTCGACCGATTTGGTGGGCACCTTCCACGTCGTGCGAACCCCAACTCCACCGTTCGCCATCACAAAGAACCATCTCGGCCTCCACCCCTTCACCGAAGATGGAAGACCTATTACAAACCCTCGCCCTGCCACTGCTTGCAGAGTCACCCAGGTCTCCTGCTGACCAGAGGCCTTGTAGCAGGAGAAGAACTCGTCTACTAATATTGCCGTCCCCCGGGTCGCCTTCAGCCAGGCACTCGCGTACACCATTACTATCTTCCAGGTGTTTGGCATCAGCTGCCCTAGCGCCGTTCCTAACTTGTTCAACACCTCCACCATTACCGGGGGGAGAGGTAGCCTCAAACCCCCTCGCAACGCCTCCTCGTACAGGCTGAACTCGCCCGACCGCACATCCGATGCCGTCTCCTTGGATTCGGGCAGTCTTAGCCCTATCTCCGAGGGAATTTGATACTTCTCCCTTATTCCCTCCAGCTCCTCCACTGTAAGTACGGATCTGTCTGGTTTGGTATGCCTATGGTCCGGCTCCACCTGACTAATCGGCCTCGCAGCTGAGATCATTGTCCTAGGGCGAGCCCGCACACCCTAACTCACTTCCTCCCTCTCCCTACGCTCCATACGGTATTGCTCCGCCAAATCCACCGCATCGTCGTCCCCTAATGGATCAACCCTGGCGGCTACAACTTCTTCTTGCGCCATTTCTGTGGTGTGTCTGTGAATGGCTTCGGATGCGAGTGTAAGAAAATTCACAAAGTGTTACAGGGGTGTATCACTAGCAACGAAGGAGTTTACACTTGGAAGATTTTGGTTGTTTGCAAAGAAATGCGTAAAACAGATAATCCCAAAAGCCCAAGGTTTGCCTATATTCCAAGGGTCACAATTAAATTCTCCCAGTTTGAAAATTTTCAAAAATCCGCCAAAACTGTCTTTTCAACACCCTATAATGACCTATTATTTCACTTATTGCCCAACGCCTAACCTCTCCCACTACGAGATTCTGCCATGTGTACGACCACGATCCACTGCCCTTTTCCTCTTCCCTGTCTATTCCACTTCACTTCAACACGTGACCCGCCGCCTCTCGAGCCCTGCGCCACACCACCCATTTTGCGCGGTCGGCCCTCTTCACGGTCGGTCCATCCACTCGGCCATCCTCCATGCTCGTCCCCCCTCAGGGTCGGCCCCACCACTCGGTCGCCTTTGTGGTCGGCCTTCCTCATGATCGGTCCCTCCACTCGGTCCCCCTTCATGCTCGCCCCTCCTCAGGGTCGGCCCCACCACTTGGTCGCCTTTGCGGTCGGCCCTCCTCATGGTCGGTCCATCCACTCGACCCCCCTTCATGCTCGCCTCTCCTCAGGGTCGGCCCCATCACTCGGTCGCCTTCATGGTCGGCCCTCCTCATGGTCGGTCTTTCCACTCAGCCACCCTGCACGGTCGACCCTCCTCATGGTCGGTCGGCCTTCATCCTAACGGTCATTTCCTTCATTATTCCCTTCCTTGGACTAAAGCTGCACTTGGAAATGGGGGACTACTGACATGAGTAAACCCATAAAGATTATAGTCTACCATTTATGGCCCAATACATAACTCAAATGCTAAAACCCAGCACTACTGAAACCCCATGTAGCAATAAGAACCAAAGGCATCAAGACACATAGCAAGAGAGGGGCAAGCCACATCAGCAGACAAAGATCTGCAAAGTTATTGCCACGGCACATTGCCATTAATGAGGCCCCTTACAGCATTTATTGCGATAACCCCTCTACGTCAGGACAGAACGCCTTCATTCTGAACAAGGTAAGCTAGAGCATAGACTTTTAGCCAAGGTGACAGGTCGGAAGGGACAACGTAATGATTACCAAAGGATATAAGCCGACGTTGAAGACAAGAAGAATGCTAAGTTTTTCTATCTCTAATCTATCTATACATTTCACTTCTCTCTTTCTAACTTGCTCGTCGGAGGGTTCGCTTGGAGACTCCCCGTTCCCCGTTGAACTCTTGTGCAGGTCTTCTGGTGGATTTGGTCATTCGGACATAGGCTCTAGGAGCGTAGATCAGTCCGACCCGTTCCACCTGAAACAAATAGTATCATCAAACCCAAATCTCTTTTACGATATGCTTCACCCCTTAAGATATCCCAAATAATAAGATAGGCTTGTCCTTGATGGAAAATTCTATATTATTGCTCGATTTAATAGTTATTCCTTAATCCTTTATATAGAATGGAATAGTTATTTCTATCATCTTGGCAACTTTTGCTTCTCTGTTTCTTTTTCCAACCCTTGGTATTGTTTTATTTTTTTAAATAAAATATTGTCTTCCTTTTGTTGATAAAAAAAAAAAATATATATTACAAGAATTCGTGTTGCACACCATTATTTTAACATTCATAATTTTTACCAACTGACAAATATTCATAATTCAGCACAAAAAATGGACACATTTTTGAGCGATAAAAGCCCGACATCATCTCCTACCTAAACTCTTCATTGGTAAGAAAAATATTTGAGGCAATTGAAACTGAAAATTCACATGATCTGTTTATTAAAGAGAAGAAGAGACCATTACATTTATGACTTTAATAGAAAGAGAGAATGTATTCTTCTTACAACAACATTCTTATTATTGCTGTAGCCACCACAGAAAGGTCATGAACCACTTTGTTCATATCACTCAGAGGTGATTTAGATTGGCCGAAACTCTTTTCACAGGATTCAGCCTCATTTGCAGCATCAACCATACTTGATTCGGCAAACTTTGGATCACCTTTAGTCAAGGCCTCAACAGCAGTTGGGATGACACCCAAAATACCATTGTACAAATCAACACAATTTTTCAATGGACCTCTCAGCTGTGGAGTGGAGTTTATAAGCTTGTTGATTTGGGTTAAAGTAGAAGTTGATTTGACCTTGGTAGCATCAACTACAATGAGGCCTAGAGTTGTGAGATTTGAGCTTCTGCTTCTGGGGTCTGCGGTTAGAGTTGAGATACAGAGTTGATAAAAGGGTGTCTTCTGGCATGTTGTGGTTATCAAAGAAGTTGCTTGAGCTGAAACATTGTGTTGGTTTGATGGTGAAAGGAAGGCTACAAGGACGGTGAGTAGTGTGAGAGAGATCAAGGTCTTCATTATGGGGTAAGAGAGGAGATTGGGATAGACAATGGTGTTAATGTTGTTGAAAGCCGAAGGTATTAGCTAGCTCTTATATAGGATTCAAATATGAGCCTTTTTTGGGAAGTTGGTTATTTTAATAATTTATTTTAGTTTTTGATTATTTTATGAGGTTAAAATTTTTGTGTTTGAGAAGATGGTTAGATTTTTTTATAGTTGAATGTGATATTTGTGAGAGAAAAAGTAAAATAATTATGAATTTAATATGATATTTTATCTTATTAACTATTTTAACTTATTTTTTATTTTTATAAATTTTAAGCCTAAAATTAGCTATTATAGCCTTTGCCGAACAAGGCCATGGGGTGTAGGTTTGGTAATTGCTTTTTTTTAACAATTTTTTATTGGTTTCTTTAGTTTTCAATAGTAAAATATATATATATATATATATATGTATATTTTGAAAATTTTACTTTAAATATTAAAATAAAATTGACTATTTTTTTGTCTTTTAGTTTTTTTTTTTCTTCTTTCTAGATCTTTTTAGATTATACGAGATTTAAAAATAATTTTTTTAACATGAAATTAATAAAAAATTACTAAAGGTAAAAAAAAAAAATTAGCAATGATCTAGACCCCAGCACCCCTCCCCACATACACGTGGTGGGCAGCCATAGGAAGATTAAAAATATATATATATATATATATAGACCAATCACAATTCATTGGGTGGTGAGGTCACCTCTAGTGGACGTCTAAGTCTTTTCCCAAAAATAAGAGAAATTTATTTATAATCTCATTTAGAGAATTTATAACCCAATAAGTTCACAAATTATTCTTTTATTCCATCTAATCTTATACATTTGAATTTATATTTTAATAGATCATTTTTCTAATTTAGAAGTATTTTGTGGATTATTTTATCCTTATAGACTTTTGTTAATATTATACCATATATGTATAGGAGAGAGAAAATATTTATTAGATATATAGAAGATTATTATTCTTAATAAATATTGTATACAAATATAGAAGGTTATTATTTATATTATACCATAAATATTGTATACAAATATTATACCATAAATGTTGTGTACAAATATTCTTAATAAATATTATACCATAAATATTGTATACAAATATTATACCATAAATATTGTGTACAAATATTCTTAATAAATATTATACCATAAATATTGTATACAAATATTTACTAAATATTGTATATAAATATAGAAGATTATTATTCTTAATGTTTTCTTTGCCTCAATGTGAGGGATTCACTTTATCAAAAATCTTCCTTCACCATATTATTTTACAATAAGATTCTGTCATGGAAGAACATTTGGAAAAAAAAAAGTTAATTGTATATGTAGACCAATGATAAAGATGATGATAGACTAACAACAGAGATGATGGTAAACCGATTATGAACAATCATTTTTTGCTATTGTTTTATATAAACCATAATCTATTAGTCAGTTTGTGTAGTCATCGATATTTTATGGTTTATTCACCAACATCAAGTCATCAATGATAGAGATGATGAAAGACTCGCAACAACAATAATGGTAAACCGTCGATGAACAATCATTTTTTGCCATTGTTACATATAAACCGTTATCTATTCGTCGCTTTGTGTAGTCATCGATATTTTATAGTTTATTCACCAGTATTACGTCGGCGTTGATCATATATAGATTTTTCTAAAAAGTGCCTCAATATATATGAATTATTTGATGATTTTTTATATATTGTTTTATGATTTGTTATATATTGTTTGTTACTATATTTGTTGGTTGAGCAATCATTTGTATTGCCATTGAACAATCGAAATAGTCGATTTTTACTTTTATCAATTTTGTTTCGTATTTTCATGTTATAGTGTGTATATTCACATTGGTATGAATTTACTTTTTTTAAGACTAGTTATATGTTAATTGTAAACTGTGAATACTCACATTGTAATTTATAGTATTGATTTTATTTTTGTCGAAGGTTAGTTGCATATTTATTGTTTTTGTTATTATGCTTGTTGGTTGAATAATCATTTTTTTGTTACCATTGAACAATTGAAATAGTTGATTTTTACTTTTTTCAATTTGTTTTATGTTTTTACGTTGCAGTTTGAATGTTCACATTTATATGAGTTTAGTTTTTTTAACAGTAGTTGTATATTAATTGTAAACTATATGAACATTCAAATTATGTTTTGGTAAGAGTTTATTTATTAGCTTCCATAATGCTAAAAAATAAGATTTTAAATAAGATATTTATTAGCTTCTGTTGGCTACATATTTTGTAAAAGCCAGTTGCAGTTCGACACGTGGCATAGTAAGGGTAATAAATGAAGGTTATTCAAGCCTTTAATCCTGATCGTACATGTGGCAATAACTATTGGTCCTCACATGATCTGAGTAACACTAGATCAAATAACGGGATGCAAGATGACGTGTCTTCAACGGTTACTCATATTCAAATCCAGTACAAGAGGGAAGCTCAACTGCCAGTAATGGCGTAATGGAGCTACTTTTAAGGAAGCATGATCAGCGATCATGAAGGAGCAGTTCGACGGATCGAAGTGCAGTTCGAAGGTCATCACTGACGAGTATAAATAACAGAGCAGCCCCCAGGAAAAAGGAGGGACTCAGATCATACAAACCAGTCATTTACTTCATATATTTTCTTTTCCAGTCATTTACATTTCCAGTCTTTAAATACCTGTTCTTTAAATACCCGCACTTTAAATACCAGCACTGCACTTCGATTCATAGGAGTAGCTTCAAGTAGATTCAAGTAGATTGCTGTTGTAAACCTCTCTGAGGCTGAGTTCGGACCATTGTAAGTGTTCATTTTTATGAAATACTTCAATTGTTCTTCATATTACTGTTATTTTCTATTAACTTCTCCTAAATCAAGCCACCAGTAAAAGTCCTCTTCATTGAGGCTGAAAAGAACTAAAACACAATCGTCTGATAATTGGTTGGCAATCACAATTTCTGTAAGGACTGATTGATCCTTGCTGGCACGCTCACATTCACAAAAACACCCTTCGAAAAGCCAAAAAGCCAACATATATTTTTGGCACGCCCGGTGGGACTTAATTAAAAATGGCTAGAAGAAGACGACAAGGAGAAAGTGAACGCTTCGAAGAAGGCGTGGAAGGAGAGGTAGAAATACCAAATCCAGAGGATAATGTAGTAACACATCCCGTGGAAACTCCTATATTGTCAGAACCTATGGTCGAACAGACCAGTACTTCTGGACAAGAACCATATGTTCATATTATTGGACAAAACCAAGGAATTGGACCGTCCACTGTGCCATTTATTCAACCAACAAATCCATGGGATGGTTTAGTAAATGCCATGGGACAACAATTAATGAACACAATGGAAAGGTGGGCAACATCCTTTTTGGATCGAATGAATAACCACCAACCAACAAACACAAGACACACGGAGGAAGTCGTAAATGTCCCCCAACAAAGATTGGCTAGAGAAAAACAGCCTATGCAAGTTAATGGACATACTAATGGTCAAACTAGTACCCAAAACTTTGAAAGACCATCGCCTCAGTCTTGGTATGAACCCATTTCAAGGCCTATAGCAGGCCAAAATACCTCAGTACTTAATAATGAAGCCACACAAATTGGTGGATCTGGCCAAGCACAAGAAACTGGCATAAGAGTGGTTACAAATCCCATGTTCGAAGCCATACCTGGCACGAGGGGGTACACTAATCCCTTATTCGAATTTACACCCGGGGGGTTGGAGGGTTTTTCCACAAATGGCAGAGACACAACACCTGTTCCAGCACCTTTTGCAGGTCCTTTCGTGGGTCATGCTCAAAGAGGTTACCCATACCCTCAACAGCAACCTGCATTGCAAGGACAACCAGCCCCAAATTTACCGCCTTATGGACCAAGAGGACCACAAGCACAAGTTTGTCCACCAAATCCTGTGTTTGCCCCTCCAGTAGTGGTTCAGCAGGCACAAAATATGGTCCCTAGAGACCAGATTGCTGATATTGTTAGGGAGATATGTGGACTGTATGGGGAGCAGATATTCCGGCGTGCCCGTATTCCTTTCTTCCAAGCTCCGTCGATGTCCGATCACCTGCGAGTCAATAAGGATGAGCTACCCGGCGGTGTGTGGCCGGAAAAACCCTCCGACGGTCAAGTTAGCACACACCTTAGAGGGAATAGAGAGAAGGGAGAGAGTGTTTGAGTGTAAGGATTTTCTTACAGAGTGTTCGTCTTTTTTGTATGGGGGGCGCAGACAGGCTTATATACCTTCTGTGCCCCATATCCACTCCCTGTCATCTCCTGACACGTGGCTCTGCTATCCCATCTGTCAGCTTAAACCATGCCGTTCATCACCTGCTCTCAACTGCCTGCCAGCATAGCTGGAGCTCGGCAGCCGAGCTGCCCTACCTCGGTCATACCATGCTTCATACCTTAAGCGCCCGACCGGATAACCAAATGAAGGACCGGGCTAGGCGGCATCTCGGCAAAGCTTAGCCCGGGATCCTCCTTTGGTCGGTCTTCTCGCCGGTCAGTCAACTACCTCGGCTGACCGCGCCTTTCCGAGCGCCGGCCTCTCGGTCTGTCTGATCTGGACAATCCTCAGACCGAGCATCCTGGTCTGACCGGTCACTTCCTGGCCGAGCACCTTCTGCACGGTTCGGGGCAGCACATAGTCCAAACTCTGCCCAGCCCAAGTTCTGGTAGCCCATCTCCGGGTGAACAGTCGATCATCTCGGCCCACTGCTCTGCTGGGCCCCCAACCTGTTCGGTTTATACCTCGGCCCAACGCCGGAGCATTAATCACCCTCTCATGGACCAATGGCTCGGGGGGTCCAGACTCCCATATACAGAAAACCATACCCAGAATGGGTGGATAGGGTACATGAATACCCGAGGGGATTTAGGATACCAGATTTTACCCTTTTTTACGGGACTGGAAATCAATCAACGATAGAACATATTGCTAGGTTTGCTGCTCAATGCGGTGAGTTTACTAACCATGACTATATGAAACTGAGATTATTTCCAAATTCCCTAACAGGGGGAGCATTTGTATGGTACATCAACCTTACACCTGGCTCCATTCAAAATTGGCAACAAATGGAAGAGGCATTTCATGCCCAATTCTTCCAATCAGAGCCAGAAGTATCTATGGCAGATTTGGCTAGATTGAGTCAAAGGCCTGAAGAAAAGGCTACTCAGTTTATTGCCAGATTTAAAAGGGCTCGAAATAAATGTAGAGTTATCCTGCCAGAGCCAGAATTCGTCAGATTGGCTCAAAATGGTTTGGAATTCAGGCTTCGAAAGAAGTTTGATTCAACTGAATTCAGAGATTTGGTCGAACTGACCTATAAGGTGTCTCGATATGAAGCATTATTAGAAGAGGAACAAGATCGAAATAATGCATCATATAAGACATATTATAGAGATCCTAATTATGAAATAGATGCAGCAGAGATTGTAGGCAAAGAACCCGTAATCTGTGAAGCATTAATTCATAAGGATACAATTATAGACCAGCAGTTTAAAAAGAAAGACTTTCACAGAAAATACTCTTTCGATTTAACAAAAGCAGATGACATCTTTGATCATTTGCTCGCGGCTAATTTCCTTAAGTTACCTAAAGGAGTAAAACTACCATCTCCAGATGAACTGAAAGGAAAAGTATACTGTAAATGGCATAATTCTTGGTCTCACTCGACTAAAAACTGCATTGTTTTTCGAGACAGGATCCAAGAACAGATTCGAAAGGGAAGTTTGAAGTTCTCAGCTAAAACAGAAAAAGCCATGGGAATTGACAGTGATCCCTTTCCAGAAGTTGGAGAGGCAGCAGCCAATGTCATCACATCAGACTTTCAGAACTTGTCCTTGACAGAATTGGAGGAAGTCAATGTGCAGATGCATGTTGCTAATCAAACCAACATCAAGAAGAAGGCTAGAGGCCCACCAGTTATTGAACAAGGTTTCTCGCACCAGAAGGAACACTCTGATGAAGAATCACTGGATGATGATTCTTTAGAAGCAGCGGTGATGCAGAGAATGTGCCCCAGGTGCAGACTCAGTTACAAGTGGTTGAAGGGGCTCCCAACTGATGGGAAGCAATACTACAGGGATGTTCAGAGACGTCCTAAGTCAACCAATGCTTACAACAAAAGGCCGTATCCGGCTAGTGATAGGCAGAGACCACCAGTGGTTGAGCCTGTGGTGAACAGAATGCATGACAAAGGCAAGAAGCTCTTGCATGAATCCAGGCCACATAACTATTATAGAGTGGAGAGTAGCCATTCCGAAAGAAAACTGGAGAGAGGTTCAGTTCATGGAATCAGAGCCAGAGATTGGCCCCCTAGGCCAGTTTCACGCAGGACAAAAAATGGTCACCCTTATCGAAGGTCTGAATCAGATTCAAAACATGAGGACAAAACCAAGCACTTACCTTCACGGCCAGTTTCGAAGATGGCTTCGAAGGTGGAAAGGGGCAGTTCAGCGTCTGAATCAGCAAGTTCATGGGTACCTGGAGTCCCAGACTGGTTTGTAATGCAAAACAAACCTAGAGAATTGCCTGTTCGAGGAGATGTTGTAAACCAAGGCAGGATGATCAGGCCTCCTATGGTAGCTCCAAATAGCTGGGTGCTACTTAAACACCCAAAGACGAAGGAACCAGGAATGGTCCCAGTCATCTCAAGGTCACAGAGAAGAAAAATTTAGCGCAGGTACACCCAATACCAGAAAGATCTGAAGGAAAGCGGAGAAAATTCTTCACCAGTCAAAATGGAAGGAAGGAAGAACCCAAAGTCAGATCATGCTCCAAAGCCGGTTCCACAGAGCAAAGTGGTCTGCAGCCAAGAACAATTGGCTAAGGTTCATGCCGAACTAACAGCCAGAGAGAAGTCTAGTCTTGTTGGATTGGAGAAGACCCTGATGGAGACAGATAGCGAGACCGAAGAAGAGAGTAACGTAAGCCAGAAGAAAGAGGTTGTGGAGGAAGAGATGTTCGAAGCCTTCATGGCTGAGCAAACGTTTCTGACTGAAGAACTAGTTGAGAAAGATCATTCGAATGGATCAGTTAGCAATGAAATACCATAATGCATCATGCAGGATGTTTCTGAGGGAGTCGACCAAAGTAACCAAGAGGGGGAACAAGTACAGCCAGCCATCCAGTTTGGCTCGTTTCCCCCAGTCTCAGTGAACATGGTACACATACTACCACAGGAATTCTGAGCTGGAGATGAAAACCAAGAGGGGCAGGAAGCTGATCCAGTTCAAATTTCTAGTGAAGACTCGCAAGCAAGCATGGTGCAAGATAACTTCGAAAGGGTTACACCGATGGAAGATGAATATGAAAGTGAGGAAGTGGTAAGCATCAATCTATCGTATCCATTCGAGTACCCCTCAGATTCGATGACGCAGCACGTCAGGCCTTTGTACATCAAGGCTTTCTTTGATGGAATACAACTGAACCGAGTCCTGATAGATAATGGGGCAGCAGTAAACCTACTCCCGAAATCTTCTTTGAAGAAACTAGGAAAAAAGAATCCCAGGTTGATACCAACCAGCACAACCATTGCTGGTTTTGCTGGAGATAAGCAAATGGCTCAGGGGATTCTTCCCATTAATTTAAGTGTGGGAACCAGGGATTGTATGACAGCATTCTTCGTAATCGACAGTAATGCTAAATACAATGCTTTGCTTGGAAGGGATTGGATCCACACTAACAAATGTGTGCCTTCTTCTTTACATCAGAAAATCATGATGGCTCTAGGCAATGGAGAGACAGAGGAAATCGATGCAGATCCTCAACCCTTCATAGCCTGTGCAGACTTTGCGGAGGCTAAATTGTATATTGAGGGAGTAACACCTCTCAGTATACTGATGAAAGATGACAGCTCAGCCGAAGTGACGGCTGATGAGGAGGTGACACACCTGAAGCACTTAGTCCAAAAAGGTGCTGATGAAGAGGTTGTCCTTAGAGATGACAATGATGCCTGGATATAGGCAAAGAGAGGAACCGCAAGAAGCCAAGTCCTTGGCTTTGATTAAATTTTCAGCATTGGACATAAAAGCAATAGTCCAGAAAGTTCAGGAGCAAGAGAGAGAGGCCATGATAATTGGCCGCAAACAGCAGAAGCAACAGGCTGGAGTCTTGACTCTTGATAAGTACTGTGCATTGGACATTGAAACAAAAGTCCAGGAGATACAGGAAGAGGAAGCCTTGTGGACAGACTTTGTCTACGAGGAGGAGGACAGAGATATTGAATTGAAGAACTTGGGGGCAGAACCAAGCTTGAAGATCACTTCAAAGGTAGCAGAAACCAGAGGGAGTTCTCATGCACAAGACCCTTTAGAAGAAGTAAATCTAGGGGAAGGTTCTATACAACAGCCCACTTACGTAAGTACTTGTTTGAACGCTCTGGACAGAAACCAGCTTTTGGTTGTTCTGAAGAAATACAAAGATTGCTTTGCATGGTCTTATAATGAACTACCAGGATTGGACAGGTCATTAGTGGAACATAGGCTCCCTATGAAGCCTAATTTCAGGCCATACAAGCAGAAACCAAGAAGGATGAGTCCAGAAGTAATTCAGAAGGTCAAGGAAGAGATCCTTAGACTCCTCAAGGCAGGTTTTATTAGAACAGCCAGGTATGTCGAGTGGCTATCTAATATTGTGCCTGTAGTCAAGAAGAATGGCAAAATGAGGGTATGTATCGATTTCAGAAATTTAAATCTGGCAACTCCTAAAGATGAGTACCCTATGCCTATAGTGGACTTGCTGGTGGACAGTTCAGCAGGTCACCAAGTCTTGTCAATGATGGATGGGCATTCCGGCTACAACCAAATCTGCATTGCAGAGGAAGATATCCACAAGACAGCATTCAGATGTCCTGGGAATATTGGCACCTTTGAGTGGGTTAAAATGCCATTTGGTCTAAAGAATGCTGGAGCTACATACCAAAGAGCCATGAACACTATCTTTCATGATCTTATTGGAGGATATCTGGAATGTTATATTGATGACATTGTAGTTAAATCCCAATCCATGGAAGAACACCTGTTTCACTTAGAAGCAGCTTTTGAAAGGATGAGGAAGTTCAAATTAAAGCTCAATCCTCTTAAATGTGCTTTTGGTGTATCATCTGGAAATTTCTTGGGTTATGTTGTTCACAAGAAAGGAATACAGATTGATCAGAATAAAGCCAAAGCAATCATTGAAGCCAAACCCCCATCAAGTAAGAAAGAATTACAAAGGTTCCTTGGGCAGGTTAACTTTCTTCGAAGGTTCATTTCTAACACTGTAGGGAAAACTAAAGTATTTTCTTCCTTGTTAAGGCTGAAAGATGAAGAGGAATTTGTGTGGACAGCAGAGCACCAAATTGCTTTCGAAGGTATCAAGGCCTACTTGGCTAACCCCCCAGTGCTGATGCCACCAAAGGGTAACAACCCCTTGAAGTTGTACATAGCTGCAGCAGAAGATTCATTGGGAGCTTTCTTGGCCCAAGACAATGTAGAAGGCAAGGAGCAAGCTGTTTATTACCTTAGTAGGTTTTTAAATTCTTGTGAATGTAAATACTCAGCTGTTGAAAAGCTGTGCCTTGCTTTGTATTTTGCTGCAATGAAATTGAGATACTATCTTTTACCTACAACTGTCTTGGTAATTGCAACCACAGATTTGGTTAAATATATGTTATCTAGACCAATGTTGAGGGGAAGAATTGGCAAATGGATGCTTGCCTTATCAGAATTTCATCTAGAATATGTCCCTCAAAGGGCAGTAAAAGGGCAGGTTTTAGCCAATTTCTTGGCAGATCATCCATCTCAAACAGAGAGTCAGGAGATAATGGAACTTGGTATGACCAGTGTTGAGCCATGGCAAATGTGGTTCGATGGGTCGAAAGCAAATGGGTTAATTGGAATTGGTATTGTAATCAAGTCTCCACAGGGGACAGAAACTACCCATGGTTTTAGAGTGGATGAAGCTACCTGTTCCAATAACCAGGCTGAATATGAAGCCTTAATTGTGGGACTAGAGATTCTTATTGGATTACAAGTACATGCAGTTGACATATTTGGAGATTCTCAATTGGTGGTTAACCAAGTGAAAGGAATTTTCAAGTGTCAAAGCATGAGTATCCTGCCATATTATGTTGTTGCATTACATTTGCTTTCTCAGTTTCAAATAGCAAATGTAACTCATGTTCCAAGATTCTTGAACAGTAGAGCCAATGATGTGGCTCAAAAGGCTTCGAACTTCAAGAGAAGGGATAATACCCAACGGGACATAAGCCAAACAACATATCAGCAATTAATTCAACCTTTGAATAAAAGGAATGTGATCTTGGAAGTCAATCATAATGACTTACAAGAACAAGATTGGAGGCATCTAATAATGCAGTACTTGGCTGGTCCGTCTTCGAAGGCCAGTAGAAAAGTTAAATTGCAGTCTATGCAATATATAATATATGGTAATGCTCTCTACAAAAGGGGGGGAGATGGCTTATTGTTAGAATGTCTAGGCCCGAAAGAAGCATTAACAGCCATGGCTGAGGTTCATGAAGGCATCTGTGGTGCTCATCAACCTGGTGTAAAAATGAGATGGTTGCTTCGAAGGCATTCCTATTATTGGCCAACCATCCTTAAAGATTGCATAGAATATGCAAAGGGGTGTCAGGCATGTCAAAAGCATGGCACAATAAGGCACGTACCCATAACTGACCTACATGCAGTAGTGAAGCCTTGGCCATTTAGAGGGTAGGCCATGGATATGATGGGAAAAATACACCCACCTTCTTCGAAGCATCATTGTTTCATTCTAGTGGCCACTGACTACTTCACTAAATGGGTCGAAGCTAAGCCATACAAGGCTGTAGACCAAACAGAAGTTATTGGTTTTATTAAAGACTTAATCCATAGATTTGGCATCCCGCAAACCATAACAGTTGATAATGGAACTGTGTTTGATGGGAAAATGGTGAAGGCTTTTGTGGCAGAATTTGGAATTAGCCTTGTTAATTCCACACCCTATTATGCACAAGCTAATGGTCAAGCTGAGTCATCCAATAAGTCTTTGAAAAAAGGAATACAAAAGGTTGTCGATGACAATCCCAGGGATTGGCATAACCTATTATTGGATGTTCTGTGGGCATATAGGACCTCACCGAGGTCAAGCACAGGAGTCACTCCCTATGCTTTGGTGTATGGACATGATGCAGTCTTACCAGTAGAGATTAATGTTAAATCTTTGAGAGTAAGATGTCAAGATCAATTGAATCCTGAACAATACCATCAAAGTATGTGCTTAGAATTAGAAGGCGTAGATGAAGCCAGAATTTTGGCATTAAATAGCATTCTTTTCCAAAAGAAGAAAGCAGCCAAGAATTATAATAAGAAAGTCAAACACATTGGCTTTGATGAAGGTGATTTGGTATGGAAGACAATACTCCCAATTGGGATTAAAAGCCATAAGTTTGGCAAATGGTCACCTAATTGGGAAGGACCATATCAAATTCATAGGGTTCTGCCTTTTGGAGCATACCATTTAAGAAATTTGAATGGTTATGTACATCCCAAAAAGATTAATGGCAGATATTTAAAACCTTATTTTCCAACCATTTGGGAAACACAAGGGATAGAGTGAAACACCATATGCAAAAACACAAGCTTGTTCAAGTAATATTCAAAATATTGTGCTTTCATAAAGAATTAAGTACATCGTGCCACAAATTGGCCCAAAAATCATTACAATGCTTTAGTTGTTTTTGTACAATAGATTTCCTATTGCTAAGAGAAGGAAATAATTGAATAGCCGCAGCCATGTCTTCTTTTCGATTAGCCAGCCCTTGATTGGTGATGTGCAGTTTCTTATCAGTTCGAACCAAGGCTTGGTTTACCGCGGCTAACTCCTCTTCGAGCTGAGCTTTCTTCTCCAGAAGTTGGACTCGAAAGTGGGAGGCAGAAGAGTGTTGTTCTTTCAGAGATGATACTTCGGTATGCACTTGAGAAACAAAACTCTGGTCCTTAGCCAGCTTATCATCCGCAGCCTTAGCAGCATGGCAAATGTTGAGATAAAAATCAATAGTAGCTGCAGCCTGAGATAGATGACTTGAGATACTCATGGCAGACTGCTCAGCAATATTACAGCATTGAAGGAACCCATTTCTGATGATAGGCCTTTGTAAAGCCTCGAAGGGGATCCTTGAAAATGAAGTCAGCAGTTGCAAGCATGTGTCCAAATCTACTGAAGGTACAAAAGGCTTGTTACTGGAGGAAGGAGAACTCTCGAAGATTTCCAATAAGGAGTTAGCCAAGGCTAACGGCTCAGCTTCAGCAGTAGAAGTGGGAGAGGTAGAAGGTATGTCAAAAAGACTAGCTAGTCTTCCTTCAAAAATGTCTACCTCATCCCTTGACATTAAGGGCATAGAGAGTGTTGTGGTGGAAGACGCAAAGGGCTGCATAGGGATGGGAGAAACAGATGGAGCATCTTTGGCAGCCTCTATGGTCTTGGCCACCAGCAAATCAAGAGAAGAGGGACTGGAAGTGGGCATTGGTGATGAACCATGAATTGAAGGGCTACCAGTGTCTTCTGTGGAAGAATCAACTGCCATTGGGAATGGAGTAGCAGTTGGATTTTCTACAAAGGATGGAGAAAGAGCAAGGCTCGAAGAAAAAATAGATTGAGGTAGGTTACGAGCCAAAAAAGGGAGGTATGGCTCTAATCCAAGAAAGAGAGAGGCAGGAATACTGGGACTTAAAGAAGGTACGCCAAATATAGGCTTTGGAGATGGAAGTACGATTTGAACAACCCTGACTTTCTGCATTTGATCAACCTCAACCGAAATTGAGGAAGGCCTTATTGGAAAGGTGAGTGCAGTAGTTGTCGCTGCAAAAAGAAGAAATGCAGAACATTGTTAAAATTCAATACCATAAGCTGACAAAGCAAAAAACAGCAGAGGTATGAGAGAAATTACTTGTCCCAGAGGCACTGGTACTGATGGGAGAATTGCGGAGAGAATAGTGTCCAGCAGACCGTTGTTTTCTGGCTAGTTCCCTTTGCAATGCATTGGCAGCGGCAGTTCTCTCTCTTAAAATTTGTTGTTGCCGTCTTTTCTCAGCCCTTTCAAAGACGACTATGGCTTTGGAATGTTCTTGTTCCACGGCCTTGGCGGCTGCCTCATGAAGGGGATCTTCAACCAAAGCAGTAGTTGAAGCAGTCATTTTTCTTCTCTTTCCTATGACTTGGGCAATTGTCTCCGAATCAGAATTCTCAGGGGAGATATCAAACTCAGAAGGAGAGACAGTAATCTTTCTTCTCCTTTTTCTTTGAATTGGCTTTGTATGCCCCTCAATTGTTTTCTCAGCCCCTTTAGCCTGAGGTTCGGATCCCTTAAAAATAATCTCCTCTTCTACTTTCCTAATGGTTGTCTCTTCTTGGGGCAAATCAATCGCCTTTTTTCTTCTCATCAAAGGTTCAAGCAGTCTCTGTTTCTTTTGTTTCTGATTACCTTCAACTAAATAAACTTCCATATTACTCACCCACCAACTCTGATATGTCTTCAAAAAGGAGCCGTGAGGTATGAAAGGGATATACTCAAAAGTGGCCAGATCATCCATAAACTTGAAGGTTGCCTCTTCTAGCCTTGACTTTCGAACCTTCAAATCCCTCTTGGTCAGAGTTAGGTTGGTGTTGCTGCAGAGAGGTATTGGAACTCCTTGTGTGAGGCCAAATTGTCTAGCAAATTGAGCAGGACAATAAGGCTCAGCTATGCATTTATAGGCTCTGGGGTTGGTGGTCCCAATAAACAGTTCTCTAGGGATCAGTAGGGAAGCCCACATATCTTTGTGAATAGGCAAGGCACAGAGCCTGTCACTAAGGAAGTGATTCAACCAGGCTGGACCTATGCTAGCTTCGAAGGGACGGAAACGGTGATCAGGAAGAGCAGCTAGTAGTTGATGAAAGAAGGAGAAATAAAAGGAAAAAGTAGCTGGATAGAGAGAAGCATTGGCTAGTTTTATGCCATGAGTGAGAGAGTGTAGCCCAGAAAATTTGAGGCATTTGGATTGTAGTTCAGTAAAGTAGGCAAAGAGCCAAAGCTGAAGGATCCAAAATGGTCCCCCTTGACTAGCATCTAAAGGTTTCTCACAAAAGAGGGAACAAACTCTGTATACATGACCCAGAATGTATGGGGCTAAGGCCACTCTTTTCTGCAAAACCAAGGCTTTGGCAATAAGAGCAAATTCAGGCATGATTCTTTGGGAGGAGGTGCAGAATAAAAATTTGCAAAGCCAATATAATAAAAAGGAAAAGAATTCCCTATCAGTTACTGGACCCACTCTTTTGTTCTCAGCTCTAACAAAATCACTGTAAGATGAATTAAGAGAGGGGAGGGAGAAAGGGACTACTAAGTCGGGAAAATCTGGTGTTATGGGGGTACCAATGGGAGATACTCCTAATAGATGGCAAATATCAAGAACAGTGGGGGCCATCATCCCACATCTGAATTGAAAGAAATTGAAGACGGGGTTCCAAAAGCACAAAGCAGTAGGAACTAGGAAAGGGTCCTCAGAGATAGTTACCCTAGACAGTCGAAGGGCATCGAGGAGGCAGAGCTCCTGGAGATCCAGTGTCTTAGCAGGAATGATCCGATCATACCATTCTTGCCATTCCGGTCTTATCGTGGGCCAGCATCGATGAGGACGATTGCTTTTCCAGTTCTTCCAGTCAAGGCCACCTTCATAAAGGAGACGTTGGTCCTCCAGACGCGGATAAAAGGTTGGGAGCTCAGTAAGGACTTCCTTGAAAATTGGTCCGAGCACGTAGTTCTGCTGCTCATGATGGCGAGGGACGAAGATACGCCCATCGATGGCGCTTTTCTCTCCGGCCTTGTACTTCTCACATTCTGCGTCAATAAGCCTTTTCAAAGCTAAAGATGAGCCTACGCGCTCTGGGGCTAGCACCTTTTGTGAAGAAGAAGCCATTGATGATACACTCTTCAGAAGATGAAGACCAAAGCAAAGAGGAGCCAGTAGAGAGAAGGGTTTGTAAAAGGCAAGAGATTTCGGAACACAAAACGAGAGGGTTTTAAAACCTTTGTGTCCGAAATTATACCCCGTAAGTCGTTAAGTACAAAAAGTACGAATGCGAGGAATTTCTTCCAAATTGATAGTTTTGGAGGGAAGAGCTTATTCCGGGGATTGGGGCCAGCTTCGAAATGAAATATTTGGCTTCGAAAACAAGATCTTGGCGTCAGAAAATCAAATAACAACGGCTTCGAAATACATAAGTCAGCTTCGAAGCCTAGTATCTGCTTAAAGGTGCTAAATTGCTTGATTATGGGTCTGTTTAGGAATCAAAGTAACGACCTTCGGAGCAAACCCTAGTATTCTCTGAGTATGAGAAGCGCTGTTCAGAGCATACTACATGCTTAAAAATGCCTGAATGCTCAAAGTATTGGTCTACTTCAAAAAATCCAAAGACCCGTTTGAAGGTTATCAGTCAAAATGACTCTTTAAGGAAGAGGGGCACTGTTCGAAACATCCAAGACCAATCATTGGTTTCTGTATGAGCAAGTGGGAATTGCCATGGGTTGCCCTTCGAAGCCAAAAGAGATCAGTTTAAAATTGATTGGCTATATCAACCATGACCATATATTGGTTACAGTTAGTGTTGAAAAAGTAAAGTCATTGAAATCGAAGTACTAAAATAATATCTGCCAGAATTGTCAATTATACTCCATGAATTGGACAAAGACATGATTGGTTCTTTTAGTTCTTCATTAAACAGTTGATTCGAAAGATGAGATTGTTCAATTCGAAGTTATGAGTTAGCTTTTAGAGATTGAGTACAGAAAGACTTTGTTTATATTAAAGCCAAGATGATTACATTAAGTAACTCTATCTGGGCACAAATTCAAGCTCATAAAAATAAGGAATAGAATAAATAACAAGGTCATGAAATTTTGTCCAGCAATGGTCAATAAATTTCTGTTCTTTCTTTATTATTTCTTCTATCTCTTCTAAAGTTGATTGCATAAGCTGATGAGCTCTCACTTCATAATAGAGTTCTTCAGCCTTTGCTTCGAAGGCCTCTTCCCTTGATTTTTGTTCCAATTCATCTATAACCAAATCATCCCAGTATGCAGAATCTTTATTCCTGAAGTCATCGAACTCTTCGATAAAATTCTCTGCTTCATATTGGGCATGAATTCGGAGAGATAAGAGTTGATCCAGATTTTGGATGGTGATTTTAGAATTTCGATGCCAGTAGAGGAGCACTGGGAGTTGGTCCAAAAACAAATGAAGCTCTGCTTGGGCAATAGGGTTGAGAACATGACCTCTAGTCAAGATATCACAAGCCCATTGAAAGTTCTTAAGAGGAATGTCATCCTCAAGAACATTGAAGGGCAGATGGGAGAAAGCCGCGAGCAAAAGTTGAGCTTGCTTTCGCTCGGCTGGAGAAGGGGGTGACGGAGGTTGGTAAGGTGGAAAGACTTTGTCCATTGGAAGGGCAAGTCTTAGTTTTTCTGTCCAGGAAAGGATGGGAGGAGGAGAAGGAGAAGATGACTCTGCTTCAGAAGACAAAGGGGAAGGAGCAGGTGTTTCTATCTCAGAAGATGCAGATGCAGAAGAAGGTGTGGATGCTTCTATTATGGGAGATGGCACGGGAGCAGAAGGAACAAAGGCATTAATGTAGTCAAGCCAATCAGAAGAACAAATCTTCGCCTTTTTGGCTAAAAATGAAGGGGTGTACCCTTGTGTTTCTTCTGGACGCTGGGCAGGGTGCATTATCTTCGTAGGCATGGAAGAAGTATACCAAGCCACAAGCAGATTCTCCTCCAAGCTACGTCGAAGGTCAATGGGCACGTAAGGGTAGACCACTGAGCTTCGAGCGTAGGAGGGAAACTCCAAGGGGTCAGTAAACTCAACAAAATGGTGATTGATTCGCTCCCTTAGATCATAAGTCTCAGGAGCGAACCAGCTTGTCCAGCCAGAAGCTCCAGAGGATGAAGAGGTCACAGTTTCATCCCATGCAGAGGTCTGTGAAGAAGAGTTTCCTAGATCCATATTTGCAACTTGTCGAAGCAAAGGCTCGAGGGTAGTTCGGTCAGAATACAAAGGGATCTTAGGGGAAGAACTCTTTGTATCTGTAAGTTTGTAAACCAAAGGATTAAAGGCAATGTGTTCATAGTCCAAAGGTTTATAATCTGCAAAAGCCTCCATTACCTGAATATAGGAGGGCGGGTAAAGGTGGCTAATGAATGCGTGGAGGTTCTTTCGAGGGGGAACAACATCACTCAAAGGCTCTTCATATGCTTGATTAATAGAAAGGGAAGTTGATGCAGCCATAGCCTGTTCGAATACTAAGGTATTGAGATGTTCGACGAGTTAATGCAGATGATCTCCAAATGGATGACGGTTGTGTTTCCAGAATATGGACTCCATACACGTTCTGGAAGCGCGGGAAAACTGCAATCCACTAATATCACCAAGTATTGGGTATATTAGTGCGGGGGGTAATGTTGGCTACATATTTTGTAAAAGCCAGTTGCAGTTCGACACGTGGCATAGTAAGGGTAATAAATGAAGGTTATTCAAGCCTTTAATCCTGATCGTACATGTGGCAATAACTATTGGTCCTCACATGATCTGAGTAACACTAGATCAAATAACGGGATGCAAGATGACGTGTCTTCAACGGTTACTCATATTCAAATCCAGTACAAGAGGGAAGCTCAACTGCCAGTAATGGCGTAATGGAGCTACTTTTAAGGAAGCATGATCAGCGATCATGGAGGAGCAGTTCGACGGATCGAAGTGCAGTTCGAAGGTCATCACTGACGAGTATAAATAACAGAGCAGCCCCCAGGAAAAAGGAGGGACTCAGATCATACAAACCAGTCATTTACTTCATATATTTTCTTTTCCAGTCATTTACATTTCCAGTCTTTAAATACCTGTTCTTTAAATACCCGCACTTTAAATACCAGCACTGCACTTCGATTCATAGGAGTAGCTTCAAGTAGATTCAAGTAGATTGCTGTTGTAAACCTCTCTAAGGCTGAGTTCGGACCATTGTAAGTGTTCATTTTTATGAAATACTTCAATTGTTCTTCATATTACTGTTATTTTCTATTAACTTCTCCTAAATCAAGCCACCAGTAAAAGTCCTCTTCATTGAGGCTGAAAAGAACTAAAACACAATCGTCTGATAATTGGTTGGCAATCACAATTTCTGTAAGGACTGATTGATCCTTGCTGGCACGCTCACATTCACAAAAACACCATTCGAAAAGCCAAAAAGCCAAAAAGCCAACAGCTTCCATAATTTTAAAAAGAATAATACTATATGCATCAATTGGTATACTAATTAGTGTATCAATTAATGATGTGATAATTTTAGAGATTTTTGATATTTGTAATTTGTAAATTTTAAATAGGATATTTATTAGTTTCCATGATTTTCTCCTAATATATAGATTCTAATTCAAGTGGGATAAGTATTCAAATTAGAGTATTTTCTCCTAAAGTATTGATGTAGTTTTTGCTTTTGGTACTAAATCTAAAGTTGGGATTTTTGATCTTTTGGATAGTCGTAGAACTAAATGGGTTATTAGAAATTAAACTTGGAATAATTGATATATAAGTATTAGAAATAAAATTTTTGAAAAAATCTCCCAAAAAATAAAAACATTTAGTTTTTTTAAATTAACTTTTGGATCAAAAAATCAAAAAATATGTTTGATTTTCTTGTTTTTAAAATTATTTTTTCTCTCTCCTCTCTCCTTTTCTTTTATTTATTTATTTATAAATTAATCCATCATTTTTTCTCTCTCATTTTTTACATTTTACATATCAATCAATTAAATTTTCTCTTACATCCATCCATTCAACTATAAAATAAAAATTTTAAAACATTACAAATCGTACCAAAATTATTTTCAAAACTCATAACTAAACAAATTTTTTATTTTCGAAATACTTTTTAACAATTTATCTTTTAAAATACAATTTAAGACTCAAAACTCTTCTAAAAAACAAAACCAAATAGAGTCAAAACTATTTAAATATCAGCTTTTATTTTTAAATTTAAAAAATATTTACGTCTATGTTTACGTTTATTTTCCCTTTTACTTTTAAAATAAATATTTACGTTTGTTTCGTGTTTTTAGGAGTCTAATCTTATGACATCTTTATTGTTTATTTAGAAAACGTAAATATTTGTAGATATTTTGCTTTTACTTTAAAGAGGAATGAACCACAGCATTATACGTCTTCCGTTTTCATTTGTTTGTCCATTATGAAAAATCTAACTTATTAAAGAGGTGTGTAATTATTATATTTTCATTCAAATTTTAAAATGTATTTTTCCACTATTGCCTTTTTATTTGAATTTAAAAATATTTTTATAATAATTTATAGTGGGTAATTTGAAAATTTAACAGAATTTAATATCTCAAAATAAAAAGTGAACAAATATTTTAAAACAGACTAAAATAAAAAAAATAAAAAAAAATGAACCAACAAAATAAGACGGAGAGAATTGTTTTTATATATCTTTTATATTTGTATACTATTACTTTTAAAAGTTGAATTGAGATAATGGTCTTGAAATGATTTGTGAATGTATAGAAGATGATAGGTGAGTGACAACTTGGCTCGGTTTGCTTTGTGATGTTTTGGCTAAAGGAGCAAAAACAAAATTATAAAAAAAATTAAAATGTCATATTATACATATTAATTAATTATTTCATTTCTTATAACTATTTCTTGAATTAAAAAAATATTTCAAATGCACTAACTTTTTTTATCTCATAAAGAAGTTAAAAAAAAAAAAATCACTAAAAAAGTCAAGATACCAAACAGATACTATAATGGGATGAATTTTACTGTTCATTTTCTTTCTAAGGCCTTGTTTGGAGAGTTGGGTTTTCAACTGAAAAATCAAAAAGTGACTATAAATTGTCACATTACTGTCTCTTTTTTTTGTATATTTTTTCATAAAAAATAAAAAAATAACTAAAATAGTCAATTCTCAAATGGAACCTAAATAAATCCACATAATTGACAAATGTTTTATATATATGTAAGATTTATTATATTTAAAAATAATAATACTATACAAATAAAATTATACATAACAATGCTATGACTCAATTGTATTTATTTATTAGAAATCAAAAAACTCATCACTATAATTTATAATTATAAAAATATTATTATTATATAATTTTGCATGACTTATTTATAATAGAAGTGGTGATACACACAATGTAACATAGATAAAATTATAAAAAGTTTGATTGAATTCAAAATTTATAAATTGAAACAAGTTTTGAATTTAGAAAGAGGAAAAAAAAAATTATTTATGAAAAGGAATGATAAATGGTGGGTCCTACATTAATTAGGAAACATACATGGGTATGACATTTATCATCATTTCTGTTACACATAACAACAATTTCAATTTGTGATTGAGTTGAGTGTGCCAATTTTTGTACACATTTCTGTATACCGTTGCTGTGTTGCTGGTGAGAGTAATCCCATGTTACTCAGCAATCATATGATGAAAAGAGAATAAAATTTGATATCTAGTGAGGTTGTTCAATCCGAGAATACTTGAAGAATGATGTAGATGAAAAGAGAACAAAATTTGATATCTAGTGAGGTTGTTCAATCCGAGAATACTTTGATACTTAAATAATTAGTCAAGAGAGAACGTGAGCCGAGGAGATGAGCACAAATTCGACGGTGAAGATCTCTAGTTCGCTATATGAAAGCACAACAAAAATTATTTGGTCAAGATGTTCAACCAAAGGATATTGTAATACTTGGTTAATATTAAGTTGACGTAAAATGTGAGCAAAACAACAATTTGAGTGCATAATATTGTATGCATGAATTCTTTGAGTGTCTCCCTTTTTGATGGCTGGGTATTGGATGTCTCTCTTTTTGATAATTGGATGTTTGGATCAGCTTATATGTATATTGACTAATTTTAGAATACACACAAAGCGTGCCCTCTACATGGATCGGACAAAGCTTGCAGGTGTGGCCCCAAGAAGTTAAGCATCAAGTGAGAGTTGAACCTAAGATCTGAAAAGAGCATACCCACGTACCCCAATTGCATATACTAAGCCAACTCATTGAGGTTGGGTGTTTCCCTTTATGTCCTATTTAGTTTATTGAAATGAAATGAATCAAAACAGAATAGTCATTTCTTAAATTCTTTTATGGAATAATTGTTTCCTTAAAATAGTGAATGATAACTTCATTTGTAATATATTTTTTTATTATTTTTTAATCAATCAGACATAATAATAAATATTTTGATAAAAAATACTATTTTATTCTATTACATTTAAATAAAGTGTATGATTGCCCTCTCATAACGGGTATACAATTTTCCATAATAATAAATATTTTGATAAAAAAATACTATTTTATTTTATTACATTTAAGTAAAGTGTGTGATTGCCCTCTCATAATGGGTATAGAATTTTCCATAAAAAAAAAGGGAAGTGATTCATCCCCCGAAAGGGGGACCCCCGAATCCCCCGAAAATTCATTTTAAGTAAAAAAAAAAAAAAAAAAAAAAAGAAAAAGAAAACAGTTTTCAGAAAAGGAAATTAGGGGGATTAGGGGGAGGAATTTTAGGGCTCTAAATCATTTTCCAAAAAAAAATTAGTTGTCTTGTATGTAATGCCTTTCCTAAAAGATTCCAGCTTTCCTCATTTTGATAATATCTCATATCTTTCTTATCCAAATGAACCCAAATCCCATTGAAGACCTGCTTCACCCCTTAACATGACCATATTTGGTGGATTTTTTTTAAGTTAAAAATTGATAATTAGAAATTAGTAATTAAAAGCATCCTCATCATAGCTTTCAAATAATCAATTTTTTTCAGCTTATTTAAGCTATTTCTACCTAATAAAGTATAAGTAAAAGTTGTACCAAACATTCTATCACAGATTCCCAAATCCAAAAGTTGTAACAAATAGCGTCCATATGCCAAACAATATAGGCTCATCTTTGATGGAAAATCCTATATTATTGCTCGATTTAATAGTGGCTCAAAATTTTTTGAGGTTCAAAGTAGGATGTGATTAGTAGTGTTGGCTTTTGCCCAAGTTTCCTGCCCGACAAGCTTATTTGGCATTACAATCGCAATGGGTCCTTTTGGGTCCGCTCATCCTATGATTTGGAAGTAGATATTCGGGAGAGAAGTCGACTTGGAGGATGATTTGGAAGCTGCCAATTCCAAATAAGGTGCGTGTCTTTCCTTGGAAAGTTTGCAATGATATTTTTCCAGCAAAAACCCACCTTTATCTGAGATACTTGTGGCCCGAGCCTGAAAATTTAGGCCATTGCCTCTTTGGATGCCCGAAAATACATGCTGTTTGGGAGGAGGGTCCTTGTCTCTTTCTCGAATTGGGCCGTCGCAAAGCGGATTTTATGTCATGGGTCTATGCGATGATGGAGTATGATGTGGACTCCCATTGCCATTAGGTTGTTCTTTATGCTCTGTTGGAATATATGGTTGGTGAGAGAGTAATTCATATGGATGAAATGGGCCGCGCTAAGGACCCTGGTATGGGCCGTAGTAGGGGCTTCAGTAGCTCGGTTTTGAGGCAGGCTGACATTGATCCAGTTGGCTGTGTCACTGAGGCTTCTACTTAGCTATCCAAAAGAAAGTCTTGTAGCCAACCGAGGTACATATTAGTAGCGAGGGCCTAGCTAAGCTTAGCTCAGCATAGCGCCATCTATATCATTGTTTTGTTAAGAGCACGACAGAGACAGGCTAGCTCGGTTGACCGCGTCAACCGAGCAGAGGTAAACACTAGCTCACTGGGTCAACAGTGAGTAGGGTGTTATCAGGATAGGCATTATCCTTGGAGAATGTGATTCTTAGGAGGGCTTTGCTTAGGAAAATAAAAGTCCTACTAGGATTAGGGGTGGGCACGGGTCGGTTGCGGCCACGGAACCTCCAATCCAGATTAGCGGATTGGAGAAAATCAATCCGCATCCATCCGCCAATCCGGCGGATGTGGATTGAGCGGATTGGCGGTTTGGCGGATAGATGCGAATCGGTTTGGCGGTTTGAAATTTTATAAATTTTCAATATAGTTCAACTTGTGCACTTCCTCAAAAAAAAAAAAAAAAAAAAAGTTATTACAGTCAATGACTTAAAAAAGTATTATAATTACTGCATGCCTCATCCAAAGAAAGAAAGTTTGAAACTTTAGAATAACACAATCACTGCGTGCCTCATCCACATATTACAATCACAGCATGTCTCATCCACATAAAGTATTACAATCTGTGGTTCTTAAAATATAAAAACAATTCAAACCACCAAAATCATGAACAGAGCAATAGCAGAGATTGTATATCTCTGTATTGTTACATTTATATATGTTTTTGAAAACAAAAACCAACCAGCATATATCATATTTTCTATTTATTACTTTTAGAATTAGATTTAAGAACCAGAAAATATAGATAAATAATACGCTTATTTTTTTCAATTCAAAAAATATATTCAAGTTGAAAAAAAATTTTCAACATAATATTTGAACTCTTTTTCAATTGAAAACACAAACAAAATATTTAAACAAATTGAAAACACAAAGTCTTACAAATTACTAAGGGTGCTTGCGGTTTGGCGGTTCGGTTGCGGCCAAAGGAACCTCAAATCCGCCATCCGTCCGCCAAATTGACGGATTGGAGAAAATCAATCCGCAACCGTCCGCTCGTCATCACACATCCGTCCAAAATGTGGCGGATCGGTTCAGTTCGGTCAGTCTTAGCGGATCGGTATATCCGCTGCTCACCCCTAACTAGGATTGTGCCACGCAGAATTTATAAAAGCTCGTGACAGAACCTATGTACAAGTATCACAATTCTTACTCTCGAATACACAGAGCTTTTGTGTCTATTGTCTATTTTGATAACTTAGGCATCAGAGAGGTTTTCGGCATACCCCCGCCGGCTTGCTTACGTTTATGTTTTCAGGTAGTAAAGCGACAACGTTTGGAGGAGTGCAAACTTGATCAACAGGATTATACGAGAAGATTATTTCATACTCGTACAATTGGCATCGTCTGTGGGAACACACACAGAGAACAAACCTTTTGATTGAGTTTCCTCTTCAGTTAAAATCTATGGTGCATAATGAAGACTTGCCGCATTCTGCTATTAATAGGCAAACCCCCAAAGAGGGCGGGAGGCACGAAGGTTTACCTTTATCCCACCCATGACAGAATTAGATCTCCAACGACGGAACCCACGGAGAGACACACGAGAAATACGGGGCTCAAGTCCTCGTCGTTCTCAAAGCCTTGACAGGCAGAGGCGGAGGATGGATCCTCAGGTTCTGAAGGATCGCATAAGGGAGCAAGACGAATTGATAAGAAGGATGACGGTAGACATGGAGACGATGAAGCGCCAGATAAAAGGCAAAGGGGTGGCAGAAAAAGAAAGGCACAAAGGTAACACGCACTCTTACCACTCAGAAGATCGTGACAAGTAAGTCAGACCATTATAAGTTGAAAGTAGAATCCTCAGGACAGGCGATGGCTTCCAGTTTCTCCAAGTCTAAGATAACGAGGACTGAAAGGTTTTGTACAGAGGGAAACAGTTATCGGCCCGTGCATTTACACCAAATGACATCTAGACACACGGAGTTTCCTAGGTCGATAAACCTGCGGACAATACTGGAAGAAAGGGCTCGAATAAGAAAAGTCACCCAGGCTCGCGACCCTCAAAGAGTCTCTACTCTACAACGGTTGGCTCCTAGAACACATGGGAGTGTCGAGATTGGAATGCCAGTACCACGCCTGACCTATGAACCAGCAGACAAAGCGTTAGCAAGGTTGTAGAGCTCACCGTTCGTTCCGGCGATTGAGAACACACCATTACCCTTAGGTTTCCACTAGCCTAAATTCACAACTTATGAGGTGAAGTTTGACCCCTACATGTACTTAAGCCACTTTCGCCAGGTTATGGCCGTATATCGACGAAACGAGGCTCTAATGTGTATCATGTTTCCTTCTATCCTAGGCGACCTGGGTTTGGCATGGTTTGAGAGGTTGCCAAAAGGCAGCATAGCTTTATGGACGCAACTGGCGGAGGCATTTGTAACCAGGTTTAGAACAAACACCAAGACGCCAGTAGAGATTGACCAGTTGCTCTCCATAGACATGAGAGAGAAGGAAACATTAAAGTCTTACAACAAGTGGTATTAGGAGACTTTTAATCAGATTGGAGATTGCCCCAATAACCTAGCTGTTGCACAATACAAACGAGGTTTGCCGACAGACAATAAATTAAGGGATTCGATGACAATGACACCACCCCTCACAATAGAGGCCCTACTAGAAAGAGTGCATCAGTGCATCCGGGTAAAAGAAGATGTTGCTCGCACCAAAGCAAAATCTGGCACAACAGTGATGACAAACAAAAACCTACAGCAAAAATTAACACGGCAGGGTGGAAAGAACGACCGAGTAAAAATAGGCGGGGCAGACAAGCCAACGGAGAGAACTCCTGGGAAGTTGAGAGTCCGCACCGCTATCACCACGATGTTCAATAAACCTATCTACCGGATTCTTAGCGAGATACGCGACGAACCTTTCGTTTGGCAGCCTACCAAGTTGGGAAAAGCGTAGAGGGTACGATGATAGGTATCGTTGTACCTTCTATGATGAAAAAAGGCACCGAATTGAAAACTGTACCCCATTAAGACAACATTTGGAGGAGTTAGTGGCCGCAGGCCACTTGGACCAGTATATTGAAAGGGGAGCACAGCCAGTTCCCCAGGACTGCAACAGGCCAGATGGGACGCCAACCGACGGTCCGTCCTAAGGCATAATCAATGTGATACATGGGATCATCGAGCCTAAATGAGTATGTGAACTCAGAGGGATGATCAAGAAGGCTGAGCATAGGAGAGAGGTACTGAGTGCACAACCTGTCGCGAAAAGGAAAAAAATGCAGGTTACAAACGTCATCACCTTTTCTGACAAAGACTTAGCAAGATTACAAAGCCCTTAAAACGACGCATTAGTGGTTACTCTACGCGTGAAGAATTCAACATCAAGCGGATCCTGATTGACCAAGGGAGCTCATACGAGATAATGTACTACGAGACCTTTAACCAACTCAAATTGGAGAATAAAGACTTAGCACCTGCAACATCTCCCTTAGTCGGCTTCAACTTAATGCCAGAATGGCCGGTTGGCAAGATAATTTTTCCAGTCAAAGAAGGAACAATGACAATGCAAGTGAAGTTTTGGGTATTGAAAGTCTCATCCACTTACAACATAATCTTAGGAAGAGCATGGTTGCATGCCATGTTAGCGGTAGCATCGACCTATCACCAGGTGTTACGGTTCCCCAACGAAATTGGAATGATTGAAGAAGTCTTAGGAAACCAAATCATGTCCAGGCAGTGCTTCGTAATGGTAAACGACAGCCGGCCTGCAAAAGGGTTCGTACAAATGGTAGAAGAGCCAGAAAGCAACGAGCTGTTCGTAGACATCGACAAGGTAGCCGAACAAAAGGCCATGGAAGACTTAATAGAGGTAAAAATAGATGAGAACAACGCAGAGAGGTTCTTTTAGCTCAGCTCGTCTTTGTCTAGCACCGAGAGAATAGAGATTATGGAGTTTTTAACCTCTAACATCGAAGTATTTGCCTGGACGCCGTATGACATGCCTGGCATTGACCCCAAATTCATCTGCCATCAACTTAATGTCCACCCAACCGCCAGACTAATTATACAGCAAACTCGTCGATCGACACTTCACCACGTAGAGATAGTGGAAAAGAAATAGAAAACTTGCTAGAAAAAGGGGCAATCAGACAGGTACACTATCCCAAGTGGATTTCCAACACGGTAGTGGTACTGAAAAAGAATGGCAAATGGCGCGTTTGCGTGGACTACAAGACAGTCAATAAAGCATGCCCGAAAGACAGCTTTCGTCTACCCCAAATAGACTAACTGGTGGACCTAACTGCAGGTCATAACCGACTTAGCTTTCTTGATGCGTATCGTAGTTACCATCAGATCGCTATATGTGAACCAGACTAGGAGGTCACATCGTTTACAACACCAAGGGGATTATATTGCTACAAGGTCATGCCCTTTGGCCTAAAAAATGCAGGGGCAACATTCCAACGGATGATCACCAAAATGTTTAAGCCATTGTTAGGCAGAACAATGGAAGCTTACATAGATGAGATGGTGGTCAAAAGTAAGAATGAAGGGGATCATCTCAAGGACCTAGATGAGATGTTTCAAGTTTTGAAAACCCACAAACTACAACTGAACGCATCCAAGTGCGCATTTGGTGTGGGGTCAGGAAAGTTTCTTGGTTTCTTAGTAACCAACCGGGGTATAGAAGCCGATCCATCTCAGATCAAAGCATTCAAGACCTAGAGAGGCCTAATACAGTCAAAGAAGTACAACATCTCCCAGGCCTGGCTACAGCGCTAAACCAATTCATAAATTGGTCATCAAACAGATGTCAGTCGTTCTTCTAGGCACTGAAAGCCAAATTTGAATAGGATGACAAGTGCGACCGCACCCTGAAAAGCTTGAAAGAATACATGGCTTCTCCGCCATTGTTGGTAACTCCAATACCAGGAGAAGAACTTTTTCTATACTTAGCAGTTTCCCAACATGCAGTTAGCGCAGTGTTGGTATAGGCTGAGGAAATACAACACCTGCCCATCTTTTATGTTAGCAAGATATTGTTAGGCTCCAAAATAAGGTATCTACCATTAGAGAAGTTGGCCTTAGCTTTAATGATGGCTTTTAGAAAATTGTCGCACTACTTCCACGCCCACACTGTAATTATTTTAACGCCTTCCCCTTAAAAGCCTTGTTTGAAAGAGCATATTTTTCTAGGCGAATTTTGAAGTGGGCGGTGGAGTTAGGACAGTTTGACATAAAGTTTCAGCCTAGAACTGCCATGAAAATGTAAGCTTTAGCAGACTTTGTGGTCGAGTTTTCCTCGAAAAGCCATCAGGTTTGCCCGATCAACTTAACCGAAGAAAGGGGGAAAGGTACCGCAGGGATAGTGCAACCCCCATAGCATGCCACTCAATTGCATAGCAAACCATTCAACCTTACAGAAATGGAAGAAGGAGCAAATCGCAGTACGAAAAGCAAGGACTCGACTGAAAGTGAAGTCCTAAGACAGCCAGACGGTGAGGACTAGATCATAATGATGGACAACAACTTAGAAGAAGACAACATCGACACTAATGCCCCTAATCCTAAGGCATCATCAGATCCCTCCACTTGCTGAAAGCTGTTCGTAGAAGAGATGTGGAAGCTGTTCGTGGATGGAGCATCCAACAGGCACGGTGCAGGACTTGGCATAGTCCTCATCTCACCAAATGGCCTGACAATTGAATAGGCTATCAACCTTGGATTTCCAGCATCCAACAATGAGGCTGAGTACGAAGCATTGTTAGCCGGTTTGAAGTTAGCATTCCGCTTGACAGCCACCAAGTTGATGGTATACAATGACTCCCACTTAGTAGTTAACCAAATTTCGGGCGACTATGAAACAAAGGATGATAGAATGGCCAAGTATCAAGAGTTGGTCAGAAATGAGTTCATGAAGTTTGACGTGGTAAGGATAGAGCAAATCGGTCAAGAAGAAAACAGCAAGGTAGATTAACTGGCCTGTTTTGCATCGATGGCAGACACGTCTATCCCCCACCCTTTACTAATGGATTTCCTGCCACAACCAAGTATTGAAGAACCTAAAGCAACCGAAGTATGTTGCGCCAAGCTAGATTCCTCTTGGATGGACCCCATAGTGGTGTTCTTAAACAATGGCATCCTGCCAAAGGACAAGAAGGAGGCCAACAAAATCAGAGCAAAGTCACAGCGATTTTGGCTCTCTCCATCACTAGCATTGTATAAAAAATCCTTCACAGGACCATATTTGAAGTGTGTCCATCCTAGCAAAGTCGAGGCATTTTTGTTCGAAATACACAAAGGCATTTGCGGAAGCCATCAAGGGAGAAGATTGCTGGCCTACCGAGCCATTTCACAAGGGTATTAGTGGTCGTACATGCAAGCAAATGTTGAGAAATATGTCAAAAAATGCGAGAAATATCAGAAATTTGCTCGTCAAATCCATCAGCCAGCAAGAGAGCTCCTACCATTGACTAGCCCTTAGCCTTTTACAATATGGGGCCTAAGCATTGTGGGACCACTCCCAACTGCACCGAGCAACAGGAAGTTCTTTATTGCAGCAACAAACTACTTCACCAAGTGGGTAGAAGCGGAGGCACTCGCCTTCATCAAAGAGAAAGACGTCAAGAAGTTTATCTAGCGGAACATCATAACTTGGTTCGGAATACCCAAGGCCATAATATCTGACAACGACACTCAATTTGATGGAAAAATCTTTAGGGTTTTTGCGAAGAATACAAGATAGAATTTTATAACTCTACGCCGGCATATCTCCATGCCAATGGCCAAGTTGAAGCTCCAAACAAAGTAGTCTTAGATGGTTTGAAAAAAAGGTTGGAAAAAATAAAAGGCAAATGGGTTAAGGAACTTCCCCACATCTTATGGGCTTACCGAACTACACCTTGGCGGTCGATTGGCGAAACACCTTTTTCCTTGGCTTATGCATGGAGGCAGTAATCCCTCTGGAAGTTGGCCTCCCCACCATTAGAAGCGAAACTTTTGATCCAGACTTGAATAGCGAGGCCATAGCCTTGGAACTAGACCTTACAAAAGAGAGAAGAGAAAGGGCACCGGTACACATTGCCTCATATCAATAGGAGTTGTCCAGGAAATATAATAAAGCGGTGCATCCAAGGCAATTCAAGATTGGAGATTGGATACTGTGCAAAGTAATGGGCAACACTATGGTTCCTGGAGATGGAAAATTAGGACCTAAATGGGAAGGACTGTATAGAGTGATTGGCTTGGTTGGAAAAGGGGCATATCACCTAAAAGATATGGACAACAGAGCTATTCCACGACCATGGAACATGGCCAATCTCAATTTATTTTATTTTTAGCTCTTTCTTAAAACACTTGTAGTTTTTCTTTTTCAATAAAACAAGTAGACATTTTTTCGGTGAAAATTCTTTCCTATGTTTGTAAAAATTGTTCGTACACACTGCCCGACTGGGGAGCAACTAAAGAGGGTTGGCGGGTTTGACCAACAAAATTTATTTTTGCATTCTTTAGCGGAGATAAGGATCAAGGTTAAAGAAAGTTGGTAGATTTGACCAATACTTTTTTCTTCCTTTAGCCGAGATAAGGATCTAGGCTTAAGAAGGTTGGTAGGTTTGACCAACACTTTTCCTTTTCTTCAGCCGAGATAAGGATCTAGGCTCAAGAAAGTTGGCAGGTTTGACCAACACAGCTTTCTTTCTTTAGCCGAGATAAGGATCTAGGCTCAGGAAGGTTGGCAGGTTTGACCAACACTTTTTTCTTACTTCAGCCGAAATAAGTATCTAGGCTCAGGAAAGTTGGAAGGTTCAACCATTACTTTTTCTTTTCTTCAGCCGAGATAAGGATCTAGGCTTAAGAAGATTGATAGGTTTGACCAACACTTTTCCTTTTCTTCAGCCGAGATAAGGATCTAGGCTCAAGAAAGTTGGCAGGTTTGACCAACACAGCTTTCTTTCTTTAGCCGAGATAAGGATCTAGGCTCAGGAAGGTTGGCAGGTTTGACCAACACTTTTTTCTTACTTCAGCCGAAATAAGTATCTAGGCTCAGGAAAGTTGGAAGGTTCAACCATTACTTTTTCTTTCTTCAGCCGAGATAAGGATCTAGGCTTAAGAAGATTGATAGGTTTGACCAACACTTTTCCTTTTCTTCAGCCGAGATAAGGATCTAAGCTCAAAAAAGTTGGCAAGTTTGACAAACACAGCTTTCTTCCTTTAGCTGAGATAAGAATCTAGGCTCAGGAAGGTTGGCAGGTTTGACCAACACTTTTTCTTCCTTTAGCCGAGATAAGGATCTAGGCTCAAGAAAGTTGGCAGGTTTGACCAACGTAGCTTTCTTTTTTTAACCGAGATAAGGATCTAGGCTTAAGAAGGTTGGCAAGTTTGACCAACACTTTTGTACTCTTTAGCCGAGATAAGGATTTTGACTAAAGAAGGTTGGCAGGTTTGACCAAGACTTTTTCTTTTCTTCAGCTGAGATAAGGATCTAAGCTCAAGAAGGTTGGCTGGTTTGACCTACATTTTAATACTCTTTAGCCGAGATAAGGATTTTTGCTAGAAGGTTGGAAGGTGTGACCAACTTTTTCCTTTTCTTAACCGAGGCAAAAATCTCAGTTAAAGAGGTTTGCATTTTTTCCGTACGAGATAAGTGTCTCAGCCAAGAAAAGATAGGCAGGATAAGGCCGAGCTAAACTAGTCCGGCTAGGCATGTAGTAAGGGTGGTACACTACAAAGAAAAGCTCAATGATTGAGCAAAAAATATAAAAAAGTTTTTTCATTGATTGCAAGATAATTATAAAAGGTAGGGCGTATAGCCCGGTGACATGGCAAAACAAAAAAGAAAACATAGAAATTTTCCTTCTTCGTCAAGCGAAAATGTCATCAAGCTCAGCATCCAGATCACTACAGACTTCACCACCTGGCAATCCAACCCTGACCTCACCTTCTTGTGTTAAGCCGGTTGTGGCCGCTTCATCAATCAGGCTAGGCATGGGTGGTTGGGCAATTCTGACCGAGCGGGCAACGAAGTCTGGAGGCCAAGGTTAGTGTTAACAAGAGAAACATAAATTAGATCTAGGATCTCCTCCTCCTCCTCATGTAGGAACTTTTGTTGAACTGCATTCGCCTAGTCCATCATATAGCTTGGTATAAAGTGAGGAGGAGGATTAAAAAATACCTTAGAATCCAGCGACAAGCCGAGCTTCTCAGCTGCAGCCTTCCACCCACATTTAAAAAAGATGTCTTTGGACGCTTCGCATTGCTGGGCGTAGATGTAGACGTCCCCCGAACGCCCTGGGAGGAATGAGTCCCCCGTTCCGTTCGATATTGGGCTCACTACAGTTCAGGACTCTCAATTTGTCACGGTTCTAAATCTGAACCAAAGAGTCCAAATCCGGCAAATCGTTTTGAGAAAACAGATTTTGAAAGAAGTGCCAAACATGGACTACTTTGCCAGATACAAAGTCGCCACCTAAATATTTTATTTTGGGGAAATTTAGGAAACCCTGACTTGTTGCCTAAGGCCACGTGTCCGTTATCACCAAAGTTGCCTCGGCTCGGGAACTTGGGTACGATTGGGGAAGGTCACCTCGTGAGCACCCCCGCTCGCCCGATCAAAGATCGGCCTCTACTAACCATGATATCTATTTTTGAAAAACATCGTGTGTTCTTATTCCGGTTATTAGCCTAGATTTACTATGTGATGCGCACGGCTTACAAGTATAGACTGAATCGCCTGAATTGGAACAAAACATTTCATGTTTGTTTGTTTGAAAATGGTTTGATGGTGCTACCCGCAAGTAGGCTAAGACGTGGATTTGCCACCCTCAGGTGGGCTTAGAAAGCATGATTTTGCCACTATCTAGTGGGCTTAAAACACAGTGAATGAATTGTTCCAATTCAAATAACCCAACCTTCACCCACAGGCATTCAGGCAGTTATATCACATAAGCAATTAGCTTCATGGTAAGCATGCTATCATGGCAGTCACTTACACGCATGCAAAGATGCTAAAGCATAAAACTTACCGAGTACTCCAAGCCAAAAAAAAAACTAATTAGAAATCCATGCATGATCCTAATTATACAGAAATGCCTAATGCAACACATGCAAAAGTGCAACTATAGTAGGCTCGGCTATTCTAGACATGGCATATGAAATGCTACAGCTAACATGTATTCAACTTGGAATTGAAAATTCAATGCAATTAGTATGATGCGCCGAGCCCGGTGCATGCAAGACAGATGAATGAATGTAAACATGCTATCATACTGTATGCTAATTGAAACATGCCCTAATCTAATCATCATAAGCGGGTAAATAAAAGGGAGAAAGACGTGGGGTTGGAAGACATACATCACACACATGCACACTTATTACAACATTGCCCTCGCGCAGAGGGTCAGAATAAATAATACAGTCCCGAATAAATAATTACAGTCCAAATAATTACAAAACCCTAATTAATTAACAAATTAAATTAGGAAAGCGGTAAACTAGCATGCAAGCTAGGGACTGCCTCGACTCTGTCTCGAATGATGAAGGATGCATGCTCGGGTTGCTTGGCACGGAAATCCACTGCGATGCCCCAATTAGCCTCTGTTTGCGATTGATGTCGGAATGCTGTGCAAGGCCCTTGAAAGGCTAATGATTCTTGATTTGCTGCAACAGAGAGCAGGAAAAGGGCATGACAATGTATTTTTACAAATGTATGCACGTCTCGATCCTCGTGTCACCAATCACGCATCTCGATGCATGATGGCCGAGGAGTCGAATTGCACAACTCAATATGAAATGAATGCACATATGGACACAACAAGGCCTAGACTCCATCATGGATAATCCGGAGTGTCGGCGACCGAGGAATTGAGACACGTTCCGTCATTCGGAGTACGAAACGTACCTCGTTTCCCATGCTCGGGCTAACTCCTATCTCAAACACAATGCAATATGCATGACATGCATGAATGCAACTAATATACAACCTAGCATGCACAATGCTATGAAATGGCATACACGATGCACGAGGTAACATGGCATACACAATGCGCTAATATACAACCTAGCATACGCAATGCTATGAAATGAAATGGCATACACAATGCACCATGGACTTATACCAACACAAGTGGACCTCAGCCACACTCACATAGGAGGCCATGAGATGAAAAATGAGACACTCGAAATGCGTGCACACATGCACGCAAACTGAGGACCGAACCTAAGGCACGAATGCCACTCTACCAAAGCATGGCAAAGCATGGAATATGGCATACAAGTATGCAAATTTCAGTACCGAAATATGATGCAAAACAGCCCCAAAACATGGCAACATGGCACCCGATACACGGAATGAGACCCGAAACATGAAACTAGGCATATTCATTGGCCTATAGCTATACAAAACATGCGTTATTTGAACATGAAGTGTGAAGACAGAATCAAGACATTCCCAAAACAAGAATATTTACAGTTTTAAGTAGGGCCAAACAATGGACACAAATAGGACTAAGCTAGCATGCAAAAATGACCCCAAAAGAGAGATAATGAAGCAAGTAGCAGCTTCTGGCCCTAAATGGCCAAGAGCTCTTCAACAAAGTTGAAGAGGGGCTCAAAATTAAGCACTTTACAGTTTATAACAAGCCACAGATCTAAATACAAACAGGCCTAAAACAATGTGCAAGAAATGGGCCAAAAGGGAGACAAAGAAGCAGGTGATGGTTTCTGGCCTCAAATAGAGGAGGGCCCTTCAACAAAGTTGAAGAGGGGCCAAAAACATGGTATTTTACAGTTAGTGACCAAACCCAAAACAGTGCACATGCAAGCCTAAAATACTATGCAAAATAAGGCCTAAAAAGATGTTTAAACACAAAGTGTAAAAAGGGAGCTTCAAACAGCAAAAGACCCTTGATCAAACATTAAGAGGGGGTCAAAATAAGGCTATTTACAGTTCAGACCACAGCCTAAAAATACAAGAACAAGGGGATAACAAAACATGCAAAAATGAGGCCAAAAGAGGGATAAAGAGGCAAGTAACAAAAGGAAGCCTCAAACAGTGAAGAACCCTTCAACAATGTTGAATAAGGGCTCAAAATAAGCCACTTTACAGTTTATAACCGAGCTCAAAAAAGTTTACAAATAGGCCTAAAATACTATGCAAGATAGAGGCATACAAGAGAGGAAAAGAAGCAAGTGTTAAAAGGAAGCCTCAAACAGGGAGAGGCCCTTAAACAAACACGAAAAGGAGCCCAAAATAATGGTATTTTCAGTTAGGGTCGGAGCCCAAATATGCAAGCAAGTATAGCTTAGATTGTATGCAAAAATAGAGCCAAAAAGAGGAGAATGAAGACTCACCCTTGTAGACAAAGCTTTGACAACTCTTGGACCAAGTTTGGTGGTTCCTTAGCTCTGGAAAATAGCTCCAAGGGGCTGGAATGGATGGTGGTGGTATGGTGCTAGGTGGTGGTGTGGAAATGGTGTAGGGTTTGGAGAGGTTTTGGTGCTTGGAAGAGAAGGAGAGGGAGGATCAATGCAAGAGGCTTAGAGCAAATTTTTGTAACCCTCAGATAGGAGCTGGAGCTGCTGTTATATAGGCAAAAGAGGGGAGAAAAATGGGGGAAAAATGGGGGGAAAAGAATTCAAGTTCCCCCCAAAAGTGCAGCCCCCTAGATACAAAATCTGGAGGGAAACAGAATGCATATCTGTAAAGTACCTGGAGAGAGGATCATGGTCGGCTGCTTTTGTAGGGTTTAGGTGGCCGGCCGGCTCTCCCCATGGCCGGCCAGCCAAGGGTCAAAAGGGTCAATCATGATTAGTGGCCGGCCACCCCAGAAAGAGGGCCTTCCATGTGTGCACAACACAACCATGTAGTCAAAAACTGGAGAAAGTGAACCAGGAGAGAGAAAAGGCCACTTTTAGGAGGGATTCAAAAGGGTCACACAAAATTACTGGCCGGCCATGTGATATTGGTGGCCTCCCAGGTGTGTACAACACAAATATGTGGTTTGGGGCAAGAAAAAGTGGCCTTAGGGTGGTCAACATTGGCTTTTAAGTGAGAAAAACGGGCGACGGAGGGCGATGGAGGAATAAAACTGGTTGTCAGAACAATTACTGGCCTCCCACCCTTCTATGACCTTCCTAACAATGAAACAGAGGTCCCTGCCAAAAATGAACTCAAACCGGTGCAAAATCGAGGTTTGGGGGCCGAAACGCGCAGCCCGAGGCCCCGAAAACTGACTATTAGGCACCGGAAGTGATGTTCAACCACGAAGTTGGTTTCTCAGACCCCAGTGTCCCTCAAAAGGGAGCAAATAAGATGCATGCCGAAAACCGGAGCAAACGGAGGTGGTTAAGCGGTCCCGAACCGAGTCACACGGCCAACGGCTCCGAAAAAATCGGAAACCAAACTCCAAACGGGCAAAATGGCCTACGACCACGAAACGTAGCCTACGGCCACTGAGAGATGATCTACGAGACCTCTCCCTCCCATCGGGAAGAGAAAATAGAGAAAACAGAGCCTGGTTCGTAAACCGAGGCAAAGCATGAAAGAGTCCGGAAGTCCGGAGAAAAGGCTCGCAGCCGAGACTTTGAAACTTCTGAACGAGCACAATATGCAACATCACCAAGCGCTCAATCGGTGACGTCTGAGTCTTAAGGTCGGTCAAAAATGGGGTGTCTATAGTTGCCCCTCTTTGACAGAGCTCGAAAGTCATAAATGACGGGAGTGAATGTCAAAGCCCAGAGACGACCCATTTTTGACAAGGCCGAAGACTTAGACAAACAGGTAAGATAAACAGAGATGCGCCCTCAGGCATGCCCGCAGGCAGGGGCAAAATACAAAATGATAATGCAAGAAGCCAAGGGTAACCCAAGGATCATGCGAATGCAGCAAGCTGTAATGAAGCACATATTCACAATAGATGCAACAATTTTAAGCAAGAATGCAAAGCAACAACTACATTTCATGCAGTTAAGAATGCAGAGAATTATCCAATTCTCGCCACGTCTCACACGGAGAAGATACGATACCTGCGTGATTTGTCTGGTCGCACCGGCTTCAAATGAACCGTACATACAATATCGTGCCTGCAAAATAAAGAAACTCAACAAGCAAAACATATCTAACAATATATGTTCAATGTGATATCGAATGCAGACAATCGCGGTGTTGATGGAAAAGTGCATCGCAATGCGGGAAGACACGCGTGTGGCAACACGAGTTTAAGCACGGAGGCTCGGTGATATCAAAGAGACGTGCATAACAATGCAAGTATGTGCATGAGAATGCAAGTTATGTGCATGATAATGCAGAACAAGCGTAAACCAGGATGTATGTTTGTCACAAAACAACGAGCAAGGAAATGCAAGTTTCGGCGAGGGCGGCTCAATCGCGGCCTCCGGTTCACCTCCCGGAGGGGTTACAACATGTTCAAAAGGATACATCTCATTTTCGACGAGTAATGATGAGACACGCATCGGAAGTTGAAGCTAAGGTTCCAGTGGAGCGATTTCGCGACAGAAAGTGCACTTCTCTTGTACTTTTTCAGGTCCCGGGGACTCCAATCCTCCCAAAAATTTGCAGGGACCTTGGGGGGCATGTGGGGAACACCACTGGCCAGTTTTATTAGGAGAGGGAGGCCACCGGCCAGTTTTTGAAAAGAGAATGGCCGGCCTGCCAGAAAAAGTGGCCGGCCGGCCACTTAGCCCAGATTCGGGGCAATTTTGTCTTTTCAGTCTCTTTTCTTTAAATACACTCATCCAAACACTTCGTGCTCACAAGTGCAGCTTCGAAAACATCTCCTCTTTCTTCCCAAACCATTTTCTCCCTCAGATCTGGGCTCTATACGCGTTTTCCAACGTCCCACGCAAGTTGTTTTTGCGAAATATTTCAGTTTTAAGCACTTTGAACCGATTAAATTTTGATTTCGGGGCTTCTTTTCTCATTTTCACCACTTGAGGTGAGTTTGTCTCAATATTTGGAAGATTTTCTCGGGAGTTGACTTTTGTTGACTTTTTCATTTCCCGAGAGTTGACTTTTGTTGACTTTTTCCAATTTTGGCTCATTTTTGCCCCTTTTTGCAGATTTCTTGAAATGGCGGGTCACTTTCCCCACGGCAGAGGTTCTCCAGGCGCCGGAGGCGAGCCTGACATCATGTCTTTGCATCCGAGGGTTCGCCACTTTATCCCCGAGAGGTACGACCCACTGGCTCATATCCTCCCGCGGGCTATTTTCTATCACTTCACTGATTTCGACGAGCGAGCACCCAGGGATCTCCTTCTACGGGAGCCAGAGTATCACCTCTCCCATGAGGCACGATAGGTATTTACTTCATTTTTACCTTTTCTGTAACATATTATGAATTTTTCATGCATTCTGTTTGTATTCTGAACACACGGTTCAATCACTTGAATTCCTGAACACTCAGCCCATAAATTAATTGTGAACACACGGCACACACACTGATTTTCTGAATACATAGTCCGAATTAAAGGTGAACACGCAGCACACACTAGTTGAGAGTTGAACACACAGCCCAAACACTGATTTTCTGAATACATAGTTCGAATTGAAGGTGAACACGCAGCACACACTGATTGAGAGTTGAACACGCAGCCCAAACACTGATTTTCTGAACACACAGCCCAAATTGAAGGTGAACACGCAGCACACACTGATTGAGAGTTGAACACGCAGCCCAAACACTGATTTTCTGAACACACAGCCCAAATTGAAGGTGAACACGCAGCACACACTGATTGAGAGTTGAACACGCAGCCCAAACACTGATTTTCTGAACGCGCAGCCCAAATTGAAGGTGAACACGCAGCACACACTGATTGAGAGTTGAACACGCAACCCAAACACTAATTTTCTGAACACACAGCCCAAATTGAAGGTGAACACACAGCACACACTGATTGAGAGTTGAACACGCAGTCCAAACATTGATTTTCTGAACACACAGCTCAAATTGAAGGTGAACACACAGCACACACTGATTGAGAGTTGAACACGCAGCCCAAACACTGATTTTCTGAACACACAGCCCAAATTGAAGGTGAACACGCAACACACACTGATTGAGAGTTGAACACGCAGCCCAAACACTGATTTTCTGAACACACAGCCCAAATTAAAGGTGAACACGCAGCACACACAGATTCTGAACACGCGGCTCACTTACTTTACTTTGCACGCAGCCTATTCATTTTATGCTAAAACATGTATTCATTCTAAATGCAGGTGACTTCTCGCACTGTACGGGGATATGGCTCTACCGCGGTGAGAGATTGGTACGCCGAGCTCCCGGAGGCTGTTCAGGATTTGGTTGACTTGGCGGGGTTTGGGCCCTTCTGTACTGGGCTATCTTGTTGTCTTGCCAGGAGGACGCTGATGGCCGCCTTGGTGGAGAGATGGTGGGACACCACCAACTCCTTCCATTTTTCTACCACGGGGGACTTGACTATGACCCCGTTTGACTTTGCTGTACTGACTGGTCTTGACGTGGGAGGTTGGCCTATCCCTTACGACGAGGACATGGGCCAGTGGGAGGTTGCTTGGATATATTTGCTGGGGGTTCGCTCGCCTATTGATAGATCTTTGGGGAGAGTCCGATACACCTGGTTCTCTTCCCATTTCCGGCGGGTGGAGATGGAGCCCGGGACTCCTGAGGAGGCAGCACAGTACGCCTGCGGCTTTCTGATGTTCCTCTTCGGGACCACTTTGTTTGCCGACAGGGGGAACGCTGTTGGGCTTTATCTGTTGAGTGCTTTGGTGGACCTGTCACAGGTCAGACGGTATGACTGGGGTGGCGTCGGCTTGGCTACCCTTTATTGCTACATGAGCGCGACCTCCCGCGGACGGGGGGACTTACTTGGCGGCTATTGGAGAGCCTGGGAGGTACTTTCTGCCCTCTTGATTTACATTTCTACTCCTCATTACCTACACATTGCACATACGGCGCACTTTATATTCTGTATCGTGCACTTTGCCCTCAGCACTTCGTATTCTGCTTTGTTTCCACAGTTGTGGGTCTATGTGTATTTCCCGACATTGGCCCCGGAGTTGGTGGTAGAGGGACCTCTCGTGACCCCATACTCACTTGTATTTGAAGGCCAGCACCGGCCAAGACCTCAGGAGTCTCTCCTTTATCTGCGGCAGTACTTCGACACGGTGCGGTCGACGGAGGTATTTCAGAACTCTCAGTCCTTTCTGTTTTCATCTTTGATTTGTCCTGTACACTTTCGATTTCTGCTTGGTTTATGCGTCTGTTATCCGCAGTTTACATGGCAGCCCTGGGCGTCTTTAGGTGAAGGTCTCTGATTCTAGTTTGTCGGAGGGTGGGGTGCCTCCCGGTACAGGATCTTGTTTGAAGGGCCAGTTGGTAGGGCCTGGTTTTTGGGGGATCGCTTCTTGCGTCAGGTCTGGGGGTACACTTCTCAGGACTCTCCCTCAGCACCCCCAGTCGATATGCGGATTGTTGATAGGCTCTCTTCCCGGGATATTGTTAATGCTATGCTGGGTACTGATGCCTTGCTACATCTTGAGGAGGGGGATTGCGATACTTACCGTCACATATACCTAATGCCTCCATTGACGGGGGTTCGTACTTCGATGATGAGGCCTGCTGGCATGCCATCTTCGAGCCAGGCCCGGGCTCGGGCTGCAGACGCCCCTTCCACCAGCAGGGCTGGTACATCTAGAGGTGGGGGTAGATTGGTTCCCCCGATTCCTCCGACTTATCCTCATCCTGGATGGCCGGACATGCCGACCGAGTTGATGGGGTGGTAGTATGGGACTACCTCTCCGATTCCGATCCTGATAGAGCCTCCGATGCCCGGCCATCGATATGTCAGAGACCCCGACTCACCACCGGTATGTTTTACGGCTTTGATTCATTACTCAGATGCTTGGACGTTCATTCCTTTACTGATACCCTTGCCTTTGTATCTGTAGCCCCCTGTTGAGTACATGGATCAGGTGCTCGAGATGGTAGCCTCACTTGAGGGGATGGTCCTGTGGAGGGAGGCGCAGCTGTCCATCATGGGCTTCCAGGTACCCTTTAGTTTTCTAGCATTTATCATACTTCTGATGATATGCTGATTTCTACTGCATTGATAGGCTACTTGTGTAGAGCACATCTGACACACACCTCACTTATACACTGTGTTTACATGTACCCACTTCATATAGTTTTCTTGTATCTGCACCTGATGTACATATTTGGACTGATGTATTTAAATTGAACTCTTTATTCTCAGATGCCCCCGGTATATGCTCAGCCGCAGGCCGGGCCACCTGGGCCTTCTCGGGGAGGTGGACCATGGGGGCCTTTTCGAGGGGCTGGGCCATCCAGGCCTTTTCGAGGAGCTGGGCCATCCAGGCCTTTTCGAGGAGCTAGAGGGGGGGTCGTCTCGTAGACGCAGAGCACACATTGTAGAGGAGGATCCTGGTGAGGATGAGGAGGAGGAGGAGGCTGCAGATCGTCAGTCGGAGACATCTGCTGACAGAGAGGACGGCTCCGGTCTTGGTTCTGGGAGCGGAGGCGAGGCTGAGGGGGATCCCGAGGATGACGACTCCGATTCAGATGATGATGATGGTGATGGTGGCGGAGAGTCTATTCCGCAGAAGAGGACAAAGAGGGCCTCTTATTCCTGCTCTTGAGAGCACAGATACGACTGTTTCCTGTTTTATTTATCTTTTTGCTAGTAGTTGTAGCACATTTTACATTATTGGGTAGTTTTAAAACTTGTGCTTTAGCCTGTAAAATGTTGTAATAAGCGAGGCACGATGGAATGAAACAGCTTTTGAAAAAAAGTGTTGTATTTTAAACTCTTAGCATCATATCACATCATTTTGCACCATAATGAGATTGAATGGAAATGTGCATTGTGCATTTTGCCCAGTCAGGTAGTGAACCGACGCAACAACTTAACTTTCTAAGATATAACAAAACCTTAGGAGGTTTACAACTCGATAAGCAAAACACAATAGTGTTGACAACTCAATAAACAAGACTCAAACAAAAATTGTTTAAACAAAGAGTAATAACTTAAAAACACGAAACACGACAGCTCGACAAACAACTCGATAAGCAAAACGACAACTCGATAAACAAAACAACAACTTGATAAACAAAACTTAACAAAACAAAGTGTACTTCGGACGATTTGGGCAACGGAACGCATCCGAAACAGAGGGAAATAGAGGCCTTCAACGCACCCGTTGCATGGAAATGCTTGAAACTTTCTCTTGGAGGGTAAAACAAGGCTAAAGACACACATTGGAGCATGGCCGGCTACTTTTGGGGGCCGGCCGGCCAGATTTATTGCAAAGGGGAGGCCACCGGCCAGGTTTTGAAAAAAGAAATGGCCGGCCTGCCAGAAAAGGTGACCGGCCGGCCACTCAGCTCAGCAACCGTCAAATTTTTGACACTTGTCCCCCGAATAGTGTCTTTTCCTCTTTAAAAGCCTTAGCTTCGTGGTTCATTCAATTCATCTTAGTTTTGCACAAAAATGGAGGCGTTTCTCGTTGAAAATCTCACAGCTTGGATCGCTTCTCTAGATGGTTCGGAAAAGTTAAACTTCCGGGGTTTCGGCTTGAATGCACTGTTCGCGCTGAGTCGCACTCCGCTGCACCTTCCTTTCCTCCATGCCGCGGCGAGGTTTTGGAACCCGGTGACGCATGTCTTTAGCTTTGGCGAGCAAGAGGTATGTCCAACTTTTGAAGATTTTCAAGTTTTGATGGAATCCGAATGTCATGAAGAGATCTTGCCCCAGTTCCGCTTTGGCCACGCCCAAGCCTTAGGGCGGATGTGTGGACTCACCGCGCATGACGCTCGGTCTCTGATCTGTAATGGGGAACTGGATATCCTCGGTTTGATTCATCGCTTTTCTGACGCTGGTGACCGCAGCAACCATTATTGGCAAGGTTTCCGGCAACACGCCCTTTGCTTGTGCCTGCTGTCTCACTTTCTGCTTTCCCCGGGCTTTGGCGGATTTAGCATTCGTCTGATTGAAGTTGCTCAAGGCTTGAGAGAAGGGAAGAGCTGCTTCGCCATGACCCTGGCCGAGACACTGATGGGCTTGGAAGCTATCTATCGCCGGGAGACGACTAGATTTGCTGGGAGTCCACTGCTGCTGCAGGTAATGTTTCCCACCCAATCTTACATATGTATTTGCTCACATCACTCGGCCCTCAGGCTCGGTTTTTCTCACAAAAACCTTTTCTCACTTTTTCTCTCATCGTACATCTCTCTATTCTTTATTCTCTCATTTTTCATCCCTCCCCAGGTATGGTTGATGGACAAATTGCAGGTTGTGGACTCTTGCCCAGCCTACTCAGCTCGAGGCTATTTCTTTTGACAGCGCCTAGTCGATGCCCCTGATGAAAGGTGGTGGTTTGACTGGATGTGCAATTTGTCTGCAGGTCGCATTGCTTGGCGTTGTCCTTGGCTCAATCTCCCGGCAATGAGCTATAGCATGTCCTGGCTAATCGGGATCCAGTTGATTGGTCTGACCCACTGTGTGTTCTACTTTCCGTTCTGGTTCTTGTGCCGGTTTGGTCATGATCAGATTTGCCCGCCAGAGGGGATTGAGTACCCGGCTGCTTTCCCGGTCCGAGGTGCACAGCTTGCCCGATATGCCACAGCATGGAGGACTAGAGAGCTCCTGGCCCCTGCTTCCACTTTTAGTTGCACTTTGTCTGACGAGTGTTTGGATTGGCTCAATGAGGAGGCACAGATTGGGCCTAGCTTGGCATCAGAGGCTTCGACCAACTCTGGGAGGGGGTGCAGGGATACTTGACTTGACTATGCCCCGGATTTATTGCTTTACTAGTACTTTCAAGTTTTCTTTATGAATGTAATAAAAAGCAACTTCGATTGTATGCAAGAGTAGGAGAACTCTATTTTGAAATCAATGAAATTGAAGGTTATGGTACTGAAAATTTTCCGCTTTGGTCCAAAAATGGTCTTAGTTGTAAAGAGATTAATTTGAACAAAGTCAACTTTTATTAAAACTTTTCAAAACCATTTTCGATATGGATCAGAACTGGACACGCCTAAGATCTGTCACTGAGATGCACAACCCCGGATCCCTGCAACTGGAAAGTTGCCCCTAGTCTGAATAATACCGCGACACTGCATGGCAACGGCAAGTTGCCCCTAGTCTGAATAGCACTGCACCGGAGATTGCGATAAATGTTGATGGATAAAGATGACTGAGATGGTCAAAATGGACAAAGTTGATCGGGGAAAATTTTATGGCTGAACTTCAGGGTGAAGTTGCCTACGTATCCCAAAGATAGGAATCAAGCCTTACGTAGTTCAGGCCTAGGTTCACTCGAGTATTTTCACTCTCCTTTTACGCTCTAACTTTTGCCAAGGTTGCCCTTTGCGGGTTTTCAACCTTGCGAGCTCAGTTTTTATATTTTCTAATTTTTTGTGCTCTAACTTTTGCCTAGGTCGCCCTTTTGGGTTTTCGGCCTAGCAAGCCTCTCAGGGGTAATATTTCTTCAACTTGTCCATGTTGATCGGTTGGGAAAATTCCAGGCCATCTAGGTCCATCAGAACCACAGCTCCACCTGACCAGATAGCTTTGATGATATAGGGACCAGTCTAATTAGGTCTGAACTTGCCCCTTGGGTCGTAGATGGGAGCTCGGTTGTCCTTGAGCACCAAATCTCCTTCCTTTAGATTCCTGGACTTAACTTTCTTGTTGAAAGCCCGGGCAATTCTGCGCTGATAACCTTGAACATGGTACAGTGCTTTCAGTCTTCTCTCATCAAAGAGCATAAGTTCCTCAAACCTACTCTGTTGCCAATCTGCTTCGGCTATTTGACACTCAGCCAATACTCGTAATGACGGAACTTCAATCTCGATAGGTAGAACGGCCTCTATCCCATAAACCAATGAATGCGGAGTTGCTCCGGTAGAAGTTCTAATTGAAGTCCTGTAGCCCCACAGAGCAAATGGCAGCTTATCTGGCCAATCCCAGTAGGTTTCCACCATCTTCTACAGTATGTGTTTGATATTCTTGTTGGCGGCCTCGACCGCTCCGTTGGTTTGCGGCCGGTATGTGGATGACTTATGGAAAGCCACGTTGTATTTCTCCAACAAGTCAATCACTTCCTTCTTAAAATGGGAACCATTATCTGAAATGACCTCGTTTGGGACCCCATAGCGACAGATGATGTTGTTTCTGATAAACTTTGCAACGTGCGACGCTTTCAACACTGCATACGATTGGGCCTCGACCCACTTCGTGAAATAATCTATCGCAACCAGGATGAACTCATGCCCATTCGACCCCTTCAGAGTGACAGCCCCGATCACATCGATTCCCTAAACTGAAAATGGCCATGGCGAAGTCATGTTGTACAGCTTTGATGGCGGGATATTCATGCGGTTTGCATGGATCTGACATTTGTGGCATCGCCGAACAAAACCGATACAATCCTCCTCCATGGTGGACCAGTAGTAACCCTGTCTGAGGATCTTCCGTGCTAGCATTACTCCGTTCATATGCGCACCGCATTCTCCTCTATGGATGGCCTCCATCAGGCGCTTTGATTCCTCGGCTTCAACACACAGCTTATGCATTCCCAGATGACCTCTCTTATACAGCTTACCCCCACAGATGATGAACTGAACGGCCATTCTTCTGATTGCCCTTTTATCCTTGGCATTTACCCCTGGCGCGTATGCTTTCTTTTCCAAGAAATTCCAAATGTCGTAATACCAGGGGTTTTCATCCTGAACCTCATCTATAGCAGCGATCAACTCATAGGCTGGCGCAAATTTCTGGTCAATGACGACTGGACGCATTCGGATTCCAAACGGGATGTCTATCATAGAAGATAGAGTTGCTAAAGAATCTGCGAACCTGTTGTTCTCTCTTGGAAGATGAGCAAAGTTTAGCTTTTCAAACCGAGGAATTAACAAGTCCAAGGTCTGGTGGTACATCATCATCTTTTCTTCTTTGACCTTCCAGTCTCCTTTTGCTTGAGACACAACAAGGTTTGAATCCCCGATGACGTCCAACCGTCTTGCTCCTAATTCCAGGGCTGCTTCTAGACCGACAATGCATGCCTCATATTCTGCTTCGTTGTTCGAGACTTTGAACCGGAGTTTGAAGGCTAGAGGGATATGGGAATTGTCGGGTGCTATCAGCAACACTCCTATCCCATACCCGTATTGATTTGACGCTCCGTCAAAGTACATCGTCCAATATTCATCGTCGATGTGCAAAATGGCTTCATCTGGGAATAAGTACTCAACTGCTTCACCTCCTTCGACTGGATGATCGGCTAAGAACTCTGCTACTGCTCTTCCCTTGACTGACTTGCGTGTCACATATTTCAGGTCGAATTCGAAGAACAACAACAACCAACGAGCTAGCCTACCCGTAAGTGCCGGTTTCTCGAAAAGGCATTTGATGGGATCCAGTCGTGAAACCAACATTACGGAGTGAGCTAACAAGTAGTGCCGCAGCTTCCTGGTAGCCCATACCAAAGCTAAGCAAGCCTTCTCCAGCGGAGTGTAGCGGGTCTCGTAATCTAACATCTTCTTGCTCAGATAGTAGATGGCCCTCTCCACCTTATCCTCTGATTCTTGTGCAAGCATGCAGCCCATTGTAGTCTCAGTCACTGAAAGGTACAATATCAACAGTTTTCCAGGCTCTGGTGGCGACAATACGGGCGGGTTCTGTAAATATTTCTTGATCTGTTCAAAAGCAGCTTGGCATTGGCCGTCCCATTGGAATTTCTTGCCTTTCTTCAGGAGACCAAAAAGTGGTTCACAAGTCAAGGTTAATTTCGAGATAAACCGTCTTATGAATTGCACTTTACCCAAAAAGCCTCACACCTCCTTTTCAGTCCTTGGTGGTGGCATTTCTAAGATGGCCTTGATCTTTGAAGGGTCGACTTCGATGCCCCTTTGTGTAATCAGAAATCCCAGCATTTTTCCCGTTGTAACACCGAATGTACATTTCTGAGGATTCAGCCGCAACCGGAATTCCCTGATCCTTTGGAAGAACTTCTGTAAGGCGGTGTAGTGGCCCTCTCTTTCTTTGGACTTGACAATCATGTCGTCCACGTACACCTCAACCTCTTTGTGGATCATGTTGTGCAATATTGTGGTCGTGGCCCGTTGATAAGTAGATCCGGCATTCTTCAACCCAAACGGCATTACTCTGTAGCAGTATGTCCCCCACGGGGTGGTGAATGTAGTTTTTTCCCGATCTTTAGGTGCCATTACTATCTGATTGTACCCTGAGAAGCCATCCGTGAATGAGAGCAAAGCGTGCCCTGCTGTGAAATCCACCAACTCATCAATATGCGGCAAGGGAAAGCCATCCTTTGGACTAGCTCTGTTTAAATCCCTGAAATCCACGCATACCCGGATCCTGCCATCCTTCTTCGGCACTGGAACGATGCTGGCCAACCAAGTCAAGTATTCAGACACTAGCAGAAAGCCGGCATCGATTTGCTTGGTAACCTCTTCTTTAATCTTGAGAGCCCAGTCCGGGCGGATCCTTCTAAGTTTCTGTTTGACAGGTCGGGCCTCGGGGTTAAGGGGGATCCGGTGCTGTACAATCTCAGGATCGATCCCAGGCATGTCTTCGTAGGACCACGCGAAAACATCTTTGAAATCTTTTAATAAAGCGACTAAGCGCTCGCGTTCCTCCAAAGACAACGTGGACCCGATCTGGACCAGCCGCGGGTCCTCCTCAGTACCAATATTCACGGTAATGATTTCATCCGTTAAGGGTTTGACAAATCTCTCCTGCTCCTGCTCAATTAAACGTTGCAAAATCGGAGGAATTTCTTCCTCGTCGTTTTCATCAAAATTTTGAATGTCTGAGTTTATGCAATAAATCAAAGGCACAGAAAAGTACTCAAAAACCACAGTTACTTGATTCTCATTAAGCACATCCAAATCGTCCGAATTCTCGGTTACAACAGACTCAAACGAGAAAGAAAAAGACGACCTGGACATAACTGTGGCATCCGGGTTATCATCCCCAGGATTACCAGACTCAGACTCAGTTGAGCTGGAACCTGATTCCGACTCACAAGACTCGGTGGAATCAGATTCCGGCTCACTACCTGACCCGGTGCTGCTAGACAAAAATCCCTCCTCGTACTGCCAAGTGAGAGAGGGTGCGATAGATGCATCCAAAATAGTTGCTGGCGGGCCCGCAGCCGTTTCATCCCCAATCATGGAAACCGAGAAGTTATCCTCCAAGCACTTATGGTCGATCGGAGGATCTGAGAGTAGACTTGCCAGCACTACCCCCATTTCAATTTCGGTGCCTTCGGAATCCACTGCCTTACACTGTCCAATCTCAGCTGATGGGTCTATCTGCTCTTTGGCAACGTCATCCCCGGGTAGTTGCAGGTCGAAGAAGATCTCAAAACCAGGCACGCACTTCCTCTCCGCGTTCAGCCATGGCTCCGGGAAGCCACAAAATGGGAAGTCCTCCCCCTCCCGGACGAAGCGTCCGTTTAGGGTACCCTGAATGGGCCTATGCATTAATTCGAAAGGCTTCCCAGCCTTCTTTGCTCTGGCTCTCCCAGCCATCTCTTTACCCTTCCTCACCCAGTCCTCTTTGGTGGGCAGATAACCCAAGCCAAAGGTATGAGGGTTGTGTGGCACTTCGGCCAATGCTGCGACGCCCTTCCGGCCGCTCCTTCCTAATCCCATCCCGGGGATGTGTTGTAACTTGTTCATGAGGTAGACGGATTGAGCACTGACGTATACTCCCGCATTAACGGCCATGATATTTTGCACAACCCGGGCCTCAGCCAAAGTAAATCCTGATAAGAACGCATCCTCCATGCCGTGCTCGATTTCCAAGACTGGTGTAGACACTTCTGGTGGTGGATGGATTGATGAATTCCCAAAAACAATAGCTACCCCTTTCCCGTGAGGGTACTTTAACATCTGATGCAAAGTGGAAGAGACTGCCTTGACCTGGTGCAACCACGGTCGCCCCAAAAGTAGGTTAAAGATTACGGGAACGTCCAAGACATGGAATTCAATGTCGTGTTGTCCTAGACCAACCTGAGTCTGAATTTTGACAGTCCCCATCACCTCCTTGCTAGTGTTATCATAGGCTCTGATCACTTGAGTAGTCGGCACGAAGTCCGCGGGCTTCAACCCGATCGCATATGTCGTCCTTGACGGGCATACATTAATGGCGGATCCCGTGTCGATAAGAACCACTGGCACCCACTTGTCTCTACATTCCACGCAAACGTAGAGGTGTTTGTTGTGATTTGTGCCCTCAGGTAGTAGTTCTTTGTCTGAAAAGGTTAATGCCGGGGAACGTCCTCCCGGAAAAACCAGCCCAACCAGCTGTTCTAGTGTAGTATCTATAGAGAGTTTGGCCTTGTCCATGGCAGATAAGATAGCCTGTCTGTGTACTCGCGATGCCATATGCAGTCCCCAGATGGAGATGTCTGCTTGTATCTTCTTTAACTGTTTGAGTACAACCTCCTCTTCAAGCTGTTTCTCCTTCTGTTTCTCAGTTTCTTTGTCCTTCCCAGATACCTCGGGTTGGTCTAGGTGCGGGGGCTTGCAATACCGCCCGCTTCTTGTCATGTGATCAACCTCATCGCGGTACCAGGTGTCATCTGGTTGATTGCTTCCCCAGTCTTCGCCTGTGTGGGCAAGACATAAGTCATCGTCTTCCCACCACATTCCGTTGGCATTCAAAAGGCACCTGTCTGGCTCGGGCATGTTCGTACTCACAGCACTTTCAGCCTGCATGCTCACAGCATCCTCTGTTCTTGTGCCCACAGCACTTCCGATCCCCTCATGGATTTTGGCTTTCCCGGTTCTCTCAGATCCCTGTTGTTCTACCTGCGTCAGTGCAATTTGTTGTTCAACTTTCCCTGCATTCACAATGCTTCTGTCCTGAGCGAAATTCTTTGTACCGGCACTCTCCGGCAATGTAACCTGACTTCCGGCCCTTCCGACCACATTTGATACTCTCGCCCCTGCCGGGCCCTGTTCTGGTTGGGATTCTTCCACCACATCTGGTTGATCATCTAACCATGCAGTGGCCTCTGCCGATTCCTCATAATCAAACCAGTTGACTGCCGCGCCCCCTAATTCTTGGTCATCGAAAAACTGTAGGTTGGCAAAGTCCTCCTCCACAGCCGTCAAATCATTTGCCCCTTGCTCAAATCCATCCCCTGGATCACACACAGCTCTTCCTTCTCTGGCAATTCTATACCCAGCCCAATCTGTTCTGTTGACAAGATGTACTCACTCGGATCATAGGTTTCCCCAGCAAAGTTTCCAAACTGCTCAAACCCTGTCTCAACCATTCCATTCTTTCCTGAAGTCTGCCCTGCCCCATCTTCGATGGTCACCACCGTTGGCTCGGGTTGGGTTGCGGAGATGTCCATCATGCACAAGAAGTCAGTGCAATCGGGAAGGAGCACCTCCGGCTTAGGTAGATGGGTAGGAGTAATATAGATGCTAGGATCGTAAGACACGACCCAGTCTGGATAAGATTGACTCTTTTAGGAGGTGGAGCTTGGTTGTGTGTAGGGAGTGGATTGGTTGTGACGTTAGGCTTCTCCGGGGGTAGAATCACATTTTTATCAACGAGGTCTTGAATCTCGTGACGCAGCCTGAAACATTGGTCAGTATCATGACCGTGCTGCTGGTGATATGCACAGTACTTGGCTGGGTTGTGAGAGGGTGGAAGTGGATTTGGTAATGGCCTCGGCTCCAGGGGTTTTAGATGCCCCTTTCTGATTAAGACCCCCAGAGCCTTAGACAAAGGCATGTACAGTGGGGTGAAGGTTCTTTGGCCTTTGGGCTGGTATTTAGTGGTTTGGGTATTACTTCCGGATGCACCGAAGAAGGGTGTGGCTGCCATGGGCCTTGGAAGATGAGGGGAATGGTGGTGACCATGCTGACCTCCGAAGCTCTTGCGGTTGCAGCGCCACTCGGGCCTGCGTTATTGTTGCGGTTAAATGTTCTCCGAGGTTACTCCCTGTCCTGGTCAATCAAACCTTGCTTCATTGTATCCTCGATTTGTACCCCCATCTCATGTAGATCCGAAAAGGTGGGGAAGGGGAGTACAATCATCTTCTGCATCAATTTTGGTTGGAGATTGCGCACAATCATCCTGATTTGGTCCTTATCAGTGGGCCTCAAAGTCATCATCGATGCCTTCGCTCTCCACCGAGTTACGAAATCTGAGAAAGTCTCTTTGGGCTCCTGCCTCGTCGTTTCGAGATCACAAGTTGTAATCTCGATCTGGGTATTGTACGAGTACTGTGCGATAAAGGCCTCGGCCATTTCATCCCAACTTCTTTTTACCTCATCTTCTAACTCCGCGTACCAGATAGCGGCCACACCCGATAGGGTTCGGCCGAACAGCGAAAGCTTTTGTGGTCGAGTTAGGCCCATTGGCCGCAGTATATCTGAGAATAACCGGAGGTGGACCATGGGATCCCCGGATCTGTCGAAACGATCAATCTGCGGCATCTTGAATCTATCTGGCAACGTTACGGCCACATCGGTATGTCCGTCCTCAATATCCGGAATAACCTTTACTCCTTATGATTTCTTGAAAAGCTTCTCGAGCTTGCTTAGTTTTAGAGCTGTATGGTCTATTTCGAACTCGAAGGGAGAGTCCGGGTGGTTGGGTGTATGGGTCTTGGACAGTTGAGGCGGAAACGGGGGCGGAGTTGGCCCCGTTGGAAGGTCTGTGTCCTCTTGGATGTTCTGGACATTGGGTAAGGTGTTTTGGGTGTTTGGCAGGGTATTTTGGATAGTTGGTGTCTGCTCTAGTAAGGGGATCCCTGGTGGGGGAGGAACTGCATGTGAGGCGGACGCTTCGGCTTACTGCTGGAGCCGGGTAATTATCTCCGCCTGTTGGGCCATGATTGCGGCCTGCTGCTTAGAGAATTCCGCTTGGCGGACAACATCCTCCTGTATTTGTTTCATGCTCTCTTGGAGCTGGCACATCATTTCTTCTATCTTGGCAATATTCTGCTGATCTTGTTGACTGACTGGTATGTGTATTTCTATGGCAGAAACTAAAACCTCAGCCCGACTATTCACTGCTAGGGTAGACCACTGTTCTGGTAACCTCTGCTCAGACACACTGCGTCCTCTTGGCCTTCTTCTAACAACTGGGGGTAGAGAATGAAACACTGGCTGTCCGTCAACCAGATCCTCAGATCGATTGAGCCGGCGACCTCTTGTCCAAAGTGCTTGGGGAATATCTACTGGGTCGGAAGCAATTGTGCTAAAACCTGCCCTAGTAAAAAGATAAATAAAGCAATAAGGAAATAAATAAACAGATAAACGGACAGCATAACAGCTTAAAGTAAATGCATGACACACAGTCGGGCATAACAACACACGGTCGATAAGCTGAATACACACTGTCCTCAATCACTGATCATTATCCTTGAATCACTATCCCCAAAACTGAATCTCTAATACCCGTAGATAACTAATTCTCAAACACTGACTGATGCCCGTAGACCTGATGCCCGAACTCACAAACTGATACATGCAATCCCTGTAGAGACACACTCTGACAGCACATAACAGATAATTGAGAGCCAAAACACCCCTATGTTGGGGTAGGGTTTCCCTGTCCTATTTTGTCAGGAGCTAGGGTTTCACTACGCACGCAGCGGTTTCAAACAACCTATAAACGGGTAAGCAACCTGTCCTAGTTTGGAATGGTCACTATGGATCCGAATATGCACTAGGTCGAATGGTCAAAAAGGGTGCCCCGGTAAAACCGGGGTTTGTGTTCCCATACTGGCAGAGCCCACAACCGGTCAGCCTTATGGTCATGCCTTGACAAGACAAACCTCCGGCAAACCGTTCAGGAATAGCAGATGGCAAACACGGTGTCCTAGGCGCACCAATGCAAATGCAATGCAAAGAAACACACAAGTGTAGTCAAAAACAGATATCATGAGTTCGAGTCAAGTTCTCTAACTCCCCAGCGGAGTTGCCAGAAACTGTAGACGTCCCCCGAACGCCCCGAGAGGAACGAGTCCCCCGTTCCGTTCGATATTGGACTCACTACAGTTCAGGACTCTCAATTTGTCACGGTTCTAAATCTGAACCAAAGAGTCCAAATCCGGCAAATCATTTTGAGAAAACAGATTTTGAAAGAAGTGCCAAACATGGACTGCTTTGCCAGATACAGAGTCGCCACCTAAATATTTTATTTTGGGGAAATTTAGGAAACCCTGACTCGTTGCCTAAGGCCACGTGTCCGTCATCACCAAAGTTGCCCGGCTCGGGAACTTGGGTACGATTGGGGAAGGTCACTTCGTGAGCACCCCCGCTCGCCCAATCAAAGATCGGCCTCTACTAACCATGATATCTATTTTTGAAAAACATTGTGTGTTCTTATTCCGGTTATTAGCCTAGATTTACTATGTGATGCGCACAGCATACAAGTATAGACTGGATCGCCTGAATTGGAACAAAACATTTCATGTTTGTTTGTTTGAAAATGGTTTGATGGTGCTACCCGCAAGTAGGCTAAGACGTGGATTTGCCACCCTCAGGTGGGCTTAGAAAACATGATTTTGCCACTATCTAGTGGGCTTAAAACACACAGTGAATGAATTGTTCCAATTCAAATAACCCAACCTTCACCCATAGGCATTCAGGCAGTTATATCACATAAGCAATTAGCCTCATGGTAAGTATGCTATCATGGCAGTCACTCACACGCATACAAAGATGCTAAAGCATAAAACTTACTGAGTACTCTAAGCCAAAACAGAAGCTAATTAGAAATCCATGCATGATCCTAATTATACAGAAATGCCTAATGCAACACATGCAAAAGTGCAACCATAGCAGGCTCGGCTATTCTAGACATGGCATATGAAATGCTACAACTAACATGTATTCAACTTGGAATTGAAAATTCAATGCAATTAGTATGATGCGCCGAGCCCGGTGCATGCAAGACAGATGAATGAATGCAAACATGCTATCATACTGTATGCTAATTGAAACATGTCCTAATCTAATCATCATAAGCGGGTAAATAAAAGGAAGAAAGACGTGGGGTTGGAAGACATACATCACACACACGCACACTTATTACAACATTGCCCTCGCGCAGAGGGTCCGAATAAATAATATAGTCCCGAATAAATAATTACAGTCCAAATAATTACAAAACCCTAATTAATTAACAAATTAAATTAGGAAAGTGGTAAACTAACATGCAAGCTAGGGACTGCCTCGACTCTATCCCGAATGATGGAGGATGCATGCTCGGGTTGCTTGGCATGGAAATCCACTGCGATGCCCCAATTAGCCTCTGTTTGCGATTGATGCCGGAATGCTGTGCAAGGCCCTTGAAAGGCTACTGATTCTTGATTTGCTGCAACAGAGAGCAGGAAAAGGGCATGGCAATATATTTTTACAAATGTATGCACGCCTCGATCCTCGTGCCACCAATCACGCATCTCGATGCATGATGGCCGATGAGTCGAATTGCACAACTCAATATGAAATGAATGCACATATGGACACAACAAGGCCTAGACTCCATCATGGATAATCCGGAGTGTCGGCGACCGAGGAATTGAGACACGTTCCGTCACTCGGAGTACGAAACGTACCTCGTTTCCCGTGCTCGGGCTAACTCCTATCCCAAACACAATGCGATATGCATGACATGCATGAATGCAACTAATATACAACCTAGCATGCACAATGCTATGAAATGGCATACACGATGCACGAGGTAACATGGCATACACAATGCGCTAACATACAACCTAGCATACGCAATGCTATGAAATGAAATGGCATACACAATGCACCATGGACTTATACCAACACAAGTGGACCTCAACCACACTCACATAGGAGGCCATGAGATGAAAAATGAGACACTCGAAATGCGTGCACACATGCACACAAACCGAGGACCGAACCTAAGGCACGAATGCCACTCTACCAAAGCATGGCAAAGCATGGAATATGGCATACAAGTATGCAAATTTCAGTACCGAAATATGATGCAAAACAGCCCCAAAACATGGCAACATGGCACCCGATACACGGAATGAGACCCGAAACATGAAACTAGGCATATGCATTGGCCTATAGCTATACAAAACATGCGTTATTTGAACATGAAGTGTGAAGACAGAATCAAGACAGTCCCAAAACAAGCATATTTACAGTTTTAAGCAGGGCCAAACATGCAAAAATGACCCCAAAAGAGAGATAATGAAGCAAGTAGCAGCTGCTGGCCCTAAATGGCTGAGAGCCTTTCAAAAAAGTTGAAGAGGGGCTCAAAATTAAGAACTTTACAGTTTACAACAAGCCACGGATCTAAACACAAACAAGCCTAAAACAATGTGCAAGAAATGGGCCAAAAGGGAGACAAAGAAGCAGGTGATGGTTTCTGGCATCAAATAGAGGAGAGCCCTTCAACAAAGTTGAAGAGGGTCCAAAAACATGGTATTTTACAGTTAGTGACCAAATCCAAAACAGTGCACATGCAAGCCTAAAATACTATGCAAAATAAGGCCTAAAAAGAGGTTTAAACACAAAGTGTAAAAGAGGAGCCTCAAATAGAAAAAAACCCTTGATCAAACATGAAGATGGGGTCAAAATAAGGCTATTTACAGTTCGGACCAGAGCCTAAAAATACAAGCACAAGGGGCTAACAAAACATGCAAAAATGAGGCCAAAAGAGGGATAAAGAGGCAAGTAACAAAAGGAAGCCTCAAACAGTGAAGATCCCTTCAACAATGTTGAAGAAGGGCTCAAAATAAGCCACTTTATAGTTTATAACCGAGCTCAAAACAGTTTAAAAATAGGCCTAAAATACTATGCAAGATAGAGGCATACAAGAGAGGTAAAGAAGCAAGTGTTAAAAGGAAGCCTCAAACAGGGAGAGGCCCTTAAAAAAACATGAAAATTCACTCAAAATAATGGTATTTTCAGTTAGGGTCGGAGCCCAAATATGCAAGCAAGTATAGCTTAGATTGTATGCAAAAATAGAGCCAAAAAGAGGAGAATGAAAACTCACCCTTGTAGACAAAGCTTTGACAACTCTTGGACCAAGTTTGGTGGCTCCTTAGCTCTGGAAAACAGCTTCAAGTGGCTGGAATGGATGGTGGTGGTATGGTGCTAGGTGGTGGTGTGGAAATGGTGTAGGGTTTGGAGAGGTTTTGGTGCTTGGAAGAGAAGGAGAGGGAGGATCAATGCAAGAGGCTTAGAGCAAATTTTTGTAACCCTCAGATAGGAGCTGGAGCTGCTGTTATATAGGCAAAAGAGGGGAGAAAAAGGAGGGGAAAATGGGGAGGAAAGAATTCAAGTTTCCCCCCAAAAGTGCAGCCCCCCGGATACAAAATCTGGGGGGAAACAGAATGCATATCTGTAAAGTACCTGGAGAGAGGATCATGGTCGGCTGCTTTTCTAGGGTTTAGGTGACCGGCCGGCTCTCCCCATGGCTGGCCGGCCAAGGGTCAAAAGGGTCAATCATGATTAGTGGCCGGCCACCCCAGAAAGAGGGCCTCCCATGTGTGCACAACACAACCATGTAGTCAAAAACTGGAGAAAGTGAACCAGGAGAGAAAAAAGGCCACTTTTAGGAGGGGTTCAAAAGGGTCACACAAAATTACTGGCCGGCCATGTGATATTGGTGGCCTCCCAGGTGTGTACAACACAAATATGTGGTTTGGGGCAAGAAAAAGTGGCCTTAGGGTGGTCAACATTGGCTTTTAAGTGAGAAAAACGGGCGACGGAGGGCGATGGAGGAATAAAACTGGTTGTCAGAACAATTACTGGCCTCCCACCCTTCTACGACCTTCCTAACAATGAAACAGAGGTCCCTGTCAAAAATGAACTCAAACCGGTGCAAAATGGAGGTTCGGGGGCCGAAACGCGCAGCCTGAGGCCCCGAAAATTGACTGTTAGGCACCAGAAGTGGTGTTCGACCACGAAGTTGGTTTCTCAGACCCCAGTGTCCCTCAAAAGGGAGCAAATAAGATGCATGCCAAAAACCGAAGCAAACGGAGGTGGTTAAGCGGTCCCGAACTGAGGCACATGGCCAACGGCTCCGAAAAAACCGAAAACCGGACTCCAAACTGGCAAAATGGCCTACGACCACGAAACGTAGCCTACGGCCACTAAGAGATGATCTACGAGACCTCTCCCTCCTTTCAGGAAGAGAAAACAGAGCCTGGTTCGCAAACCGAGGCAAAGCATGAAAGAGTCCGAAAGTCCGGAGACAAGGCTCGCAGCCGAGACTCTGAAACTTCTGAATGAGCACAATATACAACATCACCAAGCGCTCAATCGGTGACGTCTGAGTCTTAAGGTCGATCAAAAATGGGGTGTCTACAGTAGAGCTCCTCACATTCCTTGAAACCGCGCTCCTTAGCGTCCTCCATTTGCTTCCGCAATGTTTTTATTTCGACGTCTTTTTTTTTCTCTAGCTTGGCCAGCTCATGAAGATAACGGTCTTTCTTTTTTGCCAGAGCTTTTTGCTTATCAACCTCAGCAGCGGAAACCTGCACGGCCAATTGATCTCAGTCGGCTTTCAGCACAGTGAATTTTGCTTGTAACTCTTTAAGCTCGGCCTCTTTGGCCTTGCCATCTACAATGGCCACCTTGGTCGTTCTTCTTAATTCAAGCACGCGCTGATGTGCGATCTGGTTCTTTTGCATGGCCTGCAAAGCATGCGTAGTTAGATGAACCGAGCAACAAGTTGGCAGAAAAACCAAACAATAGAGAATCCACGATTACCAAAATTAGGGATTTGTTGGCGGACCGTATCGCCTTCAGCTCAGTTAAATATGCATAGTGCTCCATATCAGCTGGCAGGCAGACACTCTTGGCCAAGTTGAAAGCCAACAGATGGTCTTTCTCTACGCAAACAGAGTATGTTGTAGTCATAGCTCAGCCTTTGAAAGAAATAGATGGTGTCCACGCTGGGATAGGAGAGGGGTAGCTTGGTGAACACCTGATGATTGTTCGGGGAGCACGGCCTCTGGCAACGCGGTCTCCTCTTCATCTATAAGTCGCTACATTTAACTTTTCGAGGTACGGGGACGCTTACTGGGTTAGGATGACGCATCTCTAGTTGATGGAAGGGCAATGACGGTGTCGTACGCTTGACCGGTTGGGGACAACTTGGTCTGTACTTCGATGGTTGAGGCAAACGCATGCTCAATAATTAGACCCCGAACTACTCTCCTCGTAGCCATCTCTTGTTCTTCAGTTAGGGGTGCTTAGTTGATTTGAGGAAGGTTGGGGTTTGGTTTTGGGGGGAATTCCAAGAGGAAGTCGGTTACTTTGGTTTTTCTCCTACCACGTATAGACCGCTCGAGCTCCGTTCCGCGCGCAAGGGCACGGATTGGGTTCTTAGCTACTACAGTTCGGACTCCTGTCACGGTTCTGAATCTAATCTCACAAAGTGAAATGTAAGACTGATAAATCACCAAAGAGTCCAAATCCGACAATTGGTTTTGAAAAATCATTTTTGAATCAAAAGCGCTAAACATGGACTGCTTTGCCAGATTTCAGAGTCGCCACCCAAATGTTTTGTTTTTGGAAAATTTGGGAAACCCTGACTCGTGCCTAAGGCCACGTGTCCGTCATCACCAAAGTTGCCTCGGCTCGGGAACTTGGGTACGAGAGGGGAAGGTCCTGAAATGAGCACCCCCGCTCGCCCAATCAAAGGATTGGCTTCTACTAACATGATATGTTGTTTTTGAAAATAGATGTGTTCTTATTCCGGTTATTAATCTAACTTACTACGTGATACGCACAACACACAAGTATAGAGTAAATCACTCAATTTGGAACAAAACATCTCATGTTTGTTTTTGAAAATGGTTTGGAGTTGCTACTCGTAAGTAGGCTAAGTCGCGGATTTGCCACCCTCAAGTGGGCTTAAAATATAATGATTTACCACTTCAAGTGGGCTTAAAACTTGCATTTTGATGAATTGTTCCAATTCAAGCGATGAAGCCTTTATCCACAGGCATTCATGCAGTTAAACACATAAGCACATAGCATCATGGCAAACATGCTATCATGGCAATCACTTACACAGATGCAAGGATGCTAAAGCATAAATACTCACCGAGTACTCCGAGCCAAAATAGAAGCTAGTTAGTAATCAATGCATGATCCTAGCTATGTCAACAATGCCTAATGCAACACATGCAAAATGCAACTAAAGTAGGCTCGACTATCTGGGATGGCATATGAATGCAGCTTAATAACATGTATTCAAATTGGTATTAAAATACAATGCAGTTTGTATGATGTGCTGAGCCCGGTGCATGCAAGACAGATGAATAATGCACGCATAAGGTATGCTAATCGAAATATGCCCTAATCTAACCATCAAAAGCTGATAAGTAAAAGGGAGAAAGAAATGGGGGTTGGAAGACATACACACACATGCACACTTATTACAACATTTGCCCTCTCGACGGAGGGTCCGAATAATAAACTAACTAGCTATGCTAATTAAACTAATTATTACAAACCAAAACTAATTAACTATTCTTAGTTAACTAATTATTACAAAACAAATCGATTAATTAAGCACGTTAACTAATAAAGTACAAAACCGACAAACTAGATAACTAAGAAAAGCAGCTAAGTAAAGCAGTTAAAAGAAGTCCTTGGGGCGAGGGGTACATGCATGCTCGATCGCCTTGGTTGGAAATCCATTACTATGCCCAGAATTGCCTCTGTTTGCATTTGATTTGATTTCTGAAAGGTACACAAACCTCCAAATTACTTCTGCTCTAACACAGGGACTCTCTGGTGGGCTGCCGACCAGAAAATGGGGGTGTAAACCACCTGTAGGCCAAAAAAACTGGTTGTAGACCAAAACAAGTGGTCGGTCGACCACCTTTATTGGTCTGCCGACCAGAAAATTTGCCAAACTCCAGTTTTGCTACAGCAGAGAACAACAAGGGGCATAGTAGTGTATTTGCAAGATATGTATGTGCAACCACCCTCCCTATCATTTCTCAAGCTCAAGGGAGTGCGGTTCTCGACTCTCGGGCCACCAACCGAGCATCGTAATGCACGATGGCCGAGAAGCCAAGTTTGCACAAGTCAATGTCAATGAATGCACACAAACAACACATAAGGGCCTCCACCTCTATCATGCTTGATCAAGAGGGTTGGCGGCTGAGAAATGAGGCACGTTTCATCACTTCAAGTATAAAATGTCCCTCGTTTCTCGTGTTTGGATCAACGTCCGATCCAAACACATGCAATGCATCACACATGCAAATGACATGTTATCTATCAATGCTAGAGTGGCACTCATGAGGTTCCATCATATAGGCAATACATGCATGGCATGTTTGGAGGCTAAAGCATCAAAGTAAGTAAAAAGCATCATACAAGAGGCATACAGTACAATGCTCAATGGACTTAAATCAACCCTAAACAAACCTCATGCATGCCCAAACAATGGCCAAAATGTGCTGAAACTTAAACACAAGAGGCAAGAAAAGCATGCTCAACTCATGGCTCGCAAGCAAGGCACAAAGCTCAACCCTCAAACGCATTGAAAGAATGATAAACATGAAAGTACAACAAGGTTATATGCTCTGAAATTATGTGTTAAATGATGCCATATCACTCAAAACACAAGTATAGCATTCAAGAGGCCCTAAAGCACAAGGCTAGTAAAGAGCAATACACAAGGAGCATGCAATACTAAGCGTTAAACAACTAAACCAGCTCTGGACAGAGCTCAACCATGCCAAAACAAGGGCCAAAACATGCTGAAAAGGGAGCCCAAAAGCTTATACAAGCATGTATACGCATTGGCTCACAAACAAGACATGAAGACACAACTCTCAAACACATTGAAGGAGTGAAAAATGTGAGAGTGTGGCAATGAAATATGCTCTGAAATCATGTGAGAAATGAGGCTATACCATGCAAACATCACATTCCAAGCATGCTAGGGACCTCAAACATAAAGCTAGTGAAGTCAACTATGCCATAGCTATACAAAGCAAGCCATATATGACCAAGACCACTTAAAACAGACCTCAAGCATGTTAAATCAGTGGCAAAAATGTGCTGGAGCAAAGCTAACCCATGCTAGAATGATAGGTCAAAACACCAAACAAGCTAGGCTAGTGAACAAGTTTGCACTACAAGTGCATAAACCATGCAAGAGGTGACTTTGTCGACCAGAATTAGAGCTAAGGCATGCCAAAATATGAGTAAAATCCTGCTGGAGTGGAGCCAAAAACATGCTAAAATGGTGGTCCAAAGCATAGAGCATGTTAGGCTAATTAAGAGGATTGCACTACAAGTACAAGAAGCATGCAACAAGTGATCAAACCAACTAAAAACAGAGTTATAACATGTTAAAAAAGTCACAAAAACATGCTCAAACTAAGCCTCAAGAAGGGAGAAATGCATGCTCATTTGATAGGCCAACAACACATGCTAATAAGAGAAGAGGAGGGGGGACAACCCCCACCTATTTGGGACCTCAAAACATGATTTTTGTCACTGAAAAACCTCTGACCCAAAAAGTTGGATTTGAAGGTGGTGAGAAGTTGCACAAAAGGCCTCACAAGCCAAGGAACAAAAATAGAGAACAACCCCCTAGCCAAACAAGGCACAAACCAACACTTTTAGGACTAAAAAATAGAAGAAAAACAGAGGTTTTTTTGGTTCAACACCACCCCAAAAACAGCCCCAAAGTAGTGTGAAAAGATGGCCAAGCAAGCATGCAAAATAAGCTAAAAGTGAGAGTTCTTACCCTTGATGCACAGCTGCAAAACAGGCACAAATCTGAGCTCAAATCACCTTTTGGAGCTCAAACAAAGTCCCAAAGAATCTCAGCCCAATGGTGGTGAATTTTGGTTAAGGGTCTCTTTACAAAAGTATAGAGGATTCTAAGCTTAAGACTCAAAACAAGAAGAGAGAGGGGCTTCTAGGGAGAGAGACTCAGATTTTGCTCACAAAATCTTGTAGAGAGAGAGGGATTTTAGAGAGAGAAAGGCTCCCCAAACTTGCCAACCCTTAAAAAAGATGAGATATGGCTCCATATATAGCAATATATGAGCATTGGTCGAAATATCTCAGTTCAAAAATATCTAGGACAGCCTGGGACAGCTGGAGCAAAATATCTGTAGATTCTAGGCTTTCTGGAAATTTCTGGCCGACCGACTACCTAAACTGGTCGACCGACCACTTTTTCTGGTCGACAAGGATCATTTCTGGTCGGCGTATGGTCGGCATGCTCCATTTGTGGTCGGCACACTCCCTTAGTGGTCTGCAGCAAAAATCAGTCCTAGTCCCCGACTTGAAGCAAGCCTAACTCCTTCATATGGATGCCTTTTCAGGTCGTTATTGTATGAAAATTGAAGCCCCAGAAGTAAGATTTCCAATGGTGGCAGCCTCACATCAAAATTCCAACTGTGCTAAGAGATATTCCTCTTTTAGTGAAGACTGATCAGTTTCAATCCAGCCGGATTGATGCCCAAATTCAACCAACGATATCTCCCTCATCTGGCCTTGGCTTGAGGAGATTCTTGAGTGAAAAATGAAGCCCCAGAAGTCTTCTTTCCAACAGTGGTGGCCTCATAGATGAAATCCAAGTGTGCAAATGGATAGGCCTGATTTACCGAGGGCTGCCCGGCTCTCTCTTAACGATTCATGCCCAATTCCTTCCCCAACTAGGTTTCTTCCCTCTTCTCTTCTTTTCCTCAAATCCAAACCCCTAAACAAGGTGTTTTGAAATATTTTTCAAATATTTCATCTCTCTTTCATTCATTTCCACTTTGTCCTTGCTCGGTTTACCGAAAAGCACAATATTTAACAAAATGCGAGCCTCGGAACATCGTAGGAACTTTGTTTCAAAAGTATTTTGAAAGAGAGGGTTTCAAGGTTTAAAATCTTTTGATCAAGATCATTTTAGTCCAAAAGGGGTATGAAGTTAGGATTTAACTCTCTCATCGCCAAAGAAATCGAACTCTTGCATAGCATAGCCTGCACCATTGAATGATCCAATCAGTGGTGCCCAAGTCTTCAAGGCGGTCAAAAATAGGGTGTCTACACCACGGTATCAGTAGGTTGGCTGAACGTTCAGTAGTTCGGTCCAATCTCAATGGCGATACTGTAGTGTGGCTCGTAGCGTGGCTTGATTGGCATAGGCGTAGTTTGATTTAAGCTGGTTCAAATCTGCACAAGGGACACAATCACAAGGGTTAGCACGATGGTTGTTGATATAGCAGAGAAAATTAAACTGGACTACTCTTACTAGCAGTTCCTCTATTCCAATTTATGTTATAGCCCGGTATCTAGGCTTCTTGGTCTTCAAAATTCCCAAATACCCAGAGAAAGTCGTTATGATTTAGGTCTTTGTCCGGTGTTTTCTTAACAATTTCTCTCGGCCCTTCCTTATTCTAAGGTAGTAAACCCAACTGTCGTCATTCTGACTGAGCGAATATTGGTGGAATAGCTTGGCTAGATTGAGGTTGAGGCCGAGACGGCAGTTGAGCTCTACGATGCTGTTTATAATCCTATAGGTATTGGTGGATAATTGAGTGGGGCACAGTCTGGCTTGTCTAAGGAACTCAGAGATTAGAGGTTGGACTGGGAATCGAAGTCCACCCTCCACGATGGACACCACGGTGAAAGGAACAAAACCTAGGTTGCCCCATGGTGTGGTATCTAGCTCGGCTAGGGAAAGGTGGACGTCATCTGGGATGTGGTAATCTTTTCAGAATTCGGCCACGGCACCGGGCGAGTTCACCAAAAATCAATATTTGCCCATTTAGCTCAAAATTGAAGTGGCTTAAGTAAAGTATACATAGCGCCCTAGCGTGGCGCTAAGGTGACTTTGATAGGCTTGATCAAGCAAAGCCGCCCAGAAGCAAAGTGCAAAGGTGTGCCTGGCAAACCTAGTCAAGTTTGCAAAGTGGAAGTAGAAAGGGTTATGCCCAAGTGATAAACCAGGCTAAGCAAAAGTCAAGACTGATCTAGTCTAGCTCAGCAGATGATGGGCACGTTCTATGTTTTGTTTGGCTAAGAAACGGTTCAGCTCTAGAACAAGTTCAAGATTCTAAAATTGGGGTAAATTCAGCTCGATTTAGTGGGAGGGGCAAGATTTAAGCCCGGTTTGTGGGGCATGGCAGTCCTAGTATAGTCCACAGTAAGTCCAAGTTTGCAAACAGATTCTTAGTCCGGTCGTGATATGATTTTGGATCAAAAAAACTGTTCTTGGTTGGTTAAAAGTCCAATTAATATGTTTTCGGGGGCAAGTATGAAGTTTTGAGGTTTCGTAAGTTATTAGTGTGTATAGCATGCATTTTTGGTATACAAACGCTATTTTCAGGCGTAAAACGGAAATATATGTGTACAAAAATAGATAAAAGCATGAAGAACTTATTGATTTGGGAATAGAATCCGAATCCAATCTGAAGAATGAACACCGTCAACGATGATGAAAGTGGGAGATACGTAGGCCAAGGCTTGAACGTAGGAAGTTAGGATTTTGGGATCTGAGTGTGAGGTTACGCAGCAAAGAAGATGAACAGTAGGGACTGTTCGTATAAATGAACAGTGTCTATAATAGAGGTAAAAAGGCGGGGCTTTTCGAATTTTTGGGCAGTGTGTGACGGCTGTCACAGTACAAAGGGATAATCAGCGTGTGCCACGTGTCCCAGTAAGGACATAGCATCAGAAACATGGGACGATGGGCTGTATGACGGCCGCAGCTCCCCAAAATCGAGTAAATTTTTGCTTGGCTGGCTTGATCATTTTTGCTTGATTTGTTTGAGCTAGTTTCTAGCGCAGTGGTTTTGAGCAGACTTTCGAGTAGTTTGATTACCTTAGCGCAGCTGGTAGACAATAATCCCACTCATGTTTCGCAGATGGAATTAAGGGGAAATTGAGAAAGCAATTCATATGGATAAAATGGGTCGCGCTAAGGACCCTGGTATGGGCTGTAATAGGGGCTTCAGTAGCTCGGTTTTGGGGCAGGCTGACATTGATCCAGTCGGCTGTGTCGCTAAGGTTTCTACTTAGCTGTCCAAATGGAGGTCTTGTAGCCAACCAAGGTACATATCAGTAGCAAGGGTTGAGCTAAGCTTAGCTCGGCATGGCGCCATCTACATCATTGTTTTGTTGAGAGCACGGTAGAGACATGCTAGCTCGGTTGACAAGCTCACTGGGTCAACAACGAGTAGGGTGTTATCAAGATAGGCATCATCCTTGGGGAATGTGATTCCTAGGAGGGCTCTGCTTAGGAAAATAAGAGTCCTACTAGGATTGTGCCATGCAGAACCTATAAAAGCTCGTAACAGGACCTATGTATAGGTATCACAGTTCTTACTCTCGAATATACAGAGCTTATGTGTCTATTGTCTATTTTGATGACCTAGGCATTAGAGGTTTCTGGCATACCCCCGTCGGCTAGCTCACGTTTGTATTTTCAAGTAGTAAAGCGACGATGTTTGGAAGAGTGCAAACTTGATCAACAGGATTATACGAGAAGATTATTTCGTGCTCGTACAGTTGGCTAGACACAAAGTTGTCTTTACAAACGTCCAAACAAAAGCTGAGGGCATCCTATGTATGGCAAGCTCCACTCTATATAATTTTCAAGATGTGCATAAAAGGGTTGCAGTGGCAATGGATGCAGATCGGGTGCATAAATAGCAGCTTCCTATTGATGGGGTTTACAAAGTCAATTTTGATGAAGCAATTATGGGGCTATTATGGGTGCTTTTTCGAAGCGATTATAGGGTCTTTATAATGTGGACTGTGTCAAGGCACTGTCTTTTGCTATTGATTTGGGGTTAAGAGCAATTCTAACCACACTCTTTATTTTTTACTAGCTAAAGTGTCAAAAAAATACACTCTTTATTTTACCTAATTTGTCTAGTTATTGTGTGTTCTAACCATACTCTTTATTTTAGCTAGTCATTCAAACTAACTTAACCAATTTTCAAAACAAAAAATGCTATATATATTACTGTCTTTTTCATAAAATGTCACATACGCACCAAATGCTAATATGGTTGCCAATGTGATATTTGCGATAATATTTTTAAAAATAATATTTGTAGGCAATGGCTGACTGATTAAGCATATGGATCCTGAGCATCTTGAAACTGGAGCCCATATGGATCATTATTGCTGGAGGCCATCCACATGGGCTCTAGTTTTAAGATGCTCAGGACCCATATGCTTAATCAGTCAGCCATTGGATTCTATATATATACAAATCAACTTCAATCACTACTCTGTTTTTTAGAAAAGCTGTTGTTTTGTCTCTATCGATTCCCCATCAGTCACACGCCTCCATCGAAAGTTGTGAATAATGAAAAAAAGTCAAATTTACTATTCATTATTCATCAATCAAAGACAATCCAACACAGTCAAAAGCAGCAATCAACTTTTAGTCAATCACCGAAAGCAGCAGACAACACCCATGTGCCTTATCATGCTTTTTTCCAGTCAAATTTCTTCACAAGGCTCACAGTTATCTTCATTGGTTATGAATGCGCTACTCCAGTCATTTGCAAGGCAAAGTTAGAACCGAGAGCAAACCAATATTTCTCTCCTACACGTACTCTGCTATTAAATTGTTGTAATTTTATTTTCAAGTTATGTATTTTGAAGCTACTCTTTCAAGTTACTTCCAGTAAAACATTGTAAGTTTTATTTTGAAGTTATTTTGATTTAAGTTTTAATTCTTTGAAGTAATTTTGATTACCTTGCTTCTGCCCTTTTTGGTATCAGAGCATTGTATTTTGAAGCTACTGTTTCAAGTTACTTCCAATAAACATTGTAAGTTTTATTTTGAAGTTATTTTGATTTAAGTTTTAATTCTTTGAAGTAATTTTGATTACCTTGCTTCCACCCTTTTTTAACATTGTAAGTTTTATTTTGAAGTTATTTTGATTTTAAGTTTTAATTCTTTGAAGTAATTTTGATTACCTTGCTTCCGCCCTTTTTGGTATCAGAGCCTTGAATGTTTAAAGTTAAGGCTTTTAATATGTGAGGATCATGAAGACTCAGAGTAAAATCAGGAAAATAATTAAAATGAACATGACCTTTATGGAGTCCAGATTCCATCATACCCATTAGACTATCATGGTATTTGATAAATCGAGCATCTCTTAAACATAGTAAGACAGTCGAATTGCGGCTAGCAGGTGTTAGTGGATTTAGGCCAACTTGTATTAAACCAATATGAATAAAATTATGACCATTCGATATATGTCTTTTGACTATTTCTTTGTTGAGTAAAGAACAAGTTTCTTGGAGTTTAGTTAAGGTATAAATTTTTTCAACAGTTTTGACATGTAAATCAATATTAAAAAATGACTTTAAAAAACTGGTTTTATAGATTTCCTTAATTTGCATTTTTGGGATATTCCAACTTGAATCGATTTTAACATCATGAAATTCATGTTCTTTTTCATTAATTACCGTATCAGGTATAGGTGCTAGTATTATAGATCTAGAACTAACTAAAGAGTTACTTCTGAATAATTGACTCATTTTAATTCTGTAGAATTAATCCAAATTTCTTAAAATCTATTATAACTTATCATGTGTTAACATACCATGTTTTCGCTGATACCCTTTCTGGGAAACCCCTACTTGTCTATCAACTATCTAACCAAAGGACTTACACTAGACGTGGGATAAAAGGTGAGTGGCAAAGTGGAAGACTAAGATAAGTTAAATCAAGAAATACGAAGGTTGGAATTAAATTACATAAACGAAAATGAGAAGAATTAAATAGAAAGAACTAAACAATAACTCAACATCATCAATAAACTTGGCTCCGATACCAAAAAGGGCGTAGTGAAAGCAGTCTTATATCTATCATCATGATGAATTTGGATTTGCCAAAATCCACTCTTTAGATCAAATTTACTAAAAATAACAGCTTGACTAAGTTTTTTAATTAAATCATTTTTATTAGGGATTGGATAACGAATTCATTCTAAAACTTTGTTTAATGGTTTATAATTAATGACTAGACGTGGAACTCCACGTTCAAGTTCAGCATTTTTATTAACATAAAAGGCAGGACAAGACCAAGGTGATTTGCTTTTACTAATAATAATATTTTTTAGTAATTCATTGATTTCTTTTTTACATATTTCGACTAATTCGTTACTCATTTGAATGGGTCATGATTTAGTAGGAATTTGTTTTTCATTAAAATTTTTCGTATAAGGTAATGTGACTACATGTTTTTTTCGATACCAAAATGCAGTAGGTAAAGTAGAACAAACAGTAGTTTCTAATTTTGTTTTAAATTGGTTAATCTTGGAAATAAGAATAGGATCAGTTAATTAAGTTTCAATGCGTTTATAATTAATTCCTTCTTTAAGAAATTTAAGTTGTTTAGCTAATCGGTTAATAGATTGGTAAATAGAATATTCTTTTAACTGATTTAATTCTTTGATTTCTAGAGGAGACAAGAATTTAAATGTTACAATTTGACCAAAAGCCTGAGTTGTAATTCCATGGTTAGTAGTATTAAATGAATATAATAAAAAGATAAATGGAGTGCCTAAAATGACTTTATCAGTTAAATTTCTGACCAAAACAAATGAGGTTTTAAAACAAACATTATTTTGACAAATATAAACTTTGGGTAACTTATATTTAATATGTATTTGACTCTCATTAGCAGAACTTAATCGTTCAATAGATTTGCGATATTATTTGGTGGGGATTAAACCTTCTTGAATACAATTTAAATCAGTACCAGTATCTATTAAAGCTATTATTTCTATCTCAAAATTATTGATAACTAATTTAATTTTTGAATGCCATTTTTGTATATGAATTTGATTGATAATATTTAAGCAATAATGATCCTGGTTAGACTGAGTAGATTGGTTATCAAAAATAACTTTATCAAGATGAGGACTGGATTCAGTATCATCAGTATCACTATTGGATTGATTAATTTGAAAATCTTTAAAACTTTTATTAATTTTTAATATTGCGATTTCTTCTTCTAATGATTTATCTTTATCTTTTAATTCTTTAATAGTTATTTTGATGTGATTAATTTCATTTTGTAAATCTTGTAAAGTTACTTCTTTATGTGTATCTTTTTTAAAGCGATCTAAAGTTTTATTTAAACTAATAATGGGTTTATCTTGTTTGGGTTTTTTATCCTTGTTCATAAGTAATGACTTTAACTTATTCGTATATTGGCGTTTTAAGGCAAGATTTTCTAATTTACTGATTAAATCAATAAGTGCATCTTCTTCTTGGTGGGATTTACTAAGAACATTAACTGTTTTACAGCAAGTATCATTATATCCTAATTCAATATCTGTGACGCCCCGATTCTACACTATAGGTTGCAGTCAAGGGAGAGTCACTAATGAGTCCTATGGTCAATAACCAAGTAAGATCCCAGATCGCCGGAGGAGTCAAACTAGCCTCCCTTCTAAGTCCAGCTTTCTTAGGCAGCGCACTACCCTTTTGACAGATCTTAAAAGGTATTGACACAAGGTCTCATAAGTAACGATAAGGTTCGAACATAGAATATAAATACATAACAACCACAATATGTATATAATTCAAAAGATGGTTCCAGTACATTACATTCCAAATGAACGCTTAAGTCTACAAATGAGTCTTTACAAAACATCCAAAAAGAAACTTCTAATTTTTCTAGGATAGCCAAAAGTCTTCAAAAGTTTCGGGCTCGTCGTCTCCAGCTATGAGTTCCGCTTCGTCACCTGGCATGATACGCCGTGAGCTTTGAATGTCCAGTAAACACGCACACACCCTACCCCTTTTTCCCAGTCCAATACACAATCACAATTATAACATCAAGTAATAAAGCATGATACTCAAATAAATAAATAAAGGTTTAAGTTAGATGTTAGCAAACTAGAAATCTCCCAAAGAGATTTCATCCTCCCAACCACAAGAATCGAACGCGGATTATTCGGTATGCCCCCTCTTTTGCTGCTTTGTTGCAGAACTAACCTCGGATGCCTACCAACGGTTATGTACCGCGTAGCGCCAACCGCAGGGCCTCAAAAGAGATGGTAAAATAGGGCCTTGCCCGAATCCCTCCTTACACCAAACCACCTAGGGTCCGAATACAACCGCTCCGTTCAAGGGTTCCGAAAACCACTTGCGCAAGAATTTTATCTTTCAAATAGGGAATGCATCCCAACAATCCATATATCACATATACTCATCTTTTCATTACTCAAGTGCTCGAAAACCCAATACCCTCCCCATTAGGTTTCCCGTTGAATTAAATGTTTTAAATCAAGGTTAGTCCAACTTACAAGACAATAATATCCATATAAGCATGCATTCTTAAGATGAGAAAGGTAAATAACATAGCCACAACACATATAATATCATGCCAAGATATGATCATAAGCTAATAAGCAATCTCATGAATACAAGGGCATAAAACATCCATGCATAACAAAATTTCAAATTTAATGTCACAAAAAGATTAAAATGAAAGGACTATTTTAGATCCTTTACCGGACTTGGCCTTCCTATGGTTCGTAGAGGATTTGATCTAGCTTCTAGAACATTTTTCGGAAATGGGATTGCCTTTCCAGATTTTAAGTTATTTAAAAAATATTCCAGCGCTGTCCGGGTTCAGTCTAGATCCGTCGACCGTTACGAAAAATTGATTTTCTTGCAAACCACTTAATGTTTTTTGATGAAACCAATTTTAGTTAAAATTTAACACCTTAAGGAACGTTTTGACATAAAATAGAGGTCCAGAATAATTTTGTACATTTTTCTAGAATTTCTGGAAGTGGGCTGCAAAAACAAATTCTAGGGTACTTTGCCCAAAACAAGAAGATTTATGAAAAATGGATTCCACCAAGGGAAAGTTTCACTTCTTTTATGAAGAAAATATGCTAACTATCACATTTTTAACTCAGAAAATTTGTTTGAAAGAGTGCCCTTGAAAAGTTGAGAGATTGGTACAAAAAGAAGATGGTTTTGTGCCAAAATGGGAAAAATACAAGAGAAATGGAATCAATACTCATTTTTAACATAAGAACTTAGTAATAATAGATCTGAAAATCATTATTTAGAACCCTTAGAAACATGTATTGAAAAAAAGAAAAATAAAAGAGAAGGTTGTGTTGGTGGCTTACCTTCTAAGCTTTGCACAAGAAGGCTCTCTTCTTCCTCCTTCTTCTCCTATAGACTTCTCTCTCTTGCTCTCCTCCCTCTCTCTAACCGAAATGTGTGTGTGAGTGAGTGTGTTTGCAAGCTAGGGGGTGTGTTGGTATTTATAGACAAACCTTTGAGGCAAAAAGTTCTAAAAGTCCCTTAGTTGGATATGGATGGAAAAGTTAGGATTTTGCTTGGAATCTAATGGAATAGGGGTGGTTTTGGAGTTGAACCATAGGATTATGCAACAATTGGTTGATTCTTAGTTGAAAGGAAACTAGTTTTAAAAACATCACCCTAGGTCTAGGGTACTAGGTCTTGATTTTCCTAGAACATCATGATGGTGGTTCTTGAAAATTGGCTCCTCCTTGGGGAAGTGTGATGGGGTTATTATTTAAATCATTTTAGGTTCTAGGCACGCTCCTCTAGGTGTATATATATATTACAAGATTGATAGTACTTCAAAGTACAAGGTACAAGTACTAGTTTGGGGTTAGTTTTGAATTTAAATAAAGAGTGAGGGCTTGGAGTTAAACACATGTAACTTATGTAGAATTAAATTAGGTTAGGGAACTTATTCCGGCTAGGGAAATTCCTGTTTCGATAAAAATAAAAATAGTAATGCTAACCGTCAAGATTCGAATTAATTCAAGTAACCGAGGGGCTTTAAGAAAATAATTCAAACATTGGGGTCTTTAAAGTGAATACATATTTTAGGGGCTTTACAATATCATTTTCAGTGTGATCAGTAGGGATGTAATAAGTAGAAGGATCACTAAAGGTACTGGAGGAAGTTTCAAGACTAGATGAATAGTCAGAATGATGAAGAGATTGAATTGGAGTTTTGATAAGGTTAAAGATTTCAAATATTTGTCGTTGATTCTCTTGAGTAATTTGGAGTTGATTAAGTTTACCTTTAAGTTTTTCTTTAACTTTACATTTGTTAGAGTAATAACCTTTTTTACCCCAATTATAGCAAGTAACATCTAGATTGGATTTTGACTTTGTAAATTTAGTATTTGATTTCTTATGGTATTTCTTTTTAGGTTTAGTATAAAATTTATCAGGGGACTTGGTAGGGGAATAGTTCTTCCTATGTTTAGCAGAATATTTATGTGAAGACTTTTTCTTAGTATGTTTACGTCGAGAGGGAGCAACTGGAGGTAAGTCATATTGTTCACAAAAATTACCTAATTCATACTTAGCTTTGTGTTTATCTTTAGTAACTTTTTGACTTAGTTTCATATCTATACACATTTTTAAGCCTTCCTTTTGAATTGTACTAATTATATCACCGTAAGTTAAATTATCATATTCAATAATACCAGAAGGTTGACAAAGAACTTCCCTAATTTTATGGGCAAAAAGACTAAGTAATCCATTAATAAATTTTTCTTTCCAAAATGACTTAGTACAATCGTCGCGAAGCATGACTCGAGAAGTAAAAACATCTTTATACTATCAAAATCACTTAAAGTAGGGCAAGATAAATTACTAAGTTGATTATGAATCCTAGAATGAATATTAGTAGGTGTTCCAATAAAATGTTTGACTATAGTGTAAATTAAGGTATTAATGCCATCAGGTGTACTGGTTCCTATATCTTCATAAAAAATGGGAAGATTATTTTTATCTAATTGGATAGCATATTGAATCGATTCTCGTTGATTAGAAGTGAGATAATTATCCCACCAAGTTTTGAGCATACCAATAAAACCAGAGATAAGTAAGGTAACTATTTCAGAGTGAGTAAAGTCAGGATAATTACTAAGGTAACCATTTGCAACCATAGATAGATTATTTAATTTTTGAAATATCTAATGTTCACTAAGACCATCAATATTCCATTCATATAATTTTTTGGCTGAAACAGAAAATTGATTACTAATATTAGTTTCTTCAAATTAGAGATCTGGCGGAGTAGGTTTAGTATACCAATTTTTTTTAAGGGTAGTAGGGTTAACTTTGGGATGAGTTATTCAATTTAGATGAGGATTCTGGAATTGTTGGGCTAAGTGGTTAAGTTCATCATCAGATGTGTCAGAGTGACTAGTGATGTTAACAGGTATTTGTTGTGTTAAAACAGTAATTCCTTTTGGATTAGAAGTAAAAGCGGTAGTCATTTTAGTGAATAATTTTTCAATGGCTTCAACAGTATGTGTGTCATGAGTTACTAAGCTTAAGCGTTTCCTTATGCTACGAAGATTAATAAGGGGTTTATCCAAAGGTTTACTAGTGGAAGTATGACTAGTGGAGTAATCTTAAAAAGTGGTTTCAATTTTATCTAATTGTTTACCAATTGTTTTTAAAAATTGATTTGTGTAATTATTTTGTTCAATTACTTTTTTGATTTCAGATGATTCATCAGCAGGAAGTTTAAATGGAGAAGCATGAATTACAGCTCCTTTATGTTCAATAAGAATAGTTTCTAAAGGAGGGTGACTAGAGGAAACATAAGTATTGGGAGAAGTTTTCCATTTTATTTTTGTAATAACATTGACTTTTTTATAATAATTTTCTAAATAATCAAAGAAGTTAATTTCAATATTAATTTCATTCATAAATTTATACCATTTTTTAATAATTTTGGATTATCGTCTTTCATCATAGGTTTGCCTATATATGTGACGTTTTGACTTATTTGCCTTAGATTTAATGGAGTCTATTAAGATCATGAACGAAAGGTTTACGTAGGGTCAATAATTGGGGATTAATTGGAGAAATGACTTCAAAATCGGTTTGAGTTGGTGAATCATGAGATGTAGTTTCATTTTCTTCATGAAAGTGTGTGTGTGTGGAATAAACTGGTTTACTGATTTGGGATGTAATAGAATTATCGATTCCTTTTAACTTAACTGTGATTGAGATGGAGTTTCCTATCTCGTCTAGTAAATAAAGGTGTATTAAATATTTCATCATCTTCAATATTAGCAGGGATACAAGAAGTACTATGACGGGAAGATTGACTAGTGGGTCGATTGAACTTTATATGGGACTGAACCATCGTCGATTTGTTGGATTCGACTAATATTAATATAATCAGATTGGTGTTTCTGAGTCTGAGAATAATTTTCATTAACTATAATCCAATTATCAGGGAGAGTGATTTGATCCCATCCAATCATTTTAGGTACTTCGATATTAGTTTCACTAGTACTACCTTGGATTAATAAAGTTTTATCTTTGGGACTTTTATGTAAAGCATGAACATTAAGATTAGTTTTAATACATTTATAATAAATTCGATAAATTAAAGCAATTGATTGGGAGCCACTGATCATATCAGAGGAGGCACCAGAGACTTGAATTTGGATGACTTGGGTTTGGAAGAGCTAGTTGTAAGGCTTCCAAGTCTGACTGCAGGAAGTGGGCTTCCTTGAGTGACTAGAGCAGTTGGGTTCTGCTGGGCTTTAACCATGGTTTTGCTGAGCTTTAAAAATAATATTTTTTAATATTAGTTTTAAAAATATTATAAAAAATAATTTTTAAGTAATATTTGTTTTTATTTTTTATACAATTTGTAATATGTGAATATATACCAACATATGAATTTTGTGGAACCATCTTGAAGGGGAGGGGAGGGGAAGAATAAAAAAAAACAATAAAGAATTTTAAAAAAAAAAATACAAAGGAAGTTCTTCAATAATTGTAATTTATCAAATTAAGAACCAAAAGAACACAAATTAACTAATCAAAAACTTTACAAAGGTCAATGAATAAAATAAAGAAAAAAAATCATAAATAGCACAGTTAGGAATAAACTTCAAAATAAATAAACTATTTCTAATTCAAGTTATTACAAATCTATATGTAGATGCCACAAATGCTCAACTAGGTCTTCTTGGAGTTTAGAATAAGTTTGTCTATCTCTGATGCGATGATGATTTTGAATGAATTCATAAAGTTTGGGTGTACACTCGTGTGACACTGTTGGAGGAAGACTTTCATCGATTGCATCATAATTATAGTCTATATTTTGTTCATTTCGCTCATCCTCAACAATCATGTTATGCAATATTATTCATACCTTCATAATAACTTTAAGGGTTTTTACTTTCCAAAAACGTGCAAATCCTCACACAATTGCAAAACATGCTTGGAGCACTCCAAATGCTCGTTCGACATCCTTCCTTGCTGACTCTTGAGTTTTAGCAAAATGTGTTGGCTTATTGCCTCGCTGAGATGTGATTGTTTTATCGAATATTGACCATTGAGGATATATACCATCAACGAGATAATATCCCATTGTATAATCATTTCCATTGATTGAGTAATTAACTTGGGGAGCACGCCCTTCAGCAAGGAGAAAAAATACAGAAGAACATTCTAGCACACTGATGTCGTTATGAGATCTCGATAATCCAAAAAATGCATGCCATATCCATAGATCATAGAAAGTCACCGTTTCTAAAATAATAGTTGGTTCATGGATGTGACCACAATACATACCTATCCATGTAGTAGGACAATTCTTCCACTTCCAATGCATACAATCAATGCTCCTCAACATTCTAGGAAACCTATGATTTTTTCCCACCTCTAGTAATTTAGCAATGTCATCTTTGTTTGGCGTCCCCAAATACACATCTGAAAAAATTGTAACCACTGTCCTAACAAACCTTTGTAGACTTTCTATTGCAATGTTTTCTCCAATCCTCACATAATCATTTACAGAATCTGCCGCTATTCCATAAACAAGCATCCTCCTAGCAACTATCATCTTTTGAAGGAAAGACAGACCAAGAACTCCAAGAGTATCTTGTTTCTGGACAAAATAAGGATCATATGCTTCCACCATAGATAAAATACGAAGAAAGAGACATCCACTCATCCGGAACCTCCTCCTGAATAAATTGGGAGGATATGTAGGCGTTTCAGAGAAGTACTTTTGATAAAGTCTCTTGTGGTCTTGAATTCGATTACGATAAATAACTGCATGACCTTGAATGAAACCACAACGTAATCCCAATTGTCTCTCATTATGTAGTTGCACTTCTTCTGAAGCAGCTATTGCAAAAATCTCCAATTCACTATCAGAATCGGAGTCATCAATAATCATCTTCATTACGCTATTGCGAGCCATGGAAATTAAAAGAATAATGAAGCTGAGAGATAAACTACTAAAAATAAATATTAGGTTGTGTTTTGCTTCTTAAGCTTTGCAAGTTTCTGCCTAACAACTTCGATTTTCTGCAAAGTCAAATTTATAAAACATATCAAACAACTTCCAAAATCATAACACCAGCAACTTACATAATTTGTATTTAATTCATCAACTAATAGAAATGTCTTGTAAATAAGTAGCACATCAATTCAACATACAACAAGCAATTATATTTAGACCTGGAGTACTTTTGCAAGCATTCAACAAGAATTTCACTCAGTAACTAAATTACTACTAGTTCAAACATTCAACAGCACGTAGTTCCAAAATAGTTTAAACATAATAACTAGTTCCAACATAAACTACATAAAAAACATAGTTTTGCCTACAATAGAGAATCAAATCCAACAATAAATAAAGTAAAAAACATAGTCCCAACAACTAAATCTTTTTTGGGTAGTTCCAACAACTAAATCTTTTTTTGGAGAATTTCGATTTGGCGGCGATGAATGTATTTTGCTTGCAACGGAGGCAAAGCACTCGTATCTATTGACATTATTCGCTCTTCCTCCTTTAATTGTTCTATTCGCATCTTCTCTTTCTCATTATCAATCTTTTCTTGTTCCATTTACGTTCTCACTTTCTCATTATCAATCTTTGAGATACGACCTTTCATACATTTCTATTTTCTTGTCATTGATTTTCTTTCTATCTTCTTTTAACTCCTCTAATAATATTAAAATAGGCGACCCTCCTTCATTTCCACGAACTGTATTCTTTCTTTTATTCAAACGTTCATTTTCAGTCTTCCTACCCGGTGGTCTTTCCAAGTCTACATTGTCATTATGTGAGGCATCCTTGTCCTCTAAATTGATTGAATCTACTGTACAAGGAGAACAAATGTTGGGAGTTGCCACTTTTTTTGTGATTTGTTTCTTCATGCTATATTCCTCTCACCATTTTGGTTGATCTCTTAACTCATGCCAACCATGTTCAAATGGAAATGACAATTTGTGAAATTCTTTGTATAATTTCTTCACATCATGAATCTGGATAATAGATAAAAGAACACTAATTATCATGAGATCAGACAATTCTAATAATAATAAGTATAAAAATCTCAATGGCATTAATACCTTGTCTTTCTCAGTCTTTCCACTTTAATTCAACCTTTGGATTTAGGCGAAGTACCCAATGAACTTATTCGTGGCAAGTTGAATCGCTGACCAACGAATCATTAAATAAGTTTGACTACAATTAGATGAAAACGTTTTGAACTGGTGGAAATACTCCCACACTCTTAGCCAATATGCCTTTGATTTTTGTCCATTCCCTTGTACTGGATCTAAGCTAACGTTAAGCCATGCCAATATGAGCATGCTATCTTCTTCTGTAGTGAAGTTGCCTCCTCGTCGTGGTTTCTTGGTAGTTTCTATTTGAGGAGAGATTGGGAAAAATTGATCCCCTTGGTGAAGAGGTTCATTCATAAATTCATAGTCAGTCCTATCATTCATCAGGTTAGTATAATATGCACAATTTTGTTGATAATCCATTTACAGATAAGGTAAATATTTTTTTAATTCTTAAAACTAAAAACTAAAACTGAAACATTACTATTTCCACTGTGAAACACCTTGTGGTATAGTTAAAAATAAAGAAAATTATGGCTTGTAATTAACAAAATAAAAAAAAAATCAAAGAAAACTATTTCTACTCTACACATGTTTATATTTGCTAGGATACTTTGGGCTCCAATATCCTACTATCTATTTAAAGGTCCTTTTTTTGGTAAGTAAAACTGCTTACTGGTTGAGGCTTCTACCACCACAATTATTTGGATACTTTACCATTAACACTCTAGAATGGTGGTTATTGAAATGAGTTGGCCAATAGCTTTTTGAAGGCAATGATGGTGTTCTTTGGGGTCAACTTGTAAAAAAATATATAAATGTCATCTAGATAAATTTTTAAAACCAGGTATAATTGCCAAATAAAGGAGATAAAAATGAAATGGAGGCAAGTCTATCCCTTCGTTGAGTAGAGTTTACAAAGATAAGAACTTAGAGGTTGCATTATTCATGCCTAATTAGTTGACAAATTTAAGATTACAAAGGTAATGTAAATATGAAACTCAAATAAGATAATGTAAATATGAAACATATAGACATATACGCAAACCCAATATATACATTTTTTTTTCCTAGCATTGATGATAAATTTGCATGCAAAGATACAAATAAATAACAATAAAACAAAGACCAAGCACACTCAAAGCAATAACATAAACAAAGTAAGAAACAAACCCAAACCAAATACTACATGCACATACACAAACCCCAATCAATATATATATATTGTTAATCATAAAAAAAAAAAACAGTGTTGCTGATTATTGTTGTTGCTATTTGTATAGTTTTTTTTTTTTTTTTTTTATCAGCTAAAAATAAGAATTTTATTGATACTAAGTAGTTGTTTGGGATGTGCTATATAAATGTACTTTTTGACTTTTTGGTTAAAAAAGTAGAGAAAAAAAAATGTATATTTGGGTTAACTTTTTGACTTTTTACGAAAAGATATGTAATAAAATATTATAGTAAAATCAAAATGACCATTTTACCCTTTTAACTTTTTAGGTAGTTGAATTCAAATGGCAAAATAATAATTTTGTCTTAGTGGCTTCCCCCACAAACTACCCTTGAATAGTATAGACTTTTTAACTTTTTTAGTAAATTTTTGACTTTTTAACTTTTTAGTTTATCCCAAACAAGGCCTAAATATATGAAAATATAAGCAAAACCATCGATAAAGGGAGAGCATACCCTCCCGAAAACAACCCATAAACACACAATTGGTGAGATATCAATTACACCAAACCATCCAATAAACCATAAACCACCCAATAAACTACAACCCATGCTCATCTATAACCATCACCCAAAGCAAAAGAAAAAACAGAGGTAAACAAAGCATCACCAAGGCAGCCATCCAATTCAAACCCATGCTCATCTATAACCATGTTCTTTTTTTTTCTCTATCAATAAAAATTTTCGTTACTGATCAAATATATATATATATATATATACACAGATATATACACAACCCAAATCAGTATTTAGACATACGCAAAAATTCAACACATATACACATACAAACAAACCCAAATTAGATATGTTCATAAAACCCAATCATAAGGTATACATGGAGGGTTCAACTTGTATAAAGTGAGAGACTTGTATGGAGGAGAAAATAGGAGTTCAGGAGGGAGAAATAATGGCGGATTCAATTTGGGATTTCTCACAGATTGGGGGAAATAATGGCAGATTCAAAGAAAAAGACTCAGTACACATAGAGGAAGAAAAGAGAAATAGAGAGAGTACAATACCTTCACAAGGCATTGATGGAGAAGGCATTGATGAAGAGAGAACTGAAGCTGAATGATTTGGTAGGAAAGATTTGGTGAGAAAGAGACCGTATGTGTTTGGAGAGCCTAGGGCTTTTCAATTGTAGGCAGCGAAAAATTCTAAAGGTAAATAGCCAGCCTAATAGCTAGTCTGTTGAAGGCTCAAAATCAAAGTTAAATTAGCTAAAATGCCTAACAGGTCTGTTTTACCTATCCCATTAGAGTTACTCTAAGGCACATTATTCTTAAGGGTATTTCTTTGAGTGTGATCAATGGTATTTGTTCTAAAGATTATTCGGTTTGTTTAGTTCTAGTTTTCAAAAAATTCTATTTTTTTTATTTTTCGTATTTTGTTGTTTTCAATGATTTTTTTAATATTTTAAGCTATTTTTTTTAATTTTTAGACACACTTAACATAAATACACTTAAAAAGTATAATATTTGTGAAAAAAACTTTAAAAAATACACTAAAAACCAAAAAAATACGAAAATTTAGTAAATTTTTTAATATTTTTTTGTACTTATTAATTTTTTAAAATATTTTTTTCATAAATATTTTAATATTTAAATACATCTAAGTAAGATGCATTTAAAAAAGTAAAAAAAAAATTATTTAAAATTTTAAAAATATTCACTAAAAACTAAAAAAATACGAAAAATAAAAAATTCAATTTTTAAAAAATTAAAACCAAACACAACTATTCTTTTTCTAGATTTGGGCATATTGTGAAGAGCATTGCGGTTGTAGGAAACTCTCTGCCCTGGTTTGAAGTGGCTCATGTCCATCGGCAAGAGAAGGATCTTGCGCATCGCCTTGCTCGCTAGGCGAAGATGGGTCAGTTTTGTCCACTTGGGTAAGAACAAGTCCAGATAGGGGTGGGGGCGGGTCGGTTGGGGCCATGGAACTTCCAATCCGTCCGCTAGATTGGCGGATTGGAAAAAATCAATCCGCATCCGTCCGTCAATCCGACGGATGTGGATTGAGTAGATTGGCAGTTTGGCGGATGGATGCAAATCGGTTTGGCGGTTTGAAATTTTATAAATTTTCAACATAGTTCAACTTGTACACTTCCTCAACAAAAAAAAAAAAAAAAGTATTACAGTCAATGACTTAAAAAAGTATTACAATTACTGCATGCCTCATCCAAAGAAAGAAAGTTTGAAACTTTAGAATATCAAAATCACTGCATGCCTCATCCACATATTACAATCACAGCATGCCTTATCCACATAAAGTATTACAATATGTGATTCTTAAAATATAAAAACAATTCAAACCACCAAAACCATGAACATAGCAGCAGTAGAGATTGTATGTCTCTGCATTGTTACATTTATATATGTTTTTTAAAACAAAAACCAACCAGCATATATCATATTTTCTATTTATTACTTTTAGAGTTAGATTTAAAAACCAAAAAATATAAATATATAATACATTTATTTTTTTCAATTCAAAAAATATATTCAAGTTGAAAACTTTTTTTCAACAGAATATTTAAACTCTTTTTCAATTGAAAACACAAACAAAATATTTAAATAAATTGAAAACACAAAGTCTTATAAATTATTAAGGGTGCTCGCGGTTTGGTGGTTCGGTTGCGGCCAAAGGGACCTCAAATCCGCCATCCGTCCGCCAAATTGGCGGATTGGAGAAAATCAATCCACAACCGTCCGCTCATCATCATGCATCCGTCCAAATGCGGCGGATCGGTTCGGTTCGATCGGTTTTAACGGATCGATATATCCGCTGCCCACCCCTAAGTCCAGAGTCTATTCTTTCCCTTGTACTGTTTTGATGGAGGCCTTTGAACCTCTTTAGTATTTTATTATGGGGTCTTTTGGAATAATGGTAAAAAATTAGTTTTTTATCTTTTTAATTTTTTTAGTTAAAAAAGTTAGCTTTTTTATTTAAAACAATCCAATTTTTTGCCAAAAATGTCATCAAAAAAGTCAAAATGTCAAAAAGTTAATTTTTTACCAATTTCTCAAAACACCACTATATTATTCTATCTAATAAAAAAAAAGTCAAATATCAAAATAAAATCTATTTTAAACTTCGAAAATTTGAGGTATTCGACAATAAATTTTTTTTAAAATATTTGTTTGATAAGTTTGAGGTAGGGGTGCAACTTGGGCGGGTTCGGTCGGGTTGGGGGTCTGCTCAAGCCCGACCCGAATTGTATTTGGCAGTGCCCAAGCCCGCCCAAGCCCGACCATGAACCCGAGCATTGCTGCCCAAGCCCGGCCCGAGCTTTGTATTTTGAACTCGGGTTAGCCCGAATTGCCCGAGTCCAGAAACCTGTAGGTAGATCTAAAGGTAGGCATAAAAGATGCTAATCTAATGGTAGAAGACTAACAAAAAAATAATAATAAATAAAAATTAAGACTAACTCTTTTACTTAATAGAAGACTAACCAAAAAAAAAATTAAAATTAAAAATTAAGACTAACTCTTTTACTTAATTTATATATATTATATAATTTATTAAATTATATATATATTATATATAATTTATTATATAATTTATATAATATATTAAATTCAATTCGGGTTCGGGTTGCTCGGGTTGGCAATTGGTTCTGCCCAAGCCCGGCCCGAATTGCAATTCGGGCATCAAAAATTTGCCCAAGCCCGTCCAGATTACAAGATATAGTTGCCCAAGCCCTAAAAAAACTCGGGCTGGGCTCGGGTTGCTCGGGTTGAGCCCGCCCGAGTTGCACCCCTAGTTTGAGGCAATACTCTCTTCGTCTAGGATCTGAGTTAGTTTTTCTACTTTTTAGTTTTTTTGGTTATTTTACCCTATGGTTAAAAAATCTTATTTGGAATAGAATTTTTTTTTTTTTTGTGAGAGAAAAAATGAAATGATTATAGTTTAGATGTAACATTTTTATCTTATTGATTTTTTAATCTTTTTTTTTTTGACTAAAATAATTAAAAAAAATCTATGCCAAACATCGTCTAAGTAACTAATAAGTTTTCGTTTAGCATTTGCTTTTTTAGTTGACTTTTTTGTGTTAAGACTTTTTTAGCTTAGTTTTTTTAACCTCATTTGATTTGGCTTTTTTGGTTTTTTTTTACGTTTGTGAGAGAAAAAATGTAATGATTATAATTTGAATATGATATTTTATCTTATTGACTTATGTAGTTAATTTTATCTTTTTATATTTTTTTTAGCCAAAAATCAAATCCCAAACAAAACTTAATAGTTAAGCCATCATTGACCCCATCGGCACTATAAAAAAAAATAATTTGCCAAACAAATTTAATTATAATTTTACTTGAGCCATCATAACATTAGTCATAAGAATTGAGAGGGGTGATTGATGTGTTTCTTTATTTGATAAATATCTTGTAAGCCTTATCTCGTAAGTGAATTTTAATAATTCCTTTTTATTCATAGGCTTCGTTTGGGAATAGATTTTTTAGTAATTTTTAATTTTTTTGGCAAAAATATGATGTAAAAAAAATTAATATGTGTGGGATGACTTTTTAAATTTTTACGAAAAGATGTGCAAAAAGTAAAAAAAAAAAAATCTTTGACTTTTTTATATGAGTTGTTAGCTTTTTAATTTTTTTAATGATTTTTTGACTTTTTGACTAAAAAAAGCACTTGCCAAACGTGGCCTTAGAAGTTACATATCCAATTATTTTTACTTTTTCAATAACATTTGAAAGATCCTTCGTTGTAGAAAAATATGAATGTTCATTGAAAAAATATACTAAAAAAATTATTTTTTTTCTAATTAAATTGATAATTCAATCACATTTTTTTGGTGAAGATTTAAATTTGTTTATTTCTCAATATTTTTTGGTTTATAAATTTACAAAAAGTGATGCTAATGACTGTCATTTAAGATAAAATAATGTCACAATAATTATAATTTTAATATATTTTTCGTAAAGTTTATCATTTATTATATTAGTTTGACGGTCATTTACAATTTGTATTTATAGAAAACACTATCACTTTAGTAAAAATTATAAAAATAAATTAAAAATTAATGAAAAAATTGATAAAAAGTCTATCAAAAAGGATATAGATACAAGATATTAGATATTAGATTCAAGGTAAAATCTTATTTGGTGATAAGGACGCACCATAAAAGGTCGTTAGAAAATTGGTTAGAAAAGTCGCTAGTGTTCGACGGCGACGGGTCTCTAACAGTAGCAAGTGGTGGTAGTAAGGTAGAGAAATGTGTAATATTCAACATATAGGTTGTGAAGTGAATGATATGTGTCACATTTCAATAGATAGTTAGTTTAGTATGTCGATCAAAAAAAAAAAAAGATAGTTAGTTTAGTAAATTTGAATAGATTAACAGATTGTCGTCCTTTTTTAGACAAATTGTGTCCTTTTAACCCAAAAAATTAGAGCTTGGGTATGGCAATCCCGATTTTCCCCGCCATTTATTTTGTTCCGGACTTGGGTTCCTTTATGGTTGTTGTTGTCTATATCTTGTTTCCGTTCTTTAAATCCTTTGTATCTGAGTTTTGGGACGTGTTGGGTGAGTTTGGTATAGGTTGGTTATGAGTTGGAACAAATGGTTGCTGTCCAGAATTTGGCATCTTCGCTCGAGCGAGGTTTCTTGCGCTCGAGCGAGACTTGGGTCTTTGCTTCTTCGCTCGAGCGAAGGTTCTTGCGCTCAAGCGAGCTTTCTTTGATGTGTCTCTTGGCTCGAGCGAGCACTCTTGTGCTCGAGCGTGCGTCTGGGTTGTAGACCTGAAGCTTTGAATTGTGCGCTCGAGCGAGGCTTCTTGTGCTCGAGCTAGGTGTTTGTTGTGTCTGGTCACTTGAGCGACCACTTCTTCGCTCGAGCGAGCTTCGCATATATCAGATCGCAGCAGCAGTTCTCTCCTTCACTTTTTGATATCTTTTTATCTCCAAACCCTAATTTCGGCTGACTCTCTCTCTAAACTCTCTCTCTCTCTCTCTCTCTCTCTCTCTCTCTCTCTCTCTCTCTCTACAAATACACCTTGTTCTTGGGTCTCTCTACCCTAGTCTCTTTGTAAGAAAGTTGGAGCTTTACGTGGGCTACATTTTGATTCGAAAATTCTTGGATTTGGAGCATCTTGAGTTTTCTTCATCATCTCCTTTGAGTCTCTTCATTTGAGGTAGGGATAATCTACTCCTCTTTATGAGCTTCAACCTAAATGTTGGTCATTTGTATAAATGGTGTGAGGTTGGAAATATGGGAAGTTAGGGTTTGAGATTTGTAATATTTAAAAGAGGGGTTTTGTGTTTTTAAGCTCAATATGTATATGAGGTCTTGAGAATGAGGTTTTGTGGGTTTGATAGGTGAAATTTGGTCTTAGGATCAATGTTTGAGAAAAGGGAGAAAATGCCCTAATTGAATTTAAACAATTAATTTGTATAATTAATTTGGTAATTGTGGGAATATGAAATTGATTTGAAAATCATGAAATTGGATGGAATTGGGACTAATTGGCGTGGTTGGATTGAGGAATCACTCACTGATGGGAAATGTAATAAATTGTCTGCTTGGTAAATTTATTTATCTATTTAGAAATAACTGCTTTGGGCTATCGGTGGAGGATAGTCTTGATTGTTGTAGACACTGCATGATGATTAGGTAAATTGAAACCAATCAATTGAATTATGTTATTGAATATGACAATTAGAATAATACCTTGAATATGTGCATTAATTGATCATTGTATATGATGAAGTGTTTAAATACATTGCATATGTATATTTGTTTGGGAGGAGAAAGAGGATGTACTCCATTGTATGGGAAGAGATAGGGGATGTACTCCACTGTGTGGGAGGAGATAGGGGATGTGCTCCACTGTTTGGGAGGAGATAGGGGATGGACTCCATTGATAATTAAGTTGGCCGGAGTGTCCAAGTTGAAAGTCCCGAAATCATATATACGTTTGAATAACGTTGATGATTGAAGTGTTGATAACATGAGTTTTAGTCTCATTTTGAATTGTCGATGAATTGAAGTGTTGTTATTCTTATGAGTTGTAGTCTCATTTTGAATTGTCGATGAATTGCAGTGTTGTTATTCTTATAAGTTGTAGTCTCATTTTGGGATGGTCGATGAATTGAAGTGTTGTCTCCATGAGTTATAGTCTCATTTGAATTACTCGGATAAATGAGCCATGTTAATAAAGTGAATTGGAAATAGAAATGAAACCGAGTTGAAAGATGAATATCAATGTTGATGGGTTATAGAAATGATGTTAATCAATGTACATGTGTCGAACATTTATCAGATACTAATGTTTTAGTTATTTCTCATATTTGGTTTAGTATATCTTTACTAGGCTTTGACTCACCCTATTTGGGACACTATTTTCAGGTACATGTGACATGCCGCCTCCAAGGTCATTGCTTGGGAGGTTTCAAGGCTGAAGTTTCTGTTTTGTTGATTTACTTTTATGTCTTTATTTCCAAGCCGAGGGCTTAACTTGTAAAGGGCTTTTGACCCTCTTTTGTTGTAACCAAGTGTTAACTTGGAAAGTTGTACGCCCGTAGGGCATCTACTTTTGTTGTTAACATATAACATCTTTTGTAAGGAACACTTTGATGAATGTAATTAAAAGGTTTCTTTTATTAATTATGGATCTTGTGAAGGATTGGTTATGTATTATTTTGAGAGTGTTACATTGGGCTCATGGCCCAAAAGATTCAAAATTAAACTTATGGCCTTAGTGCTCAAAATTAATTAATAAATTGATAAATTACATTAATCTCCTTTGATTTGAAAAAAAATACAAATAATCTCACAATTTTAGCATAAATACACCATTTTCTCCTTTAATAAAGTTTATGGCAAATTACACTAATGATTCCTATAGTTTGGGATTGTGTCACTTTGGTTACTGATTTTTCAATTATGACACATTTAATACTAAATTTTGAATCTTTTTCCAAATAAGGACAATTAAAGATACCATTGCTCAATTTCAAGGATAAAGTCATTAATTTGATAAAATATAAACTAATTTGACAAAAATAAATGTCAATTTTTTTTTTAATTTTTATAAATTATTTCTACCCACCAAAGATAAAATTATGTAAAATTGATAAATCTTTTACACATTTATTTATTTATTTATTTTTATCAAATTAATTTTTATTATGTCTTTGGATGATGATCATGTAATGGGTGGTTATTTTTATTTTCATTAAATTAGTTTATTTTTTTTCAAAAGTCAAATATGGCAATAACTTTGATATCATTATTAAATCAATCCATTAAATCAAAAAATTTAAAACTAAAAGCATTTCATATATTAATACTAGCATAATTACCCATTCTATGCACGGGTATAGATAAATAATCAAAAACTAATTTTTTAAATTAAATAATAATCTAAAAGATTTATCTAGACTATTTAGTAAAAATAATTTAGAATTAATTAAATTTTATTCATTTCTATCACAGTTACATATAAGAGCGAAGAAACATATGTGAGAAGGTAGTAAAAATAAGAAGAAAATAGTAAGGGTCAATATTAAGATGAGTTATATTATACCTTGAGACATTATAATATATTTTACGTATGTTTTGGCTTATCATATTTATTTTATACAAGTTATGTTTTATAAATTATTATGAATTATATTAATATTTCAATTACGTGGATTACTTTCTGAACTCTATTTGTTAAAATGAAACCCATGGATATGTTTGTTTAACTTTTAAAGAATATTTGACAATGACCTTATAAACAATTATGTTTTGTAAGTACCACCACGGGAGTCCCACGCCTTGGGGGACTTAAATAACCATTGGTCTCTGTTTTTTCACTTTGTGACCCTCTGTCTGTCATGGATCCATTGACCCTCTGATTTCTGGTGTGGAGCAAAGTGTTGTACGGAACTAAGTGCTACACTGTTGTGGGAGCCACCTCTAGAGATCGTACGAGCCACCTCTTGAATCCGGGCCTCTGTTCTGACTGTCACTCATGTGACCTCTGTTCTGTTCTATTCGGTACCGTAGTTATGGTTAATTATTTACATAATTTTAGTTTTTCTATTTAAATGACTATTTGTTTAGACTAAGTTATTTTAAATATTTTAGTTACATAACTATCGATCTTTATTTTGTGCCCCTTATACTCTTGACATAATATTTCTCACTCTGTCATGTACTTATAGTTGTTTACCAATTTTCAGGAAACAATCACTATGTTTGGTTCCATTTTTCTAAAAACAATTTTCAAAAAATTCTACTTTCTTATTTTTCGTGTTTTTTTGTTTTTACTGAATTTTTTTAATATTTTAAGCAAATTTTTTACTTTTTAGACACACCTAACATAAATACACCTAAAAAGTAAAAAAATTGTAAAAAAAATCTTTTAAAAATTCACTAAATACCATAAATACAAAAAAATACAAGAATTCAGTACATTTTTTTTTATTTTTATGTATTTCTTAATTTTTTAAAATATTTTTTCACATTTTTTTTTTACTTTTTAGATACATCTAAGTAAGGTACATCTAAAAAAGTAAAAAAAAAAAATGTTTAAAATTTTAAAAATAATACTAAAAACAAAAAAATACGAAAACCAAAAAACTCAATTTTCAAAAAACTTAATCCTGAAAACTCAAACCAAACACACTATGTAATTCAGGAATAACTTTTGGAAAGTCTTAGACGTGATGTTGCGGAATAGACACACACAGCACTTTTATGATATTTTTATACGTAAATATCGGGTTTTTTGCTCAATAAATTGTGTTATAAAAATAAAAGCTCCGATGATTATTTTGGTACCCTCACTTGAATATTATTTTCGCTCGCATTTATTAATTTGTTTAAGAATTGGCCAGAAGTAACCTCAGTTATTGGCTATCACGATGCTTAACCCTTAGGTATGGGGAGCGGGTCGTGACAAATACAGTAATAATATATCAGATTATAAATAACATGTGATCACAATAATTTCTTATAGTTATACAAAAGTACTCAAAATGATATACAAAAAAATAATATATGATCCATATTCAATTTTTATAGAGTAAAATTCACACTTAATCTTAACCACACATTAGTTTTCTAAATCAATTCATCACCCAAACTATCTACTATTATTTTAAGTAATATTCATCTTTTCAAAACTCACATAATAAAAATTAATTTGTAAAATAAATAAATAAACAAATGCGTAAAAGATTTATCAATTTTACATAATTTATCTTTGATGGGTAGAAATAATTTTTAAAAATTCAAAAATATTTGTTTTGACATTTATTTTTGTCAAATTAGTGTATGAGAGGGGGATTCCTTAATTTCACTTTGGACTGAACTCCACTTTGGACCGAACTTGTTTGGGCCGGGCTGAGTGGGCCAAGCTTGTTGGGCCGAGCTAAGTCCATGTGATCAGCGAGCACCGTGGGTTGAGGATCCCAATCTAGTTGAGCCGGAGCGACTTTAGTCCACTAGCCCAGTGGAATAGCGCACTTCAGTGAGTTAGAAAGGACTTCCGAGTTTGGGCCGATCGGGCAGGAAAACTGTTGGATTTAAGGAGCTCGATGGGAGTACTACGCAGTGGGAAGTAATCAAGGAAACCGGTCAAGAGGAACGGTTGCTCGGTAGGTCGTAGTGCGGCACTGATAGTAGCCCGGTCGGAAGTGCTGCGCAGTTGCACGATATCGTGGAAAGGAGGTTCCACAGTTCGTGTGTTAATTCGGTGGGGCGGTTTTTGTTAGGTGATGTTTAGCTGTTTTAGCACTGACACGTGGGGAAATGTGAGAGGGGAGCAGGTCCACACGCCCTGAGAGGAATGGGCGCAAAAACGCGCGCAGAAATCATATAAACAAAATCGCATCACCATACAGAAAGATGGTGAATAACTGAACATTGTAACCTTTCTCTCTTCTCTCTCTAAAGGTGTGCTGATTTGATCGTCGGAGGGGTTTTCCGACAACACACCGCCGGGTAGCTCACCGCCGTTGTGTTCGTAGGTTAATTAGAACGACGCAAAGCTTGGACGCGAGGAGTACAGACGGTATCGGATATTTGCTTCCCGCACAATTGGCGCTATCTGTGGGAAAAAAAGAATAGACGCAACCTTGCCCTCCAAGCTCATCGAATCATCTCTCATGGCGAACAATGACGAAGTACCATTCCCTGCCATCGATGGTATTACCCCAGAGTTAGTCCAACGGAGAGACGGACTTCCCGCCATTCCAAACATAGCGGGCCTGGAAACCTCTCCAGGAGGACTCCCCAAAGATGCGCGAGATAAGCGCTCCAGGAGCACTGATCACTCGCGGAGTCCATACGGGCACCGGTGGCGGAGAGAGTCGTACGCTCAACGCCTAGAGCACAAGTTGAGGGACCAAGACACCATCATCCGAAGAATGGCGGCAGAGATGGAAGCTCTCAAGCGGCAAGTCAAAGGGAAGGGTGTTGCTGGAGTGGGTGACCACAGTGAGCGCATCCAATCCTGCCGCTCAGGCAGCCAGAATCAGCGACACACGCCCTCTCTCTCCATCACCAGAAGCTATGGGGTTAGAGACTCTAACCCGCCGACGGAGAAGTCATGCACGCAAGACAACAGTTACCGTCTTTCACATCCGCCGACGACTTCGAGATATTCCTACTCCGCTCGATCGGAGGACTTGAGGACGTCTTGGAAAAATGAGCGCGCCAACGAGAGGCTAAGAGGGTGCCGGCGCTCCAGCGTTTATCTTACGGGGGTCGCGCTAGTGAAGAGGTCGCAATGCCACCACCTCGATCGGTTGTACCTGTCTCTTTGGACAAAGATTTGGCAAGATTGAGCACCACCCCTTTCTTCCTTGAGATAGAGACCACACCGCTTCCAGCAAGCTTTCATCAGCCCAAGTTTACGCTCTATGATGGAAAAACTGATCCGTACATGCACGTAAGCCATTTCCGGCAGGTTATGGCTGGATACAGGCGTAACGATGCTCTCATGTGCCTTATTTTCCCGTCGAGTTTGGGCGAGATGGGCTTGAAGTGGTTTGAGAGGCTTCCGGAGGAAAGCATCGAAAGGTGGTAGCAGTTGGCAGAATCATTTGTCAATCGATTCAAGACCAACACTAAAACGCCAAAGGAAGTTGACCACCTCCTGAGCGTTAAGATGGAGTTAGGCGATTCTCTCAAAGCATACAACGCCAAATATTGGGAAACCTTCAACGAGATCCTTGATTGCCCAACCAACCTGGCAATCACCCAATATAAGCGCGGTCTCCCGGTTGGACATAAACTAAGGGACTCGCTCACAATGAACCAACCAACTTCTATGGAGCTATTGATGCAGCGCATCAACGAGCACATCCGAGTAGAGGACGATGCAACTGCGTCCACCGCAAAGACAAATCCGGTGGCAACGGACAAAAAAGTGGCTGGAAAAGTCCATGCGGTCGGACAGGAGACAAACTGCCCAAATGACCGCACAAGGGAATCAGACCGTGGTCCGGATCGTAGAAACCGGGGTAAAGGTCGCCGCAATAACCGAGCAGATTATCCTCCTGATGACACAGCAGATGCAAATAGAAAGTTAAACGCTCAGATGGGCATCACCACAATTTTTAAGATTCCAATCTACCGCATACTTGGTGAAATCTAGGACGAGGTTTACGTCCGGTTTCCCGCTAAATTAGGCGATGCGTGTAACGCCCTCAAAATTAGACATAAAACAACCATTCACATCACCCATAAACATAAGAGAAATAATATATATTCATTCGTCAGAGTCTTCTTTACAACAGTTATCACATACATTACATTTTCAATGATTTTCATCATGAAACTATAGCATGTAATTCCAACTTCTAATAACAAAAGAAATGCCCTATGTGCTTACATATTTCCAAGCTATCGCTTAGGTACAACAAAAAAAGAGTTCTAACTCTATTACAAATAAAGCCCTCGGCTTGAGTTTACATTTTATCACCAAAAATAAATCAACAAAAAAGAGTCTTCAACTCCCAAGCTTTCCAAGCTAAAACCTTGGAGGTGACATGTCACCTGTTCCTAAAAAATGGTGTCCCAAGTAGGGTGAGCCAAAACCCAGTAGAGATATGCTAAACCAAATATGAGAAATAACTAAAGCATTAGCATCTGATAAATGTTCAACACATGTACATCGATTTACACCATTTCTATAATCCATCAACATTGATATTCATCTTTCAACCCGGTTTCATTTTCAATTCACTTTATTGACATGGTTCGTTTATCCAAGTAATTCAAATGAGACTACAACTTATAAAACAAAACTTCAATTCATCAACAATTCAAAATGAGACTACAACTCATATTATCAACACTTCAATCATCAACATCATTAAGATGTATGTGAGGTTTCGGGACTTTCACCCTGGACACTTCGGCCAACTTAATTATCAATGGAGTTCATCCCCTATCTCCTCCCAAACAGCGGAGTACATCTCCTATCTCCTCCCAAACAAAGATACATATGCAATGTATTTAAACACTTTGTCATATACAATGATCAATTAATGTACATATTCAATGTGTTATTCCAACTGTCATTTTCAATGACATATTCTAATTGATTAGTTTCAGTTTACCTAATCATCATGCAATTCTACAATAATCATGGCTATCCTCTACCAATAGCCCAAAACAGTTATTTCTAAACAGATAAATAAATTTATCAAACAGATAAATTATTATATTTTCCATCGGTGAGTGATTTATCAATCCAGCTACACCATTCAATCTCATGTTTTCCCAATTCCATAATTTCCAAACCAATTTCATATTCCCCAATGTTTCATAATTTACACAAATAATTTATAAAGCTCAAATTAGGGCATTATCCTCCATTTCTCAAAACTTGCAATCAAGGCCAAATTTCTTTCATTGTACATAATTGTTTCCATCATCAAGACCTCATATACACAATGGAACCCAATCATGGAAAGCCCCTCTTTCAAAATTTCAAATTTCAAACCCTAACTTCCCAAAATTTCCAAATCTCACCATTTATACAAAATGACTAATATTTATGTTAAAACTCATAAGAAAGAGTAGTTTATCCCTACCTAAATTGGAGAGACTCAAAGGAGATGAAGAGAAAATTTGAAAGTGCTCCAAATCTACACTTTTTCGGATCAAAAGATAGCCCACGAGATACTCTAGCTTTTTAACAAAGGGAATAAGGTAGAAACCCTCTAGATCAAGTGTATTTGTAGAGAGAAAGAGTGTGTAGAGAGAGAGTGTGTCGGATCTAGGGTTTGGAGTGGAAAAGAGGTTCAAAATGGTATAGAAACACGCTACTGCGAACTGATATATTCAAGGCTCGTTCGAGCAAAGAAGTGGTCACTCGAACGACCAGACACAACAAACACCTTGCTCGAGCGCAAGAAGCCTCGCTCGAGCGCACAATTCAAAGCTTTAAGTTTGCAACCCAGACGCACGCTCGAGCGCAAGAGTCCTCGCTCGAGCGAAGGAACACAAAACATAGAGCTCGCTCGCTTGAGCGACAAAAGCCTCGCTCGACTGAAGAATACCAACCTTCAGGTTTTTCAGAGATGCAGACGCACGCTCGAGCGCAAGAGTGCTCGCTCAGGCGAAGAGACACACCATACAAAGCTCGCTCGAGTGCAAGAACCCTCGCTCAAGCGAAGAAGCTAAAACCCAAGGCTCGCTCGAGCGACAAAAGCCTCGCTCAAGCGAAGGAACCAAAATCTGGACAGTAACCATTTATTCCAACACCCAACCAACCTGTTCCAATCTTACCCAACACATCCCAAAACTCAAATACAAGGAATTAAAGGATGGAAACAAGATATAGACAACAACAACCAACCACGGAACCTAAGTCCGGAACATATTATATGACGGGAAAATTGGGATCGCTATAATGCGCAAAAGGGCTTCAATCCGTAGTACCGCTGCACATTTCATGGGGAGCGAGGCCACCGGACGGAGGACTATTTGCCCTTGAAGTAACACTTGGAGGAGTTAGTCGTCGCCGGTCACTTGGACCGTTACATCGACGGGGGCGTCAGGGCCACGCACCATGCACCGGTAGAACCGGGTGGTTTGGACGACCTAGAAACACCCCCCAAGAAGTGATCAATGTGATCCACGTTATAGTAGAACCAGCGCGGCTATGCGAGCTTCGGGGAATGATCAAAAAAGTGGAACATATATGAGAAGTTTTGTCAGTCCAACCCGCGATCAAAAGAGGCAAGACCGAGGAGAAAAATGTGCTTAGCTTCTCGAACAAGGATCTTGAGCACATTCAAACACCGCACAATGACGCTCTGGTGGTCACCCTTCACGTGAAGGATTTTGATATTAAGCGCATTTTGATCGACCAAGGCAGCTTGGTAGAGATCATGTATTACGACGCCTTCAAGCAGCTCAAACTCAGAGATACAGACTTGGCTCCGACAACTTCGCCACTGGTTTGTTTTAACTCATAACCAAAGCAACCGGTGAAAAAGATAATCCTACCGGTCAAAGCCGGATCTGTGGTCAAGTATGTGGAGTTCTAGGTGTTGAAGGTGCCGTCCACATATAATCTGATCCTAGGAAGGGGATTGCTTCACGCCATGCAGGCGGTGGCATCGACCTACCACTAGGTTATGAGGTTCCCCTCGGTTACGAGGGAAGTTGAGGAGATTTGGGGCGATCAAGTCATGGCTAAGCAGTGTTTTGTGGTAGTGAATGGGAGCTGAATAGCCAAAGGTTTCGTGCAAATGATCGAAGGCTCGGAAGATCAAAGTGTCATGGATGATGTGGGAACTAGGGCCAAGGAAAAGGCTGTAGAGGACTTGGTGAGGTGCGGATCGGCACAGAGAATCCTGACAAGTTCTTTTTGCTGGGATCGAGCATGACCGCCACGAACGGACCGAGATGGTGAAGTTCTTGGTGGCGAATATTGAAGTATTTGCATGGACGCCATACGACATGCCTGGCATCGATCCAAGCTTTATCTGCCACTAACTCAATGTCTTCCCAGACGCATGTCCTGGCATTCAAAGAATGAGGAGATCAGCCCTTCATCACGCCGAGGTAGTTGTAAAGGAAGTCAAGAACCTACTAGAAGCTAGGGCAATCCAGGAAGTGCACTACCCTCGGTGGGTTTCAAACACAGTCATGGTACCCAAGAAGAATGAAAAATGGCAAGTTTGCGTTGATTACAAGACGGTCAACCGAGCTTGCCCTAAAGACAGCTTTTTTTTGCCCAGAATCGACCAGCTGGTGGATCTTACCGCCAAACATAACCGGCTCAGTTTCTTAGATACTTATCGCGATTATCACCAGATCACCATGCATGAACCTGCCCGCAAGATAACCTCTTTCACGACACCGAGGGGACTGTTTTGCTATAGAGTCATGCCTTTTCATTTGAAAAATGCCAGGGCGACTTTCCAGAGGATGGTGACCAAGATGTTCGCCCCTCTACTCGGCCGCATAATGGAGGCTTACATCAACGACATGGTGGTCAAAAGCAAACATCAGGCCGACTACTTGTCCGACCTAGCCGAGATATTCGCCATCCTTAAATAACACAAGCTTCGCCTGAATGCGTCAAAGTGTGCCTTCTGCGTGGGGTCAGGAAAATTCCTGGGCTTCCTAGTTACCAACAAAGGCATCGAAGCGGACCCCTCACAAATCAGAGTCATACAAGAATTGAAACAGCCTAACTCGGCAAAGGACGTGCAACATCTGGCCAACTTTGTTGCTAAATTCTCGTTTGGAACTCACCTGGCGTGCTCGATAGATCTTACCACTGCAGCCGGGGTGAAGGAGGTGAGCGCGACAGAAATTACACAACAGCGTGATGTTGGCGACGTGGAACTTACGCGCCGGTCCCAAAATCCATCAGTCGGAGGTGTACTTCAGCCTGGCAATGCGACATTGGATTCAGGAATAACAGGTCAACCTGTTGGATCTGGCGCCGCATCGCTGAGGAGGGATGAAGACACGCCTACTGTAATCGTCAGTGACGGACTTGTAGCAGAAATAGCCGAGCAGCTGAGCGACCGTGATCACCTCTATCTTCAAGCATCGCAGGATCCCTCAGAATGCTGGAAACTTTTCGTTGGCGAAATGTAAAAACTTTTTGTAGATAGAGCCTCAAATCGGCATGGCGCCGGGCTGGGCATAGTTTTGATCTTGCCAAACGGTCTAACCATTGAACACTCTATCACACTCGGATTCCCAGCATCAAACAACGAGGCTGAGTACGAGGCACTGCTGGCCGGATTTAAAAGCGGGCTCCAATTGCACACATCCGAGCTAATGGTCTACAATGACTCCCAACTCGTTGTAAACCAAGTGTCTGGAGAGTATGGAGCCAAAGATGATAGAATGGCCAAATACCAAGCTCTGGTGAGGGAACACATCAAGAAATTCCAAGCAATAAGGGTCCAAAAAATTAGTCGTGAAGATAATGGCTGAGCAGATGAGTTGGCCAGCCTAGCTTCCATGTTCAACAGACCAACTCCCAGCCCTCTCCTGATTGAGTTCCTCCCAAGACCCAGCATCGAAGACTCGCAGCAGACGGAAGTATTCTGTACCGAGCTTGGTCCCTCTTGGATGGACCGTATCATCATTTTTCTTAAGGAACGGACCCTGCCGGCCGACAAAAAAGAAGCACATAAAGTCCGGGTGAAGTCATAGCGGTTTTGGCTCTCTTCATCTGGCGCTTTATATAAGAAGTCCTTCACCAGTCCATACCTTAAGTGTGTTCATCCAAACAGCATGGAGGCTTTCCTTCACGAGATCCACGAAGGCATATGCGGGAGTCACATAGGGGAGAGATCTTTAGCCTACCGCGTTATTTCTCAAGGATACTGGTAGCCGTTGTCACGACCCAAACTCGCCCCTATGGGTTTAGCACCGTAACCGGCCAGTAATCCGAGATTACCGAAGGCCTGCTTAACAGTCAAATAGAAATATAGAGTACAGGGGCTGGCAGAAGCCAAAATAGTAATTAAAAGATGTCCAATGAGCTGTGATAGTCTGTATGCAAAAAGACCTTTCAATACACATGTACAATCAGTACCAAAACAGTATGTACAATATATACAATCATTCAGTACAGGGACTTAATCCCTAATAGAACAGTACAGTACAACATCATTCAGTCTATACAGAACATAAACAAAGAGGGGGAAAACTAAAGCACCCCAAGCAGCCTCAAATTGAATAGTTCTGGAACCTCAAAGTGAGGCACAAAGGTTGGCTTGACAAAACAGGATTTAAGCTTGACGCCCCTAGCAACGGTCCAGTGCCTGAACACCTACATATATATATGAGCAGTGAGCTAAAGCCCAGTGAATAACATATGCGTAAAGAGGTTAAGAATGAATGTCCTTTTAGTATTGAAAGCAGTCGTTTAAACAGTATATCAGTCATTCAGTTTGTGGCTCATAATTCATGCCATAACAGTCATTCAGAAACTATAATAGTCAGATGTGGTACATCTAATAGCAAAGCAGTACAGTAGGTCTTAACAGACCGAGCAGTCAATGATGTCCATCAGTAATGGTTCCAAACATGGGAACCGACAGAGATCTCTATAACAGTAGCAGTAACAGTATATTGCTATGGATGCCACGAATGCATTTCACAAATAGGACAAACATTCATTCAGTAAACAGTGTCATTTCATAAAGCAGTACAGTCATTTGTTCAGAAAATAATCTCAATTGAACATATCTTTACAACATTGTTACTCACAGAGTTCTGGGCTACAGATAAGCTAGTACGCGTCCTCGGATGCCAACCCTACACAGTTACAGAGTGAACACACACTAAGCTACACAGTTGGGAAAAAATAACTTAATCCCTATCTTGACTCGGTGTGGTTCTACATCAATATCCTCATTAAGATGCCTTAAACTAGGCCTAAGAATACCTAGAATGGAATGAGGATGCAAAGATGCACTTTAAAAACATTTTCAGAATTTTCAGAAAACAGAAGTCCCGCTCGAGCGGACATGCAAACAAAAGTCTCCGCTCGAGCGGACTGCAAAAGTATTGGATGTGTGAAAATCACGCTCGATGGGCGCTCGACACCCGTTCGAGCGTGTGGCACAAGTCCTCGATCGAGCGTGAAAAACCCCGCTCGAGCAAACTGTAAACACAACAAAAGTACTGGATACACGAATTTCCCGCTCGAGCGCCACTTACCTTGCTCGAGCGGGAGTCCAAAATCTAGAATTTTCAGATTTGGACCTCAAGCTCAAAATCAAGTTTCAATATACCAAATTCGATTCTTTTGGGCTAATTTTCTGGAAACACTTTAAAACTCATAATATAACATGATTCAAAGCTTAATTTGTAAAATCAAAGCCCAAAGGTGAGTCAATTAAACCCAATTTCAAACAAAAGTTTATGAACGAAATAAGAACTTTACATGCATGTGTTCAATAAATTCAAGGCTTCAAATACATGCTCAAATGAGCTCATTACCTCAAAAATAAGATGAATTCATGAACTATTCTTAAGATATGGACATGCATGTGAGGAATTTATGAACTACAACCTCAAAACCTCACAATATGTACATGCATGCATGAATTATAACTTAATTCAACAATCTTAACCAATTCTAGACTTTGAATCACTAATGTCACCATGGACCATGCTAGAACAACTCAAATACACAAATGAGAGGATGAATCTCCTACCTCAAGTCTTGAATGCAAGATAAAGGAGCTCAATTAAGCAAATTACTCTTCAATTCCTATAATTTCCAAGCAAAACCTTCAAGTTGAACCCAATTTCTCCCACTCTCTCACTCAAGTCGGTTTTGGTCTCTCACAAATGAACAAGGATGATGTATAGCATAGATAGTCAAGACTAAACAATTGTCTAGCAAAGCCCACTAATGGCAAAATGGCAATTAAGTCCAACTCTTGTAATTTAGTTTTATTAAATCTAATTTAATCATACCAAATTACATTTCAATTAAATATGCCATAAAATCACATAAATCTTAATTACACAAAACATCAATCAATTTCAGATTCGGCCGCCGATAAGGCCTTCAATTTGTAGTTTAAAACATAAAACATGAACAGATAATTTAACAGTCAACAGATAGAATTGCATTCAAACTAGCACAATCAATCAATCAGTTTAGTAATTCAGTCAATCAGTCAGTTAACATGCTTAATCATGGATTAGCACTAATCAGTGGTGAGGGTTGTCACAGTCTCCCTTCCTTATAAAGAGTTTGGTCCTCCAAACTCGAATTACCTTCATTTTGGAAGAAAACAGGGTTCAGTGGGAACAGTTCAGGATATCTCTTGACCATATCATCTTCCCTATCCCAAGTGGCATACACGCCACCATGGTTCTGCCAATCAACTTTCACTAACGGAATCTCTTTATTTCTCAACTTCTTGATTCGTCTATTCACAATCTGAATAGGTCGTTCTTCATAAATGTAGTCATCACTTAGTACTACACGAGTAGGCTCAATCACATGGAAGGGATCCCGAAGGTAATCCCTCAACATTGAAATATGGAACACATTATGCATATGCTCCATTTCAGGAGGAAGCGCTACTTGATACGCCACCGGATTGATTTTCTCAATGATCTCATACGGTCCGACATATCTCTGAGCTAACTTGCCTTTAACCCCAAAACGGGTCTGCCTTTTCATCGGTGTCACTTTCACAAAAACATGATCACCTACTTCGTACTCTCTGTCTCGCCTTCGAACATCCGCATAACTTTTCTGTCGGCTCTGTGCGGTTTTCAGTCTCTGTTGAATTAATTTCACTTTTTCGGTGGTTTCCTGTACAATCTCGAGCCCAAGGAAAGGCCCATCTCCAACTTCTACCCAGCAAATTGGAGATCAACATTTCCTGCCATATAAAGCCTCGAAAGGCGCCATACCAATACTTGAATGGAAGCTGTTGTTATAGGCAAATTTAGCTAAGGGTAAATGACTTTCCTAATTTCCCTGGAAATCAAGAACACACATCCGCAGTAAATCCTCCAGAGTTTGGATGGTTCTCTTTGACTGACCATCTGTCTGAGGATGGTAGGCACTACTCAGTTTTAATTCAGTACCCAATGCAGTTTGCAGGCTTTGCCAAAATCTCAATGTAAACTTCGAGTCCCTATCAGAAACAATGGACACAGGCACTCCAAGCAATCTAACAATCTCATCAATATAGATTACAGCCAATTTTTCCGCATTATAAATTGTTTTGACAGGTAAGAAATGAGCAGATTTAGTCAATCTATCAACAATAACCCAAATTGAATCCATACCTTTACTGGAGCAAGGTAACCCAACAATAAAATCCATAGTGATATGTTCTCATTTCCACTCCGGTATCGGTAAGGGTTACAGTAAACCTGCGGGTTGTTGATGTTCGGCTTTAACTTGTTGGCAATGAAGACATTTTGACACAAAATCAGCAATTTCTTTCTTCATTCCTGGCCACCAGAAATTCAATTTCAAGTCTTGATACATTTTTGTATTTCCTGGATGGATAGACAATTTTGAATTGTGGCCCTCTTGCAGAATTCTTCTTTTCAGTTCAGGATCACTCGGTACACACAATCGTCCCTGAAATTTCAACACATTATTCTCAAATTTGAAATCTAACCTCGGTTTAGATTCCCGTTCTTCGATGATCTTCTTCAAGAAGTCATCTTGTTGTTGTTTCTCTTTAATCTCTTCAATCAGTGCCGGTTGAGCAGAAATAGCAGCTAAGGTTCCACCTTGTTCATGCAAAACAATCTCAATTTCAAGTCTCTCAAGGTCACATAGCAATTCTTTCTTCCCGGTGAGTAAACAGGCTAAATTTCCAATCGATTTCCGACTCAGTGCATCAGCAACGGTGTTAGCTTTTCCTGGATGGTACAAAATTTGCAGGTCATAGTCTTTTATAAGTTCTAACCATCTCCGCTACCTCATGTTCAGTTCTTTCTGTGTGAAGAAGTACTTTAAATTCTTGTGATCGGTATACACTTCACATGTCGCCCCATAAAGATAGTGACGCCAGATTTTCAATGCAAACACCACTGCGGCAAGTTCTAAGCCATGGGTCGGGTAGTTCTTCTCATGTGGTCTCAGTTGTCGGGAAGCATACGCAATCACTTTCCCATTCTGCATTAAAACACACCCCAAACCCTTATGAGAAGCATCACTAAATACAGTATAACCATCCGTACCTGAGGGTAAGGTGAGAATCGGTGCAGTCACTAGTCGAGTCTTCAACTCTTGAAAAGCTGATTCCCTCTGATCGGTCCAGTCAAATGATATCCCCTTCTGAGTCAACTGTGTCAGTGGTAGGGCAATTTTGGAGAAGTCTTTGACAAACCTTCTGTAATACCCCGGCTAAGCCTAGAAAACTCCGGACTTCGGTGACATTTGTCAGTCTAGGCCAGTTCACTACTGCTTCAATTTTCTGTGGATCAACTAAAATTCCATCTTTACTGATTACATGCCCCAAAAACATAACATTGTCAAGCCAAAATTCACATTTAGTCAGTTTAGCATACAGTTTCTGTTCTCTTAGGGTCTGTAGGGCAATTCTCAAATGATGTTCATGTTCTTCCATGCCTTTGGAATAAATTAAAATGTCATCTACGAATACAACAATAAAGTCATCGAGGAACGGTTTAAAAATTCAGTTTATAAGGTCCATAAATGTAGCAGGTGCATTGGTAACTCCGAAAGGCATGACTAGAATTCATAATGTCCATACCTCGTTCGAAATGCAGTCTTTTCAATGTCCCATGTCTTGACTTTCAACTGGTGGTATCCAGATCTAAGGTCAATTTTGGAGAACACTTGGGCACCCTGTAACTAGTCAAATAAATCATCAATACGAGGCAATGGATATTTATTTTTTCACTGTTACCTTGTTCAGTTCACGGTAGTCAACGCAGAGTCTTAGTGAGCCATCTTTCTTTTTCACAAATAAGACTGGCGCGCCCCACGATGAAGTACTGGGCCTGATGAACTTCTTATCTAGTAGTTCTTGCAATTGAACTTTCAACTCCTTCAATTCAGTTGGTGCCATTCTGTAAGGAGCTTTAGATACTGGCTGTGTACCGGAATCACATCAATGGTGAACTCAATCTCCCTATCAATCAAATCCCCTGGCAGATCATCTGGGAAAACATCTGGGAATTCTCTGACTATAGGAATACTGTCCACATTAGTTTTATCATCAGTAGGTACAGTCAATACAGAACATAGATACCCTTTACACCCCTTCTTAATCAATTTAAAAGCTTTTATGGATGAAATCAGGTATGGGGGAGGTACTACTCCTACTCTGTTAAACACAAATTCAGGCAGTCCAAGTAGACGGAAAACAACTTGTTTTGTTACATAATCTATGGTAGCATGGTATTTTGTTAACCAGTCCATTCCCAATATCACATCAAAGTGATCAATATTCAGAGGCAATAAATCAATATATAGATGTACATCCCCAACAATAATTTCACATGCAGGGTACATATAAGCACAAGTCATGGATCCCCCAACAGGTGAAGATACAGCTAACAGATAGTTCATGGGTTCCAATGGTCTATTCAATTTTTGCGAAAAAGCATGCGATACATATGAATGTGTAGACCCCAAATCAATCAAAACATATGCATTTTGAGTACAAATTGAGAGTATACCTGACACGACGGTCTCGGTATTTTATACGTCTCCCGGTACGAGTGCGAACACTCGGCCTTGCCTCATAGGCTCTTTCCCAGTAGCTTTGGGGTTGGGTTTCGGTGGAGCAGTTGATGCTGCGGCGCTTGGTGCAGCTTTACTATTGCCCTGAGGAGTAGAAGGGAAATCTTTGACCATGTGGCCCATCTTGCCACACCTGTAACAAGCACCTGAAAGTTTATAACAAACCCCTTTGTGTTTCTTACCACATTCAGAACAGGGAGGTATGGAACCACTTCCCTGACTGGAACTGGTTGTTGACCCCGTATTCTGCTTCTTATTCGATGAATTGTTTCTGCCTTTCTTGAATTTAAAACCCCGCCTCTTACCACGTCATTCAGACGTTGGTGTTTTAGTCTGTTTTAGTGTCTCGATGTTCGACTCAGCCATGATTGCTCGGTCAAGAACATCCACATACTTCAACAGTTTCAAAACATTAATTCTGTCAAGAATTTCTACATTAAGGCCGCCTTCAAACTTCCTGGCCTTCTTGTAGTCAGTGTCCACCATGTGTGGTGCATATCGGGCAAGTTCAGTAAAATTTGTCTCATACTCAGCCACGGACATGGTACCTTGTTTCAGTTGTTCAAATTCAGTCACCTTTCTGTCCCTGACACACTGTGGGAAGTATTTCTCAAAGAAGGCTCCCTTAAACTGGGCCCAAGTCATAACGGTGTCGGTGTCACGGACTAGCATCCACCACTTTCTGGCCTCTTCTTGTAAGGTGAAGGTAGCCAGTAGCACTTTGTGTGCTTCAGAAGATGGAAAAACTTCAAATAACTTTTTTGTTTCGAGCACCCACGCTTCGGTCTTTAAGGGTTCAAGGTCTCCCTGAAAGGATGGCGGTTTCATCTTACTGAACTTTTGTGTAAGAGCAATGATGTCATCATTAACATTCTGTTCCGGCCGTACTGGAGGAGGTGGGGGCTGTTGGTTCTGTTGTTGCAGCCTTAAGGCCTCAGTCAACATTTCTACTATTCTCTCTAGCCTTGCCATTCTGGCCTCAGATGATTCAGATTCATCAGTAGTTCTTGCGTTATCCATTTCACTATAGACAATTGTGGCAATTATAAACATAGGTAGTTCCATACTTAAACACATTAGCACATTAGCACAGATATTCTTGTCTTGGCCACACACACTTATCAATGTTCATGTAATGCCCTATTCACTTTTCTAGGACATCCTATAACTCATTTGGACACGTGTGTGCGGTATAACTCATGGTTTAGTATCGCTCTGATACCACTCTGTCACGACCCAAACCCGCCCCTATAGGTTTAGCATCGTAACCGGCCAGTAATCCGAGATTACCGAAGGCCTGCTTAACAGTCAAACAAAAATACAGAGTACAGGGGCTGGCGGAAACCAAAATAGTAATTAAAAGATGTCCAATGAGCTGTGACAGTTTGTATGCAAAAAGACCTTTCAATACACATGTACAATCAGTACCAAAACAGTATGTACAATATATACAATCATTCAGGACAGGGACTTAATCCCTAATAGAACAGTACAGTACAACATCATTCAGTCTATACAGAACATAAACAAAGAGGGGGAAAAACTAAAACACCCCAAGCAGCCTCAGCTTGAACAGTTCTGGAACCTCAAAGTGAGGCACAAAGGTTGGCTTGACAAAATAGAAGTTAAGCTTGACGCCCCTAGCAACGGTCCAGTGCCTGAACACCTACATATATATATGAGCAGTGAGCTAAAGCCCAGTGAATAACATATGCGTAAAGAGGTTAAGAATGAATGTCTTTTCAGTATTGAAAACAGTCGTTTAAACAGTATATCAGTCATTCAGTTTGTGGCTCATAATTCATGCCATAACAGTCATTCAAAAACTATAATAATCATATGTGGTACATCCAATAGCAAAGCAGTATAGTAGGTCTTAACAGACCGAGCAGTCAATGATGTCCATCAGTAATGGTTCCAAACATGGGAACCGACAGAGATCTCTATAACAGTAGCAGTAACAGTATATTGCTATGGATGCCACGAATGCAGTTCACAAATAGGACAAACATTCATTCAGTAAACAGTGTCATTTCATAAAGCAGTACAGTCATTTGTTCAGAAAATAATCTCAATTGAATATATCTTTACAACATTGTTACTCACAGAGTTCTGGGCTACAGATAAGCTAGTACGCGTCCTCGGATGCCAACCCTACACAGTTACAGAGTGAACACACACTAAGCTACACAGTTGGAAAAAAATAATTTAATCCCTATCTTGACTCGGTGTGGTTCTACATCAATATCCTCATTAAGATGCCTTAAACTAGGCCTAAGAATGCCTAGAATGGAATGAGGATGCAAAGATGCACTTTAAAAACATTTTCAGAATTTTCAGAAAACAGAAGTCCCGCTCGAGCGTGGGTTTCCCCGCTCGAGCGGACATGCAAACAAAAGTCTCCGCTCGAACGGACTGCAAAAGTACTGGATGTGTGAAAATCATGCTCGATGGGCACTCGACACCCGCTTGAGCGTGTGACACAAGTCCTCGCTCGAACGTGAAAACCCCACTCGAGCGGACTGTAAACACAACAAAAGTGCTGGATACACGAATTTCCCGCTCGAGCGCCACTTACCCCGCTCGAGCGGGAGTCCAAAATCTGGAATTTCCAAATTTGGACCTCAAGCTCAAAATCAAGTTTCAATATACCAAATTCGATCCTTTTGGGCTAATTTTCTAGAAAACACTTTAAAACTCATAATATAACATGATTCAAAGCTCAATTTGTAAAATCAAAGCCCAAAGGTGAGTCAATTAAACCCAATTTCAAACAAAAGTTTATGAACGAAATAAGAACTTTACATGCATGTGTTCAATAAATTCAAGGCTTCAAATACATGCTCAAATGAGCTCATTACCTCAAAAATAAGATGAATTCATGAACTATTCTTAAGATATGGGCATGCATGTGAGGAATTTATGAACTACAACCTCAAAACCTCACAATATGTACATGCATGCATGAATTACAACTTAATTCAACAATCTTAACCAATTCTAGACTTTGAATCACTAATGTCACCATGGACCATGCTAGAACAACTCAAATACACAAATGAGAGGATGAATCTCCTACCTCAAGTCTTGAATGCAAGATAAGGGAGCTCAATTAAGCAAATTACTCTTAAATTCCTATAATTTCCAAGCAAAACCTTCAAGTTGAACCCAATTTCTCCCACTCTCTCAGTTAAGTCGATTTTGGTCTCTCACAAATGAACAAGGATGATATATAACATAGATAAGTCAAGACTAAACAATTGTTTAGCAAAGCCCACTAATGGCAAAATGGCAATTAAGTCCAACTCTTGTAATTTAGCTTTATTAAATCTAATTTAATCATACCAAATCACATTTTAATTAAATATGCCATAAAATCACATAAATCTTAATTAGCACAAAATATCAATCAATTTCAGATTCGGCCGCTGATAAGGCCTTCAATTTGCAGTTTAAAGCATAAAACATGAACAGATAATTTAACAGTCAATAGATAGGATTGCATTCAAACTAGCACAATCAATCAATCAGTTTAGTAATTCAGTCAATTAGTCAGTTAACATGCTTAATCATGGATTAGCACTAATCAATGGTGAGGGTTGTCACAGTCGTGCATGTAAGCAGATGCGCAGAAATATGTTAGAAAATGCGAAAAATGCCAAAGATTTGCTCACCAAATTCACCAGCCGGCCAGAGGACTTCTCCCCTTCACAAGTCCTTGGCCTTTCGCAATGTGGGGGCTGGACATAGTCGGACCACTCCCAACAACGTCGGGCAACCGGAAGTTCTTTATTGCGGTGACAGATTACTTCACCAAATGGGTAGAAACCGAGCCTTAGCGACTATCAAAGAAAAGGATGTCAAGAGGTTTGTTTGGTAGAGCGTGATTACACAGTTTGGCATTCCCAAGGCTTTGATTTCTGACAACGGCACCCAATTTGATGGAGGATTGTTCAGAGGATTTTGTGAGAAATTGAAGATAGAATTCTACAATTCCACCCCGGCCTACCCGTAGTCCAACAGCCAAGCTGAAGCATCGAACAAGACCATTCTAGATGGATTGAAGAAAAGGCTGGAGAAAGCCAAAGGCAAGTGGACCGAGGAACTTCCTAGTGTCCTCTGGACATATCGGACATCTCCAAGACACTCGACCGGGGAAACTCCTTTTGAATCTGCATATGGCATGGAGGTAATTATACCATTAGAGATCGACATGCCCACCATCTGCAGCAAAAATTTTGAGCCCGAACTGAACTCTGGCGCCATTGCCTTGGAATTGGACCTAGCTGACGAACGCCGAGAAATGGCGTTAATCCACGTGGCCGCATATCAACAAGAATTGTCTAAAAAGTACAAAAAAAACAATACACCCCTGTAACAACCCCGATTCATAATTAATTAGTAATCCGTGATTACGGACGTTAATCATGTGATTAAAATAATTATATGTTAATTGTGTATTTTTGCATGCTATTTGATTTTCTATATGTTCATCATAGTAATATCTGTTGTGAAATCCGTTTTGATATGAAAATTGAAAGCCTTATCAACATCCGGAACCGGAACTGGTTACATGAATATGTTTTTTAGAATTTTTAGAATGTTATGGCAAATTTTATTAAAAATTGATTCAATCTGATTAATTAAGTTACGTTTGGCAAGCTTTATGTTTTAATTAATGTATTATGGCATCTATAGACCGCCTGAAACTCGCTCCGTGCGCCCCCTTCTTGGAGAGGGCGCGAAGTTGTGTTCTAGCTACTACAGTTCGGACTCCTGTCACGGTTCTGTATCTAGTCTCACAAAGTGCAATGTAAGACTGATAAATCACCAAAGAGTCTAAATCCGACAAATCGTTTTGGAAAATCGATTTTAATCAAGATATGCCAAATATGGACTGCTTTGCCAGATTACAGAGTCGCCACCTAAATATTTTGTTTTTGGGAAATTTAGGAAACCCTGACTCGTGCCTAAGGCCACGTGTCTGTTATCACCAAAGTTGCCTCGACTCGGGAACTTGGGTACGAGAGGGAAAGGTCATGAAATGAGCACCCCTGCTCGCCCAATCAAAGGATCGGCCTCTACTAAACATGATATGTCATTTTTGAAAACACATGCGTTCTTATTCCGGTTATTAGCTAGCTTACTATGTGATGCGCACAGCATACAAGTATAGGCTAAATCACTTAACTTGGAACAAAACATCGCATGTTTGTTTTTTTTAAAATGGTTTGAAAGTGCTACTTGGAAGTAGGCTAAGGCGCGGATTTGCCACCCTCAAGTGGGCTCAGAAAATAACATGATTTTGCCACTCCGCAGAGTGGGCTTAAAATGCACATTTTGATGAATTGTTCCAATTCAAGCAATGAAGTCTTCATCCACAGGCATTCATGCAGTTATAGCAGTTAAGCAATTAGCCTTATGGCAAGCATGCTATCATGGCAGTCACTTACACACATGCAAGGATGCTAAAGCATAAACACTTACAGTGTACTCCAAGCCAAAAAAGAAGCTAATTAGAAATCATGCATGATCCTAACTGTACAAGATGCCTAATGCAATGCATGCAAAAATGCAATTAAAATAGGCTCGGTTATCTAAGATGGCATATGAATGCTACACTTTGATACATGTATTCAAATAGGAATTGAAATACAATGTAGCTTGAATGATGCGCCGGGCCCGGTGCATGCAATACGAATGAATGATGCATGCGTGCAAAGCATAAGTATGCTAATTAAAACATACCCTAAAACTAACCACCAAAAGCTGGTAAATAAAAGGGAGAAAGACGTAGGGTTGAAAGACATTCACACACTCACGCATACTTATTAGAACATTGTGCCCTCTCGACGGAGGGTTCGAATGAATTAGCTAAGCTAGCTACGCTAATTAAGCTAACTATTTCAAATTACTCCATAGATCTATTAGCTAAGCACTTTAACTAATTAAGTACAGAACCAATGAATTAACTAGCTAAGCAAAGCAGTTAAAAGGCCTCGAGGGTGAGGAATGCATGCATGCTCGGTTGCGTCCTCCTAGAAATCCACCGCCTTGCCTCAAGATGCCTCTTTTTGCACACTTCTGTACTTCTGAAAATTATGCCAACTTCTAGAATGCTTCTGACCCACTTTAAGAACATGCTGAGGGATGGTCGGCCAAGAGGGATGGCCATCGGCCACTTTTGATAGCCGATCGGCAGCCTTGGTGGCCGGTCGGCAAATTTGATAGCCGGTCGGCCACTGCTTCCTGCAATTTCTCCTTTTTTTGAAACAGAGCACAAACAGAGGCATGGCAGTGTATTTGCAAGGAAATGTGTCTGCAACTACACTGCTTATCATATCTCAAGCTCAAAGGAGTGTAATACTCGGCTCTCAAGCCACCAATCACGCATCTCAGTGCATGATGGCCAAAGAGTCAAGCTTGCACAATGTTGATGAACACACAAGTAACACACAAGACTCGAAAGGCCTCCACCCTATCATGCACAATCAAGGGGGACGGCGACTAAGAAATGAGACACGTTTCATCACTTCAAGTATGAAACGTCCCTCGTTTCTCGTGTTTGGATTAACGTCCGATTCAAACACATGCAATGCATCACACATACAAATAACATGCTATCTATCAATGCTAGAGTGGCACTCATGAGGTTTCATCATATAAGCAATGCATGGATGGCATGTTTGGAGGCTAAAGCATCAAAGCAAGTAAAGAGCATCATACAAGAGGCATGCAATACAATGCTCAATGGACTTAAACCAACCCCAAACAGACCTCATGCATGCCCAAACAATGGCCAAAATGTGCTGAAACTTAAACACAAGAAGCAAGAAAAGCATGCTCAACTCATGGCTCGCAAGCAAAGCACAAAGCTCAACCCTCAAACGCATTGAAAGAGTGATAAACATGAGAGTATAACAAGGCTATATGCTTTGAAATTATGTGTTAAATGATGCAATATCACTCAAACAACAGTATAGCATGCAAGTGGCCCTAAAGCACAAGGCTAGTAAAGAGCAATACACAATGAGCATGCAATACTAAGCTTAAACAACTAAACCAGCTCTGGACAGAGCTTAACCATGCCAAAACAAAGGCCAAAACATGCTGAAAAGGGAGCCCAAAAGCTTATACAAGCATGTATACACATTGGCTCACAAACAAGGCATGAAGACACAACTCTCAAACACATTGAAGGAGTGGGAAATGTGAGAGTGTGGCAATGAAATATGCTCTGAAATTGTGTGAGAAATGAGGCTATACCATGCAAACATCACATTCCAAGCATGCTAGGGACCTCAAACACAAAGCTAGTGAAGTCAACTATGCCATAGCTATACAAAGCAAGCCATATATGACCAAGACCACTTAAAATAGACCTCAAGCATGTTAAATCAGTGGCAAAAATGTGCTAGAGCAAAGCTAACACATGCTAGAATAATGAACTAAAGCATGAAGCATGTTAGGCCAACAAGCATGATTGCACTACAAGTACCAAAAGCAAGCAACCAATGACCAAACCAATCCAAAACAGAGTTATGGCAGGTTTAAAAAAGTCACAAAAACATGCTTGGACTCAGCTTAAAAGAAGTAGAAAAGCATGCTCAAGTACAAGGCCAACAAGGCATGGAAGCAAGACAAGAGGAGAGGGGACCACCCCCTCTCATTTTGGACCTCAAAAACACCTTTCCACCACTAAAATTCCTCTGAGTTTCAGTGGTAGAAAAGCCATGCAAAGGCTAAAACAAGAGCCTCAAAGGATGGCTCAAAAGCCTAACAAATAAGGCAAACAAGGGGGTGAAACACCCCCAACTCCCACAGGGCCTCAAACAGCCATCTTTAACACTTAAAAATAGAACTTTTTGTAGTTGAAAGCAAGGCCTAAAACAGTATGCAAAGGGGGCCAAACACTTGATCAAAATAAAGCTTAAAGAGGGAAAACACTCACCCTTGAAGCACAACTTTAAGACAGCAAGTTCTCTGAGTTAAAACCAGCTTGAGTCCAAATAATACCCTCCAGTACCTCAGCAACAAGGTAATGGTGTTTTACTAGGTGCTTTAGTGCAAAAGTGTGAAGTAAATTCACTTTAAGGCACAAACTAGTACAAATATAGAGAGAGAGGGAGAAATATAGAGAGAGAGAGGGATATTTTTACCCTAATCCAAAAACCTCAACCTCTGAAAGGGGAGAGGAGCCTCCTCTTATATAGAATCACAAGTCTCAAGCTTGTTGGACAAGCTAGAAGCTTGTTACAATCCCTCCATACACGTGTATGGAGAATGCCTTCTGTGCCCAACAGCTAGCACAACTAGCACCAAAATATCTGCAAAAGCAAAGAAAAAGACCTTAGCCAAAAAATATGGCCGAACGGCCATTAAAGGGGCCAACTGACCATCAGTGAGACCGACCGGCCAACACTTATGGCCGATGGAAAGAGGGCACGGCCGATGGGCACGAGGCCTGGCTAATGGGTTGTAGGGTTGGCCAGCAGGCCACCCCTTTCCTTAGAAACAAAGCCACAAGCTCTTGGTCCACAACCAAGCACAAAACAGACAAGTTGAGAGGCTTCAAGGCAAGGCGCTGCGGACGCGCCCCGAACGCCCCGGGAGAATCCCGTTTCGCTCATTTGGGCTTACCACAGTTCGGACTCAAATGTCACGATTCTGAATCTGATCTCACAATGTGCGATGTGAGACCGATAAATCACCAAAGAGTCCAAATCCGACAAATCATTTTGGAGAACTGATTTTTATAAAGAAGTACCAAACATGGACTGCTTTGCCAGATACAGAGTCACCACCTAAATATTTTATTTTAGGGGGATTTAGGAAACCCTAACTCGTGCCTAAGGCCACATGTCCGTTATCACCAAAGTTGCCTCAGCTCGGGAACTTGGGTACGAGAGGGGAAGGTCATGCAATGAGCACCCCCACTTGCCCGATCAAAGATCAGCCTTTATTAACATGATATCTTGTTTTTGAAAACACATGTGCTCTTATTCCGGTTATTAACCTAGAATTACTATGTGATGCGCACAGCATACAAGTATAGACTGGATCGCCTAAGTTGGAACAAAACATCTCATGTTTGTTTTTAAAAGCGGTTTGCTACTCGCAAGTAGGCTAAAATGCAGATTTTACCACCCTCAAGTGGGCTTAGAAAACATGATTTTTGCCACCCCACAGAATGGGCTTAAAACTCGCATTCAATGAATTATTCCAATTCAGGTTGTCCAACCTTCACCCACAGGCATTCAAGCAGTTATATCACATAAGCGAATAGCCTCATGGCAAGCATGCTATCATGGCAACACTTACACACATGCGGTATGCGAAAGCGTAAACGCTTACCTAGTACTCTGAGCCAAAACAATAGCTAGTTAGTAATCAAATGCATGATCCTAGTTTATGTTAAGATGGCTAATGCAACACATGCAAAAATGCAACTAGAATAGGCTCGGCCAATCTAAGAATGGCATGTGAAATGCGACAACTCGATACACGTATTCAAGTTGGAATTGAAATACTATGCAGTTAGTATGATGCGCCGAGCCCGATGCATGCAATACAGATGAATGATGCAAACATGCGAGCATAAGGATGCTAATTGAAACATGACCTAAAACTAACCATTGAAAGCAGGTAAGTAAAAGGGAGAAAGACGTGGGGTTGGAAGACATTCACACACTCACGCACACTTATTAAAAAATTTGCCCTCTCGACAGAGGGTCCGAATAAATAATACAAACCGAATAATTAATCAACTACCCTAGCTAATTAAATATTACAAAACCCTTAACTAATTTAAACAAATTAACTAAGCTAGCAATTAAATAAGCATGTAAATTATATGATGTAGGCTACCTCAGCTCTGCTTTGAATGACAAAGGATGCATGCATGCTCGAGTCGCCTTGTTCGGAAATCCCTCGCGACGCCCCGATTTGCCTCTGTTTGCAATTGATCTCAGAAACTTGCACCAAGCTCCAGAGAGATGAAACTCCACTTTGGGATCTGTAGGGATGCTGCCGACCAGATATTGGCCTTGGAGACCACCTGCCGACCACTTTTTGTGGTGAAAACCAGAAAAAAGTGGTCGGCCAGCCACTTTATCTAGTCGGCCGACCAGTTTTTGCTGCTGGTTTCTGGTTTTCTGCAACAGAGGGCAAGAAGGGGGCATGGCAAAGTATTTGTAACACATGTATGCGCGACCACCCTCCCTATCATTACATAAGCTCAAGGGAGTGTAGGTCTCGACCCTCGGGCCACCAATCACGCATCTCGATACATGATGGCCGAGGGGCCGAATTGCGCAACTCAATATGGAATGAATGCACATACAAACACCTAAAGCCTAGAACTCCGTCATGTATAGTCAAGAGTGTCGGCGACCGGGAATCGAGGTACGTTTCATCACTTCAAATATGAAACTGCCTCGTTTCCCGTGTTTGGACTAACGCCTATTCCAAACACAATGCAACAAACATGGCATGCACAATGCGACTCAATCATGCAACTTAATGCAACACAACTTGGACATGCAAGCATGCAAACTAGCATACACGATGCTATGAACTATATGGCATACACAACGCTCATGACACTAACATACACAATGCACGTGGTAACCAACATACATAATGCAATGAAAATGGCATGCACAAGTGCAATGATCAATCATGTAACCAAATGGCATGCTCAATGCTACGAACTACATGACATACTCAATGCATAATGGACTTAAACCAAGATGGATAGGCCTCATCCATGTCCAAATCAGTGGCCAATGGTGATGAAACCAAGGCAATAAAACACATACAAGCATGCACAATGCAAAGGCCCAAGCCGAAGGCACAAAACACAACTTTCCAAAAGCATTGAAAGGATGCAACATGGAGTACAATGGCATATGTTCCAGCACTGAAATGGCATGCAAGATGACTTAGAATCATGCAAAACAACTCATGTAATGCATGTTCAAAGGCTCAAGCATCAAAAGCTAGTGAAGCATATTACACTAGAGGCATGCAAGGCGAGCATCATTTGACCAAGGGGCCTCAAAACAGAGCTAAGAAAGCCCAAAATATGAACAAAATCATGTTGGAGCATGGCCAAAATATACTAGAATGGTGAGCCAAAACATCATGCATTCAAAGCTAGTGAACAAGATTTACACTACAAGCATATGAAGCATGCAGGAGGCTATTAAACCAGCCATAAACAGAGCCATGACATGCCAAATGATGACCAAAAACCCACTGAAATGAAGCTAATACATGCTAGATTGGCATGCTACTTTGATGAGCCACAAATGGGATTACACTACACATATGAGAAGCATGCCAAGGGTGACCAAACCAACCATGGACAGAGTCTAGGAAGGCCCTAAAAGTCACTAAAAAGTGCCTAAACCAAGCCTTGAAAGTATGAAGATGTATGCTCCTTTGATGGGCCAAAAATGCAAGCAAACAAAACAAGAAGAAAGGGGATCACCCCCCTCTGATTTGATGCCTCAAAACCACATGCCTACCGCTAAAAATCCACTGGATTTCAATGGCTAAAAGGCTGAGTAAAGACCAACCCAAAGGCCTTAAGGCATGGCACAAAACAAGACTAAACAAGGCATGCAAGAGGGTAGAAGACCCTCAACACCCAAGAAGCCTTAAACAAACATCATAAGCACCTTAAAAAAGACTTTTTTCATTTGGAAGCTAATCCCAAATAAGCATGCAAATGGGACCAAGAGAGCAACCAAAACAAAGCTTAAAAGGGAGAAAAGAGGTTACCCTTGAAGTACTGCAACAACAGTTTCTTTCTCAACCAAAAACCAGCCTTTTAACCCCCAAATATGTCCTCCAAGAACCTCAGCTCAATGATGGGGGTGTGTGGTTAAGAGGTGTGGTGCAAAAGTGAGGAACAACACACTTTTTAGACCCCAAATATAGAGATATAGAGGGAGATATATGCTTGTGCCTTAGGAAATTTTCTGAACCTCTGCCATGGAGAGGGAGAGCCTCTCTTATAGAGGAACAAAGTTAAAGCTTCCTCAAGAAGCTAAAACTTGGATGCAATCCCTCCATACACGTGTATGGAGGATACAGTCTGTGCCCTCCAGCTGGCACAACTGGCATCCATTCAGTCTGACAAAACAGAAAGAAAGCTGCCGACCAGAAAAGGTGGTTGGCCTGCTACTTTTAGTGGTCGGCCGACCACCCAAAGTGGTCTCCCAGGAAAAAAGTGGTCGGTAGGGGGAATTGGTGGTCTCCACACTGAAAGCAAGCCAATGGTGGGGTGGGAAACCAGAAAATGTGGCCCAAAGACCAAGAAAATCAGTTTCCCGACCAGAAAACTGGCTGGCAGGGAGAAAAGTGGTCTCCAAGGATAAAAGCTGGTCTCCCACCCTTGTACCACTTCCCAAACAAGGAAAGTATGGTTTATACCCAAGACAAACCAAAACGGATGCAAGACGAGGGTTCGGGAGGCAAGACGCGCGGCCAGGAGCCCTGAAAACCAGCTGCCGAGCATCAAAAGTGGCGTACGACCACAAAAGTGGTCTCCCTGACCACAGTGTCCCTCTAGACAGAGGAAACGAGGTGTGTTCCAAAAACCATGCCAAACGGAGAATGTTAAGTGGTCCCGAGCTGAGGCGCACGGCCGACAGCTCCGAAAATCGGAAACTAGTCTCCAAATGGGAACAGCAGCCTATGACCACGAAAAGTAGCCTACGACCACTGAGAGATGGCCTACAAGACCTCTCCCTCCCTCCGGGAAGAGAAAACAAGACTTAGTCCGCGGATCGAGTCAAAGTACAAATGGTCTTGAGGTCCAGAGACAAGGCTCTCAGCCAAGAACTCCGAAACCTCGAAACAAGCACAACATGCGCAATCACCAAATGCTCAATCGATGACGTCTGAGTCTTAAGGTCGGTCAAAAATGGGGTGTCTACAGGCGCACAGCAGAGACCTTCAGGAACTCAAAACGAACACGAGCATGGATGATCATCGAGTGTTCAAACGATAACGTCCAAGTCTTGAGGACGGTCAAAAATGGGGTGTCTACAGCATCATAATTATATATATGAGCCCTTAAGCTCATTTGAGCTCATCTTTGCCCATTATTGAGTGCAAAAAAAACCTAAGATTGTATTCTAGAGAGAGAGTGAGTTCACTTTTAGAGAGAGAAAGTGTGGGAATTAAAGAGAAATTGATGGCTTTGGCTTGAATTCTTCAAGATTGTGCAAGTATCTAGCTAATTTAAGACTTTAGGTAAGATTGCAACCTCTAGGTTGTGCATCTCAGTCATTTAGCATGAGATTTCTTCAATATTATGAATTTAAATGCATAAAATAAGCTTAGAATGAAGGAAATGTTGCTAAGTCATACATGCATGTATGGATTTGTCAAGAACTCTCATGTTTGAGCATCTAAATTATTATGGTAAGTTAATTGGTACAGGCATGTTAGAATCATCATGTTTTGAACCTTGATTTCATGTTTTGAAAAGGAATTTCTTACATGCATGGAGCTTATGAGCTCAATTTGCTAGTTTCATAAGTTTTGAAGAAAAGAGCTTGAAAGATTTTACATGTATGTTTTGCTTCTTAAGTTTCAAGATGAATTATGAGCTATTGGCAAACTCTTGGGCCATGATTTTATGAAATAATCCTTAATTCCTTATATTTTCCAAGTTCACTATGTTATCTCAAGTTTTGGGGCCCAAGAGATGTGTTTTAGAGAGTTGCATTCGAGGTTTGCAATTTGGAGGCAAATCTAGAAAACCCAGAATTTCGCCTCGACGCTCGAGCGAAGGATTCCACGCTCAAGCGACCGCTTTCATTTTCACACTTCCGCTTGAACGACAAAAGGTTGGCTTGAGCATAAATTGCATGCTCTCAGAAGTTTGCATGTTTGGAAGCACGCTTGAGCAACAAGACTTGTGCTCGAGCGAGGACCTGTGTCTCACGCTCGAGCGAGCGTCGAGCGACCATCGAGCGGAAATTACACGCAACCAGAACTTTTTCACATTTTGCAGACCGCTCGAGCGAAGGAGTGTGTGCTCGACCGACCACTCACATTCTATATGCTCGCTCGAGCGAGAGTCCTGTTTTTAGCAAGTTTTGAAAAATATTTTCAAGTATATTTTTGCATCCTTTTTCCATCCTAGGCATTCCTAGGCCATGATTAAGACATCATAATGAGGATAACGAAGTAGAAATACACTAAGAAAGGAATGAACTAGGTTAAGAGAATACAAGTGTGTATTTTGAGTAATGTGATAAGGAAGAACAAGAATCAATGTAAAGGAAGCTAAGTCGTGATGGCCATATGAATGTGTAATGATATGATATGTTTGTGTTATGTACTTTTGTGTTTGTAGGTCTGTAGACACCCCATTTTTGAGCGATCGGTGATTGTGCATGCTGTAATCGTTCTGAGGTCACGGAGTCTCGGCTGAGAGCCTTGCCTCCGGCCTTCGGGACTCTTCTGTGCTTTGCCTCGGTTTGCGAATCAAGTTCTGTTTTCTCTTCCCGAAGGGAGGGAGAGGTCTCATAGACCATCTCTCAGTGGCCGTAGGCTATGTTTCGTGGTCGTAGGCCATTGTTCCCGTTTGGAGACCAGTTTTCGATTTTCAAAGCCGTCGGCCGTGCTCCTCAGTTCGGGACCGCTTAACTTTCTCTGTTTGCTCCGGTTTTTGGCACACACCTTGTTTCCTCTATCTAGAGGGACGCTGTGGCCCGGGAGGCCACCTTTGTGGTCGCACGCCATTTTCGATGCTTAACAGTCAATTTTTAAGGCACCCGGCTGCGCGTTTTGACCCCCGAACCCTCGTTTTGCATCCGTCTTGGTTCATTTTTGGTATGGACCTTGTTTTCATTGTTTGGAAGGTGGTACAAGGGTGGGAGACCACCTTTTCTCCTTGGAGACCACTTTTCTCCCGCCGGCCGATTTCCTTGACAGGCAACCGGTCTCCCTCACTTTTGGGCCACAATTGCTGGTCTCCCACCACACCACTAGCTTGCATTCAATTGGAGACCACCAATTGGGATAGCCGACCACCATTCATCAACTTGACCCTTTTGAACTGGTCGGCCGACTAGGCTAGGTGGTTGGCCGACCACTTGAACTGATCGACCTACTTTTCCCTTTTCTGTCTTTGTGAGTGTGTGCCAGTTGTGCCAGCTGGAGGGCACAGACTGCATCCTCCATACACGTGTATGGAGGATTGGCAACCTTGTTTTGGCTTCTTAAAGAAGCTTGGCCCTTTGCTCTAAGCTTCTAAGAGAAGCTTGACCTTTTCTTAGCTTCTTGAGGAAGCTTGACCCCTTTGCTCTAGCTTCCTCAAGAAGCTTGACCCTTTTTGCTTTAGCTTCCTTAAGAAGCTTGGCCCTTTGCTCCAACTTTCAAAAGAAGCTTGGACCTTTGTTCTCCTATAAGAGAAGCTCTCTCCCTCATTAGCAAAGGTTCAGATTTTTTGGCTAAGTTATACATACACCTCTCCATATATCTCTCTATTTCAAGCTCCAAAGCTCCATTATTCTTGACCATCACACACCACCTCCTATCCTAACACCTCCACCATCACTCTAAGCACCTTAGAGCTGGTTTTCAGAGGTTGAAGGTTTGCCATTTTGGTCTAGAAGCTGCTGGAGGTCTTCTCTACAAGGGTAACATTCTATTTTCCTCGTTTTGACATTATTTTGCTTCATATCTTAGCCTAGTTTGCAAGTATATTTGGGCTTTGTCAAAAACTAAAAAAGTCTTATTTTGAGCTCCTCTTGAAGTTTTTTTAAGGTCGTTTTTCTGTTGGGGGTCATCTTCCCCTTTGCATGCTTGTTTTGACTTTGTTATGAGCCATGCATCTAGGCCTTTGCATTAGCCTTTGTTTGACCTCTTAGCCACTGAAATCCAGTGGATTTTTAGTGGCTAGTATGCTATTTTGAGCCCCAAAATCAGAGAGGAGTGACCCTCTCACCCCTTGTTGTGTTTACTAGCATTGTTGGCTTTACAAAGGAGCCCATTTTTTCACACTTCTTGAGCATGTTTCAGGCCATTTTTGATGAGTTTTAGGATCTACATGAACTCTGTCCAGAGTTGTTTTTGCCATATTAGGTGTCCCTCTTGCATGTGTAGAGTAACCCTCTTCATAGCCTTTCAAAGGAGCCTTTACTTGCATGCTTCCTAGCCTCATTTCAGGCCCTTTTCAGTGAGTTTTAGGGCCTTCATAACCTCTTTCAAGTGGTGGTTTTGTCATGTGGGGTGTCCATCTTGCATGTGTAGAATAACCATCTTTTTGGCCTTTCAAAGGAGCATGTCATTCTTGCATGCATTGACCATGTTTCAGTGGGTTTTTGGGCTTTATTTGGCATTTCATACCTCTGAATTTTTCTGGTTTAGTGGTCTCTTGAATGCATTGTATACTTATAGTGTAAACCCTCTTCACTAGCTTGTATTACATGTTGTTTTGGCCCTTGATTCTAGCACTTTTTGGCCATGCCTTAAGCTGATCTTGTGCATATTTTGGACTGCCTTAGCTCTATTTTTGGGTCTCATGATCGAATGATGCTTGTTTTGCATGCTTGTAGTACAATATCCATGCTTAGCTTTGAGTTTCGAGGTCTATTACATGCATATACTGAGGTATTTTCATGTTTTGGGGCCATTGTACATCATATTTTAGAGCTTACATGTATGCCATATTCCCATGATTTTCACTCTTTAAATGCATTTGGGAGTTATGCTTGAATGCCTCATTCACCGGCCATTGCATGAGCTTCATTTGAATGTATTCCGAGCCACCATCCCAACACATTTTGCCATTGATTTTGGTCTGCATAGAGATTGTTTGGGGTTGGTTTCATCATTGGAGCATTGTTTTGCATACCTATAGTGTAATCCGTTCCACTAGTTTCGGTATGCGGGTCATCTAGCATGCATCGGGTGAGGTGTTTACATGTTTTGGGACCATCTTGTATGCTATTTCAGAGCTAGAATTTGTGTCATTGTATGCCATGTGTCATCCCTTGCCATGCTTTGGTAGAGTGGCATTCGATGCCTTAGGTTCGATCCCTTACATTGGGCATGTTTGCATGAGCGTTCTTGTCTAATTTCAATTGTGTTTGGCCACTGATTTGAGTGTGGCCGAGGTCCACTCATATTGGTTTAAGTCCACCTTGCATTGTTTATGCCATTTGGTTCATGTTGTTGCATGTTTGACCATCGCATTGTGTATGCTTTGATTATGCCTTTGTGTATGTCCATCTTCGTATGTGTGCATTTGTATGCCATATAGGTCATGTGCATTGTGTATGCCATTTTAGTCTATAGCATTGTGTATGATAGGTTGCATGTGTGCATATCATTCCTCGCATGCCAGTATGATTAGGTTGCATGTTAGTCGCATTTAGGTTGCATGTTAGTCGCATTGTGTATACCATCTCATTGCATTGTGTTTGGAGTAGGGTTAGTCCAAACACGGGAAACGAGGGGCGTTTCGTACTCAAAGTGACGAAACGTGTCTCAATTTCCGGTCGCCGACACTCTTGACTATCCATGATAGAGTTGTTGGCTTTAGATGCTTATTTGTGCATTCATGTCACATCAAGTCGTGCAATCCGACTCCTCGGCCATCATGCATCGGGATGCGTGATTGGTGGTTTGAGGATCGAGGGTTACACTCCCTAGAGCCTATGCTATGACAGGGAGAGTGGTCGAGCACACATTTGTTGAAAATACCTTGCCATGCTTTCCTATTGTTTTGTGTTGCAGAAAACCAGAATCCAGGGGCAGAATGTGGTCGGCCGACCAGGTTTTCTGGCAGACCGACCACCCTTTTTGGTCTCCACCACAAAGGGGTGGTCGACAGTGGTCTCCCATGTCATTGGCTGGTCGACAGTCCTCCCACAACTTCCCAGAGTGGAGTTTCAGCCTCTTGGAGCTTCGCGTAAGTTTCTGAAATAAATTGCACACAAAGGCGAGATAAAGCATCGCGATGGATTTCTCAACAAGGCGACTCGAGCATGCATGCATCCATTGTCATCCAAAACAGAGCCGAGGCAGTCACATTCATTTAGTTTACATGCTTATTTAGCTAGTTTGTTAATTAGTTAATGTCGTGTAATAATTAGCTATAGTTCATTATTCATTCGGTTGTGTATTATTTATTCGGACCCTCCGAGGAGGGCAATGTTGTAATAAGTGTGCGTGTGTGTGTTGTATGTCTTCCAACCCCACGTCTTTCTTCCTTTTATTTACCTGCTTATGATGGTTAGTTTAGGGCATGTTTCAATTAGCATAATTATGCTCGCATGTTTGCATCATTCATCTGTATTGCACGCATCGGGCTCGGCTTATCATACTAACTGCATTGTATTTCAATTCCAAGTTGAATACATGTTATCTGTTGCATTTCATATGCCATGTTTAGAATAGTCGAGCCCATCCTAGTTGCATTTTTGCATGTGTTGCATTAGCCATCTTAATATGAACTAGGATCATGCATTGATTACTAACTAGTTTCTGTTTTGGCTTGGAGTACTCGGTAAGTATTTATGCTTTAGTATCCTTGCATGTGTGTGAGTGACTGCCATGATAGCATGCTTACCATGAGGCTATGTGCTTATGTGATATACCTGCCTGAATGCTTGTGGGTGAAGGTTGGGTTGCTTGAGTTGGAATAATTCGTCGAAACCTGTGTTTTAGCCTACTTGCGAGTAGCAAACTTCAATCCATTTTCGAAACAAGCGGATATGCGATGCTTTGTTCCAACTTAGGCAATCCAATCTATACTTGTTTTGCTGTGCACATCACATAGTAATTCTAGGCTAATAAATCGAAATAAAAGCACATGTGTTTTCAAAAACTTGATATCATGGTTAGTAGAGGCCGATCTTTGATCGGGCGAGCGGGGGTGCTCACGAAGTGACCTTCCCCAATCGTACCCAAGTTCCTGAGCCGAGGCAACTTTGGTGATGACGGACACGTGGCCTTAGGCACGAGTCAGGGTTTCCTAAATTTCCCCAAAATAAAATATTTAGGTGGCGACTCTGTATCTGGCAAAGCAGTCCATGTTTGGCACTTCTTTTTAAAAATCAGTTTTTCAAAACGATTTGTTGGATTTGGACTCTTTGATGATTCATCGGTCTTGCATTGCACTCTGCGAGATTAGATACAGAACCGTGACAATTGAGTCCGAGTTGTAATAAGCCCAATGAACAAAACGGGATTCCCTCCCAGGACGTTCGGGGACGTCTACAAGGTCAACGTCCGAAGATTGATTGACCGTTTACGGGAGCCCACTATGGGTAACGTTATTGTAAAGATATGTTCACATGAATTATGTTCTAAATGTAATTTGATAAGTAATGATTTCTGAAATGATATTTGTTTACGTGAACGAATGTCTTATGTTGAAATCTATTATGGCATCCATAGATAGTCCCAAGTCATGGGAGACGGCATGTTAATGCGGGTCCATGACATATATGTGATTACGAGATCTCGTTAGCCACTTCATTGTAGTGATATGTGTTTAATCGGTATCCAGAACCGATTACTCTAGTCGGAAGACGATATGTGATGTGTTCTATGGAATGTATCATTATTATGTTTGGATATAAGGATGATTATGTTATGATCTGTTTTATGATTATGAAATGTTTGGAATTCGTTCACTAACCTCTTTACATTGATGTTATTCACTGGGCTTTAGCTCACTGTGTGTATATATATATATGTATAGGTGAGCGTTTTAGAGATCAGGCCTGAAAACTTTTGTCTAGATCTATGTCTTGTTGTCAGCCAACCATTGTGCCTCATGTGGAGGTTTCGGAAGTGTCACGTGTTATAAGATCTGGTTGTTTCTGTATATAAGACTTGTTTATTTTTGTTGGCTGTACATAAGATGCTCTAATGTGTGTGGGTATAATGTAAGAATGACTTTTGGATATATATATAAAGTTTTAAAATCTCTGTTTCATATAAGTCAGCACAGCTCATTGGATAATTATATTTATGTATTTGCTTCTGCTAGCCCCCTTATTTTGTTAATCTGTTTCAGAGGCCTTCGGTAATCTTAGGATTACTGGCCAGTTACGATGCTAAACCTATAGGGGCGGGTTTGGGTCGTGACAACCCCGGACCATTTAAAGTAGGGGACTGGGTTTTAAGGAAGGTGATGGGCAACACACTGGTGCTGGGCGAAGGAAAGCTAGGGGCAAACTGGGAAGGGCCTTATAGGATAATCGGCCTGGCGAGCTGGGAGGCATACCACCTAGAGGACTTGAATGGCTAAAATGTACCCCGGCCATGGAATGCGGCCAATCTCAAGTTGTACTATTTTTAATCTTTGTCTTTTGTATGCAATTTTTTGTAAAGGGACAAGTTTCCCCTCTATTTTACCAATGTAATACTCCATTTGTCAATGTAATAGAAATGAATTATTTTTGCATAGGAAGTATATTGTGCTTGCCGTAATATAGTGAATGAGGGGCAACCTCCTCTAAAGCCATGATGTTTTACCCCGGCTAAAGGAGTTGATGATTTGTTCAACTCTATGGCTATAGCCATGATGTTTTAGCCCGACTAAAAGAGTTGATGATTTGTTCAACTCTATGGCTTTAGCCGAGATGTTTTAACCCGGCTACAGGAGTTGATGATTTGTTTAACTCTATGGCTTTAGCTGAGATGTTTTACCCCGGCTAAAATAGTTGATGATTTGTTCAACTCTATGGCTTTAGCCGAGATGTTTTACCCTGGCTAAAGGAGTTGATGATTTGTTCAACTCTATGGCTTTAGCCGATATGTTTTACCCCGGCTAAAGGAGTTTATGATTTGTTTAACTCTATGGCTTTAGCAGGGTTGTTTTACCCCGGCTAAAAGAGTTGATGATTTGTTCAACTCCATGGCTTTAGCCAAGATGTTTTACCCTAGCTAAAGAAGTTGATGATTTGTTCAACTCTATGGCTTTAGCCGAGATGTTTTACCCTGGCTAAAAGAGTTGATGATTTGTTCGACTCTATGGCTTTAGCCGAGATGTTTTACCCTGGCTAAAGGAGTTGATGATTTGTTCGACTCTGTGGCTTTAGCCGAGATGTTTTACCCCGACTAAAAGAGTTGATGATTTGTTCAACTCTATGGCTTTAGTCGAGATGTTTTACCCCGGCTAAACGTTTAATGATTTGATCAGCTCTATGGCTTTAGCCGAGATGTTTTACCCCAGCTAAAGGAGTTGATAATTTGTTCAACTCTATGGCTTTAGCCTAGATGCTTTCCCCGGCCAATTGAGTTGACAATTTGTTCAACTCTACTATTTTCGCCGAAATGTTTTATCTCAGTGAGAGGAGTTGGCGATTTGCTCAACTCTAGTACTTTTGCCGAGATGTTTTATCCCGACTAGAAGAGTTAATTAGCGTCAACAAAGTGCCAAAATGATCTTGTTTCAGTCTTTCAAGACCGAGATAATTTTCCCGGTTTAATGAGTCTGCAACACGCTGGGCATGAGTAGCGCGGTGAAGATGAACAACAGCAAAAATTACAAGAATATAAATGAAATGCAAACTTTTCATTAATTGAGCAATTTGGTACATAAGGTAGGGCTTGAAGCCCGGTTACAAAAATTCAAATAAAAAAAAGAAGACAAGACTAAACTAATGGGGAGAGGTCGGCATAATCGTCCCCGGTCACTTCTGTCGTGGCTTTTAGGTCCACAACTGCAGCCTTTTCCTTCTCACCAGGCTCCTACTGGCCACCCTCATCCTCGGCCTCTTCTTGCAAGGAGTTGAAAACTTCGTTGGCATAAGGAATCAGATAGACCGGCAAGAAGGCAGGTAGAGGAGAAGCAAACACCTCGGTCTCAGATCCCTGGCCGAGTTTTTTACAAGCAGCCTTCCAACCGACCTTGAAATAGATATCCTTGGTGGCTTGGACTTGTTTGGTGTAATTGTCTTCAGCCTCCTTGAAACCGAGATTGTTAGCCTCGTCCACGGTGGCCTGCTTCACTTGTTTTTTGGCTTCAAGTTAGGCCTTCAGTTCATCCCTCTCTTGCTCGGCCCTACCCAGCTGGCCAAGAAGTCTGGCGTTGTCGGTGTTGGTCATTTCAAGTGAAACCTTAGCCCGGTCAATCCCAAATCCTGGTGTGTTCATCACAGAAGATGATGAACAGTTGAGGGAGAAGGGGCATGAATGGTTTTTGGTGGTCGCACCCTAGGCTAACTTCATTCGAAGTTCTAAAACCTTTTGTTGTCATGCCCTCGACTTGACTATGACAGTCACAGGCCCTATTATACAATGAAAACATGTGTAACAGACGAAGAACAATAGAGGATGGAGGACTTATAGGTTAGGGCACGGACGGTGGCTCGAAACGACGGCGAAAGTGAAGAATGGACTCGCGGGGATGCTCCAATCTTAGTAGAATAAGTGGGAGCGAGAGCTCTGGTTCACAAGGTTGCTTGAGAGATGAGGATGAACAGAAGGAAGGGGCATAAAAAGAAGAATGACGGGTATAAGAAGGAAGAAAGGCGCCAAAATTTGGAATTGAAGAGATGGCGTGCGGCGGCTGGGTTGGCTTAATGGCAGTGACAAGACCATTATCAGAATTAAAGAGACAAGAAGTGACGTTGAAACATTGACCAAGCTAATTAGAGATTTTGGTCGAAGAAGGTAATCCCGGTCACGCTAATGCGGACGAGATTAAGGGGCAATTGAGAGGGGGATTCCTTAATTTCACTTTGGATCGAACTTGTTTGGGTCGAGCTGAGTGGGCCAAGCTTGTTGGGCCGAGCTAAGTCCGTGTGATCAGCGGGCACCGCGGGTTGAGGATCCCGGTCTAGTTGAGCCGGAGTGACTTTAGTCCACTAGACCGGTGGAATAGCGCACTTCAGTGAGTTAAAAAGGACTTCCGAGTTTGGGCCAACCGAGCAGGGGAGCTATCGGATTTAAAGAGCTCGGTGGGAGTACTGCACGGTGAGAAGTAATCAAGGAAACCGGTCAAGAGGAACGGTTGCTCGGTAGGTCGTGGTGCGGCGCTGATAGTAGCCCAGTCGGAAGTGTTGCGCGGTTGCACGGCATTGCGTAAAAGAGGTTCCGCAGTTCGTGCGTTAATTCGGTTGGGCGGTTTTTGTTAGGTGATGTTTAGCTATTTTAGCGCTGACACGTGGGGAAATGTGGGAGGGGAGCAGGTCCACACGTCTCGAGAGGAATGGGCGCGAAAGCACGCACAGAAATCATATAAACAAGATCGCATCACCATACGAAGAGATGGTGAATAACTGAACATTATAATCTTTCTCTCTTCTCTCTCTAAAGGTGTGCTGATTTGATCGTCGAAGGGGTTTTCCGGCAACACACCGCGGGGTAGCTTACCGCCGTTGTGTTCACAGGTTAATCGGAACAACGCAAAGCTTGGACGCGAGGAGTACGGGCGGTATCGGATATTGCTCCCTACACAGTTTATATTATATTAAATTGACGACTTTGCCTTTGAAATTGAGTAATGGTCTTTAATTTTCCTTATTTTGAACAAAGTTCAAAATTCATAGTCAAATGTGTCACAATTAAAAAGTTAGGGATCAAAGTGACACCAGTCCTAAACTATAGGACTGTTAGTGTAATTCGCCCTAAAGTTTATATGACCAAAACTATGTAAATAAACCACAAAGATATGTAGATATATATATATATATACACAATATATAAAGCACGGATGCAACGTGAACAGTAATTTCAACCAAATATGAACAGTGTTTTGTAATAGTTGAAAAGTCGATTTTGCCCTTGCGCTTTATAGCTTTGCTTCTTTGGATGCCAGGGTATTGATGGAAAAATATCTTCAAATTACTTATAGCTGTTTATCAAATCAAAGGATCCATGTACCCACTCTCTCTCTATAATCTGTCCAGATCACCCTCCCTTCTCTTCTCAAAGCTGATCTCCCTCCACAGACCCCGATATTCCAGCACCTCCTCCCTACTCTCACCGATCTCCTCCCTCCTCTCTCCTCTCACCGATCTCCTCCCTCCTTTCTCCTCTGGCGACCACGGATGACGTCTCCTCTGTGGTGCCGATTTGTTTGATTTTGTGGGTATTCATAGTGTTCACCAGCGAATCAAACGAAAATTGAGCCCAAGGATGGAAGAATACGACACAAGCTTCTATTAAGGTAAAGACATAGATGAAGAATGTTAGGTATTTCGATTTTAGGTTCATTTTGATCCAGTTAGGGTTTGTAAAGTGTTTTAATTTTCTTTGGTTCTGTTAATTAGTTGGGGTTTTGTTCTTTTTATTATTGTTTGCATGATGTTTACTATGTGTATATTTTGTGGCTTCTTGTTTTTCATTAGGGTTTCAATTTTATTATTGTTTTAATTTTCTTTGGTTCTGTGTTCTTTTTCTTTCTCATTAGTTAATTTAATTTATTTTTTTTCATTTGTATTCTGCAATTTGGCTTACAATTTGAGCTAAAAAATTAATTTTGTTGATCATATTCTGTGCTGAGGCCTTTGGGATTCTATGCTTACTATTAGGATTTTTTTTGTCTTGTTCATTTTGAGGTAGTGCACTATTTTTTGCCTCGTTTTGTTTTTTTCCCTTGAAAATGTAGACATTGATCGAGTTACGAAATTTAAGCTATTCAGTCTCAAAACTAATTAGATTTTATTGATTGGTAGATCATATGACATGTAAACAAACGATGGTGGTTCACTCTGTCTCTGGCTCTGTTTCTTTTCATCCACTTATGTTAACTGAACAATTTATTTGATTTGATGACTTTATGGGTTTCTATTTAGAGAGAGAGAGACGAGTATTACTTAAGAATTTACAAATAAAAAATGAAAAAATGTATATATATAGTGTAGATAATGTGTTATTATGTAATCATTGTAATAAATTATGTGAATATATATATATATATATATATATTCATTTGAAATTCACTTGTGTATATTGCAGGAAATAATTTTGTGTGAGCTAATTTCTTTCTTGCTTTTGCATTTTGATTTGATGCAATTCAATTATTTTGGAAAATTTGTGAATTGGCCTAATTACTTAAAAGCATTTTGGTTGGATTTTTTTTTTTTTATTATTATCAAAATTTAATTTTTCTTATCTCTGGGTTAGCTTTTTATTTTTGTGTTTGATCATGACTTATGGGTGTTTGTAATCTGGAAGATTAGGTGTTATGTAATATTAGTTAAGAACTTATTTTATTGATTTTAGTTACTCATGAATATCAATTTTTCAATGGGTGTTTGTGTTTCTTTCCCCTTTTTTCAATGGCTAATGTCTAGAGTTCCCCCTTTCTTCCCTACATCTACGTCGCTGCTTCCTCTCATCTTTTCCCCTTTTTTCTTTTCTTTTCCCCTTTGTGTTGCCCATTAATCAATATTTTTTAATATTTGTGTTTGCTACAATACATTTTTAATAAAGAAATTGTCTTTGAATGAATAAAGGAGAAATTTCTCAATGCTTGTCCAGGTCATGCTTTTCTACTTTTTAAATCTTACCGCCTAAATCAAACTTCATAAAGTTTCATTTATACCTAAACTATAGTATGTTGGTTGATGCTTAGTCAGAGTATAATGTTCCATTCTCCTCCCTTTTCTTTTGATTAACAACATTAGCCAAGAATGTATTTAAAGTAGCATCATCTACCCAAGATACTTTAGTTTGCTTACCAATCTAACACATGATCAAATTAACTGTGTAAATCATTAGCGCCAATTTCTTTTTGGTTGCAAAGCTTACAACGCCCTTTTGACATTACATTCTTTTCATTTTATTTTTTATTTTTTTATTATGGTCTACCTTTGTATTGCTTTTTTATTCCTTTGATTAAATTGAAAAATATATCATCTGTGTCAAAAGTTCAATAAACCTCAACTATTTCTTAAGATCACTTTTAAACGTTGATTTGAATGGTTAAAGGTCCAATCTTTTTTCTTCATTGCTTTTTTTTTTTTTCTTTGGGTGGGTCAATGCCTTAGGCCACTATGGAGGGTTAAATAGAAATGTGAGGAAAACTACACAGCCATTGGAGTCTTCGCCAATGGTTTGTTTCATATTTAGTGGTTTCATATTTCTTTGTGATGTGAGTTTGCAATAAATTTTATAATTTCTTCTCTTACCTTTAGTAGATTTTGTTACTTGCTTCATATTTTTTTTTTCCCATTTGTGTAGCATTTAATAAACAAATTGTAGGTGTATAACAACAATTATCTAGACATGGATATGCATTTCTTCTTTCTATGGTTATGTGTGCACAAATATGGGATTTAAGAGAGTTGTTGTAGGCTAAGATTACACTTTCTTCGTCTCTATTGCAGGGAAATAATGGATTTTGTTACAACAATATAGTCTGTCAAATACATAGGATTAACAAGATCAAGGTAAGTACCTTCCAATATTTAGCTATCATAATTTCTGAAACCACAAATTAAAGGTAATTGTTACTTGATAATTTGCGCACATAATGTTTTAGATAATTGTTATAATGATCTCAAGCATTATATGTTCATATTTCAACTTAGACAAAACAAAAACTGCATTGAATAAATTATACAACAAAAAGTGTTCCCTTTATGAAGTAGGCTACTTTTTAGTTAGAAAACAATTTGTTAATTTCAACAAACAAATGTTTGCATTTCGCATGATCAACTCTAAAACATTTGATATAATTTCACAATTGCACTTTTGTTTTCATTTTTCTTATCTATCTAGTGTACAACCAAACTTTGAGTTAAGAGAACTATGTGGGTTGTCTAGAGTTCCCCCTTTCTTCCCTACATCTACGTCGCTGCTTCCTCTCATCTTTTTCCCTTTTTTCTTTTCTTTTCCCCTTTTTTGTGTTGCCCATTAATCAATATTTTTTAATATTTGTGTTTGCTACAATACATTTTTAATAAAGAAACTGTCTTTGAATGAATAAAGGAGAAATTTCTCAATGCTTGTCCAGGTCATGCATTGTTAACACCACCACAAATTCCTTGCATTTTGAATTTTCTAATGCCATAAAAGTTTTTTATTATACTTCAAAATTGAGCAAAACCCACATAAAGACAAAAGCGTGCTAATCATAAAGACAAAAGCGTAATTGAACCCATTAATCTCCAATCATAGAATGTTACAAAAGGCTTTATTATACTTGACAATTCTTAAAAATGATAAGAGTATTGCAAAATTCATTACGAAACCAAATAGGAATCCACAATCACAATACCCAAACGAACTGAATACCACATGTCAAATTTTTAATTTAACCGCAAAAACAGCTTAGTAAAAACCCATTAATCACCAACTATGTAATGCCATAAAAGTTTTTTATTGTACTTCAAAACTGGGCAAAACCCACACAGCAATGCAAAATTCATTAGAAAGCCAATCGTGCAATTCAGGTGAAGATTCAATGTAGATCGAACTTTTGATTCACTTGTGAGATCCTAGTAGTTCGGGGGGAAGACGTGTGGGGCATAAAAGTGGAGAAAAGCTGCAGAAATTCCTAAATCACAAAATTTAGCTATTGATTATTTCTCCACACAAAACCCAAAAGTTTCACTGCATAAGAAATCCATAAAAATTAAAAAATAAAATCTAGAAGTTTCAGAGAATACACATCACTATTTTATGTCGCTAAACTCCACCCTCTAGCAATGGAGCTCAACTTAGCTTCATTAAAAGATCATTCCAAAGCATCTTATAGCACATATAATGAACAACTACGAGATCTGTATAAGCAAAATTTAAGAAAAACATAATGAAATTGAAGATAAATAGAACATAAGGTAAATTACACTGACCTCCTTAACACTTTGGGGGAAAAAATATAATAAACCTTACAATTCTGATATACATCCTTTATAGTAAGGTCAAAGAAATTAAAATTAGTGCACATGGTAAGAAAACACAAAGATAAATAACATACAATACCCACCAAAACGGGAGGTTCATATTGAAGCAACCAAAACTAATTGTTTCAAACATCTTTATCAAGCCTAGCTAAATTTTGATTAATCAACTCTGTTTACTCGTAAGGATGAAAAGTACTTAAAAGGTAAAAAGTTTTATTCAATAAAATGTATGTTACTTTTAATAGAGTACCTCAAAGAAACCAAAACCCATTTCCCATGGGCATGACATTCTGTTGATCTAAGTTTTGTTGTGCACAATTGTTCAATCCAGACAAATTGAGAATTAGAGCAGAGACATAATAAATCAAATAAATATTCATTGCAAATATCAAAGAAGCACACAGAAGCAGTTGCACACTTTTTCCAATTTGAACTGAGCTTGTTCATTACAAATACAATAAAACAAAGACTCCTTCAATGTACATTATCAAACAAAGCTGCTGCTTTAAACAAATTAAGTATAATGAAGAAAAGAGGCATAACATAAACAAACATCAGACTCTCTCTCTCTCTCTCTCTCTCTCTCTCTCTCTCTCTCTCTCTCTCTCTCTCTTACGGCTTCACAAAGTCAATCAATTGACTTTGAAAAAAGGGGGAAAAATAAATGAAAAAAAGAGGATACAGCTTAAAAACCACATCCATGCCTTTGTCATGTAATATAATATTAGAATAAGTATTTTTTTTGTTTTTGTTTTTATAGTGGACCATATATATATATCATAAGTTTATGTAACGTAAAAATGTGGGTGTATAAGAAGTGTGTGCCTGTAGCTTGCTTTTGCTTCTGCACAATATGTAGTGTCCTCACTTCAACAGTTAGAAAAGTCCAAAGGAAATCCTCCTGAGTCACACAATAACAACCAAGTTAGTGATATTTCAAAAAAATAAAGATTGAAGTATGTCTAAAATATGATGTGTATAATTAGTTATCCAGTCAATTTATAAATGAAATACCCACCAAGACTTACATGATCCTAAATTGTCAAAAATCACAAATTCAATTGTGTCTCTGGATTAGTTTATCAGTAATCACAAATTCACTTGTTTCTTTAGATTAATTGATCGATAGCACTACAGACAGTGTCAACAGTGCCAACATTATTCTGGATTAATTGCATTGTTAACTTTGTTTTGTAGTTAATTGTAGTCCAATAATTAAGTTGTAAACTGGATTACTCTATTGGTTGGTTGGTTCTAGCCATATAGGCCTTGTTTAGTTGTCCAGATTGGATTTGGATATAATGAGATATAATATGTTTAGGATATGAGATGAATTATGTATATTGTAAAATTGTTTTTATTATATCCAAATTCTTTGGATGGGTGGTTTGGTCTGAAATTATGAGATGTTGGGGTGTTCAATGGGTTATACTTGGGACTGTTAATGGGCGGTTACATTGGTGGACTGGTTTTGATAAAAACTTGAATGAATGTGCTTAGAACATAGGAATGAATGTGTATTTCAAAGTGTACAACCAAACATAGGAATGAATTGTTTATCTTTTCCTTTTTTCTTTCTTCTTTTTTCTTTTTTCTTTCGCACTGTGAAAGAAATATTCTTTGATAAACTTATTGCCTTTGAATCGTATTCATATTCATTAAAATGTCTTGGTTGAAAACACATAATGTTAAAAACTAATGCGAATGTTGTCTATTTAAATTCATTATATTTTTAACTGTTTTTTCAAAATATTCATATTTGCCCCTTTTGTTTATTTTTTATCTTGCTTCCAGCAATCATATATTAAATATGAAAGGTCATTCATGGCCTCTTACTGGAGGCAATAGCAAGCAGAAGGCTGCATTTTCTCCATCAACTAATCAATCAACAACTTGTTGTGTTGCCCTTAATCCCGATTGTTCTGAGATTTCCAAGCCATCTATATCAAGTGAACCTATCAATGAATTCGTTCAGTTAAAACAAGAAATCGAGGAGTTCTTTCGACGATTTAAGAGGGAGGAGATCTATTATAACAAGGCATCAACTGGAACTTTGCCGGCTCAACTCACCGAATACCCAAAGCTAGAGCTACTTATTCAATATGAAAAAAAGATCTCAGAAGATATTGCTAAAAAAAAAAGAAGAATTTATAAAGAGATATGATGGTTCTGAATTTGAGTTGCGTTATGATGAAAGTAGTGCCTCATCTTAGTTTTGTCTTAGATTTTTGGATTATGTAGTTCTTTATATATAGATATATATTGCATGTTGTTCAGTGTGCTTGTTATAAAGATCCAAACATAAATTTCAAATATTTTAAGCAGTTATAGTTGTTGGCTTTTGTATTTATGCACATGTAAAAAATTGTACTACTTTTTTGTATGCATTCTTTATTTTTCTTCTACTCTCTGTATTTATGTTTTTTTCTTTTTCTAATACTCTCCTATTTCAATTGCATTTAAACTTTTTCAAGTACAGTGTTACCTTTTATTAAGGTGCTCATACCCTGTGCTAAGTTTAATGCATATAAATTTTCCTTCTAGATTTAATATGCTTAATTAATTTTTTTTTTCTTAGATTAATATATTATTAAAATTCCTATTGATTTGCATGTCATATTGTCTCATTTTGGCTATGCTATGTTTTTTTCCGAAGGTTTGAGCAGTGAGTTGTTGCTATACCATCGCTAATTTGTACCAAATATATAATATTTATTTATAAAATGAAGTTCTAATCTTGTCCTTTTGAACCAGGATGTTTTATAATATTTATGAGAGTATACATTAAATTAAACCTTGCTATTTGACTATTTTAGTTTAAAAAATATAAAATATCCAAAAGCAATAAGATAAATTTCAGTCAATTATATACCCCCAAGAAAACAATTAATTAAATTTATGCATCAAATTAAATGTTAATACTAAATATTAACAAAATGCAACCAAATTATTTTTAATTGTTGTTTATATATACATTACAATTTGTATAAACCACAATATTTATCTTTATATATTAAATAAAAATATAGTATTTATCATGTTGCATTGTCCATTTGGTGTTCAATCAATAAATGGACATTAATCATTAATTTTTTTAATATGTCAGAACCTTTCCATGGTAGCCACAGGTGAAATATAGTAATTTTGCTGCTGGGTTTTCCATTAAACGTGTCAAATCAATTTATGAATTGATCAGCTCCACTTAAAATGTTTGACACTTTGAAATTATTATTTGATTTTTTTTACCATTATATTTTTAGAGAAATCTCATACTTATCAAAACCCTTTACTATTTTACCCCTTTATTTATTTTTGTAGAAGATAATCTTTATAATTTTGTGATCCAAGTGAAATATACTCCTCTTATTACTGATTTTTGCATTAAAATAAATGTCAAATCAATTCACAAATTAATCATTTCCACTTAGGGAATTTTATTTACACACCATACAAATTTTGAATAAACAACATAAATGGTGTTTAGATATAAATTTCTCAATAAAAATTAGATGTTCAAATTTTAAGTTATAAACAATAATAAATTATTCAAATATACATTTTATTCAATTGTTTACATCTCAAAAACTTTTTTTTTGGCATAAATTTTTTAATATTTAAATATTTGATTTTTCTTTATAAATTTATATTTCAATCACATTTGTAATTAGGGATGGCAATTTGAACCCGGCCCGACGGGGACCCGACCCCCCGTCCCCAATAAGAATGGTTTTTCCCTGAAAAATACCCCCTACGGGCCAGGGATGGTATTTAAAAATAAATCCCCGGTGACATTCGGGCCGGGGACGGTGATACATATTTCATCCCCGGCCCCGCCCAAGCCCCGCCCCGGTCAGCCCCGAATTATATATATATATATATATATGTTTAGGGTGTGGTTTGGTTGAACACAGCAGGACTCTTTAAATATTATATATATATATGTTTAGGATGGTCAGACCATCATGGTCTACACTCACACTCTCTTATCCCTTACACACTCTCTCTCTCTCACTTCTCTTCTCTCATTCTCTCTTCTCTCCAGTGGCGACAAAGAGTGCGATCTCCTCTCTCTCTCTCCAGTGGCGACGGTGCATCTCCTCCTCCGCGGCAGTACGCACACCCTCCTCCGTCGCCACCTCCTCCTCCTCCTCCTCCTCCTCCTCCTCTGGCTTCGGTCCCCATCACGACAGATCTGGACAGATCTGAGTAGATCCCATCTCCTCCACACCACTGCAGACCTTACATCTCACATCTCACATCTCACATCTGAGAAGATCAGATCCCGCCATTTATGTATATACATATATGTGTGTTTGTATTGTCACTGTGTGTAATCTGTCTGTCTCCATATTATTATTATTTTTTTTTTTTTTTGTGGTTGATGATGTTGCCGTTGATGAAAATGATGTTGAGGGAGCTATGGGGATTTTCCGGGGTCGGGGAAACCCGATCTCCGTTGGGGGCGGGGGTGGGGGGGTGATGGGTTCCCCGTCGGGGATCGGGGACGGGGACGGGGAGTTTTGTAGCTTCGGGGATCGGGGACGGAGAGTGCGATCCCCGGCCCCGCCCCGCCCTGTTGCCATTCCTATTTGTAATATATACTAAGGGTGTGTTTGTTTTGAAGGATTAGAGGGTGGGATTGGACTATTAGTGCCACCAAACTAATAGTCTATTGTTTGTTTCATTTTTTTTTTGCTTCGGACTAATAGTCCCCCCGTACTATTAGTCCCACAAATATGGAACTATCCTATTCCATGGGGGGAGATGGGATAGAAACCATGGGATTGGTATTCCATGGGATTATTTTGTGAAATGTCAATTTTACTCTCTATGCTATTACTTGCAAACAATTAGAAAATGATAAAATAGTCTTTTGAACATTTATAAATTATTTTTTTAGTGTTGTTAATTTAAAATTATACATTAAATAAAAAAATTTAATTATAAATTATAAATTATGGCCTTATAAATTAAATTTTTTTAGTGTTGTTAAAAAATTATTTTTAGTGTTGTTAAAAAATTAAATTTACATATTAAATTAAATTATTTTTTTAGTGTTGTTAATTTAAAATTATATCTAAACAATTAATCTCTAATTGCCTTTTTTTTTATCATTATACTTTCACAAAAATATATTCTTTTTGATGTTGATTTTTGCATTAAATATATGTCCAATCAATTTCCCGATTAAACATCTTCATCTGAAGGGTTTGATATTAGTAATTGTTATTTTACATTTTTACCCTTTTACTTTCAAAGAAATCCCTTACCTAAATAAAACTAAAAATAAAAAATTCACCAACTTACATCTATGCCATACACCTGTCATGATCACTACCATACACAGACCTATTTGTCTTATTATATTCATATTTAAGAAGGAAAAACAATCATAACCTGTTTACAGTTGCTCTAATTACTTCCGCTGCAAATGAAGTTTGTCCGTAGTTCTTACAAAGCAAATTCAAAGGAGCTCTTCTTTTGCAGTATTCGGCATTAAATTGTAAGTTCTCAGTGATATTTATTACTCTTTAATTTTTAACTGTTTACATCATCTCTGATTATTCACCAAACCCCAAAATTTAATGATTTTTTTTGTGAAAATGAGGTCAAATCCTTTCATCAAACTTGTATAAAATCAACGGAGAATTAAAATTTTCACCAAATCAAGGACATTTTCACTGTCAAAGACATTCTTTTCCTTCTTAACTAAGACAATTTGCATTTTGCTCAGTATTGTTATCCTTGTATTACAACTTTGACATGATTGTAAACTATACCAACGTTTACTTTTTTATTCAATGATTTATTCATTTATTCTAGCATTTAGTCCTAATTTTCAAAGTAAAACTATTTTTCTAAAATTAGTTGATATAAAATAAATACACATATTAAACTTCTATAAATTTCTCTTACAAATCCTTAAAATAAAATGTTACTTTTTTTTTTTCCATAACTGTTGTTTGCTAAAATATGGGTTTTGCTTTTCTTTAAAATTGAAAATTTCATTTTTACAGCATTATTAATAATTATAAAGGACAATTAAAAAAAATATCCACTATTTGAGCGTTATAACAAAAAAAAATTCCTTTAATTTAAATATCAATCTTTTGATTTTTGTCCAATCCAAACCATTTGGCTATTTTCAATTTCTAAACTACCTTTCTTTTTGTATCTGCAGTAGTCACAATTTCACACTCTCCTACTAAGTTAACTAAGCTTTGCCAAGTTCTGTCTTTGCTTTAACTCTTTAGCTACAATTAAAAATTTGTTCCTTTCATAATTTTTTTGCATGTTATATTCCAAATAATTATCATTCTTTAATTTATTTATCTTTAGAATATTATGATATACATATGTCAATTAGCACCATTTAGTGTTTTTCCACATAAATAGTATTGTTAAGCATAGGACATAGCTTGATACAATCCATTCGTTCTACTAATACAAAAATAAACTTCTTTTATGTAGTTTTAGTATGTAGTTGTGCAACACAAAAATGCGAAAACGAAGATTATGTGCTGACCAGGAAGATGCAGATCAATCTTTGGTTAAAAGTACAAAACAATTTACTTTAAAACTTTTTACTTTTGTTCAAACATTCATTGTATACATATTTACCCATAACTTATATAAAAAAAATTAAAATATTAACCTTTTACATATATACTTTATTCCTCTGCTTACAGAAAAACAAAGACTTGAAAAAAATAGAAGACTGCGAGAGGCATATGCTAAAAAGAAACAATATCTACTTTCACAAGCTGAAAACTCTGTTGGTATTGATTTTTCCTTTAAATCAACATTAGATTTAAATCAAAATCTTACTACTAATCTTAGCTTAAAAATTTCATCTCTTGTAAATCTAACATATTTGCCAAATTAATTACTGGTACATTCCATAGACGTCCGTCAAGATAAAAAAAGGAAACGCACATCATCAACAAAAAATAGAGATTTATTGATTCAAGGGAGCAACTCAAATCAGTAACAATTGCGTATAGGTAACTGATAAGAAAAAATATTGAACGTGATTACATAATAACATAGTAATTCTAAAATCATATGATAAACATTTCATTTAGTTTCTTTCTTTTTCTTCTTATTTTTATTAGGAAATCATGTTTCAACTGTTCAATCCGGCTTTGTTACATGTCATGACAACAGAGGGAAATCCCACATAAGTTATTTCGGTATTTATGAAAAGGGTTTGAATCTTATTCCTTTAAATAATTATCTAATAGAATTATAGCAACAAATCTAACATTAACACAAATTAATTTTCATAGGTTCCACTTCCGGAACAAATCATCGCTCAAAACCTGATGCAGGTTGATTCTAAATTTAAATTCTTTACAAATTAATTTCTTTGCTTAACTTTCTAAATAACAAAATTATATCTTCCGCTTCATAGAAAATTGTAGTTCACGAATATGGAAGGCTTCTAACAAAAAAACATGTGGCATTCCAACTCAACCTGCTATCTTACCACTACAAAGACCTTGCAACTTTTGTGGTGTGAAAAAGTTTTACGTTGAGCCTAATAGCTTTTGTTGTATGGCTGGACAAGTCTCTTTGGTTTCCAGTAACTGTCCTCCAGAACTTGATTGGTTATATACATCTAACTCTGAGGAAGCAAAAGAATTTCGTACCTATGTTCGAACATATAACAATTGCTTTGCTTTCACATCTTTTGGAGTCAAATATGACAAGGAACTATGTCGATTCATTAATGAGCTTACATCTTCTGATGAAAATCTTAGTCATCTACAGCTCTACTTTTATGACACTGATCATGAAATCCAAAATAGAATGAAATCTTCAAAAAAGCTAAATCCTGTTATTCTTGAAAGGCTCACAAATATTTCACATCTAAATCCATATTCAATCTTCTTCAGGAGATTAGAACACATAGATCATTTGAACTCTGTACAAATTATTATTAAATCTGATGTATCGTTAGATCAGAGAGTCTACAATCAACCTTCAGCCTCACAAGTCGCAGCAATTTGGTCTGAAAATGATGTCTTAACCAAAGAAATCTCAAGAGATATTGTTGTTCATCAAATTTCTGGTCATAGTGAAAAAGTTCAATGGTATTTTGGATGTTATGACCCATTACAATATCCATTGTTATTTCCATATGGTGAATCTGGATGGCATTATGGTATTGATAGAGGTGACAAAAAGAAGCCCAAGGTAAATAGATCCTCTCCTTATCAATTAAATAGTATTAAATTTTTTTTACTCCTAACTAGAAAAAAATTATTTCAGTGTTTTAGAAACAAAAGAATAAGAACTACCATTTCTTGTTGCGAATACTACTGCTACAAGCTTCAAATACGACCCAATGATTCTTCAATCTTACTCCGCTCTGGTCGTCTCTTTCAGCAGTATTGTGTTGGTATGTATGTCAAGATTGAAACATCTAGACTTCAGTTCTTTCGAAACAAACAAAGAGAAATTAGGGCTGATTTGTATCAAGGAATCATAGACAGTGTCACAACAGGTGAAGCTAGAGGTTCAAAGATTGGTCACAGGGTTATACTACCACCGTCATTCATAGGTAGTCCAAAAGATCTTAGACGTCGATATGTCGATGCAATGGCTTTGGTCCAGCGATTTGGCAAACCTGATATCTTTCTTACAATGACTTGTAATCCAACATGGCCAGAGATTAAAGCTGAGTTAGGACCTAATGAGGAAGCTCAAAATAGACCAGATTTAACCTCTCGTGCTTTTAGAGCAAAAATGGAACAACTGAAGGATGACATCATAAAACATCAAATCTTTGGGAAAGTCGTTGCATATGTCTATGTCATTGAATTTCAAAAGAGAGGTCTTCCACATATGCATCTATTATTAATTCTAGCACCTGGACAAAAGCCTTTATCTCCTGATACTTATGATTCAATCGTATCTGCTAAACTTCCTGATCAAAAAAAACATCCTCATTTGTTTTCTATGGTGGTCAAACACATGATGCATGGACCTTGTGGTGAAATGAATCCAAACAACATTTGCATGAAGAATGGAAAATGCAAAAATCATTATCCCAAAAATTTTGAACCTATAACAAGATCTTCCAAAGACTCATACCCGATATACAAGCGTCGTGCTGATGGTAATCAAGTGAAAATCAGAGGGCAAATTTTGGACAACCGTTGGGTAGTTCCGTACAATCCATATCTTCTTGCCAAATATGATTGCCACATTAATGTGGAAATTTGTTCAACAATCAAAGCTGTCAAATGTTTGTACAAGTATATTTACAAAGGCCATGATAAAATTGCATTCCATATTGTTCAAGAAAATCAATCAGAAATCATAGATGAAATCCAACAATTTCAATCGGCAAGATGGATTTCACCTCCAAAGGCAATGTGGAGAATTTATGCATTCTCTTTGAATGACATATACCCATCAGTAATCCATCTTCAAATCCACCTTGAGCACCAACAATTTGTTACTTTCAATCCTTCAGATGACCTAAATTCTGTGTTAAATGATCTCATCCGTTCGAAAACAAAGTTAACTGAATTCTTTTTGATGAACAAGTCAAATGAAAAGGCAAAGCTTGCAAAATATTTATATAAGGAATTCCCTGAACATTTTGTTTGGTGGCAACAAGATAGAATGTGGACTGAGCAAAAAAAGGACAATGTTATTGGGCGCATTGTCACAGCACATCCTGCACAAGGTGAAAGATATTACCTTCGGTTACTTCTAAACAACATCAGAGGGCCTACATCATTTGAATCCTTGAGAACCATAAATGGAAGAAAAGCAAAAACTTTTCGAGAAGCTGCCCTTCTCTATGGTCTCTTACAATCAGACAACAATCTTGAAGAATGCTTGGAAGAAGCAATCTCTTACCAAATGCCTTACTCTCTAAGAAGATTGTTTGCAACCATTCTCATTCATTGTGCTCCTAATAATCCAAAGCAATTGTGGGAAAAATTCAAAGACTACATGGCAGAGGATTATGCTAAAACTACAAATCTTTCAAAACAAGAAATTTTCAAAAAAGTTCTACAAAGCATAAATTCAACTCTTCAATCAATGGGCAAAGATATCAAAGATTTCAATATTTGCTCTAACAACGTGCTCTCATCTGATAATCAAGATACCTGTTGCGAAATTGAAGAAGAAATGAATATTGTTGTTTCTGAAGTTGATTACCAATCTATTTCTCTATTATCCTTGGAACAAAAAGCAGCATTTGAAAAAATCTTAAATAGGGTCTTCTCAAGAAAGCAAGGGTGTTTTTTCATAGATGGTCCTGGAGACACTGGTAAAACCTTTTTATACAAGGCATTGTTGGCAGCAATTAGATCCAAGAATTACATTGCTCTTGCAACAGCAACATCTGGAGTAGCAGCCTCTATTCTCCCAGGAGGCCGCACGGCCCATTCTCGTTTCAAAATACCTATAGATGTTGATACATATAAATCTTGCAACATAGGTAAACAAACTGGGCTTGCAAATCTTTTGAGAACTGCAGAACTAATCATTTGGGATGAGGCACCCATGGCCAAGAGACAAAACATTGAGGCATTGAATGATATGCTGAAGGATATCAAATACCACCACCAGACAAAACATTGAGGCATTGAGAAAATAAACATTGAGGCATTCCCAAAGGAACAAAATATGATTCAATTGATGCTAGCTTGGTCAATTCAGAATTATGGAAATCTATTGAGAAAATAAAGTTGACTGAAAATATGCGAGTAAGGCATGATCCTTCCTTCAGCAATTACTTATTACGCATTGGCAATGGATCTGAATCAGTCAATGATCAAAACAGAGTCAAAATACCAACATCTATGATAATTTCTAACAATTTTTCAAATGCTGAAAATTCTATCAAAGACTTGATTCAAACTGTCTTTCCAAATCTCAAGAACTACTCAAAAGATCCAATTTCAATGATTAATTTTGTTGTGCTCACTCCAAAAAATGATTGTGTACAAGAAATAAATGATTTGTTGATCAAACAATTCCTAACAAAGGGTAGATTATATACAAGCATCGACAAGACAATCGATCCAAATGATCAAGGACAATATGAAGACTTCTTGAATTCTCTTGAACCAAATGGTCTCTCACCTCATCATTTAGAATTGAAAATCAATAGTCCGATCATGACTTTAAGAAACATAGATCCTTCAATAGGCTTGTGCAATGGAACGCGACTTATTTGTCGAGATCTCAAAGATTTCATCATTTGTGCTGAAATTGCTGTTGGGGATCGGAAAGGACAAATGGTTTTCATACCACGAATACTATTGTAACCCTCAAATCATCAAAAATACCCAGTTCAGTTTACTAGAACACAATTCCCAGTAAAGTTATGTTTTGCCATGACAATAAATAAAGCGCAAGGCCAAACATTACAAAAAGTAGGTCTTTACCTATAAGAGCCAGTATTCTCCCATGGACAACTTTATGTTGCTCTATCACGAGCTACAACTGCTGCAGATGTTAAAGTTCTCATTCCGCCAACAAATCAACATGCTTTGGATAACAATACCACAAAAAATGTTGTTTATGAAGAACTACTAACACTTGCAGGCTGTATATAATTCATTTTTTTGTTGTAAATTTTTGGTAAATTCCCTCTTATGTAATGTAATTTTAATTTTATTTGTATTTATTATAATTATCTATTATCCTTGTATTAAATTCTTGTTAAATTGTTTCTTACAACAAATTTTGCAAGATGAATGAAGAAATAACACCTATCAAAAAAATAACTAGCACAACTAAACAATGGACAGCAAAGATTTGTGTTTTGGAAAAGTGGAATCCACGAAGCCCAAAAACAGGCTCAACAAAATATCAAAGGCTCATTTTGGCTGATGCAAAGGTTACACTTTGAAATTCTTATTTTAAAATATATACCATATTCATTTTTTAGGTTCTTAACAATAACAATTCTCATTTAATAATCCACTGCCTCATTAACTTCTGTCATACATACCACTTGTATAGGGTACACAAGTTCAAGCTATACTTTATGAAGATCAAATAGAACAGTTCCAAGATACCTTCAAAGTTTTTAACTCATACTATGTCTCAAATGCTGCTGTGAAGTTGCTACAAGAAAAATACCGTATCACACCGCAATCATGGCAATGGCAATAGACAATCATTGCCAGCACACTTATTCGAGATGTTAAAAACAATAATGAAGATAACAATGCCCCAACATATCACTTTGTACCATTCAATGAATTCTCTGACCATCTTGGCAATGAAACATCATCCATAGGTAATTTTCTTAGATCAACATAAATAATTATCAACTTACTTTTTCATTAGATACTCTTATTGTTTTTGTATCTATAACAGATATTCTTGCAGCAGTTGTTCAAATTAAGCCACCAAAAACAATCACAATAGAAAAATGGAACCACAACTGCACAAGAAATTGTACTCATTAATGAAGAGTAAGTATTTTGTATACTTGTATTTAGTATACCTTGATTTCAATACTAACAAATTCTCTTAATTGTAGCAGGTTAATGCCAATAGTTTTAACTTTGTGGGGTCAGTTTGTCACTAATGAAGGAGAGATATTGCAAGCCATTGCTCAATCATTCCCAACTCTAATTGCAGTCAGGCTTAAAGTCTCATCGTTTCGCGGTAATTATAATCTTACTGTAGACGTGCCCGCGTGGGGCCTTCGTGCTACAGTTCGGACTCGATTTTTGTCACGGTTCTTAATCTGAACCAAAGAGTCCAAATCCGGCAAATCATTTTGAGAAAAACAGATTTTTAGAAAAGAAGTGTCAAACATGGACTGCTTTGCCAGATACAGAGTCGCCATCTAAATATTTTATTTTGGAAAATTTAGGAAACCCTGACTCGGTGCCAAAGGCCACGTGTCCGTCATCACCAAAGTTGCCTCGGCTCGGGAACTCGGGTACGATTGGGGAAGGTCAACTATGAGCACCCCCTCTCGCCCGATCTGAAGATCGGCCTCTACTAACCATGATATCCGATTTTGAAAACGTTATGTGTTCTTATTCCAGTTAATTAGCTAGAATTACTATGTGATGCACACAACACAAAAATATAGACTAGATCGCGTAATTTGGAACGAAGCATTGCATATCCGTTTGTTTGAAAAACAGTTTGAAATTTGATACTCGCAGGTAGGCTAAAGCACGGTTTTCAACGAGTTGTTCCAACTCAAACAATCCAACCTTCACCCACAGGCATTCAAGCAGTTTATATTACATAAGCATCTAGCCACATGGTAAGCATGCTGTCATGTTGACATTCACACTCATGCGAGATGCTAAAGCAGAAAAATACTTACAATGTACTCCGAGCCAAGACAAGAACATGTTAGCAATCAATGCATGATCCAAGTCCATGTTAAGTGGCTAATACAACTCATACAGAATGCAATCTAGAATAGGCTTGGCTAATCTAAGGATGACATGTGAAAATGCACAGATAGCATGTATTCAAGTTAGATTTGAAATACTTTATGCAGTTAGCATGATGCGCCAAGCCTGGTGCATGCAAGACTAATGAATGATGCACGCACGCATAGCATAAGGTATGCTAAAGTAAACATGTCCTAATACTAACCATCAAAAGCAAGTAAGTAAAAAGGAGAAAGAAGTGGGGGGTTAGAAGACATGCACACACGCACCCACACTTATTACAAATTTGCCCTCGCTCGGAGGGACCGAAAGAATAATACAAATTAATTAACCTACAAGCTAATTAAATATTACAGACCAATTAATTAATTAACAAATTAACTAATCTAATAAAAGCAGTAAACAGCCTCGGGAAGAGGGCCCAATGCAATGCGCGCTCGGCTCCGCTCAAAAAGCCATTGCCATGCACAAGTTGCCTCTGCTTTGACTGTTATCCTTCTCTGAAGACTGCACAAATCTCAAGGTTGCTTCCCTGAATGCTGTGGAACACCACCGGCTGAGGGAATTGGTCACCGGCCACGGAGAATGGTCACCGGCCACAAATTAATCCATCGGCCTCTTATGGATGGCCGGTCGGCACTTCAGATCGCCGGCCGGCCAAATCTTCCTGCAGAATCTGTTTTTGACAGCAGCAGAGGGCAAAACATAGCATGGCAATGCATTTCAAGCAATGTATGCACCAAACACACCCCTTATCATATTCATGACTCAAAGAGATATGATTCTCGGTTCTCGAACCACCAATCGCGCATTTTCATGCATGATGGCCCAAGGAACCAAGTATGCATTTTGATATGGAATGCAATGCACATAATCAAGCAAAGGGAGCTCAACCTCCATCACAATCAACTCAAGAGATGAAGCATGCATGCCGATGTAATGCATCCTAGGTATGGAGGCTAGTATGCAACATGGCGATGCAATGTGTAATGTAGGTTAGGTACACAACCTAAGTAAAAAAGCATGTAAGGCATGAAGCAATGCAACCTACAAGTATGCAAGACACAATATCGATGTTCAAGCATGCAAGCAAGCATGTGACTTCATTCAATCATACAACAACACACTAGTATGCAACAACACACAAGGTGAGCATGCAACAACATGCAAAGGGGTGGACTTAAACTAATTTAGGCAGCCCTCAAACAAGCCTAAAACAGTGGCCAATGCTATGGAAATGAGGGCCTACACACACACACACATGTACATGTTGACGGGCCAACACTTAAGCATCAAACAAGCAATCTTTAAGCACACTTAAGAGAGCTTAAACATGAACAATTAGCATGCAATGTAAACTCTGGAAATCATGTTAATAATGGTGCCAAACCGATTTAAACAAGACAAACATGGCATGCAATTGGTCCAAGTACATGAGGCAAGCCAAGGAGACTTAAACCATGGCTAAGTCAACCAAGCCTCACAAGGTCAGGAGGACTTAAAACAGGTTCAAGGCAGACTTAGACAATGCTAAGGGAACACCTAGATGGCATCTAAGTGGCTTAAACATGCAAGCATACAAAGGAGCACATTCATGGAGCATGAGGCAACAACCTTTTAAAGCAACAAAGGAGTATCAAATGCAAATATGCGAGCATATTATAAGGACTGAAATAGCATGGTAAGTGGTTCCAAACCACTGAAATAGTGCAAGTAATGCATTCTACACACTCACACACCTAAGGCTAACAAGCCAAAATGCAAGGTGGCTATACTAAACATGCTATGGTCGACCAAAACAACCAAGAACAAAACTTAAGCATGCTAAAATAAACACAAAAGCTTCACAAAGCTTGGCCAAAATCATACTAGAACAAGGATCAAAACCTAAAGCATGTTAAGGCCAAAACATGGCATTACAAGGCATATATGCTAAACAAACATGGTGTACCCAAACCAACTTAACACAATGTTATATCATGGCAATATAAGTGCAAAAATCAGTTAAGGTATGATCAACATGAACCTAAACTAGATGCTCCCTCAAGAGGCAAAAATGGCCCTTTCCAAGGACAACAAGGAGAGGGGGTGGCCCTCTCCTTCTTAGGACCTCAAGGCACCATCCTCATCACTGAAATCCCTCAAGATTTCAGTGGTGAGGAGGCCCAAACACAATGGTCCCGGAGCTCACCAAAATTGCACAAAAAAAGGGTCAAGTAAGCCCTAAGAGGGGTCAAACAACCTCAAGGCTCAAAACACCCTTGACCAACTATTTAAAGGACTCAAAAAAAGAACTTTTATATGTTATATGCTAAGCTCAAAAACAATTGCAAGATAGGCAAAAAAGCTATGCAAAAAGGGGGGATTTAAAGGTGAAGTTGTTACCCTTGTAGACCTCTTTCACAAACAATGCTCCAGCTGGTTCTTTGAGTTCAAAACCACCCAAGAACACCAAGAACAACCCTCTGGCCCCTCAGCAACCAAGAGAAGGTGTAATACTATGTGTTTGTGCCCAAAAGTAAGACACAAATACACTTATACACACACAAACGCAAAAAGAGAGAGAGATATAGAGATAGGTGATACACAAACCCTAACCCTAATCCAGAGCTCCCTCTGTATTTTTTTGTCCAACCTAAAAGAGGGAGAAGAGGCCTCCTCTTATAGAAGGTTCAATCTTGCAAGCTTATAAGACAAGCTAGCCAAGAGGGAGATCCCTCCATACACGTGTATGGAGGGGAACAAAGTGTATGCCAGCTAGCATAAAATATCTGCAAAAGCAGATGCACAGTGGTCGGCCGTTCAAAAATGCAATTTGGCCAAAAAAGATGGCTAGTCGACCATCTATAGTGCCGGCCAGCCAAACATTTGGCCGGTGGCAACAAAACACAGCCAGTGGCCTTAATCCATGGCCGGTGATGTGTGGGGATGGCCCTCAAGCCATTCCCTACCCCTCCAAGGCAAAACACAAGTGTTTGGTGCAAAACCAAACACAAAACAGTCGAGTCGAGAGATCCTGAGGCAAGGCGCGTAGTCAAGACCTCCGGGAACTCAAGACAAACACAAACAAGGATGATCACCGGGTGTTCAAACGGTGACGTCCAAGTCTTGAGGACGGTCAAAAATGGGGTGTCTACACTTACCACATTATACTAGATATTAAAAATATATAAAACATATTTTTTTTAATTTATTTTTTACAGAACAATCATTATCAACAAAACCAACATCAGCTTTTGTGCTCAACCCCAACTTCAAAGCTGCAACTTCACAATTAGTACCATCTAATTCAAATACTTTAACTCAAATATTAATTTCTTACAAACACTAATATCAAAATAAATTGATGCAGGTGCGTCCAAAATGAAGAAGTCATTAGAACTTTACCTTCTCCACTTGAAACTCATGTTCGAAACATCACAACTCCAAGTCCTAAAGTAGATAAAATCATTTCCATCAGCAAGATTCCATCTTCTCCAAATGCGGTAAGCTTCATATACATATTCTTCTTCTCTATAAGCATCTTAAATATATCATTAGTAACCATTCCTAATCACCTGTTACTAGAAAATGTATTGGGTCAAAGCAACTATGTCCATCACCTGACTTGATCAATCTTTTTGATACATGAGCTGCAACAATTGCTACAAATCCATAAATGCAAAATATCAAACTGTTTTCGACTGTTTCCATTGTAAAAAAAAGGAAGTTATTGCAGAACCGAGGTAACAACAAACTAACCCTACGCCTTTTAATATAACTAATGTTTTATGTTTAATAAAACTAACATATAATTTACTACAAACAAACAGAGTCAAATTCCAAGTTGAACTCAAAGATAATTCAGGTTCAATAATGATAACAATATTCCAGGATCATGCAGAAAAGTTCTTTTCAATTTCATCTACTGACCTAATGAAGCATACAACACAGGTCAAATAAATTAACATGCTTCATCTTCAAATTCACTATTTTTCTTCCCAATTTTTTAAATATTCTACATATATTATGCAGGATGGAAAAGTTTCAAATGAAGCCCTTCCAAAATTGAATGTACCAGAATATCACATTATTCAACTAAAGCCTCGCCAATATCAGTTCCGTGGACAAGCAATGCTTCAACATGTCATCACATCAGTGAACAATGATGATGCAGAACCCTCCATCATAACTCTTGCTTCAAAACCACATCAACAATCTGTCCAAATAGAACCCAAGGCAAAGAAAGAACTATTTCCATCAACTGTTGGTACAAATGTTGCTTCTGATATTTCAACTGCTGCTGTTGGTACAAATTCTGCTTCTGATATTTCGGCTGCAACAAATGTACCCTCTACCAAATCTCTCTAGAAAGAACACTCTACACTATAATATTTTTGTAATAGGTTACTACAATGTGACATATTTTTGGTTTGGTATGGCTCAGGTGGTTTGGTTTGTAAAATATTTTTGTTGTTGCCTGTTTGGAACTACAATGTGCTAGACACAACTCAATATTACTTTTGGTTTGGTTTGGTTCTTACTACTTATGAAAGGAAATTATCCAATATTACTTACAATGGGTACTAACCCACTTACTACTACAACTCTCATTCTCTTCCTGCATGAATAGTTTGAACTTTATTTTTATAGTACTGTTTTGAAAATAAAAAAAAATATGATGTGCGTTGATTCTTGTTACAGATCATAAACTTCAAGTTCTTGTTGTATCTCAAAAGCTATTGAACTTTCCACATGTTCATTACATGTAGACCTCAAAACATGATAAGTCATTGTCTTCCTGCCATATCTGCAGATTTATACAAATAAGCAACATGAATGCAAGATGCCCCTCATTTGTTGTCACATTTAATAGTCCATAATGTTTTTCATTTAATTCTATTTCATTTTTTCCATCTATGATTCATCCATTCATCCAGAATACCAAATTTACTAACAAAATTATATTACTATCTCCTTTTATTAATGGGCATTTTAATGAGCATCAGCTAGCGTGCTTTGCACGCAACCCCCTCACTAGTATTAGTATAAAAGATATAATAATATTTTTTTATTTATATAATTAACAAATAATTGATCAAAATAGGTTTAAGGGGATTATTGTGTGAATTAAAATTTTAGTATATGTTGTGTTTGGAATATGAATTTTGATAAAGATTTGGAAAGGAAAAATAAAAAAAGGGGCACTTACCAATTAGTCATGTTAACTAGACTTATTTACCTACAAGTCCTAATTGATAAATTTATTACTATAAAAATAAGAAACTGATAAATTTATCACTATAAATTTATGCATAAAAATAAAGAGACTGATAAATTTATCAATAAGACTTAATGGATAATAAGTCTCAAAAGTAGGATCTATTGGTAGTTTATCCATAAAAAAATAGATAAAATATGAATAAAATATAATCCACTATGTTTGGTTTTAGTTTTCAGGAAAATTTATTTTTTTGTTTTTCGTATTTTTTTTGTTTGCATTGAATTTTTTTAATATTTTAAACAATTTTTTTTTAATTTTTGACAATTTAACATAAATATACTTAAAAGGTATAATATTTGTGAAAAAAAAAATCTTTAAAAAATTCACTAAATACAAAAAAAAAAAAAACAAAAACAAAAACAAAAACAAAATTCAATATTTTCTTTTTATTTTTGTATGTATTTATTAATTTGTTAAAATATTTTTTCATAAATATTTTTTTCTATTTAGATACATCTAATGTGCATATAAAAAAGTAAAAAAAATTGATTAAAAATTTAAAAATATTCACCAAAAATAAAAAAATACGAAAAATAAAAAACTTAATTTTTAGAAAACTAAAACTATACATACTAATTACATATACATATATATATATATATATTTATCTATATCCATATTCCAAACACACTGTAAAAGTGATTGCCAAACGAAATAGCTACCATATATAAGATAGTTAGTTAATTCAATGGTCTACGTAAATGGCCTTAGGATAGTAAGAATGTCAAAAATTTAGACTATGTTTGTTGTGGAGTTCAAATCATGACTCCATACCCATATTTGAGTATGATATTTGGTTATAATTTTTAAAAATTAATTCCACACTACTTTTGAAAACGCGTTTCAGGCGGGATTTGTATTAATTTTTTAAAATATTTTTTCACAAATATTTTACTATTTGGATACATCTAATGTGCATCTAAAAAAATAAAATAAAATAATTGATTAAAATTTTAAAAATATTCACTAAAAATAAAAAAAAAATACGAAAAACAAAAAACTCAATTTCTAGAAAACTGAAACCAAACACACTAATTACATATATATTAAATTTTTATCTAAATTCATATTCCAAACACACTCTAAAAGTGATTGCCAAACGAAATAGCTACCGGATATAGGATAGTTGATTCAGTGGTCTACGTAACTGGTCCTTAGGATAGAAAGAATGTCAAAAATTTAGGCTGTGTTTGGTGTGTAGTTCAAATCATAACTCCACACCGATAATTGAGTATGATGTTTGGTTACAACTTTCAAAATTTAATTCCACACCACTTTTGAAAACTCGTTTTAAGGGGGATTTGAATTTTGAAATTTGACTTATCCAGTCATCATCTGAGACGTCCGGCCAATGGATGGAACAGTGCAATTTTTTATTTTATTTTTTTGTATTGTAATTGGCACTTGTTATTTTTTATATATTAAATAAAAAATATTTTTTAAATTTTTTGAATTTTATTTTTATGAGTTTTGAATAGAATTTTAGATCGTGTGTTTAGTTATAAGTAATAAGTTTTTTTAATCAAATATCATATGTCACATCAATTATTTCAAACTCAATTCAAAACTCTTTTCAAAATTCATAACCAAACAAATTTTTCACACTCAAATCATAATATCAAAACTCACAAACTCAAAATACAACTCTATTCTCCAATCATAATTCTAAAACTGTTGGCTTATTTTTCCTACGAAGGAAAATATCATAAATGCGAGCGTGCCAGCAAGGATTGAAAAATCCTTACAGATTAAATTCAAGCCAATTATTAAGCGATTGTGTTGACGGTTCTTTTGCCTCAACGAAGAGGACTTCAAATTTGCCAAGTGTAGCAAAAAGAAAAAGTAAAAGAAGAAAAAGGGACGGAAAAAGATGATTGAGTGAACAATCAAAGTAATAAATACTTACCTCTACTCCTATGCTTCGAAAAGAAAGCGCATAAAATGCTTCGAAATGGAAATGCTGAAAATAAATGCTTCAAAATATAAATCTATGTTAAACTACTCCTAAGATAAGGAAAATGACAAGAAATATTGAAATCAATTGTCTTTGATTTAAGTTCTGGATTCTTTACAATGTAGCCATTAATGGCTATTTATAGAAGAAAAAATACAGTAATAACTACTTAGTAACTACCCATTTCTTCCATCTTCATTCTTGTCTTACCATGTTTCCTTCCACTCATCCACTTTGTCCTTCCACTCATCCACTTTGTCCTCCCACTCATCCACTTTGTCCTTCATATTCTCCATTATCTCTATAACTTCTTTTAACTTCCAAATGAATAAGAGGATGCCACGTGTCCTGCAATTATATAAATAATAAATAGTAATAAAATTGTAGATTTATGGTGCTAACATTACCCCCTGCGGCCCTTAAAAATGATGTTTACTTGAATTTTTGAAGAGCCGAACCAAGCACATGACTAATCTAAGCAATAAAATGCTTCGAATAATATTAACAAAGTGCTTCGAATGATATAATAGCACCAATGAAGTGTTTCGAATGAGTATGACATTATGACTAGATGTCTCGAATGCTAGCTATTACGGACTAGTAACAAGCTTCGAAGGTGGTACAAAGGACCAAAATCATCTTTCGAAGGTTGAAAGTGTTGACAAAGGACAAATTACATCCTTAGAAATACTCGGCAAAGTTTCGAAGGTTCAAAACCACCATTATTGTTTCTTCAAAGCTGTTAATGCAAGATGGAGTGCTTCGGAGCTTACAAAATTATGGCAAAAGAGCCTTCGAAGCAGCTTTTGGCCAACATTGTAGTTATTCACATTTTGTATGTTCTGGTTCATACATAATTAATGAAAATATTAATTTTGTGCTTCGAAGCAGTTATTAATTCTTCGAAGACACCAAAACTGTTGTTCTTCGAACCAACTTATCATGCCAAAAACAGGCATTATTCGATAACTAATTAATTGTCATTTTACATATATTTGAAGAGATGTACACATTTCGAAAGTTTTCAAAGCTTTATACAGTTTCGAAGGTGAAGTAATCAACCTTCAAAACAACTCTTGATGTTTCGAATGTATCTTCAAAGCTTTATACAGCTTCGAACGTGAAGTAATCAACTTTCGAAACAACTCTTGATGCTTCGAATGTATCTTCGATGTTTTGATTGTGTACATACAAACAACTGGCCATCAATTTGAAAAGATAAGCCATTCTCAACCATTTATTTAAATGCACAGGCTTTTTCTGGCCAAATTCATGCATTTTAAATGATCATCCCTTGTTCTTAGTGCTTCGAACTCATAAGAACAATTTGTTAATTTTATTAGCCACATCATCAAAATTATATTTTGATGTGAACCACAAATCCAAAAAGGATTTTGAACATCAAAAGTCCTGGTATGGTGTGACCATGAAAATTCATACTTTTTGACATTTTGAAAAATGTCAAAAATTTTGAATTCATGAACAGTGGTTTGTTCATTATTCTTGACCATGTTTGTTTTAAAAACATAACTTTTGCCGAATAGGTTTTCATAATTATTTGGCAAAGTGGATTGTTTTTCCATGTTAGCCATTAATGGCTTATGAAAATCACCCATAGATATGTTATTTTTATGACTTGACTCTCTAAAATTTAGTTTTTGGACCCCCCCAGTCATATATGAAATATCATTCTTAGCCAAATTTGGCTCAAGAACATGCTCTTTCGTTGTGTTAATTTCATAATTTGACTCTTTTTAAACGGACTCTTGAACCCTACGAGCCATTGATGAAATCAACTCTTTGCTTTTGCTATATTTAACCATGAAAAAATTCTGAAAAAAATCACCAATTCCGGCCATTAAAGCCTCAATTAAAGACTTGGTAGTGAGAGTTGATAACTCATCATTCCATTGGCGAATTTCCATATCAAGTTAATGAATTTCTTTAATTAAATGGTGTCTTTTTTCTTCTACCAAATAATATTGTAAGGGATGAAAGTTTATTTCATCAAGAAAATGGATCTCTTCTTGAAGATCCAAAATTTCTCTTTCACGCCAATATATTTCATATTGACAAGTTCGAATGGCGAAATCCAAATAGTTTGTCATTTCTTACACTTGGCAGTCCCACCGGGCGTGTCAAAAAATGTTGGCTTATTTTTCCTACGAAGGAAAATATCATAAATGCGAGCGTGCCAACAAGGATTGAAAAATCCTTGCAGATTAAATTCAAGCCAATTATCAAGCGATTGTGTTGACGGTTCTTTTGCCTCAACGAAGAGGACTTCAAATTTGCCAAGTGTAGCAAAAAGAAAAAGTAAAAGAAGAAAAAGGGACAAAGAAAGATGATTGAGTGAACAATCAAAGTAATAAATACTTACCTCTACTCCTATGTTTCAAAAAGAAAGTGCATAAAATGCTTCGAAATGAAAATGCTGAAAATAAATGCTTCGAAATATAAATCTATGTTAAACTACTCTAAAATAAGGAAAATGACAAGAAATATTGAAATCAATTGTCTTTGATTTAAGTTCTGGATCCTTTACAATGTAGCCATTAATGGCTATTTATAGAAGAAAAAATACAGCAATAACTACTTAGTAACTACTCATTTCTTCCATCTTCATTCTTGTCTTGCCATGTGTCATTCCACTAATCTACTTTGTCCTTCCACTCATCCACTTTGTCCTTCATATTCTCCATTATCTCTATAACTTCTTTTAACTTCCAAATGAATAAGAAGATGGCACGTGTCCTGCAATTATATAAATAATAAATAATAATAATAATTACAGATTTATAGTGCTAACAAAAACTCTACCAAATACAACCTTAGGATTCGAGTTGATGGAGCCACCCTCGTTTGAGGACTAAATATATTAACTAAAGAATCAAAAATTTACTATAAATTATTACATTATTTTTTTATATATATTTTCACAAAAAATAAAAAAATTATTAAAATAATCTAATCACAAACAGGGCTTAAAGGGCAATTTAAGAACTTGAGAAAAAGTCAATTTTTTTGACTTTTTACAAAATTCTCCCAAAACATATCAAAAAAGTCACCAAAAAATTAAAAAATTAAAAAATTGACTTTTTATTAATTTCTCAAAACACCCCTAAATCTCTAAAAATCTATCATATAGCCAAAAAAAAAAAAGTAAAAATACGAAGCAGTTACGAACCGGAGCCGCATAGAGGAAAAACCTTGTGGCTTGAGCCGAGTAATGGCTCAGTGGAATATTCCAGAAAATAGCAAACCCTAACCCTAGACTCCTCACACACGTCGCACGTGACAGCAGAGCGTAGTGAAAAAACAAGTATAGAGAGCGCCGCAAACAATAATAACACAAGAAATACGAGTTCGCTCACGAGAACCGTCCGATCTACTGACACGTCATCAATCCGATTCTCTCAGTGATTCAACGGCTGAGATCGAGGTATTGCAGAGAGAGCCACTGGGTAGAACGAAGAAGCTCCCCTATCCCTTTCTCTCTCTCCTCCCCTGTTTTTTCCCCAAATTTCCGATTTTAATTTTTAATTTTCAATTTTCCAGAGAAAATTTTGCAGAAGATGACAATCATGGAGGAAGAGAGAGAATTCAAAGAAATTGTTGAAGATGAAGAGGAGACTGATGAGAAGGTCGATGGCGTGGAAGAGGAAGAAGATGGAGAGGATGATGATGAAGACGACGATGGTGAAGACGATGATGATGATGATGAGGATGATGATGATGATGAGGAAGACGTTGATGATGATAGAGAAGTGCTTCAGAACTCTGGTGGTCCTCCGGTTCAGTCTATAGATGACGATGAAGATGATGATGAGGACGACGATGATGAGGATGACAGTGACGACGACGGTGAGGGCGATGGTGACGATGACGACGACGATGGCGAGGGGAACGAGGGGGAAGACGATGAGGAAGTCGAAGAAGAGGTGATTTTTCTTAAACCTACCTCGTTTTTCGTAATTTTTTATTGAATACGTGTTGAATTTGTTCAGATCTGGTGGTTCGGTTGATTTTGCTTAAACCTACTCGTTTAGCTTTGTTTGTCTGTGGAAAATTTACAGGGAAAATTTTTAAAAAATTAGTTTTGACTGTAAAAAATACTATCCTTTTTCACCTTCAAGGTGATTGGGGAGATTTGCCCTAAAAAAGTGAGTTCTTGCTCTAAAAGTTTGCCGGAAAATTAGTATAGGAACTATTTTCCATCCTACCAAACGGTTTTGCTCGGCAGATTAATCTTAAAAATTGTTTTATATGTCTATTATATTGTTTGCCGTGTAAGCTTGATTATTCCTGTTGGTTTCATAGTTCTTCGTGGGTTGCTCCCTTTTATTCTTCAGATCTGGCCATATCTGTGAATTTCTATAATCTCTGCTCTTATTTTTTTGCTGTAAGTCTCTGTCTAAGTTGACATCGCAAATATACAGTAATAAGAAGTGTAAGATATAAAGAAGACTTCTCAGATCCGAGTCAATATCGTGTTACTAGTCTTATCACTCTCTCTCTTTCTCCGTTTTTTTTAACTAACCTTGACGTCCACCTCTTTCTGGGTTTATTTGCTTGGTCTCTTTTTGGTTCCATGTTAGATTGTTCATTGACCTGAATGGAACACACAGCTTTAAGTTGATTCTTTGTTTTTCAATTGGTTCTTCAGAATTCTTGTTATCCTGCTTGTTTTTTTCTTTGTTTTTTTGGTTTTTTGGCTTGGTCATTTTTTATCCTTGTTTGTATGAAATAAATCGAATTATTAGTGATTTTTTTGACCAGTCATAAAGTTCTTCTATCCGGTGTGTTGATTTTGTTCTTCTTCTTCTTTTTTTCATTTCATTTCATTTTTATTTATTTATTTTTAGTTATCTCGAAAGCTTGAATTGCCCTTTTGTGATAAAGTGGTAAGGCTTTTGTATTTTCATCTTCATTTTATGTTTTTGGCAATTTACTTTCCTTCTACTACTATGTTATCAGCATGACGGGATATTTTTTCTGGGGAGGTAAGGATTTTAGTGTTACTAGAAGAGTATTTATATGAAACGTTATAAAAAATAATATTGAAATGGACAAATATTTGTGCATCATTTCATGGTAGTCTTAAATAGCAATTTTGGGTTGTGAAGTTCCCCTTTTAACGTCTACTAAAGTCCATGGCAGATAGGTGTTTGTGTAATTTAGGTTCTGCCACATGAAAGAAGTACTCAGCCATAGCCACCAAAATGGTGGTGAATCAGATTATTTGTAAACGACCACCTAAGATCAACTACTTGTGGTTTAATAATGGCAAAAACATCAGCACAAAAGGGTTTTCGAATTATTCCAACATTTTAACTCCAAAACTCCACAGTTGGGGCCCACCTGACTTTTACTTCTTGAGGTCACCAAATTTGGTTACCATCATAGGTCTCTATTTAGTTTCTTAACCTTGTATTCCCGAGCCAAAAAAAGGAAAATAAAAAAGAGTTTACCTATTTTTGTTTACTCAGCCACAACAGATGGGAAAAGAACAGTAGCTGACGTGTTATGGGGCTAACTATCCTTTTTCACCTTCTTTAGCTGGTAAAACTTTAATGTTCACCATCTTGTGTGTGTTCTACTTGTAGTTGAGAACTTTAATTGGTCAAAATCAAGGTACAAGTTTTGCTATGTTTTTGTTTTTGACATTTTTAAACATGCTTTAGATTTTTATCCAGTTTTCTGCAAGTCTCAATTAATTGTTGACTTGGACTTCTGGTGTGCACCAATCTCACAGGTGGGCCTTATCCATAAAGAAAAACAAATTAATAGGACTAGAAGATCAACAGTCTACATACATATTTATATGGGCATTGTAGTCATGCTTACTCTGACAATTTTTACTGCAATTACATATAGTTAAAACAAGGTTTTGCAAGAAAATGGAGGATGATTTTCTCATGGACTCATTTTTTACATCGAAAAGGATTTTGCCATGAAGTTTAGTGTAGAATCAATTATAGATGACGTTCAGGAAAATTTATTTTTCAAGTTCTTGCACCCCAAAACAAAATTGTGGTTCTGCCCTTGGTTTTAGTTGTAATTTTTGTTATTAATGTTTTTGTAATGTCTCCAATATTGGCAATATAATTTTACAATCATTTTAATTTGTTTTCTCATGAATTCTTTGTCACTTCTTATTTGTACTGGCTTTCTTTTCTAGCCCTATGTATATAATCTCACTCACATATAAATGATCACCTAGGAGGATATGGGAACCGAATACCTTGTCCGACCAGTGGCTCGTGCTGAAGAGGAGGAAGACGCCAGTGATTTTGAACCACAAGAGAATGGCGAGGAAGAAGAGTTTGAGGAAGAGGAGGAGGAGGAGGAGGATGATGATGATGATGATGCTGGTGGGAAAGTCGATGTTTCAGCAAAAAGGAAGAGGTCAGGCAAAGACGACTCTGGTGATGATGATGATGGTGGAGAGGATGATGAGAGACCATCCAAGCGATAGGGCCAGGCCTTCTTGGGTTGAAGCCAACCCTTGACATATAGGTCATTCTCTCCTCTCTCTCTCTTAAATCCATCTTACCTCTTTGTAGAAAGAAGGAATAGGATGCTTTCTTCAATGGATGCTGTTCTGCTTTCCTGTAATATCATGTTTCAGTACTATTTTATAGGGTTGGTTAAAGATCTTGAAAATGCATATAGTTTATATGGGTTTTCAAAAACTATTAAGACTTTGGTTTAGATGTGGTGTAAGGTATTGATGTTAGATAAACTCAAGCACTTCATTCTTAGGTAGGTTTTAGTGCTCCTTTTTATTCCCAGTCTGTTGGATGGTTTTAAGATACTGTGGATTTCAATATATTGTTGGGTTGTTTTTGAGATGACATGGATCTCTTTTTCTGCCATTATAATGATGATGATGATCTTGATTTAATTTCCTACTAGCATTTTCACTGGGGAGATAAAATTTAAAATTTTGATGGCAATTTTTGAAGTGATGAGATGAGTGTTTGGGTGAGGAGATTTTATTGGGTATTCATGGAGGCAAATACAGGTGGTGCTCTCAATTTGATAAAGATTAGTTTATACAGTGGAGTCCATATATGTCATTTGGTGAATGTGGAGAGTTGCTCCTAGAGAGCACAGAATAATTTTTTTCCTGGGCCATATTGGATGATTTGAGGCAATACTTGAAGCCTAACATCATTGGACAACTTTTTGAATTAGATCTAGGCACCTTGATTGTTGGGCTTTACCAAAGCTATTTGTAGCCCATCGCTTTGTTTTATCATACCAATTTGCTCCTTGTAGCCCCGGCCCAAAAGAAAAGCATTTTACCCAACCCGACATTGGTGGTCTGGGTGCCAAAGTTCTACGGGTCGGGTCTGAGTTGTACCATAATTTACCATATTACACTCCAAATAAAAGATTATTTAAAAAAAAGAAAAGAAAAAAGAAAACAAGCATATATCTCTAAGAACATGCCGGAACTGTACGGTCTCCTTACATACTCCAAAATTGGAGAAAAGGGTCCTAAGACTAAAAACTAAAATTACCTAATTTTTTTAATTCTTCTTGCTCTTTGTTTTATTATTTATAATTTTTAATTATTGTGGGACCCATTGATGCACATAATGTCGTGGTCACATGACTGGCTTTGAATTGTTTTTACAGTCTTCTCCCTCGTGGTAGAAGGGGGGGCTAAAAGGGCAATAACAGAAACCCACTGCACTGTAACAGGGACTTTTTAGTACTTTAACATTTCTAGTCGACCGACTCGACCCACATATATACGTATCTTCATTTTAGTGGTTTGTATGTATTTTTTAAATTAAACTTTGCTTTATTTATTTATTGAGTACTGACAAACGGTGGTGGATGTGTGTAATTGACAGATGGCATTACCATGCTGGTGTGGGACCCTTGATCGATGATAAAGCTACGAAGAAGCTGTGTGAAGGGCAAATCAACGGTGGTGGTTGTAGCCGACGGAGGCGGGATGAGAGGTGGCTCCCACCAAGCTGGCGGTGGTGGTTGGTTACTTGTTTCATTTTAAATGGTGCCAGCTCAGCATCACCATTACGCGTTATCCCTTTTTATTTCAACGGTTTTTTTTAAAATTTATATTTACAACAAATTTAAAACGAAAATTAGGTCAAGTTTGGCCATTATAAAATAATCTATTTTTTTATCTTTTTATTTTTTTTCATCACATCACTTCTCTACTTTTCTGTATATTTTTTCGTAAAAAGATAAAAAGTGCACTTATTTAGGTCATCCTAAACAACTCCTTAATCTATTAGAATTTTTAAGGATAAATTATAAATACATCTTTTAAGATTTTGCTTAAAATACAAATTGTCTCTGTAATTTGAAAAATTACAAATACTCCTTTATTAGAATTTTTTATTTAACAAAATGAACTAAAAAATGAAATTCATAATTACTTCTTCTATACAATAATAAAATTATTTAAATTATTAATGGAAATATATTTTTAATATCATTAAAAATAATTAATTGATTTGATGATTTATTAATAAAATAGACTATTTGTTATGGAATTAAAAATTTCAGAAGGTGAAATGTAATTTTTAAAATCACTGGAGACGATTTGTATTTTGATCAAATCTAAGTGTGTTTGTAATTTATCTAATTTTTTAACCATAAAACAATTAATTCCATTTGTTATAATTTTTATTTTATTTTATTGTTTTGTTTCTCCTATCCCTTCTTGCCATCGATGACAATTGTTGCAGCTATCTTTAGCCGTTGCCAACCACCTTTGGCGGCCACTTATCGAATTACCTTTGGTTACGGAAATAACTACCTTTGGCTGTCGACCAACTCCTCCCACCAACATCATTCACCTCCCGACAATCACTTGTGACAATATTTAACAATCATCAGTTAATTATAAAATTATTAAAAAAAATTAAGAATATATTAAATAAATTAATATTTAACTAATAAAACAATTTTTAATTAAGTTTAAGAAAGAAAATTTTAGGAATCGATCTCAAAGTTTTACGTTTTTGGTTGGTTGTTCTTTTTTTTTTTTTTTGGATCGGAAGAAATATTTCATTCAAGGAAGTCAAATGGCACTTACAAGAGTCCATTAAATCTAAAACTTACATCAAACAAAGTGAAAATAAAGTAAGAAGTACTAAGGAAGAGAGTTATGAAAATATTCAGACGTACATTTCGTACGAGCACGGTAGGGCCGATCATAAAAGTTCGGCAATAGAACGTGTCTGAAATAAATCATAAATTCCTATCACAATGAGGATAAGCTTAACAAATTCGCACAAATGGACTCGAAGAGACCAAATAAACCTAGCAACAACTAACAGACAAATAGGAAAAGAAGAACAAGGAAATAACTCAAGACTAAAACCAAAACAACAAATCAAAAGTAAACCCACAACCAAACAAAACTAGCAGCGATGTCGACGAATCCGGCGATGGAGGCGGTGAAGGCAGCAGGGAAGGCATAGATCAGTGAAGGCGTGGACCCGTGAGGCCATTTCCGGAGTGAATGGAGGGGAGAAAGCAACACCTCACAAAGAAGGGAGGGGGTGGAGAGTCAAAGCCTCCAAGTTATTGGAAAGCAAAGTGGGGAAATGAAAGAACAAAAGAGGGGTAGGGGGAGGGGAGAGGAGGCCGGAGGTCGTCGGAACCCCCTCCCTTACCGTCGGTGGCTAGAAGCTCTGAGAATCTTAAAGAAAAATTTAGAGAGAGAAGCTCTCAAAACTAGAGAGAGAATAATGACTTATTTTTAAGATAGTTTTTACTGTGGTTGGCTGTTCATGTTAACCAATAAAGTGGTGAAGTACAAGTTTTACTCTCATAACCATAATATAAGTTTTAAAATTTTGATAAAAAGGCCTACCGATTTAATATATGTTTTTCGTATGTACGGTTTTCAAATTTATTTATAATAAATAAAGATTCACATTAAAAAAGACTCCATAAATTTTAAAAAAAAATTAAAGTATAATTTAAAAAAAGTACACTTTAAAAGAGGCTCTCATCAATTTGAAATAGCTTCTACAAATTTTTCTTAGTCTTCTCTTTGAATTTATAAGTTTTATTTAAGGGTGAATTATATTAACAGTCTTTATAGTTTGTGGCTCGTGTCATTTTGGTACTTAACTTTTTAATTGTATTATATTTTACTATGAATTTTGAATCTTATTTTAAATAAAGACAATTAAAAATATTTTCTTTATAAATGATCAATTTCAAGAGTAAAGTCGTCATATAACTTATATTGTATTAGTTAATTTGTATGTTGTTTAAAATGTAATGACCTTTTTTTTAACAAATAATGTTGAAATTTTTTTGATTATAAAGTTCTGTTTGATTTGATTTTTAGAATCTATTTTCAGAAGAAACTTCTAAGAAATTAAAAATTAAATTGGTGAAAAATTTTTGAAAAACACATCATTTTTATATAATTTTATCTTTTGAGATGGTAAGAATAATTTTTTAAAATATTTTTTTTTATATTTATAAATGTTAAAATAGTTTGAATTTTTTTCAAAAGTCAAATATAGCGATAATTTTGATGTTGTTATTAAATTAATCTATTAAATCAAAAAACCTAAAACTAAAAACATTTCGAGTGTGTTTGGTTTGTGTTTTGAGATAAATTTTTAAAAAAAAAATTAGGGAGAGAGTTTAAAAAAAAATTTAGTTTGTTTTGTGTATATTTTGAAAATAGTTTTAAAGTTTGTACTGATTTGATATTTTGTTGTAATTGAGTAGATGTGTGTGAGAGAAAAAGTGATTGAAAATGAGAAATAAAAGAGAAAAAGTGATTGATGTGTAATAAAGAGAGAAGTAATTTTGAAATTTTTTTTGAGAAAATTTATAACCAAACATGTTTTTAGAAATTTTCTTCTAAAAACATATTTCAAAATACAAACCAAACACATTAAAATATCGATTACACATTAAAAGCCTAATAACCATTTATTACATAATAACCATAAAAAAAATGGGCAAATTATTGATAAATCTCATTTAGAAGTGTTTTAACCCAAGAAGTCCATGAAGGAATTTTTTAACCCATTTAGTCCCATGTATGTATAATTTTATTTCATAAAGTCTTTTTTCTTGATTTACACTATTTTCTTGGACACTTATGCCCTTATATTTAATTTTGATACCCTTATAAATAGGGCTGCAAATGAACCCAGCTGTTCATAAACAAGCTCGGCTCGGCTCGTTAAGGGCTCGGCTCGGCTCAGCTCGTTTAGTAAACGAGCCGAGCTTGAGCTCAATAAACGAGCTCGATAAGTAAATGAGCCGAGCTCGAGCTCAGCAAAGCTCGGCTTGGCTCGGCTCGGCTCAGTTTGTTTGCAGCCCTACTTATAAATATTTTTTGAACGGTTAACAATTTTATGATGTGAACATTCATATTTTAAAATTCTCAATGGTAGGAATGTAAAATTGACCCGTGGGCAGCCCGAAACCCTCCCGTGAGTCGGGGCGGACCCGGCCCATTGACAATGTGAATATTCACATTGACATGTTAACATTCACATTAATAGGAATGTAAAATTGGCCCGTGTCCCGTGGCGGCGAAACCTGCCCGTGGCCCATGGATGGCCTGGGCAGGCTCGGTCCGGCCCGTTGACAATATGAATATTCACATTGACATGTTAACATTCACATTGATAAAAGTATAAAATTGGCCCACAGCCCATGGGCGACCAAAAGCCCGCCTGCCGCCCGGGGCGGCCCCGACCCGGCCCGTTGACAATGTGAATATTCACATTGACATGCTAATATTCACATTGACAGGAGTGTAAAATTAGCCCGCGCCTCGTGGCTGCCCGAAACCCGCCCACGGCCCATGGGCGACCCGGGACGGGCCCAGCCCGGCCTGTTGACAATGTGAATATTCACATTGACATGTTAACATTCACATTAATAAGAGTATAAAATTGGCCAGCGGCCTAGGGCGGGCCCAACCCGGCCCGTTGACAATGTGAATATTCACATTGACATGTTAACATTCACATTGATAAGAGTATAAAATTGGTCAGCGGCCCATGGCGGGCTCGACCCGGCTCGTTGACAACGTGAATATTTACATTGATAAGAGTATAAAATTGGCCAGCGGCCCAAGGCGGGCCCGATCCAGCCCGTTGACAACGTGAACATTCACATTAACATGTTAACATTCACATTGATAAGAGTATAAAATTGGCCAGCTGCCCAAGGCGGGCCCGACCCGGCCCGTTGACAATGTGAATATTCACATTGACATGTTAACATTCACATTGATAGGAATGTAAAATTAACCCGCGCCTTGTGGCTGCCCGAAACCCGCCCACGGTCCATGGACGGCCTGGGGCGGGCTCGGCTTGGCCTGTTGACAATGTGAATATTTACATTGACATGTTAACATTTACATTGATAAGAGTATAAAATTGGCCCACGGCCTATGGGCGGCCAAAAGCCCCCTACCGCCCGGGGCATGCCCGGCCCGGCCCGGCTCGTTGACAATGTGAATATTCACATTGACATGTTAACATTCACATTGATAAGAGTGTAAAATTAGCCCGCGCCTCGTGGCTGCCCGAAACCAGCCCATGGCCCATGGTGCTGCCCGGGCCGGGCCGGGCCCGGCCTGTTGACAATGTGAATATTCACATTGACATGTTAACATTCACACTGATAAGAGTATAAAATTAGCCAGCGGCACAGGGAGGGCCCGACCCCGTCCGTTGACAATGTGAATATTCACATTGACATGTTAACATTCACATTGATAAGAGGGTAAAATTGGCCTGCAGCCCGAAGCGGGCTTAGCCCGATCCGTGACAATGTGAATATTCACATTGACATGTTAACATTAACATTGATAGGAGTGTAAAATTTGTCCGCTGCCCGAAGCTTGCCCGCGGCCCGGGGTAGGCCCAGCCCGGCCTGTTGACAACGTGAATATTTACATTGACATGTTAAAATGCACATTGATAGGAATGTAGAATTGGCCCGCGGCCCGTGGGCTGCCCGAAGCCCGCCCACGACCCGGGGCAGGCTTTTTTCGGTCCGGGCCCGAGCATGTCCGAGACCCTAGGTTAGGGCCTAGGCGCAATGTATTTTTTTGTAGAAAATAATAAAATTTTGGTAGAAAAAATTAAAAATAATTAAAACAAAATGGCCAGGCCCATCCAAGCCCGACCTAAGCTCGAGGCTAGTCCCAGGCCCACCGCCCGACCCGAGGCTCGATCCATTGGCCCATTCAAAGCCCGAATACCCTTGTGTCAGGGCTAGGGTCTGGGCCTAATTTTTTGGCCCATGGACCGGTCCGGAAAAGGCTCATTTGGGCCCGGGCTCGAGCCTAGTCCGAGACCCTAGGCTAGGGCCTGGGCCACTACTTTGAAGCCCAGTCCGGCCCATCGGCCCCGTTAAGGCCCATTCAAGGCTCGGTCCGAGGCCCGGTCCGCACCGAGGCCTAGTGTCTTTTTTTGTGAAAAATAATAAAATTTTAGTAGAAAAAATTAAAAAGAATTAAAAAAAAATGGCCAAGCTCGCTCCACGCCGCCTACGGGCCTTGGGCTGGTTTCGGGCAGCCACGAGGCACGGACTAATTTTACACTCCTTTCAATGTGAATGTTAATATGTCAATGTGAAGATTCACATTGTCAATGGGCCAGGCCGGGCCGGGCCCGCCCTGGGCCGCTGGCCAATTTTATACTCTTATCAATGTGAATGTTAACATGTCAATGTGAATATTCACATTGTCAACAGGTCGGGCCGGGCCCGCCCCGGGCCGCTCACGGGCCGTGGGCTGGTTTCGGGCAACCATGAGGCGTGGGCTAATTTTACACTCATATCAATGTGAATGTTAACATATCAATGTGAATATTCACATTGTCAACGGGCCGGGCCGGGCCCGCCCCGGGCCGCGGGTGGACTTTTGGTCGCCCATGAGCCGCAGGCCAATTTTATACTCTTATCAATGTGAATGTTAACATGTCAATGTGAATATTTAAATTGTTAACAGGCCGGGCCGGGCCCGCCCCGGGCCGCCCATGGGCCGCGGGCCAATTTTACACTCCTATTAATGTGAATGTTAACATGTCAATGTGAATATTTACATTGTCAATGGGCCGGACTCGCCCCGGCCGGACTCAAATTTTTCCGGGCACCCACGACGATCGACGTGGGTCGGGCTCCTACACATTGACGATATGAACATTCACATTGACGGTATGAACATTCACATTAGGGGTATTTTGGTCATTATGTCAGCTATTGGACTTATTGAAACATAAGAAAATAATGTGAATTAAATAGAACATAAGTAGATGAAAAGGGTATTTTGGTCTTCTTATCTCAAATAGGACCTAATGGAATAGTAAAAAAGAATATGGGTTGGATTGAATAAAACTCTTAGAAAGTGGATTTATCAAAAAGGCTCCCTAAAAAAATATATGTTAACAATAAATACAGTCATCTATTCTGTTATAATCATCCAAAAATATCAACAAAAATAATCACCTATTACATAATCATCATCCAAACACATATTAAAAATAAATTTGAGAAAAAAATAAAAATAATTGAAAATGTAAAATATTTATTATTTTTATATAATTTTATCTTTGGTAAGTAAAAATAATTTTAAAAAATTTAAAAATATTTTTTTGACATTTATTTTTATCAAATTAGTTTATATTTTATTAAATTGAAGATTTTACTATTGAAATAGAGTAACAATGTTTTCAATTATTTTTATTTGAAACAAGATTTAAAATTTAAAATCAAATCTATTATAATTGAAAGGTTAGAGACCAAGGTAATACGAGTTTTAAATTACCAAGATCGTTAGTGTAATTTGCACTTTATTTAAATTTTGGACACTTTTAATTTTTTTTTATAATTAAATATTTTAAATAATTTCAAAATTTTAGCCGTAAGAATCGAAAAGATGGAATTTTACATGACAATTACTAAAATTTTGCAACAAAAGTTTAAAAGCCTCACAATAAAAATTTGATTTATTAGTCCTCGTGGGGCCTTGTCGGCCCGGATGTCGGTGGTGATGATGTAAACATTAACGTTAGTCAAAAATTGTGAATAATATTATATGATTAATTAATATATTAATTAGTATATTAATTGATAATGTAATATAATTTAAGAGATTTTTGAAATTTGTAATGTAATTAATAAGTGGAGTTAATAATAATATCATAACTAATATTGATATACTAATTAATATATATAATTGTTCAAAAATAAAATAAAATAAAATAAATTAAAACATATAGTACCACCGAAAAATTGTTGTCCACATCTTCCTCTAATATTAATAGCATTCAATGCTTCTTGTGTATTTTTGGACAAATTATACTTTATTTCCTCACTTATTATTATTTTTTTTATTTTATACTCTCAAATTAAAAATTGATATAATATATATTTTTTTATATTTTGAAAGTTTTTAATTAAACCCTTTTATTTTCATTTTGTTAGGAAAATGTATACATGTTATATTTATGATAAAAATATCCTTTATGTTTGGTTGAGGAATTTAGAGAGGGATTTAGAAGGAGAAAGAAAAAGAGAAAGAGAAAATGTGTGTGAAACTAGGTGAAATGTAAGTATATTTTATTCGTATATCACCTATCTTTTTCATTTCACTTTTCAAATTCTTCCTCAAATTTTTTAACCAAATACAGCACATTGGATGCACCTTTTTTGTTTGTACTATTAACATAATTTAGACATAAGGATTATAATACTTTCAAAAGATGAAGGAGAACATTGTATTAATTTTTAATTTGAGAGAATAAAATAAAAACGGTGATAGTTCTTGCTTTTTTTTTTAGGAATGGTATTGTTGTCATTCCAGTGACTATTATTTTCACGACTTTGAAATCACCATTATAAGAAATTCTATTTCTACACACCTGATTAGCTCATGGCACTCACTTAATAAAATATTAATTTAATGACAATTATATCTTAAATAAAAATCACCATAATAGACATACAGTAATACCCATAATATTATATAAAAAAATTCTCTGTACACATGTTTTAGGAACAAAAAAAATTTAATATACACCTTTTGAATTAAAAAAATTAAATGTAATTTTTTTATTGTTGTCACTTTATAGTCAGCTGTGATGTTTTTAAATGACTGTTAAATTTGGCTTGGTCAATTTTCTTCTGCTGTAAGTATATGAGATTGGCATAAACAGCTTTCTTATTTGTCAGTTGTTACTACTAACTTCAGTGGACTTTAATAACAGGCCTCATCTGAATGAATGTTCGGGGAGTGATTTGGATGGAGACATTTACTTTGTCTCTTGGGACTCTGATCTGATTCCTTCTCAACAAATCAAACTAATGGATTATATCCCTGCACAAAGTATGTTGTTGGATCATGACGTTACAATTGAGGTAGTACTTTCCACATCTATCTATACTATTATAAAGTGAACACCTCTTATGATGTCCTGAAACTTTACTCTCCTCATGCCATGTGGCAGTGTTTTTTATTTTTTTAAAAAAAAGTTAAACAAAGAGATGGGAAGGTTTGAACCCATGACCATGGGTAGATACTATTATAAAGTGAACACATCTTATGGTGTCCTGAAGCTTTACTCTCCTCATGCCATGTGGCAGTGTTTTTTATTTTTTAAAAAAAAAGTTAAACAAAGAGATGGGAAGGTTTGAACCCATGACCATGGATTTAAATATGAGGACTCATACCACTTAACCCATGACCATGGATTTAAATATGATGACTCATACCACTTAAGCTAAGTACACATTATAATATTATTTTTATTTTTATTTTCTTTTATTCTTATTTATTTAAATTGCACGCGCATTACGTTTGTGCGGCCGCTAGTATTTATATATTGCAGTAGTTTTCTTGACGTTAAAATATGCTGTTGGAATTTTTCAGACTTTAGTTTTCAAGGCTTCACCTGGGTGTGGAAGTTTTCGGACTTCAGTCTTCTAAGTTATCAAAAACGTATGTGGAAAGGAAGGGAGGGGTAAGTGGTGGGTGTACAATAATATTTGAGTGGGGATATAATTATAATTTTTAGTATGTGAATTGAAAAAATTAATCAATAAATAAATTAATAGGTGTGTATATTGAGAAAAGATATGTTTTGAGTTATTTAAGTGTATGAAAATAAAATTTCTTGTATGCTTGGCAAGGCAAATCGAAAATTTTAAAAAAATTTAAAGTTTAGAAAAACCCAAAAAGTAATGGATTTTTTTTTGGCTTATTTTGACATTTTCAAAATTTTGCACATGATTTAAAATATATATATATATATAAAAAATGTAACTTTTCTGAGTGTCCCCCAAACACCCTTGCGCTAACGTTTTGGACTAATGTGAATTCACCTTCTTCCTCATGAAATTCCATCTACATAAAAATGTACATAAAAAAAATTGTACTAAGGTCTCATTTGCCATATAAGTGTTTTAGTGTAAAAGTTAAAAAATTATTAAAAAATAAAAAAAATCGATAACTTGTACCAAAAAATTAAATATTCATTTTTTTCTTTACTTTTTGCACATCTTTTTAAAAAATAATTAAAAAGTCATTTCAGATATACTATTTTTTTTAATCTCATATTTTAATTAAAAGTCAAAAAGTTACTAAAAAAGTCTGTTCTCAAACGAGACCTAAGTTTTTTTAATTTATAATTTGCTTATGTTACAATAAAGAATTTTTAAATCGAAATCTAGTACTTAATTGATTTAAGCAGCGTTCGAGCTAGACTCAGCACAATATTCAATCCAATCTCAAACGCAAAAAGTAAATTTAAAACTTCAATTTTAGATTTAGATTTGAAAATCAGTGGGTCTTCTTTCGGCTGATGGCTCGCTATCACGGTTTTGCTTTCACTGAGTTTAGTGGCCAATGGACACATTTATTAGCCAATAAGGTGCAACCACCACCAAAATGACTTACAGATGGCTTCTCTTTTAATTTTTATACCCAAAACAATTATTACCTAACCCCCAACTCCTAAAAAAAAATAAATTAAAATATGGTCTTAAAAACATTTTTAACGGACTTTTTAACAATTAATTAGAGTAAGATATTAGTACAGAAAATTAACGTTTTATTTTTCTTCAATGCATGTGATTTCCTTATCTTATAGTCAAGTAACATTTTTGTTATTGTCATTGTTAACTGTAGTGACACAATTAGCCATGAGAGAAAAAGAAATAATATGCGCCGAGTATAATAGTTGTACAAAAATGAAAATAAATCATAATTACTTGAATTTGACTTGTGTTTCACTTTTTCGAAGGTTGTTTAATTGTAAAACTTGCATTGAAACTTGTCAATTTCTTCAACTTAGCTCAAATCTGATCTAATAAATCTATCATATTCCTCAGAAATTGTGATCGGTTGTTTGAGATTGATTCAAAAAATAAACAATAAGTTCAAATTAGCTTAATATTTAAGAAAAAATAGTCTAAAGTTCCTCTCCCATTTTTAGTAATAAAAAAGATTCACAATATTATTTTTTGATGTCTAAGGTCTCTCACAGAGAAATTTGATATATTTCACTCTCACTCTCTCTCTCTCTCTCTCTCTCTCTCGTCTATCTCAACTACCAGTTCAAAATCCTAGATCTTTCTCTTTCTCATTCCCTAGATCTATCTCTCTTTGAAGTATAATCAGTAAGCTCTGCTGTGAAATGACCACCCTATTAAGTCCATCTACAGTGAATCGAAGGGGCTATAGTCTGATATCAATGGTGATCAAGCACTCTTCTAGAAGTGAGAGAGCCTGCGACATCTTCTCTCACCTTCTCAAAGAATGAATCATCTATATCAACGGTCCTATCTCTGACAACACTACTTATGTCATCGTCACTCAACTTCTCTACCTTAAGTCTGAGAACCCTTCAAAATCCATCAACATGTACCTCAACTCCTCGACGACGCCGTCACTGTAGGTTTATCCTTTCAATTCCTCCAAATCTTAATCTACTCTCATTTCATTTCATTACAATTACATATTTTGATTTTGAGTTCTATATACAAAGGCGCTGTTTGGGAAGCCCAAAATGAGGCTATTATAGCCTATTTTGAGAAATTAGCCCAAAAGCAACAATGTTGGAACCTTTTTCAAAAAAAATATATATATATATATTTTGCACAGCCGGCAGTGTAGGCACAGCCTACACTGTCAGCTACAACACTTGTTACATCAATAAATAAATTACCATTTTACCCCTTGATATCAATTTTAAAAAATATATTTTTAGGGATAAATTTGTCATTTTAAATTTAAACATCATTTCAACACACTTTCCAATACAACAACTCAACTAAAAATTCATCCCATCTTCCCAAACACAAAACTAAAATAGCCAAAAAGTCAAATAGCCTACTAAAGTAGCACTTCCCAAACAAGGCCAAAGTTCACTGTAACTCTTGGGTTGTGTGAGTTTTGGTGTGTGAATTTTCTCTAGATTTTGGCCACTGTGTGAATTTTCTCTAGATTTTGGCCACTGTGTGAATTTTCTCTGGATTTGGCCATTGTGTGAATTTTCTTTGAATTTTACCACTATGTGAATTTTCTTTGGATTTTTCTACTGTGTGAATTTTCTCTGGTTGTTTACTATGAATTTTTTTTTGAAAAACTCAAGGATGTATTGGTTTCTTTTTGATATTTGGTTGCTTCAGTTTCTCTATTAATTTGTTTACTCGCTCAGACATTGGAAGGAAAAAAAAAAGAAGAAGAAAAATGTGATTTTGAGTGAATTTTCTCTGGTTTAATAATGATTGGGTATATATTGATCTTGAGGTTTCTTTTTGATCAATTTTCTCTAGTTTGATCAAAAATACAAATTTTCTCTACACAATTTTCTTTGAATAAAGTCACACAAATTTTCTCTAATACAATTTTCTCTAGATAGAGCCACACAAAGCCACACAATTTTCTCTGTATAGAGCCACACAAATTTGACCAGAGAAATTCTCTGTGAATCAGAATTTCTCTGTGAAATCCAGAGGAAATTCGACAAGAGAAATTCTAGTCCAGAGAAAATTCGTCTAGAGCAATTCTCTGTGAACCAGAATTTCTCTGTAAAGTCTAGAGAAAATTCGTGTAGAGAAATTATCTGGATCGATGTTAAGGAACCTTAGACATTATGAAAATATTGAGTGTCCTTTATACTATAAAATCTTAATACTAGGGATCTTAAAAAAAAATTTCCTAATTTTTAAGCGTTGTTTGAGGTTTATTTATTTAGCCTTCGTTTGGGAAGTAGGTTGGCTTTTTGACTTTTTTGGCTATTTTAGCCTGGGCTAAAAAGCTTGGTTTGGGAAGAGTTTTTTGACTTTTTGACTTTTTTGACTTTTTTTGTGAGAGAAGAGTGTAATGATTATGAGTTGGATGTGATGTTTTGTTTGTTGTGGCTAAAATAGCCTATTTTGTCTTTTATGGCTATTTTAGCCCCAATCTTGCTTGCCAAACGGACCCTAGTATACTTTCTAATTTTTTACGAAAAAATGTAAAGAAAAATAAAAAATTGATGTGATTCAAAAAAATACACTAATTTAAAATTTAAAATTAAGTTTTAAATAATTTACAATTATGCTCGACTCCACATGTTTATAATTATAATTAATTTCTTAAAGAAACACATTTCACCTAGGCTAGGGAAAAATTTAAATAAAAATAAAATATAAAATGTGTATACGAGAAATAAATTTGATTTTCATAATTATTTTTAAAATATGTATTAATGAAGCGTATAACTGCAAATAAGCTGTGACATTTTCACAGTAACTGTAATCTGCTCTCGCTCTCTCTCTCTCGATCATTATTTCGCCCGAAAATTCCCTCATTCTCGCAACAAATCTAGGGTTCATTCCCTTCGAATTTCAGATATCCACCTTCGTTTCTAGCAGATCTGGTTTTTCAACCAGCAATTCACATTCCATTACATACACATATATACGTACTCATCGATATAGTGATTTTTTTCTCTGTAAATCTCAAAAATGGTGATCCACGAACCTCTAACCCCTGGTCAAGTGAGTGATTTCGGTTTTAATGTTCGTTTTTTTCAATCGTTTTGAGCTTCTACGCAATCAGATCTTCCCCTGAGGATGTCGGTAGCAGCAAACCACGTAGATTTGAGAAGTTCTATTCATAGAATTGTTGATATTGTTTATTTGTTGTTTCACTTTTAGTCGTAATTCGAGCTTGTATACATAAAAAAAATGGTTAATAATTCAAGCTCCAAAGCTAGTTTTTAGAACATTAGATCACATGCTTAGAATACAAGTTTATTTGTAACATTAATTTAATTAGTGATTACCAATAGAATTGTTAATGACTTTGCATTACAGTTATATCTATACTATTATCTTCTTCTATCTATCTATACTATACTATATGTGAAGGCTTGAGATGGTGTTAACACAATGTAAATTGTATAGTGAAGTGGATGGGGCTTGAACATGAACTTTGGTCTGGGAAACAATATCGGCACACAACATATATACTTTCAAATCAAAATTTAAATTTGTGTTTTACAAATTTTGACAGCACACCCATCCACTAGTAACTAAGAATGTGAAGGGTCTCATATGTATTATTAGTCATTGCAATATCGTTCATTGTTTCGTTTTGAACTTGATGTCTGTTTTGTGCTCTCTTCTTTACGAACTTTGTTAGTGTATATTCCTTTCCTTGGTTGACATAACATATTTTGTGTATCTCCCAATTTCAGGTGTCGTTTTTGCTTGGAATCATCCCAATATTTCTGGCTTGGATATATTCGGAAATTTTGGAGTACAAGAAAAATTCAGTCTTGTTCAAATCGTTAGTTAGACAGTTCTTCACCTTCAAATACCATCTAATGTTTCTTTTATGCAGTATATATTCTGTTACATGTTGTGAGTTTGAATTATTCTTTCAGCAATATATGTCTAGGGTTAAAATCTTTCATCTCCATGCAGCCTCTGTTTAAATTTTATTGTTAATTATTTGAATTTTTTGATAATATAAACTTCATACATTATTATTTTTTATCATTTTAGAATTTTCTTTCTGAGTTCAGGGTCTTATTCACCCTCCATAATTTACTTCTCATTCTCTGAAAGTTTTCTAAGATATTTTGTTTGAGTAGTTCTATACAAACAAACTTTCCTTACAAACTGATGTGTCACCTAGAATATTAGTAAGTTGGGCCTCATTTCACATTCCAAAGTTGTATCACTCCATGCCACATCAGTTTGTAAGAAAAGTTTGTAAATTTTTTTTGTTCGTATAGCATTTTCCATTTTGTTTACTTAGTTTTGGCATGAAATTTCTAACAAGTTTCCAATAAGCTTTGTTTGACAATTGTTGGGTCTCATTTATGCAAACAAAAGACAGTTACTGATCCTACATTCTATTTGTGAAATTAGAATAGTTTGATTGAGAAAACATGGATAATTAAGTTATCCTTTCCTGAAAACATGGTTGTTAAAATCGTGATCCGGATCGTAGGATCGTACGATCCTACTTTGCCAAAACGATCCAGATCGTTGTTATAACAGGATTGCAAGTAGGATCGTGTAGGATCGCATTGGATCGTATGGGATCGTGTAGGATCGTATGGTAGGATCGCAAGTAGGATCGTAGATTTTATGATTTTTCACCTTATTTTTAATATTTATCATTTTTATTTTTATTTTTATCTTTTTTTTAATAGAAAGTAGGATCTTACGATCCTCGATCCGATCCTACGATCTGATCTACCAGACGCTCTCACCGATCCTACTTAGGATCCCGATTTTAACAACCTTGCCTGAAAAGAGAAAGCTTTTATCTGTAATCACGTCCAAAAAAATAAAAAATAAAAAAAAATGGAAGAAGAAGAAGAAAAAGAAGGACAGACAGCAAGACTTCTTTGTTTGGCGATTTGGTTCACCTTGAACTCAAATAATTCTTGTGATCATAATTGCTGTAACAGAATTCATGAAGTGTTCTACTTCATGACATGGACAATGTGATAGAATTTGTTATTTATTTATTTATTTAACAGGCCCTATTTGGTATTGTTTTCATCATTTAAAAAATTCAATAAATAGATTTAAAGTGTTTCATAAAAAATAGGTGCTTACCATTTTTTTTTCCCAAACGTTTGGACGATCAATTTATTATTATTATTATAGCAAAGTTATTTTTGCGTTGTTAGTCATTTGTATAATTGTTCAAATCAAATTGTTGGAAATTGTTAAATTCACAGTTCTTTGTTATGGATTCACAGCCCCGTCTCTGACACAACCCTCTCTCTCATATAACATGCTCCACCATGTGAGAGGGGTGCTATGGATCCGATCTGCCAAAGAAGAGTGAATTTATCAATATCCCAATTTATTGTATCTTGGTGTTCAGATAGTTGCTTGAAAATACTTAGTTATTTTTTTCCTTTTCCTTCCACCTTTCCTCTCTCATTTAGTGTTTTACTGGCAGGCATTCTGATATCAGCTTGGTTGAGTTGGCAAATGAAACAGTTAAAGAAGATGACAGAGCTGTTTTATTGGAGGGGGGAGGTCTCCAGTCAGCTTCTCCTAAAGCTCGGAGTTCACCTGTCACATCTCACGTTGTTAGGTTAGAAAAAATAGCTGTTTCCTTCTTTGATTATTATGAGCAATATGAACGGGTTAATTTAACATTCTTTATGTTCTTTAACTTTTCAGATTTCTTCTGATGGATGAGACTTTCTTGCTAGAAAATCGATTGACACTCAGAGCCATGTAAGTCTCTCATCGTCACAATTTAAAACCATAAGGTTTGGAGCTTTGTAAGTTTGAAGGACATGGTTAGAAAGCTGACTCTCATTTTTCTTCTTATTGTTCTCTGTCCCTACAGATCTGAATTTGGTGTCCTTTTGATCTACTTTTACTTATGTGACCGTACAAATCTCTTTGGTGAATCAAAAAAGGTTTTGCCAATGCCCTCATCTTATAATTTATACTTTTCATTCCATGAGTTCGTTATTGTCTTCGGTGAAGTATGTGCTAGACCAACTTTAAATCTTAAAAAGAAAAGTTCAATGTGAAAAATATAGAAAGAGGAAAGGGTGGATATCACATTCTTTAACAACTTTGAAATGTTATTTAAATATATATATATATATATATCCCAGAATTTTACAAGGAAATGAAAGGATTAGCTAGGTCATAACCTGATCCACTTATATGGGCATAACCTAATGAACCAACACTAATAGAAAGGAGAGATAAAAAAGGCAAAATCACTAGTCGACGGACTAGCTGCTATCAGACGCTTCGGTCTCTCTTCTGCTTCCTTGGATGTGTAACCAAACAATTAGGGAGGACTTCACCTCTCCACATAAAATTCACAATGGCCAAGATATACAGTTATTGTTTTTTGTATCTATTTCAGTTATAATTTGGTCCATCTGCATCAAAGTTGTGTCCAATGAGCTTGTCTTTTAACCATCATTTGTTTTTGCAGAGTTACAATCGGGATCTTTTCTTATTTCTCTACTTCCTTCTCATCATAGTTTCAGCAATTACTTCTTTCAAGATTCATCATGATAAGTCACCAATCTCAGGAAAATCCATACTGTATCTAAACAGGCATCAAACTGAAGAGTGGAAAGGTTGGATGCAGGTTAGTCAGTTTTTAAGATGGCATGTCTATTTCTTAGAATTGTCTAATTTTTAGAATTGTCTAATTTATTGTTACTTGTTTTCAGTGTAAAAGAAACAATTTATTTCCTTTGTGTTTTTTTTTTAGTGTCTCTTGTGATTTGTTTGGAAGTTTAAGCTGTAATCAATATAATTCCCTCCCGCTCCTTTCAGTGTTTCTCTACCTGGAAACACTTCCTGTCTTGTCTGCATCTTGTAGTCAATCCATAGAAAATATATTGGTAGTTGATAAAGAGAAGTAACTTTGAGATGGGAGATTGCAGTTGGAAATGGTTTGAGAGAGAGAGAGAGAGAGAGAGACAGAGTCAACAAGTTGCTGAAAGTTTATTTATTGCCCTGCTCTATAATTGGAACTAGGAGCAGTTTGTGAAGGGCCCGGGAATGTTTCCTTCAAGTTTAATTGAGGTGGGATGCTGATCAAATCTTTTGGTTATAGGACCTCCAAACTACACTCTGTCTTAAGTCATTAATCCTGTGAATAAATTAAAGCTCTTTTCAGCCATAAGAATTTTGTTTTCACTTCCTAATCAGATGAAACATCTAGAATAACTTCTCCATGCTTAAATTCAACATTAACTTACCATTCCTTGATGTCCATTTTGTTGTCAATAAGAATCTTCTGGCACCCAAGTTCGTTGGCCGGGTTGAATTGGCTCTGTTTTCTTATTGGACAAATGTAAAATTGACTTGGACTTGCATCTCTTGGAACTTTTCAAAGAGAAAAACACATTTTGCATCTACTCATTTTGTTAATCATCCAAAATTTTAAGTTTTTTCTTTCATCAATGATTCCTAAATTCCAAACTCTAACTACGTTAAGATGCGAGGTTAATTACTCAAACTCACAATGAATTGCCTCTATAACTTGATGTGGAAATTAATTATGATGAGTGAGAGAAGTTTCAGGCAATTTTTTCTAACTTCTTGGAAGCAGTATGCTTTGAAATTTTAATTTTGTTTTTTCGCTCTATCTAGGACGTCTTTGTTTTAACATGAGCTGCCATGTATCCGGTAATGAGTCCTAACACGAAGCCAATTTCTTTCTGGCCTTTACCTTGAGCCTTTTATTGCCACTACAGGACAAACTTGTAAAGATTCATGCATTGTGGGAACATATGTTGAGAAGCACAATGCCGTTAATTAGTGTTTGTTTAGCTTTATTTTTTAGCTCTGATTTCCAGGGCTTGTTATTTGTGACATCATACATTGCATGCTTTAAAAAAAGTTGGTCATTCTTTGTATAGATATTATTTGCATTGCATGTGTCATTGTTGGTGCCTTAACGTTTTCTCTTTTATGTACAGGTACTATTTTTAATGTATCATTACTTTGCCGCAACAGAAATTTATAATGCAATACGGCTTTTTATCGCTGCATATGTGTGGATGACTGGATTTGGGAATTTCTCATACTATTATGTCCGCAAAGATTTTAGCTTTGCAAGGTTTGCCCAGGTACTTCTCATATAAGTTCAAACATTCATTAAACATTTTTTATCCGAGTTATCTCCATAATTATCTACTTCTGACAGTAATTATTTTTTGCTGGGCAGATGATGTGGCGACTTAACTTTTTAGTGTTCTTTTGCTGCGTTGTCCTTAACAACAGTTACATGTTGTACTACATATGTCCCATGCACACTCTTTTCACTCTGATGGTTTATGGGGCGCTTGGTATTTTTAACAAATATAATGATATTGGGAAAGTCATTGCTGCAAAAATCATTAGTTGCTTTTTAGTTGTTATTCTGATGTGGGAAGTACCTGGAGTGTTCGATCTGGTTTGGAGCCCATTTACTTTCCTTCTTGGTTAGTAACAGCCGTAGTTTTATTTTCCACTCTCTTCACCTTGAGTGTTACTAATGTGGCACAATGATGTAACATACAAATGCATTGCAGGATACACTGACCCAGCTCCTTCAAAATCAAATCTTCCTCTCTTGCATGAGTGGCATTTCCGCTCAGGCCTTGATCGCTACATATGGATAATAGGAATGATATATGCTTATTATCATCCAACAGTAAGTTTTCATACAGACCTGAGCCATTTTTCAATTATTCAAAGTAGAAGTAAATATGTGCTTTGATCCTTAAACACTCCAGAGGTGAGGCTGAATTGTAAATATCTTGATGGTTTTTATTTGTCTCTCTCTCTCTCTCTCTCTCCCCCCCCCCCTTCCCTCCCTCCCTCCCTCCCTCCCTCTCCCTCCAATTTCATGTCAGTGACTAAACTGTGGCATTTATTCTTGTAGGTTGAGAGGTGGATGGAGAAACTGGAGGAAACAGAAGTCAAACGTAGGATTTCGATAAAAGTGGCCGTTGCGATTGTTTCCTTAACGGTATTATATCTTTCTTGTAACACAATCCTTGTCTATTATTATTTGTTTGAAGCAAACATTTCCTTGTAATTTTTTTAGGTGGGATATATATGGCTCGAGTATGTATACAAGCTTCCTAAGGTGACGTACAATAAATATCATCCTTATACCTCATGGATTCCTATCACGTACGCTTTTCTTTCCCTTAAGCTCGGCATTTTAAATATTTGAAAGTTTCTGTTAGTCGTTTACACAATTATTACATCTCTTGTTGATCAGTGTGTACATATGCTTGCGAAACTTGACCCAGAACTTCCGAAGCTACAGTTTAACCCTTTTTGCGTAAGTGTTATTGGACTTTACTTATTTACTCTTTTTTTTCACATGTTCTGTTTATAAAAGTCAACCTTATGCTTTAGACACCATTGTCTGTCAATTGGAATATATATACATATATATAATTATTTGATGATTTGTTTGTGGTTTTGTTTTCTTTGATTCACCAGATGGCTGGGAAAGATCACACTGGAGACCTACATATCTCAAATCCACATATGGTTAAGGTATGCAGAACTTTGAATCACTACTTTCCTTTTATTTACTTAAATGGCTCGATATGATATTGCTTTATTGATATACAGATAATGGATAAATTTATAAAACAAGAAAGTTTTGAGGATTTCTTATCAATTTCAAAATTTTGAGTTGGATCTTTATATGTTAATAAAATGATGTAAGGATTGAATAATTTTTTCGAAGCTTTTCTTGCCGCTCCTTGGAAATAGTGAAATCATAATTTCCAGGTTTGTGCATAAATATTTATACCTGTGTGTCCCAATCATCAAGGTGCCTATTATGCATTGTGCAAATATAGGTTATATCTAGATGTGTATATTTATGCTCTCTCTCTCTCTCTGATTTTTACTTGTGCTGTACGTATGCAGATCAGGTGTGCCAGATGGGCAGCCTAAATTTCTACTCTCTCTGATACCAAACTACCCCATGTTGAACTTCATGCTCACCACTTCCATCTATGTTGCAGTAAGTAAAAAAGATATATCATCTTCGGAAAACTCTCGGAGATGTAGAAGTGAATAATGTTGTTTCCTTGTCTGCAGGTTTCGTACAGGCTCTTTGAACTGACCAATAGGTTGAAAACGGCATTTGTGCCAAGTAAAGACGACAAGCGCCTGACGTACAACATCATTGCAGCTGTGATTATCTCAAGCCTTTTGTACACACTGTCTTTTATATTCCTAAGAATCCCTCAGATGCTGGTAAGAGTTTTTCCAAAGCTGATTTCAGTCTTGGCATGCTTTAATAGTCATCAATGTTGGTTGTGTTTTGCTTTCTTCATTTTCATTTTTAGTGGGTTGTTTTTTTTATTTATTGTTTCTTCAAAACAGATCATTTGGAAACAGTTCTCTATACTTTTTGAAAAATGAAAATGGGAAACAAAAACACAACCATAACAGACCCTTATTATGTCATAGTGTTGCTAATTGCATTTCTTTTTTCTTTCAAAAACTCCACAGGTGTGATACTCCAGAATTTACGGACTAGAATGAACAAGTTTCCGCTAATCAGCATTGAGCATATTTGCTCCACTGCAAGTCTTCACTTTCCATCACAGTAACAAAATTTGCAGAGATGATGGATTGTGTTTTATAGTATTTGTTTGAGGAACTACTGCTGTATAGCAAAAAAGGTGGTTGATGAATTCATTCCCAAATTGTGGGATTGTATTTACATGTATGCATTCTCGTTAGCAGATTTTCACCAACATTGTGATTACAAATTATTGTTTTCTCGTGAATTTCCACCATTGAAGTGATTACTGGTGCAATTTTATTACCTGTCATCAAAAGCATGTTGCATTAACTTGTATCTTCTTTCTTTTTGGGTACATCCAAGAACATCTCATATTTTATTCATAGGCTCTATTTGGATTATGAATTTGAGAAGAATTTTGCATAAGAGAAACAAAAAGATAAGAAAAGTCAATTTATATTTCAGTGGCTTTTTTCTTCCTTGATAAATTTCTTCTCGACTTCTTAATCCAACCACAATTTTAATCCAAACACAATTTTAACCAAGAGAATAAATGGGTTGCTGAGATGCAAAGCTTGAATCCGGATCAAAGATTGGCATTTGAATTTTCACATTTAGATACATTCAAGTACAAATTCCACACCTACTACTCAGAAAGCATGATTCCCAATGAGCACGTTCCTCGTGAGAGAGATGAGAGTAAAGAGAAATTTTAGGTGTGAATTTAGAAGCAGCCTTGCATTAAAAACTCATCATAGGGCTGAGGAAGCATGAATAAATACCAAAATTTCACTGTTAGGATATCATTGACACAAATATTTGTGTCCATATGCCAATGTAACACAAAATAGTTGACAAGCAGGGAGTTGGATTTCCCAAGTTAACAAAAATCTAAACTTCTAACAATTTCTATCAAGCCAAACAATTACTTTTAATTAAACTCGAGTACACAAAAGGCGTACACTCAAATGGTTTAACAAGAGTACAAGATGTCAAAAGCTGAAACTGTGTCTTCCCATCTCCTCCTCACAATGCCACAGGATAGCAAGTTATTGAAGTCTATGATAGCAGCTAGCAGTGACAGCATGATCTTCTCCTCCATTCCATGTAGGTTGTAGCAGATATGCCCTCAGAATATATGCACAATGTCATAAGCAAATCTTTGTTATGTCAAGGAAAGAAGCAGAACAATACGATTTCAAACCAAATCGTTTTGACAGTGTGTTATGTGGTAAATAGGGAGAAATTTACAATGTGCATCTTTTCAATTAGTGTACATTTTAAAAAAATTATGATTATTTGTGATGTGTGTTATGACATTTTGTAGTAAAGTTGTAAATAGCGAATTTATGATGTGCACCTTAAAATTAAGAATGATAATGTTATGACATTTTTGTGATTTTTGTTATGACATTTTTCAGTGAAAAAAAGTTATGACTTTTGTAATAAAATAGTTATAACATTTTGAGTTTAAATTATGAAATTTTGTGAAAAAATAATGACAGACATACCATATGCACCTTTTTACGGGTGCACATTGTAACATCTCCCGGTAAATAGACTTTTATGATTTAGGTAAAACCCACATAATTTTGATGGCTTTTGACAGCATCATCCTTGCCTTTCATTTATTTTCTAAGTTTCCTATTTGAAGTCTATGAAAAGTATGAATTATAAAAAGAAGGATACGTCCAGAACAGCACGAAAGACTGCAAAAAAAAAAAGAAAAAGAAAAAGAAAAACCAAGACGGTGTTAGCCAATTAACATTTTGCAGGAAATAAAACATAGTAATCAATAAAGCTGCTAAAGTACACATGCATCACCATAAATTATGTCCCAAAAATTATTCCACTTGGGTCCTTAAGCTAGGCCAATTTTATGAGATATTGCAATCTTCTAACCCAAAACAAGTATGATACATGACTATAGTAGGAAGAACCACAAGTGAAACAAGTGAATTTTAAATCATTTCAGCTCACATTTAAGAATTGGCATTAAGGCCTTACCATCTATGTACGAATTGACTAAACACATTGAAAATAAAGGTTCCATCATGCACATTATTGATGATGATGTTGTTATTTAATCGATCTAATAAAACTAGGGTACATGATAAAGAGAAATTTGGATAGAAGCTCTAAAATCAAAATTATTTAAGATAAGTAGGAGTAAAGATACGTATTTGAATGAAGCACTTGAATCTAAAGGATTTAGATAAGCAGAACTGAGACAGAGTACATAGTGTAAATTTAATACAATAACAATGGAAGCAGAGGAGAAGTGAAGATTGAGAACCAAGAACTACCTAAAGAGTAAACATTTCGTTATTTAAGATCGATTATCACAGCAGTTGGGGAGATTGGAGCGGATGTGGTCTATAGAATTAAGACGGAATGACTTAAGTGACAGAGTGTGTTTAGGATACTGTACGAGTACCTACAAGACTAAAAAGGAAATTATGTTATATGGGTCGGAATGTTGGGTAACTAAAAAACAACATGTACATAAGATAAGTGTTGCTGGGATGAACATATAAGAAACAACATGTAGATAAGATGAGCGTTGTTGGGATAAGGATGTTAAGGTGGATGTGTGGCAAGACTAGAAAATATAGAATTAAGAATGAGTATATTTGAGAATAGCTAGGAATAGTACCCATAGAAGATATGTTCAGAAAGAATAGATTGAGATGGTTTGGTCATATACAACGGAGACCAACAGTGGGAATAGTGAAGAGATGCGATGCAGTAACGGTAAATGGAATTGTTAAGGGAAGGAGTAGACCTAAATTGACATGGGTTAGTATAGTGAATAGAGATATGAACATTAATTTGACTAACGAAATGACCTTGGATAGAGTCGAGAGAAGAAGGATTCATGTAGTCAACCCCATTTGATGGGAATTGAGGCGAGGCTTGGTTTGGTTTGGTTAGGAGTAAAGAGGAATACATAGTATGTAATTTTAGTAGAACAAGAAATACATAAGAGGAAGTAGCAAAGACCGTAGGCCAGAGGTACAAAAAAAGTGAAAGAACAAGTCACTGAACACAAAAACAAGTCACAAACTGGACATAGAATGTATATGAACGGATAAAAAATTTCAAAAGTGGACCCAACTACAAACCTCATAAAATCTTTTCCATTCATGTGCATTATGTGTTCATTTACGTGTTTGATTTCTATAATGAAAGTGAAAATTTTAGCTATCTACAGACTACAGTCAATTAAACCTAAGGATAGATTGGTGATGATGTAATTCAAAGAATTAAAGAAGGATGAAATAAGCAGAGGAGTGTTTTTTGATGTATTATTTAATGGGCGTGCACCTATGAAACTTGGAGGAAACCATTCTACAAGAAGAGTATAAGACTAGCAACGTGGAGCAAAATGTTAGGCAACTAAGAACCAGCATGTTCATAAACTGTGCTAGGCTGAAATACAGTTAAGATGGATGGTAAAAATAAGCAAGGATAAAATTAAGAATTCGCAAGTTTGTGAGATGGTAGAATTGGCATTCATTGGAAACAAAATCAAAGCAAATCGATTGAGACGGTTTGGCCATGTGCAATGAAAAAAATAACTACATCAGCAAATACAATTGAATCTTGAACAAAAGACTTTCAATAGAGGAAGAATATATTAAGGTAATTTTATGCATGTATGAAATCCTGGGAAAAATAAACGAAAAATTTCAATAAGAAATAAACTTGAACTAATCAATAAATAGTAGAGAGTGTACCATAAGCCCGCCCAAAATGCCATCAAGTATAATCTGGTTCCAGGAATCAAAATATGAATGGATGGAAAACCCTGCCTTTGCTATGAGTCCTACTGAAGTAATTGCCATGACAAGAAAATAAAAGATAAATCCATTCAAGCCAGTAAATCCCAAAATTCCAGCAATGACTCCACCCATAATAGACATAAATGTTCGGCTGCACAAATAAAGAAACCTCAGGTTTAGCATCACAGCTCAAATATTTAATTTCACAAGTTAGTGAAGGAATAAGAAAATTGCAAAAAAAATAATGAAGTACAATTAAACATGTATGTTTGGTTCTCAATCAAAATTGAAGTCAATGACTTCTTAGATTTATGCAGAGGACGAGATCTCTCTCAAATCATAGCTTTTCGTAATGCCTTGTTCTACATTATTCACGCATGGGAAGGATGTAATGAAAGAAAAGAAAGATGGGTGGGGGGTGGGGTGAACTCATTGTCATACTTCATATTCCTAAAGTTTTAAATAAGATTTAAGGAAATGGAACTCTGCTTTCTTTGGGCTCAAGACATGGCTCCATGAGAAGTATAATCACAGATCAGACAGAGTTGGCTTACATTAGGGAAAGCAGGTGCACAGGTACAAGGCACATTGTAAGTGTGGTTAGCATCACCTAAAAGCTTCTACAAACATATCTGTAACTGGACCTTGTACAGCAAGAGCTGTGTCCATTGGCCTTCTATGTCAATAATCAACAGTTTATAGAGATGACATAATGCATTTTCGAACAAGTTCACTCTTATTTACCACATCTGCAAGCAGCTAATCTAACTTGCAAAACCTAGCATGATTAATGTTTGCAAAATCTAGTACCCATGATAGCCATATTAACCTTACTGCCCAAATCCAATGCATCTTCTCTAAAGATGACTGCCAAACCCATAATTCCATGTATTCCAGCCACCAACTTTTTTCCATCTTTCAAGGTAGAGTTATGACAGCAAAGGCAAATATCTTGTAAATGACGTAACAAATTTGACGCTAATATCATGTTGGGTAGTGTGGATCCTAATAAGTACTGGACACTAACCACCTGACTGTAGATCCACAACAAGACTAACGCTTTTCACATCACAATGAAACCACAACGACCGTTGTTGTAGTTCCATTATGGGTTGAACCACATAAATCATTGTATTCTTGTGTGTTTGATTATGGTGTATTGATTCCTAACATACCATACCATACCATACCTTTAACCTAGTAAGTTGATACCTTCACATCATCACATATGCAAACTACAGGGGGGAACCAACCAATTCACACGGGACAACCAAATGTTGTCAATGATAGTTGTAAATGTCAAAATCGATAATACAAAAATAAAATATTATCTATTTGCCCAGTGCCAGCCAAGTTGTCTCCATTTATTTTTCTTTGCTCATCATGAAGAATGGACAATAGCAGGGAGGTGTAGAAACAAACCTGTAATAGACAGCTTTCATGTTGTTCTGCATATTCTCAGCATTGAAGGTTGGGATATCATTCACAGCCTCACTTGATTTCTTCTCAGATGAAACTGAATCATCATGTCCTGCCATAGCTTCTTCTTTCTGTAATTCTATTCAAGAACCTAGCAATAACAAGATAATAAAAATAAATAATTTAAAAAATAAAACAAAAAACCCAATTCAACCCATCATCAAATTTTGAATTTCTCATTAAAAAAAAAAAACCCAATACAACCCATCATCAAAATTTTGAATTTCTCATACAACAGAAAGTCACTGTTCGAATTACACCTCTCAAACCTCAGTCAGTCTTATCAGTGTACCGCATAAAGTTGCAATTTTAGAAGAGAAAAGTAACAGATCTGAGAATTAGGAGCAGTTTCAAGAAACAAAAGTAATTGTTTCAAGTCATCAATTTTTCAGAAACAAACCAATCAATACAAATCAAGAAAAGCTAAGAAAGGTACGAAAAATAAACAACGAAATATATTGGTATATAGATATGTGTGTATATATGATTTACGTTATGATCTTACCAGTGGGATGAGATATAGAAGAATCGAAGCCCCTTTTCACAAAATCGATTCAGGACTGCACAGACACTGGAAGACCCTCCTGACTGCTTTGCTTATATCTCTATCTGGTTCGAAGTTAAAACGGGTACAGCCCGCTTCAGATTCAACATCGAATCAGACCAGTCAAAAGGGGTATAACCCGATTGATAAATTTAAGATTTGAGAATTATTCGGTACTAAAATAAAATATAATTTATTTATTTATTATTTATTATTTTTTTTGGTGATTTTTCCAACGTAACGTTAGGGAGATGAATATTTCTTTTACCATCATCATCAGAAAGTCTATGGCACTTATCATGAATTTCAGATTAACGATATATATTAAATGTTATTATTGTAGAGTCACACTTTAAATAAATATTCATCATTGATATAAAATTTTTAAGATGTTTTAAGGTGTTTTTTTTTTTTTTTTTTTCTCTCTCTCTCAAATTGTAGCATTGTTGTTTTATTATATTTTGTATCTTGTATGGAACATACACTTGAACTTGATAAAAAATATATATATATGGTCATTCTAACACATTTGTTCTTTTTAAACTTTTAAGGTGGAGATTTATTTTTATATTTTTTACTTTTTTATTTTTATTTTTTTACACTTAGATTGATGAGTGACGCTAACATTAATTGATAAATACGTCAACTCAGAGTATTTGACTATTAAATCTCCATTAATTTCTCCATTTATGTTATGGATTCGAATCGTGTTGACCTAATCTCACTCCTTGATTAATTCGAGGGTTAAAAAACTATAACATAATGTACCTATGGATATGCATTAATTAATATATTAATTAGTGTATCAAAATTAATTATAATATTATTATTAACCATACTCATTAATTACATTACAAATATAAAAAATCTCTTAAATTATATCACATCATCAATTGATACACTAATTAATACATATAGCATTATTCCACCAAAGATGTTGAAATGCCCTAGCAACAACATTAATATCATCACCATTGTAGCCGGCCATGGCAATGGCATTGTTTTTCTATTTTATTTTTATTTAGATAAATTATAAATGAAATTCTTGAGATTTGATTAAAATACGAATCGCCCCTTATGATTTTAAAAAATACATTCCACTCCTAAGGTTTCTAATTTCATAACAAATCGTCTATTTTATTAATAAATCATCAAGTCAATTAACAATTTTTAATAATGTTAAAAATATGTTTCAGTTAATAATTTAGGTAATTTTATTATTGTATAGGAGAATAATTATGAATTTTATTTTTTTAGTTAATTCTGTTAAATAAAATTCTAATAAGAGGGTATTTGTAATTTTTCAAACCACATGAATAATCTGTATTTTAAACAAATCTCAATGATATATTTTATTTTTACGAGGCAATGACGTTTTTATGAGTATATATATATATATATAATTATATTTGCATATCTAAGAGAAAAAATAAATCATGTATTACCGAACCAAATAAAGATCTCATATTCCCTTTTATGTTTTATTCTCTGCCCCTTCACATTTTATTAGTTTATGAAATTGTCCATACCAACAAAGATGATATTATAAATCTATCAGATTCAAGAGGACATAAAAGGTCCATAGAAATGGATAAATGATCTCGATTTGACTAAATCTTTATATACAAGGAAATAAATAATATTCACTTGGTTACTACATAAATCTCTTAATTGTAGTTCTAAGCTTGAGCAGTTGCTGCTATATGTGTACATATAACATTAAAATCATAATTAGGATTGACGGGAAAGCTTAAACAATAATTAGAATTTTATTATTATATGTACGCATATACATATATGATATGTGGTCATGTATGTTTGTTTGGTGAAAATGAATTGTCTGCTTGGCATATGAGCAAATTATGCTCTGAAATGGTCAATTTTAAAATTTTATGTAAAAAAAAAAAATCTCAATTTTAGAATAGAGAAATTTTTTAAAAGAAAGTGAAATTTCACACAATGATCTATCATTTTTACCATAATGGAAGAATCATACTCATTACATTCGACTGTGTTACATGATAATGAAGCTTATTGACACCGACGTCTGCTAGTTTTAAGAATTTTGAAAATAGAGGATTCAGTTCAATGCCTTTACTAGCTCCTACTCATTTGAAGCTTCATCATTATGCAGATGGTAGATGTGATTTGGCAATTCTACCATCAGCTCCCTTAGGGTAAAAGCCACCGGGGACATGCTCATCTCCGCTGCTATATATAATCCGTAATATCTCTTCTGGAGTTCTGTCATATCCAACAGAATTTTGATCCCCAGCGAGAACATTACCCTTAAGCTTTCCTTCGGCTCCTTGGAAAGTTGGAACGATAAGGCCTTCGTCTTTCACGCCTGCATTTCCCAACTTATTTCGTAGCTTTGAGATGCGGTTGGTGAATTTTGCCACCGTGATTCCATATGGCTGCACCTTCTCCCTTGCCCTCTCATAAAGAAGTCCTCGAATAACTGCATCTTGGCCCGACTCTACGGCCAAAAGCCCAGCCACTAGCTGATACATATACATAGCAAGCAGAAAAAAAAAAGTTAGTTTCATAGATTATTGGATGAGTTTTATTGATCACTACATGAGTTTTTTTGGATAGGATGGATTTTATATGTATTTATTTTATGCATCGGGATAAGAAGTGAAGAAATAGGTAAAATTCATACAATACTAATTCATTATTTTAAATATCATTGACACAGTTAACTCATAAGCTATATATATATAAAATTGTTTTTGAGTTGGTGATTTTAAAAAATTCACAACTGCATCATCCAATTCTCAATTGATTGTTATTCAGTACACTTTCTTATTGAGATTGTAGCATATATACATACCCTTTTGGAAATGGGGCTTTGGAGTTTTGGATTTGCACCAACATATCCAGTGAGTCCAACATAGGGAACAACATAGGATGCAAGAAGAAAGTTGAGTTCATTAGCATATGGATCAAAAGCTGGATTCAATGCCCTTCCAAATGCACTATTCATCACATTCCCAAAAGCTTCTGCACTCAGATTCAGCAGTGGCCTTGGAAATCCTTTTACTGTGTTCTGGATGGCCCTGCATTTATAAGATGATCAAGCCCAACGCATCTAGAAAGTGAAAGAAAACAACACTCGGTTTGTTTTATTTTTAAAAAAAAAAATCTACATTTTATAGCATTTGGTACAACAAAAACAAAAGTCAACAACAAATGTTTATGTGATCAATAAAAAACAAATTTATTTAGACATAAATAAATAAATAAATTCAACTTTTGAAAAAATCACACTATCATCATTTCTACTATCCTGCCACCACCATCACCTCCTCCACCCCACCATACCACTATCCTTCCAACATCACCACCTCCTCCACCACCCTTCCACCCCACCACCACCATCACCACCCACCACTTCCTCTGCCACTCTACCACCCCTACCACCGCTGCCACCACTACTCTACCACCACCACTGCCATCACTACTACCACCACTACTACCACTACGCTACCACCTTCACCACTACCATAACCATTAACACATTAATTTCAAAGTTCCTTATAGGAAAACATTTTCTATTAAAAAAAATTTCTTCATATTTTTCATAAAAAATATATATATTTTTTTTTTCAAACAAATGAATCGTAGAATAGTATTGAGAAAGGGGAAAAAATCATTTAAATGAAATTACCTCAAGTGACCGACTTCCTGGAAGGCGAATTGGAGGATAACGTCCTTCGTGAAAGGGTCAAGTCTGGCCTTGGTGGTGCCAACTGGTGGTGGACCGCCCATGGTGAGATTGGGAGCTATGCTATCCAACCCATAACCCAAAGATCCCCATAAGAAGAACTCTGCTTCCAAATATTCTAAATTTAGAGGGAACTCTAAGAGATCTATATCAGAGCCTGGGATGGCTGAGTTGTAGTTTTCTGAACAGTAAGAGGTGGGAAGAAAGGGTAGGAGGAGAAGGATGGATGAGATGACAACGGTGGTGATGGTGGTAGTGGTGGCCATGCTGGTTGTGGGAATGGACAATGCCATCTTCTTGTCTTTGTTTTGGTACTGATGTATGTTTCATGTAGTTTCACCAACCCACACAAATCTATATATAGATACATACATACATACATTTGAATTTTTAGACAGTTTTGTAAATAAGGAAAATCATTTTGCAACTTTTAAATGAGTAAAACTGGTTGGTAATTTTGAATTGTCTTGGCGATAGGAAATTTTTTTTAGCAAATTATTGAATGTGATAATTATTAATAGTGAATGACAATTTTACAAAGAAAAAAAAGCATAATAAGGTTCACCTAAATAAAGTGTACATTTTGACATTGTTTGTCATAACTTAAAAAAATTAAAAAGTCAAAAAGTCACTATCCTTTTAAGTCACATTATCTCTCTATCATATTATTTCAAACCCAACTCATAAAAGTCAAAAAGTACACTTATTTAGATCATCCTAAACTACCCATTTATATAATAAAATATAGAGATTTAGTATGTACAAATTAAATATTAGTATATATTTTTCATATTAGATGATATGGTTGTTTGTATTTATTTATTTTTTTTTATGTGAAAACACTTGTGATTAAGATTTATAATTTTAATAATACTATTGTCACATTATTTTCGACTTACTTTTTTCTTATAATTTTTTTTAAAGTCATTTTTTTTTTTATAAAATATGGCTTTTACACAGTCAAGATTTGAGAAGCCAACGTGGCAGAAGGATAGTCCATAGTCAAAAATTCAGAAGCCAGGTGGGAGTTTATCTGAAAGGAAAACTTATTTGTGGAGGAGGAATAGCAAAGGAGGCTCTGAAAGGAAAACTTATTTGTGGAGGAGGAATAGCAAAGGAGGCTCTACTTATATGTATTAATTGATGTATTAATTAATTTATTAATTGGTGACATGGCATGATTTAAGAGTCTTTGAAATTTATAATGTGATTAATGAGTGGAGTCAATAATAATAGAGTCGTGCTAGGGAGCACAAATTTGAGTCCCCTGAATCCCCCTAATTCAAAAACGACGTCGTTTTTGAATTTTTTTTTTTTTTTCAGAAGAAGGAAGAAGAAGAGGAGGAGGAAGAAGAAGGACTGGAGGGGGAAGAAGAAGAAGAGAAGAAAGGAGGAGGAGGAGGAGGAGGAGGAGGAGGAGGAGGAAGGAGGACTGGAGGGGGCCAACAAAATCGGGGTGGAGGCAGAGGCGGGGGGCGGGGGCAGGGGCGGAGGCGGAGGCGACGGCGACGGCGGGGCTGCAACGATGAGCTGCGATGACGAGCTGCGACGAGGCGAAGCGGGCGACGATCAGGCGACGATCGGCGGGCGGAGCTCCTCCTCTTCCCCTCTCTTTTCTCTCTCTCTCTCTCTCTCTCTCTCTCTCTCTCTTTCTCTTTTAAATTTCGGACTATTTGGGGGGAGGGGAAATTAGGGAGAAAAAATATTTTCTATAATAATATCATAATTAGTGTTAATACAATAATTAACATATAACACCACCGCTACTTAAATGCGCCTTGTCTTGTACTAATGGGTTGTTGTTAGTAGGAGGTTCATTCAGCAATAAAAACAAAAAAGTAATCTTTACCCATCAAGTAGGCTAATTTTTTTTTTTTTTTTAATTTCCTAATTACACATTTGTAGTAAAATTTAAAATGCATTTATTATAAAATTAATAAATATTCCATATTTCATACATTAATCTTTACCCATCAAGTATAGTAAATTTTAAAATTTTCTTCCAAAATTATATCTATATGTATAATTTAAAAAAGAGACTTTTCGCGAAAATCTTGTGAAAATTACTACTTCTAATTAAATTTGTGAATTTTTACTTAAAAATAATTTAAAAAACACTATTGACTAAGCCGTTAAACTAATAATTGTAAAACAATAACACTAGGAGCCTTCTCTGTTTAACCAAATATTTACCAACTCGGTAAATTTTTAGGTAAATTAGAGAGGCTTCCTAGATTTATTGATTATCAATAAAAATCATATTGATTCCAAATTTATATTTTTCCAAAGGAAAGATAAAATAATCTGCTTCCTAATTTATCCAAATCTATTCTCTCTCATAAAATTCAAAAGGAAGAATTAAATGATATCCAAAATACTAATTACAAATTTTCAAGTATTGATTTATCTACCTTATTTAATTTAAAATTTATTCTATTATATAAGTAAAAATGTTGTTAAGTATTTGAGTTTTAAAGTATTAATGTAATTTTTTTTCAATTTTAAAAATATAAAAATACACATGTCATGAAATTATTGGATATTTAATCAATTTGGTAATATATTGGACATTTAATCTTATCTCCTTTAAAACATTGTTAATTTGATCAATATGGTAGTATCATAATTGATATTTTCTCTTAACTCTTTTAAAACATTGGGATTTTTATTCATAAATCTCATTTAGAAGTGTCTTAACCCAAGAAGTCCATGAATGAATTTTTTAATCCATTTAGTCCCATGTATTTATATTTATATTTCATAAAGTCCTTTTTCATTTCAAATTAATATGAATATAATGACAGTCAACATCATGATGTATGGGAACTACCAAAACATAATAAAAATCAACATTAATAGAGGATATGAGAGATTGGGGGTGTTTTGATCTTTTTGTTTTAAATAGGATCTAAATGAATAATAAAAAAGAATATAAATTCGATGGAATAAAACTTTTAAAAAGAAGACTTATCAAAAAAAAAAAAAAAAAAAGCTTCCTTTTCTTAGCTCCTTAATATTAGGTCAAAACAAACTCAACACTAACTTCCACTAATTTAAAATAGCACAGCACAATTCTTGGAACACCTGCACAAATGTAGAAACACCGTCGCAAAAGGAAAATATCTCGTAGTTTAAATTTTGTGGCTCAAAAGTAGCTCAAATAGCCAAAACGACGTCGTTTTGGCCATTTTTATGTTGTTCTGTACTCAAAACGACGTCGTTTTGGCCATTTGAGCCACTTTTGAGCCACAAAATTTGAGTTACGTAGCATTGTCGGTCCCAAAAATACAACAACTTAATAATCCTTTTGTTTTTATTTTGTTTTTTTATTTATTATTTTTTTTTAGGAATTGAACAACATAATTATATAACAAGACCAGGGAAATACATGATAAAATTGTTTTGCTTCCTTTGCCACAAGATGAGCAGCATGCCCAGAATTATGTGAAAAATAATGAGGAAAAATATGTTAAATAGTAGAGGGTCAAAAATATCTTTTTACTATCTAATTTCACGAGAATAGTTATCTTGCATTTTGTGTCTCATACTCCCCATCCCCCGTGATAGAATAATCCAATAAATTTGGATCCAGTGTAAAATTTTTGCACCAAGTAATAGACTATTCTATACTCGGGATATGAAGTCCTATCCTATGTGTGAATCCTATCAAACAAACACCCCCTTATTGGGCTATATGTCCTCTAAATGGGATTTATAAAGAAAGCTTTTTTGATAAGTCCTCTTTCTAAAAGTTTTATTCCATCTAATTCATATTTTTTTTTACTATTCCATTAGATCCTATTTGAAGTAAGAAGATCAAAACACCCCCAATCTCTTATGCCCTATATTAATGTTGATATTTGATGTTGATTGTTATTATATTTTGATAGTTTTCATACATCAGGATGTTGACTATTATTATATTCATATTAATTTCAAATGAATTTTTGTCATTATATAGTCAATTATATGATGTGAATATTCACATCATGTAATTAAAATGAATATTCACATCATTATATTCACATTAATTTGAAATAAAATTTTCTCATTGTGTTGTCAATTACATAATGTGAATATTCATACTAAAACATACGAATGTGAACGTTCACATCACTATATATTGTGAATAAGAATGTGTTGTCAATTAAAAATATAACATGTTGTGAACATTCACATCACTATATCAGATGAGAGAGAATTTTTTGAAAAGGTATTGCAAACGTTCATATCAGATGAGAGAGAATGTTCACATTATTTTTAATGTGTTGTCAATAATATAAAAAAAAAGATTTTATGGAATAATAATATAAATACACGAGACTAAGTGGGTTAAAAAATTCTTTCATAGACTTCTTAGATTAGAATAGGATTTATCAATAAATATCCCTTTATAATTAGTATTTTGGATATCTTTTAATTTTTCCTTTTAAATTTTATGAGAGAGAATAGAATTGGATAAATCAGGAAGGAGATTTTTTATCTTCTTTCTGAAAAACATAAATTTGAAATCATTACTATTTTTATGGGGGCATTTTTTCATAAATTCCTTTTCATGTTTCATTTAGTCCACATTATTTTCTTATATTTCAATAAATCCTATGAGTGACATAGTTACCAAAATACTTCTAATAATATTCACATTTACAGTGTGAGTGTTCCGTGATGTGAATGTTCACACCGTCAATATGAATATTCACATTGTCAATGTAAACATTCACACCGTCAATGTGAATGTTAATACGTCAATGTGAATATTCATATTGTAAAATATGATTTTTCACATCACTAAATAGTTAACCATTCAAAAAATATTTATAAGGGTAGAAATGTCCATAAAATATTTTATATATGAGAATTAGGATTTGATAGATCAAATACTCAAATAATAGGACTTATTGAAATATAAGAATATCTTATGGACTAATTAAGATACAAACACTTAAAACAGAATTTTTTAATAAATCTCCCATTTTTATAATTATTGGTTTGATGGGTTAGTCAGTAGTGTTTTTTAAATTAGTTTTTACAAATTTAATTAAAAGTGTAGTAGTCTTCACAAGACTCTTCGTGAAAAGTCTCTTTTGTTTAATATATAGTATAGATATATAGCTGGATATATATATATATAATTTTGGAAGAAAATTTAAAAATTTTGCTCTACTTGATTGGTAAAGATTGATGTATGAAATATGAAATATTTATTAATTTTGTAATAAATGCATTTTAGATTTTATGACAAATGTATAATTAGGAAATAAAAAAAAAATTTACTCTACTTGATGTGCAAAAATTATTGTTTTTTCTTTAATAGTAAGATTAGTATCTGATATATGAAATATTTATTAATTATGTAATATATAGATTTTTGATTTTACAACATAAATGTATTATCTATTTTTCATATATAACTGTAGATTATGTTTGGAAATTTTTTCCAATAACGTTTTTGCTTATATTATATAAATTTTTTAATATAGATACATACAAATTTTAAAATTAAGGTTATTTTTTTAAAAGAATATGAGTTAAAAAAAAATTCAAATATTGCTTTTGTTTTTTGGAATTTTGAAAAGTTAAAATATTGGACTTAACTGCTATACATATAGAATGTAAAAAAAATTCAAATTTGGTGCATTCATGGTATTAATTATACTTAATAAAGTAAAATAAAATTTAAAAATCTCAATTAAAAATTAAAATAAATTTATGTAATTTTTATTGATGTTCTATTTATTTAATTTTTTAAAAGTTTTAGTCAAAAAATAAAATAAAATAAAATTTATAATTCAGATTTAGTATTCCTATTATTTAGTAAACAATTCAAAGGGGAAAAATAGTTTTTTGAATATTTATCTTTCTTCTCAATATCCAAATAAATATAAGATTCAATAGAATAGTTATTTCTTGACATCTAATCCTATGACTAAACAAATATGAAATATACCTCCTTTCCAATCAAATAATCAAAGGACTATATATCCTAGAATTAACAATTCGATGAATTACAATCCCTCCTTATTCCGTCCATACAAACAAACACTTATTAGAGAAAGGCACATGTGTGGCTTATTACTGTCTCACTAACTTTTTATAGTCAAAAGATTATCCGTTTCAAAATTTTTATCTCTTTGCCCCCAATACGCTTCCAATTGTATAAATATGATGAAAAATCATAAAATAAAGAGTGCAAAATAATGGAGAAGAATAAATTTCGGGGATGGAGGATCCGGTGCTTCTGTTACATGTGCAAGTTGGCCACATTCAAGTGAGGTTATGTTGATGAACCACTTATATAATGTATCATCAACCCTTAATTCTAAATTCTCTCTCAGCTTGGATGTCATTATTTTAATGCTTTTGAAGCCAGTGATAATTCAGATTTCTAGGCTCATTTCCTTGCATATTTTCTCTCACACCGTTTGAATCTACTGATAATCCTGAATTTATAAGCTCATTCCCTTTGCATTGTGCCTGTTACAAAGTTGGAACCAACCATTGATGTGATCCATGTATGATGTGATATAAATAAATTGTTTATATAGGATTTGATTTATTTTTATCACGTTCTACAATTTTAAAAATATTATACACACTTGTAAATCTTACCCACTAGATGCAAACAAGTGTTCTAAGTGAGTCCCAACATCTTTTATCTAGCAAGTAAGAAATGTAAATATATATAGACCAAGTGGTTATCCTGGTAGATGAGACACTTTCTTACAGAATGCGATGCCTAAATTTGAGTCTTATCTTGCAATGCAACTTCTCTTTCCCTATTTCCCCCCTACCAATTGTAAAAAATAAATAAATGTTGATATGTAGTATTACTCAAACAATAATGATTAATGAAGCCCAACATTTATATGACATGGGCTAGGTGTAGGTCATGATCTCCAAATTCAAGATTCAAGCACAGCTTAAAGGATCATAAACACAATATTGCTGGATCATCAAAGCACACCACTCGAATGCCAAACAAAACATATAAGAGCTCACTTCATCTAACCTGAATTTATTAAAACACAAGTTCAAAACAAATGTAAATACGTAAATTACCTATCGACCAACTTTCTCAGGTCTCAGTTTCATTCTCCCCATGCTAGTTACATCACTTGGTTTACTACTGTTTCTACTTTCCCTTGACTCATCAATATAGTCCTCCACATAAATAATAACATTTTCACTGTCATTGCCATCAATATCTGTCTCGTCCTCATCACCATCACCATCTTCCTCATCGTCATACGCATCATCTATATCATCCTCGTCATTGTCATCTTCCTCGTTGTCGTCATCATCCATGCCAGAACGTATTGTGTGGAACTCGGGAGGTGGAGGACAATCCTCTGTTTCAGCCTCGTCTTTCTTCATCACCAAATGCCGAATGACCCTCTCATCTTTGTCTAGCAAACTCTTAAAATCATTAATCCATTTGGCTTCAAACTCAAAGTTCATCAAAATGTAGTGGGCATTTTTTGCTTTCTTTATCTTGTATGCCAGTCTTCGAAGACCCCAATCACTGAATCTCCATATCCTGCCTTTCTTCTCCTTTATGAAATCTGCCAAAGTACGTTTTTTGAATGTAAGAAACAAAGTTGACAAGTTTTTATAGCATGTTGTATCAGAACATACAGATGAGAATGAGTGCAGTTCAAATGAAAATGCTTAGATGGAAGTATGGTCAGATTAGGATAGATAGAATTAGAAATAAATACTCTTGAAATGATAAGAGTAGCACCAATTAAAGATGATTTAGTCATGTACAATGAAGACATATAGATGCAACAGTAAGGAATAGTGTTATGATCATCATAAATGGAAATGTTAGGGAGAGGAAAAAACCTAAACTGGCATGGGATGCTGTAGTAAAAGGAAAAAGAATTTATTTAATTTAACTGAGCATATATAGTCCTTGACAGTGCAAAATGGAGAAAAAAGATCTATGTAGCCAACCCCACTTTAGTGGGAGACCAGGCGTAGTCTAGTTTGATTTGGTTTGGTTGTATCAGAAAATAGCATTTTAGAACAAATCTATCATAATGTTGTGCTGTAAGAATGAAAAGACAAAAGTCACAACAGACGCACAATGTGATGCGAGTAATCACTAAAAAACCACCAACAAATTGTGCACAAAGCCCTTGGACCTCATCAAGAGGTCAAGGGTTCGAGACTTGCCGCATGCAAGATTCCCCCCTCTCCCAAGTTACGGCCTTCGATGTACCAAAAAATAATTGCAAACATACTACAGCTGCATGCAAAGTTAATACATTTTCAAGAAAGATTTGATGAACGTCTGGCTAGAAACTTACTGTAGTTTGAGCACCAAAATGTTAGGAACAAACAAGAGATCAACTCAAAGCTCACCTTGAACTTTCAAATTCACATCCTCAACCTCTTTCACATGGTCCTCATGAATCATATAAACCACTTCATAATGGCGCACTGTGAATATAAAGGCAACAATTTATATCAAAATGAAGCTATCTATAAAAATTAAAATTAAAAAAAAGTAGGAAAATAGAAAGAATAAAATTCCAAATTTTAGTTTCTTTGTGGTTAGCTACAAAACCAAAAAGAAAGAATAGGCATTGTCAAACACAGGAAACAAAGAAAAAATGACAAGGAAACGTGCTTACTTCGTTCGACATTCAAATCACTTTCCAGCTGAAGATTTAGTTGCTCAAAAAGCTCTTCTGCAAGTCAAGAACAAAATCAATCACCGTAAATTGTGTGTCTAATGAAGAGTCTTCTTCGGGAAAGAAGCAAACGACTAAAAGGAATCAAGATCATAATCACTTACGTTCTTCAACATCAGCAAACTCAGGGAGAAGTGTACCATCTTCCTGAACTTTCTTCTGAAAGGCAGAACCAAATTGAGTGACACCTAGTAGCCAAAACTCAAGATAGGGCACCCAATTTTAAGTTTAAAATGACCCAAAAGGATGGATGAAATCCTAGCCTCTCAAAATTCAATTGGATTCTAAATGCGAACATGACATAAATAAAAAATTCTGCACAAATTATGAACACAAGACAAAACTTTAAAAAAAAAAAAATCCCACATGTAATTCCATATATACATAACACACCCATACTTATATATACATAACTAGATATATAGGTACACACACACAGACTTATATATTCTCTATCCTAAAGTTCACATTTCTACACGGGAGAAGCTTAATTTCACTTATCCAAGGAAAATAAAAAATGGGTGAAGCTCAAGAAGCTCAATTTCACACCATTCCTTCTAAAGTGCTTGTCTACAAACATACACACAGTGATAGCATAGGGATTTGCTAGTGTTTTTCAGTCCTCCAAACTGTTCTTTAAATTGTTTTCAACACGGGCGAAGCTTAATTTTACTTATCCAAGAAAGAAAGGAAAAAAAAAAAAAAAGGGGTGAAACTCAATTTCACACAATTCCTCCTAAAGTTCTTGTCTATAAACAAACACACACACACTGATAGTTTAGGGTTTTGCTAGTGTTTTTCAGCCCTCTAAACTGTTCTTCAAATTGCATATCAGCAACTAAACATCGAATTCAATGGCAGCAAACTATACACAAAAACTCCAAACTAATACTCACAAAAAAGAAGAAAATGTAAAGATGGGTATCAAAAGATGACCTCTTTGAGCAACACAGCTTCAGGGAAAGGGCCAGTGGCTTCGTCAGATTTGGGTACGAAGCTATGAGAGTCGACCTTCTTCTTTTTATCCTTCTTGGCAGCCACAATCACCGATTTTCTGAGCCTCGTAGACACTCTCTGAGAAGAAAATGGGGATAAAGACGAGTACCCATTTGCAAAAACCAAGCAACGGTTTGGGTTTCGAGTAAACTTAATACAGCTGCTACTTCTGATACTCAATTTTCGGACTTCTGCAGAGAGACCATTAGAGATTGCAGGGGATGGCCATCCCAGTGTTTCCATTTCAAGTTGAGAGAGAGAGAGAGAGAGAGAGAGAGAGAGAGAGAGAGACTGTGGAGGACTGACTGACGATGGAGAAGCGAGAAGGGAGGTTTTATGAATAGTTAACAAAAAAAAATAAAAATTGATGTAATTCGTCGGGTCGTCCGGGCCGGGCCGATTATATTTTAAGAAATATTAAAATATTTATGATTGTATTTAATCACGTGTTATATTTTTTAAATAAATATACTGATATTATTATCAATTGAAGAATTTTGTGTATAAATTTAAAGATTTCTTAAATGATAAATTATTCTAACACCCATTGAGGTTTGTCTTTAATACAAGTACTATTCACGTTTTGGAAATTACAATTTCCTGTCTAAGGTTTAAACTTCTATTATAATTTAATTTTTCATTAGTCAACCGTTAAGTCAATTAACAGAAAAAATTAATATAATCTACTTTTGTTTGCATATATAAAATTGACAAACCATTTATTGTTTAAGAAAATTTTATATGTATTGAAAATAGGCTATTTTAGTAACTTTTTGATTTTTTGATTAAAATATGAGGTAAAAAAATTTGTAAGTTTGGAATGACTTTTTGAATTTTTACAAAAAGATATGCAAAAAGTAGAGAGAAAATAAAAATTTTAACTTTTTGATATATATTATAGACTTTTTGATTTTTTTTAGTAAATTTTAGACAAACTATTACTTCCCAAACAAAGCATCAATCATGGTCTTTTGTGACGCCCCAAAAGTCGGGATAATATATTAACCATTAAATACAGGGTTTATCTAAGGTTACAAGAGTAGGAAACGTTACTAATGAATCCTTTGGATAATAACCAAGCAAGATTCCAGGAAGGTCAGAACAGTCAAAATAGCCTCCCTTCAAAGTCCAACTACCTTAGATAGCAAAGCTATCTTTTTTACAGATCTTGACAAGGTATTAACACAAGGCATACATGAGTTGACGGGGTATAAGGATATGTTACAAATGTTATATATATACAAATTACAAATCATGTCTTAAATACAACATGAGATCTATCACTTACAATCTCAAAACACGTTTACAAACTAGTTTCTAATCCTCCTAGGGGTAGTCGTACGTCCTCAAATGCTTCAGTTTTGCCTTCGATCAATCTAATAGTCTTCAATACTTGGCATGAAACGCCATGAGCTTTAAATGCCCAGTAAACGCACACATACCCCGTCCATTTTTCCCAATCCAATACACCATCACATTTATAGCAAGCAAGTAGTGAAGCATGATATTCAAGTCAATAACAACAATTTCAATAATAAAGAAAAAGAACATGTCATTCAAATAGATAACAAAAGGTTATAATGTTAGTGGTTAGTATTTTAAAAATTCCCCAAAGAGATTTCATCCTCCCAACCACAAGAATTGGACACCGGCCTATTCGAAACTCCCTATTTTACTGCTTTGTTACAGAACTAACCTCGGATGCCTACCAATGGTTATATACCGTGCAGTGCCAACCGCAGGGCCTCAAAAGGGACAACGAAAAGAAAAAGGTTTTTTATCTCCTGAATCCAACATTATCCTTCCAAAAAAAAGTTTTAGCCTCCTGAATGTCCCATCCGGACCCAACCTTATCTCACCAATCAAACCATCGCAAAGAGTCTGAATACGTCTGTTCCATTCTAGGGTTTACGCGACAACAGCTTGTGCAAGACTTAGCTTTCAATTAGGAAGCATATCCATCAAACCATACATAACACATTATCATCTCTGCGTTATTCAAGTGATCGAAAACCCAATACCACCCCAATTAAGTTTCCCGTTGAGTTAAATGTTTTAAATTAAAGTTAGAACAACTTGACAAGGTAGAAATATCCACATAAGCATAAACATCATCAATTGAAGAAGATAAGGAACTGTGGGGATATATTTTCTGAGTACCAACACGTGGCAAGGTGACGCCGACGTGTCACCCGAGGTGCCACGTGTCCTGGTCATGACGCCGAGGTGATCTCGGCAAGGCCGAGGTTATCTCCGAAGATATCGGAATCTGAGATAAGTGGATAAAGGACAAGAGTCCTAGAATGAAAAGGAAACTCAACCTGGATGAGGGACAAGAGCTCTAGAATGAGAGAAGACTTCAGTTTGTATTAAGATAAGACTCTTAGAGAGTTTATCCTAATCTTACTGGGAGTCCAAGATTAGCAGTAATCCTAAGTCCATAGAAGTTAGGCTTCTATTGGGACTAGGTTTATGTTGGTTATAAAAGAGAGGCACCCCCATGGGTCTAAGGTATGCTTTTTAGGCTCAAGCTTGTGAGTTGAATAATTGATTATCTTTGAGAAATATACTGACTTGATCGTCGGAGTGCCCCCGGGTGGACGAACCACCGCGGGATTCTTATATTTCTGTTGCAGGTTAGTCAGGTGCCATCTATTCTACCAGTGCTCTCCAGCTGGGTTACTAAGCGGGCAGTGTGGTCAGAAAATCACTCACACAATTTGGCGCCGTCTGTGGGAAAGAAAGAAGAATAGATGGCCAATGACGGACAGAAGGATTAGATTTGAGACAACGCTCCTGCTGGAAGTGGGAGACCTATCAACCTCGACGCTGAAGGGGACGACCGCAACACAGAAACTCGTGACCAGAGTCACGGAGTGAAAGACGCCGGCTAGAAAGGTGACGCACCAAAGACAATAGATCGAAGCGGATACTACAACGAAGATAACCTCCAAGTATGGAAGGATAGATACTTGCGGAGGAACGAAGACCCTTCCAAAAGGGATGCAAAGACATGGGGCATGAACGCTCCCAAGGAGATAGCATTCAAGTATAGAATAACTCATCCTGAGTAAGTAGATCCCGGATTCCAGATCCTGGATCCCGAATCTGAGAAGACATGATCTCAGCCTAGACAAGTAGGCCCGAGAAGACGAGAGCTCAACCTAAGTGAGCAGATCCCGGATTCCAGATCTCGGATCCTAGAAGACATGATCTCGGCCTAGATGAGTAGGTCCGAGAAGAGAAGAGCTCAACCTGAGAGAGCAGATCCAAGATTCTAGCAGATAAGATCTCGGCACTTAAGTCCGAAAAGAGAAGAGCTTAGTGAGCAAATCTTAGATCCCAGAAGATAAAAAAGAAAACACACAAGGTTGGACTACAGTTAGCCAGGTTGAAGACCTTTTATAAGGTTCGCAAAGGAGTATGTGGAAACCATGCAGGGGGCAGAGAGAAGAAGAATATGTTTACCACTTGTTGAAATTTGTAGCAATTTACAAGTTGGTTAAACCGAGATGATGTTTACCACTTGTTGAAATTTGTAGCAATTTATAGGTTGGTTAAACCGAGATGATGTTTACCACTTGTTGAAATTTGTAGCAATTTACAAGTTGGTTAAATCGATATGATGTTTACCACTTGTTGAAATTTGTAGCAATTTACAAGTTGGTTAAACCGAGATGATGTTTAACAATTGTTGAAATTCTGTGTGAATTTACAAGTTGAAGTTAAACTGAGGTCATATTTAACACTTGTTGAAATTGTGTGAATTTACAAGTTGAAGTTAAACCGATATGATATTTAACACTTGTTGAAATTCTGTGTGAATTTACAAGTTGAAGTTAAACTGAGATGATGTTTAACACTTGTTGAAATTCTGTGTGAATTTACAAGTTGAAATTAAACCGATGTGATATTTAACACTTGTTGAAATTCTGTGTAAATTTACAAGTTGAAGTTAAACCGATGTGATATTTAAACACTTGTTGAAATTCTGTGTGAATTTACAAGTTGAAGTTAAACCGAGATGATATTTAACACTTGTTGAAATTCTGTGTGAATTTACAAGTTGAAGTTAAACCGATGTCATGTTTAACACTTGTTGAAATTCTGTGTGAATTTACAAGTTGAAGTTAAACCGATGTGATAGTTAACACTTGTTGAAATTCTGTGTGAATTTACAAGTTGAAGTTAAACCGAGGTCGTATCGGAAGAAGATTGGTTTAAACACTTATTGAAATTCTGTGTGAATTTACAAGTTATAGTTAAACCGAGGTTATGATAAAGGAAGATGGTTTAACACTTGTTGAAATTTTGAGAAAAATTTACAAGCTGAAGTTAAGCCGAGGTTATGATAAAGGATGATGGTTAAACACTTGTTGAAATTTTTGAAAAAAAGTTACAAGTTAAAGTCAAGTTCAAGCAATATCTGCGTACTTGCCGAGACTACCAAGTTGTCAAAACTTGAAATATGAAAAACTGAAGTCTTGATAGAAGACATTGAGAAAGTGACAAGTCCTAAGCAACACTTGTGAAAATATTTGTTACAATATTTTCAAGTGTTAGGACAAGGCCGAGATGAGCAAGATTAGAAGTTGTGACAGAGGTATTTTACCCGAAGAGATTGCACAGTCAAGGTGTACTTTGAAGACATGCAAATTATTCTAAGTATAGAATCATACAAGAGCAGAAAAAAAAAAGACATACATTCAAAGAAGAAATCAGAGAAATGCATTTAAAGAAGAAAGAAGGCACTTCGGCCTAAAAATTGAAAAATAAATTATTCAGACTACAAAAATGGCATGTCAGCCGGATTAAAAGCATACAAAGACGGACAAAGTACAAGGAGTAAAAGAAGGAAACAAAACTACTCGGCATCAATGGCAGGATATAGAAGACAGTTGGGAAGACTTCTCAGCAGCCTTCTCGGCCTCGAGCTCAGCATCGATCTCCCGAAGAGTTTGATCAAGGCTCTTCTCGGCGATTGGCACCTCGGAGTTTGAAGGCAAGGATTGAAAGCAAGAATCTGGAAAAAGACACAGAAAATAGAAATAAGAATGTAATTCGTAATCAAGAATGGTGATGAAGCTATCAGGAAATCAAGACAAAAAGATTGCACAAGTGTGTCAAGCCAAGAACAGTGGCAGAAATCAACAGATGTGTGAACAGTGTGTATTCAAGAAGATGATTTGGAAACAACGGGTAAAACAACAATGGTGATTAACAATGAAGTAGAGCTTCTTGGAAAGCAACAAGAAATAAAACCAGGAGGAACAGTGGCTTACTAGAAAGAGGGAAGCCGGAATGAGAATTGCCGAAGTCTGACGACAATGACAGAATGACGTAAACTTCATCGGAGGAGAGGAACGAAGACAGTTGCAGAAGCTTAAAAGTTTGGAACAATGACGGATTTAAGCAAAAGAGCTAGAAAGAGAAAAAACCAGAGGATTGAATGAAAAAAGAGAAAAATAGTCAAGAAGACGACAAAGTTTAAGAATAAAACCAAGTGCACAGGCACTAAGTAAATATGTGAAGAACAATAAAGTAATGACCCAGACACGATGCTAGCAACAGAAAGCGGATATGACAAGAACAGTGCCAGGCATTCAAACAATTCAAACCTTAAAGACAGACGAAAATAGAAGGCAACAGATGGCAAGTAAACAGATTCAGAAGAGTTATGAAAGATTGAGCTTAATAGCAAGTAACGAGTTTATGAACCTACCAAGTGAAATGAACGCCGATATGAAAATCGCCGGAGTCAAATAGATGACTGGAAATCGGGAACTCACCAGAGAGTGTGAGTAGAGCAGTTGCTAAGCTCTTGGAGTTTACGAATTAATGGAACCAGAACCTCGGCTAGGAGGTGCGATTTCAAGCAGCTTGGAAAGCATGAAACTTGATTCTTGACACCAGTGGACAGTAAAGTCCAGGGAACTTTGAGGTCGGCGAGTTTGATCTCGGACAGAGGAACACAGATGAACGAACAGTGTAGGTTCCATCACCTCAGAATGCCGAGGTAATAGAACCTAGGGGCAGTTGTGGGGATATATTTTCTGAGTACCAACACGTGGCAAGGTGACGCCGACGTGTCAGCCGAGGTGCCACGTGTCCTGGTCGTGACGCCAAGGTGATCTCGGCAAGGCTGAGGTTATCTCCGAAGATATCGGAATTCGAAATAAGTGGATAAAGGACAAGAGTCCTAGAATGAAAAGGGAACTCAACCTGGATGAGGGACAAAAGTCCTAGAATGAGAGAAGACTTAAGATAAGACTCTTAGAGAGTTTATCCTAATCTTACTGGGAGTCTAAGATTAGCAGTAATCCTAAGTCCATAGAAGTTAGGCTTCTATTGGGACTAGGTTTATGTTGGCTATAAAAGAGAGGCACCCCCATGGGTCTAAGGTATGCTCTTTAGGCTCAATCTTGTGAGTTGAATAATTGATTATCTTTGAGAGATATACTGACTTGATCGTCGGAGTGCCCCCGGGTGGACGAACCACCGCGGGATTCTTATATTTCTGTTGCAGGTCAGTCAGGTGCCATCTATTCTGCCAGTGCTCTCCAGCTGGGTTACTAAGCGGGTAGTGTGGTCAGAAAATCACTCACACAGGAACATAACCATAACACATGCAGTATTATACTAAGACATGATCACGTACTAATAAGCATATTCATGAACACAAGAGCATAAAACACCCATGTAGAACTAAATTTCCAGATTCAATACCATTTAAAGATTAATATCAAAAGGGATATTTCAGATCTTTCCTGAACCTAGCCTTCCTATGGTTCGTAGAGAATTTAATCTAGTTTTCAGAACATGTTTTGGAAATGTGACAGCCTTTCTAGATTTGTAGTTATTTAAGAAATGTTCTAGCGCTGTCCAGATTCGTCGACCGTTATGAAAATTGAAGTTTCTCACAAATCGCATACTCATTTTCAATGAAACCAATTTTAGTTGAAAGCTAACTCCTTAAGGAAGATTTTGACATAAAATGGAGGTCCATAAAATTTTTATTGTTAAAATTCGAAAGTTGGTGAGAAAACAGATTTTTCTCTTGAAAATAGAAAGTTGGTGAGAAAAGAGGTCATCTAGGGGAAATTTTCCACTTCTCTTGTGATGAAAACATGCTAAATAACATGTATTAAACTCAAAAATTTAAGGTGAAGGTGTGCCTTTGAAAATTTTGAGAGATTGATATGGAAAAAAGGTAGTCTTATACCGATTAAGAAAAGTAGAAGAATGGTAGAATCAAGGCTCAACTCCTTTCATTCTTAACACAAGAATGACATTAGAACACATATGAAAATACCATTTTAAACTTCTAATGACATGTATTTGAAAAAGGCAAATGAAAGAGAGAGTTGTATTGTGTCTTACTTGATTGCCTAGTGAGGTGTTTGCACAATTGTCTTCTCTTTTCCTTTCCTCTACTACCAAAGTTCACTTTCTTCCTCTTCTTTATTTCTCTCAACTGAATGTGTAGGTGTGTGAGTGTATGAGATGTGTAACATGTGGAGGGTGGTGGTGTTTTTATAATAAAATTGGTGTACTGGTCCAAAATGCCCATTGGTTGGAATGAAATGGAATTGAAATGTATTTAGTTGGAATGTAATGGAATGAAGGATCATTAGGGAGCCTAATCATGTATTAAGGCATGATCTAGTTAGGGTTAGGCTTAAGAAGAACCAAGATAGTTACAAGTATAAGACAGCTTTCCTTGGTTTGGGGGTATCAATGATACTTTTTCCATGATTTAAGGGATTTGTCTCTAAAGTACCTATGATTGTAGCCTAGAGAGGGTGATGGCTGGCCATGTGCTAGATTTGGGGAGATTTTTGTTGATTTTATATATAGATATGAAGATATTTGTATATAAAATTATTTATTTAAGAAACGTACAAGTATATATATGTATATATGTGTGTAATGGTACTAGTTTAGGGTCAAAATATGATTTAAGAAAAATATGAGGGCATTGGGTTTAATTTATGAATTGAAACATTTATTTTAGTATAGAATTAAATTAAATTGGGGTTAGAGAGTCTAATTCGGTTTGGATTTCTTATTTCTAACAAAAATGCGATCAACCGACGAACGTGATAAAAACCGAAAAAGCCTAGGGTTTCCAAGTGGTAATTTCATATTTATGGAGTCAATTTGAGTATTAGAAATTATTTCTAAGTTTCCGAAATAGATTAGGGTTTGCGATTTTTTTGTTGGCGCATGTATTTTGATCCTAGGGTTGCAATTAATTAAGAAACTGAGAGACTTCAAGGAAATAGTTTAAAAGTAAGGAACTTTTAAGAAATTAAAATTTTTAGGGGCCTCACATCTTTGGTTATGACCTATTATAGTATTAGTTATAACTATTAGTTATAACATTATTTTGATTATGATTTAAAAATTATTTGATTATACCCTATGCAGTACTTTGTTATAACTATTTTTTTTAGTTATAATTAAAAATGATCTAATTATAATATTTGTGATAATTAAAATCACGAAAGCTTGTATACCATAGCATTACCTAAATATTTAATAGTATAATAATATATGTATTAAATGAATTTAATTCCTTGCACATTTTCTTTACTCATCTACTAGTATTTTTTTTTTTTTAACAAGAATAAAATAGGCATCTAAAAAAAATTAATTTCTTGTATTAGTTTTTTTTTTTCCGTTAGTTGACTTAACAGTTGAGTAACAAAATGATTAAATTATAATGGAAGTTTAAACTTTAGGAAGGGAGATGTAATTTCTAGAACATGAGGGAATACTTGTATTAAAGACAAACCTCATGAGGTGTTAATATAATTTACTTTTTTTTAAATAAATTCAATCACACATCATCATAAATGTGAATTTCAATAAAATCAATAAAGATATAGTTTAGATCCTAACAAAAAAATATGTTATTTAATATATTATAATTTATTTATTTATTTAATAACGGACCGGACTGAGTTAAAAATATAAATCTCAAATCTAACTTATTAATATATTGTTGAAAATGTTGACTTAACCTTACCCTGTAAACTAAAACAACTTAAACAACTTCCCAAACTGTAAGGCAAGTTGGACAGATAAACCGGGGAAAGCCCAACCCTAAATTAATTTAAGTAATAAAACAAATTAACTTTTGTTAAATTTTACTTGGTTTCATTTGATGGCAGATTATAATATTGTAAAGCGTCTATTTGAGTAAATTATACCGACACTCCTTGAAGTTTGGTTCAATTATATTTTATCTTCTGACGTTCTAGAAATTAATATTTCTACTCTTATGGTTAATAATCTTTTTTCACAAACCCCTTATACTTATATAAAAAGTAACAACTTTTAATAAAAAACAAAAGAAATTATATTTAAAAAAAAAAGCAAAGGAAAAAAAAAAGAAAAAGAAGTAAAGCAAGGCAAAAAAAGAAAGAATACATGAGTTCAATGTCTTCATTTTATCTAAATAATTACAATTGTAGGGGGGTTAGTGCAATTTCCTAAACGTCAGGGGTGATGTTTATTAAATCCAAACTTTAGGAGTACAAGTGTAATTTACCCTACTTATTTTTATTTCTATATTTGATGAAATTTTAAAATGTGAAATTAAACCTAATCATGGAAGAGTAGTAATAATTTACCAGCATGATATCATAATGGTGTCTCTTGTTTACTACACTTTATAACAACAATAGTCGGGAAAAAAATGTTACATTAAACACTTTATATACTCAATTAACCACTAATCTTAAGTGAAAAAAGGTGGAGAAATGAAAAAAAAAAAAAAAAAAAAAAAAACTTATCCACTTAGGTCATGTTTGTTTGGGTGGACATGACCTTGGGATTGGACTAATAGTCCAATAAAATTATTAATCCGATGTTTGGTTAAACAATTGAAGTACAGACTAATTATTTTAAACTTGACTATTAGTTAAGATAGGATACATAATCCAACGAATAATCCTAAGACTACTAGTCATGGAAATACTAATCCAATCTGCCCAAACAAACATATCCTTAATCTTTAATGAACGTTTTCACTTAGGAGTGTGTGATTTATAAATTTAAAAAGTGATTTAAAAAAAAAAAAAACAGGAAAAACAAAAACAAAATCTCTTTATTTTTCTTTTTCTTTAGAAATAATATACTTGTACAAGTTAGACTTTGATTCGATTAGGGTCATCATCCTATTTGGGTAGTTTATACTATATTGATTGTTTTAAAGAAAGAATCCCCTAAAAGGATAGACTTGTCTCCAAACGGGACGGTGATGTTGAGTCTATGGAGTCTATCATGGATCCTATTTTGCTAATTCAAACCGTTCAATTTGTAGAACTCGTTGAATACTTTATCTCTATAAAAAATCACGTTGATCGGATCATATTTTTGTTAATAATTTATTTTGAAAATTATATTTACCATTAACAAAAATTTAATCCGATCAAGTAACTATTGATATCCTATTATCGTGATTTTTTACAGAGATAAAATACTTGACGAATTGTACACATTAAACGATTCAGATTATCAAAACAGAATCCGTGATAAACCCCCATAGCCCCAACAACATGCTCCGGTCCAAACTCGAATTAGAGAGAAACCTAACCTTTTTGTAAATATGTTTGGCGACCCATGTTGGATCTGCAAAATGGCCATAGGAAATAAGTTTTGGTTGAGTGACCGAATGACTCTAAATTGATCAACTGTCTCTCCATCTGTAAAATTTCACAAAAATCATCAACAAATTCAAAGTTAATTTTCTGAGACAGTTTATCTCGTTATGTTCATCCCATCCCATCCAATATGCACATAAAAGCAGTATTATCAAATATCGACCATCCAAAAGAAAGTGGTCTCATTTGGAAACTGCTCTCTAGCCTCTCAGATTAAAAAATGGTAGTGCCACTCAGTTCCATATGATGATACAAAGGCATTTTCTTGATACCTTCCCATCATCACTTTCATGGTAAAATTCTATCAAGCAAAATCAAGAACTTCACAAAGAAAAAACAGTAGGGCACGGCAGGAAAGTACTCGATGTGAGAATATTTGCCAAACTTTGTGGGCATTCTACTTCAATCCGATACAATGCTCCAGGGTATATTTTTAAAAGAAAGACGAGATGGGGAAGAGAGGGAGGATGAAGCTTTACAAACTCTGTATGATGCAGGCTAAAGGGAGACCAATTGGTCAAATTCATACCCATGTATACTTAGCAGATTTACCCTGGGGCCTTCATTTTGACAAAAAGACTACAGACAGGTCTTTACCCAAGCCTATAAACCCTCTTTATCAGGCTTGCAAATTTTTTTTACCCTACCATTGCTTCTTTCCTTTTTTCTTTCGCTTGCTGCCACTACTGCTGCCAGCACTCTTGGAGAAGTTCCCGGGCCTCGTAGATGGGCTTTCACTTGAAGTGCTGCCAGGAAAATCGTCAAACATGCCTGCTTGTGCCGCATTCTGTAACCACTCGAAGAATTCCTCCTCTGTCATGCCCTCTTCAAGATTAGATGATGGCATTGTGCCTCCTCGTTGCCCTGAGCTTGTTCCCTTCCCGTTGTTATGCTTTGCAGTTAAACTTGGGTTCACATGAAAGCTTGGCTTGTGAGAATTGGCCGGACATCTCATTCCCTGCAACAACAATAAAGAATTAAGACAATTTCAACATGATAGACTTGCAACCCACATGTAGTTTTTTTGGGTGAATAACCCACATGTAGTTGCATGCACACAAACGTGTAATACAGACAATTTGCCTCACCCACCAACTTAAGACACAAACAGTACCTATAGACGTCAAATATCTAGCATCTAGAAAAATCATCCATTCCAAAAACTCCTCAAAATAAATAAATTCAAATAGAATTCAACCATAGGTCTCAACATGGATAAAGGGCATTAAAATGGCCACTCACTGTGGTGGTGGGCTTTTAAGATACCCGTTCGATTTGAGTCAGTTCATTGTGCTTTACTTCACAATTAAAAACACAATCTGTGCACTTGTAAAAAAAATAAATTTGAGAGCACAATCTGTGCAATTTGTTGCATCACCACATACCAAGTTCATAACATATATATATATTTCATAACTGGGTGTCCGGGAGTGGCCCTTTGGGGTGACTCGAACTCGAGACCTTGGATCTTTTTTCTTTTCGGTACCAAAAAAAAAAAAGTGAAAACTAATGAAAAGAAAGGGCACATATTGAGAACTTAAGATCTGCTTGATCTTTCAAAGAGAGATAAGACACATTTATCAGCCACTATTGTTTGACCTCCAATGGGACATCCTGACAACCCACTAAAGCACACTCCTTCAGATTTAGAGTATACTGCCTTTTTGGTTTGTAATTGCTTAAAGTACTAATTAATCAATCAGCAACTGTTTTTCCACACAAACAGATTCAAGGCACTTGTTTCACTCTCATGTAAGTTCTGACATTGAAGCACACAACATTTCTGTGACAGTTAAACCACACCTACGTGCACTCTAATTGGTTACAGTTTCTGTATGTTTCTGATTTCCTCAATTGATGTTTCATTTGAATAAAAATGAAGAGTGCTAGAATGGGGGGCTGGTGTGTGCACCTGCAGATTACCGCAACACCTAAAAGCTAGCTTTTTAGATTATTGGCTTAAAAAGCTTTAAATAAGTTGTAAAATTGTTTGTAGCAGTTTTTTGTTTAAGTTGTGAAAAGGCTGGACCAGTTTGGTAAATAGACAGTCAAGTAGCTTTAAACGTCTAAAAAGCCCTTAGAAGTTCTGCAAGTGATAATATGAAGAGGAAAAAAAAAAAACACTATTATAGGCATTTTTATCCAGCATGTAAAAGCTGGAAATTTTACTCTAAAAGTCCTAAAAACATCAATTCAGACAAACAGAAGAAAATTTCTCTACCTGACAAATGTACCATTCAGTTGCATCATATATCTTGCCATCAGCACAAACATATGCACGAGGAGGATCTACCTGTATAATTATTAATACAGAAATTAGTAGTATAATAAAAGGATGAAAAAAAAAAAATTAAAAAAAGAAAAAGAAAATGCAGCATATGCTTAAACTCAGGTTTGAGTCTTTTCCATGGATGTACCTTTTGCAATATTCCGAACAATAATGGTTGCGAAGATTGTTCAAGCCATCCATCTCCATCTTTCGCTTGATGAAAATCTTTGCAATCCTAAAGAAGGTGGACCCATATTTAGAAACAAAAAATATTTTTCCTTGCAACAGTGCTGACCGCTGCATCTAGAAAGTTGGCCTAGGTCTCACAACATGCTAATACACGGTGCCAATTTTCATAGACACACAATAATAATAATAAAAAAAAGAAAATGCAAATAGTCGGAGGGAAAGGGAAAACCTGGCACCATCTGGCTGTAGATTTTGATTTTTTGGTGTGAAACCAGATATGAAAATTTCCACACTTTCTACAGGAAATCTGTCTTGCCTCTACAAGAGGGTCCTCACCATCAGCGTCTGTGCGCGCAAATCCAGAGGCAAAGAACTTATGCCTTCCATTCTGGACAATCAATTGATGAAAGCATGAGCAAGACAAAGAGAATAATATACAAATTAAAGAATGAATGACGACATAGTTGGTGCCTAGTGTAGTGGAGAGTTTTCACGAGATTCACAATGTCACAAGCTTACATCTCATTCCCAACAGTTCTGAAGACAAGTCATGATGTATGTCATTTAAGAGACCAAGAAGCAAGACCCTAAATTCCTGAGGAAAGTTGGACATTCCACATCCTCCTCATAAGCAACAAGCAACATTACATAAATAAAAATGTCCCTCAGTCAACAGGTTAGTTAAGAGAGTACTTTTTAAACCAGAATTGTTTGTAGGCATTGCATGGAACAATTGTTGGCAGCAAAATAAACCACTCACAAATGGAAAATCAAAGAGAGTATTAGGGGAGCATCTACAATTCTCATTTGGCAAGAGGGTAGTCACTCACCAGGTGCCATCATTCAACTCTATGTAAAGCTGAATGATGGCACCCCCATCATTCAGCTTCCTTGTTTGACATACATTTTTTTCACTCTTCGCAAAAATTCTGATGATCCAATTTGAACAATGATAAATTGCAATGATCTTATTCCTAAAACAGTTGGTCCAATTCCAATACAATGACACGGTTCAATGCAATAACTGAAGAAATATTTTCATTTGAAATATTTTTCCATTTGAGATAATGTATGTGCAGTTGGTGAAGAAAGTGGAAGTTTCAAATAAATGCAATAAACCAGGAGGAAATGGAGACAACATGGATATTCAAACCTTTTGAGATGCATTTTGAAACCTGCGGAAGCAGTTCAGCAGGTCCTCCCTCCTTAATTCATCATCATATTCTTTTCGCTTTAAGGAATCAAGTAAAACCTAACAGAAAGGATCCTACCATATAGTCACGCAAGACAAACAGGATAATACATAAAAAAAAATCTCAAAATAAAGAGGGAGGATAAAACCAAGAACATGTACCTCATATGCATTCTGAAGTTTCTTAAAAGCTTCCACAGCCTTTTCATTGCCCATATTTTTATCAGGATGAACCAGCATTGCCTGAGAACCAAAGGGGAAAAAAAATTTAATTAAGGGCCATTCACTTCCACTGAATTTCATGACAGCACAATCTAATTTCACCCCATGGAGAAGAATATAATCAGCCAGCAAGCCTGTTAAAAACTTCCCAGAGAATAATATGAAGGAACAACTCTAAGGTGGAAGTGCAATTCACAATAATGCGTATTTGCGAGCAAAAAATATGAAACTAACCTTTTTCCTATACTCCCGCTTAAGTATAGAAACGTCTACATTTTCATACCGGGACAGGCCCAACACCGAATAATGATCTGTACAGTTTAACAACCTAACAACTTCATCTTCAGATGTTATCTCAGAATCAGTCCCGCTAGTAGATGGTATTCCCGGGCTACGATCAGCTGATGGACCAGAACCAGTTTCAGGACATGAAAACTCAGGCTCACTATAGAAGAAGCCTGATTGACCTTGCTTTCCCGCTGTTTGTTCAGTGGCCCGGTGCGGCCTCCTATGCTCATTCATGTTGTTCTTCAGAAAGTATATTAGAGCATCGCTAGAGATGAAAGATAAATTCAAAGCCAATAGTAAGCCAAGCCACCCAACATATGTCCATGCACAGTATATGGAATACGAAGTGGTTATTAACAGCGCAAGGCGTTCGTGGCTCAACATGAATGCCAACCCTGCAGTTTAAAGAATCAACTCCACAATTCAGAAATAAACATAGAGAGAAAGAAGATGGTGATCAAAGTCAGAGAAACATCAAAAGGATCACCTCCAGAACAAATGACAAGTCCTGTTGTCCAAAAACTTCCACAAAACCACAAGAAAACAATTCCAGAAATGCCAATTAACAGAATTGCAATGGTGAAACCAACAAGAAGTCCCACCAAAGCCGTTACAACCTGAATAATTTTGATTATGTGTTAAAGAAGCTAAGGGCATACATCCAAAATATACAAAAATATGTTCTTAAAAAAAAAAAAAAAAAAGTAACCAGGGCTAACCAAGACCACGGCAAACTTGAACATTCCAATCATTGCAATTATTGACAGAATGCTGCACCATATAATTGAGAAGAAGGATGTTGTCCCCATGTGTAGAAAGGAGTCAATGCCCCTCAGAGCACTATCCAACCAAACCATTGACAAAAGAAGCATTATGTTTCCAAAATACATGAGCCATCTCAAGACAATTGGATATGCATGTTCAACTTTCTTCCGAACAAAACAAGCAGCATTTGACATGTTGGCTGTCAGAGTAATAAACAATGGTTTCTGCCTTTCTAGCCATTCAGTAGCTCCCTTGAAAATGGACAAAGCTGAAGCACTCAAATGCCCAACAACTGTGTCTGACTCAAAATTACCCATTGTATCATCTGTGTGCAATCCATTTGGTGAGTGGCCAAAACTACTTTTTGAATACATTGAACCATGATTACTGTTTGGTGGTGTTCCATTTTCATCTCTTGAACCAGAAGCTTCCATCGTAGGTAAATTTTCTACGCTATCTCCTGAATTACTGTCACAGGGCACTGGTTGCTCTACACCCTGAGTCACACTCATACCTTGCTTCTCTTTTCTCATTAACTTCCTGGACTTTTGCTTGCTTTTGTTCTCATCTCCAATATGATCAGTTTCATTCACACTTTCTGAACTAGGTACGCTCGGGTGGTTACCATTTGGGAGTTCCTCCCCACCAACAACCTTTCCCTGGCTTACTTTTCCTCTTTTCTTAGTGTTTGGCAATGCACACCCTGAATCTGAAACTCCTTTCTTGTTGCTCGATGAATTGCGATCCAACCCATTCTTCTGTTGGCTTCCCTTCCGAGCCATGAAATATAATACCAGAAGCTATTAACCAAAGGAGATGTCAATTTAGTCCATTTCTGATTGCATGAATTGGATCCATACTATGCAAATCAGATGCCATGGGAAATATTAAGCCTGCCACCACAAAATTTGGATAATTAGTCATCTTTAAAAAAATAGAATTTTTTACAATTAGTCTATACATTTTCTACGCATGCTTAATGCAGCAAAAAGCAACAGCAGCATATGCCAAAACATCATAATGCTATCTTGATAACTACAAACTGAGAAGTTTCTAACATTGGTAGCACAGGCCATGCACATCCACGAGTTGCACAAACAAATGGAACCACCATTTTATCATTCCATAGCAGAATTTTAACACAACCCCATGATTTTTTTTTTCTTTATTATTATATATATATATATATATTTTAAATATCACTATAGCATTATGTCAGGCCCCTAAAAGTCTTTTATTTTTTAGTTTTGTTTGAGCACAAAATTTGTGCGTAATGCGAGCCAGACCTGCAATCATGAAACCAAATAATTTTAAAACTGAAGGGAAAAACTAGAATATAGCAAAACTGCACAATGCCCTGAGGAAAACACTCAAAATAATTCCCACACTACAAATCCCACAATCACCTCAGTCTAACAACCAATTGCTTTCTTTGGGAATGAAGACACTCCAAGTTCAAAGCCATGAAAGCAAAGGACTTATCAAAATGCCTCACAACTATACCATGTCTTCTTTTTTTTGTTCGAACAAACAACTATACCATATCTAGACAATGCATGCATACACAGACAGAGTCCAATCAATGCCTTGAGTAATTCCCACACAACCTAATAACTTTTTCACATTAGTGCATAATTTCGAGAAATTTTTTTTTTTGAGAATAGGCTGAATGTACTAATCAATGTGTGTGCTCTACAGAGCTCGCACTTAATCTGCCTATGCAATGATGACTGATTTAAAGCAATCTGAATAAGTACTGCAAATGAATCTTAATAAGCAGATGAGGCGAGCAGGATCCCGATTCAAGGAAGACGGTCCTGAATTCAACACATCTGCTGGAGCCGACGCTGGGGCTTTATCTCAGTAATAAGCATTTCAAATGATTCATTTACTGTCACACTAACACAGCTGGCTTTTGGATGTTACTAGGCACAACTTTTTTGTCAATATTTTCTCAGACATGGCATTTAGGATATATATTAAATGATTTCACTTTTGGCCATATAATAATTAAATGACTTGGAACTTTGGCTTAGGTACAAACAGAACCTGTGAATTCCCAGATTCTACAAACTAAATTTATGACTTCAACTTTAATACTGCTACAGGCAACGAGCAATAAATAAGCATGCTTGAAAAGCAACCCATTACTGTTTGATGTCCTGTACCAGGGGTGAGACAAATTGTTGAACATTCAAGGGTGTGTAAGCTCCAATGCAAAGATTAAAGGAATCTCTTTTTGTATGATTCATAGTTCGGCAATGGTTAATGATTTTGTACAGGGGAAAGATTCTTCATTATCCATATAGGAGTGCATAGCTTTGTACATGGCATGATCCATTTTTTTTATATAGAATTTCATACACTTCTTGAACAAAAAGTATTTCTTTTGTTATATCTGTTTTGGTAACTAAAATTTAGTTAAGCAACAAAAGAAATACATCTAGAAAATGATACACCTCTAAAGTTCTCATTAACTCAGCCAACGGGAAAAAAGGAACTGGTTAACAAGTATGAGCACTTCTTAGATGGTTTCTTAGATGGTGCCACGTCTACGTCAAACGCGCATCAGATCAGCCCCAACATGTGTCAGACACATGTCTAGATGTGTTCCAATATATTGATTAAAAACTTTCTAGAGTCATACATGCTTCAGACACGGGGTCAAACATGAAATACATATGGGTCTAAGCATCAGAATCCCGATCCGGATCTTACAATCCCACGATCTTATGATCCATTTGGACACAATTGATCCAGATCGTGTAAAAAACTCCTTATAGATAGGATCTTTCGAGCCTGGTAATGGAATCTTACAGGATCGTGAAATCCCGATCTGAATCCAATCCTATCGGATCCAATTTACAAGCCTTATTTTGTATTAAATGACATATTTTATTGTAAATTTTATGTTTGTTGTCTATATAGCAATTTATGTGGTCAAAATAAATAATAAAAATCAAGTAGTATTAAATCAAATAGACTAAGAAAGACAAATTAGGAAATAACATTTAAATATTGCGATAATTTAAGAAAATTAACTAGTCGGAAAAACAAACTTAACTTTAGCGGAGTCTAAGGAGAGCAAGCTGATTGTAACTTTATCCCAATTTTTGGAGAGACTATTTTTGTGACTCGAATCCACTCCACCAGGGATGCTAATAACAAACCTTATCATTCTATTAAGCCGCTCTTTTGAGTTCTTAGGCCTCGTTTGGCAAGAGGCTATTTTAGCCAATTAGCCAAAAAGCCAACAACCCATACTAAAAAGTCAAAGATTCTCTTTTCTCTCTACTTTTTGCACATCTTTTCGTAATTAGCCAAAAAGTCATCCCAAACATACAAGTTTTTTTTACCTACCTTTTTAGCCAAATAGCCAAAAAGTTACTAAATTAGCCTGTTCCCAAACGAGGCCTTAATATATTTTCATATCTAACTTTGTTAAATATTTTTTCCTCACTTTTTATCATTATTGTAGATTGTAAAGTATTTTGTTGTAGAATTCATTTCTTCACCTTCTTTTTTATGCATTATATGTACATTTTACATAGAGTATTAAATTTTTCACAATATCTTCACTTCTTTTTAATAGAATATAGGCTTATTTTATGTACATTTTTTAATAAATGTTTATTTAAATTAAATTATTATGTAATTTGTCTTTTTCAGTAGGATCTTACCATCCTCGATCCAATTTTATGATTCGATCCTATAAACACCTCCAACGATCCAACGTTGGTTGGGGGATTTGGAAAGTGAAAGGGAAAAGATAGGTGAAATGTGAATAAAATATACATACATTTCACTTAGGTTCACACATCTTTTTCCTTTCTTTTTTCAAATCCCCCAACCAAACACAGCGTTAGGCATTCAATCACATTTTAGAACTTCTATCACATTTTAGAAACCTTAAAGCCTAGAACTTCCAATTTCTTTGGGACTAGAGCTTCTTAAAATAGATATTTTCTTAATGTTCTGATATAATAAATTATATATACATATTTGTAACATAAAAGATGAATAAGTTGTAATTATTCTCATAAATAGGTATAAAAATGTATATTTATTTAGTATTGTCACCCTATAATGTCAGTGTCGTAAGTATTTTGAATATTGTTGTGTAAATTTATTTGTATCGATGTCATATCTATATCTCGTATTTGTATCCATGCTTCCACGGAAATTGGCTTGACCACGTACCTTATAACTATGTAAAGTATAACCTATATATACATATATTTTTTTTTTTTGCTAAATAAGCTACTTTATTAAGAAAGCAACAGGATGATGCAAAAGAAAACAAAAAGGAGCCTCAATATGGGGAAGACACGAACAACACCTAACCAATTACATAATTCAAAAAATCTTAAAAAACAAATAAATCCTGATCTACTTTCCTTTCCAACCAACTATACAAAACTGTTAATAAACAACTCTCTAAACAAGACACACAATGATGAACCTCTTGAAACATTCGCCGATTCTACTCTAACCAAACCAACCACATCAAACATAGCGCGCCATTAAAAGGCCCATTAGTCTCCATGTATACATGATTAATTTTTACATCGTCAAACTTGCCCAACAATGATCTAATATTAGTCAATAGCATCCATAGTCTCTAAGGTAATCCCATTTCACCATTTATAAGCATCAATAATCACTTTTGAATCTCCTTCAACTTGAATTTTTTTGATACCCTGCTTCCCAGCCATGAGGACCCCAATATGATTGGACTCTTCAATAATTCAAAAGATTGCCATCTACAAGCATAGAGCAGCATAGAAAAGATCTCCGTCTAGACAAAATAGATGGTAGATTCTAATTGATTATCAAAATAAGTACGAATAAAGGAGGGTTACTTCTCTTTGATAGAATACCAACTTAAAAAAAGGGAATTCACTTTTGTATGATTTGTGCAAAATATTCTGAATCAAGATGGCTCAATCAATGACCCACTTGATTCAACGATCCACTTGCTCAATTCAAATGATTCACACACACACACACAAAAGGAAGGAAAAGGAAAATGCATTTCTTATGGAATGGTTTTGAACCAAAAAATGAATTAGACAACTCCTTAGGCAATCGATCCCAATTTAGGATCAGTCCATCCTTGTATATACATCTCTACTTCATATATGTCCATATTTTAATATTAATCATAAAAAACATGTTACAACCTCGATCCACTTTCCTTATAGCGGTTTTTTGTCTTCCTTTTACACCTTTTTTTTAACATAACAATCCTTAGTGGTTCAAAGTAGTAATTTTCTTCTATTGGAGATTCCCAAACCGTTTCAAGCAACCTTTTCTTAACATCTCTCTAAATTGGTTCACCATCAATTCCTCATGATTGCATTAATTACTCACAATTACATCTCTTGTTTTCCATTCACCTCCCCAAACATCCTTATTCCACATGTTGCATCGACATGGATTTGGTAACTTAGACTATACCCATTTTTATTAAATTTCTTTTGTATGTAACTGTGTGCACTAATCAATACACCCCATTAGCACTTCCCCGCATAACTTTGAGCCAAGAACTTATATTGTGTGATGTGTTCAACGCCATGCAATGCATAAAGATATAATTTTGAAAATGGTACGTAAATCCAATTTGATGTACTCAATTACAGATGTACCGACAAGTGTATCGCAGTGAAGTGATTACATAACAGAAAAGGGAAATTGTGGCAAACAACTAAGGCCAAAACAATTCAGCGAAGAGAAAACATTCGAATTGCAGAAAATCCATTCGGAACAACAAAACCTAATACAGAATGAGTTACAGTAGGAAAAATCTGAGAAGCAAAGAAAATCAAAATCACAAGCAGAAATGGATAACGGGAATCCACTTAGTAATCAACACCATAAACAGGCAAATTACGATATATGCGCATAAACAAGATTCAAAGGCAGAGTTTAGTTGACTTGGAGTCACAGAAAATAGCTCAGTAATTCAACATCAAATCCAAATGTGTGGATACAGGTACATGTATGTATATACATATATACATATACAAGGAAATGACGATTTCTCGTGTTCCAAACCCTAATTACCTTTAAAGTAAGTCGGTCCCTCCTTGTGTTCCAAACCCTCCTGTTTCAGCATATATATATATATATAGAGAGAGAGAGAGAGGTTGCTTACCAGCAAGAGGTGGTGAAGGTGAGATAGATCGAAGAGGGGAGAGAGAGAGAGAGGAAATCCACAATCCAGACGAAAGCAACCACAGGCAAGAGAGAGAGAGAGAGAGAGAGAGAGGATAGGCGCAGACTCTGTCTGTCTTTGTTCTGGGACAGGGACACGGCCCACGCCGGGTCGACAAACCAGAGCAGAGACAACTCGGCAGAAACGAGGCCAACTGCGGTCTATGATGTTTCAGACCCAACCCCGCCTCAAGTCCAAACCCAACCAAACTATTTACACTCTAAAAAATGTTCTAAAAAAAGGAATACTTTGGATGGTATTAGAAATTTTGATTAGAATATGAATCATTGTGGCGTTGGATCCCATTGAAATATATTAAAATGATTTTTAAATAAATATTTCAGTAGAAATCGTATCTTTCAATTATTTTATTTTTTCACTCTTTTTTTTTTATTATATGGAAAACTCACTAAATAAATACTGTCATTTAAAAAGTAAAAATATTAATTGAACTTGTAATATTTAAAATTTTAGAAATAATATTTGTTGGACAATTTTCACTATATTCGAAAAATAAAGAAATGAGAAAAACTGTTTGATTACAAAAATCAAAACAATATATAAAAAAAAAAACAAATTCTTATTTTGTTACAAAAACAAAATTAGAATCTGATAAAAATAAATAAAAACAGAAAGAAAATTAATTACTTACCTTATTAATATGTCGAACAAATTTTATGATCAAGTCTAGTGTTTAACACTGTGTCCTTAAGATAGATTCGTCCTCTCCACAGTGTTTTTAGATTGTGAACGTCTATCTCCCAGGATAAAATGAACAACAGTGAATAGCAGCAGCACTACAAACTATTCACACAACGAATATATTTTGTGTTTACACTCTTTCTCACAAAAAAAATTAAGAACGAAAATTTCAATGAAATCCAATGAGGGACTTGTCTATTTATAGGTGTAAATGTGGTTGTACAAATTTGGATCGAACAAGTATGGTACATGTTTGGATAGATAAAAACCTGTATGGTTTGCATTGAACATGTAAGGCACTCTTTCAAAAGATACGGAACTGTTTGGGTATGAATTTGAACAGATTTGAATTTGGACAGATATAGAACTTGTACAGAAAATTTGAAGAGGTGTAAACCAAAATTTTGAATTTTGAAATAAAAAAAATTGGACAGATTTTTATTTTTCAAAAAATAAAAACAAATTCAAATATTTTTGGCCAAAAAAGAATTTAGTATTGGGATAGACAAGCCTAACCCAACCTCATACCATGTACCTGCGCCCGACCTACCAGACGCACGGTGGCGGCCCGCGCGTGTGTTTATTTTGAGTCCAATAAGTTTAGCTCACTTTACCCATAATCTCACCATTCCACAAAACTTGGGTACCCTTTGTGGGCCTCCTCAAATTGCAAACCCATGCCTTATAAACCCACAAAAATTTGCCCACAAAACCAATGTGGGACAAACCTTTAAGGAAATTTCACCAGTGTACCATTTCTATGGAGCTCACTTTGGCTTCAATTTCCCATTCACCCGATAATGGTTTTAAGCAACCAAATATACTATGTGAATCACAACGCGGTATAGAATGCGTTAATACTTAGACCCGCCAATTTTAGCGCATGGGTCCTACCTAAAAAATAGACCAAAGTTAAGGAAAAATCTGTTTTTCCAAAACCATTTCTTACAATCTCCCACATGAATGGAATTTGATGACAACGAAAATGCAACAATATGCAAAATTTGTCGAAAGAGTATAAATCAAAAATATTTTGCATCAGGATAGGTAGCTTTCGGCTTTGAACCTTTCCTAGTGATAATCTATCGGACTTAGTAGCTAATCAATAGACATGATGCCTTGAATTGTTCAGTCGTTTGTGTAAGCCAAGACAATAGATTTCACACAAAATATCTTCTGACACATCGTGGTTCTCACGGTTGTGTTCATTTTGGCCTTGAACGCTCTTGGTTGTTCATGAGTGCTTTTAAAGAATTCAGCCTCTTCATTCTCATAGAACTGACCCTAGTTCAACACTTATATAGGTGATTCTTATTGTGAGTATTTCTTATACTCGTCTTTACTTTTATGCCTAAATCAAATATAAGTAATCATTAAAAGTAAAGCTTATCCTTAAATCCCTATACACAATACATGTTGCAGATATCACTCTCAGCATAAGAATGGGTAAGGATTTTCATTCTCTTAGTGATTTCTAGCGAGCCACACATAACTTTGTTGTCATTTTGAACTTAGTTTTTGGGATTTCCAGTCATATAAGTAGGGTTACCATTATGATGACTATTATGTAATAGACTTTAATCCCATCCCCTTCGATGAACTATACACTTGCTCTTTAGTCAAACCTTTTATTAACGAATCCGCAATATTCTCTTTAGATTTTATATAATCTATTGAAATCATTTCATTTGAGAACAATTGCCTTACGGTATTATGTTGACGACGAATATGTCGTGACTTACCATTATACATATGACTTTGTGCCTTGCCTATTGCAGATTGACTATCACAATGAATGCAAATAGCTGGCACAGGTTTTGGCCACATTGGAATATCTTCTAGGAAGTGGTGAAGCCATTCTGCTTATTCTCCTACTTTGTTTAAAGCAATGAACTCAGATTCCATTGTAGATTGTGCGATGTATATTTGTTTTGTGGATTTCCAAGAAACAGCAGTGTCTCCTAGAGTAAAGACATATCTACTAGTGGATTTTGAATCTTTAGTATCCGATATCCAATTGGCATCACAATAATCTTCTAGTCCTGCAAGATATCGAGTAAATTTTAAACCATGATCACGAGTAAATCTCAGATATTTGAAATTTGAATAATCGCTTTCCAATGGTTTTTCTCCTGGGTTACTAGTATACTTATTCAATTTACTAATAACATAAGCTATATCAGGACTAGTGCAATTCATTAGGTACACTAGACTTCCAATGATTTGGGAGTATTTTAGCTGAGACACCGCATCACCTTTAATTTTTGATAAATAAAAACTAATGTCTACAGGTGCTCTTGCTACATTCATATCATCCTTAATATATTTACCAAGAATTTTCTTAATATAACAAGATTGAGATAATGCATATCCATCAGATATTTTAGTAATTTTCATTCCTAATATTATATATGTGACTGCCATATCTTTCATATCAAATTTTTTGTTCAGCATTTGCTTAGTTGATTTGATCATGTTTTGACTGCTTCCAATGATAAGCATGTCATCCACATAAAGACAAACAATGACACAACCTTTCTCGGTGTTTTTAACATAAATGCACTTGTCACATTCATTTATCTTAAACCCATAGTAAGCATAGCATGATCAAATTTTTCATGCCATTGCTTAGGAGCTTGTTTAATTGATAAAGAGATTTTATAAGCCGACAAACTTTCTTTTCTTGACTTGGGACTATAACCCCTTCGGGTTGCCCCATATAGATCTCTCCATTTAGATCATCGTTTAAGAAAGCTGTCTTAATATCTATTTAATGTATTTCTAAATTATATGACGCTGCTATAGCAATAAGCATGCGAATGGATGTTATTCTTGTCACAAGGGAATATGTGTCAAAATAGTCTAGATTATCCTTTTATTTGTAACCTTTTACCACAAGTCTTGCTTTATACTTGTCTATTGAACCATCTGCTTTCATTTTTCTCTTGAATATCCATTTATATCCAAGAGGTTTAGAACCGGGTGAAAGATCTACTAATTCCCAAGTATGATTTTGCATAATGGATTCAATTTCATTATTAACAGCCTCTTTCCACAAAGGTGCTTCAAGACCTGTCATTGTTTCTTTAAAGCTTTGAGGTTCATTTTCTAACAGGCATGTTAGAAAATATGGACCAAAAGATTTGATGTTCTTGCTCTCTTACTTCGTCTTGGTTCATCATCTGTTAAATCCTGTTGGTCGAGACCATTACTAGTCTTTTGTGTTTGATTGTCATTAGTCTCTTGACTTTGTGTACAATCATAAGTTCTTTTATGTGAACTTAATTCCTGTCCTTTCTTGTAAGGAAAAATATGTTCAAAAAACACAACATTCCTTGACTCTATAACAGTGTTCACATTTATATCAAGTATTTTTTATTTATAATTCAAAAATCGATATGCACTACTATTCTGAGCATAATTAATAAACACACAATCCACTGTTTTTGGTCCTATCTTAGTCTTTTTCGGAATAGGAACTTCTACTTTTGCCAAACACCTCGCACTTTTAAGTATTTGTAGGAAGGTGATTGACTTTACCACAATTCATAAGGAGTGTTGGGGGTATTCTGTTAAGAACATAATTATTAGACAATATTGCTTCTCCCCACAAGTTCTGCGGTAAGGCTGAACTTAGTAACATGACATTCATCATTTCTTTAAGGGTAAGGTTGAACTTAGTAACATGACATTCATCTTGTAAACATTCCGGAGCAAGTCGGACTTCTTGCAATCCATCTTACTTTAGGATTGCAACCGAGTTGGCAGGGACTTGGTTAGAAAATGAATTGGCTGACTTGGTGAGGGATTTAACTTTTGAGCCTTTGGCTCCATCCAAATGAGTTATTGAAGGACAATTAGATTTGTCAAAGTGTTTTTTTGTTGCTGAAAAAGCGACAACATTTTTTCCCATTCTATTCCTCCTATCCTTGCTTTTTTTATTCTTTGCCATTGGCGGGCGTTGGGCTAGCGTAGACAAAGCATAGCAACAGTGATCTTCTCTACTTGGTCCACGATGGGCAATTGCTACTTCGTCTAGCTGGGGGTTGGCATTAGTGACACTTGCCAACCCCACGCACCGTCATAAACGGTATACCACTTTGTCATCCTTTTTTTGAAACCTGGTCACTTTAGGAAGCTTTCTTGAGGGTTCTGATTTGGTGAATGTCTTTTTGCGAAGTGGTGATGAATCTTCGTCAGAGAGGTCATCCCAGTTGGGTGTAGAAGTTCCTTGAAATGGCAAGGTTCATCTTCATCGACATGATTATAAAACACTGCATTTGCCATGTGAGCTTCATCTACTCGAAAGGGTTTTTGAGAGCCAGTTATGGCTACTACTTCATTGTTGTAGATTGCTTTGACACATTGATGGTAGGTGGAGGGGATCACAGTATATCTGTGGAGCCAAGTTCTCCTTATGAGAGCCTGATAGGTCGTCTCTACTTCTATAACATGGAACGTAGTGGTGGAGTGGATTGGTTCCACTGCTAAGTCTAACTGGACATGGGTTGTCTGACTAAGTGCCTTTGTGACATCCCAGCTGCCTAGAAAGTAGAATAAGGCATTACATTGAGTGAAGCCCCTCCATCCATGAATCCTCTTTGAAACTCCATCCCGTTGATGAATACTGGGACGTAGAGGAGACGGTTATTTGGGAACAATACTTGTTTGTCTGCCGCGGTAAAGGTTATCTCCAAGGAGTTGTCCCAAAACACTTTCCTTACTGATCCACTTACACTCATGCATGCTTCACCATTTTGCTTCGTAAGTCTTAAAAAGCCCTGGGTGGCTTTGAAGCGTGTTACTTCAGACATGCCGAATTGGTCAAAAAACTGTTTAAACTTTGTACATTTCTTAAATGCTATCACACGCCAGGTCTTAAAGTCTGGACAAATGGGAGCTGCGAGTTTAGAGAGCTCCCACACCATTGGATCATCTCGTCATAATGCGAAAGCATCATGACCGTCTTGCCGTTATCCTTATGGCGTGGGAGAGGATCTTTCAAGACGTTTTCTATTTAGCAGGGTAGCTCCAAAGCATTATTAGACATTATTTTTCGAACTAGGGATCTAAGTGCCCAACATTCTGTGGTAGGATATTTGATGGAATGGTGGTATATGCAATAGTCTGCCCGCGCTTGATCCATTTTGGTGACAGGTCCCCTTGGCTCAGGGAGGTGAACCTTTCCATTTTCTACCCAGGCGTTAAGGAGTGCTTGTGCCTCGTCCACCGAGACAGGTAGCGACAGGGGAACTTGATCAAACTTTCTCTTTTTTTTCTTGCTGGTCTCCTCTTTCTCTAGAGAAGCCTTCGATTGCATATATAGCGTGGTTGCGTCGATTAGGCCTCCATGAGGAAGGTTGAGGTGCCATTGGCCACCATGGGTGGGGTTGTGATGCTGTCATTCGTTTCGTGCCCCTGATCTTACTGTTTCACTTATGTTTTGGGCTGCGGCACATAGAGCGAAAAAGTCAGGGAAATGGTGGTTAACCAACTAGAGTTTATAAGTTGTGAGCATCACTTCAATACACATTGACACCAGTTGTTGTTCTTCCATTAGGTCTTGCATGCCTACTGCTTTTTCCCTGAAGCGGCGGACATAAGCGAGGGTGTCCTCCCCAAGTCGTTGTGTTTCCCTCATAAAATGAAGGGTGGTTAACCTTTTTTCAACATAGAAGAACTTGATATAAAACTTTTTTACCAAGTCCTTCCATAAAGAGATAGAGCCAGCGGCGAGGTTAGCATACCACGAGAATACTCGATCTGTGAGGGATTTGGAGAATTCTCTCATGCGGAGGTTTCGGTTTTCTCGGTGAGCTCTAAGAGCGTCAAGAAAGCGTGAAACATGCTCTCTGGCATTCCCTTTTCATCCGTCGAAATGGACAAACTTGGGTACGATGTATCCTACCGGATATAGGAGAATTGCAATGTGAATAAGGTAAGGAGGACAGAGGTCCAATTCTAGAGAGGCAGGAATGTGACCTTCGTTAGTCTGAAGTATGCTGTGTATATGCTCTTTTACTACATCCAATGTTAATGGATGGGAAGAAGTTTGATCCGGCGGAAGAGTTGGAGAGCCAGTCGAAGCCATTGCGGTGGGAGCTCCGCTAATAGATCCAACTTGTGGTGGAAATATTTGGCTGGGAGCTAATGGAGGGAGCGAGGTAACTGTTTGTCCTCCCGTTTGGGTTTGCAAGTTGTTTTGTGGAGCAGGGTTGGCTTTTGGGCCATTCTGGGCTAATGGCGGAGCGCCATTTTGTGTTGATGAAAGGGGGTTAGATGATGATAGAAGTGTAGGTGCCCTTTGTAAGGCTAGTAGGGCATCCATTAAGAGTTGTTGGTTCTGTTGAAAAGAGGTGACGCTCCCAATCAATACACGTAGCTGATTCGTTATGGCCGGTTGAGAGGGTTGTTCTTCCGGAAAGCCGCTGAAGTTGTGTTCCGAGGTCTCCGCTAGAGTCTCCCTACCGCCACCTTGGGATGTCGTTGCTCCAGTTCCAATGTTCTTTTTGGGTGCCATGTGAAGTGAGCACCACTCTTCCCCAACAGAGTATAATGTGGGTGAGAGGTGTGGTTAGAGGTGGTCTGGGAAGATTGCGGGCACTCCAATGGCCTGAGATCACCAGAGGTAGAGAGGAGGAGGTCAAGGCAAGCTTAGAGAGGGAGAGGTTGGCAGTGATGGACCTTGAATACTAATGTAGAGTGTGAGAGGGGGTGTTTAAGCGTGAGACTTAATGTGTTAGAATTATGGAGTTGTGTTATTGTAGTGTCTTGCTGCATATATGATACGTTATATAGGCCACAAGAGTTGTAACGCCCCATTACTTGCTAGCCAAAGTAACCTATGGGTCAACTAGTAATACCTAAAAGCTTAAGTCCAAGTTACTTAGTAGCAAGATAGTGGTGCTTTATATGCCCAAGATCACCCATGCAAACTTTCGATGTGGGGCAGGGTGTTACAAACTCCTCCACTTATAAACCCTCGCATCCTCGCGAGGGTTTATAATCAATCAGAATATCACGAAATGCTCGTGGCCAGCCCAGAATAAGTGGTCCACATAGTTGTGTGCATGGGTCGGCTCTAATACCACAAAATTATCACACCCCAAGTCCCGTGACAACGCTGCACACTCATCCAAGTGAGCATGCAAGGCTAAGAGTCCAATCAAATACACCAACAAAATAAAATACCTAATTTAAATCTCCAATTACCATAACACCAAAATAATTAAAAATAAATAATTCTTATCATATGAAATTGTCCACCAAGTCCACTAATATAATCCACTAACAAAATAGTAACTTAAAATCATAGTCCTACTCTCGGTACTCCCACAAGTAAAAAACTCGCGTAGCTATACTGCTCAGAATTTGAAAAAAAAGAAATAAAATAAGGGTAAGCTAGACAGCCCAGCAAATAACCAATCATCACTGCTAGTTGGATCAAGTATATAAAAAATATGTCGATAACCAATAAATATGTTTTTGTTTCAATAAATGAACAATTATTTTGTAAGATGGTTTCATAGCTAAAAATAAACAGTGTAGCAATACATTTTAATAGAAAAGACAATGAGGTAATTCGATGAAATTTTGTTGTTCAAATTGATGGTTCGATATTCAGATAGTTCAATGATTCGATTCACAACACTTAAGTCTTGGTGACTACGGTCACTTAACCAATAACTGTCACGACCCAACCCCTGGGACTTAGGGCTGGAATTGCAACTTACTAATTAATTCTACTCTTAAAAAATTAGATGGCGCAGGCGGAGACAAAGTGGAAGTAAAAAAATAGTTAAACAACAAATTTACTTCAACCGACTATTTTGATAAAGGAAAGTACATCTATAGGGCTTTTATTTATTTATTTTATTCAGTGACCAGCCCTCAGGAAAAAAAAAAAAAAAGAAAGAAAAGGAAAAAAACAAAATAACGGATCAACATCAATTCTTGTTCGGGTTCCACTACATAAGGTTATGGGTCTTCCTTACATCTCGTCACCTGAAAGGGTAATAACTATAAGCACACAGCAGAGTGAGAAATATTATGCCAAGAGTATAGGAAACACAAAATAACCACGGATAGTTAGTTAAGCTAAAACATTTACATAACTTTATTTGAATAAACAAATTATTCAAAGTGACAAAAATTAAAATACGAAAATTATGTAAATAAATAATCATAACTACGGTACAGAACATAATAGAACAGAGGTCACAGGAGTTACAATTAGAATGAAGGTCGATGGATCGATGTCAAGCAGAGGACCACAAAATGGCCAAATAGAAGTCAATGATTATTTAAGTCTCCCAAGGCATGGGACTCCCGTGGTGGTACTTACAAAACATATTTGTTTATAAAACCATTGTCAAATAAGTTTTAAAAGCTAAACAAATATATCTATGGGTTTCAATTTAAGCAAATAGAGTTCAGAAAATAATTAACGTAATAAAAAAAATTATATAATTTATAAACCATAGATTGTGTAAAAGAATTTATGGTAATCCAAAACATACGTAAAACATATTATGGTGACTAAAGGTATAATATAACTCACCTTAATATTGACCCTTACTATTTTCTTCTTATTTTTGCTACCTTCTCATGGCTGTTCCTTCGCTCCCTTTTTCCTTTCTCACCTTTTATTTTTCCTCACTAATTTCACAGCCTCCCTCCTTATATACATATTCTAGGGTGCTGACTTAACCCATCATGATGTCCGCAAGGTTGATGACTTACCTTCCCTAATGGCTTAGATGGCACAGATAGCCTGCTTTCCTTTTCTCCAGGTAATTTGCAAATCAGCAATTAATTGCTGCTTATCTCCCTTAGTAAATCTATACATTAGATTTGTCTTTATTTGTTTATGTAATCACTAATTCTAATGTGGCCCAACTAATAATATTGTTCCATAATTGTGTTAATTTGGCCCTAAATAATTAATTACATATTTGATAACCCAATGCCAAGTTAGATTTATTATTCTTTATTATTATTATTATTATTATTATTATTATTATTATTATTATTATTATATATTTTTTTTATTAATAATCGTGGTTAGTTGTGGTATTAATTAAATATTTAGGATGTCACATTTCTCCTCTCCTAAATGGAAGTTTGTCCCCAAACTTGATGTACCTTAACTTTTGAAAATGTGTGAGTATTTGGCTCGCATTTGATTTTCCGTTTCTCACGTAGCTTATTCGATATGATGATTTCGCCACAAGACTTTTACAAGGGGTATCGTCTTGTTTCTAAGAACCTAATCACGACGATCAAGAATCTGCACTGGTTGTTCTTCGTAAGAGAGATTTTCTTGCACTTCTAGGTTCTCATAATTGACAACATGTTCTGGATCTAAGAGATACCACCGAAGCATTGAAACGTGAAACACATTGTGGACATTGGACAATTCATGTGGTAGTGCAAGGTGATAAACGACAGGACCAATCCTTTCCAGTATCACGGAGGGCCCGATGTAACGTGGGTTTAACTTTCCTCGCTTTCCAAATCGGATAACCTCTCTTATTGGTGAGATCTTTAGGAAAACATTATCTCCTACTTGAAATTCCAATTCCCATCTTCGTGTATCTGCATAGCTTTTCTGGCGACTCTGAGCAATGTGAATTTGCTGTTGAGTGAGTTGGATTTAGGTCTGTTCATGGGTCGGTTCGGCTTGGGTTTACCCTTTACCCGTCAACCGAATCAACACCTTCGGGTTAAGAAATTGGTGATTCGTGGTCAACCGAAATGTGGTTCAAAATCGACCGAATTAAAGAAGGCGGTTTGACGGTTGGTTCGGTCGAATCCGAAAATCTAGGTGGGGGTGAAATTTTTGTGTAAAATATTGAATTGAAATCATACTCATACATATACATATATATACACACATATACACATACATCTATGACAGTGTATGAAAAAAAATGAAGAGAGTGGAGAGAGAAAGAGACAGACTCACCATCGTAGCTGTAACCATCGCTATCGCCATCGCAAATCGTTGCCATTCGTCTTCACAACAACCATTACCATCAAAAGAAAGAGAAGCACAAATAAGGGAGAGATGAGTTTGTCTCTCAAAGAAAGAGATGAAAAATGAGAGAAAGAGAAAGGCCAAAGACGAGAGTAAAGAGAGAGAAGAAGAGATTTTTTCAACTTTTGGTCTACCTAGGATTTATGAGAGAGAGAGAAGCAAAATTAGAAATAAATGTGTGAAGACAATAGAGAGAGAGACTCATCATTATTAATGCTTTGGAAAGTGAAAGGATAGCCTGTCTTTGATAGACTAGAGTCTAGACTACTATGCATACTCCCAATGTAAATATATAAATACTATTATATACTCATTATTGTTTCGGTTTGGCTGGGTTCATCGAATTTATATGTGGAAGATCCATTGCCGACCGTAAATTTGTGAAATTTAGTGTATAAAAACTGTAGCCAACCGTTCTTCTCTTCGAAACCGTCCGTGGCAGGCCGGGTCAGTCCGGATCGGACGGTTTGAGCAGGTATTCGGTTAATATGAACAACCCTAGTTGGATTTTATCACTTGTCATTTGCACGATCTCGGGGCCTAACAGTTTCCTATCTCCGACTTCCACCTAACACAAAGGTGATCGACATCTTCTTCCATACAGAGCTTCATATGGTGTCATTCCAATGCTCGCTTGGTAGCTATTGTTATAGGCGAATTCCACTAAATGTAGGTACTAATCCCAATTACCTTTGAGGTCCAACACTCATATACGTAACATGACTTCTAAAGTTTAGATTGTTCTTTCGAATTGACTATCAGTTTGCGGGTGATAAACAGTGTTAAACTTTAGTGTAACAATTCAAAAATTTAAGTTGTCCCTTAAATTTTATATTAGTATTATTTAATTATAAATGAGAAAAACCCTAAATGCTTAATTAAATATTCTGTAAGTGTAAAATAAAATATTAAATGTTATGGGTGTATGAGATAAAGTGTAACTAAATTAGGGATTATATATTATCGAAAAAAAAGGATATATAATTAATTTAAGATTTGAACCAAAGTAGAATTGAACCTAAAGGTAAGCAATTGAGATAAGCATGAATGAATGGCATATCAATAGATAGCTGTGTGGCTTGGTGCCCATGGTCCTGTTTCGATATAAAAGAGGGAGGGAGTTGCTCAGGATAGGGAAAAAAAAGGAGAAGAAAATGCTAGAAGTCAAGAAGGTCTTTGATAGTGGAAAGAAAGAGTGAGATATTAATTTTAAAGTGAGTTATATTATATCTTGAGTTATCATAATATGTTTTACGTATGTTCTGAGTTGCCATAATTTATTTTACGAAAATTATATTTTATATATTATATTAGCATTTTTAATTATGTTATTTATTTATGAACTTTATATGATATACTAAAGAAAACCCATGAATATAACTGTTTATTAAAATGTATTTTGAGTAATTATTTTATAAGTATCACCACGGAGATCCCATGCCTTGGGAGACTTAAATAACCATTGGCCCTCTGATTAGTCACTTTGTGACCCTCTGTCTGTCATGGATCCACTGACACTCTGATTTCTGGTGTGGAGCAAAATGCTGTACGGAGCTAAGTGCTACACTATTGTGTGAGCCACCTCCAGAGTTCGTACGAGCCACCTCTTAAGTCCATACATCTGTTCTGTTTCGTTCTATTTCTAGTATGGAGCAAAGTGTTGTACGGAGTTAAGTGTTACACTATGGTGAGAGCCACCTCTAGAGTTTGTACGAGCCACCTCTTGAGTCCATACATCTGTTCTGTTCCATTCTATACCGTGGTTATGATTATTTTGTTTGTATGATTTTTGGATTATATGTCAAATGATCTCTGTATTATATATTCTATATTTTAATATCAAGCTTGATTTAGCCAATAATTATCCATGGTGATTTTATACCTTCATATTCTCAATATAATATTTCTCACTCTGCCATGTACTTATAGCTGTTTACCAATTTTCAGGAAACAATGCAATTCAGAAATAACTTTTGGAGAGTCTTAGACGCGGGGCTGTGGAATGGACACACACAACACTTTTATGGTATTTTTATATGTAAATATCGGCATTTTTGGTCAATAAATTTTGTTATAAAAATAGAAAGTCTGATCATTATTTTGGTACCCTTACTTAAATATTTTTACGCTCGCGTTTAATGATTTGTTTAAAAAGTGGCCGGAGGTAACTTCAGTTACTGGCCATCACAATACTTGACCCTTGGGTACAGGGAGCAGGTCGTGACAAGTGGTATCAGAGCCTAGGTTTTTAAAATTATTTTTATAAAAGCATTGGAGCATAAGACCATGCACAAATAGGATGGGGGAAACGTTGAGTTAGATTACAGGTTGTAGTTAAATTAAATATTTGTGTAATAACAATCGTAGTATATATAATTATGGTATTTCATTAAATTTTGTAATTAAGATGAAATATTTGTTACTCTATATATAATTGTATATATCTTTCATGTATATGCTGAATAATTTGAAAAAAAAAAACAATTTAAAAATAAATATAAAAAAAAATTCGTGGGTTCAAATCTGTAATCTTTCAATTTTTTTTAAAAGATACTAATTTTGAAACTATATCCTATCAGTGGAAAGTTCACGAATTAAAGAAATGGAAATTCATCCCAAATTCCTTCAACTCCTGCATATGATTCTGTCATTTCATTTTCAGTCGCTTATTTAATTGTGTTCTCATTTTATTTTGTTTTTGTATTTCCGAAAACAAAAACAATGAAAAGTTTTGGCCCAAAACAGTTTTTGACAAATAAATAGTGAGTTATTTTTGGTAAAGTTTTTCTTTGAGGTAATATTTTTTATCAGATTAATCATCAAATATATATTTATTAGAGTGCGCAGCGGATAGCTTAGACATATGACAAATTTCGAGGATGAAATTTTTAAAAGGAGAGAAGATTATAACAATCCAAAAATTTAAGTTGTCCCTTAAATTTTATATTAGTATTATTTAATTATAAATGAGAAAAACCCTAAATGTTTAATTAAATATTCCGTAAGAGTAAAATAAAATATTAAATGTTATGGGTATATGAGATAAAGTGTAATTAAATTAGGGATTATATATTATCGAAAAAAAGGATATATAATTAATTTAAGATTTGAACCACAGTAAAATTGAACCTAAAGGTAAGCAATTGAGATAAGCATGAATTAATGGCATATCAATAGGAATGAGACGTGTGGGCAACCGTGTGGCCTGGTGCCCACGGTCCTCTTTCTATATAAAGGAGGAGGAGAGTTGCTCAGGATGAGGAAAAGAAAGGGGAAAAAAATACTAGAAGTCAAGAAGGTCTTTGATAGTGGAAAGAAAAAGTGAGGTATTAATTTTAAGGTGATTTATATTATATCTTGAGTTACTATAATATATTTTACGTATGTTTTGAGTTACCATAATTTATTTTACGAAAATTATATTTTATATATTATATTAGCATTTTTAATTATGTTATTTATTTATGAACCTTATTTGATATACTAAAGAAAACCCATGGATATAACTGTTTATTAAAATGTGTTTTGAGAAATTATTTTATAAGTACCACCATGGAGGTCCCATGTCTTGGGGAACTTAAATAACCATTGGCCCTCTGATTATTCACTTTGTGACTCTCTATTTGTCATGAATCCACTGATACTCTGATTTCTGGTGTGGAGCAAAGTGCAGTACGGAGCTAAGTGCTACACTATTGTGTGAGCCACCTCTAGAGTTCGTACGACCCACCTCTCGAATCCATACATCTGTTCTGTTCCGTTTTGTACCATGGTTATGATTATTTTGTTTATATGATTTCTGTATTATATGTCAAATGATCTCTGTATTATATATTATGTATTTTAATATCAAGCTTAATTTAGCCAATAATTATCCATGGTGATTTTATACTCTCATGCTCTCAGTATACTATTTCTCACTCTGCCATGTTTTATAGCTGTTTACCAATTTTCAGGAAACAATACAATTCAAAAATAGTTTTTGGAGAGTCTTAGACTCGGGGCTGCGGAATAGACTCACACAGAACTTTTATGGCAATTTTTATATGTAAATATCGATTTTTTTGGTCAATAAATTTTCTTATAAAAATAGAAGCTCCGATGATTATTTTGGTACTCTCACTTAAATATTTTTCTGCTCACGTTTAATGATTTGTTTAAAAAGTGGCCGGAGGTAACTTCAGTTACTAGCCATCACGATACTTAACCCTTGGGTATGGGGAATGGGTCGTGACATTCAGTGTAGTCCCCAAAGCCTCTTGCAATTTGTTCCAGTAGTAAGACACGAAGCGGGAGTCTCGGTCAGACACAATTGAAACTGGGGTGCCATGCAAACGAATAATTTCCTTGATGTATAAAGTGGCAAACTTATTAAGGGAGTACATGATTTTGATTGGCAGAAAATGCGTCGACTTTGTCAATCGGTCTACTATAACCCATAATTGGATCATTCTTCAAAAATGACAGTGGTAACCTGACCATGAAGTCGATAGTAATGTGCTCCCATTTCTATTCAGGACTAGGGAGTGGTTGCAACATCCCTGCTGGTCTCCGATGTTCTATTTTAACACGTCGACAATGCAGACATTTGGAGACATGGTTTGCTACATCTCTTTTCATTCTTGTCCAACAGTAGTGTTCCTTCAAATCTTGGTACATCTTTGTGTTACCAGGGTGGACTACAAATCTCGAACTATGAGCTTCTACCAATATCTTCTTCTTGAATTCTGAACTATCAAGTACGCAATTTTGATTTTGAAACTTCAGTATCCCATTGCTTATAGTGAAATCAAGACCAGACATACTCCTTAGTTCCTTGTACTTTTTCTTCAAGAGTTTATCTTCACTTTGGCGTGCTCTAATTTCTTTAATTAAGGTAGGTTCCACGGTTATGTTGGCGAGCAGTCCATTGATTTTGTGGGAAACCAGAGTACATGCCAAACTTTTGGTCGTCTTTCGGCTCAGTGCATCTACCACCACGTTAGCTTTACCTGGATGGTGATGGATTTTTACATTGTAGTCTTTCATAAATTCTAGCCACCGTCGTTGCCTCATATTCAGTTCCTTCTGTGTGAACAGATATTTAAGACTATTATGATCAGTGTAAATTTCGCAAGTTGCACCGTAAAGATAATGACGCCAGATCTTGAGGGTGAAGGTCACCGCAACTAATTCTAGATCATGAGTTGGGTAGTTTCTCTCTTGAGTCTTTAGTTGGCATGAGGCATAAGCAATGACTTTTCCATTTTACATAAGAACACAACCCAAACCATTGTACGAGGCATCACTATAAATTACGAGCCCATCTACTCTTGTAGGGAGTGCTAGTATAGGAGCTGACATATGTCGACTTTTTAATTCTTGGAAGCAATGCTTCTATTTGTCAGTCCATTCAAATGGTGTATTCTTCGGAGTTAGTTGGGTCAAAGGTGATGCTATTTTCAAGAAATCTTGCACGAAACGTCAGTAATAGCCAGCTAGACCCAATAAACTTCGAATTTTTGACACATTAGTAGGTCGTGGCCAATCCACGATTGTTGTAACTTTTTAGGAGTCAACCGAGATGCCATCTTTGTTTATGACATGATCGAGGAAGTGTACACTAGTTATCCAAAATTCGCATTTCTTTAACTTGGCATAAAGTTTGTGATCACATAGTGTTTGTAGAACCGTACGCAAGTGTTGCTCATGGTCTTTCGGTGACTTGGAGTATATGAGAATGTCATCAATGAAGATTATAACGAACTCATCGAGATAAGGTTTGAACACTCGGTTCATGAGGCCCATGAAGGCCGCTGGAGCATTTGTAACGCCAAATGGCATAATGAGAAACTCATAGTGCCCATAACGGGCTCTGAAGGTAGTCTTTTCGATACTTTCCATTTTGACTTTTAGTTCGTGATAGCCAGAACGCAAGTCAATTTTTGAGAATACTTGGGCACCTTGAAGTTGATCGAACAAGTCATCGATTCGTGGCAAAAGGTACCGATTCATGATGGTGACCTTGTTCAGCTCCCGATAATCGATGCATAACCTCATCGTGCCATCCTTTTTCTTTACGAATAGTACTGGAGCTCCCCAAGGTGAGGTACTAGGTCGAATGAAACCTTTGTCCAAGAGTTCCTGGAGTTGAGCCTTCAGTTCTTTCAATTCCGTCATTGACATGCAGTAAGGGCTTTTGATACTAGTTGGGTACCAGGTTGAGTTTCAATAGTGAATTTGATTTCTTAGTCAACCGAGGTACTAGGTAGATCTTTAGGAGAGACATTCGGGAATTATCGAACCATGGGGATTGTTTCAACGGTGGGGACCTCTTTTCGTGTATCGATCACATAACAAATATAACTACAACAACCCTTTCTTAGAAGTCGCTGGGCTGTCATGGTGGATATAATACAGAGAGGGTTGGAAACTCCAGTCCCATCAAAGACAAGCTTGGGTTGGTTTGGTAACTTAAGGGAGACCTTTTTGGCTTTACAATTAACAGAGGCGTAGTTGGCAGCCAGCCAATCCATCCCTAAGATCACATCAGAGTTCCCAATGCGGAGGGAAATCAAGTCTACGTATTAGGTTTTGCCTTTAAGGATATAGTACATAATCTGTACACATCAGTATTACAGGCAGAATTACCAGAAGGAAAAGACACAAACAATACATATCCTAAGGGTTCGAGTGTTGATGCCAACTAAGTAGCAAAGTGTGGTGCAACAAAAGAATGAGTTGACCTTGAGTTAATGAGGACATGAGCTAAATGACCATAGACAGAAAGTATACCTGACACAACATTTTCGGTAACTTTTGGTTTTCCAAGTACTAAGGCAAAAACCCTTCCTTGGCGTTTTTGGTCTTTCATCTCTCCTCCAGGTCCTGCGGGTTTTTTGACTGGCCAGAGAGGCTGGCTGTAGGATTGATAAGCTTCGGACAATCCCTCAGCAAGTGGCCAACTTGACCATATTTAAAGTATGCTCTTGTATCTTGATGGCATTGCCCCCAATGAGCCATTCGACACGTAAGGCAAGTTGGAATGGTACTACCTCTAGGGTTTGTAGAACCTTGACTGCCTGATCTGGTTGTGCCCGTATTCACCTTCTTAGGAGGCGCAACATCGGATCTTCTGTTGTCTCTTTCCCAGAATCGTTTCTTTTGGCTTGGTTCCCCAGAACGGGAGGCTTTAATTGCTTTTTCGGCAATGTATGCTCGGTCTACCACTTCTGCATAGGTTGGTAGGTTCAAAACCTCAAGCCTATCTTTGGTTTCAGCATCCAATCCTGCTTTGAATTTTCTTGTTTTTCAAGCTTTGATGGGGATAACATATGTTGCAAACCAAGCAAGTTGTGTAAACTTACTCTCATTTTCGGCTAACGTCATGGTTTCTTGCTTCAGATGTATGAATTCCGACGTTTATTGTTCCCGCAACGAATTTGGGAAGTATTTTGCATAGAATACTTCTAAGAATCTTGCCCAAGTCACAATTTCTTCTTTCTCTAGGGTAAGAAGCCATCATTCCTGCGTATTATCTTTAAAAATGAAAGTGGCGAAAGTCACCTTTTGTCTTTCGGTGCTGGGTAGAGCGCGAAAAATCTTTTCCATGTCTTTAACCCAAGCGTCTACTGCCATTGGGTCTGGACCGCCAGTAAATGTGGTGGGTTTCAGATCCTAGAACTGTTTTATGGTAACCAGCTCTTCTCGCTGTTCCGACATCCCATTGTTGATGTTAGCCTGCAAGGATTGCAAAAAGCTAGTAACCGTTCTTTCCATGATTCTTTCCATTGATTCAGTGCCACTGACTGATGACTCATTTTCGTTACCATTATGGGCCATCATACAAAGTAATAAACGAGGCATTATATCCATAACGCATCATATATATAAACATATATAGCGCAATATATATAAAATACCAACTTTACTACTTTTACTATTAATATTACATCTTTGTTCAAAAGTCAAAACATGTTAGTATCTCATCCCTGTGATATAACAAAAAACAAAAAACCAAAGGTTTAGAACGCATCATGGTTAGCGTACAAAAAAGCTTTCTTCTACCAAATCTAGAGTAGTGGTTCAAACGGGTCAAATAACCACGGGAAGTAGTGTTGCATAAAAAGCTCAAACTCTCATCTCAACTGTACCACACCAAAACAAACCCATGCGGCCTAGACTGTGTAAATAGGGATGGACTGTATATAGCCCCAAAATGCTCGATCGACTATCCATCCCGGTTGCTCAATGTATGATAGGTCATTATTAAAATCAACATTTTGAATATTAATAATTTCCAACAGGTTAGGGACATTGGTGAAGATGTAGTCCTCGGGGTACACATTTCCCCTTCTAGTAACAAAATCTAGGGGCAAAGGTTCGATGATGTAGTGTGGACGGTCATATCCTGGGGCAAGGTCGAGGACACGAGTGGGTCCGAAAAAGCGTCTACGCGTGTAAACATGACTCTGCCTCCACAATAGGTATGGTACATCAGTAGGATCGGTCTATATATATATTGGCCGACCCATCAATTGGGCAAGGCCTGCATGCAGTCTCCTAATTATATCCTCCGAGTCTCCCTATCCTTCAGGTGATGCGGGAGCGGGGTGCTTTGCTAAAATATCCTCCAAATTAATGGCCCCGAGCTTCTCCCAAAATGCCTCATCAAGGTTAATCTCGGATATTCCTACATCACCAGATTTTACAGAAAATGACTAACGTCGTAGGTAAATATTTATTTCTTAGTTTACTTTATTTAATATGTCTAACCGTTGCTCTAATACCACCTTTGTCACGACTTAACCCCAGGGGCTTAGCGCTGGAATCACAACTTACTAATTAATTCTACTCTTAAAAAATTAGATGGCGCAAGCGAAGGCAAAATTGAAGTAAAAAAATAGTTAAACATAAAATTTACTTCATCCGACTATTTTGATAAATAAAGTACATCTATAGGGCTTTTATTTATTTATTTTATTCAGTGATCGACCCTCAGTAAAAAATACATAAATAAATAAAAGAAAGAAAAGGAAAAAAACAAAATAACATATCAACATCAATTCTTGTTTGGGTTCCACTACATGAGGTTATGGGTCTTCCTTATATCTCGTCACTTGAAAGGGTCACAACTATAAGCATACAACATAGTGAGAAATATTATGCCAAGAGTATAGGGAACACGAAATAACCATGGATAGTTAGTTAAGCTAAAACATTTATATAACTTAATTTGAATAAACAAATTATTCAAAGTGGCAGAAACTGAAATACGAAAATTATGTAAATAAATAACCATAACCACGGTACAGAATAGAACATAACAGAGGTCACAGGAGTGACAATCAGAATGGAGGTCAATGGATCCATGACAAACAGAGAACCATAAAGTGGCCAAACAAAGGTCAATGGTTATTTAAGTCCCCCAAGACATGGGACTCCCGTGGTGGTACTTACAAAACATATTTGTTTATAAAACCATTGTCAAATAATTTATAAAAGTTAAACAAACATATCCATGGATTTCAATTTAAGCAAATAAAGTTCAAAGAATAATTAACGTAATCAAAATATTAATATAATTTATAAACCATAGATTGCGTAAAATAATTTACAGTAACCCAAAACATACGTAAAATATATTATGGTGACTTAAGGTATAATATAACTCACATTAATATTGACTCTTACTATTTTCTTCTTATTTTTGCTACCTTCTCATAGCTGTTCCTTCGTTTCCCTTTTTTTTTTTTTCTTTTTTTTTTCCTCACTAATTTCACAGCCCCCTCCCCTCCTTATATACACATTCTTGGGTGCTGACTCACCCCATCATGATGACCCAAAGGTTGATGATTCACCTTTCCTAATGGCTTAGATGGCACAGATGGCCTGCCTTCCTTTTCTCTAGGGAATTTGTAAATCTATCCAATTAATTGCTGATTATCTCCCTTAGTAAATCTATATATTAGATTTGTCTTTATTTGTTTATATAATCATTAATTCTAATGTGGCCGGACTAATAGTATTGTTCTATAATTGTGTTAATTTGGCCCTAAATAATTAATTACATATTTGATAACCCAATTTCAAATTAGATTTATTATTCTTTATTATTATTTTTATTAATAATCGTAGTTAGTTGTGGTATTAATTAAATATTTAGGATGTTACAGTGACAAGGTCCAAAATCATACATAGGCCGGTGGTAAAACCCCAAAAGAAATTAGTTTCTGTGCCAATAAATAACCCCTATTGGCTAGGGTCCAAATCATAGTTAGACTAGAGTGATGTTCAAAATTTAAACAATACACAACTTTTAAATAAAATATTCGATATTTTCAGAATAAACATTTGGTACAATTTTCAGAATAGTTTCACAGAATATACAAAGAATTTTCATAATAATATCCGATGTTATTTTATACTTGACCCATATTTTATTTTAAGAGAACATGAAGGCTATAAATAAATATTTATAATTTCAACCGATTCAGTCGGAATAAAAATGAACCAACAGTGATAGAGGGTTACTTACCTCAAACAACTAAATTAATATTTCCAAAACTAATCTCGAATTACCAAGATCTACCTCAATCTCACAAACCTAATAAAATATTACACCGCATAAACAATTATTAATTGCACCCATCATTCTTTTCTTGTAACAACAATAGAATAAATTAATCCAATAGTCTATCAAGAACTCCCACAATTCAGCATCAAAATAGAGCCATCACAGCTTCGGAAATTCTCAACTTATATTATTCTATTGTTGTTTATATATATATATATATAAATTTGTAACTGCTTGCAGTCAATCTTGTATCCCACAAACACACTACCATCAAACTTAACTCATCACATATCAATCCCAAAATATGAACCACCCAAATGGAATGCAAAAATACACTCTAAAATCGGGCAAAACCGACACCCCCAACATAGACTTCATAAATATATTTATTTAATTATATATGCCCATAAAATCATCTATTGATATATTAACACTAAATTCATAGATAGGAATACAATAAAATAAATCTTTCCTAAGTGATGAATAAAGCAAAACCACCACTCTATTAATCTTTTTTTTTTCCTTTTTTTTTTTTTTTTTTTTTTCAAACCTTTGAGCAGCAGCCTCCAAACCCTCCGCAACAATTTCACGAGGCCTCTGCTTGTTTCTTTGTTTGTTTTTTTTCCTTTCCCACGACTTAAAGCCACGACATGATGGCATATCTAACCTAGTTTTTTTTTTACCCAAAGTTGTAAAATTACCCATCTAAGTTATAGAACTTTTAATGCCACCTCATAACTAATTCCTTGATATTACTAAATGACCTATATAAATTAATTTAATTACTAATCTATCCCATAAAATTATTCTACACATAACTTGGGTTTTACAGGAGTATTGGAGCACAAGCAAACTGTTGAACAGGTGGCTTGTTCTCCTCAACTCTGTCAGAAATGATATAAACCCTTCTGTCGTTTGTGGCTTGACAGCAGGCAGAAAGCAACGTTTTAGGGCAGGCGGAAAGTAATGTTTCGTATATGCATCGGATGACATGAATGTAAGGTCGTTGTTGCTTCTTCCCCAAGCTTGGTCGAGATGGAGTTGTCTTAGTAAGAAGACAACCATCTCGACGATCCCATGACCTCAGCCGCCAGTCCAATATTCTCTGATGATCCCGAACAGTAGTGCATGGGTCCTGCTCCCAACCCAGGCATCCAAGTTGGTGAATGGGCCAGGCCCACCACAGTGTTCAAGAGAGCCAGGGTCTCGCTTTTAAGCGACCAAGTAGGAAAATGGGTCGTGGGTCTATCTCAATGTTTCCAAGTGACCAAGTAAGGGAATGGGCTGCAGGTCTATCTCAATGTTTAGGAGAGGGGCTCGCTTCCAAGCGACCAAGTAGGAGAATAAGCCGCAGGCCTATCTCAATATTTAGGAGAGTCAGTGTTTATCAATCCAAGTCCAAGTGAACTGGGGGCTGATTATATTGTTGTTTGGTCTTGGAGTGAGGTATGAAGGACCATAGGCCTTGTGGGGCCATGGTGCTGCCTGTTGCAGGGCTTTTCATATTTAGATATATTTGGGCCTATATGTATGCTCCCATTTAGGCTAAACATATAATCTTGGTTTTGTTAGAAATGGTTTTTGAAAAAATCTGAATAACAAAATTTTTCATCAACTTTGGTCTATTTTTTAGGTGGAACCCATTCGCCGAATTTCGCGGGTCTAAGTGGTAACGCATTCTATGTCGCATTGTAATTCACGTGGTATATTTGGCTGCTCAAAACCATTATCGGATAAATGAAAAATTGAAGCCAAAGTGAGCTCCATAGAAATGGAGTTTTTGGTGAAAATTCCTTAAGGTTTGTATAATGGCTTGTCCCATATTGATTTGGTGGGAAGTTTTGAGTGGGTTTATAAGGCATGGGATTGGAACTTGGGGTAGGCCCCAAGAGGCACCCAAGTTTTGTAGAGAGGGAGGTTATGGGCAATATGGGGTACACCCATTGGACCCAAAAAACACCACACGTGTGCCCCGCCGTCCATCCAGCCGGGTGGGCGGGCCGGGCCGGGCTGGGAGGGGGTGCGTGGTGTGAGATTGGGTTGGGCTTGTCCGACCCAATACTAATCTTTTTGGGTTAAAAATATTTGAATTTAATTTTATTTTTTAGTAAAATAAAATATGTCTGAAATTTTAATTTCAAATTCAAATTCAACTGTTCCACATTTTCAGAATTTTGTATAGGTTCGGATAAATTCAAATTTGTTCCACCCGAACAGATTTCAATTCTGTTTAAATTACAAACCCAAACAGTTTATCTGTCGAAACAGTGCCTTACCTGTTTAATTCAAACCATATATGTTCAAACAGGTTTGCACCTGTTTAATTCAAAACTAACAGCCACCAATCCATCTATAAATAGGCAGCCCTCATTTGATGTTTTTACTTTAATTTTTGTCCTTAAATCTGCTGTTGATCTCTGCATTTTGATGCATCTAAATTTCTGTGAGAAAGAGTATAAACACTTAGGTGTCGTTTGGTAACACTTACGTTTTCAGTTTTCTGTTTATATTTACAAAAATTTAAAAAACTCAAATAAAAACTTGTTTGGTAAAATTTTTGATTTATAAATCAGTGGTCTCAGTTTATAAATTTGGCCAAAAAATGAAAACACAAAAAATATGTTTCCATTTTGAGTTTTTAGTTTTTTTTTTTAACCACCCAACATTAGCCATCACCCGCCACCATTTTCCACCATCGTCTTCCGCCACCACCACCAACCCCTTGCCACCACCACCACCACCCACCACCCACCTGCCATCCACCACCCGCCACTACCGTCCACCGCCCGCCACCTACTTGCCATCACCACTCACTACCCACCTGTCACCACCACCTGCCACCACCAGCCACCCACCACCACCACCTACCACCCACCACCACCACCACCACCACCATCACCCACCACCCACCCGCCACCTACCTGCCACCACCACCCACTCGCTACCACCTACCACCCGCCGCCGTCACCTACTCACCCACCCACCACCACCACCACCACCACCCGCCACCTACCCGCCACCACCCATCACCACCCACCATCCGCCACCGACTTGCTACCACCACCTACCACCCGCCGCCACCACTACCACCACTACCTACTCGCTACCACCCGCCACCCGTCACCATCATCCACCCAACCACCACCACCACCACCCACCACCCGCCACCGTCACCCACCCACCCACTATTAGCACCCGCCACCTACCGGCTACCACCCACCACCACTCGCCATCATCCACCCACCTGCCACCACCACCACCCGCCGCCACCACCACCACCACCAACTCGCTACAATCCACCGCCCGCCACTGTCACCCATCCACTCGCCACCACCCACCACCCACCACCACCAGCTACCCACCACCCACCGTCTTTCGCCGCCACTTGCCACCATTGTCTTTCGCCGCCACTTGCCACCACTTGCCATTTTTCACTCTTTTTTATATTTTTTAAATTTTGTAAACATTTTTTCAATTACCAAACGTGTTTGTAGTTTATGTTTTTCTAAAAATAAACAAAAAATAAACAAAAACCAGTTTATAAATTTTTTGTAAATATAAACTGAAAACGTAAACGTTACCAAACACACCCTTAGTGTGTTCGTTGTATGAAAAATTTATAGTGTTGCTATTTTTCATTGATTGATTATTTTATCCTGGGAGATAGATGTCCATATTCTGAAAGCACCGTGAAGAGGACGAATCTGTCTTAAGGACACAATGTCAAACACTGGACTTGATCAGAATATTGTTCAAAAATTTAATCAAGTAAGTTGTTTATTTATTTTCTGTTTTTATTTATTTATATCAGATTTTGATTTTGTTTTTGTAACAAAATAAAATATGTTTTTATTTATTTAATTTTATTTCTAGTTTGATTTTTGTAATCAAACATTCTCTCTCATTTCTTTTATTTCTTTCGTATTCTGTTTGTTGTTTAGTACACAAACATAATTGATTTTTCCAAATGCAGTGAAGATTGTATAACAGGTTTTGCGTGGTGCCTTGGCACACGGCGCCCGTAAGGCTTGCCATGTATCAAACATATGACATGCCCACGTGGTGCCTTATTGGTCTGCCACATGGGTGGAGTTTTGGTGATGTGGCACCGTAGGGCTTGATACAAGTACTCACAGTACACTAAGGAGTTTTTCTATGTGTTAGAGTGTTATACTAAAAAGTTTTTTTTTTTGAGTGTTAAGTTTAAGAAAAATACATTAAGGAGTTTTTGTGTGTGTTATATTAGAGTGTTACATTAAGAAATTTTTGCGTGTTACATTAAAATGTAACAGTAAAGACTTTTTTTAGAGTGTTGTGTTTGAAAAAAATACATTAAGAATTTTTTTTTTTTGTATTACATTGGAGTGTTACATTAAGGAGTTTTTTTTTAGAGCATTATATTGTAGTGTTACGTTTAAAAAAAGTATACTATTTTTTTTTTTTGAGTGTTACATTGGAGTATTGCGTTAGAATGTTACATTGGAATGTGACAATTTGAAATTATAAATTTATCCAAAGCTTACTAAGGAGTTTTTGTACTCCTTTTGAAATGTTTGAAATATCCCATATTTCAAGATATTTTTGTACTTCTTTTGAAATGTTTTCCAAATAAAAAATATTCTTATATAAAAATTCATCCCAAATTTGATTTCTATAGATAGTATATCTTACCTTTCTAGCACACACACACCCAAAAAAAAAAAAAAAAAATGAGAAGGAAACATAATAGAGTAACCGCAAATTTAATTTTTATATAATATATTAAATTTACATTTTCAAATCAATGTAACTAATTAGTCTATAAAAAAATCCTTGGAACTAAAAAAATTACCATTATTCAAGATAGGATTTATAGGTAAAATTTCCTAAACTTAATAAGTTTGTAATTTTCAATTTTACTTGTGATGTAGCTTTAATTGACTCGATCTTAGAAAATAAGTTTTAAAAAGCATTTAAACGTTACTCATTTACTATAAAAAATTTAAATTGATTGTGTTTTGGGCTCTTTTTTGATAAATCCTATTTGTAACTGTTTTATTCCATAAAACCCAAACTATTTCTGAATATTCCATTAGGTCTATTAATTGTAAAAGGACGAAATAACCCTCCTCCGCCTCTCCCGTGTGTAACTGATTCTGCAAAACCCATTCCCATTCCAACTATTCAATCCACAAAATTTCCAAAACAAGAACTGAATCCACGAAACGAGATTCACATCGCCTCCAGTAACCCTAGATTCACATCGCCTCACCAACGTCGTCGTCGTCCACCGTCGACCCCAGATTCCTCTTCATCTCACCGCTGTGAAGATTCATATTGGAAGGAGGGTGTTTCGTCGTTCGGAAATTCCTGTCGTCGCATTGAGTTTATTTCATCCACTGAGTGTCATCCATACCCACCAACCATGAGGAACAAAAGTAAGCAATACCATTCCACCTTCTGCTTTTCAATCATAATGTGATCACCGATGTATACATCCACCTTCTGATTTTCGGATTTGAATTTGTAAACATAGATGTTTTCGGAATTGATTTTGTAAACATAGATGATGTGAACATTCACATTAGTGTTGATTACTGGGTAAATTTACATTAGTAGACACTGATGTGAATATTCACATCAGTGTATAATGATGTGAATGTTCACATTACTGTCATTGTTGATATTGTTGATTGTTGATGTCCACAGAACCCCCAAACTTCACTCAACAATGTGATGGAATATGATGTAAATATTCACATTGTGACATCAATGTCAGACTTGTTTGTGTTGTTGGGTGTTATTTGGTGCTGTTGGTTCCACCCTTTGATTTTTAGCAAATTATAGCATAATGTGATCACCCATGTAAACATTTACATTGCCCTGTAACTGTTGTTGTTTTCGGAATTTATTTTGTAAACATAGATGATGTGAACATTCACATTAGTGTTGATTATTGGGTAAACTTACAGTAGTAGACACTGATGTGAATGTTCACATTACTGTCACTGTTGATATTGTTGATTGTTAATGTCCACAGAACCCCCAAACTTCACTCAACAATGTGATGGAATATAATGTAAATATTCACATTCTGATATCAATGTCCGACTTGTTTGTGTTCTTGGGTATTGTTTGGTGCTGTTGGTTCCACCCTTTGATTTTTAGCAAATTATAACATAATGTGATCACCCATGTAAACATTTACATTGCCCTGTAACTGGTGCTATTTTCGGAATTGATTTGGCAAACATAGATGCTGTGAACATTCACATTACTATACTGGGTAAACTAATATTAGTATACACTGATGTGAATAATCAAATCAGTGTACAATGATGTGAATGTTCACATTACTGTCAATGCTGATTGTTGAATGTTGTTTGGTGCTTTTGGTTCCATCCTCTGTTTTTCAGCCAATTATATGTTCTTATTTGAACACCCAAGTCTTCCCTATAGATTTGATGGCAAGTGACAGCGAGGGGAATCCCGTGCCAAAGCCAAACCTGATCAAACAGCTGTTCCTGAAGAAGTGAACATGAAAAAAGTTAACTACCGGTCAAATATAACTGGATTGGTCAAACTGTTAAAGGATACAAAATTTACAAGTGGCCAATTGAAGGGCCTTAGAAAAACACCGTTTTGGCCATTATTTGATTGCTTGATCAGTAATGAAGTCGACCTCAACCACTGCATGAAATATGATGATGTCATTGTACATATAGTACAAACATTCAAGCCATCTAGTGGGAGGTTTTACATTGGGGATAAGAACATCCAAATTTTTAGAAGCAACGTGTCATTGATTTTTGGGGTGAACTGCGGCACCAAGTCGATGGACCTCTCTTACGGTGCAAAACCAACAATTGGCATCATACACTGAATGTGCAAGGATGTTAGTCAGTTAAGTGCTGCCAAAATACGAGAAATTCTGAGCGATGCATTAAAGGGCACAAAGAAACAAGACAATGAAGCGGTCGCAAGATTAGTTTGCATGTATGCATGCGTTAAGCTATTCTTTTCTACATCAGGAGAAACAATTGGATGGGCTTTCTTCTCATACATGGACCCATTAGACAAGATGATCGAGTATGATTGGGCTGAGAGCATCCGGGCAACCCTGATGGGTTCATTGGGCCAAACTGTGAAAAATCAGGACGAGTCACCGGATGTGTGATGTTGTTAATGGTAAATCTCATAAAACTTATTCTATGTTTAATATGAACATTTACGGGGCCTGCCCACTCTGATGTGAATGTTCACATTACTAGGTAATGGTGTGAAAGTTGACATCAATGATGTAAACATTCACATTACTGTTCAGTAATGTACAAACACACATTAGTAGACGTTGGTGTAAACATTCACATCAGTGTAGATTGATGTGATGTTAGCACCAAAACAAATTTGGAACATTCACATTGTTCACATTATTGGGCAATGGTGTGAAAGTTGATATCAGTGATGTAAACATTCACATTACTATTCAGTGATGTACAAACACACATTAGTAGACACTGCTGTAAACATTCACATCAGTCTAGATTGATGTGATGGTAGCACCAAAACAAATTTGGAGCATTCACATTACTGATGTGAACATTTACATTACTAGGCAATGGTGTAGAAGTTGACATCAACAATGTGAACATTCACATTACTGTTCAGTAAAGTATAAACACACAGTATTAGCCACTGGTGTAAACATTCACATCAGTGTTAATTGATGTGAACATTCACATTACTGCCCAGTGGTGTAAACATTCACATTAGTGTTAATTAATGTGAACATTCACATTACTGATATTTGTTATTTGTTTCAGTACTGGTTGTGTGAGCATACAACAATCTTATAACCCCGTAACCCCAATGCCATTCCGCGATGTGTAAAATGGGACCTCACAGCCTTACATAGCAACATGAAGTCCATATCTTTGGCTAAGCTTGGTTTAAATGAGGTAGAAGTACAACAAAAAATATTGTGCCCATTCACATAGTGAGACAATAAACTATCCAACTAACATACTGTCTCCAACTGCAGGTATATGGCGGCGAGCTAATGGCATCCCCAACTGAAGCGAAGATGTACCATCATACAAAATTGAATGTGGAGCCCAAACTTGAGATTTTGTCAAGTGCACCAGCAAAGAAAGATGAAAGCAATTGAGAGGGTGATTTATGATCAGGAGTTGGGCTGAAGTAAAGGCCGAGCAGATTGAGAGCCCAACGGTGCATGGGGCCGAGATGATTGGCCATCCGCCAAGAAGTGGGCTGCCAGAACTTGAGCCGGGAAGAACTTGGGCCAAGTGTGAGTCACCTCGACCCAAGACGGAGCTCGACTAGATAGTGCCTGGTTGGACCGAGCTGCCTGATCAGGGGATGGTTGAAGCCAGACAAGCTGAGTGACCGGCGCCCGGAAAGGCGTGGTCAACCGAGGAGACTGTTTGACCGGCAGAAAGGCCGACCAAAGGAGGTATCCGGGCTAGGCACTGCCGGGATGCCGCCTAGCCCGGTCCTCCATGTGTTTATCCGGTTAGGCGCTTGGGTATGAAGCATGGCATGGCCGTGGTAGAGCAGCTCGGCTACCGAGCTCCAGCTGTGAGGTTAGGCAGTTGAGATTAGGTGATGATCGGCAAGGTTTACGCTGACAGATGGGATAGCAGAGCCACGTGTCAAGAGATGACTGGGAGTGGATATGGGGCTCAGAAGGTATATAAGCATGTCTGCGCCCCCCATACGCGACACACGAACATCTCTGTAAGGAATTCTTACACTCAAACACTCTCTCCCTTCTCTCTATCCATCCTAAGGTGTGTGCTAACTTGATCGTCGGAGGGTTTTTCTGGCCACACACCGCCGGGTAGCTCACCGTTACTTGCTCGCAGGTGATCGGACATCGAAGGAGCTCGGAAGAAAGGAGTGCGGGCTTGCCGAAATATTTGCTCCCCGTACAATTGGTGCCGTCTGTGGGAAGCTTGACAGACAAAACCTTGTCTTCCAGGTTCATCTGATCACCGTCCATGGCGAACAACGACGAGTTTCCGTTGTCCGCCATCGACGGAGCCACCCCGGAGTATACCCGAAGGAGAGAGGGACCTCCTGCTATCCATCCAATGGCTGACTTGAGAACGCCCACTGGCGGACAGTCAGGAGACGCGCTGGACAAGCGCGGACGAAGTCATGGACATTCACGGAGTCCAGACGGTCACCGGCGGAGGAGAGACTCGCACGCCAGGCGACTGGAAAGCAAGTTGAGGGATCAAGATGCTGTCATCCGGCGAATGACGGAGGAGATGGAAGATCTCAAGCGGCATGTCAAAGGGAAGGGTGTAGTTGGAGTGGGAGACCACAGTGAGCGCACCCCATCCCGCCGTTCAGGCGGTCAGAGTCAGCGACGTACTCAGTCAATATCCATTACCAGAAGTTACCAGGTTGGTGATTCTGACGTGGGTGCAGGGAAGTCTAGCGCGCAAGACAGCACCTACAAACCCTCACGTCCGGAGACGACGTCGAGGTACTCTTACTCCGCTCAGTCAGAGGATTTACGGGCGGTCTTAAAGGAGCGGGCCCGCCGGCGTGAAGCCCAGAGAATACCAGCTTTCCAGTGACTATCTTATGGGGTTCACGCCAGCGAGGAGGTCGGAATGCCTCCCCCCCGCCAAGCAGTGCCACTCCTTGAAGATATGGACTTGGCCAGGCTGAGTGCCACTCCTTTTTCCCTGGAAATTGAAACAACACCACTTCCGGCAGGCTTCCACCAGCCTAAGTTCACACTTTATGACGGAAAAACCGATCCATACATGCATGTGAGCCACTTCCGACAGGTTATGGCCGGACACAGGCGCAATGACGGACTTATGTGCCTAATCTTCCCGTCAAGTTTGGGCGAGCTGGGCTTAAAGTGGTTCGAGCGGTTGCCTGAAGGGAGCATACAAAGGTGGCATCAGTTGGCTGAGGCGTTTGTTACACGCTTCAAAACCAACACAAAAACACCAAAGGAAGTCGATCACTTGCTAAGTGTCAAGATGGAACCGTGCGACACACTGAAGGTATACAACTCAAGGTACTGGGAAACCTTCAACGAGATCTTGGACTGCCCGGTCAACCTTGCAATCACGCAATACAAGCGTGGTCTCCCGGTCGGACATAGACTGCGGGACTCGCTTACCATGCACCAGCCGACCTCCATGGGCCAGCTCATGCAGCGCATTAATGAGCACATCCGAGTAGAGGAAGACGCATCAGCCTCTACCGTGAAGGCCACTCCGGTAGCAGCAGACAAGAAGACAGCAAGCAAAGTGCATGCAGTTGGGCAAGAGTCCAGTCGCTCAGGTGACCGAGCAGAGGAATCGGACCATGGTTCGAATCGTAAGAACCGGGGTAGAGGACGTCGTAATGACCGGGATGACTACCCCCGAGATGATGTAGCGGACGCGAACAGAAGGATGAAGGCAAGGACTGGCATAACCACGGTCTTCAAGATTCCAATCTATCGCATACTTAGTGAAATCTGAGACGAGGAGTATGTCCGGTTTCCTGCTAAGTTGGGTGATGGACAAAAGGGCTATAATCCGCGGTATCGTTGCACGTTCCACCGGGAGAGAGGCCACCAGACTGAGGATTGTTTGCCTTTGAGGCAACACTTAGAAGAGCTAGTTGCGGCCGGGCATCTAGACCTTTACATTGATGGCGGCGTGAAGCCGAATCAGGCTCCGGTCGATCCCAGGGGACAGGATGACCGAGACGCACCACCACAGGGAGTTATTAATGTCATCCACGGCATTATGGAACCGGAGCGTGTTTGCGAACTCCGGGGCATGATCAAGAAGGCAGAACAAATGAGGGAAGTTTTGTCGGTACAGCCTGCCATAAAAAGGGGGAAGACTGAAGAAAAGGATGTGATCAGTTTCACCTCAAGGGATTTAGAACGTATCCAGACGCCGCACAACGATGCTCTTGTAGTAACACTACACGTCAAAGAATTTGATGTTAGACGGATCTTGATCGATCAGGGAAGCTCGGTCGAGATCATGTATTATGATGCGTTCAAGCAGCTCAAACTCCATGAGACAGACTTGGCTTCGGCTACTTCGTCACTGGTTGGATTCAACTAGCAACCGGAGTGGCCTTTGGGAAAGATAATCCTGCCGGTCAAAGCGGGATCCGTGGTCAAACAAGTTGAGTTTTGGGTGCTGCAGGTGCCTTCGACGTACAACCTTATCCTTGGATGGGGATGGCTACACGCCATGCAAGCCGTGGCATCAACTTTTCACCAAGTAATGAGATTCCCCTCGGCTATGGGGGCAATCGAGGAGATTTGGGGCGATCAGGTCATGTCCAAGCAGTGCTTCGTGGCGGTCAACGGAAGCCGGGTTGCCAAAGGATTCGTTCAAATGATTGAGGGACCGGAGGACCAGGGTGTCTTGGATGATGCAGGCACCAAGGCCGAAGATAAGGCTGTTGAGGAATTGGTTGAGGTGTGGATTGATACCAGGCAGCCGGACAAATTCTTCTTGCTCGGTTCAAGTCTCACGGCCATAGAGAGGACCGAGATGATTGAGTTTTTGATGGCGAATATCGAAGTCTTTGCATGGTCGCCTTACGACATGCCTGGCCTCGACCCAAGTTTTATTTGCCATCACCTCAATGTCTTCCCTGGAGCCAAGCCAGTCATCCAGCGAACAAGGAGATCGGCGTTGCATCACGCCGAGGTAGTTGCTGAGGAAGTGAAGAACCTGCTTGAGGCACGAGCAATTCAGGAAGTGCACTATCCTCGGTGGATTTCCAACACAGTAGTGGTGCCTAAGAAGAATGGAAAGTGGCGAGTTTGTGTCGACTACAAGACAGTCAACCGAGCTTGTCCCAAGGACAGCTTCCCTTTACCGCGCATTGACCAGCTAGTGGACTTGACGGTTGGACACAATAGGCTCAGTTTCTTGGATGCGTACCGCGGCTATCACCAGATCGCCATGCATGGGCCTGACCGAAAGATCACCTCTTTTACGACTCCAAGGGGACTCTTCTGCTACCGAGTCATGCCATTTGGTTTGAAAAACGCCGGGGCGACCTTTCAGAGGATGGTGACCAAAATGTTTGCTCCTTTGCTTGGTCGGACAATGGAAGCTTATATCGATGATATGGTGGTAAAAAGCCGACATGAGGCAAACCACTTGTCCGACTTAGCCGAGATGTTTGCCATTCTAAAGAAGCACAAGCTGCGCTTGAACGCCTCAAAGTGTGCCTTTGGCGTGGGATCCGAAAAATTTTTGGGATTCCTAGTCACGAACCGAGGCATCGAAGCAGACCCTACTCAGATCAGAGCCGTGCAAGCGTTGAAGCAGCCCAGCTCGGCTAAGGACGTGCAACATCTGGCCGGTATGGCCGCCGCGCTTAATCGATTTATAAGCCGGTCATCAGATCGCTGCCGCCCTTTCTTTCAAGCATTGAAGTCAAAGTTCTCATGGGACGACGAATGTGACCGAGCTTTGGCCGAGCTCAAGGAATATCTGTCTTCTCCGCCACTGTTGGTTACACCAGAGCCGGGTGAGGAACTCTACCTTTACCTTGCCATCTCCCAGCACGCAGTCAGTGCGGTGCTGGTCCGGGCTGAAGGAATCAAGCACCTCCCAATTTTTTATGTCAGCAAAACTTTGTTACCGGCAGAGTCGAGATACTTGCCGTTGGAGAAGCTTGCTTTAGCCTTGATGATGGCTTCAAGAAAATTGGCGCACTATTTCCACGCCCATACCATTGTCGTACTGACTGAGTTTCCCCTCAAGGCCTTGTTTGAACGGGCGGACTTTTCAGGCCGAATTCTTAAGTGGGCGGTCGAGTTGGGACAGTTTGATGTCAAGTTCCAGCCGCGCACTGCTATAAAAGCCCAGACCTTGGCAGATTTTGTCGCCGAGTTCTCACCTGGCATTCATCCGGTATGCCCGGTCGACATTACCGAGGCAGATGATGAGATGCACGCAATGCCAACCGAGGTACAACCAGTTGAAGGAGGTAGCGCCGCGGAGTTAGCGCGCACCATCGAAGTTCCCTCAGTTTGCACGGTCATACCACCCGGTGATGCAATGACGGAGTTGTGTATCACCAACCCATCCACTCTGTCCGGTCCCGCATCACCAAGGGGGGAAGAAATTGAACCACACCGTTCAGAACCTGATGATTCGCCTATGGACTTGGACATTCCGAACCAACTTGCTGAGTCTGGTGCCGAATCATCAAGGGGGGAAGGAATAGTTCCACACAGCTCAGAACCTGCGGCCGGCTTCACATCGCAACCTGATGATTCGCCCACGGACTTGAGCATTACAGAACAACTTGCTGAGTCCGGTGTCGAATCACTAAGGGGCACTGAATTTGAACCGGTCAACACCGAACTTGACACCGCACAGCCGAGCAGTTGTGATCCCATTGCCCTTCGCAACTCTCAGGACCCATCCGACTGCTGGAAGCTTTTTGTGGGGGACATGTGGAAGCTTTTTGTTGATGGAGCGTCCAACCGCCATCGTGCCAGCCTAGGTATTGTCCTTATATCCCCGGATGGCCTAACCATTGAACATTCTATCACGCTTGGCTTCCCGGCATCTAACAACGAGGCTGAGTACGAGGCACTTCTCGCCGGGCTCAAGAGCGCAATTCAAATGAAGGCTGCCGAGCTCCTGGTGTACAGTGATTCCCAGCTTGTGGTTAACCAAGTTTCTGGGATTTATGAAGCAAAGGACGAAAGGATGGCGAAGTACCAGGCTCTGGTCAGGGCACATATCAAGCAGTTTGAGGCAATTAGAGTCCAACAGATTGGCCGGGAAGAAAACAGCCAAGCTGATGAACTGGCCGGTCTCGTGTCTATGGTGGATAATACTTTTCCAAACCCTCTTTTGATTGACTTTCTTCCGCGGCCAAGCATTGAACACGCCGGGCATACAGATGTACTCTGCGCCGCGCTCGGTCCCTCTTGGATGGACCCCTTGATCTTGTTCCTCGGAGACCGGACTCTTCCAACTGACAAGAAAGAAGCACACAAAATCCGGGTGAAGTCAGAGCGGTTTTGGCTCTCTTTATCCGGCGCGTTATATAAGAAGTCCTTCACTGGTCCTTATTTAAAGTGCGTGCACCCGAATAGTGTGGAGGCCTTCTTGTACGAAATTCATGAAGGCATTTGTGGCAGCCACATAGGAGGCAGGTCCTTGGCCTACCGTGCTATTTCGCAGGGATATTGGTGGCCGTGCATGCAGGCCGACGCACAAAAATATGTCCGCAAGTGCGAAAAATGCCAGAAATTCGCCCATCAGATCCACCAGCCAGCCCGGGAACTTCTTCCCCTCACCAGTCCTTGGCCCTTCGCCATGTGGGGGCTAGATATAGTGGGACCACTGCCAACAGCACCGTGCAACCGAAAATTCTTCATCGCGGCCACAGATTACTTCACAAAGTGGGTTGAAGCTGAGCCCTTGGCAACCATTAAAGAGAAAGACGTGAAGCGGTTTGTCTGGCAGAACGTGGTCACGCGGTTTGGCGTCCCCAAGATTTTGATCTCTAACAATGGCACCCAGTTTGACGGTCGCCTATTCAGAGGATTTTGTGAAGATTTGAAGATAGAATTCTACAACTCCACCCCGGCTTACCCGCAGTCCAATGGTCAAGCCGAAGCATCGAACAAGACTATACTGGATGGGTTGAAGAAACGGCTGGAAAAGGCCAAGGGCAAATGGGCTGAGGAATTACCTAGCGTCCTTTGGGCATACCGAACAACCCCGCGACGTTCCACCGGGGAAACTCCATTTGCTTTGGCTTACGGCATGGAGGCGGTCACACCCTTGGAAGTTGAAATGCCCACCCTCAGAAGCGAGAGTTTTGAGCACGAGCTGAACACCGAGGCTATTGCCTTGGAGCTGGACCTAGTGGACGAGCGTCGGGAGAAGGCCCTCATCCATGTGGCCGCCTACCAACAGGAGCTCTCAAAGAAGTATAACAAGACGGTGCACCCCAGGCCGTTCAAAGTTGGTGATTGGGTTTTGAGGAAGATTATGGGCAACACCCTGGTGCCAGGAGAAGGCAAACTAGGGGCAAATTGGGAAGGACCCTACAAGATCACTGGTCTGGCGGGCAAGGGGGCTTACCACTTGGAGGATTTAGAGGGAAGAGCAATACCCCGGCCATGGAATGCGGCCAACTTGAAACTGTATTATTTTTAAGCTTCTGCTTTCTTTTCTTGTGCAAAGAAATTTTTTGGCTTGCACCACAGCATGTAATTCTTTTTGTCAATTTATAGAAGTAATTTTGCTTTAGCACTTGGACTGTTGTTTTAATGTTACGGACCGAGATGATGTACTCCGGTTGGAAGAGTTGGTGTCTTGCCCAACTTCGCATTCCCAACCGAGATGATGTACTCCGGTTGGAAGAGCTGGTGTCTTGTCCAACTTAGGATTCCCAACCGAGATGATGTACTCCGGTTGGAAGAGTTGGTGTCTTGTCCAACTTCGCATTCCCAACCGAGATGATGTACTCCGGTTGGAAGAGTTGGTGTCTTGTCCAACTTAGGATCCCCGACCGAGATGATGTACCCCAGTTAGAAGAGTTGGTGTCTTGTCCAACTTCGCATTCCCAACCGAGATGATGTACTCCGGTTGGAAGAGTTGGTGTCTTGTCCAACTTAGGATTCCCAACCGAGATGATGTACTCCGGTTGGAAGAGTTGGGGTCTTGTTCAACTTAGGATTCCCAACCGAGATGATGTACTCCGGTTGGAAGTGTTGATTTGTTCAACTTTGTTACAACCGAGATGGTTATTTCGGTTCATGAATTTGTTTTGTTATGCTGAAGTGCTTCGACCGTGTTATGGATTCCGGTCGATGAAGTGTTCAAACGATGAGTTATACCGAGATATTTTGCTGAAGATGGAATTGATTACTACCGTGCAAACACTTAGAAAAATTTGAGTTTCTCATTGAAAAGAAAATCATTACAAAAGGTGGGGACAGAGCCCGGTTACATCAAAAGAGTTGGAAGCAAAAATACAAAAACAAGGAAAAAGAGAACTAAACTAGGGGGGAGAGATTGGTGAACTCGTCCTCGCCAACATCAAGGTTGATGGTAGGACTGACGTCTTGGGCACCGGGCTCAGCATTGCCGGGCTACTCTTGCACCTCGGCCTCCTCTGCCTCAGAATCTGTGTCATCCTCTCCATCTTCAAGTCCTTCCTCGGCCTCCGCTTGCAGAGCGCTGAATACGTCGTTTGCGTAAGGCACAAGGTAGACCGGTAGCGAAGCTGGAGGAGGGTTGGCAAATACGTCGGTGTCGGAGCCTTGGCCGAGGTGTTCACAGACAGACTTCCAGCCTGCTTTGAAGTAGATGTCTTGCGTTGCAAAGACTTGCTTCTTGTAGCTCTCCTCGGCCTCGTTAAAGCCGGCGGTGTTTGCAGCCCGGCAAGCTTTCTTCTTCGATTTCTTCAGGGTTGCCACCTCGGTCTCGAGCTCATTTTGTTTTTTCTCGGCCGCATCCAGCTGGCCGAGCAGTCTGTTATTGTCGGAGTTGGCCATCTCAAGAGAAGACTTAGCCCGGCCGAGCTCGGCTTGAAGGCTTTCAACCTGGCTGGCTGTGTCATTGGCTTTCTGCCTAAGTCTGTGGATACGCTCCAAGACCAGGTGTTGTTTTTGAATGGCCTGCAAAAACAAAAGCAACGTTGATTAGATAGGAGACCGAGCAAAAAAGGAACCGAGCAAAAAAGGAACCGAGCAAACACTTGTGAAATTTTCAAAGGATCATCAACTTACCCTGGCCATAGATTTCACCGATGATTTGACTAACCGAGTGTCGGGGACGTGGTCGCTGCCGACCACGTCGCTCGGTAGTAGCAGGGCTTTGGACAGATCGAAGGCGAGCAGATGCTCTTTATCCGCCTTGATCGAAGCCGTCGCCGGGATATCTTGACCCCGGTGCTTCAAATGTGGGCGCCAGGCCGGCACTGGGGCGGGGGCGTCTGTTGGGTGCTCGGTGGTAAGCTCGGTGACTAGCTCGGCGGACGGGTCTGCCCGAGCTCTTTTCCGGCACGTCGTGCAGAGGGTTCTCGGCTGGATTGCCCGGCGGATTGAGTGGCAAGGGCGACCACGGCGCCACTGGATTGACCGGCGGCTGGCGACCGAGTTACTACGCTCAGCACCTCGGCGGATGTGGCGGTGAGCAGGTTCTTGATTCTGCTGCGCTTGGCCATTTCTTGTTCCTCGGTCAGGCGAATGAGGGGAACGTCAGGAAGGGAAGGATCTGGAGGCGGCGAAAGAGCGCGGAGGAAGTCAGTTACTCTACTCCGGCGCGGAGCAGAATACCTGTATGTCGGTGTGTAGCCAAGTAATTCGTTGCAATCTCGGCGAGGATACCTAAGCACGGCCCGAATTGCTTCGACGTTTGGGAATTGATAGTTGGCTTGCAAGGCTTGGATTGCTGCAAAAGAAACAGGAAAACCGGTTAGTTACAAAGTAAAGAGTTAAGCTAACCGAGCAAGTTTGAGTGGCTTACATGAAGAACCGAAGTCCTTGTTTATGAACCAGCCCGGCACCTCGGCTGTTTCGTAATTTCCCGACACCCAGAAAAAATCGTCGTCGTGCAGATCTTTATCCGGGGTGCCGGTTACAATTTTTTCCTTGCCCGGTCTAATCTTCAAGTAATATGCTAGGCCGTCGCCGGTGTGGCCCATTGTGTATTGCCTTAATATCTCGGCTAGACCTAAGTGGGTGCCTAGCCGATTGTTCAATTCGTGAACGCCGTTGATTATTCTATAGGTATTGGTTGACACTTGTGTGGGTGCCAGCCCGGTGCGGTGAAGGAACTCAGTTATAAGAGGGTTGAGCGAGAAACAGAGTCCCCCTTCAACAATTGAGAGCACGGTGAAGGGGCATTGGTCAAGTCTGCCCCAAGGTGTGGTCTCCTCTTCAGCCAGTTCGAGACGAACATCGGCCGGGATGCCGTAATCTTCTCTGAAAGCAGCTAGCGCGGCCGGAGTATCCACTAGGAAGCGGAATTTCCCCATTTGTGGCCGGCTTAGTTTATCCCGGCTTAGGGGTTTGGCACTGGTTATTGGACGCTGCTCGGTCCTGAGAGCCTCAGGAATGACAGTGGTCCCCTTGGACTCTGCAGGAAAAGGATGGCAAGTGTTAAGTGTGAGCGCGGTTGCGCAAAAGGAGCTGGATTTTAGCTCGGTCATTTAGAGTGCCAAACCACCTCGGTTGTCTAATTTTAACTAAGGAGCCCGGTCGCCCAAGCAGACCAGATGTTAGCCCGGTTGAGCGACCAAGTCCTTTTGTTATCTCGGTTTTTGCTGGGGTCGAGACAAACTTGTTATTTGCTCGGTTGGACTGGTTTTTTGGATCAAAAGAGGACCAGGAGCCCGGTTCACCCCAGTTTTTCAGTGTTCTTCATGAAGATGAAGAACACCAAGAACAATGGGAGGTTAGGTGCGGATTCTACGACCTATGCCCTAATAGCTATGTTTTTGTGCCCTAATGTGTGTATTATGAAAGAAAACAGCAACTTGAGAAGGAATGAAGATCTTACCTGTGAAGGGCTCGAGCTGTCCTTCCAAGCACAAAGAATGGCAGTCGAGATAGAAGAGATGGCTTGAGCTTTGGATCGTCAGGTAGTAGAAAGGCAGTAGGAAGAAATGGCGTTAGGAGGGTCGTGTATATGTAAGAACGAAAGGCCGCCAAAATTCAAAACTCTGGCACGGACGGCGGGTTGGCTGCCCGATGACCAATGGCAGCCCGCCACGTGTCCCTATTTATGGCAATATCAGTACTGAAGCGACGAGTTAAAAAGTCGAAGAGCCAACCGAGCTACTTCCGAAGAAGAGGGCGTCATCTGTGGCGGATAACCGGGCAAGTTTGCGGCCAGTTTGTTAACCAGTCCGGTTGCCTTCTGCCCTCTTGGAGATCGGAGAAGTGTTATCTCGGTCGAAGAGAATAATCCCAGTCACGCTTTCGCGGACGGAATTAAGGGGCAATTGAGAGGGTGATTTATGATCAGGAGTTGGGCCGAAGTAAAGGCCGAGCAGATTGAGAGCCCAACGGTGCATGGGGCCGAGATGATTGGCCATCCGCCAAGAAGTGGGCTGCCAGAACTTGAGCCGGGAAGAACTTGGGCCAAGTGTGAGTCACCCCGGCCCAAGACGGAGCTCGGCTAGATAGCGCCTGGTTGGACCGAGCTGCCTGATCAGGGGATGGCTGAAGCCAGACAAGCTGAGTGACCGGCGCCCGGAAAGGCGTGGTCAACCGAGGAGACTGTTTGACCGGCAGAAAGGCCGACCGAACGAGGTACCCGGGCTAGGCACTGCCGGGATGCCGCCTAGCCCGGTCCTCCATGTGTTTATCCGGTTAGGCGCTTGGGTATGAAGCATGGCATGGCCGTGGTCGAGCAGCTCGGCTACCGAGCTCCAGCTGTGAGGTCAAGCAGTTGAGATTAGGTGATGATCGGCAAGGTTTACGCTGACAGATGGGATAGCAGAGCCACGTGTCAAAAGATGACTGGGAGTGGATATGGGGCTCAGAAGGTATATAAGCATGTCTGCGCCCCCCATACGCGACACACGAACATCTCTGTAAGGAATTCTTACACTCAAACACTCTCTCCCTTCTCTCTATCCATCCTAAGGTGTGTGCTAACTTGATCGTCGGAGGGTTTTTCCGGCCACACACCGCCGGGTAGCTCACCGTTACTTGCTTGCAGGTGATCGGACATCGAAGGAGCTCGGAAGAAAGGAGTACGGGCTTGCCAGAATATTTGCTCCCCGTACAGCAATGATGATGAAAGCAAAGACAGTCAATGCAGTGACGACAGTGATGGATTTTCTGTCGATGCAATGGACCTAAATGATGTTGGACATGATATCAACCCCAGCTGTAGCACCCCAAATGCCGAGAGAGGTATCATCATAGCACAACCAACTGAGCCGGACATTGTGGAAGTACTTATAAAAGAAAACCAAAAAGTTTGGGGTCTTGTACAACAATGGGAAGCGAAATACAAACAGTTGGAAGAATCATGGGAGTTGAGGGCAAGGATGATTGCTGCCCTTGAAGCCAAACTATTTGACCAATCGGGCCCATCCAATATGGACATGGACATGAAGACTTGCATGGAGTGGAAAGATACATAAATTCAGCGGCTGACAAAGTTGGTCATCAACTTGGAATGTGAAAAAACAATTCTTCAAGACCTTTTTGATGATCAGTCCGTCCACATTATCACTCAAGTTGAAGCACAAAAGGCTCATGACAGCCTTAAGAAGCATCCCACTGCAGCATTGGAACACATTATCAGCCCACCATCGAGGGTAAAGCGCATAAAGCAGAAGGTAAGGAAAGAACACCGGTTGGATGAGTTTGAATACCCCCAACTTGCCTGGTTAAAAGAAAGGGAAAGAGGAAGCCGAAGAGCAAACCCATGCAGTTCAAATTGCACAAGATTTAGATAAGCAACCACAAAAAAAGCAGCCAACAAAGTATAAGAAGTTAACTTTGAACAACAAACTGAAAGTTTGGGCCAACATGAACAAACTCAACACGCAGAAGGTCCAAAATTTGCATAAGAATGGCGGTGATGAGTAAGTGATCTTACATATCCCCAACTGAATTTTTTTTTTTGCTCATGTTCAGTTCACATACATAGTTAATAAATTTGATCATTTCATAAATGTGCAATATTGACATTAACGTTTTCTGTAATCACAATGCATAGGTTGCTAGTGCGGCGAGGGGACTCAAAGACTAAAGATGTGTATTTTGATGACATTATACACATCATCAAGGAAGAATCAATAACCAACAATGTATGGCAACTGTAAATGTATACAAAACACACACACACACACACACACACACACACACACACACACACTGTAAAGACACTGCAAATAATGTACTGCCACCCCTCTGTTTCTGTAGGTGATAGATGCATATAGTGAAATTCTACTTGAACTACAAGGGCTAGTCAACCCAAGTTTGGAGGATTCATCATTCATCTTTACAAGCACATGTTTGGTAACCACTAGACTTTTGCTTTGTTTATGTTTCAATAGATGTGAATGTTCATCTCAGCATTATATGCTTATATTGTTAACTTACATGATAGGCAGATGTGAATGTTAACAACAACATAAAATGACAGATGAGAAGATTCACATTAACAGATGTGAACATTAACATCATTTTATGTTGTTAACTTAAATGATACACATATGTGAATGTTAACAACAACATAATATAAAAGGTGTGAACATTCACATCTGCAATACATTGCGTGACTGTTTCACAAATTAATAGATGTAAACATTCACATCATTTACATCACTCATTAACAGATGTGAACATTCACATCAGTAATATCACTCATATTAACAGATGTGAACATTCACATCAGTAACATCACTCACCATTAGCAGATGTGCACATTCACATCATTCACATCACTCACATTAAAAGATGTGAACATTCACATCAGTAACATCACTCACCATTAGCAGATGTGAACATTCGCATCATTCACATCACTCACCATTTGCAAATGTGAACATTCACATCATTCACATCAAACATTGATATAAATACTTGGTATATCATTATATGCCCTTTGTGTGTAGAAAATCATGCAAGAGTACCCACCCACAAGAGGAATAAACTGATTGATGTACACATCAAGGAGTATCAAGGCCAGGGATTCTTAATCTTCCCAATACACGATAACTTCCACTGGACAATTGTTGTGTATGACGTGAAAGAGAATGTATGGAGGCATTATAACTCGCTGCGCCCAAGAGAAGGCATACATGACCCACATATTAACAAAGCACAAATAATGGTAATTGGCTGACACATATAATACTTGTCATGATGTGTAATATTTGACCTTGGACGTATGCACTATGTTGGTTGGTGCCTAACATGAAATTTCATTGTTGGTAGAGTGACTACATTGCGGCTTTGGTGCACAACATTCGACCATCATCACCATTATGGACCAACTTATCAAGCCAAAATACTTCGCAAACAATCATATCAGTAGACATTTGTCCTTAGCAAGCATCAAATTCGTAAGCCTAAAATCGATTTGTACACATGTTCCACAACCATTACTCACCTAAATTTCAAAATCTAACAAGAAGTTTGCATTTTCAGGGTGGATTGCGAGCCTGCAGTTTGTTACATCATGAGGGCGCATGTATACCGTGAAAACATTGTTGCCAGCCTAGATCGCTTTGAATGGTGTCAAATAAGAGACTCATTAGTACATCTTTTTCTGAACCACAGAAACAGAGTGTAATGTGAAAACCTATAGGTGGGGGGTGTCAACCTATCACTGTTACCTAAATCTGTTATCTACATTTAAGACAATTTAATGTCAATAGATTTTACATATTGGAGCAGACTAGCTTAATTGTAAATCAAGTCTATATCACTGCTTGTACAAATATTTTTCAGTCAATATATGTATATACATTTTCAGGCCTATTTTGCGTTGGTCATGCACATTGAGATTGTATTTTTTTTTTTTGACACATGACATGATGTGAATGTTCACATCACAGAATGATCGTACACTTTCTTATGTTTAAAACCATACTACATGGATGTGAATATTGCTTAAAGTGTTCATGTAACACAATATGACATGTGTGAGTATGATATTTCTTAACACAAGTCAATATTCACATCATAACTTCTGATTATTTGAATGACAACAATGATGTCATGAATATTCACATCTTATGAGTTGATGATGTGAATGGTTACATTGATGTAAACGTTCATGTCATCTACTTTGATGCTGTTAACAGTAACAACAATGTGAACATTCACACTACAAAAATGTTTGAAAGTTTAACAATGTGAACATTTACATAATGTGATTATATTACACAAGTGTGAATGTTAACATCATGCATTCATCCAAAACACAACAACATAAATTTCAGATTGGTACCTTAAAAAAATAAAAATAAAACACAAATCAAATACTAATGCATTATTATGTTTGCCAACGCAACGTAATCTTGTTGCAACACAATGTTTACCAACACAACACAATCTTATTTCAAAAATGAATATAAGAATCCAATGTAAAATACAATGTTGAAATGAAAAATGTACATCCTATATCGGCTTCGTGCACAATTTCTGATTATGGCTCCCCAACTTATCACATCTTCCGCACCTTATTTGCTTCAGTTTCTCACCCCTTGATGGGATCCTATTCTTTTTCGGCCTTCCGGGTGGTCTTTTCACAGTTGGCAGGTATATAGTGAAGTCCGTAGGATCAAAAGGCGGCTTCTCCACCAATGGTATAAGGAATATGGCACCCGAATAGGCTGCACGATATGTCTTTACATGAAAGTAATGTTCCACACAATCATTGAGATTGTAGCGGCTCTTCTGAATGGCAATAACAACATGGTCACATGGGAATCCGTTGATTTGCCATTTGAAGTAAGAACAAGTACGCCTCGCAACATCAACTGTAACAGATGGTATCGAATGAACTTCAAACACATCTTTATTGGCTTTGCTAACTTGTCAAGACCTGCTGTCATTGAACGAATCCATAAGCCTTGTTTCAAATGTAGGACAAATAAGCTCATTCCATTTGTTTGCTTGGTCACGTCATTCAGACATTTGTCGCATCAACTGAGTACGAATTATGTCCACCATTTGAGTGATAGGAAGATTACGTGCTTCTTTAATCCAGTTATTAAATGACTCCGCCGCATTAGATGTCATCTCCCCATAATGCATGTCCCTGCACAATATCACAAACATTGTACAATACGGAATTTAACAGGTCATCATTAACAGATGTGAACATTCACATCATTCACATCAGTCATCATTAGCAGATGTGAACATTCACATCATTTACATTGAATATGAAACACAATTCGAAGATTGTTACCATTCTAAATTGAAAATTCATATCGCTACCATTCTAAACTTGACAAATGGAACACCTTAGGAAACTATTATTACCTGAAGTATGAATTTGCCCAGTGCTCAGGTGCCAAGTCTTTGAAAAAATTATGAGCTCGTTGTTTACCTTCCTCTTTTAATTTTGCAAGTTTTTCATGAAACCCTACCACAGTTGGCTCATAAGCACAATCACCCAAACTACTTAATAGGTGATCCCTGAATCCATTATCAATTCCTTTTATCCAGTCTCTTAAATTGCTCTTCAAGTGTTATAAGCAATAACCGTGATGAGCTGATGGGAACACCTTTGGCATAGCTTCTAAAAGACCAAGATTACGATCCGAAATAAAAGTAATCTGGTGCTTACCATCAACAACCTTCCCAAGTTCATGCAAGAACCACGACCAGTTGGCTGTGGTCTCTGAATCAACAATCGCAAATGCAACAGGAAACAAACCTACAACACAACACCAATACACAACTGTTCACAATATTCCAAAGTGAATAAAAAACAGTATAAACGAAACAGGTCATATGAATGTTCATATCTACATTGCCCTATTACTATTGTTATTGTTGGATTCGGGTTTGTAAACATCAATGATGTGAACATTCACATGAACGACCATTAATAATTCATTGTTGATTGTTGAGTCATTGATAATGTGAACATTCATAGTACTGTTCATTAATGGATTAACTGACATTAGTATACACTGATGTGAACATTCACATCAGTGTCTAATAATGTGAATGTTCACATTACTGTCATTAGCAGACACTGATGTGAACATTCACATCAGTGCATACTAATGTCAATGTTCACATTGCTTATAATTTATCAATCACTCATTGTCTAGACTATGCTGCTCAGAGTGAATATTGACATGAATAAACAGCTAAAAAAAATACTAACCATTGTTTCTGTCTTTCGCTGTTGCCGCAAGTAGCTGACCTTTGTACTTTCCTTTAAGGAATGTTCCATCCAGGAATAATAAAGGCCGACAAGAATTGAACCCAGAAATACATGCAGCGAATGACACAAAGAAACGAAAAAACTGTTGACTACTCGCATCGTAGTCAATATTGACATAACTCCCCGGATTGTACCGCATCACAGCATCCGAATGCTACTACAGCTGGTCAAACGATATTGAGTGATCTCCATGAATAGCAGTCTTTGTTTTCTCCACACCCAACCATATGACATGGTAACTCACATCTAGCCCATAATCCCTCTTCAAAATAGTCACTACTTCACACGGCCGAGTCAACGGCTTGTCCCTCACAATTTCAGATATGGTACTCGACACCAAATCTGAACTAACTCGCGGATTCTTCGATGTTCGGACATCCGTATCACAACTATGCACATCACTAAACCTCTTGATGTAGAAAAAACCATTTGCTTGTTGTGCTTTACAATGTATAGCCCACAAGCAGCCTCTCTCCTCACGCATCGCACACACAGTAATAATTCTTGTTGTCTCGTTCTTGACATACGTAAACTGAAACCCACATTGGATGACATACTTACATAAAACATCACGAAATTCTTGTGCACCTCTAACAAACCGTTGTCCCACATGCGTAATACCATTTGCCCAAGGGGCTGACAACAACACCTTCTCCTTATGGTGGCAAAATCTCCGTAGTGCATCAATATCTTCCTCAACCCCCATACGCAGCAATCCCGAGCTACTTGACTGACCAATATCACTTTTCAACTCAACCACAACTTCTACATGTTGTACCCCCATTGATTTAGCAAGCAGTAACATGTTCTGAAATTCTTCCTCTTTCTCCAAATCACACCTATTAATCCCAGGTAACCGACAAAACAATGAAATAGAACCAGCAGACAACTCCCCCTATTTTTCACACAAACAGTCCACCAAATGCGAATAACACAATGCGCGGGCAGCATTTATTACAGTAGTACTGCAACCATATGTACACACCAACATCATAAAGGTATCCATCTCTTGTAAAAACACAACAATACAACAATCAACAATAATCCAAACCGATATGAAAATTCACATTGTGCAAAAATTAGATGAATACGTGTATAGTTCAAGTGTTAAATCCATAATTCACATTAACAAGATGTGAATATTCACATTGATACATATACTCTGAATTATATCACCCACACACAGCCTCATTATGCAAACATCAAAGTAAAGTGAGAACATCCACATTCTTCACATAATATTAACACGATGTAAACATTTACATTGACACATGTACTCTGAATTATATCACCCACACAGAGCCTCATTAAGCAAGCATCAAAGTAAAATGCAAACATCCACATTCTTCACGTAATACTAACATGATGTAAACATTCACATTGTTCCGCATACTCTGAATTATAGAAGATCCACATTCATCACTAATCTGATGACCTCCCCTCCACAGGACCACGATGTAAACATTCACATTGATCTATATACTCTGAATTATATCACTCACACAGAGCCTCATTAAGCAAACATCAAAGTAAAATGCAAACATCTACATTCTTCACGTAATACTAACATGATGTAAACATTCACATTGTTTCACATACTCTGAATTATAGAAGATCCACATTCATCACTAATCTGATGACCTCCCCTCCACAGGACCACGATGTAAACATTCACATTGATCCATATACTCTAAATTATATCACTCACACAGAGCCTCATTAAGTAAACATCAAAGTAAAATGCAAACATTCACATTCTTCATGTAATACTAACATAATGTAAACATTCACATTGTTCCACATACTCTGAATTATATCACTCACACAGAGCCTCATTATGGATAATCAAAGTAAAAGGAATATTATAACATTTTTCACATAATTTGAATGACCTCCCCTCCACAGGACCACGTATGATGCATGTAATTGAAAAAACAGAGCATTCGATCCATATCAATAAAAAAACAGAGTATCTGATCCATCCTACAAATCAAAACATAAAGTGAACATGTATTCATGACCAAAATGATACTAACCTTAATCATGCAATCCTACAATCGTCCCGAAACTCAAAAACAACTGCTTTGAAGTAGTTATACTCCAGAAAATGTGAGAACCGAACACCTTCAAATTCGTTGTCTTCACTTGAAAATCACCGAACCAGACTATAACAGCAACAATGAAACCCTAGCACATCAAAGCCTCAGAACGATAGAATGATAGGATGCAAGATAGAAACGTATCCATTTGAATTAAAATGATAGAAATTGCCAAAACTGAATCGTGAAATCACAGGAACGTGTTATGTATTAACACAGTGTATATATATATATATATATATATATAAGGGCACAATAGTCCATGTAAAAATATAAAATTAGAAAAATGGACTTTATGGAATAAAAAGAAAAGTATATGGGACCAATCAGGTTATAATATTCCTTTGTGGACTTAATGGGTTATAACAACTCTAAGATGGATTTATCAATAAAAATCCCTTGTGCTTTTGACACAACAAATTATATAATTTTTTTATTATCTATATATATAATGAAAAGTGTTTTTTAAGAACAATAGAAGCTCCAAACTCCTAAACTAATTTTATTAATCTGTTAATTTTTAAAGAAATAAAAAAAATCTATTAGTTAGTTCCTTAAGTAAAAAATTCAAAAACAAAAAAAGTTCTAATTATCTATAATTTTGAATTTTGAAATTCAAAACAATATGATAAGTCACACTCACTCTTTCTAAAAATAATCAAAACAATTCAAATAAAAAAAAAATAAAGACACTAATTATCTATGATTTTGAATTTCAAAATTCAAAATATGGTAAGTCACCTTTATCCCACTCTCCCCTTTTCCGAAAATAATATAAATCTAAAATTTTAAAAACTCAATCAAATTAAAATTCAATACAATTTTCTCTTTAAAATACTCAATATTTGATCTTTTTTTCAGTTTGGCCAACTCTTCCCCAAATGTAATGATGCAATGGTTATTCTCTCTCTTTGCCAATAGTCTAAATTTATTTCAAGTTTGTTTGTTTTTGATTTTTTTTTTTTGTAAATTTATATTTTCGTGTGAGTATTTTATTTATTTATTTTTCTGTATATGACTCTTTTTTTTCTTCAATGTATTTTTTTCCAACTAAATTGACAATAAATATATATCTGTTAACTATCTTTGTTTTGGGAGTTGATTGAATTTTTTTTTTTTGGGGGTGGATGTTTGTTTATTTTTTATATTGTTGTTATTATTTCTTTTGATATATGTGAATTGATAATATAGTTATATATATTTTTTTATATAGAATAATACGTCTTATATTGTTCTTTATGATTTGGCCATTTTTTAAATTTCTTAAACAAAATTTTCAAAATTTTTATTTGTAAAAAATTAAAAACTTTTAATTGACTTGCCCCTCAATAAATAAAATTTTAAATAATGAACATTATTTCATAATTTATGGATTTAAAAAAAAATAAATTAACACCCATATATGGAATAAGAAAACCTAAAATCACGAATTTTTTTATTTTTCATTTTTAACTCTTTAAAACTCTAATGGTACATTTTTATTTCCACAACATTATCTTTTTATATTTACAAAGATAAAAAACTAGATCGGAGTTACATAATGGTTAGTGGTGGTGGTGATCATGGCAACAATAAGGGTGATGATGAGTTTGGTCAGAGCATTGTTTGGATGGATTTTGAAAATGTGAATATTAAAAGAATAGTAGATTGTTTGAGTGATGAATTGATTTAGAAAACTAACATGTGGTTGAGATTAAGTGCGAATTTTACCATGTAAAAATTGAATATGGATCATATATTGGTTTTTATATATAATTTTGGGTACTTTTTTTTATAATTATCAAAAATTATTGTGATCACATGTTACTTATTATTTGATATATTATTGTTGTATTATCATAATAAATTTTATAATGTCTATTATCAATGCAGCGGTGAGACGTCACATGATAAATAAAAATATGTTTTGTTATTATTATTATTGATAATATATTTCTTTATTTACCTTTTTACAATGTTCCAAAAATTAATTTATGTTTATTGTTAGTTTTTGTTGATGAGGAGTCAAAAATAAATTTTAACCAAATTCAAGTTATAACTAATTTGAGATTGAAAAGGAAATTTCAAAAGAAATTATAATTATATATAATTTTAAAATATTTTAAAAAAAATACAAGGAAAAATTGGAACTATAAATTAAAATTATCAAACAACCTAATTCCATGAAAAAATTTAAATGAAAAATTGATCAAATTTCAATTTATAATTATTAAATATTTTTAATATGCCATTAATTTTTTATTCAGGTTCTAGCCTGATCTAGTCTTAAATAGTTTTCAGATATAAATATATCTTAATATTGATACATATTTTAGGAAGGGTAAATTATATCGATAGTCCCCGCATTTTGTTTCTTGTGTCAATTTGGTCTATATAATTTCAATTAGTTTGATTTTTGCCCCTAATTTTAGATTTTGTATTAATTTGGTCCAATTGATAATGTCGGTTAAGATTTTTGAAAGAAAATAATTATTGAGTTGATTGAGATTAACTTATTGAGTTGAACAAGTTTAGAATTTTGTCTATAAAAGTATAACAAGATGCTACTCATGTGTGTATTTTCAATAAAAAAACAATAGCAATTATAACAATTGGACCAAATCGAGACACAATTATAAATTTAGGGTCAAAATTGAGCAAATTAAAATTGCCAGGACAAAAATAACACAAAAGTTAAAATATAGGGACTACCAATGTAATTTATCTTTTTAAGAATAAGTACATAATTTCGTAATTAATTTTGAATTATTAATAAATATTCTAAACAAATATGTACATATTTTCTATTTTTGTTATAATTTAAAAAAAAATATATATTTAGTATTTAAAAATTAAATTAATAGGTAGGTTTACTAACTCATTGATTGGATATGAACTAAACGATTATCTAAGGACTAGGCTTAAATCAATAATTATTGACAAAAAAAATTGACTTGAACTAATTTTTTTTGACTACTTGTAGTGTTTAATCCAATATTAGAACCCCCAACTTAGCTCATATCAGTTACAAACTGATAAACAATGGTATAATTTAAATTTATTAGAACTAAAATATGACCTACAATTTAGGGTGACTTTATCTTAAATAATATTTTTATACATAAATATATATAACTATTCATTTAATTGTTTTAAACATAAATATATATAACTATTCATTTAATTGTTTTAAACATAAATATATAGTTTTTTTTAAAAAAAACTATAGTTCAAACCTTTTAATAAGTATGCATGAAATAAGTTCATATTTCTTATTTTTATTATAAAAAATATTTACAAATATTTGTTTAATAATTTAATAAATAGATAGGTCAAATAATTCATATAAGTTGGGAACATAACAAGACAGTTTTTAATGATTAGGTGAAGGATAAGTTTGCATAAATCTAATGTTAAGCCCAAATTTAATATCACAAGTGAATCCTAATTCATTTTTACGTAAATCTTATAATATAAGACAAATTATAATTTTTAGACTTCACAATAAAAAAATTACTATATAATTTGCTACTATCATATGATAAATTAAATTTACGAAACTCATAAGATGAAATGTATTTATATTTTATCATAAATATAATTTCTGTGATTTATTTTTTAATTTTTTCCACTTAAATTATGACATATATTTGTTATTAAGAACTTAGAGTACACAATTAATGACATAAGAATAAATTTTTTTTTCTCTTATATGTAATTGTAATAAAAATGAATAAAATTTAATTAATTCTAAATTATTTTTCCTAAATATTGTAGATAAATTTTTTAGATTATTATTTAGTTTTAAAAATTAATTTTTAATTATTTATTTATATCTGTACATAGCGCAAGTAATTATGCTAGTACTCATTTTAAGCAAAATATAGTTTTTAAAATTGTTTAGCATGTCAATAATACACGTTGACAAAATTCTTACAAATATTATATTGGCAATTTTCAAAGAAAAAGAAAAAGATGAATCCTTGACCCTATCCAACTCTATGGAAAGAGTTTGGTTTATTTATTTATTTTGGTGTTCTCGACCTTAAGCAACTCTAATAAAATGAGTTTGGGTTTTGATAAAGGCTATTAAAATTGGAATCTTAGATAAGATCATTGGGAGTGATTTATAGATTGGATCGCAATGTAAAATAAAAAATTATTGTAAAATTATTAAAAAAATGATTAATTTGATATAATATATTTTTATTTTATCATAAATTAGAAGAAACATTTGTAAAAAGAATTTATATATATACACATACATACATGTATAAGAAATAAATAATAAGAATTTTTTTTGGGTAGGATCGGGATCGTAATAGAATCGGGATGATTCTACACAATTTTATTACTAGGATCGTAATCACTTTAAGATCCTACTAAATTTAAGATTTCAATTAGTGTGTTTGGTTTTAATTTTCTGAATTCAATTTTCTGAAAATTGAATTTTTTATTTTTTATTTTTTATATTTTTTTATTTTTTGTGAATATTCTTAAAATTTTAAGCAATTTTTTTACTTTTTATATACAACTTACTTAGATGTATCTAAAAAGTAAAATATTTGTAAAAAAAAATATTTTTAAAAATAATAAATACACAAGAATACGAAAAATGTATTGAATTCTCGTTTTTTATTTATTTTATATTTTTGGAATTTAGTGATTTTTTTTTAAAAAAAATTACAAATATTATACTTTTTAAGTATATTTATATTTGGTGTATCTAAAAATTAAAAAATCAATGAAAACCAAAAAATACGGAAAATAAAAAATTCCAATTTTTTGAAAAGTGAATACTAAAAATAAAAACCAAACAAGCTGAATGCGATTCAGATTGTTTGGCCCAACTAAGATAGTCGGATTTTAAAATCTTACAATTTAGATCAGGATTATGATAACTATGATTTTAATTCAATGGGTTGAGTTTCTTTTAAATTTAATTTGAGAAAATTTATTATGGGTCTTATTTTAATAATTCAAACTATTTATTTTATAAGGCTTTTAGTCTATATCATCCATAAAAAAGTGGGTAATCATTATAATTTATTTTATTTTATTATATTTACTGAAAAAAATAAATAACAAATATATTTTTAAAATAACTATCCAATTTTATTATCATATTTAATAAGGTAACCCAGCCCTGTTTCTCAACGTATTACTATTTATGCTATAAAAATCTTATATACATATGGATCTCACTATATTTAAAAAAGAATAAAATTTATTATTTTACATAAAACTTTATATAAGAAATAAAATTTTAATAAAATATTTAAATGATATGTATGGTTTACATATCTAAAGTGATAAGAGTTTGTATTTTCAATGTCAAATTGGTTACAATACCTAACAGGGCCAACCCGAAGCGTTAGCGAACAGAGTGGAATTGAGGTTATTGCTGTGTTTTTGTGTTTTATGGCATACCAGTCTGTTGTGAGGTTTATTAAAAATGTATTCTGACTCTTTCTTGATAATTCGAATCGTTTACATTATAAAGTTTGTTGAATAGATTATGGGTAAATTACATTTACCTCTCCTGAGGTTTCTGATAAATATAGGGATTTTCCTTGTGGTTTCAATAATTACAGAAACCTCCCATACTTTAAATGACAATATCAAGATTCCCCCAATCCGTTAATTTTACACAAACAATGTTACTTACCTATACAGAATGACCATATTACCCTTTAAATTAAGTGTGAAAAGACGAAAATACTCTACAAAATATCCCTTTTTTACTTTTTGAAACTAGAGTCACCACCCATTAACTTCTGTTTCTTTCTTCTCTCACTCTCTTCTCTCCCAACCCAACCCAACCCAACCCAACAGTGCCTATTTTCTTGGTATCCGACTCCGATTCCAACAAGGAGACCATTGACGACGAGATCTTCCTTCTCTATCTTCCTAACAATGAAATCAAACCCTACTCTCTCTCTTCTCTCTCTCTCTCTTTCCAACCCAACCCAACCCAACCCAACCCAACAGTGCCTCTTTTCTTGGTTTCCTACTCCGACTTCGACAAGGAGACCATCGATGACAAGATCAAACCTCTTTTCTTCTCTCGCGACGACGACCAACGACTACCACACCCAACCTAACCCACCATTTTCAAACAAACTCTACAACCGGACTACCATCGACATTTGTTTTTCTTTTTCTACAGTCGAACAACCATTGTAGAGTATGGTTCTAAATCGCACATATCCAAATAAAACCCATAAGGTGATGGTGGGTCCTGCATCAGTAACAGAGAGTTTAGTAAAAGTTCAAGGGTATGGACCAAGGCCGTGCTTGACTCCACACTTGAATTCACCAACATAACTGTTTCCATTGGAGCAACTCTGCATTCTAACACCATGGCTCTGCCCATTACACCACTCCCCTGTATAAGCATCCCCTGTATAAAACCTATAAACTCCATAACCATGCTGGAGACCTTGCCGATACTGTCCTCGAAACCGACTACCTCTCGCCCAGCTCTCAATCCCATACCCTCTCAATCCCATACCCATCATACCTCCTATCAACCCAATCTCCCTCATACCTCCCGTACACTTCACTCCCATTACATCTCCCCTTGTGAAACTCCTCTTCATAGAAATCACCATTGCTGTAAAATTCAATCCCTTTTCTTACTATTCGCTTCTATTTTCGGTCTTTTTTCGATAAAATCGACTCGCCGATAAACCATCGGACCGGTTTGTGGTTGTTCTGTGAGAACCCAAGTCGCTTGGAGAGAATCAAAAAACTTTGGTGAATGAAACCCTTGTTTTTGCTAGCGAAGAAGAGAGCGATGACGATGAAAATTAGGGCTAAGAGGAGGTTTTCCGAGGTGGGTATGTCATCTCTGCCGAAATAGAGGAAGAAGGTGCAGAGAAAGAGGGAGAGGAGGACGAGAATCGGGGCGAACCGGTGAGAACGACAATGAATTGGGGATGAACTGGGTTTGTGGGGCTTTTGAACTGTGTTTGTGGGGCTTTTGTTCCTTTATGTCTTCTTCGCCTGGTTTGATCTCGTTTACGGAAGATAGGGTTTGGATTGGGTTTTGTGGAAAATTCTTTAATTGGCATTTTAGTGCATTATGGGCATTATGGGTATTTTAGTGCTTACATTAGATGACATCAGCAAGGTTTGTTAGGTATATAAACGGCTGTCAAATTTTGGGAGAATCTTGATATTGTCAGGTAAAGTAGGGGAAGTTTTTGTAATTATTCAAACCACAGGAGAGGTCCCTGTATTTGTCAAAAACCTGAGGGGAGGTAAATGTAATTTACCCATAGATTATCTATACAAAAAATCAAGTAATTTGGACACTTGTAGCCTTATAATAATAGTATATTTATTTTGTAAAAAGTAAACGGTTACCATAATTTTAATAATTTTTTAAAAATAATTAGGACTTAATCACGAAGTTATAGACCTTAGATTAATTTGATTTTTAATATAGATGATATACTCGACAAACCTTACAATATAACGGTTTAGATTGTCAAAATATATTCGATAAATACCTCTACAAACCTTCACAGCAACAACCCTTAACTCGAACAAAGGCCTTGCTCGTGGCCATCTTCGCTTGGGCCACAAAATGACACCAATAATAACTTCTCATAAAGATATTGTAATCAAATAATTACTATTGATGATTGTACGGGAAAATAATATCCGATACCGTCCATACTCCTCACGTCCAAGCTCCGCTTCGTTCCGTCTAACCTGCGAACATGACGACGGTGAGCTACCCGGCGGTGTGTTGCTAGAAAACCCCTCCGACGGTCAAGTTAGCACACCTATAGAGAGAGAGAGATGACAATGTGGTCGTTCAGTTTCTCACCAGAAGATGTTCCATCCGCAGCATGGGGGGCGCAGTCAGTTTATATACTTTCTGCGCTTACTTTCGCGTCCATTCGCCCATTGACGTGTGGACCTGCTCTCCTATTACGCTCTCCCACGTGTCAGCACAAATTTAGTTAAACACCACCTAATCAAACCGCCGAACAACGTTGGCACGAACGGACAGCCCGGCGGCTCTAACCCGGCCTTCTACGACCGTATTACTTTACGAGACAAACAATGCTCCTAGCCGAGCTCCATTATGACCGAGCTCAGTAGTCCTCCATTATGACTGAGATCCTGCTCAGCTGGGCTGGTTTGCGGAGGACCTTAATCGCCGAGCTAAATGAGGGAACAATAGAAACCGGGCTAACAGAGAATTATCTCTGCAAACGGGTCTAGATTCTAACCGAGCAAACTCCCCCTAGAATGGCACAACTAGCTTGGCCCAAACACGCTCGGTCCAATATTTGCCCAGCCACTATCACGGCCCAAAGCCATATTATGGAATCTCCTTCTCAATTGCCCCTTAATTCCGTCCGCGCTAGCGTGACTGGGATTACATGCTCTGGCCAGGGTTGATCCTCCGCCCGACCTTACACCGCAAGACATTAACCGTGCTAATCTACACGTTCGACCCCCATGAATTGCTCGGTTGGCGCCTCGACTTCCCAACCTGTCTATTCATGGCTAACACCGATCTTGTCATAGACACGTGTCATCCGTCTATTGGCCTCGTGTCGTCAACCCAGCCGTCTTCTCAAATTCGAACTTTTGGCGCCTCTTCTTCTCTTATATATACGTCGCTTGCCCCTTCATATTTCTTCATTACTGTTCATCTTCCCTCTTAAACAACCCAGCGACCTAGAGCTACAGTGCAAACCCCACTATCTGACACTATTCTCGCCCACATCATAACATCCATCTGGTGGATTTGGCTTCGCTGTTGTCGCACATGAGTGTCTCTGAGTTTGAAGATCCGATTCTCGCCTCCAAACCTGTAAGTTCTTCGAATCTTTTCTGCTCCTCCTCTGTTACTCGTGTTCTCATTGTACAACTGGGCCTGAGATTGTCATAGTTGAGTCTAGGGCATGGTAACAGTAAGTTTTAGGACTTCGAATGAAGTTTAACTTAGGATGTAGCCCCCAAAAACCACCTTTGCCCCTTCTCCCTCAACTGTTCATCATTTTCTGTGATGAACACGCGAAGATCTGGGGCAAACCGGGCTCCAAGTCTTCATTTGATCCCCAAAAAATACCAAAATCGAGCAAGTTGCAAGTTTGTGAGACTTGTGTAGGAACCGAGGTAACAGAATGCTAGACCACTCGGGATAATATCTGGTCCGCTCGAGCGACCGAGCTTTTGGGTATACCACTGTGACCGAGGTGATCTGGCACTTCATGTGTCCGAGCTAAAGTCGAGCTCGTTTGTGCGACCACAATTCCACTTACACTTGACTTTTACTGCAGAGTTCTAGAGGACCAGACACCAATACCAGGGCTCTCTAAGGCCGAGCAGCCATCGCACGAAACTTTGTCAAACCAAAACTGCCGTGCTGAAACAAGCCGGTTTCACATGGGACGTTACCGCTTTTTCGTTAACACGTCGGGCGCACTAGCCGTGTTTCGGGAGGAGTACGGCGTTCCTGAAGACGTCCACCTCGAGCTCGGCGTAGAAAACACCACACCCTGGGGTAGGCTGGATCAATGCCCCTTCACCGTTCTGTCCACAATCGAGGAAGGTTTACGCTTCCCGGTTCAGCCTCTAATGTGTGAGTTCTTGAGGCGTACCGGGCTAGCGCCAACACATGTTTCAACCAATACATACAGAATAACAAACGGGGTAGCCAAACTGAACAACCGACTTGGCTTGAACTTAGGGTTAGTCGAGATTTTGCGCCAGTACACCCTCGGGCACATAACCGACGGGTTTAATTACTATTTGAAGATTAGATCGGGCAAGGAAAAGTTGATAACCGGCACCCCGGATAAAGATATGCATAATGATGACTTCTTTTGGGTGTTTGGGAATTATGAGACGGCTGATGTGCCCGGCTGGTACATCAGCAAAAACTTCGGTTCGACACGTAAGCCGTGCTCATTGTCCGGTCAAATTACTTTCCTTTACTATTTTGTACTAATTGCTCTTTTCCTTGCAGCTATCGAAGCCTTGCAAGCGAATTACTTCAACCCAGGCAAGGCTGCCCTCAAAGTCGTGCTGCGATATCGTCACCGAGATTGCCACGACCTTCTCGGTTATGTACTGAGTTACCGATACACGGCACCTCGCAGAAGTACAGTCACCGACTTTCTGTGAGCACCATCCCCACCGCCTGATCCAACACTTCCGGACGTGTCTCTGATCCGGTTAACTGAGGAAGAGGAAATGGCCAAACGGAGCCGTATCAAGAATCTCATCACCGTCACATCAACCAAGTTACCGAGCATCCCCCCTTGCACCTCAACAGCCAGTCAAACATCTGGCACCGTGATTGCCTTGGCATCGACCACTACGGCACCGGCCAGCAAACAAAGTCGCCGAGTGAGAAAAAGGCCTCGTTCTGCCGACCTAACTACCAAGCTTGTGGCCGAGTTGAGCACCGAGCAACCGATAGAGGGATCTGAACTAACTCCCCCATGGCAGCCATAGTTGAAACACTGGGATAAGGAGATCCCGGCCAACGCTTCGGTTAAAGGCGATAAAGAACATCTCCTAGCTTTTGACCTGACGAAAGCATTACTTTTGCCGAGCGACGTGGCCGGCAGTGAGCACGTGTCCGACACTCGGTTCGTCAAGTCCTCGGTTAAATCTATGACCAGGGTAAGAGCTCTGTACATTTATTTAAATTTGTTCAAGTGTTTTCACTGTTACTCTTCTTATTTGAACTCTAACACGTCCTCTTACAGGCCATCCAGAAGCAACATTTCGTGATGGACCAGATTCATAAACTCCGGCAAAAGGTGACCGATGCCAACAATCAGGTCAAGAATTTGGAAACCGAGCTGGGGAGGTCTAAGGCTTCACTTGAAATGGCCAATGTTGACAATGCAAGACTTCTTGGCCAGCTCGGCAGGGCCGAGCAAGAGAGAGACAAACGGAAGGCTCAACTCGTAGCCGAAAAAGAAGCGAAGAAGGCCGTCGTGGACAAGGCCAACAATCTTGGTTTCCAGGAGGCTGAGGACAACTACTCCAAGCAAGTTGAAGCCACCAAGGACATTTACTTCAAGTCCGGTTGGAAAGCCACTCGCGAAAAACTCAGCCAAGGATCTGAGACCGAGGTGTTTGCTTCTCCTCGCCTGGCCTTCCTGTCGGTCTACTTGATTCCTTACGCCAACGAAGTCTTCAACGCTTGGCAAGAGGAGGCAGAAAAAGAAGCCGAGGACGAGGGTAACCAGCAGGAGCTCGGCGAGAAAGAAAAGGCTGCTGTTGTTGACCTAGACGTCGCGACAGAAGGAGCCGGGGATGAGTTTGCCGACCTCTCCTCGTTAGCGTAGTTTAGACTTCTCTTTTAATTTCTGTTTGAATTTTTGTAACCGGGCTACAAGCCCCACTACATGTATCAGATTTTCTAATCAATGAAAAGTTCTCATTTTGCTTGTATTCTTGCAATGTTTTGATGTTGTTAATTTTGCAGCCATACTATTTCTGCCTGGCGAGTTGCAGACTGACAGAGCTAGGAGGAACTTCTTGGTCAGCATGATTAGCCAAGATAAAACATCTCAGCAAAAATAGTTGAATAAATCATCAACTCCATTAGTCGAGATAAAATATCTCGGTCAAAATGCTGTAGTTGAACAAATCATCAACTCAATTAGCCGAGATAAAACTTCTCGGCAAGGACGCTGGAGTTGAAAAAATCATCAACTCAATTAGCCGAGATCAAGCACCTTGACAAAAATCATCTCGGCCCCTGGTGCACTACTGTCCAGTTACAACACGCTATGCACAATAATTTGTTTCTAATACATATTGCAATCATAGATTCACATAATAACTGATAGGATTACATTGGTAGATGGGAAAACTTGGCCCTTTACAAAAAATTACACTCAAAGGACAAAGACTAAAAATAGTAGAGCTTGAGATTGGCCGCATTCCATGGCCGGAGTACGCTTTTGCCTTCCAAATCCTTTAGGTGGTATGCCCCCTTGCCCGCAAGACCGATTATCCTGTACGGCCCTTCCCAATTTGCCCCTAGCTTGCTTTCGCCCAGCACCAGTGTGTTGCCCATCACTTTCCTTAAAACCCAGTCTCCGACTTTAAACGGTCTGGGGTGCACTGTTTTGTTATATTTTCTGGACAATACTTGTTAATATGCGGCCACGTGAATTAGCGCCTTTTCTCGGCGCTTGTCAGCTAGTTCCAATTCTAGGGTGATGGCTTCAGAGTTCAGCTCGGGCTCAAAATTTTCGTTGCGAATGGTGGGCATGCCGATCTCCAATGAAATGATAGCCTCCATGCCATATGCCAGGCAAAAGGGGTCTCCCTGGTCGAGCGTCTCGGAGTTGTCTGATATGCCCAGAGGACACTAGGGAGTTCCTCGGCCCATTTGCCTTTGGCCTTCTCCAACCTCTTCTTCAACCCATCTAGAATGGTCTTGTTCGATGCTTCAGCTTGGCCGTTGGACTGAGGTAGGCTGGGGTGGAATTGTAGAATTCTATCTTCAATTCCTCACAAAATCCTCTGAATAGTCGCCCATCAAATTGGGTGCCATCATCAGATATCAAAGCCTTGGGGACCCCAAACCGCATTATCATGTTCTGCTAAACAAACCGTTTGACATCCTTATCTTTGATGGTTGCTAAGGGCTTGGCTTCAACCCATTTGGTTAAGTAATCTGTCGCCGTAATGAAGAACTTCCAGTTGCCTGGCGTTGTTGGGAGTGGTCCCATTATGTCTAGCCCCCACATTGCGAAAGGCCAAGGACTTGTGAGCAGGAGAAGTTCTCTGGCCGGCTAGTGAATTTGGTGGGCGAATTTTTGGCATTTTTCTCATTTCCTAACATATTTCTGCGCGTCTGCTTACATGCACAGCTACCAGTATCCTTACAAAATTTCGCAGTAGGCCAAAGATCTCCCCTCGATATGACTTCTGCACATGCCTTCGTGGATCTCGTAAAGGAAGACTTCCACGCTGTTTGCATGAACACACTTGAGGTACGGACCGGTGAATGACTTCTTATATAAAAGCGCCAGATGGAGAGAGCCAAAACCACTCTGACTTCACCCGGACTTTATGTGCCTCCTTTTTATCGGTCGGAAGGGTCCGTTTTTTCAGGAAAATGATGATAGGGTCCATCCAAGAGGGACCAAGCTCGGTGCAGAATACTTCCGTTTGCTCCGAGTCCTCAATATTAGGTCTTGAAAGAAACTCGATCAGGAGAGGACTGGGAGTTGAACTGTTGAACATGGAAGCTAAGCCAGCCAACTTATCCGCTCGGCCGTTTTCTTCACGACTAATTTGTTGGACCCTTATTGCTTGGAATTCCTTGATGTGTTTTCTCACTAGGGCTTCGTATTTCGCCATTCTGTCATCTTTGGCTTCGTACACTTTAGATACTTAGTTTACAACGAGTTGGGAGTCGCTGTAGACCATCAGCTCGAATGCGTGCAATTGGAGCGCGCTTTTATGTCCGGCTAACAGTGCTTCATACTCGGCCTCATTTTTTGAAGTTGGAAATCCGAGTGTGATAGAGTGTTCGATAGTTAAACCGTCCGGGCGAGATCAAAACTATGCCCAGCCCGGCGCCGTGCCGATTCGAGGCGCCATCTACAAAAAGTTTCCACATTTCACCAATGAAAAGTTTTCAACATTCTGAAGGATCCTAGGAGGCTTGAAGGTTGATGGGATCACGTTTGCTCGGCTGCTCGGCTATGTCCGTTACAAGCTCGCCGTTCATGATTTCAACAGACATGTCTTCATCCCCCCTCGGTGATGCGGCGTTGGACCCAACATGTTGGTCTGTTATTCCCAAGTCAATCGTTGCATTGCTGGGCTGAAGAACACCTTCAGCTGAAGGTTTTGTGGATGGGTGTGCAAGTTCTGCGTCGCCAACATCACTCTGTTGTTCAATTTTTGTTGGGCTTACATTTGCCTCCCCGGCTGCCGCGGTAAGATCCACCGGGCATACTAGGTGAATTCTAGGCGAGAATTCTACAACAAAGTCGGCCAATGCTTGGGCTTTGATGGCAGTTCGGGGTTGAAACTTGATGTCAAATTGCCCCAGTTCGACTGCCCACTTCAGAATTCGACCGGAGAAATCTGCTTACTCAAATAAGGCTTTCAGAGGGAATTCGGTCAACACCACGATTGTGTGAGCATAAAAGTAGTACGCCATTTTCCTGGAGGCCATCATTAGCGCCAAAACAAGTTTTTCCAGCGGCAAGTGCCTTGACTCTGTCGATAGCAAGGTTTTGCTCACGTAAAAGATAGGGAGATGTTGGATACCTTCTGACCGGACAAGAACCGCACTAACTGCATGTTGAGAAACAACCAGATAAAGGTAGAGTTCTTCGCCGTTCTTGGGTGTCACCAAGAGTGGAGCGGAAGACAAATACGTCTTGAGCTCGGCCAAAGCCCTGTCACATTTCTTGTCCCATGAAAACTTGGACTTCAAGGGCCGAAAGAAAGGACGGCAACGATCTGATGACCAACTTATGAATCGGTTAAGCGCGACTGCCATACCGGCAAGATGTTGCACGTCCTTTGCCGAGTTAGGCTGCTTCAATTCTTGTATGGCTTTGATTTGTGAGGGGTCCGCTTTGATGCCTCGGTTTGTGACTAGGAAGCCCAGGAATTTCCTTGAGCCCACGTCGAACGCGCACTTTGACGCATTCAGGCGAAGCTTGTGTTGTTTAAGAATGGTGAACATCTCGGCTAGGTCGGATAAGTGGTCGGCCTGCTGCTTGCTTTTGACCACCATGTCGTCGATGTAAGCCTCCATCGTGCGGCCTAGCAGAGGGGCGAACATCTTGGTCACCATCCTCTGGAAAGTCGCCCCGGTGTTCTTCAAACCAAAAGGCATGACTCTATAGCAGAACAATCCCCTTGAGGTCGTGAAAGAGGTTATCTCGCGGTCAGGTGCATGCATGGCGATCTGGTGATAACCGCAATAGGCATCTAAGAAACTAAGCCGGTTATGTCCGGCTGTAAGATCCACTAGCTGGTCTATTCTGGGCAGAGGAAAGCTGTCTTTAGGGCAAGCTTGGTTGACCATCTTGTAATCAACGCAAACTCGCCACTTCTCATTCTTCTTGGGTACTACGACCGTGTTAGAAACCCACCGAGGGTAGTGCACTTCCTGGATTGCCCTTGCTTCTAGCAGGTTTTTGACTTTCTCAGCGTGATAAAGGGATGATCTCCACGCTCTTTGAATAATAGGACGCGCATCCGGGAAGACATTGAGTTGGTAGCAAATAAAGCTTGAATCAATGCTAGGCATGTCATATGGCGTCTATGCAAATACTTCGATATTCGCCACCAAAAACTCCACAATATCGGTCATTTCTTGAGCGGTCAGGATAGATCCCAGCAAAAAGAACTTGTTAGGGTTTTCTGTGCCGATACGTACCTTCACTAAATCTTCAATAGCCTTTTCCTCGGCCCTAGTGCCCACATCATCCAGGACACTTTGGTCTTCTGGCCCTACGATCATTTGCACGAAGCCTTTGGCTGCTCGGCTTTCATTCATTGTCACGAAACACTGCTTCGCCATGACCTGATCGCCCCAAATCTCCTCCACTTCCCCCGTAGCCGAGGGGAACCTCATAACCTGGTGGTAGGTCGATGCCACCGCCTGCATGGCGTGAAGCCATCCCCTACCCAGGATCAAATTGTATGTGGACAGTACCTTCAACACCCAAAACTCCACCTGCTTGACCACGGATCCGGCTTTGACCAGTAGGATTATCTTTCCTATTGGCCACTCTGGTTGCGAATTAAATTCAACTAGTAGCAAGGTTTCCAGAGCCAAGTCTGTATCTCTAAGCTTGAGCTGCTTGAAGGCGTCTTAGTACATGATCTCGACCGAGCTGCCTTGGTCGATCAAAATGCGTTTAACATCAAAGTTCTTGACGCGAAGGGTGACCACCAGAGCGTCATTGTGCGGCGTCTGAATGCGCTCAAGATCCCTGCTTGAGAAGCTAAGCACATTATTTCCTCGGTCTTGCCCTTTTTGACTGTGGGCTGGAATGACAAAACTTTCCTCATATGTTCCGTTTTTTTGATCATTCCTTAGAGCTCGTAAACTCGCGCGAGCTCCACTACTCCGTGGATCACATTGACCACTCCCTAGGGGGTGCTTCCAGGTCGTCCAAATCACTTGGCTCAGCCGGTGCATGATGTGCGGCCCTGACTCCCCCGTCGATATAACGGTCCAAGTGTCCGGCGGCAACTAACTCTTTCAAGTGTTGCTTCAGGGGCAAGCAATCCTCCGTTCGGTGCCCTCGCTTCTTATGTGCAGTGGTACTGCGGATTGAATCCCTTTTGCGCATTGCCAAGCTTAGCGGGAAACCGGACGTAAACCTCTTCACAGATTTTTCTAAGTATATGGTAGATTGGGATCTTAAAAACCGTGGTGACGCCCGTCCGAGCGTTCAACTTTCTGTTTGCATCTGATACGTCATCGCGGGGATAATCTACTTGGTCGTTGCGGCGACCTTTACCCCGATTTCTACGGTCTGATCCCCTTGCGCGGTCATTTGGACGGTTTGTCTCATGTCTGATCGCGTGGACTTTTCCAGCCATCCTTTTGTCTGTTGCCACCGGATTTGTCTTCGCAGTGGACGTAGTCGCATCGTTCTCTACTCGGATATGTTTGTTGATGCGCTGCATCAGTAGCTCCATGGAAGTCGGTTGGTTCATCGTGAGCGAGTCCTTTAGTCTATGTCCGACCGAAAGACCGTGCTTATATTGATTGATTGCCAGGTTGGTCGGGCAATCAAGGATCTCGTTGAAGGTCTCCCAATATCTGGCGTTGCAAGCTTTGAGGGAGTCGCCTGACTCCATCTTGACGCTCAGAAGGTGGTCTACTTCCTTTGGAGTTTTAGTGTTGGTTTTGAATTGAGTCACGAACGCTTTCGCCAACTGCTGCCACCTTTCGATACTTTCCTCCGGAAGCCTCTCAAACCACTTCAAACCCAACTCGCCCAAACTCGATGGGAAAATAAGGCACTTGAGAGCATCATTACGCCTGTATCTAGCCATAACCTGCTGGAAGTGGCTTACGTGCATGTACGGATCGGTCTTTCCGTCATAAAGCATAAACTTGGGTTAGTGCCCGCTAGGAGCGGTGTGGTCTCTATTTCAAGGGAGAAAGGGGTGGCGCTCAGCCTTGCCAAATCTTTGTCCAAAGGGATATGCACGATTGAACGGGGTGGCGGCATCACAACCTCTTCACTGGCGCGACCTCCGTAGGATAACCGCTGAAGCGCTGTCACCCTTTGAGTCTCCCATCAGCGCGCTCGTTCTATCAAGACATCCCTCAAGTCCTCCGAATGAGCGGAGTAGGAATAACTCGACGTTGTCGGCGGACGCGAGGGATGATAACTACTATCTTGCGCACAAGACTTCTCTGTTTGCTGGTCAGAGTCTCTAACCCCATAGATTATGGTGATGGAAAGAGATGGCATGTGTCGCTGCTTCTGGCTACCTGAACGGCGGGGTTGGGTGCACTCATTGTGGTCACCCATTCCAGCAACACCCTTCCCTTTGACTTGCCGCTTGAGAGCTTCCATCTCCGCCGCCATTCTCCGGATGACGGCGTCTTGGTCCTTCAACTTGTGCTCCAAGTGGTGAGCGTGCGACTCTCTTGGCCGCCGGTGTCCGTCCGGACTCCGCAAGTGATCAGTACTCTTGGCTCGCTTATCTCGCGGATCTCTGGGAAGTCTTCCTAGTGAGGTCTCCAGGCCCGCCATATTCGGAACGGCGGGAAGTCTGTCTCTCTGCCGAACTGATTCTGGGGTGATACTGTCGATGGCAGACAGTGGTACTTCATTGTTGTTTACCATGGAAGGTGATCAAATGAGCTTGGAGAGCAAGGTCGTGTCTGCTTCGATCTTCCCACAGACGGCACCAATTGTATGGAAAAATAATATCCGATACCATCCATACTCCTCGCGTCCAAGCTGCGCTTCGTTCTGTCTAACCTGCGAACACGACGACGGTGAGTTACCCGGCGGTGTGTTGTCGGAAAACTCCTCCGACAGTCAAGTTAGCACACCTTTAGAGAGAGAGAGATGACAATGTGGTCATTCAGTTTCTCACCAGAAGATGTTCCATCCACAGCATGGGGGGTGCAGTCAGTTTATATACTTTCTGCGCTCACCTCCACGTCTATTCGCCCATTGACGTGTGGACCTGCTCTCCTATCACGCTCTCCCACGTGTTAGCACAAACTTAGCTAAACACCACCTAATCAAACCGCCAAATGGCGTTGGCGTGAACGAGCAGCCCGGTGGCGCTAACTCAGCCTCCTACGACCGTGTTACTTTACGAGACAAACAGTGCTCCTAGCTGAGCTCCATTATGACCGAGCTCAGTAGTCCTTCGTTATGACCGCGATCCTGCTCGATTGGGCCGGTTTGCTGAGGACCTTACTCACCGAGCTAAACGAGGGAACAATAGAAACCGAGCTAACAGAGAATCATTTCCGCAAACGGGTCTAGATTCCAACCGAGCAAACTCCCCCTGGAATGACACAACCAGCTCGGCTCAAACATGCCCAGTCCAATCTTTGCCCAGCCACTACCATGGCCCAAAGCCGTATCATGGAATCTCCCTCTCAATAATGATAATGATAATGTGTATGCACATTATGTGGGCCAAGAGTATAGTCACCATTAAAGCATTTAAAATGAAAAATTAAAAGATTAATTCTACAATATTTTTCATATGGGCAAATTTCACTTTACCCCTTATGATTTGAACCGGATGCGATTTACACCCCTGACATATGAAAATCACCACATAACCTCCATGTGATTTGTGGACTGAAGTGCACACTAATTATATGAATAGACTATTATACATTCTTCTTCTTCCTATTCAAAATTAAACCTATACATACATACATATATGTATATACTCAGTTCTTTTTTCTATGTTTGTAAACCTCTTGTCCACATAACCCATTCTTACTCAGCAACCACCACCACCACCCAATCACAACTTCCCAACAATTTGAACACAAATTCACACTGATTGAAAATTTTGTTTTATATTATTTTTTTTTTTATGTAGAGCTTTTATTTACTATGGTTGCCAACCTCCACCCAGCGCAGCCCATTCCCACTCAACAACTACCATCCAATCACGGCGTTCTAGTGATCTTGCACCTATTAATTGTAATATTTATTTATTTTATTTTGATTTAAAGCCTTTGTTCTGTTAGTGATGTAGCTGATAATTCAACTCAGTGAATTTTGTTGTGATAGTTAAGCAAATATACAGAGATTCATTTCTTGGTTCTCTCTCTACTGTCTTTCTTCACTTTCTAGACTGTCTCTATTAATATTTTTCATACCAGTTTAACTAATCTTTGCTATAAAAAAAACAAAAGAAGAAGTTATATATGTGAGTATATATATCTATAATTGCAATTGGTTTAACACCCATTTTAACCCATACTATAATTATTATCATAATTAAATTAGAATTACTTTTATAAGGTAGAGAGAGAAACGAATAGCAAACAAAAGTAACAACTCACATTCAAAAATGCAAGGTCATTTTATAACCAATAGGTATATTTATATGAGCTGAATGGTTATTGTGATGTTTTCCAGCAAATATAAGAGGTGTTGATGGATATATAGAAATGGAGTAGATAGAGATATAGTAGAGAAAGAAAAAAGAATGACATTTTTTATAAATTTGAACTTGTGTAAGGGGCATTTTTGTTTTCAAAATGACCCTACTCTCCACATAGGTTAGGCTAGTGATTCTCTCATTCCGTTATGTTAGACAGAAAAGTTAACAGTACACTTTAGTCTACAAATCACATGAGAGTTATGTGATGATTTCCAAATGTTAGGGGGGGCAAACCGCACTCGGCCCAAACCTTAGAGAGTAAAGTGAAGTTTGCCTTTTTTATATTTTAACTAAAATCTCACTTTAACCTCGTTATTTTTAACTATGATAATTAACTCTTACAATTTAGGTCAAGTCATAATATTATCATCGTGTCTATTTATCGTTAATGATGTTGATTAGAATGGAAAGTAAAATAATCAAAGTAAAATCTTGATAAAAATATAAAGATTAAAGTAAAAATTTAATAGAATTGAAAAAGTATTAATGAAGCCAGATATAGCAAGCTTCATCGATTTTATTAATGACATATGGATGAAAGTGTGACAATGTTGCTGAAATTACAGTATTAAGAATTAATTATTAAAAATTTAAAGGCGATACGTAAAATTGACTCAAAAGAAAAAATTAAGGTTACATTTGGTAAAATTTTAAAATTATGATTTGAGAATAGAGTTGTATTTTGAATTTGTGAGTTTAGAATTATGATTGAAGTGTGAAAGATTTGCTTGATTATAAGTTTTGAAAAGAGTTTTGAATTGAGTGATGTAACATATGATATTTGATTCAAAAATTTACAACTCATAACTAAACATACAACCCAAAATTCTATTCAAAACTCATAAATTTTTTTTAAAAAATTCCCAAAATATTTGTTATTTAAAATATAAAAATAGTACGTGTCAAAAAAAAAAAAAAACAAACACTGTTCTGATTAACTTGCTAAACGTTTTTGAAATGTCCATAAAGATGACCGGATATACGTGTTTTAAAAAGTGAATTTAAAATCAATTTTTTAAAATTATAAGCAAACATCACGCGTAAATCAAGAGATAAAATCAAAATTTTAAAATTCTACCACGGATACCTGAAGCGTCATTTTACAATCTCTTATAGTATGACATGTATACCAATCAAAAATCGAAGATCACACGTTCCGGACAATTATTGGTGCCAATTGTAGTGGTGGTGATGCTTTCCCTTCACGATAAGAAATCTAATCACAACTCTACTTTCACACGTAATATGAATATCAGAATTGACTTCACCACTGTTTATTTGTAGTCTTAACTTTTTATGCTAATGTGAGCATGCTTTAGTGTAGTTTATTGTTTATATATATATATATATTAAAAATTAAGAATTTTTAATAAAATGTTTGGTATACTTTTGTTTATAGTTTATGAAGAGTTAGTGTGTGCAGAAAAAACTATAACATTAGAATGGACGAGTGAATATGAGTTCTGTTAACGTTAATGAGTTATCATATGACTCTTTGATGACTTACAATCACAAATAGTGAGTCTTTATTGACTGAGGTGTTTAGTAGTCGAGAACAAACTTATGTTTAATCTAGTATAGTAGATTATATTCTAACTAAAGTGCATTAGTAGAACCTCTAATGATAGCATATCTAGATTTGAGAATTAAGAGATCATTTTATACCTTTTGAATTTACTAATGAGAGTATTATGTACCACTTAACCATTTTACCTTTGCCCTAGGTAGGATCAAGTCCCATGTACAATGATTTTTTTTAGAAGTGATATGTATTATCTTATTAATTATAGACTTGTATCATGAACTTGATTCACCTATACTTGGTTCTGTCTATTCTAACTATATGCTTGACCAAACACTTGACTATGAGTCATGCTTGACTTTCGTCCTCCTAGCTTGGTCAAGTCGTGTAGTTTTGTAAAATTACCTCCTACAAGTAATTTTTAAAAAGTTGATGAATTAATATTTTTAACTTTTAAAATATTTTACTAAATAGACTCCATATATTAGTGTATATATCTTGTGTACTTTAGGTAAAGTTTGATTTGCAAATAAGAGGGGATATAAGACTACTTTATTTTGAGATAAACTAAATATAAGACCATTTCATTTCACAAGTGTAAGATAATTTTGTCACAAAAAGAAAGGAACAACATATCTGAAGATAAGAATTTAATCACAAAATGTTGAAATTATCCTTCTCAAAATAACTTATTCTATCCCGAGATAAGTTATCCCTTTCAAATTTTATCCTCCAATCAAACATAACTTTTTAAGGACAGCCAGCCCAACTTGCCATTACTATCAATTTTGTTGAGAAGCATCTGTGATTGGGTTCTAGCTGTGCCTTGGTCCATCGAGATTTTTTTTTTCTTCAAATGGTCGGTTCATCGAGATTATTCGAGTAATTCCTTCTCCAAAGCGGTCATTCACCGACATATATTTGGTGTATTTTTTTATAAATTAAAAAACATAAGTTCAAAGGTTTTTTTTTTTTTTTTTTTTTTAAATTTTAAATTTATAAATAAAAATTATACTAAATAGTCTAATCTACTAAAAAAAAAATAGTTATAGACAGTTTATATAAATTACCCTAGATAACCTCCATATAAAAAAATAAGTTGATAAAATATAAGTAGAAACACAATCCGAGCACATGTACCTTAAAAAAATTAAAACATCCATAATTAATCATGTGATAAAGAAGATAAATGATTAAGAAAATACTATTTATCATGAGATTTTATGTCAAAAATAAGATGTGTAGTATAAATTTAAAATTAATAAAATATGAATCCTACATAAAATAATTAAATATGTTAATAATAATCTTACTAAATAGGTATTATTATTATTATTAGCATTAATTTTTCTTAATAATCTTACTAAAATGACCCTTAATTTTTCTTTATATGTTCGTGGTGCAAAGTATCTCAACGGCCCAAAATGAGCTCCTCCTCACCGCAAATCCAAAGCATATTCTCCTCAATACCTTATTCCCCTTTTTAACAAGCCATCCTTCAATCAAACATTTTAGAGAGAGAAACAGAGAGAAATGGGTAGAGCCACAAAAGAGAAGAAAACAGCGAGAGCCGAAGTGTACTACGGAGACGAAACATGCAGAGAAAAATCGACGATGTTGCTAACAGAGATGGGTTTGCCGAATTGGCTAATACCATTCGACGAAGACATAAAGGAATTCGGGTACGTGATCGAGACAGGGTTCGTGTGGCTGAAACAAAGAAATCGGAGAGAATACAGGATAGAGGAAGTTGAAGGGAAGGTGCTTGTATATGACTCGGAAATCACAGCCTATGTTGAACCCAAGAAGATCAAGAAGCTAACTGGTGTGAAGACCAAAGAGCTTTTCGTTTGGATCACTTTGAGTGAAATTCTTGTGGATGGCTCTACGGGGACTATCACCGTCAAGACTCCCAGTGGCCTCTCCAGGTCTTTTGCTCTCTCTGTTTCTGCTGCTTAAAATATATCATGTGGATGAATTTCATCCCTCTTTTTTTTTTTTTTTTAATGGAAAATAATTTACAACCAGATTTTTTGTACAATTTTTTCTATTTTTTTTTTCTTAGAATGATGGTTGTGCATCAAAATTGTGGGTATTTTAATTTATTTAAAATGAAAGAAAAATTTATTTAGAATGATGTGACAATAGCGTTTATGAAATTATAAAAAGAAAAAGAAAATATTATTTATCATAAAAAAAATTTGTTATCAGAATGACGTGGATGTGGCGATGACTTATAAGTCCCGGTGCAATCACGTTATTCTGGATACAAATTGTGTTTAAAAAATTACAAGAGGGTACATCATTCTATATAAGAAATTTGTTTGTATATTATTTCTCTAAATTTGTACAGAAAAAAATTAGAAATTATCAAGTAATTTAGGAAGATTAACCTGGTGGTGTGCCCGGTTACATGCGTTCAAGTATTTGCTTTGTTTCTACTTTTCTTTGAAAAATAGAGACTCTTTATAATTGGGAGGGCACATGATCAAGTAGTATTTCGAAAACACCAAATAATTTCTTGCTTGTGTATATAAGGCTTACTAAATTTAGAAATAGTAATGGGTCTCACTACTATTTTCTAGATATGGTATATGTTACTTTAAAAAGAAATTTTTTGTTTTTTGTTGAAATTTATCCGGTGATATATCAAAGCAGCTGTGGAAATGGATGCCCTGAAGGAAACAGTTTCCAGATGATGGGTAAGACACTCAACCTAAGCTTCTTTGGCTGAGAAAAACAATCAAAATTCATTGTAAATTTGTAATTAATCACTCAGCCACCAAGAATTTCAATGATTTACATTAGCATAAACCAATACAATTTTTTTTGGTAGTTGTATTGGACCTACTATATGTTATAAAAATAAGACACAGAGAATATATGTGCTCTAATTATTGCCATTAGTAAGCATTTCACCTTAAAACGACATCTATATGTAATACTATATCAACTTTTTATGTGTATTTATGTGATAAAAATTATATATATATATATATATGTAGAACTCAATATAGTTAAAAATAACATGATTTATTGGTGATATATAACAGTCATCTTTTTCAAAATAAAAAGGGAATTTTTTTTAAATTTGGTGCTAGAAAAATGTTGTTATTTGCTCCCATCAGATTTCTCTAGACCTCTACCTTCTTTAGACTAAGCCCTTGCTTCGTTTTTCTCATCGGAGTTAAAAAAAAAAAAAAAAAGACTACATAAGTTAATAAGACAAAATATTATTTTTTATTCATAATCATTACACTTTTTTTCTCACAAAAATAAAAAAAGTCCCAAAACAAAAACCAAACAAGACTAAAAAAGCCACGCTAAAAAAAGTCTCAACACAAAAAAATTGACTATATTAACCAATGCCAAACAACTCCTAAATTTTGAATTTTTTTTCTTTGGACCCCATCTTAATCCCAATAATTCTACTATCATTCCTTACACACTAACCTCAGCTCTCATCTTTACCTCTGGTTGTCACTGTGCCTCATTCAGCAACCCCTCTCACTGCAACTCCCATTCCACCCTTCATCTACTAGTGCCTTCCCTCCTCCATCCCTGTTTTCCCTCGCCCTCTACAGTCTCCACCGTCACTATCGCCACCCTCCACAAACCCCATTTGTTGTGATCCCTATCCTGTGACCCTTGCGACCTTTTTATACTTGGCAGCCTCGCCATACAAAGAGAGAGAGAGAGAGTGGGGGGCAAGGGAATGAAAGGATGGGTTGAGAAAAGGAGAGTTGGTAGAGCTAGGGATGGAGGAGAGTAGCTATTGGTTGGAGTTCATGGGTTGGGATTTGGGTTAAAAAGGTTCAAGAGGTTAGGGATGAAAGTAACAAAAAGTCTACGCGCACAGAGGATTGAACACATAAACTGTGTATCTGGCAGGCAATTGGTTAGAGCTTGTCGATTGTAGTTGTCATAGTGTCGACCGCAGTTGTCATTTTAGTCAAAGTTTGTCGACTGCGACTGTTATGGTGTCTTCCAATCGTCCGACCGGTCATCCGATAAAATAATTTGCGTTTGATCCTCTGTGTGCACGTTGCTGATGGAAGTAAAGATGAAATTTTATGATAGGCTAAAATAATAATAATAATTTGAAGGAAGGAGTTCAAAAAGAAAGGTGTAAGTTGAAAAGGTAAAAGGCAAATGGCCAAACTGCTACCCAATTGGTACCCAATAATTTTTCGCCAAACTGATCTATTTCATGAATGGAATAGATGTATCTATTTTATGATTAATAGCTAGAAATGATTCACAACAATAAATTTTTATTTTAAATTTGAAAAAAGTTAAAAGAAATGGGCTAAGAAATTATGCACTCTAAAAGGTTAAAAATTAATTTTATTAGGATTAACTTTTTATAAGCATATTTTTTGTCAATAAATTGTTATTATTATTATTATTTAACTAACTCTTAAAAAACTCTTAAATATCGTGAGGTGGGATCCACTTGTTTTTCACTAAACCGTACACGTAATCTCCATTTACCCATTTGGTTGGAGACTAAAATTGATTGAGTGAAACTATGGCTTATTTTGGCAATACAATTAAAAATTATTTTTTTGACTTTTTATTTTTTATTTTTTAAGATTATATCATTTATTTATTTTTTTTACATTTTTTTTTGAAAAAGTCTAAAAACAAATAAAAAAATTAAACTTTAACCTACTTATCAAAACAGACCTATCTAATAATACCACGTGTTATTATTGCACTTATTAATTAATATATCTACTAATGGGTCAAATTTAAAACTTTACCATCAAGGTCAGAACCAGAAATTCATTTGCAGGGGACCAAGACATGAATAAATTTTTTTTATCTGAATTGATATAAACTACTATTTTTTTAATTCAAAAAATAAATTAAAATTTGATATTAAATTAGTAAGTAAAAAATAAAACAATCATATACTTAGTGAATTTAATACATGAATAAAAGCAAAGTCATGTATAAACAATTCTTTATACAAATCAACTCAATTATCTATCAAAGGGGACCTCGACATTCTTTCATATCTTGAAAGTCTTCAATGATTGACTTTGTGATAAATTTTTTGGCAATTTCCTTTTCCATGTACACAAGCAAAGAGTCTCTAAGAAATTTATTTTCCATTTTGTTACAGTTAAAATAAATATCATATAAACTTAAAATTGAAAATTTAGATTGAACATATAAAATTCATTTTAATTTTGAATTTATAACACTTAATTTGAATAAAATTAAATTTGCCCAAATATGATTAAAAAAAAAACCTAGCAATTGAAATCTCATGTCCTAATTCATGAATTTTTTCTTAATATATAAAATTAAAAAAATTGTAATTGTATCAACACGACATTGAAAAAAAGATAATAAAAATATTACAAATTGAAAATAGGAATAAAAGAGAATATGAATCACATACTTGCAATAATAAGAAAAACTAATAGCAAAAGCAACGCTCTTTTTCTTTGTTACTCGTTGATTTGACTCCAAAAAAAACCTTACAATTTTAAAGAACAACAATGATAGAGAGCTCTAATTTTAGAGCTCTAGAGAAAGCTCTAGTGATATAGCAAGAGAAAAAAAAAAAACATAGATATATATATCACATTAGCCTCCGTTTGGGAAGTGGGTTGGCTTTTTGGCTTTTTGACTTTTTAGCTATTTTAGCCTGGGCTATTTTAGCCTGGTTTGGGAAGGGCTTTTTGACTTTTTGGCTTTTTTGACTTTTTTTGTGAGAGAGGATTGTAATGATTATGGGTTGGATTTGATGTTTTGTTTTTTGTGGCTAAAATAGCCTATTTTGTTTTTTGTGGCTATTTTAACCCCAAACCAAGTTCCCAAACAAAGGCATATATGTGAGTCTCACTCTTTATCACATAACTAGAACTCTCTTTAAAATTTTAAAATTAAAATTCTCAATATTTATTCTTTTAAAGAATAAATGATGTCGGCACTGCAGCAAATCTGTCTCTTTCTTTTTGTGCTTTCTGTCTCTTTCTCATTAGGACGAGAAGTGAATTTTTAATTATATTTTATTCTTTATTCTATCTTCAGTTTTGTTTTTTTTATTTTTTTTTATTTTGAGAGAAAGAGAGAAAAGAGACCTAGAAAAAGGAGTGAGCCATCTAATGCGCAACTGAGGCCGAAATTACTTGATAATAAAAAAAAAAGCAGCCGAGCCATCTTTTCTAAATAATTATTTATTATTAATATTAAGTTCAAAATATATAATAAGCTTTTTTTTAATTTTAGCAAGGGGGCCGTGGCCCTTTTGACCCACGCATAGGTCCGTCCCTGCCTACCATTGCATCATTGAGATGTAAAATGACAAAAAGAAAATGAAACAAAAAATTATATAGTGGAAGTACATCATGTCACTAGAATTTCACAATGGTCCATTATTAATCATTAATTTAGGAATAGTCCACCAATAATCATCTTTGTGCTGGGAGATGTTTGCCAGATAAGAAAGAGTGAATGAGAGAGAGTGCTTGGCTGGGCTTGTTAAGAGGTACCAAGTGACCAGCTCCTCTCACTGTCACATATGTCAAGCCTTCATACTCAACTATCCTCCCTCCCACCTGCATTTTCATCCACCATATATCATATCAGCTGTGCTACATGCATAAGAATTATTTATGAGGATTAAAATACAAGAAAGTAGGGACCACACTTGGGCTTCACTTATGGTATAAAAAATCAGTCACGGGATAAAAGACAAGAGTGGGGGCCACACTTGGGATCCACTTATGGATTCTGCTCTTGTTTTTATTTTGTGAATGATTTCTGTGTAAAAAATTTACTTTGTATCACATAAATTTGGTATCAGTTCCTGATTTGTTTAGTTTTATTTTGTTTTTTGTTTTATTTTGTTTTTCCCTAATGAATAAGTGTTAGGATCCCTTGGTTGTTAATTCCGCGAACAAAAACGGTTTTGTTGTAATGTTTGTACTCTAGTTGTCTTTGGAATAGATCGAGCGGTGAAGTGATGGCTCGAGCGAAAAATAACATCTCTTAGTAGTGTAGACTTGTCCTGCAAAAATACTAGGAGGTTCCATTATGCACTCAAGTATACTTTCTATCACTCAAGCGAAGGCACTTATGGTTTCTCCGCATCTTCAACACATTGCTCGAACAAACTTTCCTGCACTCGAGCGGTCTTTATGATCCTATTTTGTTTAAAGCTGTGCAAGTTGCAGATTTTAAGGTTACGACTTCTAGATATGAAACTTGAGACTCTGTGTTTTCTTCTAGAGTACTTACCTATTGTTTCCCTTGATGATTTTGTGAGTTGATCGTGTCACATGAATTGGATTTCTTATGTCAAGGGGTTTGTTATGGTTCTACTTTTCTAGAGCGTTTAGTCGGTGGATTCCGAAGATTTGAGCTTGGAGGTTTTGAAGGAGTTTGAAACTGCTCATCGTTGTAGACTCGACTTGAGTGTTGTGGATTCAACATTGTGCTAATCAATTCCGAGACGAAGGTGTTGTTGAAAGAGGCACAAGAGATAGAAGACAATTCCTGAGCATGTTGGGTAATTGTTTGTACTCTTGTGTATTTTCATTATCTTCATAGTTGATTGATTAGTGACTTTTAGCCCGTGATTTTCAATCACATTGGAAGTGCTCAAATTGTAATTTTTTTCACGTTAACATCTTTTGTGTCGATTTATTAATTATGATACAATAATCTAAATTACTTTCGTACGTGTTACATGATTTATTGTTAGTTTTTGTGTGTTTGGAATTTTCTGCAATTAATTCTATTTTGAATCACGAATTACTTAAATTTTTTATTAAGTTAAACTATTACTAATGGTCATTCGATGTTTCTTTATAAGTTTGCACTCCAATCTATTAGTTAGAAACCAAGGCATACAGCCATTATAGTTAAGCTCAAGTTCGAATAAATTATTTTGTTAGTTCATTTAGTTTTGAAAAAATTTCATTTTGATTTTTGTATTTTTTGATTTTATTAATTTAAACCACACACATTTAATTGCGTTTCAATATGTTTTTGTTTCCATAAATTGCAGTTCGCATTTTATATTCGTTCCAAAATTGCAATGGCAAATTGCAGATGCGCCATATCGAAACACAATTGTAAATGTGAGATTTAAATTAATAAAATTAAAATTATAAAAATTAAAATCTTGTTAAAAATTAGAGAGATCAACGGTATAATTTCCGTTTCTTTTTTTCTCAAATAAGTGAAGTATAGTGGTCCTGATTAGATACGATTTAAAAGCCCAAAAAAGCCGAATTGTTTTGAGGACAAAAAAATAGTAGTACTAGAGATATATAATTTTTTGTACACTAATTTACTCTCTCAAATAAAAAAATAAAACTTGTTGGACTTCGCTTAATACATTTTTGTCTTTTTTGGGCTTCTTCCAGAAGAAAAGTCAACCAATAAAGCAACTACAATCTACCATGTGAAGCCTAGTATTCAATTTGCATTTGCAAGGCCAAGAGTTGTATTACCAAGCAAGTGGTGCTAACAGAAACCAAAAAGTGGAAAAGCCAAAAACTAGTTGTATTTATCAAAAATGAAAAAAACTGAAAAATTCTATTTAAGAGAACCTAAAAATGCAAAAAAATAAAATAAATTTGATTGGTGTTACCCAAGACTTTCAGCTCAGAACTATGGTGAAGCAAGGCAAAGTAGTCAAGGGCATTGCTTTTGTTTTTCTCTTTTGATAGCTTGAGCCTACTTTTGAAGTTGTGTGAAATAGAAACTAAAAATATCTCTTATCTATTAATTATTAAAGTAAATTGATTAATTCAACATTAGTTATACTTATAAGTTTTTTGATGGAGATTTTGGATAAGCATTGATTATCTAACCATACTAATCTATTAATATCTTATCAAGTAAAACAAAAATAAAAAAAGTCAAACCTGATGGTTGTGGTACCAAGAACGCCATGGGGATTTGAGAGGCAATCCAAGAGCTTCAATGCAGTATCTTGACCCTATCACTGGCACTCTCCCATCTGTGTCTCCACTGCTCACGGCAGCCCAAACCACACCCACCACACCCGAAAAACAAATTTAAATCATATTACAATGTGTACGATTTTAAAATTGACAGTGGTAATATGATATTCAACGATAATTGAGAGTTTAATTTTTTAAAACAATATTCAATATAAAAAGATAGACATATAAGGCTGCAATTGCAAGTTGTTCAAGTTTCGCTCCAAAATTTAGTGAGTTTCAAATTATGTTTAAATTTGGTTTATATATATAACAAGTCAATCTTGAGTTGAGCTCGCGTAACTTGGTTCTTTATAGTAGATATATGCTTATTGAGTAATAGGTTATTCAACTTTTACTTAAAAATTTAACCAGTTTTAAAATATGTTTATATTTAAATTGTTTACCTAACGAGTCAATCTCAAACACATTTTTTACGAGTCAGTCTCAAACGTGTTGTTCAATGTGCAATGAATCAGAAAAGCTGAAGATGCCAACTGCCAACAAGTCATCAAAAACCAACCAGTCTAAACAGTATTTTATTCCTTTTATTTTTTCTGACTTTGAATCTCTTTATGCAGTGTTTGGTTGAGAGATTTAGAGAGGGATTTGGAAAGGGAAAGGAAAAATGTATGTGAAATTAGGTGAAATATATGTATATTTATTCACATTTCACCTAACTTTTCCATTTCCTTTTCAAATTCCTCCTCAAATTCTCCAACCAAACATTCTCCAGCCAAACAAAGTACTAAGGTAAGACCAAATTGGATCCATCCTCCTCAAAAATTATACTGTAATTAATTATAAATTATTTGTATCAATTAAATTTAGGTGCAACAAGAGATTAAGAGGTCCTGAGTTCGAGTCTCTATTTCACTCAATATGTGAAGTACTAGATACTAACCATTCGATCATAGATCCAAATTGGAACCTGTTATCATTAATTTCTATGTATATGTTGTGGGAAGACGAGTATTTCAGTATCTCTTGTAATTTTGTTTAACAACATTAAAAACAGCAGGTCAGTAGAGGTTTTGATATTCCCAAATAAATAATTTAACACTATCCATGGTTGATGGTTTCAAGGCTAGGGGAATTTCGATGGTTTTGTCCTAGATAAGGAAACACTACTCCGTTAGAATTGTAAGTTTTATTATGAAGGAAAACATAAAACAAAAGGAAAAGAATATATATATATTTTTTGGTTGTTTCTCTTACCAATTTAAATTTCAAAAACAACATTATATCATTAATGGATTGGGGAGGGCATGCAAAGGGGGGAGGAGAGTAATATAGAAGTACCTGTAAATCCAAATTTTGAGGCCACCTTTGATGAGTTTAGTGTAGATGGGTAGGACAGAAAATACAGTAAAGTTATATGTGCCTAATACAGAATTGCTGCAAAATTTAGTTAATTATCCACACTAATTAGTCGAAACAAAAATCAAAACATGGAAAGAAAAGAAAGAAAATTAACAAACATAGATTGAAGTATAGAGTAAGAAAGCTAACTTACTTGCAGACATTCCAATTGACAAAACCATTTGCACCTCCTCTAGTATTTGCATGAAGAGATGTTTGAACATCAACCCTGTTGAAGTAGTGTTGTGTATATGTAGAGTAACACGGATCATACCCACCTCCACCACCTATTCTCATCCTCCTCGATCCATAATTTTGTGTCTGCTATAAAGTTCGTCCAAATAAAACCTTCAAAGACCAGATTATCTATTCTATTATATACAACTTACAACTCGTAATGCTTTGTCACAGTTTTTTCATTTTCAAATTGTCCTGCACCTGCCTCACTTTTTTATTTTAAATTTCAATTTTTTATAAATTTTCAGTATTTTTTTCTCTTCATATATCAATTTTTTTTATCAATAAATAAAAGATCAATAGATTGATTTTTATAAACGTAACACACATTTCTTACAAACGGAATGCATGTGCATACAGAATGATATAGTATTACATGATTCGTTTGTTTTAATTTTTATTTAGATATACAGAAATATTCCTATCCTATCATTCAAATTATGTTATGACAATCATTTTAATATATATATATATATATAAATATATAAATATGATTAGAATCACCTTAGAAGAAAATATATCACCGTCACTGCCACGGCCACTACCACTAGTGTTGAGAAGACAAATAGGGGCATAGATATTATAGATGTCAATCTCATTGTACTTCTCAAATACCACACTCATGGCTGCATTACATTCACCAGACCAATCAAAGACCTTGAAATTGCATACTTTTTTAGCATTTTCAAATTCTTGATCTGATATTACTGAGTGGCTCCATGCATACTCTAGCAGTCCTTTATAATCATAGTAATCATTTGTTTCTGGATTCCCTACCTGCAATTCATAGCTAACTCATTAGTAGTGGCAATTCTTTGACTTGGTAACCGTATGGGTTGTGAATTAACTGTGAATCAACTAGGAATCGATATGTACAAGGAACTGATCGATACAAATGTAATTTTTGTCCCCACCAATAGACCAGGATGTATCAATATCAGAATGGAAAAATCCAATACATATCAAAAGATACTGCACAAACTGTTGATATTTAAAACCATGTGCATATGTGAGGTAGGAGGTGCATTTCATGATGTCAACTACACATAAATCAATGTATGGCATAAAGGCAAAAGACACTAAGGGCATGTTTGTTTGGGCGGATTGGATTAACATTCCCATGACTAATAGTCCTAGGACTACGAATCCGTTGGATTATGTATCCTATCTTAACTAATAATCAAGTTTAAAATATTTAGTCCGTCCTTCAATTGTTTAACCAAACATTGGATTAATAATTTTATTGGACTATTAGTCCAATCCCAAGCTCATGTCCACCCAAACAAACATAGCCTAATAGTACAAGTCGAACCCAAAATGTTGGAAGTCATGAATTCACCCTTTTATCCATTGGGCTATCATACAGATTGCCGTATTAGTAATTTACTTTAATCACTTACATTTTTTGGGGATATTTTTATGATGCAAGTGATAGTTAAAAGTAAAATGTACTCTCCAACACATGCAAGTAATAAATTCAAAGAAAGAGAGGTCACGTACTATGAAACCTTTGAGATTAATATAGGGATATTTACTTGTATCCTTATTTCTGTCATACACAAGCTCTGCCAGCTGAGGCACATAATGTCCTACAAATAACCAAAAAAAACAAAAAAAATAGGGAGAGAAGAAAGAAAGTCATGAGAGATTTAGAGAGCCAAAATTTCAAGGTATAGGACCTTATGCCCCCGAAATTTTTACATTATGTGATTGAAAGTATAGGGGGATGGGATTTGAGTCCGAATGATTGCCTGTAGTTCTTCCTGCAGTGACCCAAAATGACAACGTGTTGGGGAAAACTTACAAAAAAAAACACACACACACAGAAAACTACCCCTCCTCTCTCTCTCTCTCCTTCGACGTTGGGGCTCCGATCCGGTTTCGATCCAGTCCCCCCTCCGTCTTCTCACTCTCTACAACTTTCTCTCTTCTCATTTTTCTCTCCCTCTCTACACATACATACATGTATATATGTAAGCGAATTCATGTGTCTAAAAGTGAAAATTTTACAAAGCAAAAACTCTTCAAGTTTGATTTTTTATTTAATTTTTCTTCAGAATTCTAATGAATAATCACAAAACTGAATTTTTTTTTTAATTTTTGAGTAATTTTTCTTCAGTATTCTGACGAGTGAATCACAAAACTGGATATATTCATAGCTATTTCAATTGAAGCCTTAGGATTAGAAGAGACCCAAAATCATAGTCAATGAGAGAATCTGGACAAAATCTAGAAATCTTGCTTTTGTAGAGAGAATCAACCGAGATATGGGGTTGTTTGTGTGGTGTTGAGAGGGAGAGAAAGTTGATTTGGGTTTGAGTAAAGAGCTGGGGGTGGGTTTGATAGTTGTTTTTTTGATAAATTATAAATACATCTTGAGATTTGTTTAAAGTACAGATTGCCCTTTATAGTTTAAAAAATTACAAATATTCCATTGTTAAAATTTTTTATTTAACAGAATTAACTAAAAAAATAAAATTCTTAATTACTCTCCTATTAAATAATAAAATTATCAAAATTATTAATTAAAATGTATTTATAAGATCATTAAAAATTATTAATTGACTTGATGATTTATTAATAAAATAGGTGATTTGTTATAAAATTAGAAATCTTAGGGATGAGATGTAATTTTTAAAACTTTAGCAGGTGATTCGTATTTTAATCAAAGTTCAGGAATGTATTTGTAATTTTTATATTTTTTTAGAGAGAAGAAGGAGGAAAAAAGAGCAGATCCGCCACCTCGCTGCTGCCACCAGCACTGCCATGCTGTCTCCGTCGCCTCACCTCATCGTTTCTGTCGTCTCGCCTCGCTGCCGTCACCCTCATCCTCTGTTCTTGCTCTTATACTAGTCGAGTAGGTTAAGAGTTTTACCGCTGAGAGAGATAAAAGAAAAAATAATATCAAAACGACGTCATTTGGCACCATGGCAGGAAGTACTGTATGATAGAACGGCAGAGGATCCAGACTCAATGGGTTTTAGGGTCAGAATACACTTTTAGATATAGTCACACAATCGTGTTTTGAAATTCTTGACTGAGTGTGTATTAAGGATATATGGGCAGATTTTAGGGTCAGATGAAATCCCTCTTATTCGTAATGCACTTCTAGCCACACGATTGTATCTGGAGATTCTTGTAAGGGTTAGGCTATATCACCTGCATAACTCTCTCCTGATATGAAGACATCATGGTTTTTGAAGTGTGGAAATCTTTTCATCCAATTCACCAGGAAATTGTAGACATCCTCAGCTAAAAAAGTTGGTAGAACAGATGATAAACATAGAATTTAATTATTGAATGAAGGTACATAAGAAAAAATTGGATTGCATTTAATTATATTCTAATGAATGGTGAAATTACCAACAAACACATCATCCAATTTGGTAAAATCAGCAGATGTGTTGGTGTAAGAGAACCCAACTCCCACTGGTGACTCCACAAACAGCATATTGGCTTCTGCACGATATATTATACACTTCAAATTTAATTTCATTACTTAATAGTAATTACTTTCATCTTAAATATTATGATTTCACCTGATTATATATTCACACAACAAATATCATAGTGTGGAACCCAAAGAAGTTATCTGAAAATGAAATATGTGAACCAAATTCATTCTAAGTATGACCCACATCACACTAAAGTTAAATTTACATAGCATATTTCATTTTCTGATAACTTTTCAAAATATCTTTTGGACACCCCAACTTTTCCCAAAAAGTATGGTGCCTGTGTCAAATGTTACATAAATATGTAGAATTGACCATATTTAGAAAACAATTAATAATGATACAGAGTCCAAAAAAATTATCTAAAAATGAAATGTATAGATCAAATTCATTCTAAATGTGATCCATATCACAATAAGTTTGAATCTACATAACATGCTTCATTTTCTGATAACTTTCCAAACTATTTTTTGAGCTCCATAACATATTCACATTTTGGCTTGCTAATAAATTTTCAATTGTAGCATCTTCATACAATCAAATTGAGTAGCCAAGAGTTGTTATGATGTATAAAAACACTGGCAAAAAAAGATCAAAGAAAGAGACTATGAAATGAAGAAAAAGACCTTTATTCCAAGAATGTTTATTGAATTCAAGACCAGAACCACTTGCATCGACTCTGAGAGGACCCAACTCCACAGCAGCACCATACCCAATTGATGAACAACCAGGTCCTTCAACAGCCCAAAAACATTAAAAATAAATAAATAAAACCATTGTTAGAGTCAACATAAAAGTCATAGTAACTACTTGGTACATTAATGTATGTGTTTGTGGAGTATATCACACTCATTAACCAGAGGAATCAATTACAAACAAATAAATAAAAAAGCACGGTACACAAATTTACATAGTTCTATAAAATTGGTTAGGTCAATGACTTTCACTAGTTTCACTCTATTAAAAAAAGACAAAAATCAATACAGCTGCTTGTGTATACAACAATATATATGCTACTATTTACATCATTAAATTATCATAAATCTCTTACTACTAGTCAAAAGTAATTCACCTTGGAGGCATAGGAAAATGAATTTAGTCACACTTCAGGAGTATGTGAACAAAAGCAGAATTCGATTCCTCCAAAAATGTGAACTCTATATCCAAAAATGTATTAATCTCATTTAAATTATAGACTCCTTTGGTTTAAACGATCAAAAATTGTGTTTTGTTTAAATATTTTGATAGTGTGTAAATAAAATAGAATTCAGTAGTGGAGGTGATAATGTGTACAGTACTAACCAGATTCTACCAACTCAACTGTACACTAATATTTATTGGAAAAAGAAATGTAGTGAAGTTGTACCTCCATTGAACCAGAGCAAGAGGGGCTTAATGGACGGATGAGATTGAGCTTCAAAGAACCAATAGAAAAGTGCCCTCCCATGATCTTGGTTAACTGTGATGTAGCCAGAGAAGTGAGAGAGTGGTGGACTTGAAGGCTGACCTGGTAGATTTAGTACTTTATCCGATTCATGTGCTGCTTTAATGCATGTAGTAGTAGTAATAAAGGACCCAAGAAAAATAAATAGAGTTAGAAGAAGAGAGAGAAATGGAAGCTTTGTAGGAGCTGAGACTGAAGAAGCCATGTCCTCTCTCCTCTCCTCTCTCCCCCTCTCCATTTAATCTTTCTTATAACTGTGACAGAAAGGGGAGAGAAAGTGGAGAGGGAGAGAGAGAGAGAGAAGTGGTGGGGGTCTGAAATTGTGGTTAATTTGAAAGAAGTTAAACAGTCAATGTCCATCCCATGAAATTTGGAAAATTACAGTTTTGCTAAGAATACCAAAAAAAATATATATATATTTTTACAGGTTAGGATATAAATGTTAGACAAAAATGTGAGACCATATTTTATTTCACACCTATGTTCCATTATGTAAAAATATTCTATGCATTTAGTTTTTTTTTTTCAAATTTATGTGGATTAATTTTGTTTTCAAAATATTACTATTATTGTTATTATTATTTATTTATTTTTTTTAACTTTGTTAAAAAGAGAGGATTTCTATTAGCATCTACTTTAAATCTTTCGACTCCCATTTCTTTGAACACCTATCATAAATCTTAAATTTCAATGATATTTTTTTTAACACTCCACTTAGTATCAAATTTACCACTATTCATAATATCATTACATCCAAATGCACACCTACCTAATTTTACACACCCTCTCCATCATGGTTGAAGACAGTCTCTCTCCTTCCCTCGCTTGTTGAAGAATGACGATGATGGTCCCTCTCCTGTTGAAGAACGACGATAATGACGGTCCCTTTCCTGGATTTATTCTAAATCAATGAATGACAATATCCAGTTTATCAAAACCATTGCATCATTGCATCATTGTTGTAAAACTAAGCCAAAATCACACCATTGGTCGACCGCCCAAGGGTTGGTTCAACATTGTGTTACCGAACATAAACAACTTTGTCAACACCGTGTTGCCGAGTAGAAATTATCTGCTTAGCAATGTATTGCCAAACATAAACAATTTTGTTAGTAGTGCGTTGCCAAACAACATTTGCTTAGCACTATGTTGCCAAACATAAATAATTTTTTTAGCATTGTGTTGCCGAACAACATTTGTTAAGTATTATGTAATTTAACCCTCAATTCACTCTTTTCCATTCCAATTCAATATAACAAACAAAATAATAGACATCTATTCCAATTCAGCCATTAATTTATAGTTCAGGGTTTAGAATTGTGATGAAAATGAATATGTTTAGGGTTTAGGATAGTGATGAAGAGGAATATGCTGGGTTTAGAATGGTAATGAAAAGGAATGTCGGGTTTAAATATGGCGATGAAGAGGAACGTGATGAAGAGGAATATATTGAGTTTAGGTGGCAGAGGTGGATGTGCAATATTGTAGAGTTGTCTTTATTTGGTGGATGGGTATTTCATTAAAGATTGTCCTCTAATGTAATTTTATTTCAAGTATAATTATAATAAAAAAAATTGAGACTTGGAAAGTCCAAAGAAATTAAGTAGGTGATAATAATGGCCTTCTAAAAAAAAAAATCAATTTGACAAAAATAACGGCCAAAAAAAATATTTTTCCAATATGAAAATGATGAATATTTTTATTTTCTTACAAAATTATTTTTTTTGAATCACCATATTTGGTTTCATTTTCAAAATTTATTTTTAATATTTTTTGGTGAATAAATCCTCTTAATTAGATCTTGTCGATATTGTATTTGAATTCTTTTTATTTTCTTGTTCTGAGTTTTTTTCAACTGCACAATGCAAAAATTAACCCATGCATCTAAAATATCACGTGATTGTGTTCGATTAATGATAAACTTGTGTTATTGAACAAACATACAACTAATATAAAAATTTAAGATACAGTTATATTTTCTTTCTTTCAAACATTGGACTAAAAATCCCCTTCCTTCAAATGTCAATCATCGAGCAATCCAATTGCCTCTTGGCAATAAACATTGAATAATGTTATAAATGTTATGCAAACTTAAAAATCATTTAAAATTTTCAATAATTTATTGACGTGGTTTCAATTATATTATTGAATTAGATCCTATTTTAAGTTTTAAAATATCTTTATTGCATGTTATACCAGCTAAAGGATAAATTATAAATACATTATCAGAGATTTGCTTAAAATATAAATTATCTTCTGTGGTTTTGAAAGTTACATCTCATCCCTTGAAGTTTCAAATTTCATAATAAATTATTCATTATATTAATAAATCATCAAGTCAATTAATAATTTTTAATAATACTAAAATTTTATTTCAATTAATAATTTAAGTAATTTTATTATTATATAAGAGAAAAGTTAGAAATTTTATTTTTTTAACTAATTTTGTTAAATAAAAATTCTAATAAAAAGATATTCATAATTTTTTAAATTATAAAAAATAATTTATATTTTAAATAAATCTGAATGCTATACTTATAATTTATCCTAAAAATAATCTATAAAATTTGAGATTTATCCACAAACATTTGGCCATTTATCCACAGCATCCTAGCAGTATCCAGGAAATTTCATCCACGTGTCTTGTTGCTCATTATAATCCACAAAGGGATGAGTCCAAACAGAAGGGAACGTAGTAGGCAGTTCCATAGGGAAAAGGTAATGAATGGAACGTAGTAGGCAGTTCCATCGGGAAAAAGGTATCTATCGTAAATGGTTTATTAAAATTTTTCATCAAATTTTTTATACGGGTGTTAGATTTATATAAATTGATATGTGTGTGTCTTATATCTATATAAAAAGTTTGATAGATAATTTGATAAATTATTTAGGATCTAATGATACAGTTTGTCTCAGTGAATGGATCGGACTGGTCCAAGCTTCTCAAGCCCAGGTCCAAATGATCAAGCTCACCGGACAACCTGCAAACAAGTTCAACGGGGAACGGGGTAGTCCCCTAGTGAACCCTCCAACGAGTAAGTTAGGAAGAGAAGTAGAGTATAGAGGGAGAGATTAGAGATAGAAAAACTTAACTTTCTTCTTGTCTTCAACGTTTACTTATATCCTTTGGTAATCATTTTGCTGTCCCTTCCGACCTGCCCTCCTCGCCGAAAGTCTATACTGTAGCTTACCTTGTTCAGGGCAAGGGGGTCCTGTTCCGACGGAGAGGTGTTGTCGTAATAAATGCTATGATGGGCTGCATTAATGGTGATGTGCAATGGCAATAATTTTGTAGATCTTTGTCTGCTGATGTAGCTCGTCCTTCAGCTGCCGTGTGTCTGAATGTCATTGGTTCTTTATGCCATGTTGGACTCCAACTGTCCTGGACCTCACCAGCCGGGTTATGCATTGGGCTTGAAGTGATGGGCTTGAATTGTTCATAGTGATTCGTGGCCTTTATGAGCTTATACACGTCAGGATCTACAACATAATTTAAAAGGTAATTGTGACATAATTAAATATTTGTCAGTGGATATATTTATATGGGATTAATTTTTTTTTATAGAACAATTGGGGTTAATTATACCAACATTTCTTCAATTATTAGTAAATATCATATTATCTTCCTCATATATAAATTAATTTATTTTGATTCTTTAACAATGAAAGTGTATCAAATCTTTAAAAAAAATTGACGTATATAAGTCCATAAAGGTCACGAATCACTATGAACAATCCAAGCCCATCACTTGGAGCCCAATGCATAACCCAACTGGTGAGGTCCAGGACAGCTGGAGTCCAACATGGCATAAAGAACCAATGACATTCAGATACACGGCAGGTGAAGGACGAGCCACATCAGCAGACAAAGATCTGCAAAGTTATTGCCACTGCACATCACCATTAATGCAGCCCATCACTGCATTTATTACGACAACACCTCTTCGTTGGAACAGGACTCCCTTACCTTGAACAAGGTAAGCTACAGCATAGACTTTCGGCAAGGAGGGCAGGTCGGAAGGGACAGCGAAATGATTACCAAAGGATATAAGCAAACGTTGAAGACAAGAAGAAGGTTAAGCTTTTCTATCTCTAATCTCTCCCTCTATACTCTACTTCTCTTCCTAACTTGCTCGTCGGAGGGTTCACTGGGGGACTATCCCGTTCCCCGTTGAACTTGTTTGCAGGTTATCCGGTGAGCTTGATCATTTGGACCTGGGCTTGAGGAGCTTGGACCAGTCCGATCCATTCACTGGGACAAACTGTATCATCAGTTGGCGCCGTCTGTGGGAAGTGGTTCTTATCCGGACGCCAGTTGTGCTCATTATCGCCGGAGACCCTGTCCTAATAACCTTTTCCTCCTACCCATCCAAGTGTATGGTCACGACTAGATCCATGGCTTTTCACCATAATGCTGTCGACCATCAAATCGACCCTCCCAATCCAAACAACCCACCACAGTATATCATTGAGCTTACCAACAGCATTAATCGCATGGCCGAACAAAACCAGGCCTTGATAAATGCTTTACTCCAAAGAAACCTTCCGATGCCTCCTCTACCACCTCCAGATATCCCACCCAACCAAGAAAGAGCCCCGAGCCATACTGTTCCGCAACCCTATCCATCCAACTTGGAGGGTTTACAACCTCCCCCCCCCCCGCGCGCGCGCATATAAATCTACCACCTCCACCCCCACACCATTCGGTCGTGGCACCAGGCCCTGAAGGGGAAGCCAGTAGCGTCCAGCCCCCATTGACTGACCATGGTGACCACATTCCCCTCTGGGACGCTGAACTTCGAGCAATGAAGCTCCAGCTCTAAGGGGTCATGCAGAACATTTAGCATAAACCCTCTACCACGGCAAGCTCACCATTTGTTGCCTCCATCCGGGACAAACCTCTGCCTGCCAAGTTCAAGATGCCCACCATTGACTCTTTTGACGGTGCGATGGACCCAGTCGACCATTTGGAGACTTACCGTACCCTCATGATTCTCCATGCCTTCCCTGACGAGATCATGTGTCGGGCTTTCCCTGTGACACTAAAGGGGTCAGCTCGACTGTGGTTCAGCCAGTTACCAGCAGACTCTGTCTCCACTTTCCAGCATCTCAGCGACTCCTTCCTTAGCCATTTCATTGGAGCCTAGCGCCAACGCCGCCCTACAACCCAACTCCTCAACATCCGTCAGACCGAGAGGAAGTCGTTGCGTAGTTTCGTTACCCGCTTCAACACTGAAGCCCTGCAGGTAGCGGAAAACGATGACAAGGTCATCTTTATGGCTTTCATGGCCGGGCTACAATTGTTCGATTTCCTCTTCTCCTTCTCCAAAAACCCCCCGACCTCCATGGCCGCCCTACTCTCCAAAGCCCAGAAATACATGAATGCCGAAGATTCACTAGCCGCTCAGCAGGATCCAATATCTAAAAACCCGACCCCCAGAGAAAAGAGAAAAGACTCAGAACCTAGAAACACCCAGTATAACAGCCAAACACCCCACTATACCAACCGACCTCCTCGCGCTGACCGGTCGGCACCAGCCCGACCGCCCAATCAGTTCGAGCGGTACACGCCCCTTAATTCTCCCATGGAACAAGTCCTCCACCAGATCCAACGGGACAACCCCCTCAAATGGCCCCTACCCTCACGGATCCCTTCCAACTGGAAAGGCCAGTCCAAATATTGTCGTTTCCACCAGGACCATGGCCACAACACTGATGACTGCATCAACCTCAAGGATCAGGTCGAGACCCTCATTCGTCAAGGGCGTCTCAACCGGTTCACGGGCACTCGCCCACAGTAGAGGCAAAGAACCGAGCCCCTCAGAAACAACCGCTGGCGTACCCCACCCCGGAAGCCAACCCAACCTAACCAAGGCCATGATCGCCCCCCACAATAGCCTCGGCCACCAGGTAATCCCCCTCCGCCAGTTGGTGAAATTCGAGTCATTTCAGGTGGCCTTGCTTGTGGCGGACCATCCCAATCCGCTCAGAGGGCAGTGCTCAGGAAGAGAAGGCAAGGCTCGGACAGAGCAGTTGCCACGGTAGACCGACCCTCCAAACAGCCCAAGCAGTGGACAGAGCCCATCACCTTCACGGACGCCGACTGTACAGGCATCTGTTATCCTCATGATGACCCTCTCGTCCTCTCCAACTATAAGGTCAGACGGGTTCTCATCGATAGCGGCAGTTCTTCAAACATCATATTCCTCAACTGCTTCCGCCAGCTCAAGATTGGGGAGGAAAGCCTGTCTCCCCTCCAAACCCCTTTGGTCGGTTTCACTGGCGACTGGGTGACCTCCATCGGCTCCATCGATCTCCCCCTCACCATCGGCGAATACTCGCGGCAGACTACCAAGTTGGTCACTTTCCTTGTGATCGACTGTCCCTCTGCCTACAACATCATCCTTGGTCGTACCGCCCTCAATGCTTTCGAAGCTATCACTTCAACTTACCACCTCGCCATAAAGTTCCCTACCGACCTGGGCGTTGGGACCGTAAGGGGAGAGCAGACTGTAGCCAGGGAATGTTATGTCGCCTCACTCAAGGAAGTCAAGCTGAAGGAGGCCATGGTCATTAAAGGACTTGACGTCCGAGATGAGGACGAGGCGGTTAGAGGAGAGCCGGTTGAGGAGCTCGTCGAGGTTTCCATCGATCCCACCAACCCTATGAAGACTGCCAAGATCGGCAGCCAACTATTCCCCTAAGCTAAGGCCGACCTTACCGTCCTTCTGATCGAGAACAATGATGTATTTGCCTGGACGCATTCAGACATGCCGGGCATTGACCCCTCTTTCATAACTCACCGCCTCAGCATCGAACCCCATTTCCGACCTTACCACCAGAAGCAACGCATCTTCCATCTAGAGCGCAATACACTTATAGCAGCAGAGGTTGACAAGCTCCTTGAGGCCCAATTCATCAAAAAGGTGGATTACCCTAAATGGTTGTCAAACGTGGTCCTAGTCCGCAAGAACAATGGCAAATGGCGACTCTGTGTCGATTACTCTGACCTAAACCGAGCTTGTCCCAAAGACAACTATCCTCTCCCCCGCATAGATCTGCTGGTCGACGCCACGGCCGGTCATCAAATGCTCAGCTTCATGGATGCTTTCTCAGAGTACAACCAAATCCTGATGCACCCATCCGATCGGGAACATACATCCTTCATTACCGACCGAGGTACCTACCACTACCGTGTGATGCCATTCGGACTGAAGAATGCTGGGGCTACCTACCAAAGGTTGGTCAATGCCGTTTTCCATCATCAGATAGGTCGAAATATAGAAGTTTATGTCGACGACATGCTAGTCAAGAGCAAACTCTCTATTGATCATCTGTCCGACCTGCGAGAGACCTTCGCCACCCTACGCAAGTACCAAATGAAGCTCAACCCAGAGAAGTGCGCCTTCGGCGTAGGATCTGAGAAGTTTCTGGGTTTTATGGTCAGTCAACGGGGCATTGAAGCTAACCCTGAAAAGATCAAGGCCTTGATTGAGATGCAGTCACCCAGAATGGTTAAGGAGGTTCAAAGGCTCACTGGCCGAGTTGCGGCCCTCAACCGCTTCATTTCCCGCGCAACAGATAAGTGCCTACCATTCTTCAAAGTTCTTCGGCAAACTTTTGAATGGACAACTGAATCTGAAGAAGCTTTTCAGCAGTTGAAGCAGTTTATGGCAAATCCCTCCCTCATTTCACAAGCAATTATGGGCGAGCCCCTCTTCTTCTATTTAGCCGTCTCAAGCACCGCAGTCAGTGCAGCTTTTATTAGGGAAGACGACTCTGTCCAACGGCCAGTCTACTACATCAGTCGGGCTCTCAGGGGAGCAGAGCAGAATTACCCGCTGTTAGAAAAATTGTCCTTGGCCTTGGTCACCGCCTCCAGACGGCTCCGTCCTTACTTCCAGTCCTATTCCATAGTGGTTCTCACCGACCAACCATTGAAGAAGGCCATGCAACAACCAGAACTTTCCGGCAGACTCATGCAGTGGTCAGTGGAACTCAGTCAGTTTGACATCTCCTACCGGCCTCGAACAGCAATTAAGGGACAGGCTGTCACGGATTTTATCCTGGAATTCACTAATCCTACCCCAACCGCTGCGCCCTCACCCCCACCAACCCCTACCGAGCCAGAAGACCCGCATTCATGGACTCTCAACGTGGACGGATCATCCCGCAGGAAAGGTAGTGGGGCTGGCCTCATTCTCACCGCCCCTGAGGGCGGCTATTTCAAATGTGCTCTCTGTTTCTTGTTTAATGCCCGTAATAATGAGGCCGAATATGAGGCACTGATAGCAGGACTCCGCCTCGCCAAGGACATTGGAGTCAGCCACATCCGGGTGTTTAGCGACTCCCAGCTCATCGTCGGCCAGATTACGGGAGAATTCGATGCCAAGGAGGACACAATGCGGGCTTACAAGGATATGGCCCTCCCCCTTGTTCGCCTCTTCAATACCTTCCACATCAAGCACATACCTCGGGCGGAAAACTCCAAGGCAGACGAGATGCCTCAGTTGGCCTCTGCAGACCAGTCCGACCTCAGCCACGGTGTCCGCCTTGAATACCTAGCCCACCCGGCCATCTCATCCGACTTACAAGAAGTGCAGTTCCTCCAAAACGAACCCATTCCTTCGGCCTCCGACATCTTCCTATTTTTAACAACGGGGGAACTCCTAGATGACCAACAGCAGGCCGCCAAAGTCAGGGCCCGGTCGTCCAATTACATCCTGGTCAGTGGCGTCTTATACAAACGTGGTTTTTGACGCCCATACTTGTGATGCCTCAATTCGGCTCAAGCAACCTATGTAATGCGGGAAATCCATGAGGGAATTTGTGGCAATCATTCGGGCGGCAGGTCTCTGGCCCACAAAATACTCCGTACTAGTTATTTCTGGCCAACTCTCAATCAAGATGCGTCTGATTTCGTGCTCAAATGTGATAAATGTCAACGTTTTGCCAACATCCCCCATGCTCCTCCTACAGAGTTGATCACACTTTGCAGCCCTTATCCGTTCGCCAAATGGGGGATCGACTTGGTCAGTCCACTTCCCACCGGCCGAGGTCAGACCAAGTTCGCGATCGTCGCCATTGATTACTTCACCAAGTGGGTAGAAGCAGAACCCCTTGCCACCATTACCGAGCGGAATACAACCAAGTTCATCTAGCAGTCGATCGTTTGCAGATTTGGCATCCCTCAGGCCATCGTCTCCGACAACGGCAAACAATTTGACAACACCAAGTACAGGAAGTTTTATGCCGACCTCCAGATTCAACCATGTTTCTCTTCCCCCGGTCATCCCCAGGCCAATGGCCAAGTTGAGGTCACCAACCGTTCTCTCCTGAAAATCATCAAAGCTAAGCTTGAAGCTGCTAAGGGACTTTGGGCTGAGGAACTACCGAATGTACTATGGGCTTATCGAACTATAGCTCGGACTCCCACTGGGGAAACCCCTTTCTGCTTAACATACGGAGCTGAGGCGGTTATTCTAGTAGAAGTCGGTCTGCCTACTCCCAGGGTTTTACATCCGGATCCAGCACAAACCGAAGAGCTCCGTCGGGCAGACCTAGACCTAATCGAAGAACTCAGAGAGACCACCGTGATTAGACTGGCCTCATACCAACAGAAAATGAGAACACACTACAACTGGAAAGTCTGACCAAGAGAGTTCGCTGTAGGGGACCTTGTCTTGAGAGAAACAACTCTTGCCACCAAAAATCCGACTGAGGGTAAACTGGTAGCCAAATGGGAGGGACCTTACGTTGTGAAAGCCAGACCACGTCCGGGCACCTACCGACTTCAGGACATGGAAGGTTGAGACCTCCCCCACCAATGGAACGTCGAACACCTGAAACGTTACTTTCAATAAGCTCCTACTTTTGTATCGCTCAGTTATTGTATTTTCTTTCCGGCAAATTTACGCATTCTTGATATCTCCTTACGCAATGTAACTTTTTAATTAACTGGGTTACACTTCCCCTGCCATCAATTATATATCTCAGTTTTCTGTATGGTGTCTCAATGATGTTTTGATTGCAGCACTCATGAAAAGCCTCAGCCAGACTGAGCATCGTAAAGCCTCAGCCAGACTGAGCATCAACAAGCCTCAGTTAGACTGAGCATCAATAAGCCTCAGCCAGACTGAGCATCAACAAGCCTCAGCCAGACTGAGCACTAAAATGCCTCAGCCAGACTGAGCATCAACAAGCCTCAGCCAAACTGAGCACTAAAAAGCCTCACCTAGACTGAGCATCATAAAGCCTCAACAAGACTGAGAATCAAAAAGTCTCAGCCAGACTGAGCATCATAAAGCCTCAGCCAGACTGAGCATGAAGCACTTGGCCAGACCAAGCCTCTACCAGCCTAAGCATAACAAGTCTCAGCCGGACCGAGCGCCACAATTTCAAGATCAGACTGAGTTCCTTACAACGTCAGTGCATCATAGTTTAAGCCCCAACTAAGCACGCGTGCAGGGCTCAGTCAAAGCCATCTATGCAAACTTCATACTTGTGGAATTAGTAGACACACTTAGTCACAATTCCAGGTCCAAGTCTTTACACCACTCTTTGCTTAGTCAAATTCCAAAGACCTTCTTACACGTTTTGTTTACAAGTCAGGTCATTTTCTTCTTAATCAAACTCTTACAAGAAAGCCTGTTCCCTTACAAGCCAAGCCTCACTCCAATAAACCACTAATCTATTTCAGCAGTGTGGCAAACACAAACTTATAATTTTATTACATTTTAAATTTTACTCTGCATTGAGGAGTTCTTAATTTTACTTTGCATTGAGTTTTTATTACAAGTTCAATTTTACTCTGCATTGAGGAGTTCTTAACTTCACTCTACATTGAGTTTTTATTACAACTTCAACTTCACTCTACATTGAGGAGTTCTTACATTTACTTCTTATTACAAGTTTAACTTCACTTTGCACTTCACAATGAATTATACACCTCATTCATTTCAGCTGTACACGCACAGAAAATCAAACGAAAACATAATTGCAATTTTATTTATTCAGAAATTTGTACATAAGTTCATTACAGCCATTCAAAAAAAAAAAAAAAAAACTCTCTTAAGTACAAACTTTCTTCACTTCACTCATTCCTCCTTACTGGAGACAAGGTCTTCTTCTTCAATACCCTCATCCAGGGGGGTCTGGGCCACATCATCTTTACCAATTGTTACACTACTGAGGTCTAAGTTTGGGAACAGCTCTTTAGCCCTACGTTTGAACATTTTCCAGCCACTATCCCAGAACTCAGCCATTTCGTGTTTATAGAAGTCTGACTGCTGGAAGCTCTCAATCACTTCCGCTTTAGTTCTACCTCCAGCGGTCGTCCTCGATGGGCCCGCCCCCCCAGACTCTTCCCTCGCCAAGCTGCTGGCGACCGCGGCATCCATTGCCATCTGAAACTCAGCAGACCCCTTGAATTGATCCACTGCTGCCACATACAGATCGGGGTAAGCCGCCCTTTCAGCGGCTGCCTTCACCCTCTCTTCATCCAGCTCCTTCTGCAGGGTCGCTGTTTCAGAGGCTGCCTTAGCCCTCTCTTCCTCCCACTCCTTCTTCAGGGACGCCCTTTCGGCAGTTGCCTTGGCTCTCTATACCTCCAACTCCTTCTGAAGGCTCTCTCTCTCTTCCAGTGCCTTTGCACGCTCGCCCTCCAGCTCCTTTTGCAGATCGCTAATCTTCATGTCTGCCTCATCCTTCTGTCTGACCAGCTCTTCATTACTGCTAATCGCCTCTTCATGTCATTCGATTGCGACCACGCAGACTTTTTGGGCTTCATCCAACCTCTTCTGCTCGCCAGCCAGTTGGAACTCGAGCGACACAACCTGGCAGCGTGTGTCCACCAACTCCACCTTGATCGCTTGCAGATCAGAGTGGGCACTCTCCCAACTTGCACTCTTCTTCTTCAACTTGGCAAACTGAGTCTTAGCCTCCTCTGCCTTGAGTTTGGCAGCCCCCGCCTTCCTTAGCAGAGCCCCAGCTAAGGTGGTCACCTCCATTTGAGCAGAGCATAACTCCCTCAGCAGTTCAGCCTCATTGAATCTGGCTACTGAGCGCAAGGCTGCCTCTTCTACAATTCCAACAAGGTGGTCTGCCCCTGCCCTGGCTGGGCCTTCTTCTCCCTCCAGCCGCCCAGCCATTGCACGAGCGTGGTAGATCACAGTGGTCAGGCTAACTTCCCCTTCGTAGGGTACAGGCCCCCTCTGCGGCTGTTTTCCCCTCCTTGGCTCAGGGCCAGTTGCCCCACCTTCTACCTGCACTTCAGGGGCGACCCTCGCGACCCCTGCGGCGATCGCCGCCACTATTGGAACGACTTCCCTGACCTCTGAGGCAATGTCCACTGCTTCTGGGGCCATTACTCTTCCTAGGGTCTCCTTCACTTCTCCCCCTCTGCCTCCTTCACCATACTGGTCTTTTCTGCCCTCACTTCCTTCTTTTTCTTCTGGACAGGCTCTTCTTGACTCCTTCCCACCCTCTTCTTTTTCCTCTTCAGAGCATCCCCCTCCTTGTTCGCCCGTTCCTTCACAGGATCCACTAGGGGTGGTTGGGGCACAAAACTGTCTAAGTCTTTCTCCCCCAACGGCTTGGGGCACGGTCGGATCCCCTCTCTCATGATCGGCTTCGGAGCGGGCCCCAGTTGGGACTCCTTATACTTGTTCACCTGCGCGAACAACTTCCTTTCCTCCTCCTCCTTCGCTTTCCTCTACGCCTCCAACTCCTCCCTTTCTGGACCCCCTCCCAACAGCTGTGGTCCCAAGTTTAAGGAAAACAGCACCGACGGTAGGACAAGCTCGTCCCACCTTACTCCTTTCTCCTCCCTCCAATCCCTCACTCTCTTCACTCGGTCCTCAGTCGCCTTGTCCAACTTGGGCTCGACCGATTTGGTGGGCACCTTCCAAGTTGTACGAATTCCTGCCCCGCCGTTCGCCGCCACAAAGAACCACCTTGGCCTCCAGCCTTTTACCGAAGATGGCAGACCCGCCACCAGACCTCGCCTCGCCACCGCCTGCAGTGTAACCCAAGTGTCCTGCTGGCCGGAGGCCTTATAGCACGAGAAGAACTCATCTACCGTCAAGGCCAACCCTCCCGTTGCTTGCGGCCAGGAACTCGCGCACGCCATCAATATTTTCCAGGCATTTGGCATCAACTGACCTAGTGCCGCATATAGTTTATTCAACACGTCAACCATAACTTGAGGCAGCAGTAGCCTCACACCTCCCCGCAATGCTTTCTCATACAAGCTAAATTCCCTCAGCCGTACATCCGACGCCCTCTCGGTAGATGTCGGCAGCCTCAACCCTATTTCCAAAGGAATCTGGTACTTCCCCCTTATTCCCTCCAACTCCGCCGGTGTAAGAGTGGATCTGCCTGCTTTTATGTGCCAGTGATCTGGTTCTGCCTGGCAGATTGGCCTCGGAGCTGCTATCATGGTGGAACCATGGGATCGTCCCACCAACTCCCCCACCCTCTCCGTCTGGTACTGCTGCGCCAACTCCACTGCATCATCATCACCAAGTGGATCCACCCCCATGACATTCGCAGTTTCTTCTTGGGCCATCTTTATGGTATGTCTGCGAATCGCCTCGGATGCAGGTGCAAGGAAATTGAAAAAGTGTTGTAGAGGTGTATCGTGAGCAACAAAGGAATTAACACTTGGAATGTTTTGATTTTTTGTAAACAAGTAGGTGAATCGAATGATGCCAAAAGCCCACGGTTTGCCCGTATTCCAAGGATCCCAATTAATTTTTGCCAGTTTGAAAACTTTTCAAATCATCCGCCAAAACTGTCTTTTCAACACCCATAATGACCTATCGTTTCATTTCTAATCTAGCTCCTAATCTCTCCCCCCTCCACGGGATGTTGCCACGTGTACGACCACGATCCACTGACTTCTCCCCTTACCCTGTCTTTTCCACTTCAAATCACCACGTGACACGCCGGCTCTCGAGCCCCACGCCCCTCCACCTCACCCTTCGCGGTTGGACCTCATCGCGACCGACCCTCCCACTCGGCCAACCTTTGCGGTCGGTCCTCCCCATGATCGACCCTTCCACTCGGTCGCCATGCACGGTCGGACCACCTCCCGGTCGGTTCACCCCGTCGGTCACCCCTGCCGGTCGACCTCCATCCTGCCGATCCCTAACACCCTTATCTACTTCATTAATATTCCCTTCGTTGGACTAAAGTTGCACTCGGGAATGAGGGACTACTGACGTGTATAAGCCCATAAAGGCCACGAATCACTATGAACAATCCAAACCCATCACTTGGAGCCCAATGCATAACCCAGTTGGTGAGATCCAGGACAGCTGGAGTCGAACATAGCATAAAGAACCAATGACATTCAGACACACAGCAGGTGAAAGACGAGCCACATCAGCAGACAAAGATCTGCAAAGTTATTGCCACTGCACATCACCATTAATGCAGCCCATCACAACATTTATTACGACAACACCTCTCCGTCGGAACAGGACCCCCTTACCCTGAACAAGGTAAGCTACAGCATAGACTTTCAGCGAGGAGGGCAGGTCGGAAGGGACAGCGAAATGATTACCAAAGGATATAAGCAAACGTTGAAGACAAGAAGAAGGATAAGCTTTTCTATCTCTAATCTCCCTCTATACTCTACTTCTCTTCCTAACTTGCTCGTCGGAGGGTTCACTGGGGGACTACCCCGTTCCCCGTTGAACTTGTTTGCAGGTTATTCAGTGAGCTTGATCATTTGGACCTGGGCTTGAGGAGCTTGGACCAGTCCGATCCATTCACTGGGACAAACTGTATCATCAAAAATAATTTATGAAAGCGTATCATTTTTTCCTCCTGTAGAATACCTTTAAAAGTGGTGTTTTCGTACTATTTTCAAAGTTGGAGAGATCAATCGGACTTTGATATAGGGGTGTTTGCGATTCGATTGCAGTCCATTGGATTGGTGAATTGAAAAAAATTAATCCACATCCATCCATCGGATTGACGGATGCAGATTGGTGAATTAGTAGATGGATGCGAATCGTTCTGGCAGTTTAAACTTTTATAAATTTTGAACATATAATACAACAACTGATCAACATTTTTTTTTTAGATAACAATCTAAGTCAACATAACCAAAAAATTATCAAGTAAATTGTTAAATACCAATAATAAATGCATATAAGAAAACCATGCATTATCAAAACTATTTCATTACTTTTTTTTATTCAAAAATTATTTAATTTGATTTAAAAAAAAATGACAAAATTAAGCATAATATTTTTCACACAAAAATACCAAATATCGACACTTGTCATTTGATAAAATGATTTTCAAATTGAAAATACAATAAAATATCTAAACTATTTGTCAATTGAAAATACAAATAGAATATCTAAATAAATTAAAAATATAAAATCTTACAAATTATTAAGGGTGCTCGCGTTTAACGGTTTAGTTGTGGTCAAAAGAACCTCAAATCCGTTATTTGTCCAAACCTAGGCATATTGAAAAAAAATCAATCCGTAACTGCCCGTTCGTTATCACGCATCCATCCAAAATGTAGTGGATTGGTTCAATTCAGTCGGTTTAGACGAATCGAAATATCCGCTGCTCACTCTTACTTTGATCCTCTTCATTCTATATATGTAATGGATAATTTTTATTACATATCTAATGGTTATAAAATATGAATGTAAGTTTTTTAAAAAGATTATTACACTCACATTTGGGTGATGAAATAGAGCCTCTCCATTACAAATATGAAGGGAAAGAATCACAATCCAAATCAATATATACAAATTCATAAATAAGAAGGTAAAGTGATATTCACTTTTTGTTTAGAAGATCTTAATGTAACTAACCCATTTAATTATTAGGTAAACTACATTGGCCACTTTTGAAATTTAGAAAAATTATAATATACTCTATAAATTTTAATAAGATTACGTTGATATCCCTTCTAATAAGGTTAAAATGAGTGAGACCAATCCAAACAATTATATACATAGGAATGAACATGTATATAATATATATAGTGTAAAATAAATGACAATATGTATAATATATATATATTTAGTGTAAAATAAATGACAATATAATTTTTTTTATTGATACAATTAATAAAGCATTATTAAAAAATGGTTATATATCATGCGAATTGAAATAAGGGAACAATGTCAGTATGACAAATTTATGAAACTCTATGTATTTTGTCCAAATTTTAAGAGGAGTTAGGTCTCATTACATCACTTTTTAATTTAAAAATTAAAAAGTATTAAAAAATTTAAAAGTCAATAATATATATTAAAAAGTTAAAAATTTTATTTTCTTTTTACTTTTTACACATCTTTTTATAAAAAATTAAAAAATTATTCCAAATATACTAATTTTTTTACCTCATACTTTGATCAAAAAATTATTAAAATAATCTACTCCAAACAAGCCCTTAGTATAATTTATTGTAAATTGTTTTATTTCACTTTATAGGTATTATATGCAGGTCTAAGATGCATCATAACACATGAGACTGGGAAAAAGGTAATTATTTGATTTCACTTTATCTCGGGAAAAAGGTAATTATTTGATTTCACTTCATCTTTGTCATTAGATCCAATTAATTAGTGAAATTTGAGGGTTTCTATTACAAATAATTACAATGAAGAAATGATGAAATTAGTAGTTAATTATTGAATGAGTCATGCTAATGATAGTTGTAAAAATTATCATTAAAAAGAATAAAATGAAATAATTTTAATTTTAATAAAAATTTTACTAATTTCAATATATGTTTCACACAAGTCTATATATCTTTTATACATATATCAAAGTTCTAGTATTTTTCTAAGTTGCATATTCGTTTGACCAGACAAAGCAAATGCATATTGACAAGACAAAACGAGCAGCTCAAAAAAACAAAAATCAGATGTACGGATAAGAAATAAACCTTTTCGTATAATTCTGTTGATCAAATCTGCGCTCCTCCGTACGACGTCGCTTTACTCCCTAAAAACACAAACGTGAGCTAGCCGGCAGGTGTGTGCCGTCAGCAAAATAGACAAATAGACAAATAGACAAAAGCTCTATGTATTCGAAAATCAAAGTTGTGTTACCTTTCCATAGGTGATGTTGTGAGCTTTTATAGGTTCCGTATGTCACAATCCTAGTAGGACTCTTACTCCCTAGGAATCACATTCCTGAAAGATAATGCTTATCCTTCAACACCTCCTCACTGCTTAAGCCAAGTGAGATGGTTTTACCATGGTCGGATCCCCATATAACCGAGGTAAGCATGGCTATGCTAAGCCGCAGAGGAGACCAAACTAAAGCCAGTTCAGTTTCTTCTATTCACTACTCTTACCTCGACTTCTCCTTTACAAACCATGGCATTTTTAGACCGAGCTAAGAAATAGCAAGGTTTTGATTGAACTAACCGCAACATGCCACGACCGGGCTAACTCTGAGTGTGGTGATCGAGTTGTCTGTAACACTCTCTTGGACTGGGATAACAACAAGGCCTTTTTTGGGGACCGGGCTAACGCCAAGGCCTTTGTTACTTTACCCTTCTTACTGTGGCCCACAACGGCCCATTACCCAGCTCGGCCCAATTTATGTATAAATTACCCTCTCAATTGCCGCTTAATTCCATCTGCACAGCATAATAGGGATTACCTGTTATCAACCGAGCTAAAAAAAACCTTTAGCATTTCAACCGAGCTAAGAACTTTTAGCGTTCCAATCGGACTAAATTCTACCGGGCCAGGTTAACACCGGGCTACTTTAATATGCCCGGTCAAAACGTCTCTTCAATCGCCACAACTGAATCGCTTCTCATCCCTGGAACACGTGGCCCACTCTTATTGGCCCAGTGCAGCTGTCACGCCGTCTTCGTACTTCGCGTAATTTAAACAGTCTCGCCTTTTTTGTCCTTCCCTCTACACAAAACAAATCCTTCGTTTTTGAATCAATCATTATATTATTCATCTCCTTCTCTCTCTCTACCTTCTGAGTTCCCATCTCACCTCAACTCTGCATCTGTGTGGCTTGTGTTTTTGTTGCTGCTCTTGAGGCCTCGATCTGCTTCCTCCGAATCGTAAGTACCTCAATCTTCTCTTGCTTTCCTTTTGTATAGACGCGTAGCATTTGTATATACATGTTTTCTCAAAACACATGCCATGTTTGCTTCCGTTTTCCTGGGAAAAGCCATGTAATAGAACCACTGCAAATATGATTAACTTGAACAATTTTTCCCTTTGATCCAAAATCACAATGCAACCGAACTAGGAAGTTGTTTGTAGTTGATGTCAGTCTAGCCAGACTAACCAACTGAACTAACACTTCATGCTATTCCAGTAGTTCTAACAAGTCAAACCATCTTTTGATTCAATTAGTCGAGCTATCGAACCGTAGTACGTCCGCGCAATAGTGTGCTTGAATGACTTAACCACGACCGAGATATAGCCTGGAGGCTAAACCAGCCCTCATAGTTCAGACCGAACTAAGAATGCTGCCCCTAGAGCCTCAACCGGGATAAAAACTGCCTGCTCAAACCGAGCTAAGATCCGTAGCATTTCACATAGCCGTGTTAGGTCTTCAATTATCTTGCCTTTGTTTCTTTTAGCACGGTCCAATCGATCTGTACTTAACACCTTTGTTTTTTACTTTGCAGACTTAGGCTGTCCAGGCACTCCTTTGAGCGCTCGACCAAGCTACTCAGCATCACTCTTCGACCGAGCTAACACTCCAGTTTAATTTATTCATAACTTAAACCATAAATGGGAAAGTATAGGTTCTTAGTTAACTCACCAGGCGCCATGGCCGAATTCTGAAAAGATTATAATATCCCTGATAATGTCCATCCCTCCCTAGCCGATCCGGATATCATACCATGGGGAAAACACGGCTTCGTTCCCTTTACCCTGCTGTCCATAGTGGAGACCGGACTAAGATTCCCTGTATAGCCTCTCCTCTGTGAATTCCTTAGGCAGACTAACCTTTGCCCAACCCAACTTTCCACCAATTCTTACCGTATAATAAATGGTATTGCCTAGCTAAACTGCCGGGCTGGCCTTAATCTCGGTTTAGCCGAGTTGATCCATCAATATTCTATAAGCTCCGCCGAAGATAGATGGGTCTATTATTTAAGAATAAGACGCCGACATAAAAAAATAATAAAGGATACCCTGGATAAAGACATAAATGATGATGACTTCCTTTGGGTGTCTGGAAATTTTGAGGACCAACAGGCCCAGATCCCTGGTGATAGAATAAATTGGAACAAGGGTGTAGTCGGTAGAGTTACTTCGGCCTTATACTATGCCTTTCTTTACTTCGGTTTTCTCATCTTAAACCATACTAACTGTTTGTCTTTTTTATGCAGATTCGAACTTTCTCAAGTCCCAATACATCTACCCCAACTTGAATATACTTCGCGCTGCCTTGCGATATCCAAACCGAAGTTGGACCGAGCTGCTGGACTTTCAACCAACCTACTGATATAGTGGCAAACGGAAGACCAAGGTAACTAATTTCTTATTGGAAGCCTCTCCTGAACCGGACCCAAACTTGCCTCAAATCAGATTGATCCCCTTAACCGCTGAGCAAGAGATGGCCAAAAAACGAGCTGTGAGGGCCCTTTTGACCGAAATAAACTAAGCCGAGGTACCGCCAACAAGCCTACCCCAAGAGACCGTGGTGGCCTTACCGACGCATCAACCTTCTTCATCTCGTCTAAACAAGCGTGCTCGGACTTCCACGATCGAGCCACGCCTTGTTGATCAAGAGGATACCATTCCTCCACTAAGCCCTCTACGAAGCCCACAACCGGAGCGCTCTGACCGAGCTAACTCTTCAAAGTGGGCTCCAAAAATCACTTTTCAGAACCATGCTATACGGGATACAGACTCAGTGGTCACTGAAAAAGATCACCTAATGGCCTTTAATCTGGCCACAAGTGTTTGCCTTCCACCTAACATTGAGCACCACGACCACCTAACCGAGTTAAAGGCACTTCGCTTATCCACAAAATCCATGGTGCTGGTGAGTAGCTCTCTTGCTTATCTTTCAAATTCTTATAACTTTCTGCTCGGTCGTATGTAAAAAAGTTTCTTTCCATCCCTTTGTAGGCCATACAAAAGAACCATATCGCTCATAAGCGAGTGTTGGAGCTTCGTAAAACAACAAGGTAGGCTATGGCCAAAGTAACTAAAAAAACCGCCGAGCTAGAAGAGGCCAGGAAGCAGCTGGCTGAGTTACGAACCGAGAATGGTCGTCTGTCTGGTCTTGTTAGCTCGGCTGAGGTGGACAAACAAAAGGCTGCAGCCGTGATAAAAGACAAATATTTGCGCGAGCTAGCCAAGCTTAAAGGGAAAAAGAATGCCGAGATAACCAAGCTTGAGAAGAAGCTGGAAGATGCGGAAGACCGTGGCTTGAAAGAAGGTGAAGCCCTGTACATTAAGCAGTGTGAAGCTGCAAAGGACCTCTTCTTTAAGTGCGGGTAGAGGGGTGTTGTGGTGCAGCTCGGTCATGGGCCTGAGACCGAGGTCTTCAATCCTCCTTTATACTTCATACCAAGCTCACTTGTGGAGTATGCTGCCACTACTCAGCAACAATTTCTCGAAGCTTCAGATGATGAAGAAGAAACCGTGCCCATCGATACCCCGGTCGTCAATGATCCCGTCGATCAGTTAGCTCGGGCGGAGCCAACGGTGGAAGACCTGACTAATGAGCAACCCACTGAAATCGTGCCTCCGACCGAAGCCGTGCTCTTGATTGAAACCGGGCTCCGAGTTGAACTAGATGCTGATCTTGATGACCTATTTGCCTGACTTTGTATTTTTCTTTTCTTTTTTTTTTTTTTTTGGACAAGAAATGGTAACCGTGCTGAAGTCCCCTTTTTGTACTTTGACCTTGCATGATCAATGAAATTTCTTTTGTACTGTTATTTCGGTTTACTTCTATGCATGTACTTTGCTTTCCAACTATAGTCTGAATGAAGTATAACCTTCTCTTGCTGAGATACTTTATCCTGGTCTTTAGCTTTCCAATCTATCAGGCCAACAATAAATGTTGGTTTTTCCAGCCAACCACTCTTCAGCCTAGATCCTTATCTCGATTGAAGAGTACAAAGTGTTGGTTTTTCTAGCCAACCACTCTTCAGGCTGAATCCTTATCTCGGCTGAAGAGGACTAAGTGTTGGTTTTTCCAGCCAACCACTTTTCAGTCTGAATCCTTGTCTCGGCCGAAGAAGACTAAGTGTTAGTTTTTCCAGCCAACCACTCTTCAGCCTGAATCCTTATCTCGGCTGAAGAGGACTAAGTTGGTTTTTCCAGTCAACCTAGAATAAAGTGTTTGGTTTTTCTAGCCAAACGTCCTCCAGCCTAGATCCTTATCCTGGACTTAGGAGGGGTGTTGGTTATTCCAGCCAACCTCTAAGTTGGTTTTTCCAGCTAACCTAGAGTAAAGTGTTTGGTTATTCTGACCAAACGTCCTGCAGCCTGGATTCTTATCCTGGGCTTAGGAGGGGTGTTGGTTATTTCAGCCAACCTCTAAGTTGGTTTTTCCTGCCAACTATGCTTACAATGTCTCTAACTTACAAAAACAATCTTTTACAGAATGAAATAACTGTGCTGAAAAGAAATTGTTTGTTTTATTGAGAAAGGAAAAAACTACAAATACTTGGAAGAAAAGCTAAAAATAAAATAACTTGAGATTGGCGGTGTTCCACGGCCTTGGAACGGCTTTGCTGTCTTCATCTTCCAAGTGGTATGCCCCTTTTCCTGCTAATCCAACCACTTTGTATGGTCCTTCCCAATTGGGCCCTAGCTTGCCATCTCCGAGTACCAAAGTGTTTCCCATTACTTTGCGAAGTACCCAATCTCCAATCTTGAACTGTCTTGGATGCATTGTCTTGTTGTATTTCCTTGATAACTCTTGCTGGTATGAGGCGATGTGAACTAGTGCTCTTTCTCTTCTTTCTTCCACAAGGTCGAGCTCCAAGGTGATGGCTTCTCCATTTAGGTCTGGATCAAAATTTTCACTTCTGATTGTAGGGAGGCCGACTTCTAATGGGATTACTGCTTCCATGCCATAGACCAAGGAAAAAGGTGTTTCCCCAGTAGATTGACGAGGTGTGGTACGGTAAGCCCATAAAACATGAGGGAGCTCTTCAGCCCACTTGCCCTTTGCTTTTTCTAGCCTTTTCTTCAATCCATCCAAGGCAACTTTGTTTGATGCTTCTGCTTGGCTGTTTGCTTGGGGGTAAGCCGGTGTAGAGTTGTAGAACTCTATCTTGCATTCTTCACAAATGCCTCTAAAAATTTTGCCGTCGAACTGGGTGCCATTGTCTGATATTAGAGCTTTTGGTATACCGAATTGAGTAATGATATTCTGCCAGACGAATTTCTTCACATCTTTCTCCTTTATTGATGCTAGTGCTTCTGCCTCCACCCACTTGGTGAAGTAGTCTGTTGCTGCTAGAAAGAACTTTCTATTACCGAGTGCTGTTGGGAGCGGCCCTACTATGTCTAAGCCCCACATTGCGAAGGGCCATGGGCTAGTTAATGGTAGAAGTTCTCTGGCTGGTTTGTGTATCTAGTGTGCGAACTTTTGGCATTTCTCGCATTTCTTAACATACTTCTCTGAATCCGCTTGCATGTATGGCCACCAATATCCTTGCGAGATGGCTCTGTAAGCTAACGATCTTCCTCCTTGATGGCTTCCACATACACCTTCGTGTATCTCGAACAAGAATGCTTCAACTTTGCTGGGGTGGACACACTTCAAGGAAGGTCCTGCGAAGGATTTCTTGTACAAGGCCATTGATGGGGAGAGCCAAAATCGCTGTGATTTTGCTCTTATCTTGTGGGCCTCCTTATTCTCTTCGGGTAAAATGCCGTCTTTTAGGAACACTATAATGGGATCCATCCATAAAGGGCCTAGTTCGGCACAACATACCTCTTCTACTTCGGGTTCTTCAATGCTTGGTCTGGGTAGGAAGTCGATCAGTAGTGGATATGGAATGGATGTATTTGCCATTGAAGCAAAGCCTGCTAGTTCGTCTGCTCTGCTGTTTTCTTCTCTGCTAATCTGCTCTATCCGCACTACTTCGAACTTCATGATCTCTTTTCTGACTAACTCTTGGTACTTAGCCATCCTTTCGTCCTTTGCTTCATAGTCGCCTGAAATTTGGTTTACCACCAGTTGTGAGTCACTGTAAACCATTAGCTCGGTGGCCTTCATGTAGAGTGTTGATTTTAGTCCTGCCAGAAGCGCTTCATACTCCGCTTCGTTGTTTGATGTTGGAAAGCCAAGGTTGACTGCCTGCTCCACAACTAGGCCATCTGGTGGGATGAGGACTATGCCGAGTCCTACTCTGTGCCTGTTGGATGCTCCATCCACAAAGAGCTTCCACATCTCTCCAACGAACAGCTTCCAGCAAGTAAAAGGATCGGATGATGCCTTGGGGTCCTGAGTATTGCTGGTGTTTTCTTCAAAGTCCACATTTACGGTTTGCCCCTTGCTCTCTAATTGAACCAAGTCTTTATTTGTTGATGGGTCTTTGTTTGGTGCAGCATGATTTGTTTCTCTCTCCTTTTGTTCATTCTGGTTTGTCCCGGGATATGGCTGGGTATCCTATACCAGGGGTTACGCTATTCCGGCGTCAATTTTCATCCCCTTGGTTGTATCAGTCAAGTCTACTGGGCAGATGTGATGGCTTCTTGGAGTGAATTCTGCCACAAAGTCTGCCAAGCTTGGGCTTTTATCGCGGTTTTGGGGTTGAAATTTGATGTCGAACTGCCCTAACTCAACTGCCCACTTCAAGGCTCGTCCAGAAAAGTTCGCCCTCTCAAACAAAGCTTTTAATGGAAAAGCTGTGAGGACAATTATTGTGTGGGCGTAGGAGTAATGCGACAACTTCCTTGATGCCATCATCAAGGCTAAGGCCAATTTTTCCAATGGTAAGTACCTGGTTTTTGCGCCCAGCAATGTCTTGCTGACATAAAAGATGGGCAGATGTTGGATCCCCTCTGCTCAGACCAACACTGCGCTAATTGCGTGCTGTGAAACTGCCAGGTACAAAAATAGTTCTTCTCCAGGTATTGGGGTCACTAGTAACGGTGGAGAAGACATGTATTCTTTCAAACTTTCTAGGACGCGGTCGCATTTTTCATCCTATTCAAACTTGGCCTTTAATGCTTGAAAAAATGGTCGACATCTGTCTAACGACCGACTTATAAACCGGTTGAGTGCAGCTGCCATGTCGGTGAGATGCTGCACTTCTTTCACTAAGTTGGGCCTCTCTAGATCTTGGATTGCTTTGATCTGAGAGGGGTCTGCTTCTATACCTCGGTTGGTTACCAGGAAGCCTAGGAATTTGCTAGATCCTACGCCGAACGCACACTTGGATGCATTAAGGCGTAACTTGTGCTTCTTTAGGATCTGAAACATTTCACCTAGGTCCCTGAGGTCCCTGAGATGGTTATTCTTATCCTTGTTCTTGACCACCATGTCGTCGATGTAGGCTTCCATTGTTCTGCCTAACAATGGTTTGAACATCTTGGTGACCATCCGTTGGAATGTTGCCCCTGCGTTCTTAAGGCCAAATGACATGACCTTGTAACAATACAGTCCTCTTGGTGTCGTAAAGGAGGTGAGCTCCTGGTCTGGCTCATACATGGCGATCTGATGGTAACCTCTGTACGCATCAAGAAAGCTAAGACGGTTGTGTCCTGCTGTCAGATCTACCAGTTGGTCTATCCGTGGTAGAGGAAAGCTATCCTTTGGGCATGCCTTGTTGATTATTTTGTAGTCCATGCAGACACGCCATTTTCCATTCTTCTTTGGTACCACTACTGTATTGGAGATCCATTTGGGGTAGTGCACCTCTCTGATAGCTCCTGTTTTTAGCAGGTTTTCCACTTCTTTCGCCACTATTTTGGCATGGTGGAGTGCCGATCTGCGAGTGCGCTGTATTATTGGTCTAGCAGTTGGGTGGACATTCAATTGGTGACAGATGAAGTTTGGGTCAATGCCAGGCATGTCATATGGCGTCCAGGCAAACACTTCGATGTTAGAGATCAAGAATTCCATGATCTCTATTCTCTCGGTGCTGGACATAGATGAGCCAAGCAAAAAGAACTTTTCCGAGTCCTTTTCATCTATTCTTACCTGTACCAAGTCTTCCACTGCCTTCTGTTCAGCGGCTTTGCCAACATCCACAAATAATTCATTGCTCTCGGGTTCTTCTACCATCTGAACAAACCCTTTGGCAGCCCGGCTGCCATTTACTATGACGAAGCATTGCTTGGACATAATTTGGTCTCTGTAGACCTCTTCAATTACTCCGGCTTCGTTGGGGAACCGTATTACTTGATGGTAGGTTGACGCTACCGATCGCATGGCATGCAGCCATGTTCTCTCCAAAATTATGTTGTAAGTAGAAGGGACTTTCAATACCCAGAATTTCACTTATTTCATCATTCTTCCTGCTCTGACTGGGAGGATAATCTTGCCAACTGGCCACTCTGGCATTGAGTTGAATCCGATCAGGGGAGATACGGCAGGTGCCAAGTCTTTGTCCTCCAGTTTTAACTGTTTGAAAGTTTCATAGTACATTATCTCACATGAGCTCCCTTGGTCGATCAAAATTCGCTTGACGTCATAATCCTTGATGCGAAGAGTGACGACCAGTGCATCATTGTGTGGGCAATATATCCTTTCGAGGTTCTTGTCTGAAAAAGACATGACGTTCGTGGCCTCTGTTTTCCCCTTTTTAATGGTGGGCTGCGCACTTAATACCTTCCTTAAGTGCTCAGCCTTCTTTATCATGCCCCTGAGCTCATATACTTGCTCAGGCTCGAATACCCCATGTATTACGTTTATCACGCCTTGAGGTGGGGCGTCGTTCGGTGTTCTATCTGGGTGGTCGTGGTTTTGGGGGGCTGGCTGCGTCCCTCATTCTATGTACCGGTCTAGGTGACCAACTGCCACTAACTCCTCCAGATGCTGCCTCAATGGTGCGCAATTTTCAGTGCGGTGCCCCTTTTCCTGATGGAAGGTGCACCGAGATCTTTCGTCGTAGTGCTTCTGAGCCTCTCTCAATTTAACTGGCCATTTGACGAAAGGTTCATCGCATATCTCACTGAGAATTTGGTAGATTGGTTTCTTGAATACCGTGGTAATGGCAGTGCGGACTCTCAACCATCTTTTATCTCGGTCCTCTTCGTTGTCTCGCCTGCCTCGTCCATTCTAATTTTGACGTTCCACCGTATTGACCTTTCCTGCAGTCTTCTTGTTTGGTGTTGCTGTTGTACTAGATTTTGCCTTGGCACGGGCGTCATCCTCCTCCACCCGAATATGTTGGTGCACTCTCTCTATCAAGGCTTCCATCGTGAGGGGTAGAGTCATGGTAATCGAATCCTTTAATCTGTTTTCGACTAGAAGTCCTCTTTTGTATTGTGCGATGGCGAGATTGGTGGGGCAGTCCCCTATCTGGTTGAACGTTGCCCAGTAGCGACTGTTGTAGGACCTCAATGTTTCTTTGTCGCCATGTCAATGAAGAGTAGTTGATCGATCTCCACTGGCGTCTTGGTGTTCATTCTGAATCTTGTCACGAACGCCTCCGCTAATTGCGCCTAGGAGGCTATGCTGCCTTCTGGTAGCCTTTCGAACCAGGTTAAACCTAGGTCGCCAAGGCTAGATGGGAATAGGATGCACATCAAAGCTTCGTCCCGCCGGTATACTGCCATAACCTGGTGAAAGTGGCTTAGGTGCATGTAAGGGTCTGTCTTCCCTTCATACGTGGTAAATTTAGATTGGATGAAACCTGAGGGTAATGGTGCGTTCTCAATCGCCGGAACGAACGGCGAGCTATGTAGTCTTGCCAACGCTTTATCTGTTGGTTTGTAGGTAAGGTGCGGTATTGGCATTCCAACCTCGACGCTTCCATGCGTCTGAGGAGCCAACCGCTGAAGGGATGAAACTCTGTGCGGGTCGCGTGCCCTGGCATCCTCCTTCTATTGCGCCCTTTCTTCAAGCACAGTCCGTAAGTCGGATGATCTAGGCAACTTCGTTTGCTTGGATGATGTCTGATGCGTAAGTGAGGGCCGATAGGTACTTCCCTCAGTGTAAGACCTCAATGATCTCATTCTCTCAGACCTGGAGTAACGAGTTCTGGAAGTCCTTGATTGAGTGTCGCCTGTCTTGAGGCTTCTACTCTTTGCTTGCGATGGCGTGGTATGGCTACCACGATCTTCTGAGTGGCGAGGAGGCGTATTGCCTTTGCGCCCCTCTCCTGTCGCCATCCATTTTCCCTTGATCTAGCGCTTCATGGCCTCCATGTCCGCCGCAATCTTCCTTATTAGTTCATCTTGCTCTTTTACACGATCTTCTAGAGCTTAAGGGTCGATTCTTCGCCTTTGGCTTTCAAGACTTTGTGAGCGAGAGTGACGGGGGCTGTTGTTCTGCCTCCCCCTTGCATCCCTCCAGGGATTCTGTCCCTGGGGCTCTAAGTCCGCCATGGGAGGGAAAGAGGGCAATCCTTCACGCCTCCCACCCTTCTCTGGGGTTTGTTCGTCAATGGCGGACTGTGGCAAATCTTCGTTGTGCGCCATTCAATTAGCGAAGGAAACTTGATCAAGAGGTTTTGTTCTTTGTCTGGTATTTCCACAGACGGTGCCAATTATACGGGAAAGAAATAAACCTTCTTGTATAATTCTATTGATCATGTCTGCGCTCCTCCGTACGACGTCACTTTACTCCCTGAAAATACAAACGTGAGCTAGCCGGCGGGTGTGTGCCGGATACCTCTCCGATGCCTAAGTCAACAAAATAGACAAATAGACAAAAGCTCTGTGTATTCGAAAATCAAAGTTGTGTTATCTCTCCATAGGTGATGTTGTGAGCTTTTATAGGTTACGTGTGTCACGATCCTAGTAGGACTCTTACTCCTCTCTGTAGAGTCTCCCTAGGAATCACATTCCTGAAAGATAATGCTTATCCTTCAACACCGCCCTCACTACTTAAACCAAGTGAGATGGTTTTATCATGGTCGGATCCCCATATAACCGAGGTAAGCATGGCTATGCTAAGCCATAGAGGAGACCGAACTAAAGCCAGTTCGGTTTCTTCCATTCACTGCTCTTACCTCGGCTGCTCCTTTACAAACCATGGTGTGTTTAGACCGAGCTAAAAATTGTAAGGTTTTGACCGAACTAACCGCAACATGCCACGACCAGGCTAACTCTAAGTGTGGTGACCGAGTTGTCTGTAACACTCTCTTAGACCGGGATAACAACAAGGCCTTTTTTGGGGACTGGGCTAACGCCAAGGCCTTTTTCACTTCGCCCTTCTTACTGTGGCCCACAACGGCCCATTATCCAGCTCGGCCCAATTTATGTATAAATTACCCTCTCACCAGAAAAGAAAAATAAAAAAACAATTGGGACAGTTTTTCTAAATTTTTCTAGAAGTTGAAGATTATCTCCAGAGGAGACAAATATTTCACTGTAGCATTTGAAAGACTGTCCAGTTCTCTGTTGATGAGTCCAAGAGCATCTCTACTAATCATATCACAAAATAATGACGACAAAATTATAATTTAACAATCACCTTAAAATTTTAACTCGTCCTAATTATTTGAATTTGTATATACTAATTCCTCGATCGGTCATTCAAAAGAATGTTAGGGCCCGTTTGTTTTGGGGTTAAGTAGATGGGAGGGGATTAGGATGGTGGAAGTGTTATTTAATGTTGTGTTTGTTTGTAGAGTTGGAGAGGGGATTAGGATGGTGGAGGTGATATAGATGGAGGTTGGGGAGGGGATTGAGATGGAGGTTGGGGAGATGGTATTAGAAAAATAGTGAGGGAATTAGAATTTTTTTTATTTTTTATTTGTTATATATTGAGAATCTTTTTATAAATATTAATGTTTAATTTTTATATTTTTTTATTATTTTATTATTTTATATAAAAATAATTTAACAATTCCTACACTAACAACTATCATCAAAACAAACACAATTTTACTTAATTCCCTCACTATCAATCCCCTCACTAACAATCCCTTCACTATTAATCCCCTCACTATGAATCCCCTTCATTCTACATCTGAAAACAAACGGGGCCTTAGTAATTTAAACGGATGTCGATTAATAAAAGTGATGGTCACAATTGATAAGGATAATGTCAATCGTTTGATTAGTCATCCAACTCACGTAATTCAGACAATTCGAGCGAGACCAAATTTAATAAGTCAATCATTTTTCATTTGACCATTTATAATATTAATAGGTGTTTGGCATGCATTAAAAAATATACTTTTTTTTTTTACATACATACACTTATTTAGGTTACATCAATCAATATCTATCAATATCTTCTCTCTACTTTTCTACTCATTTTCTTTATTTTTTTATTTTTTTTTATTTATAAAAAATAAAAAATATACTCATTTAAAACATCTCAAACCACCCTATAATATAAAATTTTAACAGTATTACTCCACTTAAAAGCAAATATTATCTTCACACAATTACATCAATTTGTAACAATTGGATGAGCATCTTTAACCACATCAATTAGTAGCCATTGGATCAACACGAAACCACTCATCATTTTGTACCCCCTCTCTTAACCAGAGCTCTCACTCCTCCAATGACAGTTGTCTCCGTTTGAATCTTAAACTTTTGGAGAGAATTTTTTTTTTTATATTGTTAGCCCCTTTAATTTAAGTAATGTTTCATTTTAATTTTTATAATTTTAATTTTTGTCATCTAAACCCTATACTTTCAATTGTGTTCGTTCCGTTAATTGCCGCTAGTATTTTAAACAGAAAAATGTCACATGCAACAAAGGAGATGAAAGTGAAATTTTAATAAATTAAAGAGACTACTGATATAATTTATCCGAAAGAGAATCGTTACACAAATTTTAAATTCAAACATAATTTAACAGTCACAACCTGGACAATGGTTGACCTGATGGCACCTAAAAGAAAATAATATGATAAAATATTAATAAGTCATAATAGTTGAATTTAATTTCTATCTAATTCTATTAAAAATAAATTCTGATAAAATCGTTACTAAAAATAATTTTTTGTGACTTTTTTGTATATATCATTAAAAATTAACAATTAATAATTTTTGTCACGATTTTTATAAATTATCGTTAAAACTTACAACTGTGACGAATTTTTCAAATTATCACTGAAAGTTAAAAATTAATAAATTTTTTGTGACAATTTTTTTTAAACTGTTTCTAAAACTTATAATTATTGACATTTTTTTATAATAATTTTTAAATTATCACTAAAAATTAATAATTAATAATATTTGATAAAAACACCATTAATTATTATAACTTATTAGATAATAAATTCATAATAGACCATACGTAACTTTGCCAATGATAATAATTGTCATAAGCTCATGTCGATTATGCCATGCAAGAATCAGGAAAAACAAGAAGAAAAAACAAAAAAACATTTTCATGGAACAAATAACAAGTAACCATCTATCGTTTGCTTAAAAATAAACATAATTGGTGATATTTTACACCAATCACGGATAATTATTTCAAAGAATCAAAGTGGGCATTGAAACAAAGAAATTTCGACGTTTTGTTGTGTTTTGTAATTATGATTTGATAGTATGAGTTATATTTTAAGTTTATAGGATTTGAAATTATAATTTAAGTGTAGAAAATTTGTTTGGTAAAAAGTTTTGAAAATAATTTTGAGAAAAATTTTAACTTGAGTGGAGAATTATTGATGTGACATTTGATATTTGATACAAAAATTTACAACTCATAACTAAACATACAACTCAAAAATTATTTTAAAACACATAAAAAATTTTAAAAATTTCAGAAAATATTTTTTTCAATTATATAAAAATTAACATATCAATTGCAAAAAAAAAAAAAAAAAAAAAATTCACTATTCCGGTCAACCGGCTGGACGTCCCGTTAGGCCAAATTTTGAAAAAAAAAATTCTGAAAAGTGCAGCTGTTGCAGAGAACTCTACAGAGCCAAATAATGCACAACACAATTGTCTATACATGAAAACTACAAATTTGGGCAGGGATTTTGGGGAGAGTGCAGCATATTTTGTCATCCGATCTAATCTAAATCAAACCCAACTAAGCATTGTCTTTTCTAGCTATCCAATCGATTACTTATATACACTGCATTGTATTAGATACAGTAATTGTGATGACTCTAATAACCAAAAAAAAAAAAAAAAAAGCACATCTTGACATCAGCATCTGAGAGGGTAATTTATAAGCAAATTGAGCCGAGCTAGGAAAGTCTTCTTTAGAAGTTGGGTCGCGCAATGGGCCGAGATAAGGGTTGGTGTAGCTCGGTCTTAGGCCAAGATGACATCTCATATTACGGATTTGGGCCGAACTATGGACCGAGGTGTTTGGGCTTCGCAAGTTGAACCTCGTTCTTGTTAGTTCTGTCGGAGACTGCTGCAGTTAGCTCGGTCTAAACAGACAAAACCGAGGTATTAGTGGGGGGAGAACCGAGCTAAAGGATAATTCTGTAGGGCGTCATCTCAGAGTCAAGACTGACAGTGGTGCTTAAAGTATCACCGAGCCGAAATAACTTGGTTGACCGCAATGTCAGCCGAGGTAAAGGAGGTAACATCAATGGTGTAGGCTGAGCTGTGTATAGCTCGGCAGGGTGGCATTCGATAGATTGGCTTTCGATCACACGGTCTGAATGGTAGGGGATTGAGATAAGGCAGTTCGGTCAAAAATGTATAACCGAGGTAAAGGGTTCAGCCATCTCACTTGGTTTGCAGTAATGAGACTCCTAGTAGGACTCTGCTAAGGAGAGTTAGAGTCCTATTGGGATTGTGCAAACCATCTCATTTGGTTGGTAGTGAGTAGGAGTATGACTCCTAAGAGGACTCTGGTAAGGAGAGTAGAGTCCTACTAGGATTGTGCAAAACCATCTCACTTGGTTGGTAGTGAGTAGGGTGTGTGATTCCTAAGAGAACTCTTATAGAGAGAGTTGGAATCCTACTAGGATTGTGCCAAAGTAAAGTCTATAAAAGCTCATGACCAGACCTATGGACAGGTATCCCAATTCTTACTCCAGAATACACGGAGCTTATTATCTATTGTCTAGTTATTGACTTAAGCATCGGAGGGGTTTCCGGCACACACCCCCAGGTTAGCTCGCGTTTGTGTTTTCAGGTGGCAAAGCAACGTTGTTTGGAGGAGTGCAAACTTGATGAACAGGATCATACGAGAAGAATTATTTCGTGCTCGTACAATTGGCGCCGTTTGTGGGAATTCCACAAAGAACAAAACCTCTTGATCAAGCTTTCCTCTCCAGTTGGAAGTAATGACGCACAATGAAGACTTGCCATAATCATCTATTGATGGGCAAACATCAGTAGGGGGTGGGAAGCGCGAAGGTTTACCTTCTATCCCACCCATGGCGGAGTTAGATCCCCAGCGAAGGAATCCGCGGAGAGAAGCAAGAGAAAGACAAGGCTCAAGTCTACACCGCTCTCAAAGCACTGATAGACAGAGGCAGAAAATGGATCCTCAGGTTCTCGAAGATTGCGTAAGGGAGCAAGATGAAGTAATAAGAAGAATGGCGGCTGACATAGAGACGATGAAGCACCAGATAAAAGGCAAAGAGGTGGCAACAAAAGAGGGGTGCAAAGGCAACACACACTTTTGCCACTTAGAAGATCGTGACAGACAAGTCACACTATCACAAACTGCAAGTAGAAGCCTCAGGTCGGGCGATACACAATCAAAGACTTTCAGGACACGTTACTCCAGGCCTGAGAGAATGAGGACTGAAAGGGCTCAAAGGAGAGAAGACACTCAGGCTCGCGACCCCCGTAGAGTTTCCGCACTACAACGATTGGTTCCTAGAACACATGGGAGTGCTGAGGTAGGAATACCAGAGCCGCACCTTGCCTATGAACCAGCAGACAAAGTGTTAGCAAGGTTGCAGAGCTCGCCGTTCGTTCTGACAATAGAGAACGCACCATTACCCTCAGCTTTGGTGACCTGGGTTTAACGTGGTTTGAAAGGTTGCCAGAAGGTAGCATTGCTTCGTGGGCGCAACTAGCGGAGACATTTGTGACCAGATTCAGAATGAACCCCATGACACCAGTGGAGATTGACTAGCTTCTCTCCATAGACATGGGCGAGAAAGAAACATTGAGGTCTTACAATAACCGGTATTGGGAGACTTTTTAGATATTACCCTACAAACCTACCTATCGCACAGTACAAACGATGTTTGCCGGTTGGCAATAAGTTCAGGGATTCAATGACAATGACGCCACCCCTTACTATGGAAGCCCTAATGGAGAGAGTGCACCAACACATCTGGGTAAAGGAAGATGGGGCGCGCACCAAGGCAGAGTCTGACGCAACAGTGATACCAGAGAAAAAGCTTTTTGGCTAGAGTTAACACGGTTGACAAGTAGGATTGACCGTGCAAAAGTCTTTGCCCGACTGGGGGGCAATTGGGAAGGTTGGCAGGATTGGCCAACTCTTTCTAAATAAGTCTTTGCCCGACTGGGAGGCAACAAAAAAGGTTGGCAGGTTTGACCAACACTTTTTTCTTTCCTAAGCCGAGGATAAGGATCTAGGCTGCAGGACGTTTGGCAGGAATAACCAAACACTTTGCTCTAAGTTGGCAGGAATAACCAACTTTGAGCTCTCTTCAGCTAAGATCAGGATCTGGGCTGAAACGGTTGGTTGGAAAAACCAACACTTCTCCTAAGCCGAGGATAAGGATTCAGGCTGTAGGACGTTTGGCTGGAAAAACCAAACACTTCGCTCAGAGTTGACCGGAATAACCAACTTTGAGCTCTCTTCAGCTAGGATTAGGATCTGGGCTGAAGAGGTTAGCTGAAAAAACTAACACTTCTCCTAAGCCGAGGATAAAGATCTAGACTGCAGGACGTTTGGTTGGAAAAACCAAACACTTCGCTCAGAGTTGGCTGGAATAACCAATTTTGAGCTCTCTTCAGTTAGGATTAGGATCTGGGTTGAAAAGGTTGGCTGGAAAAACCAACACTTCGCCTAAGCCGTGATAAGGATCTAGGCTGCAGGAAGTTGACAGGTTTGACCAAAAAGTCTTTACCCTACTAGGGGGCAATCAAGAAGTTTGGCAGGAATAGCCAAACATTTAGCTCTTCTTCAAGCCGAGATAAGGATCTGCGTTGAAGAAGGTTGGCAGGAATAACCAACATTTAGCTCTCCTACGCCGAGATGAGGATCTAGGCTACAGGAAGTTGGCAGGCTTGACCAGCAAATTTTTAAACTCTTTGGCTGGGATAATGGTTACCTCGGCTAAAGCAGGTTGGCCGGTATGACCAACAAATTTTTTTTTTTTTGAACTCTTTGGCCAGGATAATGGTTACCTCGGCCAAAACAGGTTGGCAAGTGTGACCAACAAAAGTTTTTTTGAACTCTTTGGCCGGGATGATGGTTACCTGGGCAAAAGCAGGTTGGCAGGTATGACCAATAAATTTTTTTGAAATCTTTGGTCGGGATGATGGTTACCTCGGTCAAAGCAGGTTGGCAGGTATGACCAATAAAATTTTTTGAACTCTTTGGCCGGGATGATGGTCACCTCGGCCAAAGCAGGTTGGCAGGTATGACCAACAAAAATTTTTTTGAACTCTTTGGTCGGGATGATGGTTACCTCGACCAAAGCAGGTTGGCAGGTATGACCAATAAATTTTTTTGAAAACTTTGGCCGGGATGGTGGTTACCTTCGCCAAAGCAGGTTGGCAGGTTTGACCAACAAACTTTTAAACACTTTGACTGGGATGATGGTTACCTCGGCCAAAGCAGGTTGACAGGTTTGACCAACAAATTTTTTCCTGGACCGAGATGGTTATCTTGGCCAAAGCAGGTTGGCAGGGTTAGTATAAACCGAGTTAGTCTGCTCGGTGAGACACAGAAAGAACGACTCGCCATACGATTGCAAACTCGAAGGATATATACGTTGAAGGCGAAAAAGCAAGGCTATTCAAATTTTTGGCATGACAGCTGAAATAGGAAAACGGGGCTAATGGGGGCACGCGACCTGTCCTTGGGATAACGTCGTATCAGACATGCCAGATTAGTGGAATGGCATGCTGAGCAACTGACCAGACTTGTTGGGACTGAACGAGTTGTGAGACTGAACAAACTTCTCCGGTTCGGCAGAGTTGAGCGTTTTTAGCTTGGCTAGAGAAGAGTAATCCCAATCATGCTGTGCAGACGGAATTAAGGGGCAATTGAGAGGGTAATTTGTAAGCAAATTGGGCCGAACTAGGAAAGTCTTTTTTGGAAGTTGGGTCGCGCAATGGGCCGAGATAAGGGCTGGTGTAGCTCGGTCTTAGGCCAAGAAGACATCTCATATTACGAATTTGGGCTGAACTATGGGCCGAGGTGTTTGGGCTTCGCAAATTGGACCTCGTCCTTGTTAGTTCGGTCGGAGATTGCTGCAGTTAGCTCGGTCTAAATAGAAAAAATCGAGGTATCAGTGGGGGGAGAACCGAGCTGAAGGATAGCTCTGCAGGGCGTCATCTCAGAGTCAAGACTGACAGTGGTGCTTAAAGTATCACCGAGCCGAAATAACCTGGTTGACCACAATGTCAGTTGAGGTAAAGATGTTAGCCGAGGTAAAGGAGATAATATTAATGGCGAGGGCCGAGCTGTGTATAGCTCGGCAAGGTGGCATTCGATAGATTGGCTTTTGATCACACGGTTCGAATGGCAGGGGATCGAGATAAGGCAGTTCGGTTAGAAATGTATAACCGTGGTAAAGGGTTCAGCCATCTCACTTAGTTTGCAGTGATGAGACTCCTAGTAAGACTTTGCTAAGGAGAGTTAGAGTCCTATTGGGATTGTGCAAACCATCTCACTTTGTTGGTAGTGAGTAGGAGTATGACTCCTAAGAGGACTCTGCTAAGGAGAGTAGAGTCCTACTAGGATTGTGCAAAACCATCTCACTTGGTTGGTAGTGAGTAGGGTGTGTGATTCCTAAGAGGACTCTCATAGGGAGAGTTGGAATCCTACTAGGATTGTGCCAAAGTAAAGTCTATAAAAGCTCATGACCAGACCTATGGATAGGTATCCCAATTCTTACTCCAGAATACACAGAGCTTATTGTTTATTGTCTAGTTGCTGACTTAGGCATCGGAGGGGTTTTCGGCACACAACTGCCGGTTAGCTCACGTTTGTGTTTTCAGGTGGCAAAGCAACGTTGTTTGGAGGAGTGTAAACTTGATCAAAAGGATCATACGAGAAGAATTATTTCGTGCTCGTAAAGCATCAAATAAACCTGTATTGAAAGCCTAATTTTGAATGCGATTTTGAAAATGATTCTAAAAAACAATTCGAAGAATCATATACGAAATAACTAAAGCATTAGCAAATCAAGTAGTTGTACCTAGTTTGGAATGTGTTCCATTTTTTATACGGTATGCGATATCTCTGAACTGTCTGGAGAATGAATTAGACAGTTAATTCAAGAGGCTGAAGAACCAACTCAGTTTTATCCGTTTGAGGTTTTCCTTTCCTTTTGAGGGAGAAAGGTTAGAGAATGCACCGTGACAAGCGGCTCAATGGGTCCTACAAACCTTCCATCTTATAGTGTCCAAATCGCTAATCTCGATCAATGTAAGGTCTCTGTATAGGTTCATTAAGGCCTCTTGTTGAAAGTAGGAAAATGTGAAACCCATAATGTATTTGATCAATGTTGGTGCAGTGTAGATCCTAATAAATACTGGACATTAGACTTGGTTTGGAGTGAATCATGTAAACCTCATGTTCTTTGTGTTTGCGTGTGATTTGTCTTTCTTGTGTATTTTTTTGTTTTGGGTTTTATGTGTTGGAAAAATGATGTTTTATATGGCTTATTTTGGGCCAACTTTGAGGCCAAAATTAAGTGGACCCCAAACGTCTTTTGGGGTGGGTCCGAAGAGGTGACGTATTTGCCGCGTGGCAAGTCACACGGTGAAGACGAGACGTCAAAACCATTTATGAGTGAATGGGAAGTTAACATCGTTTTAGGGTCTAACATTAATTTTTTAGATAAAATTCATTTGAATTTTTTCAAAAAATTATTGTGGGAATTAATTTAAATTTAAATTCAAATTTTGGTTTCCTAAAGATTGTACCTCTTCCTTTATTGATTAAACTGTTCAAATAGTTTAAATAAAAAATATCCTAACAGTTCATAAAACTATTCCACAAACGGTACTTTTTTCAAACAATTTGAAAAAGTGTTCTAAGCAACGGACAGATCACTATTCAAACAGTTATCTGTTTGAATAGTGCGTGCACCTGTTCAAATTAAATGTGCACCTTTTCACTTCAATTTGGTACCTGTTCGGGTCAGTTTTTTGCCTAGAAATTCAGACCATTTTCCAGCAGTCTTGGACATTGAAAAATCTATCTAAATTTTATTTCTCTTGCTGTCCAGATTTTTTCTATTTGCATTATTTCTTCATATTAGATTTAGAATAAATTTTAGAGAGTTAGAACACAGGTTTAGTTCGTCGAACAAATTGTTTGGAGTGCTACTATAATTTGTGAAGATCATTGTGTCCTGGGAGATAGACGTCATACAACCGTAAGTACCGTAACGGGGCGAATCTGTCTTAAAAACAGAGTGTCACACACTCAACTTGGTCTTTGAATTTTCTTTTAATTCGGCTCAATAAATAAATTCGGTACATTATTTATTTATTTGTTTGGTTTTGTTTCTATTTATTTTATTTACATAGAAGATTGTTCCAACAATCTTAAGTCAGATTCAAATTATTCTGTTTACAGAATTTTTCTTTTGTTTCATTTTCTCTTTCTTCTTTTAAGAAAATTATTTTCTGTGGATTTACAAAATAATATTCTGGTTGAAAAAACAAATAATGATTATATGCTACTTGACAGATAGTAATATACTATCTATTTTCTTTGGCAACTAGTAGTAATATACTGGTGTCATTAACAATTCAGAATGTATTTTTGTGAAAATTTTTCAGAAATTAATTTTGGTTTTTAGAAATTATTTTCTGAGTATTCATTAATTAAAATTCTGTTTCAGTATTTTAATTATTGAAGTGTTACAGAAATTTAATTTTCTGTGTGGAATTAATTTGGTTAAATAAAATTTTATTTTATTTTCAAATTAATTGAAAAATAAAAGTTACATTCTTGTTTCTTTTATTTTTACAGAATTTAATTCTGTGAATTTGGACTTATTTTTTGTGTAGTATAAATTCTAATTATAATTTTGTTTTATAAATTAGAATTAATGGCTACTGAAACAAATGCTCAAACAAGTACTTCTGTGGTGGCTACAATTACGCCAACCCCCTCTCCAGTTGTGACAGTACCAGTAAATCACGGTGAAAAGCCAGAGAAGGTCTCACGAACTGATTTTAAAAGATGTCAACAGAAAATGTTGTTCTATCTTACAACTCTGAACCTGGCTCGTTTTCTTCGTGAGGATGCTCCTATTTTGAAAGAGGATGAAACTGATCGACAAGTGGTTGCTGCGGTTGATGCCTGGAAACATGCCGATTTCCTTTGCCGGAATTACATTTTGAACGGACATGACAACACATTATACAATGTTTACAGTCCAATCAAGACAGCAAAGGAACTTTGGGAGTCGTTGGAGAAAAAGTACAAAACGGAAGATGCCAGCTCAAAGAAATTTGTGGTTGGCAAATTCCTGGACTTTGTAATGGTTGATTCTAAAATAGTGATCAGCCAAGTTCAAGATCTCCAACTTATTCTGCATGACATGCACACAGAAGGCATGTCTCTCAGTGAATCCTTCCAAGTTGCAGTCTTAATTGAGAAATTACCACAAGGTTGGAAGGAATTCAAGAACTACCTCAAACACAAGCGCAAAGAATGTCTATGAAAGAATTAATTGTGCATTTGAGGATTGAAGAGGACGACCGCAATTCTAAAAAGGGGACTGGTAAGCATTCTATGGAGTCTAAGGCAAATGTGGTGGAACATGTTTCAAAAACCAAGAAACGAAAGTCATCTGGAGAAAGTTTATCACAAGGCTCTAAAGGGAGGGAGGGAAATAAAAAGTACAAGTTTAATGGCAAATGTTACATCTGTGAGAAAGAGGGACATCAGGCCAAAGATTGCCATAGCAAAGGAAAAAACAAAAGAAGAACAAGCAAGAAGCCTGCTCAAGCCCATTTGACCGAAGTGGACAATATTTCTAACGGTGTAGATGACATCAATCTTTCTGCAGTTGTTTTTGAGACAAATCGTGTCGAAAATCCTAAAAAATGGTGGATGGACACTAGTGCTACTCGCCACATTTGTGCCGACAAAAAGATGTTCACATCTTATTCTACAGTGGACAATGGTGAACAACTTTTTATGGGAAACTCTTCAACTTCCAAAGTTGAAGGATAAGGAAAGATTGTACTTAAGATGACATCTAGAAAGGAACTCACTCTCAACAATGTGTTGCATGTACCAGACATTCGCAAGAATCTTGTTTCCGGATCTCTGTTGAGTAAGAATGGGTTTAGGCTAGTATTTGAGAGTGATAAATTTGTATTTACTAAGAATGGGATGTATGTAGGAAAAGGATACATGTTTGATGGCCTTTTCAATATGAATGTAATGACCATTGTACTCTCAGTTATTAATAAAAATACATCTTCTTCTTACTTGCTTGAGTCTTCAAATTTATGGCATGGTAGACTAGGACATGTTAATTATGGATCTTTACATAGATTAATTAATATGGAATGTTCACCTAAATTTGATATTGATTCAAATCATAAATGTGAAATTTGTGTTGAGGCAAAATTATCTAAAACTTCTTTTCATTCAAATGAAAGAAGTACAGAACCACTTGAATTAATTCATAGTGACATTTGTGATTTTAAATCAATTCAAACCAGAGGTGGGAAAAAATATTTTATCACTTTTATAGATGACTATATTAGATATAGTTATGTTTATTGAATTCGAACCAAGGATGAAGCTTTGGAAACTTTCATTCAATATAAGAATGAAGTTGAAAATAAACTTGGTAAGAAAATTAAGAAACTTAGAAGTGATAGAGGTGGTGAATATGAATCACCTTTTGGTGAATTTTATAAAGAACATGGAATAATTCATCAAACCACCGCTCCTTACTCACCTCAGCAAAATGGAATTGCTGAAAGGAAAAATAGGACTTTAAAAGAAATGATGAATGCCATGTTAATCAGTTCTGGATTATCTCAGAACTTGTGGTGGGAAGCAATACTTTCTGCTAATTATATACTTAATAAAGTACTCCGAAAGAAAGTTAATCAAACACCTTATGAATTGTGGCATGGAAGAGTACCATCTTATAAATACTTAAAAGTGTGGGGGTGTTTGGCTAAAGTGGCTATTCCTAGTCCATAAAAGACTAAGATAGGTCCTAAGACCTTTGATTGCATTTTCATTGGTTATGCCAAGAATAGTAGTGCATATCGATTTTTGATTCATAAATCAGAACATTCTGAAATGTATGTAAATACTATTATTGAATCTCGGAATGCATCTTTCTTTGAACATGTATTTCCAAATAAGACTGAACAAGAGACTAGTAACAATAAAAGATCTCATGATGCTATTACTAGTCAGGATCAAGAACATGATCAAGAATAAGAGTTAGATCAAAATGAGGAAGAGGAACTTAGGCGTAGTAAACGTGCTAGAACCTCAAAATCTTTTGGTCTAGATTTCCTAACATTTTTGTTAGAAAATGAGCCTTTAACTTTTAAAGAGGCTATGTCCAGTCCTGAGGCTCTTTTATGGAAAGAAGCTGTCAATAGTGAAGTTGAATCCATCTTGCAAAATCACACTTGGGAATTGGTGGATTTGCCACCAGGTTGTAAACCTCTTGGGTACAAGTGGATTTTCAAAAGAAAATTGAAAGCAGATGGATCAATTAACAAATACAAGGCAAGACTTGTGGTCAAAGGTTTTAGACAAAAAGAAGGTCTTGATTACTTTGACATATACTCACCGGTTACTAGAATAACATCCATTAGAATGTTAATTGCCATTTCATCTTTATATAATTTAGAAATTCATCAAATGGATGTAAAAATCGCTTTCTTAAATGGTGAGTTAAATGAAGAAATTTACATGGAACAACTAGAAGGTTTTACTGTTCCAGGAAAGAAAAGAAAGTGTGTAAATTGCTTAAATCATTATATGGTTTAAAACAAGCGTCAAAGCAATGGCATGAGAAATTTGACAAGGCAATGATGTCAAATGGATTCAAAATTAATGAGTATGACAAATATGTTTATATTAAAAACACAGACAAAGGTTATGTCATTGTATGTCTTTATGTAGATGATATGCTCATCATAGGTAGTAATAATGATATCATTAAAACTACCAAGAAAATGTTGAATGAACATTTTGACATGAAGGACATGGGCATTGCTGATGTAATTCTTGGTATGAAAATTACCAAAACATCAGAAGGTTATGCTTCGTCACAATCTCATTACATTGAGAAAATACTTGACAAATTTAGCAAAGATGATGATCATCTTGCTAGAACACTTGTATATGTTAATTTGTTTCTATCTAAAAATGTACAGGTAAGTATTTCTCAATTAGAGTATGCCCAAATTATTGGAAGCTTAATGTACTTGATGAACTGCACTCGCCCGGATATAACTTATGCAGTAAGTAAATTAAGTAGATATACGATTAATCTGGGAGTAGAACACTGGAAAGCAATTATAAGGGTTCTAAGATATCTCCGATTCACTCGTAACATTGGGCTGAATTATACAAGATATCCAGCAGTACTTGAAGGATACTGTGATGCAAATTGGATATTGGATACTAGACACTCAAAATCCACCAGTGGGTATGTCTTTACTCTTGATGGGGCGGCTGTATCATGGAAATCTTCCAAACAAACTTGCATTGCTAGATCTAGTATGGAATCAAAATTCATAGCTTTAGACAATGCAGGGGAAGAGGCAGAATGGATTCGCCACTTCCTTGAAGGTATTCCAATATGGCCAAAACCAGTGCCTGCTATATGTATACATTGCGATAGTCAATCAACAATAGGTAGAGCACAGAATCATATGTATAACGGTAAGTCACGACACATTCGTCGTCGACATAACACCGTGAGACAACTACTCTCTAATGGAATTATTTCCATTGAATATGTGAAGTCTAAAGACAACATAGTGGATCCATTAAACAAAGGGTTAGCAAGAGAGCTAGTTGAGAATTTATCGAGAGGAATGGGACTAAAGCCTATTAAATAAGAGTTACCACAACGGCGACCCAACCTAGTTGACTGGAGATCCTAAGATCTAGGTTCAAAGGGACAACCGAGTTGTGAATGACTCAAAAGGATCACTGAGGAGTCCAACTCCTACCCATTTCTATGATGATATAGTGATGTCTGCAGCGTTTTTAGGTTAAGTAATACTTTTAATGATTCTTATATCTAGGTATACTTAATGGAGTATGGCTGGATACTCTTCATAAGAATCACCTATATGAGTGTGAACTGGGCCGGTTCTATGAGATTTGTGAAGGGCAACAATTCTCTAGAGCCCTCATGAAAGACCAGGTTGTTCAGGGCCAAAATGAACACAATAGTGAGAACTAAACTGTGTTTGGGAAAATACTGTGTGAGTTCTATTGTCTTGGTTTACATAAACGGCTGAACAGTTCAAGACATCATGTTCACTAGTTAGCTGGTAAATCCGATAGTGTCTCACAAGGGAAGGTTCAAAGCCAAAAGCTACCTATCCTTTGCAGAATATTTCCAATTTCTGTACTCTCTGTATTTAGATCATGTTGTTGCATTTTCTCTTCGTTAAATTTCATTCATGTGGGGGATTGTTGGAAAAATGGTGTTTTATATGGCTTATTTTGGGCCAACTTTGAGGCCAAAATTGAGTGGGCCCCAAACGTCTTTTGGGGTGGGTCCAAAGAGGTGACATGTTTGCCGCGTGGCAAGTCACACGGTGGAGACGGGACGCCAAAACCATTTATGAGTGAATGTGAAGTTAATGCCGTTTTAGGGTCTAATATTAATTTTTTAGACAAAATTCATTTGAATTTTTTCAAAAAATTATTGTGGGAATTTAATTCAAATTTTGGTTTCCTAAAGATTGTACCTCTTCCTTTATTGATTAAACTATTCGAATAGTTTAAATAAAAAATATCCCAACAGTTCATAAAACTGTTCCACCAACGGTACTTTTTTCAAATAATTTGAAAAAGTGTTCTAAGCAACGGACAGATCACTATTCAAACAGTTATCTATTTGAAGAGTGCGTGCACCTGTTCAAATTAAATGTGCACCTTTTCACTTCAATTGGTACCTGTTCGGGTCAGTTTTTTGCCTATAAATTCAGACCATTTTCCAACAGTCTTGGACACCGAAAAATCTGTCTGAATTTTATTTCTCTTGCTGTTCAGATTTTTTCTATTTGCATTATTTCTTCATATTAGATTTAGAATAAATTTTAGAGAGTTAGAACACAGGTTTGATTCGCTGAACAAATTGTTTGGAGTGGTACTATAATTTGTGAAGATTATTGTATCTTGGGAGATAGACGCCACACAACCGTAAGCACCATAGCAGGGTGAATCTGTCTTAAGGACAGAGTGTCACACACTCGACTTGGTCTTTGAATTTTCTTTTAATTCGGCTCAGTAAATAAATTCGGTACGTTACTTATTTATTTGTTTGGTTTTGTTTCTATTTATTTTATTTACACAGAAGATTATTCCAACATTATGTTTCATCCATCCTGGTTAGCTGTGTAACAGATTCCTAATAATCAAGGAGTCAGACAATGTCTTTGACTGTTGAAGAACAAATAAACAATTAAAAAAATGTTGCCAGTATGGCAGTATCATTTATAAGCAAGAATTCAGAACCCTTACTTAAAATGCAAGCATGTTTTATGTTCTGAGAAGTGCAAGGAGATTGAATGAGTTTGATATACGCACACGAGTCACTTGAGACATCTTACTCATAAGCATTACAGCTAAGGGACACAACCTATGAGTTAGGACTCTACAGAAATACGCAGTGGCCATTTTTACAATTTCCCATAGAGTAAGAAAAAAAAAAAAAAAAAAAAAGAGCAATGAAGCCAAGAAAATGGCATTCTAAAATGCAGCAGAAAGAAACTGAACTACACATCTTACCCGTATACATTAAACCGTGTTTATTCACTGATCGATAAAATGGCCTTGTTTTTCTTTGTTTAGCAGCTCTGTGTAGTTCATTCCATGCAAGTTCTTTGTCATGACGTGTAATCTTACTTGTGGTTGCCACCTGAAATTTAAGGTTCCTGATGAATTATTAACAATATCAACACAATAAGGGCATGATAAGTGACACAAAGGCACATAGAAAATTATTACTTTGGAAAACAAATGGCATGAAGGACGAGGTATCCGTGCAAGATTATTGGCACGGTCAACTGCTACAAGTCCAAACTTGGGACCATAGCCATCGGCCCACTCCCAGTTATCAGAAATAGTCCAAAACAGGTAACCAAGTTATTGATAGGGAAAATATATGATTCCCCACAAGTAAATCAATCAATGGGAAAAAAAACTAATGCGAAAAAATTAAATCAAAAGCAACACAAGAATTTTACGTGGTTCCTTCAATGTGAGGAACGTCTACGGGATCGAAATCCGATTCCACTATCAACTAAAAAGTTTCCAAACGATTACGAACGAGACACGAATGATCTCACAAAACCACCTTTAGGTGAATTTCAAATAATTATAAATAAATAAGAGGAAAGATCTCAACAAATAGATGAATAAAAATCTTCCGAAACAGAATTGAAGATGACCCAAAATAACGAACCAAATCAGTTTCATCAAAATACCACCGAATTGATCATCAACAATTCTCTAGCGGCCTCACTATGTACCACAAATCAATTAGCTACTGGTCCACAAAGTAAATCCACCCTTGTTTTGCGTGATGACAAATTTCTTTCTTATTAGCCGCTACTCCTCTACGGAAGAACTAAACAATATCAATATATATATTGTGAATCTAGGTTTTTATCAAAACCCTAGTTGTATCCAAATTGAATTAGACCTCCATAAGTTAGATATAATATATAAAATATATTATACCTAAACCAAACCAAATTAAAATTCTTTAACAAATCAATTGGGTCTCAAACTCTAATAAGAAGATATACCCCAACAATTCTCCTCCTATCGACTTAGGTGGAGACATCAACCATACCTGCCAAAGTTCGACATTTTAAATGTTTGTCCCTCGACAAAGTCTTAGTCAACATATCCGAAATATTATCATCTGTGTGAACCTTTTCGAGTTGCAACAATTTCGAATCTAGCACATCACGAATCCAATGGTATCTCACATCAATGTGTTTCGATCTCGAATGAAAAGAAGAATTTTTACTCAAATGAATAGCACTTTGACTATCACAATAAAGCACATACTTTTCTTGCTTCAAACCCAACTCTTGCAAAAATTTCTTCAACCATAACTCTTCTTTGCAAGCTTCCGTAATAGCAATAAATTCAGCTTCGGTAGTTGAGAGAGCAACACATTTTATAATTTAGATTGCCATGCCATAACTCCCCCTGCAAAAGTCATCAAATACCCTGAAGTAGATTGCCAAGAATCAACATCACCGGCCATGTTAGAATCCGTGAACCCATCAAGCATCGGCTTACCATCCCCAAAACACAAACACACCTTCGAAGTCCCTCGAAGATACCTTAGAATTCATTTTACCGCTGCCCAATGTTCTTTACCTGGATTAGAGAGAAAATGACTCACCACACCAACGGCGTGAGCAATATCCGGCCTTGTACAAACCATGGTGTATATCAAAGAACCAACTGCTGAAGCATAAGGAATTTTCAACATCTCTTCTTTGTCTTTCTCACTTGTAGGACATTGATTCGAACTAAGCTTGAAGTGACCCGCAAGTGGACAACCAACTGGCTTTGCTTTATCCATGTTAAACCTCTCAAGAACTTTCTCAATGTAACTTTCTTGAGAAAACCAAATCAGCCCCACTTTGCGATCACGAACAATTTTCATACCAAGAATTTTGCTTTGCGGGTCCCAAATCTTTCATAGAAAAAGATTTACTCAACTCTAACTTCAACGTGTTAATCATGGAAGAATCTTGACCCGCAATTAACATGTCATCAACATAAAACAAAAGAATAATAAATTTACCATATGAGAAATTTTTCACAAACACACAATGGTCCGAAGTGATTTTAAAAAAACCATTATTCATCATGAAAGAGTCAAATTTTTTGTACCATTGTCGCGGAGCTTGCTTGAGACCATATAAAATTTTCTTCAATTTGCAAACAAATTTCTCTTTCCGTTTTTCCACAAAACCTTCCGGTTGCTCCATGTAAATTTCTTTTTCAAGATCACCATGAAGAAATGCGGTCTCCACATCAAGTTGTTCAACTTCAAGGTTCATACTTGCAGCCATGCCAAGTACAATCCGAATAGAAGACATCTTCACAACCGGTGAGAAAATCTCGTCAAAGTCAATGCCTTTCTTTTACCGAAAGCCTTTCACAACAAGACGTGCCTTGTACCTCAGATTCTTGCCATCATTTTCCAATTTGAAGACCCACTTATTTTTCAAAATTTTCCTCCCCTTAGGGAACTTCACTAAATCATAAGTGTGATTTTCAAGTAAGGAATTCATTTCCTCTTCCATGGCCTTTTTCCAGTCACCTTTCCTTGCATGCTTAATTGCTTCTTGGTAGCTTTCGGGCTCCCCTTGATCGGATATCAATACAAAGTCATTGGGAGGATACTTTCTTGAAGGTTGTTGATCCCTTGTAGATTTCCTCAACTCAAGTTGTGGTGGCGGTTCTTGAGTTGGATGCCCTTCCTCAATTTCTGGCTCAATTTCATTAGGATTAGCATCATCCTCTACATCTTTAATGGGTGGTTCCACATCTCTTCCATTTTCATCATCAACAGAAGATGAAGAAGATGGATCTATGTCAATAAGATCACTAGTTTTTGGCTTCGGTTGATCATCTTTGCCAAAGTCTTCAATTGTTTGGTCCTCGAGAAACATAACATCACGGCTTCGAATGACTTGCTTGTCGACTGGATCCCACAATCTATACCCGAATTCATCACACCCATAGCCAAGAAAAATACATTGTCTTGACTTACTATCAAGCTTAAACCTCTCATCCTATGAAATGTGAATAAAAGCTCGGCAACCAAACACTCTCATGTGCTCATAAGACATATCTTTACCAGTCCAAACTCTTTCTGGAACATTACCATTCAAAGGATAGGAAGGAGACAAATTGATCACGGCAACCGCTATCCTCATTGCCTCACCCCAAAAGGATCTTGGCAATTTAGCTTGTGAAAGCAAACACCTTATTCGTTCCACAATGGTGCAGTTCATCCTCTCGGCAACGCCATTTTGTTGAGGAGTCTTCTTAACTGTCTTTTGGTGCCAAATGCCTTGGCTGCGACAATACTCATCAAATGGCCCAATGTATTCACCACCATTGTCTGATCGGATGCACTTCAATTTCTGTCTTGTTTCTCTTTTAACCATGGCTTGAAAATGCTTAAATACTTCTAGAACTTGATCTTTAATTTTTAGTAGAAAAACCCAAACTTTCCTTGAATAATCATCAATGAAAGTAACAAAATAAAGTGCACCACTATATGTTCTAACTTTTAAAGGACCACAACATTCGAATGAATCAACCCCAAAACATTTTCTTTTCTAGAAGCAACATTTTTATGAAAAGAAACTCTATGTTGTTTACCGGCCAAACAATGAATCCAAGTTTTAAGATGTGTACCTTTTAAACAGGGTAGAAGTTCTTTCTTGAACAAAACTTGTAACCCCTTTTCACTCATATGGCCAAGCCGCTTGCGCCACAATTTGGTAAAAGTATCATCTTCAAGTACATAGACAACACTTTTACAAATTTTTTCTTGCATCGAATAAAGTGTATGAGTCTTCTTGCACTTAGCCACCACCAAAGAACCCTTTGTGAGCTTCCATATTCCATCACCAAATTTGTTGTTGAAGCCTTCATCATCGAGCTTCCCAGTAGAGATCAAATTGAGGCGAATGTCGGGAACATGCCTCACATCTTTAAGCAACAACTTGCAGCCCAAATTAGTTTCCAAGCAAACATCACCTATGCCAATAATCTTGGAAAAACCTTTATTACCTATTCGAACAGAACCATAATCTCCTTTGGTGTAGGTAGTGAAGAAATTAACTCGAGAAGTCACATGAAAAGAAGCACCGGAATCAATCACCCAATTGCTCTCTTGGCCCACAAAATTGATACAATCATCTTCACAAACAACCATGAGATCATCGGTAGTAACTGCCGTTGTGTCTTCTTGCTTTTTATCCACACTTTTGTCACGCTTTTTCTCCTTGTTCTTGAGCTTTCGGCATTCTCGCTTCATGTGCCATTTCTTATGGCAATAATAGCACTCAATGTCTTTCTTTGAAAAAGAACCATCTTTTGATTTGTCACGGCTTTGATCACGACCATGAGGAGTCTTACTCCTCTCCCTTGTTTTGCTTCGGCCTCTCACAACAAATGCTTCCGAATGAGAGGAACTTGCTGATTTTCTTCTAGTTTCTTCATTCAATAAGTTACTAGTTACTTGGCCCATTGTGACAACTCCATCGGGTGCAGAATTACTAACTGTCACAGCTAAAGTCTCCCAACTTTCGGGCAAAGAACTAAGTAGCATCAAAGTTTTCAACTCATTATCAAAAACAATTTTCATAGAAGCAAGTTGGTTAACAATACTTTTTATTTTATTCAGATGTTCCGGAATAGGGCTGCCCTCTTTATATTTTAAATTAACCAACTTACGAAACAGAAAAGCTTTATTTGTGGCTGATTTCCTATCATAAAGGCCTTCTAATTTTTTTCATAAATCATGTGCTGAAGTTTCAGTAGCAACATGATGAAGCACATTGTCATCAATCCAATGACGGATAACACCAACGGCTTTTCTATTAAGAATCTTTCATTCATCATCTTTCATACACTCGGGTTTGCCACTATCACCCTCAATGGGTCCATACAAATCTTTACAAAATAATAGGTCTTCCATTTTAGTTTTCCAAGTTACCCAATTGCTTCCATTGAAGCTAGACATATGACCCACATTTCTCTCCATTGATTTACACAAATAGATAAACCCAAATAAACCGTAAGCTCTTATACCAATTGGTAGGGAAAATATATGATTCCCCACAATTAAATCAATCAATGGGAATAAAAACTAAAGCGGAAAAATTAAATCAAAAGTAACACAAGAATTTTACGTGGTTCCCTCAATGTGAGGTACGTCCACAGGATCGAAATCAGATTCCACTATCAACCAAAAAGTTTCCAAACGATTACAAACGACACACGAATGATCTCACAAAACCACCCTTAGGTGAATTCCAAATAATCACAAATAAACAAGAGGAAAGATCTCACCAAATAGATGAGCAAAAATCTTTCGAAACAAAATTGAAGATGACCCAAAATAACGAACCAAATCAGTTTCACCAAAATACCACCGAATTGATCATCAACAATTCTCTAGCAGCCTCGCTGTGTACCACAAATCAATTAGCTACTGGTCCACAAAGCAAATCCACCCTTGTTTTGCGTGATGACAAATTTCTCTCTTATCAGCCGTTACTCCTCTACGGAAGAACTAAACAATATATATATATATATATATATATATTGTGAATCTAGGTTTCTATCAAAACCCTAGTTGTATCCAAATTGAATTAGACCTCCAAGTTAGATATAATATATAAAACATATTATACCTAAACCAAACCAAATTAAAATTCTTTAACAAATCAATTGGGTCTCAAACTCCAATAAAGAGATATACCCAACACAAGCATAGGTACACCTTGCAAAATAAATTTAAGATTTAATACACAAACTTTTTAAATGGAAGACAACACTATTCCAGAACAGTAGAGAAGCATAAGTTCAGAGTTAAACCATGATCATGGCTGCATAAATTGCAAGTAAATGTTCCAACATGTATGGTCTTCTGATCAAATCTATCTCATCTGAAACACCATTTTCAGTAACAATAAAAGGTACATTTAGATGTTTGTATCTATCATGGAACTGAAGTAGCATGCGGTACAAGCCATCTGGATATACAGCCCATCCAGATTCACTGTATTCATCAGTCTCTACTAGCTTCAGTCCAGTACCAGACACCACTTCCTGGCCAATGAATATATTTTTTAATAATGAATTTATCTTAGTTACTATATTCACAAAAGCATGAAGAGGACAGTGATCATAGTTAGAGAAACACAAAACCTGGCCATAATAATTTATTCCTATAAAATCCAGCTTGTGAGAAATATCATCCATATATGGGAAGAGAGTCAAGGAGTTAGTCAGTGAGCTGGCAGGAACATCAAACAGACCATATGGCCGAATAAATGAGACATGGTGTGCTACTCCAACGATTGAATTTGTGGAGGTGCTGCAGTTTAAAAAAAAAAAAAAAAAAAAAAACTCAGAAAAGTCCAGAAAAATATTAGAAGCAATTGAAAGATTGTGATTATTTTTTAAGAAACCAGAAGTGTCAGAGGGGGGAGATAGATAGTCCATAAGCAACAATAAGGTTTAACTTACATAAGTGCATAATGGTATAATAAAGAAGAGCCTGTTTATACCATTTTTGAAAGAAAAGGAAAAAAAAACACTTACATACTCCTAAAAGTTATGAAGACTCCCCCATGTTAAATGTACATTGTGAAGGATTAATAATTCAAATCACGACATTTTCTTGGGAAGGGTACATAAAGTATATATTAAGAGATAGGCACGGGAGAAAACCTTTCCCATGGATATAGTCATAGGCCTTTGAGTGTGCAATTGCCATCTAGTGCATGGCTTGATTGAAAACACCAGTAGGTAGTGCAGAAGTAGCAACCTCCAGCGTATCAGGATTACCACCAGGCCAAGTACCAGCACAATAAGTAACACTACTACAAAAATAGTTAAAGATCATACTTTCACAAAAAAAAAAAAATCTCACTTTTATTGAAAGTGTAATAAAAAAAATTAGATTGATATTTTAATCACACTTAATTTGATTGAGTGTGATAATATTCAATTTTTATGTCACTTTTCAATTAAATGTGATTATATATATTTTTTTTTAATCACACATTCTAATTAAAGTGTGATTATATATACACTACTACTTTTTAATCACACTTTTTAAATAAATGTGATTAGATATGTACGGGGAGGAAATAATTCTCCTCGTATAATCCTGTTGACCAAGTCCACGCTCCTCCGTACGACGTCGCTTTGTCACCTGAAAACACAAACGTGAGCTAGCCGGCGGGTGTGTGCCGGAAACCTCTCCGATGCCTAAGTCAGAAAACTTGACAAATAGACAAAGCTCTAAATTCTCAGAAATATTGTGTTCAATTACTTCCTCTAAGGTGATGCTTGTGAGCTTTTATAAGTTTCATATGGCTCAATCCTAGTAGGACTTGTATTTCTCCATGCAGAGTCCTCATAGGATTCATACTCTTAAGGATAATGCTTATCCTTTCACACCCTCCCCCACTGCTTAAACCAAGTGGGATGGTTCTCTTTATGGCCGAACTTCCATTTGACCGAAGTAAAAATGGCTATGCCGAGCCACAAAGTAGGCCGTACTAACAGTTGTTCGGTTCTTCTTTATGCTACACCATATCTTGGTTCTCTCATACATGAACCGTGGTGTGTTCGGACCGAACCAACGACTCGACCGGTATAACTCTCAAACCGGTATAACTTCAAGTTGCTCCCAAACCGAAGTTCATTTACAATCTTCTAACCGAAGTAACTCTACCCTTCGTGAGCCGAAGTAATTTCACCTCCTTGGGCCGAAGTAATTTTGCCCTTCTGGGCCGGAGTATCTATTGCGGTCTTCTTACTTAGTCCTTCGCGTTTTGGGCCTCAATGCCCAACTCGCAACTCGGCCCAATTTTTCCCAAAAATTACCCTCTCAATTGCCCCTTAATTCCATCTGCATAGCATGATTGGGATTACCAGTCCATCAGCCGAGCTGACGTCGTTTTAAGCTATTCCAGCCGAGCTAAAAACCCTCGAATTTTTCAGCCGAGCTAAATTTTACTCCGGGCCCTGTTTTGTCCGGTCAAAAAAGTCTCTTCAATCATAGTGTCTGTAACGCTTCCCATTCTTATGACACGTGGCATGTTTTGATTGGTTAAGGACGGCTGTCACGCCGTCTTCGTGTTTCGTGATTTTGAAACAGTTCCCGCCTTTTCTTTCCGCCTTTTTCTCTCTCTTCTTTCACAAAACAACCTCTCTTTTCCTCGAATCACTTCACCTTCCATTCTTCATTTCCTTTCTGTGTTCTTGCTGTGCTCGTGTCTCCATTGCTGCTGTCGTCTCCATCTCTAGCTTCTCTCTTATACGGGTAAACACGCCTATCCCTCTTGTTTTGCCTGTTTTTTCATCTGTTTTTGTTTTGTATGCTTTTTGCAAACATTTTTCTCCATTTGTCTGCTTTGCTTTTGTACTTTTACGAAGAAACCAGTAGAACTCCATGTATATATGAACTATTATGTAGAAAACCAGCCCTAGATCCAAAATCACATAGTAACCGAACTAGGATCCTGTTTGCCCCCACAGGTAGATCTCTGTAGTCAAGAACCGAACTAGAACTTAAAAACTTCAATGGGTTACCAGAGCCTAACTCACTTTAGCCGAAATAAGACCACCACATTTTGAATATAGGAAACTAGGAACTTCGGTTGTCAACCGAACTAAGCTTTCGGGGCCAAGCCGGTCTTCTTGGTTCCTAAACCGAACTCAGAAAGCCGCCCCTAGAAGCTTAACCGAAGTAACTTTATTCATTCCACAACTGATTTAGGCCTTGGGACTAGACCAGCTTTCTTAGTTTTTTAGACCGAACTCAGAAAGCTGCCCCTAGACGATAAACCGGTCTAATCTGCTCAAGACCGAGCTAACAAACCTTTTGATAAAACCGAGGTAGAACCAGCCCACTAAGCCGAAGTAGGATTTGCATATCTTGCTTATAATTTGTAGCGCGGTCCAACGATCTGTGCTTAACCCCTTTGTTTTCTACCTTGCAGACTTAGGTTGCCCAGGCATTCCTGCATGTGCTCAACCGAGCTACTGAGCCTAATTTTTGTATCGAAATAATTTATTCATAAATTATACAACAAATGGGCAAGTATAGATATTTAGTCGAAACCCCTGGTGGCATGGCCGAATTTAGGCAAGATTACCAGATTCCTGATGATGTCCAACTGGTGTTGGCCAAGAAAGATGCTACTCCCTGGGACAATGAAGGCTTCGTCCTTTTTACCCTTCAATCCATAATAGAAACCGGACTACGGTTTCCTGTCCAACCGCTAATCTGCGAATTTCTTAGACAGACTAGGTTGTGCCCCACCCAACTGTCCACCAATACATATCGTATTATAATGGGAATAGCCGCATTAAACCACCAAACCGGACTAAATCTTGGTCTGGCCGAGATCTTTCATCAATACTCTATTGGCTCAAAGAATGCTGGGTGGGTCTATTACCTTAGAATTCGCCGCCGCCGAGAGAAGATAATTAAACACACTCCGGACAAAGATCTTAATGATGATGATTTCTTTTGGGTCTCTGGGAACTTTGAGGATTTTCAAGCTCAAATTCCTGGCCGACCTATAAATTGGAAAATGGGAGAGCCTGGTAATTTAACTTCGGTCTTCTTCCTTGCATTTTATTTCGGTTCTTCAGTCCATTGACCGAACTAACACTTCTCTTTTTTGCAGATTTTGCCCACCTCCGTTCTCTATATAGCTATCCCAACCTTGCGATTTTGCGAGCCGCACTACGGTGTCAAGAAAGGAGTTGGGCTAAGCTTCTGAACTTTGAGCCGACCTACAGGTATAGCGGTCGCCGAAAAACAAAAGTAACCGATTTTCTTCTTGAGGAAGCACCGGAACCGGACCCAACTTTGCCCGAAATAAGACTTGTTCCATTGACTGCTGAGGAAGAAATGGCAAAGAAGAGCAGAGTCAGGGCCCTTCTAACTTCAACAACCAGAGCCGAAGTACAGCCATCCATCGAAGCGCAGCCTGCTGTAGTGGCCCTTCCTTCTCAGCAGCCTTCTTCATCTCGGCCCTCCAAACGCGCCCGAACTACACCGGCCGAACCGCAACTTGTTGAAGAGGTCGAATCCATCCCACGAAGTCCTCAACCTTCCCCCCAACCGGAGAAAACTGACCGACCTGGATCTCCGAAGTGGGCTCCGCCGCTAACCTTCAACGACCGAGACATCAAAGCTACTGACTCGGTCGTGGCTGAAAAAGACCACCTATTGGCTTTTAACCTGGCAAAAAGTGTGTGCCTCCCTAAGGATATGGAGCACCACTTGAAGCAGCTGAACACCGAAATGAAGTCAATTCGGTCTGCTTCTAAGTCCATGATCTTGGTAAGTAGCTTTGTCTGTTTTTTCTGTCTAAATTTTTCCAACTTTTACTTCGGCTGAAAAGAAATCTTCTTCTTGTCAGGCCTTGCAGAAGAACAACATCACCTACAAGAAAGTCCAAGAACTCCGCAAAACCACAAGGCAGGCGATGGCGGAAGCCGAAGCAAAGGCGGCCGAACTAGTAGAAGCCGAGAAGAGATTGGCCGAGCTACAAGCGGAGAACGGCCATCTTGCCGACGTGGTTAGTTCAGCGGAAGCGGAGAAGCAAAAAGCCGCCATTGTTATGAAGGACAAGTATCTGCGGGAGTTGTTGAAGCTTGAGAGGAGAAAAGACGCCGAAATACGCGAACTAAAACAGGGCGTGGAGGCGGCCGAAAAGGAGGGGTACAAGCGAGGTTACAAGGAGGCTGAAGATGCCTATGTCAAACAATGCGACGCCGCCAAGGAGCTTTTCTTCAAGTGCGGCTGGAGGGCGGCTATGGAGAAGCTCGGTCATGATCAACAGACCGAGGTCTTCAACCCTCCAGAGTACTTTATACCGAAGTCCCTTGCGGAGTATGCGGATGCCATGCAGCAGCAATTCCTTGAAGGTTCAGATACTGACGAAGATTCTGCTTCTGAGGATACTCCGGTTGAAAACGTGGATCAGATAGATCGGCCGGAGTCTAGAGTGGAAGATCTGACTATTGAACAGCCAAATGAAACTGTGGCTCCGGTCGATACCACTATTGTGACTGAAGGAGTCCTGCCGCCAGAGACCGGTCTTCCAGCTGACACTGATGCTGCCTTTGATGCCGAGATTGAGGATCTTTTCGCTTGACTTTGTATTCTTTTTCTTTGTAACCGAACTACACTCGTTTGTAATGACTTTTTCTTTGAATGAAAATTTTACGCTAACTTTTATTCCGGTTGTGGTATGTATGCCTGTATTTTGTAATGTCTTCTATTACTCCAACTGTTATTTCGGTTTTGGTTGGTTAAACTATACTTACCAGCCAACCACTCCTTAGCCGACATAATTACTTCGGCTGAGGAGTACTAAGTGTTGGTTTAATCCAGCCAACCACTCTTCAGCCTTACACTTACTTCGGCTGAAGAGTAACAAGAGTTGGTTTATTCCAGCCAACCACTCCTTAGTCATGCACTTACTTCGGCTAAGGAGTACAAAGTGTTGGTTTATTCCAGCCAACCACTCCTTAGTCATGCACTTACTTCGGCTAAGGAGTACAAAGTGTTGGTTTATTCCAGCCAACCACTCTTCAGCCTTACCCTTACTTCGGCTGAAGAGTAACAAGAGTTGGTTTATTCCAGCCAACCATTCTTCAGCCATACCCTTACTTCGGCTGAAGAGTAACAAGAGTTGGTTTATTCCAGCCAACCACTCTTCAGCCATACACTTACTTCGGCTGAAGAGTAACAAGAGTTGGTTTATTCCAGCCAACCACTCTTCAGCCATACACTTACTTCGGCTGAAGAGTAACAAGAGTTGGTTTATTCCAGCCAACCACTCCTTAGTCATGCACTTATTTCGGCTAAGGAGTACAAAGTGTTGGTTTATTCCAGCCAACCACTCTTCAGCCTTACCCTTACTTCGGCTGAAGAGTAACAAGAGTTGGTTTATTCCAGCCAACCATTGAAGTTAGTTTTTCCAGCTAACTTATAGTATTTGGTTATTCCGACCAAATGTCCTGCAGCCTGGATCCTTATCCTGGGCTTAGGAAGGGTGTTGGTTTAATCCAGCCAACCTCTGAGTTAGTTTTTACGGCTAACTTAGAATAGAATGCTTACAATATACTTAGTCTTTAAAGCTTAACTTTTACAAAGAATAATTTGTGCTGAAAAGAATTTCTCATTTTATTGAAAGAAGAGAAAAGTACATATGCTTGAAAAAAAAGATAAGCTAAAAGTAAAATAACTTGAGATTGGCCGTATTCCATGGCCTAGGGATTGCCTTGCCATCCTTGTCTTCTAGGTGGTATGCCCCTTTGCCAGCTAACCCAACCACCTTGTAAGGACCTTCCCAATTTGGGCCTAACTTGCCGTCTCCTGGGACCAAGGTGTTTCCCATTACTTTGCGTAGTACCCAATCCCCAATCTTGAATTGTCTTGGATGTACCTTTTTGCTGTATTTTCTGATTAACTCTCGTTGGTATGAGGCGATGTGGACTAGCGCTCTTTCTCTTCTTTCTTCTGCAAGGTCGAGTTCTAAGGCTATGGCTTCTCTATTTAAGTTTGGATCAAAATTTTCGCTTCGAATTGTGGGGAGGCCAACTTCTAGTGGGATCACTGCTTCCATGCCATAGGCTAAGGAGAATGGTGTTTCTCCAGTTGATCGCCGAGGCGTGGTGCGGTAAGCCCATAAGACATGAGGAAGTTCATCTGCCCACTTGCCTTTTGCTTTCTCTAGCCTTTTCTTTAGTCCATCCAAGACGACTTTGTTTGATGCTTCAGCCTGCCCATTTGCTTGAGGATATGCCGGTGTGGAGTTGTAGAACTCTATCTTGTATTCTTCACAAAAGCTTCTGAAGATTCTGCCGTCGAACTGAGTTCCATTGTCAGAGATCAGTGCTTTTGGTATGCCAAACCGAGTGATAATATTCTGCCAAACAAACTTCTTCACATCTTTTTCTTTGATTGACGCCAATGCTTCTACTTCCACCCACTTTGTGAAGTAGTCTGTTGCTGCGAGAAAGAATTTTCTGCCCCCGGGTGCTGTTGGAAGTGGTCCTACTATGTCCAAGCCCCACATTGCGAAAGGCCATGGGCTAGTTAGGGGTAGGAGTTCTCTTGCTGGTTGATGTATTTGGTGTGCGAATTTCTGGCATTTTTCACACTTCTTCACATATTTCTCTGAGTCTGCTTGCATATATGGCCACCAATATCCTTGCGAAATAGCCCTGTAAGCGAGCGACCTTCCCCCTTGATGACTCCCACACACCCCTTCGTGTATTTCGAACAGGAATGCTTCTACTTTGCTGGGATGAACACACTTGAGGTAAGGCCTAGAGAATGACTTCTTGTATAATGCCAAAGATGGAGATAGCCAAAATCGCTGCGACTTTGCCCTTATTTTGTTGGCTTCTTTTTTCTCTTCTGGTAGGATGCCGTCTTTCAGGAACAGGATGATGGGATCCATCCAAGAAGGGCCTAATTCTGTGCAACATACTTCTTCTGCTTCGGGGTCTTCTATGCTTGGTCTTAGTAAGAAGTCGATGAGTAATGGATGAGGGGTTGATGTATCTGCCATTGAGGCAAGGCCTGCTAGCTCGTCCGCTCGGCTGTTTTCCTCCATGCCAATTTGTTCTATCCTTACCACATCAAACTTCTTGATCTCCGTTCTGACTAACTCTTGGTACTTGGCCATTCTGTCGTCCTTTGCTTCGTATTCGCCAGAAATTTGGTTTACCACCAGCAGAGAGTCACTGTATACCATTATTTCGGTTGCTTTCATGAAGTGTGCTGACTTGAGTCCTGCGAGAAGCGCCTCATACTCCGCTTCATTGTTGGATGCTGGGAAGCCAAGGTTGATTGCTTGTTCCATAACCAGGCCGTCTGGAGAGATGAGGACTATGCCAAGCCCTGCACCATGTCGGTTGGATGCTCCATCCACAAAGAGCTTCCACATCTCTCCAACGAATAGTTTCCAGCAAGTGGAAGGATCAGATGATGCCATGGGGTCAAGGATGGTGTTTTCTTCAAAGTCCATGTTGGCTGTCTGTCCTTCGTCCTCTGTTTGAATTGTTGGTGAGCCTTTGTTTGCCTCTTCCTTGTCCTTAGTATGGTCTGCCTTGGTGCTTGATTGACTACCTTCTACTAGGGGTTGCGTTATTCCGGCGTCAACTTCCGTCCCTAGATCGGTTGTGTCAGTTAGGTCGACTGGGCAGATATGATGACTTCCAGGAGTAAACTCTGCGACGAAGTCTGCCAAGGATTGGGCTTTTACTGCGGTCTTGGGTTGGAACTTGATGTCGAATTGTCCCAATTCTACTGCCCACTTTAAAATTCGCCCACTAAAGTTCGCCCTTTCGAACAGAGCTTTTAATGGAAAGGCTGTGAGGACGACTATGGTGTGGGCATGAAAGTAGTGCGCCAATTTTCTGGATGCCATCATTAACGCTAATGCTAGTTTCTCCAAGGGCAAGTACCTTGTTTCGGCTCGCAACAATGTCTTGCTGACATAAAAGATGGGCAGGTGTTGTATTCCTTCTGCACGAACCAACACCGCGCTAACTGCGTGCTGAGAAACTGCCAGGTACAAAAAGAGTTCTTCACCAGGTACTGGAGTAACAAGTAGTGGTGGGGAAGACATGTACTCCTTCAAGCTTTCCAGAGCTCGGTCGCATTCTTCATCCCACTCAAACTTGGCTTTTAGAGCTTGGAAGAACGGTCGTAGTCTGTCCGACGATCTGCTTATGAACCGGTTGAGTGCAGCTGCCATACCAGTGAGATGCTGCACTTCTTTGACTGAGTTTGGTCTCTCCAACTCCTGGATTGCTTTGATCTGAGAGGGGTCTGCTTCTATACCTCAGTTGGTCACCAGGAAGCCCAAGAATTTGCCAGATCCAACTCCGAATGCGCATTTGGACGCATTGAGGCGTAGCTTGTGTTTCTTCAGGATCTGGAACATCTCGCCTAGGTCTTTAAGATGGTCATTCTCATCCTTGCTTTTGACCACCATGTCATCGATGCAAGCCTCCATTGTTCTGCCTAACAATGGTTCGAACATCTTGGTGACCATCCTCTGGAATGTCGCCCCAGCGTTTTTTAGGCCAAAGGGCATGACCTTGTAGCAATATAACCCCCTTGGTGTTGTGAAGGATGTGACCTCTTGGTCTGGTTCATGCATGGCGATCTGGTGGTAGCCTCTGTATGCATCCAGAAAGCTAAGTCGGTTATGCCCTGCCGTCAGGTCCACCAGTTGATCTATCCTTGGTAGAGGAAAGCTATCTTTTGGGCACGCCTTGTTGACTGTTTTGTAGTCGACGCAGACACGCCATTTACCATTTTTTTTCGGCACTACGACTGTGTTGGAGATCCATCTTGGGTAGTGCACTTCCCTTATTGCTCCTGCCTCCAGCAGGTTGCCTACCTCTTCTGCCACTATTTCGGCGTGGTGGAGTGCCGATCTGCGTGTGCGTTGAATGACTGGTTTGGCGGATGGGTGGACATTGAGTTGGTGACTGATGAAGTTTGGATCAATGCCTGGCATGTCGTAAGGTGTCCAGGCAAACACTTCGATATTAGAGGTCAGGAATTCCAAGACCTCTAATCTCTCAGCGCTGGACAACGATGAGCCAAGCAAGAAGAACTTATCCGGGTTCTTCTCATCTATTTTTACCTCCACCAAGTCCTCCACCGCTTTCTGATCAGCCTCTTTGCCGACGTCCGCGAATAGTTCATTACTTTCTGGCTCTTCCACCGAATGAACGTATCCTTTGGCAGCTCGGCTTCCATTCGCTGTGGCGAAGCACTGTTTCGACATGATCTGATCGCCATAGACTTCTTCAATTATACCGGCGTCATTGGGGAACCGCATTACCTGATGGTATGATGACGCTACCGAACGCATGGCATGCAGCCATGTTCTGCCCAGGATGATGTTGTAGGTGGAGGGGACCTTCAATACCCAGAACTCCACTTGTTTTGTTACACATCCTGCTCTGACTGGAAGGATTATTTTGCCGACAGGCCACTCTGGCATGGAGTTGAATCCAATCAGGGGAGAAACTGCAGGTGCCAAGTCTTTGTCTTGCAGCTTTAGTTGCTTGAATGTGTCGTAATACATGATCTCACATGAACTACCCTGGTCAATCAGAATCCGCTTGACGTCAAAATCCTTGACTCGGAGAGTGACAACCAGGGCATCATTATGGGGACAGTAAATTCGTTCCAAGTCCTTATCCGAAAAGGACATGACGTTTGTTGCCTCTGTCCTCCCCTTCTTGATGGCAGGTTGGGCACTTAATACTTCCCTAAAGTGCTCAGCCTTCTTGATTGAACCTCTGAGCTCGCATACGCGCTCAGGTTCAAAGACTCCATGAATTACATTGATAATGCCTTGAGGTGGTGCATCGATTGGCATTCTATTGGGATGGTCATTATGATCTTGGGGGGCCGGTTGCGCTCCTCCTTCAATGTATTTGTCCAAGTGGCCTGCTGCCACCAATTCTTCCAAGTGCTGTCTCAGTGGCGTGCAATTCTCAGTTCGGTGCCCCTTTTCTTTGTGGAAGGTGCACCGTGATCTGTCGTCGTAATTCTTCTGAGCTTCCCCTAGCTTGGCTGGCCACTTGACAAATGGCTCGTCTTTTATTTCGCTCAGAATCCGATATATTGGTTTTTTGAACACTGTTGTTATGGCAGTGCGGATTCTCAACCATCTTTTGTCTGGGTCTTCTCCGTTATCTCGTCTGCCACGCCCGTTCTTATTCTGCCTATCTACTGTATTGACCTTTGCTGAGGCCTTCTTTTCTGGTACCGTGTTTGCACTGGATTTTGCTTTTGCCCGTGCGCCATCCTCTTCTACCCTGATGTGCTGATGCACTCTTTCCATCAGGGCCTCCATGGTGAGGGGTGGCGTCATGGTAATCGAATCCCTTAGTCTGTTCCCTACTGGTAGGCCTCTTTTGTATTGCGCAATGGCTAGATTGGTGGGGCAGTCTCCAATCTGGTTGAAAGTCTCCCAGTAGTGTTTGTTCGAAACCTTGTTACGAACGCTTCTGCCAATTGGGCCCAGGAGGCTATGCTGCCCTCTGGGAGTTTTTCGAACCAAGTCAAGCCTAGGTCGCCAAGACTTGACGGGAAGAGTATGCACATCAAGGCCTCGTTTCGTCTGCACACAGCCATGACTTGGCGAAAGTGGCTCAAGTGTGAATATGGGTCCGTCTTTCCTTCATATGTGGTGAATTTTGGCTGAAGGAAGCCTGATGGTAGGGGCGCATTTTCGATTGCTGGGACAAACGGCGAAGTCTGTAATCTCGCCAATGCCTTGTCCGTTGGTTCGTAGGCCGGTCGCGGTATTGGCATTCCAACCTCGACGCTTCCATGCGTCCGAGGAGCCAACCGTTGTAAGGCCGAAACTCGGTGTGGATCCCTTGCCCTGGCATCCTCCTTGCATCGTGCTTTTTCTTCGAGCACGGTTCGTAAGTCGGATGACCTGGGCAGTTCTGTTTGTCTAGATCTGGTTTGGTGTGAATGGGAAGGCCAATACGTGCTTCCTTCAGTATATGATTTTTCGGATTTCGTCCTCTCAGACCTGGAGTGACGAGTCCTGGAGGTCAAGGAGTGAGTGTCGCCCGTTCTGAGGCTTCTGCTTTCTCCTTGGGAGGGTGTCGTATTCCTACTACGATTCTCTGAGTGGCGAGGGGGCGTCTTGTGCTTGCGCCCCTCTCCTGTCGCCACCTCTTTAGTCTTCATCTGGCGTTTCAAAGCCTCCATGTCCGCCGCCATCTTCCGGATTAGTTCATTTTGTTCTTTCACGCGATCTTCCAGGGCTTGAGGATCAATCCTCCTCCTTTGCCTGTCAGGACTTTGAGAGTGACGAGGGCTGCAATTCCGCCTTCCCCTGCCACTCCTCCTAGAGTTATGTTGTTGGGACTCCAGATCTGCCATAGGAGGGACAGAGGGTAATCCTTCTCGCCTTGCGCCCCCGTCTGGAGTTAGCCCGTCGACGGCGGACTGCGGTAGGTCTTCAATGTGTGCCATTGATTTGTGAAAAAAGGAGAAGCTTAGTCAAGAGGTTTTTGTTTTTGTCTGTTCTTCCCACAGACGGCGCCAATTGTACGGGGAGGAAATAATTCTCCTCGTATAATCCTGTTGACCAAGTCCACGCTCCTCCGTACGACGTCGCTTTGTCACCTGAAAACACAAACGTGAGCTAGCCGGCGGGTGTGTGCCGGAAACCTCTTCGATGCCTAAGTCAGAAAACTTGACAAATAGACAAAGCTCTAAATTCTCAGAAATATTGTGTTCAATTACCTCCTCCAAGGTGATGCTTGTGAGCTTTTATAAGTTTCATATGGCTCAATCCTAGTAGGACTTGTATTTCTCCATGCAGAGTCCTTCTAGGATTCATACTCTTAAGGATAATGCTTATCCTTTCACACCCTCCCCCACTGCTTAAACCAAGTGGGATGGTTCTCTTTATGGCCGAACTTCCATTTGACCGAAGTAAAAATGGCTATGCCGAGCCACAAAGTAGGCCGTACTAACAGTTGTTCGGTTCTTCTTCATGCTACACCATATCTCGGTTCTCTCATACATGAACCGTGGTGTGTTCGGACCGAACCAACGACTCGACCGGTATAACTCTCAAACCGGTATAACTTCAAGTTGCTTCCAAACCGAAGTTCATTTACAATCTTCTAACCGAAGTAACTCTACCCTTCGCGAGCCGAAGTAATTTCACCTCCTTGGGCCGAAGTAATTTTGCCCTTCTGCGCCGGAGTATCTATTGCGGTCTTCTTACTTAGTCCTTCGCGTTTTGGGCCTCAATGCCCAACTCGCAGCTCGGCCCAATTTTTCCCAAAAATTACCCTCTCAAGATATATATTTTTTAATCACACATTCTAATTAAAGTGTGATTATTTATATATTTTGTAATCACACCTTCTAATTAAAGTGTGATTATATATACACTACTACTTTTTAATCACACTTTTTAAATAAATGTGATTAGATATATATTTTTTAATCACACATTCTAATTAAAGTGTTACTATTTATATATTTTTTAATCACACCTTCTAATTAAAGTATGATTATATACACACTACTACTTTTTAATCACACTTTTTAAATAAGTGTGATTATATATATATATTTTTTAATCACACATTCTAATTAAAATGTGATTATTTATATATTTTTTAATCACACCTTCTAATTAAAGTGTGATTATATATACATTACTACTTTTTAATCACACTTTTAAATAAGTGTAATTATATATATATATATTTAATCATACTCTACTACAAGAAAAAACATATTTGGCGACTAAAAAAGCATTAGTAGCTAAAAGTAAAGATTTTTTGCGATTAAAAAAATTTAGTAGCCAAAAGTATAGGTTTTGGCGACTAAAAAAAAATTAGTAGCCAAAAGTGAGGCTTTTACCGACTAAAAAGATGTTTGGTTGCCAAAAGTGAGGCTTTTACCGACTAAAAAAATTTTAGTAGCCAAAAGTGAGATTTTTTGGCGACTAAAACAAATTTAGTAGCCAAAACTGAGGCATTGGGAGATTAAAAAGATGTTTAGTAGCCAAAAGTGAGGCTTTAGTAATTTTAGCCCGGGAATTAAATTTTTTAACGACTAAAAAATAATTAGTAGCCAAAAGTATAGAATTGGCAACCAAAATTATGTTTAGTCGCCAAAAGTGGTCTCTTTTTTTTTCTAGTAAATAATTTATTTTTACATAAATTATGTTCAATAAAAAATAATTATCTTTATATATACTTTTTCATTAATACGGGTCTATGTACTATATAAATAATATATGTTGCATATATAATTATATGGTGTTATGGAAGTGTAGTGGAATGGTTCGAATCTCCACAAGAGCAAATGAGAAGCTAGTGAGTGTAATATATTTTTTTTTCACATCTAAATGTTATTAATCACACTTAAAAAGGTGTGCTCTAAATAATATTAATCACACTTAAAATGTGTAATCTAAATGTTTTTTTTTCACATCTAAATATTATTAATCACACTTAAAAATGTGTGCTCTAAATAATATTAATCACACTTAAAATGTGTGATCTAAATGTTATTAATCACACTTAAAAGGTGTGATTAAAAATGACCACTTTTAATCCAAAGATCACACTTTAATAAAACTTAAAATGTGTGATTAAATAACATATATTACACAAAAAAAGTGTTATCTTTATCTGTTTTTGTAGTAGTGTAAGCATACAAAAGACACGAGACTCATTAAATGTAACCTAGTAATCTGCAATATCTGATACACTATCAACAAGAAGCCCACAAAATAAAAAGCATAAGAGTGTTAATTAAAGTTTTAGGACAAATGGGAGTTACCCACATAAGAGAACCATTACACATGAAGTAAAATGGCATTCACAAAGCAAACTATTAACTGCCCCAGCTCTCAGTCATCTTGTTATCTAATCTCTCTCTCTCTGCTCTTCAAAAAATATGTTTGTCCTCCAAACTCTTAGGTGTCTACCAGTTACCATTATGTTACCAAAAGAAAAGAATGAAAATAATGGAACAACCAGACTGCGCTTCAGTTGAATAAAATGAAGATGAATGGATGTGAAAAGCATGGTTAAACTACAGCATCAAACTTGTAGTACAAGATACAACTATTTAAATAATAATCTGAATGCCAATGCCAGATAACAACTATGGTGAATCTACCACTAAAAAGAAGCCTAACCTTGTAAAATCCACAAAATAATCAACAGTTTTCTCCAGTTTCCATCCTCCATACTCTCCAGCCCATGGTGGCAGCGAATGATGGAACAGTGTCAGCATCACCTTCATACCATATGAGCGAACCCTATTGATAATCCATTTATATCGTTCCAATGCAGTGTAATTAACCTAAAACAGAACATCAAACAACTGAATTTGGTGCTATTTTTATCTTCACAACCAATTTTATTCATTCTTATGCAAATTTATAAATAGTGCATGTCAATTGAGATGATAATTTAACTCCAGTCTATTTCTAATTTACTATATTGATCCAGTCATCACCAAATGGAAGTATGACAAACTAAAAGCACACAAAGATGCATGTGGACACACACACACACAATGTTCGGCATAAGATTTACGGTTTCTTTACTCCCCTCGACTGGCTCCTCTGGCATGATCCTTGTCCAATCTATATACCCATTCGGAAGACACGAACACCAGTGTCTTTAGGCAGTTTCAATTCTGTATCAGGATCTGACCAAAACCTCAACCTCTCCTCCCTGAAAGTAATTCACGACAATCCATTTATTCCAATGTCAACAATAAGCAATTTCAATATAGAAGTTTGTGATTCTAAATATAAGTTTTATTCAAATTATGTGATGGGTATAGATAGAAATTAGCAGTATATGTCCATTCGGCATTCAGCTTTCAGCTTGTAAATTTCAAACACCACATGAAAGAGCAGGGCTTACGGGTGCGGAACATTGTGCCAGGCAGCTACTTTATTATGGCATTCTTCAGGTGGTGTAGGCTCTTCCTCTTCTACATACTTATTGAAACCTCTGATCATTGCCTCCATAGCTATCTTAACAGACTTCTTTCTTTTCACCATCCTTTTAGCTTCTGTTAGGGGCAATGAAGCTTGCTGAGATCCGCCATCACCAGCAGCAGAGCCCAGTACTGCATCGGCAGATTGCAGGTCATGCTCTGACTCTGCGTGGTCACAGGGGCTCTCTTCTGCAAACTGGAGCCAAGCATCATCAAGCCTGTCTTCAACATGTGTAGGTGCAGTTGCCAATCCGAAGAAGAACTCTTTTTCACCTTCTACAACGAATTACATAACAGTTGTATTATAATTTCTTGACAATCATGAAAAGTTCAAATGTTTTCAGACTCGGCAACATATATTATATTCTCAAACCCTCACCTGGGAAAAAAGGGGAAAAGAAAAAATCAATCTAAATTTCCACAGTATGTTGGAACAACTTTCCATGATTGTGTCTTTTTTCCATTAACGTCCTCAGGAGAGATCAGAGTTCGCATCAGAAAAAGTAACAGTACAGGTTATCCAAAAAGGATGCAATCACTACAACAAAGACACATTTTAGTAACACCATACTAGTGGCATGTTCTTAAAAAATATCACAAAAAGAATATTTGGTGGCATTTTTTAGAAAAATGTCATAGAGCCACAAACATACAAGGTTCTAGTGGCATTTCAATTAAAAAAAAGTGTCACTTCACTACAACAAAAATGTCACTACAACAAATTTACACTTTAGTGACACTACACTAGTGGCATGTTTTTAGAAAATGCCACAAAAATAAAAATTAGCATTAAATGTTTTAGAAAAATGCTACAGAACCACAAACATATAAGGCTTTAGTGGCATTTCAATAAAGAAATGTCGCATCAATTTTATGGCATTTTATAAAATAATGATACAAAAAATCATGTTCGTGACATTTACCAACAGATGCCACTAAACTTTAGTAGCAATGGCATTTTTTAAAAAATGTCAGGATACTAGGTAGGTGCAAATTACTTTTTATGGCACTTAGGTGAAAAGTGTCATAAACAAATATTTTATAGCATTTTGAGAAATGCCACTAAGCCAAAAACTTTCCAAGCTTATAATGACATTTTTGAAAAAACAAAAAATGCCAATATATTTTCTAAATTTTTAAAATGCGGTAAATGATTAAAAATAAATAAATTAAACTCAATATACAATACAGGAAAAAGTACATTCGGTGACTAAATTTCTTGACCAAAAAAAATTTGGTCCATGAAAGTATAGCTTTCAGCGATCAAAACAGCATTAGTAGCCAAAAGTAAAGCTTTTTACTGACTAAACAATTTTAGTAGCCAAAAGTCTACAATTGGCGACTAAAACTAAGTTTGGTCGCTGATTATATGAGTTTTAGTGACTAAAAAATTTTTAGTAGCCCAAAGTAAAGCTTTTTGATGACTAAAAAAATTTAGTAGCCAAAAGTCTACAATTGGCGACTAAAAATAAGTTCGGTCACTGATTATGTGGGTTTTACCGACTAAAAAAATTTTAGTAACCAAAAGTAAAGCTTTTTGGTGACTAAAAAAATTTTAGTAGCCAAAAGTCTACAATTGGCGACTAAAAATAAGTTTAGTCGCCAAAAGTGGTCATTTTTAGCGCGGGAGAACCAAAATCCTAAGGTGGGAATTAAATATTTTGGTGACTAAAATTTTGGCAGCTGAAGTTGCATATTCGGCGACCAAATCCGATTTTGGTCAGCAAAAGTTAAGTTTTTTAGCAATTAAAAAATAATTAGTAGCCAAAAGTATAGAATTGGCGACTAAAATTTAGTCGCCAAAAGTGGTTTTTTTTTTATTTTACATAAATTATGTTCAATAAAATAATTATGTTTATACATATACTTTTATATTAATATTGATGTATGTACTATATAAATAATATATGTTGCATATATAATCATGTGGTGTTATAGAGGTGTTGTGGGAAGAGTGTGGTGTATAAAGTTTATGGTGCGGGAGGTTGGCGGTTCGAGTCTCCGCAAGAGCGGATCAAATTGTTCTACAATGAGTTATCGTCACGAATGGCACTTGATAGCGTCACGAATAGTACCTACCATGACATTAAAGTGTCACTGAAAGGTTTTAGTCTTGATGGTGTAATGACACTTATAAGTGTCACTAACTCTTTTTTTAATGGCGCTTGATAGTGCCACAAATAATATCTACCATGACATCAAAATGTCTTTGAAAGTTTTTAACCATGATGGTGTAGTGGCACTTGCAAGTGTTTACCGTGGCACTAGTATCTACGGTGGCACAGATACAAATGGCACTTGTTCAAAATGCCACAAGACTAAAAAATGTCATTAAACCAATAGTTTTGTGGCACTTTCAAATGTCATTAAATTAAGAAAATGTTGTAGTGAATATCAGTAAGATTGCTAAGCAAACTAAGTTACTTGTGGGAAGCTTTCCTAAAGTAGCTTGTTGTAGTCCAATAACATAAAGAACAAGTCGAGGCTCAAGTGTTAAGTTTGACTACTCAACAAGCCAAGCTTTGCAATTGCAGGTACAATTCAATTGGGCTATCCAACAACTGAAGTTGGCATTCTATGGCATCTACGCTTATGGTAGCATAATACCTTAAGGTCGTGTTTGTTTTGTAGTTTAGGCCATGTGATTGAACTATGTATCCTGGTCAATCCCGAATCATTGTTTGGATACAAAAGTGGCTCTCTGGACTGTATGTGCCCCTGATGAAGTATTGAATCCCATAGAGGTGTGATACAAATGGGGGGGTCTGGATTAGGGGGTAAAAAGACCAAAACATCCTCAAACTATGATCATTACACCATGTAGTCCATGCCCTATCAATGCTTTTGATTTAATTTTTCCTCATTAGTTTTTATTCCCATTGATTGATTTACTTATAGGGAATCATATATTTTCCCTAACAACTGGTATAGAGCTTACGATTTATTTGGGTTTATTTATTTGTGTAAATCAATGGAGGGGAATGTGGGTCGTATGTCTAGCTTCAATGGAAGCAATTGGGCAACTTGGAAAACTAAAATAGAGGACCTATTATTTTGTAAAGATTTGTATGGACCCATTAAGGGTGATAGTGGCAAACCCGAGGGTTTGAAAGATGATGAATGGAATAGGCTTAATCGAAAACCCGTTGGTGTTATCCGTTAATGGATGACAGTGTGTTTCATCATGTTGCTACTGAAACTTCAGCACATGATTTATGAAAAAAATTAGAAGGCCTTTATGATAGGAAATTAGTCACAAATAAAACTTTTCTGTTCGTAAGTTGGTTAATTTAAAATATAAAGAGGACAGCCCTATTCCGGAACATCTGAATGAAATAAAGAGTATTGTTAACTAACTTACTTCTATGAAAATTGTTTTTGATGATGAGTTGATGGCTTTGATCCTACTTAGTTCTTTGCTCAAAAGTTGGGAGACTTTGGTTGTGACAGTTAGTAATTCGGCAACTGATGGAGTTGTCACAATGGGCCAAGTCACTAGTAGCTTGTTGAATGAAAAAACTAGAAGAAAATCAGCGGGTTCCTCTCATTCGGAAGCATTTGTTGTGAGAGGCCGAAGCAAAACAAGGGGGAGGAGTAAGACTTCTCATGGTCATGATCAAAGCTGTGAGAAATCAAAAGATGGTTCTTTTTCAAAGAAAGACATTGAGTGCTATTATTGCCATGAGAAAGGGCAAATGAAGCGAGAATGACGAAAGCTCAAGAGCAAAGAGAAAAGGCGTGATAAAAGTGTGGATAAGAAACAAGAAGACACAATAGCAGTTACTACCAATGGTGATCTTATGGTCGTTTGTGAAGATGATTGTATCAATTTTGTGGACCAAGAGAGCAATTGGGCGATTGATTCCAATGCTTCTTTTCATGTGACTTCTCGAGTTGATTTCTTCACTACCTACACCAAAGGAGATTATGGTTCTGTTCGAATGGGTAATGAAGGTTTGTCCCAGATTATTGGCGTGGGTGATGTTTGCTTGGAACCTAATTTGGGCTGCAAGTTGTTTCTTAAAGATGTGAGGCATGTTCCTGACATTCGCCTCAATTTGATCTCTACCGGGAAGCTAGATGATGAAGGCTTCAACAATAAATTTGGTGATGGAATATGAAAGCTCACAAAGGGTTCTTTGGTGGTGGCTAAATGGAAGAAGATTCATATACTTTATTCGATGAAAGAAAAAATTTGTAAAGGTGTTGTTAATGCACTTGAAGATGATACTTTTACCGAATTGTGGCACAGGGGGCTTGGCCTTATGAGTGAAAAAGAGCTACAAGTTTTGTTCAAGAAAGAACTTCTACCCGGTTTTAAAGGTACACATCTTAAAACTTGTGTTCATTGTTTGGCAGGTAAACAACATAGAATTTCTTTTCATAAAAATGTTGCTTCTAGAAAAGAAAATCATTTGGAGTTGATTCATTCAGATGTTTGTGGTCCTTTGAAAGTTAGAACACATAGTGGTGCACTTTATTTTGTTACTTTCATTGATGTTTATTCTAGGAAAGTTTGGGTCTTTCTACTAAAAACTAAAGATCAAGTTCTAGAAGTATTTAAGCATTTTCAGCCATGGTTGAAAGAGAAACAGGGCAGAAATTGAAGTGTATCCGATCAGACAATGGTGGTGAATACATTAGGCTATTTGATGAGTATTGTCGCAGCCAAGACATTCGGCACCAAAAGACAGTTAAGAAGACTCCTCAACAAAATGGCATTGCCGAGAGGATGAACCGCACCATTGTGGAGAGAACAAGGTGTTTGCTTTCACAAGCTAAATTGCCAAGATCCTTTTGGGGTGAGGTAATGAGGACAGTGGTTGACGTGATCAATTTGTCTCCTTCCTATCCTTTGAATGGTGATGTTCCAGAAAGAGTTTGGACCGGTAAAGATGTGTCTTATGAGCACTTGAGAGTGTTTGGTTGCCGAGCTTTTGTTCACATTCCAAAGGATGAGAGGTCCAAGCTTGATAGCAAGTCAAGACAATGCATTTTCCTTGGCTATGAGCATGATGAGTTTGGTTATAGATTGTGGGATCCGGTCGAAAGAAAATTATTTGAAGCCGTGATGTTGTGTTTCTTGAAGACCAAACAATTGAAGACTTTGGTAAAGGTGATCAACCGGAGCCAAAAAGTAGTGATCTCATTGACATGGATCCATCTCCTTCATCTTCGGTGGATGATGAAAATGGGGGAGATGTGCAACCACTTATTGAAGATGCAGAGGATGATATTAATCCTATTGAACTTGAGCTAGAAATTGAGAAAAAGCATCCAACTCAAGAACCACCACCACAACTTGAGTTGAGGAAATCTACAAGGGATCGACAACCTTCGAGAAAGTATTCTCCCAATGAGTTTGTGTTGATTTCTGATCAAAGGGAGACGGAGAGCTACTAAGAAGCAATTGAGCATGCAAAGAAAGGTGATTGGAAAAAGGCCATGGAAGAGGAGATGAATTCCTTACTTGAAAACCGCACTTATGATTTAGTGAAGTTACCTAAGAGGAGGAAAATTCTGAAAAATAAGTGGGTTTTCAAATTGAAGAATGATAGCAAAAATCTGAGGTACAAGGCACGTCTTGTTGTGAAAGGCTTTGGGCAAAAGAAAGGTATTGATTTTAATGAAATTTTCTCGCCAGTTGTGAAGATGTCTTCTATTCGGGTTGTACTTGACATGGTTGCAAGTATGAACCTTGTAGTTGAACAACTTGATGTGAAGACCGTATTTCTTCACGGTGATCTTGAAGAAAAAATTTATATGGAACAACCGGAAGGTTTTGTGGAAAAAGGAAAAGAGAAATTTGTTTGCAAATTAAAGAAAAGTTTGTATGGTCTCAAGCAAGCTTCGCGGCAATGGTATAAAAAAATTGACTCTTTCATGATGAATAATGGTTTTTCTAAAACCACTTCGGACCATTGTGTGTTTGTGAAAAATTTCCTGGATGGTAAATTTATTATTCTTTTGCTTTATGTTGATGACATGTTAATTGTGGGTCAAGATTACACTATGATTAACAGGTTGAAATTAGAGTTGAGCAAGTAATTTGCTATGAAAGATTTGGGACCGGCAAAGCAAATTCTTGGTATGAAAATTATTTGTGATCGCAAAGAGGGACTGATTTGGTTGTCTCAAGAAAGCTACATTGAGAAAGTTCTTAAAAGGTTCAACATGAATAAAACAAAGTCGGTTGGTTGTTCACTTGCGGGTTACTTCAAGCTTAGTTCGAATCAATGTCCTACAAGTGAGAAAGACAAGGAAGAGATGCTGAAAATTCCTTATGCTTCAGCAGTTGATTCTTTGATGTACGCCATGGTTTCTACAAGGCCGGATATTGCTTATGCAATTGGTGTGGTGAGTCGATTTATCTCTAATTCAGGTAAAGAACATTGGACAACGGTAAAATGAATTCTAAGGTATCTTCGAGGGACTTTGAAGGTGTATTTGTGTTTTGGGAATGGTAAGTCGATACTTGATGGGTTCACGGATTCTGACATGCCCGGTGATGTTGATTCTAGGAAATCTACTTTGGGGTATTTGATGACTTTTGCAGGGAGAGCTGTGGCATGGCAATCTAAATTACAAAAATGTGTTGCTTTCTCAACTACCGAAGCTGAATTTATTGCCATTACGGAAGCTTGCAAAGAAGAGTTATAGTTGAATTTTTTTTTTTCAAGAGTTGGGTTCGAAACAAAAAAAGTATGTGCTTTATTGTGATGGTTAAAGTGCTATTCACTTGAGTAAAAATTCTACTTTTCATTCTAGATCGAAACACATTGATGTGAGATACCACTGGATTCGTGATGTGCTAGATTCGAAGTTGTTGCAACTCAAAAAGGTTCACACGGATAATAATATTTCGGATATGTTGACTAAGACTTTGTCAAGGGATAAACATTTAAAGTGTCAAATTTTGGCGGGTATAGTTGATATCTCCACCTAAGTCGATAGGGGGAGAATTGTTGGGGTATATCTCTTGGAGTTTGAGACCTAATTGGTTTTGGAAAAAAAATTTTAATTTGGTTTGATTTGGGTATAATATATTTTAATATATTATATCCAATTTTTAGAGACCCAATTTAATTTGGATATAACTAGAGTTTGATAAAACCAAAAACTCAAGACTCAACATATATATATATATATATGTGGCTTTGTTTTCGGGTTAATATAGTATGTTGCTGCTATCGATTAAAAATTAATTCGGTGGAGTCAAACTTGGGTTAGTAAGAAGTGCTACTTTTCTGCTCCTGTGTGTGGAAGTTTGTTGCTTCGGTTTTTTGATCTTGTGAAGCATTATACGTGTGCATCTTGATTGCTTTGGTGAGGTTGATTTGAATTATTATTTTGGATCTTCTTCAACTTTAGTTTTGAAGATTTTGGTTCATCTATTTGGTGAGGTTTTTCTTTTTTGTTTATTTGTGATTATTTGGAATTCACCTAAGGATTGTTTTGTTGGACCATTCGTGTCTCAGTTGTAATCGTTTGGAAATTTTTTGGTTGATAGTGGAATCGGATTTCGATCCCGTGGACGTACCTCACATTGAGGGAACCACGTAAAAATTCTTGTGTTGCTTTTAATTTAATTTTTTCACATTAGCTTTTATTTCCATTGATTGATTTACTTGTGAGGAATCAAAGATTTTCACTAACAATATTCCAAACAATGAGCTAGGTTTTGTAGTATGCTACAATAGCAAGTTTATGATACTGGAGTAGGAGCCCAGGGTTTTGACGCTATCACACGTAACTGAAGTTGGATTACATTAGTTAGGAGATCAATTAGGCACTTAAGCAAACTCAAGCATAGCCAAACATAAGTTAATCTAAGGTAATCAAGCTTGAACAGACGAGTTGAGCTCAGTTCTTCTAGCTTGAGATGGCTCAACTCAAATTCAAAAAAATTGAGCTGGAATAGCTCACCATTGACTCCTGTGAGCTAGTGACTTAGAATTCTAAAACCTGAACAGAACAATGAACACAGAAAGTTTGAAATCAGAACAATTTCTCATTTAAAGGATTAAACTGTTTCATCAATTGTGTTGTTCCAACCCACATGCATGAAAAACATGGGAAGGCAACCAACCAAGTCAAGCTTGGCAGCCACCAACCATAGCAAGGGTCAAGAATGGAGGCTACCCAAGTCAAGAATGAAGGCTCTCCCACCTACTCCTTTTGTGTATAAATAGAGACGGGAGGGAGAGGATGTGATATATCAGAAATTGGAGAGTGAGAGCTGTGAGTTGAGTGAGTTTCATCTCCTCCTCTGTATTTGTATTTTTGCTCCATTTTAGTGAAAATTCTCATTTCTGTCCGTGGATGTAGGCATTGGGCCGAACCACGTAAATATTGTGTTCTCTGTGTGTGTGTGATATTTTTCTGGGTGTGTGTTTGATCCTAACAAAGTGGTATCAGAGCCAAGTTGTACGTTTTTCGGAAAAACAGAGTATTGTTTCGAAACTGCCAAGAAATCGTATTGCTCGAAATCCGATTTTGAGCATACCAGGAGCAAGGACTCGACGAGAGGAGTCCAGAAATATAAAACAGACACCAAACGGAGGCCGCACGCGCTTCCACGCGCCCCTGGAAGTTGGCGCGTTCATCCCACTCTCATCACGCGCCCACACGCGCCGTTCAGGCACCCGGCGCGTGATCCCACTCGCAGACACGCGCTCCACGCGCGGTTCAAGGAGGAAGACGACTGAGGGTACCGCGCGTGCTTTACACGCGCGCACCAAGCCGAGCCGGAGCCGAGTTGACCAAGCCGCTGACCAAGCCGCTGATGTCAGCAGAACCGGAGGAATAATCTGGTGCTTCGCAGGCGCACCAGATTCTGTCCATCTGAACCATTCAATCTGTTTTGGCTTGATCTAAGCCATTTAAGATCCGATTTGGGTGATCCAATAGTGATTTCCGACTATTTGGAGTATTCCGGACACATCCGTACGGTCAGATTTTGCAAATAAGTTTTGAAAAATTTGAAGTTTTTATTTTGGCAATCCGAAGTGCTTTTCCGGCTAATTTGACCAGTCCGGACTCCACAGCAAAACTTGTTTTTCAGCCAACGATCATTATTTTATGATGGAGGAATCAACGTCGACTTCAGGTTCTATGATAAAGTTAAATGCTTCCAATTATGCCATTTGGAAGCCTAGAATGGAAGATGTCTTGTATTGCCGAGATTTGTTTGACCCCATTGAGCTTAATGGAGTTAAACCACCAACGAAAAAAGACGAAGACTGGAAGCGGAAGAACCGAAAGACCATTGGCCAGATCAGACAATGGATTGATCACAGTGTCTTCCACCATGTCGCCCAGGAGACTGATGCCTATGCTCTCTGGATAAAGTTAGAAGGCATGTACCAGTCGAAGACTGCTCGGAACAAAGCCCTCCTGATGAGGAGACTTGTGAATTTGAAGTTGAAAGGCGGTATCTCTGTTGCTGAACATACCAGTGAGTTTCAAAATTTGGTGAACCAACTAACAACTGTCAAAATGGAGTTAGATGATGAGATGCAGGCCCTATTGCTGCTCAGTTCTTTGCCAGACAGTTGGGAGACATTGGTGGTGTCTCTCAGCAACTCTGCCCCAGAAGGGAAACTGACTATGAGCATGGTTATAGATGCCTTATTTAGTGAAGAGGCAAGAAAGAAAGAAATGGGTGGAGATCAATCCCATGCCCTCGTCACAGAAAATAAAAGCAGAGGCAGGGGCAGGGGAAGAAGCAAAAGTAGAGGACGCAGCAGAGGAAGATCTCAAGACAGAGGGAAATTCAAAGAAGGAACGAGCCGGCCAAGGTTCAAATGTTACCATTGTGGCCAGGAGGGTCACATAAAGAAGTATTGCTATGCCTTGAAGGGAGAACAACAACAAGGCAATAGACAGCCAAAGACCGAAGATGGGACCACTGCAGTTTCTGTCTCAGAGGATATTGCATTATTCTCTGTTGAAGAAGAAGAATGCCTCCATATGTCAGACAACGACACCGAGTGGGTGGTAGATACAGCAGCTTCCTACCACGCTACATCCCAGAAGGAGTTCTTCAGTACGTACCAAGCTGGAGATTTTGGTACAGTGAAAATGGGTAACTCCAGTTTTTCAAAAATTGTGGGAATTGGTCATGTTCATATCCAAACCAAAGTTGGGTGCACGATGGTGTTGAAAGATGTCAGGCATGTTCCCGATTTACGCCTGAATCTTATTTCAGGGATAGCCTTAGATCGACAAGGCTATGAGAACTACTTTGGCAAAGGCATATGGAAGTTGAAAAAGGGATCTCTCGTGATAGCCAAAGGACAGGCAATTGGCACACTATACAAGACTCATGTGGAGGTGAATTCAAATAGTCTCAACGCAGCACAAGATGAGACGTCACCAAATTTGTGGCACAAAAGGCTGGGTCACATGAGTGAGAAAGGGTTACAGATTTTGGCAAAGAAGTCACTTATTCCCTTTGCCAAAGATGCAAAATTAAATCCTTGTGACAACTGCTTGTTTGGGAAGCATCATAGAGTAGCTTTCCATTCATCATCCAGAAGACAATCAGAGTTGTTGAGCAGAGTATACTCTGATGTTTGCGGTCCCATTGAAGTGGAATCTTTGGGTGGTAGAAAATACTTTCTGACATTCATTGATGATGCATCACGGAAGGTATGGGTTTATGTCTTAAAGACCAAAGCTGAGGTGTTCCAGCATTTTCAGACATTCCATGCTATGGTGGAAAGGGAGACTGAAAAGAAGCTGAAATGTCTCCGAACAGACAATGGAGGCGAGTACACGTCAAAGAATTTAAAGCCTACTGTGCTACTCACGGCATCCGGCATGAGAAGACTGTTCCTGGAACCCCACAACATAATGGTATAGCCGAGAGAATGAACCGAACCATTGTGGAGAAGGTCAGATGTATGCTCAAAATGACAAAGCTACCAAAGCCATTTTGGGGAGAAGCTGTTCGTGTTGCTTGCTATTTGATCAACAGATCGCCATCAGTTCCATTGAATTTTCAGATTCCAGAAGAAGTATGGTCTGGAAGGGAGATTTTTTACTCTCACTTGAGAGTGTTTGGGTGCAAAGCATTTGCACATGTATCCAAGGAGCACAGACAGAAGCTGGATGACAAAGCCACTCCATGCATCTTTATTGGCTATGGAGATGAAGAATTTGGATACAGATTGTGGGATCCGAAACACAAAAAGGTCATTCGAAGCCGAGATGTGGTGTTTCAAGAAGGCCAGACCTTTGAAGACTTTGGGCAACCAGCCAAACCCAAAGTTGATGATGTTTCAGAAATTATTCCAAACCCTGCACCATCACAGCATGCCACTGATGAAGAAGAGTTACCGCAGCATGCAGTCAATAATGTAGAGTTGCAGGATGGATTTCTAGAAGAAGAAGATCCAGAAGCAGAGGGTGTTGAGCAGGGGGAGCCACAACCCCCTCTACCAGAGACTGTTGGTCCACAGTTACGAAGATCAACAAGAGAATTTAAGCCGTCAACCAAATACCCTGCTTCTTAGTATATTTTTCTTACCGATGAGGGGGAGCCAGAAAGTTTTCAAGAAGCTCAAAATCATAAGGAGAAGAGTAACTGGCAGCAAGCTATGCAAGAAGAGATGCAATCCTTGCAGAAGAATCAGACTTATGATTTGGTGAAACTTCCCCAGGGACGAAAAGCATTGCAGAACAAATGGGTGTTCAAGTTGAAGAAAGATGGCAGCGGAAAGCTAGTCAAGTATAAGGCTCGATTGGTTGTCAAAGGTTTTGGGCAGAAGAAAGGTATTGATTTTGATGAAATCTTCTCGCCAGTTGTGAAAATGACATCCATTCGAGTAGTTTTGGGACTAGCAGCTAGTTTGAATTTGGAACTTGAACAAATGGATGTGAAGACAGCATTTCTCCATGGTGATCTAAAGGAAGAAATTTACATGGAGCAGCCAGAAGGTTTTGAAGTCAAAGGGAAAGAAAACTTAGTCTGCAAATTGAAGAAGAGTCTCTACGGCCTCAAACAAGCGCCGAGACAGTGGTACAAGAAGTTTGACTCATTCATGGTAGGTCATGAGTACAAGAGAACTGTTGCAGACCAGTGTGTTTATGTCAGGACATTTCCCGGTGGAAACTTTATCATACTTCTACTCTATGTTGATGACATGTTGATCGTTGGACAAGACGCCACAACAATCAGATCACTGAAGAAGGAGTTATTACAGTCCTTTGACATGAAGGACCTAGGCCCTGCACAGCAAATTTTGGGCATGAATATTGTGCGTGACAGGAAAGCCAAAAAGTTGTGGCTGTCACAGGAGAAGTACGTTGAACGAGTGATTGAGAAGTTCAACATGAAAGATGCCAAGCCAGTCAGTACTCCGCTGGCTAATCATTTCAAGCTGAGCAAGAATTCTTGTCCCTCCTCTACGAAGGAAAGACAAGAGATGGAGGCTATTCCCTACTCATCCGCTGTAGGAAGTTTGATGTATGCAATGGTGTCCACCCGACCAGATATTGCTCATGCGGTTGGAGTTGTAAGCAGATTCCTTTCCAATCCAGGAAAAGAGCATTGGGAAGCAGTCAAGTGGATTCTGAGGTACCTCAAGGGTACAGCAAAAATGTGTTTGTGCTTTAGAGATGCTAAACCAGTCTTGGAAGGCTATACTGATTCAGATATGGCAGGCGATCTTGATGGTAGGAAATCTACATCAGGATTGCTGTTCACTTTCGCAGGGGGAGCTGTGTCTTGGCAGTCCAAGCTGCAAAAGTGTGTTGCTTTATCCACAACTGAGGCAGAGTATATTGCCGCAGCGGAAGCCGGGAAAGAAATGTTGTGGTTGAAACGGTTTCTCCAAGAATTGGGATTAAAGCAAGAAAAGTTCACGGTACATTGTGATAGTCAGAGTGCCATAGGCCTGAGCAAGAATTCAATGTACCATTCTCGCACAAAGCACATTGATGTTCGGTATCATTGGATACGTGAAGTAATGGACAAGCAGTTATTGGAACTGACCAAGATCTACACAGATAAGAATCCAGCTGACATGCTTACAAAGGTGGTCTCGAGAGACAAACTCGAAATTTGCAGAGATATTGCCGGGATGGACTTCAAGTGAGAAGTCAGTCATGCATATGGGTATGGAGGGGGAGAATTGTTGTTCCAACCCACATGCATGAAAAACATGGGAAGGCAACCAACCAAGTCAAGCTTGGCAGCCACCAACCATAGCAAGGGTCAAGAATGGAGGCTACCCAAGTCAAGAATGAAGGCTCTCCCACCTACTCCTTTTGTGTATAAATAGAGACGGGAGGGAGAGGATGTGATATATCAGAAATTGGAGAGTGAGAGCTGTGAGTTGAGTGAGTTTCATCTCCTCCTCTGTATTTGTATTTTTGCTCCATTTTAGTGAAAATTCTCATTTCTGTCCGTGGATGTAGGCATTGGGCCGAACCACGTAAATATTATGTTCTCTGTGTGTGTGTGATATTTTTCTGGGTGTGTGTTTGATCCTAACAAATTGTCCATGCTCTTCGATAATAAATCACATCAACAGACTCAAATATGCAATAGCAAGCACTAAAAACAATGAGCTTAGTTCAGGCTTGAGATGCCTCCACTCAAATTCAACAAAATTGAGCTGAAACAGCGAGAGCCGAAGTGTACTGCGGAGACGAAACATGCAGAGAAAAATCGACGATGTTGCTAACAGAGATGGGTTTGCCGAATTGGCTAATACCATTCGACGAAGACAAAAAGGAATTCGGGTACGTGATCGAGACAGGGTTCGTGTGGCTGAAACAGAGGAATTGGAGAGAATAAAGGATAGAGGAAGTTGAAGGGAAGGTGGTTGTATATGACTCAGAAATCACAGCCTATGTTGAACCCAAGAAGATCAAGAAGCTAACTGGTGTGAAGACCAAAGAGCTTTTCGTTTGGATCACTTTGAGTATAATTCTTGTGGATGGCTCTACGGGGACTATCACCTTCAAGACTCCCAGTGGCCTCTCCAGGTCTTTTGCTCTCTCTGTATCTACTGCTTAAAATATATCATGTGGATGAATTTCATCTCTCTCTCTCTCTCTCTCTCTCTCTTTAATGGAAAATAATTTACAACCAGATTTTTTGTACAATTTTTTCTTTTTTTTCTTTTTTTAGAATGATGGTTGTGAATCAAAATTGTGGGTATTTTGATTTATTTAAAATGAAAGAAAAATTTATTTAGAATGACGTGATGATAGTATTTATGAAATTATGAAAATAAAAAGAAATTGCTATTTGTCATAAAAAAAATTGTTATCAGAATGATGTCGATATGGCGATGAATTAATTAGGTGCAATCATGTGATTCTGGATACAAATTGTGTTTGAAAGATTACAAGAGGGTACTGTTGGAACAATCTTCTGTGTAAATAAAATAGAGATAAAATTTAAATAAATAAATAAATAACGTAACGAATTTATTTATCGAAGAAAATTGAAAGACCAAGTCGAGTGTGTGACACTCTGTCCTTAAGACAAATTCGCCCCGCTACGATGCTTACGGTTGAATGGCGTCTATCTCTCAGGATACAATGATCTTAACCAATTTGTAGTAGCACTCCAAAACAAATTGTTCGGCAAACCAAACCTGTGTTCTAACTCTCTGAATATTTATTCTAAAATTAAATATGGAGAATAATGCACCAAAGATGATAATTGGACAGCAAAAGAATATTTTGAGACTGATTTTCGGTGTCCAAGATTGCTGGAAATGGTTTGAATTTATAGGCAAAAATCTGACCTGAACAGGTACCAAAATGAAGTGAATAGGTGCACATTTAATTTGAACAGGTGCAAACACTATTCAAACAGATAACTGTGGAATAATATATTTTTCTGTTGCTAAGAACAAATTTTCAAACATTTTGAAAAAAGGATCCGTTGGTGGAACAGTTATTAAACTGTTGGAATATTTTTATTAAACTATTTGAATAGTTTAATCAATAAAGGAAAAGGTACAAACTTTAGGAAACCACTTTAGGAAACCAAAATTTGAATTTAGATTTAAATGAAATTCTCATAATAATTTTTATTGAAAAAAAATTTCAAATGAATTTTGTCTAAAAAATTAATGTTAGACCCGAAAACGATGTCAACTTCCCATTCACTCATAAATGGTTTTGATGTTCCGTCTTCACCGTGTGACTTGCCACGCGGCAAGGAACACTTCACCTCTTCGGATCCACCCCAAAAGACGTTTGGGGCCCACTTAATTTTGGGCTCAAAGTTGGCCAAAAATATGCCTATATTAAACCATTTTTCCAACAATCCCCTACATGAATAGAATTTGACGGAGAGAAAATGCAACAACATAATCTAATTACAAAGAGTATAGAAATTGGAAATATTCTGCAAAGGATAGGTAGCTTTTGGCTTTGAACCTTCCCTTGTGAGACACTATCGGATTTACTAGCTAACCAGTGAACATTATGTCTTGAACTGTTTAGCCGTTTGTGTAAACCAAGACAATAGAACTCACATAGTATTTTCCCAAACACAGTTTAGTTCTCACTATTATGTTCATTTTGGCCCTGAACAACCTGGTCTTTCATGAGTGCTCTAGAGAATTGTTGCCCTTCACAAATCTCATAGAGCCGACCCAGTTCACACTCATATAGGTGATTTTTATGAAGAGTATCTTGCTATACTCCACTAGGTTTACCTAGATATAAAAATCATTAAAATTTTACTGAACCGAAAACGCTGTAGACATCACTTATTTCATCATAGAAATGGGTAGGAGTTGGACTCCCCAGTGATCCTTCTGAGTCATTCACAACTCGGTTGTCCCTTTGAACCTAGATCTTAGGATCTCCAGTCAACTAGGTTGGGTTGCCGTTGTGGTAACTCTTATTTAATAGGCTTCAGTCCCATTCCCCTCAATGAATTCTCAACTAACTCTCTTGTTAACCCTTTGATTAGTGGATCCGCTATGTTGTCTTTAGACTTTACATATTCAATGGAAATAATTCCATTAGAGAGTAGTTGTCTTACGGTATTATGTCGACGACGAATGTGTCTAGACTTACCGTTATACATATGACTCTGTGCTCTACCTATTGCTGATTGACTATCGCAATGTATGCATATAGCAGGCACCGGTTTTGGCCATATTGGAATATCTTCAACGAAGTAGCGAAGCCATTCTGCCTCTTCCCCTGCTTTGTCTAAAGCTATGAATTCTGATTCCATAATAGACCTAGCAATGCAAGTCTGTTTGGAAGATTTCCAAGATACAGCCGCCCCACCAAGAGTAAAGACATACCCACTGGTGGATTTTGAGTCTCTAGTATCCGATATCCAATTTGCATCACAGTATCCTTCAAGTACTGCTGGATATCTAGTATAATTTAGCCCAATATTATGAGTAAATCGGAGATACCTTGGCACCCTTATAATTGCTTTCCAGTATTCTACTCCCGGATTACTCGTATATCTACTTAATTTACTTACTGGATAAGCTATATTCGGGTGAGTGCAGTTCATCAAGTACATTAAGCTTCCAATAATTTGGACATACTCTAATTGAGAAATACTTTTCTATACATTCTTAGAAAGATACAAATTAACATCTACAGGTGTTTTAGCAAGATGATCATCATCTTTGCTAAATTTGTCAAGTATTTTCTCAATGTAATGAGATTGTGACAAAGCATATTGTAGACACCCCATTTTTGACCGTCCTCAAGACTTGGACGTCACCATTGGAACACTCGGTGATCATCCGTGCTTGTGTTCGTCTCAAGTTCCCGGAGGTCTCGGCTACGCGCCTCGCCTCAGGATCTCTCGACTCGACTTCTCAGTGTCTAGTTTTGCACCAAACACTTGTGTTTTTGCCTTGAAAGGTAGGGAATGGCTTGTTGGCCATTCCCACACCCCACCGGTTGTCCCCTCACATCACCAGCCGTTTATTGGTGCCACCGGCAGTGGTTTCTTAAAACCAATGGCCGGTCGGCACTATATTTTGCCGACCGACACTTTGTTCTGGCCGGTGTGACTCTTTTGCACCCTTCAGACTTGGTGCATGTTAGCTGTGCCAGCTGGAATGCACCAACACTCCTCCCCGTGCATGGAGTGGTTGTTTTGCCTCTTTTGCCCCCTTTTTGGTCAAAGCTTCTTGAGGAAGCTTGACCCTTTGTCAAAGCTTCCTCAAGAAGCTTGGCCAGCTGTCTTAGCTTCCTCAAGAAGCCTTGACTCCTTTGCCCCCTTTGCCCCTTTCATTTAGCTTCTTTGAGAAGCTTAAATCATTTCCCTTTGCCTATTTAAGCACCTCTCTTCTTCCATTGTTGGGGTTGGAGTTTTGAACATAAAAAACCAGAGCTTATATACATATACATCTGTTATATACACACTCTCTCTCTATATTTCCCTCTCTCTCCTCCCTTGTGTGTGTTTTCTTGGCCTAAAAGTGCATTTTGACCTTACTTTTGCACTAATACACACACCATTACACCTTGCTCCGAGATTGAGGGGTTTTGAGGGTTGTTTTTTGAGGTTTTGGACTGATTTTGCTCAGTAGAGTGTGGCTGGACCAACTATTCCTGAAGTGTTCTTCAAGGGTAAGACTTTCACTTTAGTTTCCCCAATCTTGCATTGGCTTTTGACCTATCTTTCATATTGATTTGAGCTTTGTGTATAACTAAAAAAAGCCTTATATTTTCCTGCTTAAGAGCTTTCATTAAGGGTGTTTTGGCATTGGGGGTCGATATCCCCCTCTTAGGTCTCTTTTGGCCCCTTTTGGTCCCTTTTTCTTTAAGCCTTATTTGCTTTGTTGTATTAGCCTCTTCACCACTGAAATCCAGTGGATTTTCAGTGGTGAAGAAGATGGTTTGAAGTCTTGTATAGGGGAGGGACACGCCTCTCCCTTTGTGTCTCATTTGTGCATATTTTGGGCTCATAAGGGTAGCATATATGCTTGGTTGTTTTTGGCTCCATATCAGATGTTTTTGGTCCTATTTAGGTCACATGTTATCTCTGTTTTTGGTCGGATTGGTGGCCCTTTGCATGCTTAACATACTTGCTTTGTATTCCATTGTTTGTGCCTAGAAATGCATCATGACTTTTGACTACCATGCTCTCATACTTTGGCTTCACTTTGTGAAGTCCTTGACCATATTTTTCCATGCATGAGGTCTGTTGGCCACTAATTTGATCTTGTTTATCATGCTTGATATAGTTGCTTTGCATTTTGGATCATGAGCCTTGAGGGTATGGGTCATGAACATGCATTGGTTAGGCTATTCCGGTGATTTGGAATCACTTAGCATATCATTTCAGTCCCTAAACCATGCTTGTATACTTGCATTCATCGCTCCTCTTATGCTTTGAAGTTGTACCCTCTTATGCCTTGAAACGTGCATTGTGTATGCCTAGGTGTTTGTTCCATTCGAGATGCCATATGTGTGGGTTTTTGGAGCTCTTTTGCATGCTAAAATTCTGTTTTTGGTTGTATAGTTCATGCCATGTTTGTTTGGGTTAGTGGTGGTAGAATGCCCTTTGTTATGCCTTAGCTTTGGCCCCTCTTTTGGCTTGCATGTTTGTAGTGCATTTTATCCATCACTTGAGGTATTTTAGCCACTGTTTTTGGGGGTGTTTGAGGCCTCCCATTTCAGTCTAAGTCCCTTCTTGGACATGGTTGTATGTTTGACTTGTTGCCTCTAATTGCATGCGTGCATTGTACCATATTAGCATTACGTGATGAGTTGCATTGTAGCATTGCATATTAGGAACATTGTATGCTTGCCATGATATGTTGCATTACATTTGGCATGCCTTGTTTTTTTTTTGTGATATGTTGCATTTTCGAGCCATGTTTGCATAACATGCATTGCATTACTTGGTTTGGGGTGTCAAACCCAGTGTGAGGGTTAAGAAGTGTTCATACTACAAATGATGTAACACGTCTCAACTCTCGGTCACCGAGGCCCTTGACTTTGGCATGATTGGGTTTTGGCCTTCATTTATATGTTGCATGCATTTTCATTGAGTTGCAACCTTGGCTCCTTAGGCCATCACGCATCAAAATGCATGATTGATGGCCTGAGGGTCGAGGGTCATGCTCCCTTGAGTCCCTTGCATGATAGGGAGTGTGCCCGCGCACACATTTGCTTGAAACTCCATGCCATACACTGTCTGTCCTTGTTGCTGTCAAAACCAGTTTCTGCAGGGAGTTTCTGCCGACCGGCACTGTAGAGTGCCGACCGGCCATGGATTGATGGCCGATAATATGAAACCCCAGCCGATGGATAAGTTCCATGTCCGGTGGGTATTCCCTTCAGCCGATGGCATCCTACAGGGTTCAGGGAACCTGCCCCAGGATTTTGGCAGTTTTCAGAGAAGCAGGGCAGTGTAAACAGAGGCAGCAGTGGTATGGTACGGGCTTTCGGGGCAAGATAAATCCGAGCATACATCATTCACGCATCCCGAGGCGGGGGGCTGCGGCCATCTTCTCTTTACATTTAATTTGTTAATTAGATTAGAAATTTTGTAATATTTAATTTAGTATTATTTATTCGGACTGTAATAGTTATTCGGACCCTCCGAGCTAGGGCAATTGTGTAATAAGTGTGCGTTTGTGTGTATGTCTTCCAACCCCACGTCTTTCTTCCCTTTTATTTACCTGCTTATGATGGTAGACTAGGGCATATTTAAATTAGCATACCTTATGCTTAGCATGCGTGCATCCATACCTTTGTCTTACATGCACTAGGCTCGGTACATCATGCTAACTGCATATGTATTTCAATTCCAAGTTGAGTATTTGTTAATTGCAGCATTTTACATGCCATGTTTAGGATAGCCGAGCCTGTTTGGATTGCATCTTCGCATGTGTTGCATTAGCCATTTCAAATATGAACTAGGATCATGCATGTGATTACTAACTGGTTTCTGTTTTGGCTTGAAGTACTAGGTGAGCTTTTATGCTTTAGCATGCCGCATGCGTGTGAGTGTTGCCATAATTGCATGATTACCATGAGGCTAGCTGCTTATGTGATATAACTGCTTGAATGCCAGTGGATGGAGGTCGAATTGCTTAAATTGGGATAACGCATTAAAACTGTGAATTTTAAGCCCACTAGATAGTGGCAAAACCATCTTTTCTAAAAGCCCACTTGAGGGTGGCAAAACCTGCATTTTAGCCTACTTGCGAGTAGCAAACCATTTTCAAAACAAGCATGAAATGTTTTGTTCCAATTTAGGCAATTTGGTCTATACTTGTTTGCCGTGCGCATAACGTAGTAATTCTAGGCTAATAACTGGAATAAGAACACATAATGCTTTCAAAACAAGATATCACGGTTAGTAGAGGCCGATCTTTGATCGGGCGAGAGGGGGTGCTCATAACTGACCTTCCCCAATCGTACCCAAGTTCCCGAACCGAGGCAACTTTGGTGATGACGGACACGTGGCCTTTGGCACCGAGCCAGGGTTTCCTAAATTTCCCTATAAAAATATTTAGGTGGCGACTCTGTATCTGGCAAAACAGTCCATGTTTGGCACTTCTTTTCAAAAATCTGTTTCTCAAAACGATTTGCCGGATTTGGACTCTTTGGTTCAGATTAAGGACCGTGACACAAATTGAGTCCGAATTGTAGCGAGGCCCACAGGCGCGTCTACACATATCCTTCTGATGTTTTGGTAATTTTCATACCAAGAATTACATCAGCAATGCCCATGTCCTTCATATCAAAATGTTTATTCAACATTTTCTTGGCAGTTTTAATGATATCATTATTACTACCTATGATGAGCATATCATCTACATAAAGACATACAATGACATAACCTCGGTCTGTGTTTTTAATATAAATACATTTGTCACACTCATTAATTGTAAATCTATTTGACATCATTGCCTTGTCAAATTTCTGATGCCATTGCTTTGGTACTTGTTTTAAACCATAAAATGATTTAACCAATTTACACACTTTCTTTTCTTTTCCTGGAACAGAAAAACTTTCTGGTTGTTCTATGTAAATTTTTTCATTTAACTCACCATTTAAGAAAGTAGTTTTTACATCCATTTGATGAATTTCTAAATTATATAAAGATGCAATGGCAATTAACATTCTAATGGATGTTATTCTAGTAACCGGTGAGTATGTGTCAAAGTAATCAAGACCTTCTTTTGTCTAAAACCTTTGACCACAAGTCTTGCCTTGTATTTATCTATTGATCTATCCGCTTTCAATTTTCTTTTGAAAATCCACTTGTACCTAAGAAGTTTACAACCTGGTGGCAAATCCACCAATTCTCAAGTGTGATTTTGCAAGATGGATTTAACTTCACTATTGATAGCTTCCTTCCATAAAGGAGCTTCAGGACTGGACATAGCTTCTTTAAATGCTAAAGGCTCATTTTCTAACAAAAATGTTAGAAAATCTAGACCAAAAGATTTTGAGATTCTAGCACGTTTACTACGCCTAGGTTCCTCTTTCTTATTTTGGTCTAACTCTTGTTCTTGTTCTTGTTCTTGATCATGTTCTTGATCCTGACTAGTAATGGCATAATGAGATCGTTTATAGTTACTAGTCTCTTGTCCAGTCTTATTTGGAAATACATGTTCAAAGAATGATGCATTCCGAGACTCAGTAATAGTATTTACATGCATTTCGGTATGTTCTGATTTATGAATCAAAAATCGATATGCACTACTATTTTTAGCATAACCAATGAAAATGAAATCAGTGGTCTTAGGACCTATCTTAGTCTTTTTAGGACTAGGAATAGCCACTTTAGCCAAACACCCCCACACTTTTAAGTATTTGTAGGATGGTACTCTACCATGCCATATTTCATAAGGTGTTTGATTCACTTTCTTTCGGGATACTTTATTAAGTATATAATTAGCAGAAAGTATTGCTTCCCCCCACAAGTTCTGAGGCAATCTAGAACTGATTAACATGGCATTCATCATGTCTTTTAAAGTCCTATTTTTCCTTTCAGCAATTCTATTTTGCTGAGGTGAGTAAGGAGCAGTGGTTTGATGAATTATTCCATGTTCTTTACAAAATTCACCAGAAAGTGATTCATATTCACCACCTCTATTACTTCTAAGTTTCTTGATTTTCTCATCAAGTTGATTTTCAACTTCATTCTTATATTGAATGAAAGTTTCAAAAGCTTTATCCTTGGTTTGAATTAAATAAACATAACTATATCTAATATAGCCATCTATAAAAGTGATAAAATATTTTTTCCCACCTTTTGTTTGAATTGATTTAAAATAACATATGTCACTATGAATTAATTCAAGTGGTTCCGTACTTCTTTCAATTGAATGAAAAGAAGTTTTGGATAATTTTGTCTCAACGCAAATTTCACATTTATAATTTGAATCAATGTCAAATTTAGGTAAACATTCTATATTAATTAATCTACGCAAAGATCCATAATTAACATGTCCTAGTCTACCATACCGTAAATTTGAAGACTCAAGTAAGTAAGAAGATGTATTTTTATTAATAACTAAGGGTACAACAGTTATTACATTCATCTTGAAAAGGCCATCAAACATGTAACCTTTTCCTACATACATCCCATTCTTAGTAAGTACAAATTTATCACTCTCAAATACTAGCCTAAACCCATTCTTACTCAACAGAGATTCGGAAACAAGATTCTTGCGAATGTCCAGTTCATACAGCACATTGTTGAGAGTGAATTCCTTTCTAGATGTCATTTTAAGTACAATATTTCCTTGTCCTTCAACTTTGGAAGTTGAGGAGCTTTCAATGCTTTGAAGAGTTGGTGTTTTATGCCTTAAGAGTGGGTCATTGTGCATGCCTCTATGCTTAGGTCTTTAGGATGCAATCTCAGTGGGTTTTTGGGCTTATTTTGACATGCCATAACTTTGATTTTTATTGGTTAAGTTATGCCATGTTTGGTTTTAATAGGTGTAGAGTAACACCACTTGTTAGCCTTGCATGCTTCATGCTTTTGGTCTTTTGTTCTAGCTTGTGTTGGCTAGGTTCGAGCATGCTTTTGGTCTTGTATTGACCTGCCTTGGAACTGTTTTGGTTGCCCTTGGCCCTTTGGGGCTTGCCTTTCATGGCCATGGTTTAAGTCCCTTTGCTAGTTTCAAACTTTGAGCTTTCTTGCATGCTATCCTTGTGTTATGTGATTGGTTTGGCACCATTCCATGCATGATTTCAGGGCCTATAGTATTGTCATACATCCATGCTTTTCATTCATTGCTCATGCTTGAGAGTAGTTGTCTTTATACCTTGTTTGCGAACCAAAGTGTGTGCATGTTTATATGTGCATTTCATGCCATTGTTTCATCATTTTGGCCACTGATTTGGGCATGATTAAGGTCTGTCCATTTTAGTTTAAGTCCATTTTTTCACATTGTTGCATGCTTGTCTATCTCTTTGCATGTTGTTGCATGCTTGTCACACTACATGTTGTTGCATGCTTGCTAGTTTGCATGCTGTTGCATGCTTGTCCATCTCTTGCATGTTGTTACATACTTGCTGCATTGCATCATGTGTGCATGCTTGAGTTACATTGCATGTTTGCATGTTTAGGTTGCATGGCATTTTGCATGCTTGTTGCATTGCATTTGGCATGCTTATGTTGCATTGTATAGCATCTCCATGTTGCATGCATTGCATTGTGTTTGGTTTGGGCGTTAAGCCAAACACGAGGAACGAGGCACGTTTCATACTTGAAGTGATGAAACGTACCTCAATTCTTGGTTGTCGACACTCTTGATCCAACATGATAGAGTTCAAGGCATTATGTGTTTTTGTGTATTTCATCCACATTGATTTGTACAACTCGGCCTCTTTGGCCATCATGCATTGAAATGCGTGATTGATGGCTCGAGGGTCGAACACTACACTCCTTTGAGTTTCAAACATGATAAGGGGTGTAGTTGCACAACATTTTCTTGCAAATGTATTGCCATGCCTCTGTTTGTACTCTGCTACAGCAAAAGGAGCAGTTTGCAGGAAGATATGGCCGATCGGTTATCTGGTGTGCCGATCGGCTAGAAATGTTTGGCCGATAGCCTCAAAAGTGGTCGATGACCCTCATCTCTTGGCCGATGACCATACCATTTGGCCGATGGCCTCTCAACATGTCCATGAGGTGGATCAGAAATGTTTTGAAGATTTGTAAAGTCTTCAAAGGTGTAAAATAGTGCAAACAGAGGCAACATGAGGCATGGCAACAGATTTCTGAGCGAAGCCCACCGAGCATGCATCTCTTCATCGCTTGCGAGGCCAATTCAGTATTCATGATTAGTTAGTGTAATTTAATCATTTAATTGGGTTGTCCCTCTTTGACAGAACTCGAAAGTCATAAGATGACGGGAGTGAATGTCAAAGCCTAGAGACGACCCATTTTCGACAAGGCTGAAGACTTAGACAAGCAAACAAGATAACAAAGAGATGCGCTCGCAGGCAGGGGCAAGATGCAAAAGGACATGCACAATGCCGAACATAACTTATAATCATGCAAAGAGAACTGTAATGAAGCATTTATGCGAAACGAATACAACATTTTAAGCAAGCGAATAAGAAAGAATAGTCCTACACATTCCAATAGAAAGGATGTAAGAAAATTATGCAATTCTCACTGCATTTCACGTGAAGAATACTAAAAGCGACTACCGAGGACACCCGGAGTCTCAAACACAACATCTCTCAGCGTATCATGCGCAGGAAAGGAAAGGACTGTGCAAGCAAGTGCAGTCATCCAAACACTTACCAAATGCAAAAGGAGAGAGATACGTCTAAACGCATGCCAAATGCGAGTGGAGAAGGGTAGCAGTTAAACTAAACCGGGACTTCCCTTAAATGAACCGTACATACAATATCGTGCTTGCAAAAGAAAAGAAATTCAACAGGTACAATATAGTAGAAACACAGGTTCAATCGTTAGATGAAGAAATCATTTCAATACGAGATAAACACGAGCATAACAATGCAAGTAGGGCATAACAATGCAAGTAAAACGAGCATAACAATGCAAGTAAAGACATGCGCGACAACGCAAGCAAGGGGTACATAACAATGCAACCTAAGTGTACGCATAACAATGCAAGCAAGACGTGCGTGACAACGCAAGTAAAGAGGTGCATGACAATGCAACAAGTGTGCACGACAACGCAAGTAAGGTGGCGCATAGCAATGCAACTGAAACAAGCATGACAATGCAAGTAAAACATGCGTGACAATGCAAGTAAGGGGTGTATGACAATGCAACCTAAGTGTACGCATAACAATGCGAGGAAAAGCATGACAACACATGTAAGTAAGGCATACGCGACAACGCAAGCAATGTGTGTAACAATACGAAAGAAGGTGCATGAACACATGTAAGTAAAGCACGTGCGACAACGCATACAATGTGCGTAACAATGCGAAAGAAGGTGCATAAACACATGTAAGTAAAGCATGCTCGACAACGCATGCAATGTGTATAACAATGCAAAAGAAGGTACATAAACACATGTAAGTAAAGCATGCTCGACAACGCATGCAATGTGTATAACAATGCAAAAGAAGGTACATAAACACATGTAAGTAAAGCATGCGCGACAACGCAAGCAATGTGTGTAACAATGCAAAAGAAGGTGCATAAACACATGTAAGTAAAGCATGCGCGACAAGGCATGCAATGCATGTAACAATGCAAGGACAAAGAAAGTCATATATTCAACAGAAGCATGGCAAAGACATGTTATTCGCGATGTTGAGATGCGACTTCAAAGCAGGATAAGGCATGCTCAATGCAAGAGCGAAAAGACGCATAACAAGCGCGCTTATTACAAACATGGAAAAACATTGCAATGTAACATATTCAAAGAAATTCTAGAATCTCGCAATATACAAAAGGATACGAAAAAGGATACACCTCACACGTATGGAGTGCTGCACATGGAAGACTCGGTTCGAGGTCAACACGAAGGCAGGTTAAGCTTCAAAAGTGTACTTTCTTGCATTCTCTTGAAATATGAGGGTACCAATCAATAGAACTGACCCAAACAAGGGCATTGGAGGTGCATCGACCACAAGGGGAGGCCATCGGCCATCAAATGAGCTTATCGGCCAACAATTTAGCCGATCAGCCAAAAGTGGCAGATTCGGGATAGTTTTGTCCATTTGCCTCGGGTCTTTAAGTATACAGTTCCAAACCCTATTCTTTCGCTTCTCCTTACCCAAAATTCTTTGCACTCTCTCTAGGTCATTTCCCGGCCTTAGATCCGAGCTTTTCTTCCGTTTTTGAGCCTTCTGCAACTTCCGATTCGCGAAACCCTCTTCATTCTCCACGTTTTAAACTGATTGAAATGTGCATTCGGCGTTCCTTTCTTGATTTCCACCACTTGGGGTTTGTTTCCCCCGACTTTACCTCGATCTTCGTGCCTTTTCCCACACTCCGACCTTTTCTCCCATTTTCACCCCTCGGGGTTGACTTTCGATTGACTTTTTACATTTTTACCCATTTTCCATACCCTCGACCACTTTTGCACTCTTCTTGAGATGGCAGACGATATTCCACGGGGTGGGACTCCCCCAGAGATGGACACAGATCCCAGGTCAAGCTCCTGCCTCTTAGCGTTCGACCTTTCGACCCAACGACATACTGGCCCGCGATACACATACTGCCTCCCGATAGCATCCGCCAGTTCAGGAGCTCTGCGCGAGGTGCGCCATTGGAGCTCTTGCTACGCGAGCCAGAGTTGCACCTTTTCAACGGTGCTGCCGAGGTATATTCTTTCCCTCTTTTATTTTCTGCAATGTAGATTGTATGCTTCGGATAGCCAATACTGTTCTGTAACTGATTAACCCAAACACACTTGTAGATCACATACTTAGTTCGCCCTGAGCACAATCATACACGATATCTGTGTCGACCCGAACACATGCACACACACTGCATTTTCATCAATTCTGAACGCATTCAAAATATTGTATTTCTGACACTACTTTGCATCTGTTTGTCTGTGAACACAGGGAGATTCACATGCCTTCTGAGGGTATGGGAACACCATTGCCCGAGGATGGTACATGGAGTTGCCCGACGCGGTTCGCCATATCGTCGATCAGGCCGGCTTCGACATTTTCTGCATGGGGCTCTCGCGCCTCACTGCGAGTAGGCCCCTTCTAGGTGCACTAGTGGAGAGGTGGTGGGACACCACCGATTCCTTCCACCTTTCTGCCGCAGGGGAGATTACGATGACTCCCTTCGACTTCTCCATGCTCACCGGCATCGGAGTAGGGAGTGATCTGATTCCCTTCGACACCGACATGGGCAAGTGGGAGGCTGCCTAGATCTTCTTGCTTAATGCTAGGCCACCTCTCTCCTGGCCAGGGTTCGTGAGATATTCTTGGTTCGAGGACCAGTTTCGGATACAAGCACCTACGACCCGTGAGGAGGTGGAGCAATACGCTCGAGGATTCATCATGTTTTTGCTGGGCACTACTCTTTTCGTCGACCGGGCAAACACAGTTGCCCTCTACCTGCTGAGCGCACTGGTGGACGTGACCAAGATCTGTCGCTATGATTAGGGTGGCGCGGACTTGGCCACACTCTATGGGTACATGAGCTCTTCATCCCGCCGTAGCGGACATCTGCTCGGAGGCTACTGGCAAGCCTGGGAGGTACACCTTCCCTTTCTATTTTACAGTTTTGCCTTACACTATCTATACACCACACACACTGCACACACGCAATCTGCTTTACCCGGGCTGTACACTACACAATACGTAATCTGCTTTACACTGGCTGTACACTGCACACACGCAATCTGTTTTACACTAGCTGTACACTGCACACCATTCTCCGATTTCTGCTTTATCTGCATACTGCTTTACTGATAAGCATACTCATTCTTACCCTGTTACACTCTGTAGTTGTGGGTGTATGCCTACTTTCTGAGGCTTGTCCCAGTGCCGGATGCAGAGACGCCCCACATGGTTCCATATTCTCACAGATATGATGTGAGGTGCGAGCGGAGGCCGCGGGAGTCTTTCCTATTCTTCTGCCGATACTTCGATACCATTACCGCTACAGAGGTATTTCAAACATTATAGTTTATTTAAGCTTCGCTTTGCATTGTTCTTTCAACAGCAGATAACAAACTATATATCCTGCCATTTGCAGATCACCTGGCAGCCCTGGGCCGTGTTGCCGGATACAGTGAGGGACCAGTTCATGGGTGCTCGGGAGGCTGCTCGGTTCAAGGTCTTGTTGGAGGGTTCGGTCTGTCGGGTTTGGTATTTTAGAGAGCGTTTCCTGCATCAAACCCTCGGCCTAAATAGTCCCGAGGCCACCTCCTACCCATACGAGGGCCACCGAGAGGTACAGCCTGCAGGAGATGATGGATTTTACGATAGGCTGGGATGCCGACTTTTTCAGAGACGAGGGCGACTACACCGAGTTCATCCAGACTTACTGTAGACACCTCATTTTTGACCATCCTCAAGACTTAGACGTCATCGTTTGAACACTCGATAATCATCCATGATCGTGTTCGTTTTGAGTTCTCGGAGGTCTCGGCTACGCGCCTCACCTCAAGATCTCTCAACTTATCAGTTTTGTGCTTGGTTATGGACCAAGAACTTGTTTGTTTTTGTTTCTGAGGGCAGAGAATGGCTTGTTGGTCATCTCCACACCTCACCGGCCTTGGCTTGAGGCCACCGGCCCTGTTTTGTTGTTACCGGCCATTGGTGATGGCCGGTCGGCATTGTTTTTGGTCGGTAGGCCATTTGTTTGGTCAATCAGCCATATTTTCTGGCTGGGGCTTCTTTTTTTCCTTTTTTAGGCATTTTGTATGCCAGCTGTGCCAGCTGGAGCACACATACCTGTCGTAGATGGAGGATTTGCACCCTTTGCACCCTTTTGCTCTAGCTTCTTGAGGAAGCTTGAACCCTTTGCTCTAGCTTCCTCAAAAAGCTTGAACCTTTGTCTTAGCTTCCCCAAGAAGCTTGAACCTTTGCTCTAGCTTCTGGAGGAAGCTTGACCCCTTTGTCTTAGCTTCTCCAAGAAGCTTAGGCCCTTGTTTTGTTCTATAAAAGAGGGCCTCCCTTCTCCTTTATGGAGGTTGAGCAAATCAAAGATATATATTAGAGATATATATCAGAGATATATATCACATATATAACACTCCCTCTCTATATATTCCTCTCTCTCTCTCCATTTGTGTGTGGAATAGTGTTCAAAGGTGTGCTTTTGTTCTTAGTTTTGCACTAAAACACCTAATGTTACACTATGCTTCAGTTACTAAGGTGTCAAGGGACTGGTTTCAGAGTTTTTAAGTTGGTTTTGATCAGAGGAAGGGGCTGGGGCTGGGGTTGGGGTTGGTGTTCTTGAAGTGTTCTTCAAGAGTGAGCACTATTGCTTTATATTTCTCATTTTTGTACAAGCTTTTAACCTATCTTGCATAATGTTTTGAGCTTTATGTATAACAGATAAAAGTTCTGATTTTTCATGTTTAAGATGTTTCATTAAGGTCTCTTTTGTGTTTGGGGTTGTCCACCCCCTCTTAGGCCTTGTTTGGCCTTTTTTTTGTGCCTTTCTTTTTGAGCTTTGGGCCCCTTTATTTCGACCTTCTCACCACTCAAATCTAGAGGATTTTTAGTGGTGGAGAAGTGATTTTGAGGTCATGTATAGGGGAGGGACACCCCTCTCCCTTTGTGTCTCATTTGCTTGTGTTTTTGGCTTATAAAGGTAGCATGCATGCTTAGTCGATTTTGGCTCCATCTCAGTGCGTATTTAGTGATATTTTGTCATGTTATGCCTCTTTTTTAAGTTGGTTTAATGGCCTCTTGCATGCATCATATGCTTGTCTTGTAATCCCATGTTTTGGCCTAACATGCATCATGTTGTAAGGTGGCATTTTAGCATTATTTTGGTTTGGTTCCAAGAACATTTTAGCTCTGTTTTGCCATACTTAAGGTCTGTTTGGTGTCCTTTTGGTCATATTTACATCGCTTTGTATAGCCACCATGCATTCTAGTTTGTTAGCCTCGATTGTAAGTCATTAGCATGCATTACTTTGACCTTTCTTATGATTTGGCATCACTTGAGATCATATTTCAGTTCGTGCTTCATGCTCGTATGCTTGCATTCGCCACCCTTTCAATGCTTTGAAGAATTGTTGCCTTATGCTCCATGTTTGGGCCATTGTGCATGCCTCCATGTTTAGATTATTTAACTGGGGGTTATTTGGTCATGCTTGACCTCTGATTTTGGTCCCCTTCCCTCTTTGGAACTTGCTTCATGTGGTCATGGCTTGAGCCCCTTGGTTAGTCTCAAGTTTTGGGCTTCGTTGTGTGCCTTACTTGCATGTTTTGAGTGGCTTGGCATCTTCCTTTTGCATTTTTTTAGAGTTTAACATGATTGTCTAATATCCATGTTTTTCATCTTTTAAGTGTCCTTGAAAGTTGCCCCTTCTATGCTTAGGTGATAGGCCCATTGGTATGCTTGTTTGTGTGCACATTTACCCATCATTTCCATTGCACTTTGGCCACTGTTTTGGGATTGGCTGAGGTCTTCCCATTTTGGTTTAAGCCCATCTTTGCATATAGTTGCATGTTTGACATGTTGCATTTGTGTGTTGTTTCATGCTTGCATTATACCATGTTTGCGTGTTTATTATATTGCATGTCATTTAGCTAGTTGCATCACATAACCTTGTTGAATACTCGGTGTGTTTGTGATACATTAGCTTAGCTTGCATGTTAGGTCGCATTACATTGCATCTTGCATGCTTAGCACATTGTACATTTGCATGTTTAGGTTGTATTGCATTCGACATGCTTTGCTAACTTAGCCTCATATTGCACACATGAGCCATTTTACATATTTGAGCCATATTGCATACATGCATTGCATTGTGTTCGGTTTGGGGTGTCAAACCAAACATGAGGTATGAGGTGTGTTCGTCCTTAAAGTGACGAAACACGCCTCAATCCTCGGTCGCCGACACTCTTGATCCCAACATGATAGAGTATGTAGCATTCATTTGTTTTCGTTGCATTCATTTTACATTGATTTGTAAACTTGGCACCTTTGGCCATCATGCATCGAAATGCGTGATTGGTGGCCCGAGGACCGAGAGCCATGCTCCCTTGAGTTCATTGCATGATAGGGAGAGTAGCTATGCACACATTGCCTTGAAAATACCTTGCCATACACTGTCTGTCCTCTACTGCAGCAAAACCAGTATTCTGCAGGAAGAAATGGCCGTCGGCAACTTTCAGTGCCGGCCGACCACAAAAGTCCAACCAATGGACCAACTTTTGGTCGGTGACCACTTCCTAATGGCCGGTGGTCCTATCTTTTGGCCAGTGACATCCCACAATGCTCAAGGAGTAATTCAGAGGCATCTCAAGGATTTTCACAGTTCTCAGAGGTGCAGAACAGTGCAAATAGAGGCAATATGTCGCATGGCAACGAGTTTTCAGGCGAGGCGAATCGAGCATGCATGCATGTGACCCTCTTCCCGAGGTAACTTTACTGTTTTAATAGCTTAATTAATTCGTTAATTAATTAAGGTTTTGTATTATTTAATTATCTAGAGTAGTTAATTATTTATTTGGTTTGTATTATTCTTTTGGCCCCTCCGAGAGAGGGCGAATTTTGTAATAAGCGTGCGTGTGTGTGATGTATGTCTTCCAACCCCATGTCTTTATCCCTTTTACTTACCTGCTTTCAATGGTTAGTCTTAGGGCACGTTTCAATTAGCATACTTATGATAGCATGTTTCCATACATTTATTCGTATTGCACGCATCGGGCTCGGCGCATCATACTAATTGCATAGTATTTCAATTCCAATTTGAATACGTGTATTGAGTTGTCGCATTTCACATGCCATTCTTAGGGTAGCCGAGCCTATCTTAGTTGCATTTTGCATGCGCTGCATTAGCCATTGCTAACATGAACTAGGATCATGCATGATTGCTAACTAGTTTCTTGTTTTGGCTCGGAGTACACTGTGAGTGTTTATGCTTTAGCATCTTGCATGTATGTGAATGTTAACATGACAGCATGCTTGCCATGAGGCTAATTGCTTATGTGATATAACTGCCTGAATGCCTGTGGGTGATGGTTGGATTGCTTGAATTGGAATAATTCATTGAAATCTGTGTTTTAGCCTACTTGCGAGTAGCACCTTCAAACCGTTTTTCAAAACGAACATGAGATGTTTTGTTCCAATTTAGGCGATCCAGTCTATACTTGTATGTTGTGCGCATCACATAGTAATTCTAGGCTAATAACCGGAATAAGAGCGCATGTGTTTTTAAAAACTCGCTATCATGTTTAATAGTGGCCGATCTTTGATCAGGCGAGCGGGGGTGCTCATTGCATGACCTTCCCCAATCGTACCCAAGTTCTCGAGCCGAGGCAACTTTGGTGATGACGGACACGTGGCCTTAGGCACGAGTCAGGGTTTCCTAAATTCTCCCAAAATAAAATATTTAGGTGGCGACTCTATATCTGGCAAAGCAGTCCATGTTTGGCACTTCTTTCTAAAAATCAGTTTCTCAAAACGATTGCCGGATTTGGACTCTTTGGTGATTTATCAATCTTGCATTGCACTTTGCGAGATCAGATTAAGAACCGTGACATCGAGTCCAAACTGTAGTGAGCCTAATGAACAAAACGGGATTTCTCCCGAGACGTTCGGGGATGTTTAAACTTACCTTATGCGACCTTTGATGGGTGCTCGCCGAGTTGAGAGGGAGAGGCCCGCAGTGCCAGCAGAAGGAGCAAGAGCACCGAGGGCGACTCAAGCCCGTGACAGGAGTGGGTCCCGGAAGGGACGGGGAGTTGAGTGGCCAGCCCTGTCCACTACCATGATATGCCGAGGACAGGGTGGGGAGCCTTACCAGATACCCATTGCTCCTCCTCTGGCTGATCATGAGCTCGTCGGAGTTCGCGGCTCGACCTCGGTATGTACTATGCTTTGCATTATGTACAGTCATTTCATTTCATTTGATATCTCGCAAAATACTAATGACTTCAACACTTTTGCAAGCTTTTATCGAGTATTCTGGGCAGGCTCTAGAGCTATCAGCCTCAGTAATGGAGATGCTGCAGAGGAGCATAGACCTGTTCAGCATCTATGGTATCCCGGTGAGTTCTTTTAACCTCAGTCCCAAAACTTTGCACATCTGTTCCATACTAATCTGATACATCACATTATCAATATGGCACTTGATACACTGCACCCACATACCACTCACGGCACTGATACACTGTAACTCGTATACTGCTCACGGCACTAATACACTGCTCACAGCATTCATACACTGTAATCATACACTGTATTCGGTATTTATACTTGACTTTGCATAGCATAACTAATGCGTTCGCCAATTGTTCTTTTCAAACCCCATTCCAGAGACCAGCCGCAGGGGGTGCTCCAGCAGGACCATCAGTTCCTCCCAGAGCAGCAGAGGAAGCCATACGGGGGATGACGATACACAGTCAAGGCAAACATAGGCGTGCTCGTACCGAGAGCAGCTCACGGGAGCCTTCCCAAATAATGATGAGTCTGACGAGGAGGCAGCGTCGTCTCAGGATGAGGCCGAGGATGGCTTAGATTCAGGCTCTGATGGTAGAGATCCTGGACCTTCGTCCAGGAAGAGGACTAGGACGGACTCTCGCACTTGAGGCTACCGGCACCGATCCAGACATTTTGCTGCTTTTCTTTTTTGCTTTATTTTTCTTTTTACTAGTAGTTTTGCACATTGTACTGCGTCAGGCAGATTTTATTTTCTTCAAAACTATGTACTTTTGCAAAAGAGAATATGATGGAATGAAACAGCTCTTTTTGTTGAAAAAAGTGTTGCATTTATACATTCTATGCATCACATCGTATCACATTACATAACAATGTAAATGAGATTGAACTTTGTTTTGAAAACTAAACACTTGAATTGCATTAATCAGGTAGTAAGCCAACTGACAACAAAACAACTCGATAAGAAAAACAAAGAATTTGACAAGCTAACCAAATGTAAATACAACTCGATAAGCAAAACAAAGACTTAAAGAATACAAAATACAACTCGATAAACAAAAGTACAACAACTCGATAAACAAATTGCAGTAACACAGGCGCGACTTCGCAAAACCATCACCGAAAGACATTTGAAGTGGAACCAGTCACAAGTTCTCAACATCTTCAACACATACACAGCTTAGAAAACAAGATGAGAGGCCATCGGCCAAAGTGAGAGGCCATCGGCCAACATTACTAGCCGATTGGCCAAAAAATATGGTCGGTCGGCACTCTTTTTGGCCGATCGGCCAAAATGACAAACACCTCCAGAATGCTGACACCTGTCTTCCACTCAACACCTTATCTTCTACAAAAGCCTCAGCTTCGTAGTTTTCTCCATTTCAGCTCAGTTTTTGCACCAAATGGAAGTATTTCTTGTCCAAAATCTCACAAATTAGATTGCCAACTTGAATGGCTCAGAAAAGCTGAATTTTCGGGGTTTCGGGATTAATGCACTATTCACGTTGAGTCGCACCCTGCTGCGTTTTCAGTTCCTCCATGACGCGGCAAGGTTTTGGAATCCGGTAACACACGTCTTTAGCTTTGGCGAACAAGTGATGTGTCCCACTTTCGAGGATTTCCAAGCTTTAATGGAATCCGAGCGCGATGAAGAAATCTTGCCTCAATTCCGCTTTGGCTACTTCCAAGCCTTAGGACGGATGTACAGCCTTACTTTGCATGACGCTTGGTCATTGATTCACAACAGAGAGCTGGACATTTCGAGCTTGATTCGTTGGTTTTCTGATGCCGGTGACTGCGGCGATCATCATTGGTAGGGTTATCGGCGACATGCGCTTTGCCTGCGCATGTTGTCTCATTTCTTGCTTGCCCCAGGCTCCGGTGGGTTTAGCACCCGTTCGATTGAAGTTGCCGAGGGCTTAAAAGAGGGCAAGAGCTGCATCGCCATGACACTAGCCGAGACATTGATGGGTTTGGATGTTTTCCATCGCCGGGAGACGACTAGATTCGCGGGGAGTCGACTACTATTGCAGGTAATGTTTCCCACCCCATCTCACATATATTTCTCACATCACTCGGCCTTCAGGCTCGATTTTTCTCTCAAAACCCTTTTCTCACTTTTTCTCTCAACGTACACCTCTCTATTCTTTAATCTCTCATTTTTCATCCCTTCCTAGATATGGTTGATGGATAAATTGAAGGTTGTGGACTCATGCCCAACATATTCATCTCGCGGCTAATTCTTCCGGCGACGTCTAGTCGATGCCCCTGATGAGGAATGGTGGTGCGAATGGATGCGTAGTTTGTCTACTCTTGACATTGCTTGGCTCTGCCCCTGGCTTAATCTACCGGGATGAGCTACAGCATGACTCGCCAGCTTGGGATTCAATTGATTGGTCTAACACACTGTGTCTTTTACTTCCCGTTCCGATTCCGACGCCAGTTTGGACATGATCAGACTTACCCGGAAGAGGGGATAGAGTACCCTGCTACATTTCCAGTCCGAGGCGCACAGCTAGCTCGGTATGCCACATCATGGAGGACGAGAGAGCTTCTAGCCCCGGCTCCTATTTTCAGTTGCACCCTCTCTGATGAGTGCATAGCTTGGCTTAATGAGGAGGTGCAAATCAGACCCACTTTGGCATCAGAGGCTTCCACAAGCTCTGGGAGGGGACACAGGAACACCTGACTATGCCCCGAATTTATTTGCTTGAATCAGTACTTTCAAGTTTTCTTTATGAATATAATAAAAGCAACTTCAATTTGTTTTCAAGAGTAGGAGAACTCTGTACTGAAATCAATGTAATTGGAGGTTGTGGGTACTGAAAATTTTCCGTTTGGTCCAAAAATGGTCTAAGTTGTAAAAAGATTAATTTGAGCAAAATCAACTTTTATTAAAACTTTTCAAAACCCTTTTCGATATGGATTAGAACTGGAACGCCTGAGATCTATCACTGAGATGTACAACCCCGGATCCCAGCAACTGGAAAGTTGCCCCTAGTTTGAATGACATTGCAGTGGAGATCACAACCGAGCTCTTGAATGCAGAATAGACAAAGATGACCAACATGATCATACGGACAAAGTTAATTTGGAAGTGTTTATGGCTGGACTTTAGGATGAAGTTGCCTACGTATCCCGAAGATGGGAATCAAGCCTTATGTAGTTCGGCTCGGGTTCACTCGTGTATTAACACTCTCCTTTTGCGCTCTAACTTTTGTCAAGGCCGCCCTTTCTGAGTTTTTAACCTTGCGAACTCAGTTTTTATCATTTCAAATTTTTCTGTGTTCTAACATTTGCCTAGGTCGCCCTTTCAGATTTTCGGCCTAGTGAGCCACTTAGGCATAGTATTTCTTCAACTTGTCCATGTTGATCGATTGCGAGAACTCTAGGCCATTTAGGTCCATCAGAACGACAGCTCCACCCGACCAGATAGACTTGATAATGTAAGAGCAGTCCAATTAGGTCTGAACTTGCCCCTAGGGTCGTGGATGGGAGCTCGGTTGTCTTTGAGCACAAGATCCCCTTCTTTCAAATTCCTGGACTTAACCTTCTTGTTAAAAGCCCTGGCAATTCTCCGTTGATAACCCTGAATGTGATACAGTGCTTTCAGCCTTCTTTTATCAAAGAGCATGAGTTCTTCGAACCTGCTTTGCTGCCAATCTGCCTCAGCTATCTGACACTCAGCCAGTACCCGTAATGACGGAACCTCAATTTCGATAAGCAGAACAACCTCCATCCCAAAAACCAAGGAATACGGAGTTGCCCTAGTAGAAGTTCGAATTGAAGTCCGGTAGCCCCACAGAGCAAATGACAGCTTATCTAGCCAGTCCCGATAGGTTTCCACCATCTTCTGTAGAATACGCTTGATGTTCTTGTTGGCGGCCTCAACTGCTCTGTTGGTTTGCGGCCGATATGTAGATGACTTATGAAAAGCCACGTTGTACTTCACTAACAAGTCGATCACTTCCTTCTTGAAGTGTGAACCATTATCTGAAATAATCTCGTTCGGGACCCCATAGCGACAGATGATGTTGTTCCCGATGAACTTTCCAACGTGCGATGCCTTCAACAACGCATAAGATTGAGCCTCAGCCCACTTCTTAAAGTAGCCTATTGCTACCAGAATGAACTCATGCCCATTGGACCCCTTCGGAGTGACAGCCCTGATCATATCAATCCCCCAGACTGAAAATGGCCATGGCGAAGTCATGTTGTACAGCTTCGACGGCAGAATGTTCATGCGGTTTGTATGGATCTAACATTTGTGGCATCGCTGGACAAAGCCAATACAATCCTCCTCCATGGTGGACCAGTAATAACCCTGTCTAAGGATCTTCCGGGCTAGCATCACCCCACTCATGTGTGCTCCGTACTCTCCTCCATGGATGGCCTCCATCAGGCGCTTGGACTCTTTAACATCAACATACAGCTTATGCATCCCGAGATGACCTCTCTTGTACAGTTTACCCCCGCAGACGATGAACTGAGCAGCCATTCTTCGAATTGCCCTTTTATCTTTGGCATTTTCCCCTGATGGATACGCCTCTTTTTTCAAGAAGTTCTAGACATCGTAATACCAGGGGTTCTCATCTTGTACCTCATCTATGGCAGCAACAAGCTCGTAGGCCAGTACAAATTTCTGTTCGCTGATGATCGGACGCATCCGGACTCCAAAAGGGATGTCTATCATAGAAGATAGAGTTGCTAATGAATCCGTGAACCTGTTGTTCTCTCTTAACAGATGAACTAAGTTCAATTTCTCAAACCGAGGAATTAGCACGTCCAAGGTTTGGTGGTAGATTCTCATCTTTTCTTCTTTGACTTTCCAATCTCCTTTAGCTTGAGATACAACAAGGTTCGAGTCCCCGATGACGTCCGACCGTTTTGCCCTTAGTTCTAGGGCGGCTTCTAGTCCAGCAATACATGCCTCATACTCTGCCTCATTGTTCGAGACTTTGAACCGAAGTTTGAATGTTAGAGGTATACGGGAATTGTCGGGTGCTATCAGCAACACCCCTATCCCATACCCGGATTGGTTTGACGTTCCGTCAAAGTACATCGTCCAAGTTTCTTCTTCGACATGCAGAATGGCCTCATCTAGGAACAAGTACTCGACTGCTTCATCCCCTTCCACTGGGTGATCGGCTAGGAACTCCGCTACCACTCTCCCTTTCACTGACTTACGCGTCATGTACTTCAAATCGAATTCAGAAAGCAGAAGTAACCGGTAGGCTAGCCTACCCGTAAGTGCCGATTTCTTGAAGAGAAATTTGATGGGATCTAATCTCGAAACCAGTATTACAAAGTGAGCTAACAGGTAGTGACGCAGCTTCTTGGTAGCCCATACCAAGGCCAAACAAGCCTTCTCCAGCGGAGTGTAGTGGGTCTTGTAATCCAGCATCTTCTTGCTCATGTAGCAGATGGCTTTCTCCACCTTGTCCTCAGACTCCTGTGCAAGCATGCAGCCCATTGTAGTTTCAGTTATTGAAAGATACTGAATCAACGGTTTCCCCGGCTCAGGCGGTGACAACACAGGTGGGTTCTGTAAATATTTCTTGATCTGTTCAAAAGCAGCTTGGCATCGGCCATCCCATTGGAACTTCTTTCATTTCTTTAAGAGACCAAAGAGTGGTTCACAAGTCAAGGTTAATTTTTTAATAAACCGTCTTATGAATTGCACTTTACCTAGAAAGCCTCGCACTTCCTTTTCAGTCCTCGGTGGTGGCATTTCTAAGATGGCCTTGATTTTGGAAGGATCAACTTCGATACCTCTCTGTGTGATCAAGAACCCCAACATTTTCCCTGCTGTAACACCAAACGTACATTTCTGAGGATTCAGCCGCAACCGATACTCTCTGATCCGTTGAAAGAATTTCTGCAAGGCGGTGTAGTGGACCTCTCTTTCCTTGGACTTGACAATCATGTCATCCATGTACACCTCAACCTCTTTGTGGATCATGTCGTGCAATATTGTGGTCGCGGCCCGTTAATATGTAGCTCCAGCATTCTTCAGCCCAAACGGCATAACCCTATAACAATAGGTCCCCCACAGGGTGATAAAAGCAGTCTTCTCTTGGTCTTCGAGTGCCATCAGAATCTGATTGTAGCCAGAAAACCCATCCATGAATGAGAGCAACGCATGCCTAGCAGTGAAGTCCACTAACTCGTCGATATGCGACAGAGGAAAGTCGTCCTTTGGACTGGGTTTGTTCAAATCCCTGAAGTCCACACATACCCGAATTCTGCCTTCCTTCTTCGGCACTAGAACTATGTTGGCTAACCAAGTTGGGTATTCAGATACCAGCAAGAACCCTGCGTCAATTTGCTTGGTGACCTCTTCTTCAATCTTAAGAGCCCAATCCGGGCGGATCCTTCTGAGCTTCTGCTTAACAAGCCAGGCCTCTAGGTCAAAAAGGATCCGGTGCTGTACAATCTCAGGATCGATTCCAGGTATGTTTTCGTAGGACCACACGAAAAAATCTTTGAAATCTTTTAATAAAGCGACTAAGCGCTCGCGCTCCTCCGAAGACAATGTGGACCTGATCTGGACCAGCCGCAGATCCTTATCAGTACCTACATTAATTGTGGTGATTTCATCAACCAGCGATTTTACAAACCTCTCGTGCTCTTGATCAAGCAAATATTTCCAAACGGGAGGAATATCTTCCTCGTCGTTTTCATCGAAATTTTGAAAGTCCTGATTAATACAATAAATCAAGGGCACAGAAAAATACTCAAATGCCACAGCCATTCCATTCTCATTAATCACTTCCAAGTCGCCTGATTCCTCTATTACAACAGACTCAAAGGAAAAAGAAAAAGACGACCTAGACAGGACTGTGGCATCTGGGTTGTCACCTCCAAAAATACCAGACTCAGACTCAGACGAGCTGGAACCTGATTCCGACTCCATAGACTCGGTGGAATCGGATTCCGGCTCACTACCTGAACCGGTGCTGCTCGATAAGAATCCCTTTTCGTACTGCCAAACAAGGGAGGGTGCGATGGACGTATCCAGAATGTTTGAAGATGGGCTCGCAGCCGTTTCATTCCCAATCATGGACACTGAGTTATCCCCTAAGCACTCATGTACGATCGGAGGATCTGAAAGTAGACAAGCCACTGCTACCCCCATTTCAATCTCAGTGTTCTCGGAATCCTCTTCCTTACACTGCTCGGCCTCAACTGATAGGTCTGTCTGCTCTTTGGCAACATCATCCCCAGACAACTGCAAGCCAAAAAAGATCTCAAATCCTGGTAGGCGCCTCTTCTCTGCGTTTAGACATGGCTCTGGGAAGTCGCAGAGTGGAAAGTCTTCCCCCTCCTGGGCGAAGCGTCCATTCAGGGTGCCCTGGATAGGCCGATGCATCAACTCATAATGCCTTCCGGTCGGCTTGGCCCTGGCCCTTCTAGCCATCTCTTTGCCTTTCCTTTCCCAATCCTCTTTGGTAGGCAGATAACCTAAGCCAAAGGTATGCGGGTTGTGCGGTACTTCGGCCGATACTGTAATGCCCTTCTGACCACTTTTTCCTAGTCCCATCCCAAGGATATGCTGAAGCTTGTTCATGAGGTACACTGACTGTGCGCTGACATATAACCCCTCATCAATAGCCAAAATGTTTTGTACGACTCGGGCCTCGGCTAGGGTAAATCCTGATAGGAACACATCCTCCGTGCCATGCTCGATTTCCAGAACCGGTGTAGACACCTCTGGTGGCGGATAGATTGAAGAATTCCCAAAAACTATAGCAACCCCCTTCCCGTGGGGGTATTTCAACATTTGGTGCAGGGTGGAAGAGACCGCCTTCACTTGGTGCAACTACGGCCGCCCTAGGAGTAAATTAAAGGTTGCCGGAACGTCCAAGACATGAAAGGCAACATCGTGTTGTCCTGGACCAACTTGGATCTGAATCTGCACAGTCCCCATCACCTGTCTGCTAGTATTGTCATATGCTCTTATCACCTGGGCAGTTGGTACAAAATCCACGGGCTTTAACCCGATTGCATAGGTCGTCCTCGACGGGCACACATTGATAGCAGATCCTGTGTCAACAAGAACCATCGGTATCCATTTTTCTCTACACTCGACAGAGATGTAGAGAGGTTTGTTATGGTTTGCGCCCTCAGGCGGCAGTTCCTTGTCAGTGAAGGTCAGCGTCGAGGAAGCTCCTCCCGGAAAGACTAGTCCTACCAGCTGCTCCGGTGTTGTATCTATTGAGAGTTTGGCCTTGTCCATCGCAGAAAAGATAGCCTTTCTATTAACTCTTGAGGCCATAAACAGTCCCCAGATGGAGATGTCTGCTTGTATCTTCTTAAGCTGTTTCAGTACAACCTCCTCTTCGAGCAACTTTTCTTTTTGCTTGTCTACTTCCTTGTCCTTTCCAGACGCCTCTGGTTGATCTAAGTGCGGGGGCTTGAAATACCGCCCGCTCCTAGTCATGTGGTCAACTTCGCCAACATACCAGGTATCATCCGGCTGGCTTTGCCCCCCAGTCTTCATCGGTGTGGGTGAGACATAGGTCATCATCTTCCCACCACATGCCATCGGCAGTCGACAGACACCTGTCCGGCTCCGTTACAACTATTCCCGTGCCCACAACACCTTATGTTCCTCTGCTCGCAACACACTCCGTTCTTGTGCACACAACACGTTCTGTCCTCGCAGGGGCTTTGGCCTTTCTAACCCTCTCAGAATCTTCGATCCTTTCCCACTCAAACTGCTTCAGTGCAGCTTGCAGTTCAGTATCTTCCGTACCCAAACTGCCCGTATTCTAAGCAAAATTCTTAACACCGATGCTCTCCGACGATGCATCCTGATTCCCGGCCCTTTCGGCTACTGTTGATGTCCCCGTCCCTGACGGACTCTATTCTAGCTGAAGTTGTTCAACAACATCCGGCTGGTTGTCAAGCTACCCAGTAGACTCTGCTGACCCATCCAAATCAAACCAGTTGACTGTCACGTCTCTCGGATCTTGTTTGTTGAAAAACTGAAGGTTAACAATGTCCTCTTCCAAATCCGCTAGGTCATCTAGCCCCTGATTAGGTCCATCCTCTCGTACTACACAAATCTCTGCCCCCACTGGCAATTCCACTCTCGGCCTAGCCTGGCCTACAGATGTAATGTGACCGCTGGGGTTGTACATGATGCTCGTAGACCCCTCAGGCTCTGTATTCGCATTCTCATTTGCCTCCACAATCGACCCACTTCTATCTTCGATAGCCACCACCACCGTTTCAGGTTGGGTTTGGGAGATGTCCAACATGTATAAGTCAGTGCTGTCAGGAATGAACATGTCCGGCTTGGGTAGGTGGGAAGGGGTGATATTTATGCTAGGGTCGTATAACACAACCCCAGTTTAGATCAGATTGATGCGTTTAGGAGATGGAGCTTGGTTATGTGGTGGGAGAGGGTTGCTTGTGACATTCGGTTTCTCCGGAGGCACGATCACCCTGTTGTTAACGAGATCCTGAATCTTGTGACGCAATCTATAGTACTAGTCGGTGTCATGACCATGCTGTTGGTGAAAGGGGCAGTACTTCGCCGGGTTATGGGAGGGGAGAAATTTTTCTGGCAATGGTCGCGGCTCTAGGGGCTTCAAGTGCCCTTTTCTGATCAAAACCCCCAAAGCCTTGGACAAAGACATGTATAGTGGGGTGAAGGTTCTTTGGCCTCGGGGTGGAAACTTGGTTGTTTGTGAGCTATTTCCAGACGCACCGGTGAATGGTGTAGCTGTAAGGGTTCTTGGGGTGGTAGTGGTGACCATACTCACATCTGAAGCTCTGGCAGCTGTAGCACTGCTTGTGCCTGCATTCGTACTGCGGTTGAATGCCCTCTTGGGCTGTTCTCTCTCATGATCAATGAGGCCCTGTTTCATAGCGTCCTCGATCTGCACCCCTATCTCATGTAGATTTGCAAAGGTAGGGAGGGGGAGAACGATCATTTTCTGCATGAGTTTAGGCTGGAGGTTGCGCACAACCATCCGAATCTGATCTTTGTCAACAGGCTTGATAGTCATCATCGAGGCCTTAGCCCTCCACCGGGTCACAAAATCGGAGAAGCTCTCATTCGGCTTTTGCCTAGTTGTTTCGAGATCACGTGTTGTGACCTCAATTTGTGTATTGTAGGAGTATTGAGCTACAAAGGCCTCAGCCATCTCCTCCCAGTTTCTCTTAATAGAGTCCTCCAGTTTTGCATACCAAATAGCCGCTACACCGACAGGGTCCGACCAAACAGGGAAAGCTTCTGCAATCTGGAGAGGCCCATCAGCCTTAGTATGTCCGAAAACAGTGACAAATGCACCATAGGATCTCCAGACTCGTCGAAACGATCTATGTGTGGCATTTTAAACCGGTCTGACAGAGTCATGGTCGAGTCGATATGCCTGTCCTCTATATCCGGGATAGATTTCACGCCCTAAGACTTCTTGAACAGCTTTTCTAGCTTGCTCACTTTTAGCGCTGTGGGATTTACCTCGAACTCAAAGGGTGCATCCTCTAGGTTGGTAGGCGCTTTAGAAAGCTGGGGTAGGATTGGGGGCAGAGCTGGCCCCGTTGGAACGTCCGTATTGTCTTGGACATGTGATGTCTCTCCAAGTATTGAAATTCTTGGTGGGGGAGGCGCTGGGTGCGAAGAAGATGCTCCGGCTTGCTGTGGTGGTTGTTATTGCTGAAGTCTAGCAATCAACTCTACTTGTTGGCAAATTCTGCTTGACGGGCAGCATCCTGGTGCATGGCCTTCATACTCTCTTGGAGCTGACGCATCATCCCCTCTGTACCTACCATATTATGCTGATCTAGCTAAATAACAGGTATATCTATCCCTGTAGTAGAAACTGAGACCTCAGCCTAACTGTTCACTGGTGGGGTAGACCACTAATCTGGCGACCGCTGTATCGATACACTGCGCCTTTTTGACCTCCATCTGGTAACCGGGGGTAAAGAAAGGAACACTGCTTGTCCATCTGTCAGATCCCTGGTTCGATTAAGTCTACGACCTCTAACCCAGAGTGCTCAGGGAATATCTACCTGGTCGGATGCAATGGTGCTAAACTACCTTGCAAAAAGATAAATAAAGCATAATAAGGAAACAATGAACAGAAAAATGGACAGCATAACAGCTTGAATAAAAACAACACACAGTTGGCAAACACAAGCTGAAAGAACTGTTCTCAACCACTGATCACTGTTCCCAAATCATTGCCCCAAATCTGAATTTGATACCCGCAGGTAAAACTGATTCCCAAATATTGATGCCCGCAGGCCTGATACCCAGACTTGCAAACTGAAACGTACATTCCTGTAGAGGCCAACTCTAAAAGCACATAGGAAGCAAGTGAGAGCCAAAACATCCCTATGTTGGGGTAGGATTTCCTCGTCCTATTGTCAGGAGCTAGGGTTTCACTATGCACGCAGCGGTTTCAAACAACCTATAATCGGGTAAGCAACCTGTCCTAGCTTGGAATGGTGACTACAGTTTCCGATATGCACTAGGTCGAATGGTCAAAAAGGGTGTCCCGGTAAAAACCGGGGTTTGTGTTCCCGTCGTGGCAGAGCCTACAACCGGTCAGCCTTATGGCACGCTTCTCGAAGCTAGCCTCCGACAAACCGTTCAAGAATAGCATACGGCAAACACAGTGTCCTAGGCGCACCGATGCAGATGCAATGCAAAGAGACACATAAGTGTAATCAAAACAAGATATCATGACTTCGAGTCAAGCTCTCTAAATCCCCAACAGAGTCGCCAGAAACTGTAGACGTGCCCCGAACGTCCCGAGCTCCGCGCGCGAACGGCGTGAGATCTGTTTTGTTCATTAAGCTACTACAGTTCGGACTCAATGTCACGATTCTGAATCTAATCTCGCAAAGTGCAATGCAAGACCAATAAATCACCAAAGAGCCCAAATCAGGCAAATCGTTTTGGAAAACTGATTTTTATAAAGAAGTGCCAAACATGGACTGCTTTGCCAGATACAGAGTCGCCACCTAAATGTTTTGTTTTTGGGAAATTTAAGAAACCCTGACTCATGCCTAAGGCCACGTGCCCGTCATCACCAAAGTTGCCTTAGCTCGGGAACTTGGGCACGAGAGGGGAAGGTCATGCAATGAGCACCCCTGCTCGCCCAATCAAAGATCGGCCTTTACTAACATGATATTTTGTTTTTGAAAACACATGCGTTCTTATTCCGGTTATTAGCCTAGAATTACTATGTGATGCGCACAACACACAAGTATAGACTAGATCGCCTAAGTTGGAACAAAACATCTTATGTTTGTTTGTTTGAAAATGGTTTGAAGGTGCTACTCGCAAGTAGGCTAAGACGTGGATTTGCCACCCTCGAGTGGGCGTAGAAAACATGGTTTTGCCAATCTCAAGTGGGCTTAAAACTCGCATTTCGATGAATTATTCCAATTCAAGTAATCCAACATTCACCCACAGGCATTCATGCAGTTAATCACTTAAGCAGATAGCCTCATGGCAAGCATGCTGTCATGGCAACACTGACACACATGTAAGGATGCTAAAGCATAAAAGCTTACCTAGTACTCCGAGCCAAAACAATAGCTAGTTAGTAATCATGCATGATCCTAGTTTATGTTAAGATGCCTAATGCAACACATGCAAAATGCAACTAGAAATAGGCTCGGCTATTCTAAGATGGCATATAAGATGCAACTTGATAATCATGTATTCAAGTAGGAATTGAAATACAATGTAGTTAGTATGATGCGCCGAGCTTGGTGCATGCAATACAGATGAATGGATGCAAACATGCAAGCATAAGAATGCTAATTGAAATATGACCTAGAACTAACCATCGTAAGCGATTAAGTAAAAGAGAGAAAGAAATGGGGGTTGGAAGACATGTATCACATACACGCACGCTTATTACAACATTCGCCCTCTCGACGGAGGGTCCGAATAAATAATACAAGCTAGCTATGCTAAGTTATTCTAACTAATTTAATAATCTAATTAGACTAATTATTACAACACCAAAACTAATTAACTAACAAGCTAATTAATTATTACAACCCGAATTGAAACAAATAGCTACACTAAGCTAAATGAATATTACAAAACCAATTAAATGATTAAATTACACTAACTAATCATGAATACTGAAATGGCCTCGTAGGCGATGAAGAGATGCATGCTTGGTCGGCTTCGCTCGGAAATCCGTTGCCATACCTCATGTTGCCTCTGTTTGCACTGTTTTACACCTCTGAAGACTTTACAAATCTCCAAAACATTTCTAATCCACCTCATGGACATGCTGAGAGGCCATCGGCCAAATGGTATGGTCATCGGCCAATAGATGAGGGTCATCGACCACTTTTGAGGCTATCGGCCAAACATTTCTAGCCAATCGGCACACCAGATAGCTGATCGGCCATATTTTTCGGCAAACTGCTCCTTTTGCTGCAGCAGAGTACAAACAGAGGCATGGCAATACATTTGCAAGAAAATGTTGTGCAACTACACCCCTTATCATGTTTGAAACTCAAATGAGTGTAGTGATCGACCCTCGAGCCATCAATCACGCATTTCAATGCATGATGGCCAAAGAGGCTGAGTTCCACAAATCAATGTGAATGAAATGCACAAAAACACATAATGCCTTGAACTCTATCATGTTGGATCAAGAGTGTCGGCGACTAAGAATTGAGGTACGTTTCATCACTTCAAGTATGAAACATGCCTCGTTCCTCGTGTTTGGCTTAACACCCAAACCAAACACAATGCAATGCATGCAACATGGAGATGCTATACAATGCAACATAAGCATACCAAATGCAATGCAACAAGCATGCAAAATGCCATGCAACCTAAACATGCAAACATGCAATGTAACTCAAGCATGCACACATGAGGCAATGCAACAAGTATGCAACAACATGCAAGAGATGGACAAGTATGCAACAACATGCAAACCAGCAAGCATGCAACAACATGCAATGTGACAAGCATGCAATAACATGCAAAGAGATAGACAAGCATGCAACAGCATGCAAAAATAGACTTAAACTAAAATGGGCAAACCTTAATCATGCCCAAATCAGTGGCCAAAATGATGAAACAATGGCATGAAATGCACATACAAACATGCACACACTTTGGTTTGCAAACAAGGTATGAAGACAACTACTCTCAAGCATCAGCAATGAATGAAAAGCATGGATGTATGACAATACTATAGGCCCTAAAATCATGCATGGAATGGTGCCAAACCACTCACATAACACAAGGATAGCATGCAAGAAAGTTCAAAGTTTGAAACTAGCAAAGGGACTTAAACCATGGCCATGCAAAGCAAGCCCCAAAGGGCCAAGGGCAACCAAAACAGTCCCAAGGCAGGTCAATACAAGACCAAAAGCATGCTCGAACCTAGCCAACACAAGCTAGAACAAAAGACCAAAAGCATGAAGCATGCAAGGCTAATAAGGGGTGTTACACTACATCTATTAAAACCAAACATGGCATGACTTAACCAATAAAAATCAGAGTTATGGCATGTCAAAATAAGCCCAAAAACCCACTGAGATGACATCCTAAAGACCTAAGCATAGAGGCATGCACAATGACCCGCTCTTAAAGCATAAAACATCAACTCTTCAAAGCATTGAAAGAATGACAAAGGCAAGTGTATGACCATGAAACATGCACTGAAATATCATTTCAAGTGATGCCAAATCATGAGAATAGTCTAAGCAATGTATGCTAATGGATTGGATACACAAAGCTAACAAGCTAGATTGAACTATGGCTATACAAAGTATGGTATGCATGACCAAGACAACACAAATCAGAGCTTAAGCATGGTAAAACAAGGCTAAAAGCTTTTTTGATTTGAGCCAAAACATGCAAGAATGATGGTCCAAACACAAGATACATGTTATGCTAGCATGCAAGATTGCTCTATAAGTATGTGAAGCATGCGAGATGCTATCAAACCAACCTAAAACAGAGTTGAAGCATGCTAAAATAACACCAAAAAGTTGCTGAAATAGAACCAAAACATGCTAAGCAAACATGCTACTATTATGAGCCATTTATACTAGCATACAAGACACAAGGAGAGGGGGGTGTCCCTCTCCTATTTAAGACTCCAAAACCACCTTTCCACCACTGAAAATCCTCTGGATTTCAGTGGTGAGAAGGTCAAAACAAGGTGGTTCCAAAAGCTTAAAAGGAAGGCACAAAACAAGACCAAACAAGGCCTAAGAGGGGGTAGACAACCCCTAACACAAAAGTGACCTTAAACAAACATCACAAGCATGAAAAATTATAAATTTTTACAATAGAAAGTTAAGCTTAAATCAGCATGCAAATAGGTCTAAAAGCTTAAGCCAAAGCAAGGGATTAAAAGGTAGTTGACTCACCCTTGAAGAACACCTTCAAGAACACAACTTCAGCAGCTTTTCTGAGTTTAAACCAACCCAAAAACACTAACACCAACTCCTAAGTACCTCAGCAACAAAAGGATGGTGTTCTAGTAGGTGTTTGTGTGCAATAGTGTGAAGATTTTACACTTTTGAGCACAAACAAAGGTAAATGAAGATAGAGAGGTAGAATATAGAGAGAGAGATATATATATATATATATATAGAACTTGTATATCTAATTTTTAGAACCTCTGGAAAGGGAGAGGGGTCTCCCTTCTTATAGAATTTCAATTCTCAAGCTTGTTGAACAAGCTTGAGTCTTGATTCAAATCCCTCCATACATGTGTATGGAGGATGAGAATTATGTTCACCAGTTGTCACAGCTGGCACAAAATATCTGCAAAAGCAGATAAAAAGATCTCAGCCAAGAAATATGGCCGATCAACCAAAAAGAGTGCCGATTGGCCACCACTTATGGCCGATATCAAGAAAAGAAGGCCGATGGCACAATGCCTTAGCTGATGGGTTGTAAGGATGGCCAACAAGCCACCCTCTTCCCTCAGAAGCAAAACCACAAGTCCTTGGTTCACAACCAAGCACAAAACAAACAAGTTGAAAGATCCTAAGGCAAGGCGCGCAGTTGAGACCTTTGGGAACTCAAAATGAACACGAGCATGGATGATCATCGAGTATTCAAACGATGACGTCCAAGTCTTGAGGACGGTCAAAAATGGGGTGTCTAAAAAGTTGTTCACCATTGTCCATTGTAGAATAAGATGTGAACATCTTTTTGTCGGCACAAATGTGGTGAGTAGCACTAGTGTCCACCCACCATTCTTTAGGATTTCTGACAAGATTTGCCTCGGAAACAACTATAGAAAGATTGATTTCATCTACATCATTGGAAATATTGTCCACTTCGGCCATATGGGCTTGAGCAAGCTTCTTGCTTGTTTTTCTTTTGCTTTTACTTTTGCTACGACAATCTTTGGCCCGTTGTCCCTCTTTGTCACAGATGTAACATTTGCCGTTAAACTTGTACTTTTTATTTTCTCCCCCTTTAGAGCCTTGTGATGAACTTTCTCCAGAAGACTTTCGTTTCTTGGTTTTTGAAGCATGTTCCACCACATTTGCCTTAGACTCCATAGGATGCTTACCAGCCCGCTTTTCAGAATTGCGGTTGTCTTCTTTAATCCTCAAACGCATGATTAATTCTTTCATAGACATTCTTTGCGCTTGTGTTTGAGGTAGTTCTTGAATTCTTTCCAGCCTTGTGGTAATTTTTCAATTTAGGCTGCAACTTGGAAGGATTTACTGAGAAACATGCCCTCTATGTGAATGTCATGCAGAATGAGTTAGAGATCTTGAACTTGGCTGATCACAGTTTTAGAATCAACCATTACAAAATCCAGGAATTTGCCAACCACAAATTTCTTTGAGCCGGCATCTTCCGTTTTGTACTTTTTCTCCAAAGACTCCCAAAGTTCATTTGCGGTCTTGATAGGACTGTAAACGTTGTATAATGTGTTGTCAAGTCCGTTCAAGATGTAGTTCCGGCAAAGGAAATTGGTGTGTTTCTAGGCATCAATCGCAGCAACCACTTGCCGGTCGGTTTCATCCTCTTTCAAAATAGGAGCATCCTCACGAAGAAAATGAGCCAGGTTCAGAGTTGTAAGATAAAACAATATTTTTTATTGCCATCTTTTAAAATCAGTTCCTGAGAACTTCTCTGGCTTTTCACCGTGATTTACCGGTACTGTCACCACAGGAGAGGGGGTTGGTGCAATTGCAGCCACCACAGTAGTACTTGTTTGAGCATTTGTTTCAGTAGTCATGAATTCTAAATTATAAACAAAATTATAATTAGAATTTATACTACACATAAAATTAATCCAAATTCACAGAATTAAATTCTGTAAAAATAAAAGAAACAAAAATGTAACTTTTATTTTCTAATTAATTTGGAAATAAAATAAAATTTTATTTAGCCAAATTAATTCCACACAGAAAATTAAATTTCTGTTTCACTTCAATAATTAAAATACTGAAACAGAATTTTAATTAATGAAAACTCATAAAATAATTTCTAAAAACCAAAATTAATTTCTGAAAAATTCCACAAAAATATATTCTGAATTGTTAATGACACCAGTATATTACTATTAGTTGTCAAAGAAAATAGACAGTATATTACTACTATCTGTCAAATAGCATATAATCATTGTTTATTTTTCTAACTAGAATATTATTTTGTAAATCCGTAGAAAATAATTTTTTTTATAAACGAAGAATGAAAAAGGGAAACAAACGAAAAATTTTGTAAACAGAATAATTCGAATCTGTCTTAAGATTGTTGGAACAATCTTCTATGTAAATAAAATAGAAACAAAATTCAAATAAATAAATAAATAACGTACCGAATTTATTTATCGAAGAAAATTGAAAGACCAAGTCGAGTGTGTGACACTCTGTTCTTAAGACAGATTCGTCCGGCTACGGTGCTTACGGTTGAATGGCGTTTATCTCCCAGGATACAATGATCTTAACCAATTTGTAGTAGCACTCTAAAACAAATTGTTCGGCGAACCAAACCTGTGTTCTAACTCTCTAAATATTTATTCTAAAATTAAATATGGAGAATAATGCACCAAAGATGATAATTGGACAGCAAAAGAATATTTTGAGACTGATTTTCGGTGTCCAAGACTACTGGAAATGGTCTGAATTTATAGGCAAAAATCTGACCCGAACAGGTACCAAAATGAAGTGAATAGGTGCACATTTAATTTGAACAGGCGCAAGCACTATTCAAACAGATAACTGTTGAATAGTATATTAGTCCATTGCTAAGAACAAATTTTCAAACATTTTGAAAAAACAATCCGTTGGTAGAACAGTTATTAAACTGTTGAAATATTTTTATTAAACTATTTGAATAGTTTAATCAATAAAGGAAAATGTACAAACTTTAGGAAACCACTTTAGAAAACTAAAATTTGAATTTAGATTTAAATTAAATTCTCACAATAATTTTTTATTGAAAAAAAAAATTCAAATGAATTTTGTCTAAAAAATTAATGTTAGACGCGAAAACGACGTCAACTTCCCATTCACTCATAAATGGTTTTGACTTTCTGTCTTCACCATGTGACTTGCCACGCGGTAAGGAACACTTCACCTCTTCGGACCCACCCCAAAAGACATTTGGGGCCCACTCAATTTTGAGCTCAAAGTTGGCCAAAAATATGTTTATATTAAACCATTTTTCCAACAGGTAAATCATTCTATATAAGAAATTTGTTTGTATATTATTTCTTTAAATTTGTACAGAAAAAATTAGCAATTAGCAATTATCAAGTAATTTAGGAAGATTAACCTGGTGGTGTGCCCTGTTACATGTGTTCAAGTATTTGCTTTGCTTCTACTTTTCTTTGAAAAATAGAGACACTCTTTATAATTGGGAGGGCACATGATCAAGTAGTATTTCGAAAACACCAAATAATTGCTTGCTTGTGTACATATAAGGCTTACTAAATTTAGAAAATAGTAATGGGTCAAGATGTGGTATATGGCATTTACTTTGAAAAGAAAAAAAAAATTGTTGAAATTCATCCGGTGATATATGAAAGCAGCTGGGGAAATGGATGCCCTGAAGGAAACAGTTTCCAGATGATGGGTAAGACACTCAAACTAAGCTTCTTTGGCTGAGAAAAACAAATCAAAATTCATTGTAAATTTGTAATTAATCACTCAGCTACCAAGAATTTCAATGATTTACATTAGCATAAACCAATACAATTTTTTTAGGTAGTTGTATTGGACCTACTACATGTTATAAAAATAAGAGACACATAGAATATATGTGCTCTAATTATTGCCATTTGTCAGCATTTCACCTTAAAAACGACATCTATATGTAATACTATATAACTGGAAGTAATTTATCTTTTTATTTCAATTTTTATGTATATTTATGTAATAAAAATTATATATATATATATATATATATGTAGAACTCAATATAGTTAAAATAACATGATTTGTTGGTGACATATAACAATCATCTTTTTCAAAATATAAAGGGAATTTTTTTAAATTTTGGTGCTAGAAAAATGTTGTTAGTTGCTCCCATCAGATTTCTCAAGACCTCTCTACCTTCTTTAGACTAAGCCCTCGTTTGGTTTTCTTATTAGAGTTAAAAAGGCACAAAAAGATAAAATAGACTACATAAGTTAATAAGACAAAATACTACTTTTTATTCATAATTATTACACTTTTTCTCTTACAAAAGTCAAAAAAATCTCAAAACAAAAACCAAACAAGACTAAAAAAGTCAGGTCAAAAAAGTTTCAACATAAAAAAATTGACTATATTAGCCAATGCTAAATGACTCCTAAATTTTGATTTTTTTTTTTTCTTTGGACCCCATCTTAATCCCAATAATTCTACTATCATTCCTTACACACTAACCTTAGCTCTCATCTTCACCTCTGGTTGTCACTGTGCCTCATTCAGCAACCCCTCTCACTGCAACTCCCATTCCACCTTTCATCCACTAGAGCCTTCCTTCCTCCATCCCTGTTGTCCCTCACCCTCTACAGTCTCCACTGTCACTATCGCCACCCTCCACAACCCCCATTTGTCGTGATCCCTATCCCGTGACCCTTGCAAACTTTTTCTACTTGGCAGCCTCGCCATACAGAGAGAGAGAGAGAGGCGGGGGAATGAAAGGATGGGTTGAGAAAAGGAGAGTTGGTAGAGTTAGGGATGGAGGAGAGTAGCTACTGGTCGGAGTTCATGGGTTGGGATTAGGTTAAAAAGGTTCAAGAGATTAGGGATGAAAGTAACAAAAAGTCTATGCATACAGAGGATGGAACATATAAACTGTGTATTTGGCAGACGATCGGTTAGAGCTTGTTGATTGTAGTTGTTATAGTGTTAACCGTAGTTGTCATAGTGTCAACCGCAGTTGTCATTTTGGCCAAAGTTTGTCGATTGCGACTATTATGTCTTCTGATCGTCCGACCAGTCATTCGGTAGAATAATTGTTGTGTTTGATCCTCTGTGTGCACGTTGCTGATGGAAGTAAAGATGAAATTTTATGATAGGCTAAAATAATAATAATAACTTGAAGGAAGGAGTTCAAAAAGAAAGGTCTAAGTTGGAAAGGTAGAAGGCAAATGGCCAAACTGGTACAGTACCCTCTGTTATCAGGATCTTACGATTCGCGATTCGATTCACGATTCGATACGTAATTTTTGCAAAATCGATACGAATCTATGAGTGAATCCATTTTGGAAGTGAATCTCTAGTGAATCACACGATTCACAATCGATTCACGATTCGATTCACTTTTTACGATTCATGCAATTTTTGAAATTATTGTTTTCGACTCATTTTTTCCATCTTTTTAGTGAAAATGACATAATACAACTTCTAATAACATTTAATACCAAAATAACCAACATGTATATATGATTTGTTGTTATTTTAGTGATCATGGAATTTTTTATAGGATTCAGTCAGATTCAGTCAGACCTAACAAATTTTTAACTTTTCTTCTCATTTTTTTCCCCTTCAAAAAATTGTAATATATCTTCTAAAGATATTTAAGATTAAAGTTACACTATGAATTATCTATTACTATTTTATTAAATTGAATATTACATGTGTGAGGTCAGTTATACTTTTTAAAATGTTTTAGGCTTTAAAATAAAATATCCTAAATAATTCTTTCTTATTATTTGTTCACTCTTACTTAGAAAAGTATATATACTTATTGTTCAAATATCAATATCGTTGTAAACTATTGTTACTTTAGAAATTAATAATTTGTCTATTTGGTTATTATTTTTATTAAGAATGGTTGATAAAAAATATCTAAAAAATAAAAAAAAAAGGTAAGATAGTGATTTTACATAGGAGCCTTTGTTAACTTCTTACCTATTAAATTACGCGATTATCATTCAAAATAACATTTTTGTTGATTTAAGTATAAATATTTTATATTCATAAGATATATTTAACATTTAAATGTGTAGATATATGTTTTTAAGTAATTTAGAAAAAGTGACCGAATCTTTACGATTCACGATTCGATTCGATTCGCGATTCGGTACGAGGCCATTTCGATTCACGATACGAATCCTGATTTGACAACTATGACAGTACCCAATAATGTTTCGCCAAACTGATCTATTTCATGAATGGAATAGATGTATCTATTTTATGATTAATAGTTATAAAAGATTCACAACAATAAATTTTTATTTTAAATTTGAAAAAAGTTAAAAGAAATGGGCTAAGAAATTATGCACTCTAAAAGATTAAAAATTAATTTTATTAGGATTAACTTTTTATAAGCATATTTTTTGTCAATAAATTCTTATTATTATTATTTAACTAACTCTTAAAAAACTCCTAAATATCGTAAAGTGGGATCCACTTTGTGTTAGTATATATTTTAATATTATAATATGTTATAGGTTTGATTTTTTTTTCTATCCCTCCAAGTTTTCATTTTCTTTCTCTCCAAGTCAAGTTCAAGTCCCAAGTCTTCCAAGGAAATTGCCCATCAATTTCTTTTTGTATTCTTATCCACCAAGTCTCCAAGAAAACTTGGCCATCAAGAATATTTTCCTTCCAAGTTACCTCTCCTATAAATAGAGTCTTTCACCTCTCTTATTGGAGCTCAAGTTTCTTTTGAGTGAGATTAACAAGCAAATAAAAAATGGTGTATGTGATAAAGCTTTGGGTTCAACCAATTGTGCAGTATTGGTGAACTATATAACTTAGTCGGGTTGTTGTATTCTAGGGGAACAAGCCAAGGTTTTTTCTGCTGCACCGGTGTGAGGCTTTACCTAACCGCAGAGGGCTTGAATCTCCTTAAAGATGGTGAATTTCCCGCGCCTCAACCCTTACAATGGTTATTGTAATTTTTATTATTTGTATTTTCTAGTGTTTTATTTGTAATTATCACCAACAATTTTAAGGAGACTCAAATAGAAAAAATTCATGGAGCCAGTATTGGAGAAGCCCAACGAAAATACCGGTGATCTCAACAAGCCCTTCCGATTCAAGGGAGCCCATTTCAAGAGATGGAAACGCAAGGTGCTTTTCTACCTCAGTCTCCTCAAGGTGGCCTATATCTTGACCGAGAAAAATCCGAACAAAGTCCCCATTGAAGAGATGACCGACGAGGAGTATGCCGCTCAACTTGAAAAAATCAAGAAATACAACACAGATGAGTATAAATGTCGATATTATCTTTTGAATTGTCTTTCAGATCAATTTTATGATTATTATGATACTACTTAAACCACTGCCAAGAAAATTTGAAAAGCCTTGCAGAATAAATATGACACTGAAGAGGCAGGCACTAAAAAATATGCTGCAAGCCGTTTTTTCCGCTATCAAATGATAGATGGAAAATCAGTGGTGGAGCAAGTTCAAGATTTTCAGATGCTAGTCGCTGAAATTAGATCCGAAGGCATCAAAATTGGAGACAATCTTGTTGTAGCAGGTATTGTTGACAAACTTCCATCATCTTGGAGGGAGTTCCAGAAGTCAATACGTCACAAGCAAAAAGAGACGTCCTTGGAGACTCTAATCACACGAATTCGAGTGGAGGAGGAAGCACGAGGACAAGATGCGCTTATGACACAAGAGCATTCTACTGCAAAGGTAAATTTAACTTCTGGAAATACTTTACCTAAAGGTCGATTTCATAAAAATAGTCACTTGAAGCCAGTTAAGAAAATTTGGAAAAATATTGGAAGGCCACAAAATAAAAATTACTCGAGGCAAAAGAAATGGAACCAAGAACCCCCTTCACAAGATCTGACAAATGTGACATGTTTTGTGTGTGGCAAAAGTGGGCATATTGCTTGAACTTGCAAATTTCAGAAACAACAGTCTCAACCACAGGCTAATGTTACCGAGGAACCATTTGTGGCTATGATTATAGATATTTTTATGGTTCAATTTGTGGAAGGGTGGTGGGCAAACTCTGGTGCTGTGGGAAAGTGGTTTGGAAATACTCTTTGGACCCAATGGGATGCTCGAGATCCTTAACTAATAACCTGAAAAGGAATGAACACTCCGGTCGGGGGTGCCGGAATTAGCACTCCGACGGATAAGTCAGTATATACTCTCTTGATTGCTTGTATCTTAAGCTAAGCGTACTAATTCTCACATACCTCTCTCTGGCTGATGTTCTTTTATTTATATCTTTTTTTTTTGGGGCTCAGGGCTGGGCCCACCTTCGATTCCCCGTATAACTATGGCTCCTTTCGTTGCAAACCGCTCTTCATTTGGCCCCTTACTCAACTGGTTATTTGGCCGAACAAGGTACTTTTGGATTTGTATATATAAGACGGGGCCGAATGCGATGTATATATTTCGACTCTCTAGGTCCAATTATTCGGCCTCTTTACATCTCCCAATATTTGGCCCCCACAATTGCCCCTCAAACACTCCGCTAACAACAGTTAGCTGGTGTGTTTGGTTTCGAACTCGAAAATTCAGAGGCGAATTTCGGAAGTTAACCTCATTTCAACGTAGATGTCAGGCTCACGCCTTTCGGTTGCCATTACAACTTCCCCTCCCCCTTCGTACACTTCTTCTATTTATTGTGATTTAAAATTTTGTCGTATTTTTTAATACATACACATTTTTGGACGCATGAAACTCTTGGAGTGCCTTCCGACTCACCTCTACAACTTCCTTTTATCCCTCATTATCCTCTTCGTCTCTTGTAAGTTCTCTTCCTCTCTACTTTGAATCCTTTTTCCTGGTTTGTTTTTAGTTTAGTATGCTCCTATAGGCTAACGAAAATGGCAAAGCATTTGAAAGACCTTCTTTCCGCGGATCGAGTCTCCAGCTTTCGACACCATTTTTATATCCCTGATGATATCCGTCTGTCACTTGTGACAGACAGCACCCTTGAGAGGGCTAATGAAAGCACAATCGTCTTCCCTCTCTTATCAATTACAGAGGGCGGAGTCCGTTTCCCCCTTCACCCATTCCTTAGGATTGTCCTTCACCATTGGGGTCTAATCCTTTCCCAACCTAGTGTAAACTTTTTTCAAATCGTAATGGGGATTATAGAGTTAAACCGTTGCCTTAGGATTAATCTCGGCATACCTGCTATTCGGCATTGTTATGCCTTGGCCAAGTCTTCTGGCCGACATGGCACTATTTCCTTAGGGCCAAGGACACCGACCATCAATTAGTGACTATGCTTTCCAGCTCTGGCAAGCGAGTCGATGATGTCATGGTCGTTGTCCGAGGTAACTGGGAATTCGGCGAAGGCGAGGACCGCCTAGATCCTATTCCTAGACGGAGGGGCGAACTAGGTGGCCATATAACTCCTTGCGTTTATTTTTCTTATATTTACAAGGCTTTAGTTTTGCGGTCTCATGGTTTTTCTTGTGCAGGAAACGATTTGAAGAAAGTTTTGTTTTCAACTGACGACGCCGTTCTTGCGGAAATTAAAGTCGCGCTCAAATACTTCGGCCGTCCAAGCCTTTAGAAATAAGGGAGGGCGGCTTACATTTTTTTTTATATGAGCCAACGTATACGACGTTTTCGGCGGCAAAAAACATCCCAATTTCGAGGGGCGAAGAGTCTCTTACGACTCTTGTTTTAACTAACTTCAAAAACTTGTGGCAAGTTGGTTTGGACGGATCCGACTCAGAACAGGCGGAGGTAGCTGAGGAGGTCGCTGAAGAGTTAAACCAATCCGAAGCCGAAATAGACGAGGCTTTGAAGTTGGCCTTTGAGGAAGCCGGCCTCAATTCAGCCAACCCTCCATCCACATCGGGCTGAGGGGACATTTCCTTCGACGACATCTTTACTAGATTAGAAGACCTTCCCGGTGCGTACCCTGACGACATGGCCGGGTTGTCACTCACACAGCTCACCAAAACGAAAAACACCGAAAGAATGGCCGCGTGGGGGAGAGCAAAGGCCATTCGATCGGAAGTGCCACCCGGCGCCGATGCTGAGCCATCCCTGCCTGTTATCGAAGTGGAGGCAGCTCAAACCCAGAATGCTGAGTCAGAGCCGGTAGAGCAGACGAATCAGGAGGCTAAGCGAGGGGTGGGGAAACGTCCTATTGAGGTCGAGGTCGACTCCGAAGAAAACCCCGCTAACAAACGGCCGCGCTGAGGAGTCGGATGTGGCTGTGCCTTTTGTCATTCAACCAAAGATAAAAAACATGCCGCTCTCCTCTGACGCATCGGCTATGAAAGACCCAGCCGTGGAGTTGAGCATGGCGTCGTTGGTTTCATTGCCGGCTGACAAGGTAATTTTCCGGGGGGAGCCGGATCTGTTGGCAATAGCATTAGCCGCTCAATCGGCTTTTCTGGTATATAACTCGATCTTGTCTTTCGCTTTTATGCATATATTGTTTTGGTTTTAATTTCCTGTTTTACAAACGGTCAGAAGGATAGCCGAGATAGGCCGACGCCAGCATGACGCTATCGAACGAATTGGCCGTTTAAAGTCGGAAGTTGAGGGCGAGAGGAGCAAGGCCGAGTTCGAAGTAGTGAGGGCAATGATGGAAAGTGCAAGGGCCGAGGCCGAGATGGAAAGTGCTAGAAATTCGGACCAGCTCAGATTGGATGTCGAGGAGAGGGCAAACGCGAGCGAAGGTGAGCTCAAGTTAGCCCAAGAGGTGATTGACAAACTAGAGGTCGACTTGGAAGAATCGAAGAAGGCAAAGGAAAAAGTCAACTCCGAGGCTTCCAAGGCGTACGAGGCTGGGCAAGGCGTCGCCCTTGCAAATTATGTGGAAGAAGTCCCCAAATTTGAGAATCGAGGATTCAAACACGGCTGGCTCAAAGCGTTTGCTGCTGCAAATGTGACATTAGCTATGCCGATTCCATACAAGCAAGTAGACGTTAAGCTGCTGGAGTCTGACCCCGAGGACCCCGAGGATTGATTAGGGCGACACTTTAATTGTTTTCGTTAAGGATTTTGAATGTATTGTTGTAGCTTTTCATTTAGTAGTTTTTATATGTAAAATGGCTACTGTTTTTTATGTTTTTTCTAGGCATCTTCCATGCAAAGTTGTAGCTTTTTGTTTAGTAGTTTTCATATGTAAAATGGCTACTGTCTATACCCAATTTACTAATGAAAATTTTCTTTGTACTTTGTTTTTATTTTTGCTTAATTTTGCTATTAATGAATAGTATTGTTTTTTGCTACTTGGGATAAAACATTCGTGTACACTTGCCGATTAGATAACTAAACAATCTAGTAATTTACCTTCAATTTATCCGAATAAGTGCAAGGGCTCAGGGCCTTGTCGAATAGTCGATTAGCTTCATGAATCTACCCTTGGTTCATGGGGTAGCTGCGCCATACGGCGATCGGCATCGGGCCTAGATGTTTGGCCGACCAGATTAATAAATCTGCCCTTGCCCCAGCCAATGTATGAACTTCGAAGGCCGAATATCATTAGTTCATGGAGTGGCTACGGCACACGTCGATCGGCATCGAGCCTAGGTATTTGGCCGATCAGATTAATAAATCTGCCTCTACCCCAACCAATGTATGAACTCCAAAGGCCAAATATCATTAGTTTATGGAGTGGCTGCAGCACACGTCGATCAGCGTCAGGCCTAGATATTTGGCTGATCAGATTAATAAATCTGCCCCTACCTCAGCCAATGTATGAACTCCAAAGGCCGAATATCATTAGTTCATGGAGTGGCTACGGCATACGTCGATCGGCATCGGGCTTTTGAAGTTTAGCATTAATGAAATCGCCTCGGGGGCGCTGCATGCGTTAGGAATAAATGGGGTAAGTTCTTCGCGCCCGTAAATCCACTTATTGTGTTTAGACTCAATTTAAACAGGTTTGTTGCGGAAGGTTAGATAAGTGCGAATGTCAAATAGACTATTCTTCAACAACAAAAGAGAGGGGCAGACATTGGCTGAGCTTGGCACTGAAATGAATCGCAGCAACGAGCCAACAAGCACGGGAAGTAGGACGTCGAGGGAACGGGAAAAACGTCAACCCCTAAGTCGTCGAAGTAGATCACCCAGAAGGAAAAAACAGCAACGGGGCAGCTCACCTCGACCATGACCAAGAAGTGAATCCGATGCGACACCACGACCATTGAGTTTTACAATTTTTATGGGGAATAAACCGATAACGGAGGTGGATTCTGTTGTTCATGACCCAGGTGTAGCAGTCGAGTTCGCTCGGAAGATTTTTTCATCGAAAGTCCAGCAGTCGGTGGTTGGTCGACAGGATTTCGAAGTGTTTCGAGAGGGCATCCATGGAGCAGTAAAAGGGCTGTATACCGCCTATGAAGTCGGCATGTGTCTACGTGCCGCGCGGCGGGAGATAGAGCAGAAGAACGAACGAATTCAAAACTTGGAGACTCGTGCGGAGAAGGCCGAGCGTGAGCTAAGGAAGGCCCAAACTGTCAAGCCACGTGCGGCCGGACAATCTAACCCGGTCGTGGAGGAAAGAATGACCCAATGGCTGATAAGTCATGCGATTGCCGATCGAGATACGGCAAGCATGTTTGCAGTAGAGAATACTAGGTCCATGGGTTATGAAAAAGGCTTTCACGACGGCCGGAGAGTTGGGATAGACAAGACCAAGGAGAAACTCGCTGAGGAAGTATGCCGATGCGAGAATCGGGGTTTTAGGTACGGGTGGATTAAGGCTCTCAAAGCCACAGAGGCTCTCCAAGAAGCAGGCATTGAATCGGCGTTGCCATTATACCAACGTCATCATTTTCCTTTTGGCGCTTTCGAAATCGAGAAGAGTGACGACGAGGGTGACGCCGAATAAAATTGAACATATTGTAAATGCTCCAACGCAGATTGGACGCCAACTATATATTTATTGGTTAATTTAATAAAATACTCTGTTTAAGTGTTTGTATTCTTCAGCTTATGGTAATACACTTTCATTGTAAATGCTTGCATGTTTCAGCTAATGTTTATACGGTTTGTGATGGTTCATCTTAATGAAACATTTCATTTTGAATGCATGCATGCTTCAGTTTATGTAGTGTATTATGGTATCATCGAAGGGCGCTCCAAATCCGGAGTATTTATTCGGCCCAAGCGCGACCTGGCCAATCGTGATATCCACGAAGGGCGCTCCATATACGGAGGCTTAATCGGCTCTGAATCTGGAGTCTTACTTGGCCCAAAAGCGTCTAACGCTGATGGGGCTCCGAATTTGAAGACTTATTTTGGCCAATCATGATATCTACGAAGGGCGCTTCGAATCCGGAGGCTTAATTGGCCCAAAACCGTCTTGCGCTGATGGGGCTCCGAATTCGGAGACCTGGCCAATCGTGATATCCACGAAGGGCGCTCCGAATACGGAGGCTTAATCGGCTCCGAATCCGGAGTCTTACTCGGCCCAAACAGGTCATGCACGTATGGGGCTCCGAATTCGGTGTCTTTTTCGGCCAAAACGTGACCACAGATGGGGCTCCTAATCCAGAGTCTTAATCGGCCCAAAAGCATCTTGCGTTGATGGGGCTCCGGATTCGAAGACTTATTTTGGCCAATCGTGATATCCACGAAGGGCGCTCCGAATCCGAAGGCTTAATTGGCTCCGAATACAGAGGCTTGAGAGTTGCAACAAGTTAAATTTCACAGTGAGGAAATAAGAGACTTTGCATTGCAAAAACGAAATGTGTACATGGTGAATCATTCAAAACAAATATCTTGCCTCACAAGTCGGGTTCAATGATAGAATTTACGCAAATGTGAGGAATTCCAAGGGCGTGGCAGACTTCTTCCAGACATGTCTTTGAGCCAATATGCCCCTGTTCCCGCGATTAAGTCGATCTGATAGGGGTCGTCCCAGTTAGGACCCAATTTTCCATCAACTGGATTTCTGGCAGCTGGAAGCACTTTCTACAGGACCAATTCGCCTAGAACATAGCGGCGCAACTGAACGCATTGATTATACGACTTAGCGAGCTGCTGCTGGTACCATGCCATGGATGCAAGGGCACGGTCTCTTCATTCTTCAATCAGAGTTAAATCCAAGGTCAACATCATGTCGTTTTGGCCCATATCAAAAACTTTCGATTTCAAGGTTGGGAGGCCAATTTCCAAGGGGATGATGGCTTGATTTCCGAAGCACAAAGCGAACGACATTTCCCCAGTGGACCGTCTTGGAGTAGTGCGATAAGCCCACAGTATGCTCAGTAATTCTTCGACCTATCTGCCTTTAGCTTTCTCCAGCCTCTTCTTGATGCCGTCCAAAATGACTTTGTTGGAGGCTTCAGCTTGGCCATTACTCTGTGGATAAGCTAGGGTGGAGAAATAGGGTCGAATACCATACTTGTTGCACAGTTCTCTGTAGGCATCACAATCAAACTGGATGCCGTTATCTGAGATTAGTGCTCTTGGAATGCCAAATCGCGTTATGATATTTTTTCATACAAAACGCTTCACATCAGTGTCTCGAATGTGAGTTAGTGCTTCCGCTTCTACCCATTTTGTGAAATAATCTGTTGCGACAATCAAAAATCGCTTGTTACCCGAGGCACGAGGCAGCGGTCCGACGATGTCAAGTCCCCATTGGGCGAACGGCCAAGGACTGGTAATAGAGCTGAACTCCTCTGCAGGCAGATGGGTTAAAGGAGAAAACTTCTGGCACGGTTCACATTTCTTCACGTAACATTCGGCATCAGCTCTCATTGTCGGCCAATAATACCCCTGTGTCACAGCTCGATGGGCCAAAGAGCGCCCGCCAGAATGGGCACCGCAACTATCTTCATGTATTTCAGTCAGGAGTCCCTCGACTTTATCCGGATGAATGCACTCTAGGTATGGGCCAGAAAGGGATTTTTTGTAAAGTTTTCCTTGCAGATCCAAATAGTATCGCAGGGCTTTGTTTCGCAGCTTGTGTACTTCTTTCTTATCCGACGGGAGCTGTTCGAAAGATAGGAATGCAACAATGGAGTCCATCCAACTTGGACCTGACTCTATGACATTGATTTGGACTTCCTCTGAAGGGCCAATGCTTGGTTTAGGGATGAAACCCACTTCTATCGTCCGTTCAATCTCTGGGTTAATGGCAGAGGCTAGGCAAGCTAGGGCGTCTGCATGTGTGTTTTGATCAAAAGTTATTTGGTTTAGCTCATGATGGTCAAATTTTGCTAGCAAGGAATTTGCAGTTTTCATGTAAACGGCCATACGGTCGTTTTTGGCCGCATACTCCCTCTTTAGCTGATTGATTAGCAGTTTCAAATCGCAAAATATAAGCAGACACCGAGCGCCTAGGAGATGTGCATTCCGCAAGCCGGTTAGCAAGGCTTCATATTCGGCCTCGTTGTTTGATGCTTCGAAGCCGAATTTGACAACCTGATCGATTATTGCTCCGTCAGGAGCCATGATCACTATTCCAGCCCCACTGCTGCGTTGATTGGACAATCCATCACAGTACAATTGCCAAATGTCCCCAACATAAATTCTCCAGTTCGGCTTAGGTTGAACTTCATCAGGCTTGAAGTCAGCAAGACCCCCAATGAATTCAGCCACAAAGTCGGCAAGCACTTGGCCCTTGATTGAGGTTCTAGGCAGCAATTGAATATCATACTGGCCGAGTTCAAGAGTTCATTTTGAAACGCGCCCTAACGCTTCTGCACTACGGAGTACTGACCGGAGAGGGTGGTCCATTAGTACCCCAATGGTATGCCCCTAAAAGTAATGCATCAGCTTTCTTGCCACCATGACGAGGGCTAGGATGATTTTTTCCAATGGAACGTATCGTGTTTCGACATCAACCATTGTCTTGCTCACATAATACACTGGCCGCTGCTCTACAAGCTCTTCCTTTAAAAGTACAGTGCTGATGGCCCGATCAGAAACTGCCAAATATAGAATAAGCGGGTCACCTGCCGAAGGTGTTGTCAAGAGGGGTACTAATCGAAGATAGGTCTTCAGACCGTTGAAAGCGGCTTCGCACTCAGAGGTCCATTCAAAAGCCCTGCCCTGCTATAAGGTATGAAAGAATTGTCAGCAGCGGTCTGTAGAACGACCGATGAACCTGTTGAGTGCGGTGGCCATATCCATCAACTTTTGAACCTCTTTCACCGATCGAGGGGAGCCGAGTTCCAGGATTGCTGTGATTTTCCTCGGGTTAGCTTCGATGCCTCGGTGATTGACAATGTAGCCAAGGAATTTGCTGGATCCAATCCCAAATGCACACTTGGAAGCGTTCAGCTTCATTTTATACTTGCATAAAATGCCGAATGTCTCTTCCAGGTTGGCCAGATAAGTTTGCTCTTCCTTTAAATTCACCACCATATCATCAATGTTCACTTCCATAGTACGGCCGAGTTGCTCTTTGAACATGGCAGTGACCAGTCTTTGGTAAGTTGTCCCTGCATTCTTCAGCCCAAAAGGCATAACCTTATAACAATAGGTTCCTCTTAGGGTGAGGAATGCAGTTTTGTCTTGGTCCTCCGGATGCATGGCGATTTGATGGTAGCCTCTATAGGCATCGAGGAAGCTCATACGTTGATGATGTGCCATGGCGTCTACGAGTTGATCAATTCTGGGGAGAGAAAAACAGTCCTTGGGGTAAGCTTTATTTAAATCCGTGAAGTCCACACAGACACGCCAAGTTCCATTTTTCTTCTTTACCACCACAGTATTCTATAGCCATGTAGGATAGGTCACTTTTCAAATTGCCCCGACTCAAGCAACCGGTCAACTTTTTCAACGACGGCAGTAGTCTGCTCTGCGGCTGACCGCCGGCTTCTCTGAATGATCGGCTTACATTTGGGGTCAACATTTAGATGGTGCTCAGAAATAGATGGATCTACCCTCGGCATCTCATACGGCGACCATGCGAATACATCAAGGTTGCCAAGCATGAAAGTAATTAGCTACTGCCTGTTCGTTTTATTCAGGGAGGCACCGACCATGAAGAACCTGTCAGGATCCCTGTTAATTTCAACTCGTCTAGGACTTTTGTGGCCTTTTCACTTGGAAGCCGTCCAACATCGTCCAGGCTCTCCCGATCCGGCACCTCAATAAAGTTTACCTCCAGCTATCTTGGTGTCTTTGCGGCGAGAAGATAACATGCTTGTGCCAATTTCTAGAAACCACGGATTTGTTCAATGCCTCGTTCAGTCGGGAAGTGGAGTAGTTGGTGATAGGTGCTAGGCATGACATGCATGGCATGCAGCCAAGTTCGTTCCATGATAAGATTATACGGCAAAGGCAGGTTGACGACCAAGAATTCCACATCTACTATTCGGGAGCCCGCTCGAACTGGTAGTGTGATTTTGCCTAACGGGTATTCTGGATTAGCATTGAAGCCAAATAACAAATATGGAGCTGGAGACAGGTCTGATTCAATGAACCTGAGTTTGATGAAGGTCTTGTAATACATAACCTCCGAAGTACTCGCCTAGTCTATGAGAACGGGTTCAACGGTGAATCGATTTACGCATAGTTCAATGTGGGGGAGTGTCACGCCGATCAAATCAGAATCGTTGAAGGTAATACTCGGAGCTTCACAGGGCCGCTTTGCTGGTGTGATTTGCTTTTGGGGGCCAGGATGAGACTGAATTAAATGCACAGCAGGGGCTGTCAGCAGGCTGTATATCATATGGATTACGCCGAGCGGAGGTGAATCCTGCCTTAAGACAACTGTTTTGGTTGAGTTGTTCTTTCGGACGTGTTGCTAGAGCCGACCGTCTTGTACCAACTCCTTAAGGTGGTCTTTCAAGGCATAGCAACTGTCGGTATCATGACCGTGATCTTTGTGGTATTCACACCGTCTATCCCGTCTCCTTGTGTCAGGAGATCCCACCATTTTGGGCGGCCACTTGAAGAATGATAGATGTTGAATTTTAGTCATAACCATGTTGATCGGCTCTAACAACTCCGTATACTTCTTGTTTGCGCGCCTTGCACGCCTGTTATCCACTTGAAGTTGTTCATTGGCTCGGTGGGGGCATTGGTCGTTTGATCAGTGCGAACTTCTCTTGTCTCATTTAGCCTGGCCCCGTGGTTCAGGGCTCCGTGATGGTGCAGAACTTATCGGCTGAATAATTTCAGACGGGGCCATCTTAATGGCCTTTTGCCCGGCTTTGACCCGCAGTGCATCATCTTCAACTTTGAAATATTCCTCGACTTTCTTCATCAACGACCAGACTGTTTTGAGGGGCCTTCTTGTCAAGGAACTGCGGAGGGCACTATCAGGATGCAACCCCATCTTAAAGGTGGTGATGGCCATGGAGTTGTTGCAGGCGTTACCCACAAGATTAAAGCATTCCTAATAGCGCGCCGAATACACCCGTAATGTTTCCCCTAATTGGACTTGCATTGCCCAGAGAGAATCGGCCTGCTTCGGCTGGACCTCATTGGTGATGAACCTTGCCCTGAAAGATTTTTGGAGTTGATGGAAGCTCTTAATCGATGCCGGTTCCAATTTATAATACCATCTGATGGCCAGCGGTCCCAAACTGCTCGGAAATATTTGGCACATGAGGGCCTCGTCGTCCGCATACAACGTCATAACTTGCTTATAATGTCGGATGTGATCAGTGGGATCTGATTTCCCATCGTACAGGGTGAACGATGGGGCTTTAAACTTTTTGGGTAGTACCACCTTTGCGATCCAGCGCACAAAGGGATTATGTTGGTCCTTGTCACCTGAATTATTTCGCCTTCGCTTATGGCGTGCACGCGGACTCTCTTCGGAGGAACTACTAGGTTCTACTCGTCCCTTCCTTTTGGGTTCCGGTGATAATGAGTCAGAATCACTGTCAGTCTCTTGTCTTCGAACTCAAGGTTGTCGAACATCTTCTCTCAGAGGTCGTCTGGGATCTTAGCGTGCAGCTTGCTTGGATTTTGCTACTTCCAAGGCCAAATCCTAACGGAGGCGCTCATTCTCAGCGATCATGTTTTCCAGCCTCTATTCGTTTTGCTTCGCCTGTTTCATGATCGCTTGCATTGTCTCGTGTACTGAGGTCGATGGTGAGTTCTGGGCAAGTGAGTCGAAGTTCAAGGCACATCTTACGACGATAGTTTTCGATCCAAGCATGTTTTTCAGAGTGAGGTTATCTCTCTGTGTGGTTTCATCAGTGACTATCGGAGCATCTTCCGTTACGTCTGCTATGGATGTAGTTCAGTATTCCCACAGACGGCGCCAATTGTGGAAAAGTGGTTTGGAAATACTTTTTGGATCCAATGGGACGCTCGAGATCCTCAGCTAATAACCTGAAAAACAATGAACACTCCGGTCGGGGGTGCTGAAATTAGCACTCCGACGGATAAGTCAGTATATACTCTCTTGATTGCTTGTATCTTAAGTTAAGCGTACTAATTCTCACATACCTCTATTTGGCTGATGTTCTTCTATTTATATCTTTTCTTTCTTGGGGCTCAGGGCTGGGCCCACCTTCGATTTACCGTATAACTATTTACTTGGCTCCTTTCGTTGCAAACCGCTCTTCATTCAGCCCCTTACTCAACTGGTTATTTGGCCGAATAGGGTACTTCTGGATTTGTATGTATAAGACGAGGCCGAATGCGATGTATATATTTCAACTCTCCAGGTCCAATTATCCGACCTCTTTACGTCTCCTAATATTCGGCCCCCACAGGTGCCAATAGACATGTCTGCTATGATAAAAATTGGTTCAAAGATTTCACTCCTTTTAATGAGGAGAGGACTGTTATGCTTGGTGACTCCAGTTTAACCAAGGTGCTCGGGTGTGGAGATGTTGAGCTGAATTTTACCTCTGGATGTGTGCTTGTTTTAAAAAATGTGTTATACACACCATCCATGAGAAAAAATTTGATGTCGAGTTATTTGCTCAACAAAACTGGTTTCAAGCAGACTATTAAATCTGACCATATGTAATCACTAAAAAAGGCATATTTGTGGGGAAAGGGTATGCCTGTGATGGAATGTTTACATTAAATGTTGAGAACAAAAAAGCACATGTTTCTGTTTACATGTTGTCTTCTATGAATTTTTGGCATGCTCGTTTGTGTCATATTAATAGCTAATACGTGGGAGTCATGAGTAGTTTAGGATTAATTCACAGACTAACAAATAAATTTGAGAAATGTGAAGTTTGCAGTCAAGCAAAGATAACTAAAATGCTTCATAAAAGTGTGGTGAGAAATACTGAATTGTTAGAATTAATTCACACTGATTTATGTAAATTTGAAGGAATTTTAACACATGGTGGAAATAGATATTTTATCACTTTTATTGATGATTTTTCAAAATACACTTATGTATACTTGTTGAAAAATAAAAGTGATGCTTTTGAAAAATTTAAAGAATTCCTTCTTGAAGTTGAAAATCAATTCGGTAAAAAGATTAAAAGATATAGAAGTGATAGAGGCCGAGAGTATGAATCTTTTGGATTCAACTCGTTTGCTCAGTCTTTGGGAATAATCCATGAAACTACTCTACCACATTCACCTGCATCTAATGGTGTAGCAGAAAGAAAAAATAAAACTTCAACTGATTTAACAAATACTATGCTAATTGAAGCAGGTGCTCCTTCAAATTTGTGGGGAGAAGCAATTTTAATTGTATGTTATGTTATGAACAGAGTGCTACATAAAAAAACAAAAGTTACACCTTTTGAGTTATGGAAAGGGCATAAGCCAAATTTGAGATATTTGAGGGTTTGGGGTTGTCTAGCTTTTGTTAGACTTGTGGACCCTAAAAGACCTAAATTAGGTGTGAAAACTGCCACTTGTGCTTTTCTTGGATATGCAACAAATAGTACAGCCTATAGATTTTTTGATATTGAAAACAAAATAATTTTTAAATCAATTTTTCATGAAGAAAATTTTCATTTTAAATCTAAAAATGGTGGGAGTCAAAATTATCAAGAAAATATTTTATTTGAAACCGATTCCTCTACTTCTCTTTTATAAAACCAAGATATTGTAGTTTTTGAACCAAGAAGGAGTAAAAGAGCCAGATTAGAAAAAGATTTTGGCTCTGATTATCATGTTTTTAATGTGGAGGAAACTCCATTAACTTTACAAGAAGCTTTGGCATCACCTGACTCTATTTTTTGGAACGAGGCTGTAAATGATGAGATGAAATCATTATTATCCAATAAAACTTGGGTATTAGTAGATTTATCACCAAGTTGTAAAACTATTGGCTGTAAATGAGTTTTGAGAAAAAAAAACTTAAACCGGATGGAACTATTAATAAATATAAAGCAAGGCTTGTTGCAAAAGGTTTTAAACAACAAGCAGATCTTGACTTTTTTGATACATTTTCTCCGGTTACTAGAGTTACATCTATTAGATTATTAATTGCAGTGGCTGCAATTCATGATCAAAAGATTCATCAAATGGATGTTAAAACAGCCTTTTTAAATGGAGACCTGGGTGAAGAAATCTATATGGATCAACCTAAGAGTTTATTGGAACCCGGTCAAGAAAGCAAAGTGTGCAAGTTAGTTAAATCCCTATTTGGCTTAAAACAAGCCCCTAGACAGTGCCATGAGAAATTTGATTCCTGCATGATAAAGAATGGCTATAAAACGAATAAATGTGATAAATGCATCAACTATAAATCTGAAGAAAATTCACATGTCATTATTAGCCTCTATGTGGATGATTTACTTATATTTGGCTCTAATTTGCATATCATCGTGAAAACTAAAAATGTACTTAGAAGCCATTTTGATATGAAAGATCTTGGTGAGGCTAATTATATTTTGAGAATGAAAATTACCAAAACTTGTGATGGTATATTTCTTGATCAGTCGTATTATGTTGAGAAAATTTTGAGAAAATATAATTTTTATAAGTGCAAGCATGTTCTTACTCTTTTCGATCCTCATATGTGTTTATTTCCTATTGAAAATGATGAGAATGTAATTAATCAAAAGGAATATGCCAGTATGATTGGTAGCTTGCGTTATGCGACTGACTGTACTAGACCTAACATTGCCTATGCAGTTGGAGTACTTAGCAGATTTACTAGCAAGCCTGGTAGTGATCACTGGCTAGCCATTGAGCGGATTATAAAACATTTATCTGGCACCATAAAATATGGCTTGTTTTATAATAAGTATCCTGTAGTACTTGAAGGTTACAGTGATGCCGATTAGAATACCTTGTCAAGTGATTCATTATCAACCACTGGTTACTTATTTACATTGGGAGGTGGTGCTATAAGTTGGAAATCGAAAAAACAAACCATTATTTCTAATTCAGCAATGGAGGTTGAGCTCATTGCTTTAGCTACTGCTAGTGAAGAAGCAAATTGGTTGAGAGATTTATTAAATGAAATCTTTTGTTGGGAAAAACCGATTCCACCTATACTGATTCATTGTGATAGCACCGCAGCAATTAGTCGAGTTAATAACCATTATTATAACGGTAAATCCAGACCTATCAGAAGAAAACACAGTACTGTGAGATCTTATATGAATAATGGCATCATAAATGTGGATTATATTAAATCTGGTGATAATCTTACAGATCCATTAACTAAGGCTTTAGCAAGAGATAGAGTCTGGAATACATCGAGGGGGCCCATTGAATATAGCAAGAGCCATGTAGGAGGATACTCAACCCAAGGACCAGAGATCATGTAACTGGGTTCAATGAGAAAAACGATCATATGATGGCCGTGAGAAATGCACTAAATTACTTTTTACCCATCTCTATGATGTAAGTGCATTTATCCTATAATGCTGTAGAGGTTGAGCTATTAAAAAAATCTTAATGAATTTATGTAGCTCTTATTGAGTGGGGTGTTATAGTTACAAGAGCACCCTTGCCAGAATTCACCTATGTGAGTATGGTAGTGGGGCCATTACCTATGAGATTTGGGCTAATTCTCAAACACACTCATGAATCCTGGGATCACATAAGGCCATAATGTGCTGGCTCTTAAAGCTTATGTGAACACCTAGAATATTATGTGTGTGCAATAATTATTTATTTCCCTAAAGCAGTCATAGTTCAATGCTGAGCATATTATTGGCTCTGGAATAGATATTATTGTTTCACTAGTGAAGGTTCAATGCAGAGCACACCTACCATGATGCATAATATCCTTATTTGCCTAATAATCTCAGTTTTTGTTACCTATAATATTAAAATATGTGGGGGAATGTTAGCAGATATTTTAATATTATAATGTGTTATAGGTTTGATTTTCTTTTCTTTCCCTCCAAGTTTTCATTTTCTTTTTTCTTCAAGTCTCCAAGTCAAGTCCAAGTCTCAAGTCTTCCAAGGAAATTGCCCACCAATTTCCTTTCCTATTCTTATCCACCAAGTCTCCAAAAAATCTTGGCCACCAAGAATATTTGCCCCCCAAGTTACCTCTCCTATAAATAGAACTTTTCACCTCTCTTTTTGGAGCTCAAGTTTCTTTTGAGTGAGATTAACATACAAATAAAAAAAGGTGTATGTGATAAAACTTTGGGTTCAACCAATTGTGCAGTATTGATGAACCATACGACTTAGTCGGACTATTGTATCCTGGGGGACACAAGTCAATATTTTTTCTGCTGCACCGGTGTGAGGCTTTGCCTATAACCGCAGAGGGCTTGAATCTCCTTAAAGAGAGCAAATTTCCCACGCCTCAGCCATTACGATAGTTATTATAATTTTTATTATTTGTATTTTTCAATATTTTATTTGTAATTATCACCAACACTTTATTTTTCACCAAACCGTACCTGTAATCTCCATTTACCCATTTGGTTGGAGTTTAAAATTGATTGAGTGAAACTATGGCTTATTTTGGCAATACAATTAAAAATTAATTTTTTGACCCTTTTTTTTTAAAGATTATATCACTTTTTTATTTTTTTACATTTTTTTTTGGAAAAAAGTCCAAAAAAAATAAAAACTTAAACTTTTAACCTACTTCTCAAAACAGACCTATGTGATAATGCCACATGTTATTATTACACTTATTAATTAATATATCTACTAATGGGTCAAATTTAAAACCTTACCATTAGGAACGGAACCAGAAATTCATTTGCGGGGAACTAAGACATGAATAAATTTTTTTATATGAATTGATATAAACTACTATTTTTTTAATTCAAAAAATAAATTAAAATTTGATATTAAATTAGTACGTAAAAAATAAAACAATCATATACTTAGTGAATTTAATACATGAATAAAACCAAAGTCATGTATTAAATAATTTTTTATACAAATCAACTCAATCATCTATCAAAGTGGAACTCAACGTTCTTTCATATCTTGAAAGTCTTCAATGATTGACTTTGTGGTAAAATTTTTAGTAATTTTCTTTTCAATGTACACAAGCAAAAAGTCTGTAAGAAATTTATTTTCCATTTTGTTACAATTAAAATAAATTTCATATAAACTTAAAAATTGAAAATTTGTTGGAAGTACATCATGTCACTAGAATTTCACAATGGTCCATTTTTAATTATTAATTTAGGAATAGTCCACCAATAATCATCTTTGTGTTGGGAGATGTTGGCCAGATAAGAAAGAGCGAATGAGAGAGAGTGCTTGGCTGGGCTTGTTGAGAGGTACCAAGTGACCAGCTCCTCTGACTGTCACATATGTCAAGCCTTCATACTCAACTATCCTCCCTCCCACCTGCATTTTCGTCCACCATATCATATCAGCTGTGTCAAATGCATAAAAATTATTTATGAGGATTAAAATACAAGAAAGTAGGGGCCACACTTGGGCTTCCACTTATGGTATAAAAAATCAGTCACGGGATAAAAGACGAGAGTGGGGGGCCACACTTGGGCTCCATTTATAGATTCTTCTCTTGTTTTTATTTTGTGAAGGATTTTTGTGTAAAAAATTTACTTTGTATCACATAAATTCGATATCAATTCCTGATTTGTTTAATTTTTTTTTTCTTTCTCCAAATTAATAAGTGTTAAGGTCCATTAGATTGTCAATTCCGCAAACAAACACATTTCAATTGTAATATTTGTGCCCTGTTTGTCAGTAAAACCGCTTAAGCGATGAGCGAAAAATAACATCTCTCAATAGTTCAGACTTGCTTTACAAAAATATCGGAAAGTTCCATTACGCACTCAAGTAGACTTTCTATCACTAAAACGAAGGCACTTATGATTTCTCCGCATCTTAGATATGTTGGGGTATATCTCCTTAGTAGAGTTTGAGACCCAATTATGGTTTCTCCGCATCTTAGATATGTTGGGGTATATCTCCTTAGTGGAGTTTGAGAACCAATTGATTTGTTAAAAGAATTTTAATTGGGTTTAGTTTGGGTATAATATATTTTATATATATTATATCTAATTTTTGGAGATCTAATTCAGTTTGGTAACAATTAGGATTTGATAAAACAAACTCAAGATTTAACAATATATATATATATATATATATATTGTTGTGTGGCGGCAGTGGCTTAATACAATAGATTTGATTCAATTTGGTGGCTTTGGCTATGTGGAGGAGCAACAGTGTCAGATGAAATTCGGTTGTTTCTTTGTATGTGATTTAATGCTGCTACGGTCTCTATTTTGAAGCTAATTTGAGTTATTATTTTGGGTCTTCTTCAACTCTTGTTTCGAAAACTTTTGTTTATCTATTTAGTGAGGTCTTTCCTCTTGTTTATTTGTGATTATTTGGAATTCACCTAAGGGTGATTTTGTGAGATCATTCGTGTCTCATTTGTAATCGTTTGGAAACTTTTTAGTTGATAGTGAAATCAGATTTCGATCCCGTAGACTTACCTCACATTGAGGGAACCACATAAAAATTCTTATGTTGTTTTTTATTTAATTTTTCCGCATTATTTTTATTCTCATTGATTGATTTACTTGTGGGAAATCATATATTTTTCCAAACAAGATACATTACTCGAGTGAATTTTCTTGCGCTCGAGCAGCCTTCGCAACCCTGTTTTGTTTAAAGTTGCGCAAGCTGTAGATTTTACGGTTACGGTTTCCAGATCTAAAACTTGTGACTGTGTTTTCTTCTGGAGTACTTACCTATTGTTTCCCTTGATAGTTTTGTGAGTTGGTCGTGTCGTATGAATTGGATTGCTTATATCAAGGGGTTTGTTATGGTTCTACTTTTCTAGAGCGTTTGATTGGTAGATTCCGAAGATTTGAGCTTGGAGATTTTAAAGGAGTTCGAAACTGCTCGTTATCGTAGACTTGACTTGGGTGTTGTGGATTCAATATTGTGTTAATCAATTCCGAGACTTGTTGAAAGAGGCACAAGAGGTGAAAGGCAATTCCTGAGCGTGTTGGGTAATTTTTTGTATTCTTGTGTATTTTCATTATCCTCATAGTGGATTGATTAATGGCTTTTAGCTCGTATTTTTTATCACATTGAAAGTGCTCCAATTGTAATTTTTTTCACGTTAAAATCTTTTGTGTCGATTTATTAGAGGTGCTGCTATTAGCACCATATAAATTATTTTGGACCCCTCAATTTTTAACCCTTTTTTTTTATTACAATAATAATCTCAAATAAAATTACTGTAAAGGGCATCATTAATTTTCGGACACTCCATCTCACAATTAAACCTACACATCCACTACATCATGAATTAGGGTTTATGAGAACACTTACCTCCATCACCACCCATCCATCTTTCCCAAATCTCACCTTCAAAACCTACCCACTCTTAAAACCTTAAAAACTCTTTGATAGCAATATTTCGACAGTAACAGTGGCAACCATATGACTACATATACTTCTCCGGCAATGACAATGAGTGAAAATTTTTCTAGTAACCACAACTCTATAAGACGAGAGGAGTACAACAATAAAATCTTAAAAGAGATTCATAGTTTTGCTGTTGTTCTTAGTTTAGAGAAGATTGGCCTTGTAAGGGTAAGTTTTTTGAAAAAAATGGCAAAAATAATAAAATCTGTTCGTCATTTTTTCGGGATTGAGCTCCCAAACATATGACCGAAATTTGGGAACACAGGCCCGAATATTGTTTATTTGTTCAGGAATCAGTAATCAAACATTTATTATTTGTTCAGGAATGCAGGTCTGAACATGAAAATTTCTTAACACATTGAACGGTCAAAATTGTTAACGTTTGCAGAAGTTTCATTTTTTCAAGTTCGGGAATACAGGCCTGAACATTACTTATTTGTTCGAGAATGCCTTCCCGAATTCTTGAACAAATAAGTAATGTTCGGGACTGCAGGTCCAAACATGAAAATTTCTTAACACATTAAATGGTCAAAATTTTTAACACTTGCATAAATTATCGAAAGTAGCCCAAATCTATTATTAGATTCAAAAGCTATTCCTTCATCGCGTAACTTTGATAATATTGTTGTGAAGTTCTGCTGAACTCACAATTTTATAATATCTACCGACAAAACTAACCAAACTAATTATTATAATTTTTTTTTCTACAAGAGAAGAAATCGTTACGAGAAAACTAAGAAATTATGTATATATATAGAGAGAGAGCGAGAATACCAACTGTGACAATGGATGATGAGGCAGCAGAGACAGTAATCACATTGACTCTTCTTCTTCTTTGTGGGTTTTGTTAAGGTTTTTTGGAAGACGGGTTTTTTTGGAGTGTGGGGAGTGTGCATTCAATGGATAGAATGTTTTCACAAGAATAATTTTGGTATTATATGGAGGGAAAAAAGAAATTTTGAGGGTTTCAAAATTTATAAGTGGACGTCCAAAGAAATGGGGGGTCTAAAATAATTCATGGGGTGTTAATAGCACCACTCTTTATTAATTATGAAACGACAATCTAAATCACTTTCGTACGTATTAGATGATTTAGACTGTTAATTTTTGTGTGTTTGGAATTTTTTGCAATTAAATCTATTTTGAATCACAAATGTGGCTCTGTTTGGTTATGTTTTCAAAATGTGATTCTACACTGAGTTTTGAATATAGTGTTTAAAACGTGTTCTGGAAACACGTTTCTAAAACTCTGCAGAAAAGTCTGTACCAGCCGCGCTTTTCAGGATTTTTTTTTTTTTTGCAAATTTTGCTTAACCGGTCTTCCGGCCGGTTGAAATTTTTAAAATTTTTATGTGCTTTAAAATAATTTTGAGTTGTATGTTTAGTTATGAGTTGTAAATTTTTGTATCAAATATCAAATGTTACATCAACAATTCCTCAGTCAAATCAAAAACTCTTTTCAAAATTATTTTCAAAAACTATTTACCAAACAAATTTTCTACACTCAAATCATAATTTCAAACTCCACAAACTCAAAATATAACTCATACTCTCAAATCAAAATTACAAAACTCTACCAAACGCTTTTTCATTAAGTTAAATTATTACTAATGGTCATTCCATGTTTCTCTATAAGTCTGAACTCCAATCTATTATTTAGAAACCAAGGCGTACAACCATTATAGTTAAGCTCAAGTTCGAATAAATTATATTGTTAGGTCATTTAGTTTTGATGAAATTTTATTTTGATTTTTGTATTTTTTGATTTTATTAATTTAAACCACACACATTTTTGCGTTTCAGTAATTGCGTTTCAATACGTTTTCTCCGTAAATTGCCATCAGTATTTTGAATGAAAAAAATGACATATGTCAAACTAGAGGGTCAACATAAAATTGAGTGCAATTACAAGGACCACTGTTCATTCATTTTTCGTTTTTAGCTGAGAATTGCTGTAGTGGCCGTCATATTTGTTCCAAAAATGCAAATGCAACTGGCAGATGCGCCATATTGAAACACAATTGTAAATGTGAGGTTTAAATTAATAAAATTTAAATTATAAAAATTGAAATCATGTTGAAAATTAAAAAGATCGATGGTATAATTTTTGTTTCTTTTTTTTTTTTCAAATGAGTGATGTATGCTGGTCTTGATTAGATATGATTTAAAAGCCGAAAAAGCCGAGTTGTTTTGACAACAAAAAGTCGGCTTCGTTTGGTTGTGTTTTGATAATATAATTTTACACCTACATTTGAATATGATGTTTGGAAAGAGTTTTGAAATTAATTTTTCAAAACTCTGCAGAGAACTCTGTATCAGGCGCTATTTTCAGAATTTTTTTTTTGTAAATTTTGCCTAACCGGTTGTCCGGCCGGTTGACCAAAATAGTGATTTTTTTTTTTTTGTGCAATTGATATGTTAATTTGTATATAATCGAAAAAAATATTTTTCGAATTTTTTATGTGTTTTAAAATAATTTTGAGTTGTATATTTGGTTATGAGTTGTAAATTTTTGTATCAAATGTCACATCAACAATTTCCTACTCAAATCAAAACTCTTTTCAAAATTATTTTCAAAACTCTTTACCAAACAAATTTTTCGCAGTCAAATCATAATTTCAAATCTCACAAACTCAAAATACTACTCATACTTTTAAATCATAGTTACAATTTACTCTCCCTCTCCCAAAAAAAAAAAAACTTGATGGACTTCTCTTAGGCACCGTTTGGCAAGAGCTAAACGGGGCTTTTTTGGTCATTTTAGCCACAAAAGACAAAATAGGCTATTTTAGCCACAAAAAATAAAATATCACAGCAAGCCCATAATCATTACATTATTCTCTCACAAAAAAAGTCAAAAAAACAAAAAAAACTAAAAATCCCTTCCCAAATCAAACTTTTTAGTCCAGGCTAAAATAGTTAAAAAAGTCAAAAAAAATAAAAAAACCAACCAACTTCTCAAACGGAGGCTTAATACATTTTTGTCTTTTTTGGGCTTCTTCCAGAAGAAAGTCAACCAAAAAAAGCAACTACAATCTACCATGTGAAACCTAGTATTCAATTTGCACTTGCAAGGCCAAAAGTCGTATTACCAAACAAGTGGTGCTAAGAGAAACCAAAAAGTGGAAAAGCCAAAAACTAGTTGTATTTATCAAAACAAGTGGTGCTAAAAAATTCTATTTAAGAGATCCTAAAAATGAAAAAAAAAAAAAAGAAGTAAAAATTGATCGGTGTTACCAAAGACTTTCATCAGAACTATGGTGAAGCAAGGCCAAGTAGTCAAGGGCATTGCTTTTGTTTTTCTCTTTTGATTGCTTGAGCCTACTTTTGAAGTTGTATGAAATAAAAATATTTCTTATCTATTAATTATTAAAGTAAATTGATTAATTCAACATTAGTTATCCTTATAAGTTTTTTGAAGGAGATTTTAGATCGGAAGAGAAGCATAGAATATCTAACTACGGCTGTGATTGAGGCCTCGAAATTGCCTCGAATGCATTTTTTTTTTTTTCTGGGGTAATACATTGTAGAAAAAAATAAATAAAAATAAAAATAATAATAACAAGCAAAGCATCAACCCAGCAAAAAAAAAAAAGAAAAAAGAAAATTCGAAACAAATTTAAGCCAAAAAATTTGAGGCCTCAATCATTAATCATCTAACTATACTAATCTGTTAATATCTTATCGAGTAAAATAAAAATAAAAAAAAAGTCAAACCTGATGGTTGTGGTACCAAGAACGCCATGGGGATTTGAGAGGCAATCCAAGAGCTTCAATGCAGTATCTTGACCCTATTACTGGCACTCTCCCATCTGTGTCTCCACTGCTCACGGCCACCCAAACCACACCCACCACACCCGAAAAACAAATTTAAATCACATTACAATGTGTACTATTCTAAAATTGACAGTGGTAATATGATATTCAACGATAATTGAGAGTGTAATTTTTTAAAATTGTTAGAATAATAGAGAGAGAAAAAATAATATATATTGTATTAAATGAATTGTATTGTATGTATTGTATTCAATAAATTGTATTGAAAGTTATTTGTCCTATACAATAGAAGGCCTCTATATATAGGTTGAGAAAGAGTATCCTACTAGAAATCTAACTATGAGAAAGAGTATCATATAAGAGGCCTAACTAGTATCCTATAAGATACCTAACTATGACAATATCTAATATATCTAGAAAAATCAATACCTAATATATGTAGGAATATACCTAACTATGACAATATCTAATATATCTAGAAAAATCAATACCTAATATATGTAGGAATATATACCATATATACATTAGCATCCCCTCAAATTTAAGGAGGATAATCATCTTGAGTTTGGAGAGAGAAACTAAAATATGAAATAAAACTAAATAAAATAAAAGGTAAATAGATTGCAAAATCCGAACGGGAGTGCAATAGCGCTTGAAATAGATCAGAGGCCGGAACTAAAGCCAGGAGATAGTTCGGCCATTGTAGGAATTGACTGAAACTAATGCCAGGACAATTTAAGGTTGTGCCGGACCGATATAGAAATTGGCTAGAATTAATGCCGAGAGACAGTTTATGGTCGTGTCAGACCATTGTAGAAACTGACTGGAACTAATGCCAAGACAGTTTAAAGGAGTCATGCATCAATGTAAGAGCTAATCGGAATCAATGTCGAGACAATTTAAAAAGGTCATGCCAGACCAATGTAAGAGCTAACTGGAATCAATGTCGAGACAGTTTACGTAGTCATGTTGGACCGATGTAGAGAACTGGATATCGGACCAACAAGCATGGCATACACATAACTTATGACGTGGTGCTGAACAATGATGGTAATAGATAACTGAGTGCGCCAGGGAGCGGCTTGGATTGTGTGCCAAAGGGGCGGCTTGCGTGGTTCGCATAGTGTATAACCATGCTCACCATGATATAGGTATAATACCCCCTCAAACTCAAATAGGTTTGAAAATAGAAACCTATTTGAGGTTGAAATAGAGGGAAAGACAAAGTGGAACAGAAATACAAAAAAAATAAAATAAAATAAATGATAGAGATATTTAGAATAGGAATAAACCAATGGACAAAGGAAGAGATCACCATGAAGCGATATTGACAGGAAAATATGACAGCAGAATAGGTTGAGGTCCGACAGGTGGCCAAGGCAAGGCTATCGCTTGCCAATAAGGCGAACCTATAACTCTGATACCATGTTAGAATAGTAGAGAGAGAAAATAATATATATTGTATTGAATGAATTGTATGTATTGTATTCAATGAATTGTATTGAAAGTGATTTGTCCTATACAATAGAAGGCCTGTATATATAGGCTGAGAAAGAGTATCCTACTAGAAGTCTAACTATGAGAAAGAGTATTCTATAAGAGACCTAACTAGTATTCTACTAGAAGTCTAACTATGAGAAAGAGTTTCCTATAAGAGACCTAACCATGACAATACTTAAGATATCTAGGAAATCAATACCTAATATATATAGAAATATATACCATATATACATTAACAAAAACAATATTCAATATAAAGTGATGGACATATAAGGCTGCAAATGAGTTGAGTTGCAAGTTGTTTAAGGAAATCAATACCTAATATATATAGAAATATATACCATATATATATTAACAAAAACAATATTCAATATAAAGTGATGGACATATAAGGCTGCAAATGAGTTGAGTTGCAAGTAGTTCAAGTTTCGCTCCAAAACTTTAGTGAGTTTCAAATTATGTTTAAATTTGGTTTATACATATAACAAGTCAATCTTGAGTTGAGCTCCCATAACTTAGTTCTTTATAGTAGATATATGCTTATCGAGTAATAAGTTGTTCAACTTTCACTTAAAAATTTAACGAGTTTTAAAATATGTTTAAATTTAAATTGTTTACCTGACGAGTCAATTTCAAACAAATTTTTTACAAGTGAATCTCAAACATGTGTGTGTGTTGTGCAATGTGCAATGAATCAGAAAAGCTGAGATGCCAACTGCCAACAAGTCATCAAAAGCCAACCAGTCTAAACAGTATTTTAGTCCTTTTATTTTTTCTGACTTCGAATCTCTTTAAGGTAGGACCAAATTGGATCCATCCTCCTCAAAAATTCTAAATATTTATACTGTAATTACTTATAAATTATCTGTATCAATTAAATTTAGGTGCAACAAGAGATTAAGAGGTCTTAAATTCGAATCTCTATTTCACTCAATAAGTGAAAGTACTAGATACTAACCATTCGATCATAGATCCAATTTGTAACCTGTTACCATTAATTTCTATGCATATGTTGTGGGAAGACGAGTATTTCAGTATCTCTTGTAATTTTTTTAACAATATTGAGAACAGCAGCTCAGTAGAGGTTTTGATACTCCCAAGTAAATAATTTAACACTATCTATGGTTGATGGTTTCAAGGCTAGGGCAATTTCGATAGTTTTGTCCTAGATAAGGAAACACTACTTTGTTAGAATTGTAAGTTTTATTATGAAGGAAAACATAAAACAAAAGGTAAAGAATATATATTTTTGTTGTTGTTTCTCTTACAAATTTAAAATTCAAAAACAACATTATATCATTAATGGATTAGGGAGGGCATGAAAAGGGGGGACGAGAGTAATATACAAGTACCTGTAAATCCAAATTTGGAGGCCACCTTTGATGAGTTTAGTATAGATGGGTAGGACAGAAAATACAGTAAAGTTATATGTGACGAATACAGAATGGCTGCAAAATTTAGTCAATTATCCACACTAATTAGTTGAAACAAAAATCAAAACATGGAAAGAAAAATAACAAACATAGATTAAAGTATAGAGTAAGAAAGCTAACTTACTTGCAGACATTCCAATTGACAAAACCATTTGCAACTCCTCTAGTATTTGCATGAAGAGATGTTTGAACATCAACCCTGTTGAAGTAGTGTTGTGTATGTGTAGAGAAACATGGATCATACCCACCTCCACCACCTATTCTCATCCTCCTCAATCCATAATTTTGTGTCTGCTATTAAGTTCGTCCAAATAAAACCATCAAAGACCAGATTTATCTATTCTATTATATACAACTTACACCTCATAATGCTTTGTCATAGTTTTTTCATTTTCAAATTGTCCTGCAACTGCCTCACTTTTTTATTTTAAATTTCAATTTTTTATAATTTTTTCAGTATTTTTTTCTTCATATACCATTTTTTTTTACCAATAAATTAAAGATCAATAGATTGTTTTTTTTTATAAATGTAACGCACACATTTTTGACATACGCAATGCGTGTGCATACAGAATGATATAGTATTACATGATTTGTTTGTTTTAATTTTTATTTAGATTTACAAAAATATTCCTATCCCATCATTCTGTAAATGTAAATTATGTTATGAGAATCATTTTAATATATATATATATATATATGATTAGAATCACCTTAAAAGAAAATATATCACTATCACTGCCACTACCACTGCCACTGCCACTAGTGTTGAGAAGACAAATAGGGGCATAGATATTATAGATGTCAATCTCATGGTACTTCTCAAATACGACCCTCATGGCTGCATTGCATTCACCAGACCAATCAGAGACCTTGAAATTGCATACTTTTTTAGCATTTTCAAATTCTTGATCTGATATTACTGAGTGGCTCCATGCATACTCTAGTAGTCCTTTAGAATCATAGTAATCATTTGTTTCTGGATTCCCTACCTGCAATTCATATCTAACTCATTAATATTGGCAATTCTTTGACTTGGTAATCGGATCGGTTGTGAATTAACTGTGAACAACTAGGAATCCATATGTATAAGAAACTGATCGATACAAATGTAATTTTTGTCCCCACCGATACACCAGGATGTATCAATATCAGAATGGAAAAAACTCAATACACATCGAAAGATACTGCACAGACTACTCATATTTAAAACCATATGCATATGTGAGTCAGGAGGTGCATTTCACGATGTCAACTACACATAAATCAATGTATGGCTTAAAGGCAAAAGACACTAGCAGTAAAAGTCGAACCCAAAATGTTTGAAGCTATGAATTCACCCTTTTATCCATTGGGCTATCATACAGATTGCCGTATTAGTAATTTACTTTAATCACTTACATTTTTGGGGGGATATTTTTATGATGCAAGTGATAGTTAAAAGTAAAATGTACTCTCCAACACATGCAAGTAGTAAAATCAAAGAAAGAGAAGTCACGTACTATGAAACCTTTGAGATTAATATGGGGGTATTTACTTGTATCCTTATTTCTGTCATACACAAGCTCTGCCAGCTGAGGCACATAATGTCCTACAAGTAACCCAAAAAAAAAAAAAAAAAAAAAGAAAAGGAAGAAAGAAAGTCATGAGAGATTTAGAGAGCCAAAATTTCAAGGTATAGGACCTTATGCCCCCGAAATTTTTACATTATGTGATTGAAAGTACATTTACGGATAGGAGGATGGGTTTTGAGTTCGAATTCTCTACAGTGATTGCCTGTAGTTCTTCTTGCAGTGCCCTTTGGGGAAAACTTAAAAAAAAATAAAATACACAAAAAACTGCCCCTCCTCTCTCTCTCTCTCTCCTTCGACATTGGGGCTCCGATCCAGCCCCCCTCCGTCTTCCCTCTCTGCAACTTTCTCTCTTCTCATTTTTCTCTCCCTCTCTACACATACATACATGTATATATGTAAGCGAATTCATGTGTCTGAAAGTGAAAATTTTACAAAGCAAAAACTCTTTAAGTTTGATTTTTTATTTAATTTTTCTTCAGTATTCTAATGAATGAATCACAAAATTGAAATTTTTTGTTTTTGATTAATTTTTCTTTAGTATTCTGTTGAGTGAATCACAAAACTGAATATATATTCTTGGCTATTTCAATTCAAGCCTTTGGATTAGAAGAGACTCAAAATCATAGTCAATGAGAGAATCTGGACAAAACCCAGAAATCTTGCTTTTGTAGAGAGAATCAGAGGAGATATGGGGTTGTTTGTGTGGTGTTGAGAGGGAGAGAAGTTGAATTGGGTTTGAGTAAAGAGCTAGGGTGGGTTTGATTGTTCTTTTATGAATAAATTACAAATATACATTCTCAGATTTGTTTAAATTATAAATTGTTCTATGTGGTTTGGAAAATTATAAATTCTCTCTTATTGAACTTTTTATTTAACAGAATTAACTAAAAAAATGAAATTCATAATTATTCTTCTATACAATAATAAAATTACATAAATTATTAATTAAAATATATTTCTAACATCATTAAAAATTGTTAATTGACTTGACGATTTATTAATAAAATGGATGATTTGTTATGAAATTAGAAACCTCAAGGGTGGAATGTAATTTTCAAAATCTTAGGGGGCAATTCGTATTTCAATCAAATCTCAGGAGATAAATTTGTAATTTATCCTTTTTTTTAGAAAGAAGACGAAGGAGGAAAAAAGAGGAGAGAGGTGGAAAAAAGAGCATATCCGCCACCTTACTACTGCTGCCAGTGTCGCCGTGCCGTCTCTGTCGTCTCGCTTCGCCGCCGTCACTCTCCTCCTCTGTTCTTGCTGTTGTACTCGTCAGTTAAGTTAAGAGTTCTACCGCTGAGAGAGAGAGAGAGGGAAAAAAAAAAAAAAAAAAACGACGTCGTTTGTTTGGCACCATTTTAGGAAGTATTGCAAGATATAGAATGGCAGAGGATCCAGACTCAATGGGTTTTAGGGTCAAAATACACTTTTAGTCATAGTCACACAATCATGTTTTGAAATTCTTGCCTGAGAGTGTATTAAGGATATATGGGCAGATTTTAGGGTCAGATAAAATCCCTCTGTTCGTAATGCACTTCTAGCCACACGATTGTATCTCAAAATTATTGTAAAGGTTAGGCTATATCACCTGCATAACTCTCTCCTGATATGAAGACATCATGGTTTTTGAAGTGTGGAAATCTTTTCATCCAATTCACCAGGAAATTGTAGACATCCTCAGCTAAAAAAGTTAGCAGAACAGATGATAAATATAGAATTTAATTATTGAATGAAAGTACATAAGAAAAAAGTGTATTGCATTTAATTATATTCTAATGAATGGTGAAATTACCAACAAACACATCATCCAATTTGGTAAAATCAGCAGATGTGTTGGTGTAGGAGAACCCAACTCCCACTGGTGACTCCACAAACAGCATATTGGCTTCTGCAAGATATATCATACACTTCAAATTTAATTTCATTACTTAATAGTAATTACTTTCATATTATGATTTCACCTGATTATATATTCACACAACAAATATCATAGCACGGAGCCTAAAGAAGTTATTTGAAAATGAAATTTGTGAATCAAATTCATTCCACGTCACACTTAAGTTAAATTTGCATAGCACATTTAATTTTTGATAACTTTTCAGATTATCTTTTGGACACCCCAACTTTCCCAAAAACTATGGTTCCTGTGTCAAATGTTACATATATATGTAGAATTTACCATATTTAGAAAACAATTAATAATGATAGAGAGTCCAAAAAAGTTATCTAAAAATGAAATGCATAGATCAGATTCATTTTAAATGTGATCCACATCACAATTTGAATCTGCATAACACGCTTCATTTCCTGATAACTTTCCAAACTATTTTTTGAGCTCCATAACATATTCACATTTTGGCTTGCTAATAAATTTTCAATTGTAGCATCTTCATACAATCAAATTGAGTAGACAAGAGTTATTATAATGTATAAAAACACATTGGCAAAAAAAGAACATAGAAAAGAGACTATGAAATGAAGAAAAAGACCTTTATTCCAAGAATGTTTATTGAATTCAAGACCAGAACCACTTGCATTGACTCGGAGAGGACCCAATTCCACAGCAGCACCATGCCCAATTGATGAACAACCAGGTCCTTCAACAGCCCAAAAACATTAAAAATAAATAAAGAAAACCATTGTTAGAGTGAACATAAAAGTCATAGTAACTACTTGGTACATTAATGTATGTGTTTGTGGAGTAAATCACACACTCATTAACAAGAAGAATCAATTACAAACAAATAAATAAAAAAGCACGGTACACAAATTTACATGGTTCTATAAAATTGGTCACGTCAATGACTTTCACTACTTTCACTATATTAAAAAAGACAAAAATCAATACGGCTGCTTGTATATACAACAATATATATGCTACTATTTATATCATTAAATTATCATGAAACTCTTACTACTAGTCAAAAGTAATTCACCTTGGAGGCATAGGAAAATGAATTCAGTCACACTTTAGAAGTATGTGAACAATAGCAAAATTTGATTGGTCCAAAACTGTAAACTCTATATCCAAAAATGTATTAATCTCATTTAAATTATAGACTCCTTTAATTTAAACGATCAAAAATTGTCTCTTATTTAAATATTTTGATAGTGTGTAAATAAAATAGAATTCAGTAGTGAAGGTGATAATGTGTACAGTACTAATCAGATTCCACCAACTCAACTGCACACTTATATTTATTGGAGAAAGAAATGAAGTGAGGTTGTACCTCAATTGAACCAGAGCAAGAGGGGCTTAATGGACGGATGAGATTGAGCTTCAAAGAACCAATAGAAAAGTGCCCTCCCATGATCTTGGTTGACTGTGATGTAGCCAGAGAAGTGAGAGAGTGGTGGACTTGAAGGCTGGCCTGGTAGATTTAGTACTCTATCAGATTCATGTGTTGCTTTAATGCATGTAGTAGTAGCAATAAAGGACCCAAGAAAAATAAATAGAGTTAGAAGAAGAGCGAGAAATGGAAGCTTTGTAGGAGCAGAGACTGAAGAAGCCATGTCCTCTCTCCTCTCTCCTCTCCCCTCTCCATTTAATCTTTCTTATAACTGTGAGAAAAAGGAGAGAGAAAGTGGTGAGGGAAAGAGAGTGGTGGGGGTGAGAAATTGTGGTTATTTTGAAAGAAGGTAAAAGCATCTATTTACACACACCAAATACTCTTTTTGCACATCTTTCTCACTACACACACCAAAAAAATTAATTCCTAATTAATCTACTCACTACACACACAGTTTATTCCACATCTGCCCTCACACACACACCCCCCCAACCCCAAACCCAGCTCTCTCCCAACGGTGCAAATACACACACCCATTGAAGCGTAAGCTACATCTTCAACCTTGAGGATACATACACCCATTGAAGCTTAAGCTACATCTTCAACCTTGAGGATACACACACCCATTGAAGCTTACCGTGTGCAAATACACACACACAGCTTTCATCCCCAAATACACATACAGAGCTTTCATCTTCAACCTCTGTCAGTAACAATAAATCACAAACCTACTGTTGAAATAAATCACAAATGAATTAATCAAAACGTAGAGTTTTGTTTTTATCATTTTGAAAACGGACGAAGGCCCACGGAGTGTAAACAAATCGTTCGGAACTGGTTTGCCGAAATTAATTCATTTGTTCGGAAGTAGGATTTCGAAATTGGTGATTTATTTCAACAGTAGGTTTCCGAAACTTTTTGATTTTTTCGGCAGTCAACTTCCGAATATATTAAATTCAAACAACAATCAAGTTCCGAAATTAATTTTTTGTTTCGGATTTCAACTTTCGAACAGTATATATACTTTTGGTTTTAAACTTCCGAACAGTGTTTTTCTTTTTTTTCTTTTTTTTTTCTCCCTTCTTATGTATATTCTTTTTACATTTGTGGTAATCTCTTATTGAGTGATAAATAATTTGAGAAAATGTATTAAAATTTTAATTATTGTAACATAATTTATACCTATATGAATCAATCACTACGTATTGTATTTGATATTATTTTCAAATGTAATGACATTGCATGTTTTGTATAACATCACAAATTTTTAATGGCATTATAAAGATTAATTTGCAATTCGAAACTGTAAATTTGGTATACAGTTTGCAAAAAAAATTTTTTACTTCATTCGGAAGTAGTTGTCCGAATTTATTTTCAACTTTCGGAAGTTGAATGTTGTAAAAGTTAACTTTGTTCGGACAACAACTTCCGAAATTAAATAATTGGTTCGGACAACAACTTCCGAAATTTATTAGTTTGTTCGGACAACAACTTCCGAAAATAAATAATTATTTCGGTAGTAGATTTCCGAACCAAATAACACAATTCGGCTCTGGTTATCCGAACGACGCTGGAAAAAAAAAAAAAAAAAAAAGAAACTCACATTTCCTTCGCTATGTTTCTCATAAACACTTATTTGCTGATTTTTATAAGATAAATCCTCCATATCAATGATGAATGAGGAAGAAGCTATGAATAAGGAAGGTTGAAGCTTCAGTTTCAACGTGAAGTTTGGATGTATGCATTGAGATGAACGTGAAGTCAGGATGTGTGCATTGAGATGAATTTGGTTGATGTCTAAAATAGTAATTTCATTTAGGGATAAAATTGTAATAAAATTAAATATCATTAAGTGTGTGTATAGAGGGGATTAGGTGTGTGTATATAGAAGCTCCCCAGTCCATCCCATGAAGTTTGAAAAATTACAATTTTGCTAAGAATACAAAAATATTTTTGCAGGATAGGATTTAGATGTTAGATAAAAATGTGAGACCATATTTTATTTCACACCCATGTTCCATTATGTAAAAATATTCTATGCATTTCAAATCTATGTGGATTAATTTTGTTTTCAAAATCTTTTTTTTTTTTTTTGTAATTTTAATTTTATTAAAAATAGAAAGTTACTATTAGCATCTACCTTAATTCTTTGGACTCTCATTTCTTTGAACACCTATCCTAAACCTTAAATTTCAATTAGATTTCTTTTAACACACCACTTAATATTAAATTTACCCCTATTCATAATATCATTACACCCAAGTGCATACCTATCTAATTTTACACACTCGCTCCATCATAGTTGAAGACGGTCTCTCTCCTTCCCTCACCTGTTGAAAAACGACAACGACGATCCCTCTCCTATTGAAGAACGACGATAATGACGGTCCCTTTATTTGATTTATTCTAAATCAGTGAATGACAGTATTTATTTTATCAAAATCATTGCATCATTGTTGTAAAACTAAGCAAAAATCACACCATTGGTCAACCGCCAAAGGGTTGGTTCAGCATTGTGTTGCCGAACATAAACAATTTTGTCAGCACTATGTTGTCGAGCAGAAATTATCTGTTCAGCACTGTATTGGGGAACATAAATAATTTTTTCAGTAGTTCGTCGCCGAACAACATTTGTTCAGCACTATGTTGCCGAACATAAACAATTTTTTTAGCACTACGTTGCCGAATAACATTTGTTAAGCATTTTATAATTTAACCCTCAATTTACTCTTTTCCATTCCAATTCAATATAACAAACAAAATAATAGATATCCATTCCAATTCGGCCATTAATTTCTAGTTCAGGGTTTAGAATTGTGATGAAAATGAATATGTTTAGGGTTTAGGGTGGTGATGAAGAGGAATACGTAGGTTTAGAATGGTAATGAAGAGAAATGTTGGGTTTAAGGATGGTAATGAAGGGGAATGTGATGAAGAAGAATACATTGGGTTTAGTTGGGGGAGGTTGTGTACAATATTATAGCGTTGTCTTTATTTGGTAGATGGATGTTCCATTAAAGGGAGATTGCCCTTTAATGTAATTTTACTTCAAGGTATAATTGCAATAAAAAAAATTGAGAATTGGAGAGTCCAAAGAAATTAAGTAGGTGATAATAACAACCTTCTAAAAAAAATCAGTATGACCAAAATAACAGCCAAAAAAAAAAATTCCAATATGAAAATGATGAATATTTTTATTGTTTTACAAAATTATTTTTTTTGAAAAAAAATATATTAAAAATAAATTTTGAAAATGAAACCAAATATGGTGAATAAATCCTCTTGATTAGATCTTATCGATATTGTATCTGACTTCTTTTTATTTTCTTGTTTTGAGTTATTTTCAACTGCACGATGCAAAAATTATCACATGCATCTAAAATATCACGTGTTTGTGTTCAATTAATGATAAACTTGTGTTATTGAACAAACATACAACTAATATAAAAATTTAAGATAAAGTTATATTTTCTTTCTTTCAAACATTGGACTAAAAATCACCTGTTCTCAATTTTTTTTTTTAATTCTACTGTGTTAATGTACTTTCAAATTTCAATCATCGAGCAATCCAATTACCTCTTGGCAATAAACATTGAATAATGTTATAAATGTTATACAAACTTAAAAATCATTTAAAATTTTCAATAATTTATTGAGGTGGTTTCAATTATAGGGTGATTTGGTGATAGCCCCCTCACTATCTAATTTGTCTTTCAAAATGACAAGAATTATATAAGTACTTTCAAATCCCCCTGATATTTTAAAACTTATTTCTTTTACTATATTACCCTCATATCTATCAGCTCTCCTATTAAGCCATCTTCACTATGTATTTCAGAGTAAAATTTTACTCTATATAAAAGTAAAATTTTATTCTGTATGAAAGTAAAATTTTACTCTGTATAAAAGTAAAATTTTATACTTTGAAACTAAAGTAAAATTTTACTCTGTATAAAAGTAAAATTTTACTCTGAATAAGAGTAAAATTTTACACTCTGAAACTAAAAGTAAAATTTTACTCTGAAAAACAAGTAAACTGTGAGACTCTGAAGTTAAAAGTAAAATTTTACTCTGTATAAAAGTAAAATTTTACTCTGGTTCTGTCAAATGAAAAAAACAGAGCAAAAGAACCAGAGTAAAATTTTACTCTGGTTCTATCAAATGAAATTAGATCATTCACAGTCATTGTTCTTCTGTTTCTTCACAGTTACTTGCCTCTTTCGTATCACCTCTTTGGCTTCTCTGTTATCTATTACATATACACAATCCATATTACTCACTCACGACACAAAAATTTATCAAAATCAAAAACAATTTTACAACAAAATGTTGAGAGAACATAGTAACAACTCATCAATAGATCAATTTAAGAACTTAACAACACTATCCAAATGAAAAATCTCTCCCTCACACACACACACACACACATATATATATGAAAAATTTGAAGAACTGTGTTCAAATATGAAAATTTTGAACAGTCGCGCGATTCGTCTCTATACTCTTTCACAATTCGAATTTTTGATCGACGAGGCTATCATCAACGACAAGAACATGAACTTCATGAGAATTAGAAGGCGATACGTCGACGTCGTCGAAGCTTTCTCTGATCATCTCCAACGATCTCTTCCACTGCGAAACCTATGCGCCATTCAAAGAAAATTCTCTTCAACTGAGAGTGATTTAGGTATATTCACAGTTTTGGTTGAAATCACGAGAGCTTCGAACGAATCCAATCCAAACCCTAGGAATGGAAGAGAGAAGGAAAAAAGAGTGGAGAAGGTGAGGAAATTTTGTTGAGGGTATAATAGTCTAATAAAATATTTAAATAATAAATTTTGTCCTTTATGCAAAATTTTATAATTATGAGGGGGTTTAGAAAATATAATTTTTTTCTTAGTCCTTTTAACAATGAAAGGAAGGTAAAAGGGGTTTATAGCTAAATTTCCCTCAATTATATTATTGAATTAGATCCTATTTTAAGTTTTAAAATATTCTTATTGCATGTTATATCAGCTAATATAAAAAGGATAAATTATAAATACACTTTAGATTTGCTTAAAATGTAAATTGTTCTTGTGATTTTAAAAATTACATCTCATCCCTTGAAGTTTCAAACTTAATAACAAATTGTCCATTTTATTAATAAATCATCAAGTCAATTAACAGTTTTTAATAATGTTAAAAATTTATTTAAATTAATAATTTAAGTAATTTTATTATTGTATAAAAGAATAGTTAGAAATTTTATTTTTTTAATTAATTTTATTAAATAAAAATTCTAAAAAGAAAACATTTATAATTTTTTAAATTATGAGAGATAATTTATATTTTAAATAAATAGTAGCATATACTTATAAATTACCCTAAAAGTAATCTATAAAATTTGATATTTATCCACAAACATTTGGCCATTTATCCACAGCATCCTAGCTGTATCCAGGAAATTTCATCCACTTGTCTTGTTGCTCGTTATGTTCCACCAATGGTGATAGAGACCCAGACCTCCGCACCTTCACACATTTTGTGAGAGAGGGAGAGGGAGAGGGAGAGGGAGAGGGAGGAGAGAGAAGGAAAAAAAATAATAATAAGTGGATACAAATGGGGTTGCGGGGTCCCAAGTATTACGATATTCCACGAAGGGATGAGTCCAAACAGAAGGGAACGTAGGGCAGTTCCATTGGGCAAAAGGTAATTGTGATGTAATTAAATATTTGTTAACAACTCCGTCGGTCCCAAGTCCGGGTTAAGGAGGAAGGTTGTGTGTTAGGTAGCCGACAGCCAACACGTAAAAAAGCCGCTCGGATCCCTTATGAAAATGAATCCTACTTTGAATCGTTTAAATGCTAGGTCGTTCCCCTCAAGTGACGCGTTGCGCCTGCCTCCGGGTGTTTCGAAAAGTGAGCAAGGGGCGCCGCATCGACGCCTGGGTGCGGTGAAAAATGGGCAAAGGTTTCCGCGTTTTTCTGGACGAGCGCGGGTAAAGAAGCTAGTCCAAGACTATAGGTTTAGGATAGCCACTTGGAACATAGGAACCTTAACTGGTAGGACGATGGAATTGGTAGATGTTATGATTAGGAGGAGAGTTAGTATAGCTTGCATACAAGAAATTAAGTGGATGGGAGAGAAAGCTAGGGAAATTGAGGATACTGGTTTTAAACTTTATTATAGTGGTAAGGATAGACGAAGGAATGGGGTAGGAATCATAATTGCCAAGGGTCTTGTGGAAAGTGTGGTGGCGGTCATTAGGAAAGGAGATAGGATTATGCTAGTTAAATTAGTTATTGGAGGGAATATAGTGAACATTATTAGCGCTTACGCCCTTCAAGTAGGGTTAGATGATCAGACTAAGAAGGATTTTTGGGAGCAAATGGATGAGATCTTACAGGAGATACCCGTAGGAGAGAACCTGGTTATAGGTGGAGATTTTAATGGCCATGTGGGCATAGATAAAGTAGGTTATGAAAGGGTGCATGGTGGATACGGTTTTGGTGACAGAAATAAGGCTGGAGAGAGAATCTTAGATTTTGCGTTGGCTTCTGACCTGGTGGTGGCCAATACTATGTATAAGAAGAGGGAGGAGCATTTGATAACCTTTAAGAGTGGATTAGTTAAGAGCCAAATAGATTATTTCTTAGTAAGAAAAGTAGACTGGCTAAAATGCAATGATTGTAAGGTGATTCCTGGAGAGAGTCTGGTCTCTCAACATAGGATTTTGATACTAGATTTATGTTTTAGAGGGCAATACCAAGCTAGGAAGGATGGTGGGCGTCGTAGGACGAGATGGTGGGACTTAAAAGGGGATAAACTAGAAATATTTAAGAATCGAATGAATAAGGAAGGTACTTGGGACTTAGAAGGTGATGCTAACACTATGTGGAATTCGATGGCCAATTGTATGAGGAGAATCTCAAGGGAAGTGCTTGGAGAGTCGAAAGGAACGAGACCCAGCTCTAGGGAAACTTGGTGGTGGAGGGAAGAGGTCCGAGCGGTAGTTAAGGCAAAAAAAGAGTGCTTTAAAAAGTGGCAGAAGGATAGAACTGAGGAAAACCTTAAGAGCTATAGATTGGCTAATAAGGAGGTCAAGAAAGTAGTGAGAGAGATTAAGTTGAAAGTTTATGATGACCTATACATTAGACTAGATAGTAAGGAGGGAGAGAAGAGGGTATACAAACTTGCTAAGATACGGGAGAGGAAAACAAGAGATTTTAATCAAGTAAAGTGCATCAAGAGTGAGGGTTCTAAGGTATTGGTGAAGGACGATGAGATTAAGGAAAGATGGAAGAATTATTTTGAGAAACTGTTAAATGAGGAACATGGAAGTACGACAATAGGGGAAGAAATAATCAGTAATACGATAAACCAAGACTATAGGTTCTATCGCAGGATTAGGAATTTTGAAGTGGAGATTGCACTTAAGAAGATGAAATCAAATAAGGCTTTAGGACCTGATGATATCCCTATTGAAGCTTGGAAGTGTTTGGATAAAAAGGGAGTTGCTTGGTTGACTAGGTTGTTTAGCAAATTTTTGTTGACTAGGAACATGCCAGATGAGTGGAGGAAGAGTATTTTAGTGCCAATCTATAAGAATAAAGGTGATGTCCAGAATTGTAACAACTATAGAGGAATTAAGCTAATGTGTCATATAATGAAAGTGTGGGAGAGGGTGATGGAACGTCGATTGCGAGACATAACAGAGGTATCAGAGAATCAATTTGGGTTTATGCCTGGTAGGTCAACAATGGAAGCGATTTATCTTTTGAGGAGAGTAATAGAAAAGTATAAAGAAAATAAAAGAGACATTCATATGGTGTTTATCGACCTTGAGAAAGCATATGACAGAGTGCCCCGAGATATAATATGGTGGGCGTTAGAAAAGAAAGGGGTGACAAAAGGCTACATTGACGTGATTAGGGACATGTATGAAGGGGTGGTGACCATTATTAGATCCCCAGCTGGAGAAACAAATGAATTTTCTATCACTGTAGGGTTACACCAATGATCTACCTTAAGTCTTTATCTTTTTGCTTTAGTTATGGATGAGTTGACGATAAATATTCAGGATGACGTGCCATGGTGTATGCTTTTTGCAGACGATATTGTGTTAGTGGATGAGACTAGAGAAGGAGTTAACACAAAGTTGGAGATCTGGAGAAAAGCTCTTGAATCTAAAGGATTTCGGATAAGCAGAACTAAGACAGAGTACATGGAGTGCAAATTTAGTAACAGTAACAATGAAAACAGAGGAGAAGTGAAGATTGAGAACCAAGAACTGCCTAAGAGTGAACATTTTCGTTATTTAGGGTCGATTATCACAACAGCGGGAGAGATTGATGCAGATGTGGCCCATAGGATTAAGGCGGGATGGTGTAAGTGGAGAAGTGCGTCTGGGGTATTGTGCGATAAACGAATACCCACTAGACTAAAAGGTAAGTTTTATAGAACGACTATTAGACCAGCTATGTTGTATGGGACGGAGTGTTGGGCAACTAAGAAACAACATGTAGATAAGATGAGTGTGGCTGAGATGAGGATGCTAAGGTGGATGTGTGGTAAGACTAGACAGGACAGGATTAGGAATGAGTGTATTCGGGAATGGGTAGGAGTAACACCGATAGAAGATAAGTTGAGAGAGAATCGTTTGAGATGGTTTGGTCATATTCAACGGAGACCAACAGAGGCAGTAGTGAAGAGATGCGATGCTGTAACGGTAGATGGAAGTGTTAGGGGACGGGGTAGGCCTAGATTAACGTTGACTAGCATTATAAATAGAGATATGAATCTACTTAATTTGACTAATGAAATGGCCTTTGATAGGGCCGCGTGGAGAAGAAGGATTCATGTAGCCGACCCCATTTGATGGGACTTAAAGCTTCGTTTGGTTTGGTTTGGTTTGGATATATTTAAATGGGGTTAATTTATTTTTGTTATTTATAGAAAATTGGGATTAATTATACCAACATTGTTTTAATTATTAATAAATATCACATTATCTTCCTCACATATAAATTAGTTTATTTTGATTCTTTAACTATGAATGTATCAAATCTTTAAAAAAAATTATGAAAGTGTTTCATTTTTTCCTCCTTTTGAATTTCTTTAAAAGTGGTGTATTCTTACTGTTTTCAAAGTTGAAGAGATGAATCGGACTTTGATCCTCTCCATTCTATATATGTAAAGAATGATTTTTATTATATATCTAATGGTTATAAAAATATGAATGTAAATTTTTAAAAAAGAATACTACTCTCACATTTGGGTAATAAAATAGAACTTCTCCATTACAAATATGAAATGGAGAGGATCACAATCCAAATCAATAAATTCATAAATGAGGAAGTAAAGTGATATTCACTTCTTATTTAGAAGATCTTGATATAACTAACCTATTTACTTATTAGGTAAACTACATTGACCACATTTGAAATTTAGAAAAAATAATAATAAACTCTAGAAATTTTAATAAGGTGACGTTGATATCACTTTTAATAAGGTTAAAATGGGTAAAACCAACCCAAACAATTGTAGACATAGGAATGAACATGTATAATATATATATATATATATAGTGTAAAATAAATGAAAATATAATTTTTTTTTATTGTTACGATTAATAAAGTATTATTAAAAAAATGATTATATATCATGAGAATTGAAACAAGGGAACCAATTGACAAATTTATGAAACTCCATATATTTTGTCCAAATTTTAAGAGGAGTTGGTGTAATTTATTGTAAATTGTTTTATTTCACTTTATGGGTGTTACATACAAGTCTAAGATGCATCATAACACATATGACAGGGAAAAAGGTAATTATTTGATTTCACTTTATCTTTGTCATTAGATCCAATTAATTAGTGAAATTTGAAGGTTTCTATTACAAATAATTACAATGGAGAAATGATAAAATTAGTAGTTAATTATTGAATGAGTCATGATAGTTTTAAAAATTATCATTAAAAAGAATAAAATGAAATAATTTTAATTTTAATAAATTTTTTACTAATTTCAATATATGTTTCACACAAATCTATAAACCTTTTATACATATATCAAAGTTTTAGTATTTTTCTGAGTTACATATTTGTTTGACCAGACAAAGCAAAATGCATACTGACAAGACAAAACGAGCAGCTCAAAAAATCAAAAACCAGAAAAGAAAAACAAAAACAAAAAAACAATTGGGACAGTTTTTCTAAATTTTTCTAGAAGTTGAAGATTTTCTCCAGAGGAGACAAATATTTCGCTATCGCGTTTGAAAGACTGTCCAGTTCTCCGTTGACGAGTCCAAGTGCATCTCTACTAATCATATCACAAAAAATGACGACAAAATTACAATTTAACAATCACCTTCAAATTTTAACACGTCTCAATTATTTGAATTTGTGTATACTAATCATTCGATTGGATATTAATAATCTAAACGGATATCGATTAATAAAAGTGATAGTCACAATTAACAAGAATAATGTCAACGGTTTAACAAATCATCCCACTTACGTAATTTAAACAATCCAACCGAAATCAAATTTAATAGGTAAATCATTTTTCATTTGACCATTTATAATATTAATATTAAATTTTAACAGTATTTCTCCATTTAAAAGCAAATATTATCTTCACACAATTACATCAATTTGTAACCATTGGATGAGTATCTTCAACCACATCAATTAGTAGCCATTGCATCAACACGTCACCCCTCATCATTTTTTGGGGGGTGTTTGTTTGGATTTTTTTTAGTCAACTTATAGTTTATAGTTTTGAAAAAGTTATTTTGAACTGTTTGATTAAACTTATTTCAAACAGTTTCTGATTCTAACAATTTATTTTAACTCAAAAAAGTTGATTCTGAGAAGCTGCTCATCCCATGCTTTTGATTATCAGCTTCTGCTGTGGATATGTTAATTTACGGTTATATTTTTAGATTTTTTTATTTTTTATTTTTTAAAAAATAGAAAAAGACCCAAATAGATTATAAATGATTATTATTATTTTTAATGAGAAATGTAGACAAGTAGTGAATAACAAAAAAGAAAAGTTAATTGAAAAAACTACTTCACAGTTTATTTAACAAACACTATTCAGCAACTTAAATCTATAATTTAACAGATACACCAAACAAATTAACAGCTTCTGATTAAAATCATAATCTGTTAAGATATAATTTATAATCTGTTTGAACAGGTAGACCAAACGGGCCTTTGTACCTCCTATCTTAACTAGAGCTCTCACTCCTCCAATGACAGTTGTCTCCGTCTGAATCTTAAACTTTTGGAGAGAAAAAAAAAAATATATATTGTTAGCCCCTTTAATTGAAGTAATATTTCATTTTAATCTTTATAATTTTAATTTTTTTCATCTAAACCCTATACTTTCAATTGTGCTCTTCGTTCCGTTTATTGACGCTAGTATTTTAAACAGAAAAATGTCACATGCAACTGAGGAGATGAAAATAAAATTTTAATCAAATTAAAGAGACTATTGGTATAATTTATCCCAAAAAAAAAACCGCTACACAAATTTAAAATTCAAACATAATTTTTGTTTCTTATTAATAAGATTCAAACGTAATTTAATAGTCACAACCTGGACAATAATTTAATAAGATAAACTATCAATAAATCATAACAATTATACTTAATTTTCATCAAGTTCTATTGAAGATAAATTTTGATAAAATCGTCACTAAAAATTAATTTTTACAACTTTTTTGCATATTTCACTAAAAATTAATAATTAGTGACTTTTTTTGTCACAATTTTTATAAATTATCGCTAAAACTTATAATCAGTGATGTTTTCCTGTGATAAATTTTTCAAATTATCGTTGAAAGTTAAAAATTAATAACTTTTTTGTGACAATTTTTTTTAAACTGTTATTAAAACTTATAATTAGTGACATTTTTTGTGACAATTTTCAAATTGTCGCTAAAAATTAATAATTAATAACATTTTTTAATAGTGTTTGATAAAAATACCATTAGTTATCATAAGACCTATTGAATAATAAGTCCATTTATTTGAACCTACACGTAACTTCTCCAATAATAATAATTGTCATAACCTCATGTTGATTATGCTATGCAAGAATCAGACAAAACAAGAAGAAAAAGCAAAAAAACATTTTCGTGGCACAAATAACAAGTAACCATCTATCATTTGCTTAAAAATAAACATAACTGGTGATATTTTACACCTATTACGGATAACTATTTCAATGAATCAAAGTTGGCATTGAAACAAAGAAATACCGTAATGCAGAACACAATTGTCTATACATGAAAACTACAAATTTGGGCAGGGATTTTGGGGAGAGTGCAGTGTATGCTGTCATCCGATCCAATCTAAATCAAACCCAACTAAGTCTTGTCTTCTAACTATCCAATCGATTACTTATATACACTGCATTGTATTAGATACAGTAATTGTAAAGACTATAAAAAATAAAAAATAAAAAAGCACATCTTGACATCAGCATCAAAGAAACCTGCATTGAAAGCCTAATTTTGAATGCGATTTTGAAAATGATTCTAAAAAACAATTCGAAGAATCATATACGAAATAACTAAAGCATTAGCAAATCAAGTAGTTGTACCTAGTTTGGGATGTGTTCCATTTTTTATGCGGTATGGGAAATCTCTGAACTGTCTGGAGAATGAATCAGACAGTTAATTCAAGAGGCTGAAGAACCAACTCAGCTTCATCCGTTTGAGGTTTCCCTTTCCTTCTGAGGGAGAAAGGTTGGAGAATACACCGTGACAAGCGGCTCAATGGGTCCTGCAGACCTTCCATCTCATGGTGTCCAAACCGCCAATCTCGATCAATGTAAGGTCTCCGTATAGGTTCATCAAGGCCTCCTGTTGAAAGTAGGAAAATGTGAAACCCATAATGTATTTGATCAATGTTGGTGCAGTGTAGATCCTAATAAATACTCGACATTAGACCTAGTTTGGGGTGAATCATGTAAACCTCATGTTCTTTGTGTGTGTGCATGTGATTTATATTTCTTGTGTATTTGTTCATTTTTGGGTTTTATGTTTCATCCATCCTGGTTAGCTGTGTAACAGATTCCTAACAATCAATGAGTCGGTCACTGTTTTTGACTGTTGAAGAACAAATAAGCAATTAAAAAAATGTTGCCAGTAAGGCAGTATCATTTATAAGCAAGAATTCAGAACCCTTACTTAAAATGCAAGCATGTTTTATGTTCTGAGAAGTGCAAGGAGATTGACTGAGTTTGATACATGCACACGAGTCACTTGAGGCATCTTACTCATAAGCATTACAGTTTAGAGACGCAACCTATGAGTTAGGACTCCACAAAAATACCTAGTGGCCATTTTTACAATTTTCCATAGAGTAAGAATAAAAAAAGCAATGAAGCCAAGAAAGTGGCATTATAAAATGAAGCAGAAAGAAACTGAACTGCACATCTTACCCGCATACATTAAACCTTGTTTATTCACTGCTCGATAAAATGGCCTTGTTTTTCTCTGTTTAACAGCTCTGTGTAGTTCATTCCATGCAAGTTCCCTGTCTTGACGTGTAACCTTACCTGTGGTTGCCACCTGAAATTTAAGGTTCCAGATGAACTATTAACAATATCAACACAATAAGGGCATGATAAGCGACACAAAGGCACATAGAAAATTATTACTTTGGAAAACAAATGGTATGAAGGACGAGGTATCCGTGCAAGATTATTGGCACGATCAACTGCTACAAGTCCAAACTTGGGACCATAGCCATCAGCCCACTCCCAGTTATCAGAAATAGTCCAAAACAGGTAACCAAGCACAGGCACACCCTGCAAAATAAATTTAAGAAGATTTAATACACAAACTTTTTAAATGGAAGACAGCACTATTCCAGAACAGTAGAGAAGCATAAGTTCAGAGTTAAACCATGATCATGGCTGCATAAATTGCAAGTAAATGTTCCAACATGTATGGTCTTCTGATCAAATCTGTCTCATCTGAAACACCATTTTCAGTAACGATAAAAGGTACATTTAGATGTTTGTATCTATCATGGAACTGAAGTAGAATGCGGTACAAGCCATCTGGATATACAGCCCGTCCAGATTCACTGTATTCATCAGTCTCTACTAGCTTCAGTCCAGCACCAGACACCACTTCCTGACCAATGAATATATATTTTTTAATAACTAATTTATCTAAGTTACTATATTCACAAAAGCATGAAGAGGACAGTGATCATAGTTAGAGAAGCACAAAACCTGGCCATAATAATTTATTCCTATAAAATCCAGCTTGTGAGAAATATCATCCAGATATGGGAAGAGAGTCAAGGAGTTAGTCAGTGAGATGGCAGGAACATCAAACAGACCATATGGCCGAATAAATGAGACATGGTGTGCTACTCCAACGATTGAATTTGTGGAGGTGCTGCAGTTTAAAAATTTAAAAAAAAAAAAAAAAAAAAAAAACTCAGAAAAGTCCAGAAAAATATTAGAAGCAATTGAAAGATTGTGATTATTTTTTAAGAAACCAGAAGTGTCAGGTGGGGAGATAGATAGTCCATATGCAACAATACGGTTTAACTTACGTAAGTGCATAATGGTATAATGCAGAAGAGCCTGTTTATACCATTTTTGAAAGAAAAGAAAGAAAAAAAAAAAAAAACACTTGCATACTCCTAAAAGTTACGAAGACTCCCCCAAGTTAAATGTACCTTGTAAAGGATTAATAATTCAAATCATGACATTTTCTTGGCAAGGGTACATAAAGTACATATTAAGAGATAGGTGCTGGAGAAAACCTTTTCCCATGGATATAGTCATAGGCCTTTGAGTGTGCAATTGCTATCCAGTGCATGGCTTGATTGAAAACACCAGTAGGTAGTGCAGAAGTAGCAACCTCCAGCATATCAGGATTACCACCAGGCCAAGTACCAGCACAATAAGTAAGCATACAAAAGACATGAGGCTCATTAAATGTAACCCAGTAATCTACAATATCTGATACACTGTCAACAACAAGCCTGCAAAATAAAAAGCATAAGAGTGTTAATTAAAGTTTTAGGGCAAATATGAGTTACCCACATAAGAGAACCATTACACATGTTAAGTGCATGAAGTAAAATGGCATTCACAAAGCAAACTATTAACTGCCCCAGCTCTCAGTCATCTTGTTATCTAATCTCTCTCTCTCTCTCTCTGCTCTTCAAAAAATGAGTCCTCCAAACTCTTAGGTGTCTACCAGTTACCATTATGCTACCAAAAGAAAAGAATGAAAATAATGGAACAACCAGACTGCACTTCAGTGGCATAAAATGAAGATGAATGGATGTGAAAACCATGGTTAAACTACAACATCAAACACGTAGTACAAGATACAACTATTTAAATAGTAATCTGAATGCCAATGCCAGATAACAACTATGGTGAATCTATCACTAAAAAGAAGCCTAACCTTGTAAAATCCACGAAATAATCAACAGTTTTCTCCAGTTTCCATCCTCCATACTCTCCAGCCCATGGTGGCAGTGAATGATGGAACAGTGTCAGCATCACCTTCATACCATATGAGCGAACCCTACTGATAATCCATTTATATCGTTCCAACGCAGCATAATTAACCTAAAACAGAACATCAAACAACTGAATTTGGTGCCATTTGTATCTTCACAACCAATTTTATTAATTCTTATGCAAATTTATAAATAGTGTATGTCAATTAAGATGATAATTTAACTCCAGTCCATTTGAGATGATAATTCAACTCCAGTCCATTTCTAATTGATCCAATTATCACCAAATGGAAGTATGACAAACTAAAAGCACACAAAGATGCACGCAGACACACACACACACAATGTTCGGCATAAGATTTACAGTTTCTTTACTCCCATCGACTGGCTCCTCTGGCATGATCCTTGTCCAATCTATACCCATTCGGAAGACACGAACACCAGTGTCTTTAGCCAGTTTCAATTCCGTATCAGGATCTGACCAAAACCTCAGCCTCTCCTCCCTGAAAGTAATTCACGACAATCCATTTCTTCCAATGTCAACAGTAAGCAATTTCAATATAGAAGTTTGTGATTCTAAATATAAGTTTTATTCAAATGATGTGATGGGTATAGATAGAAATTAGCAGCAGTATATGCCCATTCGGCATTCAGCTTGTAAATTTCAAACACCACATGAAAGAGCAGGGCATACGGGTGAGGAACATTGTGCCAGGCAGCTACTTTATGATGGCATTCTTCAGGTGGTGCAGGCTCTTCCTCTTCTACATACTTATTGAAACCTCTGATCATTGCCTCCATAGCTATCTTAATAGACTTCTTTCTTTTCACCATCCTTTTAGCTTCTGTTAGGGGCAATGAAGCTTGCTGAGATCCACCATCACCAGCAGCAGAGCCCAGTACTGCATCAGCTGATTGCAGGTCATGCTCTGACTCTGCTTGGTCACAGGGGCTCTCTTCTGCAAACTGGAGCCAAGCATCATCAAGCCTGTCTTCAACGTGTGCAGGTGCAGTTGCCAATCCGAAGAAGAACTCTTTTTCACCTTCTACAGTGAATTACATAACAGTTGTATTATAATTTCTTGACAATCATGAAAAGTTCAAATGTTTTCAGACTCAGCAACATATATTATATTCTCAAACCCTCACCCGGGGGAAAAAGGGGAAAAGAAAAAATCAATCTAAAAACAATGAGCTTAGTTCAAGCTTGAGATGCCTCCACTCAAATTCAACAAAATTGAGCTGAAATAGCTCAATGTTGACTCCAATCAACTAGTAACTTAGATTTAAAATCCTCAAAGCTGACCAGAACAATACACACACAAAAGTTCAAAATTACAACAATTTATCATTTCAAGGATGAAACTCTAATATTGACTTGTTCATGCTCTTCAATAACACTAACGAAGCTACTTTCACGAACATCTCCGTATTTGCAGAGCACAAAACGAATGTATAAAAAGCTACGGTTTCTGAGGAGAGAAGTGATTACCGGAAGAAGGATCGAGGTTGAAGACGGCGAGTGTGTCGGAGGACTCGTCGATGGGAGAGCGGAAGGGGCGGAGGTGCTTGCGGCGGTAACGAGAGAAGGAGACGGCGTTGGCGGCGAAAGTGACGGTGACTAAGATTCCGGCGAGCTTGGTGGCCGCAACTAAGAGGCCAACAATTGCCATTGTCGAGAGAGAGAGAGAGAGAGAGAGAGAGAGAGAGAGAGGAGATTGAGAGTAGCCAAAGAAGAGTGTTTGTTTGTTGTAGCTGAGCCTGAGAGTGGCAAATACTATTCACAATTACAGATGAGGAGAGAGAGGGGAGGGGCATCGCGGGATTGATTGAACTTGAAGATATTTACGTATCCACGTGTCATGCGCGTAAATGATTGGAAAAATATGGAAAATTTTTTGATTTTCAAACAAAATAAATTCTAAATTTTTAATTTTATCAATTTAAATTTTAATATTTTAATTTAATTTCAATCTAAACATACATTTTTTGTTAAGTGAAATTGATAGAAAAATAATATTTTGATCATTAAACTCAATATATGTATATATAAAATGTCTAAAACATTATTTTTTTATTAAATTTAATAACTAATTTTTTTCTTTCAAATTTACTTAGTAAAAAAAATTAAATGATTTAGATTGAAAACAAACAAAAAGATTAGAATTTCAATTGAAAAAATAAAAAAATTATAATTTATTTTATTATAAGAATAAAATTTTAATTTTTTTTAATAATTTCTCTAAACAATTTTGAATAATAGAAATCGATCAAAACCACTTGGTGATGAGTTTTATGTATAATATTTGATTCTGTAAACAGTTTAATTAGAATAATTGAGTTCAATTTTGTATTCAATTTTTGGGTAAATAAAAAAATTATAAAAATTTAATAGTGATTTATTATTGAAGGTTTGGTTTAATCCTTACTTTGCAACAAAAAAAAAAAAAAAAAAAAAGTTTGGTTTAATGAAAAAACACAAACAAAATTGTTGAAGATAGCTATCGCGATCTAGACCCTTTCAGGCCATTCAACGTCGGCACTAAGGTACACTTTTTCAGGCCATTTGATAGTATAATCTTTTATTTTTTATTTTAAGAATTTGTATGAAATTATTTACAATAATTTAAATAAGTCAATTTTTTTATTATTTAGAAATTAAGAAAGTTTAAAAATTGACTTTTTTTTAGTAATTTTTTCTCTGTTTACAAAAAGACATGTAAAAAAATTAAAATAATAATTTGATAACTTATAAAGACAATTTAACTAAAAACTTTAGTTTCCAAATAAGGCCTTAAAAAAATGATATTTTGGGTTTGGGAGAACGATTATGTGGTGTTTCAAGTAGGGCTGAGCAAGGAATCCGTGAAATCCGTAATCCGATCCAGTCCAGTCCAATCCGATAGGTTTGGATTGGTTTTTTGAATCCGTGGTTCGGTTCCGGATTGAAGAATTAAAAATCCGTAGTCCACGGATTGGTTCTGGATTGAACCCCACGGTTCCGGATTGGAACCGATCCGGACCGTATACAAATAGTCTATATTTTTATTATACATCCTTACCCATAGTATCTTCGCTTATTCCATATAAAACCTAAACTCAAACCTAAACCCGTTTAATATCTTCTTTTATTACTTTTGTTTGTTAGTTTTAGTTTTAACTTGTAAAGGTCTAAATACTTATGGTGAAACTAATTTTCTTATGGTTGTTTAAATTCTATAACAGTATGTCGCTATTATAAAGACATATTGCTATTGTGGAACTAATATAGTGCTATGTTTATGTTTTTATGAAATTAAAGTGTTATATATATATTTTTTTATTATTTAATTATGTGAATCCGTGGTCCTAAACCGATCCAATCCGTATTTAAATGGATTGGTTCGGATTGGTTCCATGATTTAAACGGATTGGATTGGTTCTAATTTTTCAGGAACCGTAAATAACGGATTGGTCCTCGTTTTACACCAATCCGGTCCAATCCGGACCATGCTCACCCCTAGTTTCAAGGGTGTTGTGATAAGTTAAGAAGAGAGAACTTACAATTTTGTATTGAGTAATTGAGAAATATAAAAGAACATGGTGTATAATAATTAGTAAAGGAGTATAGACACCTATGGTGATGCACATCAAAATTTTGTATTATAATTTTTTTTTTAACAAATTATGAAATTAATAAATAAATAAATAAACTTCGAATGAAAGCCACCCTACAAGTCAAGAAGCCTGACCTGAAACTCATAAGCCCATATTTTCAGTCTATGAACAAGGCCTGGGCTTTGAGAGTTTGGGATGGGTCTGTAGACTAGTCAAAAGTCATGAGCTCAGGTTCGGGCCTTAAATTTTAGGGGTCGGCCCATTTTTGAGGCCTAGCCTTAGGCATAGAGAAAAAGAAATCAATAATAAGTTGGGGGGTTCAAACTTGAGGTTATGAAGTTAAATTTTTTTTTAGCTATTCATTGAAAAATGCAAGGCTTGAATGAAAAAAAGGGGTGAGAAGAGTTTAAGTTAATAGTATCTAAACCTTTTAATTTTAAGTAAATAATTACTGATTTTTTTTAAAAAAAATTCACTAATAAAGTTAAGACACAAATCAGAGAGGAGTGGTTAGGCATAGAGAAAAAGAAATGAAATTTTGATTATCAATAATGAGTTGGGGGGTTCAAACTTTAGGTTATGAAGTTAAATTTTTTTTTTAGCTATTCATTGAAAAATGCAAGGCTTGAATGAAAAAAAGGGGTGAGGAGAGTTTAAGTTAATAGTATCTAAACCTTTTAATTTTAAGTAAATAATTACAGATTTTTTTTTTAAAAAAATTCACTAATAAAGTTAAAACACAAATCAGAGAGGAGTGGTGTGTGGTGTGGTGTGGTGTGGTGTGGGTTGGGTGTGGGTATGAGAGCAGAAGAATCAAACAAAAGATAAGTGTGGTGGTCCTCTCTCTCTCTCTCTCTCTCTCTGTGAGATGTCCTTTCCTTCATTTTGGTGAAATTCTAGCTATTAGGCCATGCATGGTTTTGAGGTAATCATTAATGTTTCAGAGAATTACTGAAATATGATAGCAACTTCTCACCTACGGATTCTCTCATTATCATACCACAATTTTTTTTAGGGACCATTGTTACCACTGAGATAGTTTAAAACAAAAAAAATTGTACCACACATGTCAATTTTTTACATCTAAATCTGATACACAAAAAAAATTTACACTAAACACAAAACAAACTTACACATTATAAAAATGGGATTTTTTTTTCTTCTCTTTTAGTGCAAATTTTCAAAATAAAAAATGTCATACCGAGGGACTTAATTCAATATGATTGTTCATGTAAACTATGAGAGAGATTTCATAATCTGGCTTTGGGCCGTGATAATGACCGGGCTAAAATTGGTCCGAGCAAGTTTGGGCCGAGCTAGGCTGGGACAATCCAGGTGTAGTGCGCTCGGTTAAAGCCCAGGTCCGATTTGGCAGGGATAACTTCTCTGCTAGTCCGGTTCGCGTTGTTTGCTTGTTGAGATCGGTCTCCCTCGGATCGGCCTAACCTGTCTGGAGCTCGGTCGTACTGGAATGATACTGAGCTCGGTTGTGATGGAGCTTGGCGAGTGGCACTGTCGAGCTCGTTAAGTAGCTCGGTCGAAAGAGGCTGAGATAATTCCGGCGGGCTGCCCATTCCCGCCAATGCCGAATGGCGGTTTGATTTGGTAGTGTTTAGCTGAATTTGCGCTGACAGATAGGAGAGCAGCTTCACGTGTCAATAAGCGAATGGATGTAGAGGTGAGCGCAGAAAGTATATAAGTATTACTGCGCCCCTAATGCTGTGGATGGAACATCATTTGGTGAGATCTTACATTCATTAAGCTGCTCTCTCTCTCTCTGAGTGTGTGCTAACTTGACCGTTGGAGGGGTTTCCGGCAACACACCGCCTGGTAGTTCACCGCCGTTGTGTTTTCAGGTTGATCGGATAGACACGAAGCTTGGACGAAAGGCGTACGGACAGCGACACATATTTCCTCCCCGTACATAAACTAGGTGTTTTTTTGTTTTTTTTACCCCTACTGGGTGAGTGAGGAATGAAGAACATCCGCAGTTTAGGTACATGAAAGTGGCTTTGGCCACTCCCATCCACTTGTAACTTACAATGAATGAGAAGTCATGGTCATGGTCAACCTACCTCAATACACTGTGTGTGTGAGTGTGAGTGTGAGTGTGGATGTTGGGGACATTTTTTTAGTTTCAGAATCATTATTAGGTGACTGTTCATTTACTCACCATTGGTGGAGTCTCAAATGAAAGTGATCTATAAACAAAATTGATATATATATATATATATATAATTCATTTAGAATAATATGATAATGAGATATAATTATAAGTTAGAATACTGAGTGTTTCCAGTATTTTTGTATTTGTGATTTATGTTATCTTAATTTCAAGTTTATGCAAGTGGGGTAGCAACTATCTCTATATCTTGCATGTAACATTTGTTGGACAATCTTCACCGTATTTAAAAAGATTTAATTCTGTTGTGTACAAAACAACAACAAAAATAAAAGAAATAGAGAAAAGGAGAGAATATGTTTGATTACAAAAATCAAACTCGAAATAAAAATAAATAAATAAATAACAGATTTTATTTTGTTACAAAAACAAAATTAAAATCCGAATAAATAAACAAATAAAAACAACACTGAAAGTAATTAAATAACTTACTTGATTTAATTTCTTCGAATTATTTTTCCTGATCAAGTCCAGTGTTTAACACTGTGTCCTTAAGACAGATTCGTCCTCTCCACGGTGCTTTCAGAATTCGGACGTCTATCTCCCAGGATGAAATGATCTACCACAAACAATAGCAGCACTACTAACTGTTTGCCTTACGAACACACTAAGTGTTTACACTCTTTCTTTAGAAAATAAAATGCAGCAAGATGAAGAATAGAAAACAGAAGTGAAATACGAAATTTCTGAATGCAAAATATCAAATGAGGGTGGTCCTATTTATAGATGTGAAGGTGGCTCTTCAATTTGAATTAAACAGGTATGTAACTCTTGGTTTTGAATTGAACAGGTATCATACCTGTTGGGTTTTGAATTCAAACAGATTTGAATTAATTCAAACAGATAGTAAAACGGGAAGGGCCCTGTTTGGGTGTGCATTAATTCCAAAACAGTTTATTTCTGTTTGAAATCGGGAAGGGCCCTGTTTGGGTGTGCACTAATTCCAAAACAGTTTATTTCTGTTTGAAACCGGGAAGGGCCCTGTTTGGATGAACAAATAATCCAAACCAATTTAATTTGAGGATGAATTTTATTTTAATAAAAAATAAAATTAAATTCAAATGTTTTTGGCCCAAAAAGATTAGAAGCCCAACCACGCACCCGCGCCCAAGCCCAGCCCGACCGGACGGACGGCGGCGCGCGTGTGTGGTGATTTTTGGGTCCAATGGGTCTAGCCCATTTTGCCCATAACCTCTCCCTCTAAAACACTTGGGTACCCCTTGGGGCACACCCCAAGTATCTCACCCTAAGCCTTATAAACCCTTTCAAAACCTCCCACCAAATCAATGTGGGACAAGCCAATTTACAACCTTAAGGAATTTCCACCAAAACTCCATTTTCATGGAGCACACTTTGGCTTCAATTTCCCATTCACTCGGTAATGGTTTTGAGCAACCAAATATACCACGTGAATCACAACGCGGCATAGAACGCGTTACCACTTTGACCCGAGTTAATCGACACTCGGGGCCCACCTAAAAAATAGACCTAACTTAGGAAAAAATTAACCATTTCCAACAACATTTTATGATGGTATTGAAACTGAAGTAATTGTTATTGGAATCCTACTTTTTATACATGTAATTTACAATATATATATTTTTTTTTCGTGTCTACTGAACTACATGATTTATGATAAACATATGCACTTTTTTTTCGTTGAACTAAGAGCTGATCTTAAACAATCTTTTGAACTCATTCCACGAGTACAAACTTGGGATACATGCGATCACCAATTAATTTCACATATCAAATAAAGTAGATTATGAAGACTCGAACCTAAGAAATGAATCATATGAGTTTTCAACCAATATTTGAGAATGAGGTTATGTCTTGTGGCTTTACAAAGGGAATTAAAATATCGTTCAAAAAAAACAGAAAAAGAAAAGGGAATTAAAATAAAATTATTCGTTTTACCATTTTACTAGGAAACTGAAGTGTGTGGACCACAACATACACACCATTTTCAATTTGTTGGCTCTTTCTCTGCAAGAATCTTGGCAGGTTCTGTTTCTTTTCTTTCCTTACTTTTCTACACCAAAATGGGTACTGAAAATAGCTCCAATTTGGACACATGTATGCATGTTAAAAGGCAAATTAAATAGTGTAAAGATTGTGACTTCTTCACATACATTTTCCAATAACTTTCATTTTTTACCTACCTACATATTTGTTGATTTCCTAATTTAGTTGCTAGTATTAATAATTGAAGTCACCTTATGAAATGAAGTGAACTAAATGATGCACATTCTTGTGTATCCAACCTCACTAGTACATGTCGTTATAGCAATTTTAGTATTTTATTTCTCTAGAATTAGAAATAGTAATTTGGTTCACAGGGATGGTAAGAAAAATCAAAAAAATCGATCAAATTAATTGAATTGGACCAAACTAGTTATATTTGGTCTATTTTTTAACGATAATCGCTTTGTGCGGTTTTTAAATTTGAATTTTTTCGGTTCAGTACCGGTTTAAGCACATTTTGCACCGATCTAAAGCGAAACCGACCACTTAAACATATATTGTATTTATAATATATACATATATAATCTAATAATATAATGATATTAGGATAAATTACAAATGCACCCTTTGAGGTTTGCTTAAAATACAAATTGTCTCCTGTGGTTTGAAAAATTACAGATACCTTCCTGTTAGAATTAATTTTATTTAACAGAATTAATTGAAAAAGTGAAATTTCTAATTGTTTACATATACAATAATAAAATTATCTAAATTATTAATTGAAATAAAATTTTAACATTATTAAAAACTATTAATTAACTTGATGATTTATTAATAAAGGGACTTTTTTGTTATGAAATTAGAAACGTTCAGGGGCATAATGTAATTTCTAGAACCACATGGGATAATTTATAATTTAAGTAAACCTCAGAGGGTGTGTTTGTAATTTACCCATGATATTAATAAGTATAATAAATTATTAACCTTAATTAATTAATCTTATCATCTTTATAACCTAAGTTTGTAAACTCTTATTATATATAATCTTAGCTCTAACTCATTATTCTTGAAATCTTAGTATTTTTAAACTTTTTTTTGTTTTTATTTTTGTTAATTTAAGAATTGAAAAGTATGTATTAAACGGATGGATTAGATATTTTTGAAATGGTAGACAAATAAATAATTTAATATTTTTATTTTGATTAATGATTATATTTAAGAGTAGTTCAAGTTTGAAAAATCTTAAACCGATTAAACCGCACTAAATTGAACCGTTTCAAATTGTTCAGCTCGGTGCAATTTGATAGAAGAAACGGTTTGTATCGGTATTTAAAATAATAAGATTAACATTATCAATTTAGTATATCGACCGTATCGAATCAATTATACCTCTACTGTTCACTGTCTACACTTAACTAGGACCCAACTTGAAACTTGGGCCAATATATACCTAATGTTTTGAAGGGGACAACACATAGCACAAAGGCCAGTGCTGGTTTTTGATAGATTTCTTTTCCTGACTTTAAGTTTGACTTATTTTGATTAGTAATTTTTTTAAATTTTTTTTCTTCTATAGGTTTGTCTCAATAGGTTTGTCTCAACTAGATGATCCTAAAAATTGAAAAGAATATTTTGAAAAATCCAAAAAAACCAAAAAAAAAAGGCAAATTTCGTAAGTATTTCAAAAAAAAGCTTATTTTTATTTTCAGTATTTTCTTTCAAAAGTGGCTCAAATTTTTTTTAAATAACTTTTTTAGAATCGTCTTGTTGAGATGGGCTTAAAAAGTAAAAAATTTAAACTCAGTTGAAAAAATTTTAAAAATACAAAAAAAAAATGTAAAAAAAAAAAAAAAAAAAGGAAGAAGAAGAAAAAGAAAAAGAAGAAGAAGATAGTTTATGTAACTAAAATTCTTATCTCTTTTGAATACATTTCTAATGGCACAATCATATTTGAAGATTCTCATTGTTGGATACACGATGTCACTTTTGACCGCTTTAAAAGTAGGCTTTCAAGCACAATGTCGAATGTTACGTAATTAAGTGAAACGTAAATAAATGAAACTCTCCTTAACAACAATTAATTTTAGGAGAGGTAGTGAAACTTGATCCAATAAGTGACATTAGGGCCAGGTTACCATGGATTCAAGAGAGCATTATTATGAGGGAGGAATTGTTGTGTACATAACTTGCTTCCTAAGACTGCTCTAAAAATAAGATTGAGATCATGATATCAAATGCTATAATAATGATAAGCAAGTCCTCTCTAACACCGATTGATTTTAGAAAAGGAAATGGATTGTGATATAAAACTCATATTTTGAGATTTTTATCATACGGTTAAAATGCATAAGAGATAAAGGGATAAAAATGAGAAGATAGAGAATCATTGCCTTTTTACATTAACAATCCTCACCGCTTGTCAAAATTTTGGGCAATCTTGGGATGCCATTTTAGTGGTCAAGAGAAAGGGTCATACCTTCAATCTGAAAGGTAGGGATTGAGGTACATGCATTGGATGGAACCCTTGGCCTGCTTTGGCCACTTCAATCAAACAAGTGAAATCACAAAGTTGGTTCACCAAACGTTGCCTGGTCATTGTTATTTGAATAATACATTTTCTTTTTAACTCTTTTGCTATATTTAATTTACTGAAATAAAAGTGAAATGGAATTATTACATTTTAATTTTCATATGGAATGAATATTCTTGTGTTTTAACTTGTTTATATAACAAAATAATTTCCAATGAACTTTTACATAAGCTAACACAATTCAAACTCAAAAAATTTGATTGGTTTTATAGCCCAAGTACAACAATTGTCCAAACTTAAAAATTAACAAATATATTAAAATATATTCAAGTTTGATATTTTCCTTGAGAAAATGATTTTAAATGAACTTATAACTAAACAAATACAATTCGAACTCGAGTAACTTTGTTTTGTTTTATAGTCCTAGTTGCAAGTATCATCCAAACCTATTGAAATTGGGACCCAATCGAAGAACGAAATGGGTCATTAGAGATTACAATTTTTTGGATATATATATATAAAATAATCACATGACAATTAAAATGAGAAAGAAAATTAGGGGTAGAAAGAAATAAAATAAAATAAAATCCACATATACTCTTATAGAGATGCTAATAATCATGAAAAGGGTATATTGTAAAGGGATGGTATGCGCATGGGATGGGCTAATGATAATGAGGACCGTATTGCTTGACGGCAGCCGGCCGGAATTGATTTATATATATATATATATATTGCATTTGTGTATCGATATGAAATATCAAATAAATATGTATGTGTTGATGTAATCTTTTTATTGATGTAATCTTTCGTTCCTCGTTTGTTTCATCAATAAAATTTTTCTTTGCCGATCAAAAAAAAAAAATATGTATGTGTTGATGCATTGGCGGCACAAAAGATAGTATTCAAAATTTAGTGTAAAAATTTGATCATTGTGTTGACTGCACTAAAATAACATAAAAACCTATTGAGTAGTATAAAGTAAAAAATGATTTTGATAACATTATTTTAACTTTAACCAGGAAAGTGGCTGTAAAATGCAGATGCTAAAAATGAATGAACGGAAATAAAAAATATATATCATGGTAGAGAAATTTTGAGACTTTCTCTCTTTTTTTTTTCCTTTTTTTTTTTAATCAACAAAAAAGGGGACTTTATTAATAATAATCAAAAGGAGTACAATGAGATTATCATCAATAAAGGGGGAAGGGAGTGAAAAAAACAACATCACGATGATCCCAATTAGGTTGGTACCGAGATAGCACGCTCTATCATTTGCTACCACCTAAGATGGTGAGAAACCAACCAAAAGACAAAACAACATATATGTGAAACATCAGATTTTGAAAAAAAAAAAAACAAATCATGAGAAATTTTGAGACTCATGATATACCTATATGTGAAACAACAGATTGTTGCTGTGTTTTATTATCTTATGTAATTCAAGCATTTACCTATAAAATATATTGTACGCAGGCCAAGAACAAACAACGAAAATAAAGACAGGTGAGCGAGTGAGTGAGAGTTCCATTAGTTTGACCACATCTTGGAAGACTGTGTGTTTCTGTTCCCTCCCCATTCCCCTTATTGTTTTTCACTTGGGTTTTTTTTTTTTAAAAAAAATTATTGGAGAGAAAAATGGTTTGTAGATCTCACAAAATAATTTTACTTGATAGATGTAACATGTAACCGTAAAATTTTGACGTTTAGAAGAGACTGAATAAAATAAAGTGCCTTATATCTTCTTTGTTCCAATATACTCCTAACTCACAATTCTATATAAAATAAGAGAAATTTTAAATACAAAAATCTCAAAATATAATTGTTTGATTGAGTGTGTATTATGATAAAGAAATAGAAAATTTTCAAACTGAAGAAATGAAAGAACCTATTGTATTGTATTTATTTCAGAGATACATCAATGTTGATTTACAATGCTTATTTATAAACTTGTATGTATCCTCTAAGTTGTTACAACAGAGTGATAGTGACCACTGTATGGCTAAGATAGTAGAGGCTTCGGGAATCTTCTTGGTGTAGCTGATATTTTTTTTTTTTTTGATCGGCTTGGTGTAGCTGATATAACAGAATCAGTTGTTGGTGTAGCTGCTATAACAGAATTAGTTGCAGCATTGGTTGTAACAGAATCAGTTGAAACAGTTGAACTGCTATTCTGCTTCAGCTTAGAAACTTCAATATTCCGCGGCAAGCTGATGGGGCGATCAAGAACCATGAGCTTGGATTTGAGATATTGAAACCGAGAGACATTTAAAGGTTTAGTAAACAGATCCGCAAGCTGATCAATTGTTGGAATATATTGCAACTGAAACTGTTTAGTTAGAACCTTATCGCGGACAAAATGACAATCGATTTCGATATACTTTGAACGTGTGTGGAAGACAGGATTGGAAGCTAGAGCTATTGTAGAGAGGTTATCACACCAGAGAATGGGGGTCGTAGGAGAAGGAATACCCATTTCAGTAAGTAGCATGGAAATCCAACTTAACTCAGCAGCAGTATTGGCTAAAGCTCGATATTCAGCCTCAGTGGATGAGCGTGACACTGTGACCTGCTTTTTGGCAGACCAAGAAACCAAATTGGAACCCAAGAAGACACAGTAACCAGACATTGATTTTCTGTCATGAACATCACCGGCCCAATTAGAATCAGAATACCCATGAACATCAAAAGTACTTGAGGAAAAGAACAAGCCATGAGTAATGGTCCCTTGAACATATCTAAGAATTCTCTTGACTGCAACAAAATGGGCAATGGTAGGGGCATGCATATGTTGACAAGCTTGGTTAACAGATAGAGAAAGGTCTGGTCTGGTAATGGTGAGATATTGGAGAGCAACAACAATACTTCGATAAAGAGCTGGATCAGAAAATTGTAAAGAAGCATTTGGCAGAACACTAGGCTTGACAGCAATAGGTGAAGGACAAGGTTTACAAGGTGACAAACCAGCTTTCAAAAGAATATCTTTGGCATATTTAGACTGAGATAGAAGATATCCGGAGCTAGTAGGGTGGACTGAAATACCAAGAAAATACGCAATATCACCCAATTCCTTCATGGAGAACACATTGTGCATCTTGGTAATGAGAGATTGAATGTGAGAAGAACTATCACCAGTGATCAAGATGTCATCCACATAGACCAACAAATAAGTGACTGAGGTGGCAGTCCTTTGAATGAATAAAGAAGAGTCACTCTTGCTATGAGTAAAGCCTTGAGACACCAAGTATTGAGAAAAGGTGGAAAACCACGCTCGGGGTGCCTGTTTCAATCCATATAAGGACTTGTGAAGTTTACACACATGATGAGGGGAGGAAGAATCCTCAAACCCAGGAGGCTGAAGCATGAAGACGTCCTCTTCAAGATGACCATGAAGAAATGCATTGGAAATGTCTAACTGTTTAAGAGCCCACTGATGGTGAAGTGCAAGACAAAGTAAGATGCGAATAGTGGGTTGCTTAGCCACAGGACTGAAAGTCTCATGAAAATCAATACCCTCTCTCTGCAGGTACCCTTTGGCAACTAAGCGTGCTTTATACCGTGCAATAGTGCCATCAGAATTTCTTTTCACCTTGAAAATCCATTTACAGCCTATAGCAGTTTTGTTAGGGGGAAGTGACACCAAAGACCAAGTATGTTGTTACTGAAGAGCAGAGAATTCTTCAAGCATAGCTTTATGCCAAATAGGAGATAGTAAAACCTCGGTGTAAGATGGAGGTTCGGAATGAGTGTAAGAATCAGTCGCAGTTACAGTGGCAGGTACAGAATGAGCGGAGGAAGCAGGTAAAGTAGCAGTGGCAGGGGAAGCAAGAAAACAGTGATGAGGAGCAGCAGATTTGGATCTTGTAATCATAGGATGCTGATTAGAATTAGAAGGAGGTAGAGGTGGTAACTCAATAGAAATGGACTGAATAGGAACTAGAGCAGGTGGTAAAGAAGAAGTAGGAGGAGACATGGAACTAGGAGATACTGAACTAGATAAGGTCGAAGAGGGCTGAGAAACAACAGAGGAAGAGAAAGACGGCCAGAAAAAAGATTGAATAGCAGGTAAGGTTGGTAAGGGTGAAGAGACTGAAGAAGCATTAAAATGAGCAAAGGGAAACACATGCTCATTAAAAACCACATGTCGAGACAAATAGATCCGGCCTGTGAGGGGATCAAGACAATGATAACCTTTAGCAAATGGATGATAACCCAAAAAAACACAGGAGACAGATTTAGGACGGAGCTTGAGAGGTTGATAAGGCTTAAGCTAAGGGAAGCACTGGCAACCAAACACGCGAAAATATGAGTAGTCTGGAGTGTAGTGAAAAAGCTTTTCAAAAGGAGTTTTATGTCCAAGCTTTGAAGAGGGAAGTCTATTAATAAGAAAAACAGAAATAGCAACAGCATCAAACCAGTAGTGTAATGGTATAGATGAGTAATAAAGAAGAGCAGTAGCAGTTTCAATGATATGCCGATGTTTCCTCTCAGCAGTACCATTTTGAGAGGGAGTGTGAGGACAAGAATGTTGGTGAATAATCCCTTGGGTATGTAAGAAAGAGTTCATGTTATTAGTGAAATATTCAGATCCTCCATCAGTTCTTAGAATTTGTAATGAAGTATGAAATTGTTTTTCAATATAAGCCTTGAATTCTATGAACTTAGCACACACTTCACTTTTATAAGATAATGGAAAAAGCCAAGTAAATAGACTAAAGTCATCCACAAAAAGTAAGTAGTATTTATAACCCGACGTAGAAGAATATGGCCCCCATACATCACTATGGATAAGAGAGAGCGGGGCATTTACAGTAGTATTAGACAATTGAAAAGGAAGTTTATGACTTTTAGCTATGCAACAATCAGTACAAGATGCCATTTTATTCTGTGAAACATTATTCTGGGAAACAGTCAACAACGGTTTAAGGTGATTGTATTTCACAAAGGAGGGATGGCCTAATCGATTATGCCAAATGGAGAAAGAAACATGTGTATGTGATGTAGTAAAGTATGAATTACGAACAAATGGAGCAGTAGGTAGCACAGTTGTAGAAGGAGAGTAAAAATGGTAGAGGCCATTGGTATTAGAACCTTGATGAAGAGTTCTCTTCGAATCTTTGTCCTGAATCACGAATTTAGAATCATCAAAGGTAATGAGACAATTATTGTCCTTAGTAAATTTGTGAACTGACAGAAGATTAAAAGAAATGGAAGGAGCATGTAAAACATGTTTTAATCGAAAAGAACAATGAGGTGTAGGAGGCAGTCCCTTACCAGTGTTGTGAATGGGAATTGTAGTTCCATTACCTATAGTGATCTGATCTGAACCTGAATAGAGCTGTGATTGACTGAGATTATGAAGATCATGTGTGATATGATCTGTAGCAGCAGAGTCCAAGTACCAAGGTGTTTGAGGAGGAGAAATAGTTGCTGATGGAGTAGCTGATGAAGTATCAGCAACAAATGCTCTGGAGCTAGACTCAGAAGGATGCTGAGAACTAGATGAAGATTGATACTGAGAATCCATCCGATACCAGCAGTCTAATGCAGAGTGACCAAAACCTCCACAAATCTGACAAGTTATAGATCTACCTCTGCTGCGAGAGAAACCTCCTTGATCATGAAAATTCCGTGAAAAACCAGAGTTAGTGGTAAAATTAGATCCAGATCTACCACTGCCTCGAGGAGTACCTCTGTATGAATGACCTCGATTGCCTCTGTAAGAGTGACCTCTGAAGGTAGAAGAATGTCCTCTGAGATTAGATTTGAAAGAACCTCGAACCGAAGAGAAGGCCATAGTCGGTTCAGAAGAAAGTATCTGAAATTTGGATTCAATATGAACAGATTCAGAAAGAAGAAGAGCAGTCAATTCTTCCATGGAAATTGACTCTGCTCTAGCTCGAATGGTAGTTTTGAAGGCATCATACTCATTAGGAAGACCATTCAAAGTAAGCAAAACGAGATCTTCATCATCTATAAAGGAAGAAACAAGAGCCAATTGACTGACCAAGGCTTTGATCTTGGAAAGATAATTCTCCATCGAATCTGATTTCTTAGAAATGTTGTTTAATTTGTTCTTTAACTGATGAATATGTGACCGAGAAAGCGAAGTGAATCGCTTATGTAAAGCAGTCCAGATCTCAGCACAACTATGAAGATGAAGAACAGATGAATAGATTTCAGGTGACAAAGTTGCAGTAATGCAACTGAGCAAGTGTGCATCAATAATCTTCCATTGCAGATATTCAGGATTATCCTTTTCTGAACCAGAAGAATCTGTTATTATCATTTGTGGACATGCTATAGTTCCATCAACAAATCCAAGAAGACTAGTAGCAATAAGAATGTTCTGCACTTGAGTTTTCCAGATTAGAAAATTTGATGTATCAAGCTTGATGGTGATAAACGAGGAAAGGTTTGAAATCAGTAATGAGAGATTTGGAGGAAGTGAAGTTGAAGCCATGAGAGAAGATAAAGAAGTGGAAGGAGCCATGAATCAACTCGTTATTATTTCAGAGATACATCAATGTTGATTTACAATGCTTATTTATAAACTTGTATGTATCCTCTAAGTTGTTACAACAGAGTGATAGTGACCACTGTATGGCTGAGATAGTAGAGGCTTCGGGAATCTTCTTGGTGTAGCTGATATAACAGAATCAGTTGTTGGTGTAGCTGCTATAACAGAATCAGTTGCAGCATTGGTTGTAACAGAATCAGTTGAAGCAGTTGAACTGCTATTCTGCTTCAGCTTAGAAACTTCAATAGTCTCGTATCCTAAAATAGTTTGTGATAGAAATAATGCAACAAAAATGTTAAGTGTATTTAATTTTTTTACATAATATTGTGCATACAAACTCACATTTTTATGGAGCCCATATGGTGATGTGGAACCACAGCCATATGAGTGTGTGTAAGAAATTAGACATATATATATATATATATATATATATTGTTTTCCATAACACAATTACTTCATTTATGAGTTTGCATAACGTTATTCCATTAGAGAATAAACAATAAAGAAATATTACATACAAAAATTACTCGATAAACTACTTAATTGGTCATCTTGTTTTTTTATTATTTATTTTATCTATTTAATTTATTTTTAATTGATTACAATCAAATCTAAAATATCAAAAATAATAATTATTTTATGAAAAAAGAAACTTTAAATAAATATAAAGAGAATAACACTCACAAAATGTGAAAAAATTTGAACATTTAATCTCGTATTGAAGTGCAAAAGAGTACAAATTTTGATCAACTAACCTGATGATTGGAGTGTACTATTCATAGGTAATGCTCTATAAACAAAATTTATATACAAAAAGTTCATACGTAATGACATGGTGAAGCATTCATCATTGTTGTTTATAATTACAATATCACTGTCAGAATATGCTTTATGTATAAAGATTCTGTTGTAAATCATTTTCTTATTTATTCGTAAACTTGTCGAAGCTGGTGTTATTTGGAGGTTGATTATTCAAATTAACAAGTTTAGTAATCATTGAACAAGAGGGAAAATATATCAATAAAGTTTTTTTTTTTTTCCTCATTAAAAAAAATGGGTTTAGGAACATCAAAATAAATTACTATTGAAGCACGTGCTTGCTCGTGCTCTCAGACAGCTAATGTTTGATGTCCACGATGTTAAAACTAGTATATGTAACACTCACTTACCGAAATAATGGAAAATAAATACATGTACACACTTCCATACGTCCTAGAAAGAAGCTATAGAAACTATAAATAAGATTTCTCTTGTTTTATTGAACTCTACTAGTTGAGTAATTTAAGGATTAAGAGAGGTTGGGGACAATGGGAAAGGTTGACAGTAGTTGAGAAAATGGCATAAGAAGGTGGAAGAGCTTGGGGTTGGCGGCAGGTGGCAGCTGACCATCGAAATTGCATGAAAAGAGGAAGAATGAAAGAGAAAAGTATACATTAGTATACTCAAGAGAATGGATTGATTAGTTTTATCGTTCCTAATGACCATTTCACTTATTTGTAATTATTTTAAAAATTTTCATTTGTTTTGTTATTTTAGGAAACAACCTGGTGAAATGTAGTTTTTTTTTTGGTTATACAAATGATCCCCAATTTTTATGTCTTTTTTGAGTAGAATATATCATGATGATACTACAACATGAACAAGTAAGATCACCAACTAATAATATTTACTCATGAAAGGGTGAAGAACCGCACAATTGAAATAAACTACACACTCTAAAATGATTATGTAATTGCCGCATATAAATAGTATGATTGATTATACTTACATAGTAGCTTCTTGTTAGATAGTTAAAACCATTGACAATTTTTACTAAAGAAAAATGCATGAGGGCTCGAATACTTTGGCTCGAATGGCCCGAAAGTGTGGGTTCTAGAACAGCTCTATCTTGTTCTCTCTCTTCTCTTTTCCACGCTCACCTCTCTTTTGTCAGTGTTATACCCAAGCTCTCAAACTCTCTCTCTATTGCTCTGTCTCTCTCTATTGCTCTGTTTGTCATCATTCTTCCGAATCATCTTCGAATCATTTGAGTCTATCTCTTCTAAAACGACGCCGAAAAGTTGTACTGTGGAAAGGACTGTCATTGTGCTCCGTGGTCAGTGGGATACTCCTCTCACAAGTTCACTCTTACACCCGATTCCCTCACTGCCGGATTACTAACCAATCTCATTCAAATCTCAAGAAAACTCAAAACTAGGGTTTGATGATTGAGGGTTTTGTATTTTGTCTCAATAATTTCAGTTAACCTTTATATCACAAAACTAGGTATTGATCACACAATTCTACTTAAGAACAACAACTTACCTCATATTTTACTTGAGGATATTCGACATAGAGATTCCGAACAGAGGTGGACGATGGTTAGCGACAGTCGTCAGTGAACACCAGGTCAGTGGTCATCGTGGTCGTCTCTCTTGTCGTCGTGAAGTCCTACACATCTGGTTCACAACCTCTCTCTCTGTCTCTACTCTTCTCTCCTTTCTTGTTTCTGTTTTATTTTTCATTCACTAGTTTGATCTCCAAACCAGAACACATGAGTTCCACGTGTATCAAATTTTCGAAGGGAAAACATTTTTGAGCCATTCGGGCTCTGTAGCAACTTTGTTTTACTAAATTATTTTTTTTTCCCGTGTTTTTGGGGTGAGATTTAGGGGTTGTTTGGGATGACCTAAATAAGTGTATTTTTTATCTTTTTACGAAAAGATGTGCAGAAAAGTAGAGAGGTGATGTGATGAAAAAAAGATAAAAATATGAATTATTTTTGGACTGCCAAACTTGGCCTTACTTTTTAGAAAAATATTATTTCACGCCACTTCTTCTTACTCTTTTTTTTATTTTACACTGAAAATAAAATGTCAATAAAATTTCACAAATAATATATATATTATAAAAAATTGGAGAGGGAAAATTAATTCCCAATTTTTTTAATTTAAGCAATTTTTTTGGAGTCGAACTAATAACAACTGCTTATTAAATATTTGTTAAAAACTAAAAAATATCAAAATAATTAAAATTTAAATATTTTATATACATTTTAATATATATATTTTTAATTATATTAGATACAAACATAACCATCGGCTATTTAGCAATACTTAGCATTTTTTATTTTATTTTTTTTGAGATTTACGAGCCAGTCTTATTGATCAAAGTTATTTACTTATAATTTTTATTTTATTTTTTCATTTATTAATATTTTTAAAAATTATTGAAATAAAATAAATATTTTAAGACTTATTAATGCATTAAAAAAAGTACACATGACTTATAGGCATTTAGGTTAAGACTCTGTAATTTATCTTTTTTTTAAAAAAAAAAAAAAAAAATTGGGGATATTGACCATGGTCGGCTGGGCAGGCCGGGCAGCCTGTAAAAGAAGGGTTGACGTCACAGGGTGGGTTTACATTCTTTCTGGGCCTTGGACCTGTCGTTGTCAGGTCCATCAGGGCAGCCCACTGGCTGTCCCATTCCTCTCCTTCCTTCTTATAAGCCCAGGCACCTTCCTCACTTTTCTTCATTCGTTCGTTCATATTCTCTCTCTCCCTCTCTCTCTCTCTCTCAAAGAAAGTCATAGTTTGTGTGCTTTTTTTCTTATGGGGGAGAGAGAAAAGCTTTCAGAACATAAAGCAGGACAGAAATTTCTACAAGGTATGGAAACCCTAGTGTAGCTTTTGAGAAACTTTCATTGTACTTTTTATAGATATGCACTGTCAAAAGTAGTGACACCCATTGTTTTCTTTTGTTTCTAATATTGAATTCTAGTCAAGTCTGTTTAACAAATTCAACTATATCTTCTATACCATATTTTTGCTTCTCTCAATTTTTCATGTGTGAAGTTTCTTCCTTCCTTAACCACCATATCCACATTTTTTTTAACAAAAAAAAAAAAAAAAACACTATTTCTACTAAAAAATTATACAGAATCATCCATTAGAATAATATAGATGTGATATTTTTGCAATTAATAATCATTTTGGCGTGTAATACAATTTTTTGGTGCAGGTCTCCTCCAAGTGTATGGAACCACCATCATGTCTCTCACTTCAAAAGGTCAAAATCATGAGCAAGAAGGAATCTCTGGTGACCGGAGTGTCACCGGAGGCTCTCAATTTGGCATTGAGAACTCCATTGTGAAGGTGGCTTGTTCATGTTAATTGGGTGCTATCCTACCTGAGCTTTCCCAGAACCTTTACTTCTTCATTCTCCCTCTTTTCTTTTTTTCTCTCTTTTGACTCGTTGCTTTTCTTTTTTTTCTTTTTTTTCTTTCTTTCTTCCCTTTTGTGTTAATTTTTCTTGACCTTGTAAGACCTTTTCTTGACCTTGTAAGACCCCCGTATCATGTCTTTTATCTTTGTTTTTAATTTTGTTACAAACCTTACATTAGTAATTATTGGTGTAAGGTTTGGTCCACGTCTTTTTTCGTTCCCACTCAACCCATGTTCTCCTTCCCCGTCTATCCCTCCTGAGCTATCCAAATTAGACTTAGCAAATCAGAAAATTGATCAGTATTTGTTTGAAAGGTTGGCTTGGTCCAACCATAAAGATTGTTGTTACCAGATTCACATAAGCAATCTCTCCAGAAATGGGATGCCATCACCAAACTTCACTTTAATAAAATCCTTGTGAATTGAGTTGACTTTTTTACTAGTAAGCATTGGAGATCTCAAATTCAATTTGCTTCTAACATTTTTCTATTTGTAAATTTACGAGGAAGTAAACTCTAGAGTTATAAAGATTACTCAAAGTACTAATAAGGGCTCATTTTTGTTATTTCTTTACTATCTTTCTCTCTTCTATTTGGGTGATATTTTTTTGATTTGGGCTATCAATTTGAGTTGGTATTATGTGGTCAGAGATATGCTGTTAGAGGCATCAGGTTTCGTTGTTTTATATGTTGTTGTTGGCTGAGAAGTGAGTGAGCAACTGAGAGAGAATAAATATTCTTTGCAGATCCGTGGATGAGTTCTTCTCGTGACTGCTCTCATCTCATGTACAAAATATTCACTGTATTATTGAGGATTTCTCTCTCTCTCTCTCTCTCTCTCTCTCTCTCTCTCTCTCTCTCTCTCTCTCTCTCTCTCCATTTTGAACTTGGTAAGTTTTTGGTATGTAGAAAAAGAACACAAAATATTATGCCAAAAAAAAAAGAAAGAAAAGTGTGGTCCAAACTTATTTAACTGTGAAATTTTACTGCATAAGATTTGATTTTGGATCACAAACTGTTTGGATTTAAGGATTATGGTTATAAATTTGGGCCACGCATAAACATGCATAACTTCAAAACATTAGTCTAAAAGTTGGTGAATGATAAAATGTGTGGTGTATGTTTAAATTTAGTATGATATCGGCCATAATAAAAATAAATTGGGTAAATTATAATGATAGCTTCTATAATTTGATCTTTATGTTATTTTGGTCTCTATAATTTTAATTGAGTCAATTTTTATTTTTATTTTTTGATTTTATCTTAATTTGGTCCAATTAATTACGTTATTTAATATTTTCTAAAGAAAAATACCCATATAAGCAGCATGTATTATATTTTTACGGGCAAAATAATAGCAAACTTATTAAACTCAGTAAGTTAACCAATTTAATGATCATTTTCTGTCAAAAATCTTAATGACTTTATCAATTGGATCAAAGTGCCGTAAAGTCTAAAATTTATGATCAAAATTGAATCAATTGAAAATATAAAAACTAAAATATCATACGAGACAAAATGCAAGGACTACTGTTATATTTTGCCCAAATAAATTTTATTTATACATTTTATTTTTGACAATTTTTATAATATTTTTTTTGGACTTTTAGCAGTGCTTTGAATTTTCTTATTCTTCACTGAGCTCTTTGCACTTAAGAACTGTGGAGAAACACATCTCAGACTGTCTGCTAATCAGCTTCTCTATACGGACAACATTTTTTGTGGTACTGAGACTTTTTACTAAGAGATAGATGAATAGCTTCTTTTTTTTTTTTACTTCACTGTCCTCTTTTTTATTTACCTGCATGTTTTACTGTTTTTGCGCAAGTCAATTATAGTTTGATAAGTAAAGCTCAGTTTGACATTTGTATGCAGTTGAACTTATTTCCATTTGTTGTGAATAATCAAATCCATTACCCACTTTTGTTATAAAAAAAAACTTTGCTCGTTTCTTTTAATTTTTACCATCCATTTGTGGTGATTAATGGCGTGGTATTGAACCAATGTCATCTTTGCTTTGATATGGTGGTCAACAAGTCACAAAATTATGGTTACATAAAATGATAAAAGTTAGACACACTAGCAATGATGATTAGTAAAAATATCTCACTTTAGAGTATTCTTCATTGAGATTAATGAAAAAAATTATGAACTCCTTAATTATCAACATTCTTTTTAGATAATGATAAATTTCTCAAGACAATAAAGATGTCAATAAATATACTAACCAATATTTAAAACTTATATACATGGGTTTCATAATTTGAAGTGGGACTTGATAATGTTGTTCTTAGTTGACATGTTTATTGTTACGGTAATATCCCTAGCTTTATTTTTTCAGTTAACAAACAACTGCCAATTTGATGATGATGAATTTTAATGTCCAATTGATAGTACCATTAAAACCTTTATACAATGGGCTTAATAGTGAAGTTATTCAATTGTAACTCGAGCATGATAAGTTCAAATATATAATTAAAAAAAAAAAAAATTTGCACACCGAGTTGCATATTTGACTTTTTTAGACTTATCTTAGCATTGAGATTGTCAATCTAAGAGCACCTTCACCCAATATGTCAAATTCAATGTGACAGTCCAACAATTCTATTTTGACATACCAAATGAACTTTATCCGGTGTGTCAAAAACTGACTTAATTTTTAGCATCACCCCTTCATGTCAATTTTGACATGAAAACCACTTCATGTCTTTTTTATTTTTTATCTTTTTTCTTTTTTCTTCAAATGAGGTAACACAAAAAAGTTCAAATTTTAAAAATAATAGAATAACATATTTGGCATATCGAGTGGAGAGCTTCTATGTCAAATTGGAAAAAGCCAATTTGCCACCAAAGTTTTCAAAAAAATTTTGACATACCAAATTTTGAAGGCTTGGACGGAGATACTCTAAGAGCCTATTTTTAGTGTATCTTCTCTGAAATTAAAAGTCGATTATTAGAAAGTAAAAATTAAAAACACTCATTACCTAATTTATAGATAATCAATTTATTTAAACTATTTATTCTTTCATAAATTATAAAAGAATATTATATCAAACATTGTGATATAAATTCATAAAATTTTAAAATTTATAAACAATTCTAATAAATTGCACCAAACAATTAGAATTAAATGGAGTGTGGACTAATTTAATTATCCATTTCCATGTGATCTCAGGGAAAACGAAAGCGAGTGGAGAAGCAACGGTATTGTAAAGGAGTGGGACATTTGAGAATGGCATTAAGCAATGTTTTAACTCACACCGCAAGGTTCATGTACCATCCCTAAGCCCCAAGTATTATTATATTTCAAAGGTTTTAATGGGATAGGAATTGGTGCCTTTCAAAGGTGTTAAAAATGATTGAGTATTTTCCCTCAAATAATGTTATATGTGTTAATTGACATATTAATTAGTGTATTAATAGATAATGTGTCTTAATTTGAGAGGTTTTGAATTTTTATAATTTGTATAATAAGTGGGGTCATAATTTTAAAATAATAATGTCATAATATATATTAATACATTAATTAATATATCAACAGGTACATGTAACACCACTGTTATCCCTTACAATATGTGTTTTAATTGTCTTTTTTGGATTCAAATTTGAGCAATTATTATTCAAAGATTCCCAAATTAGTGCATTGGGAACTTGTCAACATCATATATCAAATATGCAATATTTAATTTATTTTATGAAGTACAAAATTTAAAATTGTAGTCACTTTTTATTTTTATTTTGCCAAAATACTCATCAAATTGATAACTATTAAAACTCTACAATCAAATTTTCAATTCTTGTTTGATACATTATCTAATAATTTATCATATTTAAATACCAATTATTGTGATGAGTTTGACATGTTCTTTTTAAATGGTTTTACATTTTTTAATGAATTTTACTCCTAAAAACTTACTTTCATAGATTCCTCATCACAGAATCAAAAGTAAGTTTTAAAACCTGCAATTATTATACCAATGGCTTTTCAACAAATGGGTATTATTGGTCAATGTGTTTGGATTTTAGATTTTGAGAGTGATTTATGGAGGGCTTTCTCTTCACAAATTCAAACATGACCTAAATATGTTCATGATCAAAGGCAAACTTGACACCAATTATATCCTTAGATATTGTGCTTTAGTTAGGGACCATTGATTTTTACCAAAAGAGAAGTTATATATATAGTCACGACTTCAAGAACAACATGATTATCTTCACAAGTGGGCATTCAAAAGGTATAAACCTTTACTCTTGTGCATTGACTTAGATGTTTACTCTCTCTCTCTCTCTCTCTCTCTATATATATATATATATATGAAAAAATTTATTCATATAGAAAGTATATAAAAAAAATAGAAAACATTATCAATAGATCTTACTTTTGGGATTTATTACTCATTAAGTTATTCTATTTATCAAATGATAAATTTATCAGTCTCTCTTGTTTTTATGAATAAATTTACCGTGATAAATTTATCAGTCAAGATCTGTAGGTAAATAAATCTAATTAATAGGACTGATTGGTAAGTCGCTCAAAAAAATACTGCAAGAATGATGTAGTAATGTTAGTTTTGCAAAATAAAAGTAATATTCATGAACATTTTGTTTTAAAGTAAAAAATTTCACATTGAATCAAATCATTCTATACAAATATTCTATTTATTTATCATTGCCATATACATATTTATGGATATGAGGAGGGATAAAAACACAAAAAACTTGAATGAAAACAATCTCATGATAAGGCTTATATCTAATGTTTGGAAGGCCAACACTAGACCCATGATGGCAAAGTCATTTTCAGTCCTTTGGGTGACATCCTAACATGCTTCTTTCATTAGTTGCTTTTAAACTTTTTAACTCAACACCACTCCTATGACTCTACAGAAGTTGGGGCATTTATTTACCTCATGTCAATGGCCGTCTCAACATTGCCATGATGGTTACCAAATTCTTCAACATGCTTTGGAACCCTTGCTGGAATTATTATGAGGACAAGTCATCACCTGTAAGAGGGGCTAATTTGAGCCCACTAAATTATTTAGGCCCAATAGCCCAAGATTAGTGGGCCCGAATTTATCGCAAGTCCAAGAATCGGTGGGCCCAGATTTATCGCCATCAAACGGATTGAATCGCTCTAAGCCTCGAAAGGGTTCGGATCCACGAACCTAGAGACTTACTCAGGCCCGGACTCGAAAGGGTATTAGGCAAGCCTAGAGATCCGAGGCACTCGGACTCGAAAGGGTTCGGATCCACGAACCTAGAGGTCCGAAATACTTGGCTTCGAACGGATTCAGACGCAATCTAGAAGTTGCTCCGTTAATGAGTCCCAGAACACTTGCGGGCTCGGAGCTTTTCGGGATCTACGCACCAGAACCATGGGCGTAATGGAGTTCGAACAAAGGACCCGATCCCGAGGACGGTGAGTGGAGACAAATTCACTCTTCGGTTAAACTAGCCTATACCCGGGTCGAGGTGGCACGACCCCGGGGGGTCCATGAGACTCGGCAATATTTTGCGGCAGGACGTCCTCTGGGACTACCCCTGACCCTTTGGGATGATTGGGGATCATTGGTTAGGTGTGGCTAAGAAGAAGGGTTCGCCGAGGGAGTGATCTCCTCTTCGGGGTTTTCTCATCCTCGGAGAAGTCACCTACTCGGAGAAGTCACCTCCTCGGAGAGGTCACCTCCTCGGACAAGGTGGTTAGAGAGAATATCCCCCATGTGCCTTGCACATGGGCTCCATCCTACATCATGAGGTGCCTATAAATAGCACCCACCCATAGCTTTACAAGGGATGGATTTTGGAGATTTTTAACTCTTGGGAAAGAACTAATTTCCTTTCTCCATTATCAACCTTGAGAGTGAAAGTGGGAGATCCATGGGAGAGCCTTGCCATTATTTTATTCTCTAGCCATTTTGCCTTCTTCTTCACCCAATCTCTTATCTCCATCATCTCCTTTGTTGTTGTGTTCCTAAGTTGAGATTATTGAAGAATCTAAGCCTCTCAATCATATTCTAGAGAATTCGAAGTTGTTCTTCAAGGATCTTCGAAGATCTTCGTCCTTTCTTGAACCCGCCTATAAATAGCACCCACCCATAGCTTTACAAGGGATGAATTTTGGAGATTTTTAACTCTTGGGAAAGAACTAATTTCCCTTCTCCATTATCAACCTTGAGAGTGAAAGTGGGAGATCCATGGGAGAGCCTTGCCATTATTTTATTCTCTAGCCATTTTGCCTTCTTCTTCACCAAATCTCTTATCTCCATCATCTCCTTTGTTGTTGTGTTCCTAAGTTGAGATTATTGAAGAATCTAAGCCTCTCAATCATATTCTAGAGAATTCGAAGTTGTTCTTCAAGGATCTTCGAAGATCTTCGAATTTTCCAACTCCTTTCTTGAACCCTCTCCTATGGAGCCTTGCCATTATTTTATTCTCTAGCCATTTTGCCTTCTTCTTCACCCAATCTCTTATCTCCATCATCTCCTTTGTTGTTGTGTTCCTAAGTTGAGATTATTGAAGAATCTAAGCCTCTCAATCATATTCTAGAGAATTCGAAGTTGTTCTTCAAGGATCTTCGAAGATCTTCGAATTTTCCAACTCCTTTCTTGAACCCTCTCCTACATCACCTAATAAGGCTGTGTTTATTGGAAGGCAAAATGAGAATTATATACCCATATTACTTTAGTCCTTATTCCCCTCTTTTAGTTATTAGTGATATATGCTTCTAAACTTTTTTCCCCCTTCCCTTTATAATGCACTGCTCTTCATATTTGTCACTGTATGAATGCCATCATTTTTTATTTTTACTTTTTACGTAGATTCAAATAAAGAAAATGATAAAACAACTCATGTTTTTAGATCCAATGATGTGTAAATGATATGATTGACTGATGATTGATAAAATATGAGAGAGAATGTTACCTTGGATATCTTAATTGATTGTCAGATCATTAACTTTGAAAATTGAATATAATTTTTGGACTTGTATATAATGCTGAAAAATCTAGAAATCCCCTAGATTTTGATTTGTGATTATGTATCAATTTTAAGCAGAATATAACAATCCCAATCAAACAATCAAGACAAAGAGACACAACGATTTAACGTGGAAAAAACCACAATTGGACATCTCCAACTGTGATCAAAAAACCACGGGCAACAGCCACAAGACAATCCACTAAGAAGAATTAAAGGAATTACACAGGTATACTCTCAATTACCTAGCGAATCCACAACGCCTAATTGAACCAACCTTTATGTGCCTCTTCCAACCCCATCTTCACCACGGAATTGTCTTTCTGATGAGCCACTCCGGATTCCACCAAAGCTTCAGGCTCGAATTCTTCAGAATCCACAACTGAAGAATAACTCTCTCTTTTGTGTATAACAAACAAACCTTTGATGTACTCTCTTTAGATCATGAGTTGAATACTCAATAAAAACATCAAAGAAAACTCCCAAAGTATCCCCAGATATAAACCCTAGAAACCAAAAAGAAGATCTGGAGCAGTTATCCTAAAATCTGACCCAACACGCGAATTTATAGAATCTGTCCCGCGATCTCCGCTCGAGCTCAACACAGCCCGCTCGAGCGGACTGACCAAAAACTGCGTGCGAACAAACTGAGATGCGCTCGAGCATAGGAGAATCCGCTCGAGCGTAAAATCACACATTCCAGTATTTTTACAGGCGACTGCAGAGATGCTGAGAGCTTCCAATCCCCGCTCGAGCGTCCCTTTCCCCGCTCGAGCGGGAAGGCCAAAACTGGAAAAACTGGAAAAATATAACATGCTCGGACAGGCAACTTTGAATGCATTTTTGCATTTTGCTTCGGGCCTCGAGCTGACCGGGCAGCTCGACCCCCGTAATAATCAGCGAAGTGGCAATCTTGAAAATATTTGCATCACAAACTTCTCTGAAAGCCTCAATTCGGGTTGGATTCGCATCTAAACACTCATAGCCTCACTGAAATAAATGTGCGAAAATAAATACAACTGAAAGGAGTTTTGTCAAACGGGATTGCCAAGAAATAAAACCTAACAATCTCCCCCGTTGGCAATGCCGTGACAAAACACACCTAACAAATAAAATCCTAAACACCCCAACCCATTACAGCCAACAAAACCAACTTCTTTCTCAAGGTCATGATCTGCAAAATAGTTATTAGTGCCACAATCTCCAAAACAACAATTAGTCCCACAAGAGTATATGAAAAAGTATATGACACGACTAACTTGAAACATGAAATGGAAAACATGAATAGATGAAAATTAAGACTCATGAAAAACAACTTTCGCAATGCAAAACCAAATTCCCTTACCAACCCAAATCAAGATGAACCAAACTCCTCCTCACTAAAAACAACCACAAATACTGAAAACAGTGAACAAGAAGAAAACGACAAAAAATAATATGGTGAAGCAAGTAAGGAATTTCAGATTAGTACCCTAAAACACATAAGATTATCCAAGAAGCACCATTACAAGAAAACACAATGTGCACAGTCTGTAGAAAATTCCTCATGAAAAAAAGTGATGCATTATGTGAAAAGCATAGATCCCATGATAAAAAGTGTGTGTGTGACTCTTGGAGTTCGACAAACACTAGATTCAATCCTAGTAGTGATGTGAAAGCTGGACCTCCGACAAAAGAATCTAAGCACAACAAAGGAAAGTCAAACCACTAGGAATCAAGGGGTATTTGGTGAGTAAAGGCGGAGGCTCCCCCTCAATCAATGAATCTTTTTTTTTTTCTTTCTTTTGCACATTTTTTTTTTCTTTTGCATATTTTGTCTTCTTCTCTTTCTCTTTCTTTTTCTTTTTCTTTTTCTTTTTCTTTTGCACAATCATTGGTGGCTGACACGCTCAAGAGTATGGAAACCGAACCAGAGAAGCATGGATATAATAAGGATGGCCTGGTTGGTGACTCTGAGGTAGCCTTTTCCTCATGGCTAGATTGCAAAGAATTAAGGGGAAAGTCGTGGAGGTGCAAAAAAGATGGTAGGTGGTTAAGAGACTCAACATCACCCATGATATGCTAGCATAGGTCAATTCCTCTAGAAAAGCAAAAGATCAATGACAAAAGTCCATAGAAAAAAATAATCACTAGGGCGGAAGACTCCAGAATTTGCTAATCCAAGAATGTGTACAGAATGAGACATACTAATCAAAGAACACAGACTCCAAAATGAGTAATGGCCACAGAAAGCACACACATATTAACATGTAATGGATTTTCTCATCAATTCCAATATGTACCAAGGACCACTCAAAAATTTCAAGCTTGCAAAACCATACTAAGAAAATCTTTTTGGGATTTTTTTTTTTTTTTTATATTTTTTTCAAGAATAAAGCAAGAAAAAAATGAACAAGCACACATGTTAAACACACAAAAATCCAAAAACTAAAACAAATAAACAAATTAACACAAGTCAAGTTTTCTCACCCAAATCTTTTTGATCTTAACAAAATTAGGTCTAGCGGTCTTGGTAAATGTCGCGGTGTTGTGAACACCCTCATGAATCTTGGTATTCCGCTTAGACATGTAAGGCTGTCTCCTAACCCAACAAGTATTCAAATTTCTACCCTTTTGAGACACTTTCCCATGCAACTTATAACAATAAGGGCGAATATGACCATGCATACCACAATGATGACAAATAAAAATAGGGTGTACCTGCTTTTCTTTTACCTTACCAACTCTAGGGAGTTTGAGAAGTCTTTCCTCTCGTTGAATCTTTTGTCCTCCCTTTCCTTGAGTTCTTGTATCATAAGATGAGGAGGCACTCTGTTTTTGCTCTTTCTTACCACCAAAGCCAATGCCACTCTTGTCACAACTCATGTGTTGAGACCCAATGATATCCTCCAAAGTCTTTGATCCTTTGTTCCAAAGACCAATGGTAGCCATAGCACACTTGAGCTCTTCCTCTTTCTTGACCATTAGTTCTTCCAAAGCAACTTGTGACATCTCAAGAGATTCAATCTTTTCTTCATACATGGCATGGGTTTGCAGCAGCTCATTCCTCTCTGTCTCACAAGTCAACAATTTTGCACAAAGAACTTGTCGATCATCAGCTACCTTGATGGCATTAATCCTGGCCTCGGAAATCTCCTCCTTAAGTTTGACATTCTCACATTCACATGCTTTGAGTTTCTTTGTGAGTTTGTCATTCAATTTGAATAACTTAAGAGACTCCTTATACAATTTTTCATAAGCTTGCTCAAGCTCTTCATGATCGCTCTCCGAGGATTCATCATCAGTGATATTCTGAATCTGTTTGTCCTTCAGCTTCAGAAGCCGCCATGAAAGCAAGAAATTGTTTATGACCCTCTTCGCCTTGACCTTCATTGTCACTTTCATCTTCATCAGATTCAGATTCATCATCCCAAGTGATGGCAAGGGCTTTCTTCTTTCTCAAACGAGTAGGGCATTCTGAAGCAAAGTGGCCAAATCCTTGGCATTCATAGCATTGGAGTCTTTCAGAGTTCTCTTGTATCTTTCCTTTCTCCTTCTTGGCTATAGGATTAATTTTGAGTTTATCTTTGCCTTTAGATTTATGAGAATGAGTAGATTCCAAAAGATTAGAATTCTTTTTCAAAAAAGATTTTTTAAATTGTTTAACAAAAGCAGCCATAATCTTGGAATCTATCTCGCAATCCTCATCAGAATCCTCTACCACTTTATGAGCACTACTTTAAGCAATAGTATCTTTTTGTTTCTTTTTGAAATTCCTATGTGCTTCATAAGTTTGAAGGTTTCCAACCAACTGATCCAGCTTGAGGTTGTCAACATCTTGAGCCTCCTCAATAGCCGTAACTTTTTGTTGGAACCGATCGAGCAAGGATCTCAAAATTTTTCCCACAACTTTGGATTCTGGAATTTTTTCACCTAAATTGAAGCTGGAATTTACAATGTCACTCAACTTCGCATAAAATTCATCAAAGGTCTCACTATCTTTCATTGAAAGGTTTTCGAAACTAGATGTGAGCCTTTGAAGTTTTGAGCGTTTAACAGAAGGAGTGCCCTCATGAATAGTTTGTAAGATATCCCAAGCCTCTTTTGCGACTTCACAATTACAAATACGACTAAATTCTTCAGGTGTGACAGCGCAAAAGAGAGAATTGATAGCTTTACTATTCCAGCTACTATTTTGGTAATCAGTTGTGTCCCACTTATCAATTGGTTTGGGGATTGTAACTCCATCAACAGTAATTGTTGGTTCAGTCCACCCATTCATGACAGATTGCCAAACTTTTTCATCAATAGATTTTAAAAAAGATCTCATCCGAGCTTTCCAAAAAGAATAATTGGATCCGTCAAGTAGGGGTGGTCGAACCATAGAATTTCCTTCACGAATTGTATCCATTATCACAAATCAAACAAGATCTCGTTCTAAAAGAATTTTTTTTTTCTTTTTTAAAAAAAATAGAACGACCTGCTCTGATACCAATTGAAAAATCTAGAAATCCCCTAGATTTTGATTTGTGATTATGTATCAATTTTAAGTAGAATATAACAATCCCAATCAAACAATCAAACAATCAAGACAAAGAGACACAACGATTTAACGTGGAAAAAAACCACAATTGGACATCTCCAACTATGATCAAAAAACCACGGGCAACAGCCACAAGACAATCCACTAAGAAGAATTAAAGGAATTACACAGGTATACTCTCAATTACCTAGCGAATCCACAACGCCTAATTGAACCAACCTTTATGTGCCTCTTCCAACCCCATCTTCACCACGGAATTGTCTTTCTGATGAGCCACTCCGGATTCCACCAAAGCTTCAGGCTCGAATTCTTCAGAATCCACAACTGAAGAATAACTCTCTCTTTTGTGTATAACAAACAAACCTTTGATGTACTCTCTTTAGATCATGAGTTGAATACTTAATAAAAACATCAAAGAAAACTCTCAAAGTATCCCCAGATATAAACCCTAGAAACCAAAAAGAAGATCTGGAGCAGTTATCCTAAAATCTGACCCAACACGCGAATTTATAGAATCTGTCCCGCGATCTCCGCTCGAGCTCAACACAGCCCGCTCGAGCGGACTGACCAAAAACTGCGTGCGAACAAACTGAGATGCGCTCGAGCGTAGGAGAATCCGCTCGAGCGTAAAATCACACATTCCAGTATTTTTACAGGCGACTGCAGAGATGCTGAGAGCTTCCAATCCCCGCTCGAGCGTCCCTTTACCCGCTCGAGCGGGAAGGCCAAAACTGGAAAAACTGGAAAAATATAACATGCTCGGACAGGCAACTTTGAATGCATTTTTGCATTTTGCTTCGGGCCTCGAGCTGACCGGGCAGCTCGACCCCCGTAATAATCAGCGAAGTGGCAATCTTGAAAATATTTGCATCACAAACTTCTCTGAAAGGCTCAATTCGGGTTGGATTCGCATCTAAACACTCATAGCCTCACTGAAATAAATGTGCGAAAATAAATACAACTGAAAGGAGTTTTGTCAAACGGGATTGCCAAGAAATAAAACCTAACAAATGCCCTTCAAACAATAAACATAATATTTAAGACACTATATTTAGAAAATAATGCAATATATGTATGGTGGCAAGCACATCCTCAGCATAGCCTTGAATTAAACCATCCCGAAGAGCTAGACAGAGAAGATCAAGTAGGGATTTTCTTATGAAAAACTTTTTGTATTTATTTTGTGGATGTGAAAAATCAGATTATAGAGCCCTCTGTGAAATATATATCATAAAAAACAACCTCAGGCACAATCAATCATAGAGATGCTTTAGCTAATTTTGTGTGTGTGTGTCATGCAATCCCCTATGAATTTATGAAACGCATCATCAAAATGGGCTTCTACACATGAAGTTCAATATGGGCTTCGAGGTTTGTTAAACTGGGCTTTTAGGCCTCATTTTTTCTTAGTCCAACTAAACAATTTGATAAGCATTTAATTCCATTCAGGTTGGGCTAAACCCACTTTGCTTTAACTATTCAGTTTGTTTCAGCTGTAGACAATATTGTTCTAAAAATTATAAATGCACGAAATTCAACTATAAAATTGAACATAACCATTTTATAAGGGTGGGTCCTATCCCTTGTGAAAATGATTGTATCGAATTGTGTACATAAAAAATTAATGTTCTCTTTATTATTCTTGAGGGCTTGTGTTAGCATATCTATTAACTCGATTACTTAATTCCTTTAATTTTTTTCATCCCTAGGTCAAATATTTTAATTTCTCTTTTTTCATCGTGGTCACAAGTTATCATTAGACCAAACAACCAACTTAAACTTAACTCTCCCTAGTTTCAAAATTGAGCAAGAATGAGTTTTGTACCACCTATAGGCAAGTTAGCATCTTGCTTAAGGGGCCATAAAAAAATTACGTTTATTTTTAACTGAAGGCCTTAAGTTTCTGTTTATTTTCAGAGATAAAATGGAGAGGATTCATAGTGAGTGGATTAGTAGTGAGAGGATTGATAGTGAAAAATTGTTAAATTATTTTTATATAAAATAATAAAACAAATAAAAAAATATAAAAAATTAAACATTATATTCAAAAAAAATTCCCAATATACAAAAAATAAAAAAAAAAAAAAAATTTCTAATCCCCTCACTATTTTTCTAGTACCATCTCTACCTCCTCCTTACCAATCCCCCTTCCTCCCCCTTATTAATACCAGGGGATTACTAATCCCCTCCCTATCTTTCAAAACAAACACCTCATTCTCAATCGCCTTCTCACTACCAAACCCAATCCCCTCCCTATAACTCTAAACAAACCGGGCCCTATTGTCCAAAGTCCAAGGCTTAATTTTGATGTTTGATTTGATTTCAGAAAAAATTGGATGGCCAAGTGTGTCACGTGTGTCCCATGTGTTGTGAGAGTAATGAAAATTGCACAATACTATTTAGTGTGATTGGTTTGAGTTTTCTGAAATAAGTTTTTTGAAAATTAAATTTTTTAATTTTCGTATTCTTTTGTTTTTAGTGAATATTTTTTAAATTTTAAATATTTTTTTTTTACTTTTTTAGATGCACCTTAGTTAGATGTATCTAAAAAGTAAAAAAAAAAATTGTGAAAAAATATTTTAAAAAATTAATAAATACATAGAAATACAAAAAATGTACTGAATTCTTGTATTTTTTTGTATTTTTGGTATTTAGTGAATTTTTAAAAGATTTTTTTTACAATTTTTTAACTTTTTAGGTGTATTTATGTTAGGTGTGTCTAAAAAGTAAAAAAAATGCTTAAAATATTAAAAAAATTCAGTAAAAAAAAAACGAAAAATAAGAAAATAGAATTTTCTGAAAAGCGTTTTTTTGGAAAAGAGAAAACAAGCAAGGTGATTATATTTGTTGTACAAAATACTTTCTCCAAGAAGCCATTAGGAATGATAGAACTTCAGGGGAAGTGTTTGGTGATGGATTACAATCAAGCCAAGGGACTGAACGAAATCATCCATGAGGTGGTCTGTGTAAATGAAATTAATTAGTTATCATTTGATGGAGGGGTGGATATGAAGTATGCAAGATATGCTGTAGCTGTCAATGTGTTGGCCAGCTCTACAAATGTGGCTCATTAAGTCACAAATCTGTTCTACTAACCTAAACCCAAGTTATTTTATTTTTATTTTTTTTCATTTTTTAATCTCAACATGAACATTGAATACAACAGATAGATATTAAGTGTCTATCTTTCTACTTCAATTTTTACGTGTTAATTAAGTGTCTCAATATTTCTTTAATCACAAAAAAGTCACAATCTTTCTACTTCAATTGCCATTGTCATGATCTCAATGACAAACTAGTTGCTTGTATTATTAATATTTTTTTGACCCTACAAATGATTTATACCTAATTGTTCCTATATGACATTCACACCAATTGTCGGATTAATTAATCAAATCAAATTGAAAAATATTAGGAATCCTAAATATTTTACTAATATTCTTACATGGGTGTAGGACCCACAACATGTAAGTCTTATGTGAGTCCCACACTTATACGAAATATTTGGTAAAAGTATTAATAAAACATTTAAAATCCCTACCATTACTCAATCAAATCAAATTTGGTACAATCTATAGATTTTGGGAAAAAATTTCAACTAGCAACTTCCCAAACACCAGCATAATTCTATTTGGTCCGACCATTTCTATTATTTTCTTGAAAATTAATTCCATTTCAACTACACTTGAAAAGCTTATACTGGCTAAATTCTAATTACATACCATGACTCTGTTTCAATTGATGTTCTATATTATTGTTATATAAGAAAAAAAGAAATATAAGCTAAAAATTTCCTTCTATATTTTTTGTCTATCTATAAATTGACACTCTAATTTTTGATGATACATCCTTAAAAATATATAAATAAATAAGTAAGCTACCTTGGAACCCATAAAATGACACGTCCACCAAAGCCATGCCATGCCGTCTGGTTGTTAGGGCTTAGGTAGTTTATCAATGCACCATTTTGTTTTATGGGATATATATGGCCCATCCTTTCTAGTGTTATTAAAGCCTCATTTAGAAATATATTATTTTTATAATTTTTAATTTTTTATAAAAAGATATACTAAAAAAGTAGAAAATGATATGATAATTTATAGTAATTTTTAACTTTTTAACTAAAATAATCAGCAAACAAACAAAGCCTAAATTGAAAAATATAGGAATTAAAAAATAATAATAATGTATCACAAAATCATATGTAGCATTTTCATATGAGATGTTACTCACTTTTTTTTTTTTTTTTTGTGAGTCTTACACTTTTTGTGAATAATTTTCTTCGTAAATAGAAAAATTATAAATTCGATAAGATAATGTACAAACAAAAGTTATATATAAAATATATGTACAAATGATATGTTTTATTTATATTTATGAAATTTAAAAGTTTATCGATATAGATCGTAATTATAAAAATATTATTTTCATATCATTCTACTTCAATTTATTTATTATTATGTTTAATTTTATTTTTTTGGATACACAATTCTATATTTTTTAATTTATAAACATTTATTTGAAGAGTTTAATGTTTATGGTTCTCTTGGCTTGGACAAATTCAAACATCCGATTCGATTTGACGGAGTACTAATAAATTGTATGTTTTCTTTTAGAACGGTACTAAATTGTATGTTATTAATGCAATTGTCATTGTATTTTAATATATATATATATATATATATTTGATCTTGTTGCATATGTATAGAGAATTTAAAAATATTATACATTTTTTTTTATAAAGAATGTACAATCTTATTATGTTATGCTTCTTAACATGTACGTTTAAAGACATGTATTAACCAAAAAAAAAAAAATTGATTTGACATTGGTATTTTTAGTTGATTTTTTTGTATTTGGGCTTTTTTAGTTTGACCTTTTTGATTTTTTTGATTTTTTTTAGAGAAAAAGTGTAATGATTATGGTTTAAATGTGATATTTTTAGATCTTTTGAGAAGTTGTCAAAAAAACTAGTTTTTTAGGTTTTCAGCTTTTCAATTTTTTTAGTCAAAAAAGTCAGTTTTTTTACCCAAAACAACCCAATTTTTTGCCAAAAAAGTTACTGAAAAAGTCAAAAAGTCAGTTTTTTACCAACTTTTCAAAACACCACTTTGTCTTATGGATAAACTGTCAATAGGTCCTAATAGTTGAACTTAATTTCTATCACGTCCTATTAAAAATAAGTCTTTGTAAAATTGTCGCTAAAAATAATTTTTTACACACGTCGTTAAAAATTGACAATTAATAATTTTTTTTATGACAAATTTTTCCTATAAGACTTATTAGACAATAAGTCCACTTATTAGGACCTATACATAAATATTTCTTATTTTATTGACTTATGTAATTAATTTTGTCGTTTTATATTTTTTTTTAAACAAAAATCAAATGCCAAACGAAGCTAAATTCTCCAAACTTCAAAACTAGAAAGATTCAATCTCATGGGATGTCCAAATCCAAATGCCTTCCAAATTACAATTGTTTCGATTGAAAAATGCTTCTTAAATTAGAAAGTCTAATTTGCATAGTTCAATGTTATATAATATATTAAACACCCCCCCCCCCCTCCTTTTTTTTTTATTAAGGGATATCATCAATTAATAACACCAACACCCCCCCCCCCCTCTTTTTTATTAAGGGATATCATCAATTAATAAAGAAATGTGGAACACGGAATGATTTTTTTTAGGACAAATTACAAACACCCCTTGAGGTTTGATGAAAATACAAATTCCCCCTTGAGGTTTGAGAAATTACATCCCACCCCCTAAGGTTTATATTTCCATAACAAATTGCCCCTGAGATTTTTCTTTTCATACAGATTCTCCCCTAATTTCTCCTAATTTATTATGAAAATTTGACCCTCAATGGGCAATTTGTAATTTCTCAAACCTCAGGGGGGAATCTATATTTTTACCAAACCTCGAGGGGTATTTGTAATTTGCCCTTTTTTTAGCAAGATTTGGAAACTAACAAACTTAATAAATGCATATGGAGACTCGTAAGATTTATTATAAATTTGCTTTGATGATTTAAATTATTTATTTTGTTAAATATTTTATATATTTTATTTATACAAAAAATTATGTCGATTCGATAACTGTAACTAGTCTAATTTATCATTTTTTTCACAAAAAAAAGGATGATAAAAAAAAATCATATATATATTTTTTTATGAAAACATAATAAATTGAACTAATTACAGATATTGGATCAATCTAATTTTTTTATAAATAAAATACACAAAGTATCTGATAAAATGAACAATTTAAATTATTAACATAAGATCTATAGTAAATTCTAAATGATTTAAATTATCAAAATAAGATTTGTAATAAATTCTACAAATCAAAACAACGCCTTCCATTCTAAATTTTAAAATGGAGGAGATCCTCCTCCTAGATGCATATTGGGCAAGAATGGCAGCGGGTCGGGGTGGGGCCGAGGATCACACTCCCCGTCCTTGATCCCCGATTATAAAAATTTCCCCGTCCCCAGCTTTGATCCTCAACGAGGTACCTATCACCGTCCCTAACCCCGCCCCCTAACAGGGTTTGGGTTTCCCCAACCCCAAAAATTTGCCGGACCAAAAAAAAAAACAAAAACAAAAACAAAAAAACCAAATGGCAGCAACAAGTTAGCAACAACAACTCAACAACAACATCCTCAAACAACATCATCAACATCACAAAGAGAGAGAGATCCGAGTAGAGGGAGAGAGGAACTGTGTATTAGAAAGTGAGAGAGAGAGAGAGAGAGAGAACGCACATCATCAGCAACATAGATCCACGCACATCATCATCTCCACTATTAGACAGAAGGGAGGAGGAACCGTCTCTTAGAGAAAGAGAGAGAAAGGACATACATTACCAGTGGTTGCCGATCGAAGCACCTCATTTTCAGATCACACCATATAGATCAATAATTCGAAAGAGATCACAGCCATTATCGTCACCAATCGAAGCACCATATTTTGAGATCTTACAGAGATGAAAGGGAAGGAGGAAGAGAGAGAGAGAGAGACTCTAAGTGAGTGAGAGGGAGAGAGAGATGAGAGATAGCGAGGAAAAGAGAGATCAGAGACAGTGAAGAGAGAAAGATGTGAAGAAGAGAGAGACTCTGAGTGAGTGAGAGGGAGAGAGATAAGAGAGCCGATGAGGAAGAGAGAGATCAGAGACCGTGAAGAGAGAGAGAGATGTGAGAAAGAGAGAGTATATGAAATGCAAAAAAAGATGAAATGAATGAAAGAAAGAGAGAGAGAGAGAGAGAGAGCATCAGAGAAAGTATATATATATATATATATATATTACTTTGGAGGACAAACGGATCAGGGTCGAGGGTTGGACACTTATCACCATCCCTGGCCCGAAATTGATCAAGTATTAATTTTTGAATACCATCCCCGTCTCGTCGAGGATATTTTTCAAGGAAAAACTGCGTAAATCGGGATCGAGGGGTCGGGTCCCCGTCGAGTCGGTTTCAAATTACCATCCCCAATATTGGGATAAGAACGCTAACCTCTCCATGCCTAGGTGGAAATAGGCATCTTTATTTCATTGCATGAGATTGTAACGTATTCTCAAAATTTAAAGTTGACGGTGTATAAATTGTTACGTCATGATAGATTTTAACACCTTCAAAATAAAAATTCATTGATGTGATTTATTTCCATCCATTAGTATCATAAATAATAATATTTGAGAACTCTAATACAACTCTAATGATGTATAGAGTATCTATGTGAAGGTAGGGACCACACTCCTCTCCCTATCTCTCTCTACTCTCTCTCTCTTCCACCTAACTAGAACTCTATTTAGAACTCTCAAATTAGAGTTATGTATCATTACTCTTGTGAGCATTTTCAAATAAGTAGATCAATAGATTTAAGATAGAAGACCTTGTGTCTACTGCTAATTTAACTTTCGAATTTGAATCTTTATTTTGATACAAAATGAATCTATATTTTATAATAGAGTAATGATACATAAAAATAATTGTTTAATTATGTTTTTAAAATGTATGTTTTTAATTTTTACCAATTGTTTAATTATGTTTTTAAAATTTATTTAAAATATGTAATAAAAATAATTTATAATCAATTATATTTTTTTATTTTTATCAAGTTACACATAAGAGAAAATTTTTATTTTGATGTCATTAATTGTATGTTATAAGTTCTTAATAAAAATTAAGGTCATAATTTAATTGGTAAAAATTAAAAAAAATTACAAAAATTATATTTAAGATTAAATATAAATAAATTTTGTTTTATAAATTTCGTAATTGTAATTTAGCATATGATAGCAGTAAATTACATTTGTTAATATACTAATTTTTTCTTATTTTGTAAAGCCTAAAAATTTATTTATTTAAAATTGTAAATTGTCTTATGTTCGTGAAAATGGATTTGGATTGACTTATGGTATTCGACTAAGAGTTGGATTTCTCTTATGTTGATATACATGAGAGAACTTGAGAAGCTTATAGGGTTCACCACAGGTCTCGTTTTGACAATCTGAAGTGTTCGTTTTGTAGGACTTGCAATGTATATTCTCCATGAAAAAATTTGGGACAATCCGATAATTATAATCTTTTTATTTTATCATATTTGTCTCTAAAAAAATAGATGGTTTATTTCAAAAGTATATTTTTCGTTCATTTTTTTGGACACAATTGAAATAAAATGAAAAGATTATGATTATCAGATCAAATTAATTTTTTTCATGGATAATATACATTGCAGGCCCTACAAAATAAACAATTTACATCATCGAAACGAGACCTGTGGTAGGTTCTATAGGCCCCTCAAACTTTTTCATATTGGGATCTCAATATGAGAGAAACTTAACCATTCGAGTAAACATTAGGAGTGAGTTAGAAATTAGTTAACTCAATATTTATGCCAATGTGACATCCACTTAATCATCAAAAATTGCCTTTATCGGTTCATGATCAGTATGAGCTAATTTGGAAGTCTCAATATTGGATTACATATTAAAAATGAGCCTAGAAAATCTAGTTATAGTTGATTTTTTTTTTCCAACAATTATTGGTTTAAGCTTATTGCACAAGCACAAAATAATTTTCTCGTATAATCCTGTTGATTAAGTTTGCACTCCTCCAAACGTTGTCGCTTTGCTACCTGAAAACACAAACGTGAGCTAGCTGACTGGTTTGTGCCAGAAACCTCTGTAATACCTAAATCAGCAAGTCGAAAATAGACAATAAGCTTTGTGTATTTAAGAATAAGAATTGCAATACCTGTGCATTGGTCCCACAACGACGTTTATAGGTTTTGCATGGTACAATCCTAGTAGAACTCTAACTCTCTTTAGCAGAATCCTCTTAGGAATACATTCCCAAGGATGATGCCTATCTTGACAACACCTTACCTCGGTTGGCACAACAATCAACCGAGCTAACACGGCTCCGCTGCCTTGGGCAGTACCGACATAGCCCTCACTACAGGACAGCGCCTTGCCGAGCTATACTTAGCACGACCCTCTTTTCTACTAATACCTCGGTTTATTACAGGGCTTAACTTTAAAACACTGGGTCAGGACCCTAGCGACATATCTCAGATCAGCTCAATGTTTAGATGGTCCACAATTGTGCTATTTCACTCACTGCTTGGTCCATAGCTCAGCCCAATGTCAAAGAAGAATGGCCTTGGTTCGGCCCAATTTATTTACATAAATTACCCTCTTAATTGCCCCTTAATTGAATTTGCGCAGCATGTTTGGGATTAACCACTCTCGACCGAGCTGTCCAAGTCCTTGCCATCTAAACCCCAAACCACTCAGCCTAACCGAGCTGAAATACTCACTCCAACTAAGCTCAAATTTCGGTCGGTTTCTAAAAATTATGTCGATCGTACAACCCGTCTTTTCACATTTCTGACATCGTGTCCTTACTGGGACACGTGGCACATGTTGATTGCCCCTATTCACTATGACAGTAGTCACACGCTGCCCAAAATCTCAAAAAGTCTCATTGTTTTTCCTCCATGACATATAAAACTCATATTCCTTTGAGCAGCCACCTCCACTGTTCATCTTCTCTTTTCCAAACCCTCATGCCTTGAGAGCTCCATATCTTTTGCTCCTACACTCAAGTTCAATCCAAGCATCTAAATCGCCTATCTTGCTCATTTTAGTTGCAGGTGCTCCTTCACTCAATTGGTCTATGATTTCATGCCCTAAATCAGTAAGTTCCTCATAGAATTTTTCACTTTTCTGCGAAAATACTTCTATTTATGCCTTTAAAATAGCATTTTAACACCATATATGTATGTTATAAGTACTAAAGACTAAGCCAATATAAAAAAGACCCAAAACTGCATGCTCAAACTTGGAAACGCCTTGACTGGATCTTAAATCAGTCTAGAACAATGCTTTTGATCCAAAATTGTGTTACAACTGAAATAAGAACCTGTTTGTGACCTTAGGCTTACTTTTGACCACACTAGGACTCTCGTGCCCAACAAACCAAGCTACCACCCTACCCTTTCTCCTAAGCCGAACTGAAATTACCTCGACTTAGGACCGGTCTACAACCTTGAACTGGCTCTGGAACAGAGCCAAAAAGTTTTAACTGTTCCTTGGCTAAAGTAAGCATAGTACGTCTCCCCGTACTGTCGAGCTAGGCTTGATTAGTCTTGACCTTTACTTAGCCCGGTTTATCACTTGGGTATAACACTTTTTTATTTCCACTTTGCAGACTTGACTAGGTTGGCCAAGCACACCTTGCACTTTGCCCCTGAGCGACTTTGCTTAACCCAGCTAACCAAAGTCCATATTAGCGCCGTGCTAGGCCACCGTGTACACCATATTTAACATTGTAAATTTAGGATAATGGGCAAATACCGATTTCTGGTGAACTCGCCTAGAGCCATGGCCGAATTTCGAAGAGATTACCATATTCCAGGCAACGTCTATCTTTCCCTAGCCAAGCTAGACACTACACCATGGGGCAAGCCAGGCTTTGTTCATTTCACTGTGGTGTCCATCGTAGAAGGGGGACTTCGGTTCCCAGTCCAACCATTAATCTGCGAGTTCCTTAGACAAACCAGGCTATGCCCCACTCAGCTATCCACTAATACCTATAGGATTATCAATGGGGTAGCCGAGCTAAATGTAATAACCCCGACCTCTAATTAACGTTAATCCATGATTAATTATGCCTAATAAGTGAAAATTTGCATTCATTACATGTGTTATGTGTTATATGAGTTTCTATTTGTTCTGTGCAGGAATATATGTCCCTAATTTTGTTGTATTCTACGAATTGAAGGCCTTATCAACATCCAATCATGAAATTGACTTCGTATACATGTTAATTGGCATTTTTAGAAATTTACTGCAGGGTCGATTAAAATACGATTCGGAACAATTAAATTAGATTAATTAATGTCACTTTGCTTAGCTTAAACCAAATTAATTAAAGACCACTAAGCAAGCTTATATAAGGCCACTCCTACCTCTTCCTACACATTTTATACCCTCATTCCCTCATCTTTTGAGCTCAATGTGAGAGAGAGAGAGAGAGAGAGAGAGAGAGAGAGAAGGAAGATTGGATTTCAACTAGAGGATTGAAGAAATTAGAAGAACTTGGAAGTTTGGCTTAGAAACTCAAACAATTAGCTATCTAGCATTCAATTAAGAAGCCAAGGTAAGAACTCAACCCTCTAATTATGTAATTGAAATAGCTAATATTAACAATCATGTGAATTGGGAGATGAATTACAAGAATTGAGCTAGAATTAAGGGAATGAAGTTAAATCATGCATGCATGCCCATTTGAACACAATTTGAGTTTCATTTCAAAGAATTCTCTCATGCATGTGTCTATCTTACCTTTATTTTGAGAATTCATCTTGATTAATACTATTTCATACCAATTGATCATGTTTTAGAAGTTTTGAAGTCAAGACAAGACATGCATGTTATGTTTTTCAAAGAATTAAGCTTAGTTTTGAGCATTTGGCATGCTTTTGGGCCTTGATTTTATGAAATGATCTTGAATTCTCAATGTTTTCCAAGTTTAAATGTGTTTTCTCAAGTGTTTGGCTCAAAAGGATGAGTTTTGTGACTTTGAAGGTGAGTTTGGAAGCTTTATGGTGAATCTGGAAATTCCAGAATTCGATCTCTCCGCTCGAGCGACAGATCCTGCGCTCGAGCGTCCACCTTTGTCTTTGCATATCCGCTCGAGTGACCAGAAGTCTGCTTGGGCGTGAAATGCATGCTCCCAAAAGTTTCATGTTTTTACAGACCGCTCGAGCGACACAAGTTGCACTCAAGCGAGGACTTGAGTCTTAAGCTCGGGCGGACGTCGAGCGTCGGTCAAGCATGAAAATCACACAACCAGTACTTTTTCAAAGTTTGCAGACTGCTCGAGCGAAGGAAATTGCGCTCAAGCGGGACCCTATTTCTAGCATTTCTGACTAAGTATTTTCAAATATATTTTTGCATCTGCATTATATCCTAAGCATTTTTAGGCCAAGATTAAGACACAATAATGAGAGTAAAGGCTAGAAACACACTAAGAACAAAATGAAATGAGTTATGTTCAATCTAAGCGTGCGTTTCAGTGTATGTGTCTGTTATGTTGGTGTCGGTCACGCGTCGTGAGCGGTTGATCCACTGGTTTGCTGCCAAGCTATTTATAAGGCTATTTGTGAGTAATAACTTAGTAAAGCTATATTCAATAAGAAATACTTTCTGAAAATTATGATATGATATGGATTGTTTTTGAATGATACAAAAGGTTATTATGTGATTACATGAATGATGATCCACTTCTTGGAAATGTTAATGTGGTATCCTTAGTAGAGGCCCTCGCCCAAGGGACATAATACTGTGGCTTATGGTCATGAGGCCCTCACTTGGGGGAGATAATACCGTGGCCCAGGCCCTCGCCCGGGGGTCATAATACCGTGGCCCAGGCCTTCACCAAGGGGAAACAATACCATAGCACAGGCCCTCACCAAGGGAAAACAATACCGTGGCCCATGTATGAGATATATTACCCGATACTGGAGGTTCCAATATGGAACTTAATAAGCTTGACCAAAGAGATATGTTTAATGCTAACGGATACACCACTCATGATATGAATATGTTTATGATTCTGCTTCTGATACGGATGTGGTTATGCTTCTATTCAAAAAAGAGATTTGAAGTTATTTTATGATGGACATCATTCATTTAAACCCTTTACTCTGTTATTATTCGCTGGGCTTCCGCTCACTATTTTTATTTATGTATGTAGGTGATCAAGTGCGTAACCAGGCTCAGATTTGAGGACCTGGCGTATCGGTTTTGTCAGCCAACCGTTGTGCCTCCAAGGAGGTTCCGTTTTGTGAGCAAGTCAAGTTAAGATGGCTTATATTTAAGACTTTGCCTTCCTTTAGGTATAGAACAAGTTTTCTGTCATTTGTATCTAGGGCTAAGTCACTCTTGGCTATATTTTTAACAAATATGACATAAGACTATTGCATCATGATGTCACGTATATATGTATAAAGTTTAAAAATTTATGTCCCATATATGTCTCCACAGCTCAATGGACTATGTATGTTTCTATATTCGCTTCCGCAGCCCTTAATTATAAATTATTCTGTTTAGAGGCCTTCGGTAATCCAAGGATTACTAGCCGGTTACGGCACTAAACCCATACGGACAAGTTTGGGTCGTGATACTAAATCATCGCCTCGGTCTCAATCTCGGATTGGCTGAGCTTTTCAATCAATATTCGCTTTGCCAAAATGATAACGGTTGGGTCTACTACCTCAGAATAAGAAAGGACTGAGAGAAAATCATTAAGCGTACACCGGATAAATACCTAAACGACAATGATTTTCTCTGGGTGTCTGGGAATTTCGAAGACTAAGAAGCCTAGATACTGTGCTATAATATCAACTGGAACAAAGCAACAACCGGTACAGATAGTCTGATTTAATTTTTCTTTGCTGCATTAACAACTGTCGCGCTAACCCTTGTGATTCTGTCCCATTTGCATATTTGAACCAGCTTAAATCAAATTATGCTCACGCCAATCAAGCCGCATTGCGAGCCATTCTACGTTACTGACACCAAGATTGGACTGAACTACTTGATGTCCAATCGACCTACCGTTACAGTGGTAGAAGAAAGACTAAAGTAACCAACTTCCTTCTAGAGTCCTCACCTGAGCCAGACCCCACCCTTCCCTAAATCAACCTAATCTCACCGAAGAATAGGAGATGGCCAAGAGGAGAGCCATCCGAGCCTTAATCACCAAGTAGGCATCCGCTTCAAACGTCGAGGTACAGACCGAGCAACCTATCACCGGCCAAACTGTAGAAACCATTGTTACCCTGTCTTCCACCCGAGCTACTTCATCCTGAACCTAGCAAGAGGCCACAACCCTTGGCCTCCCAACCCCAGCGGTTGGTAGATAAAGAAAAAACCGAGCTGCTTAAGACCGAACTGCCAGCAAGCCAGCCTCATCAAGGAGGCCTCCACCTCGGCCGTGCTAGTTCTTCCTCTCTTCTAGTGTGAGCTCTAACCATGACCTACAAAGGTCGGGCTGTGACCACGACCGACTCAGTTACTGTCGAAAAAGACCACCTGCTAGCCTTTGGTCTATCCAAAAGCCTGTACGTTCCAACCGACATGGAAAAGCACGACCACATGATCGAGCAAAGGCAATTCGATCCGTCAACAAGTCGATGGTCTTGGTAAAGTATGAAATTTCAATATAACTATTATTTTTATAATCTCTTGGCGCGGTTAAACTCACCACTTCATACGTTGTGTAGGTCGTTCAAAAAAATTAAGTTGTCCACCAACGCATTATTGAGTTGCAAAAAACAGCTAAGGTGGCCATCGCCGAGGTGAAAACGAAAGATACCGAGCTAAAGAGCTTGGAAACTTCTCTGGCTAAGCTGAGTGCTGAGAATGAGAAACTGGCTAAGCAGATTAGTGTGGCTGAGGCGGAGAAGCAAAAAGCCTTAGTTGAGAAAAAATGCCGGTATCTGCGTGAACTTGCCAAGCTAAAAAAGAAGAAGGATGCCGAAATCCAAGAGCTGAAGAAGAAAATGAAGGACGCAGAGGATCGGGGTTTCAAGGAGGGCAAAGAAACCTACGTCCAACAATGTGAGGCTAGTAAAGACATCTTTTTTAAGTGCGGCTGGAAGGTTGCGGTTGAAAAGCTCGGTCAGGCGCATGACTCTAAGATATTCCTGAATTCTCCCTCTCACTTTATACCAAGCTATATGGTGGACTATGCTAATGTTGTTCAGTAGAAGTTCCTTCAAGAGGAGGAGGAGATCCCAGATCCAATTGACATTTTTCTGCAAACACTGATTTCGGTTGCCAGACTTTATTGCCCACTCAGGTGGATCAGCCCAACCAAACCGTGCCAAGTTTGATCGATGGAGCGACCATGACCGATCTAGCATAAGAAGATGACACCGAGAACGGCCTGCCAAGTGGTGAAGTTCGTGCTGACCTAGATGTTGAGCTAGATAACCTTTTTGCCTGACCATGATGGAACTTGTCCTTTTCTGTTTTTACTCTTTTTTTCTTTGCTATGTAACCGGGCTATATGCTCCACCATTTGTAATCAACTTCCAAGTAATGACAAATTGCTATCTTTTTGTTCGATAACTGTGTTTCTACTTCATCTTTTGTGCTTCATGTTGACTACATGCCTAGCTGAACTAATTAGCTTGGTCATAGCACATTCTCCCAACCTTCGTTGGCCGAGATACTTATCTCGGCTAAAGCATCCAAAAAACTATGTTGGTCAAACCTGCTAACCTCCACTGGTCGAGATACTTATCTCAGCTAAAGAATCCAAGAAATTATATTGGTTAAACCTGTCAACCTTCTTTAGTCTAGGTCCCTATCTCGGCTAAAGAGTACAAAAAGTAATGTTGGTCAAACCTGTCAACCTTCTTTAGCCTAAACCCTTATCTCGGCTAAAGAGTGCAAAAATGTGTTGGTGAAACCTATCAACTTTCTTTAGTCTAGATCTTTATCTTAGCTAAAGAGTGCAAAAAGTCATGTTGGTCAAACCTACCAACCTTCTTTAGCCTAGATCATTATCTTGGCTAAAGAATGCAAAAATGTGTTGGTCAAACCTGTCAACCTTCTTTAGCCTAGATCTTTATCTCGGCTAAACAGTGCAAAAAGTTATGTTGGTCAAACCTGCCATCACCCGCAGCGATGGAACCTCAACTTCGATCGGCAGAACAGCCTCCATCCCATAAACTAAAGATTACGGAGTTGCCCCAATAGAAGTGCGAATCGATGTTCTATAGCCCCAAAGAGCAAATGGCAGCTTATTTGGCCAGTCCCTGTAGGTTTCCACCATCTTCTGTAGAATGTGCTTGATGTTCTTGTTGGAGGCCTCAACTGCTCCGTTAGTTTGCGGCCTACATATGGATGACTTATGAAAAGCCACGTTGTATTTCTCTAACAAGTCGGTCACTTGCTTCTTGAAGTGGGAACGATTATCCGAGATAATCTCATTCGGGACCCCATACCAGCAGATCATATTATTCCTGATGAACTTGGCTACATGTGACGCTTTCAGTATTGCGTAGGATTGGGCCTCAACCCACTTTGTAAAGTAGTCCATCGCCACCAAGATGTACTCATGCCCGTTCGAGCCCTTTGGAGTAATTGCCCCAATAACATCAATGCCCCAATAACATCAATGCCCCAGACTGAAAATGGCCATGATGAAGTCATGCTGTACAGCTTCAACGGCGGGATGTTCATGCGGTTTGCATGGATCTGGAATTTGTGGCATCGCCGAACAAAACCAATACAATCATCCTCCATGGTTGACCAGTAATAACCCTGTCTGATAATCTTCCGAGCAAGCATCACTCTGCTTATGTGTGATCCGCACTCTCCTCCGTGAATGGCCTCCATCAGGCGCTTCGACTCTTTAGCATCAACACACAGTTTATGCATTCCTAGATGACCCCGTTTGTACAATTTACCCCCGCAAATGATAAATTGAGCAGCCATTCGCCGAATTGCCCTCTTATCTTTGGCATTTGCCCCTGGTGGGTAATCCTCCATTTCCAAGAAGTTCCAGATGTCAAAGTACCAGAGGTTCTGATCTTGTACTTCATCTATCGCGGCGATTAGCTCGTCGTTCGTCACATACCTCTATTCAATAATGATTGGACGCATCCGGACTCCCAAAGGGATGTCTATCATGGAAGATAGAGTTGATAAAGCGTTAGCGAACCTGTTGCTCTCTCTTAACAGATGCGTGAAGGTTAGCTTCTCAAACCTGGGAATTAGAACGTCCAGGGTTTGGTGATAGATTTTCATCATTTCTTCTTTAACCTTCCAGTCTCCTTTCGCTTGAGACATAACCAAGTTCGAGTCCCTAATGACGTCCAACCATTTTGCCCCTAGTTCTAGGGCGGCTTCCAAGCCACCGATACATGCCTCGTACTCTGCTTCATTGTTTGATACCTTGAATCGGAGTTTGAAGGCTAAGGGTATGTGGGAATTGTCGGGTACTATTAGCAACACCCCTATCCCATACCCGTACTGAATAGACGCTCCGTCAAAGTACATAGTCCAAATTTCTTCTTCGACTTGCAAAATGGTCTTATCTGGGAACAGATACTCTATTGCTTCATCTCCCTCCACTAGGTGATCGGCTAAGAACTCTGCTACCGCTCTCCATTTCACAGACTTGTGAGTCATGTACTTCAAATCAAATTTGGAAAGAAGAAGAAACCAACAGGCTAGCCTACCTGTAAGCGCTACTTTTTCGAAGAGATATTTCATGGGATCTAATCTTGAAACCAGTATTACAAAGTAAGCTAACAAGTAGTGTCTTAACTTCCTGGTAGCCTATACTAAGGCCAGACAAGCCTTTTTCCAGCGGCATGCAGTGGGTCTCATATTCCAGCATCTTCTTGCTCAGGTAATAGATAGTCTTCTCCACCTTATCCTCAGATTTCTGTGCAAGCATGCAGCCTATTGTCGTGTCGGTTACTGACAGATACAATATCAACGATTTCCCCGGCTCAAGCGGTGACAACACGGGTGGGTTTTATGGATACTGCTTGATCTGCTCGAAAGCAACTTGGCATCGGTCGTCCCACTGGAATTTCTTTCCTTTCTTCAGGAGACTAAATAGTGGTTCACAAGTCAAGGCTAATTTTGCATTAAATCGTCTTATGAATTGCACTTCACCCAGAAAGTCGCGCACCTCCTTTTCAGTCCTTGGTGGTGGAATTTCTAAGATGACCTTGATCTTGGAAGGATCGACCTCAATGCCCCTTTATGTATTTAAGAACCCCAGCATTCTCCCTGTTGTGACACCAAAAGTACATTTCTGAGGATTCAGTCGCAACCGATACTCTCTGATCCGTTGAAAAAATATCTTCAAGGCGGTATAGTGGCCCTCTCTTTCCTTGGACTTGACAATCATGTCATCCACATACACCTCAACCTCCTTGTGGATAACATTGTGCAAGATCATGGTTGCAGCCCGTTGATAAGTAGCCCCAGCATTCTTTAGACCGAACGGCATCACCCTATAGCAGTAGGTTCCCCACGGGGTGGTGAAGGCAGTCTTCTCCCTGTCTTCGGGTGCCATCAAGATCTAGTTGTACCCGAAAAACCCATCCATAAAGAAGAGCAACGCATGCCCCGTGATGAAGTCCACCAATTCGTCGATATGCGGCAGAGGAAAGTCGTCCTTCGGACTGGCTTTGTTCAAATCTCTGAAGTCCACACATACCCGAATTCTGCCGTCTTTCTTCGGCATCGGAACTATGTTGGCTAACCAAGTAGGATACTCAGATACTAACAGGAACCCAGCATCAATCTGCTTGGTGACCACTTCTTTGATTTTCAGAGTCCAATCCAAGTGGATTCTCAGAAGCTTCTGCTTGACAGGTCGGGCCTCAAGGTCAACAGGGATCTAGTGCTGTACAATCTCAGGATCGATTCCAGGCATATCTACGTAGGACTACGCGAAAACATCATTGAAATCTTTTAATAAAGTGACTAAGCGCTCGTGTTCCTCCAAAGACAACGTGGACCCGATCTGGACCAGACACGGATCCTTCTCAGTACCAACATTAATTGAAGTGATTTCATCAACCAAAGATTTTACAAACCTCTCCTACTCTCAATCAATCTAATGTTTCAAAATCGAAGGAATTTCTTCTTCATCATTTTCATCAAAGTTTTGAAAGTCCTGATTAATGCAATAAACGAGCGGCAAAAAAAAGTACTCAAAAGCTGCAATGGTACCATTCTCATTAATAACTTACAATTCGTCTGATTCTTCGGTTACAACCGACTCAAAAGAAAATGAAAAACATGACCTCGACAACACAACGACATCCGCGTTATCAACCCCAGGAATATCGGACTCTAACTTAGAAGAACTGGAATCTGATTCTGACTCCACAAACCCTATGGAATCAGATTCCGGTTCACTACCTGACCCAAAACTGCTAGACAAAAAGCCTTCCTTGTATTGCCAGACGAGGGAATGTGTGATTGATGCATCTAGGATGTCGGAAGATGGGCCCACAGCCGGTTGATCCCTAATCATTGAAACAGAGAAATCATCCCCTGAGCACTCCAGTATGATTTGAGGATCCGAGAGGAGACAAGCCAGCGTTGCTCCCATCTCAAAATCTGTGCCATCGGACGCATCTTCTTTGCATTGTTCAACCTCAGTTGGTGGGTCAGTCTGCTCTTCGATAACCTTATCCCCTGGCAACTGTAAGTCAAAAAAGATCTCAAAACCCAACAAGCACCGCTTCTCTGAATTCAGCCATGGCTTCGGAAAGTCGCAAAATGGGAAATCTTCCCCCTCCTGGACAAAGTAGCCGTTCAGGGTCCCTTGGATAGGTCTATGCACTAACTCATAGTGTTTCCTAGCTTGTTTAGCCTTGGCTCTTTGGCCATCTCCTTTCCTTTTCTTACCCAATCCTCTTTGGTAGGCGTGTAACCTAGACCAAAGGTATGAGGGTTGTGTGGCACTTTGGCCAGTACTGCGATGCCCTTCCGGCCACTCCTTCCAAATCCCATCCCGGGCACATGTTGAAGCTTATTCATGAGGTAAACAGATTGCGCACTGACATACAATCCCTCATCAATAGCTAGAATCTCTTGCACTACCCAAGCCTCAGCCAAGGTGAACCTAGGTAGGAAGACATCCTTCTCGCTGTGTGCAATTTCCAAGATCGGTGTAGTAACCTCTGGCGACGAATGTATGGAGGAGTTTCCAAAAACAATTGCTATCCCATTCCCATGGGGATATTTCAACATCTAGTGTAAAGTGGAAAAGACAACCTTCACTTGGTGCAGCCACGGCCGTCCAAGGAGTAAGTTGAAGGTGGTTGGAACATCCAAAACATGAAACTCGATGTCCTATTGGGTCGGGCCAACCTGAGTTCTAACCCGCACTGTCCCCATCACTTCTCGGTTGGTATTGTCATAAGCCCGAATCACTTGGGCTGTTGGTACGAAATCTGCAGGCTTCAACCCAATAGCATAGGTCGTACGCGATGGACACACATTTATAGCAGATCCCGTATCAACTAAGACAACTGGTATCCACTTATCCTTACACTCCACAGAGATGCATAACGGCTTATTATGCTCAGAGTCCTCAGGTGGTAATTCTTTATCTGTGAAGGTCAAAGTCAGTGAAGCGCCACCCGGGAACACTAGTCCCACCAACTGTTCGGTGGTTGTGTCAATAGAAAGCTTAGCCTTGTCCATTGTTGATAGGACAGCTTGTCTATACACCCGCGAGGCCATGAGCAGTCCTCAGATGGAGATGTCTACTTGAATCTTTTTCAGCTGCTTCAGTACAGCGTCCTCCTCTAATAGTTTGTCTTTCTGTTTCTCAGCTTCCTTGTCTTTCCCCGATGCCTCTAGCTGGTCCAGGTGTGGGGGTTTAAAATACCACCCACTCCGGGTCATGTGGTCGACTTCTTCGGTGTACCACGTATCATCTAGGAGATTCTATCCCCAGTCCTTATCAGTATGGGCCAGACGCAAATCATCGTCTTCCTACTATATTTCCTCGGCAACCGACAGACAACTGTCCGGTTCCGCTGTAGTTGTTTCTGTGTTCACAACACAATCTGTCCCCGCAAGGGCCTTAGCTCTTCTAACCCTCTGATCAGTCTCGATCCTCTCTTGTTCAAACCACTTCCACGCAGCCTCTTGTTCTGTGTTAGCTGTACAAATGCTGCTAAATTCCCGAGCAAAATTCTTCGTACCAGTACTCTCCGGCAACTTCTCTTTGTCATCGATCGTTCCAGCCATTACAGAAGTTCTTGTTTCTGACTGTCCTTGTTTCGGCTGAGACCCCTCATCAACGTCAAGCTCATCACTAAGCCACCCTGTATTGTTTGTTGATCTATTCAGGTCAAACCAATTGACACTCACATCTCCCGGATCCTGCTCATCAAAGAACTGTAGATTAACAATGTCTTCCTCAAGCTCTGCTAAATCATCCAGCCCCTGACCTGGCCCGTCCTCCCGAACTACATTCACCTCTTTTTTTCCCAGCAATTCTACCCTCGGCTTGGCCTAATCAGCTGGCGCAATAAAGCGGCAAGGGTTGTATGCCTCCTCAATTAAGATTGCAGAGTCCTCAGGCGTTCCCTCTTATATCACAGCCTCCACCATGGGTTCAGGTTGGGATATTGACGTGCTCATCGTGCATAAGTCTGTGCATTCTGGGATGAACAACGCCCGCATAGACAGGTGGGAGGGAGTGATGTATATGCCGGGGTCGTACGGGACGACCATTGTTTGGATCAGGTTCACTTGCCTGGGTGGAGAAGGAGGTTGGTTATGTGGTGGAAGGGGGTTTGTAGTGACATTTGGCTTCTCAGGAGGCGCTATCACTTTATTGTCGATGAGATCTTGAATCTCATGATGAAGCCTAAAGCACAAATCGGTATCATGCCTATGCTGTTGATGGAAGGCACAATACTTGGCTGGGTTGTGTGTAAGAGGGAGGGGATTTGGCAATGGACGTGGTTCTTGGGGCTTCAGATGCCCTTTTCTAATCAGGACCTTCAAGGCCACAGACAGAGACATTTAAAGTGGGGAGAAAACCCTCTGGCCCCGGGGTGGGTACTTTGCAGTTTGTGAGATGGCTCCAGATAAACCAGTAAAGGGTGTGGCTGTTTTTGGTGTAGTGGTGACCATTCTGACGTAAGAGGTCCTCGCAGCTGCATTACTACTCGTAGTTGCATTCAAACTGCGGGTAAAGCCCTCTTGGGCTGCTCTTTCTCCTGGTCAATCAGACCCTGTTTCATAGCATCTTCTATCTGTACCCCAATCTCATGAAGATCCGCAAAGGTGGGGAGGGGTAAGACAATCATCTTCTGCAGCAGCTTCGGTTGCAGATTCCATACGACCATCCTTATTTGGTCTTTTTCAATTGGTCTGGTGGTTATCATAGAGGCCTTAGCCCTCCACCGGGTGACAAAGTCAGAGAAGCCCTCCTTCGGCTTTTACCTAGTTGCCTCGAGATCACGAGTTGTGACCTCGATTTGAGTATTGTACAAATATTGGGCAATGTAGGCCTCAGCCATCGCCTCTCAATTCCTCTTCACTGAATCCTCCAGTTTGGCATACCAGATGGCTGCAATACTGGATAGGGTCCGACCAAAGAGGGATAGCTTCTGCATTCTAGTCAAGCCCATCGGGCACAGAATATCTGAAATTAGCCTCAAATACTACAAGAAAAGGGGGCATAAAAGACATAACTTTTTGCGACGACACACTTGCCGTCGCAAAAAATATGACTTTTTGAGACGGCACAACTTGCCGTCGCAAAAAATAGAGTATTTGCAACAGCATAACATACTGTCACGAAAAATGAGAGTATTTGCGACGGCAGAAATTACTGTCGCTAAAAAAAATAGAGTATTTACAATGGCAGAAATTGCTGTCGCAAAAAAATAGAGTTTTTACGACGGCACCAGCTGCAGTCGCAAAAAAAAAAAAAAATTTTTGCGACTGTAATAGGTACCGCTGCAAAAATAAAAATAAAAATAAAAAATATATATATATATATATATATTGTGGCTTTGAGACGACTTCATATATATAGTCACAAAATGGTTCAAATAAATGCAACGATATTTTTCTGTCACAAAAAAAAATAAAAAATAAAAACGACGTTGTCTTACTCTTTTGAACATTTCTCTTTTCACCTTTTTTTCATCTTCCTATCTCTCTGTCTCTGTCTCTCTTCTCTTTCTCTCTCTCACTCATCGCTCTTCTCTATCAGTCTTTCTCTCTCTTTCTCTATGTGTCTCTATCTCTCTTCTCATTCTCTCTCTCACTCATCACTCTTCTCTGTCTGTCTGTTTGTCTCTTTCTCTCTGTGTCTCTGTCTCTCTTCTCTTTCTCTCTCTCACTTATTACTCTTCTCTGTTGGTCTGTCATTCTGTCTGTCTGTCTGTCTCTCTCTCTCTATCTCTGTGTCTCACGTCCATCTCTCTTATCTCTATCTCTCTTATCTCCCTTTTCTCTCTGTCTCTCTCGTTTATCTCTTTTTTTTTCTCTTTCTCTCTCTCATTTCTATCTCTTTTCACCCATTTTTTCATCTTCCTCTCTCTCTTCTCTTTCTCTTTCTCACTCATCACTTTTCTCTCTTCTCTCTCTGTCTATCTGTCTATCTGTCTCTCTCTTCGTTTATCTCTCTTTTCTCTATCTCTCATATCTGTCTTCTCTCTCTGTCTTTCTCGCTTATCTCTCTTCTTTCTATCTCTCTCTCTCGCTCATCTCTCTTCTCTCTATCTCTCTTATTTTTTTATCTCTATCTCTCTGTCTCTCTCACTCATTTCTCTTTCTCTCTCTCTCTCTCTCTCTATGTCTCTCTATCATTCATCTCTTTTTGCAATCTTTCTCTCTCCTTTTGTCTATCTCTCAATCATCTCTTGTTTCTCTTTCTTTTTCTGTTTCTGTTTCTCTTTCTCTCTCTCTCTCTCTCTCTCTCTCTGTCTCTCACTCATCACTCTTGTCTCTCTCTTTCTCTCTCTGTTTGCCTATCTATTTGTCTGTCTGTCTCTCTCTCCCTCATTATGTTCGCCTTGCTCATTCTTCCCCTCTCCTCTTCTCTATTTACCAAGCTCCCTCTTGATTTATTAAGACACTACAAGAAAATGCACTTTTAGTGACTACTTTGTCTCTCTCTCACTTATCACTTTGTCTCTGTTGCTGTCTATGTCTCTGTCTCTGTCTCTGTCTTCTCTATCTATCTCTAACTCATCTCTATCACACCACCCATCTCCTCTACCATCTTCACCACTACTGCAAATGCCATTCCACTACCACCACTACTACCACTGTTGCCACTCCACCTTTACGACTATCATTACCACCACCATCGCCATCACTCCACTACCACCACTACTACTACTATTACCTCTCCTCCACCACTACTACTCTATCTCCTCTATGACTACCATAACTTCACCACTAATCTCCTTCGTCATCACTACCACCACCACTATCACCTCTTATCCACAACCACCACTACTACTACCACTACTACTACCATTACCTCTCATTCACCACCACCACTCCATCTCCTCTACCACTACCACAACTTCACCACTAATCTCCTTCGCCACCACCACCACCACCACCTTCACCACTATTGCCACTCCCTCTTCTCTACCACAAAAAATTAGTTCCTGATTTATAGTTACCAAAAAAATGGGCAGCAAAAAAAAAAAAAAAAAAATCATTGACCATAAAAAATTTACTTTATTTTAATAGAAAATATTTTTTCATTAAAATATTACCCTTACTTCTACCAAATACAAAAAAAAACTTTTTTTTTCATTAAAATAAAAATGAAACAAAGAAATTTTTAATGAAAAATGAAAAATCTAAAAAAAAATGAAAAATGAAAAAAAAAATTCATTAACTAAAAAAAATGCAAAATAAAAAAAAATCATTAACTAAAAAAAATAAAAAATAAAAAATAAATAAATTCATTAACTACAAAAAAAAATTAACGAAAAAAAAAAAACTCTTTTCGTTTTCCCGCAATTTTATCTCAATTCCCCCCTTTTTTTCTCACGATTTCCCCAATACCTAGGCCTCGTTTGGGAACATGTTAATTTAATAACTTTTTAGCTATTTGGCTAAAATATGAGCTAAAAAAAACTAGTACGTTAGGGATGAGTTTTTGGCTTTTTACGAAAAAATGTGCAAAAAGTAGAGAGAAAAGAGAATCTTTGATTTTTTTGTATGAATTATTGACTTTTTGATTTTTTGAATAACTTTTTAACTACAAAAGTCATTTGCCAAACGAGGCCCGCACTCCCTCTCACTCTCTCTCTCTCCTCTCTCTTTATCTCTTTCGCCTACGTCGTCGTCTTTGGTACCGCCACCAGCAACCACCACTGCCGCCGCCACACATTCTCCCTCACTGCCCTCTCTCTCGTCGCCTTAGTGATTTCAATTTATCTCAGAAAGGGGGCGAGAGATTCATTTCAGAGCAATTTCGATTTTGATTTCGAAGTTCTCTCTCAATTTCGAAGTTCTCTCTCAATTTCGAAGTTCTGTCTCTCTCGATTTCGAAGCTCCACCGTCACCACCGTCTGCACCAGCGAGAGTGAGCACCATCGTCTACTAAGGTGAGCACTGCCGTCTACAATCTTAGTTTCGTATTCTCTTCCTTCCCATCGATTCTTCTCCTAGGGTTTGCAATCTTGAATCTTCTCCTAGGGTTTTCAATTAGCCATCTCTAATAATCTGCTTAACATAGGTACAATGTTGATTTGGTTGTGCAGATAAGGATCGGAAACTTGGATTTAGACTTGATTGACTTTGCAGTGAAACTGATATCATAGTAGAAGAGCTCACGACGCAGGATAGTAGTCTCATTCTTATGCAGAATTTTCCTGCAAGAAATACATTATAGTGAAGAATTTTTTTTAGTTATATTTTTTTTTCCAATTTCTTCTTTCTTTCCTATGATTTTTGACCTCACTACATGCTTCCTACATTGTTTTGAGAGAAATTCATCGCAGGAGGGCTGAAGCCTCATTCTTACGCAAATTTTTTGGGCAAGACTAATGTGTTCCATGTCTCTTTAGTCACTTAAGTTTTAATATATCTTAATGGCTTGTAAAGATATTAGATATATGATTGTTATACTTGGATTTTTCTGGATTGTAGTAATATCTTTTTGGGCTTTTGGGATTGCAGATTTTTTTTACAGGCTTTGGTATTTTTCTTCTCTTTTTTATTTTTATTTTTTTACTCTTTTAGGTAAAAGAAGTATATTTATTTCCTTTCATTTCATTGCTTTTGAAGTATACTTCTTGTTATGGCAGGAATAGGAGATCAATGCTCTAATCGAGGAGTTAAACGGTTCACTGAGCATGTGGTCAAAATCTGAAGGATACTGCATGTATGATTTTGTAGTTGTTGGAGAAAAATGGTTGAATAAGAAATTTCCTTATAAATGTGTATATAACTCACACATTTAAGGCTCATCAGTTTTACAAAATTGATTGGGCAGTTTTGCTAGCATTAGTTGCCAGCCTTGATGGCTAGAGGCTTCTCCCCTCTCCCCCATGGTGTATAAAAGGAGGCCCTATTCCTTGAAAAGAGATATAGAATTTTTCCTTGACATCCATACACTGTCAGTCTACTTCTCCTATAATTTTCTTCCTGAGAGAGAGTGCTGCCGTTGTCCGTTCGCTAATCTAATCAGAAGGTGCTTCTGTTGTAGCTGGTAAAAACCGTCGTATCCTGGGAAGTAGACGCCGACGTACCTCCAGCACCCAACGGTGAGGCGGCGAATCTATTTTAAGGAGACTGTGGTATCACACAGGCTTCGGTTTGCTTTCTTTAACCATTTTATATTTTATCTGTATTTTATTCAGCATGTTATTTTCCTGGGATTGAAGGTTTGTTTTGTTCATCTCATAATTTTGCGATATGCAATGTGAAATTATGTAATGTGAGCAGTTTTTCCCAACAAGCTGAAAATATATTCGATGTTTATCATAGAATTAGATTAATAGATTCATAGGTGTGTGTAATAATTTTGCATGTAATTGGCCATTGGTAGTACTAGCGAGTTAATTGGTTTATTAGATGCATGTATACAGGGTTAAGCTTTTGATTTTGCCATTTTGTGTATGCTATTGTTTGGTCTTCCCATGGCATGGAATAGGCCACTGTTATCAATAGGGAAGAAGAGTTCCATTGGTGCAACGTTAATTCACTGTATTTTCTAATTAATTTATTAATTTATGGTGTACCGGTTCATGCCTTGTATTTCTAGATTTACATACTTCTAGTACACATGCTTCTAGTTTACAATATAAATTACATGTTCATTCGGGTTTAATTTTTAGTGTAATTTACATTTCTAGCATGTCTATTAGGTAGTAAATTTTTCATGTAACTTGTACCTATTAATCTTTAATTTAGGTGTGGAGTTGTAAAGTTTATAACTTGCCTATATTTAAATTCATGTTAATTTCTCTAGAATTATTTGCATGTTAATCATGTCATTTGCAATTCTTGCCTAGTAATGTGATTTAAATATTTAGGAGTTATAAAATGTTTGTAACTTGCCTCAATTAATTACATGTTTAGTGTACCATAAGTTCATATGTAACCTTTACCAATTTAAAATATGGTTTAATTATATTTAATTTAGGTCTGTAACTTATATAGTTAATTACATGTTTATTATGTAATTAATTTTTTACAGTTTTTTTTAGTTTAAATTCTAGATGTGTAACTTAAGGGTTGGTTTTAATCTTTACTTACAGTTATTTATTAGTTTGTTTGCTAGTACCCTCTCCTTCAATCACTACTTTGCCAAAAGCAAAGAAAAGCTGAGGGAGGTTTTGTTGTATTTTGCTGCTAACTCTTTATTGCAGGAATACCTATGGAAATGGGAAAAAGGATTAATTTAGACTAAATATTTGAAGCAATTGTTTGCTTGAGTGTTCATTTGTGGTTATTCACCAATATGTAAAGCACGTTTTATTTGCTTATAATTATTGTAGCAATTTTGTTGTAATTGTTTGTACAGTTTGAAACTTGGTGTGTTTAACCTAGTTCATCCGTTGGAAAATTTAATTCTTAAAGGTGTTTCCCATGGACTATGAGTCAACATGCTCTTGAAAGTTTTGTCTAAGGTTAACTGGGTTTTAAGTGGGACCGGTGTGACCTCTCCAGTCTTCCTGGAAACTTTCCTGACCATGTTCGATTCTAGGTTGCGTGGTGAGACTAGTTTTGAATTAAATTTCCAATTGTGGGATTTTCTAATGTTAAGTTTGATTTCTGGAAATACAGAATAGTGAAAATTCTGCTGTAATTTTTCAGAAATGGCAACTGTCTCTGATGCTGCTAATGTTGGTGGGGATCCGAAACCCGGGGCGACTGGCTTGCCAACCCCTGCTGTGACCTCTGTGGTCAATCCTCCTGTTGTTACTCCGGCTGTTCCGGGAGGACCGCTCAATCATCACGAGCGCCCGGAGAAGTTCACGGGAGTGAATTTCAAGAGATGGCAGCAGAAGATGCTGTTTTATTTGACTACTCTGAGCCTTGCGAGGTTTCTGAGTGAAGATGTACCAGCCGTAGATGAGAATGAGCAAGATAAACAAAAGCCCATGGCTCTGGACGCTTGGAAACAAGCAGACTTCTTATGCCAGAATTACATCCTGAACGGCTTGGCGGATCCGCTTTTCAACATGTTCTATGCCAAGAAATCGGCTAAGGAGTTGTGGGATGCCTTGGACAAAAAGTACAAGACCGAGGATGCTGGGGTAAAGAAATTTATCGTCGGCCGGTTCCTGGACTTCAAGATGGTGGACTCTAAAACTGTCCTGAGTCAAGTCCAAGAGTTCCAAGTGATTCTGCACGAGATATATGCAGAAGGGATGGTCCTAAGTGAGTCATTCCAAGCAGCTGCTTTGATTGAGAAGCTGCCTAACGGCTGGAAAGACTTCAAGAACTACTTGAAGCACAAACGAAAGGAGATGACAGTCGAAGAGCTCGTTGTCAGGCTCCGGATTGAAGAGGACAATAGGAAGAAAGGAGGGAGTACCTCCACTGTCAAAGCCAACATGGTTGAGCATGGCGAGTCCTCGGGGGCGAGAAAAAAACCACCGATAGGCAAATGTTTAAAGTTGGGGGCTAGAGAAGGAATCTCCAAAAGGCCAGCCTACAAGCCAAAGGAGCCTACTTTTAGGTTCGATGGCAAATGCTTCAACTGTGGAAGTGACGAGCATCCGGCAGTTGATTGTCTGAAGAATAAGCCCTACAGGAAAAACCCTCCCCAACACAAAAACCGGGCACATATGGCTGAAATGGAGGAATTGTCACACGATATGGACGACATGCATCTGTCAGCCGTCGTGTCAGAAGTAAACATGGTGGGGTCAAACCCGAGGGAGTGGTGGGTGGACACTAGGGCCACTCGCCATATTTGTGCAGAGAAGAGAATGTTCACAACTTTCGAACCGGTTTCAAATGGGGAGAAGTTGTTTATGGGAAACTCTGTAACCTCAGCTGTTGAGGGTAAAGGCAAGGTGATCCTGAAGATGACTTCAGGGAAAGAATTAACTTTGAACGATCTCCTTTTTGTGCCGGACATTCATAAGAACCTTGTCTCGGGGTCTCTCCTAAGCAAGCATGGTTTCCGCATGGTGTTTGAATCAGACAAGGTCGTGTTGACCAAGGGCGGGGTCTATATGGGGAAGGGATATATGTCAGGTGGTATGTTTAAATTGAATGTAATGACACTTATCCCTAAGATTAATGAGAAAGCTTCTTCTTCTATTTATATGCTTGAGTCCCCTAATTTATGGCATGGTAGATTGGGTCATGTAAATTTTGACTCTTTACGTAGATTAATCAAGTTAGATCACATACCATCTTTCAAGATTAATCCACAACACAAGTGTGAAACTTGTGTAGAAGCAAAATTGACAAGGTCTTCTTTTCATTCTATTGAAAGAAGTACCCAGCCTTTGGGTTTAGTGCATAGTGATGTGTGTGACTTGAAAGTTGTACAATCACGTGGTGGCAACAAGTACTTCATTACTTTTGTTGATGATTGCACTAAATACTGTTATGTGCATTTGCTTAAAAGCAAAGATATTGATAAATTTATTCTTTTTAAGAATGAAGTTGAGAATCAATTAAGCCGGAAAATCAAGGCATTGAGAAGTGATCGTGGTGGTGAGTATGAATCCCCGTTTGTCGAGACTTGTGCTCAATTTGGGATTATTCACCAAACCACAATGCCTTATTCGCCTCAGTCAAATGGTGTTGCTGAGCAGAAGAATAGGACGCTGAAAGAGATGATGAATGCAATGTTGATAAGTTCTGAGTTGCCACAGAACTTATGAGGGGAAGCAATTCTCTCCGCGAATTATATTCTTAATAGAATACCACGGAAGAAAGTGGACAAGACTCCATATGAGTTGTGGAAAGGTCACAAGCCTTCATATAAATACCTACGAATGTGGGGGTGTCTTGCAAAAGTGGCGGTACCTACACCCAAGCGGGTTAGGATAGGTCCGAAAACCGTGGACTGTATTTTCATTGGTTATGCAGAAAATAGTAGTGCATATAGATTCCTTGTGCACAAGTCTGATATTTCAGATATACATAAGAATACTATCATGGAATCTAGAAGTGCATCTTTCTTTGAAGATGTATTTCTGTGTCGTCCCCAAGACAGGGTTCCGAGTTCCATAAAAGAAATAGATGATCACATGGATGATCAAACAGCTGATCAAATAACTGATCAAGTAGATGATCAAGCTGATGAAGTAGATGAGCCAAGAAGGAGTAAAAGGGCTAAAACCACAAAGCCTTTTGGTCCAGACTTCTTGACTTATATGTTAGAGGGAGAACCTCGAACGTTCCATGAAACTGTGACTTCACCTGAAAGTCCTTTATGGAAAGAAGCAATTAAGAGTAAGATTGACTCCATCTTACAGAACCATACTTGGGAGTTGGTTGATCTACCCCCAGGCAGTAAGGCCTTGGGGAGTAAGTGGATCTTTCGAAGAAAGATGAAAGCGGATGGGTCAATTGACAAATATAAAGCTCGGCTAGTTATCAAAGGATACAGACAGCGAGAAGGCGTGGATTACTTTGATACGTATTCACCTGTGACAAGGATTACATCCATTCGTATGGTGATTACAATAGCAGCTTTACGTAGTTTAGAAATACATCATATGGATATAAAGACAGCTTTCTTAAATGGAGATTTAGATGAAGAAATCTACATGGAGCAACCCGAGGGGTTTTCAGCTCTAGGAAAAAGTAAGAAAGTCTGTAAGCTTGTCAAGTCATTGTATGGTTTGAAGCAAGCTCCCAAACAATAGCATGAGAAGTTTGACAATGCTATGTTGTCAAATGGGTTTCGAATCAATGAGTGTGATAAGTGCGTATATGTTAAAGACACTGACAAAGGTTATGTCATTTTGTGTCTATACGTTGATGACATACTCATTTTTTGTAGCAATGATGAAATGATTAGAGCTACCGAAAGATTGTTAAACTCTAAGTTTGACATGAAGGATATGGGCCTTGCAGTTGTCATTCTGGGTGTTAAGATCACCAGAACATCTGGTGGTATTGTACTTTCTCAAGCTCATTATGTTAATAAGATACTTAAGAAATTTAGAAAGTCAGATACAAGTATATTTAGGACACCTGTAGACTTAAGTCTATATTTGACCAAGAATAATGGTGAGAGTGTCTCTTAACTAGAATATTCTCGGGTCATTGGGAGTTTGATGCATCTGATGAATTGTACAAGGCCGGATATCGCCTACGCTGTTAGTAGGCTGAGTAGATACACGAGTAATCCTAATGCTACTCATTGGAAGGGCATTATGCGGGTGTTGGGGTATATCCATTACACCCTGGATTATGAGCTGCATTATACCAGATACCCAGCAGTACTAGAAGGGTATAGTGACGCAAATTGGATATCTGATATAAAAGATTCCAATCCACTAGTGATTATGTGTTTACCCTCGGAGGGGCAGTCGTGTCTTGAAAATCTGCCAAGCAAACGTGTATCTCGAGATCAACGATGGAATCTGAGTTTATTGCTTTAGATAGAGAAACTGAAGAAGCTGAATGGCTTCGCCAGTTTGTTGAGGATATTCCACGTTGGCCGAATCTTGTGCTAGCTATCAATATTCATTGCAATAGCCAATCAGCGATTGGTCGGGCACAGAGTAATATGTATAATGGAAAGTCTAGACATATCCATTGTAGACATAATTCCATAAGACAACTACTCTCAAATGGAGTTGTCTCTCTAGACTATATCAAGTCTAAGGACAACATGCGGATCCGCTAACCAAAGGATTAACTCGAGAGTTAGTAGAAAAGTCGTCAAGAGGAATGGGGTTAAGGCCTTTAGTATAGGTTACCGGAACAGAAAACCCAACCTAGTTGACTGGAGATCCCAAGATTTAGGTTCAAAGGGACAACCTAACTTCGTGTAACGGCTGAGTCACTGAAGAGGTAAATCCTCTTGCCCATTCCTTTATACAGTGATGTCCTGTGGGAGTGGAAGGTTAAGCTAATGCTTTTTTAAGATGAAATACCATATCTAGGTCACCTATGTGAGTGCGAAGTGGGGCCGCTTTTTTAAGAATTGCCAAGACCGAATTCTTTAAAAACACTCACAGAACCAGGTGTAGACACCCCATTTTTTACCGACCTTAAGACTCAGACGTCACCAACTGAGCGTTCGGTGATGTTGCATATTGTGCTCGTTCTGAGGTTGCGGAGTCTTGGTTGCGAGCCTTGCCTCCGGACTTCAGGGCTTTTTTGTGCTTTGCCTCGGTTTGTGAACCAGGTCCTGTTTTCTCTGTTTTCTCTTCCCGAAGGGAGGGAGAGGTCTCATAGACCATCTCTCAGGCCTCGTTTGGGAACAGGCTAATTTAGTAACTTTTTGGCTATTTGGCTAAAAAGGTAGGTAAAAAAAACTTGTATGTTTGGGATGACTTTTTGGCTAATTACGAAAAGATGTGCAAAAAGTAGAGAGAAAAGAGAATCTTTGACTTTTTGGTATGGGTTGTTAGCTTTTTGGCTAATTTAGTAACTTTTTGGCTAATTGGCTAAAATAGCCTCTTGCCAAACGAGGCCTCAGTGGCCGTAGGCTACGTTTCGTGGTCGTAGGCCATTTTTTCCGTTTGGAGCCCAGTTTTTGGTTTTCGGAGCCGTCGGCCGTGTGCCTCGGTTCGGGACCGCTTAACTACCTCCGTTTGCTCTAATTTTTGGTACACACCTTGTTTCCTCCCTTTAGAGGGACACTGTGGCCCGAGAGACCACCTTCGTGGTCATACGCCACTTTCGGTGCCTAACAGCCTGTTTTCGGGGCCCCAAACTGCGCGTTTTGGCCCCCGAACCTTTGTTTTGCATCCGTCTTGGTCTATTTTTGGCAGGGACCCTATTTTCAGTACTAGGGAGGCGGTAGTATGGTGGGAGGCCACCTTTTCCCCTTGGAAACCAATTTTCTCTTTTTCTCTCTCCTAAAGCCGGTTTTTCTGACAGAAAGCTGGTTTTTCTCACTTTTTAGCCACAATTTTTGGTTTTTCATACCAACATTGTGTTGTGCTCATCTGGGAGGCCACCAATATGGGTAGGCCGACCAGTAATTCTTCTTGACCCTTTTGAACCTTGCTAAAAAGCTGGTTTTTCTCTCTTGGGTCACATTTTCTGGTTTTCCACTATACAGCTGTGTTGCACTCATCTGGGAGGCCACCTTTCTGGGGTGGCCGACCAGCATTTCTTCTTGAACCTTTTGACCCCTGGTCGACCGACCAGGGGGAGTGGCCGGCCGACCACCTTAACTGGTCGGCCTGCTTCCTGCTTTTTGGTTTCTTTGAGTGTAAGTCAGCTGTGCCAGTTAGAAGCCTCAGAAGTGATCCCCCATACACGTGTATGGAGGATCTTTGAGTTTGGTTTTTAGCTTCCTTAGGAAGCTTTAGAGCCTCTCCTCTATAAAGGAGGGGCTGAGCTTCTATTGCAAGGTTTGAACCTTTTGGTTAGAACTTATACACCTCTCTCTCTATATCTCTACACTTGAGCTCCAAAACCCTAATATTCTTGCACCATTTGAACACCAACCCTTAGCACAACACCTCCACCATCCATCCAAGCATCTTGGAGTTGATTTCCAGAGGTTGAAGGCTCACCATCTTGGCCCAGAAGCTGCTGGAGTCATTGTCTACAAGGGTGAGTCTCTATTTTCCCCATTTTTGCATTATTTTGCTTCCTATCTTAGCCCTATTTGTGAGCATTTTTGGACTTCGACCTAAATTGAAGAAAGTCTTTTTTTGACCTCCTCTTTAAGTTTGACTGAGGTCACTTTTCTGTTTGGAGTCATCTTCTTCCTTGCATGCTTCATTTTCCCATGCTTTGAGCCATGCATTTAAGCATTTGCATTGGCCTTGTTTTGGACTCTTAGCCACTGAAATCTAGTGGATTTTCAGTGGCTTTGATGTGTCTTTGAGCTCCAAAATCATAGAGGGGTGACCCTCTCACCCCTTATTCTCTTTACTAGCTTTGTTGGCCTTCCAGAGGAGCTCCATTTTGCATGTTGTGAAGTCATATTCCAGGACTTATTTTGTGAGTTTTATGGTCTGCATTAGCTCTGTACAAAGCCCATATTGCCATATTTTATGTCTATGATGAATGTGTAGAGCAATCCTATTCAAGACCTTTCAAAGGGACCTTTCATTGCATGCTTCCTAGACCAATTCCAGGGCCTATTTGGTGAGTTTTAAGGTTGTCATAACTCATTTCCAGAGGTGGTTTTGACCTTTTATGTGTCCATCATATAGGTGTAGAGTAACCTCTTGCATGGCCTTCCAAAGGAGCTCATCATTTTTGCATGTATTGACTGAGTTTCAGTGGTTATTTGAGCATATCCTGGCATGGCATACATCTTTTTTTAGCTGGTTTAATGAGCTTTCATATTCTTCATATAGTTGTAGAACAACTCATGGTTCACTAGCTTTCTTTGCATGCTTTGTGAGCCCTTGATTTTAGCACTTTTTGGCCATGTCATAAACTGATATTGTGCTTATTTTAGACTTCCCTAGCTCTGTTTTTGGGTCTCATGATTAAATGATGTTTGTTTTGCATGCTTGTAGTTCAATACCTATGCTTAACTTTGAGATTTGAGGTCCATTGCATGCATGTGCTGAGGTGTGTTCATGTTTTGAGGCCATTTTACATCACATTTCAGAGCCTATATGAATGCCATATTGCCATGTTTTCATCTCTTTAAGTGTGCTTGAGAGTCGGGCTTGAATGGCTTGTTTACCGACCATTGAATGAGCTTCATTTTCATGCTTGTTGAGCCATCATTTTAGGCCAATTTTCCACTGTTTCAGACCTGCCTAGGGACTGTTTGGGGTTGGTTTTGCCTTTGGTGCATTGCTTTGGATACCTCTAGTGTAACGCACTTCACTAGTTTCGGTACCCGGGCCCCCTAGCTTGCATTGTGTGCCATGTTTGCGTGATTCGGGACCATTGAGCATCATATTTCAGAGCTGTAAATTGCATGTTTGTATGCCATCTTTCATCCCTTGCCATGCTTTGGCAGAGTGGTATTTCATGCCTTAGGTTCGGTCCTTGGCATTCGTGCATGTGTGCATGCATTTCGATTCTCTCATTTTCATCACATGGCCACTGATGTGAGTGTGGCTGAGGTCCACTCATTTTGGTGTAAGTCCATTTTGCATCGAGCATGCCATGTAGTTCATGTTGTTGCATGTTTAGCCTTTGCATTGCGTATGCTAGGTTGTATGTTAGTCGCATTGTGTATGCCATCTCATTTGCACTGTGTTTGGGATAGGAGTTAGCCCAAGCACGAGAAACGAGGGACGTTTCGTACTCCGAGTGACGGAACGTGTCTCAATTCCCGGTCGCCGACACTCCGGATTATCCATGATGGAGTTTAGGTCTTGTTGTGTTTATATGTGCATTCATTTCACATCGAGTCGTGCAATTCGACTCCTCGGCCATCATGCATCGAGATGCATGATTGGTGGCACGAAGATCGAGGACTACACTCCCTGAAGAGTAGTCATGCATACATATGTGAAAATACTTTGTTGTGCCCATTTCTTGCTCTCTGTTGCAGCAAATCAGAAATCAGCAGCTTTCTAAAGCCTTGCACAGCATTCCGGCATTAATTGCAAACAGAGGCGAATCGGGGCATCGCAATGGATTTCCGCGCAAGGTAACTCGAACATGCATCATTCATCATTCGGAACAAAGCTGAGGCGGTCCATAGCTTGCACGCTAATTTATCCGCTTGCCTAGTTAAGTTGTTAATTAATTAGGATTTTGTACTTACTCGGACTGTAATTATTTATTCAGACTGTAATTACTTTCGGACTGTATGTTATTTATTCGGACCCTCCGAGTGAGGGCACAATTGTAATAAGTGTGTGTGCGTGTAATGTATGTCTTCCAACTCCACGTCTTTCCCCATTTTATTTATCAGCTTATGATGGTTAGATTAGGGCATGTTTCAATTAGCATACTTATACTCGCATTTTTGCATCCATTCATCTGTCTTGCATGCACCGGGCTCGGCGCATCATACTAACTGCATTGTATTTCAATTCCGAGTTGAATACGTGTTAGTTGTAGTATTTCACATGCCATTGTAGAATAGCCGAGCCTATTTTAGTAGCATTTTGCATGTGTTGCATTAGGCATTCCAGCATAGTTAGGATCATGCATGGATTTCTAATCAGCTTATGTTTTGGCTCGGAGTACTCGGTAAGTGCTTATGCTTTAGCATCCTTGCATGCGTGTGAGTGTTGCCATGACAGTATGCTTTCCATGAGGCTAATTGCTTATGTGATATAACTGCCTGAATGCTTGTGGGTGAAGGTTGGATTGCTTGAATTGGAACAATCCATTGGAATCAGTGTTTTAGCCTACTCGTGAGTAGCAAACTTCAAACCATTTCCAAACAAACGGATGGGCAATGCTTTGTTCTGAATTAGGCAATCTAGTCTATACTTGTTTGCTGTGCGCATAACATAGTAAATCTAGGCTAATAACCGGAATAAGAACCCATAATGTTTTCAAAACAAGATATCATGGTTAGTAGAGGCCAATCTTCGGATCGGGCGAGAGGGGGTGCTCATAGCTGACCTTCCCCAATCGTACCCAAGTTCCCGAGCCGAGGCAACTCTGGTGATGACGGACACATGGCCTTAGGCAAACGAGTCAAGGTTTCCTAAATTCTCCCAAAATAAAATATTTAGGTGGCGACTCTGTATCTGCCAAAGCAGTCCATGTTTGGCACTTCTTTACAAAAATCTATTTTTCAAAACGATTTTTCGGATTTGGACTCTTTGGTTCAGATTAAGAACCATGACGATTTGAGAGTCCGAACTGTGGTGAGCCCAAAACGAACAGAACGGGATTCATCCTCCCGGGACGTTCGGGGAGGTCTACACCAGGCTAATGTTCCAGGGCCATACCAGACACACTAGTGAGAACAAGAACAATGGTTGAACTAACTCCTGTGTGAGGTCTATTGTCTCGGTTTACATAAACGGCAGAACAGTTCAAGACATCACGTTCACTGGTCAGCCAGTAAATCTGATAGGCTTTCACTACGAAAGGTTCAAGGCCAACAGCTACCTTTTCTGATGCAGGGTTAGTCTATGTGCGCTCTCTCTTTCCGAGTCTTTGTTGATAAACGTTGAGCGTTTGCTGTATTCGGTCAATTTTTATTCATGTGGGGGATTGTTGGAGAAAAATTGTTGAATAAGAAATTGCCTCATAAATGTGTATATAACTCACACATTTAAGGCTCATTAGTTTTACAAAATTGATTGGGCAGTTTTGCTAGCATTAGTTGCCAGCCTTGATGGCTAGAGGCTCCTCCCCTCTCCCCCATGGTGTATAAAAGGAGGCCCTATTCCTTGAAAAGAGATATAGAATTTTTCCTTGACATCCATACACTGTCAGTCTACTTCTCCTATAATTTTCTTCCTGAGAGAGAGTGTTGCCGTTGTCCGTTCGCTAATCTAATCAGAAGGTGCTTCTGTTGTAGCTGGTAAAAACCGTCGTATCCTGGGAAGTAGACGCCGACGTACCTCCAGCACCCAACGGTGAGGCGGCGAATCTATTTTAAGGAGACTGTGATATCACACAGGCTTCGGTTTGCTTCCTTTAACCATTTTATATTTTATTTATATTTCATTCAGCATGTTATTTTTCCTGGGATTGAAGGTTTGTTTTGTTCATCTCATAATTTTGCGATATGCAATGTGAAATTATGTAATGTGAGTAGTTTTTCCCAATAGTAGTTTCAGATGACTTCTTGTTTTATGTCTCCCTATATATAATTCTTCTTGTGATTGCATACTGATCTTGTGTCAAGTTATCTAAACCGATTACAATCATATTGTCTGTATGCCTTGTCATTCCCCATCAGATTCATTGTGGTTTAAAAAGAAAGATATACCATAAAAGTTCTTAAAACAATTAATTGTAGATCAATGATATTTTATGATCTTAAGAACATTTAATAGGAAACAAAATGGAACATGGCTCTATTCAATTGAATCTGACTTATATGAGGATGGAGAACCCACTTTACAAGCTAAGCCATATTAATGATTTCCAGTTTGGAAAGAAAGGCCATTATAATTTCAGCAACTGAAGTATTAAGAGATTCAGAAATGCACCTTATTTCTTTTATAGGTTAGTTTTGAATTTTGCCATTGGTAAGTAACATAACTGGGGGTTATGGATTGGTTTCTGGCTTTGTTTTTGATTCCTGTGCTGTATGCTTTGGAAGTTTGTGTCTACTGATGTGAATAATAAGGAAACAACTCATAGTCAAGCTGAACTGTGATTTTTATGTAAATGTGACCCATTATAGTTTGTTGAAATACTGATGTATGTCCGCTTCTTCGCCTGCCGTAGAGAAATTGGAGACGGCTCATGGGACTCTTGGTTTATGCCCCTACAGGAACAGGTAGGACCTAGCATAATAATGTTATTTGGCTCGTCATCTAGAAGTGTTGTTATTTGTAGTCAAGTTTTAATTTGTACTGTGCTTAATATTTACAGGCTGAAGAAGTTTGTGACAAGGTGGTGTATCTCCATGGCCACCTTCGTTGGTTCCATTGTTTTGTTTTCTAAGTTTGATTTTGCCTAGTGACTACTTCATAATCAAATTGACAGGTGAAGAAAATGAAAGAACACAGCAAGGGTTTCAACATAGTTGGTCTCTCCCAGGTGATCAATGAGGATTTGATATTTTCTATTTTTTGCAGTGCATTTGTATTGCTACACGCATTGTATAAATGTTTTTCTTTACTAGTCAGGAGAACGTCTTTAGTGGCTGCATATACTGTACTAGAGGAAAATTGCAATTTTGATATCAATAGAAATGAAGATAAAATGATTAAAGGATAGGAGAATGTGGCATTGATCAACCTCTAACATTATGGATAATTATATCCAGAAACTGTCAAGGCTATAGCACTACTTAGTTTAGTGGGTTAAAATAATTAAACAAGCATTTGGCAAAGTTTAACTCTTTTAAATGTCGTTGCTGTGCTATTATGTGGCTCAATGTATGGAATTATCACCAGCTCAAATAGTCCATCTCCCTTATGTCTGTGATTTGTTACCTTCTTTTGCTTTTTGAAGAGTTTTCCATATGGTTTTCAGTGCTCGAGGGATAATTATCTTGGTGTGTATTATTGTTAATAGAAGATACATTAGCCTGGTCAGTTAATAGAAAAATGCCAAAATTCTCTGTTTAGGATTTCAAAACCTTTATTTCCTAATATTCCTTATCCTTAACCCAATTATTTACTTTTAAGTCTACGAGGACAAACAGTTCATGATGATCACACAATAAAATTTCAATAAAAGAAACTGATAAAAATGTTTAAATGTAGTATAACATGTAGTTGGTAAGTTCAAACACTTGTCGGTAAAGGTTTTTTCTTTTTTTCCTACTGTTTTGTAATTTTCTTGAGGCCACAGATTAACTTGATGATTTTATTTTTTTAATCAAAATATTTGAGGGCCCTCAAGATGTTGCTATCAATATGCATTTACTGTACCACAACGTGAAAATGCTTCAAAATACATTTTAGCATAACCAATATATGTTTTCTGTTCCTAACTTCACCTCTTAAATTAGTAAATGCAATTATACAACACTAAACAGTATTCACAGTGAATTCTTGAGATAGAGCTGGTTAAGGGTGAATAATATTATTGGGAGGGTTTTTTCACAAATAAATGCATGGCTCTCATGACTTTTTGGTTTGTTTGGCACGAAACGGCGTCGGAATAGAAAACGGCATCGGTTCGGCACGAAACTTGGCACACACGACCACCTAGGCACGAGAGACTTGTGGGAGAAGACGGGACTCCAATCGTGTTCCCGATTTGGGAGTTAAAGCCAGATTTCACTCTAGGCAAACTAGTTCTTTAACAAATTTGAATTCGAGGTACTGACGCCCCAAAATCACCAAACGGCGTCGGTTTGTCACGAAACTTGGTACATACGACCGCCTCGGCACGAGAGACTTGTGGGAGAAGACGGGACTCCAATTGGGTTCCCAGTTTGGGAGTTAGAACTGGATTTCACTCTAGACAAATTAGTTCTTTAAGAAACTTGAATTTGAAGTGTTGATGCCCCAAAATCATCAAACGGCATCGGATTGGCATGAAACTTCGCACACACGACCGCCTAGGCACGAGAGACTTGTGGGAGAAGACAGGACGCCAATCAGGTTCCTGGTTTAGGAGTTAGAGCCGGATTTCACTCTAGACAAACTAGTTCCTTAAGAAACATGAATTCGAGGTGTTGACGCCCCAAAATCACCAAACAGCGTTAGTGTGGCACGAAACTTGGCACACACGATCGTCTAGGCACGAGAGACTTGTGGGAGAAGACGGGACTCCAATCGAGTTCCCGGTTTGGGAGTTAAAGCCGGATTTTGGTCTAGGCAAACTAATTTATTAAGAAATTTGAATTAGAGGTGTTGACGCCCCAAAATCACCAAACGGGGCCAGTTTAGCACAAAACTTGGCACACACGACCGCCTAGGCACGAGAGACTTGTGAGAGAAGACGGGACTCCAATTGGGCTTCCAGTTTGGGAGTTAGAGCAGGATTTCACTATAGGCAAACTAGTCCCTTAAGAAACTTGAATTTGAGGTGTTAACGCCCCAAAATCACCAAACGGCGTTGGATTGGCATGAAACTTCGTACACACGACCGCCTAGGCACGAGAGACTTTTGGGAGAAGACGGGACTCCAACCAGGTTCCCGATTTAGGAGTTAGAGGCGGATTTCACTCTAGGAAAACTAGTTCCTTAAGAAAAATGAATTCGAGGTGTTGACGCCCCAAAATCACCAAACAGCATTGGTGTGGCACAAAACTTGGCACACACAGCCTGGGCACGAGAGACTTGTGGGAGAAAACGGGACTCCAATCGGGTTCTCGATTTAGGAGTTTGAGCCGGATTTCAGACTAGGCAAATTAGTTTATTAAGAAATTTGAATTGGAGGTGTTAACGCCCCAAAATCTCCAAACGGCGTCGGTTTAGCACGAAACTTGGCACACACGATCGCCTAGGCACGAGAGACTTGTGGGAGAAAACGGGACTCCAATCGGGTTCCCGGTTTGGGAGTTAGAGCCGGATTTCGGTCTAGGCAAACTAGTTTATTAAGAATTTTGAATTGGAGGTGTTGACGTCCCAAAATATCCAAACGGCGTCAGTTTAGCACGAAACTTACACATGACCGCCTAGCCACGAGAGACTTATGGGAGAAGACGGGACTCCAATCGGATTCCCGGTTTGAGAGTTAGAGCCGGATTTCGGTCAAGGCAAACAAATTTATTAAGAAATTTGAATTGGAGGTGTTGACGCCCCAAAATCACCAAACAGAGTCAGTTTAGCATGAAACTTGGCACACACGACCGCCTAGGCACGAGAGACTTGTGAAAGAAGACGGGACTCCAATTGGGTTCCCGGTTTGGGAGTTAGAGCCGGATTTCACTCTAAGCAAACTAGTTCATCAAAAAAATTGAAGTGGAGGTGTTAACGCCCTTAAATCTCCAAACGGCGTCGGATTAGCACGAAACTTGGCACACACAACCGTCTAGGCACGAGAGACTTGTGGGAGAAGACGGGACTCCAATCGGGTTCCCAATTTGGGAGTTAGAGCCAGATTTCGATCTAGGCAAACTAGTTTATTAAGAAATTTGAATTAGAGGTGTTGACGCCCCAAAATCACTAAACGGCATTGGTTTAGCACAAAACTTGGCACACACGACCGCCTAGACACGAGAGACTTGTGGAAGAAGATCAGACTCAAATTGGGTTCCTGGTTTGGGAGTTAGAGTCGGATATCACTCTAGGCAAATTAGTTCCTTAAGAAACTTGAATTCAAGGTGTTGAGGCCCCAAAATCTCCAAACGACGTCGGTTTAGCACGAAACTTGGCACAGACAACCGTCTAGGCATGAGAGACTTATGGGAGAAGACGGGACTCCAATCGGAGTTTGGGAGTTAGAGCCGGATTTCACACTAGGCAAACTAGTTCATTAAGAAATTTGAATGTGAGGTGTTGACGCCCTTAAATCTCCAAACGGCGTCGGATTAGCACGACCAACCAGGCACGAGAGAATTGTAGGACAAGACGGGACTCCAATCAGGTTCTCGATTTAGGAGTTAGAGGAGGATTTTAGTCTAGGCAAACTAGTTTATTAAGAAATTTGAATTGGAGGTGTTGACGCCCCAAAATCCCCAAACGGCGTCGATATAACACGAAACTAGGCACACACGACCGCCTAGGCACGAGAGACTTGTGGGAGAAGATGGGACTCCAATCGAGTTCCCAGTTTGGGAGATAGAGCCGGATTTTGGTCTAAGCAAACTAGTTTATTAAGAAATTTGAATTAGAGGTGTTGACACCCCAAAATCACCAAACGGAATCGGTTTAGCATGAAACTTGGCACACACGACCGCCTAGGCACAAGAGACTTGTGGGAGAAGATGGGAGTCCAATTGGGTTCCGAGTTTGGGAGTTAGAGCCGGATTTCACTCTAGGCAAACTAGTTCCTTAAGAAACTTGAATTTGAGGTGTTGATGCCCCAAAATCACCAAACGGCATCGGATTGGCGTGAAGCTTCGCACACATGACCGCCTAGACACGAGAGATTTGTGGGAGAAGATGGGACTCTAATCAGCTTCCTGGTTTAGGAGTTAGAGTCGGATTTCACTCTAGGCAAACTAGTTTATTAAGAAATTTGAATTGGAGGTATTGACGCCCCAAAATCCCCAAACGACGTCGGTGTGGCACGAAACTTGGCACACACGACCGCCTAGGCAGGAGAGACTTGTGGGAGAAGACGGGACTCTAATCGGGTTCCCGATTTGGGAGTTGGAGCCAAATTTCAGACTAGGCAAACTAGTTTATTAAGAAATTTGAATTGGAGCTGTTAATGCCCCAAAGTCACCAAACGGGATCGATTTAGCACGAAACTTGGCACACACGACTGCCTAGCCACGAAAGACTTCTGGGAGAAGACGGGACTCCAATCGGGTTCCCAGTTTGGGAGTTAGAGCCGGATTTCGGTCTAGGCAAACTAGTTTATTAAGAAATTTGAATTGCAGGTGTTGACGCCCCAAAATCACCAAACGACGGCAACTTAGCACGAAACTTGGCACACACGACCGCCTAGGCACGAGAGACTTGTAGGAGAAGACGGAACTCCAATCGGGTTCCCGGTTTGGGAGTTAGAGCTGAATTTCGGTCTAGGCAAACTAGTTTATTAAGAAATTTAAATTAGAGGTGTTGACGCCCCAAAATACCAAACGGGGTCGGTTTAGCACGAAACTTGGCACACACGACCGCCTAGGCATTAGAGGCTTGTGGAAGAAGATGGGACTTCAATTGGGTTCCCGGTTTGGGAGTTACAGTCGAATATCACTCTAGGCAAACTAGTTCCTTAAGAAACTTGAATTCGAGGTATTGACGCCCCAAAATTACCAAACGGCGTCTGTGTGGTACGAAACTTGGCACACACGACCGTCTAGGCACAAGAGACTTGTGGGAGAAGAAGGAACTCCAATCGGGTTCCCGGTTTGGGAGTTAGAGCTGGATTTCACTCTAGGCAAACTAGTTCATTAAGAAATTTGAATTGGAGGTGTTGACGCCCCTAAATCTCCAAACGGCGTCGGATTAGCACGAAATTTGGCACACACGACCGCCTAGGCACGAGAGACTTCTGGGAGAAGATGGGACTCCAATTGGGTTCCCGATTTGGGAGTTAGAGCCGGATTTCAATCTAGGCAAACTAGTTTATTAAAAAATTTGAATTGGAGGTGTTGACGTCCCAAAACCACCAAACGGCGTTGGTTTATCACAAAACTTGGCACACACGACCGCCTAGGCACGAGAGACTTGTGGGAGAAGACGGAACTCCAATTGGGTTCCCGGTTTAGGAGTTAGAGTCGGATATCACTATAGGCAAACTAGTTCCTCAAGAAACTTGAATTCGAGGTGTTGACGCTCCCAAATCTCTAAACAGCGTCGGATTTTCCCAAAACTTGGTACACACGACCACCTAGGCACGAGAGACTTATGGGAGAAGACGGGACTCCAATCGGGTTCCCGGTTTGGAAGTTAGAGCCGGATTTCACTCTTGGCAAACTAGTTCATTAAGAAATTTGAATTAGAGGTGTTGACGCCCCAAAATCTCCAAATGGCATCGTTTTAGCATGAAACTTGGCAGACATGACCGCCTGGACACGAGAGACTTGTGGGAGAAGACTGGACCCCAATCGGGTTCCTAGTTTGGGAGTTAGAGCCGGATTTTGGTCTAGGCAAACTAGTTTATTAAAAAATTTGAATTGGAGGTGTTGACGCCTCAAAATCACAAAACGGCGTCGGTTTAGCATGAACCTTGGCACACACGACTGCCTAGGCACGAGAGACTTGTGGGAGAAGACAGGACTCCAATTGGGTTCCCGGTTTGGGAGTTAGAGTCGGATATCACCATAGGCAAACTAGTTCATTAAAAAACTTGAATTCGAGGTGTTGATGCACCAAAATCACCAAACGGCATCGGTTTAGCACGAAACTTGGAACACACGATCGCCTAGGCACGAGAGACTTGTGGGAGAAGATAGGACTCCAATCGGGTTCCCAGTTTGGGAGTTAGAGCCAGATTTCACTCTAGGCAAACTAGTTCCTTAAGAAACTTAAATTGGAGGTGTTGACGCCGCAAAATCACCAAACGGCGTTGGTTTAGGCACGATAGACTTGTGTAAGAAAACGGGACTCCAATCGGGTTTCCGATTTTGGAGTTAAAACTAGTTTATTAAGAAATTTGAATTGGAGGTGTTGATGCCCCAAAAACACCAAACGGCGTCGGTGTAGCACGAAACTTGGCACACACGACCGTCTAGGCACGACAGACTTGTGGGAGAAGACGGAACTCCAATCGGATTCCCGGTTTGGGAGTTAGAGCCGGATTTCACTCTAGGCATACTAGTTCATTAAGAAATTTGAATTGGAGGTGTTGACGCCCCTAAATCTCCAAATGGCATCGGGTTAGCACGAAACTTGGTACACACAACTGCCTAGGCACGATAGACTTGTGGGAGAAGATGGGACTCCAATCGGGTTCCCGATTTGGGTGTTAGAGCCGCATTTCGGTCTAGGCAAACTAGTTTATTAAGAAATTTGAAATTGAGGTGTTGATGCCCCAAAATCGCCAAATGTCGTCGGTTTTGAACGAAACTTGGTACCCACGACCGGCTAGGCACGAGAGACTTGTGGGAGACGACGGGACTCTAATCGGGATCCTGGTTTGGGAGTTTGAGCTGGATTTCAGTCTAGGCAAACTAGTTTATTAAGAAATTTGAATTGGAGGTGTTGATGCCCCAAAATCTCCAAACGGCATCGGTTTAGCACGAAACTTGGCACACACGACCGCCTAGGCTGGAGAGACTTGTGGGAGAATACGGGACTCCAATCGGGCTCCCAGTTTGGGAGTTAGAGCTAGATTTCGGTCTAGGCAAACCAGTTTATTAAGAAATTTGAATTGGAGGTGTTAACGCCCCAAAATCTCCAAACGGCGTCGGTTTAGCACGAAACTTGGCACACACGACCGCCTAGGCACGAGAGACTTGTGGGAAAAGACCGGACTCCAATCGGGTTCCCGGTTTGGGGGTTAGAACCGGATTTCCGTCTAGCCAAAATTATTTACTTAATTATCTTTGTAATTATATAGTAGTTAATTTTTTTATGTTTTTTTGTTTACTTAATTATCTTTGTAATTATATAGTAGCCAAAATATTAACACATAATTATATTGTCATTAATTATATTTATTTTTTGTTTTCAGATATTTCCCGAGTAGCAGTTTGTTTCTTGTGGAATACAGGCGTGTGAAGATTGCGATTTACTTTTATTTTTGTTACCCACAGAAGAATCATGAGGGAAACTTTTGTGTTTGATTTACGTTATTTTGAATTGTGAACAACATTATGTATTTAAACATTGTATATGTATTATGCAATATTATGTAGTGGGATAATTTTGCTAACGTGTTGTAATGAATGAATGCAAGAATATTTTTTTTATGGATGAATTGTTATTTTTATATTGGAATTTTTATATTATTATGTAATTATTGGTTTCTTTTTCAATTATTTTTCATTTAATACAGGTAATTTTCATATTTTTAATTTGTTTATTGCATTTTTTTTTTTTTTGAGACCTCACCAGATTGCCTTCGCAAATGATATTGGCAGAGGTGAGACAAAAATCTTTTGCGATGGTACTCTTTGTGGTCACAAATAATCTATTAGCGACGGCATCGTGCTGTCTCAAATATTTTTTTAGCGACGACAGATATCCCGTTGCAATAAAAATTCTTTAGCATTACACCTTTAGCGACGACAACATAGTGTCGTCTCAAAAAATCTCAAATTTTTTCATATTAATGGTGACAACAAAATTCCGTCGCAAAAAGGCAACTTTGCCGTTGCAAAAAAAAGGCGACGGCAACATGCCGTCGCTAAAACCTTTTTGCAACCCCCTTTGTTGCGACCCCTCACTTGCCGTCGCTAAAAGTCATCTGCCGTAGCAAAAAACCTTTTGAGACGGCATTTTGAGTATTTGGGACGGCATTTTGTCGTCGTAAAAGGTCAATTTTTTTGTAGTGGGACCATAGGATTGCTCGAGCCATCGAAGCGGTCTATGTAAGGCATTTTAAATCTATCTGGCAATGTCACCGCCGAATCTGTGTAGCCATCCTCTATGTCTGGGATCGAGTTAACTCCCTGAGCCCGCTTGAACAACTTCTCGAGCTTGCTCAACTTCAGAGTGGTTGGATCGACCTCAAACTCGAACAATGTGTCTGTTGGGTAGGCCGGTGCTTTGGAGGTCTGAGGTGGGACTGGCCCCGTTGGAGTGTCCGTATTCTCCTGGACATTAGCTGCCTCCCCGAGTATTGGAACCCTAGGTGGGGGTGGGTGCGAAGCAGATGCTGCTAGTTGTTGTGGTTATTGTTGTAGTTGAAGCCTGAAAATCAGCTCGGCTTGCTGGGCTACAATCTCTGTTTGTCGAACGATAACCTCTGCTTGGCGAGCAGCGTCTCGCTACATGGCCTCGATAGTTTGTTGGAGTTGACGCATCATTTCCTCCATACTGACTGAGGGGTGCTAATCTGACAGAATCAGTATATATTCCCTCTCTAAGGTAGATACAGAAAACTGAACTTCACTGAGCACAGATAACTGACGAACTGGTGAATTATGTCGAACTCTCCTCCGTCTAGTAACCGGGGGTAGCGAAGCAAACACCGGTTGTCCTCTCACAAGATCCCTAGATTGATAAAGCCTCCTTACTCTGGTCCAGAGTGCTTGGGGGGTAACTACCTCGTCAGAAGCAATGATGAAAATACTACCTTGCAAAAAGAAAAATAAAGCAAAAAGGAAACAACAATCAGCAAACGCACAGCATTTCAGCTTAGATAAAGACAACACACAGTTGAAATCACAAGCTGGACAATCTGTACTCAAGCACTGATTTCTGCCCCCCAAAATTTTCTGCCACAATACTGATACCCTCAAATACTGATATCCTCAGACTAATACCCAGACTTGCAACTGATACATACATTCCTGTAGAGACACACCCTAACAGCACATATCAAGCAAGTAAGAGCCAAAACACCCCAATGGTGGGGTAGGGTTTCCCTGTCCTAGTTTCGTCAGGAACTGGGGATTTACTACGCATGCATGCGGTTTCAAACAATCCTGCATTCGGGTGAGCAACCTGTCCTAGTTTGGGACAGTCTTTATGGCTTCTGATATGCAGCTAGGTCAAATGGTCAAAAAGGGTGCCTCAGCAAGACCACCTAATATACCTCTCGCACCTAACACCGAGAAGTGAAAGGAGGATCAAACGGTACAGCGGTGATCCAGATCCAAGGTTTCTGTTCCCATCGTGGCAGAGCCCGTAACCGGTCAGCCTTATGACACGCTTTTCCAGGCAAGCTTCCAGCAAACCGTTTAGGAATAGCAGATGACAAACACTGTGACTTAGGCACACCAATGCAAATGCAATGCAAAGAAACACATAAATGTAGATAAAACAACACATCATGCGTTCGAGTCAAGTTCTCTAAATCCCCAGCGAAGTCGCCAGAAACTATAGACTTGACTTTCTTCGCGCACCCCCCTTTCGGAGAGGCACGAATTGGCCTTGTTACAGTTCGGACTCCTGTCACGGTTCTGAATCTAATCTCACAAAGTGCAATGTAAGACTGATAAACACCAAAGAGTCCAATCTGGCAAATCATTTTAGGAAACCCTAACTCGTGCCAAAGGCCAGATTACAAAGTCGCCACTTAAATATTTTATTTTTAAAAAATTTAGGAAACCCTAACTCGTGCCAAAGGCCACGTGTCCGTCATCACCAAAGTTGCCTCGGCTCGGGAACTTGGGTACGAGAGGAGAAGGTCCTGAAATGAGCACCCCTGCTCATCTGATCAAAGATTGGCCTCTACTAAGCATAATATATTGTTTTATAAACTTCATGTGTTCTTATCCGGTTATTAATCTAACTTTACTATGTGACATACACATACAAGTATAGACTAAATCGCAAAACTTCGAACAAATCGACTCATGTTTGTTTTCGAAAATGGTTTGAAAGTGCCACTTTCAAGTGGGCTAAAGCACTGATTTGCCACCAAACATGATGGGCTTAAAACATGTTTTTGCCACTTCGCAAAGTGGGCTTTAAAACTCACAATCGTCAAATCGTCCAATTCAAGCAACAAAGCCTTCACCCACAGGCATTCATGCAGTTTAGCATTTAAGCAAATAGCCTTATGGCAACACTCACACTCATGCAAGTATGCTAAAGCGTAACACTTACAGTGTACTCCGACTCAAAAGAAAAGCTAGTTAGAAATATGCATGATCTTAACTATGCTAAAATGCCTAATGCAACACATGCAATAATGCAACTAAATCGGCTATCTAAGATGGCATGTGAATGCAACAATTGATACACGTATTCAAATAAGTATTGAAATACGATGCAATTTGAATGATGCGCCGAGCCCGGTGCATGCAAGACAAATGAATGATGCAAACATGCAAGCATAAGGTATGCTAATTGAAACGAGCCCTAAAACTAACCATCGAAAGCGGTTAAGTAAAAGGGAGAAAGAAGTGGGGTTAGAAGACATGCACACACACGCACGCACGCTTATTACAACATTGTGCCCTTGCGAAGGAGGGTCCGAATAAATAAACTAAGCTAATCTAAGCTAAGCTAAGCAACTAATCTAATTAAACTAATTAGACTAATTACTACACAACCAATTGAATAACTAGTAAACTACTTACTAATTATTACAACACTTTAACTAATTAGCAAACTAGTTAATTAAAACAGCTAACTAATCATGCAAGATATTTAAACTAGGCTGCCTCAGCTCTGTCTTGGGTAATGTAGGATGCATGCACTCGGTCTTCGCCCCGAAAAGCCCACCAGTTTGCTCTTGAAAGGCTCTATTTGCAAGGTTACTTCAAGAACTTTCTGCTCTACCTTACCAATTACATGTTGAGGAATGCACCAATGGCCTGCCGGCCATGAGGGCTTGCTGCCGGCCACCTGCCGGCCAAGATTGGGCTCTACCGGCCAACAATGAAGCACTACCGGCCAATGATGAAGTACTGCTGGCCACTGGTGTGCTGATTCACTAAACTGCAACAAAGCGCACACAGAGGAAAATGAAGGGTTTTTCTAGGACATGTTTGTACTGCACCCCCTCCTTATCATCTCAAAACATCAAAGGAGTGGAGCTATTGGGTCTAAAGCCACCAATCAAGCATTTTCAATACATGATGGCCAAAGATCCAACTTGTACACATTCAATAAATGTACAAAACAAAGACTCAAGACCACTACCTTATCATGGATGATCAAAGGCAATGAAGACAAAGAAAGATTGGCTCATTTCATCACTTCAAGTATGAAATGAACCAATTTTCCTAGTGTTCAACATAACGTCCGGTTGAACACTATGCAATGCAAACGCAACGTGCTTATCTTAGTCATGTTTTTACTTGGTTCATTTTATTTACTCATTTTAGCATTACCAAGCCATTATTTAGCCGGTTAAGTCCAAGTGATTATCCTCTAATGAGAGAGTGGGTTAACCAAAGGATGGTTTAAGACATGAGAGAGATCATGCTTTTGACTAGTGGAAACCCTCAAAAGAGAGTTAAAGCCATTGAGCACAAGCTCTATCTCAAGCTTAAACACAACCTCAAGGTTAACCAACCCCCAAAACAAATGGACAAATGAAGAAATGAGGGAGGTTGCAGAATTTCAGTGCTGAAATGGCATGCCAAATAATGCTAAAACAAGCATGCAACACATGCACAACATGTTTAAGGGCCAAAACATTAAAGCTAGTGAAGAACACTACACTAGAGGCATGCAATACCAAGCACAAATGACCAACCCAGCTCTAGACAGAGCTTATACATGCCAGAACAAAGGGCAAAACATGCCTGAGATGGTAGTACAAAAGAGTAGAAACACATGTTTACATGTTAAGCTACAAACAAGACTTAAAGCATAACTCTCAAAAGCCATAAAGAGTGAAGTATGTGAGAGTGTGGCAGCGGTATATGCACTGAAATTACATGTCAAATGATGCCATATCATGCAAACAACTCCAATAAAGCATGTTAGAGACCCTAAAACACAAAGCTAGTAAGGCAATTTGCACTACAACCATGCATAACAAGGCTCATATGACCAAGACCACTCAAAACAGAGTTAAAGTATGCTAAATTAGTGGCAAAAACACACTGAGATCAAGTCTCAAATAGGTAGAAAAACATGCTCACATGCAAGGCCATCAACACATGCAAACAAGACACAAGGAGGGGAAGCCACCCCCTCCTATTTTGGACCTCCAAAGCTTTGAAAGATAGCTCAAAAGGTTTTACAAGCCAAAGAGCAAAGGGAGGAAACCACCCACTAACTAAACAAGGCTCACACCGTGATTTTAAACCTTAAAAACAAAGTTTTTCAGAGGTTAAAACCAGCCTCAAAGTATTGCAAAAAGATGACCAAACACTTAACAAAAAAAGGCTTAAAAGGGACAAGCTTATACCTTTGAAGCACAGCAACAAAACAGCTGATATTCTGAGCCAAAACTAAGCTCAAGTCCTCAAACCAAGCCTCAAAGAACCTCAGCTCCAAGATGAAGCTGTTTGCTCAAGGTTCTTAGAACAAATGTGTAGAGAATTCCCACTTTCAAGCACAAAATCAAGAGAGAAAGGATTCTAGAGAGAGAGAGATAAAAATTTTGCTCACAAAATTTTTGTAACCCCCTACATGCAAGAGGATGGCTCTATATATAGAAGATACAAAGGCCTTTTGTAAAGATCCAACAATCCACGTGTAAGTAGATGGGCCATTCTGTGCAAACAGTTGTCAAAAATATCACAAAAATATCTACTGATGCACTAGTGACTGGCCGGCCATCAGTGATGACCGGTAGTGGCTCAGTGATGGCCGATAGGCCAAGATGCATGGCCGACAGCTCTTAATGATGGCCGGCAGTGCACCACAAACAACAATCTGGAAGGACCAAAACATGGTCCAAAAATGAGAAAGAATGGATGCAGGGTTTGGAAAGCTCAAACTTGTGGCGTTCCGTCGCGGATTTCGAGTGCTCAACGAGCAATCACACTTGTCACTGGATATACCTGCAAGGGCATCCAAGTCTTGAGGATGGTCAAAAATGGAGTATCTACAGTTGCCCCTCTTTGACAGAACTCAAAGTCACAAAGATGACGTGAGTGAATGTCAAAGCCCAAAGACGACCCATTTTTGACAAGGCCGAAAACTTAGACTGACATTCGTGATAACAATATATAGATGTGCCCACAGGCTAGGGCAAAATGCAAATGACATGCATAATGCAAGAGCATAACTTATGATTATGCAAAGAAATCTATAATGAAGCATTTGAATGAAAGTATCATACAAAGAAAATGCGACATTTTAAGCAAACCAATGAGGTATAACAGTCTCATACATGAGAAGAAGTGAGCCAATAAACATGCCATGCGTAAGAATCACCAACCGAACCGCCTTTCACACAGAAAAGATACATGAAAATTATGCAATCTTAACTATGCATCATGTAGAAATAGCCAAAAATGACTATCAGGCGTACCCGAAGTCTCAAACAAAACACATCCTAGCACGTCACACGCGACAGGAGAAAAGGAAGCGGCGAAAACACCGAAGGGCGGTATAAACATCGGAGTACGTCCCAATGTTTCTAACCAAAACAAAGTATAAACATCGGGCACATGACCCAACGTCTCTAACCAAGAACAAAGTGGTATAAGCGTCGGGCACACATCCCAAACACTTCCAACCGAAAGGGAAATATAAGCGTCGAGCACACAGTCCAAACGCTTCTAACCGGAGAGGTGGTATAAGCGTCGGGCACACGTCCTAAACGCTTCTAACCAAAATGAGGTATAAGCATCGGGCACACGTCCCAACGCTTCTAACCGAAGGGGTGGTATAAGCGTCGGGCACACGTCCCAAACGCTTCTAACCATTAGGAGGTATAAGCGTCGGGCACACGTCCCAACGCTTCTAACCAAAAGGAGGTATAAGCGTCGAGCACACGTCCTAAACGCTTCTAACCAAAGAAGGTATAAGCGTCGGGCACACGTCCCAACACTTCTAACCAAAATGAGGTATAAGCATCAGGCACACGTCCCAAACGCTTCAAACCAAAAGGAGGTATAAGCGTCGGGCATACGTCCCAATGCTTCTAACCAAAGGGAGGTATAAACATCGGGCACACAACCCAATGCTTCTAACCAACGGGAGGTATAAGCGTTGGACACACGTCTCAAACGCTTCTAACCAAAGGAGGTATAAACACCAGGCACACAACCTAATGCTTCTAACCAACGGGAGGTATAAGCGTCAGACACACGTCCCAAACGCTTCTAACCAAATGAGGTATAAACACCGGGCACACAACCCAATGCTTCTAACCAAAATAAGGTATGGTGTAAACACCGGGCGTACCCGAATGTTTCTAACCAAAGCAAGGTGTGGTATAAACACCGGGCATACCCGAATGTTTCTAACCAAAGCAAGGTGTGGTGTAAACACCGGGCGTACCCAAATGTTTCTAACCAAAGCAAGGTGTTCAAAGGACAGGAATGATCTTACCCGAAATCCCTTTGAATAAACCATACATACAATATCGTCTAGTTGCCTCAGCTTCAAATGAACCGTACATACAATATCGCGCCTGTATAAGAAAGAAACTTAACAGGTACAATGCCATGCAAATGCATATTCCACGCAAGATGAATAACTGTAGCACAAATGTTAGAGGCATGCTTCCGTGCACAACATGCAAGAAACGAAATAGAAGCATATTCTATGTAAAAATAATCAATGGCGCAGACTCAATGCAACATACATATTCCATGCAAACATGATAATGCATGTTCTATGCAACAATGCAATGCATGCTCCATGCAACGATAAAAGCAATGCACATTCTATGCAACAACAAAAGTGAGTGTTCTAAAGACGACTCAAAAGCAACTTCCAATTTACCTGTCGGAGGAGTTGCTACAGGTTAAAAAGGATACACCTTGTTCGTGTTGATGAGCGACGACGGCCGTGCATTGGAAATGCGATTCTGAGCTCCCGCGGAGGCATTTTGAATCAAACCTTAAGCATACCTTGCACTTCTCGGAACCCAAGGACACAAATCAAAGGAAAAGAGGCAGAGGGAGCTTGTGGAAGCATGACGGCCATCATGAGAGGCTGCCGGCTCCCTGCCGGCCATTGATGGCCACTGCCGGCCATCGATGTGCCACTGCTGGCCATCGATGGCAAATTTGGGCAATTTGGTTTTTTGACCCATGGGTCTTTAAGTACAAGCAAAGCCACTTCATTTCCTTACAACCCCTTGCACGAAATGCCTCTCTTTTGCTCTCTAGGTGTGCCTTCTCTCTAGATCTACGTGTTCCATGCATTTTCTAACACCCTAAAAACATTTTCTTCGCTAAAACCCTCTTGTTCTCTTCACTTTGAACCGATCAGAATTTGATTTCGATGCCTTTTTCGTCATTTCCACCGTTCAAGGTTCATTTCTCTCCAGTTTCTCCCAAGGTTAGTACACTTTCCCAGGTTTTGACTTTCTTTGACTTATTCCTCTCTCCTAGGGTTGACTTTTTCAAAGTTTCACCCTTTTTTACATTTTTGCTTACTTTTGCTTCTCTTGCATCCATTTCAGATGGTTGAGTGGTTCACTAGGCGATCTACTCCTTCTTTCCTTTTGCAAGGCTAAGTGGTTCGCTGCGCAATTGAGTGACTTGCTGCGGGGTTGTGCTATCCCTGCAACACTTTTCCCTCTTTGCTCAGTTTCTTCGGTCAAGTCAACCAGGCAAACATAATGACTACCTGGAGCAAACTCGGCCACGAAGTCTGCCAAAGCTTTGGTCTTTGTTGCGGTTCTTGGTTGAAACTTAATGTCGAACAGTCCAACTCCATGTCTCGCCTAGAAAAGTCCGCCCTTTCAAATAAGGCTTTTAAGGGAAAAGCTGTTAAGACAATCACGGTGTGGACATGCGACAATTTTCTTGAAGTCATCATCAAAGCTAAGGCTAACTTCTCCAATGGCAGATACCTCGTTTTGGCTCCCAGCAATGTCTTGCTAACATAAAAGATAAGAAGGTGTTGTATTCCCTCAACTCGTACTAACACTATGCTAACTGCATGCTGGGAAACTACTAAGTATAGAAAAAGTTCCTCTCCTAGTACTGGGGTTGTCAACAACGGCGGAGAGGTCATGTATTCTTCCAAGCTTTATAGTGTGCAGTCACACTCGTCATCCCACTCAAACTTGGCCTTAAGTGGCTGGAAGAACGGTCGATACCTGTCTGATGACCGACTTATAAATCGGTTTAGCGTGGCAGCTAGGCCCATGAGATGCTGTACTTTCTCAACTATGTTGGGCCTTTTAAGATCTCGAATGGCTTTGATCTGAGAGGGGTCGGCTTCTATACCTCGGTTGGTTACTAAAAAGCCAAGAAATTTTTCTAACCCTATGCCAAACGTGCATTTGGATGCATTCAGTCGCAGTTTGTGGGTTTTCAAAATTTGAAACATCTCAACTAGGTCCTTGAGATGGTCTCCTTCGCTTTTGCTCTTGACCCCCATGTTGTCTATGTAAGCTTTCATTGTTCTGCCTAACAATGGCTTGATCATTTTGGTGACCATTCTCTAGAACGTTGCCCCTCCATTCTTTAGGCTAAAGTGCATGACCTTGTAACAATACAATCATCTAGGTGTTGTAAAGGATGTGGCTTCCTAGTTCGGTTCAAGCATAGCGATATGATGTTATCCACGATATGCATCAAAAAAGCTGAGTCAGTTGTGACCTGCAGTTAGGTCCACCAGTTGGTCTATCTACGATAGAGGAAAATTATCCTTTGGACATACTTTATTAACTGTCTTATAGTCCACGCACACACGCCACTTGTTGTTCTTCTTTGGCACCACCACGGTGTTGGAGATCCACTTGGGATAGTGAACCTCTTTGATTGCCTCTGCTTTGAGCAGGTTTCCCACTTCCTCAGCCACTATCTCTGCGTAGTGAAGTGTCGATCTACGCGTTCGCTACATAATTGGTCTGGCGGATGGGTGGATATTAAGTTGATGGCAGATGAAAGTTGGATTAATACCTAGCATATCATATGCTGTCCAAGCAAACACCTCGATGTTAGAGATCAAGAACTCCATAATCTCTATTTTCTCGGTGCTGGACAGAGATGAGCCAAGAAAAAAGAATTTCTCTAGGTTTTTCTCGTCTATCTTTACTTCCACCAGATCTTCTACTGCCTTCTGTTCGACTGCCTTGCCGACGTCTGCGAACAATTCGTTGCTTTCTGGCTTCTTTATCATTTGTACGAATCGTTTGGTAGCTCGACTGCGGTTTTCTGTCACAAAGCATTGCTTGGACATGATTTGGTCTCCTAAGACCTCTTCAATCATTCCAGCTTTGTTAGGGAACCGCATTACTTGGTGGTACGTTGATGCCACAGCTAGCATGACGTGTAACCATACTCTCCCCAAGATTATGTTGTAAGTGAAAGGGACTTTCGACACCCAGAATTTCACTTGTTTTTTCATTGCTCCAGCATTAACCGACAGAATTATCTTGCCAACCAACAATTCTGGCATTAAGTTAAAGCTGACCACGGTAGATGTCGCGGGTGCTAAATCTTTGTCATCCAACTTGAGTTGCTTAAAGGTCTTATAGTATATTATCTTGCACGAGTTCCCTTGGTCTATCAAGATTCACTTGATGTCAAAGTTTTTTACGCGCAGAGTAACCACTAGTGTGTCGTTGTGAAGGCTTTGCAACCTTGCCAAGTCCCTGTCAGAGAAGGTGATGATATTAGTCGCTTTCATCTTCCCTCTTTTTGTGGTGGGCTGTCCACTTAGTACTTCCTTCAGGTGTTTTGCCTTGTTGACCATCCTTCTAAGCTCGCAAAATCGCTCTAGCTCAACAATCCCATGTATTACATTGATTACGCCTTGAGGGAGACCTTTAGCTGGCATCCTATCAGGCTCATTGCGGTCTTGGGGGGCTGGCTAAGCTCCCCCTTCAATGTACTAATCCAAGTGGCCCGCGGTCACTAACTTTTCTAAGTGCAGCCTTAGTGGCGTGTAATTTTCAGTTCAGTTCCCTACCGCATTGTGAAAGGTACACCGATATGTATTATCATAGCCCCTCTACGCTTCTCCCAACTTGGCCAGCCCCGAACGAAGGGTTCGTCCCGCATCTCGCTAAGAATCCTGTAGATCAAGTTATTGAACACTGTGGTGATGGCAATGTGGACTCTCAACCTCCTTTTCTAGGAGTCCTCACCGTTAGGTCATCTGCCTCGACCATTTTTGTTCGGTTGTTCCTCCCGGCCAACTATGTTAACTTTTTCTGTAGGCTTTTTGTCCGACATCGCTGTTGTGCCGGACTTTGACTTGGTTTGAGCGCCATCTTCGTCTACCCTGATGTATTGATGCACTCTCTCCATTAGGGCTTCCATTGTGAGGGGTGGCATCATTGTCATTGAATCCCTCAATTTATTGCTTGCCGGTAAATCCCGTTTGTACTGTGCAATAGCTAGGTCTGTAGGGAAATCTCTGATCTGATTAAAAGTCTGTTAATACCGATTGTTGTAAGACTTCAGTGTTTCATTCTCACCCATGTCAATGGAGGGCAGTTAGTCTATCTCCACTGGCATTTTAGTGTTTGTTCTATACCTGGTAACAAACGCCTCTGCCAGTTGTGCCCATGAAGCTACGTTGCCTTCTGGCAACCTCTCAAACCAAGTTAGGCCCAGGTTGCCTAAGCTTGAGGGAAACAAGATGCACATTAGGGTGTCGTTCTGTCAATATACAGCCATAATCTGGCGGAAATGGCTCAAGTGCATGTAGGGGTCTGACTTCCCCTCGTAGGTTGTGAACTTAGGCTGGTGGAAGCCCAAGGGTAACGGAGCGTTCTCTATTGTTGGATGAATGACGAGCTTTGTAACCTTGCTAACGCTTTGTCTGTTGGTCCGTAAGCAAGGCGCGGTACTGGTATTCCAACCTCGACACTTCCATGTGTCCGAAGAGCCAACCATTGTAGAGAAGAGACCCTTTGGGGGTCGCGTGCCTAGGTGCCTTTTCTCCTTCGAGCCCTCTCTTTTAGCACTGTCTGCAAGTCCGCTGACCTAGGCAACTCCGTGTGCCTTGATGTTATCTGGTGCGTATGTGAGGACCGATAACTGCTTCACTCCGTACAAGACCTTTCAGTTCTCGTTCTCTCAGACCTAGAGTAACGAGTCCTGGAAGTCCTTGACTGTGTGTCACTTGTCTTAAGGCTTCTACTTTCAGTCTGTGATGGTGTGACTTACCTGTCACGATAGCCTTTGCCCATCTCTTCTTCTGCCACCAGTTTGCCTTTTATCTAGTGCTTCATTGTCTCCATGTCAGCCGCCATTCTCCTTATTATTTCGTCTTGCTCCCTTACGCGATCTTCCAGAACCTAAGGATCCATCATCCTCCTCTGTCTATTAGGGCTTTGAGAGTGACATGGACTTGAGCCCCGTCTTTCTCACGTATGTAGCTCAACTTTTCATGCTTCTTTCAGATACAACTAGCCCTATAGTTCGGACTCTCGTGGTTCTGAATCTGATCTCACAAGTGCAATGTGAAATAGATAAACACAAAAGCGTCCAAATCCGATAAATCTTTTGAAAAATCAATTTTGAATCAAAATGCAAAAAATGGACTGCTTTGCCAGATACAGAGTCGCTACTTAAATATTTTTGAAAAAATTAGGAAACCCATGACTCGTGTTAAAGACCACGTGTCTGTTATCAACAAGATTGTCTCGGTTCGAGAACTTAAGTACGAGAGGGGAAGGTCATGAATTGAGCACCTTACTCGCCTGATCAAAGATCGGCCTCTACTAATCATGATGTGAATCTCATTTACGTTATATGCTCTTGTTCTGATTATTTAGGCTAACATTACTATGTGTTGCACACAAGTATAGACTAATTTACAAAATTTGGAACACTTTGATTCATGTTTGTTTTCGAAAAGTGTTTGAATATGTACCACTTGAAAAAGTGATCTCATATATACATTACTCAAATTATTCCAATTCAAGCAATTAGCCTTCATCCATAGGCATTCAACCAGGTATATCAATCAAGCACTTAGCCTCATGACAAGCATGCTAGGCATGGCAACAATCACACTCATACGATATGCTAAGGCACAAAAATGCTCACCTAGTACTTCGAGGCGAGCCAAAAGAAAGAAAATAGTTCGAAAAATGTATGGTCCTAACTAATGCAAAATATGCCTAATGCAACACATACAAGATGTAATTAATAGGCTGGACTACTAATTATGACATATGAATCAATTTGATAGCATGCGTTTTAACACGTGTAAACTACAATGCTTGTTAGAATGATGAACCGAGCCTCGATTCATGCAAAACAAGTGGATGCAAATCATGGAGTATGCTAAAAGAAACATAATGTTCTAAACTACCCATCATATGAAAGTAAATAAAAGGGAGAAAGACGTGAGGTTGGAAGATATACACATTATTACAAGTTTGCCCTCGTCTAGGAGGGTCCAAATGAATAAATTAGCTAAGCTAATTAACTAATTATTACAAACCAAATAAAATAAATTAACTACACTAGCTATTTAACTAATTATTACGACAACAAATTTAACTAACTATTCTAGCTAATTAATTAAGTACAACACAACTAACTAGCTAAGTACAACACAAATTTAAATGGGCCCCAAAATGCTAAAGAAGGCTCATGCATGAACGCAGATTTTCCACCCGATAATGCTTTCTGTTTTGCTACCAGAATGCCTCTGTTACTTAGTTAAAAAATTGCACTGTTTTCCACCTCAACCTCTGCTCTACTCCGCTAGAAAGAGGACACTGCATGCCTTGAAAAAGTGGCCAGCAACCCAGAAGTAGTGACCGACAGGTAACTAATAGTGGGTTGCCATCCACAGAAAGTGGCCTGCCGACCACTGATTTTGGTTCTCTCCTGCAACAACAGAAGACAAACAAAGCACAAACCAGAGTATTCCTCGGGGATATTTGTCCACACTTCCTCTTCTTATCAGCAAACAGGTCAGAAGAGGGGTAGGTTTGGTTCGCAAGCCATCAATTGACGCAATTTCATTGCGTGACGACTTATGAACCAAGGGACACAATTCAATAAATGCATAACAAAAGACTAACAAAAGTTTCCTCCCTATCATGGATTGAATCAAGGGAAATGGTTAACATTGACTCTTGAACCGTTTGCATCACTAACAAGTATGAAACGACTCAAGACTCAACGGGTTCGATTAATGTTCCATTGAACCCAAGTTGATTTTATCTTGCATCACTTTCAGTCCCAATTTTATTACTTCATTTTAATTACCATCCATTCCTTAGTTCATTAAGTTCAAAAGTGAGCTTTAAGTCCTCCAATGGAAATGAGTATCAAACAAAGAGTTGTTTTAGGCATGAGAGAGATGTCATGCCGTTGGTAGTGAACCCCTAAAGGGATTAAACCATTAAGTACAACAACTTCAATCTCAAGCTTAAACAAGCAACTAATTTGAAACAACTTTCAAAACAAAGAAAAAGCCAAGAAATGAGGGAGGTTGCAGAGGTTATTAGAGATGAATACAAGTATGGAAAGTAAGAAATAAACACTATCAACTCAAATAGGTTGGTGGCTAAGGCCTAAACCACCAAGCCTATGAGGACCATTACACTACAAGCATGCTATACAAAGCATAAATGAAACTAACACATAAAAACAGTCCTAATATACACTAAAACAGTTCTGGAATTGAAGTAAAAATGGCTAAACGAGTAAGCTAGAATAATGGGAAATTTAAACTAGTAAGCAAGCCAAAGGAATGGTCACTAACCCCTCCATTTTTTAGACTTCAAAATCACATTTTTAGCCTCTAAAAACTTCTAAAAATCAGTGGTAAAAATCTCGAAAAAATTTAATGAAGAGATGGGAAACACAAGGAAAAAAGCTTAAGAAACAAGGTTCAAAGAAGGGTGATTAACCCCTCCACCTTTGGTAGCTTTAAACCACAAGTTTCTGCCCACAAAAATAGTCCAAAAATAGTTGAAAAATAGTAAGAGAAGCTAGGAAAGAAGTAGTGTAGAGATGCCCAAAATTATACCTCTTGAGACAAGGTAACACTTTCGTTCACAAACCACAAAGCTTACACTCTCAAGGGCTGAAATTTGGACTCAATAATCTCAGCAATGAGAGCTCCAATATTGGTTAAGGAAGTGTTTGGGTAAGGTGTGTGTGTTGCAAGGTAGAGATAGAGAGAGAATTTCAAGAATTTGGCCTTTTGAAAATTTTTGTAACCTAAAAACATGAGGGTTGGCCTTGTATATATAGAAAAACAACTTCTCATGTCGAAAATATCTCTATAGGAACAGCTAGAGCTTTTTGGGGATAGCTGGTCAAAAATATTTGGGTTTTTGACACAAGTGGGTGGCCAGTAGGCCATTATTAGTCGCCATGGCAGGCCACTAGTGGCCAACTAGACAAAATCTGTTTCTAGACTCGAAATCAAACGGGCATATCTCCCTCATTTGGACTTGGTTTTAGATCATTCTTGAGTCTAAATTGAAGCCCCGAAAGTCTACTTTCCAATGGTGGTGGCCTCACATATAAATTCTAAGTGTGCAAAGAGATATGCCTATTTTAGTGAAAACTGCTCATTTCTGTCCTAACGGATTGATGCCCAACTTCTTCCCCAACTAGTTTTCTTCCCTCCCCTCCTATTTTCCTCAACTCCAAACCTTTAAATAAGATGTTTTAAAGAGTTTACCTCCCTTTCATTTATTTCCACTTTGTCCTTGCTTGGTTTACCAAACAGTGCAATATTTTTAAACGAAATGCGAGCCTTGGAATATCGTAGAAACATTTCAAAAATATTTTGAAAAAAGAGGGTTTTAAGGTCTAAAATAGTTTTGGTCAAAATAGGGTGTAAGGTTGGGATTTAGAAGCTCTTCTTGCTGAAGAAGTCGAACATTTGTGTAGCATAACTTTCATCATCGAGTGATCAACCTAAGGTGCCCAAGTCTTAAGGGTGGTCAAAAATAGGGTGTCTACAGCGTGTTTCTCCATGGGTTCCGTCATTGGGGATCCAATTCTGCCATGGGCAGGACAAAAGGCAAACCTTCGCGCCTTCCGCTCCCTTTCAGGGTTTGTCCATCAATAGCAGAATGTGGCAAGTTTTCATTATGTACCATGGAAATTAATAGAAGGAAAACTCGATCAAAAGGTTTATTCTCTGTAAAGTTCCCACAGATGGCGCCAATTGCACAAGCACAAAATAATCTTCTCGTATAATCCTGTTGATCAAGTTTGCACTGTTCCAAACGTCGTCGCTTTGTTACCTGAAAACACAAACGTGAGCTAGCCGGCGGGTATGTGCCAGAAACCTCTCTGATGCCTAAGTTAGCAAGTTGACAATAGACAATAAGCTCTATGTATTTAAGAATAAGAATTGCAATACTTGTGCATTGGTCTCGTGATGATGTTTATAGGTTTTGCATGGCACAATCCTAGTAAGATTCTAACTTTCCTTAGCAGAGTCCTTCTAAGAATACATTCCCAAGGATGATGCCCATCCTGACAACACCTTACCTCAGCTAGCACAACAATCAATCGAGCTAACACGGCTCCGTAGTGCCCTGGGCAATACCGAGATAGCCCTCACTGCAGGATAGCGCCTTGCTGAGCTATACTTAGCACAGCCCTCTTTCCTACTAATACCTCGGTCTATTACAGGGCTTAGCTTTAAAAAGCTGGGTCAGGACCCTAGAGACATATCTCAGATCATCTCGATGTTTAGATGGTTCACAACAGTGCTATTTACACTCACAGCTTGGTCCATAGCTCGGCCTAATGTCAAAGAAGAATGGACTTGGCTCGGCCCAATTTATTCACATAAATTACCCTTTCACCTATAACACATCAATTACCCTCTCACCTATAACACATCATATTTTAATAACTCAATATCATAAATAATTTTTAAAAAAATCTTAATATTTACGTTGTTTTTTTTTATCAATCAATAAAACATATTTATAAATATTAAGAGAACTACGTTTGAACAAATTCTAACATAAAATTTTTATTTTAAAACTTTAAGATCTACACATTTTCTTTGACTCTATCACTAATGTTTGAAATAGAAACTAAAACAAATTTCAATTATTATATGGAGAGACATGTGATAAGAGTTTGTATTACACAACTTTAAAAAGTAATATTAATTCAAAATTTTCAAAAAAAAAAAAGATAAAGAAATTTGAAAAAATAATGTACCCAATTTTATGTTATATTTGATTCATGAATTTAGGTAGAGATTTGAAAAAGAAAAAAAGAAAGAAAAGGTAGTAGATGAAATGTGAATGAAATATAATTATGTTTTACCTAATATCACATACATTTTCATTTTTCCTTTCAAAATCTCTACCTATAATCATGAACCAAACAAATTATCAGTATTTGAAAGGAGTTTTGAATCCTTTATTGTATTGATATACACTATCTATTAAAAAAAAATGTATAAAATCCTACCTTAGGCTATGGAAGCATAGCTTGGAGTTTAAGGAAATAAAATTACTCGTCTAAAAATATATTTTTTAAAAAAAACCAAAATTATAGAAATCAAGGGTCAATGATCATTTAAAAATCTTTTGGCGAGATAGGTTAATTGGTTAGTTACGAAATTTTTTAAGATAGGACAACAACCAATAATTTTTTTACTATTTTTATTTAATTACTAAAGTTTGAAATTTTCAGATAGAACTTTGGATGTTTCACTACCTTTACTAGTGAAATGTCCCTTTGCTATAATATATAGATAAGAATGTCGATGCATATAAAACTATTAAATATCAAGAGAAAAAAAATTTATGAAAGATGTGAATTGATTCCTATATTTTAGTAGTATAAAAATTTAAATTTTAAAACTGATTAGTTAACTTTCTTTTTCAAATTTCTAAATTTAAAATTTAAAATTTAAAATGAATTAATCAACTTTTTTTTTTTTGAAATGTGTAAATTAAGGCATAATAATTTTTTTATTATAAATAATTCAATAAAAACTAGCTAATAGAAGATTTTTTAATTATTTAAAAAATCAAAATATAGAACAATAATATGAGAGTTTTGAAGTTCGCAAGACTCTTCTCATTAGAAACTCTATTTTCTTTAATATATATATATATATATATTAGAAATTGTTACACAATTTAACGAATATGAATATTTTAAGACAAATTGCATATGTCATCCAATTATTGTGAAAAATAATTTTAAATTGGTTACATCTCTGTCTATGTACTATTGATCATTAATTTGGCATTTTGAATTGATGGTCGAATGCATGAATTGCTATCATTGCCAATGAGACTTTTGGGCATGCAATGGAAGCCATTTGTCACATCCCACCAAATTACCTAAATAGAATTGCCTATCAAGAAGAAGTCTCAAGGAAGGGAGGCTAATGGAATATTCTAGAAGCTTCTGGAAGACTTGAGAAAATATGAAAATATGATACATAATTCTCTAATGTGCATGGAAGGATGCAAGAAAATGTTCTAGAGTATTCATGTGAATATTAGAGAGATAGAAGCAATAGAAGCTTCTAGAACCTTTTAGAGAAATGGAGGTGGTAAAAGATCCTTGTACCTACTTCTAGAATGAGATAAATATTTGTATAGATACTTTTAGGGACAATTCTAGAAGTCTCTTGTAGGATAAGGAAAGCTTCCATGAGAAGCTTCTCCAAAGTTCTTTTCTTGTATGCTCTGGAATATTCTAGAGAAGGCCTAAGATGCCTATAAATAGAAAAGGGGCTCATTTGCACCATCCATGATCCAAAAGTTGTAAAGTTTTCTCAAAGTAAATACAAAAGGCATTCTATCAAACTCTCATTGTCTTCTTACTTGTCTTTCTTGCAAGTTTGTGAGTTAGGTTGACTTAGCATCATCAAGTAGGTGTGAGATTGTCTAAGTGTCGCACGAATAGCTTGGAATCAACCAAGGCTGTGACACGGGGTATCTGAGCAGGTTATTGACAAGAGAATAAAAGGTAAAAGGTAACATGTCTTTCGATGCTTACAATACTATGGTGACCGAGCAAACTCGTGGGAGGGACAACACTAGCAGAGCAAGGAAGGATAAGTCATGAGATGCACGTGATGTTATGGCAACCATGGAGACTCGGCTGGCTAAGGTAAAGCTTGCCATGGGTGATTCAGGGAAATGCCTTGATGTGTTGGAACAAAGCTTAGAGCAAGAGGTAAAAGGTCTTAAGGGAGAGATCAAAGAACTCCACGATGGCATGCTTTCCACCATTAACTTCATGGTACATGATAGCCAAGTTGCCAACGATTCCTTCCAAGCTAAAGTGTTGAAGATGCTCGAGAGCTTTGACGTCTGCTTGGAGGAGGTGCACCAAGATGTGGCAATGTGCAAGAAGGCCATAGCCAGGGGAGCCGTGACCATATCGAGGACATCTAAGGTGGAGGTGCCAAAGCCAAAGCCTTTTGATGGAAAGAGGGATGCCAAGGAATTAGACAACTACGTGTGGCATACAGAGAGATACTTCGAAGAGATGGCAGTGACCGAAGAAGATGCCAAGGTATGAACAACGATCCTTTACCTTGCCGATACAGCAACCCTATGGTGGCGTCGTCGACATGTTGACATTGAGAAAGGTACATGTACCATAGACACTTGGGAAGACTTTAAGAAAGAACTTAAGAAACAATTTTATCCCGAGGACGTGGCCTACCAAGCAAGGAAAAGTATGAAAAATCTTAAACACACATCTTCTATTCAGGACTATGTAAAGGAATTCTCTACTCTTATGCTTGAAGTCCCGAGTATTATTAATGAAGAACTACTCTTCAATTTCTTGGACAACCTACAACCATGGGTGGAGCAAGAATTGCATCGACGTGGAATGCAAGATCTTGCTTGAAGTCCCGAGTATTATTAATGAAGAACTACTCTTCAATTTCTTGGACAACCTACAACCATGGGTGGAGCAAGAATTGCATCGACGTGGAATGCAAGATCTTGCCTCAGCCATGGCAATAGCAAAATTGCTTATTGAGTACAAACGTGGGGATAACAAGTCCAAGACATCCAAGGGTGACCCTAGAAGAAATTCTAGTGAACGTGAGGAGGATGTGAATGAAGGCATCCGACGCAAGGAAAGGCACGGCAAGCCTTCCACTAGCAAAGAGGGCAAATGAAATGTTAGAGAAAACAAAGAGATATTCAAACCGAAGACCAAGTGTTTTTTATGTGACGAGCCACATTGGGCAATAGAGTGTCCCAAAAGACAAGCCCTCAATGCTATGATTGAAGAATGGGAAAAGGTAGAGACTCCGCAAATAGGATCTCTACAATTGCTTGGTGCCATCGAATTGAAGCCTACTGCATTGACCCAATGGGATAAAGGTTTAATGTACGTAGATGCCAAGATTAACAGGAAAGCTACCCAAGTCATGGAAAACACAGGCGTGTTGCATAACTTCATTATGGTGGAGGAGGCCAAGAGGCTCGGTCTTAAACTTGACAAGGGTCAAGGATTGATGAAGACGGTGAACACCAAAGCAAAGCCCGTAAATGGCATGGCTCGAGGGGTTGAACTGCACCATGGTGGGTGGTGCGGAAAAGTCAATTTTTCGATAGTAGCACACGAGGACTATGACGTGGTGCTAGGGATGAAATTCTTACGAGGGTTCAATGCAACACTGTTACTTCGTAACAACACTATGTGCATTATGAAGGGTGGGCCTTGCATGATCCGAATGGTGAGTTAGCTAAATACTAAACTCAAACTTCTATCAGCTATGTATAGTAAGTTGGGGACAGACAAGAAAGAGGTAGTAGGCATTGCCAAGAATATGACTGGCTCTACAGAAGATAGTCCACCACATGCACAGTTGTTAAGTCATCAATAGGTCAAGTGGACAAGGCAAATCTAAGAAGGTGTAAGTCAAGGAGAAAACCTGCGACTTCGAGGAAGAAGGCACGACGAAGGCGTCGTGAGCATAGGTGGAGGAGAATGTTAGGTCCTACCAAATTACCTAAACATAATTGCCTACCAAGAGGAAGTCTCAAAGAAAGGAGGCTAATGGAATATTCTGGAAGCTCCTGGAAGACTATATGGGAATATGGTACATAATTCTATAATGTACATGGAAGGATCTAAGAAAAGGTTTTAGAGTATTCAAGTGAATATTAGAGAGATGGAAGCAATAGAAGCTTCTATAACTTTTTATAGAAATGGATGTGGTAAATGATCCTTATACCTACTTCTAGAATGAGGTAGATGTTTGTATAGATACTTTTATGGAGAATTCTAAAAGCCTCTTGTAGGATAAGGAAAGCTTCCATGAGAAGCTTCTCCATAGTCCTTTTCTTGTACGCTCTGGAATATTCTAGAGAAGGCCTAAAATGCTTATAAATAGGAAAGGGACTCATTTGCTCCAGCCATGATCCAAGAGTTGTAAAGCTTTCTCAAAGGAAATACAAAAGGCATTCTCTCAAACTCTCATTGTCTTCTTACTTGTCTTTCTTGCAAATTTGTGAGTTAGGCTGACTTAATATTATCAAGTAAGGCTTGAGATTATCTAAGTGCCGCACAGTTAGCTTAGAATCAACCAACGTCGTGACACATTGTTGTTGATTACATGTTTACAAACAACACTACATACTGTACTTATCACACATATGACCCCTAAAGATTAGGGAACGTATATCCCATCTTTTGCAGTAAAATATTAAATATGATAGTGATATTATGTGATGATATTATCATTATAATAAAATATTTCACATAATGATGATAAAAATTACATGATTTGATTGGATTAGTTGAAGGCAAGAAACGTCCACCTAATCATATTTGTAGAATTTTTTTTTTTTTTTTATATGTACAATATATATCTTATGAAGAAACCAGTCACATGAGAGGGTAGGACTTGCACATTTTAATGAGTCCACTTTCATTTAAGAGAGTTGTGTTCAATCCTCTTATTAAATTTTATGAACTTATATTTTCTTAAATATTTTTTAACGGGTGACACATCTAAAATAGTATTCACCATGTTTATTTTTAGTTTTTTTTTAAAAAAAAAATTTAGAAAATTTTACTTTTTTGTTTTCTATATTTTTTTGTTTTTACTGATTTTTTTAATATTTTAAGCAATTTTTTTTTTAATTTTTAGACACACCTAATATAAATACATTTAAAAAGTATAAAAAAATATTTAAAAAATTCACTAAATACCAAAAATATAAAAAAATACAAAAATTCTTTATATTTTTCATATTTTTGTATATTTATTAATTTTTAAAATATTTTTTCACAAATATTTTACTTAGATACATCTAAGTAAGATGCATCTAAAAAAGTAAAAAATATATATATATTTAAAATTTTAAAAATATTTACTAAAAATAAAAAAATACGAAAAATAAAATACTCAATTTTTAAAAAACTACATTCAAAAAACTAAAACCAAAGACACTGATTGCACTTAATATTTTAGATAATTGTTTTAAAACTTTGAGGCATGAGTTCGAGGACCCTCATCAATTTTTTTTATGTGTTGAACTTCTGTTTAGCTGTATTGACACTTCAAATTAAAAACTAAAAAAAAAAATTCACAAATATATTTATTTCTGGTTTAAATTCTTGGTAATCAATATTTGTTTGAAAGAGATAGCACGAGTCTTTATTGTTTCTATAAAATTTTCTATCGAAATTTCATTTATAAACAATTTTTTGGATTGTTTCATGATGTGGCCCATTAAATGAATAAAAGTTTTTAAATTAAACATTATGATTTGTCACCATTCTTTTAAACATATTGTGGAGTATGATAGGAATATTAGCCTTATAGACCAAAACCATCTTGTTAGTCTCTCAAGTTAGGAATGATAATGTTATGACATTTTGTAATTTTTATTATGACACTTTGAGATTTTATTATGATATTTTTTAATTAAAAAAAAATTATGACATTTTGTGTTTAAGTTAGGAAATTTTATGAAATATTTATAAAATACATATTATATACACCTTTTTGAGTGTGCATATTGTAGCATCGTTCTTTAAAATAAAGAACTTCACTATTTTAACAAAAGAAAAAGAAAAAGAAAAAAGAACTAAGTAAAGAAAATCCAACTCGAAAATCATTACCTAGAGGTGGAGGGGCATCATATTCCACTCTCTTGCACCTAGCATAAATTGACCATTTAATCAAATTTTTTTAAAAAATAATAAATTAAAAAAGAAAAGGAAAAAAGAAAATTGATGAGCATCCAGAAGGAGGAAAAGAATGAGCGGATGTAAAACCAAGTATGGGGTTGAGGGCATATCAGCGTGTACATGTCACAGCAACTTCTTTTTTGAGAAAGTTTGTACTTTTTAGGACCACTCACTCCGAACATACACCACTGGACCACCTGGGTCCTTCCTTCTGCCTCATTTTTGGGTCACCATGGTTTGGTTTGATACTCAAATTCACATTTAGTGCGTAGGTCTCTCGATTTTCTTATAGTGAAAAAGGTACCTAGCGAGTTGGAGAGAGAGGAGTATTTATTTAGTAAGTTTGAAATAATACATCATATTGTTTATGTAATGTTATTAATGAATAATGTAGTAAAAAATTTTATGTGTTGAATAATATTGATTCATATTTTGCTAATTAGTTGAGAGACCAAAATTATTACTTAATTGTATTTGAATCATATAGGTTTTGTTTCCTTTTTATTTTTTAAATTCTTACCAAATTCATAACTCAAACATAATTTTAATGTATCTTGTAATTTCTCATGTAAGCAATAACACATAATATTTGAAAAATACCTAATAACTTTCCAAGTGAGAGGAGGAGGAGATAGATTTCCCTTTCCCTTTTACCATGGAAGTAACCTTGGAAGTCAACAAAGGACTTTCCAAGTGAGAGGAGAAGAGAGATTTCCCTTTCCCTTTCCCTTTTACCATGGAAGTTACCTTGGAAGTCAACAAACAATTATTTGTCAAACTATATCTATATTTGGTAGGTCATTAGGAAGATCTCAGTTAGCCTTAAATTTTCGGTGAATTATACTTTTTTACCCCTCTAAAGTATAGATTTTTTGTGATTTTGATCCTTACAAAACTTTTCTTCTAATTTGGTCCCTAAATAATGTATTTCCTACTTTGGTCCAATTACTAACTGAAGTCATAGTTAAGAGACAATTTTGGAATATCGAAAATTAAGTTTCTCATTTGGGTCCATATAAAAGTTGTTTTCTTAGTTTGGTCTCTAAAAAATGATGCTTTCCCACTTTGATTCTTAAACCCAAACCCAAATCCAACATATTCTCAAAATCATCCCTATTCCAAAATCCATTTCCAAACCCATCCAATCTTAAAAATCAACTTCTTATCGGATGAAAATGAAGAATTATAGTGAGTATGTGCTAGAGACACAAAGAAGCAACAAATCAATGTTATGGTGCTAGTAGAGGAGATCATGTGGTAGGTTTGAACTACTAGTAAAGTGAATGGGAGCAAAAGGAAGGTAGATGGGAGGGGAATAAAGTTAAATGAGAAGGTGGGTCATGAGAAATTGTGGGTGGTTTATGCGTTATAAGATTTAAAAATAAAAAATAAAAAAAGGTATAATAGGAGGTGCTCAGTTGTACGGTTGGAATGAATGAGGGAAGGTGGTTAACTGTGAAAGTTGAGTGGAAAGAAACTGAAAAGAGGAGAAAGAAAGTGAGAGAAAGGAATTGAAGGTTTAGGTATTGCGAAACTATATTTTAGTTGATGATGTAGGTTGCAATTTGAAGATGCTTCTTTTTGTTTGTTTTGGAGTTAGACAAATTTTTTAAGGGACTAGGGACTTAAGGGACAATATTTTCCTTTAAGGTTGAAAGTGAAAAAATACCCACGCTTAAGTCATTTATTTTGGTGGATTGCCCTTAGATATGAGTTGGACATATGTCAACCAGAGCCATATCGCATTTTATGTTACAAAAGTATATTTAATTGTTCAAATTTGGACCCAAGTGTGAAAAATATAGTAGTTTAGGGAGTAATGAGATAATCTTTCTTTTTTTTTAAGTGTTAAAGTGAGAAATGGTTATACTTTAGGGGATGCAAGGTTAAAGTTTTGTGAGATCCCATTTTAGTGGATCGCTTGACAAGTTGTGATTCAAAGACAAAGATTTTTTTGTTTTAATTAACCAAATTTTTTTTTAGGGGTGAGAAATTAAAGTGAGAAAATCTTCTTCTTTAAGGTTCAAAAGGGAAAAAGGCTAATATTTAAGGAGTGAAAGCATAATTTACTCTTTTTTGGTGGATTGCCCCTTATATATGGGTCAAGCCTAGGTCAACCTAAGTCACACGGCATTTTGTGTCAGAAAGTATAACCATTGTTTGAATTTGGATCAAAGTGAAAAAAATCTAATAGTTCAGGGAGAAATATGACTGACTCTTTTCTTTTAGGGCCAAAGTCAAAGATGATCGATCATACTTTAGGGGTGAGACGGTAATTTACCTTATATTTCCCAAAGTACATCTATATTTGGTAGATGATTAGATGTTCGTAGGTAAGGTAGTCTTAAATTTTCAACCCGTACAGCAATGATATGTCACCAACACATCTACTTAAAACTTAGGAGTTGATAACGTACTGTATTGTGAAGGTGCTCAATAATAATTGTACCATTTGTTTAGCTTGTTGGACATGTTTGGTACACTTTTTTTTTAAAGCTTAAAATTTATAATGAAAATAAAGATTAAAATTTTCATTTTTATTTTTCAATAATTAGTTTTTTTTTTTTTTTAAGATTACATGTAAACTATTTGAGTCTCATAAAAGTTGCACAAAACACTCTTAACACAAATTTTCAAAATAAATATATATAAATAAATAAATTATAAGCAACTTTATCAATGGTACAAAAATTGAGCCAAAACCCTATCTTATCTATTTAAAGAGCCAATTAAAATTAGGTGTCATTTGTATTAATTATAAATATATAAGTAGTTTTTTCATTATTTAGTTTTTAGGGTGTTTGTTAGCAGTATCTTTTATTCACTACAAGAAAAGAGGGTAAAAAACACGGAAGAATTAGCGACGGTACTTCTCCCGTCGCAAAAAATTATTTTTTGTGACGGCAGCTTAAACCGTCGCAAATGAAGGCTTTAGCGACGGCGTTGTCCCGTCGGTAATAAAACTACGCAGATAGGGTAATAAATGCAGAAGTATTAGCGACGGCGTTTTTTACCGTCGCCAAAAAAATTGTTTTGAGACGGCATACGTTTGCTGTCACAAATAGTTTACAAATTGCGACAGCAAATATCCGTCGCAAAAAAGTCTAATTAAAACGGTGTCGTTTTATGAACAAAATAGTTGCCATTTGCGACGGTGTAAAACCTACCGTCGCAAAAAGCAAAAAAAAAATTTGGCCCCCGCTCTTCCCTATCATCTTGCCGCTCGATCATTTCATCCAAATCCCTAAATGTTTGAAACAATTTTTTTCCCCCCAAATCCCTACGAAGGCGAACGGCTGTATTGATCATTTCATCCAAATCTCTACGAACGGCGAACGGTGGTGCGGTGGTGTGGCGGCGACGACGACAGGTAGCGGTGGTCCAGCGACAAGTCTCTCTCTCTGCGTATGCTCTGTGTGTGTGTGTGTGTGTGTGTGTGTGTGTATATATATATAGATGAATATATAGTGATAAATCTGTAGATCATCTATATATATATATATATATAAAGTAACACATGTTTTTTTTTTCTTTTTTTTTCCCATCTTCAATATATAAATCTGTAGAAAAATTGTACATTTCTGATTTCAGAACTTTTCTTAAGTTTTTGAGTTACTTTAAAAACATTTTTCATTTAATGTCAATACCAAACAATGCACTAAGATATTCTTTAGCATTTATGAGAAAACAAATTGATTATAATTAGAATGAACAATCATCTACACCATTAATTTGAAATTATGGGTCAATTTCTGATTTCTTATTTTTATTTTTTCTGATTTCGTAGACTTTTCTTTTTGACGACTGCGTTTTTAAATTGATTCCTTAAAAAAAATATATTAGGGAACTTATTGGGAATGTTCTAAGCCTTCTAATCTGGGGAGGTCTATGTTCGAATCTAACATTGACTGAGTTTCCTTATTCTAAAATGTAACTGCTGATATGTTTAATTATAATGTCATCTTAATGCAATTAGACATAACAAAAAATCCAAGATCTGATAAGATGTTTTAAGTTTCTGGAAAAAATATTAATTTTTGGTGATGAACTCATTAAGCTCATATTCTAGGCAAAGGCTGAGAATGTGGGTCACAACCTTCTTCTACAATTATTGTTGAAAAGTGTGTACACTCTGCACCTTCACCAGACATTAATTATTTCTTGGTGTTGTTCCTATAGGCTTGCTTTAATCTATGTGTAGTCTAAAGTGTGCCTTTTCATTATTGGCACTGATTTATAGTGAGTTTCTTTACTTTTTTCTTTTTTTAATATTGAAATCTAGTTCTGTGAATGGTTTTGCTGATACTGTGAATGGTTTTGCTGATACTGTTACTGATGTACCTATCATCTGTTCTGTTTTTCTTCCAGACAACTGTATCGGAAAGTAGTCTTTTTGATCATTTGATAAACTTTTGGGAATTTAGTCCGGGACCTGATCCAGGAACTTGCAGCCTTTATTTTTTGGTGGATTTTAAGTTCCAGTCACCACTCTATCGACAGGTAATGGTTCTGTGCTTAATTTGGTTGTACTGTACATCTATCTAGTCTGTGAACTTCATAACCATAGCTAATGCAGTTCTGCTATCATTTCATTATATGTAATTTTTGCATTTTCTTTCAAGGAGAGCATAGCTTACAATGTTCCCAACATCTAGCATACGAGGCATTTAAGTATTTACCTTACCTGGTTGATATTTGCTGGTGTGTTTGTAGAAGTAATTTGTAGTATGGAAAGTAATTGGGCCTCCATATATATAGATAGAAAAGAAACTTGGACTGGGTTTTCTTATTCTACTTTGATGAATGATTATTTTGATGAATGACAACTTAATTTGTGGAAATGAAGGGGAACCTGTCCTTGGAGCCTTGTGGAAAGGTGTTTTTGTATTTTTCAATAGGTAGGAATTATCAAATTGCTTTAAAATCTCTGCTAGGTGGCCTTCAGAGAATCAATAACATCACCAATGTCGGCAACAGACGATTACTACAACTGCCTACATTGATACCAATATTACCTTACTGTTGTCGGATGCTTTATCATCTCCAATTCTACTGCCCATATGAATTATGAACACATCGCCATTACAGGGGCTCCAACCACCAACAAACTATTTCCTTATACTTCCATGAAACTTCAACCGCTGTGGCCACTCTTACTAATACTGTCTTTCAAATTTGGCTTAAATCAAGGGGTCTATGATATAATTTAACTAATTGGTATATTAATTAATAATGCTAACTAATTGCTAATTGCTATGTTAAAAAAGAACAATGCTATATTAACTAATTGGTATATTAATAGATGATATGATATAATTTTATAAATTTTGAATATTTGTTATTTGTATAATCAATGATATCATAATTTTAAAATACTAATTGCTATGTTAAAAAAGAACAATGATGTATTAACTAATTGGTATATTAATTAATATAGATGATATGATATAATTTTAGAAATTTTGAATATTTGTTATTTGTATCATAGGTTGAAAAATGATCATGTTTCTTTTCTTGAGGTAATCATTCAAAAACTTTAAACAATTTTTCAGATATAATAATTAGTAATAGTTTATTGAGACAAAAATGTGATCATTTAATAATTTCGAAATATTACATAAGATTATGTATGTGATGTTCAAAATTATAATATACAGAATAATGATCTATCTTTATTAAATAATTTTTGAGACAATATACTTGATTAATGTGTTTTTGTATAACTCATCTATCAAGTTTATAAATAATGCCGCATAGTATTATGGAATACTAATAATTTGGAGAATTCTACCATACACATCCATTTATCATATGCATCATTAGTTATGTCATTTTTTTTTTCTTTAGTTATGATGAATTATCTTCGTTAATTATGATATTATTTTAGTTAAGACTTATAAGATCTTTGGTTGTGCCTCATGTGGTGTTTGGTTATGATTTATTTATTTTTTTAGTTATGACTTAGAAAGTATGAAATTATATCATTTTTTTTCTTCAATTAATTAATCTCACGTGTTGTTGTAGCACCACCATCAGAGGATGCATCACATCGGCCACCATCGGAGGGGCCATTAGTGCCACCACCATCTGAGAGGCCATTAGTACCACCGCATCGACCACCATCAGTGGCACCACAGCAGCTACCATGTACTCAGCCTCCACGCCTACCATCGGTGCGTCCACCATCAATGGCACCACAGCAGCTATCATCCCGACTAGAGTCATCAGCTTATAAGCCATCCACAGGTATATAAATTTGCTTTGATTTGTATGAAAATTATTTAAACATACATTTATTTATGCTCATTATATATAACTTGTTTATTCTCATTGTATTTTGCAGACCCTTCGACTTCTTCACAGCCCACCTCAGGTATAAGAATTCGATTTGTATTCACATTATTTAAATTTGCATTTGTTTATTACCATTGCATATTGTTTATTGTTATTGTATCTCGCAGGTCATGTTAGTTCTTCATCAACCTCAACTAGGCGTGGTAGAGGATGTGCCAAGGGCATTAAAGAGTGGGGTACTGGTAAAAAGCTGGACATACAATTTGATGAAAATTACTGTCCAATAGGGGATAACATGGCTAAGTTAACTACTCAACTTGGCATTATTGTGCAGAATGGTAACATTGTTCCTCTTACTTTTCTTGATTGGAACAATGTGCTTGATGATATTGTTGATGCTATCTGGAAGGATATGAAGGTAAAAGTATATTTTTGTTCACAAATTCGAATTTCGAAATTGTGTTATTATTATTTAAACTTTGAAATTGTGTTTTGTAGGACAATTTGAATATATGTCCAGAGGAGTACAAGCCAATCTGCATGAAAAATTGCAACAGCATATGGAAGGATCACAAGAACAAGATTAAGGCTAAGTATTTCAAGCCTAGAAGTTCTTATCCTAATCTGAAGGATGATGTTCCTTTGCACATTGTGCCAAGCCAGTGGGAAGAACTCGTGGAGTATTGGCGTACTTCTGATGCTGAGGTATACAAATAAGTTATATTTATGATATGTAAACATACAAATCATATTTACATACTTACATTTGTTGAACCTGTTATAGAAAATTACAAGTAGGAACGCTAAAAATCGGCGAGCTCACGGCATAGCTCATACCACAGGGCGTACTACTTTCTCTCAGAGACGGCATGAGGTTTACATTTTATTATTTTATTTTTGAATATAAATAAACATTGTATATTTGCAAATTATTTGGATTCCCGGTTTGAGAGTTAGAGCCGGATTTCACTTTAGACAAACTAGTTCCTTAAGAAACTTGAATTCGAGGTGTTAACGCCCTAAAATCACCAAACAGCGTCGGTTTAGCACGAAACTTGGCACACACGACCGCCTAGGCACAAGAGACTTGTGGGAGAAGACGGGGCTCGAATCGGGTTCCCGGTTTGGGAGTTAGAGCCGGATTTCACTTTAGGCAAACTAGTTCCTTAAGAAACTTGAATTCGAGGTGTTAACGTCCCAAAATCACCAAATGGCGTCGGTTTAGCACGAAACTTGGCACACACGACCGCCTAGGCACGAGAGACTTGTGGGAGAAGACGGGGCTCGAATCGGGTTCCCGGTTTGGGAGTTAGAGCCGGATTTCACTTTAGGCAAACTAGTTCATTAAAAAACTTGAATTTGAGGTGTTAACGCCCCAAAATCACCATACAGCGTCGGTTTAGCACGAAACTTGGCACACACGACCGCCTAGGCACGAGAGACTTGTGGGAGAAGACGGGGCTCGAATCAGGTTCCCGGTTTGGGAGTTAGAGCCGAATTTCACTTTAGGCAAACTAGTTCCTTAAGAAACTTGAATTCGAGGTGTTAACGCCCCAAAATCACCATACGGCGTCGGTTTAGCATGAAACTTGGCACACACGACCACCTAGGCACGAGAGACTTGTGGGAGAAGACGGGGATCGAATCGGGTTCCCGATTTGGGAGTTAGAGCCGAATTTCACTTTAGGCAAACTAGTTCCTTAAGAAACTTGAATTCGATGTGTTAACGCCCCAAAATTACCAAACGGCGTCGGTTTAGCACGAAACTTGGCACACACGACCACCTAGGCACGATAGACTTGTGGAAGAAGACGGGGCTCGAATCGGGTTCCCGGTTTGGGAGTTAGAGTCGGATTTCGGTGTAGTCAAAATTATTTACTAAACTATCTTTCTAATTATATAGTATTTAATTTTTTTTATATTTTTCTGTAATTAAAATATTAACACCATTATATTGTTCTTAATTATTTTTATTTTGTTTTTTTAGATATTTCCTGAGTAGTAGTTTGCTTCTTGTGGAATGCGGGCGTGTAAAGATTATAAGTTTTTGTAACCCACGAAAGAATCAAGACAAAAACTTTTGGTTTTGATTTTGATTTATGTTATTTAAATTTGTGAACAATATTATGTATGTATTATGCGACATTATGTAGTGGCATAATTTTTATTGTTATGGATTTTTATTTATGTATTGTTATGAATGGAGCAACATTATGAATTTTAATCATGTGCCAACTTTTGTTTATGTATGTATCTTTATTATTATGTAATTTTTGGATTTTTTTTTAGTTTTTTTTATTTAATACAGGTTATTTTTTATATTTTTAATAATTTCTATACAGGGTTTTTTTTTTTTTTTTTTTTGGGACGGTAGAACACCCCGTCACAAAAGAAAAATTGTACCAAGCTTTTTGCGACGGCACATATACTGTCGCAAAAGGGAGGGAATTCAATTGAAAAATAACCTTTAGCGACAGTAAAATTGCCGGCAACAATAGCCATTAGCGACGGCTCAGGTTGCCGTCGACAATAGTCAGTAGCGATGACACTTTTAGCGACGGGATTTTTGCCGTCTCAAAAAAAACCAGAATTTCATCCATTATTGGCGACAGAAATTTGCCATCACAAAAAAAAAAATTTCCCGTCGTAAAAACAAAGGCAACGGCACTTGCTGTCGCTAAAAGCCTTTTGCAACCCCCTTTGTTGCGACACCCACTTGCCGTCGCAAAAAAATATTTTACCGTCGCAAAAGCCTTTTGAGACGGCGTTTGGGGTATTTGCGACGGCGTTTTGCCGTCGCAAAAAACAATTTTTTTTATAGTGATTGTTCAACAATAGGACCCTATTTGGTACAAACTTTGGAATTGCTTAAAATTTTTATTGAAAATATATGTCTAATTATTTGATGCAAATTTGAGAATAAAATTATTTAAATAAATTTTAAGAAAATAATTATCAAAAGCAAATAAAGAAATACTTTTAATTTTTATTATTTTTTATTAATTTTAAACTTGAAAAAAAAAATTACATGAGACTTATAGGTCATGCGTGATGACTATTTCAGATAATGGAAATGTGACACTTGAAAACAAAATTAAGAATTCAAAAGGATGTTCATTAGACACCCAAAATGTCTGCTTAATGGGGTCATAATAGTTAGTGGTGGTACACTTAGAGTCAATTAGGAAATATTATGAATTCATTCAAAGGTGGTTAGAGAGAATTGTGATTCGACGTCTCTAAATTAATTCTTTTTTATTGCACAAAATTTGGAAAGTACTATGATAAGTAATAGTAATCTATATCTATATCTATAGCTATATCTATATATATATATAAATTAAGAAAATTGAGATTTTTAACAATAAGCTTTGTGGGAGTTTCAAGTTCTCAACATAAATTTTCAGAATTTTTGAATTATTGTAAAAACAAAGAAAGACATATCTTAAAATGATTGGTTGATTAAACATTTTTTAATATCATTAATATCACCAATTTTTGTTCCTAAAATAACTCCTTCAAATGTTCAAGTAGTTAGCCTTATTGTATGACTATATTATTAATACCATATATAGATACTCTAACTTTTAAATTTATATTTCTAAATTAACTCCTAAATATTTTCAAACAATAGAGAATTTATATTACAAAATTGTATTAATATTTTAGTATATTTGCTTCTTTTTTTAAAAAAATAAAATAAAATAGTAGTCTTCAAAATGTTTGATGTTCTTTTAATATTTTTAGCGCTACATAAATTTCTTAATGTAGGGAGTTGTTAACACTCATATTTAATTTCTTTGTATACTTAGATGTACTAATATTTATGCCTGAATTTTAAATTTTATAATGCATGTGGTGGGTGTGGAATAAAATTAAACGTGTGTAATTAGAAACTCCTGTGATATTAGTGTCATTCATTAATAACTCTATATCTTAACTCCTAAATATTTTTAAATGGTAGAGAATTTATATTACAAAATCATTAATATTTTAGTATCTTTGATTTTATCTTATTTTTTTAATTAGGCGCTTTCAAAATTTTTGATCTTTAAATTAGGAGCCTTTAATTGATTATTACAAATTATTTTTACTAATTGAACAATCAAGTTTTTAGATTGGGTCAAAGGTAGAACAAGCCACGTTTTTTAAGTCAATCCGACATTGGATAATTTTTTTTATGCCTCGACAATTTTCTAAAATTTAGATCATAGACGCAAAAATTGATCCAAATTCGGCTTCTAAATTACTTTTGTATTTAATCCAATACTAACACTCAAATTAACCCATGTCATCACAACCCCAAAAACTAAGATATAAGCTAAAATATAAAATTTAAATTGAATATTATCAATTGTATTTACTAATTAACCAATCAATTTTTTAGATCCAGTGCAAGATAGGACTAGAATAATGCCTATGTTTTAAGACAACCCAGTATTAGATAGTTTTAATTGGCAATAATTTTAAATATAAATATATAATTTTTTGCCCAAGTTTAATTTTTTTTTAATAAATATGAATATACATGTATATATATTTTTTTATTTTTGCTAGGGTTAATCACACCAAGACCCCCTAAACTATTAATGAATATCGCTTTCTCTCTCTCATCTATTAACCTGTATATATTGACTCAGTCAACTATGAAAATTATACAAATATACTCTTTTTGGAGGTGGTTTAGAGGGGTGAATGCAAGGTCCCGGCATCCCACATCGGGAATGGAAGGTGAGTTCCTAGACTATAAAAGTAAAAATTTGGACTCTTATATAGTATCGAGACCTTTTCCAGGATGGTAAAATCTCTAACAGAACTCTGCAATTAAGCATGCTTAGACTAGAGTAGTTCTAGAATGGGTGACCCACTAGGAAGAATAAATTTGTGCGGGTATGGTCCAAAGCAAACAATATCGATGACATGTGAAGGGTTGGGACGTTACAAATAGTATCAAAACCGACTCTCAGGAGTACCGAGTGCGGGCCCCTAGCGTCTCTCAGTGCATGTAGGCGGGCTTGCGTGCTGGCAGGCTACTACACGAGGACGTGCAGCCTTAAGGGGGGTAGATTGTAAGGTCCTGGCGTCCCACATCGAGAATGGAAAGTGAGTTCCTAGGTTATAAAAGTAAAAACTTGGACCCTTATATAGAATCGAGGCCTTTCCCAGGTGGTGAAATCCTTAACAGAACACTGCAGTTAAGCTTGTTTAGATTGGAATAGTTCTGAGATGGATGACCCACTAGAAAGAACAAATCTGTACGGGCATGGCCCAAAGCGGACAATATCGATGACATGTGAAAGTTTGGGGCGTTACAGTGAAAGTGTTGCATTTTTATAGTTAAGGGGGTCATTATGTACGAATTCATTGATGAGAGAAGATAAAGTAATATTTGATAATAGTTTATGGGATTTTGGTGTAATTAACCCATTTTATTATAAAAACAAAATACTAACATATGTGTATTCGCCAATTTAAAAACAAAATAAATAAATGAATTAAGTAGTTCATGAGTTAGGCATATGCTAAGATGATATTTGATAAAGCTGAAGATTGAAAATTAAGTATTAAAAATTGAAAACTGAAAACTGATTTTTTTTAAGCTGAAAAGCTATTTGATAAAGATTTAAGTACTAAACTAAAAATAAGTCATTTGATATGTATAAGATTTAAAATTTATTTCTTTTAAAATTGTATATTTCAATTTTTATATTGTTATGGTGTTGGTAGTTGTTGTTGTGATTGTATGGTAGTGGTGGTAGTGGTGACAGTGGCATAGTGGTAGTGATGATGGTAGTGGTAGCGTTGATGGTGGTGGTGATGGTGTCATGGTAGTGGTGGTCGTCATGGTAGTAGGGATGGTATAGTAAAATAATAGTAGTGCTTGTGACAATAATGACAATGGTGATGATAGTAGCGGTGGTGGTGGCCGTGGTGTGATTGTGATGGTGGTTGTAGTGGTGGCGGTAGTGGTAGTGGAAGTGGTGGTGCTGTCATGGTTGTGGTAAATGTGATGATAATAGTGAGTTTATAATAATATATATCAATATTTATAATTAATATTTATAAATTCAATCATAATTAAATAAGTTTCATATGATTTAAATTTTTTAAAATTTTTAGTGTACATTTTAAGAGAAACTTAAATTTATAAGTGATATCAATTATAGTTATCAAATGAGTTTAATTGATTATCAGTTAATAAATTTAGTTCTAAGTACTAAATCAGGTAATCAAACACCTCATAAGATAATGTTTAGATTCTATGTTATGTCTAACTAAACTCTAATTACTTACTCCAATTATTGTCCATTCTTACGCGAAAGTTACAAGAAAAATTATACTTTTATGCAATATGATTTAATATATAATTGAGCGAACTTTGACCTAGTTAAACCTAAAATTGAAAAACTTATAGAGCATAATGTATTTTTATTTAATCATAAATGTAATTTTTTGTAATTTACTCTTTTTTTTCCCTTTCATTTCTATCGATTAAACTATGACATTAATTTCTTATTAAAAATTAGAACATACAATTAATGCCATAAATAAATAAATAAAAATCTTCAATAAAAATAATTAAAATTTAATTAATTCTGAATTATTTTTTTTATACATGCTAAATAAATTTTATGTTATTTTTTTAATTATAAAATTAAATTTTAATTATTTATTTAAAGGGAATTGACCAGTAAATCCTGTTTTGTAGACTTGTAATCCATGAGGTCCTAAATATTTATTTGGTGACTGAGTGGTCCCTTAAATTATTTGTTGATTGTTTTGTCATTGTTAGTATAGTTGGGGGACAGATGGCGTGGTCATATATAAGGAAGGTGGTGGGGTGTTTATGTATCACATAATTCAAAAAGTGCACCAGTAGCTTTTTGAAGTTTTGGTTATTTTTAACACGCGCAGTGTGGAACGTGAATTCCTTACTTATTGTTTTTTGCCACGTGATGTGAAGATACGTAATAATTCAATCAAATTAGATCTGCCATGTTGGAGTGTTACATGTCATGTTTAGGAAAAGTACACTAAATAGTTTTTATGTATGGGGAAGGTGGTGGGTGTTTGTGTGTCACGTTGTTCGAAAAGTGCACTAACAGCTTTTTAAGGTTTGGTTGTTTTTAACACACAGTGTGAGACGTGAATTCTTTACTAATTATTTTTTGGCGCGTGACATGAAGACGCGCAGTAATTCAATCAAATTGGGTCCGCTACGTTGGAGTGTCACATGTCACGTTTAGGAAAAGTATACTAAGAAGTTTTTAATTTTTTTAGAGTGTCACAACATACCGACCACGTTGTCACATTTGAATAAAGTATACTGAGAAGTTTTTTTTTTTTTTGAATGTCACATCATATCTACTACGTTGTCACATTTGAAAAAAGTACACTAAGGATGAGTAAAAATTTTAAAGTGTCTCATCATACCTGTCACGTTGTCCCATCGTTGGAGTGTTATATTAATACCCGCCACATTAGAGTATCATACCATATCTGTCACACATTCCAAAAAAAAATTCAAATTAACTAATGAGGGTATATTTGTCTAACCAATACCCCTCCACGTTTGAAAAAAGACTTACTGGTCACACACTACACCTAATAAGAACTCCTAAATCAACTATTTAGACCGTAGGATCAAATGGTACAGAAATTTCCAAAATAAGACTTTCCAATAAATTTTCCTTTATTTAAACCGTGCGTAGCGCGGTACACCGACCATTTGACAAACCGTATTAAATTTGAGAGAGAGGTTGCTGTTGTGCTAAAGGCACAACAGTAACAATTTAAGGTTTATTATGGATTTATTTTTATGATCTGCACTATTTATTTTATAGGATTCGTTAAGTATTTCATACTTTTCAAATATTATATTCATTGAATTTTGATAAGTATGAAGTGCTTAACAAACCTTACAATATATTAATTCAATCACAATCACACATTTATATTATAAGTAAGATTTTGACAATTTTATGGTAACTAGTTTTACTTTTTTTTCATGTTTCATTTTTTAATTATAATTTTTTCATACAAATCCACACGACATACACATAAATCTTAGGATGCGAAATGGACCCAATTTTCTAAGGAAAAAGACTTAGGCCAAGTTTGGGTAGTTTAAAAAAAATTAAAAAGTCAAAAAATTACTCAAAAAGTTAAAAAGTCATCACTATTCACCAAAAGTCAACAATTACAGCTGCACAATTCCCAATTCTAATTTTCTCCTACAAACTAATTTTTACAATTTTTTATTACACATTTTTCCATAAAAAGTCAAAAAGTTAACCCAAACATTCATATTTTCAACCTCAACTTTTTAGTCTAAAAAGACAAAAAGTGCACTTATTTAGTATTCCCAAACTTGGCCTTAGACCCGCCGGTAGGGGCGACTCTTACCACCCCATTGTTTTTTTGATTGGCTCAATTTATTTATTTATTTATTATTATTATTATTATTTTGGTCTGGCTCTCACAGCCCCTCACGTAGAGATGGGGTGCTAAGGGTCACCCCCACTGAGGTCCCAGCACTGCTGATTTTCTAAGATGTTGGACACATCAAAATTTTTTTTTTTTTCCCACTTGTATTTATAAAAATTTATAACTGCACACAATTTCTAGAGTAGTGCTGTTTATTCCTAAATTTTTTTACATGCTTTCTAAATTTAATAATGTAAAACTCTATTAAGATATGAATAAATTATATTTTATCCTCTTTATATTTAATCACTTCAACTTTGACCTTTAAATTTTATTTTTTTTTCATTTTAATTCTTTATGTTTGAAAGTTTTTCCAATTTATTTCTAAAGTTAATTTGTGTTCAAAATTAAACAAAAAATACCATAATAACTATCGCATAGTATTAAAAATATATATTTATATTAGAATTAAGTTTATATTAGAAATGTGAATTATATATAATAAAATATTTTTATATCACGTAACTGCTAATGTGTCATTTTCTGTTTAATTTTTAATAGAAATTAACATTAGGAACAAATTCGGAAAAACTTGAAATATGTAAGTGCCAAAATAAAAATAAAAAATAAAAAAATAAAAGGTCAAACTGAGAAAGTGAGAAAGTGACCAAATATGAAGGGGCAAAGTGTAATGTGTCATTCTCTCTCTCTCTCATTTATTCTTCAATCATCAATCAATCATTTTATGTATATATTATTGAGTTTAAAAAGTAAATTTAGAAAGTCAATTTTTAAATTATGTATATTTAAAATAATGCTTTATTTATGTAGAGGAAATTATAATTAAGGGGAATTTTCAAAAAAAAAATTATATAATCATGAAAAAATTTATAATTTTAATTATTAATATTTACAAATTTTATCACTAATTTATATTAAAAAAAAAATTCTTTGTAAACACCACTTATATGATATTTTCCCATTTATTTGTCCCCAATCTTTTCCATATATATAGATTCTCTCTCTATCCCTCTCAAAATATACCATTTTCTCCATATCCTGCATAGTTTAAATCTCCTCTTTTTTCTCTTGCTCTCTCTTACTCCAAGCCCATAGAAAAACACTATGGTGGTGGCCACTCCAACCCCAATTAGAAGTGAAAAGATCAGAGAAGTTGAGCTTCCAATCATAGACCTCTCAGCAGAGAGATCAGAGGTGTCAAAGCTCATTGTAAAAGCTTGTGAAGAGCTTGGTTTTTTCAAGGTCATCAACCATGGTGTCCCTGAGGATGTTATTGCAAGGATGGAAGAAGAAAGCTTCCTGTTCTTCTCCAAATCAGGCTCCGAAAAACAACGGGCCGGGCCAGCTAATCCCTATGGTTACGGAAGTAAGAACATAGGCTTCAATGGTGATACTGGAGAGGTTGAATATCTTATTCTCAACACCAACTTTCTCTCCATTTCTCAAAGATCCAAAGCTATCTCCAATGACCCAATTAAATTCAGGTACTAGCATTATTCATATATATTTATATATAGCTATGTGTCTGCATGAAAAGTCCAGACCCTATTAAGCAATACAAATCGAGAATCGAATGTTGCGGACGTGAATTTTTCAAAATGATGAGTCGCAAAAAAAATTTATAATAGCCGAACCAACTCTATCGGCTTTCAACCAATTGTATTGATTGTGAATCAAATCTAAAACTAATTGATACGCATGTAATTTTTATTCTAACTTGTATAATAAAAAGTGAAGCCCAATACATATCGACCGATATGTTGCTTATCAACTGAAGATGAAGGCTTGTATATAGTCTTGTTCTGGATTTTCATCTATGTTCAGTGGATAGCTCATGTTACCGCACAAGGTGACTTGTTAATAAATATAAAAGTAATTGAAGTCATCATAAGGGTAATGCTAAGCAAAAGCTAATCCAAGGCTGATTGTACAATATACAATAAAATACTATAGTGTTTGTAGTGTTTTATTGTATGTTGTACAATCATTCTTGGATTAATTTCATGAAACTTTTCATGATATTCTTTTCATGATACGTAGCATTACTCATAATAAATATAACAGTAATTGAAGCCATCACTCCCAAATGGTACTCTACTATTTTATTGATCCCTTCTTTTATTTTTGTGCCCTTAATCTTCATGTTGTATTTCAAATAAACTTCCAATACTCATATTCATTACTAATATATCAATTAATAAATGATCCTCTCATGAATACAGATGCATAGTCCGATACTATAATTTAAAATCATGATCTTGATTTTCTTGGTACAATTCCAATTCTTACGTTATGTTTGGTTGGGAGATTTTGGAAGAAAATTAGAAAAGAAAAGGAAAAGGAAAAAAAAAATGAAAGTAAAATGAGAATAAAACATACTTATATTTCGCTTAGTTTCACATATTTTTTTCTTTTTCCTTTTTAAATGTCTCTCCAAATCCCTTACCAAACACAGGCTTAGACTGCATCACATAACAAGAGAATCCAGTGGATCCTCATGCCTCTTGGATGAGTGATTTGCTATTCTCTCTCTCTATCAACTGGAAAATGGTAGTACTAAATATATATATATATATATATATAGAGAGAGAGAGAGAGAGAGAGATAGATAGATGTACCTAGTTCTTGCATGTATCGTGCCAGCTGTAGGAGATCCCTTTTCCTGTCTCGACCATGTTGGAAAATTTGTAGGATTTTACGGCATGGTAATGTTTCATTGCCAAAGAAATCAATTCAAACTGAAATATATGCCATGCATAAATATTTATGTATATAACTTTTTTTAATATATAAAAGTGAACCCATTGATTTGTGTTCATCAATATAAAAAAATAAAAATAAAAAATTAATAAATATTAAGTGAACGTAGTATTTTCCTTTGAAAAAAAAACAATCTCTAGTACCATAAGAAAAAAAAATTTGGATTTGTTGAAGTTGAAGTTGAAAATCTTATAATTATTGAATTAATTTGTACTCATGTTAATGATTTGAATTATTCATCCCATGTAATAAGTTGTGAAGTACATGTATGTAAAAAATTAGATTGATCAAACATAAGTGATTACATGATCCAATCACATATATATATATATATATATATATATATATTATAATACATAGATGGTCTATTTTTAAAAATATTTAAATCCTACAAATAAAAACGATTTGAAAGTATGTTAATCAATGTTGGATTAACTTATGTTTTGCCTGAATGATTTTCTTAATTAGTTATATGAAATAAAAAGTTTAGATCACTAAAATAAGTCCAAGTTTCGATGATGAGTCAACTTCACCATAAAGATGAGATATACAACTTTATCAAATTTGGACTTATTCAAAATATTTTATGTACCTTTAAAAAAATTATAAAATAAAATAAAATCAATAGAATTCTACACACACTTGTCTAGATGGACCATTGAAAACAGTCAATTGAGTCACATGGGCCGTATAATTAACCAACAAGGTTGGTTTGTTTTGGTAGAAGATGATGTTGCACAACAGGTCATAGACACAGGTTGGAAATCCTCTACTCCATGAAAGTTGTATGTCTCATTGCTCTCATCACACCTACATATGATTTTAATTTAATTTAATTTAATTTGAATTCAAAATCATATTTTGTGATGATAAATAAATAAGATAAAATGATTATGCACGTGGGACAGTGAATATATAAAATAACATGATATGTACATTTTTTTTGAGATAGATTATCAGGTCATACTGTCATTTTTATTGAAAGGAGTAATGTTATGGACTTAGAGCTCGTGTATGAAAAAAATATTTAAAAAGACAATTGTTGTTCGCGTTTATCATATGTAGGGGCAATTATACCACCCCAAAAAAAAAAGAAAAAAAAAAAAACACCTCAGGATTTAAGCTTTCTAACAAAATAATTCTTAAATTTTTAATTTTGTCAATTTAAACATTAATCTTTTAATTTATTTTTAATATAAACTATTTGCCTATTTTTGTTTAGTAAAACTGAAGAAAAAAGTATTTTAGTTATTAAACTCAACATAAATATATATAAAATGTCTAAAATATCATTTTTTTGTTAAGTTTAATGACGAAAATACCCATTGTCTCATCGATTTTACTTAATGAAAATAGACAAATGGTTTAGATTGAAAATAAATCAAAAGTTTAAAATTTAAATTGATAAAATTAAAAATTAATCTTATTAAAAGAGTCAAGCCTTAGGGGTTTTTTATATTTTATATTTTATATTTTTATTTTTATAATTCCCCCTTATATGTATGGATGTCACTACATAAACTGAATGTAAATTACATAAAATTTTTAATTAAATTCCTATGTATACCATTATTGAAATAAGGAATTATTAATTGTTCTTAGGGCATTGCCCTGTGTGGCTGTGCCGCATGGGCCATAAATTTATACGAGCCCGCATGAATACTTCATGGGCTCAAATGAATTTATGGCTAGGCTTATTTAGAAATTGATTATTTTAGTTAATTTTTTATAAAAGATATTTTTTAAAAATGTAAAAGTGATGTAATAATTTATAATAACTTTGTAATATCTTATTTCGTTTGATATATAAAATTAGTAGATAACGGCACATATTTTAAATTTATGTTTATTAAGATCAATCTAAAAGTCCCTATGTGAGATTGATTATCAATTATTAAAAATAAATAAAATCACCAATCCACAAAAAAGTAAATTAAAAAAAAAAAAAAATCAGTGTTGGGAAGGCAGTTAGAAATGTGGGTTTTTGTTTGGGAAAAAACAATTTAATGTAAATTTAGAAAATAAATTACTCATCAATAATAAATTTTATAAGCATTAACAATTAAAATTTTTAACTCTTTCATGTATCTATAAAACAAATTACAAAGATGGAGATCAAAAATTTTGTTTTAAAAAAATAATAAATATTAATAATTAAAATTATAAATTTTCTCATCAAATAATGGAGTAATTTTTTTGTGATGACAGTTGTGCAGTGAGGGATTACGTGGAAGCGGTTAGAATTGTGGCATGTGAGATATTGGAGCTGATGGCAGAGGGATTGTGGGTCCCAGACGCATCAGTGTTTAGTAAGCTAATCAGGGACGTTGATGAGGACGACTCCCTTTTCAGGCTCAATCACTATCCTCCTCTCCTCCTCACGGACAGCTTTCAAGATAGTGACACGTCACCCTCCTCATTTCATCATCACCTTCATAATCATAAGATTGGATTTGGAGAACATTCTGACCCTCAGATCTTGACCATCTTAAGATCCAACGATGTCAGTGGGCTCCAAATCTCTCCACAACAAGGTCTGTGGCTCCCAGTTTCTCCTTACCCCACTACTGCCTTCTGTGTTAATGTGGGTGATTTGTTGCAGGTCAGAATACCCCTCTCTCTCTCTACTTCAAAATAAATTTTTAATTTTATCTGTTTAAATTTTAATTTTTGTATTTGCTTCTTATTTTAATTTTTTATTAAATAAAATCTTCAAAAAAATATATTTTAATCAGCAAAATTAATAAATAAATAAATAAATAAAGTATTTTAGATATTTTTTGTACACTTACAATTTAGTTTAATAATTAAAAAAAAATTATCAAAATTAACAACCCAAATTTTTTTTTTAAATACGAAAAGAAATTGTGTAACTGAAATGAAATGATATGAATTTGAAGTCAGGAATCACCACAAAACTGTAGAGAGGGAGAACTGAAAAGCACTTTTAGATGGGACCTATATATGTGAGTCCCATCCATCCAATGAGTTTTATGTTTAGATTGATAGCTGTGTCCAGCATGGAGTATCGAGAAACACTCATCTGCTTTTTCTGTTTTATTTATTAAAGAGTAGTGATTGGGAGTTCTTTAAACTCAATTTTAATGACCTGAAAAATTAAAAAAAAAAAATTAAAATATCTTATCAAAGTAAGATCATCTCCATTAAAGTTTCCTAAAACACTTTTACTAGGATTTTCAATCATTTTTAAAAATTAAAATCATATTGCTCTACATGGGCTGAAAATATAAAAAAAGCCTATCTCAATTTGACATACTGTTTGGGTTTAATAGTTTATTTTGAAATTGATTTTGAGATTTAAATTTTTTATATTTTAAGAGTCGTTGAGTAGTAGATTTATATAAAAAATAGTAATAATTGAATATCGATAGTTACATATTTTAATTAAATTTTTATTACAAAAAATAGATAGGTATTTTTGAAATTATATTTGTCATTTATTTCTTTAAAACATATATGATTCAAACATATGACTATTTATGTTCAATTATCTTAATTTTTTATATAAATACTTTGCCTAATGAATTCTAAAAAATGAACGATTAGATCACCGAAATTGGTCCCATATTAGTCCTACCACCAAACTCAAACGACTATCTAAAATTGAGATGACTAATTTGAGATAAATCAAACTTTAAAAAAGTATTTTAAAATTAATTTAAAAAATTTACTATTTAAAGTTAAATAATTTATTACTCAATTTATATATTGTATTAATAGGATAAAAATAATTTTAAATCTAATTATTATGTGAGTTAGACTTACGTAAATCTATATAAATCTAGATAACAAATTGTATAATCTATATAGTTATGCAATATCAACCTTTATTTTTTTTAGGAAAAATTATTCAAATAGCCCCTGTAATTTATACGATGTGTCAATTTGGCCCTTATAGTTTCAATTTGCTCGATTTTGTCCCTTAATTTAACAGATTGTGTCATTATAGTCCAATAAATAACGGTTGTTACGATTTAACGAAAAGTCAAACAATGAGTCAATTTAGTCCCTGTATTTTTTACAATGTGTCAATTTAGTCCCTGTCAAAATCGAAAAAATTTGAAACTACAGAAACCAAGTTAACATATAGTGTAAAGTACAATGACCAAATTGACATATTGTTTGACATTCCGTTAAATAAACTTAACAACCATTATTTATTGGACTAAAATGTCACAATTCATTAAATTAAGGGACAAAATCGAGCAAATTGAAACTATAGAAACCAAATTGACACATCGTGTAAACTACAGGGAGCTATTTGTATAATTTAACCTTTTTTTTAATAAATATAAATTATGTATTATTAGTTTTCTGAAAGATTTTAATAAATATAATTTTGTACATTAGATTTTTTTGCTTAAATCAAAATAGAAAGATTTTTTTGAAGGAAAATTCAACTCCTAATCTCAAATAAGTTAAAGATGCACCCACACAATTAAAATAACACACATATATAAACATATATATATATATATATATTAGAATGTGACAAACATATTTTTATCATTCAATATGCGAGCTATATGTGCGGATTTGGAATTTTTTTATGGAAAATGTTTGAGGGCCACAATTTTTGTGGCTCAAATGGCTCAAAATTGCTAAAACGACGTCGTTTTGGCAATTTTGAAGTTGTTTTGTACTCAAAACGACGTCGTTTTAGCAATTTTGAGCCATTTGAGCCACAAAAGTTGTGGCCCTCAATCATTGCTGTTTTTTTATTTTGTTTTTGACAAGCTTGAAAATATAAATGTATGCATGATTTTGTGTCGAGCCAAACTTCAAAAAATATTTCATATGCTTTATGTAGTTTGAACTCAATTTGGTTCGTGTACCCGCCTTTAATTCTAACATTGTATCCTTAATTATCAATGTGAATTTCTACATCATCGTTTCAGGCCATGACAAATGGGAGGTTTGTGAGTGTGAAACATAGAGCCCTAGCCAGCTCGTACAAGTCAAGAATGTCAATGGCCTATTTTGGTGCACCAAAACTCCATGCAAGGATCACCACGCCGCCAGAGTTGGTCACCCAGTTCAGACCATGTCTCTATAGACCCTTCACATGGGCCGAGTACAAGGAGACTACATATTCTCTCCGGCTCAGCGATAGTCGTCTCAACCTTTTCAAAGTGCAAGAGGGTGATGAAATTGTCTGATAAAATGAGAATATGTAGCACCAAATTAGTTTGAAAGTGGCCAAAGAACATCTGTCTCCAAAATTCTCGTCTTTTTTATTCTATTCAATGCACCTACAATTGCACAATAAGATGAGAATTTTAAAATGTAAGAATATTATAGCACGATTTTGCAGTTAAGAACGTGTTGAGATAGAGAGAGGAATTTTATTAAGTACCTATGATCACGTGCCCTTAAAAGATAAATATTAGGGTTGTTTTTGTCACCCCAAGAGGGGAATTTTGCTATTTGAAGAAATTAAAGTTCCATGGTTTTTGCTAGAGTAATTTAATCATTGATGCAAAATTTTGTAGCTCTCCATGACAATTTTAAAAACAGGTATATGGGTACAATGTTGAATGCCGTAATAGACATAATTAAAGCCAAACCTAATACCAATTAATTTTCGAAGAGATATGGTGAAACTCTATTCGACACAAATTCTTTCTCTCCAATTGTTTTGCTTGTGTTGGTATATTTCAGTATTAAAATTAATTAATATCATCTACAATTAGCTTGTCTTTCATATTGTCTTCAATGAATGAATTGCACAAATAGCTTGCATCTCAGGTTTTTGGTCGACAAGACCAAGTTGCAAGTTCTTGAATTAGATGAACCCATAAGTTAAATCCATTCCACCGTTTGAAACAGACAATAAAAGTATGGTGAGGTATGGATGAAGTGGCTTTTTTCATTTTACAACTCATTTTGAAAATTAAAAAGAAGAATATCGTACAATGTAGGGTTAGGACACCATTACTGATATCAAGGGCATCTGTTTCGCGCAATAATAGCACCACATGGGCCAAGTACAAGAAAGCGACAAATTCTTTACTACGTAAGCCTACTTGTTTGGACCAATTTTGTAGTACCAAGCTTGCTTGAAAGAAATAAGATTAAAAAGGAAAATGTTTGTTTCCTTATTCTTCTCAATTTATGGTGGACAAAACCGAGATCTTGAATGAAATTAAATATCAATTACGGTTGTGCAGAAAACTCATCCATGCTTCTCGATTTATGCCCACCAACTTTGTCACCAAATCCCCAATCGATCTGGTTAAGTATGTTTCAAGTGACACCTTTCATTGTACAATGCATTTTGAAACTTAAAACGAACATTATTGCATAATGTAGGACTAGAACACAGCTACTGATATCAACAGTTCCGTTACTTGTAACGAACACCACCACGTGGGACGAGTACAAGAAAGCAACATCTTCTTTACAGCTTAGGTACAGCTCGCTTGAAAGATAAAAGGTTAAATGTGTTCATTTTTATTTTATTTTTTATTTTTCTCATTTTATGGTGGACAAGCCGAGCTCTTGAACGAGGTTAAATCATTCAGCGATGTGCAAAAACACCCGCCCAAATTGCTTCACCGGGGCCTACCAACAACATGTTGCTTTGGTGTCATTTTTTTGGAAAGCAAGTATTACTTGCATTCATGCATACATATCTGTAGGTGTGGTAATTATTGACACGATATGATAACAAGACTTGAATTGTGCATGAAATTAGAGGGTTAGAATTGAGCATTTTTTGTCACGAAGTTGTATATGATATGACTTGTGAACTAGTATAATAAATAGGTCGTGTTCGAGTTGAACTTGTGAAACTCAAAATTGACACGTCTAACTCGTTCATCTCGAGGTGTAATCCGTTAACATGGATACGACCCATGACTAGAAAATGACTTGTTTACGACTCATGAACTACATATACACATTTTATAATTATAAATATAATTTGATCAAACGTCATCACAGCCATTCATGTAATTTGAAAACTAATCTCAAACATTCATTTACTAATATATAAAAAGATGAAGTTGTTTTATTATTATTATTATTATTATTAGTTAACCCTAACGGGTCGACCTGACGGTAAGGTCTTGGGTTTTGAGGTTGTGCTCTTTTTAAGGTTTAGGATCAAAACCTCTTAAGTGCTAACAATTCGTTAGATCCATTGGATTTAAAAAAAAAATTTAAATTAACCGTGATGTACTTGCAAGAAACTAATAACTGAGGGGTTTGTGCATCCTAGGAATTAATCGGGTTTGATCAAGACACTTTGATGCCAATAAAAAAAAAAAAGTTACTATTATTAGTTTTCATATTATTGTTGGATGGTGATTGTATAAATAAAATTTTGAACAAAAATTTATTTGGATAAAGGTTTTTCATATTTGGTTAATCGTGTCGTGTCATGTCATGGTGAATAGGTTTGGGAATTATTCGTGTCACACTAGTGCATGCATTATACGACATGTTATTAAACAGGCCGATTTCGTGTTCGTTTTTTTGAAAAGCTAGTATTACATGCATTAATGCATACACATGTGTAGGTTCTGGGGTTAATTCATGCTTGGGCCGGTAATAATCACTTTTTCCAAGCTCGGACTGCAAATTCATTGGGGCTCCAAATATTTTTCTAATTTTAGGCTATCAGTAAGCCCAATTATCAGTAGTCAGGGCTAACTTATCAGTACTCCTATTTGACTAGTCCCAACCTGGGCCTAGTTTACCATTTATAAAGCCCTTTTAAAGCTATGTAGACCTTTGAATCCTGATGGTGAATGAAACAAATTTGGGCCAAATATATATATATATATATATAATAATAAAAATAAAATAAAAGGGCCTACAAAATATATTTCAATCTATTGGGCAATTGTAAAGTGGTAATGATGGACCCAAACCCATAGGCTCCAAGGTCATAGTCTTCATTAAGCATGGCGCTTTGCGATATTTACTATCAATGAAAGAGACCAAACCTAGGTTAATTAGATGTATATTGTTGCTTGACTTAGAGATCCGAGATAAGAAAGGATCTGAAAATGTGGTGACGGATCACCTCTCCTGAGTCCTTGTTGAGTATAATAGTGACCCTTTAACTTTGCGTGATTCATTTGTGGACAAACAACTTCTTGTGGTATCACGAGCGAGCCCCCCGTGGTTTGCACAAATTATGAATTACTTGGCCATTGGACAAATTCGTCAAAATTGATCTAAGCAAGACAAAGACCGATTCTTTTCGCAAGTCAGGAATTATTTTTGGGAAGATCCAGAGTTGTTTAAATATTACTCCGACTAAGTGATCCAACGGTGTGTACCGGAGAGTGAAGTGTATAGCATTCTTACATTTTGTCATTCTTTTGCATGTGGCAGTCATTTTAGTAGACATAAAACGGCCGCCAAGGTTTTACAAAGTGGGTTTTATTGGCTCACAATTTTTAAAGATGCCCATCAATTTTGTAGAACTTGTTTGCGTTGTCAGCAAATGGGTGCGATATCTCGGCGTGACATGATGCCAATATCCCCTATGCTTGTGGTAAAGATCTTTGATGTTTGGGAGATTAATTTTATGGGACCTTTCCAGTCGTCATTCAGATTTGAGTATATTCTCTTGGCAATGGATTATGTGTCTAAGTGGGTGGAGGCGATAGCTACCCGAACAAACGATTATAAAGTAGTAATCAATTTTTTGCATGAAAACATCTTTAGTCGTTTTGGATTTCCTAGAGCCATACTAAGTGATCAGAGTACTCATTTTTGTAACCGGTTCTTTGAGTCAGTAGTTAAGAAATACTCTATCACTCAAAAAGTTGGCACTCCATGCCACTCTCAAACTAGTGGCCAAGTGGAAGTCTCAAATAGGGAGGTGAAGCACATAATAGAGAAAACGGTGAGGCTAGATAGGAAAAATTGGTCAAAATGTTTGATTGATGCATTATGAGCCTACCGCACTGCTTATAAGACACCCATTGGGATGTCATCATATAGGGCGATGTTTGGCAAAGCTTGTCATCTCCTGGTTGAACTTGAGCACCGAGCATTGTAGGTCATAAAGAAGTTTAACTTCGATATAGCTGCGGCTGGGCTCAACCAGAACTTGCAACTCAATGAGTTGGAGGAAATTCAAAATGATGCATATGAGAGTTCAAGAATTTTTAAGGCTCAAACTAAGGAATTTAATGACAAGCACATTAATAGAAAATCCTTTGAACCCGCCCAAAAAGTGTGACTTTTTTACTCAAAATTGAGACTCTTTCCGGGTAAGCTTAGATCAGGATAGGATGGTCCTTTATGGTTATAGAGACATTTATTCATGGTGCCATTGAGGTGCAAGATCCAAAGAATGGCCACACTTTCAAAATGAATGGCCAAAGACTGACGCCATATATAGAGGGGATTAGGAATGGGAATATGATTAAGTCCATTGCTTTGATGAACCCTTTTTACTATGATTGAGAGATTGATGTCTTGTTCTCTTTTCTTTCCTTTCTATTATATTCTGTTTTTCTTTATTCTTGATGTGTTTTATTTACATCTAGGAAACTTTAAATCCTCTAAAGGTGTAATTCTTTTGGTGTTTGCCGTGCCCGAACGGCATCTGACGGTCTGGTATAGCCACCTAACTATGTTTGTAGTGAGTTCCTAGGAGACCAAGTGGAAACTAGAGTTCGAATAGCAAAACTTAGAATGCAAAGGTTTGGAATTTTCGAGATTAAAGTCTGGTTTGAATACCCAGGGGTGTAGAGATTGCTTCAAAACCACCCCGGCTTGAACTCTGTATGGTAGCTCCATAGGTCGAGTTAGCTTTAGGAGCCTCAATTCTGTATACCAAATCAACCTAGTTTGTCACCCTGTTGGAAAATAGGGAAAGTTACAAACATAGTTAGGGAGAAAAGTAGTACTCGTGGTTTTCGCGTAAAGATTATACCCTTGTTAGGCATTCCGATATTTTCCAAAGTGTTGTATTTATTTCGGATGTCAAATGAAGGTAGACATGGTTTGGCATGGTTTGGGTTGTACTTGGTTTTAAATATTTTCTTTAATATCTAACCACATAAATGAGATTTAATGGATCAATCCATAGGGACAATTGTGAAATTAAACTAATTTAATTGCTAGATTCCTAAATTAATATTGATTAAAAAGATTGATGGATATTATGACTAAACAAGAATTAAATGAAATTGAATAATTAAATTGACAATTAAAATTAGGGGTTGAGATATTAATTTTTGGAAAAAAATCCTAAGGCAAAGAATTCACCATTAACCACATAAATGAGATTTAACATTGGCCATCAATTGTAATCCAGTTTGAAATATCCAATACTTCATAACTACAAGTTTGAAATATTGATCAAGAGGGTTGTCGCATTCAATGTACAGGCATGAATCATCCCCAGTAGCACGAGACGTTTTCTCTAAACTATGGTAGCAACACGACCCGTCTCTTGTAGTATGACTCATCTCGTACTTTGAACACAAACACAAAGAAAACTAATGTATGGAAAGAATTAAACAATCACATAAAGTAAAATACTTGAAAAGATGAAAATAACAATTATTATGAACTTCTAAAACGTCCATACATTTGTTCAAATCGTTTCACAATCAAAGCTTATGAAAAATCCTATTACATGACTAGGGTTTCATCAAAACCCTAGAAAAGAATAACCTAGCCACTCATGGAGGATTAAGAAGAGGTAGAAGAGATAAAAGAGATGGAAGCCCCCATGAAAATTGCCTCTCAAGCTTAAGGAAAAATCACATTCTCTAAACCCTAGCCTCCCTTTTCTTAGAATAAATTTCAAACCCTAGGTCAGCCTATTTTTCCTTCTTTAATTCTCAGCAGAACACACCCAAAATTCTGCACATGCATCCCTAAGTGGGCCGCTCAAGCGCCTATATGGGCCGCTAGAGCGGTGGTGGACCGTACGTGCGGTGTAACTGGGCCGCACGTGTGGTGAGGTGGCTAGCTCAGATTTTTCGCTTTTCTTACGAAGAATCTGTTTTCACGCCCTTTTTAATTGAATTTGTATATTTCCTATCAAATATGCACAAGTGCACAAACACATCGTCTCCGCCAAATAAACAGAATTAAAAGACTATAAATGTTACTTAAGCGACCTCAATGTGGTGCCTTTTAGCCTACATCACATCCCCCAACTTACATTTTGCTGGTCCTCAAGCAAAACAAAATAGATAAGAAAAATAAAATAACTCTAAGCCACTTTCATAGGGATCACGATTGCATTTAGCGTATGTGAGGAAGTGGTTTGGAAATACTCTTCTGATCCTGGGGGACGCTATTGATCCTCTTTTGGTCACCTGAAAAGGAATAAACACTCCGGTCGGGGGTGCCGGAGTTTGCACTCCGATGGGCAAGTCAGTCTCTACCCTCAAGATTACTTATATTCTAAGTTAAGCTTAATAGTTCTCACGTACCTTTTACTGGCTGATATTCTTCTATTTATACCCTTTCTCTCTTGGGCCTCAGGATTAGGCCCACTTTCTGTTCGTCATTCGGCTTCTTTTGTAGCAGATTGCTTTTTACTCGGCCCTTGACTTATTTGGCTATTTGACTGAATAGGGTATGCTTTGGATGTGGGATGAAGCCGAATACTATACATACATCCCAGTTTCCCAAGTTCATATACTCGGCCTATTTACGACCTCAATTACTCGGCCCCCACAATTGCCCCCCAAACATTCCACTAATGATGGTTGGTTGGAGTGTTTGGTTTCGAACTCGAAAAGTCAGAGCCGAAATTCGGCAGCTGACCCCATTCCAAGGCTGACGCCTAAACATATGCTTTTCGGTCATCATTTCAACCTCCCGTCCCATCGTACTCTCCTACATATTATGATTTAAAATTTTGATGTCTTTTCAAATACACACGCTTTCAGATACTTGTCGCTGGACTGTCTTCCACATTGTCTCTGCAACTTCACTATCCCCTTTGTCTCTCGTAAGTTCTCTTTTCCTGGTTTATTTTTGGTTTCAAGCATTCGTGTACACTGTAGGAGATGGCAAAACACCTGAAAGATCTTCTCTCTTCGGATCGAATTTCTGGGTTCCGACACCATTTTTTCATTCCTGATGACGTCCGTCTGTCATTCGTGACAGACGGCACCCGCAATATGAAGAGGGCTGATGAATCCATGGTTGTCTTCCCTCTCCTATCAATCGCAGAGGTAAAGTCCGATTCCCACTTCATCCACTCTTTAGGGCTGTGCTCTACCATTGGGGTTTAATCCCTTCCCATCCCAATGTCAACTTTTTTAGAATCATAATGGGGATTATCGCACTAGACCGTCGCCTTAGGATTAACCTTGGCATTCCTGCTATTCAGCATTGTTATGCCTTGGCCAAGTCTTCCGGTCGGCATGGGCGTTACTTCCTTAGGGCCAAGGACACCGACCATCAACTAGTGACTATGCTTTCCAGCTCTGGGACGCGAGTCGATGATGTTATGGTCGTTGTCCAAGGTAATTGGGAATTCGGCGAAGGCGAGGATCGCCTCAATCCTATTCCTAGATGGAGGGGTGAACTAGGTGGCTGTGTAGCTTCTTTTATTTATTTTTTGTTATATTCATAAAGCTTCGTTTCCGAGACCTCATGGCTTTGCTTGTGCAGGGAACGATTTGAAGAAAGTCCTGACTTCAACCAACGACGCCGTTCTTTCGAAAATGAAGGTTGTGCTCAGATATTTCGGCCGACCGAGTCTTCAAAAATAGGAGAGGGCGGCCCACGTTCTTCTCCGCTACGAGCCGACCTATACGACCTTCTCGGTGGCAGAGAACATCCCAGTTCCGAAGGATGAGCAGTTTCTTACCACCCTTATCCTAACCGATTTCAAGAATATGAGGCAAGTCAGTCTTGGGGGGTCAGATTCGTTACGACCAGAAGTAGTTGAGGTTGCCAAGTCCGATCAGTCCGAAACCGGAGACGAGGCTTTGCAATTAGCCTTTAAGGAAGCTGGCCTCAACTCAACTGACCCTCCGTCCACTTCGGGCCGAGAGGACCTTCCACCCGACGATATTTTTCACGGTCTGGAGGACCTTCCCGGCGCTTACCCCGAGGATATGGCTGGGTTAAGCCTCACACAACTTGCCAAAAAGGCGAACGCGGAAAAGATGGCAGCACGACGAAGGGCAGAGGTTATTCGAACCGGAGTGCCTCCTGCTACCGAAACTCAATCCTCTCTGCTTGTTAGTGAATCTCAGCCCTCCTTGCCTGTTATTGAGGAGGGGACGGCAGAAAACCGAAGTGCCAAGGCCGAGTTGGTTGTGCAGGCCATTCGAGAGGCTAAAGCAAGAGCCGGGAAGCGCTCTGCTGAGGTTGAGGTCGGCTCAAAAGATTACCGCGCTGACAAACGACCTCGTTTAGAGGAATCAGATGTGATCGTGCCTTTCTTTATTCAACCGAAGATAAAAAAACACACCGATTCCTTTTGATGCTTCGATAATTAAAGATACAGCGGTCGCGCTTAGTATGGTTACATCCGTTTTACTGCCGGCTGACAAGGCGGCTTTTCAGGCGGAGCCGGATCTGGTTTCAATAGCATTGGCCACGCAATCGGCACTTTTGGTATAAATCTTGACTTTGTTTTTTCACTTTATGCAAATACTATTTTGGTCTTAACTTCCTGTTTTGCAGACCGTCAGAAGGATAACGGAGATGGGCCGTCGCCATCGTGACGCCATCGAACAGCTTGGCCGTCTTCAAACGAAAGTTGATGGCCAAAGGAGCAGGGCCGAGTTTGAGGCTTTAAGGGCGAAGATGGAAGGCACGCGGGCCAAAGCCGAGATGGAGAGGGCACAGAATGTGGAGGAACTGAGATTAGCCGGCGAGAGGAGGGCGGACACGAGCGAGGGGGCGCTGAAATTGGCCCGGGAGGTGGTCTCCAAACTGGAGTCTGAGTTGGAGGAAGCAAAGAAAGTGAAGGAAACGGCCGACTCGAAGGTTTCTAAGGCATTAGAGGTCGGGAAAAGTGCTGCCCTTGCTGAATATGTAGACGAAGTCTCCAAATTTGAAAATCGGAGATTCAAACACGACTGGCTCAAAGCCCTTGCTGCGGCTGATGTGACATTGGCTATGCCAATTCCATACGAGCAAGTGAAGATTGAGCTACTGGAGTCTGACTCCCAGGATTAATTTCGACGACACCTTTTTTGCTTACTATTTTGGGGGTTTTCGAATGTATTTTTACAGCTTTTTATTTGGCAATTTTCATGTGTAAAATGGCTACAATTTGTGCCCAATTTCCTAATGAAAATTTCCTTTTTTGCCTTGCTGTTATCTGTGCTAGCTTTTGTTATTGATAAATGATATTGATGTTGATTGCAAAATGGCTACACTTTGTTTTTAATACCAAGTATCGATCGGCATTAGGCATAAACACTTGGCCAATCAGATTAATCAATCTGCCCTTGCCCAAGTTAGTGTAGGAGCTTCGTTAGCCGACTAGGCCTAGTTCGTGGAATGGGTGTGGCATATATCTATCGGCATTGGGCTTCAGTATTAGGCCGATCAGATTAATCAATCTGCCCTTGCCCCAGCCAGTGCAGGAGTTTCGTTAGCCGACTAGGCCTAGTTCATGGAATGACTGCCGCATATATCTATCAGCATCGGGCTTCAATATTTGGCCGATCAGATTAATCAATCTGCCCTTACCCCAGCCAGTGCAGGAGCTTCGTTAGCCGACTAGGCCTAGTTCGTGGAATGGCTGCGGCATACATCTATCGGCATCGGGCTTCAGTATTTGGCCGATCAGATTAATCAATCTGTCCTTGCCTCAGCCAATGCACGAGCTTCATTAGCTGACTAGGCCTAGTTCGTGAAATGGCTGCGGCATATATCTATCGGCATCGGGCTTCTGGCGTTTGGCATTAATGACGTCGCCTCGGGAGCGCTGCATACATATGAATAAATGGGGTGAGTTCGCGCCAGTGAGTCCGCTTATTTTTACTCAGACTCGATTTGAGCTAGATTTGGGCGAGGGCGAATGTTAAACAGACTGTTTTTCAACAGTAGAGGAGAAGGACCAATGCTGGCTGAGCAAGATACTGCGATGAATCGCAGCAGCGAGCCTACGCGTACGGGAGGAAGGACATCCAAGGAAAGGGAGAAACGTCAACCTCCAAGCCGTCAAAGTAGATCACCCTGAAGAGAAAAGCAGCAACGGGGAAGCTCCCCGCGACCACGACCGAGAAATGAGCCTGACGCGACGCCACGACCATTGAATTTTGCGGTGTTCGTGGGGAATAAATCGATGTCTAAGACGGATTCCATCGTTAATGATCCGGGTGTAGAGGTTAAGTTCGCTCGACAAATCTTTCCACTGGAAGTCTAACAATCAATGGTTGGACGACAAGATTTCGAAGTGTTTCGAGAAGGTATCCATAGGGCGATGAAGGGGCTGTACACCGCCTACGAAGTCGACATGTGCTTGCGCGCCGCGTGGCGGGAGATAGAGAAAATGGGGGAACGGATCCGCAGTTCGGAGGCTCGTGTTGAAAAAGCTGAGTGTGAGCTTAGGAAGGCTAAAGCCGCCGATCCGCACGCGGCGGGTCGATCTAACCCGATTGTGGATGAGAGGGTGACCCAACGGCTATTGAGTCATGCCATCGCCGACAGTGATATGGAAAGCATGTTTGCCGTAGAAAATGCGAGGGCCAAGGGTTATGAGCAAGACTTCCATGCTGGCCAGAAGGTTGGGATCGAGAAAGAGAAACTTGCAGAGGAGGTTTGCCGATGTGAGAATCGCGGTTTTAAGCATGGTTGGATCAAGGCATCTCAAGCCGTGGATGCTCTCCGAGCAGCGGGCGTTGATTCGGCGTTGTCGCTGTACCAACGCGACCCCTTCTTCGCCCTCGAAGTTGAGAAGTGTGAGAACGAAGGCGACGCCGTATGAAAATAGATATTGTAATGCTCGAACGCGGATTGCGTTTTTTGTAATTACTGTTTAATCGAATAAAACGTTTCATTTTAAAAGTTTATATCTCATTCTGAATTTTTATATGCTTAATTAAGCATCTTATTTCGAATGTTGGCATGTTTTGTTCTGTTCATGCGGTTGTGCTGGCCTAACTTACATATCCCTGCTTTGATGTGTAAATGTTTCTTTTCGTTCTGGAGGGGCGCTTCAAATTCGGAATATTACTCGGCCCTTGAGGCTTTGTCGGCCGCCAAATATGGAGGCTTTTTCGGCCTAAAGACGTCATGCCCCGAGGGCGTTGCGAATCCAGAGGCTTTTTCAGCCCAGAGGCGTCATGCGCCGAGGGGGCTCCCAATCCGGAGGCTTTTCGGCCAATTACGATATCCACGAAGAGCGCTCCGAATCCGGAGGCTTTTACGTCCCAAAGGTGTCATGCGCCGAAAGGGCTCCGAATCCAGAGACTTTTCGGTCAATCGTGATATCCACGAAGAGCGCTCTAAATCCGGAGGCTTTTTCGGCCCAAAGGCGTCATGCGCTGAGAGGGATCCGAATCCGGAGACTTTTTGGCCAATCGTGATATCCACGAAAGGCGCTTCGAATTCGGAGGCTTTTTGGCCAATCGTGATATCCACGAAGGGCACTCCGAATCCGGAGGCTTTTGCGGCCCAAAGGCATCATGCGCCAAGGGGGCTCCGAATCCGGAGGCTTTTTCGGCCCAAAGACGTCATCCGTCGAGGGGGCTCCGAATCCGGAGGCTTTTAGGCCAATCATGATATCCACGAAGGGCGCTCCGAATCCAGAGGCTTTTTTGGCCCAAAGGCGTTATGCACCGAGAAGGCTCCGAATTCGAAGGCTTTTAGGCCAATCGTGATATCCACGAAGGGCGCTCCGAATCTGGAGGCTTTTTCAGCCCAAAGGCATCATGCGTCGAGGGGGCTCCGAATCCGGAGACTTTTAGGCCAATCGTGATATCCACGAAGGGCACTCCGAATCCGGAGGCTTTTGTGGCCCAAAGGCGTCATGCGCCGAGGGGGCTCCAAATCTGGAGACTTTTCGGCCAATTGTGATATCCACGAAGGGTGCTCCGAATCCGGTGGCTTTTTGCGTCGGAGAACTTTTTAATTAGATTTCGCAGTGGGTGGGATTACAACTTTTCAACAAGAATCCTTGCATTGCAAAAGTGGAATGTGTACATGGCGAATCATTTAGAACTAGGATCATTCCCCACAAGTCGGGTCTAATGACAGAATTTTCGCAGGTGCGTCGAATTCCGGGGCCATGGCAGACTCCTTGCTGACATATTTCTAAGCCGATATGGAATCTATCCGATAATGGCCAACTCAGTTAGGACCCAACTTTCTGTCAACTGGTTTCTTGTCATCCAGAAGTGCCTTCAGGATCAACTCTCCCAATGTGTAGCGGCGCAGCTGAACGCGCTGATTATACAACTTGGCAAGTTGTTGCTGCTATCGTCTAGGGCTTCCGTGGATTTTCGCTAGGGAGCCGTCCGAGATCGTCGAGGCTACTTTGATTTGGAATTTCAGTGGAGTTAACCTGCGACTCCATTGTTGTCTTTCCAGAAAGGAGATATCATGCTTGTGCGGATTGCTGGGAACTACGGATTTGTTCAATGCCGTGTTCGGTCGAGAAGCATAGCAGCTGATGATAAGTGCTTGGCACGGCCTGAATAGTATGCAACCAACTTCGCCCTATGATGAGATTATACGGCAAAGGGAGCTTGACGACCAAGAATTCCACATCCACTGTTTGGGAGCCTGCTCGAACGGGTAGTGTGATTTTTCCCAACGAGTACTCTGGATTTGCGGTGAAGCCGAATAATGGATAAGGAGCCGGAGATAGGTTTGATTCGTTGAAGCCGAGTTTGATGAAGGTCTCGTAATACATAACCTCCGAAGTGCTCCCCTAGTCTATGAGGATGTGTTCAACGGTAAATCGGTTTACGTGTAGTTCAATGACCAATGGATCAATGTGGGGGAGTGTTATGCCGATAAGATCAAAATTGTCGAAGATAATACTCAGAGCTTCGTGGGCCCGTTTCGTTGGTGAACGTTGCCTCCATGGGGCTGACTGAATTGCGTGTACGGTAAAAGGCGTTGGAATGCTATATATCATATGAATGACGCCGAGCGGAGGTGAATCCTACCGAAGGGAAACTGTTTTGATTGCGCTCTTTCGAATATGTTGCTGGAGCTGACCATCTTGCACCAATTCCTCAAGGTGGTCTTTCAAAGCATAGCAACTGTCCGTATCATGACCGTGATCTTTGTGATATTCACACCACCTGTCCCGCCTTCTTGTGTCAGGAGGTCCCATCATTTTGGACGGCCATTTGAAGAACGGAAGATGATGAATTTTGGACATAACCGAGTTGATTGGCTCTAACAGCTCCGTATATTTCTTGTCGGCGCGCTTTGTGCGCCTACTATGAACTTGCAGTTGCTCATTTGCTCGGTGTGAGCATTGATCGCTTGATCGGCAAGAATCCCGTCTCTTGTCTCGTTTAGCCCGCTGTCGTGGTTCAGGGCTCTGAGGTAGTACGGAACTTATTAGCTGAGCAATTTCAGGAGGGGTCGTTTTGTTGGCCATGTGTCCGGCCTTAACCCGTAAGGCGTCATCTTCCACTTTACAGTATTCCTCTACTTTCTTCATCAACCCCCAGACTGTTTTGGGGGGTCTTCTAGTCAAGGAATTGCGGAGGGCACTATCTGGATGTAATCCCATTTTGAAGGCAGTGATGGCCATGGAGTCGTTGCAAGAGTCATCAACAAGATTAAAGCATTCCCTATATCGCACCGAATATGCTCTTAGTGTTTCTCCTAGCAGGATTTGCATTGCCCAGAGAGAGTCGGCTTGTTTGGGCTGGACCTCGTTGGTGATGAATCTGGCCCTGAAGGATTTCTGTAATTAGTGAAAGGTTTTGATCGAAGCCAGCTCCAGTTTATAATACCACCTAACAGCCAATGGTCCAAAACTGCTGAGAAATATTTGGCACATAAGGGCCTCGTCGTCTTCATGCAATGTCATGGCTTGCTTGTAGTGGCGGATGTGGTCGGTGGGGTCTGATTTTCCGTCATACAAGGTGAATGACGGTGCTTTGAATTTCTTGGGTAGCACTGCCTTTACAATTCGTCGTATGAAGGGATCGTGTTGATCTTCGTCCTAGTTGTTCCTTCTTCACTTGTACCTTATACGGGGACCTTCTTCAGAAGAACTGGTGGTTTCAGGTCGCCCCTTCTTCCTAGGCTCTTGGGATATCGAGTCGGAGTCGCTATCAGTGTCGTCTTGTCATGGTCGAGGTCGTCGACCACCTGCCTTCGGAGATCGTTCCGGATTTAGGCGTACAGCTTGTTTGGACTTCACCACTTCCAAGGCCAAATCTTCACGAAGACGTTCGTTCTCAGCGATCATGTTCCCCAACCTTTGTTCATTTTGGTTTGCTTGTTCCATGATCGCCTACATTGTCTCATGCTCCGAAGTCGAGGGTGAGGCGAAGTTCAAGGCATGTCTTGCAGCGATAGTCTCCGGTCCAAGCATGTTTGTAGGAGTGAGGTCCTCTCTTTGCGTGGTTTCATCAGTGACTATCGGAGGGTCTTCTGTTACGCCCGCCATGGATGTGTTTGAGTATTCCCACAGACGGAGCTAATTGTGGGGAAGTGGTTTAGAAATACTCTTCTGATCTTGGGGGACGCTATTGATCCTCTTCTGGTCACCTGAAAATGAATAAACACTCTGGTCGGGGGTGCTGGAATTAGCACTCCGACGGGCAAGTCAGTCTTTACCCTCAAGATTACTTTTATTCTAAGTTAAGCTTAATAGTTCTCACGTACCTTTTACTGGCTGATATTCTTCTATTTATACCCTTTCTCTCTTGGGCCTCAGGATTAGGCCCACTTTCTATTCGCCATTCAGCTTCCTTTGTAACAGATTGCTTTTTACTCGGCCCTTGACTTATTCGGCTATTTGACTGAATAGGATATGCTTTGGATGTGGGATGAAGCCGAATACTATACATACATCCCAGTTCCCAAAATTCATATACTCGGCCTATTTACAACCCCCATTACTCGGCCCCCACAGCATATACAACAAGCCTGTAAACCACAAGGTTACCCCAAGTGGACGAGTATAGTCTTGTGTGGATTTTCAGAAATAATACCCACAAACATCAACATATTCATATCTGCTCAACAACAATTAACCACACTACTCCACCTAACAATCAACTTATGTGCCACTACGGTATGATATTAAGACATAATCAATCATTGAAGGCACAGTGGACAAGCATGATGGAATCTATTAAGCCAAAACAACAATTCAGTTAATACACAAGTAAAGTCCGATGTACTTGTGAATGCTAATAGACACATCATTAGTACCCTTAGTGTAAAGTGCAATCTCCATACTAGTTAACTGTCCATTATAATAGCCAGTGTAACTCATAATAACATCTAACATATACAGGAAAACTAAACTGTTGCAGCTAAGATTCTGAAAATCTTTTTTTTGTTTTGTTTTGGAAAGACTGTGCAATGTCCTGATCCATTAAGTTTTCTAATTAACCCATGTAACAAGCATTGGGCCAATGACACCCAAACCAGATGGTTTTAGGGCACTAGGTGTGAAGACACCCCTACAGGCTTAATAACTCGAGCTGAATAAGCTATGAATCCGAACAAGTCATTCTCCTTATTTTTCCTTAACTGTGCAATGTCTAAGTCCCTTAAGCTTTCTAATTAATCCATGTAACAAGTGTTGGGCCAATGACTCCCAAATCAAACGGTTTTAGGGCACTAGGTGTAGAGACACTCTTACGGGCTTAATAACTCAAGTTAAAGAGGCTACGAACCCAAACAAGTCAAGTATTTTATTTTTATTTTTAAGAATCTTGGCTACTTATTTATTCTTTTCTGTAACCCTAGCAATTATCAAGGACATACACCAGGGATTATAATAGAGAGGTCACCGCTATGATAGTGTGTTCATGTAAATCAAGGCATACTCATGACAAGTGTACTAATACCACAAACACAAACAACTCTCATAATTTGAACATCACATTCGAGTATCTACCCAATAAACCCTTTTCATACAAGCCCACTATGTTCCCCAATTAACATATGCTCATATCACTACCATACTGGCACAAAGTGAACATCAAGTGAAGTGGTGCAATCAAATACAACAAGTATAAACATGAATTGTTTTTATAAAAACCCTCACCATAGAAAGCCCGGTTTCTAGCCACCTCACCGCACGTGCGACCCACCACCGCTCGAGCGGCACTCGAATGGCCCACCTTAGGACGTGTGCACAGAATTTTGGGTGTGTTCTACTGAGAATAAAAGAAGGAAAAATAGACTAACCTAGGGTTCGAAATTTATTCTAAGAAAAGGGAGGCTAGGGTTTAGAGAATATGATTTTTCCTTAAGCTTGAGAGGCAATTTTCATAGGGGCTTCCATCTCTTTCACCTATTCCCACTCCTCCATGAGTGGCTAGGTTATTCTTTTCTAGGATTTTGATGAAACCCTAGCCATGTAATAGGATTTTTCATAAGCTTTGATTGTGAAACGGTTTGAACAAATGTATGGATGTTTTAGAAGTTTATAATAATTGTTCTTTTCATCTCTTCAAGTATTTTACTTTCTGTGATTGTTTAATGCTTTCCATACATTAGTTTTCTTTGTGTTTGTGTTCAAAGTACGAGACGAGTCATGCTACAAGAGACGAGTCATGTTACTACCATAGTTTAGAGCAAATGCCTTGTGCTACTCAGGATGATTTGTGCCTGTACGTTGAATACGACAACCATCTTGATCAATATTTCAAACTTGTAGTTGTGAAATAGTAGGTATTTCAAACCAGATTGCAATTGATGGCCGATGTTAAAACTCATTTATGTGGTTAGTAGTGAATTTTTTGCCCTAGGATTTTTCCCAAAATCTCAACCCCTAATTTTAATTGTCAATTTAATTTATTTAATTCTTGTTTAGTCATAATATCCATCAATCTTTTTAATCAAAATTAATTTAAGATTCTAGCAATTAAATTAGTTTAATTTCACAATTGTCTCTATGGATCGATACCTGGACTTACCATTATTCTAAAGAATTTGGTATAGTCTAGTATTTATTTTTTGTGTGTAAAACGACTCATCAAATTTTGGCACCGTTGCTGGGAACTTCTGGCGAAATTGAGTAATTTAAAGTTACATTCCTATTTTAATTTGTAGTTTAGGGTTTTATATTTTAGTGTTGCTAAGTGTGCAGAGTATTTGCAATTGGAACTATCATTGAAGTGCAAACGAAGCGCAACCAAGTTTTAAACAAAAATACCGCAGCACCAAAGTACTTAAAAAACAGAAATAAATACTCGCAAACAAAGCACCAAAGTGCTAAAAAGAAATAAAGAGTTTAAGTGGAGACAACGGTCTACACATCAAGCACCCGCAAGATGAGTAAAGCGTTTTCGTTTAACCGCTGTGAATATTTTCTCCTTTGATATTCTGTTTTCATAACTTAGTGCACAGAGTCAGAACTCAGTGTGTGCGTGTGTGTGAGAGAGAGTAGTGTATGCACGGGCGCCGTTCTTGTCACCCTGAATTGTGGAGTTTGGACCTTGAACTAGAAAGGACTCTTAAAAAAATTAGAGTCTCTGCCGTCTTCCTAGGCTTGAATATTCATATCCATACTTTGAACCAATAGAGATGGAAAATCCAAATGGCTTAAATGGTCCCAACCGGACCCTTAAGGATTACTTCACACCCACTGCATATACATCAACATCATGCATCCAATTACCCGACACCACTGCTGCTCATTATGAGATTAAGTCCAGCACCATACAAACACTCCCATCATTCCATAGACTAGCTCATGATGATCCTTATAAACATTTGAATGAATTTCTAGAAATTTTCTCTACAGTGAGGATCCAGAATTTCACAAATGAGGCCTTAATGTTGCGATTGTTCCCATTATCATTAAAGGACAAAGACAAACACTGGCTGAACTCTTTACCTGCTAATTTTATCACAACTTGGGACCAATTACAGCAAAAGTTTTTGGAGAAGTACTTTCCTATTAGTAAGACCAACCAACTCAAGTGGGCCATCACCAATTTTGCTCAAATTGATGGCGAGCAATTTCATGAGACATAGGAGAGACTTCGTGACCTTCTCTAACAGCGTCCCACCACTAAGTGCCTAATTGGCAACTTTTTCAAACATTTTACTATGGTTGAACTGAGCGTCACTGCCAAATAGTGGATTCTTCTTGTGGTGGGACATTCATGTCTAAAAATGACGCCGAGGCATGGCAATTTTTTGATAACCTAAGTGATAATTCCCTTCACCATGCCTCCGTAGCCCGGCAAGTCCGGCAACCAGTAGTTGAAGCCCCGAAGAGTGGGGGCATTTTTTAGGTCGGGCAAGACTTAGAGTTAGCTCAACAAGTAGAGGCATTATCCCACAAAATGAACCAATTATTAGCTGCGGGACATGTCCCTACACAGCAAGATCAACCTCAATTTCATGAGGCGTATGCTATTTGTGCGAGCCTTGCTCATGACTTGAGTGAGTACCCTTCAGCATCATAATTTCCAGAGTTAGTCCAAGAGCATGTGAATGCGGCTCAAGGATTCTCCGACCTGGGTAATGATCCATATTCCAATACATATAATCCAGGATGAAGAAATCACCCAAATTTTTCATGGAGGCCTCCTTCACAAGGCACTTCTTACAATCCTCCACCACCAAAGCAGAATTTTAATAATTTTGCCAACCAATCTTCCTACCAGTCACCACAACCTTATCGACTCCCACAACCTTACCGACAACCATAACCCCTACCTGTTTCTCAAGGCAACTCGGCCGTTGAGACTCAGGTATTGGAAGTTCTATCAGAACTTAAGGGGTTAGCACTTGTAGTTCACTCCCATACTCACTCCATTGCCAAGGTAGAGGCCTAATTGGGTCAAATGGCTAATAACATGACTAGAAGAGAGGAGGAAGAATTACCGTGTCAAACTGTGGCCAACCCTAAGGGTCAATATGGGGCAGAGGGGTCGGGTAGGAATGGAAAGCACCATCAGCAGGTGCAAGCGGTGATTACTTTGAGAAATGGAAGAGAGTTAGATCCTCGGCCAGTTACGTCTGATGCAACTAAGGCTAAGAAGGATGATCACGGTGGTCAACCCAAAAAGTGTAAGAGTGAATGAGAGACACCTAAGGGGGATGACTTAGCCCCTAACACTTCACATGAGCCCAAGGCACCATATGTGCCTATGACACCCTTTCCCTAATGCCTTGAGACACCATCCCCTTTCAATAAGAAAGCGGCATCCATGGAAACGATGATAGAGATTTTTAAACAAGTTAAAATCAACCTCCCCTGTTGAAGGCGATTAAGCAAATACCCTCCTATGCTAAATTTCTGAAGGACCTTTGTACACAAAAACGTAAATATAGGACACACATGTCCTAAAAGGTCATACTCACGGAGCAAGTAAGCTCCATCTTGTTGAATGACACTCCCCCTGAGCTTAAAGACTTGGGTGCCCCAACCATTGCATGCATTATACGGGACCATTTCATTGATAGGGTCTTGTTAGAGTTAGGGGCTAGTGTCAATTTTTTGCCGTACTTTGTGTACAAGGAATTTGGGCTTGGTGAGTTGAAGCCTACTACTATTACTCTCTAGTTGGTTGACCGGTCCCTCAAAGTGCCACATGGCATGATTGAGGATGTACTAGTAAAGGTCAATAGGTTTTATTTTCTTGTTGACTTTTTGGTCTTAGATATGGAACCGGTAGCCAGCTCTAGCGGTGATCTTAGGTCAACCTTTCTTGGCTACGGCCAATGCTTGCATAAATGGTCGTACCAGGGTTATGGAAGTTTTATTTGGTAATATGCAAATGAAACTTAATGTTTTCCAAGCATCCTAACAACCTCATGAGAGAGAGGAGTGTTTATTTGTGGATGTTGTGGATGGGATTGTGGAGGCTTTACCCTCCATTCTCGTAGAGGACCCTCTAGAGGCTTGTCTAGTTCATTTTGAGTTCGAGGATTTTGATATTGACGGATCAGTTGAGGAGGTGAATGCCTTACTTAATTCTTCTTCTACACCAGATTTTTCTCTATAGAAAGCCCGGTTTAAGTCCCTTTCTCCTCTATCTAAAGAGCCTGTCATACCATCATTAATCACACCACCTATACTTGAGTTGAAACCACTCCCGGCCACACCTAAGTATGTATTTTTAGGGCATTAGGATACTTTACATGTCATCATTGCATCTGACTTAACTGCAGACCAGGAAAGTCAATTAATGAGTGTTCTTGTAGCACATTGGAGTGCTATAGGGTGGTCGCTGGCCGATTTGAATGACAAAGCCTAGAACGCAAAAGTTTGAAATTTCCGAGACTAAGGTCTGATTTGAATACCCAGGGGTGTGGAGAATACTTCAAAATCACTCTGGCTTGAACTCTGTATGGCAGCCCCATACAAAATATATTTCAATTTATTGGGGCGAATTGTAAAGTGGTAATCATGGACCCAAACCAAACTACCCCAGCTTGAACTCTATATGGCAGTCCCACACTGTCACGACCCAAACCTGCCCCTGTAGGTTTAGCATCGTAACCGGCCAGTAATCTGTGGATTGCCGAAGGCCTCTAAACAGATTAGCAAATAGTAAGGGGCTGCGGAAGCAATTATACAAAATAGACAAGGTCCAATGAGCTGTGATAACATATATGGGACAGAACATTTCAAAACTTATATATATGCATAAGCATGCCAGTCAAGGACACCAATATTTACAAAATATTTACAAAAATGAACTTCCCAAGACCTAACTTTACAAAGTAGTCATAGAGACTAGCATAAGCACAAAAACAGTCATGGAAATAGACTTCAATCGGGACCTCCTCGGGAGACACAACGGTTGGCTGACAAAAACAGAAACGAAGGCCGTCAACTCTGGCCCTGGTCGCATGCCGGCTCACCTACATATATAATATAAACTGTGAGTGAAAGCCCAGTGAACAATAACAGAGTAAAGAGGTTTCAATGAATGAGTCCGAAAAGATTCAGAAATCATAATTCAGTTTCATATCAAAATCATAATTTGTCCAGATCATATACAAACAGAAATAATAAGTCATGCGCAAGCATACGTGATACATCCATTAGCATTAATAGAACAGAACAGAAATATGCTGAGCCCCCGTGATGGGGCCTCCGGTACGAGTAACAGAGTGCTAACAGATTAAGTTCCATAAAGGAACCTCCGATACCGGGTAACAGCCAACAGATATCACATGATGCTAAGGATGTCACGAATACATATCAGAAATTAGACAATCATTCATTGTACAGAACATATCATTTCAGAAAACAGATCTCATTTTATCACACAGAAAATAAATACAGTTGAACATAACTTTACTAAGTTATTACTCACAGTTGACCTTGAGACAGACAGATGGAACAGATTGGTTAACAGTGTATGGCGCGCGACCTACAGAACACATAACAGATACACACTTGAAACATACTTTCAAATTGAACACAACCTGTTTCGTTTGCTCTTAGTGTGTTTCTAACCTTCAATCCTCATTATGGAGTCTTAAACATGGCCTAGGAATGCCTAGGATGGAATGAGGATGCAAGAATACATTGGAAAGCATTTCATAAAATTTGCTGAAATAAGGTCCACGCTCAAGCGAACATGCAGATGTTAAAGCTCCGCTCGAGCGTGGACTACCCCGCTCGAGCAAACTGTAAAATTTGACAAAAGTGCTGGATGCAAGATTTTCACGCTCGACGAGCGCTCAACCTACGCTCGAGCGTGAGACTCAGAATCTCGCTCGAGTGGACTACAAAACACACAAACTTCTGGGTATACACATTGCACGCTCGAGCGAAACTCTCGCCGCTCGAGCAGAATGCATGTACTCAGGGTTCACGCTCGAGCGTGAAAGTCCCCGCTCAAGCGTGGGTCAAATTTCTGAAAAATCTAGATTGACATCCAAACATGAAATTCAACATTCAACCACCCAAAACTCATTTTTCTGGGCCAAAACTTTGGAAAACACTTGGTAACCCATAAAACAACATGTTGAAAGCATCATTTCAAGAAATCATAGCCCAAGAGCAAACCAATTATGTACAAACTCAACTTAAACTTTATAGATGATCCAAAACATGACATGCATGTGTATTTTTTGAGCTAAGGCTCTCCAAAACATAATCAAATGCTATCAAACAACATGAAACTCATTGTGTTTCCAAAATTAGAATGAAATTAACACATGCATAAGGAAATTCTTGAAACTCATCCTTCAAAATGCTATGAAACATGCATGCATGCATGAATTAGTCCTCAATTCAACATTTTAACCCAATTCCTAGCTTTAGACACTAATTAACCATGAACCATGAAAGAAACAATTCAAATTCAAGTTCAAGGGGATGAAATCTCTACCTTAGGTCTTGAATTCTAGGTGTAAGAGCTCAAATATGCAATTCTTCTTTAATTTCTTCTAAGTCTCTAAGCTAAATCTCTTGTTGAACTCAAATTCTCATATTGTCCCTCTCTCTCTCGAATTGGTCTAAGAAAGAATGAAGGAATGATGCAAAAAGATATAAAATCTATTAATGGCCTATACTGCCCACTAGTGGTAAAGATGCAATTAATTCAAGTTGATGTAATTTAACTTTATTTAATCATACCGAATCAAATTTAAATTAAATCTACCATAAAATCACATAAATTCTAATTAACACATAACACTAATCAATTTCGGAATCGGGCACCGATAAGGTTTTCAATTCGCAGTTCAAAGTCAAAACATGAACAGATCGTTCTATACCGAACAGATAGAACACAAAAATCAAACAACACACATGCAAATTAATTACAAATTCCTCCTAATCTACTGTTAGGCATAATTAAGTGCGAATTAACATTAATCAGAGGTCGGGGTTATTACAATCTTCCCCCCTTAAAAGAGTTTGGTCCTCCAAACTCGAATTACCTTAATTCCGGGACAACATTGGGTCTAATGGGAATAAATCTGGATATCTCTTCATCATGTCTTCCTCGGTTTCCCAGGTTGCATAGGTTCCTCCATGGTTTTGCCAATCAACTTTTACCAACGATATTTCTTTATTTCTCAGTCTTTTGATCCTCCGATTCACAATCTGGATAGGTCTTTCCTCGTAGGTGTAATCATCTTTCAAAAGCACATGTGTTGGCTCAATGACGTGGAGTGGATCTCTCAAATATTCTCGAAACATCGACACATGAAATACATTATGCATATGCTCCATTACCGGTGGTAGAGCTACTTGATACGATACTGGATTGATCTTTTCAAGGATTTCATAAGGTCCAACGTACCTTGGCGCCAACTTGCCCTTAACACCAAACTGAGTTTGGCCCTTCATCGGGGTCACTTTAGTGAACACATGGTCCCCAACTTCGTATTCCCTATCTCTTCTTCGAACATCAGCGTAGCTCTTCTGCCGACTCTGTGCAGTTTTCAGACATTGCTGGATTAGTTTCACTTTCTTGGTTGTTTCTTGCACAAGTTCCAGCCCCAACAAAGGTCTATCACCTACTTCAGCCCAACATATCGGAGAACGACATTTTCTTCCATACAAAGCCTCGTAAGGTGCCATTTCAATGCTTGAATGGTAACTGTTGTTGTACACAAATTCCGCTAATGGCAAATAAGTCTCCCAATTCCCCAGGAAGTCTAACACACACATTCTGAGCATGTCCTCTAGAGTCTGATTAGTTCGTTCAGTTTGTCCATCTGTCTGTGGGTGGTAAGCACTACTCAATCTCAGTTCAGCCCCTAAAGCCTATTGCAAACTCTGCCAAAATCTCGATACAAACTTTGAGTCCCTATCAGACACAATAGATACTGGCACTCCATGCAATCTCACAATTTCAGTCATATAGATCTTGGCCAATTTTTCAGCATTAAAAATAGTTTTGACAGGCAGGAAATGGGCAGATTTAGTTAAACGGTCAACTATAACCCAGATAGAGTCCATACCTCGAGAAAAACGAGGCAATCCCACAATGAAGTCCATGGTAATGTGCTCCCATTTCCATTCCGGTATTGGGAGTGGTTGTAGCAAACCAGCGGGTCGTTGATGTTCAGCTTTAACCTGTTGGCAATGTAGACATCTAGCCACAAAGTCTGCAATACTCTTTTTCATTCCAGGCCATCAAAAATTCTGTTTCAAATTATGATACATTTTCGTGTTCCCTAGATGCATAGCAAACTTACTACTGTGAGCTTCGGTCATAACACGTTTTCTCAAATCACCACAATCGGCTACACAAAGACGGTTCTGAAATTTCAGCGCATCCTTCTCAAACACAAATCCTGGCCTCGGCTTTGAATCAAATTCTTCCGTGATTTTTTTCAAGTAGTCATCTTCGCACTGTTTCTGTTTGATCTCGTCAAGAATTGTAGGTTGAGCGGCAATAGTTAACAACCCATCTTGTAGGTCATTCAACAATTCTTTTCGATTGGGCAGCAAACATGACAAATTTGCACTGGATTTTCGGCTCAAAGAATCTGCTACGGTATTAGCTTTCCCTGGATGATATAGGATCTGCAAGTCATAATCCTTGATTAGTTCTAACCATCGCCTCTACCTCATGTTCAATTCCTTTTGGGTGAAAAAATATTTCAAGCTCTTATGGTCCATATACACCTCACAAGTTACCCCATACAAATAGTGACGCCATATTTTCAAAGCAAACACCACGGCTGCTAATTCAAGATCATGTGTTGGATAATTCTTTTTCATGAGATCGGAGTTGTATAGAAGCATAGGCAATCACCTTTCCGTTTTGCATTAGCACACATCCCAAGCCTTTGTAAGAAGCATCACTGTAAACTTGAAACCCATCAATACCATTAGGCAAGGTTAAAATTGGTGCAGTCACTAACCTGGTTTTCAGTTCTTGGAAGGCTGCCTCTCTTTGTTCGTTCCAGTTAAATGGCATATTTTTCTAAGTTAATTGAGTTAATGGCATAGCAAGCTTGGAAAAATCTTTTACGAATCTCCTGTAGTAACCTGCAAGTCCCAGAAAATTTCGAATCTCTGTCACATTTGTTGGTCTAGGCCAATCCACAATAGCTTCGATTTTCTAAAGGTCAATGGAAACACCATTTTTGTCGATTACATGGCCCAAAAATGCCACGTTGTCAAGCCAGAATTCACACTTGGACAATTTAGCATATAATTTCTTTTCTCTCAAAATCTGCAAGGTAGTTCTCAAATGGTTCTCATGTTCTTCCCAGTTTTTGAAATAAATCAAAATGTCATCGATAAATACAACAATAAATTCATCCAAAAATGATTTAAACACTCTGTTCATAAGATCCATGAAAGCAGCAGGTGCAATGGTCATCCCAAACGGCATTACTAAAAATTCATAATGCCCATATCTAGTTTGGAATGCAGTTTTCTCTATGTCCTCAGCTCTAACCTTTAATTGATGATACCCAGACCTGAGGTCAATTTTGAAAAATATTTGGGCTCCCTGAAGTTGATCAAACAAGTCATCTATTCGGGGCAGAGGGTATTTGTTCTTGATAGTTACTTTGTTCAATTCCCGGTAGTCTATACATAGCCTCAAAAACCAATCTTTCTTTTTGACAAATAGGACTAGAGCACCCCACGGTGAAGTGCTCAAATGGATAAATTTCTTATTCAACAGCTCCTGCAGTTAGGTTTTCAATTCTTTCAATTCTGAGGTAGACATTCTATAGGGAGTCTTGGAAATAGGTTGTGTCCCCGGAAACACCTCAACAATGAATTCAATTTCCCTATCAACTAAGTCCCCAGGTAAGTCATTCGGAAACACATCGGGAAATTCACATGCAAAAGGGATAGTTTCTACATTAGTACTGTCAAATGGTGCAGTCAGTATACAATACAAGTAACCCCTACATCCCTTCCTAAGCAATTTCACAGCTTTCATAGCAAAAATCAGATATGGGGGAGGGACTACCCCATCCCTAGTAAAAATAAATTCAGGCATACCCGGTGGTCTAAACACAACAGATTTACTTGCACAGTCAATTGTAGCACAGTATTTAGTTAACCAGTCCACCTTCAAACTTTCGTGCTTTCTTGTAATCAGTATCCACCATATGTAGAGCAAACCATGCCAGTTCGGAGAATTTAGCTTCATACTCCGCCACAGACATTCTTCCCTGTTTGAGTTCCTAAAATTTAGACACTTTCCGATCCTTGAAACATTAGGGAAAATATTTATCATAAAAGACCGCATTAAACTGTGCCCACGTCATATTCTCGTTGCCACTTCGAATCAGTAACCACCACCTTCGGGCTTCATCTTTCAGAGTATAGGTGGCTAGGAGAACTTTCTGAACTTCAAAACAAGAAAATACTTCATACAATTTCTCCATTTCAAGCAACCACGTCTCTGTTTTCAACGGTTCAATTCCACCATAGAATGTCAGCGGTTTCATTTTCATGAATTTCTGTGTCAAGTTGATGATGTCATTATTATCTGCCTCGGCTTGTGCCGATGGAGGCGGAGGGGGTAAAGGTTGTTGCCTTTGTTGTTGTGTCAAGGTTTCAGCCAATGCTGCAAGCATCTGTTCCATTCGGCCCATACGAGCCTCTGAAGATTCACTTACATCACTTCCCCTTGCATTCTCCATCTTACTATACAGACATCAAATGATAATAAACACAGGCATAATCTTCTTTGTTCCCTTCAATTCATTTTTTCAAATTTACATTCAGTTTTCATGTTCATTTAGATTACCACACACTCACACATGCAGATGGAATGCCCCTAATTCTTACTAGGACATCCTAAGCTCATACGGACCAGTGTCTGCGGTAGAACACGTGTTCTGATACCACTCTGTCACGACCCAAACCCGCCCCTATAGGTTTAGCATCATAACCGGCCAGTAATCCGTGGATTACCGAAGGCCTCTGAACAGATTAGCAAATAGTAAGGGACTGCGGAAGCAATTATACAAAATAGACAAGGTTCAATGAGCTGTGATAACATACATGAGACAGAACATTTCAAAACTTATATAGATACATAAGCATGCCAGTCAAGGACACCAATATTTACAAAATATTTACGGAAGTGAACTACCCAAGACCTGACTTTACAAAGTAGTCACAGTGACTAGCATAAGCACAAAAACAACCATGGAAATAGACTTCAATCGGGACCTCCTCGGGAGGCACAACGGTTGGCTGACAAAAACAGAAACGAAGGCCGTTAACTCTGGCCCTGGTCACACGCTGGCTCACCTACATATATAATATAAACTGTGAGCGAAAGCCTAGTGAACAATAACAGAGTAAAGGGGTTTCAATGAATGAGTCCGAAAAGATTCAAAAATCATAATTCAGTTTAATATCAAAATCATAATTTGTCCAGATCATATACAGACAGAAATCATAAGTCATGCGCAAGCATACGTGATACATTCATTAGCATTAACAGAACATAACAGAACGTATATACGTGAGGTTACAAATTACCAGTTCCATAAAGGAACCTCCGGATCCGGGTAACAGAACAGAATAGCTATAAAGGAACCTCCGATACCAGGTAACAACGAACAGATATCACATGATGCTAAGGATGCCACGAATACATATCAGAAATTAGACAATCATTCATTGTACAGAACATATCATTTCAGAAAACAGATCTCATTTTATCACACAGAAAATAAATACAGTTGAACATAACTTTACTAAGTTATTACTCACAGTTGGCCTTGAGACTGACAGATGGAGCAGATTGGTTAACAGTGTATGGCGCGCGACCTACAGAACACATAACAGATACACACTTGAAACATACTTTCGAATTGAACACAACCTGTTTCGTTTGCTCTTAGTGTGTTTCTAACCTTCAATCCTCATTATGGAGTCTTAAACATGGCCTAGGAATGCCTAGGATGGAATGAGGATGTAAGAATGCATTGGAAAACATTTCATAAAATTTGCTGAAATAAGGTCCACGCTCGAGCGTGGCTTTCCCCGCTCGAGCGGACATGTAGATGTTGAAGCTCCGCTCGAGCGTGGACTTCCCCACTCGAGCGGACTGTAAAATTGACAAAAGTGCTGGACGCAAGATTTTCACGCTCGACGAGCGCTCAACCTACGCTCGAGTGTGAGACTCAGAATCTCGCTCGAGTGTGGGTTCCCCCGCTCGAGCGGACTGCAAAACACACAAACTTCTGGGTATACACATTTCACGCTTGAACTTAACTCTCGCCGCTCGAGTGGAATGCATGTACTCAGGGTTCGCACTCGAGCGTGAAAGTCCTCGCTCGAGCATGGGTCAAATATCTAGGAAATCCAGATTGACCTCCAAACATGAAATTCAACATTCAACCATCCAAAACTCATTTTTCTGGGCCAAAACTTTGGAAAACACTTGGTAACCCATAAAACATGTTAAAAGCATCATTTCAAGAAATCATGGCCCAAGAGCAAATCAATTATGCACAAACTCAACTTAAACTTTATAGATGATCCAAAACATGACATGCATGTGCATTTTTTGAGCTATGGCTCTCCAAAACATAATCAAATGCTATCAAACAACATGAAACTCATTGTGTTTCCAAAATTAGAATGAAATTAACATATGCATGAGGAAATTCTTGAAACTCATCCTTCAAAATGCTATGAAACATGCATGCATGTATGAATTAATCCTCAATTCAACATTTTAACCCAATTCCTAGCTTTAGACACTAATTAACCGTGAACCATGAAAGAAATAATTCAAATTCAAGTTCAAGGGGATGAAATCTCTACCTTAGGCTTGAATTCTAGATGTAGGAGCTCAAATATGCAATTCTTCTTTAATTTCTTCTAAGTCTCCAAGCTAAATCTCTTGTTAAACTCAAATTCTCGTACTCTTCCTCTCTCTCTCTCGAATTGGTCTAAGAAAGAATGAAGGAATGATGCAAAAAGATATAAAATCTATTAATGGCCTACACTGTCCACTAGTGGCAAAGATGCAATTAGTTCAAGTTGATGTAATTTAACTTTATTTAATCATACCAAATTAAATTTAAATTAAATCTACCATAAAATCACATAAATTCTAATTAACACATAACACTAATCAATTTCGGAATCGGGCGCCGATAAGACTTTTAATTCGTAGTTCAAAGTCAAAACATGAACAAATCGTTTTACACCGAACAGATAGAACACAAAAATCAAACAACACACATGCAAATTAATTCTAAATTCCTCCTAATGTACTGTTAGGCATAATTAAGTGCGAATTAACATTAATCAGACGTTGGGGTTATTACACACACAAAATATACTTCAATCTATTGGGGCCAATTGTAAAGAGGTAATGATGGACCCAAACCAAACTATCCATTTCTAGACACAGGAGATATGAGCTTCAAGGCACATTGAAAAATAGGAATACACTAGTGATGACGGAACACTGCAACATGCAAACAGACCTTGTCCCTACCATACCTTCTCTCCAAAAAATTAATGAATAATGTTTGGTGGCCCGAAAAATTCTGCCCCGAATGCCCCGAATGGCTGAAACGACGTCGTTTCAGCCATTCAATTTTTTTTTTTCTTCTTCCTCAGTCTAATACGCAGTGAGGGAGGAGAGAAAGAGAAAGAGAAAAATTGGGAGAGGGAGAGGCCGTCGCCGATAGCCGATCGCCGCGCCTCCGCCTTCGCCGCCTCGCTGCTCTGCTCTGATCGTCGCCGTCGCTGCTCTGATCGTCGCCTCCGCCCCTCGTCGGCTCTGCCCCGCTCGTCGCCTCCGCCGACCGTGTCGCCGCCGCCGCCTCCTCCTCCATTTTTTAGGCCCCCTCCATTCCTTCCTCCCCCTCCCCCTCCCCCTCCTCCCCCTCCCCTCCCTCTCCTTCCCTTCTTCGTTTTCCTCATTTCTCTTGCTGAAAAGAAAAAAAAAAAATTAGGGAAATTTTTTTTGAACCATTCGAGCTGCTGCCCATTCGGGCTCTGTAGAACCACTGAAAATTAATATTGTGTTTTGGATTTTCTATTTGAGTATAAATTTATGGGAAAAAAATGAATGAAAAGCTAACAAAATTTTAATTTTAATTTATATTATATTTCATTTTTTTCTTTCATTTTTCATTTTTCATTTTTTTTACAATAAATTCTTACTCAAATTCAAGTACAGTCTAAAACAAACTCTTTAATCTTTTTTGTTTAGATTTTAAATTTGTGTAGAAATTCACTGAGAGTAAAAAAAAAATAAAAAAAAAGGGGTATAAAGATAAAAATTAATAATAATTTCCATTTCATTTTACCCTTATTTTTTTTTTAAGGGTAAATTATAAATGCACGCCTAAGAATTAATTAAAATACGAATTACTTCTGTGATTCATCAAGATGCATTTAAATCTTAAATTTATAGAAGAACAAGAACAGAGAAAAGAGGTTGGGAAAAGTAAAGAATACGAAAGGAAAATATTTATATAATCATTTTTTCTTTTCTTTTCTTTTTTTAATTTTTTTTCTTTACAAATTTAATATCCAAACATAGTGTTAAGAAGTTTTTAAGGTTGTTTGTTAAATCAAATATAAAAAGCATGCATGGTGACGGAGGAGCACCGTCTTCACCAACGTAAGCAGTGATAACATCCATATATATATATATATATAAATAAATACATTAAATTAATCTCAGCTTCTTGACCTGTGTTTATTATACGACTTATTATTATTATTATTATTATTATTATTATTATCTTCGATTTGAGTTTTGTAGTCAAAAGACACTAGTACTGGGCTGCTAGTCATATAATAATCAATTACATAACACAATTTTAGACTACAAAAGTATAATATATAATCTCATTTACATTATAGTCTAGTTTTCTACCATTAACTCAATATATATATATATAATTAATTAAATCTCCACTATTTCTCTTTCATGGTCACTCATAAATCATTGCTGGTAACTCTGACTCTCTGACTTAATATGTAATCGATTTTTTTTTTTTTTAATGAACAAAATTAATATGTAATCGTTGAATCATCCACTAAGTGAAGCTGTTGTCGACAATGAATTCAGCAGCACTACTATTCAGTTTTTGACTCTCAATTGGAGACTAGCTACATTAGGTTGACTTTGCCTAGTTATTTCAACTTGAAATTGGTGGTTTAATTGTTTGATCCATTTTCACAATTTCACCTGAAATTTATTGGTATAAAAAAAAAAAATTATAGTGTGTTCAATAACATCGCATTTATGAGTTTGTTTTTAAAACGATCACAAAAAATGAGATTCTTTAACCAAAAATAAGAAATGTGTAGAACGTGATTGAATTATTTAGTAAAGCAACTTTGCTAATTCAGTTGACTACTCCTTTGTATTCTACTAAGAGGTAAAGGTTAATTTTTGTTTTTGGTAAAGATTGGTTATTTATTTCCTATTAAGAAGCTCTTTCTCAAGTTGATTAATTTTTTTTATATTTTATTATGGAACTCTTCTCTTATTTATAAATAGTCTTTGACCGATTGACAAATAAAAAATAAACAAAATAATTTTTTTTTTTTTGTCAAACATGGAAGTAGTTTATCAGGCTTATTGACCAGAACTTGATTTTTTTTTTTTTTTTGGTGCCACTTCGAGCAGAGGACTTTGCTTTCAAAAGTGACGGTTGATTAATGGAAATAGATTTTATGGTTCACTTCTTTAATTGACCTTTTTTTAACACAATTGTAGTAGGAGAATAAGGGGAATGAGAAGATGTTTTTGTACATTTGTCAAATTTAAATTCAGACATTACGGTCATGTTTGTTTGGGTGGACATGAGCTTAGGATTGGACTAATAATCCAATAAAATTACTAATCCGATGTTTGATTAAATAATTGAAGTACGGACTAATTATTTTAAACTTGACTATTAGTTAAGATAGGATACATAATCCAACGAATTCGTAGTCCTAGAACTATTAGTCATGAGAATGCTAATCCAGTCCGCCCAAACAAACATGGCCTACATGTTTTTTATATCAAGAGTTCAAAAATGTACTTCAACATTTGTACTTGCATTTCATAATTTGCACTAGCTTTGTATACCAAATATATAGTACTAGTGTTCTCAATTTCGAAAATTTCCCCCTTTGCAAATTTCAAACACACACACACCCTTGCCAGCTCTTGTACCTTATGGTATTAATGCTCCAATTAATCCTTGTCAAAACCTAATTGTGAGGTTGTATTGTTGCTAACACTCACATCTACCATTGAAGTTCATATATAATTAATGCATTTTAGTTTTCAATTGCCTCATTCTAGCTTATTTAGTTTCAAGATATGAGCAATCACACTTCACTATGACGAATGCTAACCCTAATTAGAACGGTTACAAGTCTAAATCACTTCTAGCTAACCTAAATTATGCTAATTAATTTATTTTCAATTCCTATAGCAAAACTTTTTCAAATAATATAGTTTACAAAATATGCAATTGACATAATTTTAAAAAAATGGTATTAGGATATAAATTGGTATTAACAATATGGACATGTATTAGTCGATATGAAATAATATCGACCCATATATTAGTAAATATTGGTATTAAAAGTTCAAAATCTCGATTTGAATCGTAATAGTCAATATTTAAAATCCTAACTGTTTATAGTCTTAAGCCAAATCCTAATCCTAACTGAATCCCTCGTATTAGAAATGATACTCAAAACAATGTGTGATGACTCATGAGGTTCACATGGATAAGCATGGCCTAAAAAACATCTCTTACTCATAGTGGAACACCATATTGAGCATTTCCTCTGTTTGTTACGGATTGGAAAAACATTCTATACATAAAGAGGAATGATATCAAGAATGTGAAAGAGGTGAGAAGAAGAAAAACTTGATGAAACTTGTGGCAGACAAGTTTTGAAAAAAAAAAAAAGTTGTACCATCCTAACCTCGCTTTCAAAACAAGCCTTCACGCAAGTGATGAATGATCAACTTAAAGTGGTAAAATAAAAAGAAAAAAGTGCACTTGATACCATGTATCATATGGCATTTTTACCATTTGGGTTTAACCTCAGAATATAAAAAGGTGGTCTAGGCTCACCCACATGGCTCATCCTTTTGTGTTCTTTTTAAAGAGGAGCTCCTATATTCACCTTATCATTCTAGTGCTTTAATTGATTTAGAGTACTATGTTAACATGTTAAATTTCACCTTTTTCTGGTAAAGTCAACTAAAATATAATGGTCACTAATACAATAAATTTTTTTTTTTTGGGCAAATTATTCCCTAATCCTTTCGTTTGTCACTTCTGTTAATTTAATTCTTGTAGTTCTAAATTTATCAATTTTATTCTTCAATTTTTTAAATTGTATCAATTTAGTCCAATAATTAGACCCCTTTTAGAATTTGAATTGACATCAATGGATGAAATCAATGAAATCACTCTCCTAAAAGTGATTTAGAAGTTTAGCATTCAATTTGAAATGATCTATTCCCTTTGAAATAAACCATTTTGTCCTTAGTTTCTATCTAATTTCTTAATAAATGTTTTTAATTTGACTAAATTGTCATAATACCAAAAATAAATAAATAAACGAGAGGAAAAAGTGATACAAATAAAATTACATGAACCAAATTAACACAAAAACCAAATTACAAGAGCTGCGAATATAAAAATCATCAAAACTACATTTACAGATGTAAAAATGATTCACGACCTCATATCTAGCCCGTTTAAGAGTGACCTAGCCCTAGCTTGCTTGCATACCCCAAGTAAGGGCCCCGGACTAGGATTTCGAAGTCTGGCCTGTCCAAGTTAGAAGCTCCAAAATGTAGAATTTTTTTTGTCAACAATCCTTTAAATTTTCGCTTTGTGTAAACTTCTATAGAAATTATTTAAGTTATTTATATCTTAATATAATGTAATATTATTTGAAAAAAAAATATTAAATTAAGTAATAAAGTTATGACGGAAAAAATAAAGTTAATATAACTTATATGGGATAAAGAAATATTGTTGTCAAAATTATCTCATAAATATTGGTCAAATGTATATATTTTTAGGAAAATTATTGAAACATCTCTCTCTAATTTTGTTTAATAGGAGAGGTCCAAGATATTTTCTTTTATTAGTGAAGGTTCCTCAATGAAATTTCTCTGGAATTATACCAGACAAATTTCGAAACTTCTCTATGAAAATTGAAATTTCTTTGTGTTGGGGCCGAAATTTCTCTGAGTCGAATTTTCTCTGTAAAAAATGTTAAAAGATCCCAACTACTATAAAAATATTATATGTCTTTTATCTTATAAAATCTTAATATCAAAAACCTTTAAAAAATTCCTTATATTTTTACAAATATGTAAACTTATTGTTTTACATTTAAAGTAATGAAATTATTTTTTTTTATAATTATATATTTTTTAAAGAAATATATTATGATTAAAAAAATTTTAAGGTTATCAGGCTACGTTACTTAGGACTATCTTATATTCCTAATCATCGTACTTACTTAAAATAACTAAGATTGATTTGTAAATTGATATATAAGAGCATCTCCAACGGTTACTCAGATTTTTCACCAAATTTGAGTAAAAAATGACTCATTTTACCAATTTGATATCACTCGCTCCAACGGTGTACTTTCATCAAATTTGTACCAGGGGCAACCGGTTGGTCGACCGGTTAAGCGAAAAATTTTATTTTTTTTTTTTTGATTTTTTTTTTTTTTTTGAACTTTTTGAACCTTTTAGTGGTCGACCGGCTGGTCGACCGGTTAGGCAAAAAAAATTTTTTTTTTTTTAACTGTTTGAACCTTTTTCTTCGAACCGTTTGAACCTTTAGGCGGTCAACCGGCCGGGCAACCGGCTGGTTGACCGGTTGGTCTCTCCCAACGGTTAGGAACAGTGATTTGGTAAAATGCTTCGCCTGTTCTCATTTTGGTACAAGATTTGCTGAATTCTGGATTTGATATCGATTTGGTGAAACCGTTGGAGTTCAAAAAAGTGACTTTTTCATCAAATTTTGAATTTAATATCAGGTTTGCTGAAGCGTTGGAGATGGTCTAATAACACCTTTTTTTTTTAGATATTACTTTTTTTGAACACTTTTTCTATCTTACTGGAGCCCATGACCAAGACCACATTCATGAATGGGAGCGTATATTGGCCAGGGATGGGTCCCTTCCATCATTCAAAAATAGTTCACACAATTTATTTACGTAGTTATCTAGAAATATAAAATCTAATTCAGATTTAATTTTTATATTATAAATTTTATATTTTAAATATATTAAAATTATATATTAATTTTTTTAAATATTTAACATTATTTGATATAAATAAATAAATAACCATACTTACAATAATAAGATTCAGACTCATGCATCAGTTAACAACTTATTCTTAACTCATCAATCACTTCATTTTACACTCTTCTACTTTATCAAGGCAATTTTGTAAGATGTTAATTATTATGAATTTGCGTCCCCAAATTTAAAAATGGGATGCGTAGTGTAAATTTGAGTTAAAAAGATAAGAATTTTGTTTACAATAACTATGGTTCATATATATAATTTTTGAAATATTTTTTTGTGGATACATAGGGGGGATTAAGGCTGAATTTTTGTTAAATTTTTAACTTTTTTAAAAATTTAAAAATTTATTAATTTTGTTTGTAAATAAAAAAGTAGATGTGACACTTATTTTTTAAAACTAATAATAAATAATTTAAGGAATTTTTAATTTTTAATATTTTTTTCATGTCCAAAAAACTATTCACTCTGTTTGGTTTTTAATTTTCATAAATAATTTTAAAATTTTTAATTCATATTTTTAGACTTTTAATATATTTTTTTTTAATTTTTAGATTCGCTTAATTTTAATATACTTAAAAAGAAAAAAAATTGTACAAAAATTGTTAACAAATTTATTGAATATAACAAAATACAAAAAAGTGTTGAATTTTTTTTTTTGATATTTTTATATTTGGTGAATGTTTTTAAATTTTTTTCACAAATATTATATTTTTATATTTTTAAGCGCATTTTGATTAAAAAATAATAATAAAGTAATTTCCTAAAAAATTGAATCAATTTTTTGAAATATTACATTTTTTTGTTTTTTTTTTTTTTTAAATCTAAAAATTTAAAAAAAAAAAGAAAAAAAAAAAAGAATGATTACATTTTGTCTTAATGTGGGGCAAGGGGTAGCTTGGCCGGGATCCGCTAAAAAAATCGCATCAGATGCAACTCATCATCAGAATTTAGCACGTGAGATATAATTTCTTGTCAGACGGAGAAGAAAGTCATCCAAGTGGAACCCACTTTTCTATTTTGAGAAAGTTTGAAGCGTAAACAGGAAAAAAAATTCAACGTGGCGGAAAGCCAGGTCTTCACATAAATGGGGTCCAGTTGTATAACAGATTGTGCCCATACATACATAGCGTATATACATCTGTATGTGTAACGTACAGGGAAAAAAAATTTGAGAATTTTGAGCCCCCAAAAAATTTATTTTTAAAGAAAAATATTTGAGGGCCACAAAAAGTGTGGCTCAAATTGCTCAAAACTGTCAAAATGACGTCGTTTTGCGTCGTTTTACGCCCAAACCAATGTCGTTTTACCAATTTTGAATAATTTGAACCACACTTTTTGTGGCCCTCTACCGTTGCTCATTTTTAAAATCTTATTTTTGTGCCAAACAAATATTTTAGGACCGGGAAAGTACTATATCCAAAGAACATATGTGACAACAAAAAAAAAATTGAAAAGTCAGAAATAAAAAATAAGAAAATATTTGAAATCCTCACCAATGAGGACTCTCAGGACCCCTATTAATTTAGTAATCATTGATTTGTTTGAATTTTTTTTAGATTTGTGTCTGACAATGACATAAATAATTCAGATTATTTTGAAAGTTGTGAAAATTGTATTTTGTGAGGGTTTCTATCATTACTGTAAACAAATATTATATAGACTCTTCACTCTAATTTAATTATCATTATTTATAATATATTATGCACAAAACAAAAATCAAATTCATAATTTGGAGAGGGGTTGTGATAGTGGGGGCCTAGGGAGGTTGCAGTGGTGGAAGAGTTTTGTGATAGGGGCTTTGTGATGGAAAAAAGGGGGTTAGAGAAGCAATTCGTAGTGAAGAATGGAGACTAGGAGGGGATTGGTACTGGGAGAAGGGGTTGGGGTAAGGGTTCGAGTGGGATAGGTGCTGGCGAGAAGGGATTTGCATTGAGGAAAGATGGTTGGGGGAAGGGTTGAATTATGGTAGGAGTTGGCGGTCAATAATAGTGATTGTAGAGACAAAAATAAAGGTTGGATGGGATAGAGTTAAGGTTTATAAGATTAGTAGTATTACATGCACCAATTAACGTATATGTGTTCCAACTAACATTATGTGATTATTACTGACCATACCTATTATACAAATTATAAATATCAAAAATTTTTAAAATTACGTCATATCATCTGTTAGTATATTAATTGATACATTAATTAGTACATATAATATTATTCTTAAAAGGTAGAAGATGTAATACCTGATAATTATAATGGATGCAAGACAATAAAATTTAAATTTAAAAAGTCTAAACATGATGTAATTTGAAATTAGTTATAATTGTTGTTTTTATGGTAAATAGAAACACCTCAAAAATTATGACATTCATTGCATCAATTCTAATCACCATTATTTGAAATTGATTATGTATATAAAAAAATAAAATTTAAATTATAAATAAACTTTATGAAATTTGTTTGAAATAAAAATTACTTTTTGTAATTTTAAAAATTATAACTCGCCCCTTAAAATTTTTAATTTCATAACAAATAGTATCTTTTGTTAATAAATCATTAAAATCAATTAACAATTTTTAATAATGACAGCAAATTATTTCAATTAGTAATTTAGATAATTTTATTATTATATAAAAGATCAGTTATTATAAAAATTTATGACAATAGGATATTTATAATTTTTTAAGTCATAGAGGTCTATCTATATTTTAAACAAATTTCATAATTTGTTTATGATTTACTCAAAAATAAATAAATTAACCCGTCTTCATTTCATTCTTTGAGGAATAGCCTAACAAGTATTCTTACAACAAAACAAAATATTAAAAACAATAATAAGACAAAAAAATATATATATTATTTCAAAATATTTTCCTTAAATTATAAAACATTTAAACTTGCTCGTTATTTGTTATTTTGTATTTTACTTATGAAGAAATTGATAAGAAATTTGAGATATAAATTAAGAAAGGTGATGTTGCACGTACTAATTGACATATAAATTAGTGTACCAACATATATTATAACATTATCATTTTAAAATTATGACTTCACCCAATATAAAAATTATAAAAATTTAAAACTTCTAAAATTATATTACATCATTAGTTATTATATTAATTGATATACTAATTGATACATAAAGTATTATTCATTAAGCAATAGTAAAATTACACAGTTTGAAATCAGTGCCTCAATCTAGGAAGCCTAATAAGTATATAACAGAGATAATTAAATAATTTTTTCAGATTTAAATCTTATAATAAAATAAATTTTGAATCCTTCATTTTATCAAGTTAAAATATAATTTTTTAATTTATTTTCAATCTAAATTATTTATCTATTTCTATTAACTAAAATTGATAACAAAGTACAGAATAAATATTTTGTTTATTAAATTTAATAAAAATGAGTATTTTAAACATTTTATATATACTTGTATTGAATTTAATAACTAAAATATTTTTTTCTGTCAAATTTTATTTAATAAAAATAAAAAAATAACTACAAAATTATAATTTAAATTGATAAAATTTAAAATCAAAAATTTGTTGTATTACTATAAAATTCAATTTCTGAGGTTTTTTTTCTAAATTGTCCCTATAAAATACTATTATTTTTTGATGAATTAAGAGCGTACACGTGGAAGCTTCTTAAGACTTCTCTCTGACCTGGTCCCCACGTTGGTGGCTTCCCTAAAAAGACACGCGGCCTACAAAGATTCCCGCCGCCATACACCCTCTCTCTCTCTCTTCACTTCCATCACGTTTGCTTTTCCCAACTCTCACAACACTCCAACGATTTTTTTCTTTTTTTTTTTTGGATCGAAAAACCAATTAAAATCCATTCATAGATAAACTTGAAACAAGTGGGGGAGGGGAGCAAGCCACCCAATTTAGAGGAAGGTAACCTCCTAGATGAGGTCGTGCAACCCAGTGCGCTGCACTGTTAGCACTACGAGGGCACCATCAAAAGGATAAGCCCCGCGTATGTGGTAGGGTCTTGATATCAGTAGAGATGGCAATTTAAAACTGGCTCAATAGGGACTTGATTTTTGATTTTGAATTGAGCGGATTGTTTTTGAAAAATACTTCTGACGAGATGGAGATGGTGATTAAAAATCAATTTTCGAACAGATTCGGGTCGGGAACGGGAATAAGTATTCCAGTCCCGTACCCGGCCCGGCCCCGTCCCCGATCCTCGGCCCGATTTTATCCTGATGTTAAATTACAATTTTACACTTACATATATATATATATATATATAAACCAAGTCAGTCTCTCTCAGCTCTCATTTCTCTCTACCCGTCTCCGTCTCTCATTTTTCTCTACCTCACTGACTTCTCTCTCTCTCTCTCTCAAATCCACCATCACCGCCGAGCCTCGCACCACCACCATCGAGCCTAGCACCGCCACATCGCAACTCTCATCCACTCCCTCTCTCTCGACGAGCCTCGACCACCACAGATGAGATCTTTTTTTCTTTTTTTTTTCAGATCTGTCTCAGATCTGATTCACAATTTTTTTTTTTTAGATCTGTTTCAGATCTGTCTCAGATGAGTTGTATTTTCTGATGATGTTGTTGTATTTTCTGATGTTGTTGATGTTGTATTTTCAGATGATGTTGTTGATGTTGTTGTATTTTCGGATGTTGTTTCAGATCTGTTTCAGATCTGTTTTTAGATGATGTTGTTGCTATTGTTGTTGATGAGTTGTATTTTCTGAAATTTTTTCTTTTTTTTTTTTAGCCGGGGAATGCTCGGGGTCGAGGAAACCCGATCTCCATTGGGAGCGGTGGTGGGGGTAGTGATAGGTTTCCCGTCGGGGATCGGGACCGGGGCCGGGGGAAATTCTACCATCGGGGATCGGGGACGGGGAGTGCGATCCCCGACCCCGCCCCGCCCCGTTGTCATTCCTAGATATCAACGAAAACAGCGGCACATTCCCAAGGAGGGACATCCTCCGAAACACTCCAACGATTTCCTAAAAAAAAAACAAAACAAAACAAAACAAAACACTCCAACGATCCAAAAATAATCATAATAAATAAATAATTATTCTTCATGATTGATTATATGTGTCCGATTAATAATAATAAGGAAAATATTAAATTAGTGATATTTTTTTTAAAAAAATAATTATAAATTAATGATAATTTTTTTTATAAATATTGATAATTAAAATTATGAATATTTTTGTAAGTTTATAATTATTTTTTAAAGAGTGCACTAATATGTTATTACCCCTAATAATAATAATATGAGAGTAAATGAATATGTGACATTAATAATAAGTAGATAGTAAAGTGAATACAACATAATTAATTGAGTATAAGGGCACATGATTTTCTTGACTAATCAAGAAAATTTTTGAGAGAAAAACTTGAAAATAAATATATGAATTTTTTTAATAATATATTCATTAATACTACCATTTAAAATAATTTTATATATTTTTATGTAATATGTACAATTATTTCAAAGGTAAATTACGCTGATCTATTTTGAGATTTTAAGAAAATATAAGAAGTTTTATATTTTTAATATAATTATATTAACTTTTAAATAAGTCTACAAAAATTAAAATTAATACAGATAGTATTAAAGTACAAATTATAACTTCAGGCAAAAAGCAAGTCTAATGACTTGCCTAAAGAATTATTAAAAATTGGCATTGCAAAAAATTGTACTGAAATGTCAAATTTTAGTTAGCATTCTTCTATCATTCTCTTTCATAATAGTGCCCTTAAACTGCTCACGTGAACAATTTCTTAATATTTTGAAACTTTTATGGCAATCCTTTTTTGAAGAGTCCATCGCTGATATACCCTTTAACTTTGACTCTAATTTCTTCGTATTTTGAAGCTTTTATGTAATAAAATTTACAATGATGGCATATCAGTGTATTACTCATTTTCATAACATATACAACTATTTTATCTTTATGAACAAATGTCTTTAAGATATTTGCCTCACTAATATCTATTGACGCCACATTTAAATTACCCAATTCGAATATGACACGTGACAAACAAGAGGCATTATAAAACATACAAGTAGTTTTTTAAAAATCTTATTTTCGAAACTGCTCACATGAACCACGAATGAATGGATTCAACTATAAATCTCCTGAACTACATGTGGGAAGCACATGAGGAAGAAATTTTCAAGAAAGTAGTTTATAGCAATTATACAGGCATAAAGAGAAAATAATGGCCCTAAGAAGTAACGAGAAGAAAGGAAATCATGGTGAAAAATATCAACTCAACTACTTCGATGGTTTGGAAGAAGGCTATAAATAGATAAAAGTAAAGACTTAGAAGGCCCCTCGATCAAATCTAAACTCTACGTCTTTATCAATGTCATTTATTTTTAAATTTCAACACTTTACTTTCATACTCTGCACTTACATTTCATAGAAGTAGATTAACTCTCTAACCCCACTACTCGGTTGATTTAAAGTTTTGAAATTGCCCTTATTGAGGATAACATTTTGTAATTGTTTATTCAGTTAATAAATTTCAATTTCTACCCAATCTCTCCCCTTCCATTCTGTTACAAATTCAAGTTAAAAGTATTGGTTCATTTTTTTAACACGACACAGTAAAATCCTTTTCATTGAAGTTAAGAGAATCTTAACACAATCATCTGATTAAATTGATATTTATTATCTATAAGAATTTTTTAGATCCTTATTGACACGCTCTAATTATATTTGTAACCTTCGAAATATCAAAAATAACCAAAACATCTACACAAAATTTATTCACTTTCCAAATTTCTTAACTTATCCCTCACTAATATCTATCACTAAGCTGTACTGGATTCAAATTTCTAAGCTATCCCTCACTGATATCTACACAAAGTTTATTTGCTTATTTATTAGTACAACAATTCTCTATATTATCATGAGAATTATGGCTCTGTTTGAAAGGATTTTCAAATCCTGATTCTATTCTCACATTGGAACATTATGTTTGAATAGGGTTTTGGAACTAGTTTTTCACAATAAACACAAAATTCTATAGAAAACTCTCTGTAAATCGCAAATTTTGAATTTTTTTTTTTTTTGAAGTTTGGCCTAACCAGTCGTCCCACCGGATGTCCCACCGGATATCACACCAGTCGTCCGGCCGGTTGACCGAAACAGTGTATTTTTTTTTTTTTACAATTGATATGTTAATTTTTATATATTCGAAAAAAATATTTTCCGAATTTTTTAAATTTTTTTATGTGCTTTAATAGAATTTTGAGCTGTATATTTAGTTATGAGTTGTAAGTTTTTGTATCAAATATCAAATGTCACATAAAAAATTTCCCACTCAATTCAACACTATTTTCAAAACTCTTTCACCAAACAAATTTTCTACATTCAAATCATAATTCTAAAACTCACAAACTCAAAATACAACTCATACTCTCAAATCAAAGTTAGAAAGTTTTACCAAACGCAACTTATGTTTCCCTATTAATCAACTTGAATTACATTAGTTGATCAGAATTTTACATTTTATTAGGAGAAAAATATTGGATATTTAGAAGAAAAAAAATTATTGAAAATTGAATTATGTAATTGGTTCGTTTGGAATGTGGATTGATTTTTTTGACTATTTTAGCCTGAGACTAAAAAATCTCGTTTGGGATAGACTTTTTAGCTTTTTTGACTTTTATGAGAGAAAAAATGAAATGATTATGGTTTAAATGTGACATTTTATCTTATTGAACTAAAAAGTTTATTTTGTCTTTTTGTGACTATTTTAGCCAAAAAAATTTATTTTTAGCTTATGTCAAACGAAGGCAATGTATATTCAAATTTGATAATATATATATATATATATATATATCTCACACTCAAAATAAATTTATTAATATATTTTTAATTTTAAATACTTTTCATAATTAAGAGGTCAAAAAGTCTTATTATAGAAGATCCGCCCTCTCTACAAATTATGATCACTATTGTATTAAGGCAAATGCTAACAATTGCCACTTATTAATATTGGAAAAGTTTTTTTTTTTTTTATAAAAAAAAATGCAATGAAAAAGTATAAAAAGGTTATAAAATATTTTAAAATTCATAAAAGTGTATTGAATTTAATAATAAATGTCTCGAAAATTATATTTCTAACCAATGCCACTTGTTAATATTGGAAAAGTACATAAACAAAAATGCTAGTCACTAACTATTGGCCGATGATTAATGTTCATGTATATGCGTAAAACTTATATTAAAACATATGAAAAATACATAAAAATATGTAAAATATATAAAACATTATTTAGTTTTTAACAAAAGCAAACCCTTAGAACATTTGTGAATGAACAAAATTGGCTCTATGGAAAGACAATTTTCCCTTTTTTTTTTTTTTTGGTTTTGTTTTGTTTTGTTTTTGGTAATTTGTTTTATATTGTCTAGTTAATTGGGTTCCAAAGAATGTGTCGTACAATGGCAAACAAGGAACCAAAGTGAGAACATAATTATGGGATGGCCTAAGATCATATGAGCCCTATGACCGCATGAGCCACCCACGTGGGACTCACTTGACATGACACATAGTAATTGTTATTATATGCCTTTTTTATTACAAAAATGCTAGAGGTCCCAAAAATTCTACCAAAAGTTTTACCAAATGTCTCACATGGGTGTGGGACCCACATGGGACCTACATTGTGTGGGTCCCACACCCATGTGAGACATTTGGTAAAACTTTTGGTAGAATATTTGGGATCTCTAGCATTACTCTTTTTATTAACCTTAGAACGAGGACCCGGGTCTTTTAAATTTTATGAATCTTTTTAAATTTTTTTTCTTTTTGTAAAAAATATTATCATATTATTATTATAATATTATTATAAAATTCCACGGTGAAAATTTTCAGAATATTCAGAGTAAAATCATCTTTATTCAAATTTATTATTATATATATATATATGTATGTATTTTTTAAAAAAAATTAAATTAAATTTCTTGTTTGGCTAAACTAAGCAAGCTTTTTACTTTGATTTTTTAATAAAAAAACAACTGTCCAATAGAGTTCAATTAATTAGAGCGAAAATTAGTGAACAAGTCTAATTTAAAAAGAGTATAAGCCATTAGATTTTAGGTAAAATCTTATTTGGTGATAAGAATATGTTAGAAAACTAGGCGGCGACAACAATGACCAGCGGCAACAAGTGATGGTAGTGAGGTAGAGAAATTTGTGACATTCAGCATATAGAGTGTTGAATGAATTACATGTGCCACATTTCAATAGGTAAGTAGTTTAGTGAATTTCAACATATAAACAAATTGAGTGATTTAAAGAGATAGAACGATTTCAAGAAATAAATAAATAGGTTGATTTCAACAGATAATTATCCTTTTAGCCCACAGATATTAGAATTTGAGTTTGATAGCCTAAAAGATTAAGAAATGGAGTGTCATTAATTAAAAAGCTTATTTTTGTAGCATGATTGATTTAATTTTTAAAAGGACAAATAACTTTGCTACTTAATTTTTAACTTTTTTTTAACATTTGTCACCTGTGTCAATTTTTATAAGAATTGTTTTTGTCTTTAAAAAAAAAGGTGAAAAAAAAAATTATTAAAAAAATATTTGTCAAACCCTACCATAATAAGGTTCAGACCCCATAAGCTAGGTTACAAATATTCCACGACTTTAAAATAAACAATATAATGAACAAGTAACAATGACTCGTAGTGGAACTAATTATTCACATCTACAAACATTATAATAATGGTTAAAATTTAACAAGCTTCCCCTGTAATACTTTTATAAAAATAAAAAGGGTAAATTATAAATACATCTTCTGAGATTTGATTAAAATATAAATAATTTTTGTAGTTTTGAAAATTATATTTCATCTCCTGAGATTTTTAATTTCATAATAAATCGCTCATTTTATTATTAAACCATCAAGTCAATTAATAATTTTTAATGATGTTAGAAATATATTTTAGGTAATAATTTAGGTAATTTTATTATTGTATAGGAGAACAATTATGAATTTCATTTTTTTAGTTAATTCTGTTAAATAAAAAATACTAACAATAACGTATTTGTAATTTTTCAAATTACAGGAACAATTTATATTTTAAGCAAATCTTAGGAGTGTATTTATAATTTATCCAAATAAAAAGTACAAAAGTCAATATCAAAGAATGAGACTCAAAAATCTCAAATTACAAGTTTAACCCTCTCTCCCAAAATAAAATAAAATACAAATTAAGGTAATAATCCACAATTAAACCTGTCCTTGTTCACAAATTCTATTTGTATTTCATGATTTTAATAATTTACTAGTATCTACCTAATTTATTTATTTTTTTTCAAATATTGTTGTTGAGCTGCTGCTGTAAGAACCAAATATCCTCAACATTCCACAAATTGTCTGATGTGTCCCCCCCTGCATCAAACCACTGGTTGTTGTTCTGCTCCATGGCTTGGAAATCTAACCCATGGTTAAAGTAACCAGAGGGGCTGGTTAGGGAATCTGGGTAGCTAACCTGATTAACTTGGTAATAATCCTGGTTATGGTTATTATTAACCGGATAATTGTAATAATCAGTCAGGTCAGAGACAGGTGAAACCTCCGTCCCAAACGAGTCCGATGAAGCCCCCGTGCTAGAATTCTCCGGTTGTACACCACCGTAGTCTCCCCCAATACTGGTGGCGGGTGGTGGTGGTGGTGGAACCACTTGGCCGGATCTCATACTTATGTTGTTGGGGTGGTGGTGGTGGTAGGTGGTGGTGGAGGTGGTGGAGGAGGATCCGGTGGCTGTGGGGGTGGAACTGGCTTGAATTCTTTCCACCAATCTTGGAATCCAAAGATAGCGCATGGTGTCTTTGAATTGCTTGCTGTTCACGTCACATTGGAGCTGTTTGGCGTGTTTTTGAACCCGGGTTCGCCAATAGTTCTTGATCTCATTATCTGTTCGTCCTGGTAAATGTTGAGCAATTTTTGACCACCTGTGTTATTTTTTTCCAAATAAAATTTCAATTATTCACTTCATACCCACAAACAGAAAATATGATATGATTGAGAATCTGTAATTGTTATGAAAATCAACCCATTTAATTTTTTTATTGATTGGCAATATAAAAAAAAAAAAAAAAGTGATAAAATTTTGAAATTTAGATAAAAAGTGAGACAGTTGCAGAGCAATTTGAGACATACCGATTGCCCCATCGACAGTGAAGCTCTAGAATGAGAAGCTGTTCTTCAGGAGTAATATTTCCACGTCGAACATCAGGGCGTAAATAGTTGAGCCACCTTAATCTACAGCTCTTTCCGGTTCGTTTCAGACCTGTTTCATTAAATCATATAAGAAAATTTTGATAAAATTCTAAACCACGCAAAAAGGAAAGATTTAATCGGCATATTTCACTTTCGAACTCTGTAACATTATTGCCAAAGAAAATTTAGAAAAGAAGAGAGGACAAAAATCAATTATCTAAGTTTTTTTTTTTTCTTTCTTTATCATGCGTGGTACTGTCAAAGTAAGGTCATGTATAGCTCTATGCGATCATAGCCAGGCCCCAAGAAAGTTGAACCCATGTGTGTTTGTTTACCAAGAAAATAAAGCTTCAGCTACATTAATTTTCTCAATTCTTACATAAATGACCAAGATTTTCCAACTCAGAATTATTACATAATTGAAAAGAACAGGAAAGTTGAAACTACCTAAAAATAGACAAATAAACTCCAATTTTTGTATCAACAGAAAGGAAAGTATAGAATTACCCATCTGAAAAATGTCCATTTCAATCAACATAATTGATTTAAGTAATCAAGATCAAGTGGGTTTTTGTAAATTTGGATTAAAATTGAAGTGGGGGTATGAATTACCAGCACAGCGAGCAAGAGAGTTCCAACGGCCTTCACCGTGCTTGGCGATGAAGTTCATGAGGGTCATGTCTTCTTCAACAGTCCAGGGTCCTCTCCTCAGTTCCATCATCTCTTCTTCACTTTGAATGGCAGTGTTGCACTCTCTACCTTCCACTTCCATTAATGGACACTCTGATTGATAGTTACACAAAAGTATTTGTTTTATGAGATTGATTTTTTTAGAGAGAGAGAGAGAGAGATTGGATTAATACAAGAAGATAGAGAAGGTGTGCTTTATATAGATATACAAATAGATAGGTTTGAAAATTGATTATAATTAAATGGTGGTATGTGGTGGAAGAACACAAGCCGCAATAGCAACTTTAGTTTAATAAATAAATATATTGAATTTAATTAATAATTAAATTTACACTTTGAACTTGTTTTGTAATTGAAGTTATATACGGCAAAAAAAAAAAAAGGGGGTAGCTTTGAAGTTTGACGCATTGACTTTTCCCATCCCTGTCTGTCAGTGGGATCGGCAGTTCCGTCCATGGAATTGAAAATTTTCGTTTCCCCCAAACCAGTTGCCAAATTTTCTATTTCCTCTGTTCGGTGATGGGGCCAAACAATACATTCTTGTAAATTATGTGGACGAATTTTCGACAATGAAATGACTGTCACGAATACAAATTTTCAAGTATAAAGTCGAAACTCTTCGTTTAACACCCATTGATTTTAAGTGAAGTGTTTTTTTTTTTTTTTTTGTAATTTCTGATTTTTTTTTTTTTTACTTTTTTTTTATTGTGTAATCTGATATTAAAATAAAAAGAAAAAAAGGTTATAGAAAGTTGTGATTACTAATTTGAGGCACCGTCCAGCTTATGTAGCCTTTTCCCAAGCATAGAAAGGGCTATTTTTTTTATGTAGGCCTTTGAGGCTATGCTACAATCAATATACCAAAAGTAATTGCTACCATTTACAGTCTTTTATTTTATTTTTTTTTGTTAAAAATAAATAAATATATCTATATATATATATTTGATACAAGTATTTTAAAAATTAAATTTAAAAATCAAAGGTAGTTCCTAGTAAAAGTTGATGACTAAAAATGATTGTCGATAACTAAATATAGTGGCCGAAGATGGTAGCTGCCCATCAAAGGTGATTTCATGGGAGAAGTAGTGGCCAAAGGTGATTTTCAGTGGAAGATGGTTGCTAATGATGATTGTCAATGGTGAAGATAATTGTTGATGGAGGTCAATCTGGCGAAGATAATTGAAGTGAAAGTAGAGGTGGCCAGTAGTGCAGTTGGATGAAAATTTATTTTCTAAATAAATGAAATCAATCTTATTTTGGTTACAAGAAATATGTAAATTTCATAAAATATTTACAATTTTTGTATTAAAAAAAAAAAAAGGATACCAGATAAGTTTTTGTTTAACTTTTTCAAAATTTTTATAAACGTAAATGTTGGCTATATATTTTGTATAGGCCAATCGCAACTTAACATGTGGCTCGTAAAGGGTAATTTGGAGAGTTAATGCGAGTCTCCAATCAGCAGCAGACACGTGGCAGTTCATATTGGTAATAATGAATCTGCGCAATATCGGAACAGTTAGAAGGCGCAAGATGACGTAACCTAATGGTTACTCGCAATTCAAATTCAAATTCAAATTCAAATTCAAATTCAAATTCAAATTCAGGAGGGAGATCTAACTGCAACAATGACGTAGTGGAAGCTAATTGTGCGAGACCATGATCAATGATCATGGGAGCGTATTTCGACGGTTGGAAACCCATTTCGACGGTTACCATTAAAAAGTAAAAATAGAAGAGAAGGCCACCAAAAGGAGGATCCAGACTCAAATTCAAAAATCAATTATTTAATTCATATTTTTCTTTACAGTTGTTATATTTCTAGTTCTTCAATTCCTGTACTGCACTTCATTTCCTAAGAGTAGTTTCAAGTAATTGTTGCTATAAACCTTTTCGAGATTGGGTCATTGTAAGGTCATTGTAAGTTCTTATTTACTCAATGAAATTCAGTTTTTGAGCTGTTCTTTGTACTTGTCATTATTTATAAGTTTTCCTAAGCAAGCCACCAGTAAAAGTTCTCTTCATTGAGACTGAAAGAACTTCAACACAATCATCTCATAATTGGTAGGCAATTAAAATTCTATAAGGAATTGGGACCGAAAGAACTTCAACACAATCATCTGATAATTTGTTGGCAATTAAAATTCTGTAAGGACTTATTGACCCTTGCTGACACGCTTAAATTTATATAATTAACTTTTAAAAGCCAAAAAGCCAACAGTAAACAAAAAAAAGATAAAATAAAATGTATGAATGTTATCTAATAAATCTTATTGTGTGGGTGATTTTCCGACCACACTACCCGCTTAGTAACCAGCTGGAGTGCACTGGCAGAATAGATGGCACCTGACTGACCTGCAACAGAGATACAAGAATCCCGCGGTGGTTTCGACCACCCGGGGGCACTCCGACGATCAAGTCAGTATATCTTTCAAAGATAAATCAAGTATTCAACTCACAAGCTTGAGTATAAAAACATACCTTAGACCCATGGGGGTGCCTCTCTGTTATAGCCAATACAATCCTAGTCCCAAAAGAAGCCTGGCCCTAATGGACTTAGGATTACTACTAATCTGGGACTCCCAGTGGGATTAGGATAAACTCTCTAAGAGTCTTATCTTTACCCAAACTGAAGTCTTCTTCCAATCTAGGACTCTTGTCCATATCCAAGTTGAGTGCCCTCTTTATTTTAGGACTCTTGTCCCTTATCCACTTATCTCGGATTCCGATATCTTCGGAGATAACCTCGGCCTTGCCGAGATCACCTCGGCGTCACAACCAGGACACGTGGCACCTCGGCTGACACGTCAGCGTCACCTTGCCACGTGTTGGTACTCAGAAAATATATCCCCACAATTGCCCCCTAGGTTCTATTACCTCGGCATTCTGAGGTGATGGAACCTACACTGTTTCGTTCATCTGTGCCCCTCTGTCCGAGATCAAACTCGCCGACCTCAAAGTTCCCTGGACTTTACTGTCCACTGGTGTCAAGAGTCAAGTTTCATGCTTTCCAAGCTGCTTGAAATCGTACCTCCTAGCCGAGATTCTGGTTCCATTAATTCGAAAATTCCAAGAGTTTTTGCAACTGCTCCACTCACACTCTCTGGTGAGTTCCCGATTTCCAGTCACTTATTTGACTCCGGCGATTTTCATATCGGCGTTCATTTCACTTTTGTAGGTTCATAAACTCTTTTATTAAGCTCAATCTTTCATAACTCTTTTGAATCCGTTTACTTGCCCTCTGTTGTCTTCTATTTTCGTCTGTCTTCGAGTTTTTGATTTATTGCTAAAATGCCTGGAACTGTTCTTGTCATATCCGCTTTCTGTTGCTAGTATCATGTCTGGTTCATTACTTTCTTGTTCTTCACATACTTACTTAGTGCCTGTGCACTTGGCTTTATTCTTTGAACTTTGTCATCTTCTTGACTTCTGTTTTTCTCTTTTTTCATTTAATCCTCTGGCTTCTTCGCTTTCTAGCTCTTTTGCTTGAATCCGCCATTTGTTCCAAGCTTTCAAGCTTCTGCAACTGTCTTCGTTTCTCTCCTCCGGTGAAGCTTTACGTCATTCTGTCATTGTCGTCAAACTTTGGCAAATCTCATTCCGACTTCCCTCTTTCTGGTAAGCCACTGTTCCTCCTGGTTTTATTTCTTGTTGCTTTCCAAGAAGCTCTGCTTCATTGTTAATCACCATTGTTATTTTACCCGTTATTTCCAAATCATCTTCTTGAATACACACTGTTCACACATCTGTCGATTTCTACTACTGTTCTTGGCTTGACACACTTGTGCAATCTTTTTGCCTTGATTTCTTGCTTTCAATCTTTGCCTTCAAACTCCGAGGTGCCAATCGCCAAGAAGAGCTTTGATCAAACTCTTCAGGAGGTTGATGCTGAGTTCGTGGCTGAGAAGGCTGCTGAGAAGTTCTTTCCAACTGTCTTCTGGGGGTGAGATACAACCTACCGTTGATGCCGAGTAGTTTGCTTCCTTCTTGAAATTGATGCCGAAGTAGCGGTAGAGAAGCTCCTCCAACTGACTGCCGAGGCTGAACCATTGTCGTCCATCGAAGCAGATTAGTCCGACGTTCTTGCTTTCAGTCCCTAATTCTTTAAGGTCTTCATTTTTGTACTTGCCAACCTTCTCAGCTCTTAACAAGCTAGTTGGTCATCACGGTTGATCATATCTCAGAAACGTCTTTCAGTGTTTATCTCGGCTATACCAAATTTGTAAATTGCTACAAATTTCAACAAGTGGTAGACTTCATAATCTTCGGTTAACTCATCTTGTAATTTGCTCAAAAATTTCAACAAGTGTTAACATTCCTTGCTCCTTAATTATCATTCCTTCCCCCTACACCTTCTCCCTGCCCCCTAATGTGAACGTAAGTTGTACTTAGGATCACATTAGGGAAGTTGGCTTCGTGCCGTAGTCACAGACCTGATGTGTTCTTCTTTCGCCGATGTATTAAAACTTCTGGTATTTAATTCACCCCCTTTAGACCCTCTTATTCTTGGCTTTTGCAAATTATCATCGCTGTTTCTTGAAGCATTTATTCCTTTCACAATTCTGGTCACTACTTCTGGCGTGCATTTAGTGGTTCTAATCAAAACGACGTTTGACTCCGGCGAAGCTTTTGCCGACATTTAACTTTGTGCACTCTTGTAAATTCTCTCAAAATTTCAACAAGTGTAAAACATCATTTCTGTTTAACTTCGGTTAAGTATCATCTCAATTTAACTTCAGTTAAACATCACCTCAGTTTAACTTCGGTTAAACATCATCTCGGCTTAACTTCGGTTAAGCATCATCTCAGTTTTTGAAGTTTTTCCTTCTTTTTGTCGCTTGTACTCTTGTACCTTTTTGCTCTTTAGATAATGTAAGCTCTGTATATGGCCGATGTGCCTCTTTGTTCTTCAATGTCTAATTCAACTTTCCTTCTCTGAATGAAGCGCTCTTCGTCGCCCTCCTGGACGAGGATTTTCTTCAGTGTCTCTTCACTCTTTTTGGCTGACTCCTTGCCGATATCATCTAGGACCTCCATGTCCTTGTCTTCAATCTCTGCCTTCCCTGGTTCCCGAATGTTGCAGGTAGTTTTCATTGCTGCCATGGAGCAATTCTTTACCTGCAGTTGGTCTCCTCTGACTTCTTCAATCTCATGTACTGTGGGGAACCGCAATAGTTGATGCAACGTTGAGGGAACTGCCCCCATTGCATGCAACCATGGCCTTCCCAAGATGATGTTGTAAGGTGAAGGCGTGTCAATCACGATGAATTCTGTCTTGATCTTCTTCTAACTGCTCTTGCATGATTCTATACTTAGAATATTTTGCATGTCTTTCATACTTTGCCTCCTTTATGCAACCTTCTCGAGGTTACATACCTCGGGTATAAAAACTTTTACTTCGGCAAGATACTGACCTGCAAACTTTTCATAAATTCTAACAAGTGCGAAACATATACTACTCAATGTTAACTTTGCAAACTTTTTCTCAAGTTTCAACAAGTGTTTAAACGGTGATCTCAGTCTAGCCTACTTGTAAATTGCTACAAATTTCAACAAGAATCTACTATAACAGGGATCAACAAGGATTATCATAACAAGTGTTAAACAATAATCTATTTGTAAATTGCTACGAATCTCAACAAGTGTGTAGATATACTTAGCTCTTTCCTCAACCTGTAAATTGCTGCAAATTTCAACAGATGATTACATGTCGGCTTAACATTATCTTGTAAATTGCTACAAATTTCAACAAGTGTTAAGCATCTTCTTTGGTTGGACCAACCTGTAGATTGCTACAAGTGTGCAAACTATAACCTCGGCTTCATTTCGACTTGTAAATTGCTACAAATTTCAACAAGTGAAGAGAAACAGTAATCTCGGCTTAACTTCAACTTGTAAATTGCTACAAATTTCAACAAGTGAAGATAAGGAATCAGCTTAACTCCAACTTGTAAATTGCTACAAATTTCAACAAGTGAAGATAAGGAATCAGCTTAATTCCGACTTGTAAATTGCTACAAATTTCAACAAGTGAATTAAGGAATCAGCTTAATTCCAACTTGTAAATTGCTACAAATTTTAACAAGTGAATTAAGGAATCAGCTTAATTCCAACTTGTAAATTGCTACAAATTTCAACAAGTGAATTAAGGAATAATCTCGGCTTAACTTCGACTTGTAAATTGCTACAAATTTCAACAAGTGAAGATAAGGAACCATCTCGGCTTAACTTCGGTTAAGCATCGTCTCGGTTTCACTTCGGTTAAACATCATCTGGGCTTAACTTCAGTTAAGCATCATCTCGGCTTAACTTCGGTTAAGCATCGTCTCGGTTTAACTTCGGTTAAACATCATCTGGGCTTAACTTCGGTTAAGCATCATCTCGGCTTAACTTCGGTTAAGCATCGTCTCGGTTTCACTTCGGTTAAACATCATCTGGGCTTAACTTCAGTTAAGCATCATCTCGGCTTAACTTCGGTTAAGCATCGTCTCGGTTTAACTTCGGTTAAACATCATCTGGGCTTAACTTCGGTTAAGCATCGTCTCGGTTTAACTTCGGTTAAACATCATCTGGGCCTAACTTCAGTTAAGCATCATCTCAGCTTAACTTCGGTTAAGCATCGTCTCGGTTTAACTTCGGTTAAACATCATCTGGGCTTAACTTCGGTTAAGCATCATCTCGGCTTAACTTCGGTTAAGCATTATCTCGGCTTAACTTCTGTTAAGCATCATATTGGTTTAACCAACTTGTAAATTGCTACAAATTTCAACAAGTGGTAAACGCATTCTTCTTTTCTCTGCCCCCCAGTGTGAACTTAAAATTCACTTGGGTTCTCATCATACATGTAGCTTCGACCTTGTCACCGAGGTTTAATTCAAGCCGAGGTTGCCGGCCTTGGTTTCTCTATTGATCTTACTTGGCTCCAACCTGAGTTTGATTTTCGGCCTCGCATCGGCGAGCCGTTTCTCTTTTCTTGTTCCGACGCCTTTGTTCCCGACATGTCCTCCTCGGCCCTAACATACTTCTCAATTCTGACCAACTTTAGTCTGATCTTGTGTGTTTCCTTTTTATCTTCTGGGATCTGAGATCTGCTCATTGTGCTCTTCTCTTCTCGGAGTCAGGTGCCGAGATCTTATCTTCTGGAATCTTAGATCTGCTCACTCAGGTTGAGCTCTTCTTTTCTCGGACCTACTCATCTAGGCCGAGATCATGTCTTCTGGGATCCGGGATCTGGAATTCGGGGTCTGCTCACTTAGGTTGAGCTCTCGTCTTCTCGGGCCTACTTGTCTAGGCTGAGATCATGTCTTCTCGGATTCGGGATCCAGGATCTGAAATCCGGGATCTGCTCACTCAGGATGAGTTCTTCTATACTTGAATGTTATCTCCTTGGGAGCGCTCATGCCCACTGTCTTTGCATCCCTTCTGGAAGAGTCTTCGTTCCTCCGCAGGTATCTATCCTTCCATACCTAGAGGTCTTCTTCGTTGCTTCGATCTGTTGTCTTTGGTGTGTCACCTTCCTGGTCGGCTTCTTTCACACCGTGACTCTGGTCACGAGTTTCTGTGTTGCGGTTGTCCCCTTCAACGTCGAGATCGATAGGTCTCCGACTCCCAGCAGGAGCGTTGTCTCCAGTCTGATCTTTCTATCCGTCATTGGCCATCTATTCTTCTTTCTTTCCCACAGACGGCGCCAAATTGTGTGGGTGATTTTCCGACCACATTGCCCGCTTAGTAACCAGCTGGAGTGCACTGGCAGAATAGATGGCACCTGACTGACCTGCAACAGAGATACAAGAATCCCGCGGTGGTTTCGACCACCCGGGGGCACTCCGACGATCAAGTCAGTATATCTTTCAAAGACAAATCAAGTATTCAACTCACAAGCTTGAGTATAAAAACATACCTTAGACCCATGGGGGTGCCTCTCTTTTATAACCAATACAATCCTAGTCCCAAAAGGAGCCTGGCCCTAATGGACTTAGGATTACTGCTAATCTGGGACTCCCAGTGGGATTAGGATAAACTCTCTAAGAGTCTTATCTTTACCCAAACTGAAGTCTTCTTCCAATCTAGGACTCTTGTCCATATCCAAGTTGAGTTCCCTCTTTATTTTAGGACTCTTGTCCCTTATCCACTTATCTCGGATTCCGATATCTTCGGAGATAACCTCGGCCTTGCCGAGATCACCTCGGCGTCACGACCAGGACACGTGGCACCTCGGCTGACACGTCGGCGTCACCTTGCCACGTGTTGGTACTCAGAAAATATATCCCCACACTTATATAAACAAATTTTTTATAGATAATATTTTTGCTTTTGTGATAGTTTCATTTCAAATCAAAATATTTATCATTGAGTCTTGCTAACATCTACCAACTACAAAAAAATAAGTAAATAAATAAATAAATTATGACTTTAAAAATGGTTAAATACGCAAATGCCCCCCTTCAACATCATTGTATACCATTTTACCCCTTTAACTTTAAAAGTGTTTATTTACACTCCTAAACTTACAAATGTCCCCTCTACAGATGAAAGTGTTGCAATTTTTAAGTTGATAAGAGTCTAAATGTACACTTTAAATTAAGAATTAAGGTGATATTTAATAATAGTTGAGAAATGTTCATATAATTAATTCTTTCAAAAATGTCAATACAAAAAAATAATAAATTATATATATATACAAATTATTTGAGGATCATTTTTTATATTGAAAGAGTTTATTTTTACAAATAAAAACAATAAATAAACAAAATAATATATCTAAAATGATGTTTTGATGACTTTTTTAAAATTTAAAGTAATTGTAATAATTGTTTTGTTTTAAAATGAATGGCCCAAGAGCACTATTGACTTTATTCACTCAAATAAAATACGAGGATTGTGACTTTATTGAATCATTATCAAATTGTATCAACAAAACGTAAAATTTTACTGATTTAAAATAATAAAAATCACAAATTTAAATATTCTTTGTTTGAAGGGTGAGGGAATTGATTTGCTAGGGCTCATTAAACCGAAGAAAGGCTAGTAGTGTTCCCATACAATCGAACCCCACTCTATCATCCAATGAGCCTCCAAAAATTGTGAGGCCCAAACGTGTGCCCATGAGTGTGGTGGCGCGTACTCACAATCATCGATTCGTAATAACACCAACACACTTGACCTCTTTGTTGGGGAATACATATTACATTTGTGGTACACCTATAATCTCATATATAACTATATAGTAGCTAGCTCCTTAATAGTTATTAGGGTAAATTACAATTACCTTTCCTAAGTTTTGAAAAAAATATAATTAGTTTTTATTTTTTTGATATAATTACTTTTGAGGTTTTAATTTACATAAAAATTATGTCTTTTTTCATCATAATATGTCAGTTGTATGAATGAAAAAGTTATATTGTTATATCTATTTTTATTAAAAATGTATATTTATTTTTATTTATTTCAGTATCTATCCACCATTTATATTAGTTTTGATTATTTTAACTTTAATATAAAAAAAATATTAGCGTAATTATGTCTGCACGTGCCTGGTCTCTTACAGTGTGTCAACATATTGTCCGCTTTGGGGTTGGGCCGCTGCGAGCTTGCCCCCTCACGGTTTTGTCCCTCCCCCTGGAAGAGGGGAAAAGGCCTGTTGACAGATGGAGGGGGCCAGTACGCTTATAAGGTAGACGAGGAGTCCCTCCCGAGTCGATGTAGGATAGACCCAACATAACCCCCCCAGCGGTCTAGGCCGCGAACAGCGAGAGAGTTTGCCGGATGCCCTCCTTCTAGCGCCAATGCACGTGCCTGGTCCGTCACGGTGTGTCAACATATTGTCCGCTTTGGGGTTGGGCCGCTGCGAGCTTACCCCCTCACGGTTTTGTTCCTCCCCCTGGAAGAGGGGAAAAGGCCTATTGACAGATGGAGGGGGCCAGTACGTTTATAAGGTAGACGAGGAGTCCCTCCCGAGTCGATGTGGGATAGACCCAACAATGTCAAAAATATATAACTAGTTATATATATATATATATGAATCTTAGAGGTAGTCAGTGTAATTTACCTTAGTAATGTTTTTGTTTTTTTTTTGTTTTTGGGTCAAAGATAGAATGTTAGTATGTTAGTAAAGTTAGGTTACAACTTAAAGAGACCGCTAATGATCCATCAGTTCGAATCTCAAACTTTTCCCTCACCACACCTTAACACACGATTACGTACCACTCAACCACAAGAATATCGGCAATTTAGCCAAGTAATTAATCCTCCACTAAAAAGCACTGATACACCAATACCAGTGCTCTTAGCTATTTTAAGTGCTAATGATAAAAGTTGTAAAATTTTCACTCGTTTAATACATTTTTTATTTATACATCACTTCTCATCAAAAGATATTATGTTATAGGTGAGACTTGTTAAATCAGTACAATCAAACAACAAACCATGGAACCCTGAACATAGCATTCAACCGAAAAGGAAATAGAAAATACAAGTGTGGAAAAAGCAAGTAAAGATTGGTGAGGTGCACCAACCAGTCATCCTCACTTGTTTAGTGTAGGGCAAATTACATATGCCCCTCGAGGTTTGGCTAAATTACAGATACCCTCCTGAGGTTTGAGAAATTACGAATTCCCCCCTGAATGCTATATTTGCATAAGAAATTAGGGGGTAATTTGTTATGAAATATAAACCTCAGGGGGCAAATTGTTATGAAAATACAAACCTCAGGGGGCGGGATGTAATTTCTGAAACCTCAGGGGTATCTGTAATTTAGCCAAACCTCGAGGGGTATATGTAATTTGCCCTTTAGTGTAAATTAAGGTAATCATCAAAGTACTTTCAGATTTTTGAGTGAAAAAAAAAAAAACAAAACAAAACAAAAAACAAAAAAAAAAGTTGTAAAATATATTAATATATTAATTATTTTTTAAAAAATGTAACAATTCTCATTGTAATATTCTTAGAGGTGGCAAACAGATGTATTCGAGTGCATCAAAATGATTACACATTAAAAGTAACCCAATTTAAGCCTGTCTAATTAATAAAAGAATTAGCATTGGTTAAACAATTGTAATTGACCAAATTACTTCATTGTTTTTTTTTCTTCTTCAATAAATGGCGATAGTTGACTGGTGGTGGAGTGATAGTTCTGATAGTGACTATGGTTACCGGTTTAAATAAGGTTAAACGGATACTCATACTTAATAATTTTAATTTTAATTTTAATTAAACTAACGAGATGTAATTCATTTATACAGTTAAATGAATTAAAATAAATTTGAAAAATAGTGTAATGCAGTGGATTCACGGTTTCGGGTGCCAACTCTATTATTAACAAGGTTTATTTTAGTGCTCATTTACTCCTTAAAGAAATAAATATTTACACAATAAATTAAACTTGACTTTAATCACAAGTTTGTGACCCAGTAACTTGTTTACTGTTGGGTAAAATTCTAGGGTTCCACTTTAGTTTGCTCCCCAATTCAAGTGTCAATAGCTACAACATCTCGTGGCTAGCGATATTTTTTTTACATATGTATATAATTAAAATTTTAAATAAAAATAATATTTAGAATAAAATATCAATGACATTTTTAAATTTATGAGAACAATAGTGAATGTTTTATTAAAATTAAAGGGATTACAATAAATTATATTTTTATGTATGAAATTCTGTGAAATTTTTTTAATATAAATGTAATATCTATCATTATTGACATGTAAATATAATTAATTTCACTATATATCTATATAAGTTACTAGAGTGTTAATTACATTTACATGTGAAATTTACCCTTCATATGTTGTTCTACTATTAGTTAGTGATATCATTTGTCAATGATGACATGATATTACTAATATATAAAATATTTACTCAAATTTTATAAAATTTTTATTTATCTTACCATTATATAATTTATTTTAAGACTTAAATATATATCTTTTTTACATTGTCCATGATATACTAATTACATGTAATACTTGCTTTTCAATTTTACTTGTAAAATTTTACGTGAAGTACTTTTGTAATAATTTGTTTAAGTTTTTTTACTTAATATTAATTCAAAAATTATTATTATTATCTTTTTATTGTTGGTTATGGAAAAAAAAAAATCGAAATTGTAATTAATAAGTGTCTATTTTGATAGTTTCTTGGCTCTGCCATTAACAGCAAACGAAGATTAGTGAAGGTAGACATGAAACTGGTCCTTATACCCAGTCGAAAACCCCAAAAAATAAATAAATTAAACAACTTTCATTTTTTTTGTCATACAACACACTAATAGAAAAAATTATTCCATGACAAACGCTAAAATATCACAAATCTAGCTAAATCATTGATTTGTATTGCCACACAACAATGAATAATTATCTCGGAATTTTAATATGAAAAATGGTTAAAAGTCGTACGAATTGAAGCGTAATTTTTGTGGAGACCACATTGGTACACAATGTCCACATTTGATGGCCATCATAATTAACAGAGTAGCCCTAGAACAAAACTAGCAACTGTCTGCAGCGACTTTTACACAATAGTAATTGCACATTCATTTACTTAATAATAATAAAGCAACCCAATATTGATAATTTTTTGGCTACTTATTTAGTATAAACTACAAACAATTTGGTACTGAAAAATCTTTTGCATTACTATTATGCTCCCATTTTTGCTTGGTACTGTCTTCCACTGCAGATAAATGCTCCATTGAGTTGTGCTACATATGGCCTCTCTTAAATCGGCACACTACTTGGGTATTCTTCTATATATATATATATATACATATATCTTTCTACTCTGTGTTGTGCCATTAGACATGAAACTATGTGGCCTGATATCATCATATAGGAATACTGAGTATTTCTCTTAGTTAATTAATTTGTGGAAAAAGTTTAAGTGTAATAATGGAATTAGATAGTTATCCTATTTTTAAATGACATGGTAGTTAAGTAGGCAACTATTTTTTGTATAAAATAACATTAATGAATACAGAGATAGGTTGTTTATTAAGCCTTCCAATGTGAAATACAGGAGGTGGTTCTTCGCGATATATTGGAGGTCTTTCGCCTTGGAGTGGACCTTAAATGTAACAGTTACCCCCAAAAATATTTGGATAAATTACACTTTGCCCCGTTATGTTTAGTTACTTTTTCACTTTGGTCATTAAAATTTATTTTTTCCTACTATGACCCTTCATAATTTAAGATTTTTTCAATTTACTTCTAAAACTAACTTCTGTTCAAAATTAGACAGAAAATAATACATTGACAATCACGTGCCATAAAACATTTTATTATATATAACTCACACCTCTTATCCAAACTCAAATCCCAATATAATATGTGACACTTATTGTAACATTTTCTGTCTAATTTTGAACAAAAATTAAGGTCTTATTTGGTTTGTTTTTCAGAAAAATTTTTTGGGAAAAATTCTCTGCAAACAAATTTTCAAGAGTAATCAAACCAAACAAATTTTTTCAAAAAGAAATCTCAAAATTTTGTTTTTGGTTACCTACCTTCCAAAATCACTCTCTCTCTCTCTCTCATACATATCAAATCAATCACTTTTTTTAAAACTCTCTCCCCAAAATAATTTTCTAAAATCATTTATGAAAAAAAGGCAAACCAAACAAATTTTCGTACTTTTTATCTTAAAAATTACTCTACAAACACAAACCAAACACACAATAAGTTTAGGAGTAAATTGAGAAACTTAAAACATGAAGAGTCCAAGTGGGGGAAAAAAACAAATTTTAAAGACAAATGTAAGAAAATAATCAAACCTAGAGGGGACAAAGTGTAATTTATCCAAAAAATTTATAATCATTCAATTAGGTTTTAAGATTTTTATATCTTTAGATTCTCGCGTTGAGTTTCTTAAAATAAAAAAAATGTATTTTAGACAATTTATGTACACATATTTTGAATTTAATGACTAATCGTTTGGGAACAGGCTAATTTAGTAACTTTTTGGCTATTTGGCTAAAAAGGTAGGTAAAAAAACTTGTATGTTTGGGATGATTTTTTGGCTAATTACGAAAAGATGTGCAAAAAGTAGAGAGAAAAGAGAATCTTTGACTTTTTGGTATGGGTTGTTGGTTTTTTGGCTAATTTAGTAACTTTTTGGCTAATTGACTAAAATAGCCTCTTGCCAAACGAGGCCTAAAATACATTTTTCAAACAATTTCATTTAACAGAAATATGCATATGATTTACATTAAAAATAAATAAAAAATTAAGATTTAAATTGATAAATTTAAAATTTTAATATAAGTTCAAACTCTTAATTTTTTTTTTATAATTTTGACTAAAATAAAGAGGGAGAATGTAATGTCGTGTGAAAAGAGAATACTTGCGAAATGGAGGGAACTATAAAACAATGGTTTCTAGATGATATTCCCGAAAGCCACTCCCTTAACTACTCCCCAAAAGGAGACTTGTTTGATAAAAACTATGCCAAAAAACAAAAAAGGTAGGTCAATTTGGGATCCCGAATATATCCAGAATTAAATTTAAACAATGAAGATTGAGTTCGCATATAAAATGAATCCAAATCATGATATAAAATTCTTGATAATTTCTATAATTTTTATGTCAGGGTCCAAAACATTATTGGTAAAAAAACATACAAAAATACAACAACAATAATATATCCCCTCTCTCTCTCTATTTGACACTCGGCCCCAGCCCCACCAAGCAAAATCTTTTTCTTCCTGGACTAGAACTCCACTAGAAGCCACCATCCTTGAGGCCCAATTGACTCCTCCATATCATATCATATATATATATATATATATATATTTTGTATTAATTTTATTTAAAAGTTGATTACACTGATTAATCACTATCTGCAAATTTGCTCATATTCATCAGGGAATTTTTCTTATGATCACATACGGCTAACAAGAAAAATGATATTTTATTTCATTTCTAATATAGACACAATAAATATAAATCATACATTGAAATTATATATAGAGTCAAGTATTATATCGCATAAATAAACACGAGCACTATGCGTGTGAAGAAAAATACAAAGTGAAAATCTATATTACTTATGTCCTAAAAGCAATGTGTACTATGAGTATGAGAGTGCTCTCACCTCAATAACTAACTTTTAAGACTGAGTTATATCTAAAATCATGTAGCAATATAAATTATATAAGTTATCAGTTTATGATTTTTTGTTTTTGTTTTATTTATCAAATTAAACAATTAACTATATAAAAAAAGTTAAATAATAATTAAATTAAAGAATAAATAATTAACTCGACAATCCAAGTTGGTTAAACAACCAAATAAAATGTTCGTGAAAATATCATTTTAAAATACCAACAGAAAATAACGTAACAAATCTAATGTTTGCAGTTCCGTATCAACTCTTTCGCATCTGTCAAATTCCATTTTCCTTTAAATATGTCTATAAAAACAAAAGATACAACATCCATTTTTGAAGTTCATTTGACTACTATTTGAGAGGTAATAGATACAATTGAAAGAGCTTCGTATTGTTAAACCGCTAGCTTTAAATTTATTTATAATTATTCATCCCAAAAAAAAAGATGTTCATAATCTTCATATTATTAACTAATCTAACAACTAACAATTAATAACTACGTCAATCAAAAAAAAATTATTAATTATTCTTTTTTAACAAATCATGTAAGCCTCAATCCTATCCCACATCATTAAAGCTAACTTTATGAATCATCAAATTTATAGATCAATGTTTAACAAACTTGATATCTGTGCAAATGCATAAGTTCATTGTGTGATTAGTTAAATTTATTGATTTAGTGGTTAGATTTACATAAAAAATCAGCAATACTATATGCTCAAATTTTTAAAATGGCCAGTCTACGCCACTCGTAAAGATGGCAATTTGTCCCGTCCTCTGCCTCTCCTGTCCTATCCCGTGCTGATTTTTTCACCTTGATGAGAAAGAGGGATGGGAAAAGTTTTGCTTCCCTCATCTCATTCTATCTCTACCCAACTCGATTATATTTATTAAATATATATATTTATATAGACCCAGAGGCCACTATTCCAAATTGGAGGACACTTTTCAGATTTGTAGGGTCAATTACGAGTCCTATTTTGATAATTCAAACTGTTCATTTTATCGAACACTTCTTATATAAATTACCACAACAAAAAAAAATTATTAATCCGATAATCATAACCTATTCAATTTGTTACGTTTGTCGACAAAACAATGGATGATGATTGTATTTTTTGAAATAAACCATTAATGTTTTTAGTAACAAACGCGATAAATTGAATATATTACGATTATCGGATTGATTTAATTTTATTTTTTATTTTTTATTTTTTTTTTTGTCATTGATATACATGAACTGTCCAACAAATGAATAGTTCGGATCATCAAAACGGGACCCGTATAGACCCCACAGGCCCAAATAGCACCTTCCTATCCGGATTAGTGAAAAAAATCACTATAAGTTGTTGCATCAATTGCTCTATTTTTTTTATACATCCTTTAGTGAAAAATCAAAAAATTAATTAAAATAGTTAATTCCCAAACGAGGCCTCATTTTTCATCTTCCATCTTTTTACCTCTCATTACTTACGAATATCATTATCTACAATACCCCATATATTATATCTGTTTTTATTATTATTGTCATTCATAAATTTCACAAAATTAATCCATCCTTCGATGGAGACAGGCTACTACAAACTTAGCACAGTTCCATTGTTATTTACAAACGAACCCTGAGATATTATTGTCATTTCTAAAGTTCACAAAATTAGTCCATATCCAATATGATAGTCGAAGGAGACGGGATACTAAAAACCCGCACAGTCCAATTGTTATTCCCAAACAAGCCCTAAGATTAAACCTACAAAAGATATTCAAAAATTATGGAAATTTGTGTACGTATTTTTGTTAAGATACATATAATCCATGTGGTTAGTTACATATATAGATGCAAGAATGGATGATATTAACAGCCTACCAACTCCCAAGCACTTAGCTCATTCCAGATGTTCAAAATTTGACCAACAAACAGCACTACTAGCTAGAAATATACAAAGGAATAGAAAACCCAAATAGCACATTGAAAAATGAAGTGGCTACAAGTGTAGTAGGGGTTGAATTTTCTGTTTAAATAATTTATCTCTTTTTGCTTTATATGAAAGAAGCAGTTGATAAATGAAGAAAGAAATACAATACTGAAGATGGGTGCCATATGTGGCATGTTGTAGGAATGCAGTCAGCGTGAGGGGATGTAAACATTGAATCCAATGAGTAAGTGAGAGTGAGAGCGACATTACACGTTGTTGTTTTTTAAGGTCTTGTTTGTCAAAGGAAATTCCGGGTTTTCTGCATCTAATGGCGTTGACGTTTTGATTGGACGATCTACTGTCTGTCCATAAGCACACAATCAATCTATCTCTCCTGCATCGAATTAATCACATAATGGATTATAGAAAAAAATAATGTAAGGTTGAAATTAAATTCAATTATAATGAGTCTTTTTTTTTTTTATTTTGTGATAAATCTTAATTTACTATTACATTTTCTATGACTCATTCTATATTTTAATTTTGTATTCTTATCATTTGTATTTTTATAATTATTCAGTAATCTAGTATCGACAAATAATTATCTACTCTCAATTTTTTTTTTCATGCTTAAAAATACTCATAATCACATGGTCATATGAAAATAATGATGTATAATTTAATGATTGTAAGTGTTTGGAGACAAGAGACGGAAAATTTTGATGACAGAGGATTTCGTGTCCTAAAAATACCAATTCAACATATTTGACATAGTACTCTTAAATTAGAAAAGTTATAGTCAAAAGATAAATAGAGCAAACATAGACCACCTCGGTTGGCTGAGTAGACAAAATCAAGCGTTTTCATCCCATTTAAATGTGGGGGTACAATAGTGATGCGATCATGCGACGGTATCACTATTCAATAAGAAGTTTTACACTATGATAGCAGAGACTAACTTTCTAATTGTTACAACTTATTGAAACTGTGTATTATGTTTTTATTTGGAGAATCTGTCTTGGAATATTTAGAGTTATTTTCACTTGTCATATAGAAATAGGTAAAATAAATTGAAAAAAGAAAACTAATTATTTAAAAATTTAATGGAGAGACCCTTGTTTGAATTAATGGGAGATAAGAGATATTTATTCAATTTCATTTCTAATTTTTTTTTTTTTTTAATGATGACACCACGATAATACCTATGAAGTACTTGCAAATTAGTAGATAGAACATATTTAAGAGTCATTTGACAATAGACCAATCAGTCAACAATTGGGAGCTCATTTGGTAACACAATATTATTTATTGATTTATTTAGATCATATCATTTTTTATTTTTTTACATGTCTTTTTATAATAAATAAAAAAAATTAATTTATAAGCCATAGTCAAAACAACCTAAAAAGTAAAAAAAGTTAGAAAAAAAAAATTCTCATTCTCTTTATTTTTATTTTTATTTTGTGCACTTTTTCATAAAATGTTAAAAAATCATTATTAAACACTTTAAATCTTTTGTCTCGTATTTTAATTTAAAAAATTATTATAAATTCACTTCCCAAATCAACCCTCATAATATAATTATTTTTCTAGTCCTACCTTCCAATGTGAAGCGTCTTTGACCAAAACATATGATCTCCATCTCCTTTTCTTACCAATTTTTTGACCTCTTAGAAAAGCATGCGTATTTCCACAATTATACGTTAGGTATAGAATTTTATGGTTTATTTGGATTGATGTGTACTATCTCATCATGTCAAACGAAACCAAAAACAATAGATATTTATTGGAAGTGTCCAATCATAATAAAACAATACAAATTAATTTGAAGTGGAGTCCTTTTTATTGTAATCTAATTTACTAACTCTAAAATCATATGTATGATCAAAAAAATAATTTTATAACATTATAAATTTTATTTTCCAATTTTGATAGTATTTTTAAAACAATTTGCAAAATTTGTAAAAGGGAAAGGATTTATCATATGAGTGGACTTTAATATGATTTATTTATATATATACATATTAATCCAGTGATAGGAAAAACGGAGACAAACTGGCTTGATTCAATTTTCACACGTGTGGAATTGGTCTAAACAACTACATTGGCATTAGATAGACATATTTAAAATTAAAAAAAAAAATATTAATTAATTCCTTCTTTAGAGTTAATTTCATGTTAAGCAATTCCATTTCACTAAATCAGTGCGTATATTCAATGAGAAAGTTGTCATATACTAACTTCAATTTGCTATAGAACTAGGGTTGAGCACTGTCGCAATAGCCAGTTCTGTATAATATTTTTAGAGTAGAGGATAAATATTTGGGGAAATTAATATTCAGTATATGTTTTTAATAATATTTTCAAATAATGGTAAAATTTATAAATGTTAATAATTAAATTTTAAAAAAAATTCACTAATCTGTAAATATCTTGTAAAAATTTCACTTATGGGTAATTTTTCCTAAATATTTTGGCCTATAAAACGATATTAGGTTAAGATTTGAAGTTGATCTATGTTTTGAGTTGAGTTGGAATGAGAAATTTTAACCTTGCCCAAGCAGATCCACCTATTTATAAAAAGAAATATTTAAAATTTTTATATTATTTATTTACATAATAAACTAAAAAGAAAAAAAGAAGATAAATATATACATACATTTCTTTTCTTGGCTTAAATTAAAATTTTGTTAAAATACCTAAAATCATTGATAATTGGATTCTGTTAATGGCCTTAATTCAAATAATTATTAAAAGCACTAAAGTCATTTAATAGCACTTTAAGACCAATAGGATTAATAGTCAATATATATTGGGTTAAATGGATAAAATTGGGATTTAGAAGTTAATTAGGATTAGATTTGGGATGATTATATTAGGCTGAAGGTTAAGTTGAGTTAGGCTTAGGAAGACACATGCTCTTATTACATAATGCAAGTCCGTCACAAACTCGACTGGCTAGGTCAGGTCAATGCCCATCCCTACATAGAATAGTATTATTTGATAGGAGAAGTGGTATTTCAAGTAAGGAAAGTGAGAGTGTAATTTTAGAAGAATCTATAAGGGGTATTCAGTGTGTTTAGTTGTAGTTTTTTAGAAATTGAGCTTTTTATTTTTCTTATTTTTTTGTTTTTAGTGAATATTTTTAAATTTTTAAGCAATTTTTTTACCTTTTTATATGTACCTTATTTAGATGTATCTAAATAATATAATATTTAAGAAAAATATTTTTAAAAATTAATAAATACACAAAATATGAAAAATGTATTGAATTTTTATATTTTTTTGTATTTATTTAGTAAATTTTTTTAAGATTTTTTATAAATATTATATTTTTTAAATGTATTTAGGTTAGGTGTGTCTAAAAATTAAAAAAAAAATTACTTAAAATATTTAAAAAATCAGTGAAAACAAAAAAATAAAAAGTAAAAATTTTAAAAAGTAAATTTTAAAAACTGAAATCAAACAGAGTGAATGTAATTTACCCAATAATTTATACACCAAAGTATGAAATAGTCACCAAATTTAAAACAACCTAGAAAATTATGACCAGACCAATATGTCTCATTAGTTAAAGGCACACTTACATAATTAAAATTCATATGTTCCCTCTAGTCTTTGCCATACACATCAATTATACGTAACAATGTTGGTTTCTAACTCTGCACTTGAATGCATTTCTGCATAATTACACACTCTTTTTATTTAACAACAATTTTTTTATTTTATTTTATTTTTTAGGATTAGCATGCTGTTGCACCAATAGGCAGGGTCCATGATAGGTGTATATATAATTTAATGATTTGATTTTAGGACAAATTTCACATTACCATTTGGTCTATTCGAAGATGACCACATTTAGAAATAATCACATAATCTCCTTATGATTTATGGATCAAAATTCACCATTAACTTCTGTAACAGAACCAGTAAATTTCCCTAAATACCCTTATCTTCTTCCTGTAAACCCATATATATACTGTAAATTTATCAATTTTACATCTCCGGGCGCCACCACCATGACTTTCCCGCCCCACCTTGCAGTGTCCAGGACCAAATAATGATTAAATAAACTAGCAATGCATATTAACACCAAAAAACAACAACTAATTTTGCATAAATATTTTGTGGTCATATGAGTAAAGTTATCTGCATACTCAACAAAGAATAATGGATGAATCTGTAATTCTGCATGCATACTCTTTGCTGCAGCTCATAAGATTAAGTTTTGTTCTGGGTTCAATTTAGTGGGCAAGTGGAAAATAGAGTCTTTTGTATACTCTCCCACTTTACAGCACATTGGTTTCAGCACATTGTCTTTTGTTTAGCAGATGTAGTATTGAGAAAAACATGCCAAATTATCAAACCATCATCAGTTCCATTTGATGGCAACTCATGGTGGTTGAGGGTGGTTGGGTGTGAGGCCTATGGGGGCTGGCTGTCATGGTTGTTGAGGGTAGCTATGTGTGAAGCAAGAAGAGAGATGCTGGTCATGGTTTTAGGGACGGTAATGGAGGACTGGGAATGGGAAGGGGAAGGGAGGAGAGAGAAACAGTAAAGAGAGGAAGAAATTGGATGGCATTATTTTGTAAATTTAAAAGGGTATGAGGGGTGTTTATGTCTTAAAAAATGACATACTCATCATACAAGCACGTGACTGCCATATTCTGTTAAACTGAACTACGAATTATAAAGGGTTCCTACATAGGCTAAATCATTAATTTTATTGCTAAAATAATGGACATAGTGCATGAGGGACTGTTGTAGGACCCTTCACCTTCTTTCTAAGAGTTCACACTGGTTGAGAAGATGGGAGATCTGGTGATATCACGTGTTCGGTGTTTAGCAAGCTAAAAAATGATGATACTAAAATATTGGTTGTCTTTGGTTTACTTTTGGTATTATAATTTTAATTAAAAAATTTTAAAACTCTTTTTATAATTTATAATTAAATATACAATTCAATACTCAATTTAAAAATTATTTTTAAAATTTATAATCAAACATACAATTCAAAACTCTTTTTAAAACTCATAAGTAAACTCTTTTCAAAACTCTATTTTTTTTAATTAAAAATTATTTTTATTTTGTTTTTTAAAATCATGGTTTGAGTGTGGAGTTGTATTTTGAGTTATAAGTTTTGAAAAACAGAAATTTATTTGGTTATAAATTTTGAAAAGAGCTTTAAGCTGTATTTCATACAATTGTGCGCAATATTTTTTTTTAAATATTTGAGTTGTATTTTTTATTTTAAATTTATTTTATTTTATAAATATTTTTTGGACAAATTACTATGTGGTCCTATGTAGGGGATCTATTTCCCTTCTAATCACACTATATTTTTAATAGACTAATAGGTCCACAGTTTTTTAAGTTTTGTACTCGGAGGTCCTGTTTTTTATTTTTTTATTTTTTAAATGACTGTATTACCCTTTGATTTGAGATATATATACATAAAAAATCAAATATTCGCCTATGCGAGGTTGTCTGCAATCTCGATCTCTTTCCATGATGCCAATCTCTTTGTGTGTGAGGTCGATCTCGTTGTGCTGTGAGGTGGATCTGGTTGTGCAATCTGAATCTCTGTGTATAAGCGATCTCTGCGTACACTCTCTCTCTCTCTCTCTCAATACATATATGTATGTATATATATAGATAAGCAAATTTGTGTGATCTCTGGTTTGTGTTTGGCAATGTTGTTATAATTCTTTGTTTTGTAATAAACTTTGTTTGTTTGATACCTATTTTATGATTTTTGTATGTGATATAGTGCAATGATTTTGATTTTGTTGATTTTGTTTGTTGTATAGTGTAATGTGTTTTGAAGTTGTAGTTTGGAATTGTGAATTCTGAAGTTTTGATACTGATATGTTGTAATTGTATAATTTTGCAGTTTAAAATTGTGAATTGTGAAGTGTTGATACTGATATATTGTAACTGTATAATTTTACAGTTTGGAATCTGTGAACAATTGTTTTCTGGTTTATGATTTTGTAGTATGGAAGGGTGTTTTATGTTAATGTGCAAATACAGTAAGTCTTGTGCTGCTATTAAGATTAATGAGGGGTGTAGTTATCATGAAATTGTTGAGAAAATATTTGCAAAGTTCAAGGAGTTGAGTGTTGGTAACTTTTGTTTGTTTTTCTCTATTTCTGGATATTCTAATTATATTGTTGAATGTGTGATGATTTGAGAAATATGATGTCAATGGTAGGTTGTAATGGTTCTCATGTTGTTGATGTTGTCGTAGGTGATAGAAGAATTGTGGAGGTTAATGATAATTCTTCAAGGATTGATTCTGTAATTTGTGAGAGTTCTTTGGTTAACCATTGTGATGATTTTGGTGGTTTGTTGCCTAGTTTTTATCCAAAACCAGAGAGAGTTTTGTTGTCTACTAGTTGGAAAGGGATTATACACAGTGTTAGTCAATAATTTAAAGGTGGAGTGCTGGCGTTCCGCATTGTATTGGCTAAGTATGCAGTTGAGTGTGTTTTTGCAGTGAATTATTTGAAAAACGATGCAACAAAAGTAACTGTTGAATGTATGATGAAGTCGTCTACGAGTTGTAAATGGTTTGTGCATGGAAGGATGTTGATGAATTCCGGTATTTTTTTTATTATGAAGTTGGATAATGTGTATACTTGTAGGGTTATAGCTTGTAAATCTTGTAGCAAAATGGTTGGTTCTAAACTTGTGTCTGATATTGTACATAATGATATTAGTGATAATCCGTTGACTCGTTCTATTGAAGTTAAAAAAAAGTTGAAGCAATATAGTATAGATGTTTCTTATCGGGTTGCATGGTTAGGAGTTGATAAGGCAAGAGGTGGGTTGTTTGGTGATTTTGTAACTTTTTTTGACCAACTTTGATGGTACCTTGAGATAGGTATGAGAACAAATTTTGGAAGTGCGTTTAAATTAGATGTGGATGAAAGTAGTGGGTGTTTTCAGATGTTGTTTGTGGCAATTCATGGATGTTTGTATGGCTTTCAATTTTGTCGTCCGTTGTTGTTTGTTGATAGTGCATTCTTGAAGGGGCGTTACAAGGGGCATTTGCTTGCAACAACATCAAATGATGGTAATCAAGGTATGTGTTTATTTGCAGTTAGTATATTTTTGGTTCGTCAGTGTGTTTTGGTAGTTGGTGGATTTTGGTTTCTGTTATTGTATTATGAGTCTGCTAATTTTTGTAGTTTCATGTTATTTTGTTTTCAGGCCTATTTCCTTTGACTTTTGCGATTGTTGACGTTGAAAATCAAGATAATTGGATGTGATTTTTAAGTCAGTTATTAAAAGTTGTTGGTTCAGGGCGGAGATTGACCTTTGTATCTGACCGTCAACAAGATTGCTAGTGTCACGGCCCGCTCCCCGTACCCAAGGGTTAAGTATCGTGATGGCCAGTAACTGAAGTTACCTCCGGCTAATTCTTAAACAAATTAATAAATGCGAGTGGAAGTAATATTTAAATGAAAGTACCAAAATAATCATCGGAGCTTTTATTTTTATTACAAAATTTATTGACCAAAAAGACTGATACTTACATATAAAAATATCATAAAAGTGTTGTGTATGTCTATTCCGCAGTTCCGCATCTAAGACTTTTCAAAAGCTATTTCTAAATTGCACTATTTCCTGAAAATTGGTAATCAGCTATAAGCACATGGCAGAGTAAGAAATATTATACCAAGAGTATAAGAAACATAAAATAACCATAGATAGTTATGTAACTGAAATATTTAAGATCACTTGGTCTAAACAAATAATTATTTAGGTAGCAAAACTGAGATTATGTAAATAAATAACCATAACCACTGTACCGAACAGAACAGAACAGATGTCACAAGAGTGACAGTCAGAACAGCGGTTCGGATTCAAGAGGTGGCTTGTACGGATTATAGAGGTGGCTCCCACAATAGTGTAGCACTTATCTCTGCACAACACTTTGCTCCACACCAGAAATCAGAGGGTTAATGGATCCATGACAAACAAAGGGTCACAAAGTGACCAAACAGAAGCCAATGGTTATTTAAGTCCCCCAAGGCGTGGGTCTCCGTGGTGGTACTTATAAAACATAATTGTTTATAAGATTATAGTCAAATATTCTTTAAAATATAAACAAACATATTCATGGGTTTCATTTTAACAAATAGAGTTCAGAAATTAATCTACGTAATTGAAATATTAATATAATTTATAATAATTTATAAAACATAACTTGTATAAAATAAATATGGTAAGTCAAAATATACGTAAAATATATTATGGTAACTGAAGGTATAATATAACTCACCTTAACATTAATACTACACTCTTTCTTTCCACTACCAAAGACCCTTTCGAATTCCATTATTTTCTTTCACTTTCCTTCTCTATTTGTTTTCCTTCATGATATTCCCCATCTTCTGAGCACATTCCCCCCCTTATATAGAAAGGCAGTCGTGGGCACCAAGCCACGCAGCTGCCACGTGTCACATTCCCATTAATTCCCTGTTAGTTCAAGCTTATCCAAACTTAACTTAGTTATTTATTTATTTATACTTTGACCCCTAAATTCTTAATAATTATATTATTTTATAAAAATACACATAATAATACAAAATAAATCATATATTTTCTTAACTGTGATTAAATAATATTAGTATAAATTTTACAAGATAATTAAAAATCTAGGTTGTTACAGCTAAACGCTCTTTCAGTGGTTTTTCCTAATGCACATCATGCATATTGCTTGAACCATTTGAAAAGAAATTTGATTGACAAATTGGTAGGACTTCGTACTAATTATAAGCTAACTTTTGATGAAAATATTAGTTAAATGTGCTTATACGCCAACTGTTGCTTCTTTCCAACATTATATGAAGAAATTGAGGCGTATTGCTGGGAATGGTAGAGTTGAAAGTATGTTGGATGGTTTGCAAAATGATAAGTGGGCCAATGCATTTTTTAAAGGGAAACGATATGATAAGATGTCATCTAATACTGTCAAGTCTTACAATAATTGGATTTGTGGGACCCGTGAGTTGCATATTGCTTGTATGGTTGATTAGAGTTCAAATCATGACTCAATTGTCTAATAGAAGAGATGGATCTAAAAGATGGACTACCAAATTGAATCCAGTTATGAAAAAGAAGTTGGTGGACTCTTTAAAGCTAGCTAAGTCTTGGGATGTGATTGTTGCTAGTCTTACTGTGCTTGAGATTCATTTTTCTATTTCTTTTTATGTTGATGTTGGTAGACAGACTTGTTCTTGCCATGAATGGCAATTGAATGATTTTCCTTGTTGTCATGTTGTGCATGCCTTGCGTAGTAGTGGTAGAGATATGTATGATTTCATTGATCCTTTTTTTCATGTGGATTGTTTTTAAGAGTCATACAAAGAATCTGTTTATCTAGTGCCTTCAAGTGAGAGATTTGACTCTGATAGTGCCAGTAGTTCGATTATCAAATCTCCTATAACGAAGAAGCAGCCCGGGCGGAACAAGAAGAAGAGGATACCTTCTAGAAGTGAGAATGTTAAGCAAACCAAGTGTGGGAGGTGCTTGAAATATGGGAATCACAATAAGAAGACGTGCAAGGCTACTATTTGAGGCCATAATCTATTCTTTTGGATTTGTATTTGAAGTTGAGGAATTATGATAATAAAATGTGATACTTAGTATTATGGAAGTAATGAATAAACTTGGTTGCATTTTTTTTTTCTTTTTTGATGTGTTCTTTAGTTATTGGAGTTGTTTTGTAACAGTTTTATTTTTATTTTATTTTTTTTATGGATTTGGTTGGTTTTATTTTTGTGGAATGCTGAGAAGGTTGTTGAAAATTTCTTATTGAAATTGTATAATCTTGCAGTTTTACTACATGATATATTTATTTAATATTTCATAGTAACAAAACTGTATAATTTTGTAGTTTTATTTTCAATTTTGAAATGCAATTCATCTATTTATTTGAGTCATGAAATTGGATAATTTTGCAGTTTCAAAAATTATATAGCAAATACACTCACGATAATGAAACTGCATAATTGTGTAGCATAATTTTTGTTTTAGTGATGAAATTGCATAATTTTGTAGTTTTAATAATTATGAGAAACAACCTGATGAAACTACACAATTTTGCAGTTTTAAAAATTATTAGAAACAACATTTCCTGTATGAACTTATATGCAACCACAAATGTGACGACAATAATAAGCACAAGAATACAAACAATAATAATAAGCACAAAAAGAATAATAACAACAACAAGAGCAGCAACGACATCAATGACAATAATCATTTTCACCATGATAATCACAAGAAGATCAATTACCAAAAGTATAAAAAGTAATTGTCACATGTAAAAAAAAAATACAAAAATACAAAAATATGTTCACATGAGTATTTGTATTGTAAAAAAGTTTATTAATTGTTTCTATGGTTTGGTATGTTTTGTCAACATTTGGTAGTGCTCGAGTTTCCAAGATCGGTTCTTATCATTGAGGAATCGACTGATGATTTCTGCTCGAAATTTGACCCACTCAGTTGATCGAAGTGATTTCTGCACAGGTTGCTAGTTGATATATTAGTTGATAACATTGCAGACGACGATTGCATAATCATTCCTGCAAAGTTTTAGATGAAGTTAATTAGTTAGGTAAAACTGCAAAATTTAGCATATTAAAACATTAGTTATTGAGTTTGTATCTTACGAGTGTGGGGTTTGTTATGGGCATTCCTCAATTGATGCAATTACTGTCTCGCACTCTTGAGATGATAACATGTTTCCTTGATTGCTGAATAATGCTTTATTCTATCTCAGTTAATGTTGTTGCTACAAAATAGTTAGTGGGTGTTTTTGTTAGTTATAGTGATGTGCTGAGATGTTTTGAAAGGTATGAAACTAAATAGGAAATTTTATTTAACTTACAATTTCCTTTACAATTTCAAAGTGCTTATTATGGCATCCTTTTACTAGCCTCAAAGAGTCATAGTGCCTCCATATCCCATCAGCATTGTCAAAGACCACAATTGTCCAATGGTTGTCGTGGTTGATTGGGAAATGGATATATCTATTTTTCATTGCTTCTGGAAAATGGTTGTCCATCATTTTTTCTGACAGTGTCTAATCTTGGTTTTGTAGTGGAGTCTGTAATTTATATATGTTTGATATATGTTATAAAAGTATGTAGTAAGACATGTTAAGAAAGTAAAAAATTTTACAGTTTGAATAATATTGAAAGGTACGTTAATAGTTTTGCTTACATTGATGAGTGTTGAGAAAACGTAAGATCTTCCTGCGTATGGATTTCTTGCAAACACTAGATCATGTTTCTCAAATTCTTCAATTGATGGTTGGAGTGCCAATTTCATTTCTACGAAGGCATCAATGACCTAAAACATATTATATATGAGAATGTGTTAGGTTTGTGGAATAGGTTATTGAATATGAACAGAAATTGTAAAATTGTGCAATTGGAGACCTACATTCCCATATAAGGCTTCTCTGTTAGTCAATCTGCATATATCTGAAAAGTATGTGTAATTTTCATCTTCGCTGTCAAACCAGACACAAACAGTTGATTGTGTGTTATTGATGAGTTGAATTTGGTCTTGGTCTTTTTTAGATAGGCTATGCCAAACCTTATTTGTTTTGCGGCATGAAAGGGCATGTGACTTGTTGTGGATTGATTCTTCCTTGAAATCATTATCACTTTCCAATACCTGAACTTGTGTCTTCCCTTGATTGGCATCCTTTTTTGGCTTGGTTTCAACAGCACCTTCTTTCTTTTGGCCGATATCTTCTTTCATCTTTTCTTTCCCCTGCTCTTTTGCTTTATGAGCATCATTTTTTGGTTTGGGTTCAGTAATAGGTTCTTTCTATGTTTCGATTTTTTCTTTTTTCTTTTCATTCTTCTTCTCTTTTTCTTCATCGGCACCCTCTGTTGGTTTGGGTACATCAGCAGCAGCTTCTGTCTTGTTCCTTGTATCTTCTTTAGCTTTTGCCATTGGTTGGTATTTAAAATCTGGCTTATGCGCTTGTTTTCTTGACTTTTGTTTGATTCTCTTGACCATTGATCTTTGTTGGGGGCTTCCAGTTTTTTTGGCGGACATTTCCTTCAACTAGTCTTCCCTTCTACCCAATTCAGCCATGAATTTTTGTTCTATTTCTTGCATTTGTGCTCCCATGGTTGCTATGAGTTTGTCATTGTCGTCCTCTTTGGTTGATGTTTGTGCTTGGTCATTACCTATAAAAATGTTGGATTTTGTTTTTGTTAGTTTAATTAAATTTTGCAGTTTGGTTTAGTATTAGACAAGAGTTTATCTTATGCATGAAATGTGTTAGATTTCTCTTGGAGTTCTTCTTGTTGTTCTGTCCTTTTTTTCTTCTTGTTGTTCAGCTTGTTCTCTTTTTTCGTATTGTTGTTGTTGTTGGTCTGTCAGTTCTTGTTCATTGACTTTTTGTTGTTGGTTTGTTTGTTCTTGTTCTTGTTCTTGTTCTTATTGTTAGCCTTCTTCTTCATTAGTGTCTTATTGTTCATCACCTTCTTCTTCTTCTTCTTCTTCATCATTGTCTTGTTCATTAGCTGCTTCTTCTTTTTTTTCAGTCTCTGGTTTTTTTTCTTCAACACTCTCTTCTTCTTGTTCATCACTTTCTACTTCTTCTTGTGGTTCTTGCTTTCTTTCCTTTCTTTTTTGTTGTTGTTCTTGTTCTGATTCTGATTGGTGTTCTTCTTCGAGAAAGTCATCCTCATCTCTGTCTAGAAGTTTTTTTTTTTGTTGCTTTTGTTTTTTTTTTTCCGCTTATTGTCCTTTTTGTGGTTATGTTTCTTTGCTGAAGAGTCTGTTGATGTACTTTGATTGATATGCAATAACTGTATTTCTTGTTCAATTGTAGTTAAAGCACTTTGGTCAACCTGCATTGGAACAATGTGGCATATATCAGTAATACTGTAAAATTGGTCAGTTTCATAACATGATTTGTACTGTGAGTAATGTGAGTTAAGTATTGAAAATATGTTGTTTAAAACTGCAAAATTTACAGTTTCATAACATGATTGTTAGTGTAATGATTGTTAAATAGATTTGTGCGTTGAAACTGCAAATTCATAACATGAGCGATATGAGTGTTAAATAGGTGTGTTTTTTGAAACTATAAACTTTTACAGTTTCATAACATAATTTGTACTGTGAGTAATGTGAGTTTAAGTGTTGAAAATATGTTGTTTGAAACTTCAAATTTTTACAGTTTCATAATATGATTGTTACTATAATGATTGTGAAAGGAGTGTTGAATAAATTTGTGCTATGAGAGTATAGAAGAGTTTGAATACCTTTTCAAAGTTAGCAAGGCTGATGTGTTTCCACTTAGAGTACATTTTCCCAAGGTTCCACTTCATAAACCTTGGGAAGCCTTCTTTGTTAGATGGTTGGAGGAGTTTACTGTGCTCACAATACCAGTACTGTAAAAAAAATTAAAATATGTTAGATAATTTGAAATAGTTAGATGTTTGACATTTTTGTGTGAAGAAGTTGAGTAATGTGTTTACCAAGAGTAACATGACGCATCCAGTGGCATGCCTGGGGTTATTGTTTACATTTGCCATTGAATTCATCAGTGTGTCTTTTATTGCCTCAGCCCAATTGTACTTCTTGATGTTGTTGAGATTGTTAACATAGTTGATGAAACTCTAACTGAGTGTATGGCCTGTTGTAGGCATGAGAAGTTTCAGGCATAAATAAAGGGTGATGAGCTTTGCAAGATCTTGACGATCATTGGTTGATTTTCCTTTTTTTGTTTGTTGAAACATTTTGGTCAATGGCTTGGCATCCAATCTCTTTACTGATTTGTATATTCGTTTGTAAAATACGAGCTCAAAATCCTTTGGTCTTGCATAGGATTTGGTAGTGATGTTGTCTTCTCCACAGTTCATACCAAAAATGAGCCTCACATCACTGTTTCTGAGTTTCATCTCCTTTTTGCCAAGTATAAATGCTCTCTTTTTTTTGTTGTTGTAGGGTGTTGTCATTTCTGCTACAATGGAATTGTAGCATCTGCACCAAGAGGCCTTCAATTATGTTGAGGAGAGAGCATTTATAATGGGCCAAAAAGATATTTTTTGCAGCTCTATCTGTTAGGCTATTGTAAATTTGGCCCCTTTCAACAGTTTGATTATCGTTCCGATGTTGGAATGGTAATTAAACTGTTGGACTCTCTTTACAGGGATTGCTCCTTTTTTCCCTTTTGATGCCTTGGTTTTTGTTTTGGGAATTGATTGGCTTTCTTGGAGCTTCTTTTTTTGGTTAGAGGAGTTTCTTGTTTTTTTGTTGGCTTTCTTTTGTTTGTTTTTGTTGTGGTTGAAGGTGTGGTTGGTGGTTGTTGTGTGGGTGTGGTCTGTAGTGTAGTTCTTGGGCTTTTTCTTGTAGATAGTATGGTTGTTTTGTGGGTTTTTTTTTTGCTATTTTTGGTTGTGGTGGTTGGGTTTTTTGTGGAGGGGGAGATGATGGTATTTCAGTGGATACAGGTGAAGGACTGTCAAAAGGGGAGATACTTAAATCCCTGATTGGATTTTTAGGCATATTGGTTTGCTTCTTCTAATATCTTCCAACAGCTATTTCTGAAAAAATGAAAGCAACAGCAGGGCATGAGTAATATAGTGACAAAACTGTATAATTTTACAGTTTTATATGCAGTTTAATATGAAGTTATATTTATTTATTGTTAATAATTGCAAAACTGTATAATTTGGCAATTTGATTTGCACTTTATAATAAGTTACCTATTTATTTTGAATAGTGATTAAACTGTGTAATTTTGCAGTTTCATTTGAAGTTTGAATAAATTTAGATATGTTACTTGTAAAGTGATGAAACTGTTTGATGTTTCAGTTTTATAAACATTATCAACAATAAGAACAGCCCATTGTATTTTGTAAACAATAACAATAACAATAACAACAAAAAGATTAAGTATTCAACGAAATGTAGCAACAATACGAAGAAGAAAAGCCAATATTTAACAATAAGAAGAAGCAACAACAACAAGAATAAGAACAATGAGTTGAATATGTAAAAACAGGGGACTAGAATGTTTTAAAACAGGGGATTATATATAAACTATGGTTTACACATTTTGAAATATGTAAAACGTGTTTTACAAGGGTTTTTTATGAAAGTGTTATTGAAACGGTATGATATATACAAAATATCAAACAATAATGTACAAATTTGAATGAAAAATAATGGGTGAAGGGAGATGTTACTTTTTTTCCCTATTTCTGTGAATCGGAAGTCAGAAACCATGAAATTTCTTCAGAGTCATGATGGTTCTTCGTGTTGTTGAGAGTCGCCGATCGAAGAAGAGGAACCACTTCATGTTGTGTTGGTGAGAGTCGACGATTGGAGAAGATGAACGGGTTTGTTTTGTGGTTAGGGTAGGATTTCAGAGGTAATGGAGTTGAACGGTGGAGAGATGGAGGACTGAGAATGCAGAGGCGAGTGGCGGAGATGTGACAGTGTACTGATTAGACTGGTATGAGATGATCGTGGGTGAAGGTTGCGTGTGTGTAAATTGGATGATATGTGTGGGTATTTTCGTCCGATTGATAATTTGAGGACTTAATGGAGTATTGAATTTGTTTTGAGGCTAAATAAGGCATAATATGTTAGGCTTGGACCTTTGGGTTAGTTCCCCATATTTTTTTTACTTTTTTTTAAATATTTAATTTTTTAAAAAAATTTTGATCGCCATATATATCTAAATCATAACAAATTATTTAGCCAATACTTAAAAAAATAACAGAATTATTTCTAGAAAAAAATATATATATATTTTGTCAAAAAATATAAAATATAAAATAATTTTAAAGAACAAAATAAAAAATATTTTTCTGAATTTTTTTAATAGAATTTTGAAAAGAATTTGGTTATGAGTTTTAAAAATAATTTTTGAATTAAGTTTTGAGATATGTGTTTGGTTATGAGTTTTGAAAATAGTTTTTGAATTAAGTTTTGAGATATGTGTTTACTTATGATTTGAGTGTAGAGTTGTGTTTTGAGTTTAAAATATTAAAACAAAATTTAAAAAATAAAATAAAATATTTAAAATTAAAAAATATTAAAAATTAAAAATATATATTTAAAATAAAAATAAAATTTTCTTAAACATTTTTAAATATTTAAAAAAAATAAAGTTGATTCATTTTTAAGGTCTCTAGTATTAAGATTTTATAACATAAAGGACACCCAATATTTTCATAATGTCTAAGGTCCCTCAATATCGATTCAGAGAATTTCTCTGGACTTTCCAAAGAAAATTCGATCCAGAGAAAATTTTATACATTTTCGACACTAATTTTCTCTAGACGCATTACAGAGAAAATTTTACACATCACAGAAAAAATTTCTCTAGACACATTACAAAGAAAAATTTACACATCTCCAACACCAAATTTCTCTGGACATATCACAGAGAAAATTTTATACGTTACCAACACCAAATTTCTCTGGACAGATCACAGAGAAAATTTTACACATCACCAATACCAAATTTACTTTCAAGGTCACAAAAAACAAAAACACATATTGAGGTAAGGGAGGTGATTCAACCCTTTGAGCAGATGTATTGAAGTATTTTGGTGAACTTCGAGAAGATTGCTCAAAAGAAGTCAAGGAAATTTTGACTTATATTGAGAGGGATAACATCTTGCCTTCTATTATTATTCTTCAGACCCTGTCCAGAAATCCATGCCTCACTCTCTCTGTCATCAAAGATTATATAGCCAAAAAGCTTGAACAGGAATCAAAGCTAATTGAAGAGAACAAACGATTTATTGATAAGTATCAAGTTGATGTTCAATTATTTCATAATCTAATGAAAATATATATATATATATATATATATATAGAGAGAGAGAGAGAGAGAGAGAAATTCAAGTGCAAGGTGTGGATCGGAGAATTACATACACTATACATATATATATGTCTGTGGGTGTTTGTGGATCTTTTTTTTATTATTTTATTTGAGATATAAGGAAAATTTATAATTGTTCAACTTCTCCAAGTAACGCAAGATTGATAACAGTAGAAAACAAAAATAAAATGCAAAACCAACATCTTTGTCTCTGTCAATCCTGATTCGTGGTTGTAGGTGGTCTCAAACTTCTAGGCTAATTGATCTATTGATCTTCAAGGACTTGATCTATCTAACCAGGTGCCAATCCACTGAACGAAACACCACGCATGGCCTCTATAACTTTCGTTGCTATCTCCGGCGCTAGCGAAGTGTTCCGATGCCTCTCATCCTCGTGAGAGGAGATGCAGGAGAAGATGGCGGCAACGGTAGGGAAGAGCTGGTGAAGTTTGTTGGAGAGAGAAGAGCAGAGAGAGAGGAAGAAAGGGAGATGCGGGTTTAATTTGAGATAACCAAATTTCTCTGTGATATATGGGTGTCAAGGATGAGGGACCTTACACATTACAAAATAATATTGTGGATCTCTTCCATTATTAAAAATAGGAGAGGGAACTTAGACTAATTTTCTCAAAAATAAATCCAAAAAAGTTCAAAATACAACTGAAAATACAACTCAAAACTCTTTTCAAAATTCAAAATTCAAAAATTTAAAACTCATAACCAAATAAATTTTCTCTTTTCAAAATTTTACTCACAACTCCACACTTAAATTATAATTTCATACTCAAATTATGATTCTAAAACTAAATCAAATGTACCCATTATTTTTCTGATCACAATTCAAGTTTTTTTAATAAAAATTCTAAATATACATAATTCAATTATATAATTAAATGTAATACTCTTATATACGGTGAGATTCACATATTTAATGGAATTGATTTCGTATGAGAGTGTTTGATATGCATGTAAAAAAATTCTTCTATTTTTTCAGTAGTCAATGGAATAAACTGATGTTTCCATTCCACGGTAATATTGAGCAAATTCCTAATATTTAAGTAGTCAATGGAATAAACTGATGTTTCCACTCCACAGTAATATTGAGCAAATTCCTAATCTTTTAGGATCTTCTATTCAACAAATTTCTTATTTTCAAGGTTTTTTTATTTGATAATCAAGAAATAAACGATGGAATTGCTTATTAGGGTAAATTACAAATATATTCCTTGAGATTTAATTAAAATATGAATCACCCCCTGTAATTCTAGAAATTACATTCCACCTCTGAAGTTTTTAATTTAATAACAAATCGCCTTTTTTATTAATAAATTATCAAGTCAATTAACATTTTTTAATGATATTAGAAATATATTTCAATAAATAATTTAGGTAATTTTATTATTGTATAGGAAAGTAATTATGAATTTCGTTTTTTTTAGTTAATTCTGTTAAATAAAAAATTCTAATAAGGGGATATTTGTAATTTTTCAAACTACAGAGACAATCTGTACTTTAAGCAAATCTCAGAGGGTGTATTTGTAATTTATCCTACTTATTATTGGACACGAGTTCCATTTTCTAGGCTTAGGAAAGTATTTCCACCACAATTTTTTTTGATCGTGGTCTATTAGTTATGGCCAAATTCAATTATGGTCTGTCAATTGAAATTATAAACTATTTTTAAAAAATAACATTGACTACATTTGTTATTATTATTATTATTTCTGGCGACATATATGCTAACGTGGCATGATAGATGTGTTAAGGATGTGACATGATGATACATTAGATGGAGGGCTAAAAAGTTAGCAATTGAGCGATTTGAAGATTAGTTGCTGACATCAAGAACCAAAATCAAATCAAGCACCAAATTTGCAAAATGATTCTTATCAAAGATGAGATGTGTATCATGTTGAGGAAATCACGGGCTTGTTGAGGAAATTGTGGGCGTAGGTTATCTCTTTCTCTCATGTGGTTGAACTTATAAATAGGCCAAGAGAGATACAAGGAGACATTAATCAATCATCCCAACCACCATTCACAAAACGTGATATTCGTCTAGGAATAGTTTAACTTAGCATTTGTTAAGAGTAGATTAGTAATAGTTTTTTCCAATCCTCACTTCTATTCTTTCTGTCGATTGTTGTATTTTTCATTTCTTTGTTCTTGTTTGAGTTCTTGTAAATGATAGCAAGTGATGATTTAATTGAATAAATACATATTCTTTTCTGTGTAAATCTTTTTTTACTTAATTACCTCCAAGAAAAATCCTTGATCTGTTTAAGGCATAGAACTCAACCACAAAATTTGATTTATTTTTATTTATTTATTTTGTGTTTATTAAAATTTGTTTAAGCTTGTCGATCAATCACTATTGATTGGGCCTAAACTAAATTTTTGCTAACATAAATTGGCACACCTAGTGGGACCATTCCAACTTGGAGTGATGATGATGATGATGAAACAGACTTATCCTTATGGAATCATGCCTTCAACAGGTATGCTTACATCTTGTGCACGTACGAATACAAATCGCCAATGAGTGACAGTGTTCTTATAGATATAGATTATCAATGGAATGCCTCATATTTTGAAAATTGTCAGTGTTATGGTAGTGGTTCTACCGTTTATTGTCAACATAATGGCATGACATGTGAAAAGAATGATTCGGTGTTATAAGGATGAAATTTATTGGTGTGAGAGTGAAATTTTAGTCCTAAAAGAATAAATTAATTATTTTTATAGGCAAAAATTTCAAATAATTTCATCATCTCAGTATTATTTGACGCAAAGATATTTAAATTACTATAATGGAAAAATCCATCGATTTCAAGGCTAATTTTTTTCTAATTGATAAAAAAGTTTTATATTGAAAACAAAAATTAGAATGCATAATGGTCAATAAAAAATTAAGATATAAAAATAATGTAGTTCAAATGATTAATACATATATTTTTGAAGAGCCAATCATTTATAAAGAGTCAAAGTATGTGGCTCGAATGGTCAACATACCAAGTAATGAAGATAATATGACTTTGGAGAATTTTCATAGGTCATTAATGGCTAAAATTAAAAAACAACCCATTCTCTAAAAATATATTAAGAATTCTGATGATAAATGTTCACTTGGGGGCATGATATTTTGCCAAATATGGTAAAAAGTGACAAGCCATTAATGGTTAAAAATGAAGAACAACCATTTCTCTCAAAAAAAATGTTAAAAAATATCACAAAATGATGGTAAAAATTCACTTAAGGGGCACGATTTCAAGCCAAAGAAGGCGAAAAATTATGAAATTGGGGGACATAATTTTAAGCCAAAGATGACTGAAAATTATGAACTCATGTTTATTAAATGTGAATTTTTTAGCATTGTTGAAAGTGTCAAAATTTGTGAATTTTTCATAACATACAATTATGTAAGTTTTGGGATCCAACATCCACTTTGGATTTGTAGATCACACCAAAAATTAATTTTCATGACATGGTTTGAAAACCAACATTGGTTGATAAATGTATATGAAGTGAATTCTCTTTAATTAACCAAAATGTGGCTATAGAGAATTGTTTTATTTTAAAAATAAGAGATGTGACTCTTTGTTATGTCACTGGATAAAGCCAAAGATAGAGTGTTTGCCAATCAATAATGATAGATTAAAAATTACAATAGATGTAATATAACTCTTCAAGAATTTTAATTATTTGTACCATAAAATATATTTTGTTGATTGTGGTAAATCGCTTTATAAATCATTTAATTTCATTTCATTCTTCAATCCACTTAAATGATGAGGGAGGCATTATTTGCACCACATTTTATTTTTCTGTCGATTGTGGTCTATTATTAATTATGGTCTGTCGATTGAAATCATAAACTATTTTCAAATAATAAGCTTGACCACATTTGTTTGATTATTATTATTTCTGTCGACAGGTATGCTAACATGGCATGATAGATATGTTAAGAACGTAGCATAATGACATGTTAAATGGAGCGCCAGAAAATTAGCAATTGAGCAATTTGAAAGTTAGTTGCTGAGATTTAGGAGGCAAAATTAAATCAGGTACCAAATCTGCAACAATGATTGCTATCAAAGATGGGATATGTATCATGTTGAGGAAATCATAAGCTTGTTGAGGAAATTGTGGGCTTAAGTTATCCCTTTCTCTCATGTGGTAAAACCTATAAATAGGCCAAGAGAGATACAAAGAGGCATCAATCAATCATCACAACCATCATTCACAAAACGTGATATTTATCTAGGAGTAGTTTAACTTTACATTTGTTAAGAGTAGATTAGTAATAGTTTTTTCCAATCCCTACTTCTCTTCTTTTATATCGATTGTTGTATTTTTCATTTCTTTATTCTTGTTTGACTTCTTGTAACTGATAGTAAATAACAATTTAATTAAATAAATACATATTTTTTTTCTATTCAAATCTTTTTTTTACTTAATTACTTTCAAGAAAGTTCTTGATCTATTTAGGGTATAGAACTCAATTACAAAATCTAATTTTTTTATATTTATTAAAATTTATTTAAATTTATCAATCAATCACTGTCGTTCAAGCCTAAATCAAATTTTTGCTAACGGAAGGAAAATTCAAACACTGAGATTGTAAAAAGGTCTCAATTTGGGATGTTGGTTATAAGTGGCGTTTTGGCAAAGCCAAAACGCAAAAAGTGACTTTTTTTGGCCATAAATTGATTTGGGATGTTGGTTATAAGCCAAAAGAAAAATTACGAAATTACCCTCCATAGATGGAAAATGAAAGGGTAAAAATGTGTAATTTTTCAATTGGCTAGGGATACTTTGGTCATTTCATTATGATTTGACATTATAAACAAATATTAGGGTGGCTCTATTTACACACCACCTTTTCTCTCAAGGCAAACCATTAATTAATTTTTTTTTATTACAATTTTAACCTTAGGTGAAATGACTATAGAGGACAAGTTATGTTACACACCATTTGTGTATTTACCATAAAGGACAAGAATGAATATAATTTAAATTATCAATTTCAAACTTGTTCCTTACGTATCTTTTTTTCAAGAATACAAAAAACTCTTCAACAAATAATCAAAAATATAGTATTATTGAAGATTTTGAATGGATTCTATGAAGGATGCATCTGGCAACTTTGATTCGCAACAATGGAGCAAGGAAGAGGTTATTTTTTTTGTTGTTTTTGTTTTCGTTTTCGTTACTTGCTGATTGGTAAATAGTTGGTACAGTTCGGGTAACCAGAGGCGGATATTATATCATTGTTCAACATACTACGGTCGAACAAAATGCCTTTGTTCAACATACTACCGTCGAACAACATATCTTTGTTCAACATACTACCATCGAACAAAATGCCTTTGTTCAACATACTACCGTCGAACAACGTGTTCAACATACTACAGTCGAACTTTATTCGTATATTCGGTTAACAAAAATCGAGCAATTTCATTTCATTCGACTCTCTACTGCCGAACATTTACAATTTATTTTTTTGTTTTTTTTTTTTTGTTTTCAGAACGGACCATCCGTGGAATGCAGTAATGTTGTGTTTTTAGCAATGGAGATAAGTGCATGAAACCCTAAAATAAATAATAACTCACATACTAAATCTCCAATGTGAAGTTCTAGCTGTGTTGAGCAACACCACAGACGACGTGTGTTTTCAGCAATGGTGTTCACCAGTTTGAATAGAGAATAGAGGGGGAGATGAATATCGTGGGTGTAGAGTGTGTGGCTGTGTGGGGGCAAAGATGGAACTTTGTGTGTATATTGTTGGGGTTGGTGTGTGAGTATGGATAAATATATAAATTTGTGGTGTGTGATGAGAACAATATTTATTTTTCAAATTATTTTTGGTGTGTGTTTAGAAATGGTTTGCCTTGAAACAACTTATGGTGTGTATATAGAGCCTCCCCAAATATTAATGAAAAAAGTCAAAAGTCACTTTTTACCAACTTCCCAACTCATTTGTCTAAAAAAACCAAAAACTTGATTAAAAGCCAAAAATTATTTTTTATCATCTTCTCAAAATAATCCATAGTTACGTTTTCATGTTGCAAATACTTACGTTTTCATAGTTACGTTTTCATGTTGCAAATAGTACCATATTTATTGAACTGTCAATCGTCCGTTCATTCCATCAATATATATACAAAAAGAAAAAAAAAAATTAAAATTTTATAAACAATTCTATATATTTACATGAGTGAAATATTGAGTAGAATGTTTAGGGCCTATTTGGTAACTATTTTATTTTTAATTTTTAATTTATGTTTACAAAAATTTTAAAAATTATTATAAAAACTTGTTTGATAATGTTTTTAGTTTATAAATAGTTGTCTCAGTTTATAAATTTGAGACAAAAAACGTAAACTCAAAAAATGAGTTTTTTTTTTTAAAAATAGAAATTTAAGCGTTTGACTAACAATTTTTTTTAATTAATTTTTTTCAATTATTTTTTTTGCAATTAATTTTTTTCAATTATTTTTTTTCCAATTATTTTTTTTTTCAATTAACTTTGTTCCATTAATTTTTTTTTTCAATTATAATGTGTATGATCCCATTGTCATTAATAATAAAAAATAAATATAAATATTTTATGTCTAAACAAATATATTTTTTAGTTTATGTTTTTAAAAATATTTTGTTCAAATCAAACGCATTTATAATTTTTGTTTTTCTAAAAATAAACAAAAATCAATTTATAAAATTTTTGTAAACATAAACCAAAAATGTTAAAGTTAACAAAAGCTACCTTAATAACTTTTTTAGTGTTTCTAGCATTATTTGTATATATATGTACTTTAAATTTTACTTATTATTTTATTATTCCCTTACTCTCACATAAAGTGTGAAATCTGCATATACATATTTAAAATTTTACCTACTCCCTTTTACATGAAGTGTGAAACTCTAATGGAAGTCTCACACTTTATATGAAAAAGAAAAGTAAAATAACAACGTTGCTTCATTTATATATGTGGAGCCATTTAGAGCGGGGGACCGATGATGCCCTAGAAGTCAAATAAAGAAGTTTTTAAATATGAAAGAGATTCGTATAGTGAATGAGGTACTTCTTTATTGTGTTAAATTTGTCAAGTTTGAGAGTCTAATTATGTCAGACATATTTGAAGAGTGTGCGAATAATACACATATTTTGATTAGTTGAGAATAATAGAGTCTATCATTTTAGATGACAACAATACTATAAACTTTCAAAAAACAAAACTTTCACAATCCCCTCTCACCTATGATTGGTCCAGGAAAGAAAGAAAAAAAAAAAAAAACAAAAATACGTGATTGATTCATATCATTTTGAGGTCATAGGAGTTCCTAACTTTGGAGGTCTCAAATATTTTTCTTTTATAGATGGGATCATTACATTTTTAGACCAATTACAATTTATACATTGAAGTGTGATTAACATAGTACATTTTTTTATTAGTTTTGTACAATTTATTATAAATTAAAGCTCATGGTCAGAAAATAGTCAAAAAGATCTATTCCCAAGTTTCTAACTATCTAGAAACTTGGAAGAAGATCTTTTTAATTATTTTCTTTTTTCATACTCATCATTCATTATGCCTCTTTATGTTCTGTAATTTTCCAACACAATGTCTCAGTTACTCACCTTCCCTACAAATCACGATATTATAAAGTACAATGTGTGTATTCCGGAATTACAATAATTACTTCTCTTGTTTTCAATGTAATAGAATTAGGGTTGGTTTGGAATAATCTAAATAAGCATACTTTTTGATTTTTTATGAAATATAGGTTGGGTTTGAAATGATGTGGTAGAGAGGTGATGTGACTTAAATAAGATAATAACTTTTTGACTTTTTTTAAAGATGTCAAACCAAGCCTTAGCGTGAACCAACGTACATATAATCTTGTTAAACTATGTAAATTTTTATATTATGCTTTCTTATTACTGCATGATGTAATTTTTCTTCTTCTAATTGTTTTTAAAAAAATAAAAAATTCTGATTAAGTATTTATAATGACAACAACAGTGACGATGAAATTAAGATACAGATGACGAAATTGAAGGAAAGGAAAAAGGAACCGACTTATCGACTGCGATAGATGTAACATGAAGTTGTGAATTCATTATTAAAAATAATAAAATAAAATAAAATGAAGAAAATGTGATGCATATTGGTCCAGATTCAATGGCGCCATCTGTTAAAAATTTAGTCTTCTCCCTTGAAAACAGAGACTACTCAATACTCAATACTCATTTGGATTCATTCTTTCTTTCTAGTTTTTAATTTTATTTAAATACTATAAAACAGTGACAATTTTCCTATAGGTAAGAATATACACGGTGGTGCTACATATATCAATTAATATACACACTAATATATATTAATTAATGTACACACTAATATATACCAACTAGTGTTATGATATTATAATTGACCACATTTATTATACATGTTACAAATATCCAAAACCATACAAACAATACTACATCATCTATTAGTACACTAAGGTGTACATTAATTAATACATATAGCATTATTCTAATACAAAAGATAATTTGTACACAAAAATGTGTGTCGTATTTATTTTCATGTAGTGAAAGTTAAAATACCCATCACTATGGTTAGAATGTCATTGTTACGTTATTATGCAAATCTTATCTTTTATAATTCTAATTATATCAATTTTGCCATTATATTTAGCAATTTTGCCCAATCAATACTGAGATCTCCTCTGTCATGACCAGAAAAACCACTGATTGGCTCCATCGCAATCTACTTCGATTGAAAATCAAGATGCTCTCTCTCTCTCTCTATGTTAGGAGTTTTTTTTTTTTTTTTTTTTGACAGCGGCTAATGTAAGAGAGCTAAGATGGGGTAAGGGCTAGGGATGGGTGGAGAGGGTTGGAGGAGGACTGGGTATCGCAATAGTGTTGGCGAAAGACAACATGGGGGGTTAAGGGAGAGTTGGAGTAGGGTTAGGCAAGAGGGAGATAGAGATGGGTGGATGGGATTGGGAGAGGGCTGGGGGAAGGGGCTAGGACTAACCTTGATGGTTGTGGGGTTGGGTGGGGAAAGGATGGGCCATAGTTGTGGAGTGTGAGGTAGAGGGGGCTGGCGACTATCATGAGTAAGGGAGTGGTGGGTAGGAGATAAGAGGGTGGAGAAGACAAAGAGGAAGCGAGATGAGAGAGACAAAGGGGAGCAATTTGGTCATTGCAATGGTAGAGTAGAGTCCATGTCCTTACATTTTTTTTTTTTTTTAATTCCCCACCCCCAAATCTCTTTTTTATGTAATTCTTAATTTTTTTATATTTTTTTCATTATTAATCATGATTGAACAAGTAACCATTTTATGAATCCCCGGTGCATTTCACTGTGCCATGGATCACATTTTTTTTCTTTTTTTTTGGGAAAGGAATTTGATGTGCAATATCTTTGTCTCAAACTTAATTTAATCAGGCTATGAGCTTATGATAATTGTCAGTTTATGTGATGTTAACCCATCGTAAACCCATTGCATCAAATTTTAAAAAAGGTTAGAAAAAATTGTACGGTATTCCCTATAGCTTGGGAATTCAAACAAATCCGAATATTTATTATTCTCAAGAATATTAGCTGAGGAAGGCTAAATGTGTGGAGTATAAGTAGAGTTTTTCTCTATAATACAATATACTCTTTCGATATAATGAGGTGTACTAATTAATTAATTAGCCTTTAGATAAGCAACTTACCAGGATTTTATGATATTTTTTGCATGAAATATAAACAGTTTTTAGCATTGTTAGACGAAAAAAATTCTATTAACACTTTCGGGGTGCAAAGGCATACATTATTATTTTCACTTCTTTGTTTCTCTCTCATGGTCTCTGTCTTTTGTTGTTTGGAATGTGAGAAAATTCAAACCGCACTCAAAATCATTGTTTGATGCTGATTTAACTCGGGTTTATGAAGTTTCAGATACCCTAGACATCCAAGATCCAAAAGCATCAAGATGTTTTGTGTAATGTTAGGAATTTTGAAAAAAATATCATGAAAATGATCATGAAATATTTTTTACCTTTGGATTACCCATATAATAAAACACTACATACTAATCAAAGGATAAAAAATCTTTATAATACATTTCATAATTTTTTTTCATGATTCCTTTAGGGGTGTAATTTTGGCCCGTGACCCGCGAGTGGCCCAAAGCCCGCCTGTGGCCCGAGATGGGCCCGGCCTGTTAAGGCTCATTTAGGCCCGATCCCAAGCCCAACCTGGGGCCTTGGGCCAAAGCCTAGGCCATCGTTTTGAAGTCCGGTTCGCTTAAGGTCCGCCCAAAAGCCCGGCCCACTTGAGGCCTAGGGTTATTTTTAATGAAAAATAATAAAATTTTAATGAAAAAATTAAAAAATTATTTAGGCCCGTCTAAAACCCGAGCCCAGGCCCAAACATAGGGGCCCAACCCACTGGCTCGCCCAAAGCCTGAATACCCCTGGGCCCGGGCTTGGGCCTGGGCCTAGTTTTCTGGCCCGTGGGCTGGCCCAATTTTTGGCAGGAGCCCGCAAGCCCCGACATGGGCCAGGTTAAGTCAAAATTACACCCCTATCCCTAGTATTATTCTGATGGTTTACTATTATAGCACTACATTCAAAATTTCTAACTTAAAAACTTTTTTTTTCCAATAAGTTCCCCTCACATGCGGGCGCCGGGGGGAATTAATAGGACCCACCTAACGCGTTTTTTGGGAGTAATTCTATTTTCATACATTAAATCTCTTCAATTTACACACTTAATAAATTTTTTTATATTACATTTTTATCCTAAAATAAAAATACTAAAATATCCTCATCTTCCCATCCGAAACTCTATTTCTCAAATCAAAACACAACTGTCATCCACCGTTATCAGCCTCCTCCTCGACCACCCTAGCCATGCTCTTCACTTTTCGTAGGTGTGCCATTAAACTGATAAAATAAGACAAAAATCAATTTTCTCACAAAGGACAGTATCATTCTGTTCAACAAAATAATTAGTAACTTAATCCATTTAATGCCTGATGAACATCGAAGATTTTAGGATGTGGATTGATAGGTCAAGGTGCAAGGTAGTAGATCTATTCTAGGATTCTTTTGTAACTTGAAGATAAACTAGAATAGGACTATCAAATGTGAAAGACAAATGAAAACAAAAAAATCCGTCCAGAAAAGAAGGGAAAACATCATTATAATATGAAATTCAATCTAGTTAGACAAAACAACTTTGATCAAGGCTTGTTGCAACAAGAACTTTCATGTTAAAAGTTTCACTTTAATATTAGATTTGAAGCAAAAATTCAACAGAAGACGAATGGGATAGGCAGTGAGTGTAGAGGCTGAAGAGGAAATAGATTGGAATGGCATGGGATGGGATAGTAATGGCGATTGGTGATGGTGGAGGGATGAGAGTGGCAGTGACAACATAAGTTCCTAACAAAGGAGGCATTGGTTGGCCGGCCGACAGTGATTGAAGAATGGTGAGTTAGGATTAGGGTCTGAAGAAGGAGGGAGATGAGGGCATTTTTGGTATGATAAGTTGTGTATTGAGTAGAAGATGAGATTTCAAATTCATTAAGTATATGTCTTGAGAAAATAGAATTTTTTTCCTTTTTTTAGGACATTTTTTTGTGTAATTTTTCCGTGTTCATAGAATTATTGTTATTACTAATTTTTTTTTTAGACAAGATAGAAAGAATCAAATATGGAAATAATGACAACAGAAAAGAAGCGACATAAACAAATTAATGTGTCAAGTCTGAACTCGGCAATGCTTCCGAACCAGAACACAAAGTGGTAGGGCTCTCATTCTTTCTTTGGTGTTAGAAACATTTGGTTGGCTAAAGCTCCAACAAAATAATGAATTCATTTTAATTAATCAAGCCTACATGTATGTGGCCTTCAATTGTCCTTTTTTTTTTTTTTTTTTTATTTATTGTCATGCAACATTTTGAAACTTCGCACAATATTAATAATATATTTTACAAGCAACGCAGATTAAAAAATCATTACTTTAATTAGAAGATATTAAGATACCATCAAAATATGGAAGTTTAAGGCCATTGTGCATTTTAATGCTTTATATAAAAACTTTAAAAACATGGGGGAAGCACGATGGAACATTGATATGTAAAAAAAGAACACGATTATTTGACATTTATTTTGACTTTAAAAATTTTAAAATATCAACTTTTAAATTGAAAAAGCTAAAAAAATTATGTGAAAAAAAAAAACTAATTTATTTTTTTGAAAATTTTGATTTTTTGTTGTTGTGCAAAACTGAAAATTTTGTGTTTGTAAAGGAGCATGATGATGGAACATTGATGTGCAAAACTAAAAGAAAAAAAAAAAAACTTTAAAAATGAAAAAATTGATAATTTTATCAATTTTAAAACTGGAAAAACTGTTAATGTTCTGAGTTTTATTAGATAGTTGAATCAAACCAATAAATAGAACGACAAAACGTTTAATCTCATAATCAGTTTTTTTTTCATCAGTTAGTGAAATAATTATCTAGAACATTACTATGCAAAATTGATAATGTTCTTAGATTTAAAAATCGAGAAAAACTGATAATATTTTGAGTTTTACTAAATAGGACTTATTTGTTTAAAAAATCGTAAATAGGATTTGAGCTACCATAACATTTGTAAATATGACTTTTAGGTAATTAAATTAAAAAATGTTTAAAAAAATTATTGTCAAAGGCTCAAATTTTCAAAGACACAATAGGATAAGATCTCATTTTAATGTTTAAGTATTAGTTTAATTAATTCAATTAAATGACATAAAAATATTGAAGCTTAAAGCCGTCGTGCTTGGCATTTTAATGATTTATAAAATTGTAAATAGTGGTTATTCTATGATTAAATTTTCCTTTTTATGGTGAAACACTATCGATTAAGATAATGAATAATATTAATTAATCAACCTAATTATAGTTTTCAACTAAATCAACCATGCGTGCGTATGCTTGTCAACAAAAGAAGCTATGTAGCTTAAAAAAATACTATATGACAAAGATCTTGCCCACTGAAGTAGTTTTTTTAAGTAAATAATTCAGATGAATGCTTGAAATTATTGTTAATATTTCTTAATCTGATTGGAACTAAGCTTATTTGAATATTAGATTAATATACTCCTTTTCAAAAACAATAGCCGCAGTTCAATTGCTTAATGCAATTGAACATTCACCAAATGTGGGATTTAATAAACTCTCACCATTGTTAAAGTCTCCAAGCAATTTAACAATCTAATTGAGTTGAATTTTATCACAAGTTCAGGCCAATCTCAATTAGTCAACTCACCTTAAGATGGCTTGGTAAGTATTTACGCTGTTGAATGATCTTTTTTTTAAATTTATATTATCCTGTGCGTTAAGTTAAAGTAATATACTCATATTGTAACGACTACATCTGAAATTTAATAAAAATTGTGACATTCCACAAAAATAGTTTCAAAATTTTGTATTAAATATAAATCTTGTTTGATTGATCTCCTTTACAAACATATATTGGATAAATTACATTAACATCCCTGAGGTTTCTCCATAGTATATTGGTTGGTCTTTTTGGTTGAGTTCATAGTGTTATTTCTTATACATCTTATTGTAAGTGTTAAAATGTAGTGATCAGACCTAATTTCATTTTGATATTCAAGATTGGACTTAAATGTACTTCCATTATAGATGTTTCCATGGCAACTTGATTTCAAACCAGTCTTACTTTGTTCAAATTGTTTATGTCAATAGTCCACATTTTACTCCTTGCTAAGATAAGTCAACATGGAACTAATCAAAGACCAGCCCAAATTAGATTTTTTTCACCCATATGAGTATGCAAATTCAAAATAGCAATCATCACAAAAGTAGATTAATAGTACTGTTTAATTTGCATTGCTTGGGATCTAATAATTGCAACATACTATGAAACTTTATTTATTTATTATTATTATTATTAATGTATTGGTTTCAAACACACAGTTTTATGAAGTAATCATGTCGCACACACTGATTCATCCATATCGTGATTGCACATCCATACACAATGTTTAAGAATAGGCTCACAAATTAGTTGAGTTGAATTGAATAATAAGACAATTTTATGAGTTTTAAAAATTGTTTAAATTTGAGTTATTTTATGTAACAAACTGATTTTAAATAGTTTGGTTTATTTTACAATCGTAATTGAGAGACACTTATGTGTTTATGGAGCAAAATGCACAAGCTCATTCTTTATGTATAACATATATAAATATGGGAACATCATCTTCTACATTTTCAAATATGTATGTTCCATTTTTTCATGTATTTGCAATCACATGATTTGATTAATAATTTATTTATTTTTTAAATGTAATTGTGAGTTATGAGACGAAGTGACATGCATAGAGTTGTAATCACGTCCAGTTAAACCGAATATACGATTGGTTAAAAATTTGACTTGCTTACTTTTTATGTCCATCTCAAACAAGTTTGATCACAAGTCAAGTTATTTAAATTAGATTTGTTTACATAATAAGACAATTTCAAACATATTTTTAACGAGTTAAACACAATTTAAACTTGAGTAACTTGAATCTTTTACAACCCCAAACCTGCAATATTTCTTTATTTATTTGAGAGTGATGATCCCAACCCGAGAATATGAGCCTTTCGTTAGCCGATGTGGGAAGAGCGCTTTGATCATGAATCATACCTACAAGCCCATATTGGAAGGACGGACATTAGACTTTATTTTTGGATTGTAATTTGCGAGGGAGATGTACTGGGCTTGTTTGTAGGCCCATAATCAAGTGAATCATAATTGCTTCTGATGGGCTGCTAGGCATTGTGCAGTTGATTGGCCTTTGGAGGTATTGGATGAAGTTATAGGAAAAGCTTTAGGTTGGAAAGTGGGTAAGACTGCAAATGAACTGAATTGTTTATGAATAAGTTTGGCTCAATTCGTTAAGGGTTTAGTTTGGCTTTCGTTTAGTAAATGAGTCGAGTTTGATCTCGAATATTAGGCTCGTTTACTCGAGTTTGCATAAACTCGACTCATTTATTTTCATTTAAATAATACAATAAATATATTATTTATATATTAAATAATATAATAATATATATACATAATAGTATAAATACATTATTTATATATTAAATAATATTTTTTATTTAAATAATATAAATAATATTAAAAAAATTATCAAACTGAGTCAAGCCGAGTTCGAGTTTCATTAATATTAATGAGTTGAGCCAAGCTCGAGCCCAGTTCTTTATTGAGCCGAACTCGAGCTGAAAAAACAAGCTCGATAAGTAAACGAATCGAGCTCAAGTCAACAAAGCTTGGCTCGGCTCGGTTCATTTACAACCCTAGAAGTGGGTTGATTTTTTGACTATTTTAGTCTGGGGCTAAAAAGTTTTGTTTGGATTGGGTTTTTTCGATTTTTTAAACTTTTGTGAGAGAAAAAATAAAATAATTATGATTTGGATATAATATTTTGTTTTATTGACTTTTTAGTTTATTTTATCTTTTTGTGACTATTTTAGCCTAATAATCCCCTACCAAACTAGTGCTCCGTATAAAATGTGCAATATTTAAAAATAAAAAAAATTAATGTGTGCCCACATTAAGGGTCCGTTTGGCAAGAGCTAAACGAGACTTTTTTGGCTATTTTCACAAAAGGCAAAAGGTTATTTTAACCACAAAAAACAAAATATCACATCCAACTCATAATTATTACATTCTTCTCTCACAAAAAAAGCCAAAAAACCCTTCCCAAACCAAACTTTTTAGCCCAGGCTAAAATAATTAAAAAAGTCAAAAAGCTAAAAAGTCAACCCACTTCCCAAACGGAGGCTTAATAATATTTATGTGTTAATGAAATTCAAACATTTTGTTTCTTTAGGAATCATCAATAGAATGTGAATGTGGGTTTCATTCCATTTGGTCATATACATGTATTTTTAATTCTCTTTCTTATTAATTTCACTTTATTTTGTTCTTGTATATCATATGTTTAATGGCTCAAATGCGTACTAGGCCTCTTTTGAGAAGTGAGTTGAAAGTCACTTTTTAACTTTTAATTTATTTTTGGTCATATTATTTCTCATATTTTTTACACGTTTTTTTAAAAAAAGTTAAAAAATAAATTTTTAACCATATTTCAAAAACATCTCTTAATATAGTCTTTTGTTTCCCAAAAATTTTTGGGAAAAATTCTCTACAAATAAGTTTTCAAAAGTAATCAAACCAAACAAATTTTTCTAAAAAAATTTCCCAAAACTTGTTTGGTTTATAAGTTTTCCAAACAAATCTCTCTCTCATACACATCAAATCAATAACTTTTTCCAAAACTCTCTCTCAAAATAATTTTCCAAAACATCTTTTGAAAAAAACCAAACCAAACAACTTTTCGTACTTTTTATCTCTAAAACTCATCTCCCAAACTCAAACCAAACATACCCATGATAGTTCTTCAAATTTATTCCAGCATAACAACCACATTATTATACTATCTCTCTATTTTTTCCCCTTACTTTTCAACTCCACTATTATAACTCTTAAGAGCATCTGTAGCAGCTCCCTTATAATAGCAAGGGGTTAATTCTTCAGAAATCCTTCATAAGAGCATCTCCAACGGTAGTAGGCATTTTACCTATCTAAATATTACTATAAAGTATATATTTTATTTTGCCTATCAACTGTTTTATGTTTTTACTCCAACCATGCTCTTTATTTTAGCTATTAATCCAAATACTATTAATTTTATAGAATGCCACGTCAACAACAAAGATGGAGGGAAATGATCCTAATGATTGAATACATTTTGCCTAGCGTTGAAGGCTAGCTACATGTAGCTAGTGAATATGAGTTGAGCCAAAATGCCTAATCATATGCCTAGTGCGTTGGAATTGAAAAAAGTGAATCACACTAGGCATTTTAACTAACAAGTATGATATGCCTAGTGCATTAGAGATGCTCTAAGCAGATCCCTTGTCCAACCCCCCAAATATAAGTGTTACTACAGTGACTCCTTATTTGTAGGGAGTTACTGTAACTCCCTCATGTCTGATAAATTCTTATTTATTTCGTTAAAGGGGCGAAGGGGAAACACAGTAGCATAAGAACAACAAGGGGCCAAATGTCCAGACGGACGACCTGCCAGACGTTCGAAAGGATGACCGTCGGCGATGATTTGGCAAGTTTTTAGTTTGTTTATTTTACCTGATGAAGAAGATATCAAAGTCCAAATCTAAGGAACATTTGGAGAAAAAATGGGTATGTATATGTATTGGAGAGGGATTTGTTGTAAGAATTATGGATGGGGTCTCTCTTACTTGAAAATCTGGTGTGATCCTATCATCGCCATCTCTCTCTCTCTCTCTCTTTTTCTGGATTGCCTCTCGTCCAACGGTATTCTCCTTCAAGAAACATATTCTCAGCTTTAGCTTTAAGCATAATAATTATTTTATTATTAAAAAAATATTTAAATTTAAAAATAATTTAAAAGATTATTTTAATAAAATAGAGAAAGAATAGGGAGTTTGTTAAGAAAAGTAAACGAAAAAATGATTCCTAAAATAGACAATAAATTTTTTAATAATATTTTAAGATAAAATTAAAGTAAACTGATAAAGATACTCTAACATAACTCTCCAAATAATAATAATAATAATACTACTACTAATAATAATAATAATAATAATGAGGACAACTCCTGCCGACCTCTTAATCAACAATAGAAATCTTTACCACAAGCCTTATTAAAAGTTCAAATAAAAGTATATTAGGTGCTCAAATTCAATCATATTTTTAATAAGTAATATATTTTATTATGAGTCACCTTAAAGATAGTCTATTTAGCCTCCGTTTGGCAAGAAAAAGCCCAGGCTTTTTTGGCTAAAATAGCCACAAAAAACAAAATAGGCTATTTTAACCACAAAAAACAAAATATCAAATCCAACCCATAATCATTACAATCCTCTCTCACAAAAAAAGTCAAAAAAGCCAAAAAGCCAAAAAGCCCTTCCCAAACCAGGCTAAAATAGCCCAGGCTAAAATAGCCAAAAAGTCAAAAAGCCAAAAAGTCAACCCACTTCCCAAACGGAGGCTTAACAAACAGTTAATTAAAAAATGTCAAAACAAAAATAAATAAACGTACAATGTAAGCATTACACATTTAAAAAAAAAACAAAAAAAAAAAAATCATATTTTTATAAAAATCACTTTTTAAGAACAACAGTTAATATTTTTCTTTTATTGTTATTATTATCATCTTATTTTTTGGTATTTTTTTAGTTGTCTAAAAGGAAAGCTGAGTATAATAAATGTTATGTTTTGCCGTTTGTTTTCAGAGATAGAATGGGGAGAATTGATAGTGAGGGGATTAATAGTGAGAGGATTAAATAAAATTGTGTTTGTTTTGATGATAGTTGTTAATGTAGGGATTGTCAAATTATTTTTATATAAAATAAATACAAAATAATAAAAAAATATATAAAAAAGACAAAAAAATTAAACATTGATGTTTTAAAAAATACCCATCATGTAAAAAAATTTAAAAAAATAAAAATAAAAATAAAAAATTCCAAGAAAAAATAAAACAAATAAAATAATGATTTTTACTTAACAAAAAATATAAAAAATTAAACATTAGTGTTAAAAAAAAAATGTCCGACATGTAAAAAATAAAATAAAAATAAAAAATTTATAATTCGCCGGATTATTTTTCTAATACCAAGTCTTGGAGCCCTTGGGGAGGCCTATCCTAATCCGGAGCTCACTATTAATGCCCTTCCCATCTCTCAAAATAAATACAATATTAGTGAGTCACACCTCACTACCAATCTCAATCCTTCCTCTAACTCTCTAAACAAACGGAGTCTTAAGGCAATCATGCTTCATTGTTGGGAATATGTTATTTTAATTTAAAAATAAAAATATAAATTATTACAATATTTTTTTATAAAAAAAAAATAATTAAAATAATTAATTCCTAAACCACCCCTAAGTGGTTGATTATTATTATTATTATTTGAAGACCCTGCCTTTTCAGGTTGACAAAAATCAGTAGGAGGAGTATCAAATTTGAAGATGAACAAGAGACTCTGCTTTTTCGTGCGTCAATCAAAACACTAATCCCACTCCAATCCAACGCATCCTTTTCGATTCTAGGGCAAATACTCTTTGATCAAAACCTCTCTCCAAGTCTCACCTTCCTTTAATTCACCATCGAAACTAGATTCTCAGAGCTCACGAGTCTCACAAATTCGAATTTTAGGGCGTAATCGTACAACACAGAGATGTTCTTCAGCGGCGATTCGTCGACTCGGAAGCGAGTCGATTTGGGAGGCCGAAGTTCCAAGGAAAGAGACCGCCAGAAGCTTCTGGAGCAGACCAGGTTGGAGCGGAACCGCCGGCTGTGGTTGCGCCAGCAAAACTCCGCCGCAATCAAAATCCAGGTTCGTATACATCTGTTTTGATGAATTATATACATTTGAACTCGCTCACATTGATTGGATTGAAATTGCTTGATATTTATGTAATTGAAATCGGTGCTATACATATATATATATATATATATATATATATTTTAATGCTTAATTTGCGATGAAATAGGGAGTTTTCCTTTTGTTGTAATCAAAATTCATGAATTATACATCTGTAGTTACTCACATTGATTAGATGTAATTGAAATTGGTCTAATTTGGGGCGAATGGTGTTATTGGTGTTTAAGTGGAATGTAGTGTCATGGGTTTGAGATTTTTAATTATGTTGGGAATGTGATATATCTTACCTTGTGTTCTAGAGGAAGGAAATGTTAAGTGGATTATTGCATGGATTTAATTGTTGGAGATGCAATTCGATGAATGGCATGAATAGCTGTTTGTTTCCTGTCCACGACGTTTATATTTCATTTGAATTAATGTTCTGTTTGTACAATGGATTTGTTAAAGTAAAAAGTATTTGAGAACTGGTGCTTATATTAAAGATGGCTTTTTTGACCATATCTCTACACTATAATTTGCGAACACTTCTAATAATTTGTAAACACTTCTGTGTATGATATAAATTATATTTAAAGCTACAAATCTAGGTCCTCAGGACACATTGCAGTGATCAACTTACCACCCTTATTTGGTATGGGATGTTGTGAAATGCCAAAAATCTGTTAGTGATGAGGAGTATCCAATATGCGACTTAACTCAACTCAACAAGTCTTTGTTTCAATGCCTCATCCCTAAATTCCTAGGCTCAAGGTGAAAGCACTGTGTGCGCTATTCTTGGTTGGCATAGCTCGATCCAGGAGAGGAGCACAAAAGTTGCATGGTTAGCCCTCATGTAAAATTACGAAGCTAACACATGGTGCCAGACCCATGGGAGATGATGACGTGGTGATGTCATGTAGGAGATCCAATTCTATATAGCCACAATATGATTGCTAGCTGCATGCCCTAACTGGCTAATGGCAGCGCACATGTATAATACTAGCGTGTGAAGTTTAATTACCATCTATGTTACATGAATTTGAGTATGGGTGTAGGGTATCTGTCAGTGTCAAATTCATCATTCAATAAATTATCATGTCAAGAACATGAAGGCATGGCTAGATTTCAAATTTAAATATTTTCAATTTAACTCATACTAGGCAAAAGAAAAATAAGTATTTGCTTAAGAGAATTCATGTAGCAGATAGACTCAGACTCTGTATGATTTTGTGTGTTGGTTGAAATCACTGCATTGCTGCAGCTTTAAGTTCTGCCTAGCCGTGTTGTGGTGCATTTTGTGGTTTTGGGAATTACTATTTTTCTTAACCACCACCTTTTTCCTTTTTTATTTATTTTTAGATTTTTGTTGGGATGAATGGCGACCATTATGACATGCTAGTTGGATTATGTGTTTGTAGACAGTACATCTTTCTCTTGTATTTCAAAATCAAAATCAAACCAAGCCTTGTGCTCAATCAATTGGGGTACATCTTTCTCTTATATTTAATTTGCAAAATTCATCCATTGCACTCTAAGGCCAAAGTATCATTTATTTATCTATTTTGAAATTGTTTTTGTTGTGGTGTCAAGAACAGGTATTTGCTCAATTGCTATGAAGTAATCTGTTTAGTTCTTTTCTTTTGACTTAAAATATGAGCTTTTACATTTGTTGGTCTTTAGAGAAGTATTCTAGAAACTTTTTTTTTTTGATCCTCGTGAAGTTTGGCACTTGACTAATTACTAGTTACAGAAATGCTTCAGAGGAAGAAAGGTGGTAGAAGCTGAACATTTGAAGGTGAGAGAGCAGTTCTTTATGACTTATGGGAAGCACTGCCAAAATGTGGACAGGTAGCACCCTTGGATCTTCATTCTCAAGTTAATACACTTATGGTATTTTTCTATATTTCTGTTCTCATTGTAATTGTGGTTTCTATTGATCTCCTATGGTAACTTGATTTGGTAATGTGCCTGTTCCAAATTGGATATCCATTATTGTTTTGCATTCAATTTGACCTTATATTTTTGTTCAATGTCTCTGTACATCCAGGCACTGCTTTGGGCCTGATTCGGTTTTTCTCCGCCAGTTGCTTTTCTTCTTTAATCCACAAAATGTTGCTGATTTCTCTGCTCTTGTGGAGACATGCCGATTACTTCAACAGTTTGTTCAAGAAAGTGGTGCGCCTAATCAGTCTTCCTTCTTAATGAAACCACTTATTAATGTTATTTGATGTTAGTAAATGCATGTAACTTTCATAATGGCCCTCCTCAACATGCTTAATGAGGCCTAAGTTGTCATTTTTCTTAGTATAGGGAGGGCCCCCCTGCTCTCCCCTGCAAATACCCCCAAACCAAAAACCCCCAAATACACACACACATGCCTCCCCCTCTTTTTTCTCCATCATATACTGAATTTGCCTTAACAATATGAGTTATATATTTTATTGGATCTTCTTTTCTTTTTCAGTTGGATTAAAGTCTGAATTTTACAGGCAATTGCTGGATCAAAAACGTTCTGAACCTCCATGCTTCTTTTATCTATAAACACTTGTACTGCCTGAAGTTTAACAGAAACCATTAGAAGTACTCATGTCATATTAATTGAATGAATTCAAGTTTTTGTACCATACACACAGACAATCTATTGCAGTAATCTGAATGACGTCAATGAATGTTAATGGGAGTCACCATTTTTTTTTTCCTCTTAAATGTATTCAAAATGTATTTTGTATGCTTATTTATGGTTGAGGGATTTGGTGAGAAAAGAAAAGAAATCGAGAGAAAGCGATCTCCTATTACTTGTTTGGATAATAAAGGAGATAAGAGATTTTTAAGGAGTCTAAAGTGTAGGATGGGGTGGTGGATAGAGTTCAGCGACGGCTGGTAGGGTGGAAGCGCCAATATTTGTCAAAAGGAGGGCAGATTACTTTGATTAAGAGCGTTCTCTCCAGTATTCCGACGTACTTTATGTCTGTGCATGTGATCCCTGTGGGGGTGGCTAAGAGGTTGGAGAAGTTGCAACGGGATTTTTTGTGGAGGGGGGGTGGGGAGGGTTTTCATTATCATTTAGTGGCTTGGGAGAGGGGTGTGTAATTTGAAAGAGAGGGCGGGTTTGGGCGTGTGGAAATTGGTGGCTTTTTATCGGGCTTTATTGGGCAAGTGGTTGTGGCGCTTTGTGGGGGAACGGGAGAGGTTATGGAGGAGGGTGGTGGTGGCTAAGTATGGGGAGGCCCAAGGGGGTTGGTGCTTGAAGAGGGTGGGTGATTCAATCTCATGATCGTGGGTTGTGGAAGGCAAGGTTGTTAAAATCGGGATCTTACGTTGGATCGTTGGAGGTGTTTATAGGATCGGATCGTAGAATCGGATCGAGGATCGTAAGATCCTACCGAAAAAGACAAATTACATAATAATTTAATTTAAATAAATATTTCTTATAAAGTATACACAAAATGAGCCTATATTTTATTAAAAAGAAGTGAAAATATTGTGAAAAATATAATACTCCATGTAAAATGTACATATAATAATATACAATAGAAAACTCGATGGTAAAAGTTTTGTATTTTAGCAAAAAAGAAGGTGAAGAAGAAGAAGAAGAATTCTATAACAAAATAATTCAGAATCTACAAAATGCATAAAAAGTGAAGAAAAAATATTTAATAAAGTTGGATATGAAAATAGATTAAGAACTCAAAAGAGTAGCTTAACCGAATGATAAGATTTGTCGTTAGCATCCCTGGTGGAGCGGATTCAAGTCACAAAAATAATCTCTCCAAAAATTGGGATAAAGTTGCAATCATCTTACCCTCGTTAGACTCCGCTAAAGCTAAGTTTGTTTTTCCGACTATTTAATTTTCTTAAATTACCGTAATATTTGAATGTTTGTTTCCTAATTTGTTTTTTTTAGTCTGTTTGATTCAATACGACTTAATTTTTATCATTTATTTTGACCACATAAATTGGTATTTAGACAACAAACATAAAATTTACAATAAAATATGTCATACAATACAAAATAAGGCTTGTAAATAGGATCGGATTCGGATTGGGATTCCATGATCCTATAAGATCCCACTACCAGGATCGAAAGATCCTACCTATAAGGAGATTTTTACACGATCCGGATCGATTGTACTTAAATGGATCGTAAGATCGTAGGATCGTAAGATCCGGATCGGGATTCTGATAACCATGGTGGAAGGGGATTTGGTTGGAAAGGAAGGTGTTTGGAAGAGGGTTCGGTTCCAAGTGGGGGTTGGTGATCGAGTTCGCTTTTGGCAAGATCGGTGGTGTGGTGATTTGTCTTTGGCGGTCAAGTTCCGGCTCATTTTTGCTATTGCTACTGATGCGGAGGATTTAGTTGCTTCGGTCAGGGGGAAGCAAGGAGATTCAGTTGTTTGGAATGTTCGTTTAAGACGTCATGTTCAGGATTAGGGGCTCGACTACTTGGTGGATTTTCTAGGTTTCTTGTATGGTTTGCAGACTTGGGGGGAAGGGAGGGATTCTTTGGTTTAGAATGTTTGCAGGTCCAAAGGTGTATTCTCCGTGTCCTTGTAACGCCCTCAAAAAAATACATATAAACCGAACAATTATGACATTCATAGACATAAGAAAATGAAGCATAATTCCATTTATCAGAGTATTTAGTGCAAAAAGTATTATATGTTGACAACAAAAGTAAATGCCCTACGGGTTTACAACTTTCCAAACCAACACTTGGTTACAACAAAAGAAGAGTCCTAACTCTTTTTACAAAATAAGCCTTGGCTTTGATTTATATGTAACTGTAAGAAATAATGTATAGAGAAAGAGAGAGAATAAATTGTATGTATTATTATTGATTGATATATTAATTTCTATTACAATGATTCATGATTCCTATATATAGAAGAGGGTGAGTGTGTAGTAGGTAAGGAGTAGGTGAAGTGGAGGTGGTAGTGGTGTAGTGGGTTAGGTTTAGTGGAGTAGGTGAGGTGGTAGTGGTGTAGTGGGTTAGGTTTAGTGGAGTAGGTGAGGTGGTAGTGGTGTAGTGGGTTAGGTTTAGTGGAGTAGGTTTAAGTGGGTGAAGTAGGTGGAGAGTAGGTGGATTTTAACAGCCCCCCGCAAACTCAAGGGGGATAGGAACTAACCAACTTGAGTTTGGAGAGAGTAACAAAACAAGAAAATACATAAAAATAACAGAGGATAAGAGACACTGTATGGTCGTGTCAGACCATTGGTGAAGACACTGGATGGTGGTGTCATAACGTTGTAGAGGACACTGTATGGGGGTGTCATAACCATGTAGAGGACACTGTATGGTGGTGTCATAACGGTGTAGAGGACACTGGATGGCGGTGTCAGACCGATGTAGAAGACAGTTTATGGGGTCATGTCGGACCGTTGTAGCAGATAATGTGGTGACAGTTGTTGTGACAGTTTACGGAGTCTTGCTGGACCCTTGTAGAAACTAACCGGAATCAATGTCGGGACAGTTTACAGAGTCTTGTCGGACCCATGTAGAAACTAACCGGAATCCATGTCGGGACAGTTTACAGAGTCTTGTCGGACCCTTGGAAAAGCTAACCGGAATCAAATGTCGGGACAGTTTACAGAGTCTTGTCGGACCCCTAAAAAGTCGCACCCTCAAAAGGTGTGCCCAATCTTTCAAAAGGCGTGCCATCAAAAGGCGTGCCCAATCCATAAAAAGGCGTGCCATAAAAAGGCGTGCCCAATCCATAAAAAGACGTGCCATCAAAAGGCGCGCCCACTTCATCAAAAGACGTGCCCGACAGAAAGCGTCGAGCCATCAAAAGGGGCGCCTGACACGCGGCGATGCACGTGATTGACAGAGCGCGTGTCGGCCTCGTCGTCTCTGTCTTTATAAACCAAAGCGAAGTCTGAGGCTTGGAAGCATAACAAACCAGTTGAAACCTCTTCGTTCTCTGTAACATTCTGTAACCAACCCTTCTCTGAAACACTCAGCAACCCAAAAACATGGCTTCTTCTTCCCGTTCAGCTACCCAGAACATAGCCTCTTCTTCCCGTGGTCTGCTCACTCTCTTTCCCGACCTCAACGAGTCAACAAGAGAGATAACTGGTGCGGTGGCCTGTGAACCTCAACCAAACACCTCTGGTTTTGCTCCGTTGAACTTTCCGATGCGGTCGGTGGAGCAAAAAATGGCGGTGCAGTCGGATGTGGAGGCCAATCAGTATACCTTGAAGTCATGTGTGGAAACCATGACTGCGGTTACAAATTTGTCGAACCGGCTGCAGAGTAGGACAAATGAGGTGCAGCAGTTAAACGCCCAACTGGCTCTGCTCCAACGCATGTATAAGGATGCGCGAGCAGAGATAAGTGTGCTAAAGGCGGAAAACAAGGAGCTGAAGCGGAAGGCCAGTTTTATGTTCCGATTTGGAGGGCCGCCATATGCTGCAGTGGAGGAGCAGGGAGTAGTGATCATGCCCAGTGGAGTGGGAAACATGGAGGCAACACCGGCAAGGGCCGCCCAAGACGGTGGCAAGAAGAAAAGACCGGCAGAATAGGCGAGAAGAAAAATCCCACTGTTCCGATTTGTGTTGGTTGTGTTTTGTTTTGTTTTGTGTTTTTTTATTTTTATTTTTTTTATTATTTTTATTTTTTTTTTATGGTGTAAAATGCTGATCGGGGTTGATCCCCGGCATGAAGAAATGACAAGTTTGTAAAATGTTGTTTTTTTTTTTTTTTTTTTTTTTTTTTTTTTTTTGTTTTGGGAGTGTTTTGTTGAAAAAATAAAAATAAAATGAAAGAAAACAAGGGAGAAAGAAAATAGATAAAAAATATTTATAGATGGATTATATGAAAAACATCAGTGCGATTGTTTCAAAATAAAGTGGGGTATTTAAAAAAGAGGAAAAGTGACTTGGAAAAAATAAATAAAAATAAGTGATTTTTGAAATCAAATGGAGGAGAGAGAGGGACAAACCCATGTGATAAAGTGGAGAGAGAGTCGGTGAGTGGGGTGCAAAAGGTGAAGGAGAAATGATGGATTGAAAATGGTTTGGGTCAAAAGTGGACACTGTTAGTGGGGAACATGAGTGCATTGATTATTTGATATAATAATAATAATAATAAAAATAAAAAGTTAGAACAGTTGGAGAGAATGAGTGGAGTATGGTAAGGGTTTCATCCAAAGCCAAAATTCCTGCAGCGAATCACTTCGCAAATCCTAGCATGAGCTTTTCTCTTTCCAGGCTTATTCATGAATTTCCTGGTGATTTCAAGAGCCTCTGGTGGCATTGTGGCAGAGAACACCCCAACCTGGATTTTGGGTGGCAGCAACTGGAAAATATCATAGATCTGATTTTTAAAAACCTCGTGACAGCATTTCATCAGCTTCATCCAAGACAAACATTTTGATGTAAACAGGGCGAAGTGATTGTCTCCGCAACATGTCAAACACACGACCAGGAGTACCAACAACAACATGAACCCCACTGGAGAGAATGCGCTGATCTTCGCGCACACTAGTCCCTCCAACACAAGCATGAACCTTCACACTTTGCTGGGCAAGTTCAAGAGTGGGTGGAAGAACCAAAGCTTGGCACTCAACCAAGCTATAATCTAGCTGCTGCAGAATTCCAGTTCCAGACTGTCTCGTCATATGAGGTGAAGAATTCTTCTCCATCAGCCTCACACATGACTACAGTTGCACAAATCTTTGTTGATTTTATCAGCGGAATAGGTTGAGGTCCGGCGGGCGGCTAAGGTGAGGTTGCCGCCCGCCGGGGAAGCGAAAATACTAGGTTTTAAACCAGCTCTGATACCATGTAAGAAATAATGTATAGAGAAAGAGAGAGAATAAATTGTATGTATTATTATTGATTGATATATTAATTTCTATTACAATGATTCATGATTCCTATATATAGAAGAGGGTGAGTGTGTAGTAGGTAAGGAGTAGGTGAAGTGGAGGTGGTAGTGGTGTAGTGGGTTAGGTTTAGTGGAGTAGGTGAGGTGGTAGTGGTGTAGTGGGTTAGGTTTAGTGGAGTAGGTGAGGTGGTAGTGGTGTAGTGGGTTAGGTTTAGTGGAGTAGGTGAGGTGGTAGTGGTGTAGTGGGTTAGGTTTAGTGGAGTAGGTTTAAGTGGGTGAAGTAGGTGGAGAGTAGGTGGATTTTAACAGTAACACCAAAATGATAAAAATAAACAAAAGAGTCTTCAACTCCCCGGACCTCCCAAGCTACATCCTTGCAGGTGGTATAACACCTGAACCTGAAAATGATGTCCCATATAGGGTGAGCTAACGCCCAGTAGAGATATGCTAAACATAATATGAGCAATAACTAAAACATCGGCATTTGATAAATGTTTAACTCTATAAACAAACATACATCTCTTTCCATTTTATTATCCAAACCAATTCATAGATATGGTTCCCTATTCAACCAAACAGTTCATAATGAGCCTACAACTCATATTAACAATACTTCAACTATTCAATTTCAAATGAGACTACAACTCATATTAACAATACTTCAGCGATTCAATTTCAAATGAGGCTACAACTCATATTAACAATACTTCAATTCATCTACGTTATGCAAACGCAATTAGGATTTCGGGACTTTCACCCTGGACACTCCGGCCAACTTAGTTATCACTGGAGTCCATTTCCTATTTCCTCCCAAATCCGGTTTAGGAGTCCATCCCCTATCTCTTCCCAAACCGTGGAGTACATCCCCTATCTCCTCCCAAACCGTGGAGTACATCCCCTATCTCCTCCCAAACCGTGGAGTACATCCCCTATCTCCTCCCAAACCGTGGAGTACATCCCCTATCTCCTCCCAAACAATATACATATGCAATGTATTTAAACACTTATCATATACAATGATCAAGCCAAGCACATATTCAATGCGTTATCCTATCCGTCATATTCAATGACAAATTCAATTGATTAGTTTTAATTCACCTAATCATCATGCAGTGTCTACAACAATCAAGACTATCCTCCACCGATAGCCCAAAACAATTATTTCTAAACAGATAATAAATTATCAAACAGATAAATTATCTACAATTTCAAAGGTGAGTGATCAATCAATCCAACTCCACCATTAAACCTCATAATTACCCATTTTCATTATTTCTAACTCAATTTCATATTTTCATTTTCCCAAATTAATTATACAAATTAATTCATCACAATAAATTAGGGTTTTTCTCCACATTTTCTCAATATTGACCTAAAGGTCCAAATATCATCAATAAACATCAATAACCTTATTTTAAGACGCATAATACCCATGTATTGGTCAAAAGAACAAAACCTCTGTTTATACATTTTGAAACCGTAACATTCAAAATTACCCAACTTTAACATTAAATCAAAATGACCACAAGTTTATGTCAAAGACCATAAATATGAGTAGTTATCCCTACCTCAAGTGAAGAGACCCAAAGGAGATGATGAACCAACTCGAAAGTACTCTAAACCCCAAGATTTTTGGATCAAAATGGAGGTCTTGCAAAGCTCTACTACTTTAATGAAGGCACAAGGGTTGGGTCTCACTAAACCAAGATCAAAATGTAGAGAGAGAGAGAGAGTTCTAGAGAGAGGAGCTCTCAAATTAGGATTTTGAAAAGCTAGAGAGAGAGAATGGTCCGCAAAGTGATTCAAAATGCTAAAATTCAGACTGATATACAACACAGTCCGCTCGAGCGTGGAATACCCCGCTCGAGCGTCAGACACAGACTCACGCTCGAGCGTGAAAAACGCCGCTCGAGCGTCGAATGCATACTTCCAGAAGTTCTGCAGACGAAGGTCCTCGCTCGAGCGTGAAAGTGGACACTCGAGTGTCCGATGACTTGCAGAGAAAAGTACTGAGGGTTGAATAATCTCGCTCGAGCGGAGGAACAAAAGCAAAGGGCCCGCTTGAGCGTCAAAAGCCCCGCTCGAGCGTGAAGGCCAAAATCTTTGCATCAACTCTTTGTTTCTAAACACAACCAACCTGTTTCAAACATGCCCAACACAACTCAAAACTCAAATACAAAGAGTAAATGACAGAAACGAGAATAAGACAACAACAACATCCTCGGAACCGAGTCCGGAATACAATAAATAACGAGGGACAAACTGGGATCGCTATAGTCCTCATTTTATGGGGTGCTTGTAGGGGGTGTTGGTGGTGTGTTCCCTTCGAAATCTATTTGGGCAACGGGTTCTCCTTCCAAGGTTGCGTTCTTTGTTTGGACAGCTGCTTTGGGTCGTATCCTTGCTATTGATAATTTGATTCGGCGTTGACATGTGTTGGTGAATTGGTGTTGTATGTGTTACAGGAACGCGGAATCGGTGGATCATTTGCTTCTTCATTGCTCGGTTGCGTTTAGATTGTGGAATTATATTGTTGCTTTGTTTGGCTTAGTGTGGGTGGAATCGGGATCTCTTTTGGGGGTGTTATAGAGTTGGGGTGGGGCTAGAGTGGGGAAGAGGCTCCGGAAGGCTTGGGTGCTTACTTCTCATTGTTTGCTTTGGTTGGTCTGGTTAGAACGTAATAGGCGAGTATTTCAGGATGTGTGTCATTCTGTCTCTTGGTTAGAGCGTAGGTTGCTGAAGGTGTTGCATAGTTGGGTTACGGGTACAGTTGATCCCAATGTTTTGGTCTTTGTAGATTTTGTGAAGGATTTGATTAGTTAGTTTCATTTCAGTCCCTTTTTGGGCCGCATCTTTGTATTCTTTGTATCGTTTTGATGCTTTTCAATAAATTTGATTATTTATCAAAAAATAAATAAATAAAGGAGATGAGAGATCTTTTAAGTGTATTCCTCTGCCTTCTCCCTCAGTATATTTTGATATATAGAAAATTCTTCTTTTCTTAGCGATCATTCTAGGCTCAGTTGGTCTAATTATTCCAAGCTCTGGTTATCTATAGTAGCTGTATGTGCTTTCTTCTTCTCCCCTACCTCCTCACAATATACACACCCTCTTTTTCTAGGGGCTTTATGATATTTATACGCAATATTTTGGTGTCAAATTGTTTGTAGCGTCCATTTGGCTAGTCTCATGATCATTGAAATTTGTTTAAGGACAAAGTATGAGCTGAAGCTATTGTTTTTCTATTAAATTGTAATACAGACATATCTCCTTCAAAATTCCATCTGTTGCATAAAACACAAGTGCATCTGTATTCACATTCTCTTCATTCATTATTCTGTTTGTCTACTTTATCAAGTGGTTATGCATTTTTCATTTTGCTAGTATTGACCATTTAATCATGCAGCAGGGGATATTGTGAGCCTCTTTGCAGGCGTTGACTATTTCTCTATGCAAGCTATGGTTAACTACAGGGTGAAGCAACTTGCATATGCTTGTATTCAGGCTGTTTATAAAAATAGGTCCGTTACTGTGCATCTTCTGTTGAATGTTAGGTTGCCTTGAATTTGGCAGACATTTACTGATTCATAAATCATTTGTTTTGTAAGCTAGTTATGCGTATTTTTATTGAGAAATCTTTCAACTTTTTGATGCACTTTATCGTATGTAATGTTTGAGTCGTCTACGCTTAGGGAGAAGATTTGCATCCAACAATGACAGATATCTTCTAAATATATACCTGACTAGAAAAAAGCTTTAAATGGCTAGGACAAAAAAGAACTTGAACCCTAATTTGGATTTTTCCAAAGGGAGATGTTTGGTAATTGCTCATTAAAAATTGACACTTTGTAAGCTTATAGAAGATTGGTTTTGAACTTTTGTTTAATTATGCATCTATTTCTCTGTTGAATAGTTATGTAATGAGTTGACTATTAACTATATATATTTTGCTTAATACATTAGTGTAGGTCTATGAAGCACGGACACGTCTCTGGAGGCAGCGTATGGGTGTCGGACACGTGTCGGACACGGACACACGTCGGACACGCGGTAGACACATGTCCGACACTCGACCTAACGTGTCCTTGTTTTTTTTTTGAATTTTTGCAGGCGGACACTCTTTCAGACACGATTGACACGCCGTGGACACGTTGGAAACAGAAAGAAACCCTAACCAGGAGACAGAGAAAAACCCTAACCCATTGAAGATAGAGAGAGCGAAAGAGAGAGAGAAAGAGAAAGAGAGAGAGGAAGAACCTGTTGAAGCCTAGATTGAGGCCTCTTCGTCTCTGATTGAGGTATTTCTTTCGCATCTCTGTTCGTCTCCTCTCTCTCTGTGTTCGTCTCTCATTGTCTTCATCTCCTCTCTCTCTGTTCTCGCCTCTCGCTCTCTGATCGTTGCCATCGCCTCGTTGCTCTGTCTCTCCCATTTTTTTTGTTTGACTCTTCACTTTTTCTTCCCTCTTCCTTTATTACCGTGTCACTCCCTCCCTATTCTTTTTATTCTTTTTTCTTTTTTATACTTTTTTTGTAAATAAATAATATAAATAAATACAAATAATATATTTATTTTTTAATTTTACATATAATAAATAAATAAAATAGTATATATTTTTTAATTTTACATATAATATATATAAAAAATTATATATATTAAACGTGTCCCCAGCGTGTCGTGTTCCCTATTTTTTAAAAATTTGCGTATTTACGTGTCCGTGTCGTGTCCTGTGTTCGTGTCCGTGTCCGTGCTACATAGGTGTAGGTATTAGGTATATGTGGTGGTCGGTTGTGGACCTCTAGGAAGATATCAAACACTTCAATGGCTAAGGATCGCCGGAGGTGGTGGAGGAGAAGACCAAGGCAACCTTAGAGATAGAGAGAGGGTAGCAGTGAGAGGCCTTAGATACCTGAGCTATGGAAGCTGTGTAATTTCTGTGTGTTATCTTCTTGGTATGTTCTTCTTATTGACTGGGTGCATGGGTACCCCTCTTATAGGCCAACTGGGTGCATGGGTACCCCTCTTATAGGCCAAGAGTGTTGGAGCCCAAGTCACTTATGAACAGGTGCTAGTCCTTGACTCAACAGAGCGGTATTAGGTCTATCTCCACATCTCATGATTTGGACCTTGGCAATGTTGTATCGTGGAAACTGCAGTGGTAGGTATGATCCCTTGGAGGGTGTATCATTGTATGACGCAGGTGTGAGTGTTAGGTCAATGTTCTCTCTCTCTCTCTCTGACTGGTCAAGGAGTTGTCATCTCCCTTGGGAGACAACCAAGTAACCTTGACGAATCCATGATCTTAGCCATTCCATAATATAATACTTCGATGATTCTGAGTAGTGGATGCCTAGGCCCTGCTCCCAACCTAGGCTGTCAAGTGATGGCTATGATGGCAATAAGTAGTAAGTGATCCTAACTAAGGGAGTGAGTGCATAGGAGAGACAAAGTGAGCCAAGGGCAGGGTTATGCTGTTGTTGAGTGGGAGTGACTCAGTTCTCCAACAATTTGCGAGAGTGATCCTTTGTAACTTGAACTTTCCCTTGTCTAGGTATTGTAATTTACGAGCAATGTCTCACTAATGAGGCCCTGCGCTTCACATTAGCATTTTTTTTTCTCAATCTAATGGTTTTTGGATTGGCATTTGGTGCTGAGCTTTGGTTGTAGCTTCCAATTTTTGTCATTTTCTTAAGTTATCTAAAGAAAATAGAAAAGAAAATTTTCATGTTTAGCCAGTTGATAGCCGTGGGACTATGGCTTCTAATTTCTCATTATGGATGATGGCAGTCATAAATTTGGGCAGTTGTGTGGCTCAATTTAAGTTGTGGATAAGCTGACTTTACTTCCTATGGACTTAGGTATAGCTCGGTCTAGTTCTTGGATTCTGTTGTTTACTGAAGCTTTTCCCCATAAAACTTGTAAGCATATTTCATTGTATGGTTTTTTGCTTTTATACATTTCAGTCATCACCTTTATATCAATTGTAGAAGTATGAGGTAGAATTTTACTTTTTATCTAATAATCAGCCTGTTGAATCTTGTCTGGTGTTCCTTTTGGCAGAAATCAGTTGAAGGATCAACTGTTTAGGACATCTGATGAATCCAGTACATCAACAATCCTCTTGTTGGAGGCAGTAGCTATGTTGATTGATCCCAGACTTCCCTGGTCTTGTAAGATAGCCGGCTATCTCTTTCAAAGAAATACGTATACCCTGTTGAGAGAGATTGTACTCACCGGGAAGGTACATTTTAAGCCTATATGGCCCTCTTCTGTTTCTTCTTGAGTATGCATTCGTTGCAATAAATCTTACTCTTAGGTGTAGGATTTCTGCTGAAAAGTAATTGGGGCATGGCTTCATTAAGTTGTATTCCTTTGCACTGTCAAGAGGTTCTGTTGTATATATATCATATGTAATATTGCTATTGTCTTGATGACACAATCGTGCCACTCACTTGGAACTCTTAGTTTGGATCCTCTGTTCTTTCCAGCAAGTTTGTACCCTGGAATTTGGAGTCTGAAGATATGGTCCATTGAATACGCCAGCTGGTTTGCTGGTCGCATTTGCTGGAGGTCATATCCCAGATCCAAGTTCAAATTTTCCAAGGCGATTGTGTGATGTCCTACTCCTTCAACTACTAGTGAGTTGTCATAAAAAAGAAGGAAATTTTCCAGTGCATGAGGCTCCTGCCATTGTCGAGTCTGGGAAAGGTCAGGTATACATAGCCTTACACCCGCATGGAAAAATTGTTTCCATGTTTCGAACCCATGACACTAAGGTCACAATGGAGCAATCTGTCTTGTTGATTAAATTATTGTTCATACTTTAGAAGGAAAAAGAAGGAGAATAAGCAAAATAGTAATACTTTAATGTGAAATCCTAAAAGTTTGATTTTGTTTACTGATCCTTAAGTTCTCTAGTGAAATTTGGCTGCTAGTCAACAAATCAGAAGGATTATTTGGTACACTCTCTTGAGCTCCTATCTGGTCTTGTGAATATACTAGTTGTGAATAGGATGATATTTTGTGTGATATTAAGATGGTGGCATGTAGTATGGAGTTTTGTATTATTAGAACATATGAGCCATCCCTAAATGGGGTAAAGCTCAAATCCCAGAATGCCTTTCTCCAACAAGAAGTTCCTAGCTTTATAAAAAAAGGAAAGAGTTCTTGAATAAAGTCTGGGCTCGTACTTTAAGGAAGAGGAGATGAAGTTTCAAAGAGGCAATGTCGTCTGATGGAGTTTCTAAGAGAGAAATGTGTGAGAGAGGGCGGTTGAGAGCACTGCAACCTCCATCCACAGAGAGAGAGAGGGAGAGATGTGTGTATTGTCTATTATCCAAGGACTAGAAGAAGAGGAACCAAGTATTCTCACAAAAATACCTGTGTGAGCAAAGTTGAAAGAGGAAGTATGTGTAGAAGCTGTGATAGATGATGTATTAGGCCAGGCCATTAGCCGTAAGAGAGTTTGCATCTCATTCTGAGAAACAGTACCAACATCATCAAATGTGCCTACAGCAGTCTTATTCTTAGGCATTTGAGAATGGGAAAACTCAGTGCTACTCCAGCCACTATCATAGAAAATTAACTTAGATGAATTGGGGGAAAAAAATTTCTGGGATCAGCACTGATATTTGTTCACTCTTTTTCTTTTCCTTTTTTTGAAAATTTATGCTCAAAGCCTTCAAGAAGAATGTTGGCGACGAATCAATGCTTTCATACCAAATTAGATTTAATAGAAAGGAGGAGAAGAAGAGAGAAGAAATCGAGAGAAACTAAATGCGACAATGGGAAGAGAGAGAGAGAGTGAAATTAGGGTTTTCTCCCTCATCCCCTTGTTTTTATATTAAATAGGTTCAAAGTGCAAATATACCACTTTAATCTAACATAACATTATAGTTAATTGCTTATTTCTTTTATTTTTTATTGGGTGAATTACACTAACGATTCCTATAGTTTGGGTCTTGTGTCACTTTGGTCCTTGACTTTTTAATTGTGACACATTTGACCCTGAATTTTGAATTTTATTCCAAATAAGGACAATTGAAGATATATTGCTCAATTTCAAGGGCAAAGTCATTAATTTGATAAAATATAAACTAATTTGATAAAATAAATATCAAAAAAATATATTTGAATTTTTAAAAATAATTTCTATCCACTAAAGATAAAATTATGTAAAATTGATAAATTTTTTAGACATTTATTTTTATTTTTTATCAAATTAAATTTTATTATGTGTTTGGATGATAATCATCTAATGGGTGGTTATTTTTATTTTCATTAAATTAGTTTCTATTTTTTCAAAATTCACATATGACAACAACTTTGATATCATTATTAAACCAATCCATTAAATCAAAAATTTCAAAACTAAAAACATTTCATGTATTAAATATATTGATTACACATTAAAAGCCTAACAATCACCCATTATATGATCATCATCCAAGCACATAATAAAAATTAATTTGATAAAAATTAAATACATAAATGTCTAAAAGATTTATCAATTTTACATAACTTTATCTTTGGTGGGTAGAAATTATTTTTAAAAATTCAAATATATTTTTTTGACATTTATTTTTGTCAAAATAGTTTATGTTTTATCAAATTGACAACTTTGCCCTTGAAATTAAGCAATGGTATCTTCAATTGTCCTTATTTGAAACAAGATTTAAAATTCAAGGTCAAATGTGTCACAATTGAAAAGTCAGGGACCAAAGTAACACGAGTCCCAAACTATAGGGACCATTAATATAATTCACCCTTTTTTATAATAAGTATGTATTTAGACAATGGAGTTGTGTTATCAAACTTCAAATCTTTTTGTGTATTCAACATCAAATCTAGTTGTATTATCTTTTTGCTATATTGCTATTTTTTTTAATAATGCAGAGGTTTGAATAATTCTTGTTACTAGTAATGCCGGATTATATCTGTAAAAATAGATGTATTATTTATTGATTGTTTACAAGATTGATGGATATTGTGTTATGTATTACAACTCCTATATATAGAAGAGAAGGTGGTAGTAGGTGTAGTGTAGTGGAGGTGGTAGGTGAAGTGGGTGCTAGTGGAGATGGTAGGTGGAGGAGCAAATTGGTAAATTCTAACAGCCCCCCGCAAACTCAAGGAGGATAGAAACTAACCAACTTGAGTTTGGAGAGAGGAACAAAAACAAGAAAATACATAAAAATAAAAAAGGATAGGAGACACTGTATGGTCGTGTCAGACCGATGTAGAAGACAGTTTATGGGGTCATGTCGGACCGTTGTAGAAGACAGTTTATGGGGTCATGTCGGACCGTTGTAGAAGACAGTTTATGGGGTCATGTCGGACCGTTTGTAGAAGACAGTTTATGGGGTCATGTCGGACCGTTGTAGAAGACAAAGTTATGACAGTTTACGGAGTCTTGCTGGACCCTTGTAGAAACTAACCGGAATCAATGTCGGGACAGTTTACAGAGTCTTGTCGGACCCTTAAAAAAGCTAACCGGTATCAAATGTCGGGACAGTTTATAGAGTCTTGTCGGACCCTTGTAGAAACTAACCGGAATCTATGTCGGGACAGTTTACAGAGTCTTGTCGGACCCTTGTAGAAACTAACCGGAATCAATGTCGGGACAGTTTACAGAGTCTTGTCGGACCCATAAAAAATCGCATCCTCAAAAGGTGCGCTCAATTTTTCAAAAGGCGTGCCATCAAAAGGCGTGCCCAATCCATAAAAAGGCGTGCCATCAAAAGGCGTGCCCAATTCATCAAAAGGTGTGCCGGACATGATGGCGAGGCACGTGGGCGCCTTGGCATGCGTGCCCGTTTGTCGGCTTGTGGCAAGAGGCGCGCGATGCGCGTGGCTGCCTCGGCTATTTAACCAAGTAGGAGCCTGAGGCCGAGGCAGAGGCAAAAAAAACCTGCGAAAACCTCTGAAAAGTTCTGCCGTGTCTGAGAGAGATTTCTGAGAGAGATTCTGTAACACTCTGTTGTCTGAGAGAATGGCTTCATCGTCTTCCCGCGGGCTGCTCACCCTCTTTCCCGACCTCAACGAGTCAACGAGAGAGAGAACTGGTGCGGTGGCACTGGAAACTCAACCAAGCGCCCCGGAGTTTACTCCGTTGAACTTTCCGATGCGGTCTGTGGAGCAAAGAATGGCAGTGCTGTCAGATGTGGAGGCCAATCAGTATACTCTGAAGGCATGTGTGGAAAGCATGACGGCGGTCACAAATTTGTCGAACCGGCTGCAGAGTAGGGCAAATGAGGTGCAGCATGTAAACTCCCAGCTGGCTCTGCTCCAACGCATGTATAAGGATGCGCGAGCAGAAATAAGCGTGCTAAGGGCAGAAAACAAGGAGCTGAAGCGGAAGGCCACCGTGATGTTCCGATTTGGAGGTCCGCCATACGCTGCAGTGGAGGAGCAGGGAGTAGTGATCATGCCCAGTGGAGTGGGAAATACGGAGGCAACACCGGCAAGAGCCGCCCAGGACGGAGGCAAGAAGAAGAGACCGGCGGAATAGGCGAAGAAGTGAGGTCGGTTGGCGGCCGTCTGCAGAAAAGAAAACAACTCTTTTGGTGTGGTGGTTTGGTTTGTTGTTGTTGTTGTTGTTGTTTTTTTTTTTTTTTTTTTTTTTTTTTTTTTTTTTTGTGTAAAATGGTGATCGGGGGTGATCCCTAAGATGAATAAAATATGGGTGTTGTGTAAATATGGAATTTTGGCAAGAGCACCAATGAAACGTGATAATAAAAAAGAAGTGATAATAAAACATAAAGGATAGGCGGTGGATGGTTTTTTTTTTTGATGATTTAATTTTTTTTTTTTTTTTTTGTTTTTTTTTTTTTGTAATAAAGAAATACAACTTGTATAGTGAAGAAATGGGAAACAGCTTTGATAGCAGAAGGTGGTTAAGAATAAAAATAAAAGAAAAATAAAATAATGGATAAAAATAGGTGTCGGTTGCTTTTCAAAAAAAAATAGAGTAAAATAAATATAAAACAAAGGAAAAGAAAGAAAAAGGATAAGTGAGAGAGTGGGTCACATGGGAGAGAGAAGGGGAGAGAGGGAAACTGTGTCCCGCATGTGAGTGAGAGAGAGTGAAAGAGAGATGAGAGGAATCTGTGGTCAATTGAAAAAAAACAGCCCCCTGTTTTGTTTGGTGGTTCTTCTCTTTCAACTAAAGAGAGAGCGGAAGAAGATTGTGAAGGTCCTCATCGGTGGTGACGGAGATGAGGGAGTCGAGGTCGTCGTTGGTTCAATTTGAGGTGAAACCCATTCATCAAGTTCTAAGAGTCCCCAGAGGCAACCGATCTTGCCGGGGAAGTCTCACCCAATGAGACAGATGCCAAAGATGATGCCCAAACCTCGAGTGAAACAAATCAACTGCTGCCTTGACATTCCTAGTGATTAATCCCCTTCTAATATTCCTTGAATCAAGAAAACCACAAAGTTCTAATGCACCGGGCATAATCTGGAGGCGATCGAGACCCTGGCGCTCGAAATCGGCGATAGTTTCGTAAGCAGTGTGTTGCTTATCGGGGCTCCAATTCTCAACGTGATGCAATATGTCGATTCCCGAAGGGCACTTGGATTTGATAGCTAAGTAATCTTGTTCGCCGAGGACGGCTCTGTACATTGCCTGGAAATCGATGGCTGGGACAGTTAGGGTTCCGTCCATGGCGAATACGACACCTCTCAGCCGGGACTTAGGGCTGAGGGAGGCGGTGACGGAGGATAGGGTGGTGGCCATGGAGGAAAATGACCTAATGGGGTTGTTGAAGAAGAAGAGAGCTCTGGAGATGGAGAAGGAGATGAACAGTCGCATTATATTGGATGGATGGACAGTGGAGAAGAGAAAAGAGCTAGTGTATGCATAGCAGGTTGAAGAAGGGAAATTTCAAGGTATGTGTAGAAAAATTCCAGCGGGCAGCGAAGGCAAGGTTGCCAACCGGCTGCCCGCCGGAAAAAAAAAAAAAGTATAGGCCTAAATCTTATTGCTCTGATACCATGTAAAAATAGATGTATTATTTATTGATTGTTTACAAGATTGATGGATATTGTGTTATGTATTACAACTCCTATATATAGAAGAGAAGGTGGTAGTAGGTGTAGTGTAGTGGAGGTGGTAGGTGAAGTGGGTGCTAGTGGAGATGGTAGGTGGAGGAGCAAATTGGTAAATTCTAACAATATCTTAATTGCGATAAGTCAGAAATGGTACGGCAGAATGCATTGGTTGATTAGGCCACTTTTTTGAAGTAATATTCTTGAATTAGCATAGCATTACATTTCAGTTCTAGATATTATATTTGTCAACCATTTACTAATATGTTCTTATAACTCCTAGTGATATGCATATGATGGACTGCTTTGTTGGTGTTTTTCAATTTTACAGGATGGCATAAATTTACAAGATTTTGTTGTAAAAGTATCTTCTCTGGAGAATGTCCTTGCCCTTATTATGTCTCATGTTGGTCAGAAGTCATGTGCTTGTCCTGATATTGACCCACGATGCAGTTTCTTGTCTCAAATTCTTACAATTCCTTCCTTGTGGAAGCTTTTTCCATACCTAAAAGAGGTACTTTGGTTTACAAAGCCCACGATTACAACATTATGCTTTTAGATTTTAGATTTCATCAGCATTTAAAGTATACTTGATAAAGGGGCAGAATCTTTGCCAAAGCCGAGTAGAAACTTTAAATATGATCACCTTTTCCTCTTGATTTTGTTGCCAACATTTTTTTTCCCCTTTCTTTATCAAAATGTGCCTTATTGTAGAAACTTTAAATGTTCTTTCATCTATTTATCTAGGTTTTTGCAAAGCGGGAGCTGAGTGATCATTATATTCCTCAGATGGCACTGTGTGTGCAAAATCATGCTAATGTTCTACCCAATGATATATCAACCGAATGCCCTGGTTATGCTTGCCTTCTTGGAAATTTGCTTGAAACAGCTGGGCTCGCTTTTTCTCAATCTGATTGCTCATTTGATATGGTAAGGAAGCCATGTTATTTTTAATGAAATGCTATTTATTTGCTTGCTCCTTACGTACACTCATTGGGTATGTATTAATAATGAGTAAGATGAAAAGGTTTGTGTGGTGAAGAAGTTTATGTTTTTCTCCTGATTTTCTAAGGCAACAGTTGTTTGTAACATACGTTCATGCTACATATAGCCAAATTATACTTTTGAGTCTTTTAGGTTTATAGTTAAATTTGTAGGGTAGTATTTTAATTTTTATAGAAGTGTAATTTGGTGGGAATTTCATATTATTAAAAAATACACTTTGGTTGAATTTTTATTTTGTTGTCTTCGTGGTAGAGCAAGATTCTTGTTTCGGAAATTATTTTAGGTGCAAGTTTATAATCTATTTTGTGTTCTACCTTATATAGGTATTAGAGTTGATTGGTTTGTTTAGGTTGGAATTACAGCTTATATGAAGGCTCATACTAGATTTAGAGGAGATAAACAAACTTTAGTCTAGTAATGTTAAAGAGCTTTTTAATACAGTGTTTCTTGTTTGCCTTTCTTGAACTCTCTTTCCATTCTTTATTTTTCTTATCTTTTCTTTTTATTAACTTTAGGAATCCTAGCACGGGTTACATCACTTCCATCTTTTCCCTATTAAAGAGAGTGGATTTGAGATCCATAATTTTTGAAGAAAATACATCTCATTCTTGGATTTGATTAAGTAGAATTATAAAATATCTATGTTTGGGTGAGTTGTGTAAGATTCCTGAAAGCTTTTCTGTATCTTATATATTCAATGTGTGAATGATTACAATCAGACCTTAGATTATATAGCCCTAAATTCTAAACCAAAAGGGAAAATACAATTATGCCTCTAATAGGACTCTAACACAACCATACCTCTAATAGGACTCTAATTTGTACAACCACAATCATGCCTAATTTGGAAAATAATAGAAAATACACAATATATTCTCACACCCCCGCTCAAACTCAAGGTGTTTTAGCAGAAAACACTGAGAGTTTGCTAAGAAGAAACTGAAACCGAGCGGTAGTGTGAGTCTTGGTGAAGAAGTCCGCAAGTTGCAAAGCCGAAGGGATGAAAGGAAGCGAGATAGAGGCAGACTGCAGATGTTGGCGAGCAAAGTGACAATCAATCTCAATATGTTTCGTCCGCTCATGAAAGACAGTATTGTGAGCAATCTGAACAGCATTGCGATTGTCACAATAGAGAGAGGTTGGAGAAGACTGAGGGACACCTAAATCAGACAAGAGACAACGAAGCCAAACAATCTCAGCAGTGGCATGAGCCATAGCACGATACTCAGCTTCGGCAGTAGAGCGAGCAACGACTGATTGTTTCTTGCTTTTCCAAGAGATTAAGGAATCTCCAAGAAACATACAGAAACCAGACGTAGACTTACGATCAGTAAAATCACCAGCTCAATCAGAGTCAGCATTGGCCACAAAGTCCAAAGAGGAAGTAGAGGACAACAATAAGCCCTGAAAGATAATACCTCTGAGATAGCGAAGAACGCAAACCAAAGTAGCCCAATGGGTAGAGCGAGGAGCAGAAAAAAATTGGCTAACCACATGTCCAGCATAAACAAGGTCAAGACGAGTGACAGTCAGATAAACTAAACAACCAACAAGCTCGCGATATAAAGTGGGATCATCCAGAGGGACACCATCAGTAGAGTTAAGCTTCACATTAAGCTCAATAGGTGCATCAGAAACCTTAGTATCAGTAAGACCAGCATGATGAATGACTTCATTAGCATACTTAGCCTGAGACAGAAAATAGCCCTTGGGAGAAGAAGCAACCTCAATACCAAGAAAATACCGTAATGGACCCAAATCCTTCATTTCAAAGGTGCAGAAGAGATGCTACTTGACCTCAGAGATAGCAGAGGAGTTCGAGCCAGTGATGATCATATCATCCACATAGAGCAAGAGAGCAACAAAACCAACCGAGGTATGTCGCAGAAATAAAGCAGAGTCAGAAGCAGAAGGATGAAACCCGAGCTCGGTAACAGCAATCTGAAATCGATCATACCAAGCACGAGGAGACTGTTTCAGACCATATAGAGCACGTCGAAAACGACAAACCTGTCCAGAGGGATGGTGAAGGCCAGAGAGAGGACGCATGTAAACTTCCTCAGTGAGATGGCCATTAAGAAAAGCATTCTTAACATCCATCTAATAAAGAGGCCAAGAACGAACAACAGCGACAGAGATCAAAGTACGGACAGTAGTCATTTTGGCAATAGGAGCAAATATCTCCTCATAATCAATACCATACTCCTGAGAGAAACCTTTGGCAACCAGACGAGCTTTGTAACGCTCAAGAGAGCCATTAGAATGAGTCTTGACTTTGTAAACCCATTTGTAACCAACCAGGTTCTTACCAGCAGGTAAAGGAACCAACTCCCAAGTACTAGTTTTCTGTAAAGCAGACAACTCATCCTCCATAGCTTGAACCCAATGAGGATCTTGACAGGCCTCCTTGTAAGACTGAGGTTCTACAACAGAGTGAATAGCAGACAAAAAAGTACTATAGGAAGCAGAAAAACAATTATTAGGCCAACTCAACCTGTTTGGAGGATGACGTGCTCGAGGAGGATATCGGTGTGCAGTAGGATCAGAGTCGTCAGAAGCAGGAGGATCAGCAGTACGGGTGGAGACAACTGGTAGAGGAGGAGCCTTACGACGAGAATAAACTAACAATGGAGGAGGAGAAGAAACTGAAGAAGGAGAAACAGCCAGAGGTGAAGCAGGAGGAGAAGATGAAACAAGCTCAAGAGGAACTGTGGAGATGTACTCATCAAACGGTACCTCAGAAGGAAATGGGTCAATGTGAACCAAATTCTCTTTGGAAACTGGAGCAGTGACAGGAGGAAGCTGAAAGTAAGGTAGACGTTCGAGAAAAGAAACATGACGAGAGACATAAAGACGACGGGAAACAGGGTCGTAACACTGATAACGTTTCTGAGTAGGACTATAACCCAAAAAGACACAGAGGACAGATCGGGCACTAAGTTTGGTCCTATCTTTGTGGGAAAGAAGAACAAAACAAGCAGACCCAAACACACGAAGGAGGGAATAGTTAGGAATTTGGGAGAACAAAGCCTCATAAGGAGACCGACCAGAAAGAAGGGGAGTAGGCATGCGGTTGAGAAAAAAAGCAGCAGTAAGAACTACTTCCCCCCAGAATGGAGCCGGAACTGAGACAGAGAGAAGAAGAGACCTAGCGATCTCAAGAAGATGACGGTGTTTACGCTCGGCTCGACCATTTTGGACAGGTGTATCTGTACAGAAAGTTTGGTGAATGGTACCCAAATTGGCCAAATACTCACAGAACTCATTTTTAAAATATTCCCCACTCAAGTCAGATCGTAACACTTTAATTGTAGACCCAAACTGAGTAGTAATCATAGACTGAAAGGTACGGTATATTTGATAGAAATCGGACTTATGAGTCATAAGATAAACCCAAGTGTAACGGGTGCAGTCATCAACAAATGACACATAGTATGCAGAACCCCCTTTGGTGAGAATAGGAGAAGGGCCCCAAACATCAGTATGAACTAAAGAAAACGGTGTATCAGATATAGAAATACTTTTACGAAAATGTAAGGTTGTCATTTTGGCAAGTTTACACCCCTGACATTCAGTAAGTTCACTAGGAGAAACTTTACCCAAAATACTTGATTGAGCTAAAGACCGTAAGCGGTCAGCAGACAAATGCCCTAATCAAGAATGCCATAAGTAGAAAGGACTAGACAGAGAATCTAACTGAAAAGAGGAAAAGGCAGTCAAAGAGGTTGCTATAGGCAGATGCAAGCTATCTACCACATAGAGGTCTCCAATTCTACAGCCGGTCCCAATCTGCTACTTAGACATTCGATCCTGTACAGAACAGATAGCAGAAGAAAAGATAACATCAAAACCAGCGGCATTAAGTTGACTGATAATAAACTGACAGATAATAAACTGACAGATAACTGAGGAACATAAAGGACAGATGGAATAGAGACAACAGACATAGCAGACGGTAGGACAGACCCAACGGATACAACAGACATACCAGATCCATTAGCCGCATTTACAGTAATAGGAAAGGGAGAATGAGTACAATTGTGAAGTAAGGAGAGATGGGGAGTCATATGATGAGAGGCAATAGAGTCAAAAAGCCAGACAGACGAAGAGATACCTGAAGAAGACCCAAGCAAACCTGAATGAAGAGATGAAACAATGGAAGCAGATGGAGATGGCTGGGAGGTAGACAATATATGCTGAAGTTGACTAATCTGAGCAGTCAAGGAAGCCAAGTCAAGATCAGGAGTCGGAGCAGATGCAATATATGCAGTGGGAGGAGCCCGGAAGTGGTTCTGAGATTGCTGAAAAAATGAGACAGGCTGACGTCCCTTCTTAGGACAGTGGTACTTCCAATGGCGCTTCTGATGACAGAAGGCACACTCATCAAAAGTCAGAGACATCGTAATAACTAGAAAATTGAGGAGTTGAAGTGTAATAAACACCATATTCAACAAAATAGCCAAAACAGGGGTCGAAGGGTAATACACAGAAATCTGATGGGGGTAAGGCCAATAAATCCAAAACCATAGTGTAATAATCAGAAGAGTGTTAGGTGTGAATGTAAAATATAAAAACTAACTTCTTTTTTTTTTTTTTTACCCCGACCCACAAATATTAACTAGAGTATTGAAGTTGAAAGAACCAATCTGAAGCCGAGAGAACCAAATCAGAGAAGAGAGAGAGAGAGAGAGATTGAAGCCGAAGTCAAGGAAGAGGGAGATTACGACGTGGTTGGTGGTGCTCGCTAGGGTTTTGTAGCGTCAATGGCTCCGACGCGTAAACGTGGAGTGAGAGGAGCGAAGGGGAAGAGTGAGTTGCGTCTCGGTGATCTGGTTCTCGCCATGGTCAAGGGAACTTCGATCGATCAAAGGAGAAGATTTGAGAACCAGATTTGATAAAGGGAGAAGATGACCCACAACTCACACAGAGACTGAAGAGGAAGACAATTTCTAGGGTTCTGGTGGTGGCTTTGATACCATGTAAGATTCCTGAAAGCTTTTCTATATCTTGTATATTCAATGTGTGAATGATTACAATCAGACCTTAGATTATATAGCCCTAAATCCTAAACCAAAAGGGAGAATACAATTATGCCTCTAATAGGACTCTTAACACAACCATACCTCTAATAGGACTCTAATTTGTACAACCACAATCATGCCTAATTTGGAAAATAATAGAAAATACACAATATATTCTCACAAGTTGATGGCTCTAGTGACAAGTCATGATTTGGGGGAGGCTAAGGGAATGCCTGAACCAAAATATATTATTGGTATGGATGAAGAATAGGTGGTCAGCTTTTGCTTATCATGATGGTGATGGTTTTAGGGTTGAGGATATTAGTGGCTCTATTATCTTGAATGGTTATATAGGGTGAAGTTGGGATGCATTTGGAGAACATGGGGCAATTTTCAGCCTGTATTTTTTTTTTGATCAGCAAAGAAAAATCTTTATTGATGCAGAAAACATACATTACATATGAGATACCATCAATAAAGATGAATAGGAAAAAAGAAAAAAGGGAACAAAGCATAATGTTGGTGAGAAACCAACACTAGCTTAAGCCAACACTTGTTGCCACCCAAAGACCAGCTCTACAAAAGCTTATAACCTACAGATTCAGACTTTAAATCCTCCACACTTACCACACTAACCTACAATCTTGCTTCCAACTCTTGATACTTTAAGCCAAAAAATCATTTCTACCTTTCTTCACAGGCCTACCCCTCTTTGCTGATTCTCTCTTTATCCTGCAGCTCTAGCTCAAAAATCTTGTTCAGAACAACATCTTCTTTCCCATTGAAATTGATTCCAAGAGATTTAGTTTTAAGCCTGTATAGGTGGCGGAGATGGAGGTGGTCAGAGTCATGCCCTCAATTGCAGTGATCTATCTAGATGGTGGGATTCAATTGGTCCTTGCAAGACCTGGACAAGAGGTCCCACAAAGAGGAAAATAAATGAAAACAAAATTACAAATCACATATAGCTCTCCAATCTCTTGAAATAAAAAATAGAGGAATTCTCTTAAAGTGGGATGTCATTGAAGCCAAAAGAAGGACAAATAATAAATCTCATCCCATAATCCTCTTTCATCTTCAAACTTTTCTTAAATAATTCTACTTTTTTCTAACCAAATAACCCAAAGCACTGCACAAACGAACTGGTTTTTCTTATTAGAGTTGAAACTTCTATAATCAATGATGAGCAACTGAACACATGAAACTGGAATTACTCATTCAATTTCTGCCAGTTGAAACAATCCATCTCATAATGCCATAGCCACCACAGGGACAATATGGAATATTCTGATTGGGTAAGAAAAAAATTGAGAAATTTCAACTCTTTTTTGGGGATGTCATGTAAAGGATTTGAAGCAGAAATCCTTTATTTAATGCACACTAAGAAACATGGACACAAAACAAACACGCTGACACAACAAATTTCAAGAAATGCAAGACAAGACACAACACATGGGTGATACACACAAAATATGTAGTTTTATATTTATTATATGTTATAGACATGAATATATCATTCAAAGATAATTAAAAAAATGCAACATAACACTAATTGTATCCTAAGTTGTTGCGTTCAAATTTATAATTAGTTTCATGTGTCTAAGCATAGACACGTGTGTCCCCTAAGTGTTCGAAGAGTTTCAAATTGTTAAAAAGTTTAAAAAATAATAGGACACCTTTGGATTGATTGTCTAACATATGTCGAGAAGTGTCTGGCAAGTTTTGGTGCCTGATACTAACACAACACGGACACTCCACTTTTTTAGAAGTGTTAGTGCTTTTTAGGCTGAAGGTTACTGAGAGAATATGGCTATTGCGAGGTTGTAGGGAAGGGAGGGGAAGAGCTGATTCTTTTTTGTCAAAAAGGGAGACGGAGATTAAAAAGTGTTGTTCTCCCTTGCTTATGAGGGCCAAAGGCAAGGCAAGGCGAAACAATCAATAACGAGGGGGGAGGGCGTTGTTGCTAAAATCATTATGAAATTGAGGAAAGTCGTAAAGTCAATGATGCAAGCTTTGAGGGGGATGTGGTGTGTTTGCAAGAAACCAAAATTAATAGTATAAATAATAGTGATATTGTTAGAAGCTTGTGGAGCTCCCGTTTTGTTAGTTGGGAGGATGTGGCAGCTAGAGGAATAGGAGAGATGTATTTTATGGGCATTTTTTTGAGTCTTGCCTTTTTGTTTGTGGATGATAGTTTTTCTTGAATTTTGACAGGGCTGTACCATAGGAAGTGGTTGTGGGGGGAATTGTTGATAGCTAAAAGGAGATGGACTATGCTGGGTGTGTTAGAGGGGATTTTAATGTTATTCCAATTCTAGTTGAAAGGCATGATTGTAATCATATATCATCTTCCATGAGGGAATTTTTCGGGTTTTATAGAAGCTAATGAGTTGATGGGCTACCTTTAATTGGATTGAGGTATGTGTGGTGTAACAACAGCAGTGATATCTTTTGACTGGGAAGAGAAGTTTCCTAATGTGTCCCAGGTTGCTACCGAAGTCTTGTTTCAGATCATAGTTGATAGATTCTCTTGTCATGAATGTAATAATCTCCTCATGTATAATCTACTTAAAGTAGCTTACCCTGCTGTGCTTTGAGTTTTTAGATGCTACTATCTAATAAAGTTTTATTCTTCCCCTTTCTCTTTTATTGAGCAGGCTATAGACTTTGCAGCTGTTGCAACATTTTTGTTGGAGGCGCTTCCTCCGATGCAATCATCAAAGAAAGAAAGTATGTCTTGGACAGAATATACTCGAGTTTTTCCCTTTTTCTCCCCGTTTGGTGCATTTTTTAGGGGATTTCTTTGTGTATTATAGAACCTTACTAAACTATGCAGTTTTTCCTAATTGTTCATTGAATTGTATATTTATGTGACTAAATTCCAAAGTGGACGAGGATGAAATGATTGTTGGATATGAAGTAATGGAGAGGGGTCTGAACAGGGATTTGGAAAAACAGATTTCGAATGCAATAGATCCACGGTTTCTTCTACAATTGGTGCGTAATCCTGACATATCACAATTAGTAGTTGCTGAAGTGACTATTTTTTATTGTCAACGTATTTCATGCCTCTTAACCATGGAGTGACATGTATGTATTTTATGCCTCTTGAGTAGACAAATGTTCTGTTCGGAGAGATTTCACTTGTCAATGGTTCATATAAAGAAGGGCCTCACAGTAAAGAGGTATTAGCTGTTGGTGCTGCTTGTGCTTTCTTGCACGTGACTTTCAACATTTTACCCCTTGAGCATGTTATGACTGTACTAGCATATAGAACAGAGCTTGTTCCTGTACTATGGAACTTCATGAAGCGATGCCATGACAATCAGAAGTGGTCATCCTTGTCTGGACAACTAGCATACCTGCCGGGAGATGCACCTGGCTGGCTATTGCCTTTGTCAGTTTTCTGCCCTGTGTATAAGTAAGAATGCTACTTGTTCTATGTTCAGTTTTGTTTGTAATTTTCAAAAGTTGTCTGAATTAATTAGATGGATATGTGGTTGTCTGAGGTATTGAAGCTATGATAAAAGTTGAGGGGACTAATGTGACCCCCTAATTTGATGGATCAGGCACATGCTTATGATAGTTGATAATGAGGAGTTCTATGAGCAGGAGAAGCCATTGTCATTAAAAGATATCAAATGTTTGATTGTTATCTTAAGACAGGTAATTTTATGTGGTTGTAGAATCTTCAAATCAGCTTACGCAGAAAAATTACACTTGGCGGTATTTCATGTTCCTGCAATAGAAGTTTTCACATGAGTGTATATCATGCCAGGGTGGAGAAGTAATATGGATATCCTGTAGGCAAATTGTAGACTATTTGTACTTTTAACGGTGTAAGATGGAATTGCAATTGGCATAATTTTTAATATTTGTAATTGGTCATTTCTGTAGGCTTTATGGCAACTCCTATGGGTGAATCCTGTTGCTCCATCTAACTTAGTTCATTCATCTGCTGAGGTCTTTACTCTTAAGAGGCACCCTTTAGAATTTGTTCAGCATAGGGTTAGCATTGTAGCTTCCGAGCTCCTGTCACAGGTATATATGATCTCATCTTGTTAATTGTCGGTTTTCTTTTCAGAGACAGTCAGCATTGATTAGTTAACAAAATTGAAATCTTTTGGACGCAATTGGCTTTATTCAAGCACTTGGGAGGTAATGAACTTAATTATTGTTCTCCTAATTTGTTGTGTAAAACTATTTTTGCAGTTGCAAGATTGGAATAACAGACGGCAGTTTACAACTCCTAGTGATTTCCACGCTGATGGTGTCAATGAGCACTTTATTTCTCAGGTAAATAGTTCATCAATAGTGTCTTCAGATCTTTTGAACTGAAGTGCTTTAGCACCGGCTGTTCCAATATCATATTGACTTTCTGCAGGCTATGATAGAAAATACTAGAGCTTGTGAAATACTGAAACATGCTCCATTCTTGGTGCCATCTACAAGCAGAGTTAAAATATTTACTGTGAGTTGCTAACTCGTTTCAAGCTTGTTTTTAATATTAATTCCTGCTTGTCTTAAATATTTTTAAATAGGGATAATTACATGGACACCCCCTCAACTTAGTATGGAAATCACATAACACCTCTAAGCGTAGTATTCACAACTGGTCTCCCCTTCAAGTTAATCAGTTTACCACTGTTAACAGAAAATACAAAATTACAACTTTATCCTCACTTGAATCAAAATATATAAGCATAGTGTTTCATTTCTTCTTTCCTTCATTCTCTGTCTCTTGTTCTCTCCTCCTACTGGAGGACAATGGCACCACCATATCACCTCCACTCCATCAGTCCATTGCACCTCGTTCTCATGATACCTTGCTTTGTGATATGGTCGATTTGGCATAATTACATGAGTGTAGATCACATATGGGTGTATATATGTATACTGAGATACACCTATGTATATATAGAGAGAGAGAGAGAGATGCAAGGAGTGGTGGCACTGGTAGTGACAAACAGGGAAGGAGGTGTGCTTAAGTGGATGAAAGTTTAAATTTAATACAGTAAGGATACATTGTTATGAACTAAAGAAAGATTGCAGAGAGACAAAGGATATACTGTTCCTAGAAAAAAAGGATAGAAGAAATATTGGTCCAAGACTTTTGAATGGGCGCATAATTGTCATTATCTAACTTATATAACTGCATGTGATGGTCATGTGACTATTTTTTTGGTTAATTTTACTAGCGGCATACTTTTGGGGGTACCGCTGGATAAAATAGTTTTTGGTTGAGTTAAAAATGGGTCATAGTTGAGGGGGTGTTCATATAATTAAATAGATAAGATAGGTTCTTGTTGTCATCAATAATGATGTTCAAATATTTGTTCTATCCACTTTTGTTTATGGAAGGCCTTTCAAAGTTACCATTCGATTTCTTTTTGACTCATTTGTTTATTTTGTTCTCTATTATTTTGAAAATCATCTACCAGTCGCAGTTGGCAGAAGCAAGGCAAAGACATGGGTCTCATGCTGTTTTTACGAGAAACCTATTCAGAATACGACGGGATCATATTATGGAAGATGCTTTTAGCCAGCTGAGTGCATTATCTGAAGAGGATCTTCGAGGACCGGTAGTGTCTCAACTCGTTTGTTTGTATTGAGATTTCTTATTTGCAACTGTGAAAGATCTGCCCTGTCCTCAGATAAAACAGACACATACATTAATTTCCTAGAGAAAGATTAGATTTTTGTTTTCTTTATCAACATCTAGTGATTTTCTGATCTATGCATCCAGATTCGTGTCACCTTTGTGAATGAATTTGGAGTTGAGGAGGCTGGTATTGATGGTGGGGGAATTTTCAAAGATTTCATGGAGAACATTACTCGGACAGCTTTTGACGTGCAGTATGGGTTATTTAAGGTTGTAATTTGTATAGTTGTTACTGAGAATTATGCATATCTGAATAGTTCTAAAACTTGTGATGCCTATCTGAAGATATCATGACCATGTACTTCGATTATATGTCTACCAGCTTTCAGTGCTGTATTATTTTGTTGTCTTGTATTTTATTTAATAGTCTTCGCCTGATAATCCAGGAAACGGTGGATCACCTACTCTACCCCAATCCTGGATCAGGAATGATACATGAAGACCATCTCCAGTTTTTTCATTTTCTTGGAACTGTTCTCGCGAAGGTGGAGTTTTGTGCCTTGTATCTGTCATATACTCAGCGTGTAATTTCATAAAAATTGACGAACTGCATACACATTCACTGCATTATGCATGAAGCAAGCAGATAACATGATTGACAATAATTTCATGGTGGCAGCTGAAGGTGACCATGTCCTTGCTATCATTATAAAATTTTGGAAAAAAGTTTTTACAGGATATCATGTTCCTTTAGTCCAGTCATAATTCTTATAGCATACTACATGAACATCCCTTTATAGCTTCTTGCTTGTATTTTGCCCAAAAAAGTATGATGTTGAAGGATAAATAAATGAAAAGTCATTATTAAAAAAAAAAAAAATCTTTTTTTGACCCTATGTAGGCAGAACGACACCGCAGAATTTTTTGACCTAGCACCAAATGATTGGGTTAACGTTTTGAGGAACTGAGTTGAGTTCTAGGATACTCATGTTTAGTACTATTGTGTAGTTCTCAATAAGTGATCTACTTGGAATGGATTGCAAAAATCAATTCCCACCCCCAGTTTAAATGCGGTGTATGTATCTGCATCCACTCAATTATCAATTTTCTTTTATTAATATCGGCTTCAATGATTTACTGCTCCAGATGCAGCTTTTAATTTAGCCATGGATAACTTTTGTCCTTTCTGTACTAGTTCTTATTTAGTACTCCAACCATCATTACATGTAAAGATCTTTTATGGATCAGCACAAAATTTTCTCCCAGTAATTATCAATACATTCTGATTCAACCATTTTTTAGTTTATTGTTTTACTCATCGTATTATTTTATGTTTTCCTACTGATCACTTTACAGATTTAGTTGTCCTTTTTCCCCTATCTTACTATTTCCTTACTAGCTTTGTTCCTCATGTTTCTTCTTCTTTTTTGTTTTGTTTTGTTTTGTTTTTTTGTTTTTTTTTTTCCGCTTTGAATTTTTGTTCAATTAGTTTACTTAGCAATTCTATTGTTAAAATGGTAGTTGAATTGTTTTCTGTGCTATCTATTTTTTTGCCTCTCATGATGCTTTATAGTGGGACATTACCTCTCTTTCAAAATACTGCAGGCGATGTTTGAAGGGATTCTTGTTGATATACCATTTGCGACATTCTTCTTGAGCAAATTAAAGCAAAAGTAAGGTTTCAGATAGCTTCTTGGGCTCACAATTTTTTTATTTTTTCCTTCTTTATTAGTCATTGATCCCATAAAAAATTTCTATGTTTCTATTTGAGAGTATTTTGTTTCATCTATGTGTGTCACATTTGCATATTATCTATATTGGTCATTATTTGAAGTTAAGATACTTGTAAGTGAAATTATGGAAAGTTTGAACTAAGTGATTAATGATTATATTATTAGGATATGAGAATACAAAATCAGAATTTAAAGTTGCAGTCGGCTCCTAATCTCTGCTTCCCTCATCAGTCTTATTTTTTTTCTTTTTAAATTTACTCCTGATTTCTACTTTTACTTATGGGGCTTGAACTGTTTAGTCCTTATTGCATTACTATGATAGTTCATTGGCCTCAAAGATTATCAAATCCTTCATTAGTATTTTAGGTCTTCTACATTGTCAAATGATTTTCTTCATGGTCTAGGCTGCTTGATTGAAGATCAACTTTGTATCACTTCTCTTTTTCTCTTTCTCTCTTTCTCTGCTCACTCCCTTTCCCCTCCTCAAAATGTGGTAAAAATCCACATATTTGTTTTGTGTATATATCTATATGCATTATGTAAGTAGATTTTGAATTTCGAGACCATCTCCAGATGTGTTTGATGAATCTTTGGGGTGCCAAATTGGCTCGTAGTAGCTGTCGTATTGCCTAATTTGAGTCTTAGTTCTGAAGCCAATTGGTTCTTAGTGTGATTTGTATTGTGGGCATCTGGATTGGTGATAGTTCCATTTTGATTTAATTTCTTACTAAATATGGCATTTCTTTGCTTAATTTATTTGTATCAGAGTAATATGCATTCTCTAGTATATCTTATTTTGATGCATCCATAATTCTTTGAGCAGGTACAACTATTTGAATGACTTACCTTCCTTGGATCCAGAGTTATATCGCCACCTTATTTTCTTAAAGGTGATATTTCTCCCCCTTCCTTGTTGGCCTTTTGTGCAATAGGTCATAGTGAATCCTTATGCTTCAACAGGTTCACAAAATTGATGAAGCCAAAAAATTAATTGTTACTGCTATTTTGACCAGAAGTTATGGAATTTGAATATATATGCATATGTTATCTTCTTGTCAACCAAACCAGTTTTAGGACATCCTTGAATGTCCATGAAAATGGAAAAGTTCCATTTTGTTTTTTTCCATTGCATTTAAAGGCAGGAAACCCTCCTGTTGAATAATCACCAAAGAAAAGGGAGCTAGCTACTTGCACAAATTTACAAAATTTGTATGATGTCATTTTTTGAGGTCTAATATGATAAATCTGTACATACAATCAATTTAATTGCTAACAAAAATTAACCTAGACCGGTTTAGAATGATTTGCAAGTAATTTCGTGTTGGTCTACCCTTCTCCTTTTGTTGTTTTGTGACTCAATTTCATAGCCATTATTGTGGTTATGTGTAATTTTGTGCTATTTATTTATTAATTTATCTTTTGTTTGATGTACAGCATTATGAAGATGATATTTCAGAGTTGGAATTGTACTTTGTTATTGTGAACAATGAATATGGGGAGCAAAATGTAGAAGAGTTGCTTCCAGGAGGGAAAAACATACGTGTTACTAATGAGAATGTCATTACATTTATTCATCTTATAGCCAACCGTCGATTGAACTTTCAGGTAGCAAGCGTTTTCCTCTTTAATTTGTCAAGTTCCTTCTCAAACTTCATTTTCTTTTATAATTATGATGTCGTAATATGACTTTCAGATACGCCAACAAAGTTCTCATTTCTTGAGGGGATTTCAGCAGCTTATACAGAAAGATTGGATAGACATGTTTAATGAACATGAACTTCAGGTATTGCTACCTGTTATTGGAAGAAATTTAGAATTACAGTATGCATTAGCATAATAGTTTTTCACTCAGCATTTGCTTGGAGGAGCCATGAGATTCATAAGAACATACATAAAGAACAATTGTTTGCCATTATAAGTTATCATCATTAAGAAAGAAATTGAAACATAAGAAACATGAACTTGCACATAAATAAATATTTATTCATTTAAAATTGCATCCAGCCACAATTATATATTATTACCAATCACCTTCTGTGCGTTAATGTAGTTGTTATAATCATATATATTTCATGTGCAGAACTGGTTTGGTGCACTAGAACACAAAATCAAGTTCCTTGAGTGTGACTTTTAATTTAATAATACATTTAGTCATCCTTGCAAGTTGGTAGAGTTTGTTATGCATTCCAATTCTCATCTTTGTTTTTTTTTCTTTGTCCTCTTAGGTACATGACTGCATATGTTCAATTAGTCTCCTTTTTTATTGATCAGTAATTGCTCTAATTTTTTGTGATGAGAACTTCAATTTTGTTCCCTGGGGTCTCAGTTTCCAACATCTTTAGCATTTTTCTAAATTTTTTTATTTTTTATTTTTTTTTCTAGCTTCTGATATCTGGATCAGTTGATGGCTTTGATGTTGAGGATCTTCGAGCCCATACTAATTATGCGGGCGGTTATTATAGTGTAAGTTCTTTTACTTCTACAAGTTAGTGCACTGCTTGTAGGTGGAGATTGCTTTAGAAATTTTCAGTAATTATTCATCAACAGTTATCGTCTTGGTTTCTTTAAGATTCAATTTAGGGTTTTGTTTACAATAGAATCACTTGGCAGTATCAATTACTCTGCAGGGGTGGGTCCTAAGGGCCCCTTGCCTTCAGGAGGTTCCTCGTCATTAAAAAGAATAAAAATCATCTGGCAGTGCCAGTTGTGCCCAAAAACTCCTTGCATTCTTGGGCCAGGGGGCCAGGTGGTACTTTACATGTGCTGTTATTTAAATACTTTCAATGTTTGCTATCTTGATGAGCTTTTTTTTTTTTTTTTTTTGGTTGATTGGTAAGAAAACTGTCTTCTACACTGCTGGTTCTGTGAGTAAATTTCCAATTGAATAGAATGTAGTTTGCAGTTCAAGGTCTGGATTAAGACCTTAAAATTTTGCTACCACTAGAAACTCCTTTCTAGCAAAAGTATGGTGTACAAATCTATTAAATAGAAGGAATGTGAAGTATGAAATGCATTAGATTTTTAATGCCTGTTTTCATTATCAAGCCTTTAGTATTGCTAAATCTTTGGTATTTTTGCAGTTAATGACAGCTACATATATATTTTTTTTGACAGAATCATTATGTCATTGATATGTTCTGGGAAGTTCTTAGGAATTTTTCCAGGGAAAATCAGATGAAATTTTTGAAGTGAGTTCTTCATTTATCATTAACTTCTTAAATTCTCTGATGTGTGGGTTACATAATGGTATACATGCTGCAGTTGTTCATATGGCAGTTAAATTTATTCATGTATGTTCTTAGTGTAATTTCCTTAGAAGTAAATCCAAGTTTTACTTTGTTTATACCATTGTTTTTTTGGCGTGGTATCTTCTTTTTGTTCGTCTTTTACAAAGTGATGTCATTTTCCCCTCTTTTGGGTTGATGGATGGAGTTTTGGATTTGGATTTTATTATCTTTCTCTCTTTGTTTCTCTTTGTGAATGATTCAATTTGGGGGAAGGGAAAAAGGAAAAAGGATTAACTGGGAAAAAACCTTTCTGAGTTAGTATATTGAATATTTGTTCCTGTTTCTTGGAAAAAAGCATTGCTAAGTTGGTAAAATGACAGTACTCTGAGCTATCATGACACACCAAAAATGAACGTTTCATAACTACCCATTGTCTATACTTGATACATCTCCTGAGGCTAATGCTAAGGTTGCAGAGTTGAGTTCCCGCCATTTTGTCTAGCCAAGGGGTTGATCCACCTATCTCTAACTAAGTTGCCCCACATGGCTCACCGCGCTATATAAGGAGGCTTCATGCATGCAACAATCATCCATCACATCTTCTAATCTGGCATACAGGGCTCTCCCCTACCACCCCCTCTCTCTCCCCTATGGTTGCCTTGGCACTCTCCTCTTAAATTAAATAAAGGGCTTTGAGAACTTTTCTGACACGGTGCCCTGTTGTGTTCAATCATATATGTTTATTTCCAGGCCAATTTTGAAGCAAACCATTTTTTTTTTTTTCTAAGTGTTGTATAACATTGTTTCATTTGAATTCTTTACCAGTCAATCTAAGATGAACTAGTGCGTGAATTTACTCAAATAATGTTAATTGCTTTATAATATTTTACCAACATAAATGGCACTCCGTGCATGGCTGTAGTTATGCAGGTAGTTGTTAGGGCTTTGAAATCTTTTGAAAAGGATACTCAAGGAATAAAAAGATCTTTTGTAAAATATATGTATTATTGATTGATATCTTGTTGATATTATGTCTATTACAAATGGTTCCTTATATAGATGTAGGTGTAGTGGATGGTGGTAGTGGTGTAGTGGGTTAGGTTTAGTGGAGTAGGTGAGGTGGTAGTGGTGTAGTGGGTTAGGTTTAGTGGAGTAGGTGAGGTGGTAGTGGTGGTAGGTGATGGTAAATTCTAACAGCCCCCCGCAAACTCAAGGAGGATAGAAACTAACCAACTTGAGTTTGAAGAGAGGAACAAAATAATAAAATACATAAAAATAAAAAAGGATAGGAGACACTGTATGGTGGTGTCATAACGTTGTAGAGGACACTGTATGGGGGTGTCATAACTTTGTAGAAGACACTGTATGGGGGTGTCATAACGTTGTAGAGGACACTGTATGGTGGTGTCAGACCGATGTAGAAGACAGTTTATGGGGTCATGTCGGACCATTGTAGAAGACAGTTTATGGGGTCATGTCGGACCGTTGTAGCAGACAATGTTGTGACAGTTGTTGTGACAGTTTACGGAGTCTTGCTGGACCCTTGTAGAAACTAACCGGAATCAATGTCGGGACAATTTACAGAGTCTTGTCGGACCCATAAAGGAGCTAACCGGAATCAATGTCGGGACAGTTTACAGAGTCTTGTCGGACCCATAAAGGAGCTAACCGGAATCAATGTCGGGACAGTTTACAGAGTCTTGTCGGACCCTTTAAAAAATCGCATCCTCAAAAGGTGCGCTCAATTTTTTAAAAAGGCGTGCCATCAAAAGGCGTGCCCAATTTATCAAAAAGTGTGCCGGACATGATGGCGAGGCACGTGGGTGCCTTGGCTTGCGCGCCCGTTTTGTCGGCTAGTGGCAAGAGGCGCGCGATGCGCGTGGCTGCCTCGGCTATTTAACCAAGACGGAGCCTGAGGCCGAGGCAGAAGACAAACAACTTGCGAAGAAAAACTTCTGAAAAACTCTTCGTTGTGCTGAGAGAAAGAGTCTGTAACACTGTTGCGAGAGATATTCTGTAATACTCTGTTGCCCAGAAAAATGGCCTCTTCGTCCCGCCCTCTGCTTACTCTCTTTCCCGACCTCAACGAGTCCACAAGAGAGATAACTGGTGCGGTGTCCCGTGAACCTCAACCAAACACCACTGGGTTTGCGCCGTTGAACTTTCCGATGCAGTCGGTGGAGCAAAAAATGGCAGTGCAAACGGATGTGGAGGCTAATCAGTATACTTTGAAGGCATGTGTGGAGTCTATGACGGCGGTCACAAACTTGTCGCACCGGCTGCAGAGTAGGACAAATGAGGTGCAGCAATTAAACGCCCAACTGACGCTGCTCCAACGCATGTATAAGGATGCGAGAGCAGAGATAAGTGTGCTAAAGGCGGAAAATAAGGAGCTGAAGCGGAAGGCCACCGTGATGTTCCGATTTGGAGGGCCGCCATATGCTGCAGTGGAGGAGCAAGGAGTAGTGATCGTGCCCAGTGGAGTGGGAAACACGGAGGTAGCACCGTCAAGGGCCTCTCAAGACGGAGGCAAGAAGAAGAGACCGGCGGCAGAGTAGAGAAGAAAAAGCCCACCTGTGAATGTGGTTGTTTGTGTGTATTTTGTGTTGTTTTGTTTTGTTGTGTTTTTTTTTTTTTTTTTTAAAATGGTGATCGGGGTTGATCCCGGAGATGAATAAAATATGGGTGTTGTGCAAATTTGTAAATTGTTTGATTGTTTTTTTTTTTTTTTTTTTTTAAATAAAAAAAAAGAGATATATATATAAAAAAAAAAAAAAAAAGTGAGGAACAACATGATGTCTGAGAGCATCAATGAAGGTTTAGAATAAAAAAATAAAGTTTGATTGAAAAATAAAGTGGGTGGTGGATGGGTGTGATTAAACAAAGAAAAGTGAATTGGGTGTGTGTGTGGTGGTGACTTTGTTGACCAACCATGTCCAAAGCGCCGAGCAACACAACCAAGATGTGAACTCTTTGGGCTTAATCTCTTCAAGAAAAACAGCTGAAGCTATTGACATACTAAAGCTCATGTCTTCCACTTACTTGGTAGCCCTATGCCAAGCCATAGACTTGAGGCACTTGGAAGAAAACAGTGGTGGATCGTGAACACGTCTTCACATACATCGATGATCCGTGCAGCAGTACTTACCCATTGATGCAAAAGCTGAGGCAAGTCCTAGATGAGCACGCTTGGAAGAATGGCAACATGGAACAGGACTCGAACACTTCTATTTTCCAAAAGAGTTGCGCTGCTATATCTGGAGCTTCTTTCCAGTGTCTTAATGGCTGAAGCGGTTCAGCCTTTGACAGAAAGCAGCAAAGCAGTTCCTTGCTGCCCGTTACAAGGACATAACCAAGTTCCATGACGAGGTTTATGAACTTGCCCCTTGCTGGAATTGAAGCAGTTTTCAATTGGTTGAGATCCGGCGGGCGGTCAAGGCAAGGTTGCCGCCCGCCGGAAGGTGAAGAACACCAAGATCTTTAACCTATTGCTCTGATACCATGTAAAATATATGTATTATTGATTGATATCTTGTTGATATTATGTCTATTACAAATGGTTCCTTATATAGATGTAGGTGTAGTGGATGGTGGTAGTGGTGTAGTGGGTTAGGTTTAGTGGAGTAGGTGAGGTGGTAGTGGTGGTAGGTGATGGTAAATTCTAACATCTTTTAAAAAGGACAATAACCAAATGTTTTGTTTTGTTTTCTTTGTCTTTATTCGTATGCGTTTTCTCTTTCAGGTTTGTAACTGGGTGCTCTCGAGGACCTTTGCTTGGATTTAAATACCTGGAACCTTTATTCTGCATACAAAGGTGATAGCCGTTGCTGTTGTGTTCTGTATGAGTTTCATATGTACTATTTTCTTTCTTAGCACTCCTTCAGTTGCTGAGAATTTATTTTTGAGTATTCTCTTAGGGCTGGTGGTGATGCTTCTGAAGAAACTCTTGATCGATTACCAACATCAGCTACTTGTATGAATCTTCTAAAGCTTCCTCCATACAGAAGGTTTGTCCCAGTTCTATTATCTTTTTGTATAAAGAATTTCTCTTTGCTCCAACTGTGGTTTACATTCACCTGGTAGTGCACCACTTCAGGGATTCATATTTGTGACCAGTGCGTCGAATTACCATAGTAGCATCCTACCGGGCTTTGAATCTTCATCATCATCATCATATTCATCTTTGAAAATATTGGACTTAATTAACTCATTTGTTAAAATAGGCCCTGAGAGATTATGAGATAGGAATGTGAAGATGAAGAGAGAAACAAAGAATATCAGTATTGTGTAAACAAAGAAGTTTGAGGGTAAGCACTACACAATCTCCAAGATCATTGCTAATACTCAAATAAGCATGAAATGTTATATCAAAGAAAATATCACCAACTCTTTGATTGTGTACAAGAATGAAAGATGAAAATTGTTAACCTTTGATCAAGAGTATCAACTCTTTGATTATGTCTAGCTCAAGTCACATGTCCAAAGACACGAAGACAGCCAAAAATCCCATTACCTCACAAATGAAGCATCTCAAAACTGACCTAGCCTACAGTTTGCTGCCACTCACAAGCCTGAGAGGCTGGGCAACACATTCTCACAAACCGAGACAAGTAGGCACTCCAAATCTACATTGGGTTCGTTTGGTTTGTATTTCTGAAAAATTTTTGGGAAATTTTCTCTACAAATAAGTTTTTAAAAGTAATCAAACCAAACAAATTTTCCCAAAAAAATTTCTCAAAACTTGTAAACCAAACAAGTTTTCCAAACAAATTTCTCTCTCACACACATCAAATCAATCATTTTTTCCAAAACTCTCTCTCAAAATAATTTTCTAAAACATCTTTTGAAAAAAATCAAACCAAACAATTTTTCGTACTTTTTATCTCTAAAACACATCTCTCAAACACAAACCAAACATACCCATTATCTTTTTAGAGCGCATGTAATGCCACTAGTGATATTGTCTTTGGTTATGTAGTTTGGAGTGCCCACTTGTCTCCATTACTTGTCAAACAAGAAAAAGAATAGCATCTGAAACTAGTTTACTCTCCTTTTTCTTGGTCTTCACATGTTAATAATCTATCTTATTCTTTAATTTTCGTGCTTCAAGTCCTTATCCTTTATGTGAGCTTTTTCATCCTTTCTATCATCATTGACTTTCATCAAACTTGTCTGTAATACAGTAAAGAGCAACTGGAGCAGAAATTGGTGTATGCTATAAATGCCGATGCTGGTTTTGATTTGAGTTGACCGAGCTTGTCCTTTCCAGCCATACATGTAATGCTCCAGTTTCATTCTGAGAGAATCACCGTCTTGACAAAGAAAATACCCCATGGGATGGTCTGGTCCGGTCTGTGTTCAGAATTGTCGAGCATCATTAGAGATGTCGGACAACTGCAAAATTGTCAAGACATCACAGGAGTGAAGGGGTACACAAGAAAATCATGTAGATATAGTGCACAACCAAACCGAGCCACTGGTGTAAGTGTACATAGTGGGTTCATCAGCAATGTATATCATCTTTTCAGAAAGTCATTACTTACACGCAGGACCAATTCGGGGGTATCATTGGTATGCTGTAATTGAGTTCACGTCTGTATTGTTATTAGTTACTTGACAAAATGCATACAAGGGAGGAATGGCCTCTTGTACCAAGGCATGGCAGGAACATCAATCTGTTACCTGTAAATGGCCATTATGCTTTGCAAATTGTGTTTGTTCCAGAATTTAGACCAATGTTATGTGCTCCTTTTTTAAAGAATTTATATGCATGTTATTTTTTTTAAAAAAATAAAATGAATGGAAAATTGTAATGAGGCTGCTTGGTTCAGTTACCTTATTTTCAACATTTGTCCTATACTTGAGGTCTTGACTTAAATATAGACATGCACAAATGTGAATATTACCTTAGAGAAGAGTGGCATGGTTTTAAATGTGGTATAAAGGTTTCTGAATTTTGAGTAAATCTAATTTGGATTGAAGTGAATTAAGTTATGAACGTTTTGGAATCTGACTTGAAAAGGGGACTAGAACAAAAACTCCTTAGAAGTAAAAATTGTAAATGTTTATGGAAATTGGAAATTGTTGGATGAGGAATAAATCTAAAAAAATGAATTTTAGACTCTAAATTTCTCGATAAAAGAATTCTGAACGTTTTTTAATTTTTGAGAACATAGAAAACATTTATATTAAAAACAGTAACATATAGAACAAGACTCAAAGGGCTACACAAACCATATAGAAAAAGGGATAAAAAAAAAAAAATCAACAACAAAAAATAACAAATTCATTAAAAAAATCATCTACAAGTCGGAGGAAAAATCATCAATTTATCAGCCTCTTTTCCTACATCAATCCTTCCACAACCACCAACGGTACTAAAAGTTAAAAAACATCCATCTCTCTCTCTACCATTTGGTTGTGAGTTTGTATGGAAGTAATTGATTTGTTAGTAATATGTATATATATATATATGTGTGGGTAAAAATCTGATCACACTGCCCGTTTAGTGATCAGCAGCAAAGCACCGGCAGAATAGATGGCTCTAACAACCTGTAACAGAAAGGAAAAGCTCCGGCGGTGGTTCTTCCACCCGGGAGCACTCCGACGATCAAGTCAGTATGTTTCTCAAGGATAATCAAGTATTAAACTGAATACTCAAAGTATGAATTACATACCTTAGACCCACGGGGGTGCCTCTCTTTTATAATATACTTAATCCAAGTCCAACTAGAAATATGACTTCTGTGTACCCCAGTCTTAGTACTTACTCTGGACTCTTTAGGAGATAGACATAAACTCCCTAAGAGGTTTATCCTTATCTTAACTAAGTCCCCTCTTTGCTTCAGGACTCTTGTCCCTTATCTTCGGATTCCGACATCTTCGGAGATGACCTCGGCTTATCCGAGATTACCTCGGCTTAACTACCAGGGCACGTGGCACCTCGGCTGACACGTCGGCGTCACCATGCCACGTGCTGGTAATCAGAAAATATGTCCCCACAACTGCCCCCTAGGTTCTATTACCTCGGCATTCTGAGGTGATGGAACCTACACTGTTCGAAATTTTGTCACTTCTTTTCTGAGTATGCAAAAAACTGTTTTGCCAAGATTATCTTCTTTCAGCCGACGTGTTCTCTTCGGAGGACGAGGCTTCGGTCGTACTCCCCTACGCACATGAGCTGTCATGCATATCTAACTGTTTCTTCCACGTGTTTCGTCTTTATTGGAGCGTGTCAGTGACGCGCCTGGAAGCTGTCTGTTCGTTCGTCTGCGCCGTCTGACGCATGCGTTGCTCTAGGCGCAATTATTGCCCTATTTTCGCCGCCGTTTCAAATTTTTGACAAAACTCTTTTTTGCCTCTTCTTTTCCTTTACTTTTTTCATTCTGTCTTCTCGTTCTCTCTCTTTCTGAAAGCTTTTTCTTCTTCGAATCCGCCATTGCTTCAAACTTTCTCCTGGAACCGCTTTTGATCCTTCATTCTTGCAAAAGCCCTCTTTGTTGTTGCAACTGGTTTCTGGGTTTGGTGCGCACTGCCCCGGCTTCATTTGTTCTGGTAAGACCCTTTCTTTTAATTCTTCAATTCTCTTTATGTGCTTTTGTCTGTCTACTGCCATTACTGATTTTGTTCGAGGTCTGGGATTTATTTGTCTCTTGAATTTGTGGCTATACTTTGAGCTTCTATGCTTTTCCATTATTCTCTTTGCTGCTGTTTCTTGATTTGTTTCTGTATCTCTACTGCTTCTGAGAACTATACCTCTGTTCTTGAATCTGAAACTTCGTCTTTGTTTTCTTCTTTTTTGTATCTGTCCCAGATCTGTGCCTCCGATCTTTATCTTAATAGTTCGTAGATTTGGGATTTGTCTGTAGAACCCTTAATCTTTAGGGAAACCTGAAAAATGCCCATCTTCTGAAACATATTCCTCTTAGTTTAGGCCGACATAATGGGTATGTGGAGGCATAGGGTAAATACCCCAACAAGTCTTGAATACTTTAGGCAAGAATTCTCTATCCCAGCCGACGTTCATCTTAAGCTGGCTGGGGATAATGACACTATCGTGCCTACAGACCATACAATGCCTTTTCCAGTAGTTGCTTTTATCGAATGTGGACTTCGGCTCCCACTCGATCCCCTTTTTCGTCAAGTTCTTCATTTCTATAGGCTAAACCCCATGCAACTCACTATCAACTCCTATAGGGTAATTAATGGTATTATTGCCTTAGCTAGGCAGGAAAACCTTAGAATCACCCTAGCCGACCTTCAATATTGTTATACCATGTGTCCTCTCGATCTGAAGGATAGGGGTTTTGTCTATTACCTTAAGCCGAGATCCACTCAGTTCAAGATTATAGCTGACCTTCCAGACTCCAACAAGGGGGCTGGAGATGACTTTCTTATTGCCTCTGGAAATTGGGAATTTGGCCCAGATGAAGATGTCCACCTCTACCCTCTTCCTCGAACATTTACAGAGGGCAAGAGTAAGAGCCCTGAGTCAACACTTAGTTGTTTTTACTTAAGATTTTAATACTTTATTTCTGACGTCTGATTCTTTGCAGATCTTCATCAACCACCGAAAAATTTTCGCCAATCCTTCTTCCCAGGAACAGATCTGAAAACACTTCTTGGCCTCCCAATCCATAAACGAAAAGCCCCAGTATTACTAAACTTCATCCCTACATACAAATCCGCCTTACCCGACGTCCCAAGAAAAAGGAAAAAGAGCCTTTCTCCACCTACAGCCACAACCTTAACTGCTTCTACATCCCGAACAGATCAAGAATCCACATCTGACCCAGCCGATCTTCCATCAACTTCGGCCCCCTACTTAATACCAATTCCAGAACGTAAACGCCGAAGAAGGCTTATAAAAACAGCCGAAATGGTTCGTTCAAAGCCTGCCGTCCAAGATCTTCTTGCCGACATTCCAACTGACGCCGAAGCCGCACCAGCGCAAACAATGCTCCCACCCAAACAAAAGAGAGTAAAAAGGGCTCAGCCTAAGGCCAAGGCTACAGATGCCGAAGCTGAAGATACTGTGCCCATTTCAAGGCTGGCAGAAAGCAAGAAATCAGCCTCTGTCTCCACCAAGAGATCTGCTGAGGGTCAACCCTCAGGGTCTACACAAACAAAGCGGCCAAGGTCATCGTCTGCGACGACCTCGGCTTCAAAGAAGCCCGACGTCCCATGGGCCCCTGATCTATCTCTGGAGGACAGGCCCATTATGGCTAGCGAGAGTGCTGACGACATTAATGTTGCTGTCGCTCTTAGCACTGCTCTCCTTCTACCGAATGACTTGGAGCGAAATGCCAGTTTTAGTGAGTATGAAAATTATGCTCTTATGCTCCAACATTCTGCTCAAGTAAGTATTTCTGTTTGTATTTATGTTTCTTCCTTCTTTTTCTTTCTGAGAAAATTTTCTGATACTTCTGTTTTTATTCAGGCTATCCAACATGCCCATTCATTTTCAATGCAATCCTTTGAAAATCGTCAAAGATTGGTTGATATGAAGAGGGAAGCGACTTCAATGAAGAGAGAATTAAGGGCCCTTGAAGTAAAAATGAAAAAACTAGAGGATCAAGCCGAGGCTGCAACAAAGAACCAAACCTTAGCTCTTGAAAAGGCCGAAGCTGCTGAAGCCGTTAAAAAAGTAGCTGAAGCCGAGAAAATTGAGGCCGAGGCTCAGAAGGTCCAAGCGCAAAAAGAACTTCAACAAGCGCTGGCCACCAAGGAGGCCGAAATCAAAGAGGCCGATGAAAAAGCCTATGCTCAAGGTATGGCCGACGTTGCAGAAGACTACAAGCTCCAAGTCAGGCAAGCATGCAACAGGGGATTTTCCCTTGGTTGGATGTCCTTGATAAAGAAGCTTGACCTTCCTGCTGACTCACCATTGCGTCAGGCGGATGCTATTCCGTTACCATTTCCTCCACCTCCCCCTGCAGGTGAGTCAGAGTCCGAGGCCGAGGAGGAAGATGAAGAAAATGATGATGGTGAGGCCTTGGTGAGAAAGCCCAAGAATGCTGCCGAAGTCAAGTCCCCTCCTCCCGCTGAACTGGTTATGGACTTAACTCAAGATGAGGGGGGTGATGATGCTGAGGAAGTGTCCAAGGAGTCTGTTTCAGGGCGTCTATCATCTGACCTCCTTCTGACTGAAAAAAGTCTTGACACAACTTTGGCAGAGATAGATGCCGAAATACAAGCGGAGAAGGTGGCCGAGGAGATTCCAGCTGAATCATCCGAGGTTCCAGTTTCTGCTGCTGCTGATGTTCGAGAATCTTGATTTTCCCTTCTTTTTTTTCTGGACTTTGGACTTTGTTTTTTCTTTCAATTCCTGGACAACGTATATTCCTTCTTATGGCCGATGTGCCTTTTTCAGTATGTAATTGCAACTGTTTTTGCTATGGATATGTCAATCTTATGATGTTCTGTTTGTTTGCTTCTGCGTAGTTCTATACTTAGAAATTTTTGCTTGCTTTCTGTTTTGCTTTCTTTGTGCAATCTTCTCGGGGTTACATACCTCGGGTATAACTACAAAGCTTTTACTTCGGCAAGATGCTGACCTGCAAACCTTGTATAAATTTTGACAAGCATAGAACATATACTACTCAATGTATACTTCTGCCATTTTTTCAAGTTTTCAATAAGTATTTAAACAATGATTTCGTTCTAACCTACTTGTAAATTGCTACAAATTTCAACAAGTGTTTAAACAATATACTTAACCTTTGCTTCGACCCGTTAATTTTCTGTATACCTCAGCGGGTGATCATACGTCGGCTTAACACAACCTTGTAAATTGCTACAACTTTCAACAAGTGTTAAGCATCTTTTCTAGGGTTCAGACAACCCACATATTGCTATGAGAACCTTAAGCAATAACCTCGGCCTATCTTCGATTTGTAAATTGCTACAAATTTTAACAAGTAAAGATAGGGAATCAGCTTGATTCCAACTTGTAAATTGCTACAAATTTCAACAAGTGGATCAAGGAATAACATCGGCTTAACTTCAACTTGTAAATTGCTACAAATTTCAACAAGTGAAGATAAGGAATCAGCTTGATTCCAACTTGTAAATTGCTACAAATTTCAACAAGTGGATCAAGGAATAACATCGGCTTAACTTCAACTTGTAAATTGCTACAAATTTCAACAAGTGAAGATAAGGAATCAGCTTGATTCCAACTTGTAAATTGCTACAAATTTCAACAAGTGGATCAAGGAATAACATCGGCTTAACTTCAACTTGTAAATTGCTACAAATTTTAACAAGTGAAGATAAGGAATCAGCTTGATTCCAACTTGTAAATTGCTACAAATTTCAACAAGTGGATCAAGGAATAACATCGGCTTAACTTCAACTTGTAAATTGCTACAAATTTTAACAAGTGAAGATAAGGAATCAGCTTGATTCCAACTTGTAAATTGCTACAAATTTCAACAAGTGGATCAAGGAATAACATCGGCTTAACTTCAACTTGTAAATTGCTACAAATTTCAACAAGTGAAGATAAGGAATCAGCTTGATTCCAACTTGTAAATTGCTACAAATTTCAACAAGTGAAGATAAGGAATCAGCTTGATTCCAACTTGTAAATTGCTACAAATTTCAACAAGTGGATCAAGGAATAACATCGGCTTAGTTTGCCTGAGTTTGATATGTCTTCAATAAACATTAATCATACATGTTGAGAGAATTCTGAAAAGACTTTATTGATAATATCGGCCAAACAATGATGTTTATCTAATGATAGAAGAATTTCAAGTTACAAGTATTCCAAGGTCTGGGCAATGCTTTGCCCTCATTGTCTTCAAGCCGATATGCTCCATTGCCTAATACTGAAGTAACTCTGTAGGGTCCTTCCCAGTTTGGGCCAAGCTTGCCCTCCCTAGGATCCTTCTTGTTCCCGACGACTTTTCTTAGGACTAAGTCGCCAACTTGAAAATCCCTTGGATTAACCTTCTTGTTGTAAGCTCTGGCAAGCTGTTGCTGGTATACTGCAAGCTGAATTGCAGCCTTCTCTCTTCGTTCTTCTAGTAAATCCAGGTCTCGGGCTAAGAGTATGTCATTGGTGCCATTCTCTACTCCCTGGGTTCTGATCCCTGGGATGCCGATCTCTAATGGGATGACTGCTTCTGTGCCATAGGCCATGGCAAAGGGGGATTCTCCCGTTGATCTTCTCGGCGTAGTCCGATATGCCCAAAGTACGTTGGGCAGCTCGTCCACCCACTTTCCTTTTGCTGCTTGGAGCCTCTTCTTTATTCCATCCAGGATTACTTTGTTGGACGCTTCTGCTTGCCCATTACTTTGAGGAAAACTTGGAGTTGAGAAATAGTTCTTGATCTTGAATTTCGCGCAGAAGTTTTTGATAAGTTTGCTGTCGAACTGTGTTCCGTTGTCGGCAACTATTGCTCTTGGAATCCCAAATCTGGTGATTATGTTTCTCCAAATAAAATTCTTGACATCCACATCTCGGATTTTGGCAAGAGGTTCTGCCTCTATCCATTTTGTGAAGTAGTCTGTTGCTACCAGTAAATATTTTCTTTGCCCAGTTGCCTGGGGAAGTTGTCCAACCAGATCCATGCCCCATTGGGCAAACGGCCAAGGGCTGGATACTGGGTTTAGGTCAGCAGCTGGCTAATGTATCAAAGGTGCAAACCTTTGACATTGCTCACACTTCTTTACATAGGCTTCGGCATCCTTTTGCATGTAGGGCCACCAATACCCTTGGGTAATGGCCCTATGGGCTAGCGATCTGCCCCCAGCATGGCTTCCACAAATTCCTTCATGAATCTCATAAAGAAAATCTTCAACCTGCAAAGGGTGTACGCACCTTAAAAGTGGTCCAGTGAAGGACCTCCTGTAAAGATGGCCTTCCGCTGTTAGGCTGAATCTGGCCGATTTCAGCCTAATTTTATGTGCTTCTTTGTGGTCTTCTAGCAGCTTCCCCTCTTTTAGGAATGCAATGATTGCATCCATCCAGCTTGGTCCAAGGCCCACGCACATCGTTTCTTGTTCGGTACTCTGTTTATCTATACTCGGGGCCGACATGTAGTCGATCATGATTGTCCTTGTTTTTCCGGTTTGAATTGAGCTGGCCAGGTTGGCTAATGCGTCGGCGTGGGTGTTGTCATCTCGGCTGACTTGGAGTAATCTGCAGTTCTGGAATAAGGCCGCCAGTCGGATGACTTCCTTTGCATATGCCGACATTCTTTCGTCTCTGGCTGCAAATTCTCCTGTTGACTGGTTAACAATTAATTGCGAATCACAAAAAACAATTACCTCGTCTGCCTCTGCTGCTGCTGCTAGCTTTAGTCCTGCAATTAATGCCTCATATTCTGCTTCATTATTGGAGGCTTTGAACCCCAGTCGGATGGACTGTTCTACAATCTCTCCATCTGGAGATATCAGCAGTACTCCTGCTCCTGCTCCCTGGCGGTTTGAACTTCCATCGACAAATAGTCTGAACGAATCGCCGATGTAGATGCTGCATGGTCTGAGCTTTTCTTTCTCTTGCTGTTTTGTCTTTGACTGGGTTTCTTTTTGTTTATTGGGATGGTCCTTATCTTGGCTCGACGGAGCCCGAGGTGTGATGGCTTCAGGTGTGAGTTCTGCGACGAAGTCGGCCAAAACTTGGCCCTTTATTGCTGTTCTTGGTCTAAATTCCAGGTCAAACTGACCCAGTGTCACTGCCCATCTTGCTATCCTTCCTGTTAAGTCTCCTTGATGCAATAAGGACTTCAGTGGGTGTTCTGTTAGAACCACAATCTTGTGTGCCTGAAAGTAATGACTTAATTTCTTTGAAGCCATTACTAGGGCTAGCATTAATTTTTCCAGTGGTAGGTATCTTGTTTCTGCATTTGCCAAAGTCTTGCTTACATAATAGACAGCCTTTTGCTCTCCTTTTTCCTCTCGGATTAGCACTGCACTGACTGCGTGTTCAGAGACTGCTAAGTACAAAAATAATTCCTCCCCTGGGACTGGGTTAGAAAGGACCGGGGTTGTGGTCAGGTACTTTTTTAGGTCGGCTAAGGCAGCTTCACATTCTTCTGTCCATAGGAAGTCGGTGGCTTTTTTCACCAGGTTAAAGAAGGGTCTGCACTTGTCTGAGCTTCTGCTGATGAATCGGTTCAGGGCTGCGGCCCTTCCAGTGAGCATTTGGACTTGCTTTGCCGATGTTGGGCTCTGTAGCTCCAGGATGGCTTTGATTTGGTCTGGGCTGGCCTCTATGCCCTTTCTTGTTACCAGATAGCCTAGGAATTTACCTGACCCAACTCCGAAGGCACACTTTGCGGCGTTGAGTCGGAGCCGATATCTTTTGAGTATGTCAAAGACCTCTTTTAGGTCGGCAAGATGACCTTTTGACTCCTTGGTCTTTACGACCATGTCATCAATGTAAACTTCTACTGTTTTGCCGATCAGATGTTTAAACATCTTTGTTACTAACCTCTGATAGGTTGCTCCTGCGTTTTTCAGCCCAAAAGGCATTACCTTGTAACAGTACAGGCCTTTCGGGGTGATGAACGCGGTCTTCTCCTCATCTGGAGGGTACATAGCAATCTGGTGGTACCCTCTGTATGCGTCTAAAAAACTCATTCTTTCGTGTCCCGAAGTGGCGTCTACCAGTTGGTCGATTTTGGGCAGAGGGAAGCTGTCCTTGGGGCAAGCTTTGTTGAGGCTGGTAAAATCCACACAAACCCTCCACTTGCCATTCTTCTTTTTTACTACTACTGTGTTGGACAGCCATGTCGGGTACTGAACTTCTCGGATGGCCCTGGCTTCAAGGAGTCTGTCTACCTCCTCCTCCACTGCTTCGACGTGCAATAACGTCGGCCTTCTAGCTCGTTGAATCACTGGTTTTGCCGATCTGTCGACGTTCAGACTGTGGCAAGTGACCTCGGGGTCAATGCCAGGCATTTCATAGGGTGTCCAGGCGAACGCCTCTATGTTTGCCCTTAAAAAATCTTCCAGTTCCTTTTCCTCTTCTCTGGCTAAGCCGGAGCCGAGAAGAAAAAATCGTTCTTCGTCGCCCTCCTGGACGAGGATTTTCTTTAGCGCCTCTTCGCTTTTCTCGGCTGGTTCTTTCCCAACATCTTCCAGGACTTCTATGTCCTCATCTTCAACTTCTGCTTTCTTTGGCTCCCGTATACTACAGGTGGATTTTATTGCTGCCATGGAGCAATTTTTGGCTTGTAGTTGATCCCCTCTGACTTCTTCAATCCCATGCTCTGTTGGGAACCGGAGTAGTTGATGTAACGTCGAGGGAACTGCCCCCATTGCATGCAACCACGGTCTTCCAAGGATGATGTTGTATGGTGAGGGTGTGTCAATGACCAGGAATTCTGTCCTGATCTTCTTAGTGCCGGCTTGTACCTCCAAGCTTGTTGCACCCAGTGGCCATGTCGGCGTTCCATTAAAGCCGACCATCGGGCCGCTGGATTGCTCTAGGTCATCGGGGTGAAGGCCTAGCTCTTTGTAACATCTGACGTACATGATATCACAGGAGCTGCCTTGGTCTATTAGGATGCGTTTTACTTGGCACTCCCCAACCTGGAGGGATACTACCAAGGCATCATTATGCGGATGTTGGACCAATTCTAGGTCGGCTTCGGTAAAGGCTATTATTGGCCCTTGGCATTCTTCTGGCCGATGTCTCTTGTCCCCAACTTGGTGGATATGCTGTAAATGTCTTACCCTCTGGGTTTCTCCTCTGACCTCGTTTTCGTTGACCCTTGAGTGGATCACATTGACCACCCTCGGTTCTCCTGCCTGTGGTAGCTGTGCTGGGGGAGGGGGTGCTGCTGGTGCTTGAGGCAACCTTGCCTGTTCTTCCCTGGTTCTGGCCTCATCGACCAGGTCCCTCAGAAGGCCTTGCCTTACTAGGTCCTCCAAGTGTGCTTTTAAGGCTCTGCAACCTTGAGTTGGATGTCCTTCTTCATTGTGGTAGGCGCAACGTCTGCCGACGTTTCTTCCCATGAACTCCCCTGGTGCTCTTTCCGGAGCCCTGAAATATGGTTGATTTCGAATCCGATCCAAGATTTTATGGATTGGGATCCGGAATACCGTGGTTACCGCCTATTTATTTCTTAATTCTATTTCTTGTCTGGTGGGTCCATTGTTGACTCGGCTTCGCTTTGGCGAGCCGTTTCCTTTTTCTTGCTTCACCTCTTTGTTTCCCGACATATCTTCCTCGGCCCTGGCGTATTTCTCAATTCTTGCCATGAGTTCTTCCATGCTCTTTGGCAATGTTTTTGCCAAAGACTTCCGTAGTGGGCAGTCATCTTTCAGGCCGTTCTTGAAAGACACGACTGCTACTTCCTGGTTGCATTCAGGTATTCGGTTGAACACCTCGTAGTACCTCTTCGCATAGGCCCTAAGGCCTTCTTCCTTGGTTATTCTTAGAGCCATCAAAGCATCAACCCTCAGGGGTTTCAGCTTGTTGGTCACGAACTTGGCCACAAACATCTCGGCCAAGCCTTCCCATGTCTTTATACTTCCTTTCGGTAACTTGTGGAACCAATCAGACGCAATTTCCCCAAAGGATGAGGGGAATACCTTGCAGAGCAATGGTTCGTTCCCGCTATATAGTGCCATTGAATTTAGGTATAGCCCAACATGAAAGTTTGGATCTGACTTACCATCATAGATTTGGAACCTCGGCATACTGAACCTCTTGGGTGGTTCAAATTTGTCCAGTTCTACCGAGAAGGCTGTCTTCGGTTTTACTGGGGAGTTTACCTCGGCCTCTGCATTTTGCTGCCTCCTCTTGAGGTAGTTCCTTAAGTCTTCTTTGCTCCTCCCTGGAGCTCGGCTGTCTTTTGATTTTAGTCTTTTTGGTATACTGCTCTCGGCCTCGAGGTGGGTCCGCTTGGGTCTTTCTTCATGGGTTGTGTCAAAGTGGAGCACTTGCCCCTGAACATGTCGATGTTCTTTGGGGTCTGGATTCTTCATGTGTTGTGTCCTTCGGGACTCTTCTTGCCTTGGCCTTTCTCGTCCGACTTCCCCGGAAGACCGGTGAGAATGCCTTCCGCTCCTGGTATGTTGAGGGACCTCGGGGATTGCTTTTCCTCCACCTTTCTGGGTGTTGGTTGCTGGCATCGGCGTATTTTGCAGCGGGTATGGTGGTTGCATAACATTATTCTGCATCATGAAGTTGACGACCGACTGGAGGTCCGCCAACTTGTTTGCTAATTCTTTTACTTCCTCGTCTCTGCGTAGGCACCTGTCCCTCCATACCTGGAGGTTGTCTTCATTATAGTATTTTCCTTGGTTTGATCTTTTTGTTGTGTCACCTTCCTGGATATCGTCGTTCTCCCTGTGACCCTGGTCACGGGCTTCTGTATTGTGATTGTCTCCTTCGGCGTCAAGGTTAATCGGTCTGCTGCTTCCAGAAGGAGCATCGTCCCCAGCGTTTCCTTGCTGTCCGTTACTGGCCATCTATTCTTCCTTCGTTCCCACAGACGGCGCCAAATTGTGTGGGTAAAAATCTGATCACACTGCCCGTTTAGTGATCAGCAGCAAAGCACCGGCAGAATAGATGGCTCTAACAACCTGTAACAGAAAGGAAAAGCTCCGGCGGTGGTTCTTCCACCCGGGGGCACTCCGACGATCAAGTCAGTATGTTTCTCAAGGATAATCAAGTATTAAACTGAATACTCAAAGTATGAATTACATACCTTAGACCCACGGGGGTGCCTCTCTTTTATAATATACTTAATCCAAGTCCAACTAGAAATATGACTTCTGTGTACCCCAGTCTTAGTACTTACTCTGGACTCTTTAGGAGATAGACATAAACTCCCTAAGAGGTTTATCCTTATCTTAACTAAGTCCCCTCTTTACTTCAGGACTCTTGTCCCTTATCTTCGGATTCCGACATCTTCGGAGATGACCTCGGCTTATCCGAGATTACCTCGGCTTAACTACCAGGGCACGTGGCACCTCGGCTGACACGTCGGCGTCACTATGCCACGTGCTGGTAATCAGAAAATATGTCCCCACAATATATATATTATATAGAATTTGAGTGGTGATGGTGGATGTGTGTTTCATTAGTTGTGAGTGATGGGGTTCATATGAGATGGAGGTGGTTTAAGATAGTGACTAAATGCCTTTTCTGTTGGGAGATGTTCTAACACAAATTTCTAAAAAAGGAGAAGTTGGTAGTATTGCAAAATAAAAGTGGTGACAGTATAATTTCAAAAGTATCTAGGGGGTGTAAATGTAATTTTCATTTCCAATCCTAGTTTTACAATTCTTCATTCGTTGCCAAACAGCCTTTAATTTAATTTTATATACTCCAGACAAAACCAGACCACACCAAAACAAACCAAACCAAACCAAATCATATTATTTCCAATCTCAGTTCGTTTCCTTTTCTCACTAAAAATCTCTTCTTTCAAGAAATTCAAGAACCAAATCAAAAAATCCCCAACAGAGCAACACTCACAGAAAGATGGTGAAAGTTCGTATGAACACGGCCGATGTGGCCGCCGAGGTCAAGTGCTTGCGTCGTTTAATCGGAATGCGTTGTTCCAACGTCTATGATCTCTCTCCCAAGGTAACAATCAAATACATGTTTTGTGTATGTGTATATGTATATGTATATGTATGTGAATTGGATCATTGACACCACCCGTTCGTCAAATTGTCTAGCTGAATGATCGAATGATTTTGAAAGGGATTTTAATTGGATTGTTTTGATGATTACTCTTGGTTGCAGACTTATGTATTCAAGCTTATGAATAGTAGTGGAGTTACTGAATCTGGGGAGAGCGAGAAGGTCTTGTTGTTGATGGAAAGTGGTGTGAGATTGCATACAACTGCTTATGTTCGGTGAGACCCTCTTTGCTTAGCTTCGCAGACCCTGTTTGGTTTCTGAGAAAGTAAAAAAGAAAACGGAATTTCAATATTGAATGCTAAGAAATTTAAAACTTCCACTCACTCGGCCCAGCTAAATTAGGTGGCTTGGTTGTGCTGGGTTGAGTTTTTCACTGATAATAAGATAGCAGAAAAAGATTTGAGTGTAGAAATGCATTTTATTTTAGTAGTGTGTATTTAATTTATTGCTGTTTTATAGAGATAAAAGCAATACTCCTTCTGGGTTTACTCTCAAATTGAGGAAGCACATACGGACGAGGAGGCTTGAGGATGTGCGGCAGCTTGGATATGATAGGGTATGGCCTTGAGGGATTTTGTTTTCTGAGTATACAAGTTAGTTTGATTCTCTCCTGTGCTTTGATTGTCAGTTTACTGTATGGTTATCATTGTATCTATTTTATGTCATATTCAGATAATACTCTTCCAATTTGGACTGGGTGCTAATGCACATTATGTTATATTGGAGTTGTATGCCCAAGGAAATATTCTCCTCACAGACTCTGAGTTCATGGTCTTGACTCTTCTTCGGTCGCACAGGTTGGTGCTCATGATCAGTTTCTATTCTGCTGTGCAGCAGTATATATATCTGTGTGTGTGTGTGTGTGTATCTGTGCATGGTGGCTTGCATCCATTTCTGCATGTGTTCATTTATGGCCTGTATATGTAATTTCTGTATTCATCTTATAATTGTATAGATATGCGTAGTGAAACAAAAAAATTATCATTGTTTTTATATGTTCACTGGGAAAAATTATTCCCTATGGTGTGTGGCAATGCCACAAATTTAATGTAGCGAATAGCTGCTCTCATTCGCTGGGCTCAATAAGAATATGAAATAAGTGTAATGAACTTGGCATATTATGTTGGTTGTGTGAAAAATAACAAATTGCATAAAGATAATAACATGACTAAGGCAGGGTTAAAAATTACATGAGGTTCAGTACAAGCATGAAAAAAGAAGTGTTTAGACTATATTTTGAGTGTTTAAAGCATTTATGAATGTAAAACCAGATTCTTATATCTCCAGGATGAATGTAAAACCACACACACACTGTTGAGATTCAATATATGTTGCTGCAATACCTTATTATTTTACGGGTTTATGTCTACAAAATTCAAATTTTAGTTATGTAACAACAATTTACTATTGGCAGGGATGATGATAAGGGGTTTGCAATCATGTCGCGTCATCGTTATCCAATTGAAATTTGTCGAGTTTTTGAGCGGACTACCATTGCAAAGTTGCAGGAAGCCCTTGCATCTTTGAAAGAAGTTGATAGCAATGACAATGCTAGGAGTGATGAAGGTGGAACTAATGATACTGATGTACCCAAAGGAAAGCAAGGGAATCGCAAAAATGGGAAGTTATCAGAGTCTAATAAAACTCCAAATGATGGTGCCCGTGCCAAGCAAGCCATGTTGAAGTCTTTTCTTGGGGAAGCATTAGGTTATGGGCCTCAATTGTCTGAACATATTATTCTAGATGCTGGTCTGGTTCCAAATACAAAAATTGGCAAGGATTTCAAATTAGATGAAGCTACATGTCAAGTTCTGGCCCAAGCTGTTGCTAAGTTTGAGGACTGGTTAGAGGACATTATATCCGGTGATAGAATTCCAGAAGGCTACATCTTGATGCTTCAAAAGAATTCTGACCAGGTTACTTCTATTATTTTCTGCATTCAATTTTGTTCATTGTAAATTTATATTGTATGGCTGTAATGTTTGAGTGTTCTAACCTCCATTGCAGATTTATGATGAATTTTGCCCCCTATTACTGAACCAGTTCAAGTCAAGGGATTCTGTTAAGTTTGAGACATTTGATGCATCTTTGGATGAGTTCTACAGTAAAATTGAGAGTCAAAGGGTTGAACAACAGCAGAAAACTAAAGAGGGCTCTGCAATGCAGAAACTTAGCAAAATTCGAATGGATCAGGTTTATGTTCTATTTATAGTATTTTCTTCTAGACAGACTCTTATACCGTTTCTGGTCCATTGTTTAATTTCTATGGGGTTTTCTTTTTTCTTTCTGTCCCTTCTTTAAGTTGTTTGCTTTTACATCATTGTTTTAAAATGTATACTGCACAAAGTTAAAATCAATTATAGTAGATTGCCATGACTTAAGACTCATTGCCATTTCTCTTAAGTTCTTTGATTTTATTTCTGTTTGTATCTCAATTAGCTGATGAGAGCACGTTAGCATCAATTTATTGTAGTGGAGCCGAAAGCAATAGGCCCTATTTTATTGCTTGGTGTGGGTTTAGTATGCCCTAGGTTGACATTCATTCATGGAGTGCACGAAAAAAAACTAGGGTAGCGTTTGGTAGAGTTTTCTAAATATGATTTGAGAATAGAATTGTATTTTGAGTTTGTGAATTTTGGAATTAATATTTTATTGTGGAAAATTTGTTTGGTTATGAGTTTTGAATTGAGTTTTGGAGGGAGTTTTGAGTTTTTGAAATCAGAAAAGTTATTTGATTCAAAAACTTACAACTCATAACCAAACACACAATCCAAAATTCTATTCAAAACTCATATAAAAATTAAAAAAAATTCCAAAAATATTTTTCATTTACAATATATATATAAAAAAAAAAAAATGAACATTGTTCTGGTCAGACGTCCGGGAGGACGACTGGGTTAGTCACATTTTTTCGCCTGAAAAGGAGTTTCAAAAGTGAGTGTGAAATTATAATTTGAAAACTCAAAACAAGCACCACACTCAAATTAGTGGGTGGAAATGTGTTTGGAACACCTTTCCACACACAACCTAGATGTTTCTTGTGCACAAAAATTGTCCACATGGAGGACTAAAAGGAACAAAAAATAAAAGTTGTGGGAGGCTAAGTAAGGCCCCATTTGGTAGAGCTGTGGGAAAGTAATTATAGCTTATACCTTAACAGTTTATAGCTTATAACTGTGAATATAAGTTGATTTTTGACTTATAAATTAAGCTTCTCCTCCCCCACTTAAAGAATAAGTTGATTTTTGACTTACAAAAAACTATAAGCTGGATTGTTAAGCTGAACCAAACACATCAAAATAGCTTAAATTAAGCTAAAAGTTGAAATAAGCTGGAAATAAGTCCTACCAAACAGGGCTTAAATATGAGTATCAGGACTCAAAATAATCATACATTTGATATTATCAGATTGTAGGCCCCAACACTTTCTGTTTTCGTTTTTAACATGGTTGATTTATAAATAAAGAAATCCTTTCTGAAATTGACAAGGTATGCTCTTGGTTAGTTATTGCACTTTTGATTGGTTAATATGATATTTTGGATGGTGAAAGTGGGCTTAACTGTGGCCTGCGTTAGGCGGGGATCCCTGGGATCAGCCAAACTCAATATGGACTTTTCGTTCTCTTTCTCCCCCCAAGCAATAAGAGTTCCAGTAAGGGTTTCTTGGGTCACTATTTTTATTGGTCATGTTAGATGCAACAATAGTTGTGTAGGTTTTGATAACATTACAAGAAGTGCCAAGTGGAAAGCTGAAATGGAGGCACGGTATACTTCCTGGAAGTTTATGAATTGTTAGTTGTCTTGTGTTTCAAACTATAATGCACAACTCATTTATATTAAGCTTTAGAATTCTCATTAATGTTTCTTCTCGGTTTTAGTGTTTTCTGGCATCCCTATTCATTTCTTGGAGTTGATATCAGTTTTCTGCTGAAATATTCTAGTATTGGGTGCTGTTGTCAACATTGGAATCTTTCTGTATTCTTCTGTAGGAAAATCGTGTGCATACACTGAAGAAAGAAGTTGATCGTTGTGTTACAATGGCGGAACTGATAGAATATAACTTAGACGATGTTGATTCTGCCATCTTGGCTGTTCGTGTAGCTCTTGCAAATGGTATGAACTGGGAAGATCTAGCTCGTATGGTGAAAGAGGAGAGGAAATCTGGAAATCCTGTGGCCAGCCTCATCGACAAACTTTATCTTGAAAGAAATTGCATGACACTGCTTTTGAGCAATAATCTTGATGAAATGGATGATGATGAAAAGACACAACCTGTAGAAAAGGTGTTATTTTAAGTAGTAATTTTTGGATTTTGATTTTTTAACGTCAATCTCTAGTTAAATTAATGAAGCTTTAACCGTGTATGTCTATGCCTATTCTCACTCTTGTTCTAAGAAGTATATATGTTCACATACAATATGCCAAGTGTATGCTTGCATTTTCTACTTCTAAGATTGCCAATTGGCTTTCTTAAAGATGTCAAACAACCAGAAGATCACTTTGGGTAAATTGTTGACGATTGGGCTGTTAATCATATCATTAATTAATTTGCTTGGTGATGAAAATATTGCCAATATTCTTTCAAACAATCCAATGTATAGCCTTCTATTTTTATGGCTTTTGTTTTTGTACTCAATTTTTAACATCCACTCATTCTAGTCACTTAATTCATCAAACATCTGAACCATAAATCTTATTATACATATTTATTTGCCTTTGCTATAATTTTCCACTTTCTAGGTAGAAGTTGATCTGGCACTCTCAGCCCATGCCAATGCTCGAAGGTGGTATGAACAGAAGAAAAAGCAGGAGAGCAAACAGGAAAAGACTATTACTGCTCATGACAAAGCCTTCAAAGCTGCCGAGAGAAAGACCCGGCTCCAGCTTTCACAGGTAACTGCAGCCTGCACATTTTACTGATATTTTTCTGACTGAATGTGTACTGATACTAGTATCTGTATCAGCTACATAACTATGAAACCAGACCAATATATTGCAATAAAACATTAACCAGATGTTCAGTTTACTTATATTAATATGGGAGTCACATGGAGAATAGAACGACTCATACTGAGGGACGGAAAAAGATAGTTTACATCACATTATTTAATATTATGGCAATCCAACTTCATATATTGTCAAAAAAATACTGTATTATTGATTGTTGTTATTTTGATGTATTACAAGATTGATAAATTACAATTCCTATACAATCTATATATAGAAGAAAATGTGGTAGTAGGTGTAGTGGAGGTGATAGTGGGTTAGGTGAAGTGGAGTGTGTGGTGAAGTGGAGGTAGGTGAAGTGGAGTGTGTAGTGGAGTAGGTGAAGGTAAAGATGGGAAATTCTAACAGCCCCCCGCAAACTCAAGGAGGAGAGAAACTAACCAACTTGAGTTTGGAGAGAGTAACAAAACAAGAAAATACATAAAAAGAAAAAAGGATAGGAGACACTGTATGGTCGTGTCAGACCGTTGGTGAAGACATTGTATGGGGTGTCATAACGTTGTAGAGGACACTGTATGGTGGTGTCAGACCGATGTAGAAGACAGTTTATGGGGTCATGTCGGACCGTTTGTAGAAGACAGTTTATGGGGTCATGTCGGACCGTTGTAGAAGACAGTTTATGGGGTCATGTCGGACCGTTGTAGAAGACAATGTTGTGACAGTTTACGGAGTCTTGCTGGACCCTTGTAGAAACTAACCGGAATCAATGTCGGGACAGTTTACAGAGTCTTGTCGGACCCTTGTAGAAACTAACCGGAATCTATGTCGGGACAGTTTACAGAGTCTTGTCGGACCCTTGTAGAAACTAACCGGAATCTATGTCGGGACAGTTTACAGAGTCTTGTCGGACCCATAAAGGAGCTAACCGGAATCAATGTCGGGACAGTTTACAGAGTCTTGTCGGACCCTTTAAAAAATCGCATCCTCAAAAGGTGCGCTCAATTTTTTAAAAAGGCGTGCCATCAAAAGGCGTGCCCAATTTATCAAAAAGTGCGCCGGACATGATGGCGAGGCACGTGAGTGTCTTGGTTGGCGTGCCCGTTTGTCGTTTGGCGTCAAGAGGCGCGCGATGCGCGTGGCTGGCCCTGGCTATTTAAAACAAGGTTGAGGCGAAGGCTGTGCATACTAGTCTGAAACCTCGGAACGCTCGGAGAGCTTGTCTCTGCAAATCTTGAAACACCCGAAAACCAACCCTTCTCTGAAACACTTGGCAACCCAAAAACATGGCTTCTTCTTCCCGTTCAGCTACCCAGAACCTGCTCACGCTCTTTCCAGAACTGAACGAGCCCACAGGAGAAATAACTGGTGCGGTGGCCAGTGAACCGCAACCAAACACCTCTGGTTTTGCTCCATTGAACTTTCCGATGCGGTCGGTGGAGCAAAGAATGGCAGTGCAGTCGGATGTGGAGGCCAATCAGTATACTTTGAAGGCATGTGTGGAAAGCATGACGGCGGTCACAAATTTGTCGAACCGGCTGCAGAGTAGAACAAATGAGGTGCAGCATTTAAACTCCCAGCTGGCTCTGCTCCAACGCATGTATAAGGATGCGCGAGCAGAGATAAGCGTGCTAAGGGCAGAAAACAAGGAGCTGAAGCGGAAGGCCACCGTGATGTTCCGATTTGGAGGTCCGCCATATGCTGTAGTGGAGGAGCAGGGAGTAAATGTGCTCGGTGGCGTGGGAAATCCGGAGGCAACATCGTCAAGGGCCGTCCAGGACGGAGGCAAAAAGAAGAGACCGGCGGCAGAGTAGAGAAGAAAAATCCCACCTGTGGTTGTTTGTTTGTATTTTGTTTTGTTTTTTTTTTTTGTTTTGTTTTTTTTTTTTTTTGTGGAAACATGGTGATCGGGGTGAGCCCCGACATGAATAAAATGAGTTTGGTGTGCAGATCTTCCTGCGTCTTTTTTTTGTTTTTGTTTTTGTTTTTGTTTTTTTTTTTTTTTACGGAAGATAGGATGATGCTCACGAGTTGTATAATAAGGAAAATGGATAGAAAAAGAAAGATAGAATAAATAAAATAAAATAAAATAAAAGTAGGAGTAGTGAAAATATATTATAAGAAATATATATATATATAGTTAAATAAAAGAAAAAGGAAAAGAACGTGGGTGCACATGGGTTTGGTGTGATGATGCATTAGTTTAAGATGATGCATTAGTTTAAGATATATATATATATATTAAAAAAAGAAATGTGAGATGGAAATTGGGTTGGCGTGCAAAGCCGGTGATGCGGTTTTGTTTTCAAAAAATTGGATTTAAAATAAATATAAAAAAAGAAAAAGAAAGTGGAGACAAAAGTGGGAACACATGTGCTGGTGTATGGTTTAAAAAATAATGAAGCATTATAATAATGAAAACAAAGGTAAAGAGTGGTTTAAAAAATAAACAAAGAGGATGGGTCCTCTTGAACTGCTTCACACGCTTCTTCACAATCTTCTTGGTAATCAAAGGAACAGCCATTGTTTCTGATGTCGACGCTGCGGAGAGCCTTGCTCCTGTGAACCCTAAAACTGCGAGGAGGATAGATAAAACTGCGGAGAGCTGGCGGTTCTCCGTCGAAACCAACGACGCCGGAATCTGGACACAGGTCCCTTCCAGGTGCCAAGACTACGTCCACGATTACATTACCGGCGTTCGCTACCGTTCCGACTCCGAGATGGTCGCCAAGACGGTGGAGTTCGCCGGAAACGGCAAGGACGCCTGGGTTTTCGATATCGATGAGACTTTGCTTTCTAACCTGCCATACTACGCGCACCACGGATTCGGATCAGAAACATTCGATGAAGTCTCTTTCGATGAATGGGTGGATTTGGCTGAGGCTCCTGCTTTACTGGCAAGTTTGAAGTTATACAAGGAGCTTCAAGAGATGGGTTTTACAATATTTCTTCTGATTCAGGTAAGCCGGCCATTGTGTACAAATAGAAGAGGAGAGAGAGAGCATCTGGTGACAGATCCTCTTGAGGCCAGAGTAGTCTCAGTTGGGTTTATTGAAGGTGGTGGATTCGAAGAAATTTCAAGGTATGTGTAGAGGTCCGGCGGGCGGCCAAGAGGAGGCTGCCGCCCGCCGGTGAAGCAGAATTACTAGCTTCTCAACCTTGCTCTGATACCATGTCAAAAAAATACTGTATTATTGATTGTTGTTATTTTGATGTATTACAAGATTGATAAATTACAATTCCTATACAATCTATATATAGAAGAAAATGTGGTAGTAGGTGTAGTGGAGGTGATAGTGGGTTAGGTGAAGTGGAGTGTGTGGTGAAGTGGAGGTAGGTGAAGTGGAGTGTGTAGTGGAGTAGGTGAAGGTAAAGATGGGAAATTCTAACATATATCTCCATTTTATGACTCGAAGTTGATATGTCAAGGATGGGTGTCATTTGAATTTGAACAAATGGCGTTATTTGATTGGCTTTGCACCAGCTTCTGGAGATCTCATCTTGGAATGCTTTTGCATAGATTTTGATTTACATCATCTCAATGACAGACTGTCTTCTTCAGTAAAAAAATTAAACATTTATATAGAACCAAAGAAATGACTACTTTTCACATTTTATTGTGTTTTAACTATTATTTTGGTAAAAAAACAAAGAGATGTTGTTATGGTTAAGTGCCTAAGTTCTTTTCATCTATAATTTACAGGAGAAAACTGTTGCTGCAATTTCACATATGCGCAAGGTTCACTGGTTTGAGAAATTTAATTGGTTCATCAGCAGTGAGAATTATTTGGTTATCAGCGGACGAGATGCTCAACAAAATGAGATGATAGTAAAGCGTTATATGTCAAAAGGAGATCTGTAAGTTAATAAGGCATTCATCAGCTAATAGTTTTTTAGGCAGTATGTTTTTTCTATTATTAAACATTATGATGATGTTGCTCATTTTTGGATGGGTGGGTGTTGTTGACAAAACAGGTATGTCCATGCCGAGCTCCATGGAGCTTCTAGCACTGTGATCAAGAATCACAAGCCTGAACACCCTGTACCCCCTCTCACTTTGAACCAAACAGGATGTTTTACTGTAAGTAGCTTATCTTCATACACCATATTTTTTTCTTTTCAAATTTGCATCTGTAAGGTGGGGATAAATCAACTTGATATTATATATTGGGTTGTAGGTTTGCCACAGCCAGGCATGGGATTCAAAGATTGTCACTAGTGCCTGGTGGGTATATCCTCACCAGGTCAGCAAAACTGCTCCTACTGGGGAATATCTTACAGTAGGAAGTTTCATGATCCGTGGGAAGAAGAACTTTCTTCCTCCACAGCCTCTTATAATGGGCTTTGGGATATTGTTTCGCTTGGATGACAGTTCCTTGGGATCTCATTTGAATGAAAGGAGGGTAAGAGGTGAGGAGGAAGGGATAAATGATGTAGAAGAAACTGGGCCTTTTAAAGAAATATCTGATTCTGACTCAGAGAAGGAAGTCGCAGATGAAAAACATATGTTAGAGTCAGAAAGCATCACAGATTCATTAACTGATCATAGCAAACCTGTTTCTGGAGGTTTGTCTTCTGAGGTTAGCTCTGGTAATGCCTTGAGTTCCCCTGACATTAAAGCTATCAATTCAGATGAAGTTCTTGTTGAAGATATGTCTACTTTTAATGGTTTTGACAAAAAGAACGTTACTGAAATTGTTGGAGAAAGCGTTGCTTCTGTCTCCCCACAACTTGAGGATCTCATTGATAGAGCTCTTGAGATTGGAGCTGCTACTGCATCTGGTAAAGATTATGGGCTCCATGCTCCTCAAGTACGTTCGGCAGAGGAACGTAATAATGAAGAAAAAAGGCCACCTGTAAGGGAGAAACCGTATGTCTCAAAAGCTGAAAGAAGAAAGCTCAAGAAAGGTCAGAAGAATAGTACCATGGGAGCAAATGTTGAGCATGAAAAAGAAGAGGTAGAAGATAACAGTAGTACGGCAAGTCAGCCTGATAAAAATGTTCAAAATTTGAAGCCAGGTGGTGGTGGAAAAGTCAGTCGTGGGCAGAGGAGCAAACTCAAGAAGATGAAGGAGAAGTATGCGGATCAAGATGAAGAAGAAAGGAAAATTCGTATGGCTTTACTGGCTGTAAGTACCATAAATTGCAGTATTACACCTTAATTGGTTACTGACCGATGCAAATATTTGCTCCTACCTTTGTCTCTCTCTAATCTCTCTCTAATCTTTTTTACAATATAAATCCATGGGCTCGCTTTGCATGTTAATTATGTCAGTTTATGGTTTCAAGTACGTGCAGAATATTTGAATTACTGTTAATTCCTGATTGCTTCTCTTGGAGGGAGTTAATTAGGGTAATGTGAAGTTTCATGGAACAATGGGATGGCACAAGCCTGATACTTGGTCAGTAAAAGAGCCTCCAATGGAACATTTTGTAATGAACGGCCTAAACCCTGAACATGAATAGCAAAATTTATTTAGCCAACAGCTTTGGTGCCATAAACTAGATACTTTTCAGTTGTTTATTTCCCAATATTTAGAGCACAGTTAATAGGAAGCTCTTTCTGAGAGGGGCTTTCACAGGTTTGATACAATTTTGAAAATTAGGGGAAATGTTTGGGATACTTTTAAGATATTGAATCGAAGCTAGAAATTGAAGGGAAACTCCAAAGAATTTAAAGAGAAACTCTACAGAAACTACTTGTAAACACTGGAAATTACTTGAAAACTACTCCAATGAAACTTAAATATATAATATGTTCCTTCTTGAGAGGGGAAACATGCTTTCACAGGTTTGATACAATTTTGAAAATTAGGGGAAATGTTTGGGATACTTTTAAGATATTGAATCGAAGCTAGAAATTGAAGGGAAACTCCAAAGAAGTTAAAGAGAAACTCTACAGAAACTACTTGGAAACACTGAAAATTACTTGAAAACTACTCCAATGAAACTTAAATATATAACATGTTCCTTATTCATTTCCTATGTGCTTCCCTATCATCCACAAGTGATTATCGTTAGTTTTTTTTTTTAATTATTTTTCCTTAAGTTTCAATTAAGCATCAGATATTTTTTTATTAAAGTATCCATTAAGTGTTCATACAAGTGTCTTGTATGTTTTTTGTATGTTTCCTTTCCTTTTTGTAAAAGTTTCTTTCTAGGATTCCTGTTAGGTTTTCCATTTTATTATGAGTTATACTACAAACCCACCCTTATCAACCCAGAAATTACCTAGAAATTAATCTCCACCACACCTCACATGGACCCCACACTACACAGATTAATTTCCATCACACAATCACCCACCTAAAATTTTCTGGGTGGATAAAGGTGGGTCTCTAGACTTTTCCTTTTATTATTAATTGTTTTTCAGCCTCCTTTTGCGGACATGTTTTGGCTGAGTTTCCCCACTTCCATTTCCCCTACCGTTTTCCATTTATGCTTCCTATTCTAGTTACAATGATTCACAGCCTTCCGTTGAAGTCGTTTTCCACAAATCTCCTCTTGTGATGACATTGCCTAAACCACTTCTCTAATTCAAGTAGTCAATCATTGTGACCTTCATATAATTATGATTTTGTTTACAACTACCACTGACTTCAATCAAAATTATCGAGTGAAATTTTTTGAAACAAGAATGAAGTACAATTAGGATAACTCATGAGCATTATATGGGATATAATTTTGACATAAATCATAAATTCAAGTAACAGTTTATTTGGGTTGAATTATGTGTTTGTACTGGAGTGCAGCAATCAATTGCATGATAATTATAATTGATGGTTGAATAAATCTAAGATTGCGATAGCAGCATATGAAAGAGATGTTCTTATCTTTTTGTTGCTTATTAAAAAAACAAAGAGATGTACTAGTATTTGTATTAGTTTTTTTTGTATGGAGGTGTCCTGTGACATTCATGAATTTATTGGATTAACAGATTTTTATCAATGTTCTACCTTATTTCTGAACAACTTTTTGTAGCTTGTTGCTTGGCTGTCATGTACCTTGCACCTAAGGAGAAAATATAATATACACCCATTACTGGCAGTTGCTCTTGGTTTCCGGCTTGTTCACTGTACTTGATTATATACACCAATAAAGAAGTTTCACTGTCTAGCATTCTTTCAGTTACATATATTGGAATCTTAATTCATATTTATTCTTTTATTCTTTTATTTTTATTTCTCTGATATCTTAAACTTGTGAATGCTCATGCTTTATAAGGACACACCTTATTGTTTATTTTTAAATTAAAAAATTTCCCAGTCTATTATATCTTAAAGAGAAATGCTTCTATAATATATTATTGTTCAGAGAGTTTATTCCTTATTTTCCATTTTTTGTGACCCATTAATGACTGCATTACTGACCTTATTATGAATTTACAGTCTGCTGGAAAAGTGGAAAAGAATGATAAGGACTCGCAGGATGAAAAAGCCACCACAGGAAAAGCCAATACACCTGCTGTGGGTACGTTTTATGTTATAACAATTGGAATTTCTGTGCCAAAACTAGAACAGTTGATGTTTCAACTCTACATTGCCATCATTTGGTAATTGGTGATGTTAGAATAGTTCTTTTAGTTATTTTTGTTCTCTTGTTAATATTTACTTAAGTTGAGGGTACGATGGTCATATTGCTACTTTAGGTTTTTTATATATATTTGAGTGATGTACAGTTGAGGGAATTAATTGGTTTTTAATATATACAAAGTTCTCTTCTTCTTCTTCTTCCTCCTAACTTTCAACCCTAATTTCTCCATTTTACATTCTCACTTGGTATCAGAGCTATCTCTTCTTCATTAGAAAGGGTTCTACAGATTCTAAAGATCGATCTGAGGTGACCGATACGTGCTGATGTCATCAGCCGTACGATGACGTCAGCATGACGTCAGCAGTGTACGGACGGGTCCTACACCCCTAGACTCGAAATTGCCTCCTGAGATTTATGGTGATTTTTGTGGAATTTTTTGATCATCCCTGATGTGAGTTTTCGATTTTTGAAACTATTTCGTGTTTTTGGGACTGTTTTTTTGAATCTGCCTTTGGGACTATTTTTTTTCTGGTTTTTCTTGCTGGGCTCACTTCCCTAGGAGCCGAAAATCACCCCTCTAAGGGTCCTTGATCTTAATTTGTTGTTTTACTCCTGTGGAGTTGATATTCTGTTCAATTTGTGGCTGTTTCTGGAGCCGAAAATCACTTGTGGCTGTTTCTGGAGACGAAAATCACCCCTCTAAGGGCTGACACCCTTCTAGCAAGGGATATTTGTCCTCTCTTTATTGATTGCTACTGTTGAGTTGATGTGTTGGTCTCATTTGGGTCCAAACTTGGTTGTTGAGCTAGTTCTGTGTTTATAGGTGTGATTGTGGGTATTGACTGTTTGCAAGTCTGGTTGATCATTATGGTTGAGATTGAGGCTAAGGCTATAACTATGGGTAAAGATAATGATATGCCTAAATCTATCACTACAAAGAAATTGAATGGTGCTAATTATTTGGCTTGGGCCCATGCTGTCAAGATTTTCTTACGAGGTAAGAAGAAGTCCCGCTATCTTAGTGAACTCCCTCTTTCTACTGATGATAAGGATTATGATGATTGGTGTTGTGAGGATTCTTGTGTGATGGGTTGGATTTGGCATAGTCTGGAACCACAGGTTGCTACTACCGTGGAATTTTGTGATACCTCTAAGGCCATTTGGGACTCCCTTGCTGAGTCTTTTTCAACTCAAAGTAATGTCTCTCGAGTCTACGAGTTATATGAACAGATTTTTGCTATGCGTCAATCTGGCCGGTCTCTTCCTGATTATTATAGTAGTCTCAAGACTTTGTGGGATCAGTTACTGCAGCATTGACCTTTCACAACTGATGTGACCACCCAGAAACAACATTGGGAGGAGTTTATGACGGTTTCTTTACTTTCTGGCTTAGATCCTGAGATGCGAGGGTTCAAAGATCAGATTCTTGCCAGTGACACTCTACCTTCGGCTGCCAGTGCCTATTCTAGGCTGTTACGCTCTTCATTGGGACAAGCACAATCCACTGTTGGGTCTTTTTTATCATCTTCTGCATTGGTTTCCAGTAGTAGTGATCATGGGTCTACTCGCGGGGGTTTTCATAGTTCTTTTGGTTCCCGGAGCTCTTCTTCTGGTTTCCGGGGCTCTCGCGGAGGTGGTTCTCGTAGTGGTGGCTCACGTGGTGGCAGTAGTAGTGGACCTGGTTCTCGTACACGTGGTGATCGCAAGTGTACTCATTGTGGTTCCCAAGGTCATACTGAACCTTGGTGTTGGCAAAAGCATGGCAGACCTGATCATGTCCATCAGGTTATGGATGTCCCCTCCTCACAGTCTTCCTTGTTGTCCATTGGCTCGGATGCTTCTCCTGTTACTTCGCATGAGACACTCACTACTCAAATTAGTGAGCTTACTGCCCTTGTCCAGTCTCTCCGGCCTAGTCTACCTTCTTCCTCTACTACCATGGCTACTTCAGGTAATATTGCATGTGTGGCTAAGTCCTCTCAGCCTTGGCTCCTAGACTCTGGTGCTAGTTCTCATGTCTCTGGTAATTCCTCTCTTTTTGATACTCTTAGACTTGTTGATCATACCATTATACTTGCTGATGGATCTTCTCGGCCTGTCTGTGGTCAAGGTCCTCTTCATCCCACTCCATCCATGTCCTTACCTTCTGGTCTTTATGTTCCTAAATTTCCATTTAATTTGCTTTCTGTTAGCCAATTGACTCAAGCTCTCCATTGTTCAATAACCTTTTCTCCTACTTCATGTGTTTTGCAGGACCTCCAGACCAAGAGGATGATTGGTTCGGGGCATGAGAAGGATGGCTTATACTTTTTGGACGCTGAGACGTCTCCTCCTTCATCTGCTGTGTTGAGTGCTAGTGTATCTCCTCTTCAGTGGCATTTTCGCTTGGGTCATCCCTCCTTGGCCAAGCTCAAGTTAGTTGTTCCGGGTTTGAGTCATGTTTCTCAGATTGAGTGTGAAGCCTGTCAATTTGGGAAGCATCATCGTAGTTCTTTTCCTCGTCGTAGTGTTAGTCGTGTGTCTGAGTCTTTTGCTCTTGTCCATACAGATATTTGGGGTCCTTCTAGAACTCCTACTGTTAATGGGTTCTTTTATTTTGTTATTTTTGTGGATGATTACTCTCGGATGACTTGGTTGTTTTTAATGAAACAAAGATCTGATTTGCCTTCCATCATCTCTAAGTTTTATAATGAAATCTTTACTCAATTTGGCAAATGTATTAAGATATTTCGGTCTGATAATGCCTTAGAATATGTGCAATCTATTGTAACTACCTTTTGTGATGCTCATGGTATTATTCATCAAACTAGTTGTCCTCATACATCCCCACAAAATGGTGTTGCAGAACGGAAACACCGCCATTTGCTAGATGTTGCTCACACCCTGATGTTTAATATGCATGTCCCCAAACAGTTTTGGGGCGATGTTGTTCTCACTGCTTGTTTGCTTATCAATCGCATGCCCTCTAGTGTTGTACACACATCTCCTTATTCTCTGCTATATCCCACCACATCTCCTTTTCCCTTGCCTCCTCGCATTTTCAGGTGTGTGGCCTTTGTCCATGTTCTTGACCCTGGGTTGGATAAGTTATCTCCTCGTGCACGCAAGTGTGTGTTCTTAGGTTATTCTCGCACTCAAAAAGGGTACCGGTGTTATCATCTTGAATCTCGTCGCTACTTTGTCAGTGCTGATGTAACGTTTTTTGAGTCTACTCCGTTTTTTTCTTCCTCTGGGCAACAGTTATCTCCTGATCTTCTCTCTTCTCGTGAGGGGGAGCCAGCCTCTCTCGCTCCTACTCTTCCCTCTTATGCTCCTTCCACATCCACTCCTCTATCCTCTCTCTCTCCTTTCACTTCTACCCCTCCTTTGCAGGTTTATCAACGGTCTCAAGCTCGTCGCATTGTGTCTTATGGCCCGGCCAGTTCATCTCCTTCATCTGAGGCCCCTGTTCCACCTGCTGCTCTACCATCTGATGACCTTCCTATTGCCCTCCGCAAAGGTAAACGCACTTGCACTCAACATCCTATTGCTCATTTCGTTTCTTATGATCGCCTCTCTCCTGGTCTTCACTCTTTTGCTTGTAGCTTGTCGAGTATTTCCATTCCTCGCACCTATCTTGAGGCGATGTCCATCTCTAGTTGGAAGTTTGCCATGGATGAGGAAATGCATGCTCTTCATCAAAATCAGACCTGGGACCTTACCCCTCTGCTCTCTGGCAAATCTATTGTGGGTTGTCGTTGGATTTATACTGTTAAGTATCTTCCTGATGGAACTGTTGAGCGCCTTAAGGCTCGCCTGGTAGCTAAAGGCTACACCCAAACCTATGGTGTTGATTACTTGGAGACTTTTTCTCCTGTGGCCCGTCTTAACTCTGTTCGGATTCTTCTCTCTGTTGCAATTAATCAGTCTTGGCCTTTATATCAACTGGATATCAAGAATGCTTTTCTCCATGGTGATCTCCACGAGGAGGTCTATATGGATCAGCCCCCTGGCTATGTTGTTCCCGGCCAAGAGCATCTTGTTTGTCAATTGAGGAAGGCCTTGTATGGTCTTAAGCAGTCCCCTCGTGCCTGGTTTGATCGCTTCAGTGCTGTTGTGCTTGCCTATGGCTTTCACCGTTCCACTTTTGATCACTCTGTTTTTGTTCGCCACTCGTCTGCTGGGAGTATTGTTCTTATTGTCTATGTGGATGACATCATCATTTCAGGGAGTGACTCCAATGGTATTGCTGCTTTGAAGCAGTATTTGGGACAACAATTTCACACCAAAGACTTGGGCCATCTTCGGTATTTTCTTGGGATTGAAGTTGCCCGTTCTTCTCAGGGCTTGTTTCTTTCTCAACGGAAGTATGTTCTTGATCTTCTTACTGAGACTGGTCTCTTAGGCACTCGCCCCAGTGATACTCCCATGGATTCTAGTGTCAAGCTTGCTGGTGACACTGGCGACTTCTTTCCTGATATTGGTCGTTATCGTCGGTTGGTTGGCAAGTTAATATATCTCACTGTCACTCGTCCAGATATTACCTATGCTGTGGGTGTGGTCAGTCAGTTTATGCATGCTCCCCGCCAACCCCATTTTGTGGCTGTATGTTGTATCTTGCAATACTTAAAGCGTGCTCCAGGTCGGGGGTTGCTCTATTGCCCCTCTTCCTCCTTGTCTGTCGCTGGCTTCAGTGATGCTGATTGGGCTGGTAATACGACTGACCGCCGTTCCACCTCAGGCTATTGTACTTTTGTTGGTGGTAATCTTGTCACTTGGCGTAGCAAGAAACAGACCGTCGTTGCTCGTTCTAGTGCCGAGGCTGAATATCGCGCCATGGCTCATACTGCTTCTGAGATGCTCTGGGTTCAGTCTCTTCTCCAAGATTTTGGCTTTTCTGTTTCCACTCCTATGCGCATGTTTTGTGACAATCAGGCTGCTATCTTCATTGCCAATAACCCTGTGTTTCATGAACGCACCAAACATATCGAAGTTGATTGCCATTTTATTCGTGATCTCTTACTCCGCAAGCAACTGGTGACTCCTTATGTTCGTTCTGAGGATCAATTGGGTGATATTCTCACCAAACCTTTGGCTCGGCCTTCATTTCTTCGTTTGTCTGCCAAGCTGGGCATGTTCGATCTCTATGCTCCAGTTTGAGGGGGAGTGTTAGAATAGTTCTTTTAGTTATTTTTGTTCTCTTGTTAATATTTACTTAAGTTGAGGGTACGATGGTCATATTGCTACTTTAGGTTTTTTATATATATTTGAGTGATGTACAGTTGAGGGAATTAATTGGTTTTTAATATATACAAAGTTCTCTCTTCTTCTTCTTCTTCCTCCTAACTTTCAACCCTAATTTCTCCATTTTACATTCTCACCGGTGAGTTAGCGGCTAAGGAGGACTTTTACTTTAGATTCCTATTATTCATCCTCTGTGTACTTTCCTATTATATTCTTATACACAATTTTTTTTTTTTTTTAATTTTTTATAGTTGTTTCTGCACAGCATCCTCTCCCCGTACTACCCTCCTATCAGATTCTTGCACATTAAAATTTTCTTTTGTAGTTGCTTATGATGTTCCCTTCTTTGAGCTACTTTATAGCATGTGTCCTTACAGGCCATTAATTTGGATGAAGTTCACACACACACTAGCACATATTGGTGTGTTATGGTAGTAAAATTGCATCTGCACTAAATATACGGTTTTTTCGATGTTTTATAATATTTACTTATCCATATTTTCCTTGGTTATCTGGATGAGGTCAAGTCTAAAATTCTGTTTATGAAATTATCTTATTGAAGTTAATTTGATTTGTTCTTTGTTCTTTTGTTCAATGGTAGGCGCAGAAGATGCTCAAAAAATATGTTATAAATGTAAAAAGCCAGGTCATCTGTCTCGGGATTGCCAAGAACGTCCTGATGAAGCAGTGCATGGTCATTCAAATGGTGGACTCGAGGATAATCCCCATGCCGGTTTGAGTAATACTGCTAATGAGATGGACAAGATAGCCATGGAGGAAGATGATATCCATGAGATAGGTGAAGATGAGAGAGAAAAATTAAATGATGTGGATTACTTGACTGGGAATCCACTGCCTAATGATATCCTCTTATATGCCGTGCCTGTCTGTGGTCCTTATAGTGCCCTACAATCATATAAATATCGTGTGAAGATTGTTCCTGGAACTGCAAAGAAAGGAAAAGGTATATGAAGTATAACCTTTTCAATATTTATCCTTTTTTGTGTTTCATGGTATCTTTCAGGACATTCCTTTTATGTTTCTCCTTTTCTTTCTTTTTCCTGTACATAATATTTTTTTCCCCTCCTTTAAAATTTCACTTTCGAGTTTTATTTTAAGCCTATAAAATATGAGTGCTCCTACGGCACCCCACCCGTACATATTTTTTCGTTTTCTAGTTTTACCCCATCATAAAATTCCAATTTTGTCCCCATCTCTAATCTCCCAAACCCACCAACCACCACCCGCCACCAGCTCCGGCCAACCTCATCTGCTCCTCCTCCCCTTCACCAACCCATTGCCCACCCCAGCTCCATTCCCACACCACCCTGCCACCCCCAGCCCCTCCGCCACCCCCCACCCCCTCCTCCCTGATTGCCTCCACCCCCCCTCCTCTCACTCCCCCTGCAGCCCCTTCACAGAGAGAAATTGTGCACACAACACAGAGAGAGATCACGCTAGAGGAGAGACTTTTTATTGTTCTAGTGGCCCGTGAATAAGGTGGGATCCCTGGATGTAGTGGCCGGTGAATCACTGATCAAAGAGCGAGCAGCCGCCAGGTTTAATGATTTGTTGGGATCAACAGATGTAGTGGCTTGAACTGCTTCTTCCACAAAGACTCAGACAAAACCGGGCTTGGATGGAACCGAATTGCAGGTGGAGGCACGACAGGAGGAGAGGAAGTAAGGAGGAGATGGACGGTGTCCGGGAGGGAGGAGGAGAAGCTGGGGTTGTCAGGGGAGGAGGAGGGGCGGCGGTGGGTGGGGGATGAGCTTCCGGGGGTGGTGGTGGGAGCTAGGGTTAGGGTTTGGGTTCAAATGTTAGAGATGAGGGTAAATTTGAGTTTAAGGTGGGTACTCAAAGAAAATAATAAAAATTCAAAGTACTTAGGTGGGGGACAAATAGCAGCACTCTAAAATATATCAGCCATTGGTGACAAAATTTGGTAGTGTTAACTTTGTCTCTTCATATTTTTAATGCAGCTGCAAAAATGGCTATGAACTTGTTCAGTCACATTCCAGAAGTGACAAATAGAGAGAAGGAATTGATGAAGGCATGTACAGATCCAGAGCTTGTCGCTGCGATAGTTGGAAATGTGAAAATCACAGCAGCAGGACTTACTCAGTTGAAGCAAAAGCAAAAGAAAGGCAAGAAGACCAACAAAGAAGGAAGTTAGGTTTATCTCATTCAGGATTCAAAGCAAAGTTTTTCACTGACTAGGCTGCATCCATATGACAATTGTGAGAGAGTGATATTTGGTTTCTCTGAGTGGCGGTCTTTACTTGTAATCATGCCTTCCATGGAAGGAATGTGTTGATAGGTAAAAGTTTTGTCGATATACATGCTGTAAGAAAAATTGTGACAGGAAACTTTTCTTTTGAAATCACATCACTTTTAGGGCTATTGTGAAGTAACTGTATGGCTTGTCCTTCAATGGTGTAGAAAGATGATTGAATTTTTTTTCCCAGGTTATTTTTTCCTCCTTTCTGCATGGTTGGTGGTTTGTCATGTTATTGAAGAGATATTTATAACAAATAATTTCATGATTGTGGTATAGCTTGGCCTGTGTTTGAATCTAACGTTTGAGTAGGGATTTGTAGAGAAATAAGAAGAGAAGGAACAAGTGTCACTTTACTTAATTTTGTTATCACTTATTCCTTCATTTTTCCTTTCTCTTTTAAATTTTTACTTAAATTCAGAATCCAAACACAACACAACTTAAAAGTTATACCTATAGCCCATACACCTTCCTAATTAACCATATGAAAGCCTTGACTCGGCAATGTCTATAATTATTGAATTATTCTTGATGCAATTCTTGTGCGGCAGTTACAGGCTCCAACTTTATGTTACAACCAAAAAATTGACTTAGTAGATAAGATACTCATTTAAGTTATATTTGGTTGAACGATTTGATGAAAGAAATGAAAAGGAAAAAAATATATAGTTTCACTTTTTGATTGGTTATAATAAAAAACATAGGGAAAAATAAAGTGAGAAAAATATAATTTTACTTTTTGTCTTTTGGGTTCACTTTGATTTTTTTCTCTCTCCAATTCTCAACTCAACCAAACATAACCTGAAATTCGAATCCTATCAATTCTCTCTCTCTCTCTCTCGATTTTTCTCATCAAATCCTCTAACCGAACACAACCTTAGGAAAGTTTATATTCAAGTCCCACTGTTATTGCACGATGAAAAAAAACCCATTGGTTGTTCATTTCAAAACAAAATACCCATCAAAATGACTAATTTAAAAAAAAAAATGTCATCAGTGATCATTATGAATGCACTTTCTACTTAAATAACATAATGCCACTTGATCTGCAAATCAAGCAACTAGACAAATCCATTCAGAACAGCTCACAAGTGCTCTGGTAAGGGCATCATCCATGAGCAGCCTCTGCTTTGCAGTTGGGAACACTTCATACCATTAGAGAGAGATCTTGCTATAAAGCAAATATAGATCAAGGATTAGAAGGAACATTGATCTAGTGAGAATGAAAAATGTAATCTATTTAGCTGAGAGGCTAAAGTAAAAACCTTTTTCAACAACCCTTGAAAAGAAAAAAAACAAAGTAACTTGTGTGTACAAGAAGGAGAAAGCAAGAGGATTTATGTAACTTCTTCTGATCAAGAATCTTCAGCTGGAGGAATATCGCTCAAGTCTAGGCCTTCAGCAGGCAAGTCTGTAGTAAGTGGACCTAAAATCCCGTCAGCGTTCAGGGTCAATCCACTCTGCAAAAAAACAAATGTGAACAAGATGCTCAAACCTAGTTATGATCAATGTAACATTCTTAGATACCATACCAATATAAAAGGTAACACAACATCACAAAAACAAATGTACACAATCCACCAAGAACATCGAGTAAACAATGCTTTGGAACAGATGTAATCAATGCCCTTGCAATAAGTTGACCTGCTTAAATCAACATTATCTATACCATCATTTCTACAGGGCAGTCCCAAGAAAAAGCAACCTCTACAATCAATAATCTTCTCATACCCGATATGGCTATTGAAAATTCACCACTGATACAAATCAGATTAATTTTGAGGTGTTTAGGTAGGAAGGGTAGGGGGTGGAAATCATTCTCTCCAATACAAGGTTAATATTCATTAATTGAAATTTGAAAGTTATTGTGCAGCTCAGTAGCATGAAGAGCATAACCCTTAATTTATCTTTCATAATATTGCAGTCAATCTACCCTTTTTTACTCAATTTGTTTTATTTGGGTCCAAGTGAAATATTAGTGGAAAAAAAAAAAAAAACTGAATGGATACCTCAGGCTGGAATCTCAGCATGTCAGCACGAGCCATAGCTTCTGCTTGAGCTATTCTTTGCCTGAATGTCTGAGCCATCTCCTCCGCCTGTCAGAACAGGATCAAACACATATATAGTAATCTCTTTCTATTCAAAAAGGTGAGGAGCAAGTGTCATACATTGGAAAATTAAAATCCCCATTAACAATAAACAAATGTAACGAGTTCTCTCTTTTCTTTTTTCTTTTTTCTTTTCTCTTTTCTCTTTCCTCTTTTTTTTTTTTATTATTTTTTTCTTGGAAAAAAACTTAAAATCAACAAAATAACCTCTGCAAAAGCATAGAAACGTACAAGCTACAACAAAGTGTCAAGATAAACAAAACTATAATGAGGTTTTCTGGAGAAATTACCTTCTCAAAAACAAGCTTTGGGTTGCGAATCATATCCCCTGGAGTAGGCTCTAACTTCTTAGTAGAAAGACTCACCCGGCCTCTCGCCCGGTCATGGCTCAGTATCATGACCTATGCCACAAGAATTTGTACCAAAAAAATTAACTTCTAGGAGAGCACCAAATATTTTCAGCCAAGAACTAAAGGAATGTATATCCATACCTTGAGAGTGTCACCCGGTTGAAGTACCGTTGCGATATCAGAGACACGGTCATGACTGATCTGACTAACGTGGAGAAGGCCATTGATTCCACCGATGTCAATGAAGGCGCCATATGGTTTCAGGCTCTGAACGGTTCCAACAACAACAGAACCAATTCCTAGCTGTGCCTGGCTGTCAGCCATGGCTTTGCGGTTGCTGAGGACAAGTCTAGTCTGTTCCTCATCCACCTCCACAAACTTAAGTGGAAGATCCTTATCAAGAAGGTCTTCCGCAGTTGATTTCTAATTTCAACAGAAGAGCATAGCAATGACTAGGGAACTCAAGATATGTTCAGAAGAGCATAACTAATTGATAATGAAATTGAATGGGAAAAAGCAATCATGTTAGAATAAGAGAAGAACTCAACTCAATAAAATCTTATCCAAACTATCTGGGGAGAAGAAAAGAAGCATTACAAATGATACTAAGTGTTTTAGAATAATCACAAAATTGAATAACCCAGTCACATTATTTGTGTGATTCAGTCACCTACTTAGATTTGTCAACACACACACACACACACACACACACACACACAAAAATCAAATTTCAACATGGTCATTCACACTAACAACCTCCATTGTGTTGGACACTTGTCAAAGCAACACGTTTCATTTTCAAATTTGTGCGGACAATTACAAATTAGTACACCTTTAGGGCCCGTTTGTTTGGGGTAGGGGTGCAACTCGGGCGGGCTCAACCCGAGCAACCCGAGCCCAGCCCGAGTTTTTTTAGGGCTTGGGCAACTATATCTTGTAATCTGGACGGGCTTGGGCAGATTTTTGATGCCCGAATTGCAATTCGGGCCGGGCTTGGGCAGAACCAATGGCCAACCCGAGCAACCCGAACCCGAATTCAATTTAATATATTATATAAATTATATAATATATAATATATAATATATATATAATTTAATAAATTATGTAATATATATAAATTAAGTAAAAGAGTTAGTCTTAATTTTTTTTTTTTTTGGTTAGTCTTCTATTAAGTAAAAGAGTTAGTCTTAATTTTTATTTTTTATTTTTTTTTGGTTAGTTTTCTACCATTAGATTAGCATCTTTTATGTCTACCCTTAGATCAACCTACAGGTTTCTGAACTCAGGCAATTCGGGCAATTCGGGCAACCCGAGTTCAAAATACAAAGCTTGGGCCGGGCTTGGGCAACAATGTTCGGGTTCATGGTCGGGCTTGGGCGGGCTTGGGCAGTGTCAAATACAATTCGGGTCGGGCTTGGGCAGACCCCCAACCCGACCGAACCCGCCCGAGTTGCACCCCTAGTTTGGGGTTATAGGAAGGGGATTGGAACTACTAATACATTGGTATTATTAATATCTTGTTTATTTTGAAAGATAGCCTTGGGACTACTAATACCTTGGTATTACTAATACCCTTGGTAGGAATGGCAACGGGCCGGGGCGGGGCCGGGGACTACACTCCCCGTCCCCGATCCCCGAAGGCTCAAAAATCCCCGTCCCCGCCCCCGATCCCCGGCGGGGGAACCCATCAACTCCCCGTCCCCGTCCCCTAACGGGGATCGGGTTTCCCCGACCCCGAAAAATCCCCGAACTTTTTTTTGAATTTTATTCAACACAACAACAAATCAATATAATCACTATGTTTTGTCATGAACAACAAATCAATGTGTACACAGATCAGACACAGATTTAAATTAAAAAAAAATTAATGTGAAAGAAAAATCTATTTTTAACAACAATATGTTTTCATCATCATCAATAAATCAATATGTGTACACAGATCAGATCACACAGAGATTTAAATTAAAAAAAAAAAAAATTAATCTGAAAAAAAAAAACTGATTTCAACAACAATCCAAAGAGAGATCTGAGTACACAGATCAGATCACACAGAGAGAGAGAGAGAGGGAGAGACATAACAGATCAGAGTTCAGATCTAACATATTTGAGCGCGAGATCGACAATCGCTGGTTGTGGTAGTGGGTTTGGTGGTGGTGACAAAGAGACATAGCTTCTGCGGCGGTGGCGGTGGCCAACGGTAGTGGTGGTGTCGGGGCTGAGATGAGAGTCGGGGCTGAGATGAGAGTTGGGGCTAAGTTGAGAACGAGAGTTGACAGAGAGAAGAAACGAGAGTTGACAGAGAGTGAGGGAAAGAAGAACAAGAGACAGAGAGTTGAGAGAGTGAGAAAGAGACGAATGAGAGTGAGAGAGTGAGACTGAAAGAGTGAGATGAGAGTCAGAGAGTGAGAGGATAGAGATGTATGTAAGAGATATATAATAATATAATAATAATATGAAAGAGATATAGAATAATATAATAATAATACAACTAATAGTATATACGGGGGAAGTTTCGGGGAACTTTCGGGGCGGGGTCGGGCCGGGGCCGGGGTCGAGAAATTAATCCCCGTCCCCGGCCCGAAAATCATCGGGGATGTGTTTTTTAATACCAGCCCCGGCCCTATGGGGAATAATTTTCGGGGAAAAACCTATTTATCAGGACGGGACAGTCCGGGTCCCCGTCGGGCCGGGTTGATATTGCCATCCCTAACCCTTGGAAGGGGGATTCATAGTGAGGAGGTAGAGATGGTATTAGAAAAATAGTGAGGGAATTATAAATTTTTTTATTTTTTTTATTTTTTATATATTGGGAATTTTTTTTAAAATACTAATGTTTAATTTTTATATTATTTTATATAAAAATAATTTAACAATTTCTCACTATCAATCCCCTCCATTCTATCTCTGAAAACAAACGGGGCCTTACATACTTGACATCAGAAAATTTTCAAAAAAGAAAGAGGAGCAATTTAATTTGTGCATTATGCATTATGTTTATGATATCTATCTATTGCACCATTGGTACTCTATTCACCAATGAATTGCTCGAGAGCACAAATGTTTATCATTTGATTAAAATTTCCCAATAGCCTTGACCATAAAAAGACAAAGTCCATGCCTCTCCATCAAGCTACAACTACACAAACTTTCTTTCATTTTGTTTAGTTTTTTTTCTCTTTAAATGTGTGTGTGTGTGTGAGCGCGTGTGTGTAGTAGGATAGAAACACAAACTTAATCACTGAAACATATCTATATGTGTATATATGAATGTTTCATCTTGTACTATCAGAGAGGGAGAAGAGGAATGCAGCTCTCTGGTGTCTGTCTAATTCATGACTGCAATCACAACACTGATGATCATTTGTACATTAAATTTTAGGTTCATGTGGTCATGTAAACACTGCCTTTCCTTGATTGAATGGTGTATAAATTATATTTAGTCCAGCCCAAATTTTTTTGCCCACGATTCCAGTTTGAGATGTCCCAAAATGGTTGTCTATTTTAAAAAGTCAAGACACTCAAATATAAGGCTTTACAATATTATTCTTTTGAAATGAGTGTGAATGCATTTAATAGTGTGGAAGAAAGGGATGGTTTTTGAACTTTATACCATTAGTTGGGTTTCTGAGCAAAATACATACTTGCTTCCTTAAAAAGCTAGATTTTCCATGGTGAACAAAATAATATGGGATGGGGGAGTAATGAGGGAAACTGCAAAAATTATTAGAGGCTGAAACCACATTCTTAATTGAACAAAAGAAATTTATACTGTCTTCGCAAACAAACACCTATATAAGCATAAAATTGGCTCTATAGATTCTGGGTTTCCAAATCTCCTGCAGTCATGCCATGCCACACATTATGGCAGAGCATGACAACTGCGTTTGTCAACAGATGATGACATAATTCATGATTTCTGTATTGCTTCATATAATATCCAGGAAATGGAAATATCAAAAGGGTTATCACTTCCAGTGGCAGAAAAACTACATGGGAATTGATTTCAAATTTTCAAATAAAAAACAATTATGATTGGAATTGTGGAAGCTAGGTTGAAGAACTAACTGTTGATATCTGTGAGAAGGGAACGAACCCACGAAGGCCCTCCACCATTGCCACAATTCCACCTTTATTTGCACCAATAATCTGCATGCATGTTCAGTTATTCAGACAGCAAACTTTTCAAACTACGAATATTAAAAGTCACAAGACAGACAATCAGAATTTGGCACCGGGTCGATTATCACAACAAAAGATTCCTAGAAGCAGATAGTTTCACTCGAAGACAAAACCAAAAACAATTGATTTGACTTTATAGGACTATAGGACCATCAAGATGAGACTCATTACAGTATGTATCGTACCTTGCACAACTTAACTGACGGCGCATTCTTAATAGATGTATATATTATGTAGAAACAGAAAGAAAAAGACAATATACACAAAATTGTGGATTGCAAATACTCACCTTACCCTTGACAACAACATCTTCAGCTTGAAGCTGTCTACATCGCTCCCAAGCAAGGTCATACTGGATTGACCGTAAGCTCAATATCAAGCTATCATCGGCTTCATTTTCACCTATGATTACAAACTCCTCTTGCAAACCAGGAACTATCCCTGCCTCTTCCACATGCTTTATATTGTGAATGGATGCCTCTCTGACAGGTAAGAATGCTGAAGATTTCGCAGTCATGTCAACTAGTGCTCCGTAAGCATCTGTTTTGAATACCATTCCTTTTACCTAAAAAGAAAGTACATGAATGATTAAACTACTCTTACTCAAGAAAAACTAAACACGAATATTTATCCCAAAAAAAAAAAGAAAAAGAAAAAGAAAAACTAAACATGAAAAAATTTGTATCCGATGGAAAAAGGAACAAACAAATTGGACCATGCTCTCAGTTAATATGTCTTGCACATAGATTTAAATTCCTAAGCATTTTAGCTAACCTTCCAGGAACTGAAGCACCCAACTGCAAAAGGTTAACTTACACAATGCATTCATTTGTACTTGTAAAACTATTTAACTAGTTTGGCAGTGTTTTATTTTAGTTTTTTGTGTTTTCAGAAACAAAAGCAATGAAAAATCCAAAAATGCCCATTCTTGTCATATTATTGTCATTTTGTTGTGTCAAAAATTCAAAAATAATCTTTTGATGTTTCCTAAAAAGTGGATTTTTTCATAAATTTTTGTCAAAAAAAAAAAATTCTGAAAATAGTTTACCAAACAAAGTTCATTAAATTTTCAAATGAAATTTGATGCTAAGCATAAAAATAAATAAAAAAACTCCAGAATTCAACAAAAATGGAAGTTAATAAAGGCATCAAATAAACCCACAGACAAGAAAAGTAAAGACTTGCCAACTGAATAGCACATACACAGTTGCAAATTTCACATACTTCACAAACAAACCCTGATTGAAGCTCATAATAACTAAAGCCAATCCACACCATTTCCACGTAATTCCAAGGATTTAAGCTCAAACATCAACTAATATATGCGAATTTCACACAAATAGTTGCAAAAACATAGGAATACATACATATACATATATAAATATATAGATAGATAGACAGAAAGATAGAAAACCTTGGTGCCAATTTCGGAATTGAAGTCGTATTTGTCGAGGGCAGAGTGGAAGTCCTCGATGGTGAAGGGGACGCCGGACATTGGAGCCGTACGGCACCTCTCGTAGGCTTCCTCGAACACGTCCTTGAGCTTCTCTCTCTCTTTGGTCTGTGCATTCGATATGGTCACTGCCGATACCACTCTCAACGAATTGGGTTTCTTCTGGTTTTGTCTCGTCGAGTTGTTGCTCACTCGACTTGTGGAAAGTGGTGGGCATCTCAGTCCACCAATTTGCTGTGCCAGAGACGCCATTCTTCTTTCTTCTTCTCTAAACTCAACTCAACGCCACACCACACCACACCCCACCCCACCCAGAGAGTCCATTGATTGGTTAGATAAGGTGGATGGAGTGGAATGAAGAGAGAAAGAGAGAGAGAAAGATGGGCCCACTTGCTCCAAGTATTTGTGGGCCAGAGCTAGTAAGCCCAATATTGACAAGATATATGGGCTCAATCCAGATGTCAATCTATTTCTAGCTAGGAATGGCCCATTTCAAAATGACAGGTGTCTCAGCATTGGGTTGGCCTGTCAAACCTTTTCTTAAATTTTTTCTTATATAATGGGCTGTAAAGTTTTCAGCCCACGAGATGGGTTGGAACTTGGCCCAAACAACGAGAAGGGGGTGGAAGGGTTATGCATCCCTCTTGGTTTGCAATCTACGAGCAAAGTGATATTCCTTTGAATGACACCTAAAATGAGTCCAATCGAGTTAAGTGATACAATCTTGAAATAATTTAACGAGTTTTAAAATATATTTAAATTTGATTTGTTTACATTTTGAACCGATCACAAACGAGTTTTAATTAAGTTAAACTTGAATCTTTAGGTTTTTCAAATACATAAATTTATCAAGTTAAATAGTAGGTTGTTCAAGTTAAACTTGAAATTTGACTCATTTTGAAATGTGTCTAAATTTCACTTATTTACATAACAAATTGATCTCAAACAAACTGTAATGAGCCAAACACTAATGATAATTTCTGTGCATATCTTTTTCCTCATGCTTATTGTGCGGGGAAGAAATAATTCTCCTCGTGTAATCCTGTTGACTAAGTCCACGCTCCTCCGTACGACGTCGCTTTGTCACCTGAAAACACAAACGTGAGCTAGTCGGCGGGTGTGTGTCGGAAACCTCTCCGATGCCTAAGTCAGAAAACTTGATAAATAGACAAAGCTCAATGTATTCAGGAAGCAAAATTGTATGTTGTGTTATGTTACCTCCTCCAAGGTGATGCTTGTGAGCTTTTATAGGTTTCGAGTGGCCCAATCCTAGTAGGACTTTTATTCCTCCATGCAGAGTCCTCCTAGGATTCATACTCCTAAAGGATAATGCTTATCCTTTTACACCCCCACTGCTTAAACCAAGTGGGATGGTTTTTACCACGGCCGAACTACCATTTGACCGAAATACCTATGGCTATGCTGAGCCACAGAGTAGGCCGAACTATCATTGGTTCGGTTCTATCTCTCGTTACACCTTATCTCGGTTCTCCTTTGTATGAACTATGGTGTGCTAGGACCGAGCTACCGAGTAGCAAGGTCCTGACCGATCTATCCAGAACACGTTATGACCGGACTAGACCGTAGACCGGACTAACTCCAAGTTGTCCAGACCGAAGTAGCTTTACAATTCCTGAGCCGAAGTAACTTCATCTCTTTTGACCGGAGTAACTTTATTTCTCTTGGACCGGAGTAACTTCTCGGCCCTTTTTACCTAGTCCGTCATACTTTGGGCCATAAAGTCCATCTCATAGCTCGGCCCAATTTTCACCAAAAATTACCCCCTCAATTGCCCCTTAATTCCATCTGCACAGCATGATTGGGATTACCTAGTGACCAGCCGAGGTAACGTTTTTTAAGCCTTTCCAGCCGAACTTAAAAAATCGTTTAGCCTCTCCAGCCGAGCCTATTTTACTTCGGCTCTACACGTTCGGTCAAAACGTCTCTTCACTCAGTGACTGTAACGCTTCGCTTTCTAATGACACGTGGCAGGCTCTGATAGGCTGTCGGCAGCTGTTACGCCGTCCTCGTACTACGAAAATTTTGAACAGTCCTGCTCTTTTTGCCTTTCATCTTTTTTACAAAACAACCCCTTTGTTCATGAGTTCATTCATCTACCCTATCTTTTCTTTCTGTGCCTCCATTTCTTTGCTTCCAAGCCCGTGCTTTCCATTGCTGCCACAGCTCCATCTCCAGTTCCCTCTTCTTTAATCTGGTAAGTAAACCCATTTTCTTCCTCTGTTTTGCTTCAGAAAACCTGTTTTGTTTTTCTTTTTTCTACTTTCCATGTTTTTGCGAAACATGCTTGTTTATTCTTGTTTTTGCTTCTGCATTTTCATAAGAAAATCAGTAGAACTCATGCGTGTATGAACTATTCTGTAGAAAACTAGTCTTAGATCCAAAATCATGTAGCAACCGAACTAAGATACTGTTTGTCCTATATACTTTAGACAATAACCGAACTAGAACTTTGTAGAAATAACAGTAGTTTCAGTAGATTATCAACTCTTGAATAACTCTAGCCGAGATAATCCCACCGAACGAAGTTTGACTGCATTAAATTAGGAACCTTGGTCTTCAACCGAACTAAGCCTTTGGGGCTAAGCCAGCTTTCCTAGTTTCTAAACCAAACTCAGAAAGCTGCCCCTAGAGGCTCAACCGAAGTAACAAAACTCATAGTTCAACCGATTTAGGCCTTTGGGGCTAAACCAGCTTTCTTAGTTTTTTAGACCGAACTCAGAAAGCTGCCCCTACACGATGAACCGGTCTAACAAAATTGTTTCCAAAGCCAATATGCTGAGATGCCTGCCAAGATTTGGCTAATAAGAACCTTGCTCAAACCGAGCTACCAAGCATTTTGCTGAACCGAGATAGAACCTGTCCGAAAAGCCGAAGTAGGGCTCTTTTACCTTGCTTTTAATTTGTAGCACGGTCCATTGATCTGTGCTTAACCCCTCTGTTTTCTACTTTGCAGACTTAGGTTGCCCAGGCACTCCTGCGTGCGCTCAACCGAGCTACTGAGCACAATTTTTGCATCGATATAACTTATCCGTAAATTATACCTTAAATGGGGAAGTATAGGTACCTAGTTCACACTCCAGACGGCCTAGCCGAATTCAAGAAGGACTATAACATACCTGACGATGTCCACCTGTCTTTAGCCGAAAAAGATGTCATTCCCTGGGATAACGAAGGCTTTGTCCCCTTCACCCTTTTATCCATTATAGAAACCAGACTACGGTTTCCAGTCCAACCATTGATCTGTGAATTTCTTAGGCAGACTAGATTATGCCCAACCCAACTATCTACCAACTCTTACCGCATCATTATGGGAATAGCCAAACTGAACCGCCAAGCCGGACTAAACCTTGGCCTGGCCGAAATCTTCCATCAATATTCCATCGGCTCAAAAGAAGATGGGTGGGTTTATTATCTTAGAATATGCCGCCACCGAGAGAAGATAATTAAATATACACCGGACAAAGACTTAAACGACGATGATTTTTTCTGGGTCTCTGGGAACTTTGAGGATTTTCAAGCCCAAATTCCTGGCCGACCTATAAATTGGAAAAAAGGAGAGCCCGGTAATTTAACTTCGGTCTTCTTTCTTGCATTTTTTTATTTCGGTTTGTTAGTCTATCAACCGAGCTAACAGTTCTTCTCTTGCACATTCTGCCCACCTTCACTCTTTATACAGTTATCCAAACCTTGTAACTTTGCGAGCCGCACTACGATATCCTGAACGTAGTTGGGCCAAATTGCTGCAATTCGAGCCGACCTACCGATACAGTGGTCGCCGGAAAGCCAGATTAACTGACTTTCTTCTTGAAGACGCCCCAGAACTGGACCCATCCTTGCCCGAGATTAGACTGATCCCACTGACAGCTAAAGAAGAGATGGCAAAAAAGAACAGAGTCAGGGCGCTTTTAACCGAGACAACCAGGCCCGAAGTAACGCCACCCAGCCAATCGCAGCCTGCTGTTGTGGCCCTCCCTTCTCAGCAGCCGTCCTCTTCCCGCCGAACAAAGCGCACCCGGACTGCTGAAACCGAACAAATTTTGGTTGATGAAGAAGAACCTGCTCTTCCACCGAGCCCCCAACCGGAGCCTTCTGACCGAATTACCGGTTGCTGGGCACCGAAACTTACTTTCAACAACTGAGACATCCAAGTCTCAGACTCGATTGTTGCTGAAAAAGACCATCAGTTGGCCTTTAACCTGGCCAAGAGTGTGTGTCTCCCCAAAGACATGGAGCACCACCAAAAACAACTGAACACCGAACTGAAGGCCATCCGGTCTTCGACAAAATCCATGATTCTGGTAAGTGACTTTGGTCGTTTCGCTGTCTACATTCTTCAACTTTTACTTCGGCTGAGGGAAATCTTTGTTTTGTCAGGCCATTCAGAAAAACCAAATCACTCATAGGAAAGTGCTGGAGCTTAGGAAAATAACAAGGCAAGCCGCGGCAGAAGCTGAAGCAAAAGCGACCGAGCTAGAGGAGGCCAGAAAGCAAATGGCCGAGCTACAAGGTGAGATCGGCAGACTGACCGGACTGGTTAGTTCGGCCGAAGCTGAAAAGCAGAAGGCTGTCATTGCTCTGAAGGACAAGTACCTGCGTGAGCTGGTGAAGCTTGAAAGGAAGAAAGATGCCGAAATATCCCAAGCGAAGGAGAGCGCAAAAGAGGCCGAAAAGAAAAGCTTCAAGAAGGCAGAAGATGTATATGTCAAGCAGTGTGAGGCCGCCAAGGATCTGTTCTTTAAGTGCGGCTGGAGGGGAGCCGTTCAGAAGCTCGGTCATGATCCACAGACCGAGGTTTTCACCCCTCCAGCCTACTTCATACCGAACTCCCTTGTGGAGTATGCAAATGCCATGCAACAGCAGTTCCTTGAAGGCTCAGACTCTGATGAAGACTCTGCCTCTGAGGATACTCCGGTTGTCAATGTAGATCAGGCAGTTCGGTTGGAGCCCATGGTGGACGATCTAACTATTGAACAACCAGTTGAAACCGTGGTTCCGACCAAAACCACTCTTGCAATTGAAAACGAGCTCCCGCCCGAAATCGGTCTTCATGTTGATGCCGATGCTGCTTTCGACGCCGAAATTGAAGATCTTTTCTCTTGATTTTGCACTTTTTCTCTTTTTTTGTTACCTTTTGTCTTTGCAACCGGACTATGCCCCCTCTGTAATTGCTTTTCAATGAATGAAAATTTTGCTTGAACTCTTATTCCGGTTTTGATTTGTATGTTTGTACTTGTAATGTCTTCTATTATTTCAACTGTTATTCCGGTTTTAAATGGTTAAACTAACTATACTTACCAGCCAACCACTCCTAAGCCGACATAATCACTTCGGCTGAGGAGTACTCAAAGTTGGTTTAATCCAGCCAACCACTCTTTGACCGACATAATTTACCTCGGCTGAAGAGTATAAAGAGTTGGTTTTAATCCAGCCAACCATTCTTCAGCCATACCCATACTTCGGCTGAAGAGTACAAAGAGTTGGTTTAATCCAGCCAACCACTCTTCAGCAATGCCCATACTTCGACTGAAGAGTAAAGAGTTGGTTTAATCCAGCCAACCACTCTTCAGCTATTCCCATACTTCGGCTGAAGAGTACAAAGAGTTGGTTTAATCCAGCCAACCTCTAAATTAGTTTTTTCCAGCCAACTTAGAACAATGTTTGGTTATTCTGACCAAACGTCCTGCAGCCTGGATCCTTATCCTGGGCTTAGGAAGGGTGTTGGTTTATTCCAGCCAACCATTCTTCAGCCATACTCATACTTCGGCTGAAGAGTACGAAGAGTTGGTTTAATCTAGCCAACCTCTAAGTTAGTTTTTTCCAGCTAACTTAGAACAATGTTTGGTTATTCCGACCAAACGTCCTGCAGCCTGGATCCTTATCCTGGGCTTAGGAAGGGTGTTGGTTTATTCCAGCCAACCATTCTTCAGCCATACCCATACTTCGGCTGAAGAGTACGAAGAGTTGGTTTAATCCAGCCAACCTCTAAGTTAGTTTTTTCCAGCTAACTTAGAACAATGTTTGGTTATTCCGACCAAACGTCCTGCAGCCTGGATCCTTATCCTGGGCTTAGGAAGGGTGTTGGTTTATTCCAGCCAACCATTCTTCAGCTATACCCATACTTCGGCTGAAGAGTACGAAGAGTTGGTTTAATCCAGCCAACCTCTAAGTTAGTTTTTTCCAGCTAACTTAGAACAATGTTTGGTTATTCCGACCAAACGTCCTGCAGCCTGGATCCTTATCCTGGGCTTAGGAAGGGTGTTGGTTTATTCCAGCCAACCTCTAAGTTAGTTTTTTCCAGCTAACTTAGAATAAAAGGTTTGCAATATTCCTAAGGTTTGCAATATTCCTATCTTCATTAAAACTAACTTTTACAAAGAACAACTCATGCTGAAAAAGAATTGATTGTTTTATTGAGGAAAGAGAAAGTTACATATGTTTGAAAGAGAAAAAGCTAAAAATAAAACAACTTGAGATTGGCCGTGTTCCATGGCCTAGGGATTGCTTTGCCGTCCTTGTCTTCTAAGTGGTATGCCCCTTTGCCTGCTAACCCAACCACTTTGTAAGGACCTTCCCAGTTTGGCCCTAACTTGCCATCTCCTGGTACCAAGGTGTTTCCTATTACTTTGTGCAGTACCCAATCGCCGATCTTGAATTGTCTTGGATGCACCTTTTTGTTGTATTTTCTAATTAACTCTTGTTGGTATGAAGCAATGTGAACCAATGCCCTTTCTCTTCTTTCTTCCACAAGGTCGAGTTCCAATGCTATGGCTTCTGCATTTAAGTCTGGATCAAAATTTTCGCTTCGAATTGTGGGGAGGCCAACTTCCAGTGGGATTACTGCTTCTATTCCATAGGCTAAGGAGAATCGTGTCTCTCCTGTTGATCGTCGAGGTGTGGTGCGGTAAGCCCATAAAACATGAGGAAGTTCGTCCGCCCACTTGCCTTTTGCCTTCTCTAGTCTTTTCTTAAGTCCATCCAAGACGACTTTATTTGATGCTTTTGCTTGGCCATTCGCTTGAGGATATGCCGGTGTAGAATTGTAGAACTCTATTTTGTATTCTTCACAAAAGCTTCTGAAGATTCTGCCGTCGAACTGAGTGCCATTGTCTGAGATTAGGGCTTTTGGTATGCCAAACCGAGTGATGATATTCTGCCAAACGAACTTCTTCACATCTTTTTCTTTGATTGATGCCAATGCTTCTGCTTCTACCCACTTTATGAAGTAGTCTGTTGCTGCGATAAAGAACTTCCTGTTGCCGGGTGCTGTTGGAAGCGGTCCTACTATGTCCAAGCCCCACATTGCGAAAGGCCATGGGCTAGTCAATGGTAGGAGTTCTCTTGCTGGTTGATGAATTTGGTGTGCGAATTTTTGGCATTTTTCACACTTCTTTACATATTTCTCTGAGTCTGCCTGTATGTATGGCCACCAGTATCCTTGTGAAATGGCCCTGTAAGCTAGTGATCTTCCTCCTTGATGGCTTCCGCACACCCCTTCGTGTATTTCAAACAAGAATGCTTCCACTTTGCTGGGGTGAACACACTTTAGGTAAGGTCCTGAGAATGACTTCTTGTATAATGCTAAGGATGGGGAGAGCCAAAATCGCTGCAACTTCGCTCTTATTTTGTTGGCTTCTTTTTTCTCTTCTGGTAGGATGCCGTCTTTTAAGAATAGGATGATGGGATCCATCCAAGAGGGGCCTAGTTCTGCGGAACATACCTCTTCTGTTTCTGGTTCTTCAATACTTGGTCTAGGTAGGTAGTCGATTAGTAGTGGATGAGGTATGGAGGAATCTGCCATTGAGGCGAAGCCTGCTAGTTCGTCTGCTCTGCTGTTTTCCTCTCTGCCAATTTGTTCTATCCTTACTACTTCAAATTTCTTGATCTCTGTTCTGACCAACTCTTGGTACTTGGCCATCCTATCATCCTTCGCTTCATAGTCGCCAGAAATTTGATTTACCACCAGCTGTGAGTCGCTGTAGACCATTAGTTCGGTGGCCTTCATGTAATATGCTGATTTGAGTCCTGCGAGAAGCGCTTCGTACTCCGCTTCATTGTTTGATGCTGGGAAGCCAAGGTTGATTGCTTGCTCTACAACCAGGCCGTCTGGTGAGATGAGGACTATGCCGAGTCCTGCACCATGCCGGTTGGATGCTCCATCCACAAAGAGCTTCCACATCTCACCAACGAATAACTTCCAGCAAGTAGAGGGGTCAGATGATGTCGTGGGGTCAAGAATGGTGTTTTCTTCAAGGTCCATGCTTGCTGTCTGCCCCCCACCATCTGATTGTACTGTTGGTGAGCCTTGGTTTGTTTCTTCCTTGTTGTCTTTAGTCTGGTCTGCCTTGGAGTCTGACTGAGTTCCTTCTATTAGGGGTTGCGCTATTCCGGCGTCAACTTCTATCCCTAATTCGGTGGTGTCAGTTAGGTCGACTGGGCTGATATGATGACTTCCAGGAGTAAACTCTGCGACGAAGTCTGCCAAAGATTGGGCTTTTATTGCGGTCCTAGGTTGGAACTCAATGTCGAATTGTCCCAACTCTACTGCCCACTTCAAAATTTGCCCAGAAAAGTTCGCCCTCTCAAACAAAGCTTTTAGTGGGAAAGCTGTGAGGACGACTATGGTGTGGGCGTGAAAGTAGTGTGCCAATTTCCTGGAGGCCATCATCAAGGCCAATGCCAGTTTTTCCAGTGGCAAATACCTTGTTTCGGCTCTCAGCAGCGTCTTGCTGACATAATAGATGGGCAAGTGTTGGATTCCTTCTGTACGAACCAACACTGCGCTAACTGCGTGCTGAGAGCCTGCCAGGTACAAGAAGAGTTCTTCACTAGGTACTGGGGTAACAAGCAGTGGTGGGGAAGACATACTCCTTCAAGCTTTCCAGAGCTTGGTCGCATTCTTCGTCCCACTCAAACTTGGCCTTTAAGGCATGGAAGAATGGTCGTAATCTATTTGACGACCTGCTTATGAACCGGTTGAGTGCAGCCGCCATGCCGGTGAGATGCTGTACTTCTTTTACTGAGTTTGGTCTCTCCAGATCTTGGATTGCCTTGATTTGATAGGGGTCTGCCTCTATACCTCGGTTGGTTACGAGGAAGCCCAGGAATTTGCCAGATCCTACTTCGAATGCACACTTGGACGCATTGAGGCACAACTTGTGCTTCTTCAGGATCTCAAACATCTCGCCTAGGTCCTTAAGATAGTCATTCTCATCCTTGCTTTTGACCACCATGTTGTCGATGCAAGCTTCCATTGTTCTGCCTAACAATGGTTCAAACATCTTGGTGACCATCCGTTGGAATGTTGCCCCTGCGTTCTTCAGACCAAAAGGCATGATCTTGTAACAATATAATCCTCTTGGAGTTGTAAAAGATGTGACTTCTTGGTCTGGTTCATGCATGGCGATTTGGTGATAGCCTCTGTATGCATCCAGAAAGCTAAGTCGGTTGTGCCCCGCCGTTAGGTCCACTAGTTGATCTATCCGCGGTAGTAGAAAGCTGTCTTTTGGGCACGCCTTGTTGACTGTTTTGTAGTTGACGCAGACTCGCCATTTGCCATTTTTCTTTGGCACTACGACTGTGTTGGAGATCCATCTTGGGTAGTGCACTTCTCTAATTTCTCCTACCTCCAGCAGGTTGCCTACTTCTTCCGCCACTATTTCGGCGTGGTGGAGTGCCGATCTGCGTGTGCGCTGAATGACTGGTCTGGCGGATAGGTGGACATTGAGTTGGTGACTGATGAAGTTTGGGTCAATGCCTGGCATGTCGTAGGGCGTCCAGGCAAACACTTCGATGTTAGAGGTCAAGAATTCCAAGACCTCTAATCTCTCAGTGCTGGACAACGACGAGCCAAGCAAGAAGAACTTATCCGGGTTCTTCTCATCTATTTTTACCTCCACCAAGTCCTCCACCGCTTTTTGATCAGCCTCTTTGCCGACGTCCGCGAATAGTTCATTGCTTTCAGGTTCCTCCACCGAATGAACGTATCCTTTGGCAGCGCGGCTGCCATTTACCGTGGCGAAACATTATTTTGACATGATCTGATCTCCATAGACTTCTTCAATTATATCGGCGTCGTTAGGGAACCGCATTACCTGGTGGTAGGATGATGCCACCGAACGCATGGCGTGCAGCCATGTTCTGCCCAAAATGATGTTGTAAGTGGAGGGGACCTTCAATACCCAGAACTCCACTTGTTTTGTTACGCTTCCTGCTCTGACTGGAAGAATTATCTTGCCGACGGGCCATTCTGGCATGGAGTTGAATCCAATTAGGGGAGATATTGCGGGTGCCAAGTCTTTGTCTTGTAGCTTTAGTTGTTTAAATGTGTCGTAGTACATGATTTCACATGAACTACCCTGGTCAATCAGAATCCGCTTGACGTCAAAATCCTTGACTCGGAGAGTGATGACTAGGGCATCATTGTGAGGACAGTATATTTGATCCAAGTCTTTATCGGAAAAAGACATAACGTTTGTTGCCTCTGTCTTTCCCCTCTTGATGGCAGGTTGGGCACTTAACACCTCTCTAAAGTGCTCAGCCTTCTTGATTGATCCCCTGAGCTCGCATACACGCTCAGGTTCAAAGACTCCATGTATTACATTGATAATGCCTTGAGGCGAGGCGTCAATTGGCATTCCGTTAGGGTGGTTATTATGGTCCTGGGGGGCTGGCTGCGTTCCTCCTTCAATGTATTTGTCCAAGTGACCTGCCGCCACCAACTCCTCCAAGTGCTATCTCAATGGTGTGCAATTCTCAGTTCGGTGCCCCTTTTCTTTGTGGAAGGTGCACCGTGATCTTTCGTCATAGTCCTTCTGGGTTTCTCCCAGTTTGGCTGGCCACTTTACGAAAGGCTCATCTCTTATTTCGCTTAGAATCCGATATATCGGCTTTTTGAACACCGTGGTTATGGCAGTGCGGATTCTTAACCATCTTTTATCCGGGTCTTCTCCGTTATCTCATCTGCCTCGACCGTTTCGGTTCTGACGATCTACTGTGTTGACCTTTGCTGAGGTCTTCTTTTCTGGTACTGTGGTTGCGCTAGATTTTGCTTTGGCACGTGCGCCATCCTCTTCTACCCTGATGTGCTGATGCACTCTTTCCATCAGGGCCTCCATAGTGAGGGGTGGCGTCATGGTGATCGAGTCCCTCAGTCTGTTCCCAACTGGAAGGCCTCTTTTATACTGTGCAATGGCGAGATTGGTGGGGCAGTCCCCAATCTGATTGAATGTCTCCCAGTAGCGGCTGTTGTAGGATCTTAGGGTCTCTTTATCGCCCATATCGATGAAGAGTAGCTGGTCGATCTCCACTGGGGTTTTAGTGTTTGTTCGGAACCTTGTTACGAACGCTTCTGCCAATTGTGCCCAAGAGGCTATGCTGCCCTCAGGAAGTTTCTCGAACCAAGTCAAGCCTAGGTCGCCAAGGCTAGACGGGAAGAGTATGCACATTAAGGCCTCGTTTCGCCTGTAAACGACCATGACTTGGCGAAAGTGGCTCAAGTGTGAGTACGGGTCCGTCTTCCCTTCATATGTAGTGAATTTCGGCTGAAGGAAGCCTAATGGTAGGGGCGCATTTTCGATCGCTGGAACAAACGGCGAAGTCTATAGTCTTGCCAATGCTTTGTCCGTTGGTTCGTAGGCTGGGCGCGGTATTGGCATTCCAACCTCGACGCTTCCATGCGTCCGAGGAGCCAACCGCTGTAAGGCAGAAACTCTGTGCGGATCCCGCGCCCTGGCATCTTCTTTGCATCGTGCTTTTTCTTCGAGCACGGTTCGTAAGTGGGATGATCTGGGTAATTCCGTCTGTCTAGATCTAGTTTGATGCGAATGAGAGGGCCAGTATGTGCTTCCTTCAGTGTATGATCTTTCAGACTTCGTCCTCTCAGACCTGGAGTGACGAGTTCTGGAAGACCATGATTGGGTATCGCCTGTCCTGAGGCTTCTACTCTCTCCTTGTGAGGGTGTAGTATTCCTACTATGATTTTCTGAGTGGCGAGGGGGCGTCTTGTTTTTGCGCCCCTCTCCTGTCGCCACTTCTTTTTTCTTCATCTGGCGTTTCAGGGCCTCCATATCCGCCGCCATCTTTCTTATCAATTCATCTTGCTCTTTCACGCGGTCTTCCAGAGCTTGAGGGTCAATCCTTCGTCTTTGCCTATCAGGACTTTGTGAACGAGAGTGATGGGGGCTGTTATTTCGCTTTCCCCTAGTATCCCTCCTGGAGTTATGTCGTTGGGATTCCAAGTCCGCCATGGGAGGGACAAAAGGTAATCCTTCACGCCTTGCGCCCCCTTTTGGAGTTAGCTCGTCAACGGCGGACTGCGGCAATTCTTCAATGTGTGCCATTGATCGTAAAGGGGAGAAGCTTTAATCAAGAGGTTTTGTTCTGTCTGTTTTTCCCACAGACGGCGCCAATTGTGCGGGGAAGAAATAATTCTCCTCGTGTAATCCTGTTGACTAAGTCCACGCTCCTCCGTACGACGTCGCTTTGTCACCTGAAAACACAAACGTGAGCTAGCCGGCGGGTGTGTGCCGGAAACCTCTCCGATGCCTAAGTCAGAAAACTTGATAAATAGACAAAGCTTAATGTATTCAGGAAGCAAAATTGTATGTTGTGTTATGTTACCTCCTCCAAGGTGATGCTTGTGAGCTTTTATAGGTTTCGAGTGGCCCAATCCTAGTAGGACTTTTATTCCTCCATGCAGAGTCCTCCTAGGATTCATACTCCTAAAGGATAATGCTTATCCTTTTACACCCCCCACTGCTTAAACCAAGTGGGATGGTTTTTACCACGGCCGAACTACCATTTGACCGAAATACCTACGACTATGCTGAGCCACAGAGTAGGCCGAACTATCATTGGTTCGGTTCTGTCTTTCGTTACACCTTATCTCGGTTCTCCCTTGTATGAACTATGGTGTGCTAGGACCGAGCTACCGAGTAGCAAGGTCCTGACCAATCTATCCAGAACACGTTATGACCGGACTAGACCGTAGACCGGACTAACTCCAAGTTGTCCAGACCGAAGTAGCTTTACAATTCCTGAGCCGAAGTAACTTCATCTCTTTTGACCGGAGTAACTTTATTTCTCTTGGACCGGAGTAACTTCTCAGCCCTTTTTACCCAGTCCGTCATACTTTGGGCCATAAAGTCCATCTCATAGCTCGGCCTAATTTTCACCAAAAATTACCCTCTCACTTATGAAGTTCCAGTTGTTTGAAAACTCTTATCTTTTGGGGATATCATATGAGTGTCAATCTCTCAATCATACACTGTTCGTGTTCATTTTCCCTATAAGTTATAACAGTCCTATTCAATAGTAATCCTCTTCTTCCATTATACAACTTCCACCTATTCAAAAGGATAATTTATCACATTCCAAGTATGACCATTATGTACACTTGTCTCACAAATTCAATGGATATCCCCTTGTCTAAAACAATTCATTGGAATCAAGGAATAAAGGATAAAAATATGAAAATGACATGCTTTCCTTTCGCATGATCACCACCACCACCATCATTGTTATTATTATATGTGTTGGCATCTCATATCCGTTGCAAATAATTTTTAAAACAAATATTATTTTAGTTGGATAGACTTGAAATAATTACATTTTTGATCAACTCTTTTTTAGTACAAGTCGGACAAAAAAGAAAAAAATTGTATCAAACACAAAAAAGGATTTGCATCAAAGAAAATGAAAAAATAAAAAATTCCACTGTTTAAAATGAATTTATAAGATTGGGTACAACACTTTTAAATTTAAGATGACTTTTGAGTTAGACTCTAAATGAATGAACTTGTAAAGTTAGTTGTTCAATTAAGTTATAGCGAACAATACTTTCATATAGACAAACTTGTGAAGCTAATTGTTCAGTTAAGTTATAGTGAGCAATACTTTCATATCATGATTGGCAGTGCCTCTAACATTTATCAGACTCAAAATTTTGTTTGATAAGATATACTTATAAGATGACATATTACATTTCTAATTTTGATAATATCTTAAAAGCAATTTAAATGTTTACTCAAATCAATATTGTATGTATACCTTCATTTTTTTCTTTACCATTCAGTGTGCTTAGTTTGAATTTTTTGAATTAAGTTTTTTGAGAACTGAATTTTTTGATTTTCGTATTTTTTTGTTTTTAGTGAATATTTTTAAAATTTTAAATATTTTTTTTACTTTTTTAGATGCACCTTACTTAGATGTATCTAAAAAGTAAAAAATTTGTGAAAAAATATTTTTAAAAATTAATAAATACATAAAAATACAAAAAATATACTGAATTCTCTTCTCTTTTTTTTTTTTTGTATTTTTGGTATTTAGTGAATTTTTAAAAGATTTTTTTCAATTTTTTTTTACTTTTTAGATATATTTATGTTAGGTATGTCTAAAAATTAAAAAAATTGCTCAAAATATTAAAAAAATTCAATAAAAACAAAAAAATACGAAAAATAAGAAAGTAGAATTTTCTGAAAAGTGTTTTTAAAAAGTGGTAACCAAGCATAGTGAATCATTATACTTTTATTTTTTATTTTTATTTTTTGGTATGTGCTGTAGTAAACGACATGTATCTCTTCATAGTAGCTTAGCCTACGCTACAGTGTTCAAATCGTATGGAACATTGTCTTCTCAAAGCCACAAAAATAAATCCCCTTTTCATGTAGCTTTAGAATTTTAAATATGAAATTCCTAAAAAAAAGTAACCCCGCATTTTTTTCTATTCTCGTTTTTTATTTTAATTTTAATATATATATATATATATAAATATGGCTTTAGCTAGTTATCAAGTAAAAATTTAATTTAATAAGTGATACTGCATTATCATCCATATAGATATCACTATTCAATAATAATTCATTGTATGAAATAGATGATAAACTTTACTATTCGTATTAATAGAGCTATTAAATCTAACACAACCAAATAATAACCCTTCTTCATAGTGAATTTTATTATACACGCATAATATAACGGGTCTAAATAGTAAATAGAGTAAGAATTGCAATCCATACAAGTGGCCTTGCAAAGGAAAACAACAAAACTTCACAGGTAATCGTCAATCACAATTGTATGTATCTGATCAAAAAAACAGAAAACACACACACACACACACAAAAAAAATCACAATTGTAACTTTCTTACATATGTGTATTCATTGTATACACAAATAATTCACAACATTCCAAGGAGTCAAATACGTGTCCAAAACTTTAGCTATGCGATGATTGAATATATAAAATCAAAGGTGTTGCCAAAAGAAGCCACGTGTCATAGCATTCAAAAACTTTTAAAAAAATTTACAGATATGAAAATAATATATATACAAAATGCATTTTGTGTATAAAATACACATAAATATATAAGATTCTACTTCTAAAAAATCTTGTCTTCAATCTATATTCGATTTTGTAATCAATTTATATATATTTGTAGATTATTCCCCCCAAGTAATGGGCTATATAAAGGGTCCATGCACCATTCATCTTCTTCAAGGCCTTAGTTTCTTTGTGTTCATTAATTGTTCTATATAGCTAAATCTCTTCATCTTCCATCTGTTTCAAGATGCCTATGAAGGAAACATTGGATCAAGAAATCAAGAACTTGCCAAAGAGGGCTTATGTCACCTTCTTGGCCGGCAATGGAGACTATGTGAAAGGAGTTGTGGGTTTGGCCAAGGGTTTAAGGAAGACAAAGACTCCATACCCACTTGTGGTGGCAATTTTGCCTGATGTCCCGGATGAGCATCGAGAGATCCTTCGATCCCAGGGATGTATCATTCGGGAGATTGAGCCAGTGTATCCACCGGAGAATCAAACTCAATTTGCAATGGCATATTATGTCATTAACTATTCTAAACTTCGTATTTGGGAGGTACACATCAATATCCATTCTTGCACATCATGTTAATTTGCTTCATGTTTGCTAACACTAAATTTACATATATTGTCCATGCATACATGTTTTTTTTTTTTTTATTACATGTTTCTCATTTTCTTTTCTTGTTTTGGTTTTAATCCTCTCTTGTTTTTCTCTTGTTTTTTTTCTCATTTTCTCATTTTCTTTTCTTTTCTTTTCTCTTGTTTTTTTTTTTTTTTTTTTTTTTTCCTTCTTTAATTTGGTTATAATTTACAAAATTATGAATGTCTAATAATTTTTAAATATATGGTTCTTGATCAAGCAGAATGACAGGACATAATACATATGGCTGATTCCAAGTAGTTGGACGCGATTGAGTTGAATTACAACATTACACATAAATGAATTTTTTTTATTAAACTTTCTTTTTATTAGACACAAAAGAATGAGTCTTATGTGTATTGATTAATTTGTTATTGTAGTTTGTGGAGTATAGCAAGATGATATATTTAGATGGAGATATACAAGTATTTGGCAACATTGATCACCTCTTTGACTATCCTGATGGGTACTTCTATGCTGTTATGGACTGTTTCTGCGAAAAAACTTGGAGCAATACACCTCAATTCAAGATAGGTTACTGTCAACAATGCCCAGAAAAGGTGCAGTGGCCAGCGGAGATGGGTGCACCACCGCCATTGTACTTCAATGCCGGCATGTTCATCTTCGAGCCTAAACTCTCAACTTACAATGACCTCTTGGAGACCCTCAAGGTCGCGCTTCCTACTTCATTTGCAGAACAGGTAATAGCTAAAACTTCATAGCATCCTCAAGTCTTGAGGTGAGCACTGTTTAAATAATGGTATTAGGATACATACTAGTATTGATAATACAGTCATATATCGGCTGATACAGAGAAAACATTATGTATTTTAAAAACTGATATTGAGTTGGTGACATATTGAAGCTTGTACTAAGAAGTATTAATTACACAACTTTTTTTTGTTTTTTTGGCAGGACTTCTTGAACATGTACTTTAGGGATACCTACCGCCCTATCCCTCCAACTTACAATCTTGTTTTGGCATTGTTGTGGCGACACTCTGAGAATATAGACCTTGACAAAGCGAAGGTTGTTCACTATTGTGCTGCGGTGAGTACAACACCAAAATTTATATCATATTAATGAGATTGAGATCATCTTTTCTCATTATCTGAACATATAATGTTTGGAACATAGAACTACGACAAAAAATGAAGACAGACGATCCAAGACACGAAAGAATATCTTGGCTAGTAACAAAATTGTTTGATACAATCTTTACTTTTTATTTTTTATTTTGGATGATGAAGATCCTAGGTAGGACCATGTTGGACCATCACTGCAAAGTAAATTTTGGATACTATATCACTTTCTTGCAAACCACATTTTTTAAGTGGATGCAATATCAAAGAGTCACATTTAAGACTTTCGAATTTATAGTTCATTTGAAGACGAACTCTATTACTATTGAATTATCTACACGGGTTACAATCTTTGCTTTCGACAAATTTTAAGTTTGAATGTAATACATGGCCGAGTGTTTTGGTACAATACATGCCATGTGGCGTAACTTATGACTTGAGGGTCCACTAATGTCAAATCAAAGTGGATAAACTTTAATTATGATTTAAAGCATTCTTTGATCATATTCTAAAGTGATATAAATTATACCTTAAATTGGTAGTTTTGATTTTGCCCCGAAGTGATCTTAAATTATGTGTTAAACTATTGTTAGTTATATCCAAAATAGTAGGTATACATGATATGCTCTCAAAAAAAGGTGTATTGTAACAGTACCATTCTAATCTGTAACTTGCTCACTATTTTTTTGATAACGAGGAACCTTTTGAACCCATTTTCGGTGAGACAATGATAAAATTACGGATATGTATCGCGTTAATCTCACATATTGGGTTACGTAGGGATTGGAAGCTAAGGCCTCTTTGTTGTTTATCTGGCGACTTACTATTCGAGCTAGCTCCTAATTAGAGTGTAACTTACTCACTGTTAATACATGTCTGTTTGTTTTTTGTTGAAATATTGTATTATATATATAATTACAGGGATCAAAGCCATGGAGGTACACTGGACAGGAAGAGAACATGCAGAGAGATGACATAAAAAAGCTTGTAGAGAAATGGTGGGAGATATACACAGATGAGTTGTTGGATTACAAGAACAGCTCAGAGGATGGATCTGAAGAGCCACTTTTAATTCTGCAGTTGCTGGAAGATGCTGGTGTTGCTCATGACTACATTTCTGCACCATCTGCAGCTTAATTTTAGGAAGATTGATAATAAATCCATCACCTGTATGCTACATATTATTGAAATATCTATTATAATAAGATTACATGTATGTATCTAACTACATATATGTATGATGTATCTAGCTAGCCAGTGTGTTATTTTGTATCAGCTTTTAATACATATAGGATTGCGATTGGAAATGCAGTCCTCTTTGTATGCTACTTAATTTGTATGATTTGAAGTTATCAACTTCATTAATATATGACAAAGCTATGAAATTTAACTAATTGGTGCTGTTAATCATGAAGTACTTGTGAAATCAAGCACAAATTAATTGTGTGAAAACCATATTAAGAAGCTACCATTCCACAATTTTAAAATTTTTTATTGTAAGTTAGTCAAATTATACTTTTGGTCTTCTAAATTGTTTCAATTCCTAACAATATGTCCCATAAAGAGCAAGGACATTGTCAATAAGTGTTTCGCGATCAGCAAAATTTCATGGAGGTGCGTTCGAACTATTATGAGCCGATCATGCAGGCAGAAAAGGTTATTGATTGGGGAAATCATTTATTTGTTTTTTTACTTTAAATTACTATTTACAGGGTGACAATGAAGGCATGAGGAGTGGGGATTTGTGACAATGGTGGAGGAAGCATGTAGTGGTGGGACATGGTGAAAATGGTGGAGGAAGTGGGTTGGGTGGTAGCAATGGTGGATGAAGGGACTAGGAGTAGAGCATGGTTATGGCTGGTGATAGTGGTGGTTGTTATGGTAGTGAAATGTGGTGGTGTTTGAGAAAAAAAGGAAATGGAAGATGGATTGGTAAATTGACAAAATTATCATTCTTTGTAATGCCTCTAAATAGAGATGGATGGACAGTTGCGATTCTATCAATACTTAAATTAAAAAAAATTTAAAACACACACACACAAACACGCAAAGGTATTATTTGTTAGCAGCGTCAAATCCAATAGTTTTGTTTTCGTTTTTTTTGGTTTGTAATTTCCCTTAAAAATCAAATTCCCATAAAATTAAAACAAAAAATCAATAATTTTACAGAAGTGTATAGAAATCAAAATGGGAAAGGGCCCACCACATCCAAAATCCAAATACGAAAAATAAATAGTGGCATTGGACACTACAAGAATTTACACATTTTGCGACCACTTTTACCGACTAAAAAAATTTTGGTTGCAAAAAAATGACGTTTGGCGACCAAATATTAATTAGTCGCGAATGATCATTAATTTTGGCGACCAAATTTTATTGGTCGCAGAAGGTTATATTTTGGCGACCAAAAAATATGTTGGTCGCAGAAAGTGGTATACTTTTGCCGACCAACTAAAAATTTGGTCGCGGAGTCACATATTTTTTGGCGACCAAAAATTTGGTCGCGAAAAACTTATTTTCAGCAACCAAAAAAAATTAGTCGCCAAATTAGTACTTTTAGCGACTAATATTTTAGTCGCCGTTGATTGAGATTTGGCGACTAAAAAAATTTGTCAGCGAAAGAACCTATTTTTGTGACTAATTTGACAGTTTGGTCGCCAAAAGTTTTGGGGGAAATTTGAAACCTGGGGCGGGAATTGAATTTCAGAAAAAAATTCTAAATTGGGGTAATTTTCTACTTCACACACTGTTGCATCAATCGAACCCAGATTGGGGTAATTTGGTTTAACTCGTCTCCTCCCATTCCCTCTCTGTCTCTCTCCCTCTCTGTTCTTCTTTCCTACCCTCCTTCTTGCGCTCGCTCCCGACGCTGGCCTCGATTTCTGCCTCTCCCCCATTCTCTCTCAGTGTCTTCAAGTCGCAATCCTCCCACTCGCAAGGTAGGGTTTCCGATTGTGAATCGCGACATTGTGCTTCGATTGGGTCACCGAAGGCTAGGGTTTCCACCACCACAGCCACCTTCATCATCATCAGGTTCCTCAAATTCTACATTGACGCCGCTGTCTTCTCTTTCTCTCTCTGCTTCGAACTCCCATGGGAGCTCTCCGGTACCTCTCTCCCTCTCTCTCTCTCTCTCTCTTTCTCTCTATGCTTCTCTATGCTTTAAGTAAATCGATATTTGTTGGTGGAATTGAGATAATGGTAAAGACTGATTATTGTCAATAATCAGTCAAGTAAATCGATTGAAGAAGAAGCCATTGTTGCTTCTTTTTTTTTTTTAATCAATCCATTTAGTAGGCTGCTGTAGTCACATGGGGCAGATGGCAAAGATCATTAAGCCCAAAGTATTTGATTTTATTTTAGAGAAGACACACACACTTTATCACTGTGTTTGGGCCTCAATAATTCTATAACGAAAATATATATTGGGTTTGCTTTTGGAGTTCTTCATATTACCAAACTCTAATCCAACCAGTTTCACATAGTCCTAACCAAAATTCCACAGTAATATAACAAAAAAAATCAGATTCAGCACCCAAAAAAAATACAGGATGAAGGAGAAAAAAAAAATCATAATAGGAAGAGACACCTGTTAACGTTTTTAATCTTTTTGTTGTATCCACATACCCATATCTAATTTTTGGATAAATTTTAGCCAAGTCCACGTATCCTTTATTTAGAGATTTGATGTGTCCGACCCCGAGATACATATCAGTCAACTTTTCACTAGCTGAGCAAGGTGGTTTTTGATGAACTACAAAACATGTGAATGTGATTTTCAATCAACACTTAAACTGTTATTCTGGTTGAAGGATTCCTTGGAAAAGGTCCAATGAGGTGCTTGTTTTGCTGGCTTTCAAGAGGGTAGCCTGGTTATTGAAAAGGTCTAACACTACAGGAAATGCCACTTTTGGCGACCAAAATATTGGTCGCCAAAAGCCCCATTTTTGGTCGCCGAAACAATTAGCGACTAAAATATTTTGTCGCCAAACTAGTCGCCTATACGCTGTCGGCGATAGTATTGGCGACTAAAAAATTTTTGGTCGCTGAAAGTGAACGTTTTGGCTACTAAACTCTGGTTAGTCGGCAAAGGTTATCTTTTGGCGACTAAAATATTAGTCGCCAAAAGTGAACATTCGGCTACCAAACTCTGAGTAGTCGGGAAAGGGTATGTTTTGGCGACTAAATATTTAGTCGCCAAAAGTGTTGAAATAAAATAAATTAAATTTTCAGCGACTAAAATTTTTTGTCGGGAATAAGTTTTAGTGACAACATTACTACATTTAGGGACTAAAGAATTTAGTCGCCAAAAATATTATTTTTCATTTTATTAAACTTTTGGCTACTAACCATTTAGTCACTAAAAGTTCTACCTTAGGCGTGGTGACTTTTGCCGACTAAAACTGTTCGTAGCCAAAAACCTATTAAGATTCATTTCTTTACTTTTTGCCACCAAAAGTTTTAGTCGCCAAATGATACCATTTTTTCCGTGACTAAAAAATTTAGTAGCCAATAGTTTATTTCTCTCATTCTCAAATTTTTTAGCTACTAATTATTTGGTGGCAAAAACGTTTTGGGTTATGTTTTTGCTACTAAATTATTAGTAGCCAAAACTTTTGATTACCTATTTGGCTACCAAAACATTTGGTGGCCAAATAATTTTATGTTTTTTTTTTTAAAAAAAAAAAAAAAAAATTGTAAACAACCTGTATTCATTTATATTACATGTACCCTGTATAAATAATATAATCCATCAACACTAAAATATATTATCAACCATTAAAGCATTCAACATAATACATGAATAACCATGATTTAAATCACATACATAATACATGAATAACCAACGTCAATAATTTAAATTACAACCTGTAAACATAATACTTTCTATTACATTTGTAATTAATACAGCAATGATACACAAACACCAGAGAAAATCAGACCAGCCACCTACAACGAGGAAGATTAGTGATTTGAAGCAGCTTAATTACGTCCTATAACACCCAAAGCAAGAGAGATTTAGTCTTCTGTCCAGCTCTGCTCAACAATTTCACGCACCCTCCGGTTGTATTCACGCTTGTTCTCACAAAACAACAATGCTGCTTCTGAATTTGCAGGTGAGTTTGCATTTGGATCACAGAGCATTGACTGAAATGAGAAAAAGGGGAAACCTGCATTTGGGCTTGGGTTTGGGTTTGGATCACAGAGCAATGACTGCAATGAGAAAAATGGGAAAAATCAAAAAAACATCATACCTGAACTAGTGACCAGTAGCTTTGTGGAATCAAAACATTCCTAGAAGTTATATCTATTTGGTATGGTAGAGTCATGCTTGAACAATTGACAAACTGCTGAGTTTATTACATGCATTTGCCAGTTTTGCTCATTTATTTATTAGTAAAATGATTGCACAGTATGAATTTAATACACACCACGCATAAACACGTGCCCCAAGTTGTTATGTTATATCTATGAGCCTGTTAACAATTAATGAAAGGTTGGCTGCTATTTTGCCACACTAAATCCAAGGGATAGTATGCATGGAGTGGCCAACATGGGTTCAAACTATAAATGAAACTATAAATGAAAAAACACATCTGAGAATGTCGTTACTGAATTATTACTGAATTATTACTGAATTATTACCTTGCCATTAAGACTCTATTTACTGAATTATTACCTTGCCATGAATGTCGTTAGTCATTTGAGCATTAAGACTCTATTTACATTATCAATTATAACTCATTTCTCAATGATTAATTCAACAATTATGTTGATAGAATATATATAAAACCATCTAAATAATAGAAAACACCTATGAGAACCTTATAGAAAATAAACCTACTTTGCTGTCCACATCTCTATGGTTATCAATCATTTCATCCTCTGTTATTAATCTTTCTAATTTTCTCACTTTACAGCAACAACTAACATCTATTAGATCCGAGTTTGGATAGAAAACAAATTAATACAGTTATTACATAACATAGGTTTAACTAACATAGGTTTTTGCATAGAGAAAAAAGAAAAAGAAATTAAGACACAAAGGTCATTAATCACAAATGCAAATGAAAGACAGGGGAAAAGAAATTAAGGAAAACCTGAACAGATGCAAATGAACTACAAATAATAATAATAACAATAATTGACTAACCATGAAAGAGATTATACAAAGCAATTCAAAATAACTATACCAATGCCATGACCCATGAGCATAACAATTCAGCGAAGTAAATACGTTTCAAAATAATGCAAATAACCATGGAGGCATAGCAACATAATGACAATCATAAATGCAAAAAATCCAAGAATATATGGAAACCTAAAAGCAGACTCTAAAAACATTAATTAAAACAAAAGACCAAGTTTGAAGCCATGCTCTCTCTCTCTCTCTCTCAATTAATCTATAACTAAGCTTGTTTAGTGTCCCAAATATTTGACATGAATTGTTTTACAATTTTAGTGAAGTTTATACCCATTAATCACGAATTGAATGTTGACTAATCATATTCTATAACGAATATACTTGAGAAATAAAGAAATAAAATTTCAAATCCAAATCGATTCATGTAGTAATTTTCCCAAATTCAAAAGAAGAACAAACTCACAAAATTAGGCATAATCATCACTTGAATGAATCATTCACAGCAGTTTGTTGTGAGAAGAGTAAAGCTGAAGCAAAACACATTTTAAAACACATTTTCAAAACACATTGTATATTCATATATTTAAAAATGTAATATGTAAAACACATTTAAAGGTGATTTTTAGAATGATCTAAATAAGTGTACTTTTTGACTTTTTATGAAATATGAGGTGAGAATGAATTGAGTTTAAAATGATATAATAAAAAGATGATGTGACTTAAATAAAATAATAACTTTTTGACTTTTTAAAATTATGCCAAACATGCCTTAATACATTGGACATCCGTCATGATTGTAAGCTAATTTGCTGAATTAGTCAAATCCGATATTTTTCATGGTGATGACTCTTTATTTGTTTATTTCGGTAAATACTCCAACATCAAGCATTCTGCTTAAACAAAAGATAAACACAAGGCCACAATTATTGCTCCATTGATACTGAAAAAATCTGATACAATAGTAATGTCCAGGGTAGCTATAATATGCTTCATATATTTTAATTAAAAAACAGAAATCAACGAGATGTTGGCAAAAAGCTGAGAAATTTGGGAAAATGATTTACAATTGCTCACCAAACTATACTAAAACAGGGAAATTCACTGGATAATCAGGTTTGGGACCAAATTGAAGTTCTAAATGCAAATTTTTTATGTCAAACCCAAGTCATGAAAGTAACAGTAAAGCCACACCCAAAACAAAAAAAGGCAGTTGTGAAGGTGGTGATTGAACCAATTCAAGAAAATCAAGAAAGCAGAAACAAACACAGTTAACAAAGATCAAAGCACACCATCATATAACCTACATGATTTACATAATACACTATCATATAACACACATCATCTTAAAACTTCAGGCACAAAACCTGAGCTTGGAAAGCAATCCTGACAGTTTGTATCACATAACTAGAAGTCTACTAGCAGCTAATCCTCCGTTCTTTCAAAATACTTAATCATCCTGCCTAAACTTACCTACAAGTTCAGAAGTTAAAATAGGTCACTAAGCCAAGAACGTCTTACCTCTCAATTACCATCTTCACTAGCCTTCAAATAAAGAGACTCGCCCCCCTCACCACCATGTCCTCCTGAGCTCCCGCCACCTCGCCCTTCAGAAGATCCGATCTCTTGCTTTCCCCTTCCAGAAGCCTGCAAGCCTTCCCTAGTGGAGCCACGCCCAAAATCAGGAAACCCTCCAGCTCCGAGTGCCCCACCGGTGGTTCCAGAACTATTAGCCTCGCTTTGAAGCATGTGAAGTCCACTGCTTCCACCGGAACTCATGCCAAGCTGGCTGTGCAAGGCTTGCTGTTGTTGCAGTGCCGAGAACTGTTGTTGGCTGTAGAGCATAGAAGAACGTGCAGCCATGAGCGATTGGGGAGTCATCTGCTGAGCTTGTTGGTGTTGCTGCAAGTAGTGACCTCCTGGCTGCATAATGCCACTGGGAGGGAACTGTCCGACATTCAACAAAACACACATCAGGAATTTTCATTAAGTTTCAAACAGCTGTATGAATTTCCGTAACTAGCCTACTTCAGAACCAGTCAGATTTAGGACATTGTGAATCAGTAGAAACAAAAGGAAAATGCCAGTTTTGTAACATTTTTGTTTTCAAAATTTTGAAAATTACAAACAAAGACATGTTTGCAGCTGTTTTCGTTTCCAAAAAAAAAGGAGGGGGAACAATCTGAAAGTTTTCCAAAATTTGAAACAAAAAGGTGTCTTCACCTGTTTTCAAAACAAGTTTCATTCCTTTCCAAATGACTCCTAAAGTAAGGGTAATAACTACGAGATAAAATCCAAGAAAGCAATATAAGTAGTGGATTGAAGACTTGCATGTAAGACAAATAAGGGGAAGTAATTCAATAAGATTTCAGATTATGAACTGTGAGAAGCATCAAGGTGGGTTCGATCTATCTACTACTTGATAAGATATTTTCCAGATCTAGACTGCACACAAATCAGGGGCAAATACCTAACCTCGAGCATGATATGCAGTGGTAGAGAGGGCAGGGCAAAAGGCACCACAAATTAGAATATCCAGACAAATACTTCCATCTGCATAAACTGGTCCAAGCACAAAACAATAGTATGAGCAACTAGCATAGGCATATATCTTAGTGACATTATGTTTCACCACATAAGAGAGGAAATCAAATATCAAGGAGCAATGAAAAGACACAAAGAAAGCAGGATTCTGTGCAACAAGCTCCAGTGGATATGGCACGAAGTGTAATAGAAGCATGCAAACTAATAAACCCCAAAAAAGTAATAGAAACTTATAAAGACAAGTATAAAGCAATGTTGGCAGTCCTAAGAGGAGTAAACAGTATTGAAGTTAATATTAGTGGCAGAGCATGACTTCTGAGGATGCAGTGGCAGAAACTTACACTTTCCATAACACAACACAATAATCTGCTACCCTCTCAATCAAGAAAGCAAAAGGATTTAATTACTTATGACAAATAGATTTTACGTGAAGCCTTCTATAAACATATCCATTACCTTCCCACTTCTCAACTTCAAGAACTTAAAGCAAACCAGGCTCAACAACCGCTTTAGTTCGCTCACATGGGAAGGATGATATACTGGAATTGGTAATTCTATATACCCAAAGTGACTTGAAAGGTAAACAAATGAACAAAACTTTAGCAATACTTCAATGTGTCCAGCGGTCATGACCATTCAAACTTCTCAATGTAATCAGAAAATAAATTGGATTAAAACATGAAAAATACCTTCGCATGTCCCGGGTTCCGCAGCACCACATGATTCACATTTTCCAAATTCAAGCGGCAAACTAAGGAACGGATTTGAAAGTTGACTAGCATGGCTTATAGGGAAATCACTATTGGATGATGTGCACTAACAAAAAAATAAATAAAAGGAATCATACCAACTTATTCAACCAGAATGGTCACAAGATCCAAAGTTGCACTTAATCAAATGCCAATTGTAGGACAATTTGTTCGGAAGGAGGTTTACATCCATCACAAGATCTAAAATATGTCTCTGGAACAATATTAGGACTCAAATCTTCTAGGGCCCAATTTTTTTAATCTCATTTTATTTTTTAAAAACGTATGTATGATGTACCAAATATGTCCAGCGTTCAAAAAAATGATGTACCAAAAACATATGTATGATGTACCAAAAAAATGAACAAAACTTTAGCAATACTTCAATGTGTCCAGCGGTCATGACCATTCAAACTTCTCAGTGTAATCAGAAAATAAAAAGGATTAAAACATGAAAAATACCTTCGCACAACATTAAAACATTAAAACATGACCATTGCATTCACACTAGCCATGTTTCTCAACCCACACAGTACAATTGAGTGAAGTCAAGCTAGTGAAGCACGAGTGAGTGGAAGTCAAGCTAGTGAAAAATTAAATCAATAAAGACGTCATTCTCCATCTACTTCCATTCATAGGGATAATATGCACCTCACATGGCCATTTTTTCAGCCCCCTAGCTTACATTGTATAGGATTAAGATTTGAACTAATACTACTAAGGGAAAATTACATATCAGTGGAAAGTTTACAAAATATTAACATATCAGTCAAATTCACTTTACAGCCATATATAACAACGTAACAGGCGAGACTGCAGTTTGAATGTTTTTAAGGATTGGATTTGGGATGGCCAAATTAATCCCAATACCCAGACTGGGCCAAACCTAGAGTGGCATATATTTCCTTAGTTTCCCTTAATCATCATTAGGTAAATCACACATTTTGTTCTTCTAATTCCTTTTAACATGAATCCCAAAAGTGGAAGGATGGTCAGAGAATATATGTATACATGCTCTTTTAACAAAGAAGAGGATGGTCAGAGAATTCTGGAACAAGTGCCTTGATTAGTTACGAGTGTTATCTCATGGTGCTTCAAAAGTGGAAGGACTTGACAGTGGTAGAGATGAACTTCTCTATAACCCTCTTTTTGGTATAAATAAGTGGTTTGCCGATAGGTAATCTGACAACTACAAACAGTTTGAAGATTCATTGGAGAGGTTGCACAAGTGGAAATATGATTCTCATGAGACTTTTATTGATAGAAACACTTTTTTTTCTTTGAGCTTCAATAAAGAATTTTAATAAAAAAGCAAGAAGAAGGAAAGAGGACAAGAAGTCCTCGTATAAACAAAAAGATAAAAGTCAAAACAAATAGCACGAAACTCCTAGCACTAGGGATGTTATTGATAGAAACTCACTCTCTCTCTCTCTCTCTCTCTCTCTCTCTCTCTCTCTCTCTCTCTCTCTCTCTCACTGAGTCAGACTGATGATAAATTTAAATGAACCCTACCTAAAGGGCTCTCACTTATAAGAAAAACCCTTGACAACCTATGGCAAGGCTATCAGATTTGTGCTATCTGTGCAGCAGAATTGGCTATGAGACGTGATAGTTCTGAGGGATTCTGACCCATAACTACGTGTAAATCCTAGTTGATTTTTTGGCTCCCAAAAGAAAAAAATGACCATTAAAACATTATAAATAAAACATTAAAACATGACCATTCTTCTTTTTCTTCTTCTTTACATAATTGATGGATCAAATATAAAACATTAATTACGAGGAACAAAATATAAAAACATTGATGGATCAAATATTTAAGGGCAAATTACACTCACCTCACCTCCCTTAAGTTAGGGAAAATACAATTAGCCCTACACTTTTGACATAATTGCATTAGACTCCCTTAACAGTTAAGCCCTTTTTTATTAGTAATTCATTAGTCATATGAATAAAAAATGGAGAAAAAAAATAAAGCATACTTTTACAGTCAATTGAGGACACATGAAACACCACTTTAAATTAATGAGTTCTTGCATATTTATGCCACAAAACAACAGTTCATCAGGGAAAAAAAAGAAAAGTGAAGGATTTTTCAGTACTTAAAGTGCATGCCTTGGGCATATATCAATAGGCTAATTAGAGAAGGGTTATTGAGGGGCCTTGGGAAAATAAAAAAATTCAAAACTCTGTTCAGGCCTCCAACCTCCAATGCATATTTCTTTCTTAGTTCCAACTTCCAATGATTTTCCATCTTATTTTCATGTTATTTCCAGATAATTCAATTTTTTCCACATGGAATAAAATCTTTCCCTTTTTTCCAAAAACCAAGACAGTCCAAAGTATTTAAGTTTTCACTTCTATTTTGCTTTATTTTCCTCCAGTTTTTCTGGGGGTACACACGAAAATGAATAGTTGCAATAAGCTTTTTAACAATCAAACTAGTGTTATTGAATCTTTTACTTTTTATTTGAATCCCAATTGACATTTCAGGCTTTTAATTCAAATCTCATTGGCAATTCCTCAAAAACAATCAAGAATTCATCAACTTAGGCAAATGTATAAACTTCACCATATAAATGAAGGTACATGAGCTATGCATACAAACATGCAGAACATACATTGCAAATACAGAATTTTAAAACCTTAAACTAGAAATGAAATTAGAGAAAGAAGTATGACCACCTGGGTGACTTCTGTAGAGGTGACCCAAATGATTACAACAGCAGCAATCAGGAAGAAACGAGCCCTGTATCTCCAACCCATCACAAATCGAAGAACGACCCAGATATCAAAATTGCAAAATATACACGAAAATCAACAAATTTCGATGCGGGTTTCTGTCAGATTATCAGATCTTCGACGTAAGTCTTTGTTGTTTCACTTGTCACCAACACACCCAAAAAAAAAAAGACAAAAAAGAAAGAAAAAGGTTAGCTATAAGTTTACGAATCGATTCGATTAATTTCTGAAAGAGAAATAAATAAACAAAAGAACCAAGTTTGTATGTCATGAGAGATAAATAAATAAAACCTATATTTCTGAAAGAGAAATAAATAAACCTATATTTCTGAAAGAGAAATAAATAAACAAAATTAGGAAACAATGCACCAAACTCTGTATATCATGAGAGAAGAAGGCTTACCCAACGACGAAGGTATCGGCAAAGGTATCTGAGATGCCGCACCGCCACTGCTGCTGCAGCTGCTAGCCGTCGTCAATCGCTGCTCACCGTCGTCGCTCGTTGGCCGCCGTCGTCCCCCCTTGCCGCTGCTTGCAGTCGATAGAGAGAGAGAGATAGTATTTTGGGAATTTTTGAAATTGGGGATATTTTTGTTAAAGGGGTTGGGGAACAAAAGGGGGGAAAGAAAGGAGGGAATTAAAAAAGCGGGAAAACGAAAAAGAAAAAGAAGAGGAGAGCTAGTCATTTTCTTTATTTTTTATTAAAATAATTTTTATTTTTATTTTTATTTTTATTTATTTTTTTGTAGTTAATGAAACTTTTTTTGTTTTTATTTATTTTTAGTTACTAAGGTTGAAAATCTATTTGTTTTATTTATATTTTAATGAAAAAAAATTATTATTATTTTTTTATTTGGTAGAAGTAGAGGTAATTTTTGGGGGATTTTTGAAATTGGGAATTTTTTGTTTAAGGGATTGGGGATTGATGATTTGAGATCATGAGAAATAAAAGGGGGAAAAGAAATGGGGGAATTAAAGAGCGGGAAAATAAATTTTTTTTGGTTAAAATAAATTCATTTTTTTGTAGTTGATGAATTTTTTTTTTATTTTTCATTTTTTTTAATTACTAAGGTTGAAAATTTATTTGTTTCATTTTTATTTTAATAAATTTTTTTTTTATTTTGAAGAAGCAAGGGTAATATTTTAATAAAAAAAATTTTGTCTGCGGCTCATTTTTTTTTTTTTTTTTGTTACTAAAAACCAGAAACTAATTTTTTGTGGTAGAGAAATGGAGCAATAGTGAAGGTGGTGGATAAGAGGTGATGGTCGTGGTGGTGGCGGCGGTGGCGGCAAAGGAGATTAGTAGTGAAGTTGTGGTAGTGGTAGAGGAGATGGAGTGGCGATGGTGGAAGAGAGGTAATGGTAGTAGTAGTAGTGGTGGTAGTAGAGTAGTGGCGATAGTAGTAGTAATGGTAGTCGTAGAGGTGAAGTAGCGACAGTAGAAGTAATAGTGGTGGTGGAATGGTGTTTGCAGTAATGGTGAAGGTGATAGCAGAGATGGGTGGTGACAGAGAGACACAGAGATGAGGGAGAGAGTGATAGACAGAGAGACACAAAGATAGAGAGAAGAGAGATGAGCGAGAGAGATAAAGAGAATAGAGATGAGCGAAAGAGACAGAGAGATAAATTTAAAAATAAGTCTTACAAATCAGATTTATTTACTCATAAGTCATAAGTGAATTTGTTTTACACACTTAGCCCTCGTTTTGATAATGAAATTTTTTTAAAACTTTTTAAATATATGTTTTGTGTCTGTAAAATGATTATTTCATTAGTACTAGTAATAATATTGAAAAATTTATTAAAATGATAAATAATTGGGATATTTTGTCTTTTATTTGTGAATTTTGATTTATTCTTAATTTATTAGTGTTATTGAAATATGATGATGTAAAAAGTATAAATAGTTTAATTGTACTTTTTAAAAGTATATGCATGTGAGAGGGCGAGGAAGAGATCGGTGAGAGGGTTTCACGAGCTCAGACTAGAGAGAGAGCGAGAGACAGACTGGGTGAGATTAGGGTTTTTTTTTTTTTTTGCCGGGGGGGCGGGGGGAATGGGAAAAAAATAAAGGGGGGAGCGGGAATGGAAAAAAATAAAAGGTATTATATATTTTGTAGAAATAGGGGTAATATATATTTTAATGAAAAATATTTTCCATTAACATAAAAATTAATTTTCTGTAGTCAATGAAAAATAAAAAATAGACACAAAGAGAGAAAGAAAGAGAGAAGAGTGATAAGTGAGAGAGAGAGAGAGAGAAGAGTGAGAGAAACAAACAGACACAGAGAGAGAAAGAAAGAGAGAAGAGTGATAAGTGAGAGAGAGATAAAGAGAGAAAGAGATATATAGAGAGAGAGACAGAGAGACAGAGAGAGAAAGAGATAGAGAGAAACATATAGAAAAATAGAGAGAAACAAGAGATGAGAGAGATATATAGAAAGATAGCGAAAAGAGATGAACGAAAGAGAGAATAGAAAAATAGAGAGATAGAGAGAAGAGAGATGAGTGAGAGAGACAGAGAGAGAAAAAGAGAGATGAACGAGAGAAACAGAGAGAGAAAAGAGATGAGCGAGACAGAGAGAAGAGAGATGAGCGAGAGAGACATAGAAAGAAGACAAATGAGAGAGATAGAGAGAAGAAAGATGAACGGAAGACACATAGACAGATAGACAAACAGACAGAGAAAGAAGAGTGATGAGTAAAAGAGAGAAAGATAAGAGTGGTGGTAGTTGAATGGCATTTGCAGTAGTGGCAAATGTAGTAGAGAAGATGGGTGGTGAGAGAGAGATATGATTGAGAGACGAATAGAGAAAAGAGATAGAGAAAGAGACAGAGTGATGAGCGACAAAGAGACAGAGTGATGAGCGAGCAAGTGTGCCGTCGCAAATAGTTCCGTCTCATATACCCACTTTTCTTGTAGTGAGGAATGAGAAGGAGTTGTGTGTGAGAGTGAGATGAGAAACGGAGAAGGGTTAGGGCAAAATTTTGGGGGGAATCCCAATTTGAGAGGGAATTTCAAATTAAGATAAAAATTTTGTGAAAATATTTGCTGCTAATTTTTTTAGAGATGTGAAAAATAGATCAGGCTTGTTAAATTAATATTTTTTAATTTTATTTATTGTTTATACTTTTTACTTTATTGGAGTTTTATGACCCAGTTTGTGAAAAAAAAAATTACAAAATTTAGAAATATTTAGAAAGTATAAATTTAAAAATAAGTCTTACAAATCAGATTTATTTACTCATAAGTCAATTGTGAATTTTTTTTACACACTTAGCCCTCGTTTTGATAATGAAATTTTTTTAAAACATTTTAAATATATGTTTTGTGTCTGTAAAATGATTATTTCATTAGTACTGGTAATAATATTGAAAAATTTATTAAAATGATAAATAATTGGGATATTTTGTCTTTTATTTGTGAATTTTGATTTATTCTTAATTTATTAGTGTTATTGAAATATGATGATGTAAAAAGTATAAATAGTTTAATTGTACTTTTTAAACATAATAAATTTATTATTAAAAATTAAATTCATCAGACTGACCTGTAACTATGCCTTTAAATTTTTGCAATGTAAAACTATCGACAAACAGCCAATAACAAGTTGCCCATTTTAGCATACCTTTCGCGTGAGGGCCCAATTATTACAATTATTAAAAATAATAGTCTATTTTCAGAATTTAATTTCTTTTTATAATACAATTATTACATTTTAAAAATATTAATTTTTTAAAATTACCTTTTGATAGCAGGGCCGACCCTGCCCTAAGGCAGGTAAGGCTTGTGCCTTAGGCCCCATATTTTGGCCCAAAAATAGGGCCCTAAATTTAAAAAATTGTTATAGGTTCAACTTTTTTTTTTTTGGTTTTAAGATCAATTTAAAGGGCCCCAAATGTTTTATTGGGCACATGTATAATTTAGCTCATATTTATTTATAAATGTGTTTGGCCCATATTTATTAAAATGAAAATATATAAATAAATAAATAAAAAACAATAGGGCCCCTAAATTTGGTAAAACATATAAACATATATAACATAGGGCCCCTAAATTTGGCCAAAAAATAGGGCCCCTAAATTTGGTAAAATATTATAGGCTCAATGTTTTTTTTTTTTTTTGGTTTTAGGATCAATTTAAAGGGCCCCAAAATATTTTTTTGGGTCCATGTATGATTTACTCCATATTTATTTATAAGTGTAGTTTGGTCCATATTTATTAAAATGAAAATATATATTAAAAAAAAAACGTGTTTGGGCTCAAGAAAAATAATACATACAATATATGGGCCCTATTTTTTTATTTTTTATTTTTACCTTCTTTATCTATTAGATTTTAGTGGAATAAATAATTTTGCTCAAATTTTTTTACCTAGGTCTTTATCAATTTTAATTGAATAATTTTTTCGTAATTTTTTTGTTCTAATTTTGTTTTATTAAATTGTTTTATTTATAATTTTAATGATTATATGTGTAAGTAAATTTTTTTATGCTTACAAACAAATAAAAATATTGTAACTTATCGTTTTTATTCATGAATTTTTTTTCAATATAAAAGGGCCCCAATTTCCGAAATTCGCCTTAGGCCCCGACGAACTCAGGGCCGGCCCTGTTTGATAGTATATTTTTTTAGAAATATCAATTGTCATAATTGTTCTGTTTGTATTATTAATGGATTTAAAAAAAGGACAAAATAAGAAATTTTTATTATTTTAATAATTAATTTTTAAAAAAAATTAATATTTTTAGATAATAAAAAATAAAATAAGATATTAATAATTTTGGATGGTGGGTGTACAACCTAAAAATAAAAATTAAAATAAAATAAAATAACTATTTTGTTTAGTCAAATTTTCAAGTGGAGACTAATGGTATTGTTATTAATAAAATAAAATAACTATTTTGTTAATTTTTTTATTTTCATTCGGCTACCAAAAAATGTAGTAGCCAAAAGTAGGCCTTTGGCGACTAAAATGAATTTTGTCGCCGAAACTTAACATTTGGCGACCAAAATTTTGGTCGGCAAAGATTAAAAATTAATTTTTTTATTTTCATTCGGCTACCAAAAAATTTGGTAGCCAAAAGTAGGCCTTTGGCGACTAAAAGGAATTTTGTCGCCGAAACTTAACATTTGGCGACCAAAATTTTGGTCGGGAAAGATTAAAAATTAATTTTTTTATTTTCTTTCGGCTACCAAAAAATTTGGTAGCCAAAAGTAGGCCTTTGGCGACTAAAAGGAATTTTGTCGCTGAAACTTAACATTTGGCGACCAAAATTTTGGTCAGCAAAGATTAAAAATTAATTTTTTTATTTTCATTCGGCTACCAAAATATTTAGTAGCCAAAAGTAGGTCTTTGGCGACTAAAAGGAATTTTGTCGCCGAAACTTGACATTTGGCGACCAAAAGTTTGGTCGGGAAAGATTAAAAATTAATTTTTTTATTTTCATTCGGCTACCAAACAATTTAGTAGCCGAAAGGTACCTCAACGGCTACTAAATTTTTATTTAGTCGCCAATTGTCATATGTTTAGCTACTAAAAATTGTTTTAGTCGCCAATTGTAATATCTTTAGCTACTAAATTTTTTTTAGTAGCCAATAATCAACATTCCCCTACTAAAAAAAATTAGTAGCTAAAAAGTTGACTTTTGCCGACTAATATTATTTTTGGTAGCCAATTCCGTGACTTTTGGCGACTAAATTAGTTTTGGTAGCTAAAAGTGGTCGGCAAAAATGCTTTTTCTTGTAGTGTAATTAGGTGCTTGTTTTGCTGGGTAGCCTGGTTATTGTGCCAGTGCTTAGGTAATTTTTTAATGAGAGTAATACTATTGGTTTTGATAAGATGATACTGCATTCCTATAGGAGGTTCAAATTTTCTTAGACATGTCCAGGGACAGATTAAGTTAGGTCCAAACAATTTCTATTTTCCAAGTGTATGCAAGGAACACCGCCTGTTTGTTGGCCTTGTGAGCAGTCCATGGAAACATGGTAATTGAATTGCTGATGTAAAATTATTGATTATAATGCATGGGCATGAACTAGACCTTTGTAAATTCAAAAGTTTGGACTTTTGCAATGTTAAAATTTGCAATCATATAAGGACCAACTGGATCAGTTTACTCCATTAAGTGAATGCAAGAGATCTTGTATTACTTTTGGATTTCCTTGGATGGGTTGGGCAAATGAGGCCCTCCCCTTCTATAGGTTTACAAAGAATATCCCAAAACCCAAAGGATTAAGAGTATTGTAGATACTACTCCCACCTCCTCTAATAGACTATTCTAGAATGTACATGAATACTATCTATATGTTTAGAATTAAGTACAGGTCTTTATATCTGTCTGCAAGACTCTAGGGGACTAAACTGGATTAAAGACACTGGAACAAAATTTACTTAAGTTGACCAACTACACCAGTTTTGACCAACTACACCAGTTTTGTCCAACTAGATTCCTCATATATAAGTTCTTCAAATTACATTTAAAACATAAAAAATTTACAAAAGGATCTATGACTGACTAAATAGGTCCAACAAATTCATAGGAAGAAGCAGCGTTTCATTTCCCAAATCAGAAACACACCCCAAGATGAGGTAAATGCTCACTTCTGTTTCAGCATTTTTCAGTCATCCATTTGTTCCAATTATTAGAAATTAGTTTCAATTTTATGTTATGTTCTATCCTTTTTTCCCCTAGTAAATGTTCTGATATGGTGCTAAATGTTCTGATATGGTGCTAATATAGAAATCTTCTATCTTTAATTTGAATTGATTTGACATTACATTTTCATTTTCACTATTAAACATGCATTAATAAATCTTTGTTATTTTATCCAAATACTTTACAGTTAAAGTTCCTACGTGCATTTTTTCTTCTAGTTTTTCTTGCAGATTAAAAAACTATTTGACTGTCAGCTGAATATATGTTTTGAGGAATTGATTACACTGTAGTTTTATAATTTTTATTTAGATATGTTAATGAGTTGCCACCATGTATAGTGAAATCTAGATCTTTGTTACAGATTTGATGTGAAGTTGCTTGTTTTTTTTACAGCATTACAACATGTTGTTACATTGTTTTGCAATTGCTGAAATTGTCAATTGGAGAATCTTCAGAAGATCCAATATATTACGTTTTAATGCGACGCCCTAACAAGTAAGTACCAAAAACTTTGATTAATAATGAAAAAAAGAAAATTAGTGGTTGATTCATATTTAGATCATAGCTTATTGTCAATTAAATAAAGGTCGTACTCAGCACAAGACTCCCGCTTTGCAGCAGGGTTTGGCATTCAATTATTGATTTCTCTTCTACTGTCTTTTATGGTATTTGAGAGTGAAGCTTTTCTCCATCATCTTTCAATAGACCGTATTTAGTTATTTGCGTTGAGTAGGAGAAACATGATATAATATCCTCAGTGGGTATATTGACCTGCTTGTTGAGGTTTAGCCATGGTTACTAGAATTCCACATACCAAAACAATCATTTTTCTAGTAACATTGGTCCTGACTGGTTGAATGTAGGAATTATCTTTCTAGTAACATTAGAGAGATTTCCAATAGTCATTCAGCTTCCCATTATTAGTATTAATCGTATTAATGATTGGAAAACTCCAGCAGCCCATTATTATGTATTTTTTCTTGTAATATTGAAGAAAAGGGTACAAACATTTAGGGTTTGAGTTTGAGTCATTTGTGATGTAGCCTAACGTCAAGGGCCTGATTCCTAAAATATTATGGTCAAGATTCCTAGATTCTTGCCATCCTTTTTTTTTTTTCCTTCCTTTTTCTCTCTTACCAAAAAAATAGCAAACTTACTATTGCCAGTTACAGCTTACATGCAAGAATAGCCCTCAATATTTTCACCAAAACCCTGTTCTATAACCAGAAAAATAAAATAGTTCCAAATATCTATATTTCTCATAGAAGCAATGCCTTTTTTCATGTCTAGTGATTTTTTTTTCAGTGTTGATTGCATGTGGACCTAATCATTATTATGCCTTTTTTCATGTCTAGTGATTTTTCAAGAATAGCCCTTATTATGCCTTTTTTCATATCTAGTGATTTTTTTTTCATGTCTAGTTCGAAACCCTGTTTTATTTTCACCAAAACTCTAGTTTATTTTTTTCATGTCTATATTTCTCCTGCAGTGTCCAAGTCTGGAATAGTGGAAAGTCTCTTGTCATGGGTAGATTCTGGAATAGTGGTATGTTTTTATTCTTTTATTGCATTTTTATGCATTAATAAGAAGTTTAAAGTAGCACTTAATGATTTTTTCTGCATTTTGACTCTAGACCTTGGGTATTTCAATTCCAGAATTTCTATACATAAATATCTATAAATTTTCTGAAACTAAGGTGACTCATGTGTGGGCATGTGTGCATCCATCTATTCATTCCTGCAGTAATCTTTCCTATTCATTTTTTGATATGTACAGGTAAAGCATAGTAGAACATCATCCCCATCTTCTTATGAGAAGGATTTTTGTGAATTGGTAGATATATATACCAGAAAGAAAAGGCCTGATAAAAAGAAGCATAATGTGATGTTTATATACATGTTTATACGCATGTGTGCATCCATCTATACATGTTTATTCAATAAGTGATTATTAACTTTATAAAATTGATGCATTCTCCTTGGGGCAACAGAAACACCATTATTAACTTTCATGTTTTCAACCTCTATGCTAATTTTTTTTTTTTTGTGACTGGTAATGTTGCCATAAAAGGGTAGTGATGACGTTGCAAACACTCTTATACTGCCAGCTTTCTTCTAGTATTTGAGGTCCTTTTTCCTGTTTGGTATGTAAGTGATTTATGCTTTTTATTTTCCCCAGTTGCCAAGATCACATCTGAGGCAGGTGCACAATGAATTTCATGAAAATGCCTTGCAGGTATGGACTATGAAACTTTTGTAAATTGTCTTGTTTTTCTTTTGACATATGCTTTATCACATGTTCTCTTGAAAAAGTGTGTACATGTTAATGAGGGTAGAGTCCAATTATAAATTAATTCTAGTTCAGATATTTCTGCAGTGTCAAGAATATACCTTTGTAAATTCACAAAGGATTATTGGCTGAGACCTAACAGATTATTAAGAATAAAACTCTATGTCAACTTCCTCTCCCATCTCTTCTATGCTTTTGACAGCCTATCATTGTCTCACTTGGGCCTATTAGTGTCATGTTTTGGTCCTATAATCTATTACCAGTTACTTGGAGAAGGTGAGCCACCAAATTAGGTGTAAGATGTTATTAAGATGTTATCATTACGCCCTAGACAATTAGGCACCAACCATAATTGTGACAACTGAATTATATAAAGGTTCAATCCTTCATCTACTTTTCAGGTTGGGACTCGTCTAATTGAATTACTGTTGCAAACTGCCTATATACAGCCTCGGGCTGATCAGTTAGCTGATGGTCCACCTGATATTCGACCTGCGTTTGTACACTCATTAAAAACTGTAGTGAAAGAAAAGTAAATATCCATTTTTCATTGTTTTATTGATAGACAAACTTCCTGCTAGTCTTCAACACTTCATATTGTGGTTTTTGTGTTTTTTATTCAACAGGAACATCGGCAGAAGATATGGTGTCATTGAATGTGATCCACTAGTTCGCAAGGGCCTCGAAAGAACTGTAAGTAAATCCATGAGTTTATTTTCTTCTTCTTTAAGATCTGCATTCTAAAGAAGCCTGATTGCTAATAAGCTACTTGTGTATGAGTTTGTGGGTTTCCATGTCATTTGCCAATTATTTCTATCCACTTATTTGGTACTACTCCATCATAACTTCCTGAGTAACCAAACTCGATCCATTTATTAGTATAACCTGTTCCCTGACTACCTGAAGTGACAGTCCAGAGATATTAAGTACTTGAAAACTTAGGAAAAAAAGGCTCATATGCTATGTTGGCACTTTAAATTTGGGGTGTTGCGAACACGTTCGCTCTGCTATGATAGGACTTGAACCCACTCTCTTATGCTTGATAGGTTGTTTTGTTCACTTCACCAATCAATCAACAATCCCATAAGCTTTTAATAACTGTATAAGAAGCTGAGACCAGTAGTTATGATTCGTTAAATATTCATTGCTTTTACGAAATTTAGCAGCAGTTAGAATCAAAGTAAATGGAGAAATATAGCCAGAGAAATGTCATCTTTCATTTCATTGGAGCTAAGAAAAAATTTGTTTCCTGTTTTGTTGCCTATCTCTGGCTTCTCTGATGGATTTTTTTCATTCAGTTGGGAGCAACTGCTGTCAATTTGGTTGCTGGAGAAAAACCTGCTGATGTTTACTCAGGAATAGCTGCTAGGTAAGTAGCTTTTTCACAATGCAAGAAGCTTATATCTTTTCGTTCAGGTTTTATAGATATTAACAGAGTTAAATCACCTTAGTTGACAATTGCATGTTAAAAAATGCCATATTTGCCACGTGGAGTTCTAGATATAATGAGGAAAGATGCTCAGAAAGATCCTGAAGTATTTCCAGATGCACTGTGTGCAAGGCTTTTAATCAATCAGGTTGGTACCACTACCACATCTAATATGACTACTAATCATTATTAGTAAAGTAAATTACATTGACCTCCTTGAGGTTTCCAGCCATTTCCTTGTGTTTTTGAAATATGCCCTCTCTTACTTATATCTAACATAACATTATGTATATACCTCCCCCCCTGTTGACATACCATCAATGAGAATGATGGAAAAAGATAATGTCATCACTTTGTTAATTTGTAATGCCAATTTTATCCTTATAGCTTACAAATCTACAGTTGAAGTTGAAATCATACAGCTTACAAATCTACAGTTGAAGATGTTTATTTAGTCAAGCCGTTGCAGTTTGAACTTGCTGTATGTGAAATATGCCACTACCCAAAGTTGATCTTGCTTATTAGGGGTGGAGAGTTGGAGTGCATGCGTTTTAATTTTCTGATTTGTTTGAACTTAGCATATGCAAATGGAAAGTTATTTTGTCACGGAATTGCTTCCTGTCATCTTGGGGTTATGCCTCTCTCTTATGGCTGGATCATTTGCAGTTTCTTTGCTCCTGTCCAATTAATTTTTGAATCCTGAAGTGTGTTTTTTTTGGCCTAACAAGATTCTTTTTTTAATTTTTGAATCCTGAAGGTCTTCAATAACTCATCATTTGTAAGCTATGCTACATACATCAGTAATTAGTGTCTGATATAATTGCTCAACCTCCAATTAGCAATCATTGAATTGTATTTGTGTTGGAGTAGGATTTGACAATGTGTTTGTGTTGGAGTAGGATTTGACAATGAATTCTATGCCTGAATAACTATGCCTGAATGAATTCTATGCCTGATAGTTAACTGTGCCTGAATAATTAGTATTTGTAAGATATGCTATCATTGAATTCTATGTTCAGAGGAGATGTGTGTCACATGTCTATATACGGTGCTTGTGGTTTTGTTAGGAGTTTGCATGTTTTGCTTTGGCGTTACTGGTTCAGCAAGTTAACTTCATCTTTTTATATTGATTATAGTATCGTAAAGTGGTTGGACTTTGTCCCCTAATTTTTATGTCTCTTTGATTGCACATAGTTTATACCTTTTTAGTTTTGCACATGTTACAAGTGTTTCACTTCATGGTTGAATGTATAGTGAGTAACCCCCCCTGTTGTTGCAGCCATTATCTCACTTAAAGAGCAGGTGGAGGGGATACAGGTATTTCACTTTTTTTCAAAATCTTACTGGCAGGGTTGTTATGGCTGTTAGCTTATTAATCATCGTGTACTGAAATTTGCAGGTACAGCAACAGGTTATCTTCGGTAGTGTTGTTTCATAGTGACATAATTTTGGGCCATCATTGAAAAGTGGATCAAAAGTTGGGAAATCTAGCTCTAATGGTAATGGTGACCGACGGGCTGGAAATAGGGCTGTTTCTTCGGTATGTTCTTACCTTGTTTAAGTTATTTTCTTTTTGAACAATAACAAAGATATTGATTTTTTTCATGGTTTGGGTACAGAGTAACTTCAACAAAGGGTTCAAGGCCAGAATTAATCATGTCTGTTCATGAACCAGACGAGCACCCTCCCCAACATATTTCTTAACAAGTTTACGAAGCTAAATTGTACAAGACTACTTGGCAGTATAAGCATTTTTGGGAGGATTAAATATTTTTGGATGGAATTGTATGGATAACAAATATTAGTAGTTTTATTTGTTGATAGCTGCGCATGTATAACAAATAGTTATGTTTCAAATTGTTATGCTAGATGGACGTGACTTGTGAATGAAAACTTAGAATAGTTGTATTGTGTCGAATGCTAATGAATTATGTATTGTATCGAATGTTAATGGTTCAGTTAATTTGAATGATGCTTTAAAATTATAGGTTTATTATGGATTGAATGAATTATTAGGAATTACAGGTGTATTGTTTTCCTGTTTTGGCGACCAATTTATTAGTCGCGACAAATAAATAATTTTTTTTCGCAAATAATGACAATTGCCGACCATGAGTTTTGGTCGCAAAAAATACATCTATTGCCGACCAAAACAGCTCTTGGTCGTGGAAACTCACTTTTGCCGACCAAAAGTTTTGGTCGCGAAAAGTAACAAATGGCGACCAAATTTTTTGGTCATGGAATGCTACAATTGGCGACCAAACTTTTTGGTCGTTGAATGTGATAATTGGCAACCAAATTTTTTGGTCGCGAAATGTGTCAATTGGCGACTAAGATATTTGGTCGGGAAAATATCACTTTTCGTGACCAAAGCATTTTAGCGACAAAATGAATTAGTCGCGGTAATTAAATATTTATCGACCAAAAATTTAGTCAGCAAATTTAATTTTTCCCGACCAACCAAAATTTTGATCGCGAATTACTTTTGTCGACCCTCAATTGGCGACCAAAGTAGCGACCAAAAAAATTGGTCGCGGTTAACTTTTGCCGACCAAAAATTGACTTTTAGCGACCAATTTTTTTGTTGTCAAAAGTGTTAATTCTTGTAGTGGGAGTACATAAATAAAAAATAAATTAAGTAAAATAAATAATTATCTTTTTTTATATTTTAGTTAGTAAAAAATAAAGAGTATAAAGTAATATCATACAGTGTTATACGAATTTGGATAAATAAAATTAAAGATCCTAAATATTTGATTAAATTTTTTACCAAATACACTCATATGAATGTGGGTTCTATATATGTGAGTGTGAAGTAAAATTTTTAAAAGCAAATTACAAATACACCCCCTGAGTAGAGGAGTATAATTGGCCCACCGGGCCACAGTCCATCCAAAGTTCGTTTGCAGCCCGAGTTTGAGCCCAACCCAATCCGTGAACATGGGTCAAGGCCTGGGCCGCATGTTTTTGGGCTCAGCCGACCCATTGGCCTGGCCCACCGATTCGCTCCAAGGACCGTTTGAGATCTAATATTATTTTCAAGCTATTTTGGTAGAAATTTTTTTTAAAAAAAAAAAAAAATAGTTAAGCCCGGCCTAGGCCTGCAACACGATTTTGAGTAGGCTTGGGCCTAAGTCGAGATTTTTTCCACGTGGCCTGGCCCGACTAGGCCGAATTTACACCTTTATCTCTAAGATTTGTTTAAAATACAATTTGTCCCTTACAGTTTGAAAAATTAGAAATATTTTCATGTGAGAATTTTTTATTTAACAGAATAAACTAAAAAAAATAAAATTCATAACTATTTTCGTATATAATAATAAAATTACATGAATTATTAATTGAAATAAATTTTGAATATCATTAAAATTTATTAATTGACTTGATAATTTATTAATAAAAATAATTATTTATTGTGAAATTAAAAATTTCAAAATACAAAATATAATTTTTTAAAATTACAAAAAACAATTCGTAATTTATACAAATTTCGGAATGCGTTTATAATTTACTCAATTTTTAATAAAATCGCATTCCTCACCACCATTAAAATATGTGTTTGACTCCATTGCCTCCTTGGTACACGTGCCATATTTTGCTTGGTGAGATCTTAGGTAGAAACAGCAGGGGATTGCATTAACCAGTCCAGATTTTTTCTCACAAAATCAGACTCAAATCTGAAGTTATTTGATACTCTTCTCACTTTGTCTGTGTGAATCACAACGGCTCCATCACGCACAACATAAGGCCCGTTTGTTTTGGGTATAGAGGAAGAAATGAGATTAGAATAGAAGCGAGATTTAGGTCAAGTTTGGCAACTCTTAAAAAATTCAAAAAGTCAAAAAGTCACTATCCTATTTAAATCACATCATCTTATTTAAGTCACATCACTTCTCTAACACATCATTTCAAACCCAACCCAAACCCAACCCATATTTCATAAAAAGTCAAAAAGTGCACTTATTTAGTCTTCCCAAACTTGGCCTATTTATAACAATGTTAGGTGATTTAAAAATTTATAATTTGAATGGTTCGAAATATAAAAAATGATGTCGTTTTAAGTACAAAACGACGTCATTTTGACACATTCGAACCATTCAGATCATACAAATTCAGGCCACCAAGTATGTTTTATTTATTTAATATTGTGTTTGTTTGTGGATTTGAAGAAGAGATTGAGATGAAGGAAAGGATTAGGTTGGACCTTCGAACGAGAATTGAAATGGAGGAGGTGGAGGTGGAGGTGGAGGTGGAGGTGAAGGTGATATTAAAAAAATAGTTTGCCGGATTAGAAATTTTTTATTTTTTTAATTGTTTTTTTATTTTTTACATGTTAGGTTTTTTTTTAATATTAATGTTTAATTTTTTAATATTTTTTGTTAAGTAAAAATCATTATTTTGTTTGTTTTATTTTTTTCTTAATTTTTGACATGTTAGGTCATTTTTTTTAAATATTAATATTTAATATTTTTATATTTATTTTATATAAAAATAATGTAATAATTTTTACACTAATAATTATTATAAAAAATAAATATAATTTTATTTAATTCTTCCACTATTAATACCTACGTATGAAAACAAACGGGCCTACCTAACAACTAGCAAGTCGAAAGTCACCATCATCATATCATATCATTAGAAGCGGTGAGGTGAGGAGGGAGGGACAGAGAGAGAGAGAGAGATGGAGGCGGCCAAGCCCAAGGGAGTGGTGAAGCACATCTTGCTAGCCAAGTTCAAAGATGACATCCCACCTGACCAGATTGATCAACTCATCAAGGGCTACGCCAACCTTGTCCATCACATCGAGCCCATGAAGTCTTTCCACTGGTACCACACCACTCACCCTTGTACATGTGTGTTTGTATCCTCAATTTTTTTCTTTGTTCTTTGTGTTCTCTACAATTAATTTCTGGGTTTTGCACATTTTGTGGATCTAAACATATGGGTATCTCTCAATTTTGTTGCTGTAGATAGATTTGAATGAATTTCGAATCATAACCTATCTTTATGAAGTTTTATATCTTTCTATTGTGTGATCAGTTCGATGTCTTGATTTGCTACACATGAAGAGGACAGCCAAGAACAATTGTATGAGTATTATGGGGATGCGTAGTCTTTCCATTTGAAACAATGTTTATGTATTAGAATTTTAAAATTTTCATGACTTGCTACTTAGAATTGTTTAGTTCTTATTATCTAGTTTATTTTAGAATTGGATTTCTCTGTATGAGAAACCTTTTGTTGCCGATTTCATTGCTTTGATGCTTTTTATGATTCTCTAATGGGCACCAAAGAACTGGATTTTGGTTCTACTGATAAGCCAAAATTCACTCTTTTGCTGCGTTGGCCATCTATATTCAGGTACTTGAAATTGGGGATATTCACATGAGGTGCTTGAAATTTCTATTGAGTCGCCACATCTTTTCTGAAATAGTGCTATCACAAAATTTTGGTCCGTTTACTCAAGGATGTTGCACTAAATGCTTTCTTTGTTCAAATAATATCTTTAAAATCAATAGATGTTTTCCCAACTTCTGCCCAAAATTCAGAAGCAAATCACAATTCTAGTATCTCTCCACCAACATATCTTCAAAAAATGACTATTAGGCCATCTGTCTTTGTGTGCTATAGTCGAAACTCTATTCTTTTTCTTTTTTAATATTTGGGTTAGAGAAAGTTCTCTATGCCATGTGTATATGATGAAGAAAGTGCAAATTTAAGCTAACATTTTAGAAATTATTGAACCATTGATGTTCCTGGGCATTATTTCTGGGCATTTGCCAATTCTCCTTCATTTCTTTGTCATACTCTCTTAACAGGGGAAAGGACGTCAGCATTGAGAACCTGCATCAAGGTTTCACTCATGTTTTCGAGTCAACTTTTGAGAGCGTGGAAGGCATTGCGGAGTACGTTGCTCATCCAGCCCATGTTGAATTTGCAAATATATTTCTCCCCGTTTTGGAGAAATTCCTTGTTGTTGACTACAAACCCGAACCAGTCCAGCTCTGAAGCAAGAGGGTGATGGTGTCTATATGAATATGTTTTTATGACTATGGTATGGCAAACTTATTATGTACCGTGAGGTTTTTAGGCATGTTGTTTCTGATGAATAAGAAGTATTGGGAATGTTTGATGATTACCAAAATCTTCAGATCATAACCATCTGCATATGAAAATATGAACCGTTGTTTGAGGCTCTTCTATGATTCTCGAAATTGCGAGGCAGGTGGGAATTGATTGGCACCACATGCTTCTTTATAAGTAATTTGGAATTAACAGCCAAAAAAAATCATTTTGTATTGACTGAGAAGGTAGTGTTCTAGGTTGGTAATATATATATATTGATAAATAGTGTTCTAAGTAGGTATTGAATGGTTGATCTTCTTGCTCATGGCATACAATGAATTTTTTAGTTGTGAAAACTTCTATAAATTAAGCTACTTAACAATCTAAGAATGTTGTAGGGGTAGTTTGATCGAATAAATTAGTTCTATATTACTGAGATATTTAAAGTGTGAAAATTTATTAGGGTTTTTTTTTTTTTTTTTGGCAATAAAATTTAGATGCCTGGAGCTATGGTCAAAGATCTCAAAACTATAACATAAACTCATTGTTTTAATTTTATTTGAAACATGCTTTTTCTTTAATAATTAAAACTAAAGCACACAAAGTTTACAACATTGCACGGGGGGAGGGGAGGTGGGAGAGGGATACATTCAAAATTGAAGAAAACTGCTCCCTTTGATAAAAAAATATGTTGTTTTATTTGTCTCTCTATACACAACAAAATTATAGAATACGTGTGATAATTTAACCCGTATTATGCTTAATTATGCATGTAATTATGTATTTGATATGAATTTGCAAGTTTAAGTCTATAAATTATGTGAATTTGGAATAATATCTGTTGTAATTGGAATTTTGAACTGAAAATTGAAAGCCTTAAAAGTGTGATAAATCAAAGCCGAGCTCATATCTGTGATTAGCATGATTTATAGAGCTTACAGTGAAATGTTAAAAAATTACAATTCGTAATGTTTAATTAGCTTAAATTATTTATCTCTAGTTCTCTTGTGTTCTTCATTCTTGTTGGGACTTGCTAGAGTGTGGGTTAGAGAGAGATGAAGAGAGGAAGTTAGGATTTTGCTAGAGTTTCAAAGGACAAACCCTAGATTAAAGCTAAGGTATGAAAATTTACTTATAATCTTTGTCTCTAATTCATCCTTGTCATGGAATCAAGAAGAAATTAGAAGTTTTGAACTAGGGTTTTGAGTTGTGTAACGGTTTGAATAAAATCATGAAATCTTTTCATTTTTGTTTGATTTGAGTTCATTCTTGTGATTGATCCATGAAACAAACTATAGATGGTTTATACAACCAAGATTTGTTGGAAGATTCACCATGTTTGTATGTATTTTGAGCTTGGGTAAGACATTCATGATTGTATGAAAAAGATAAGACCTTGATTTTGTTATTGAAGCAAGATTGATGTGTTCGAGATGTAATTACCCTTGAATCATGCTAGTTCACTATGTTTTGAGCTAGTTTTGCTTTGCATTTGACTTCGAAATGGATTTGGAAAGTTGAAATTTTTGAACCATTTTCGGACTGTCTGATTTTGCCCAGACCGTAGGAGCGGCCATGGGCTTCGCATGAGCGGAACATGAACAAAAACAAGGAATTGCATTCAGTTGACCACTCGAGCGGCCCAGTCATCACACGAGCAGTCAAAGTAGGCGTACGTATAGCCAACCCTGTTTCAGCTTATACCTGGTAGTTTCAAAAAAATATATCCTCATCCAGACTCCATTTTAAGTGATTTTTTAGCCTAAATTCAAGCCCTGGAAGTCTAATTTCTAATGGTAATAGTCTCACATCCAAATTTTAAGTACACAAATAGACATGCTCAAATTACTAAAGGCTATATATTTTCTTTTAACCGTTTCATGCCATTTCCTACCCTAACCCAGTCCCCTTTCGCTTTTTGCTATTTCCTTAAACCTTAAATATGTAACTATGATATTTTCAATGGAAAATATATGAAATTATTGTAGGAAATATTAATTTAAGTCATGAACATTTAGGGTCGTTTAAAGTACATCTTTGACACAAGCTTTGTACTTGAATCACATATAGAAAAGGTTAGCATTAAATACTTGAGAGGGATTAAAGAATGGGGAATGATTGAACAAATATGTAATGAATAAATCGATTGAATGAATTGAAGGCAATGTGTTTTGAAATGTTATGCTTGGTTATGTTTGTGCAGGCTAAGTTGTTAAGGAGTATTATCCGATCAAGCACTGTGAGTAATTTCTTTGTAATGGTATTTTCATATGAAATACTTTGGAATTGAAAAACTTATGCTTTGTATAAATTATGTGCCTTGACGAGTGTTTTCGAAATGATAATATATGCTTGAAATCTTCGGAGCAATTATGCTATGGCAAGTTTCTGAAAGAATATTTTGATAAGAATGAATGAGTTTCCTTTTGAGGAATGATTATGATAAATTGGGAAAATGTACTTTGACCCTCAGTAACTGTTATTCGTCTATGATCCGTCTTAGACGTTTTGCATATGCTAGTGATTCGCGATAAACGTTTTATATGATGTCAACCTTTGATGATTGTTCTGTTGGTAATTCAGCAAGTTAATTAAGGCCTCGGTTACTCCGCTACGACTTAGAGTTATGAAAGGTTTGATAAGCAATATTTGATACTATGTGATTTGAAACAAGCTTTAATGTGATTTGGAATCAGACTTAAATGTATCATTTGATTGAAAGGAGCTTCATTAATATTATATGCCATGTGCAATACGGGCCTAAGGCCGCTTGTTATATGATTGAGCTCGAGGCTGCTTGTTATATGATTGGACCCGAAGCCGCTTGTTATATGATTGGGCCCGATGCAGCTTGTTATATGTTTGGGTCCGAAGCCGCTTGTTATATTTTTGGATTCAATGCCGCTTGTTATATGATTGGGTCCGAGGCTACTTGTTTTATGATTAGACCTGAGGCCGTTTGGATATACGATTAGGCCTGAGGCTATTTGTTATATGATTGGGCCTAAGGCCATTTTGAATATATGAAAATATGACTATAAACATTGTGAGAATCTTATGATCATCTATTTACACTGTTGTGGAGAAGTGGTTTTTGGAAATACTCTTTTGATCCTGAGGAGCGCTCGTGATCCTCCGATAGTCACCTGAAAGGAAATAAACACTCCGGTCGGGCGTGCCGGAATTAGCACTCCGACAGACAAGTCAATCCCCAGCTCTAGATTACTTATATTCTAAGTTAAATACCACAATTATCACACATATCTTTCCAAGATTGCAAGTCTCCTATTTATAGTATTCTCCTTTGGTCTAGGAGCCTGGCCCACTCCTAGCCCCTATAATGCATTCCTACACGGCACTTATTAGTAGGAACGCCGGCTCCTATACTCGACCCCTCAACTGGATACGGTAAATGCCGAATAGAAGTGTCTTACTCTCGTTCGGGGCCGACCTGTCTTACTCTCGTTGATCCAGAATTTATTCGGCTCCCACAATTGCCCCTCAAACACCCTACTAGCAACAGTTTAGTCGGCGTGTTTGGCTCCTGGTCTGGAGGTTAGAAATCCGACGGTTATTCCTCTTCCCGATGCGTGTCAGAACGCGTTCATGCTCCTTGGTCATTGCAACGCTCTCCCACCCTTTCGTACACTGCCTCCATTTAATGCGATTCGAATGTATGTTTTGCATACTCAAAGATATCTGGCTCACCTTCTAGTGGGACTCCTCCGCGGCTTTTGCAACCCTTTGTTCTTCACCTTTTCCTTTTCCTCTTGTAAGGCTTCTTTCTCCTGCATTCTTTTTGATCCCTTTCTTCATCCGCTTTTAGTTAGTTTTTTTTTTTTTTTTTTTTATAATCCTTGGGTCGACCAAAAAGTGGCAAAACACCTGAAGGACCTCCTTTCTGCGGATCGAATTTCCGACTTTAGACGTCATTTCTCCATCCCCGACGACGTCTATCTGTCACTTCTGGCAGACAGTACAACTGATATGGTAAGAGAAGATGAGAACTTGATCGTCTTTCCTCTCCTATCAATTGCAGAGGGCAGCGTCCGTTTTTTTCTTCACCCACTTTTGAGGGCCGTCCTTCGGTACTAGGGTCTCATCCCTTCCCAGCCCAATGTGAACTTCTTCTGCATCATAATGGGAATCGTAAAAATAAATCGGCTTTTTAGAATTAATTTAGGTATCCCCGCCATTCGGCACTGTTACGTCCTTGCCAAATCTACTGATCGGCTAGGACGCTACTTCCTTAGAGCCAAGGATACTGACCACCACTTAGTGACCATGCTTGTTAGCTCTGGCAAGCGTGTCGACGACGTGATGGTCGTAGTCCGAGGCAATTGAGAATTCGGCGAAGAGGCAGATCGCCTAGATCTTGTGCCAAGGCAAAAAGACGAACCAGGTGGCCGACCAGGTCACTTTGTTTTTGTCATTTACGTATGCATTTATTCGGCACTGTATCTCACCTAACTGTTTTATTTATGCAGGCAGTGATTTGAAGAGAGTGTTGGTCTCAGATGACGAAGTTGTGCTCGCAGAAATCAAGACCGCGTTACAGTTCTTCGGCCGTCCAGACCTTAAAAAGCAAAGAAGGGCAGCCCATATTCTGTTGCAGTACGACCCCACCTATACGACGTTCTCGGCGGCAGACAACATTCCCATCGCGCGAGGCGATGACCATCTGACGGCCTTGATCTTCCCCAGCTTCAAAAACTTGAGACAGATCGGCCTCGAATCATCTAACTCTCAGAACGAATAAGTGGTTGAACAAATCGCTGAGGACCCAGAGGAGTTGGTTGCGGAAGTTGACGAAGCCATAAATTCGGCATTCGAGGAAGCCGGGTTGAACTCTTCTGACCCTCCGTCTACATCAGGCCGAGGGGACGCCTACGAAGATATCTTTACAAACTTGGGAGACCTTCCCGGCGATTTCTCTAAGGATATGGCTGGGGAAAGCCTGATGCAGATGGCACGAAAAAAGAATACCGAACGCTTGGCCGCCTGTAGACACCCCATTTTTTACCGCCTTTAAGACTTGGACGCGACTGATGGTTTTGGAAGTTATGCAGTGCAAAGGGTCGATTTTTTCGGCAAAAAGAGAGTCAAATCTCAACTTCATACTCCTATTTGGACCAAAACAATCTTGATCAAAATATTTTAGACCTTAAAACCCTCTCTTTCAAAATGCTTTTGAAATAAAGTTTTTACGATATTCCGAGGCTCGCATTTTGTCAAATGTTACGCTTTTCGGTAAACCGAGCAAGGACAAAGTGAAAATGAACGAAAGAGAGATGAAATCTTTGAAAAATATTTCAAAACACCTTGTCTAGGGGTTTGGAGTTAAAGAAAAGAGGAGAAGAGAAAGCAAAACTAGTTTGGGAGAAGTTCGACATGAATTCGGGTAGGACCGAATCTGCACGGCTTCATCGAAACGGGCATAACTCTTTGCACATGAGGAATTTTAATGCGAGGTTGGCGCCATTGGAAAGATAACTTCTGGGGCTTCAATGTGGCCACATGGAAACTAGAAAATCAGATGGCTAACCAGCTTTTTTGGTCAAAAGTGGTTCAGCATGAATCCGGGAAGGAGAGAAAATATCTGCGCGGCTTCACCGAAACGGGCATAACTCTTTGCACAGGATGAATTAAGATATGAGGCCACCACCGTTGGAAAGCTTACTTCCGGGGCTTCATTTTTCACTCAAGAATCTCCTAAGGACAAGTCCGGATGGGGGAGATATGGTTGGTTGAAGTCCGTTTGGACCGAATCTGCGCGGCTTCACCAAAACTGGCATAACTTTTTGCACAGCAGGAATTTTAATGCAAGGTTTACGGCATTGGAAAGCTAACTTCAAGGGCTTCATGGACGACTAGCTTTGGGGCTTGAACCTTTTGACCCCTGGTCGGCCGACCAGGGGGAGTTGCCGGCCGGCCACTTGAATTAGTCGGCCTGCTTCTTGCTTTTTGCCCTCTCTGAATACTTTGCAGCTGTGCCAGCTGGGGGGCATTTGGTGCATCCTCCATACACGTGTATGGAGGATCTTTGAAGCTTCCAAGAGAAGCTTTGGCCTCTCTTCTCTATAAGAGAGGCCCTCCTCTTCATATCTAAGGGTGAAACAAAATTTCTTAAGGCATATAACCTCCCTCCTCCATTGTCACTATTCCAAGCTCCAAAACCCTAATTTTCTTGGTCCATCTGCACTACAACCCTTAGCATCACACCTCCATCATCCATTCCAGCACCTTGGAAGTCATTTGCAGAGGTTGAAAGCTCACCAACTTGGTCCAAAAGCTGCTGGAGGTTGGCTCTTCAAGGGTAAGTGCCTATTTCCCTTAAACTTACATTTTTTTGCTTCATTACTTAGCTTCACTTGCAAGTATTTCTGGGCCTTGTCATAAACTAGAAAGTGTCATATTTTGAGGTCCTCTTCAACTTTGTTTAAGGACACTTTGCTGTTTGAGGTCATCTACTTCCCCTTACCCTTTTATCTCTTTGACAGAACACGGAAGTCAAAAAGTGACGGGAGTGAGTGTCAAAGCCCAGAGACGACCCATTTTTGACAAGGCCGAAGACTTGGACAAACAAACAAAATATAGATAAATAAATGGTTGTGCCCGCAGGCTGCCTACGTATCCCTTTGCAAGGAATCAAACCAGCGTAGTTTAAGGGCAGGATGCAAAATGATATGCAGAAAGATTTTAATAATTGGACTTATACGCTACACAAAGCCGGTTTGAAAATTGGACTTATACGCTACGCGAAGCCGGTTTTGAAAATTGGACTTATACGCTACGCGAAGCTGGTTTGAAAATTCAGGATTTATGCAATGCACTGTAATGACTAAAATGCAATGTGATAGCTAGGAAAAGGGAGGTACCTTACAGGGGCAATTACCAATGACTTACCTCGGCAATGTCCTACCTCATGCTGATGTGGGAATCTTCCTCTTCTTCTCAGTTGAACCACAGGTACTACTTTTCTTCCTGACTATGGTTGCAGCTTTCCCTATTCTCCAACAGGGTGACAGACTAGGTTGATTCGGTATCCAGAATTGAGGCGCATACATATGCTATCTCAATCTATGGGGCTGCCATATAGATTTCAAGCCTAAGATATACCCCTGGGTATTTAAACTAGACTTTAGTCTCGGAAATCCCGAACCTTTGCATTCTAGGCATAAGCCATTCGAACTCTAGTTTCCACCGTCTCAGTTGGTCTCCTAGGAACTCACTGCAAACACAGGCAGGTGGCTATATTAGACCACCGGAAGTCGTTTGGGCACGACAAACACCAAAGGAATTGCATTTTTAGAGGATTTAAGGTCTCCTGGACCAGAGAGTGCACAAGACAGTGCGAATGAAGATGCGGGATTTAAGGTCTCCTAAACCAGGCGATAAAACAGATATGATGCAATGGATGTAATAGATGTGATGCAATAGATAATAGATGCGATGTAACAAAGAGTACAATAGAGGCAAAGGGTGAACACACTCCAGCCACGCTGGACTCGTGAGTGGATGAAGAACAAAGAAAATCAATCAGGATCGCGTTCCACGCAATCTAAGATAAATTCCAAACACGCTGAAATCGTGTGAGGAAGGGAAGGCTCCAATCACGCTGAAATCGTGAGAGGAGGTCCAAAAATAACCCGCCCAGGGCGTCTACAACGCAACCTGGGATAAATTCCAAACACGCTGAAATCGCGTAAGGAACAGGACATTCAAACCACGTTGAAATCGTGAGAGGAGGTCCAACAACCCGCCCAGCGCGTCTACAACGCAACCTGGGATAAATTCCAAACACGCTGAAATCGTGTGAGGAAAAAACACTCTAACCACGCTGAAATCGTGAGAAGAGGTCTGAAAACAACCACTCAAGTGCGCGCACAACGCAACCTGAGATAAGATCCAAACACGCTGAAATCATGTGAGGAACGGGACACTCAAACCACGCTGAAATCGTGAGAGGAGGTTCAACAATCCGCCCAGCGCATCTACAACGCAACCTGAGATAAATTCCAAACACGCTGAAACCGCATAAGGAATGGGAACACTCTAACCACGCTGAAATCGTGAGAGGAGGTCCAACAACCCGCCCAGCGCATCTACAACGCAACCTGGGATAAATTCCAAACACACTGAAATCGTGTGAGGAAAGGAACACTCTAACCACGCTGAAATCATGAGAAGAGGTCAGGTAACTCAGGAGCGCATTCCACGCATCCTAAGTTAAGTCCCGGGGGACCACGATCCTAAACACTGCCCGACGTACAAGGATAAACAATAAGAGATAATACAAGATGCAAATGAACGCAACAAGTGCGATGATATAGTACATGTTACAAGCGATGTAGAGCATGACATTTAGGAAATGCAATAAACAAACAAAGTGGCACTTTAGAAAGCACCTCATGGAGTGAGTGGCGGTAAACCGCTTTACTCTGACAGGGAATGGTATTCAAGGAGAGTACTTCTGATCGCCATTCTGGCTTGAAATAGTGAAACAGTCAACACAGTATTCTGTTCACTTTGAACACACAGCTTGTATCAGCACACTGCTCATTCTGAACACGCAGCTCATAACACAGTATTCGGTTTACTCTTCACACAGCTCAGTCTAAACAGACAGTCCGATTTGAAAAGACGGGATGCAAAAACAGAACCTATAGAAGTTGAAACAAACTCGGATGCTCCAAATTTTCCATCTTTTTTTTTGCTTTGCAGTTTGGAACCTATATAGCTTCAGATAGGTCCTAGTTTTACTGTTCTTACATGACCTGGGTAGAACCCTGCGGTTTTTTTTTTTTGAAAGAACAAAATCTTGTTTTGCACAAATGTGGAGAACGACACGGCACTCCTAAGCACAAAACGATTCATTTTGAAATTGAGAAATGAATTCTTAACCGGGTATTGAGCCTACAACTGACCACAGCCAAAACGACTCAACAACGGAAAACAAAGGTAGAACAACCTAAACACAACTCAACAAAGGAAAAACAAGGTAAAACAACCTAAACACATTTATGACACTCAAACGACTCAAAACAAGAATCGAGACAAACAAAACACACAGACACAACACTCAGCTGTGTTACAAAGGCAAGATACCTTTTGGTGCATGAGGAGCCAGTTTCTCCAAGTATTGTTTCCCACCCTTTCTTATTTGTGATTCACACATCATTCGGCTCTCAGGCTCGTCTTTTCTCACAAAACCCTTTTCCTCACTTTTTCTCTCAGCGCACGTCTCTCTATTTTTTAATCTCTCATTTTTTATCACTCCCCTGGGTGGTTGATGGATAAACAAGAAGTTGCGGGCTCTTGCCCCTAGCATTCTGCTAGATTCTCTTTCTTCTGCGCATAGCTAGTGAATTCCTCCCATAGAGGAATTGCGTTACAACTGGGTGTGTAGCAAATTTGCAGCTGACATCGGTTGACGATGCTCTGCTGGGGAGTTTGGATGTGATTAGATCTGTCCAGATGAGGGAGTGTAATATCTTGATCCATTCCAATTCATGCTTTGTACATGGCCTGATACCTCATTGCTTGGAGGATGTGATAGCTTTCTGCCCTTTTGTGGTCAGCTTCAGTGGTGCCCCTTTCTGGCAGGTAGAATGCCCTTTCTGGCAGATAGAGTGCCCTTTCTAGCAAGTGTGTTGACAATGGGGAAAAGACAGAACACCTGACTCAACTGTGCCCCTAGTTCATCATTTTGACCAGTTTTGTTTTTGGCTTTCTGTTAAAACAATTTTGACCAAAATGAGAGTTAGATTAGCATGCTTATTCAATTTTCTGATTTAAAATCATGCAAGTCAGGTTTATGAGCATTGAAATTTTTTCTTTTTCAAGTCTAAGAAAAAGGTCCAGTTTTGGAAAGATGGAATAGTTTTCGAGAGAAAATCAGTCAACCTTAGTAAAAATTCTCAAAAATTGTTTTGCAAACGGCCACTGCTTAACAAGCATAGAACCCACTCTCGAGATGCACAACCTCAGATTTGAAGGAAAATTGCCCCTTGCTTGAGGGGAGTTGCATGGCAACAGAAAGTTGCCCCTTGTTTGAACGGCATTACAGCGCATTGAATGGCAACGGAAAGTTGCCCCTTGTTTGAACGGCACTGCAGCGCACTGGACGGCAACGGAAAGTTGCCCCTAGTCTGAATAACGCTGCAGCATGTGGCAACCAGTCCTTACAATAACAATTACAACCAAATTCTCGGATACAGAGAAGATAAAGATGACCAGAACCATCACATGGACACAGTCGAATTTGAAGTGTTTTACGGTTGGTCTTCAGAATGAAGTTGCCTACGTATCCCAAAGATGAGAATCAAGCCTTACGTAGTTCGGGGTAAGGTACACTCGTGTATTAACCCTCATCTTTTGCGCTCTAACTTTTGCTAATACCGCCATTTGCGGGTTTTCAACCTTGCGAGTTATGTTCTTCAATTCTTTTTCATTTCTTTTCTTCTTCTTTTTTCATCTTTTTCTTCTTTTCTTTTTTTTTTCTTTCATTTTTTGCATTTTCTTCATCATCATTTTTTTTTTTTTGCATTTTTCTCTTTTGTTCTTTTCTTTTTTTTTTTTTTTCGCTCTAACTTTTGCCTGGGTCGCCCTTTTGGGTTTTCGGCCCAACGGGCCCCTCAAGGGTAAAAGTGTAGCTTGGTCCATGTCAAATGGTTCTGAGATCTCGAATCCGTCTGAATCCAGGAGAGTAACTGCTGTTCGCTGACGATGCAGGAGTCCATTCCATGGGGGCTGAATTTGCCCCTAGTGTTGTGGATAGGAACTTAGTTGTCCTTCAACAGTATTTTCTTCTTTCCTCCCTTCTGAGATTTGGCATTCTTGCCGATCTTCATTGATTTGCAAGATGATCCATCTTCGGCTCTTCGAGCATATTTGACATTTTTCTGTCCCTAGGTCGAGGGCTGCTTCGAATCTGGCCACACAGGCCTCACATTGCGGTTGACCGTTGAACATTCTGAGTTAAGGTTCAAGGTTTGAAAGCAAAGGGGGGTCGAATCTCGAGGTTGAGAGCGATCCTAAGTAGCACAATCTCAAGAGCGATTCCACACAGGTCTTCGTAGGACTGCGCAAAACATTTTTTGAAATCTTTTAAGAAAGCGACTAATCGCTCGCGCAGAAGACAATGTAGAACCAATCTAGCACTTCGTGGCGAAGGCAAAAGCAGTTGTCGATAGTATGGCCAGTATGCTGATGGTATGCGCAGTACTGGGTAGTACCATGTGTAGCCGGAAGAGGGTTCGGGAGAGGCCGAGGCTCAAAGGGTTTGAGATGGCCTTGTTCAACAAGGATTTGGAGAGCTTTGGACAAAGGCATATAGAGGGCATGGAAGACCCTCTGTCCTCGAGGTAGATACTTCGAGGTTTGTGGATTTTTGCTAGGCGCACCAGTAAAGGGATTGGCAGGCGCTGACTGGGTTTGCTGATTTCTTCCGAGCACGGGATTAGAGCTGAAAGGAACATTCTTAGTACAATGGCCCTTCTCCCGACTTGCCCCTTGATTCAAACTATCCCCAACTTGAGTGGCAAAAATGTCATCCACAGTTTTTGCAATAACTGCGAGCACTTGCCCTTTGTTCAGTCCCTCGGCTTTCAAAGCCTCAACAGCCAACAGAAGATGTTCACGGGAATCCATGTCCGCCCCTATCTTGTTCTTTCCACTCGCCTCCACTTTGCCAAAGGATTGGCATTCCTCAAATGCAGCCCGTCCCAAGACTGGGGAGCTTTTTGACATGAACTCCCTGGTATGTGATGTGGTCGATGACGGAGCCAATGTCCCGGAGGCCAGATCTGTCACAGTTCTCTGAAGATCTTCGATCATTCTCTTCAGCTCAGAAGTAGTGGGTTCATGGGTTTGGGATGATTGGGGTTTAGATGCACCCATCATGCATAAGTCCATGCTTTCCGAGATAAACACCTCAGGCTTGGGTAGATGGGCCAGGGTGATGTATACGCTGGGGTCGTAGGTGGACGGCAGTATATGGATGAGGTTGAGATGTAGAGGTGATGGGTCAGTACTAACCTGAGGTCCTTTTGGTGGAGCTAGGGTCTCTTCGTCAATAAGATCCTGAATCTTATAACGGAGGCGGATGCAACGGTTCATATCATGACCGTGCTATTGATGATAGGCACAGTATTTAGCTGGGTCATATTTTGGTGGAAGAGGGTTTGGAAGGGGTTGGGGTTCTAGAAGTTCTAGGTGCCCTTCTTCTCACAAATTTTCCAAAGCTTGAGAGAGACTCAAGTAAAGAGGATGGAATTTTCGGGCTTGGGGCCGAGTTGAAGGGGTTGGTTTTTGGCCATTGAGGGAAGTGGTGATGGTGTTTACTTCTGAGCATTTTGCAGCTGTGCTACCATCAGTAGTAGCATTGGAACTGCGAGCAACATTTCTCTTCAACAGCTCATTATCTTCTGCAAAGATCCCTTGTCGGATGGCATCCTCGATTTGAACCCCCATTCCATGAAGGTCTGGAAAGGTAAACAGCGGTAGTACGATCATTTTCTGCAATAACATGCCATGTAAATTCCGAACAATCATCCTGATCTGATCTTTGTCAGAAGGCCTTGCAGTCATCATTGAGGCCTTTACTCTCCATCTCATCACGAATTTCGAGAAACCCTCCTTTGGTTCTTGGCGGGTGACTTCGAGATCACGAGTTGTGACCACGATTTGTGTGTTGTAGGAGTATTGAGCAATAAAGGCCTTAGCCAGCTCTTTCCAGTTCCATTTCACGGAGTCCTCCAATTTCGCATACCAGATTGCGGCTATCCCAAATATGGTTCGGCCAAAGAGAGACAACTTCTGAGCTGTGGTCAAACCCATTGGCCTTAAGATATCAAAAAACAGGTGGAGGTGCACCCTTGGGTCTCCAGAGCCGTCAAAGCGGTCGATATGCGGCATTTTAAATCCGTCCGGTAGCATCACTACTGCGTCGGTATACCCATCCTCGATGTCCGGAATGGACTTTACTCCCTGAGATTTCTTGAACATCTTTTCAAGCTTGCTCAACTTCAACGCTGTATGGTCCATCTCGAACTCAAACGGAGAGTTCGGTAGGTTGATTGGTACTTTAGACAGTTGGGGTAAGATTATGGGCGGAGCCGGCCCCGTCGGAATGTCCGTATCTTCCTGGACATTTGCTGTCTCCTTGGGTGCTGGAACTATTGGTGGGGGAGGGGCTTGGTGCGAAGCAGATGCTCCGGTTTACTGTTGCAGCCTGGCAATTAACTCTGCCTGTTGGGCCACTACTTCTGCTTGACGTGCAACCACTTCTGCCTGGCGGGCAGCATCCTGTTGCATAGCCTGCATGGTTTCTTGGAGCTGGCGCATCATGTCCTCCATATTAACTAAAAACTGCGGATTTTATTGGACAGGTTTGTATTCCCTCTCTGAAGTGGAAGCAGATATCTCAACCCCAACTGCGCACAGGTGAGGTGGATAATAATCGCTGAGCTGGACACTGTTGAACTAGTGATCTGTGCCTGACTGGCCTTTTTACCCTATCTTTGGCGAAGGAACACTGATTTGCCCTTGAACTGAATCTCTAACCTGACAAAGTCTATCAATACAAGTCCGGTGTACCCAGGGGATATTGGAGCCTTCTGAAGCTATGGTTCCAAGACTACCTAGCAAAAGAGAAAACAGACAGCATCTCAGCCTGATTTCACCTGAACAGATACGAGCATAGTTGAATGAGTGTGCTCTCTACTGAATTCTGCCCAAAATTCTGCTGGTAAATTGATACCCTCAAGTAAAACTGATTCTTCCAAATACTGATGCCTGCAGGCCTGATACCCAGACTTGTAAACTGATATATGCATTCCTGTAGAGACACATTCTGACAGCACATAACAAATAACTGAGAGCCAAAACACCCCTATGTTAGGGTAGGGTTTCCCTGCCCTATTTTGTCAGGAGCTAGGGTTTCGCTATGCACGCAGCGGTTTCAAACAACCTATAATCGAGTAAGCAACCTGTCCTAACTTGGAATGGTCACTATGGATCCGAATATGCACTAGGTCGAATGGTCAAAAGGGTGCCCCGGCAAAATCGGGGTTTGTGTTCTCATACTGGCAGAGCCCGTAACCGGTCAGCCTTATGGCACGCTTCTTGAAGCGAGCCTCCGGCAAACCGTTCAGGAATAGCAAATGGCAAACACGGTGTCCTAGGCGCACCAATGCACATGCAATGCAAAGAAACACATAAGTGTAGCCAAAACCAGATATCATGAGTTCGAGTCAAGTTCTCTAACTCCCCAACAGAGTCGCCAGAAACTGTAGACGTCACCGAACGTCCCGGGAGGGAAATCCCCCCGTTTTGTTCGTATGGGCTCACTACAGTTCAGGACTCAATGTCACGGTCCTATATCTAATCTCGCAGAGTGCAATGCAAGACCGATGAAATCATCAAAGAGTCCAAATCCGGCAAATCATTTTTGAAAACAGGTTTTTTGAAAAAAGTGTCAAACATGGACTGCTTTGCCAGATACAAAGTCGCCACCTAAATATTTTATTTTGGAAAATTTAGGAAACCTTGACTCGTTGCCTAAGGCCACGTGTCCGTCATCACCAAAGTTGCCTCGGCTCGGGAACTTGGGTACGATTGGGGAAGGTCACTTCGTGAGCACCCCTGCTCGCCGGATTAAAGATCGACCTCTACTAACCATGATATCTAGTTTTGAAAACATTATGCGGTCTTATTCCGGTTATTAGCCTAGATTTATTACGTGATGCGCACAGCATACAAGTATAGACTGGGTCGCCTGAATTGGAACAAAACATTTCATGTTTGTTTTGCAAATGGTTTGATGGTGCTACCCGCAAGTAGGCTAAGACGTGGATTTGCCACCCTCAGGTGGGCTTAGAAAAACATAGTTTTGCCACTCTCAAGTGGGCTTAAAACTCGCATTTAATGAATTATTCCAATTCAAATAACCCAACCTTCACCCACAAGTATTCAGGCAGTTATATCATATAAGCACATAACCTCATGGTAAGCGTGCAATCATGGCAGTCACTCACGCGCATGCAAGGATGCTAAAGCATAAAAACTTACCGAGTACTCCGAACCAAAACAAAAGCTATGTTAGAAATCCATGCATGATCCTAACTATACAGAAATGCCTAATGCAACACATACTAAATGCAACTACAATAGGCTCGGCTATTCTAAGGATGGCATGTGAAATGCTACAGCTAACACGTATTCAACTTGGAATTGAAATACAAATGCAGTTAGTATGATGCGCCGAGCCTGGTGCATGCAAGACAGATGAATGAATGCAAACATGCTATCATACTGTATGCTAATTGAAACATGCCCTAATCTAACCATCATAAGCTGGTAAATAAAAGGGAGAAAGACGTGGGGTTGGAAGACATACATCACACTCACGCACACTTATTACAATTGTGCCCTCACTCGGAGGGCCCGAATAAATAATACAGTCCGAATAAATAGTACAGTCCGAATAAATAGAAAATCCTAATTAATTAACAAATTAATCTAGGAAAACAGGTAAATTAGCACGCAAATCCATGGACCGCCTCAGCTCTGTTCCAAATGATGAATGATGCATGCTCGAGTTGCCTTTGTCAGGAAATTCCTTGCGATGCCCCGGTTTGCCTCTGTTTGCAATTAATCCCGGGATGTTGTGTGAAGCTCTAGAAGGCTGCTAATTTTTGGTTTGCTGCAACAGAGAGCAAGAAGAGGGCATGGCAAAGTATTTTCACATATGTATGCACGCCTCGATCCTCGTGCCACCAATCACGCATATCGATGCATGATGGCCGATGAGTCGAATTGCATGACTCAATGTGAAATGAATGCACATGAAAACACAACAAGAACTAAACTCCATCATGAGTAATCCGGAGTGTCGGCGACAGGGAATTGAGACACGTTCCGTCACTCGGAGTATGAAACGTACCTCGTTTCCCATGCTTGGGCTAACTCTTATCCCAAACACGATACAAATGAGATGGCATACACAATGCGACTAACATACAACCTAGCATACGCAACGCTATGAAATGGCCTACACAAATTCTCGATGTAACATGGCATACGCAATGCTCTAACATGCAACCTAGCATGCGCAATGCTATGAATTGAAATAGCTTACACAATGCACAATGGACTTACACCAACATGAGTGGACCTCAGCCACACTCACATCAGTGGCCATTAGATGAAAATGGACAACCGAAATGCGTGCACACATGCACGCAAACCGAGGACCGAACCTAAGGCATAAAGTACCACTCTACCAAAGCATGGCAAGGATGAAGCATGGCATTCAAGCATGTAATTTTCAGCACTGAAACATAATGCTAAATGGTCCCGAAACATGGAAATATGGCACCCGATACATGGAATAAGCCTCGAAACTCAAAACTAGTCTAATGCATTGAACCACAAGTATACAAAGAAAGCATTATTTGATCATGAAATCTAAAGACAGAGCCAAGGCAGTCCCAAAACATGCATATTTCTAGTTTAGAGCATGGCCAAAAGATGCTAACATGATGGACTAAAATAGCATGCAATATTGGCTAGCAAGCATGATTTACATGGCATGTATATGAAGCAAATAACAACTCATCAAACTAGCCAAAAACAGTGAACAAAACATGCCAAAATACGCCCAAATAATCACTGAAATGCAGCCAATGCATGCAAAAATGAGGGGCTTCTTTGGAAGGCCATTCAAGGGGTTGTTAAGCACATATAAGATAGACACTTATTATGGCAAAACCAACTCTGGAAATGGATTATGACAGCCCTAAAACTCACCAAATAGGCCCTGAAATCAGTCAAGGAAGCATACGATGAAAGGCCCCCTCAAAAGGCCTTGAATGGAATTGTTCTACACATGCATTAAAGACATAAAATATGATCAAAAGGGCCCCGGACAGACCTAAGGCAGACCTTAAAACCCACAAAATTGGGCCCGAAAAGTGACTTCAATGCATGCAAAATAGAGCCCCTTTGGAAAGCCAATGATGCTAGTAAAGAAAATGAGGGGTGAGAGGGTCACCCCTCTATGATTTCAAAGCTCAAAACCTCATCAAAGCCACTAAAAATCCTCTGGATTTCAGTGGCTAAGAGGCCAAAATAAGTCCAATGCAAATACTCTATTGCATAGCCCTAAATATGAAGGAATGAAGCATGCAAGAAAGGAGATGACTCCAAACAGAAAAGTAACCTCAAGAAAACTTAAAGAGGAGGTCAAAACAAGGCCTTTTCCAGTTTATAACAAATCTCAAAAATGTTCACAAGTAAGGCTAAAGTATGATGCAAAAATAGCCCTAAAAGAGAGATAGAGGGTAAGGGGAAATAGATGACCTCAAACAGCAAAGGGCCCTGAAACAAAGTTGAAGAGGACCTCAAAATATGACACTTTCTAGTTTATGACAAAGTCCAAAAATACTTACAAGTGAAGCTAAGTAATGAAGCAAAAAAATACAAGTTTAAGGGAAATAGGCACTTACCCTTGAAGAGCCGACCTCCAGCAGCTTTTGGACCAAGTTGGTGAGCTTTCAACCTCTGCAAATGACTTCCAAGGTGCTGGAATGGATGATGGAGGTGTGGTGCTAAGGGTTGTAGTGCAAATGGACCAAGAAAATTAGGGTTTTGGAGCTTAGAATAGTGACAATGGAGGAAGGAGGTTATATGCCTTAAGAAATTTTGGTCCACCCTTAGATATGAAGAGGAGGGCCTCTCTTATAAAGAAGAGAGGCCAAAGCTTCTCTTGGAAGCTTCAAAGATCCTCCATACACGTGTATGGAGGATGCACCAAATGCCCCCCAGCTGGCACAGCTGTAAAGTATTCAGAGAGGGCAAAAAGCAAGAAGCAGGCCGGCCAGTTCAAGTGGCCAGCCGGCAACTCCCCCTGGTCGGCCAACTAGGGGTCAAAAGGTTCAAGCCCCAAAGCTGGTCGTCCATGAAGCCCTTGAAGTTAGCTTTCCAATGCCGCAAACCTTGCATTAAAATTCCTCCGGTGCAAAAAGTTATGCCAATTTTGGTGAAGCCGCGCAGATTCAGTCCAAACGGACTTCAACCAACCATATCTCCCCCACCCGAACTTGTCCTTAGGAGATTCTTGAGTGAAAAATGAAGCCCCGGAAGTAAGCTTTCCAACGGTGGTGGCCTCATATCTTAATTCCTCCTGTGCCAAGAGTTATGCCTGTTTCGGTGAAGCCACGCAGATGTTTTCTCTCCTTCCCAGATTCATGCTGAACCACTTTTGACCAAAAAAGCTGGTCGGCCATCTGATTTTCTGGTTTTCCATGTGGCCACATTGAAGCCCCAGAAGTTAGCTTTCCAATGGCGCCAACCTCGCATTAAAATTCCTCATGTGCAAAGAGTTATGCCCGTTTCGGTGAAGCCGCGCAGATTCGGTCCTACCCGGATTCATGCCGAACTTCTCCCAAACTAGTTTTGCTTTCTCTTCTCCTATTTTCTTCAACTCCAAACTCCTAGACAAGGTGTTTTGAAATATTTTTCAAAGATTTCATCTCTCTTTCGTTCATTTCCACTTTATCATTGCTCGGTTTACCGAAAAACGTAACATTTGACAAAATGCGAGCCTCGGAACATCGTAAAAACTTTATTTCAAAAACGTTTTGAAAGAGAGGGTTTTAAGGTCTAAAATATTTTGATCAAGATTGTTTTGGTTCAAAAAGGGGTATGAAGTTGAGATTTGACTCTCCTCTTGTCGAAGAAATCGACCCTTTGCACTGCACAACTTCCAAAACCATCAGTCGCGTCCAAGTCTTAAAGGCGATAAAAAATGGGGTGTCTACACCGCCCGACAAAAGGCCGTAGCCGTTCGTTCCGAACTTATTCCGTCTGAATCTGTTGCCCTGGCTATTGTAGAAGAAACGGTTCACGTCATCGTAGCCGAGACGGAAAAAAAGGTCGATCGCCCGATTGCGAAAATACAGCCAATTTCAAAAAAACGGGGCGAAAAGCGAAACACAGAGGGTGAGGACGGCTCCGAAGGGGTTCCTTCTGAAAAGCGGCCACGCTTAGAGGAGTCGGCCGTGGTTGCTCCTTTTGTTATCGAGCCAAAGATAAAAAATGCGCCGATCTCCTCCGAAGCGTCGGCTTTGAAAAATCCAGCCCTGGCCCTAAGCCTGGTTGCCTCGATCTCCTTGCCGGCGGACAGGGCAACCATTCGTTCCGAGCCGGATTTGGTGACAGTAGCTTTAGCCGCCCAATCGGCTCTTCTGGTACATGACACTTTGGTTTGGTTTACACTTGATATTTCTCGGCATATGATGATCCTTTGTTTTGCAGACGGTTGGAAGGATTACAGAATTGGGCCGCCGCTAGCATGACGCTGTGGAAAGGATTGGCCGTTTGCAATCTGAAGTCGAGGGTCAAAGGAGCAAGGTGGAGTTTGAGGTGACGAGAGCTGCTATGGAAAACGCACGGGCCGAGGCCGATGAGGAAAAGGCCAGGACGGTGGATCGACTCAAAGCTGATGCCGAGAAAAGGGCAAATGCGAGTGAGGAATCGCTCAAGTTAGCCAAGGAGGCGCTTGCCAAGCTCGAGGCCGAGTTTGAGGAGTTGAAGCAGGCCAAGGAGAAAACCGACTCTGAGTCTTCGGCGGCGTTCGAGGGGGAGAAAAACTCCGCCCTTCAAGACTATGTAAAAGAGGTTCCCAAATTCTAGAATCGGGGGTTTAAACACGGCTGGCTCAAAGCCCTTGGAGTTACATTGGCCATGCCAATTCCTTACGAGCAAGTGGATGTTGAGCCGTTTGAGTCTGACCCTGAGACTTGATTTGGGAGACATTCTAGTTTTGTGGGCTTTTCTTACTTTCAATGTCTGTTTTTTGTTTAGTAGATTTTCGTCTATTTTGGATTTTCATATGTAAAATGTCCGCTGTTAGCGCTCAATTTTATGAATGAAAATTTTATATGCTTTTCCAGACATTTTTCGTATTGTTGTTGTATGAGTAGACAATTAGGAGCATCAGTAGTTATGACAAAATTTCAAGACTACGTAAGCTAGCAGGCTTAGGAACCGAATAACACTTTGATGATTCTTGTGTTGATGAATCAATTCGTGGAACGGCTGGGGCATTTGAGCCGAATGGATTGATGAATCTGCCCTTGCCCCAGCAGGTCCACAATCGCAGCTCGCCGAATAACGTTTTCATGATTCTTGTGTTGATGAATCGATTCGTGGAGCGGCTAGGTCATTTGAGCCGAATAGATTGATGAATCTGCCCTTGGCCCAGCGGGTCCACAATCGCAACACACCAAATAACATGTTTATATCGATTCATGGAACGGTTGGGGCATTTGAGCCGAATGGATTGATGAATTTGCCCCTGCCCTAGCGGGTCCACAATCGCAGCTCGCCGAATAACGTTTTCATGATTCTTGTGTTGATGAATCGATTCGTGGAGCGGCTGGGTCATTTGAGTTGAATAGATTGATGAATCTGCCTTTAGCCCAGCGGGTCCACAATCGCAACACACCGAATAACACGTTTATATCGATTCATGAAACGGTTGGGGTAAGCGCTCGGCGCATGACCCGGTCGGTGCCGGGTTGTTTAGCGCTTCGACATTAATGAGATTGCCTCGGAGGTGCTGCCCTCGCAGGTAATAAATGGGCGTGTACTTCGTAAACGAGGGTCCTATTTACGTGCTCAGTTAGCAGTTCAGTCCAGCTCTTTCGAGGAATATTAAATAAGCGTAAATGTCAGATAAACTTTTCTTCAACAACAGAGGAGAAACGAAGATGCTAGCTGAGTTGGGAGGAGCCATGAGTCGAAGCGTTGAGCCTTCACGTACGGGTAATAGGACTTCGAGGGATCGGGAAAGACACCAATCTCCCCGTCGTCGGAGTAGGTCGCCCAGAAAGGACAAACAACCTCACCGTAAGTCTCCTCAACCCTGTCCAGGCAGGCAATCTGACGCGACTCCTCGTCCATTGAGTTTCGCAGTTTTCGTGGGTAATAGACCAATGACAGAGGCGGACTCAATCATTCGAGATCCAAATGTGGCAGTCAAGTTTGCTCGACAGATTTTCCCGCCCGAAGTTCAACAGTCGATGGTAGGTCAACAGGATTTCGAAGTGTTTCGCGAAGGCGTTCACGGGGCGGTGAGGGGACTATATACGGCTTACGAGATTGGCATGCGTCTCTGCGCCGCTCGCCGCGATATCGAACAGAGAGATGACCGCATTCGGAAATTGGAGGCTCGCGTCGAGAAGGCCGAGCGCGAACTAAAGAAAATCAAGTCTGCGGGGCCCCAATCGACTAGCCACCCCAACTCGATTGTTGAAGAGAGGGTTACTCAAAGGCTGATTAACGACGACCTCGCCGATCGAAATACAGCTAGCATGTTTGTGATCGAGACTGCGAGGACAACGACCTATGAAAAAGGCTTCCACGATGGTCGAAAGATTAGAATTCAAAAGACCAAGGAGAAGCTCGCCGAAGAAGTCTGCCGATGCGAAAATCGCGGATTTAAGCACGATTGGATCAAGGCGCTTCAGCAAGCGAAGAGTCTCCGGGCGGTAGGGCTGGATTCGGCGTTTCCATTGTATCAACAGAATGATCTTCCCTTCTCTGCATTTGAAATTGAGAAGAGCGATGACGAAGAAGATGACGAACCGAAGAAAACTTTGTAATACTTTGTAATGCTTTGTAAAAGTGAAGTTATGTATTTACTAGCTGAATTTAATAAAATGCTTGATTTTCAGTTCTTTGTAGTAGCGAACTTGTTATTTATATTAGATGCTTGTGCAGTTTAAACATTCTTATTCGGAATTTGAAAATTTTGTTCAGCACATGCGTAATTTCTGCGAGTCCTTTTTCGGCCCAAAGATTTGGATTGAATTCGAACTCAGAGACTCCGATTGGCTGATCGTGATATCCACGAAGGGTGCTCCGAATTTGGAGGCTTTCACGGCCCAAAGACGCCTTGCACCGAGGGCGCTCCGAATCCGGAGACTTATTTGGCCAATCTTGATATCCACGAAGGGTGCTCCGAATCCGGAGGCTTTCTCGGCCCAAAGACGCCTTGCGCCGAGGGCGCTCCGAATCCAGAGGCTTTGATTTGGCCAATCATGATATCCACGAAGGGCGCTCCAAATCCGGAGGCATTCACGGCCCAAAGACGCCTTGCGCCGAGGGCGCTCCGATTCCGGAGACTGATTTAGCCAATCGTGATATCCACGAAGGGCGCTCCGAATCAGGAGGCTTTCTCGGCCCAAAGACGCCTTGCGCCGAGGGCGCTCTGAATCAGGAGACTTCGATTTGGCCAATCATGATATCCACGAAGGGCACTCTGAATCCGAAGGCTTTCTCGGCCCAAAGACGCATTGCGCCGAGGGCGCTTCGAATCCGGAGGCTTTGATTTGGGCAATCGTGATATCCATGAAGGGTGCTCCGAATCCGGAGGCTTTCACGGCCCAAAGACGCCTTGCGCCGAGGGCGCTCCAATTCCAGAGACTGATTTGGCCAATCGTGATATCCACGAAGGGCGTTCCGAATCCAGAGGCTTTCTCGGCCCAAAGACGCCTTGCGCCGAAGGCGCTTCGAATCCAGAGACTTCGATTTGGCCAATCGTGATATCCACGAAGGGCGCTCCGAATCCGGAGGCTTTCTCGTCCTAAAGACGCCTTGCGCCGAGGGCGCTCCAAATCCGGAGGCTTTGATTTGGCTAATCGTGATATCCACGAAGGGCACTCCGAATCTAGAGGCTTTCTCGGCCCAAAGACGCCTTGCGCCGAGGGTGCTCCAAATCCGGAGGCTTTGATTTGGCCAATCGTGATATCCACGAAGGGCGCTCCGAATCCGGAGGCTTTCTTGGCCCAAAGACGCCTCGCGCCGATGGGGCACCTTTGAACTACGTGTGATAAATGAACGGGAATCTTTGTATTACTGAAGAAAAAAGATGTACATAGCATTATGTCCCACAAGTCGGGTTAATGATAAAATTTGCGTAAATGCGTGGAATTCCAAGGCCGTGGCAGACTCCTTTCTGACATGTCTTTGAGCCGATATGCCCCTACTCCTGCGATCGAATCCATCTCATAGGGGCCGTTCCAGTTAGGACCTAGTTTTCCATCGGCCGGTTTCTTGGCAGCTGACAGTACCTTTTTCAGGACCAACTCTCCTAGTGTGTAGCAGTGCAGCTGAACACGTTGATTGTACAACTTAGCCAGCTGCTGTTGATATCGCGCCATGGATGCGAGGGCACGGTCTCTTCGTTCTTCAATTAGGACCAAGTCCAAGGCCAACATCATATCGTTTCGGCCCATATCGAAAACTGCCGATTTTAGGGTTGAGAGGCCGATCTCCAAGGGTATGATGGCCTGTGTTCCGAAGCAGAGAGCAAATGGGGTTTCCCCAGTAGACCGCCTTGGTGTAGTTTGATGAGCCCATAACACACTTGGCAATTCCTCGACCCATTTGCCTTTGGCCTTTTCTAGCCTCTTCTTGATGCCATCCAAGATAGATTTGTTAGAGGCTTCGGCCTGACCATTGCTTTGTGGATAAGTCGGGGTAGAAAAGTAAGGCCGTATACCATACTTGCTGCACAGCTCTCGGTAAACGCCACAATCGAATTGGGTGCCGTTGTCTAAGATAAGTGATCTTGGGATGCCGAACCTTGTTATGATGTTTCTCCAAATGAATCGTTTCACGTCGGTGTCTCGGATGTGGGTTAGTGCCTCTACTTCTACTCATTTTGTAAAATAATCTATCGCGATAATCAAAAATCACTTGTTACCCGGGGCATGAGGCAGTGGTCCGATGATGTCGAGTCCCTATTGGGCGAACGGCTATGGACTGGTTATGGAGCTCAACTCTTCAGCAGGCAGGTGGGTCAAAAGAGAGAACTTTTGGCACTGTTTGCACTTTTTCACGTAGCATTCAGCATCTGCTCCCATTGTCGGCCAGTAATATCCCTGCGTCACGGCTCGGTGGGCCGACGACCGCTTGCCAGAATGGACACCACAACTGCCCTCATGTATTTCATTCAAAAACTCTTCAACTTTGTCTGGGTGCACATATTCCAAATACGGGCCAGAGAGGGATTTTTTATAAAGCCTTCCTTGCGGGTCCAAGTAGTAGCACAGAGCTTTGTTTCACAGCTTGTGCGTTTCTTTCTTGTCTTCTGGGAGCTGTTTGGAAGAGAGCAATGCGGCAATGGGATCCATCCAACTTGGTCCAAGTTTTACAACATTGACCTGGAATTCCTCCGAAGAGCCAATGCTCGGCTTTGGGATGAATCCTACCTCGATGGTTCGTTTAATCTCCGAGTTGATGGCGGAGGCTAGGCAAGCAAGGGCATCTGCATGTGTGTTCTGATCACGTGTTATCTGGTTCAGCTCATGATGGTCGAGTTTTGCCAGCAAGGGGTTAGCCGTTTTCATGTAAGCCGCCATACGGTCGTTTCTTGCCGCGTACTCCCTCTTTAGCTGATTGATCACCAGTTTTGAGTCACAAAATACAAGCAAATGCCGAGCGCCCAGAAGATGTGCATTCCTCAAACCGACTAGAAGAGCCTCATATTCGGCTTCGTTGTTTGACGCTTCGAAGCCGAGCTTGACGGCCTGCTCAATTATTGCTCCATCCGGAGCCATGATCACAACTTCTGCTCCGTTGCCCCACTGGTTGGATGATCCATCATAGTACAACTACCAAATGTCCCCGACATAAATCCTCCAGTTCAGCTCCGATCGACTCTCCTCAACGGACTTGAAATAGGCAAGACCCCCAGTGAATTCGGCAATAAAGTCGGCAAGAACCTGTCCCTTGATTGAAGTTCTCGGTAGAAACTAAATGTCGTATTGGCCGAGTTCAAGAGCCCACTTTGAAACACGTCCTGACGCTTCCGTACTTCGTAGTACTGATCGAAGGGGATAGTCTGTTAGCACCCCAATGCTGTGGTCCTGGAAGTAATGCATCAATTCTCTTGCCGCCATGACTAGGGCAAGGATGAGCTTTTCTAGCCGAAGGTAGCGTGTTTCGGCGTCAACCATAGCCTTGCTCACGTAATACACTGGCTGCTGCTCCTCTAGCTCTTCCTTTATCAGTACGGCGCTGACGGCCCTATCGGAGACTGCCAAATACAAAATGAGCGGGTCACCAGCAGCAGGTGTTAACAAGAGTGGGACTGAGCGAAAGTAGGTCTTGAGCCCGTTGAAGGTGGCTTCACATTTGGCGGACCATTCAAAAGCCTTGCGCTGCCATAGTGTATGGAAGAATTGTCGTAGCGATCTGTGGACCGACTGATGAATCTGTTAAGTGCGGCGGTCATCCCCATCAACTTTTGAACCTCTTTTACCGAATGGGAGGAGCCGAGTTCCAAGATTGCTGTAATTTGCCTCGGGTTGGCCTCGATTCCTTGGTGGTTAACAATGTAGCCCAAGAACTTGCCGGAGCTAATTCCAAACGCACATTTGGAAGCATTCAGCTTTATTTTGTATTTTCGTAAAATGCCGAATGTATTCTCTAGATCGGCTATATGATTCTGTTCTTCCTTGGACTTAAGCACCATGTCATTAATGTACACTTCCATAGTGTGGCCGAGTTACTCCTTGAACATGGCGGTGACCAGTCTTTGATAGGTTGCCCCTGCATTCTTCAGCCCAAAAGGCATGACCATGTAGCAGTAGGTTCCTCTTGGGGTGAGGAATGCAATTTTGGCCTGGTCTTCTAGATGCATGGCGATCTGATGATAGCCTCTGTAAGCATCAAGGAAGCTCATACGTTGATGGCGAGCCGTCGCATCGACAAGTTGGTCGATTCTGGGTAAGGGAAAACAATCTTTAGGGCAGGCTTTGTTTAGGTCGGTAAAATCGACACACACTCGCCAAGCCCTGTTTTTCTTCTTCACCACCACTGTATTAGAGAGCCACATAGGGTAGGTTACTTCTCTAATTGCCCCGGCGGCAAGTAGCCTGTCAACCTCCTCAACAACGGCGGCAGTGTGTTCTGCGCCTGACCGCCGACTTTTCTGAACAATCGACTTGCATTTTGGATCGACATTCAACTAGTGCTGAGAAGTTAAAAGATCGATACCTGGCATCTCATACGGAGTCCAGGCAAAGACATCAAGGTTATTGAGCAGGAAAGAGACCAACTGCAGTTTGTCGGCCTGATTCAGGGAGGAGCCGATCATGAAGAACTTGTCCAGGCTTCCATTGATTTCAACTCGGTCTAAACCTTTCGTGGCCTTTTCATTTGGGAGCTGCCCAACATCGTCGAGGCTCTCTTGATCCAGGACCTCAATGGAATTCACCTGCAGTTCCTTTGGCTTTTTGGCAGCAAGGAGATAACATGCTTGTGCCGATTTCTAGGAGCCGCAGATTTGCTCAATACCGCGCTCCGTCGGGAAGCGTAGCAGCTGATGGTAGGTGCTTGGCACGGCTTGCATTGTATGCAACCAGGATCGTCCCATGATGAGATTATATGGTGATGGCAGCTTGACGACTAAGAATTCTACATCCACTGTTCGGGAGCCTGCTCGAACAGGTAGCCTAATTTTCCCCAACAGATACTCTGGATTGGCATTGAAGTCGAATAGTGGATAAGGGGCCAAAGAGAGATCAGATTCGAAGAAGCCGAGTTTGGTAAAAGTCTTATAGTACATATCTCCAAAGTGCTCCCCGGATCAATGAGTACACGCTCAACTGTGAACCGGTTTACGCGTAACTCGATTATCAAGGGATCAATGTGGGGCAGTGTTACTCCGGCCAAATCTAAATCATCAAAAGTAATGCCCTTGGCTTCGTGGGGCCGTTTAGCCAGGGTGAGTTGGTTCTGAGGTTCAGACTCTGAATGGATCGTGTGCACCGCTGATGACATCGGCAGGCTGTATATCATGTGGATTACGCCAGGCGGAGGTGAATCCTGTCTCAAGGCTATTGCTTTGTTTGGGACTGCCGGTGCTTTGAATTTCTTGGGTAGCACTGCCTTTGCAATCCGTCGTACAAAAGGATTATGTTGATCTTCATCCGAGTTGTTTCTTCTTCGCTTAAGCCTTATACGAACCCTCTCTTCAGAAGAGTTGGAAGTTTCAGCTCGTCCCTTCTTCTTGAGCTCCGGGGGTAATGAGTCGGAGTTGCTATCAGTGTCTTGTTGTCGGGCTCGAGATCGTCGACCATCTGTTCTCACGGGTTGCTCCGGGCCTTGGTGGGCGGCTTGTTTGGACTTCGCCACCTCCGGGGCCAAATCCTGGCGGAGACGCTCGTTCTCTGCGCTCATGTTCTCCAACCTCCGTTTGTTTTGCTTTACCTGTTCCATGATCGCTTGCATTGCTTCACGCTCTGGAGTCGAAGGCGATGCGAAGTTCAGGGTGCATCTTACGGGGATGGTTTCCGGTCCAAGCATGGTTGTTGGAGTGAGGTCGTCTCTCTGCGTGGTTTCATGAATGACTATCGGAGGGTCCTCCGTTACGCCCCCCATGGATGTGTTTGAGTATTCCCACAGATGGCGCCAGTTGTGGAGAAGTGGTTTTTGGAAATACTCTTCTGATCCTGGGGAGCGCTCGTGATCCTCCGATAGTCACCTGAAAGGAAATAAATACTCCGGTCGGGCGTGCCGGAATTAGCACTCCGACGGACAAGTCAATCCCCAGCTCTAGATTACTTATATTCTAAATTAAATACCACAATTATCACACATACCTTTCCAAGATTGCAGGTCTCCTATTTATAGTATTCTCCTTGGGTTTGGGAGCCTGGCCCACTCCTAGCCCCTATAATGCATTCCTACATGGCACTTATTAGTAGGAACGCCGGCTCCTATACTCGGCCCCTCAACTGGATAGGGTAAATGCCGAATAGAAGTGTCTTACTCTCGTTCGGGGCCGACCTGTCTTACGCTCGTTGATCCAGAATTTATTCGGCTCCCACAACTGCTTTATCGTATTATTACTCACTGAGCTTCACTCACCCAATATTATGTATGCACATGTAGGTGATCAACAGTATAGAACACACCCCTTGAGTCAGCTTCAAGAGTTATTTTGTAACCCAATCGAGTCATGCCTCTAAGATGGAGTTTTGTCTTTGACTCACTCCACACCTTGACTTTACATTGTTTTTGCCATTATGGTCTTGGGTTTGTAAACAATATGTGTAAATTTCTTATGCCACTTATATTTTTGCTTGGGCATGTAAATGTGTTAATGTGTTATGAGGTTATCTTCATAATTTTTGTTTATGATTGGCACAATTCAATGGACTTTTCTTTATTATACACTTCTGTTTATGGCTCCATTAGCATAAATATTATGTATGATCCTTTGAGGCCTTCAGCAATCTACGGGTTACTGGCTGGTTATGACCCAAACTTTTAGGGACGGGTTCGGGTCATGACAATACGAGACTCAAATTAGGCTGTCTTGAAGAAGTTGACAATGTATACGCTTATTTGTTTTGTTGTTGATTGCCTCAAATGTTAGCGTCACGAAAAGTTTGTAACTTCTAAACACAAATCAAGATAAATAGCTTGGAGAGTAACTTGTTAACCTTTTTTGAGACCCAGAGTTCAACTACATTGTTGGTTGTAATCCCAATGAAGGCCAAAGGTGGAAGAAAGTGCTCATATTAATTATGAGAAATACCACCTATGCTTTGTCAGACTTGGAATCCCAGTAGGGCAGACAAAAGCTTGAAGAAAGTGCTCATATTAATTACGAAAAATACCACCTATGCCTTGCCAGACTTGGATTGCTTTTGGCAGACCCATCAATATTTAGTTCAAAGTATAAGATAAACAATGTCACATGGTCTCATATAACAAGGCAGGTCTACATTTTTTTTGACAAAATAAAACTCAAATCAAAAGTTGTTTGATACTACTCTTCTTAGGCCATATCTAACTGTATATCAAATCCATCACCAAATTCAAATTTGATGAAAAATAAGTTATTTTATTGCTCTAATGGTTTCACCAAATACGTATCAAATTGAGAATATAAAAAATGTTTTACCAAATTGAGAACATCTTGGACATTTCAGCATTGCACTGTTCAGAACCATTGTTTCTACCGGACGTTCGGCCGGATATCCACAAGGTCATCCACTTAGTTGATTTGCAATTTCCCTATAAGTTGAATAACTTTCAAATAAGTCCTGATAAACTTCATCTTCTTTCTTCCTTGTGAATATATGTGAATAAACCGTAATGGTATTAGTGTCTTGCATTATATGCCAAATGTTAGTTCAACGCAATCTCTCTTTTTGGGTCATCAAATCAAATTTTATTTTGTTGTTGTTTGTTTTGCAATACATGAGGTTCTTGGGTTAAAAGGATCAAACTATTAGAGCCTATATCATTTCACAGTTGGAGGTCCAGTTGTAGAGAAGCAGATAATGAGCCTCCTTGCTTATCCAAGCTCCAGTGTTGATGCCTGATTGCTGGATCACCCTGTTTCAAATAACATTGGCAAGTTCATAAGTCGTGATGCAAATAAAATCCAGAAAGCTATGAATTTTATGCATTTTCAAATAATAAAATTTGATATGGTTGTTTGGGATAAAAACGAGTCACTGTATTTAGAAGAAAGAAAAAAGTGGTAGAAGTGAAAGTGTTTTGGTTGATATATGCGAGGTTGTAATTCGTGAGGCAGACCAAAAAAAAAATTAGGGGAACAACCAAAGTATTATTAGGTTGGAGGAATAACCAACCATGTCTCTCTTCTCTTCAACCACTTGTTGTTTCATCTTTCCATTGAAGAAGCTGAAGCTAATGATTTGGCTGCAGCACCACCTCGGACTCCCAAGATACATCGCCGCCTCCGATGTTTCTTCTGGTGTGTCTCTCTGTCGCAAACTTAACTGATGAACTTGTAAACATATATGTGCCTAGGGTTTTCTGAAAATTAGGGTCAAATGGATCTTAAATTGTTGTGATCTGATGCAAACTCAATTTTTGTGAAAATTTTGCATTGACTGGTCAACCGTCTGGTCATTCGCCCGATCAACCAGTGGTTTGATGAAAAGTCAAATCCCTCCATTGGAACAGGCAATATCAAAGAGAGTTTTTACTCAAATTTGGTTAAAAAAGTAATGCACCGTTGAAGATGCCCTCACGTGGGGTTATTTCCCTAAATAGGGTAAATCAGTAATTTAATTTTCTAAATATGGTGAATTTAGGGGTCATCGCAAATCAGGTTGAGTCAGATGGCATCCCATCCGCATTCGTCTAAAACTAAGTAGATTGAAAAAAATCAATCCACATCTGTCCATCAGTTTTGCAGATACGGATTGAATGGGCCATGCAGATTGACGAATGGATTTAATCGGTTTAGTGGTTTGAACTTTATAAATTTTGAACATTTTTTCGAATTATAATTCATTATTTTTACAATCTCCAATAACTAATAATTTGAAAACATATATATTATTTGTCTATAATAGACCATGGTACCATGCATGCATATTTTTAAAGAATTGTTTTCTATTTTCATAAAAATATATATTTTATTATTTCTATCCTATATTATTACTTGTTAGCAATTCCTTTTTTATTTTTGTTTTGAACTTCATCTACGGGCAGATCAGATTCATACGGTGCGAGATGATTGATCCGCCATGCAGATTTTGAAATATTTCATCTGCATCCATCTGCCAAAAGACATGCATGCTCCCAAAATCAATCAGCTTGGATCGAATCGGTCGGGTTGAGCAAGTTGAACGGATCTATGATCACCCTAGGTGAATTTTTAGAGATAAACACGATAAAATAATAATATTACTATTATCAAATTAATCTAATGTTTTTTTTATAGATAATATATATTAAAGACTTACAAATGAATGATTTGAATAATCGAAACCGACCACTCTTTGTAATTAAATAAAAAATGTGTAACAAAGTTTTTCTGATAATAAAATAATCTTATTTTCATACAGAGAAAAAAAAAAATTTAAAAACTTTACTAAAAATCATGTTTATTTAAAAAAAATTGTTACCAAACAAGTTTTATCCTAATATGGAAATAAATTAAAAATTCACCCTATTTATTAGAAATCATGTCCTTTTTAAAAGTTTGGTTACCAAACAAGATTTATCCTAATATGGGAATAAATTAAAATCCACCCTATTTTTTGGAAATCATGTTCTTTTTAAAAAATTTGTTACCAAACAAATTTTACCCTAATATGGAAATAAATTAAAAATTCACCGGTCACACCTGCAAGTCCGTGTTGATATCACTACCAAACAATCCAAAGCCTCACCATATATAAGAAGCGGTGAAGAGGACCAAGTAAAAAAGAGTGAGAAGAAGAAGAGAGAAAAATGGAGGAAGAGGCCAGGCCAAAGGGAGTGGTGAAGCACATCTTGCTAGTCAAGTTCAAAAATGACATTCCACCTGACCAGATTGATCAACTCATCAAGGACTTCGCCAAACTTGTCCATCACATCGAGCCCTTGAAGTCTTTCCACTGGTACCACTCACCCTCTACATGTTTCTATAAATGTATATGTATATCTGTGTGTGTATTTTCTTATTTTGTGTTTTGTTCTTTACTTTTTGGGTTTTGCAAAAATGCTTCACGTCACTAAATTTAGCACCACTAATCACGTGACATCATAATCTACTGATGTGATAATTTGGACTTTATTTTTTTTTCTCTTTAAACTGCCACTTTATTAGTGATCTTTTAAAGCTTCTAATTTAGTGCTCTAAATCGAGACTGTTTGCAAAATTTGTAGATAAAAATATGGGAGGAAGGAATATACGTTGTTGTATACCATATGCACTTTTTAATTATACCAAAAAATGACATAACTTGAGGGATAAGCTACAAATACATCTTAAAATTTGTTTAAAATACGAATTTGCTTTTGTGGTTTGAAAAATTATAAATATCTCCTATCAGAATGTTTTATTTAACATAATTCATTAAAAAAGTAAAATTTTTAACTGTTCACCTATACAATAATAAAATTATTTGAATTATTAATTAAAATAAAATTTTAACATTATTAAAAATTGGTAATTAACTTAATGATTTATTAATAAAAAGACCTATATGTTATAAAATTAAAAATCTTAGGGGACATATAATCTCTAAAATCATAGGAGTAGTTCGTAATTTAAGTAAATCTCAAGAAATGTGTTTGTAATTTATCCTAACTTGAGTTATAACTTAAAAAAATTTTAAAAAAAAAAAAAAATCGTAGCCACACATAAAAAAATATAACTAAATATTTCAAAATAATGAAAATAGCATAAGATACTAAAGGGTGCATATGGTATGGATGGTGTATAATAGAATTCTCCAAATATGGGTTATCTCTCAATTTTGTTGTAGTAGCTGGATTTGAATAGATTATGAGAGTGTGCGTGTGGGTGGGTATTCTTATTTTGTTGTTTGTTCTGTGTTCTCTACAATTACTTTCTGGGTTTGCACATTTTGTGGACAACATATGGGTTTCTCTCAATTTTGTTGCTGTAGGTAGATTTGAACGGATATCATGCCTATCTTTATGAAATTTTTACATCTTTCTATGGTTAAAAACAGTATAATCTGAGGTTTTGAGGGGCAAAATGATCAATTCCAATCTTTTTTTTCTTTTTTTTTTTTTTTAAGAATTGGATTTATCTGTAGCAGAACCTTTTTGTTGCCAATTTTATTGCTATGATGCTTTTGTGGTCAGACTTTCCTAAGTACCTTAAAAAAGAAAAAAAGATGCTTTTGTGGTCCTGTTAATAGGCCAAAAATCACTGTTTTATTGGGTTGTTCATCCATATTTTTGGTAGAGCTCAACCTGACTTCCCATTATAATATAATGTCAATCTTTCTTGTTTATTATGATCACTCACACCATTTGGACAATATGTCGCACTAAATGCTTTTGGAGTTTAAATAAGATCTGTGAAATCAATTGAACTTTTCAAAATGTATCTAAAAGAAAAAGGAAGAAAAAAAAAATAATGCTTTCCCAACTTCTTCCCAAAATTCCGAAGCAAATCGAAGTTCTAGTATATCTCCACCAACATATCTAAAAAATGACTGTTAGACTGTCTGTCTTTGTGCTCTATAGTCAAAACTCTCCCTCTCTTTCATAGAGAATGTTCTTCATGGCATGTGTATATGATGAAGAATGTGCAAATTGTTGAACCATTGATGCATTTGGCTATATTTCTAGTGAACTAGGAATATAACAAATTTTGGTGATTTAAACATGAAATATGGCATTTACCAATTCTCCTTAATTTATTTGTTGTACTATTAACAGGGGAAAGGACATCAGCATTGAGAACCTGCAGCAAGGTTTCACTCATGTTTTCGAGTTAACCTTTGAGACCGTAGAAGGCATTGCAGAGTACATTTCTCATCCAACTCATGTTGAATTTGCGAATGTACTTCGCCCTGTTTTGGAGAAATTACTTGTTGTTGACTACAAACCCGAACCAGTCCAGCTGTGAACCAAAAGGGTGATGGTCTCTATTCGAGTCTTTCTGCTTTTGTTTCTTAATGAAAGTTGCTATATTTGGATCAACAAAATCTGAAATGGCAAACTTATTTGTCTGTACCATGAACATTTCGATATGTTCTTTCTATGAATAAGTATTGGGAATGTTTGATGAGATACCAAAATCTTCAGATCATAACCATCTGCATGTGAACATATGAACGCCGTCTTGTTCAAGGCTCTTCCATCATTCTCAAAGTTACAAGCGGGCAGGAATTGATTGGCACCACATGTTTCTTTATAAGTAACAAAATTGTTAAAATCGGGATCCAGGTAGGATCGTTGGGAGAGACTTGACTTGTGGATCAGATCAAGAATCATAAGATCTTACTTTTAATGCAAAATAAAATAAAAAATTATCGATAATGATAATCTTTGTTACATAATTTTAAAAAGAATAAAGAAAATTGATAAATTTGATATAATGTATATTCTATGTTAATTTTTTATATAGATACACACATATATAAGAAATAAATAATAACAAAACAAATTGGTAGGATCGGGATTGTAATAGAATCGGAATCGTATGTAATTTTATATCATCTTATGACTTGGATCGTAATTATTTTAAGATTCTAATGTGATTTGAATCGTTTGGTCCAACTGAAGTCGTAAGATCTTACGATCTGGATCGAGATTCTGATAATCATGATAAATAATTAGGAATTAACAAAAACAAAATTAAAAATTATTGACTTAGAAGATAGGTTTTTAAGTACGCGTAGAATGGTTGATCTTCTTACTGGTGGTATATGATGAATTAGTCTTGAGAACTTGTATAAAATGATGTTCACATTAAAGACTGGTGTGCTTATATATTGGTAGGCACAGTTGTTTCTTGTTTCACTAGCATTTTCTTGTAAAGCTAATGCAGCAAAAAGTTTGGTTTTATGCTTGTGTCTAGTAAACTTTTTCCCACGGTTGAAGCATTGTTCATTGTTTGCAAGATTGGTATGTAATTCCTGAAGTGTAAAGGCAGATTTCAGATTGTCCAATTTGATAATGACAAATTTCATATTCAACATAAATATTGTTTGATAGATTTCATTGAGCTAATTTGAAAATTTTCAATTTTTATTACAAACAAATATATAGATAAAAAGTGATAATTATTTTAAAATTTTGAAATAATTCTAAAATGGAAGCTACTTAACAATCCAAGAATGTCAGTGTTGGGGGTAGTTTGATCATATAAATTGGTATTTACATCACTGACAAATTTAAAGAGGACAATTTTCAAGGGTATCTTCTTTTTCTTTGCTTTTCTTCTTCTTCCTTTATTTTTATTTGTTATTTTTTATTTTTTGGCAATAAAATTTGAATGTGGGACTATGGCTGAATTTTCCAAATCATCACAAGAGCTTATTTCAGTTTATTAGTACCAGTTGGAACACTAGAGAAGCTCACTCCATTAACTGCGATTCAAATAAATGGGGCACCGAGCTAGAATGAATAAATCTCAACCATCTATAAACTCAAGGAAATTATCGAAAACGATTGCTGTGATTGCATATAAATTATGAAATGAGGGATGAGAATAGGAAGCAAATTTCTGTGTGAACCTTTGAACACTTGAACAACTCAAAGTAACATATAATCCAAAGCTGTATCCGCCACACAATCACCCCAACCCACCGACCTGCTCACCCTACAAAATTGCTGGCAGCTTTTTCTAACACATCTGAAGTAGCCACAAACAGATTGACAATCTTTTCCGCAACAGAAAACCTCAGTAAAAAAATCTGCATTTACACTTTTCATTCTGTAGGTTTTGTGCTAGGAATTGATTTGTTTTATTCAGTTGCCTTCTAGCAAGCTCCTCAACCTATTCCTGGCCTCCTCAGACAGGCTGCAGCACCTCAACTTTTGCCTCTGCTGAGGAGTTGACTCATGACAAACAGAAGTAAAGCACACAATGATCGCAGTGAGATTGTCAGCTGTATTCAATCGTAAAGCCTCATTCACAAGTTCTCTGGCACACTGTTGTGGGTCGTTGTGACGCCTTAGTGCACGGCGAACCAAGCTGACTGCATGCTCGTTTGACATAACATCCCAGATCCCATCACAAGCAACAATCAAGAATTCATCATCCTCTGTTAACATGATTTGTTGAACTTCTGGCTCGGCAGTTAGAGGTGATGAAGACCCAATTGGAAATTTCATGTACCAGTCTCCAAGGGCTCGGGTGACTGCGAGATCACCATTAAGGTACCCATCCTCAAAGTAGCCACCTAGCTCCTCTACTCTCTGGCATTCTGGTGAATAACTAGGCCTATGGTCTTGGGACATTTGCACTGCTACTCCTTTCCTGCAGAGAACTGCACGACAATCACCAGCATTGGCTACCATTAGATGCCTGCCAAGTACAAGGGCAGTCAGTGCTGTTGTTCCACAAGAATCTGGAACACTACATTCACTGGCCAATGCTTGGTCAGCCAGTAGAAATGCTCTGTGATGAGAATTCTTCAACTTTTCCAAGAAAGCATCATCAATATCAGATGTTGGCGGCAAGTTAGCATCTTCAAAAAATAATTTCATAGCATTCTCCTTAACATAAGCTGCTGCAGCATTGGACCCTCCATGTCCATCAAAAACAGCATAAAAAGCACTGGGCAAAGGGTACCCAAACAGATAGTCCAAGTGTGCAGATAGATTATCAACGCAAATGTGTTCATCTTCATTGGATTTCCGACATCCTTTGTCTGTGTGGCTACCTGAACGAATGCTCGGAGCAAACTTGATGGTGGAAGTCTCAATAACATTAGTTTGAAAACTACTTAAGCAGCTCACAACCTGTTAAAGAAGAAGATATTAAGGTTAACGCATTCCCAAATATATGTCAAGACCAAGTAAACAACAAACCAGTACAAAAACTGTTACAACAACCCAGAGGAACACATAATCCACTCTTTCAAAACATAATGGCCTTGTCTGATTAACAGGATTAATAGTGAAATGATTAATAATTTCATGAATTAGTGTAGAATTAGTTATCCAATTAAATTAGTGCGATAACCATTTATTATGTATTCATTTTGTTTTTTTCTTTCATATGACCCTCAGCCCCTCTCAATATTAAAAATTCGCTAATTTCATCTGATTGAATATCAGCCGTAAATCAAACATGGGATTGAGAGTCCATGGACTAACAATCCCAGTCCTATGCTATAATCCTTGTAATCAAACATGCCCAATAAGCACTACAACTTGGTTGAAACTAAACAAATCAAAGATTACCGAGAATGAAACTACTTATTAAACAATAATAAGAATATGTTTTACTTGTAGAGCTTAAGCCTTATAGAATAATTAAAAGATTGTAAAGGGACAATCTGCCTAATTATGAAGAAAAGCCACCAAGAAAATAATCCACTAGTTCTAACCTATTAATTTTGTTTACATATTTCCTTATCTGCCAATGCAAAAAAAAATTCAACTTACCAACAAAACAAGCTCTCTGCGTCTTTCTTTCTTTCTATATATATATATATATATATATATTTTGCCAAATAGGTTTGATTGATTGCAATCAAGAAGTAAATACAAACCCACTTGCACCCTCATATCTAAAATCCTATACAAACAAACAGCCATGTAATAAATCAAGAATCCAATTGAGAGTGAATTGGGGAGAATTGAAACCTACCGATTCAGAGCTGGAGATGGAGAGCGAATCGGAAGAGCGAACTTCACGAAAGATCGGAGGGGGCGTAGTAGAAGAGACGTCCAAGAAGTGGTTCTCGATCGGTTTGGGGACGCAACGGTACTGAACATCGAGCACAGATATGCTCTGTTGACACAATATCTCTGCTCCGGCCACCATTGATTCTCTTTTCTTCTTCTTATTCTTCTGAGACTATGGTAATCGATTGAGAGAGAAAGTTGGGTAGATTTTGGAGAATTAGGGTTTGCTGTTTGTTGTAAGAAAGATGGGATGAGGACCCAAATTACAAGCGTAGAGCGTTATATAGAGATTCTAGAGAGAGAGAGAGAGAGAGCTTTTAGTGCGGGAATTGTGAGAACAGGTTAGTCCTTAGTTGAATTGCTTTGTCGTTTCGTTTCCCACCATTCCAAAGCTAATTTACTAATTTGCCCCTATTTATGTATATTTCACAAACCGTTTTCCCTTTTTTTTGCCAACAAAAAGTGAATAATAATAATAATAATTATGCATCTCTCATAAACATGGAATAGCTTATCTTCCTTTTTTCATACATTTATTTGGAGCTTCTTTCTTACTTTGAGTTTTTTGTATTATTGATATGATGTATTAAAATAAATTGATGTATATTATTGATTGATGTATGTTATTGTATTTATTACAAGGAGATGTGCACTCTCTTTTATAGAGAGGTAAAGATACATAGGGTGTCAATTAGCACCGAAAGCATAAAGCAAAGGGGGAACACTCATTATGAAAGTTAGACATAATGACACACTAACAATTATGACTAACACTACTAAATGTACATAATATACTAAAGATACTAACACTAATATACTAATATACAATAATATACTAACATGATGAATTTTATCTTTATCGCAGTTATAATTTATTAAGTTTTATTGTATTAATTAAAAATAAAAATCATTGGATAGAGAACAATGTTTAGAAGAATAATGACCGCTTCATTTGTTATATCATATTCTAATTAAAAATCATAATTAGATAGAGGACAATGTTTAGAATAATAATTGAATAAACAATTATGAATGAACTACTTACCATTTTAAGGCAAATTCAGATCACATGTACTCCTTTGCTCGTTTAGTTTCATTTGTTGATGTGATAATTTTAATTGAGATGAACAATCTTATGAATTAATAAATCTAAATAAATGAGTTGTGTTGGTTATATCAAAGCAAATATGTTCCCTAAAAGAGTTTAGGATTTTTTATTTTTATTTTTATTTTGTCAATTTATAAGAGATTAATTGCAAATACAAGAATAATTGTGTCAAATAATTTATTGACAAATATTAACTTCTTGATGTCTTAGATTGAAGTATATAAGAGTGTGATCAATTCAGCTAATTTGATTAATTTAGGGTTTTTAATTGGACCATATATTTTATAAATTATATTAAACATTCTTGTGATTGAAGTAAGTGCCACGTTTGATCACAATATGGTTGCTGACATAGGACCATTAGGTGCTCATATTGCTTGAGGTTGCTATCGGAGATTAAGATGGGGTCTGAAATTTCAACCTCTAATAAAATACAAAATTGAGTACAAAACCTCATCACAATTCCAATTCATTTGTTTAAGGCCAAACCTAATTAATTACCTCATAAGCTTTCTTTGCTTACTCATTCACAAGTATAATAAAACAAAAAGCTTAATAGAAAAGTTAATTAGATAGCCATCAAAACTATCCATTCTTTTTCAATACGTAAATACACACTCACATATTGTATATACAGTAGAGAGATTATTGTATTACACATGACAATGCCCAACTTAGTGCAATTTCTTTTGCAAACTGAAATTTGGTAAAATGAATAGATTATGGTAAAAAGACTTTCATAATTTTTTAATGCATGGATGCCCACACTCACATATTGTGTATAAAATAGTGAGATTATGGTAAGTACACATGTCAATGGTCAATTTAGATTAATTTTTTTAACCTTATAAACTATAAGTAGAAGTTGAACCTAATTTTTTGACAAAATGAGAGAGAGAGGGAGAGAGAGAGAGAGAGAGTTATAAGCTACACCAAATATGCATAAATTCTAATAAACAACTCGATCACTGTATCAAATACCACTAATGCCTTAATTAATCAGGATGTAGATAAAGAGATCCTTCTACGCTAAAGACAAGATTTAGAATATAACATGTTATTGTAGGACCAAATGTGACGACATATTGAAGAGCAACATTGGGAGTTATCTACTAGGCTATTGTTATTATTATTATAATTAGAGTGGTTGATGATGATGCAAATAACAAAGATAGAAAAGTTCGGTAAGTACTTGGCAACAATGCAGCAATTTAAACCTGGCCAAACACCAAGCTGAGCTGTTAAGGAAAAACAAAGGACAGCATTAAATTTATGAGTGCAAAGATTATCCATTCCCATCTACGCATTAAAAATGATCGATTCTCCTAACCCAACTTAGCTTTCAATCATTGTTTTTTAATCTTACACATACAAACCTCCACTAGACTAGAGTTTGTATTTTAATCTTACACATACTCCCATTAAAGTTTGCATATGCCTCCACTACATTGGCCAATATTGTTGAATCGTAAATTAAAATTTGGAAAAAAAAAAAAAAAAAAAAAAAAAACACCAAGAAAATTTATGAAGTGAATACACAAAGAGCAGCCAGCTGAGTTTACAATTTACAATGATTGTAGCATTCTTTGATTAAGACAAAATAAAAAATAAAAGAAGTAAATCTAAGAATGACACCATGGGTAAGACTGCATTTTTTTTTTTTTCTTTCTAAACCTTAGAATAGTGGGAAGTATTGTGCATTGGATCACCCTAAACACTATATTGAGTGCAGTTCATAAGCTAGCTTATAAAGGTAGACATAAACTTCCATTGGACTGATCATAAATGTCAACTAATTAGTTAAAAAGAATGTTTTGAGTTTGTACTAATGTCATAACTAACATCACAATGAATAATAATTAAGGATTATAACTACACACCACTTGATGCATAATCAAAAATCTTTTCAGTCATAATTAAAATAAAAATCATAAGAAGTCATAACTAATTATATAATACACACCTAAATGAGATGTGTATCATAGAATTTCCCTTCATTTTCACTAATTTATTTATCATTTTATATTATTTTCATTCTCACCATATTTAAATCATTATTAATCTACCCCCGCTTTGTCCCGCTGCCTCCCCCGATATGATATATGATTGGGGGGGGGGGGGCAAAAAACACTGCAAAGCCGCTCACGTCCCTTCCTGTTGGCATCTCTACACACACGGTGACTAATGAGTTGCCATAAAAAAATGTTTTCTGCTTTATCTTAATTTAATGGCACACATTGGATGGGCCAGACAAAGCATCGACCCTCGAAAGGAATCTTTAGGTCAGAGCGTTGAGAAAACTTCTAGCCATTCAACTTGCCATTATTACCTTGTGGATTAGAAAAGCAAATCCACTTTAGTTGCGTTCGTTACATTATAGTCAAATATAAATGGTCCACTCACCCCCCCATATCATACAGTTGAAAGAATTGGAAAAAAAGATGTTTGTGTAACCCAAACCCACGACCAATTCTAGCAAATCAACAAGTGATATGAGACCAGAGCAGATGAATCCAATGCAATCAAAATCAAGCCAACACGAAAAGCTTGTATAGAGAGATACTCAAAAAGGCACATATCGTGCAGTATAGTAAGAGACTGAAGAATGTCAACAAACTGAGCACAAAATCAGCTTCGGACAAACTTCAAAACAATACAATATGGTTCGTAGACAGCATGCAGGCTCATGCTCTTTCTGTGACTTCTCCTACATTTCAACACCCTTGTACTGTACAGTCTTTCAGATTATTTAGCATTTTGAAACAACATTTACCAACAAACAGTAGGCCATTAAAGAACTAGAGATTTCCTCAAAAGGAAAAACCAATTTTTTTGGGTGAATAATTTTTTTTTGGTTCTGTTTTTCAGAAAATTCTACTTTTTTATTTTCTGTATTTTAATGTTTTCAATGAATTTTTTTAATATTTTAAGCAATTTTTTTATAAAAAAAAAATTTAGACACACCTAACGTAAATACACTTAACAAGTATAATATTTGTAAAAAAAAAATCTTCAAAAAATACACTAAATACTAAAAAATATTTTTAAAAAATACAAAAATTCAATACATTTTTCGTATTTTTGTGTATTTATTAATTTTTTAAAATATTTTTTCACAAATATTTTACTATTTAGATATATCTAAATAAGGTGCAACTAAAAAAGTAAAAAAATTACTTAAAATTTAAAAAATATTCACTAAAAACAAAAAAAAAAAAAAACACGAAAAACAAAAAACTCAATTTTCAGAAAACTAAAACCAAATACATTGAATAATATTCTCATGTAAAACCAATACTAGGTGTCTTTTTAAATTGGAGGTGACAACAGAACTCAAATAGTAATATGTTCCTCGCACACAAACACAATGACACATGATAGATCAAGTGTAGTCCCACTCACCATAACCCCATAATTATCTGGTTTTCCAACTCAAAGATATACAGGGGGGTAATCTAAATTGATTGTGCTTGGCTACATTATCTTTCATATGAATGAAATAATAAATCTTTTTCTTCATCTCATAAAATTAGAAAGAGGTTTAACGTAAGATAAAGGTCCAGATCTAGCATGGCTATTAAATCCTATGTGACTGTTGAGAATTCAGTTGAAAACCTAGCCACTTTTGAATTTCTTATTTGATTCATCTGCATAAAAATAAAATAAAATAAAAAATTAAACAAAAGAAACACCAAGGTTTATCAAACAAAAGGCTGATTCAATTAGCATCCAAGTTAAGAAAGATTCAATTAACCTTACTTTAGGCAAACAAATTTAAAGGGTACCATATGAAATACCATAAGCTATTCATAGACTGTTTAGAATCCCAAAAATTAAAGCATCAGTTAAGAGCTCCAATGAGCAAAAATTCAGCATCCATATATGACTGGAGCTTATCAAACAAAACAGACAAAACAAAATAATTTCTCATGTTGGCCAAATGATAATGATTAGCAGTCCTGAAACAGCAGCAACAACCAAAAGGAGTACCTGTTGTCAACATTGAGAATTACGCACCCTGAAGGTAGTTGGTGTGGTGATAACCATGTGTAATTGAATTTGCAAAAAAAAATGAAAGTGCATGAATGGAAAGTAAAATTACGCACCCTGAAGGTAGATGTTTAGTGCTTTCGATGCCAACTTCGAGTACACATCAAGGCATTCATTACAACTGGCCCTGAAGAAATAAGACGCCGATCAATTTCTCTTTCCTTGGTATAATAGGCATCATATGAAGTTACAACGGATAATGGAATTGACAAAAGATCACGAGCCATCCAGGAGAGGACAGGATACTTGGGACTTGCAGCTCTCCACCATTTTAATATGTTGAAATGGTCACTCCAAGGTAAGACTGGTTCCTCCAAATACCAATCTAGTTCTGACTTGGGAGGCTGACTAGTAGATTGGATAAACTGTTGATAGTCTTGCAAATGACTAGAACGATTTGGATTGATAGGTCCTTCCTCAACTTGTATAGAAACCTCTTGAATCTTACTTTTTTTGGTCACAGGAACCTCCTCTTTAGAGTCAGAATCAGGACATTCCACCTCTTCAGAGCCTGAAGAAGTTGAATCGCTTGCTGAGTTTACCTTTCCAAGAAAATGGGTTGAATAATCATCAAAAAGGGTGCAAATGGCCTTCAAGATGGTTGAAACTTGCGAGGTAACATTGTTACCACCCTCATCTTTCATAGATAAGTATTCTATGTACTTCATCTTACACTGGGGATCCATTACTGTAGCTAATGCCAACACCAAATACATATCCTTCCAATACTCATCAAACTGCTTAAGCATTTTCTCAGCAACAGCACTAATGAAACTATCTGAGCTTGAAGCCTCCCGAGTCAGACTCATACGAAGCTCTTGAAGATTACCAAGATATATGCTAGCAGTTGGATACTTTGTCTCAAACAACATTTTTGCTACCTTGTGCATTTTGTCCACGAGTTTACAAATCAGTCGAACTTTCTCCCATTCATCAGCAGATGGTACATCATAAGCATCAAGCACTTTTTGTGAAGAAAATTCTCCCATAGACTCCAACTCTAAAGCACTCTCTAGCCTTGAGGTCGTGATATACCACAAAGGCAACGAATTCCCCCAACTAATTAGCTCCTGAACTTTGTCAATAATTTTAGATATTTCATCAAACGCACCTTGCACCATTTCATTAAACAAGTCGGCACAACAATGGACATGAAATAGCTGACCATTAAGTTGAAGCGTCTTCGATTTCTGAATGTGATCTTTCACCATCTCAACTGTTTCATCGTTGTAACTGTTATGTTTCAAAGTGATCGTGGAGATCTTGCTTCCTACGTTCCAATATGTAAGCGACTTCTGGATGGCTTTTGGAAGCACATCCTTCAAAAGAACACGACAAATGATAACCCATTTCTTGAGTTTCCACTTATCATCAATAAAATGTGTGGTTAGACACATATATTCTTGCCTGGACGGACTCCTTAATATGTCAACCGAAAGGCTAATCTGCCCATCATATTTTTCCAAAATATGTTTAATCTTCACTTTCTCTTCCCTGTAGAACTCCAAACAATTGCTTTTGAGAGTTTCAACACTTCCCAATTTGGCCAGAGGATTGAGGGAATGTGCAAAGTTTAGGAAGGATTGATCTTCTACAACCCTAGGCGTAAAGTCATCATCAGTGCAGACTAACTTTGCAAGAATTCTGCTAATTTCCTCTTCATCAACAGCATTCATATCACCATCACCATCACCGTCATCATCATCATCATCATCATTACTCTCTCCGCCGTAGCATTCATTGCCAAAAAAGTAGCCACTCATTTCGGTATCAGGACCATCATCAATTTCACGATTACCCGACATAACTAACAAAACGTTTCCGTCTGACAGACAAACAACACACAAAACGTGAATGCAGTAAGGCCTCTGAAAAACAAAACAAAATAATTAAATAATTAAAAAAAAAAAGCCTTAAACCTCTGTTTGGTGCTCAGGAGAAACGAGAGAAAAGGATACAAAACAATTGAAAAAAGTGGTTTCCTTTCTCAAGCAGTTTGTTTGATATTTACAGGAATAAAACATAACCTAAAAAATTGACAAAAATCAATAAATAAAAGATATAAGAATGACCCGGTAAAAAACTATAATAAGAAGAAATATTTACAACAGATCCGTAGTTCTCTGTTTGGTTGCTAAGAAAACACACACACACACACACAAAACTGGAAATCTCGGAACAAATTTTGTCATTAGGGTCTAAATTTCCCTATCATTTTCTCAGCAAACAAGCGTAAAACAAATCAGCAATATTAATAAGCAACAAGAATTAGAACAATACCTGGAGGCTGAATTGATGTGGAAATGTACGGACTCACACTGAGATTTTCTAGGGTTCTTCTTCTTCTTCTTCTTCTTCTTCTTCTGTTGTGGCTGCTTGCAATTTGGAGGGAAGTCTTCCAATCTGCGCGGGAAGACAGACAGATTAGAACCGTCCAGGTGGCAATTGTCTAATCGGACGGTGGTCACTATTTACTAACCAATATTGCTCTTTGGATTTTGTTTTTTTTATTTATTTTTTGTAGGCAGTATTTAACTATTCCACTCTGTAATGACTTTCATTTATTTATTTACTATCCATTTATAACATTTAAATTTGATTTAATGAGATTTCCGTAACAGCTGGTTTCTTTTTTTGAGAAAATCTTGGCTCATGATTTTCAATTTTTGAATACCATTTTGTTGTAAATGCATTTTTTGTATTTGTTGCCCTTTCTTTTTAAGGTTTGATTTTGGATTTTTTTTCCTCGCATTCATTCATTAAACCCAATGTTTCAAATGTCATTTTTATTATTTACTAATTGAAATTTCCTTTTTAAAAATTAAGTTACATGAGTGCTTTAATTTGATGATCACAAATATACATATAAATTTCTTTACATTTTTGGGGGGTTGGGCATATACAATTTATGAATGGTACTCTCATTTTATAATCAACTTAACACCCCCTCCTCCACTGCCACCTCACAATCACCACCACCCCATTGTCGTAACTGTTGCCACCACCACACACCAACACCAACACTACCACTGTCACAAATCATTAGCACATCATGTTCAATAATGCAACCAAAAAAAAAATTTCAAAAACATTTTCCCTATAAAAAATATGTTATACCAAAACAAATGAAGTGTTGAATAAATAACAGACAAGATATCCAATAAGCAACACTACAATCTGTTAATATTAAATTCACCGAACAACGTCTGTCATAAACAAGATTTCTAGTCAGCAAATATTAAAGATACCCATACACTGATTCAGTCAGTCATATATGCTGATGATATGCATAATGAGCAAAAGGAAAGGCCTTCAAAATATGAGGTTTCCAAACCCAAAACAAAAGCAAAAACTGACAAAGCACTTCCAATTCTCTCTGAGATCCAATATCCATATGATCTGTTCAGCCATGCACAAGCCTCACATCACAGTATCAGCAAGAACCAAAACTGATCTGTTCAGCATTAGGACGAGTTAGCAAAGAAAACAAAACAAAGCAATATCTCATTACAATTCAAGCACGAAAGAAAAGGAAAAATTCAATACCTCACCACAATCTTTCAGCGTCTCCTGGACCAGCTTTGAGTACACATCAAGGCATTCATTATGTCACGATCCACCGAAACAACACATTCATTAGCGGGCCTTTGTGTGGCATAATATGCTTCAAATGAAGTTGCAAGAGATATCGGAATAGCCAAGAAATCCCGAGCCATCTTGGATACAGTGGGATACTTGGAGGAAGCAGCTCTCCACCAACTCAATGCACTGAAATCAACGCTCCATGGCACAACAGGCTCTTCCAAGTATAAATCTAGTTCGGACTTTGGAGGCTGACCAATAGATTGAACAAACACTTCATACTCTTGCAGCCACTTAATAACGTTTTCAGAGCTCTCACATTCTTCCTCATCTGACTCAGAAGAACTCAAATCACTTGCACAATACTCACTTTCGGGGAACTGGGGTTGCATAATCGTTGTAGAGTCCCTGAACAGCCTCTAGAACAATTGTAGCTTCTGATTTGCAATCACCATTTTCAAACTTTGACAGAAAATTCTATGAATTTCATCTTGCACCGAGAATCCATTACTGTAGCAATCAACAATACAATGAACATGTTCTTCCTGCACTCCTCAAGCTTGCTTAGCATTTTCCGAGCCAAATTGCTGACAAAAACATCAGAATTCCTGCATTCCTCCCCCAAATTTGACCCAAGCTCTTGAAGGCTGTGAAGGTATAAAGGAGCGGTTGAATAATGCTTCGTGTCAAACAAGATTTGTGCTACATTATATATGATTTGAACAAGTTTACACACACCTTGAACTTTTTTCCATTCGTTCAGGGAAGGTATATCAAAACCATCATAATCATCTGATGAGTAGAATTCTCCCAACGACTCTAAAGGCAACCCTTCTTGTAGCCTGTCTAATATGAGATACCATATAGGCATATATCTTCCCCCAGGGACTATTAGGCGAATATCGAAAACAGCATCACTGATCTCCTCAAAACCATCTTGCACCATTCTGCTTAACATGTCAGCACAGCAATAAACACGAAAGAGACGACCATTAAGAATCTCACATATATCATTCTTTCCTTGAATGTGATCCTTTATGATTGTTTCCCATAGTGATTGTGAATACCTTGCTCTCTATGCCCCATTCAGAAAGAGACTTCCCAATGGCTGCATCCGTGGCCATTTCATTCGGATGCCACATGCGACGATAGACAAGAATCCAACTCTTTAGCTTCCAACAATCATCGATGAAATGTGCTTTCAAGCATAGATAATCAAAGCCTTGGGTCAGTATATGGACAGAGAGGCTTCAATGTCAACCCAAGTTTGTTAATTTTAGCTTTCTCTTCCTCAAAGAATTCCAAGCAGTCGTTCCTAAAAGTATGTTTACTGATCTGAAACTGTGGATTAAGAATCTTGAGGATTTGTTTAAAATACTTACTTTCAACCCTTTGAGGTGGCCAAGCTTGTGTGCAGAAAAGCTTTGCAAGAGACATTCGGGCCCTTTTTTCATCGAAAATGTGACCATCTGCCACATCAACATCACCACTCCATTCAGTTTCAGAGGACAATGTGGCGGCATCATCATCAACACTGTCATTGTCATCGGTGTGGCCTTTTTTATCATGATCATCATCAAATTTTTTCAGTCTCATCAGCATCTTCATGACCAAAATTAATGGTGCACTTTTCATTATTATCAACGTTGCCAGTTTCATGATTCCCCGACATAACTAAGGAAAATTAGTATGTTAACATATTTCACTAAAAATTTTAAAAATTGGAACCAACTGTTATAACTGTTGTAAGTATATCAGGAATTCATCTTAAAGCCACCTCAAATGAAAAGGACCTTGACTGTCATCTGATAAGCACAAACACTGACACCAGTATGGACACGAGACATCAGGACGGAATTAGGACAAGACTATGGGGAGTCATAACCTCCCTATTTCTGTAAAAATTATTATTTGCTATAGAACTTTAAAAATATATATATTATTTTATACATAAAATGACCTCCCAGTATAATATAATATAATATATATATATATATATATTATTCTTCTTCCATCTTGAATTCTCTTTCATTTTACATCCAAAAAAAACTTCTTCATCTTATTAGAAATTGCTTCTATAGTGTAAATTTTTTTTTTTTATGTATATATAATTTATATATATCATATTATACAAACATGTCTGTTTTGTGTATATCGTGAAAAAAATTATTTTTCTTTTAATCCTTTTAATAATGAAATCGTGATTCCATCCCTGCGAGACATTATAATTACAAAAAAAATATATATATATATATGGACACGGCAGGAATACGGACACACAAATCTATAAAGTGTCCACAACATCTCTTATAAAAAAATACCGGTAATAATTACAAAAATTCATGCCATGTGGCATGTCAAACAGATGAACAGCCGTGTCCCCGCTATATTGATGGCCAACATGTGTTGGACTGAGACCCGCCACCTATCTTGGAGTGTCTGTACTTCCTAGACTGTCATTTAACCATTTCATTAAATATCTCATCTGAGCTCTAAATCAGCCATATCCTCAGACATGGACATGTTTTCCATCAGCATAAGCAGCCAGCCACCATAAAATCAAAAAATGCTCTCTCTCTCTCTCTCATCAAAATTTCTTGTTTGGTTTCAAATGTGTTATATCTCTGTTACTAAATTATTTTCACAATAGACATTCTACATGCAAAAAATAAAATAAGAATAAAAACCATAAATTTCCAACTAAACCCTATAGTCTAGGTATTTTTAGATTTTGAATTTGATGAGTGAAATCAGAAGGAAATGAAAATGAAATGATTTGTCCCTAATATTTTTTCAATAAAGTAAACAAATAATTTTTTTTTCCTCATTTTGTCAGTACAAGCAAACAAAGCCAGAAATTCGTAAATTCTCACCAACCACCCCCAAAAAAAGAAGAAGAGAGAAATTAGCTTCTCGCATTTCTTTTTATTCTTTTCTTTACATTTCCTTTTACATTCAATTTAACAAATACAATAACCAGCGCAGAGCAAGGTTGTTAAACCCACTAAACCTAACCCATTACTACCTACCACACACACTCACCTCCTCACCTAACCTACCACTACCACCTCCACTTCATCCCCTACCACTTCACCTACTACCTTCTTCTCTTCTATATATTTGATCATTGTAAACACATAATAACAATCAATAATACATCAATACATACAATTTATTTCTCTCTTTATACATCAACTCTAATATGGTATCAGAGCTAGGTTAAGAACCTAGTATTTTCGTTCCACCGGCGGGCGGCAATCTCGCCTTGGCCGCCCGCCGGACAAACCCAAATTTTCCTAATTTCTTCTTCAATGGCAGATTCTTCAAACAACACTTCACCACCAGCAGCACCACCAACTACTCCACTGTCAAGCCACACACACACAGCTTCATACACACGACACACTCAGGCCATGCACACAGCAGTACCATGCACATGGGCACACACCCAGCATCACACACACACAAGCTCCACCTCCCTCCCTCTCGGCATGCACACCACCACCACCACTACCATGCATACACACACACCAAACCCAGCTCTCTCTTCTCTCTCTAGATTCCTAAGCTTCTCTCTCTGTAAGACACACCCAGCGCACAACACACACATTACACAGCCCATACACCGAAGGACACTCAAACCCACACTCTCTCTCTTATCTCTCTCTCTAGGGGCCAATTGGTGAAGGTGGACATATATACAAAACCCAGCTCTCTCACTCTCTCGCTAGCTCCCTCTCGAGTCTCTCACACGGCACACAACATACACCCAATGCATACACACATAACATACACACAAGGCCCATACACAGACCACGGATAACCACACAGAAACACACACAGTTTGCTCTCTCTCTCTCTCTCTCAACCTGACCTCTCTCTCCCTCAATCGCTCTCAATCAAATCCTCCATGAACAAACCCAAACAAACACACCAATGATACAGGCACAAAACCAGCGGCTCTCATCTCTCTCGGGTTGGTTCCACATACACACTGACAAACACATACACATAGCACTCACTTCCCGTGGTCTCCCACATGCACTTTTTAATCACCCCACTACCTTTCTCTGGTTCCTTTTACTCATCCACCACCCCACTTTCCTTTTTTTTTATTTTATTTTATTTTTCGTAGTCATTATCAAATATTATCTCCGCTCATCCACTTCCCACACTTCCTTTTCTTTATTTTTCTTATTATTATTTTTCCAAACACACACACAAAAAAAAATAAAAATAAAAATAAAAAAAATAAAAAAAAAAAAATAAAAAAAAATAAAAATAAAAAAAAAACCAAAACAAACCAGATTCGCCCAACCACTTTGTTTTATTTATATTAAGGATCCACCCTGATCCCAGTTCTCTACATACAAAAAAAAAAAAAAAACAAAAAACATTACAAACCAACACCCACATTCACAGGTGGGATTTTTCTTCTCTATTCTGCCGCCGGTCTCTTCTTTTTGCCTCCGTCCTGGGCGGTCCTTGCCGGTGTTGCCTCTGTGTTTCCCACTCCACTGGGCCCGGTCACTCCACCATACTCCTCTACTGCAGCATATGACGGCCCTCCAAATCGGAACATCACGGTGGCCTTCCGCTTCAGCTCCTTGTTTTCTGCCCTTAGCACGCTTATCTCTGCTCGCGCATCCTTATACATGCGTTGGAGCAGAGCCAGCTGGGAGTTTAAATGCTGCACCTCATTTGTCCTACTCTGCAGCCGGTTCGACAAATTTGTGACCGCCGTCATGCTTTCCACACATGCCTTCAAAGTATGCTGATTGGCCTCCACATCCGACAGCCCTGCCATTCTTTGCTCCACAGACCGCATCGGAAAGTTCAACGGAGTATACCCAGCGGTACTTGGTTGAGGTTCCAGTGCCCCCGCACCAGTTCTCTCTCCTGTTGACTCGTTGAGGTCGGGAAAGAGAGTGAGCAGACTCCGGGACGACGAAGCCATTTTCTCTCGCAACAGAGTGTTACAGACTCTCTCTCTCAGCACAACAGTGTTACAGCCTCTCTCTCTCAGCACAACGCAGACTTCTTCAGAGGTTTCTCTCAGTTTCTTGTCTGAGCCTCTGCCTCGGCCTCAGCTCCGTCTTGGTTAAATAGCCGAGGCAGCCACGCGCATCGCGCGCCTCTTCTCGCCGACAAACTGGCACGCCTTTTCATGGCACGCCTTTTGATGCATTCGGGCACGCCTTTTGATGGCACGCCTTTTGAGGGTGCGGGCACACCTTTTGAGGGCACGACTTTTGAGGGCTCGATATCTACATCCATGTATATTTTTTGGGCAGCCTATATACACACTCATAAACTGTCTTCTACAACGGTCCGACATGACCCCGTAAACTGTCTTCTACAACGGTCCGACATGACCCCGTAAACTGTCCTGCTACATCGGTCCGACATGACCCCGTAAACTGTCTTCTACAACGGTCCGACATGACCCCGTAAACTGTCCTGCTACATCGGTCCGACATGACCCCGTAAACTGTCTTCTACAACGGTCCGACATGACCCCGTAAACTGTCCTGCTACAACGGTCCGACATGACCCCATAAACTGTCCTGCTACAACGGTCCGACATGACCCCGTAAACTGTCTTCTACAACGGTCCGACATGACCCCGTAAACTGTCCTGCTACAACGGTCCGACACGACCCCATAAACTGTCTTCTACATCGGTCTGACACGACCACACAGTGTCCTGCTACATCAGGTCCGACATGACCCCGTAAACTGTCTGCTACAACGGTCCGACACGACCCCATAAACTGTCTTCTGCATCGGTCTGACACGACCACACAGTGTCCTGCTACATCGGTCCGACATGACCCCGTAAACTGTGTTTTCTACAACGGTCTGACACGACCATACCGTGTCTCCTATCCTGTTTTATTTTATTTATCAGTTTATTTTTCTGTTTTGTAACTCTCTCCAAACTCAAGTTGGTTTATGTCTAACCTCCTTGAGTTTGAGGGGGGCTGTTAAACCCACTAAACCTAACCCATTACTACCTACCACACACACTCACCTCCTCACCTAACCTACCACTACCACCTCCACTTCATCCCCTACCACTTCACCTACTACCTTCTTCTCTTCTATATATTTGATCATTGTAAACACATAATAACAATCAATAATACATCAATACATACAATTTATTTCTCTCTTTATACATCAACTCTAATAAAGGTAAAGAGACATGAAAATGAAAATGACAAATTAAGAACCATATATATATATATATATAACAAAGTTAAAAGAAGTTGGAAACTAACCTGGTTATGGATGCACAATATGGTCTGAACAGCTTTCCTTTAGAGAGAGAAAGAGGGCTTCCTATTGCTTCTTTCTCTCTCTCTCTCTCTGTGCTCAAAGCTGTATGTAAAAATGTCAGGAGGGAATAGAATAAGGAGAGAAGCCTTCAGTGAACCGTGACTGTAGCTGATTTAATTCACTTTATTAGTTTGTATTTGACAGGTTAAGTTTTTTATTTTTGAAAGAGCACATGCTAACCTAAAGTATTTTCCGTGTTAAAAAATTATAAGATACATATTTTTTTAAAAGGATAATGAAGTGAGTGTATATACTACGTCACATCGTTAATGCAAATAATATTAATGATCAATTAATATTTTTATTTTTAAAAAAATACCTAGTTAGACGTTTAAAAAATAGATTATGATTTATTTAATTGTTTACTATTAATTACCTGAAAGTTTTAAGTTATTAAGAAGCGAGATAACTTTATTATTTATATTATATTTTTAACAAAAATAATTAATCTCTTTGTAGTTTATTTTTAATCCACTGTTGGATGGTCAAAGATAGTTTATTATTTATATTATATCTTTGTAGTTTATTTTCAACCTCAACTTTTTAGTCTAAAAAGACAAAAAGTACACACCTCAAATAACCTCTAAATTTATCTTATTATTTGTTTCATTCTAACTAAATAATTTCATAATATATATATATATATATATATATAAACATATTCAATAATTTTGTGATACTAAAAAATTATGTGAAACACAAAATATTACTTATCCGCTCTTGCTTATTCTATCCTCAAGTCTAAAACAAACATGCTCATTGGGGTTAACCCCTATTGTCAGGTCAATTTGTATGAACTGATAAAATTGCTCTGTAATATGATTTTACATATATATATATATAATCATACAAGGTTATTTTTGTTAATTCAAGTATAAAATCAATTCATGGAAGTATCTCAATACATTCAATAAATTTCCTTTTACATATTCCAATCATATATCTTCCCATCTAATATTATTAATTCTGACTATAATTTTTAACTGTTACTTATTTTCATATCCCGTAAAAATCATACTTTGGAAATCAAACATGAAAGACACGGAGAGAGAAACAGATCGAAAACGCATAAATCAGCCATAATACAAGATGCTCCAACAAAATCAGAGAAAAAAAAAAAAAAAAAAAAAAAAGGGTGTTCCACAAATTATCCATATATAAAGCATTATTTGAAGAACTCATGATGTTTGATACCAGTAACCATACATAACCGCTGCATATTCCCTTTGCTCCACCAAATTGATTGCTTTTTTCAGATTGGATCACAGGCTCCATAACATGAGCAGCCAACCAAAAAACGTACCTGTTCCAAACATCAAGAATTCCGCTGTCAAATTTTCATATAAACAAGAAAAGAGAGATGCTAAATTAATCTCGCAATCATCATGATATTAACATGCATTAAGAAAAATCCACAGCCAGAACAAGACAAGCTAGTTTGAAGTTTTCTTGCTATAGAACTGCCATTCTAAAACCTATCACTGTTACCTGATCAATATTTACTGGTTCTTAGGTAACGATTTCTTGATTATGTAGCCGAACTCTTCTACCATTACTGATTAGCTTCACTACAAATTATTGTAAGCATAAAAAAGGACTATCCAATACATGAGGTTCCAGCTAAAATTGGGCAGAATTTGATGTACATTTTCAAGAGGTTAGTTTTATGACTTGAACCTGCATCACCAGAAACACTAAGGGCAAATATTATAAATTACAAGCATGTTTAACAAAAATAAAGTGTGGTCTGTAAGTTCAAGTTTGAGGAGCCACTTGCATTTCATTATGCCATCACAAAAGAAAAACAATAGGGCAGACAAACTGGCATTTTCATTTAGTGGAACAACATATAATTGTTAGATAAGATTAGTTTTAAGTAAATGTTCTGCACAAGTAAATCAAATAATTCATTTAAGCTTAAATGATTAATATCATCAGCTAAACGGATTCATAAAATAAATGGTCATGCTCCCTAGGATGCATAAAATAAAAAAGGCCATTTCTCTATGTTGAAAGAGCAGTCCATGGTTAGTTTTTTACTTGAAATGTGTCAGTGCTACATGTAGAAAATAAGTAGGAAAATAATTCATCAAGAAATGGACAAAAGGAAAGAATGCAATACCCAAATAATCTTTTGTGTTTCTCAAACCAACTTCGAGTACACATCAAGGCGTTCATTAGTTCTGGACTCAAGCAAATTAAATCTCTATCAGGCTTCCGTAGTTCAGAGTAAAATGCTTCATCGGAAGTAGCCAGGGTCAATGGTATTGCCAAAAAATCACGAGCCATCTTGGACAGAATAGGATACTTGGGACTTGCTGCTTTCCACCAACTCAGCAATTTGAAATTCTGGCTCCAGGGCATGACAGGTTCCTCCAAATACCACTCCAATTCTAATTTTAGGGGCTGACTATTAGACTCAATGTATTGGTTATATTCATCCAGACATTTAAACCCAAAATTAGGGTTTTGGTGTCATTCCTTGATGTCACTAGCAAGATCATCTTCTAAGTCAGAATAACTTGAATCAGAAGAAGTTGAATCATTTGTAGCAGCATTCTCTGCTTCTAGATTGTGGGCTGCATAATCATCAAAAAGGCTCTGAATTGCCTCCAAGACAGTAGCGGCTTGTGAATTGCTTGCGCTACCTTCATATTTCATGGAAGCAAATTCTATATATTTCATCTTGCATCGAGGGTCCATCACCGTAGTGACAGCCAGTACCAAAAACATGTCTTTCCAGTACTTATCAAGTTTCTTCAACATTTTTTGAGCCATAGCTTTCAAAAAACTACCAGAACTAGCAGAATCTTTTGTCAGACTGGCCCGAAGCTCCCAGATATTCTGAAGATTGATGCTGGCAGTTGAATATTTTGTTCAAATAACACTTCTGCTGCATTATATACACTCCCTACAAGTTTACAAACACCCCTAACTTTGTTCCACTCTTTGGCAGATGGTATGTCAAAAGTAATCATCTTTTTTAGTATATTCTCCCGCAGACTCCAGTTCTATAGCCTGTTGTAGTTTGTGAAATGTTATACACCACAGAGGTAATATTGAGTTCCTCCAGTAAACTAAGAGGTGAACTTTCAAGATAATAAATTGTATCTTCTCAAATGCATTCTCCACCATTCGGTGAAAAGTGTCCGCACAACAACATACACGGAAAATCTGACCCTTAAGTTGGAGTGTTTTCTATTGAAGAAAAATGGTTGAATAAGAAATTGCCTCATAAATGTGTATATAACTCACACATTTAAGGCTCATCAGTTTTACAAAATTGATTGGACAGTTTTGCTAGCATTAGTTGCCAGCCTTGATGCCTAGAGGCTCCTCCTCTCTCCCCCATGGTGGATAAAAGGAGGCCCTATTCCTTGAAAAGATATATAGAATTTTTCCTTGACATCCATACACTGTCAGTCTACTTCTCCTATAATTTTCTTCCTGAGAGAGAGTGCTGCCATTGTCCATTCGCTAAGCTAATCAGAAGGTGCTTCTGTTGTAGCTGGTAAAAACCGTCGTATCCTGGGAAGTAGACGCCAGCGTACCTCCAGCACCCAACGAAATGGCAACTGTCTCTGATGCTGCTACTGCTGCTGCTAATGTTGGTAGGGATCCGAACCCCGGGGCGACTGGCTTGCCAACCCCTGCTGTGACCTCTGTGGTCAATCCTCCTGTTGTTACTCCGACTGTTCCGGGAGTGCCGCTCAATCATCACGAGTGCCCGGAGAAGTTCACGGGAGTGAATTTCAAGAGATGGCAGCAGAAGATGCTGTTTTATTTGACTACTCTAAGCCTTGCGAGGTTTCTGAGTGAAGATGTACCAGCCGTAGAGGAGAATGAGCAAGATAAACAAAAGCTCATGGCTCTGGACGTTTGGAAACAAGCAGACTTCTTATGCTGGAATTACATTCTGAACGGCTTGGCGGATCTGCTTTTCAACGTGTTCTATGCCAAGAAATCGGTTAAGGAGTTGTGGGATGCCTTGGACAAAAAGTACAAGACCGAGGATGCTGGGGTAAAGAAATTTATCGTCGACCGGTTCCTGGACTTCAAGATGGTGGACTCTAAAACTGTCTTGAGTCAAGTCCAAGAGTTCCAAGTGATTCTGCACGAGATACATGCAGAAGGGATGGTCCTAAGTGAGTCATTCCAGGCAGGTGCTTTGATTGAGAAGCTGCCTAACGGCTGAAAAGACTTCAAGAACTACTTGAAGTACAAACGAAAGGAGATGACAGTCGAAGAGCTCGTTGTCAGGCTCCAGATTGAAGAGGACAACAAGAAGAAAGGAGGGAATACCTCCACTGTCAAAGCCAACATGGTTGAGCATGGCGAGTCCTCGGGGGCGAGGAAAAAACCACCGACAAGCAAAAGTTCAAAGTTGGGGGCTAAAGGAGGAATCTCCAAAAGGCCAGCCTACAAGCCAAAGGAGCCTACCTTTAGGTTTAATGGCAAATGCTTCAACTGTGGAAGAGATGGGCATCGGGCAGTTGATTGTCTGAAGAAGAAGCCTTACAGGAAAAACCCTCCCCAACACAAAAACCGGGCACATATGGCTGAAATGGAGGAATTGTCACACGATGTGGGCGACATGCATCTGTCAGCCGTCGTGTCAGAAGTGAACATGGTGGGGTCAAACTCGAGGGAGTGGTGGGTGGACACTGGGGCCACTTGCCATATTTGTTCACAACTTTCGAACCGGTTTCAAACGAGGAGAAGTTGTTTATGGGAAACTCTGCAACCTCAGCTGTTAAGGGTAAAGGCAAGGTGATCCTGAAGATGACTTCAGGAAAAGAACTGACTTTGAACGATGTCCTTTTTGTGCCGGACATTCGTAAGAACCTTGTCTCGAGGTCTCTCCTAAGCAAGCATGGCTTCCGCATGGTGTTTGAATCAGACAAGGTCGTGTTGACCAAGGGCGGGGTCTATGTGGGGAAGGGATATGTGTCAGGTGGGATGTTTAAATTGAATGTAATGACACTTATCCCTAAGATTAATGAGAAAGCTTCTTCTTCTGCTTATATGCTTGAGTCCCCTAATTTATGGCATGGTAGATTGGGTCATGTAAATTTTGACTCTTTACGTAGATTAATCAAGTTAGATCACATACCATCTTTCAAGATTAATCCACAACACAAGTGTGAAACTTGTGTAGAAGCAAAATTGACAAGGTCTTCTTTTCATTCTATTAAAAGAAGTACCCAGCCTTTAGGTTTAGTGCATAGTGATGTGTGTGACTTGAAAGTTGTACAATCACGTAGTGGCAACAAGTACTTCATGTGTATTTGCTTAAAAGCAAAAACGAGGCTATTGATAACTTTATTCTTTTTAAGAATGAAGTTGAGAATCAATTAAGCCGGAAAATCAAGGCATTGAGAAGTGATCGTGGTGGTGAGTATGAATCCCTGTTTGCCGAGACTTGTGCTCAATTTGGGATTATTCACCAAACCACGGCGCCTTATTCGCCTCAGTCAAATGGTGTTGCTGAGCGGAAGAACAGGACGCTGAAAGAGATGATGAATGCAATGTTGATAAGTTCTGGGTTGCCACAGAACTTATGGGGGGAAACAATTCTCTCTGCGAATTATATTCTTAATAGAATACCACGGAAGAAAGTGGACGAGACTCCATATGAGTTGTGGAAAGGTCACAAGCCTGTATATAAATACCTGCGAATGTGGGGGTGTCTTGCAAAAGTGGCGGTACCTATACCCAAGCGAGTTAGGATAGGTCCGAAAATCGTGGACTATATTTTCATTGGTTATGCACAAAATAGTAGTGCATATAGATTTCTTGTGCACAAGTCTGATATTTCAGATATACACCAGAAAACTATCATGGAATCTAGAAGTGCATCTTTCTTTGTAGATGTATTTCCGTGTCGTCCCCAAGACAGGGTTCCGAGTTCCATGAAAGAAATAGATGATCACGAAGACGATCACATGGATGATCAAACAGCTGATCAAATAACTGATCAAGTAGATGATCAAGCTGATGAAGTAGATGAGCCAAGAAAGAGCAAAAGGGCTTGAACCACCAAGTCTTTTAGTCCAGACTTCTTAACTTATATGTTAGAGGAAGAACCTCGAACGTTCCATGAAGCTGTGACTTCACATGAAAGTCCTTTATGGAAAGAAGCAATTAAGAGTGAGATTGACTCCATCTTACAGAACCATACTTGGGAGTTGGTTAATCTACCCCCAGGCAGTAAGGCCTTGGGGAGTAAGTGGATCTTCCGAAGAAAGATGAAAGCGGATGGGTCAATTGACAAATATAAAGCTCGGCTGGTTATCAAAGGATACAGACAGTGAGAAGGCCTGGATTACTTTGATACGTATTCACCTGTGACAAGGATTACATCCATTCGCATGGTGATTGCAATAGCAGCTTTACGTGGTTTAGAAATACATCAGATGGATGTAAAGACAGCTTTCTTAAATGGAAATTTAGATGAAGAAATCTACATGGAACAACCCGAGGGGTTTTCAGCTCCAGGAAAAAGTAAGAAAGTTTGTAAGCTTGTCAAGTCATTGTATGGTTTGAAGCAAGTTCCCAAACAATGGCATGAGAAGTTTGACAATGCTATGTTGTCAAATGGGTTTTGAATCAATGAGTGTGATAAGTGCGTATATGTTAAAGACACTGACAAAAGTTATGTCATTTTGTGTCTATACGTTGATGAGATACTCATTGTTGGTAGCAATGATGAAATGATTAAAGCTACCAAAAGATTGTTAAATTCTAAGTTTGACATGATGGACATGGGCCTTGCAGATGTCATTCTGGGTGTTAAGATCACCAGAACATCTGGTGATATTGTACTTTCTCAAGCTCATTATGTTAATATGATACTTGAGAAATTTGGAAAGTCATATACAAGTATGTTTAGGACACCGGTAGACTTAAGTCTATATTTGACCAAGAATAATGGTGAGAGTGTCTCTCAACTAGAATATTCTTGGGTCATTGGGAGTTTGATGTATCTGATGAGTTGTACAAGGCCGGATATCGCCTACGCTATTAGTAGGCTGAGTAGATACACGAGTAATCCTAATGCTACTCATTGGAAGGGCATTATGTGGGTGTTGCGGTATATCCGTTACACCCTGGATTATGGGCTGCATTATACCAGATATCTAGCGGTACTAGAAGGGTATAGTGACGCAAATTGGATATCGGATATAAAAGATTCCAAATCCACTAGTGGTTATGTGTTTACCCTCGGAGGGGCAGCCATGTCTTGGAAATCTACCAAGCAAACGTGTATCTCGAGATCAACGATGGAATCTGAGTTTATTGCTTTAGATAAAGCAACTGAAGAAACTGAATGGCTTCGCCAGTTTGTTGAGGATATTCCACGTTGGCCGAAACCTGTGCCAGCTATCAGTATTCATTGCGATAGCCAATCAGCGATTGGTCGGGCACAGAGTAATATGTATAATGGAAAGTCTAGACATATCCGTCGTAGACATTATTTCATACGACAACTACTCTCAAATGGAGTTGTCTCTCTAGACTATGTCAAGTCTAAGGACAACATTGCGGATTCGCTAACCAAAGGGTTAACTTGAGAGTTAGTAGAAAAGTCGTCAAGAGGAATGGGGTTAAGGCCTTTAGTAAAGGTTACCGGAACGGAAAACCCAACCTAGTTGACTGGAGAGCCCAAGATCTAGGTTCAAAGGGACAACCTAACTTCGTGTAACGGGTGAGTCACTGAAGAGGTAAATCCTCTTGCCCATTCTTTTATACAGTGATGCCCTGTGGGGGTGGAAGGTTAAGCTAATATTTTTAATGACCTTAGTGATGTGGTATAATGAAATACCGTATCTAGGTCACCTATGTGAGTGCGAAGTGGGGCCGCTTCTTTAAGAATTGCCAAGGCCGAATTCTTTAAAAACACTCACAGAACCAGGCTAGTATTCCAAGGCCATACCGGACACACCAGTGAGAACAAGAACAATGGTTGGACTAACTCCTGTGTGAGGTCTATTGTCTCGGTTTACATAAACGGCAGAACAGTTCAAGACATCACGTTCACTAGTCAGCCAGTAAATCCGATAGGCTTTCACTACGAAAGGTTCAAGGCTACCAGCTACCTTTTCTGATGCAGGGTTGGTCTATGTGCTGTCACGACCCAAACCCGCCCCTATGGGTTTAGCACCGTAATCGGCCAGTAATCCAAGATTACCGAAGGCCTGCTTAACAGTAATACAGTAATACAAAGTACAGGGGCTGGCGGAAGCCAATACAGTAAATAAACAATGTCCAATGAGCTGTGATAGTCTGTATGCAAAAAGACTTTTCATTCAAATATATACAATCAGACAAAACAGTATGTACATATATACAATCATTCAGTTCAGGGACCTAATCCCCATTAATCAGTACCGTAATAGTCTATACAGTCGCACAGATCAGATACAGAGACAGACGGGGAAATTAAAAACACCCCTAAGCTGTAGATTGATAGGCTTAGAACCTCGCATTGAGGCACAGTGGTTGGCTTGACAAAACTGGAGTTTACCCCGACGCTTCTAGCTGCGGTCTGGTGCCTGTACACCTACATATATATATGAGCAGTGAGCTAAAGCCCAGTGAATAACACAATGCGTAAAGGGGTTAAGAATGAATGTCCTTACAGTAATGAAAACAGTTCATTAAATCAGTATTTCAGTCGTTCAGTCGATACAGTCATATATGGTACATCCATTAGCATAACAGTACAGTAAACAGTAGGTCTTAAAAGACCGAACAGTAAATGATGGCCATCAATCAGTAAACAGTAGTGGTTCCAACAAGGGAACCGACAGAGATTTCTGTAACAGTAATAGTAAACAGTAGTTGCTAAGGATGCCACAATACAGTTCAGAATATAGGACATGCATTCATTTAATTAACAGTAACAGTTCAGAAAGCAGTACAGTTCAATTGTTCAGAAGATAATCATTTTGAACATATCTTTACACAGTTGTTACTCACAGAGTTCTGGGCTACAGTAAGCTAGAGCGCGTCCCCAGTCGCCAACCCTACACAGTTTACAGGATGAACACACACTAAGCTACACAGTTGGGAAAGATAATAACTTAATCCGTAATTTGCCTCGATGTGGTTCTACATCTATATCCTTATTAAGATGCCTTAAACTAGGCCTAATAATGCCTAGGATGAGATGAGGATGCAAAGATGCACTTTAAAAGTATTTAGAATTTTTAAAAAACAGGGGCCACGCTCGAGCGTAGGTTACTCCGCTCGAGCGGACATGCAGACAAAGGTTTACGCTCGAGCGTATACTTACCCGCTCGAGCGTTCTGCAAAACAGTCAAACGTGCTGGATAGGTGAAAATCACGCTCGATTGGGCACTCGACACCCGCTCGAGCATGAGACACAATGTCCCGCTCAAGCGTCAATTCAAAACAGAACAAAATGTTGGGAGCACGATTTCCACGCTCGAGCGCCAATCACCCCGCTCGAGCGTGAGTCCAAATTCTGGAAATTCCAGATTTGAACCTCAAGCTCAAAACCAAGTTTTAAACCATAAATTTCGATCCTCTTGGACCAATTTTTCAGAAAACTCCTACTTTAACATGATTCCAAAGCTCAATTGTAAAATCAAAGCCCAAGGGTGTTTCAAACAACTCAATTCAAACCAATTTTCATGAATATGGAGAACATGCAAACATGCATGGATTAAAACCATTTCAAAGCTTCAATTTGATGCTCTAAGGAGCCAATTGTTCCAAAAACAAGATGAAAACATGGTCCTAAGCATTAACATGGACATGCATGCAAAAATCCATGAAGAACAACCTCAAAAATGCAAGAGTATGCCATGCATGCAAAGATTAAGCTTCAATTCAACACTATTGAACCAATTCATACCTTAAATCACTAAAGACCCAAGAATTATGCAAGAATAAGTTCAAATACACAATAAATAAGGTCAATGATCTACCTTAGGTCTTGGATTATGGGTCAATGTTGCTATCAACCTTCAATTCTACCAAGATTCAAGCCAATTCACAATGAAACAAGTTGAAATCAACTCTTCTAGTTTCTCTCTCTCTATAGTCGGCAATAACAAGGAGAAAGGATGATGAATTGTGTTGATTCAATGTGTATACAAGTCTCAAAATGTGTAAGGTAATGGCCACTAATAGGGCAAGGTTGTAATTAAGTCTAAGTTGTGCAATTTAACTTCATTTTAATCTAATTTAATCATACCTAATCAGTTTTCAGGTAATTACACCATAAAATCACATAAATCATGATGATCATAAACACTAATCGGTTTCCGGTTCGGCCGCCGATAAGGCCCTCAATTAACAGTTTAAACACAAGGACACGAACAGATAATCAAATAACCAAACAGATAGAATTACAATTAAACAGGTATATTCAGTCAATTTAGTTTCAATTTCAGTCAGTCAGTTCAGTAGTTTATTCAGTTCATTTATCAGTCATAATAAGTTTCAGTTTAACGGTAATCAGTGGTTGTTCAGTAAACAGTTACGAGGGTTGTTACATGTGCTCTCTCTCTTTCCGAGTCTTTGTTGATAAACGTTGAGCGTTTGCTATATTCGGTCAATTTTTATTCATGTGGGGGATTGTTGGAGAAAAATGGTTGAATAAGAAATTGCCTCATAAATGTGTATATAACTCACACATTTAAGGCTCATCAGTTTTACAAAATTGATTGGGCAGTTTTGCTAGCATTAGTTGCCAGCCTTGATGGCTAGAGGCTCCTCCCCTCTCCCCCATGGTGTATAAAAGGAGGCCCTATTCCTTGAAAAGATATATAGAATTTTTCCTTGACATCCATACACTGTCAGTCTACTTCTCCTATAATTTTCTTCCTGAGAGAGAGTGCTGCCATTTTCCGTTCACTAAGCTAATCAGAAGGTGCTTCTGTTGTAACTGGTAAAAACCGTCGTATCCTGAGAAATAGACGCCAGCGTACCTCCAGCACCCAACGATGAGGCGGCGAATCTATTTTAAGGAGACTGTGGTATCACACAGGCTTCGATTTGCTTCCTTCAACCATTTTATATTTTATCTGTATTTTATTCAGCATGTTATTTTTCCTGGGATTGAAGGTTTGTTTTGTTCATCTCATAATTTTGCGATATGCAATGTGAAATTATATAATGTGAGAAGTTTTTCCCAACATTTTCTTCTCTTGAACTCTTTTCCTAAGGACCTCAACTGTTTCATCATATTCTACATGCTTTGCTGAAGTGACAGTGGCTATTTTGCCCTCAAAATCCAACTCAGAAAGAGATTTCAAAATGGCTATTTCAGGGCATTCATCAAGTGTGTACCAAACACGACTAAAATTAATAACCCAGTTTTTCTGTTTCCAATCCCCATCAACAAAATGAGCTGTCAAGAACATATAATCATAGACATTCCTTCCTTCATGCCTTATTACATCCAAAGACAAGCTGATCTGTCCATCCAAACTTCCCAAAAGTTGCTTAATTCTTGATTTCTCTACCTTATATATGTCCAAGCAATGGTGTTCAATATTAGCAAAACTAACATTAAATTGTGGATTAAATATGTCAACCAAATCTTTGAAGGATGGATATTCAAAAGCTTTGGGTGGAACGTGAGCAGTGCAAGTAAACATTGCAATAGCTCGGTAAGCCTTTTCTTTATCAAAAACATGTTCATTATCATCATCACCATTCCAACTTCCGATACCCCTAGGCCTATTGTCACAGGTTTTGAGCTTCTTTCTCATATCTAAAAAGAATGCAAAATAAACAAACTATGATGTAAGCAACACTGTTAGGGTGACCACATTTGGGTATTATCTATTTTACATAATACTAACAACCACATCATTTGAATTAGATTTGAAAAACCGTCATATGTTTTGGCATGCTGGCCTAAAGTATGTGAAAGTATAATGAGTGCCCCCTCCCAAGTCCCGACTTTCATTATTCATGTTTGAAATTCGTCAAGACTGTCTACTTTTGACTCATGTTCATGTTCATACAAATTTTTATTTTAAATTGTAGTCATTCCAAGCCAATTCATGTTTAGTAATCCCTTACCCCTCAAAGTTTGAAACTTGGTATTAACCCGAGCCAAATAATGTTCATACTATCTAATATTTTCCTCACTTCAGTATCTATGCTGACATATATAAAGCGCACAACTCTCTTAGTGTGAAGCCCTATTGTCACTCATTTTCTCATGCCAAATTGCTCCTATGTAACTGTTAGCAGATGTTTTAATATTATAATGTGTCATAGGTTGTTTCTCTTTTCTTTTCTACCTAGTTTGCTTCCCATTCTAGTCTCCAAGACTTCCTAAATAAGTCTTCCTAGTCTTCTCCAAGTCTTCCCATTCCTATTCATTCCAAGACTTCCAAGGTAAGCCATCCAAGGTCTTAGTCAAGTCCACCAATTCTTATCCATCAAGAACCTTGCCTAAGAAGTTTTCATTTCTATATATATTGAATTTATGTCATATCTTAGAATATACGAGAGAAGAAGTTTTGGTTATGTTGTTATGTCTTGAGTGAGATTATCAGTCAAATAAAAAGAGTGTGTGTGATAAAGCTTTGGGTTCAACCAATTGTGCAGTATTGATAAACCATACGACTTAGTCGGGCTGTTGTATCCTGGGGGGGATAAGTCAAGGTTTTTTCTGCTGCACCGGTGTGAGGCTTTGCCTAACCACAGAGGGCTTGAATCTTCTTAAAGAGAGCAAATTTCCCGCGCCTCAGCCCTTTCAATAATTATTGTAATTTCTATTATTTGTATTTTCTAGTGTTTTATTTGTAATTATCACCAACAATTTTAAGGAGATTCAAATAGCAAAAGTTCATGGAGCTAGTACTGGAGAAGCCCAACGAGAATACCGACGATCTCAACAAGACCTTCCGGTTCAAGGGAGCTCATTTCAAGAGATGGAAAGGCAAGGTGCTTTTCTACCTCAGTCTCCTCAAGGTGGCTTATATCTTGACCGAGAAAAATCCGAACAAAGTCCCCACTGAAGAGATGACTGACGAGGAGTATGCTGCTCATCTTGAAAAACTCAAAAAATACAACACAGATAAGTATAAATGTCGATACTATCTTTTGAATTGTCTTTCAGATCAATTTTATGATTATTATGATACTACTTACACCACTGCCAAGAAAATTTGGAAAGCCTTGCAGAACAAATATGACACTAAAGAGGCAGGCGCTAAAAAATATGCTGCAAGTCGTTTTTTTCGCTATCAGATGATAGATGAAAAATCAGTGGTTGAGCAAATTAAAGATTTTCAGATGTTAGTAGCTGAAGTTAGATCTGAAGGCATCAAAATTGGAGACAATCTTGTTATAGCAGGTATTGTTGACAAACTTCCATCATCTTGGAGTGAGTTCCAAAAGTCAATGCGTCACAAGCAAAAAGAGACGTCCTTGGAGACTCTAATCACATGGATTCGGGTGGAGGAAGAAGCACGAGGACAAGTTGCGCTTATGACACAAGAGCATTCCACTGCAAAGGTAAATTTAACTTCTAGAAATACTTTACCTAAAGGTCGATTTCATAAAAATAGTCATTTGAAGCCAGTTAAGAAAATTTGGAAAAATACTGGAAGGCCACAAAATAAAAATTACCCGAGGCAAAAGAAATGGAACCAAGAACCCCCTTCACAAGATCTGACAAATGTGACATGTTTTGTGTGTGGCAAAAGTGGACATATTGCTCGAACTTGCAAATTTCATAAACAACAGTCTCGAACACAGACTAATGTTACCGAGGAACCATTTGTGGCTATGATCACAGATATTTTTATGGTTCAATCTATAGAAGGGTGATGGGCAAACTCTCGTGCCAATAGGCATGTCGGCTATTGTACGGGGAGCAAATATTCCGGCAAGCCCGTATTCCTTTCTTCCGAGCTCCGTCGATGTCCGATCACCTGCGAGCAAGTAACGGTGAGCTACCCGGCGGTGTGTGGCCGGAAAAATCCTCCGACGATCAAGTTAGCACACACCTTAGGATAGAGAGAAAGAGGGAGAGAGGAGTTTAAGTGTAAGAAATTCCTTACAAAGTGTTCATCTGTCTGCGTATGGGAGGCGCAGACATGCTTATATACCCTCTGCGCCCCATATCCACTCCCAGTCATCTCCTGACACGTGGCTCCGTTATCCCATCTGTCAGCATAAACCTTGCTGAACATCACCTAATCCAACTGCCTGCCCATTCTCCTGGGAGCTCGGCAGCCGGGCAATTCCATCTCGGCCATCGTCTGCCATGCCGCGCTTCATGCCCAAGTACTCCAACAGCTAAGCTTAGATGAGGACCGGACTCGGCGGCATCTCGGCAAAGCCGAGCTCGGGACTACTTACGCTTGTCTGCGGTCGACCTACCTGCCGAGCAAACAGGTAATTCGGTCCAACCTTGCCTTTCCTGGTACTGGACTTTTCACCTGACCGGCTTCGTAATCACGGATCCTTGCAGCTCGGTCAGTTAACGCGCTGCCTTAACCGAGCAACTTCCTTCAAGGCCGGGCCACACAACTTGGCCCAACACCTGTTCGGCCCAAATCTGTCTGGCATAACTCTGCCCGGCCCAAATCTGTCCGGCACAACTCTGTCTGGCCCAAATCTGTCCGGCACAACTCTGTCCGGCCCAAATCTGTCCGGCACAACTCTGTCCGGCCCAAATCTGTCTGGCACAAAGTCCATATTATTAATCTCCCTCTCAGCTATGATAAAGATTGGTTCAAAAATTTCACTCCTTTTAATGAGGAGATGACTGTTATGCTTGGTGACTTCAGTTTAACCAAGGTGCTCGGGTGTGGGGATGTTGAGCTGAATTTTACCTCTAGACGTGTGCTTGTTTTAAAAGATGTGTTGTACACACCGTCCATGAGAAAAAATTTGATGTCAAGTTATTTGCTCAACAAAGCTAGTTTCAAACAGACTATTGAATCTGACCAATATGTAATCACTAAAAAAGGCATATTTGTGGGGAAAGGGTATGCCTGTGATGGAATATTTAAATTAAATGTTGAAAATAAGAAAGTACATGTTTCTGTTTACATGTTGTCTTCTATGAATTTTTGTCATGCTCGTCTGTGTCATATTAACAACCAATATGTGGAAATGATGAGCAGTTTATGATTAATTCCCAGACTAACAAATAAGTTTGAGAAATGTGAAGTTTGCAGTCAAGCAAAAATAACTAAAAGGCCTCATAAAAGTGTGGTGAGAAATACTGAATTGTTAGAATTAATTCACCCTGATTTATGTGAATTTGAAGGAATTTTAACACGTGGTGGAAATAGATATTTTATCACTTTTATTGATGATTTTTCAAGATACACTTATGCATACTTGTTGAAAAATAAAAGTGATGTTTTTGAAAAATTTAAAGAATTCCTTCTTGAAGTTGAAAATCAATTCGGTAAAAAGATTAAAAGGTATAGGAGTGATAGAGGCGGGGAGTATGAATCTTTTGGATTCAACTCGTTTGCTCAGTCTTTGGGAATAATCCATGAAATTACTCCACCATATTCACCTGCATCCAATGGTGTAACAGAAAGAAAAAATAGAACGTTAACTGATTTAACAAATGCTATGCTAATTGAAGCAGGTGCTTCTTCAAATTTGTGGGGAGAAGCAATTTTAATTGCATGTTATGTTATGAATAGAGTGCCACACAAAAAAACAAAAGTTACACCTTTTGAGTTGTGGAAAGGGCATTAGCCAAATTTGAGATATTTGAGGGTTTGGGATTGTCTAGCTTTTGTTAGACTGATGGACCCTAAAAGACCTAAATTTGGTGTGAAAGCTGCCACTTGTGCTTTTCTTGGATATTCAACAAATAGTACAACCTATAAATTTTGTGATATTGAAACAAAATAATTTTTGAATCAGGTGATATAATTTTTCATGAAGAAAAATTTCCTTTTAAATCTAAAAATGGTGGGGGTCAAAATTATCAAGAAAATATTTTATCTGAAACTGGTTCCTCTACTCCTCTTTTACAAAACCAAGTTCCTGTAGTTTTTGAACCAAGAATGAGTAAAAGAGCCAGATTAGAAAAAGATTTTGGCCCTGATTATCATGTTTTTAATGTGGAGGAAACTCCATTAACTTTACAAGAAGCTTTGGCATCTCCTGACTCTGTTTTTTGGAACGAGACTGTAAATGATGAGATGAAATCATTATTATCCAATAAAACTTGGGTATTTGTAGATTTACCACCAGGTTGTAAAACTATTGGCTGTAAATGGGTTTTGAGAAAAAAACTTAAACCGGATGGAACTATTGACAAATATAAAGCAATGCGTGTTACAAAAGGTTTTAAACAACAAGCAGATCTTGACTTTTTTGATACATTTTCTCCGGTTACTAGAGTTACATCCATTAGATTATTAATTGCAGTGGCTGCAATTCATGATCTAAAAAGTCATCAAATAGATGTTAAAACAGTTTTTTTAAATGGAGACCTGAGTGAAGAAATCTATATGGATCAACCTGAGGGTTTTGTGGAACCCGGTCAAGAAAGCAAAGTGTGCAAGCTAGTTAAATCCCTATATGGCTTAAAACAGGCCCCTAAACAGTGGCATAAGAAATTTGATTCCTGCATAATTGAGAATGGCTATAAAACGAATGAATGTGATAAATGCATTTACTATAAATCTGAGGAAAATTCACATGTCATTATTAGCTTCTATGTAGATGATCTACTTATATTTGGCTCTAATTTGCATATCATCGTGGAAACTAAAAATATGCTTAGTAGCCATTTTGATATGAAAGATCTTGGTGAGGCTAATTATATTTTGGGAATGAAAATTACCAAAACCTGTGATGGTATATTTCTTGATCAGTCGCATTATGTTGAGAAAATTTTGAGAAAATATAATTTTTATAGCTGCAAGCATGTTCTTACTCCTTTTGATCCTCATGTGCGTTTATTTCTTATTGAAAATGATGAGGATGTAATTAATCAAAAGGAATATGCTAGTATGATTGGTAGCTTGCGTTATGTGACTGACTGTACTGGACCCGACATTGCCTATGCAGTTGGAGTACTTAGAGCATCTCCAATGCATTGCTATAACAGCTGCTAAAGTCATAATATGGCAGCTTAAGCAAAAAACAGCTTCTCCAATGGCATGCTATAGCAGCTGCCAAATTTGACAGCTGCCAAATCTATTACCAAATTTGGCACCAACTTTGGCAGCTGCCAAATGTGCCAACTCACCAAAAATCAACCATTTTTCTTCCTTTCCTCCATCACCCTTCCTAGCAAAACAGAGTTAATTTTTTTGTAAAACCAAATTCATCAAAATTTTTAAAATAGAAATTGTTTAAAACAAAAAAATTTTAAAACATAATTTATTTCAACAACCAAACCCTTCATACATAAATTATTTCAACAACCAAACCCTTCACCAAAAAAAATATATATATATAAAAAAATCGCAGACGACGACAACAACAACGACAACAACAATAATAAAAAAATGTCAATGCAAACAAGCAATTTCAAACTAATTTTAAACAATAAATACCAGGAATTTCTGGTGGTTGATGGATTTGAGACAAGGGTTTTGATTTCTGCGATCTGCGAAGAGGGCTCGAATAGGGCTCCCTGATACGATCTGCGAAATGAGGAGAGAATGATCTACGATTTTGGTTCTCATGTTTGTTTTCATCTTCTTTGTGTTATGTGAAGAGGGATTTGAGAGAGAGAGAGAGAGAGAGAGAGAGAACGAGAATGAGAACGATAACGATCTGTGAAAAAATATGAGAAGAAATGAGTTCTCTCTCTGTGAAGAAATGTGAGAAGAAATGAGGGCATGAAAAAGATTGAGAGAGAAAAAAAGTGTGGTCTGATCAAATTGGATGTGATGGCACTCGTTGATATAATCCAACGGTTAGAAAAATAAATGGTTGCGAAGGTTTTAACTTTTTAAGTGGTCTGATCAAATAGCATGATTATCATTATTTTTAACTTTTTAATTTTTAAATTTTTTTATATAATTGTCAAAAAAATTATCTGAAATAAAAAAGTTATATATATCAATTTTATTTTCTCCTCTTTTTAATTTCATTTCAAATATAATTGCCAAAATTTTTATATATATATATATATATATATATCTGAATTTTAATTTATTATCTGAAATTGATATATATATCTGAAATTGAAATTAATTTAATTTTTTCAATAAAGTATAATGAGAAAATAAATATATTTTTCAAATGAAGGCAATAAAAAGATAAAATTTATTTATTTATTTATTTTTCCAATTTTTCAATTTTTTTTATTTTTTATATTTGTCTAGTTGGGAATAATATAAATATATAATTTTTTTTACAAACAGTTAAAAAAAAGTCACAAAAGACAAAAAAACAAACAAAAATAAAATCACAAAAAACCTATATCCAAACAACACCTACAAAGTTGGAGGGAAAGTTGGTTGACGTTTGCCAAAAATAACAAATGACCATTGGAGCACCATTGCTATAATTTGGCAAAATAACACTATTCATTGTCAAATTATAGCAATAGCAACCCCAATATAGCAACAGCCATTGGAGATGCTCTTAGCAAGTTTACAAGCAAGCCTGGCAATGATCACTGGCTAGCCATTGAGCGTATTATGAAATATTTATCTGGTACCATAAAATATGGCTTGTTTTATAATAAGTATCCTGCAGTACTTGAAGGTTACAGTGATGCCGATTGGAATACATTGTCAAGTGATTCATTATCAACCACTGGTTACTTATTTACATTGGGGGGTGGTGCTATAAGTTGGAAATTAAAAAAACAAACCATTATTGCTAATTCAACAATGGAGGCTGAGCTTATTGCTTTAGTTACTGCTAGTGAGGAAGCAAATTGGTTAAGAGATTTGTTAAATGAAATCTCTTGTTGAGTGTGTGGGGAGCAAATATTTAGGCAAGCCCGCACTCCTTTCTTCCAAGTTCCTGCCTGTCCGATCGACCTGCGAGCACAACGGCGGTGAGCTACCCGACGGTGTGTAGCCGAAAAACCCCTCCGACGATCAAGTTAGATACACACACAGGGATAGAGAGAGAGAGAGAGAGAACTGAGTTGTGTTTAGTGTTTTTCTCACTAAATTGTGTCATCTCCCAAGCATGGGGGTGCAGACATGCTTATATACCTTCTGCGTCCCAAATCTACTCCCAGTGATCTCTCGACACGTGGTACTGCTATCCCATCTGTCAGCACAAATCTTGCTGAACATCACCTAACCCGACTGCCAGCCCACTCTACTGGGAGCTCGGCAGCCGGGCTGCAGCATCTCGGCTGTCAACGGTCGTGTTGTGCAGTTGGCCAGAGTACTCTGCTCGTCGCGCTCTGTTTCGACCGAGCTCGGTTGCATCCCGGCATTGCCGAGCTCGGGACAGCTCATGCTGGTTTACCATCGGCCTTCCTGCCGAGCTAACTCTTGGACCGTGGAATACCTGGCGCCGGACATCCCACTTGACCGGCTTCTAAATCGTGAAACCAAACAGCCCGGTCTAACCACGCCTTCCCTTATCCGAGCAAAACCTCTAAGGATGGGGCCGTGTTACCGCGGCCAAACCTTGTTCGGCCAAATCCGTCCAGCCCAAACCTATCTGCCATTATCACGGCGCAAACCAGATCATAAATCTCCCTCTCAATTGCCCCTTAATTCCGTCCGCACAAGCGTGACTGGGATTACCTGTTCTGACCGGGTTAACTCTTCCTCAGTCTTTAGTTTTGTGAGAGGTCAACTGGGCTACTTCACTTGCTCGGTTACCTGACTTGCTCAGTCATCGCTTCGTCTGACCAACCTGTCCCCTCAACTCTGTCGCCGCCATTAATGGGGGCACGTATCATGCGCTGATTGGTCCCCGAGCGGCCAACCAACGCGTCCGTTAGCATTCAAATTTTTGGCAGTTTTTCCACCTTAAAAGCATGCCCAGCTTCCTTCATCCTACTCTTCTTGCCTCCCCATTCTCTTCGACGACCCAGAGCTCGTGCCATTCTTCCATTGCCATTTCTGAGCTTGTGTTTGAAGAAGGAGCCACTGTCTTCAACTGGTAAGTCCTTCAAGCCCCCCTTTTTACTATTTCACTTGGTATTGCACATATTAGGGCATAAATCTGTAGATTTTAGGATGTACCCTACCCCAAATCCTCACCTGGCACTTATTCGCGTCGCTGTTCTTGCTGTTCTTCATTTTCCCTAATGAACACTGAAGATCTGGGGCGGACCGGGCTCCAGGTCTTCTTTTGATCCAAAAAATCATTCAGACCGAGCAAATAACCAGTCTGTCAAAACCTTAGGAGAAACCGGGTAGGCAGAGAACTCGGTCGCTAGACCGGGCTAAAATCTGGTCCGCTTGAGCGACCGAGCTCCTTGACTCACCCTATCGACCGAGGTGGTTGGCACCCTCTACAACCGAGCTAAAGTCAAGCTCGTTTTGCACGACCGCGCTCACACTTACAATTGCCATCCTTTTCCTGCAGAATCCAAGGGGACCACTGACCAAATATTGAGGCTCTCAAAGACCGAGCAGCCATCCAGACACCAGTCTTTGCCAAACCACCTCAGCCGAGCTAAACCAGTCGGCTACACATAGGGCGCTTTCGCTTTCTCGTTGACACCCCGGCTACCTTAGCCGTATTCCGGGAAGACTACGGTATCCCGGCAGATGTTCACCTAGAGCTCGCCGAGATCGAGACAACCCCTTGGGACAGATTAGACCAGTGCCCCTTCACCGTTCTTTCCATTGTTAAAGGAGGCCTCCGCTTCCCGATCAACCCTCTGCCGACCGAATTCCTGCGCCGTACCGGGATAGCACCCACACAAGTGTCAACCAACACCTACCGAATAATCAACGGCATTCACGAACTAAATAACCGGCTAGGGACCAACTTAGGTTTAGCCGAGATATTGCGACAGTACACCCTTGGGCACACTGGCGATGGCCTCGCCTACTACTTAAAGATTAGGCCGGGCAAAGAAAAAATAGTGACCGGTACCCCAGACAAAGACTTACACGACGACGACTTCTTCTAGGTGTCCGGCAATTATGAAACAGCCGACGTACCGAGCTGGTTTATTAGCAAGAATTTCGGCGAGACATGTAAGTCGTGCTAACTTTCCCAGTCAATTGCCTTTGTTCCATAATCTGAACTTTAACATTTTTCTTCTTTCCTTTGCAGTAATCCACGCCTTACAAGCCAACTACCATTACCCCAACGAGGAAGCCATCAGGGCCGTGCTCCGTTATCGCAACTGGGATTGCAACGAGCTGCTCGGCTACACCCTAACATACCGGTACTCTGCTCTACGCCGGAGTAAGGTCACAGACTTCCTCCGTGCTCCATCCCCTCCTCCAAACCCAACACTACCGGACGTGCCCCTAATCTGGTTATCCGAGGAAGAATATATGGTAAAACGAAGTCGTATCAAAAACCTTCTCACTGCAACATCCGCCAAGATACCGAGCGTCGTCACCCGCGCTCCAGCTGCCGGTCAATCAAGTGGCGCCGTGGTGGCGTTGGCGTCCCCAGTCCGCCAAGGAGCCCGCTGGGCTGGGAAGAGGCCTCGCGCAGATCCCTCCGCCGAGCTGGTTGAAGAGCTGACTACCGAGCAACCCATCGTCACCATAGACCCAACACGGGCATGGCGACCGCAGCTCAAGCACCAGAGTAAGGAGATCCCGGCAACGGCCTCCGTGAAGGGCGACAAAGAACAACTCCTTGCCTTTGACCTCTCCAAGGCCCTTCTTCTGCCGAGCAACGTGGTCAGAAGCGACCATGTCCCAGACACCCGGCTGGTGAAGCCGGCCGTGAAGTCCATGACCAGGGTAAGAGTCTCAAACTTCTACTCAAATTTTCATAAGTGTTTGCACGGTTTCCACTCTGATCCAATTTTCTTCTTGCAGGCCATCCAGAAGCAACACTTGGTCATGGAGCGCATCCATCGACTGCGGCAAAAGGCAAACAACACTGCCAGCCAAGTCCAAAGCCTTCAGACCGAGCTCAGTCGAGCAAAGTCCTCTCTTCAGATTGCTAATGCTGACAACACCAATTTTCTCGGCAAGATTGACGCCGCCGAGCAAGAAAGAGATGCAATAAAAGCCGAGCTCGAGACACTCAAAAAGTCAAGGGAGAAGGAGTGCGAAGACGCTAATAATGCCGGCCTCAAGGAGGTCGAGGACAGTTACAAGAAGCAAGTCTTTGCCACCTAGGACATCTACTTCCAGGCGGGTTGGAAGGCTGCTTGCACTCAGCTCGGTCAAGGTCCTGATACCGACGTGTTTGCCTCTCCACCGGCCGTCTTCCTACAGAGCTATCTCGTGCCATATGCCAACGACGTCATCAGCGCGTTGCAGGCTGAGGCCGATGAAGGACTTGAAGGAGAAGGCGAGGCAGATGCCGAAGGAGAGGACCGCCAAGAGCAGGAGCAGCCCGACCAAATTGCGACCGGCGTCCGAGATCAAACCCCACCAATCAACCTGGAGAAAGCTGGCAACGAATTCACTAACCTTTCCCTCCTAGTGTAGTTTTCTTTGTTTTTCTTTTTTTTTGCTCTGCACATGAAACCGGGCTATTTGTCCCACCTCTTGTACATATTTTTATCATCAATGAAAAAGCTCAATTTTCTTGAAGTGTTGGCACAATCAGCTAAGTAACCTTAACCGGACAAAATACTTCGGCAACATTAACCATCTTGCTTAACTTAACTAACCGGCAAAGACATCTCGGTAGTAGATACAGCTGAGCACATCAACTCTTTCAACCGGAGTAAATCATCTCAGTTGAGAATACCTAGGTTGAGCAAAACATCAACTCTTTCAACCGGACTAAATCATCTCGGTTGAGAATACCCAAGTTGAGCAAAACATCAACTCTGTCAACCGGAGTAAATCATCTCGGTTAAGAATACCCAAGTTGAGCAAAACATCAACTCTTTCAACCGAAATAAATCATCTCGGTTGAGAATCTCAAAACTCAAAGCAACATTAAAAATGCTGAGGCAAAGATGAGTCACTTCTATATATTGACAAAAATGAATATTACATGAAGTGTAAGGCAAAAAATTCCTTTTCACAAAAAGAAAGCTAAAGCTAGAAATAATACAGCTTGAGGTTGGCTGCATTCCATGGCCGGGGTATTCCTCTACCATCTAAGTCCTCCAGGTGATATGCCCTCTTGCCCGCCAGACCGGTTATCTTATAGGATCCTTCCCAATTTGCCCCTAGTTTGCCTTCACCTGGCACCAGGGTATTGTCCATGACTTTCCTCAAGACCCAATCACCTACTCTGAACGGTCTGGGGTGCACCGTTTTGTTGTATTTCCTTGAGAGCTCTTGTTGGTAGGCAGCCACATGGATGAGAGCATTTTCCCGACGCTCTTCCACTAGATCTAGTTCAAGGGCAATGGCTTCGGTGTTCAGCTCGGGTTCAAAACTTTCATGTCTGAGGGTGGGCATGCCGACTTCCAAAGGTATGACTGTCTCCATGCCATAAGCCAAAGCAAATGGAGTTTTCCCGGTAGACCGCCGCAGGGTTGTTCGGTATGCCCAAAGGACGCTGGGGAGTTCTTCAGCCCACTTTCCCTTGGTCTTTTCCAGCCGTTTCTTCAACCCATCAACTATGATCTTGTTCGACACCTCAGCTTGGCCATTGGACTGTGGGTAAGCCGAAATAGAGTTGTAGAATTCAATCTTTAAATCTTCACAAAACCCTCTGAATAGGTGACCGTCAAACTGGGTACTGTTATCAGAGATCAGAATTTTGGGGATGCCAAACGGCGTGACTACGTTCTGCCAGACAAACTGCTCCACGTCTTTCTCCTTGATTGTTGCCAAAGGCTCCGCTTCAACCCATTTGGTGAAGTAGTCTGTGGCCGTGATGAAGAACTTCCGGTTGCCTAGTGCTGTTGAGAGCGGCCTCACTATATCTAGCCCCCACATCGCAATGGGCCAAGGGCTGGTGAGGAGAAGAAGTTCCCTGGCCGGCTGGTGGATCTGGTGGGCAAACTTCTGGCATTTCTCACACTTGCGAACATATTTCTGGGCGTCGGCTTGCATACACGGCCACCAGTAGCCTTGCGAAATAAGTCGGTAGGCCAAGGACCTGCCCCCTATATAACTGCCACAGATACCTTCATGAATTTCGTAAAGGAAGGCTTCTACGCTGCTCGGGTGCACACACTTCAGGTAGGGGCCGGTGAAAGACTTCTTGTATAAAGTGCCTAATGGAGAGAGCCAAAACCGCTCGGACTTCACCCGCACTTTATGTGCTTCCTTCTTGTCGGCTGGAAGGGTCCGTTCTCTGAGAAAGAGGATGATAGGGTCCATCCAAGAAGGACCTAGCTCAGCGCAGAGTACTTCTGTCTGCCCGGTTTCCTCAATGCTGGGCCCCGAAAGGAATTCAATCAAAAGAGGGTTGGGAGATATGCTGTCGACCATAGAAGCAAGGCTGGCCAACTCATCTGCTCGGCCGTTTTCTTCTCGGTCAATCTATTGGACCCTAATCGCCTGAAATCGCTTGATGTGGACTCTGACCAGAGCTTGGTACTTCATCATTCTGTCATCTTTTGCCTCGTAAACCCCAGAAACTTGGTTAACCACAAGCTAGGAATCACTGTAAACCATTGGCTCGGATGCTTGCATCTGAAGCGCGCTCTTGAGACCAACCAATAGCGCCTCGTACTCGGCCTCATTGTTGGATGCTGGGAAGCCAAGGATGATAGAATGTTCAATAGTCAGTCCGTCTGGCGAAATCAAAACTATACCCAGCCTGGCACCGTGACGATTTGAGGCTCCATCAACAAAAAGTTTCCACATTTCGCCGACAAAGAGCTTCCAACACTCTGAGGGGTCCTGAGAAGCTTGAAGGTTGATGGGATCATGGTTGCTTGGCTGTTCGGCTTCCGATCTCGTGCTAAGCGGTTCCACTTTAGCCCCCCTTGGTGATTCGGCGCCGAACTCAGCAAGTTGATCCATAATGCCTAAGTCCGTAGGCTAATCGCTAGGTTGCGGTATTATGCCAGCCGCAGGCTCTGTGCTGAGCGATTCCATTTCTTCCCTCCTCGATGATGTGGTGTCGGACAAAGCGGGTTGGTCAATGATACCCAACTCCGTCATCGCATCACCGGGCTGTAGTATCGTATTAACTGAAGGTGCTTCGGCGGGGTACGCAAGTTCCGCGTCGCCAATGCCGCCAAGCTGTGGTATTTCAATCGAGCTTGTATTCAACTCCTCATCTGCCACAGCAATATCGACCGGGCATACCGGATGAGTTCCAGGTGAGAATTCAGCAATGAAGTCGGCCAAAGTATAGGCTTTTATGGCAATGCGCGGCTAGAACTTTACATCAAACTGTCCCAATTCGACCGCCCACTTAAGAATCCAACCGGAGAAGTCTGCCCATTCGAACAAAGCTTTGAGAGGGAACTCGATCAAGACGATGATGGTATGGGCATGGAAATAGTGTGCCAACTTCCTTGAAGCCATCATCAAAGCTAACGCAAGTTTTTCCAGCGGCAAGTACCTCGACTCTGCCGGTAGCAAGGTTTTGCTGACGTAAAAAATGGGTAGATGTTTGATTCCTTCCGACCGGACACGCACTACACTGACTGCATGCTGCGATACGGCCAGATAAAGGTAGAGTTCTTCTCCGGGCTCCGGTGTGACCAACAACGGCGCTGAAGACAAATACTCCTTGAGCTCGGCCAAAGCCCAGTCACACTCTTCATCTCATGAGAACTTTGATTTCAAGGCTTGAAAGAAATGGCGACAGCGATCTGATGACCGGTTTATAAATCGGTTAAGCGCGGCGGCCATTCCGGCCAGATGCTGCACATCCTTAGCTGAGCTAGGCTGTTTTAACTCTTGCACGGCTCGGATTTGTGTAGGGTCTGCTTCAATACCTCGGTTCGTGACTAGGAAACCCAAAAAATTTTCGGATCCCACGCCGAAGGCACACTTAGACGCATTCAGGCTTAGCTTGTGCTTTTTGAGAATGGCGAACATCTTGGCCAAATCGGACAAATGGTCTACTTGATGCCGGCTCTTAACCACCATATCATCAATATAAGCTTCCATTGTCCGACCTAGCAGAGGAGCGAACATCTTGGTCACCATCCTTTGAAAAGTTGCCCCAGTGTTCTTCAAACCAAAAGGCATGACTCGGTAGCAGAAGAGTCCCCTTGGTGTAGTAAACGAGGTGATCTCTCGGTCGGGCTCATGCATGGCAATCTGATGGTAACCGCAGTAGGCGTCCAAGAAACTGAGCCTGTTATGTCCAGCCGTTAAGTCCACAAGCTGGACTATTCTAGGCAGAGGGAAGCTGTCTTTCGGACAAGCTCGGTTGACGGTCTTATAGTCAACGCAAGCTCGCCACTTCCCATTCTTCTTAGGCACCACGACCGTGTTTGAAATCCACTGAGGGTAGTACACTTCCTGAATTGCTCGCGCCTCAAGCAAGTTCTTCACTTCTTCCGCAACTACCTCGGCGTGATGCAGCGCCGATCTCCTTGTTCGCTGAATGACCGGCTTGGCTCTGGGGAAGACATTGAGATAATGGCATATAAAACTCGGATCGAGACCGGGCATGTCGTAAGGTGACCATGCGAAGACTTCGATGTTGGCCATCAAAAACTCAACCATGTCGGTCTTTTCTTGGGCTGTAAGGCTTGAGCCGAGCAAGAAGAACTTGTCTGGATGCTCTGTATCAATGCGCACTTCCACCAATTCCTCGACAGCTTTGTCATCGGCCTTGGTGCCCACATCGTCAAGGACTCCTCGGTCTTCTGGTCCCTCAATCATTTGAACGAAGTCTTTGGCAGCTCGGCTCCCGTTGACCACCATGAAGCATTGCTTCGACATGACTTGATCGCTCCAAATCTCTTCGATTGCCCTCATAACCGAGGGGAATCTCATTACCTGATGATAGGTCAACGCTACGGCTTGCATAGCGTGAAGCCATCCCCTTCTAAGGATCAAATTATAAGTGGATGGCACCTGCAACACCCAGAACTCCACTTGTTTGACCACAGATCCCGCTTTGATCGGCAGGATAATCTTTCCCAAAGGCCACTCCGGTTGTGAGTTGAAACCAACTAGTGGCGAAGTTGCCGGGGCCAAGTCTGTATCCCGGAGCTTGAGCTGTTTGAAAGCGTCATAGTACATGATCTCGACTAAGCTTTCCTGATCGATCAAGATCTGTTTGACATCAAATTCTTTGACGCGGAGTGTAACCACTAGGGCATCGTTGTGCGGCGTCTGAATGCGCTCTAGGTCTCTTGAGGAGAAACTGATCACATCTTTCTCTTCGGTCTTCCCCCTCTTGATCGCAGGCTGAACCGACAAAACTTTCCTCATGTGTTCTGCCTTCTTGATCATACCTAGGAGCTCGTATACACGCGCCGGTTCCACTATGCCGTAGATGACATTAACAACCCCTTGTGGAGGCGCATCTCGGTCATCCGGTCCCCGCGGGTCAACCAGAGCTTGATTGGCCTTCACGTCCCCATCAATGTAAAGGTCCAGGTGTCCGGCTGCGACTAGCTCTTCCAAGTGTTGCCTCAAAGGCAAACAGTCCTCTGTCCGGTGGCCTCGCTCCCGGTGAAACGTGCAACGGTACCTCGGATTGAAGCCCTTTTGTCCGTCGCCTAACTTAGCAGGAAACTGGACATACTCCTTGTCACGGATTTCACTAAGTATGCAATAGATTGGAATCTTAAAGATCGTGGTGATGCCTGTCCTTGCTTTCAACCTTCTGTTTGCATCGGTTACGTCATCCCGGGGGTAGTCATCCCGGTCATTCCGACATCCCCTACCCCGATTTTTGTGATTTGAGCCACGGTCCGATTCCTCAGCGCAGTCACTTGATCGGCTGGACTCCTGTTCGACCGCGTGCACTTTGCCAGCTGACCTCTTGTCCACTACCACCGGAGTTATTTTCGCGGTAGATGTCGACGCATCATCCTCCACACGGATGTGCTCATTGATGCGCTGTATTAGCTGGCCCATGGATGTCGGCTAGTGCATGGTAAGCGAGTCCTGCAGTCTATGTCCGACCGGGAGACCTCGCTTGTATTGTGTGATTACAAGGTTGACTGGGCAATCTAAAATCTCGTTGAAGGTCTCCCAATATCTGGAGTTGTATGCCTTCAATGTGTCGCTCGGTTCCATTTTGACACTCAGTAGGTGGTCAACTTCCTTTGGTGTTTTTGTGTTGGTTTTGAAGCGTGTCACGAAGGCCTCGGCCAACTGATGCCACCTTTTTATGATCCCCTTCGACAACCTCGCAAACCATTTCAAGCCCAGTTCGCCTAAACTTGACGGGAAGATAAGGCACATAAGTGCGTCATTCCGCCTATGCCCGGCCATGACCTGTCGGAAGTGACTCACATGCATGTAGGGATCGGTTTTTACGTCGTAGAGTGTGAATTTAGGCTGGTGGAAGCCTGCCGGAAGCGGTGTTGTTTCTATCTCCAGGGAGAAAAGAGTGGCGCTCAGCCTTGCCAAGTCTGTATCTAGAAGGAGTGGCGTTGCTTGGCGAGGTGGAGGCATTCTGACCTCCTCGCTGGCGTGAACCCCATAGGATAGCCGCTGGAACGCCGGCACCCTCTGAGCCTCCCGCCGGCGAGCTCGTTCCTTCAAGACTACCCGCAAATTCTCTGAACGAGCGGAATAAGAATACCTCGACGTTGTCGCTGAACGTGAGGGTCGATAGGTGCTGTCTTGCGCGCTGGACTTCTCTTCGTACGGGTCGGAATCTCCAACCTTGTAACTTCTGGTGATGGAAATGGACGCAGTGTGTCACTGACTCTGACTGCCTGAACGGTGGGATTGGGTGCGTTCACTGTGGTCTCCCACTCCAACTACACCCTTCCCTTTAACATGCCGCTTCAGCTCCTCCATCTCCGCCGCTATTCGCCGGATGATGGCGTCCTGGTCCCTTAACTTGTGTTCCAGACGTCTGGCATGTGATTCTCTCCGCCGCCGATGACTGTCTGGACTCCGTGAATGACTATAACTTCTTCTGCGCTTATCCCGCGCATCTCTTGAATGTCCTCCTGGAGAAGTCTACAGGTCTGCCATCGGAGGAACGATGGTGGGATGCCCTTCTCTCCGTCTGCCTGACTCCGGGGTGACTCCGTCGATGACAGACAACGGAATCTCGTTGTTGTTCGCCATGGACGACGATCGGATGAGCCTGGAAGACAAGGTTTTGTCTTTTAAAGCTTCCCATAGCTTGGAAAACCGATTCCACCTATATTAATTCATTGTGATAACACCGCAGCAATTGGTCGAGTTAATAACTGTTAGTATAACGATAAATCCAGACCTATCAGAAGAAAACACAGTACTGTGAGATCTTATATGAATAATGGCATCATAAATGTGGATTATATTAAATCTGGTGATAATCTTGCAGATCCATTAACTAAGGCCTTAGCAAGAGATAGAGTCTGGAATACATCGAGAGGGATGGGGTTGAAGACCATTGAATATAGCAGGAGCCATGTATGAGGATACTCAACCCAGGGACCAAAGATCCTGTAACTGGGTTCAATGAGAAAAACGATCATATGATGGCCGTGAGAAATGCACTAAATTACTTTTTTCTCATCCCTATGATGTAAGTGCATTTATCCTGTAACGTTGTAGAGGTTGAGTTATTAAAAAACTCTTGATGAATTTCTGTAGCTCTTATTGAGTGGGGTGTCATAGTTACAGGAGCACCCTTGACATAATTCACCTATGTGAGTGTGGTAGTGGGGCCGCCACCTATGAGATTTGGGTTAATTCTCAAACACACTCATGAATCCCGGGATCGCACAAGCTAAAACATGAAGATAAGAGATCCAGTGGGGATGCTTTTAGGCATTATTTAGGGTACATTATATAAATACATTTTTTTTTTTTTGAATTATATTACTTCTTTATTTTTTTACATATGCTTTTTTATAAATAATCAAAAAAATATTTATTTAGATTATCCAAAACAATTTCGTAGAGTCGGTAGGGATCATCGCGAGGGATGGTAGACATCATTTTTTTAATCAATGGCCCTTTTGGTAGGACTTATTTCCAGCTTATTTCAGTTTTTAGCTTAATTTAAGCTATTTTGATGTGTTTGGTTTAGCTTAACAATACAGCTTATAGCTTTTTGTAAGTTAAAAATTAACTTATTCTTTGAGTGGGGGAGGAGAAACTTAATTTATAAATCAAAAATCAGCTTATATTCACAACTGTAAGCTATAAGCTATAAGCTGTTAAGGTATAAGGTATAATCATTTTCTCACAGCTTTACCAAACAAGGCCAATGTCCCAAATTCTCCACCCTGGGCCGGGAAGCACTTGAGGCCTGGACTGGACAGTGGTTGGGCCCGTGGTCCAATGTCTACAACACTACAAATTCGTCAAGACTCATAGTGGGCTGCTCTTCTTGGTATTTTTTTTATGTATTACATATTTTTAGAAAAAAAAATTTCAAATTCCAAATTTTTAAATTTTTTCTCAAAAAAAAAATTATAAGCATTTTTCTATGTTTCCTAAAAAATGGATTGTTTTAGTGATTTTTTTCAAAGTACTTGAAATATAAATTACCAAAAAAGTAGTGTATAGCTTTAACAGGTGAGCTCACTTCCATTTGAGTTTGTTGAGCAAATTATAATATTATTTCTTGCTAATAGAGAGGACACAATTCTTATCTACCACTCCTCTCAACTTTTACTTGTTAGGATACTAATGGAACGAGAGTCAAAATTTAGTTCAAGTCTATCTTGAAAGAGCATTTGCAGTTCTTTTATTTTGTCAAATTCGTTTATATCTCTCGTCTAACTCCCTAGTTGGTAGAGACTCTTTTAATTATGCCTATAAAGAATTGCTATAATTTGTCTACAACTCCTTATTTTTATCAATCAAGATTAAATGTTAACATTTCTAGTTATGCAGATTCAAGTCATAAAACATCTTCAAAATTGGGATTAAGACGGTAAATCTACCACTTCTCAAACTCTGCATTAATGAGAGTTTCGTATACTAAATTACATTTTTTATTCCTCATTAATATTTGTTTCAACGGTTGGTTTTTTTTTTTTTTTTTTTCTCTCTCTCCCGGTTTGGATTCATAACAAAAGTGCCTTTGTCACACAAATTACAGTTCCACACTGTGATGGAACCCATGACCAAAGTCTTGTGGCAGACTCCGCATCCAATCAAATTGATTGGCACAATAAGACCTCGTTTGGAAACATGCTAATTTAATAATTTTTTAGTTAATTGACTAAAAAGGTAGGTAAAAAAAATTTGTATGTTTGGGATGACTTTTTGACTAATTACGAAAAGCTGTGCAAAAAGTAGAGAGAAGCCGTAATTGTTGACTTTTTGGTATGACTAATTGGTTAATTTAGTAACTTTTTGACTAATTAACTAAAAAAGTAGTATCCCAAACGAGGCCTAAGAAGCTAACAAAAACATGGTAATATTATAAATTTCACGAAGGCCACACATGACACTAGTTGTGAGGTTCCTAAATATGACCATTATATTAATGTCTAAATTATATCAATTTGATCTCTAATATATAAAAAATATAATTAATTATCTAAAAGTCGTATTTACAAATGTTATGGTAATTTAGATCCTATTTAAATTTTTTTGAACCAATAAGTTATATTTAGTAAAATTAATAATATTATCAGTTTTTTTTTCAATTTTTAAAATTAAAAACATTCTCAATTTTGCATAATAATGTTCCAGATAATTATTTCAAAATTGATTTAAAAAATAGAGTATGAGACATTAAACGTTTCTGCCCTTCGATTTATTGGTTTGATTCAACTATCCAATAAAACATAGAATATTATCAATTTTTTCAAGTTTTAAAACTGAGAACATTATTTGTTTTTTCATTTTTAAAGTCTTTTTTTAATTTTATTTTTAGTTTTACATGTCAATGTTCCATCATCATGCTCTTTTATAGACACGAAATTTTCAATTTTGCATAAAAAAAAATTATTTTTTAAATTTTTTCAAAAAACATTAGTTTTTTTTTTTTTTTTGCACATAATTTTTTTTAAATTTTTTCAATTTGAAAGTTGACATTTTAAAGTTTTGAAAATCAAAATGTTCTTTTATAGATAATCATAAATGATGAACAATTATTGTTTGAAAAACAATTTCAACTATTAAAAATTTAATGAAACTTAAAGGTCTAAAAAATCTTAATTAGGACTTAATGAAATATAAATTTATAAATTAAAACTTGTGTGTAAATATTCCTAAAAAATAGTTTATTTCAATTTAGAGAAAATGTTACAGTGTTATAATTATATTACTTATCTTATGATAAGATGCACATAATATGACATATTTTAAGAGTGCAACCGAAATATCTCTTAGATATATGCAAAAAATGTTTGAGACCCTAATAAAATTTTCATAATTTCACCCACAATGATGTAAAATGATATGTCAACTTTTGATTTGTCACATATTTAATTATGTAGGTTCTACTTCCTTGCCACACTATTGTGGACGTATTTAGAGGTCTTAAATGTGGGTCTCTAGCATTACTTATCATAATAGATAAAAATTAACTAATAAGATAATTGAGTTATATATATATTTTTTCACTAGAAAACATAAGAGAAAGCTACTACTTATCTTGTTGCATTTGAACCTATTCGGAAGGAATAATAGAAGATGATTATGTACAAACATATAGCAAACTCCACATACATTCTCACAATAAATATATATATATATATATATATATATATGAGAATGAGATATGTGAACTAGAACTATACATATGTGTGTATTTATGAAGTACCTGTCTTATCCTTGTGTAGGCATTAGAATTAGATTTGGTTGTATGTATGTGGTTGTGCATCAATTTGGTTGCCCAATGAGTGAGGCAAGGAGTTCCACAAGTGGTTCGACTCTTCTTTAGAAATATATCTCTTGTATATAAAACTAGTTTGACAACGTTCCTCCTTAAAGAAGAAAAAAAAAATAAAGAGAGCGAATAGTGTGTTGACCAAATTCTACTATTTCACCTAAGATCAATTTATACTGGGGAGGAATTCACTTCTTTTTTTTTTTTGATCACAAATATTTGATATAAAAGCCCCGTTTGGTATAGCTGTTAAAACAGCTTATAAATTATACCGTAACAGATTATAAATTATGACTTTAATCAGAAGTTGTTAATCTGTTTGGTGTAGCTGTTGGATTATAGATTTAAGTTGCTGAGTAGTGTTTGTTAAATAAGCTGTGAAATAGCTTTTTCAATTAATTTTTATTTTTTGTTTGTCTACATTTCTCATAAAAAATAATAATAATAATCTATAGTCCATTTGAGTCTTTTTTTATTTTTTAAAAAATAAAAAAATTTAAGAGTATAACCATAAATTAACATGTCCACAGCAGAATCTGATAATTAGAAGTAAGGAGTGAGCAGCTTCTCAGAATTAGTTTTTTTGAGTTAAAATAAACTGTTAGAATCAGAAGCTGTTTGAAATAAGTTTAACCAAACAGTTCAAAATAACTTTTTCAAAGCTAAAAGTCATAAGTTGGCTCTGAAAAGCTGAAACAAACACCCCCAAAGAGCGATGACAACTTGACATTGATTCACTTACTAGATCAAATGTCACTATCTCCTAAAACTAGATGATATTACTAGATCAATTAAATTAACTGTCTTGCATTTCTCTCTTGCCAAATGAAATATATAATTGCATCTACTGCAAGTTTGAACAACTTTTAAAATAACTACTTTTCTTCTCAAGTTGTGCAGTCATTGCACTCACCCTACAAGTTCAACGGACATCTCTGAATTCTGAACTTAGTCCAAAAAAAAAAAAAAAAAAAATATATTTGCCATAGATTGAAAGAAAGAAAGAAAAAAATTTATTGATACAAAAATCAAAAAACATAAAGAAAAAGTTTATTAATACAAAAATCAATCATAAAATTATGTATACAACTCTTTTATAAGAAGTTAGTCTCATCTTTTTGTAAGTTTTATATTGATATGAAATAATAATTATATTTTGTACAATGAGGAGAATTTATTTGGTAGTCCTGGGACACAGTTACATAATGTTCTAATTGTGTTGTAATGAGCGAAGAGGGTTACAATTTTATTTTGAGTGATCAAAAAATAACAAGATATATAATGATTTATGATTAGTCGCAGATATAATCACGTAATACTTCTCATCACAAAATAATTTTTTGAAAATGAGGTTATGACAACAAAATTGTGTGACCAATTAACGCTAAAATGTAGGTGATAGTTAACCAAAGTATGTTTTAAGGTTTTGTCGCATTTGACTCTCCTTTTTGTTGGCTTCAACATTGTAAGATAAATTGATAGAGAGAAAATAAATTGTATGTATATATTGATTATTATTGTTGTGTTTACAATGATCAAATATATAGAAGAGAAGAATGTAGTAGGTGAAGTGGTAGGGGATGAAGTGGAGGTGGTAGTGGTAGGTTAGGTGTGTGGTAGGTAGTAGTGGGTTAGGTTTAGTGGGTTTAACAGCCCCCCTCAAACTCAAGGAGGTTGGACACAAACCAACTTGAGTTTGGAGAGAGTTACAAAACAGAAAAATAAACTGATAAATAAAACAGGATAGGAGACACGGTATGGTCGTGTCAGACCGATGTAGCAGACAGTTTATGGGGTCATGTCGGACCGTTGTAGCAGACACTGTGTGGTCGTGTCAGACCGATGTAGAAGACAGTTTACGTGGTCATGTCGGACCGTTGTAGCAGGACAGTTTACGGGGTCATGTCGGACCGTTGTAGAAGATTGTGATGATGTACCAAGGGGGCGACTTAGGGAGTGCGCCATGGGCGACTTATACATGATACTGTGTATAACCCCCCCTCAAACGCAAATAGGTGTGAAGATAGAAACCTATTTGAGGTTGAAACAAAGGGATTGATAAAGCTGACCGGTGTAGAAGACACTGTATGAGTGTGTATATAGGCTGCCCAAAAAAAAATATACATGGATGTAGATATCGAGCCCTCAAAAGTCGTGCCCTCAAAAGGTGTGCCCGCACCCTCAAAAGGCGTGCCATCAAAAGGCGTGCCCGAATGCATCAAAAGGCGTGCCATGAAAAGGCGTGCCAGTTTGTCGGCGAGAAGAGGCGCGCGATGCGCGTGGCTGCCTCGGCTATTTAACCAAGACGGAGCTGAGGCCGAGGCAGAGTCACATTAACCTTCAAATGGAATCCTCTCTATGATGACAAATATAAAAAAATGAAATAACGGCTTGCAAACTCTTCTAATTGTTGGTGTATTGTTGTTTGGGTTGGTTGTTCTTTGTGGTAAATTGTGTCTCACATGGCCAAACATGCCATTACCTACGGGGTTGACCCCATAAAAAGTCAGAAAGAAGCCTCGTCACTAGCCTAGAAATTTCATGTTGGCTCGTGATCCTTCCCTTGCCTAGGTGTCATGCACTTTACCCTTGCTCGGCACCTTGCCTTTACTTTGCCCACTCGGTGGAAGTGGACTTAAGTCACTTCACCTGCTTAGCAGCTCATGTGTCTCACTTGCGTCTCCAAGACTTTGCTCGGCTCTGGACTTGCACCATGACGCGGGTGTTTCTTTGTATGGAGGTGGAGACCTTTTTGTTGGAGAGTTGGGTCATGGAAGCCAACTCATCCTCGAGGGTCATGCCAAGGGTTGTACACTACTGAGTAGGTATGATGCTCTATTCAAGATGTAAAACAGGTAGGACTGATAGACCTCTCTTGTCTAAGACAAGTCAAACTGGGAACCACCCTGATGGTTTGGGCCGCACAACATTCATAAGCCCTCACTATTAACAGCCAATCTACAACTCTGGTGTTCCGGTTAGGAGTCGTGGGTCGCTCACACGATCAAGGTACCAACCCTAGGAGGTCACTAGCTCCTGCTCCAAACTTAGACAAGCTATTCAGGTTTTGATCCAGGTTTGTCAAGCCTCGCATGTCTCCTTCTTGTGCAGCTTTGATCCAGGTTTGTCAACCTGGTCATGCCAGACTTGTAACAGTTATGGAGACTCCTCCGATGGTCATTGTTGGTGTGGTCGCTTATGTGAAGACACCACGTGGTCTCCGTTCATTGAACACTGTATGGGCTCAGCATCTGAGTGAGGAGGTGATTCTACAAGAACTGGTGCAAGTCCAAGAAGAAGGCTTTTGTGAAATACTCAAAGAAGTATGAGATTGAGTGTTGGGGCAGCGGAGTGAAGGTATGTGTAGAGGTCCGGCGGGCGGCCAAGGCGAGGTTGCCGCCCGCCGGTGAAGCGGAATTACTAAGTTGTTAACCTTGCTCTGATACCATGTAAGATAAATTGATAGAGAGAAAATAAATTGTATGTATATATTGATTATTATTGTTGTGTTTACAATGATCAAATATATAGAAGAGAAGAAGGTAGTAGGTGAAGTGGTAGGGGATGAAGTGGAGGTGGTAGTGGTAGGTTAGGTGTGTGGTAGGTAGTAGTGGGTTAGGTTTAGTGGGTTTAACAAACATGCTTCGAGAATCTTGTAGACCTCCCTCTCTTCATTCTTACCCGTGACACACAAAAAACATCAACCCGTGATTATTCGACTGACACGTGTCACATCTACATTTTCCCACCTCAGTCAGAGAGAGAGAGAGAGAGAGAGAGAGAATGCACATACGTACATACATACACATGTTGAAATTATTAATTGAGAGCAAAAACAATAGTACACTAGCATGTGAATTCTTGATTTTTGGAACTCTGGTAAGCTTTGTATCAAATCTTTCTTCATTCATGCTTTGTATTTCGTCAGGTAGGTTTGGTTGGCCCACAACAAAAACAGCGTCAGAGGATCATTTAGTTACACGTGCCTTTCAGATTGGCCCCTCCAATCAGACGTCAAATCTCTCTCTCCGTACATCTTCAAATACTTAAATTTTTAATTATAGTATAAAATTTTAGGGTTTGTTCGAAATGTTTTAAATACGCGTTTTTTTTAATTTTTTATAAAAATATATGTAAAAAAATATAGAGGTAATGTTGATTGATGTGACTCAAATTAAGTTTCGTTTGGCATTCGTTACAATAGCTAATTTTTTTGTGCTGAAACTTTTTTAGCATGGCTTTTTTAGTTTTTGTTTTTGGACTTTTTTGACTTTTGTGAAAAAAAATTATAATGATTATGATTTTGATGTAACATTTTATTTTATTGACTTATATAATCTATTTTATCTTTTTGTACTTTTTTAAGTATCAAAATATTTACCAAATAAGGACTAAGTGTACTTATACAAAAAGTACACTTATATAGTTTAACACAAATAAGGCTTCAATATACGTGAATCTTATGATCTTACATTTTTTAATTGAAAAATGGTTGAGAACACTAAAAGTGGTGCTCTAATAGCATCACTAATGATGTGGCAGTATGTCTTGTTTTTTTTTTTTTTTTTTTTTGACATTCCCAATACATTAGTGTTATTAGTGGTTATTGTTGATTATGGCTTTGTTTGGAAAGAGGTTTGGGGCAATTCTAGCTAAAAAGATAAAATAGATTTTTTAACGTAGCAAAATAAAATATCACATCCAACCCATAATCATTACATTCTTTCTCTCATAAAAAGTTAAAAAAGTCAAAAAGTCCTTTCCAAACAAGACTTATCCCCAGACTAAAATAGTCAAAAACCCAAAAAGTCAACCAACTTCCCAAATCAACCCTATATTTGATCATGAAAAGAACTATGAGACAGTGAATTTTGTGTCATTCAAACTGTTCTTTGTCCTAAGTCGTTTTTCTTCGACATTGTACGTCTATTATATTATGTAATTACTCTCTTAAACTTGATCATGAAAAGAACTTTGAGACAGGTAAACAGAGAGATCTGATTTCTCCCACAACAATATGAGTTTGGAAGGCAATTTTGCATTTAAATGAATGAAACATCACTCCTTGCGTCAGGGATGAAGATTGGAAAGTTCAAATTAAAAGGTCTAAACTGCCCACGAAAAATTATTAGGTGAATATAGAACAATGTTTCATATTATCTATCAATGGACACCGGCCGCTTGTTATTTTCTAGAGTACCAACACAAAAATGATGAATTATATTGTTTAAATCAATTACAATCGAATTGAAGCACCACATAAATGTATTCCAAAAATATTGAATAATTACTCAACATACATGTGATTGGTTATGGCAACATACATGTACATTCTCTTCACTAAAACCTAACTTCTATATAAGCCAAAGCCACTTCTAATTACCCCATGCAATGGCAAGCAAAGTTCAAAAAAAAATTTGAGTCTCACATACATATATTAGTTTTACGGGGTCATGGGGCGCTAGATGATTAAAAAAACCGAATCGATCAATCGATCAAACATTCTTGAGCATTGTAAAGGTCCGGTATTGGCCGTTGATTGTGATCCAAATGAACAACTAATTAGTGATATTAGAGACCATGAATTCAGACACAATATTAAAAGAGAGTTAGGAGTAGTTAAAAAATTTTGTATTACATTTAAAATAGGTTAAAGGGGTCATGTGAGGAATGAAAGCAGCTTTGGATGGGTTATTTTTTTCATAGTTGGTAGAGTAGTATTATATTTTTTCATAGTTAGTAGTATTATATGGTGCATTTATGAGGACCGTGTTTTTCTGGTCCCACCCCTGTGAATTGGTGAACGGTTTAATTCTGTTGTCTTTGCTTGCTATATTTCTATGGCCACAACACAACACCAGGAACTAAACAACAATCAAGAGTCACGAGAGAGATAGATAGAGAGAGACCAAACCCCATTCACCACATTGCTATTACTACTGCCTGCTATCATCTTTTTCTCATATGCATTATTGGAATCACATGATCGGTATGTTTGTTGCACCTAAGTTGAAATCTGCAGTAAACGACGCCAAAATAATGTTAACTACTGTACATTAAGAAGCAGAACAAATACTTTCATACTTTTTTTGAAGCTTGAATATAGAGAAACATGCATCATGGGTATTGGCTTTTTGCACACTTTTCTGGAAGACTTGAAAAGTACTTGATTCTGGTAAGGGCATTTTCACACTTGGGACAAATTGCCCTAATTTCTACATCCCTTGTATAACCTTTTTTTTTTTTTTTTTTTTTTTCAGGTAATACTTGTATATATAACCTTTCTGATCATAATGGAAAGGCAGCAGCCATGAACATTGTCATTATTTTTAGGGTGAACTATGTAAATCTTGTGTTCTTCTTTGTGTTTGATTGACAATTCATATCTCACTGATCCTAATTATATGTTATAGATTCCTAACAACCAGACTGGATCTTCAAAGCAACTCACAAGTTCAAACTTGTTGGACATGCAATCCCTCCCAACTTCATGTCATGTTAAACACACACACACAGACAAGATATATAGTACTACGAGGTGAGGTCATGTTTGATTCACAAGACTCATAGTGAAGGTATTAATAATCTCATCAAATTAGTGTGGTATTCATTATCTAATTGGATTAGTAAGATAAATTATCCTCTTATCCATTGTTTGATTTGCATGGAATAAAAAAACATATGAAGGAAAAGGAGTCTATTTATTTTATTTCCCAACTCAGGATATATAATCTCACCCCTACCCCATTACTAATAATCCTACAAATTTATTTGATTAATTATCCATTGGATTAATAATCCTGAAACAAAATTTCAAAATAAACACAGGATTATTGAGCTCACGAATTAATAATCTCAATCTCATACTCTAATTTTGTCAACCAAATATGCGTGAGAGATTAAAGAAAAGCAAATATAATCTGTGGACCACAAAATATTGAAACAAACTAGTGAATAGAAAAACAGAAAAATGTGAGATCCTTAGATATCCACTGCAGAACAAAAGGCTCTCTCTGCCAAAATTTGCCATAGTAAACCCGTTGCCGATTTTGCTCTTTTGGAGAGAATTCCTATGGACAATGATTTTGGGATCAACCAGAACTCGACATGTGTCAACCTGGTCAATAATAAATTTAATTTTGACATGACAAAGGCAAGGTTGAGAAACACTAAAGCAAAAACAAACACACTTGCACACACAGATTTAAGATAAAAGAGTTTTACTATGAAGGTAGAGATTATAATGATACTGTTCTCACTTTCAACCGCTAAATAACCCCTAAATAACACGAAAGTAGCAAACCGGGTCAAATTGACTCAAATAGAAATATCGGGTCAGACTCATTGTCCAATGAATAAGCTTTGTTTGTGTAGGTCGGCAATGGGTAATAAGAGTCAAATTTGAGACACATCCACAACAATTTTTGTAGGCACTTTTGAGTATAAATTACAACCTCTCCACTTCAACTAGTCCTTGCCACAATCCAAACCACTTTGTTTGAGGTCACTATCTGTGAACTCCTCCTTTCTTCATCTTTTCTATCTGTTCTTGCTTCCATTAATTTTGGCACCTCTCAAAGTGGATTTTCTAGCACTTTCCAGAGAAACAGTTGGGAAAACTAGGGGATTCATCACTTCAGATGAAGCCAACAACACATTGGCATTTGATAATTATAATTGCTGTGGCACTGGTCTCCCAAGATTCAATCAATGTGGAATGCAGAGCCCATTTTCACAAGAAGCAGAAGAACAAAGGATCCTCTTCTGGTTATCCTCCTCCTAGTCCTCCTCAAGACCCTGCACCTCCATCCCCTGTTTTGCCTCCCCCTATTCCTTCTGACCCGAGTAACCCTCCTGGCAGTTCCAGCTCTAACTGTATTTTTGACGTGACATCTTTCGGGGCTGTCGGAGATGGGTCCAGTGATGACACTGCTGCATTCAGAAAAGCATGGCAAGCAGCTTGTGCAGTAGAATCTGGTGTTGTTTTGGCTCCCTCGGATTACACATTCATGATTACTTCAACAATTTTCTCTGGTCCTTGTAAGCGAGGACTAGTGTTCCAAGTAAGAAATCAAGAAAAATTCCCTTCTTTGTTCTCTGTTTGTTTTGGCAGAAAAGTATTTTCCTTTTCCAACAGAGAAAAACTGTTTTTTTGCCAAAACAAACGGAAGCTCAAAAAGTAATGTTAATGTAAAGCTAATGTGAAACTTTGCTTTAAAAGACTTAAAATTTTTGGATGTGGAAAGGTGGATGGGGTACTAATGGCGCCTAATGGACCGAATTGCTGGCCAAAAACAGACAGCAGCAAGCAATGGCTAGTGTTTTACAGGCTCGATGAAATGACATTGACTGGAAGTGGAACCATTGAAGGGAATGGTGAGCAGTGGTGGGAACTCCCCTGCAAACCTCACCGGGTACTTTGTTCAATCCCCAATTTGTTGCTGAGCTGTATGTGTATTCATCACTAGAAATTCAGCATCATCTTTTGAACAAATTCCACCACACACACACACACACACACACACACACACAAAAACAAACAAACAAACCGACAATCCAACTTATGACACTTGAAAAGGTGAGCGGATTAGAGGTCAGTTGGCCAGCAGGTTAGGATTTGTCAATACATCTACAAACAATCCAACTTGCCTACATGTAAACTGATAATTACCTAGCATTTGCCCACATACAATCTTTTCCTAATCTGATAATACACGCCCCACATTTTTATGGCATTTTTTAAAAATAATTTATTTACTTTGCATATTAATTTGTGAAATGTAATTTTGAATAATTGATTTATGGGTTTTGCGTTGGGATTGGCATTGGGAATAAATAATAAAAAGTTTTGTTTAAAATAGTAAAATAAATAAATAAATAAATAAATAAATAAATAAATTTAAGGTTGAATGTTTATTGATGTTCTTTTCCATTTTCTATTTCTAACCTGCCCAAACCTCAAAAATATTCAACCAAGTTGCTGGTTTTGAGGATGGGTGGGCTGGCGGCGGATTGAAATTTTTTTAATCTATCAAAAGTGGTTCGGTTTATAATTTTCGCTCAAAACCAACCAGCCCGTACTCACCTGTGTACGCCTCTTTCACAAATGCGTACCAATTAAAAAGTTAAGGATTAAAGTGACACATTTAATCATGAATTTTGAATCTTATTTCAAATAAGAATAATTAAAAATACCATTACTCAATTTCAAGGGCAAAGTCGTCAATTTGATAAAATATAAACTAATTTGACAAAAATAAATGTCAAAAGAAATATTTTTGAATTTTTAAAAATTATTTCTACTTACCAAAAAATAAAATTATGTAAAATTAATAAATCTTATAAACATTTATTTAAATTTTTTTTTACCAAATTAATTTTTATTGTGCATTTGGATGATGATCATGTAATGAGTGATTGTTAGTTTTTAATCTGTAATCGATATATTTAATATATAAAATATTTTAGTTTTGGATTTTTTAATTTAATGGATTAGTTTAATAATGATATCAAAGTTGTCGTCATATTTGACTTTTGAAAAAATATAAACGAATTTAATGAAAATAAAAACAATCACCCATTACAGGATCATTATCCAAACACATAATAAAAATTAATTTGGTAAAAAAAAATAATAAATAAATGTCTAAAAAATTTATCAATTTTACATAATTTTATCTTTAGTGGATAGAAATAATTTTTAAAAATTAAAAATATTTTTTTGACGTTTATTTTTTTTAAATTAGTTTATGATTTATCAAATTGATAATTTTGCTCTTGAAATTGAACAACGATATCTTCAATTGTCTTTATTTGGAATAAGATTCAAAATTCATAGTCAAATATGTCACAATTGAAAAGTCATAAACTAAAGTGATACAAGACCCAAACTATAAGGACGTTAGTCTATTTCGCTATATAATTTTTGTCATAGTTCCATTTGTGCTCCATTTAAATGCGAACTAAAAATTTGATTGAAATGCCATTTTCAGGGTCCCAACGGTTCAACATTGCCTGGACCATGTGATAGCCCTGCTGTGAGTACAAACCATACAACACTCTCCGGTCCTAGATTCAATCAATCAATCAATAGTTTCTACTACCAATAAACTTCATTTCTTTAACTTCTTATTTTTTTTCTTCAGTTAATTCGATTTTTCATGAGCAACAATCTGGCAGTTCGCGGGTTGCAAATCCAAAACAGTCCCCAATTCCACGTGAAATTTGATGGCTGTGAAGGTGTGCAGATAGAGAAGCTATCCATTTCTTCTCCAAAGCTCAGCCCAAACACTGATGGCATTCACATCGAGAACACCAAGTACGTCGGGATATACAACTCTGTCATAGGCAATGGTAAGCCACATCAAAGCCCAGTGAGTTTGTAATTTGCTAATATGCATTAATGCTCAGCAATGTCACCTCCATTTTAACAGGGGATGATTGCATTTCAATTGGAACGGGGTGTTCAAATGTTGACATAGAAGGTGTCACTTGCGGGCCGAGTCATGGGATTAGGTAAATCATGAATCAATGCTTTCTTTTCTGTCAATGCTAAATCTGATGATCACCAAATTAGCTGATCAGTTCTGTTATTTCAGTTATTTTAGTCTCATCATGCCACCGCGTGATCCCTCTGGTTGTGTTTCCATCTTCTGTTTTCGTTTCCAGAAAACGCATAAAACTTGTCTAGTGAAATGTTTTCCAAAATTGTTTTTCATTTCAAGAAAGTTTTTTTTTTTTTTTTTTTTTTTTTTTTGAAAGACCCATTTTTTAGGAAATTTTAGAGGAAACATCAAAAAATTGTCTTTGAAATTCTAAAAACTATATTCACAAAAACATAACAACCAAAGCTCTCTCTGTGGTCTGCAGCATTGGGAGCCTAGGGGTGCACAACTCCCAGGCATGTGTCTCCAACATAACAGTCCGCAATGCGGTTATAAAGGACTCGGACAATGGGGTCAGGATCAAAACCTGGCAAGGCGGGACAGGCTCAGTATCTGGCATTTCATTCGAGAACATCCAAATGGACAATGTCAGGAACTCCATAATCATAGACCAGTACTACTGCTTCACAAAGGGTTGTCGGAACCAGACCTCGGCCGTTTATCTGACAGACGTGTCGTATCGCAACATAAAGGGCACGTACGACGTGCGTAGCCCTCCCATCCACTTTGCCTGCAGCGACACCGTGCCCTGCACGAATCTAACGATGTCCGAGGTTGAGCTTCTTCCATATGAAGGGGAATTGGTGGATGATCCATTTTGTTGGAATGCATATGGGACTCAAGAGACCTTGACAATACCTCCCATTGATTGCTTGCAAGATGGGGAGCCTGAGTCTGAGGGAGAGCCTTCCACATATTGTTAGTAGGGGTATTTTAGTGCTTTTTGTTATTACATAATTATAAAAGGGGCTTTGTCCTAAAGCCATTGTGGGATCCGAGGAGGATCCAATTTACGTAGGTCTTGTGCATGCGAAGAGACTGTTTCTATGATTCGAATTTAGGACACTAAGATCATGATAGAACAATCTTACTATTGCACCAAGAGCCAACCTAGTTATTTGCATATAACTTATGTATACAGTAATTTGATAGAGATCAGGAGCCATTATTTGGTTATGGGTCTTGATTGTTACCTAGCTAGGCCTTCATCCCTTTGGGTTTGTTTCCCTTATTGTGTGATGAGGTGTGTTGTAGGAATTGGGGATTTTTTTTTTTTTTTTGTTTGCCATACTATGTAACAGAGTGGATTTTTACATCTATAATTAATAATAGCATTACTGTACCAGTTTGATATCCCTGTTTTTTTTTGTTTGCCATACTATGTATTAGAGAAAATGTTACGTGTATAGAAAAATATAATGAAAAAAATTACATATAAAATTAAAGTCTGACACAAAATATAAATATATGTATATATATATATATATATATTTTTTTTTTGTATACTCATAACATTGCTGAAATCTCTTTAATTTCAAAGAAATCCCCCAAGATTTTCATCCATTAGGTGGGCATTGAAAAAGTGGATGTATCTTTAAGATTGTGTTTTATTATGAATTTGGGTAGAAATTTAAAAATGAAAAATAAAAAAAAATAAAAAAAAAGTAAGAGAAATTCATTCACATTTTATCTTCTTCTTTTTTTTCTTTCACAAAATCTTTATTCAAATTTATTATACAAACACAAGCTAAATAAAAATATTATATAAATTCAAATTTGATGTAATGTAAAATTAGTTCCAAATAAATCATCTCCGGCAGACCCAACGATTTACGTAGGTTTTTTTTTTTTTTGAAATTTACTAGGTCTTCTGAATATTACAAATATTTTTTTTACATTTATTTATTTATTTTATTGTTTTGTTTGGTCTGGACTTCAAAATTCCACATAACAAATAATTGATGAAGCCCAGAGAGAGTCCAGGCAGGCAGGCCCATCAAACGACAGACGGCTGTCCTCCACTCCACATATATACAATACAGTGTAAACACCTTCTGTCACAAAATATTAATTTTTTATTATCTGAAAATATTAATTATTTTTTAAAAATTAATATGAATTTATTTTGTTATTTTTTTGTTTTGCTTCCGTCATTGCAGTTAGGGTTTTCTCAATCTCCAATCTCCGATTTGTACTACATCAACATCAAAAATGCATATCTCATTGCTGTTAAAGTTATTGACCATTGATGTTTGTACCAAAAACATATACTATTAATCTGCGAAGCTCGCAACGGAACACAACACAAAACATCTCTCTCTCTCTCTCTCTCTCTCTCTCGGTGAGAGACTGAACAGAACAGCTTCAGCTTCAGGTGACTAGTACTAGTTGGTTGGTTGTTTGTTAATCTGCAAAACCCCATCTGTTTTTGTATGTGTTTTTTTTTTATGTTGAATTGGGATTAGGTTCAAAATCGAACATGCCGTCTCTTCAAACAGCATTACCTCCTGAACTCGCCAACAATGCGATTAGAGTTAGTATTTTCTATTTCAAGTCTCAATTTTTTTTTTTATTTCTTTTTTATAGTTGAATTGGGTATTTCCCAATTGCTGAGGCAATTATTTTTTTTTTGTTTTTCTTTTTGGGGGTCTGTTATTGGGTGTAGCTTTACCGTGAATGCCTTCGAAGAGCTAAATATATTGGCACTCGGGTATATATTATTCTTCTCTTATCTCTCTTACTCTTACTCTTACTCTTCAGCTATTATTGTATTGTGCTTCTCAACTTTGATATTGTTTTGTTGTTTTGTTAAGAAATTTTGATCACAACTTGCTCAATATGGGATTATTTGAAAAGTCAGTTCATGCTTATTTTTTGGAATAATTACCCACAAGTTAACCAAAAAGTGGATGTGGGTACTTACACACATGAAACACAATATAATTTGAACAAAAACTTAGGACCTATTAATAAAAGAAAAATATTGTCCGTTTATTCTTATTAATCAATACTCTGTCAAGCTTTAGAAATTCCTGTTATGTTATATGGTTTTATTAATTTTGAATGAACTATTCACATATTATAGATAACATATAAAATCATATAGTTAGCTTAGCATGTATCTCCCTTGTGTTGTGTCTTGAATTTTTTGAAAATTGCCATGTCGGTGTGTCCATGTCCATGCTTTTCAGATAGTCATCCTTGTTTATCTCCATCAATTAGGTTTTTTATTGTTTAGCTCAATTTTTAGGATTAAACAATGAGGTTAGGTCAAATTTCATACCAGGCCTCCAGTTTCACTTGAGGATTTGTACTTCTAGTGGGAAAAGATCTGATCTTTGAATTCAATCCCGTATTTCAGAAGTTTAGCCACTCATTTTAGTCAGTTATGTAGTATCATATCAACGCGAACAACTTCTTTACTGAGAACAAACTTTATCCCTGGTGCGCTTGGCTTGATGGTTACTAATGCGCTTTACCCAAGAGACAACTTTGAACTCTTTGGGCCTGTTTGATTGGTTGGAGTAATAGTGGTAAGATTAATAATCCATGGGATTAACCATTGGATTGACTGTCCAACTCAATTAGTAGGATAAATATGTGTGGGATTATTTATACTTACCTCCATAGGTATTGAATATCCCACGATTTTGTTGGATTAGAAGTCCTACATATTTCTAAGCTGACCATCATTTATGCCATTCAACCGCAAGAGTGTGCATATCACTGGATTAACAATCCAATCCTATTCTCTAATACTGGAATCAAACAGGCCCTTTAGGTGTGAAGTGCAGCAAAAGGGAGAAGCATTGATGTTGAACCGAAAACAGATTAGTCTCTTGTTTCTCCAGAAAAATAAAAGGCAACATCTAATATGATCTTACCTGAACTTTCATTCCTCATTTCCTCTGCAAATTCATAACCCTCAATCTCCATGGGCATGAATCAAAGGCTAGGCATGGAAATTGTAGGATGAGGAGGGAAACTATAATGAATGATATTGGAATTATTGTTGCCTTGAGATTTACTTCCAGAGTGGGATACAGCCCTCATGTTATTGGGGTTTCCAAACGTTTTAGGGAAGAAAAAATATGGAAGCAGAAGAAAACATCGGTCATCTCATCAGTTTATGAATCCCATCTTATTCTTTAGATAAAGTTGGTTTAGTCCCAAACCATAAATAGGACAGAGAAGGAAATTTATGTTTGTCTCAAAATTGGAGGGGATTTTGAATTATAGTGATGAAACGAAAAGAACTAAAATAAAATAATTCAATTCGTGAATTTCTTTTTTCTCACTATTAATGCCAATGAAGTAAAATCAAATCCAGAAGTAGGGGTTTGATGCATGGCTTATTGGCATGCCTTTTGTCACCAACCATTATTTTCATCTTGACAATGTTTTTTATTGGTTGTAGGGTTCTTAATTCAAATACCTCTGAATTGAGTCTTAATGTTTAAGACTCTTTTTAAATTCATATTGTCGAACTTCCTTCATTTTAAATGTCTTTATCCGATAATTTTGACAGGGAATATGATATTTAACTTCGTGCTTAGGTACTTACATTTGTCTAATTTGCAGCAATATAACACAGAGCTCGTTGTTGATATGGTGAGACAGCAGTTTAAAAAACACATGCATGAGACAGATCCAGAGAAGATTCAGAAGCTGAAAGATGAGTGAGTGTCATCTTACCTTGTTCTTCACCTATGAAGCACGGATACTTCAAAAAGGGTGACGTATCCGTATCGGATACTTATCAGATACCGATACTCCTCGGATACTCGCGGATACGTATCGGATACTTCTTAATTAATTTTGAAGTATCGGATACTTAATTTTGAAGTATCGGATACTCGAAGTTACATATTACTTATAATATTTTGTTTAGTTCTTTGATAAGAGGAATATAGTGAGAGTTAAAGTAATAGAATTTGTCAAATTGATGTATCCTTGTTGTCTCTCTCACTTCTCTCTCTACTCTCATTCTTTTTTTGGTGTTGGCATGTAATGATGATGTTTAATTTGCATTTGCTTTTGTTTTTGCTTTTAGTTTTGGATGTTTTATGAATGTTTGAGTACTTTTAGGTTAATAGGAATCCCTCTTTTTATTTATTAATTTATAAGTTTTATTTTCATGCATATTACATTATTAAAATTATAATTTTCTTTTTTTTACGAATGTATCTCCGCTGTACTTGTATCATACTTTTTCAAATTTTGACATATCGCCATATCCGCATCCCCATATCACCATATCCGTATCCGTGCTTCCTAGGCTATCATTGATGACTTAAAAAAGTATATTTGCTGAAATTTTTATTTAAGAATGGTTTTTTGGCTTTAGTTAAGGTCTGTGATATTCACTGATGAAGGGGAACAAGTTGAAGCTATTGACCTTGAAGACTCTTAGTTTTATAGGAATTTTTCTTCTTTATCAAGTTATCTTTTGCTTTAGGTTTTATTTTTATGCATATTGCATTACTAAAAATTGTTAAAATAATATTTTTTATGAACGTATCCCCGCCGTACCCGTATCCTAATTTTTCAAATTTTGTCGTATCGCCGTATCCGTATCGTATCGTATCCGTATCCGTATCCGTGCTTCCTAGTTCTTCACCTGTTCTTTTTTAAGGGAGGCTACGGAAGCAGAGTGGTTAGGATGTCAAAGACCATATTCTATTTAGAAAAGACATCCAAGTCTTTCTATCAGACTGTTCAATATGTGTCATAGCCTTCCTTTTAATTAATTATGTTCTTAAGCCAAATTTAGCTGGCATGGTTGTAGGACAATCATCAGACCACCTGCTAACAAACATTAGATACCCTTTTTTCTTCTTGTAAATTGAATAGTATGCCTTGGGGTTAATTGCTCAATGCGAGCACTCAAGACCAATAACAGAATTAATATTTCAATGTTCTAATATGTCTGCGTCTTGGATTTGCAGTGCAGCAAGGGGACTCATAAATCACATGCTATACGAATCTGAGAAGATGTCTGGTCGTAAATTCAGCAACTGCACTTGATGTTGATTGAATGACACTGCTAAGATTCTGCCGGTTGTAGGAAGTCAAATTTTTGGCTGCTATCAAAATAATGAAGACGGAGTGAAGATCCAAAGCCCAGGACATCTCTTTTGTACTTCCATTTTATGGAGTCTAGACTGTTATTCTGTGTGAAATCAGTGTGTCATGATTTTGTCAGAGTTATTCACTTGGCACTGAAACATACACTATAAGGAGAAGTCACAACTCAATTTGAGCAGAGAAGGGTGTCGCATTACCTTGTAAGATGATTTGTTAAGGTTAATATACTTGCATAAATTTGAGTATTTATGAACTTCTCTTCTTGTTATGCTTTGATTTGAACAAATGCTTGTTTGCCAAGGATTATTATTAATTTTAAGTCAAAATGATGTTTGTGAGTATTGTATTTGAGAAACCAGCACGGTGCTATGCACCATCAACATTTGTTTCAGATGTTAGTTTGTTTTGTGTTGGTACTGAAGGCCAAGCTGATTCTTCAAACCTCACCAACTTGCTGACTCTTAGCTATACTTTCTTCAGGCACACCATTATCATCACACACCGCAACACATCAGTGATCAATTTCAAGAAAATGGCTTCATATAAGCAAAAGAATCAAACAACAATACAACTGGAGATTTTAATCAACAGGCTCGATCACCAGGAAATTGGTTGTGATCAGTTCGCTATAAATAGGAAAAATTAAAATAAAATGTTCATACTGGTAAAGTTCTGGAATGAAAGTTCTCTACGATCATCAACAAACTGAGATACCGGAGAGCAGAAAAGTCACATGTTTCTCTCCATTGCACTCCTTACACGCTGCAAAACACGAACAAACTCATAAAACAACGAGAAATCTAAACCACCATGGCCACCACTGTCCACAGCCATTGTAGGTTTCTTCGAAGAGTAATTGTACGGGTTCTGACAAATGATCAAATCGAAGCCACCAAACTTCTGAACCAAGCTCTCAACCTTGCTACTCGTTAGCTTCTGGATGTTCTCAATCTGCACCAACTCCCCCATTTGTCCAGCACTCTGCCACCACTTCTTGAGAATCTTCTGCTTCATTTCACTAGGCTCTACAGAGACGACACCTTTTAAGTAAATACCAAGGCGGTGCAAAGTAATTTCTGCACCACCAAATCCACTGTAAATCGATAGCACACTTAGTCCTCCAGGGAACAAAGATTTCAACACCGACAAATGGTACCCCAACGTATCCGTTTGGAAGCAGTGTTTGAGCAATTGAAGTCTTTCCTGTAGGCTAAGCTCGGCAACACGAGTATGGTTTATCGGGTAGCCCAGAATTTTCTCTATATATTCTGGCTCTATCGGGGCCAGTTTATTACGGCCAACCCAAACTAGGTTTGATGTCTTGCACTGATGGAGGATGTCTCGCTGCTGTTCTACCGAGAGCAGCCCTTTAGAAGTGGCTACTATTTTCCCGAGGTGATCGCATAATTGTGAAATCCCTGTAGTTTCAGTACTGATGCAACTCAACTGCTTCCTTGTGTCCCATGATGGCCACCATCTCTTTGCGTGTGGAATTACTTCTTGGATGGTCGTTGGTGGCTTTGGAAGAATATGAAACCTATTACCAGGAGGAAGATTGTGTATGTAGCCTTCCTTCCTACTCAAGGCTGAGAAGAACTGAGTATCTACATACTCGGGCTCCGTTGCATACAAGAACTGTGATATTTTCATCCAAGAATCGTGAGATAGATTCATAACGTTTCCATAAAAGAAATATGGAGGTTTAGCTACCATTTTATCAACACTCTTGCACGACTTGGGTTTGGACGATTCAAGCATTTCAAAACCATCCAATCGCCTTGCCTTACGATGGACCTCTCTGCGGTGTACAGGGATCTGAACCCCTTTTCTTGGTTCTGCACATGTTGGGCCAAGATAATTGCTCAAGTCATCATTGTACTCCTGTTTTGGCCTTTTCAAACTGCTTAACTCATCAATATATTCTTCTTTTGGCCTTTTCCCTTTATACTTCTCTAAATCAATATCACTAAATTGAGAACCAGCATCTAAACAAAATTCCTCGGTTTTTACAGTGAATGGATCGAAAGAATGGTTACTTGGACCATCTTCCATCCCGCTAGTCCAAGACCTATTCCTATTGAAAGAAGTCAAGAGACGCTGCAAAAGGAAGCAAAACAAAGTTCCACTCTTACTAAACCAACTGATAGAGAGAACAATAAGAGCATGTCTGTCCATAACATATAGCATAGTAAGCAACAACAAAAACCAAGCATGCAATAGAACATTGCCTCCTATGTTACATGGACTCCAGTACGAGTATTGGGCTGGGTGTGGGTGTGGGTGTGGGTCCAAGTGTCATGTCTTCATAAACCTAAATCTTAGGATATAGAGATATGGATCCAAAAGTTATATATGGGCGCAGTGACTCATCATAGATATTTATATAGATTACATACTGTATAATATTCTTAAATAAGAAGTAAATTATACAGAAATGTACTTCAAATTAATAGAATTCAAGGAAAATATGAATTTCTATATCTCATCCATGTGAGAGATTAGAAATATTTCTTCACTACCAAATGTGAGTTTGTTCTTCTTCAAACATCATAATATATATATATATATATTAGAGGATCCAAGTGTCTAAATTGAGTATGGGTATCGGACACATGTCACGCACCCTTACCCTTGTCATATCTGGTGGACAAGAGTACTTTTGGGGAAATAGAAGAATCCATGTAACACAATATATAAAATATCAGACAAACTTCTCATACGAAGCCAACAAGACCGCCTGGAAATAAAGAACTTCTAAAAAAGATCAATATAAAATAATATTAATCTTGAAAAGTTCAATGTAGCCACTTAGCTCAAATAGAGCTTCAATAGAAAGTGAAAAAAACCTAAGCATAAACATCAATGAAGCTAGCCTAGAGTTGCAAAATCTGCTATGTCAACTTGTGGACAGTCAAAATGTTTATTAATGGTTTTGAACATTGTAAATTCATTAATAGGCCATTAGGAATATAGAAATTGAATAGCAGTATGGTTTATGTGAGGAAAAAAATGAAAATATTAGCAAAACAGAAGGACAAGAACCTTGTTTGCTGCAGAGCAAGTATCACCAACTTCATCAGCACAAATTGCATCAGCAAGCTCAGTAATAGGAACTTCTGTACCTGAAAAACAGCAGATGACTAATAACTAGAAAGTTGGCAGCAAACTGAAATCATCTACAACCTGAAGATAATATGACATCCAATACCTACAGAGTAGACATTCCGAGAGATATAGTCTCTCCTAAGATATGAGAAAACCTATAAACTCATGAACTGCAATTTTTCAACAATCTATGCATTTTCACCAATGCAACAACAATAACCAAAGGGACAACAGTGGCCTATCAATTCAAGATCGTTCTATAGTTGTTAGTAAATCTTAGTCGAGGAGGGTATAATGGTGTCACATCATGTGTGACATAGGTTACATCATTTTCTACTACTTGTCAATAATGTTCCCAGTCAGTTATAGCAAAAAATAAGGAGATTATGATCAGTTGATAGTAATATTGAAATAAAAATACAGTAAAATAAAGAACAAAAGAATAACAATTGGGTAAACCACATACATGAAGAATATAATCATTTACAAGGCCAATTAATTCAGCATAAAATTATGACAACCAAAAAAGAATAAAAATGTACAGAACCACAGCCACAAAACTTATTGTGCCACTGAATACAAATCAGAGGCCATTGTGAAATACATTTAAAACCAATTGTAATTAGGACATAATCTTCATGATAAATAAGTTTAGGTAGGTTCCAAACTGCAACAAAAACGAATATAAGGACAAGAAAATAAAAGGCATAAGAAGCAAAAGACGAGGAGACAAAGAAAAAGAAATTTCAAATGAACATAAATTGCTTTGTTTCCTATACCAAAGAATAAGTAAATAAAATGTGAGGCAGTTGAGGCATTGATCTATATGTAATATTAAGGTAATATTACCCACCATACTTCTCAATAGCTGCAGAAATTTGATTTTCAGAGAACCCCAGTTCAAGCAAACGAAGTGTCTTATCCATAGTCCCAAACAAGGATTCAGTAGTACTTTCCTGTGAATTTTAGTTGGATTAGTAACCATGGGCCATATGATATTGAATGCGGAAATAAGTTAATTAATCTATGAAAACATGGAAAGAAATTAATTGCACAATCAGAAAATAAGCTTGCTAAACTTCCCCCCCCCCCCCCCCTAATAAGCTTGCTAAACTTGACAATTGACATCAGGCAGTTATAAGCATGGCCATCCACCTTCCTGTACTGTATGTACTACTGTTCCGATCTAATCATTCTCTACATTCATAAGCAACAGCGTAATACCTAGATTTGGAGTTAATTACCTTATCTTTAGAGAATAATAATGAGCCTATGTTCATATAACCCCTTAGCCAATTCGATAGTCTATGAAAGATGGATAAGTATACGGGATACGAATACAATATGCTACAAATACATAGATACAATGATTTTTTTTTCCTTAAAGAAAGTAAGATACAGATACATCAAGGATACGACCATATATATATGTACATGTAATATCATGATGCATATAAAATAATAAATATTTTTTAAAAAACATATTTATAACAAACTAACTCCGCCGGGGTTGTTAACAACTCCGCCGGTCCCAAGCCCGGGTTAAGGAGGAGGGTTGTGTGTTAGGTAGCCGACAGCCAACATGTAAAAAAAGCCGCTCGGATCCCTTATAAAAATGAATCCTACTTTGAATCGTTTAAATGCTAGGTCGTTCCCCTCAAGTGACGCGTTGCGCCTACCTCCGGGTGTTTCGAAAAGTGAGCAAGGGGCGCCGCATCGATGCCTGGGTGCGGTGAAAAATGGGTAAAGGTTTCCGCGTTTTTCTGGGCGAGCGTGGGTAAAGAAGATAGTCCATGACTATAGGTTTAGGGTAGCCACTTGGAACATAGGAACCTTAACTAGTAAGACGATGGATTTGGTAGATGTTATGATTAAGAGGAGAGTTAGTATAGCTTGCATACAAGAAACTAAGTGGACAGGAGAGAAAGCTAGGTAAATTGAGGATACTGGTTTTAAACTTTATTATAGTGATAAGGATAGATGCAGGAATGGGGTAAGAATCATAATTGCCAAGGGTCTTGTGGAAAGTGTGGTAAAGAAGATAGTCCATGACTATAGGTTTAGGGTAGCCACTTGGAACATAGGAACCTTAACTAGTAAGACGATGGATTTGGTAGATGTTATGATTAAGAGGAGAGTTAATATAGCTTGCATACAAGAAACTAAGTGGACAGGAGAGAAAGCTAGGTAAATTGAGGATACTGGTTTTAAACTTTATTATAGTGATAAGGATAGATGCAGGAATGGGGTAAGAATCATAATTGCCAAGGGTCTTGTGGAAAGTGTGGTGGCGGTCACTAGGAAAGGAGATAGGATTATGCTAGTTAAACTAGTTATTGGAGGAAATATAGTGAACATTATTAGCGCTTACGCCTCTCAAATAGGATTAGATGATCAGACTAAGAGGGATTTTTTGGAGCAAATGGATGAGATCTTACAGGAGATACCCGTAAGAGAGAACCTGATTATAGGTGGAGATTTTAATGACCATGTGGGCATAGATAAACTAGGCTACGAAAGGGTGCATGGTGGATACGGTTTTGGTGACAAAAATGAGGCTGGAAAGAGTATCTTAGATTTTGTGTTGGCTTCTGACCTGGTGGTGGCCAATACTATATGTATAAGAAGAAGGAGGAGCATTTGATAACCTTTAAGAGTGGATTAGTTAAGAACCAAATAGATTACTTCTTAGTAAGAAAAGTGGACCGCCTAAAATGCAATGATTGTAAGGTGATTCCTGGAGAGAGCCTAGTCTCTCAACATAGGATTTTGGTACTAGATTTATGTTTTAGAAGACAATACCAAGCTAGGAAGGATGGTGGGCGTCGTAGGACGAGATGGTGGGACCTAAAAGGGGATAAACTAGAAACATTTAAGAATCGAATGGATAGGGAAGATACTTGGGACTTAGAAGGTGTTGCTAACACTATGTGGAACTCGATGGCCAATTGTATGAGGAGAATCTCAAGGGAAGTGTTTGGAGAGTCGAAAGGAACGGGACCCAACTCTGGGAAAACTTGGTGGTGGAGGGAAGAGGTTCAAGCGGTAGTTGAGGCAAAAAAAGAGTACTTTAAAAAGTGACAGAATGATAGAACTGAGGAAAACCTTAAGAGCTATAGATTGGCTAATAAGGAGGTCAAGAAAGTAGTGAGAGAGACTAAGTTGAAAGCTTATGATGACCTATACACTAGATTAGATAGTAAAGAGGGAGAGAAGAGGGTATACAAACTTGCTAAGATACGGGAGAGAAAAACAAGAGATTTTAATCAAGTAAAGTGCATCAAGAGTTAGGATTCTAAGGTATTGGTGAAGGATGAAGAGATTAAGGAAAGATGGAAGAATTATTTTGAGAAACTATTAAATGAGGAACATGGAGATACGGCAATAGGGGAAGAAATAGCCAATAATACGATAAACCAAGACTATAGGTTCTATCGCAGGATTAGGAATTTTGAAGTGGAGATTGCACTTAAGAAAATGAAATCCAATAAGGCTTTAGGACCCGATGATATCCCTATTGCAGCTTGGAAGTGTTTGGGTAAAAAAGGAGTTGCTTGGTTGACTAGGTTGTTTAACAAAATTTTGTTGACTAGGAACATGCCAGATGCATGGAGAAAGAGTATTTTAGTGCCAATCTATAAGAATAAAGGTAACATCCAGAATTGCAACAATTATGGAGGAATCAAGCTAATGTGTCATATAATGAAAGTGTGAGAGAGGGTGATGGAACGCCGATTGCGAGAAATAACAGAGGTGTCAGAGAATCAATTTGGGTTTATGCCTGGTAGGTCAACAATGGAAGCGATCTATCTTTTAAGGAGAGTAATAAAAAAGTATAAAGAAAAGAAAAGAGACATTCATATGGTGTTTATCGACCTTGAGAAAATATATGATAGAGTGTCCCGGGATATAATATGGTGGGTGCTAGAGAAGAAAAAGGTGACAAAAGGTTACATTGACGTGATTAAGGACATGTATGAAGGGGTGGTGACCACTATTAGATCGCCAACTGGAGAGACAAATGAATTTCCTATCACTGTAGGGTTACACCAAGGATCTACCTTAAGTACTTATCTTTTTGCTTTAGTTATGGAGGAGTTGACTAGAAATATTCAGGATAACGTGCCATGGTGTATGCTTTTTGCAGACGATATTGTGCTAGTGGATGAGACTAGAGAAGGAGTTAACACAAAGTTGGAGATTTGGAGAACAGCTCTTGAATCTAAAGGATTCCGGATAAGCAGAACTAAGACAGAGTACATGGAGTGTAAATTTAGTAACAGTAATAATGAAAGCAGAGGAGAAATAAAGATTAAGAACCAAGAACTGCCTAAAAGTGAACATTTTCGTTATTTAGGGTCGATTATCACAACAACGGGAGAGATTGATGCAGATATGGCCCATAGGATTAAGACGGGATGGTGTAAATGGAGAAATGCGTCTGGGGTATTGTGCGATAAACGAATACCTACTAGACTAAAAGGTAAGTTTTATAGAACGGCTATTAAACCAGTTATGTTGTATGGGACGGAGTGTTGGGTAACCAAGAAATAACATGTAGATAAGATGAGTGTGACTGAGATGGGGATGCTAAGGTGGATGTGTGGTAAGACTAGACAAGACAGAATTAGGAATGAGTGTATTCGGGAATGGGTAGGAGCAGCACTGATAGAAGATAAGTTGAGAGAAAATCGATTAAGATAGTTTGGTCATATTCAACGGAGACCAGCAGAGACAGTAGTGAAGAGATGCGATGCTGTAACGATAGATGGAAATGTTAGAAGACGAGGTAGGCCTAAATTAACATTGGCTAGCGTTATAAATAGAGATATGAATCTACTTAATTTGACTAATGAAATGGCTTTTGATAGGGCCGCATGGAGAAGAAGGATTCATGTAGCCGACCCCATTTGATGGGGCTTAAGGCTTTGTTTGGTTTGGTTATATTTATAACAAACTATAGGTCTTTTTATCTACAAATTATTTTCAATTTCAAGCTTATAGTATTCACGTTAAAAAAACAACAAAGTCATATTATTTGTGTTGACACAAACCTAAATCAAATTTGACATGCTATAATCTCACTATTTCCTAATTCTTCTTCTCTAAGAAGTACGCAAAGTATTGAAAATTATTCTTGTATTTATCTTAAAAATTACACTCTAATGCTACCCAAGAAATGCCACATCTCAGTTTCAAGATGGATCTGATATGTGACCCAACCCAAGGTATATGAAAAGAAAAGTATCCCATATTTCTTTAAGATTAAAGAAAATTAATTTCAAATTATGGATATCATATACGTATCCACAAATATCTGAGGAGTATAGATATCCGATGCGGTAATGACTCCCTTCTAGAAGTATCCATGCCATATAGTTGGAGAATAATATGTCAAAGATCATTCCAATTTTCATTTCCTTTCTTCACAAGATTCAAGTAAATTGTTCCCATCCGCACTCCTAGCAAATACAAAATGTTAACACCACCAAGTATGCCTAATAAAACCATTGCAAAAGTGATGTAGCAAACCAGAAACATAAAATTGGGGCTCCACCACTCTAAAAACACACATACATAGCCTAAATGATAACATTGTCATATACTAACTAATAAACAATCAAGGGAAAAATTAAAAATAAAAAGTGTCCTATAACACCAAGGTCAATAACAGAATATTATTGCTAAATTAAACTCCTGCATACAACATGTTGTATGACATCCTTAAAATGCAACCAACTCAATCACAATATAATGAAAACTAATCAAAATAATATATGTACATATAAATTATACATAATGAAAGAATCATCAAGACCTTGTTCCTTTCTCCATTGCCATGATTTGGGTTATCATGCACTTGGTTTTCAGCTATCTGAGCAGCAAAGATGAAGTCCACTAGTTCGCTGATTGGAGCATCTTCACCTGATAATATGCAGGATCAGGCTAGAAAACTCAAGAACACAACTTTTCATACATGTTACAATAATGAGCCATAATATACATCTAGACAGAAAGCTACATTGAGCATTCAGTCTTACGTGTAGCAGAAACAGCAAATAAAGAATACTATTGAAATCTTGATTTGAAAATAATAAAATACTTCTAAAATATAAGCACATCATAGGGAATTTTCTGTGTATGTGCATGCATAAGATTTATAATTATCGATTTGAACCCTCAGTGTTGGACTCAAAAAATCCTAAAATCTTGGCATGTTGATATCACTGTAGGAGTTTTGTACTTGAAAGTCTCAAGCTTATACTCACTAAAGTTTATCAAAAAAGCAAGACTTTTTCAAGATCTCCACATATCAATTATTATATATACTTTTGGAAGTTTATATGGTAAAATAGAAAAGAACAAATGCTAAATCCATACAATACAGAGGAAGATAGGCTAGAAGGAAAGCATTCCACAATAAAATTTAAATTTCAGAAACTTTCACATACCAAGCTTATCCATTGCAAAATTGACTTCATCCAAAGAGAAATTCATCATCAGCAAGGATGCTCTTCTGTCATCATTATCTACGTCAAATACATCAGGCTCCTGCAGTAGACTGAAGATTAAGCCAAACCACGGATGACGGAAAAAAATCCAAAAGCTTAACAAAAAAGACTATCGCCACAGTTGTTGTCCCCTAATGAAATGGGCAATCTAGTGTTAATAGATAATAATACTAGGGCAACTTGATACAAAGTATGTGTATATAAATAACTTCTCTCTTTATATGTTCCTTTAGGTAGCTGGATGTCCTGAGTTTTTGGGCATAATTGTGGAGAGCTCAAGAAAGTGGTTGGGACTCCTTGAGGCGGTGGCTAACCTCCATTTCATTTATAAAATGTCAAATAGACAATTCCAAATTAACCCAGTACAGAATACAAAGGAAACAATCACAACTATCACACAAACAAAAACCCAAAAGGTACCTCTTTTGGACATATTTGTGCTGCAAAATTGGGGGAACTGCTTGTGTCCTTGTCATCACCAAACAAGCTATCAAGTGAATCTGACAATTCACAATATGATTTGTGAAGAACCTGTTACATACTGAAGCAGGTCAGCTACTAGTGTTTATAACTTCAAACGAAAATGCTGACAGTGAGATGCAGAAAGTGAACCAATGTAAATTTTGAGTCTGTACAATGCAAACAATGTCACATCCCCACACACACACACACACACAAAAAAACAAAAATCATAAAAACGAAAGTTTGATTGTGATTCATTTTGCTGCAATCAAGTGTTGTTTTCAATATCATTGTACAAGTCCTTCACACAAATTCTGTAACCAATTTCTCTTAGCCTTTCACTCTCAAGTAACGGTTGTCTTTATCTAATGTGAAGTATTTGGAAAGAGAGTCACCATAGTTTTGAGGATGTAGAGCAGTCTATTCAGAAGTTGAAACAAGATTTTTCGTTTGTTCTCTTTGGGACACAGAGTGAATCTTACCATAGAACATTTTTTTTAAGTTTTGGATTAATTTTGTACTAGGTGTATTTCCATTTCAAACTCCTAGGGTGCTCTTCTGAAATTTTACTTTATTAAAAAAGGAGAGGTGGAAGACAAAGAAAACAACATTCTCTGTTTCCAGATAGCGACTTGTAAGATAGCACAAGAAAGATTTAACAAAGCAAATCTATATTGACTCTTTTCTGGGAAAAAGTTTCAACACACATAGAATTTTGCAAAATAGACATTAATTTCAAGTAAATGGCTCCACTAGATACTATGAAACCAAAACCACCAACAAAAAGTCCACTCAAACGTATCTGCTAATAAAAGCAGCAAAAAGCCTTTAATCCCAATCACTTGGGATGTACTACATGCATCTTTCTTCTCCCATAAATCCAAGTCATTCGCTAAGTTGAATGCAATCGTTCCATTTGACCTCTCAATTAATCAAAAGTAGAACAAATCTGTTCACTAGCTTTGTCAGTTAGAACTATATCGTCCATGAAAATCAAACATCACCAAACATCCTCTTCAAACCTGGACTCTCGGTATAAAAAAAAATTACTCATCACTTCCCATATTCTTCTAACACTAGTTAGAACTCCATCATACATAACTTGATACTCCCAATTTATCTTTTCCCTTCCCATATTGCATGTAGAGGAACCCTAACACATGCTTTTTCAAAGTCCATAAATATCATATAAAGGTATTCTTTACCTATAGTTCTCCAACCACCCAAGTAGATGATCATAGTTTCCATCATAGACATAAACTAAACTTAAGTTTTTTGTCATCTACTTTCTTTTTTTTCTTCCTTTTTTTTTTTTTTTTTTGATAAATAAGCAAACTTTATTGAAAAAGCATCAAGATGATGCAAAGAATACAAAACCAATCCTAAAAGCTAGCAGCAAACATATACAAAAACAACGCTAAACAGCAAGACAAGAGCAAACAAAACAGCTATTGAATCAAGTACTCTACAAAGTCAACAAAAGTCAAAACATCAAGATCCACTGTAAACGATATCCAGCTATGCAGCACAATGAACAAACACCGCTCCAACCATGCCACCGAATGCATCTCCCCCAAAAAAACTCACCTATTACGCTCCAACCAAACCAGCCACATCAAACAATGGCCAGCAAGCTTCCATGCCTTCCAACGTCTCTATAAGATTTTTGAATAAACTCATATATTCAATTGTCTTGGTAATACAAGAATACATTGGTTTATATAATAGTCTAACCCTAGAACGAAAAAGGAAATACAACTTATTTCAATCCCTAATATATACAAAATATATATACTACCATAGTACCATATATACATAAAATCCCTAATATATTCTCACACCCCCGCTCAAACTCAAAGTATTTTAGCAGAAAACACTGAGAGTTTGCCAAGAAGAAACTAAAACTGAGCAGCGGTGTGAGTCTTGGGAGAAGAAGTTAACAAGTTGAAGAGCTGAAGAGACGAAAGGAAGAGAAATAGAGCCAAACTACAGATGTTGTCGAATAAAGTGACAATCAATCTTAATATGCTTCATGCGCTCATGGAAGACAGTATTATGAGCAATCTAAATAGCACTGCAGTTGTCGCAATAGAGAGAGGTCGGAGAAGACTGAGATACACCCAAATCAGATAGAAGACAACGAAACCAAACAATCTCAACAGGAGCATGAGTCATAGCACAGTACTCAGCTTTGGCAGTAGAGCGAGTAATAACAGTTTGTTTTTTACTTTTCCAAGAGATCAATGGCCAAGAAACAATACAGAAACCAAACGTGGACTTGAGATCAGTGACATCACCAGTCCAATCAAAATCAGCATAGGCCACCAAATCCAAAGAGGAAGTAGAAGACAATAGTAAGCCCTGCAAGATAGTACCACGAAGATAGCGAAGAATCTGATCCAAAGTAGCCCAATGTGTAGAACAAGGAGCATAAACAAACTAGCTAACCACATGAACAGCATAGGCAAGATCAGGACGAGTAACCGTCAAATAGACTAAGCAACCCACAAGATCTTGATATAAAGTAGCCAAAGGAATACCATCAGTAGTGTTGAGCTTCACCTTAAGTTCAATGGGGGTATCAGAAAGCTTAGTGTCAGTAAGACCGGCCCGATGAATAATCTCATTGGCATACTTGGCCTGAGGCCAAAAATAGCCCTTGGGAGAAGAAGCAGCCTCAATACCAATAAAATACCTCAATGGGCCCATATCCTTCATTTCAAAAGTGCGAAAGAAGAGATGCTTGGCCTTAGAGTTATTAGAACAGTCAGAGCCAATGATGATCATATCATCTACATACAGTAATAAGACAACAAAACCAGTAAAGGTGTAAAGGAGAAACAAAGCGAAGTCATGGGCACTAGGATGAAACCCAAGCTCAGTAACAGCTGTCTGAAAACGATCATACCAAGCACAAGGAGATTGTTTCAAACCATACAAAGCACGCTATAGACGACAAACCTGTCCAGAGAAATGAGGAAGGCCAGGGGGAGGACGCATATAAACATCCTCAGTGAGATGGCCATTAAGAAAAGCATTCTTAATATCCATTTGATAAAGAGGCCAATAACGAATAGCAGAGACAGAGATCAAAGTACGGACAGTAGTCATTTTAGCAACAGGGGCAAATGTTTCCTCATAATCAATACCATACTCCTGTGAGAAACCTTTTGCAACCAGACAAGCTTTGTAGCACACGAGAGAACCATTAGAATGAGTCTTGACTTTATAGACCCATTTGCAACCAACCAGATTTTTACTAGCAGACAAAGGAACCATCTCCCAAGTAGTAGTCTTCTACAAGACAAACAACTCATCCTCCATACCTCTAATCCAATTAGGATCTTAACAGGCTTCCTTATAAGATTGGGGTTCTGAAAAAGAGTGCATAGCAGACAAAAAGGTGTAATACGTTTTAGCAAAATCAAATTTGTCTACCTGTTTACGGATGCGAAGGGGATACTTACGATTGGCAAGATCAGAGTCGTCAGGGGCAGGAGAGTAGGCAATAAGGGCAGAGATAACCGGTGGAGGGAAAGCCTGGCGACGAGAATAGACTAACAACGGAGGAGGAGACGGAGATGGAGCCACAGGGGAGCGAGGAGGAAGAGAAGAGGAAACAAACTCATATAGGTCAATGGAAAAAGACTCAGCAAGAGGGGTGGTAGAGGGAACAAGCTTATGGGAAACAGTAGAGATGTACTCATCCGAAGGGACCTCAGAAGGAAATAGATCAATGTGAATCAAATCCTCTTTGGAAACAGGAGCAGTGATAGGGGAAAACTGAAAGTAAGACAGACGTTTGAGAAAGGCAACATGGTTGGAGACATAAAGGCGACGAAAAACAGGGTTATAACAGCAATAGCCTATGTGAGTAAGACTGTAGCCTAAAAAGACACACAGAACAAACCGGACACTAAGTTTGGTCCTATCTTTATGAGGAAGAATGACAAAACAAACAGATCTAAAAACACGCAAGAAGGAATAATTGGAAAGTTAGGAGAATAAAGCCTCATAAGGAGACGACTAGAGAGTAGGGGAGTAAGCATACGGTTTGAAAGAAAAGCAGCAGTGAGAACTGCTTCATCCCAAAAAGGAGTCGGAATAGAGGCAGAGAGAAGGAGAGACCTAGCTGTTTCAAAGAGATGACGATGTTTATGCTTAGTGCAACCATTTTGGGTGGGTGCATTAGTGCAAGAGGTTTGATGAATGGTACCCAAATTGGCTAAATACTCACAAAACTCAGTTTTAAAATATTCCCCACCCAAGTCAGATCATAACAATTTAATGGTAGCCCCAAACTGTGTAGTGATCATAGACTGAAAGGTATGATATATTTGGTAGAAGTCAGATTTATGAGTCATAAGATAAACTCAAAAATAACGGGTGCAATCATCAACAAAAGACACATAGTAAGCGAAACTCCCTTTCAAGAGAAACAGGAGTATGCACAAGAGAAAGTGAAGACACAGAAACATAAATACTTTTATTAAATGGTAAAGCTGACATTTTGGCAAGTTTACACCCCCAACATTCATCAATTTGACTAGGAAAAGCTTTACCCAATAATCTTGACTGAGCTAAAGACCGTAAACAGTCAACAGACAAATGACCTAGGCAAGAATGCCATAAAACTGACTCGACTAAGAATCTAACTGAAACGAGGAAAATGCAGCTGGAGAGGTAGATAGAGGGAGATACAAGCTTTCTACCACATAGAGATCTCAAACTCTACGGTCAATCCCAATCTGTTTCTTGGACACCCGATCCTGCACACAACAGACAGGAGAGGAAAAGATAACATCAAAACCAGAAGAATCAAGTTGACTAATAGATAATAAACTGACAGATAGCTGAAGAACATAAAGAACAGAGGGAATAGTAACAACAGGCATAGCAGAGGGTAAGACAGACCCAATAGATAGAATAGGCATACTAGACCCATTAGTAGTATTAACAATAATAGGAGAGGGAAGGGGGATACAGTTTTGAAGTAAAGAAAGGTGAGGAGTCATATGATGAGAGGCACCTGAGTCAAAAAGTCAGATAGAAGAGAAGATACCTGAAGAGGACCTAAACAAACCTGAATGAAGAGAGGTGAGAGCAGAAGCAGATAGAGATGGCTAGAAGGTGGACAAGAGATACTGAAGCTATGCAATCTGGGCACTTAAGGAAGCCGAGTCAGTATCAGAGCTGGAGTAGTTGCAGTATAAGTAGCAGGAGGCCGATAAGTACTTGGAGCAGGACCTCGAAATTGTGTTTAAGGTGGCTGAAAAGACCGCGTAGACTAACGTCCCTTCTTGGGACAGTTGTACTTCCAATGGCCCTTCTGATGGCAAAAGGCACACTCATCAGAGGCTAATGACCCCTTCTTAGGCTTCACAATGGCCTGCAGCTGACGAGGTCTGAGTAGGAGCCAAGAAGACAGAGTCTAACTGACCGTCTTAAGATGGGTTTCCTCAGAGAGGAGCTCACGAACAACAGCAACTACAAAGGGAAGAGGAGACCGATGAAGGATGCCACCACGGATAGCCTTGTACTAGAAGAGAGAGCTGTTAAGAACTGCCCTAAATGACCCTGCTCCCAAAACTCAACATAAGCATCTAGTGCCTTGAGGTTAGATGGTTCCATGAGAGCTAACTGATCCCAAAGACCTGTCATCTCAATGTAGAAGTCCTGAATAAATTGAACCTACTGACGAGCACATTGTTTCCAACTCATACAGCTTGGCACAGATGGACTATTGATACACCAAATAAATAGTCCCACACCTCCTTGACAGTACTGAATTTGGAAAACATCATTCTAATACAATCATCCACAAAATTATGAAACCAGGTCAGAACTTAGGCATTATCGCAATCCTAAGTGTCACAAGAAGTCACATATCCTTCTACTTTCGGGTCCGATGGACGAGAAATAAAACTAGAAATATAGCCCCATTTTTTCTGACCAATAAGGAAATTCTTCATAATACTGGCCCAATAAGCATAATTGGCACTAATGAGTTTACATCTGATGGCTTGGATTTTGGTATCTTTATTGTAATAAACCAAAAATTAACAAGTTGAAGTATAATAATCAAATAACAAGTGGGCCAACTGTAAATAAGAGGTTACAGTATTAAGAGAATCAAAATTCCCAACAGAGAGAGAGAGAGAGATACAAACAGGGCAGCACACAGAAGTCGATCAAGAGGGTAGAGTCAAACAGCTCTTCGATCGCGTGAACTAGAGCCAGAGAGAGAGAGAGAGAGAGAGAGAGAGAGAGAGAGAGAGAGGGAGAAAGAGTGTTCAATAGAACCACGATCGTGATTCAAAGAGAGAGAGAGAGAGAAGCTTCTGATGATCATGAACCAGAGTCGATAGACCTAGGAAGACCAGACCACTCGACTTCAACCAGTGAAGATGAGGCACGACTTCGACTGAGGGATTGAATCAACAATTGAACTGATGCCGTGATGATGTCAAGAACCAGAGAGAGACAAGTCAAGAACTTGTTTCAATATCACGATTGGAAGAGAAGATCACCCACAACTAACGACTGAGAGAGAAATAGTTTCTACGGTTTTTGGCTCTGATACCATGTAAGATTTCTAAATAAACTCATATATTCAATTGTCTTGGTAATATAAGAATACATTGGTTTATATAACAATCTAACCTCATAATGAAAAAGGAAATACAACTAATTTCAATCCCTAATACATACATAGAATCCCTAATATATTCTCAGTCTTTTCCCAACTCTTCCTCCAGCCCAACTTTGTAACACCGCCCTCACTGTCCCTGGTTGAATTACAAACCAGCCCAACTCATCTACTTTCTTAATCATCACTCACTTAGACTCTTCCAAGTTTACTTATATGAATTACAAGTTTATTGCCAGGAAACTTAGTACAAATTTGAATATCATCTTTGTTCTTATGTACACGTACCATGGTGCTTTTCCTCCATTTATGAGGCATCTCCTTAGTCCTTAAAATCTTGATAAACAAATGCGTCAACTAAAACTTATGCAGCAAAAGGGTTTTTCTAAATGAAGCTGCATGAAACAAGTTGATGTAATGAAATAATTGAAGTTTTAGACATTTAACCTAATAAGACTAGCATCATAACACTATATTATGCAGCATACTATTCTGTGTGGAATGACCAAATATAAATAAATAAATAAATTTAGTAAATGGAACCAGCATTATACACTTGAATTAAACCAAAAGAGAGTTAGAACCAAGGTAGAATATAGAATCTCCAAAAAAGAGTTAGACTTTAGGATTTCCTAAAGTCTAATCTGATTAATATATTGAAACCAGCTGTAGCAAATACGATCATTAAATCAATCACTTCGCCTTGTCCAAACTGGTCGAATAAAATCTCCACATCTGCACATACCAAAGAAACTCAAGTGTGCTGCACAACCAAGGTGACAGCAAATACCTCTTTTGGATGGCCATCTGCAACTATTTCATCCTTCTTGCCAATAAATAAGCCATCGAGAGAATCTGAAGATTCAGATTGTGATTTTTGAAGAGCCTGTTGCATTCCAAAGCATGAATCTTTAGTCAATCAATCTCCAGCTGTAAAACATGAAAAGCATAATGAATTGCACAATTGATGCACTTGAAGAGAATGTAGGTAATGGAAACATATTACTTCTGGAGGCACCATTAGTTTATTTAGATTTTCCACGGTAAATACAAGAACATAACAACAGGTATTTTGCTTCTATCTCCGCACTCCAAAACCAGATTCCTCACAGGATCAATGTAATTAATACACTGAATAACAACTACCACTCTACAATCATGACCTGACAGAAAACAAATGAAGATTTTGGCAAAGTAGACTAACAATACTCAGCTAAAATGCAGGAAAATTCTAAATGCAACAGCCAAGATTGGAAAAAAATTAAGAACAACTAAGCAGCACCACTGAGTTCTGACATCAGGGTACACATTTCACACATTATATTCCATTTGATGAAAAAGTAAGTGCTGCTGATACATGGATGAAACAGAAACATGATTTTTCTCATTGAAGATGCCATGGTCACCAATTGTAATTTGAGAATGAATCATCACTATAAAATGTTCTCATATTCGGGAATTAACTGCAATTAGATCATAAAGTAGTTGTCAAAACTTGTGGAAGCCACAAAATCAGGTGATGATCCAGGACATAAGAATGTAACAAATCAAGACTTTTTTTTCAGTACGCTATGATACAAGGGGTAGGGGAAAAGTTGACATGATAGAGCCAAGAACAAAAGGGCACAATCCAAGCACCACCTCTCCAATGCCTGGCTTTTGTAGGGGTGATGGAACTTTATATCATGGCAGTCCTATACAGATGTCTGTACGTATGTGTTAAAATCCACCTACTCTCCACCTACTTCACCCACTTAAACCTACTCCACTAAACCTAACCCACTACACCACTACCACCTCACCTACTCCACTAAACCTAACCCACTACACCACTACCACCTCACCTACTCCACTAAACCCACTACACCACTACCACCTCCACTTCACCTACTCCACCTACCACCTCCACTTTACCTACTCCATCTACCACCTACTACCACCTACTCTTCTATATATAGGAATCATTGTAGCATTCAATAATTCAACAATTACAAACGTCAATCAATAATACAATTCTCTTTTTCTCTTTATACATTAAATTTCTACATGGTATCAGAGCAAGGTTAAGCACTTAGTATTTTTCGCTTCACCGGCGGGCGGCAACCTCGCCTTGGCCGTCCGCCGGACCTCAACCTAATCTGCTAAAATTTTTCTACACATACCTTGAAATTTCCTTTCTGAGTGCACTACTGTTCAGTCGCCGGAGACCACCACCGCTTGCACGTCGATGTCCCTTTGCCAAAGCTCCGTCGCGACACCGGCCTTCCTTGCGTCTGGTTTCAATCCCCTGCTATTCCAAGCCACAAAATAGGGCACGACTTTTGAGAGCTCGATATCTATATCCATGTATATCTTTTGGGCAGTCTATATACACACTCATACAGTGTCTTCTACACCGGTAACATGGTACAAGGGCCCAACCCTTCTTGATGCCCTCGACATGATTACAGAGCCCAAGAGGCCATCAGACAAGCCTCTTCGTCTCCCACTTCAGGATGTCTACAAGATTGGCGGTATTGGTAATTTGGCCCACTTTTTTGATCAACACCAGCATATAGTTTCAAAGAGATAACTATATTATATAATTTTTTCTATTTTAAAATATTTTTCCACCGTCCAAACCTTTTTTTTTTATCTTATATATATAAAAAATTGGATGGAACTCACGTGGGTGCTACTTTTTCTTTTTCTTCTTTCCACAGCCCAACTTTTCCTTGGACCTCAATTTTTTATTATTAAAAATAAAAAAATAAAAAATAAAAAAAAATTCATTCCATCTAATTTTTCTGCTCAGTCTTGTACCTTCAATCCATTCGGATTTGCACAATACACTCATTTTATTTCTATCGGGATTTCGCCCTGATCACAATTTTACACCAAAAAAAAAAAAAAAAAAAAAAAAAAACAACAACAACAACAACAACAACAAACCCAAACAACCACATCCACAGGCGGGATTTTTCTTCTCTACTCTGCCGCCGGTCTCTTCTTCTTGCCTCCGTCTTGGCCGGCCCTTGAGGGTATTGCCTCCGTGCTTCCTAGACCACCAAGCAAGTTGCCTCCTCCCTGCTCCTCCACTACAGCATATGGTGGACCTCCAAATCGGAACATCACGGTGGCCTTCCGCTTCAGCTCCTTGTTTTCTGTCTTTAGCACACTTATCTCTACTCGCGCATCCTTATACATGCGTTGGAGCAGAGCCAGCTGGGAGTTTAACTGATGCACCTCATTTGTCCTGCTCTGCAGCCGGTGCGACAGGTTTGTGACCGCAGTCATGGTTTCCACACATGACTTCAGAGTATACTGATTGGCCTCAATATCAGTTTGCACCGCCATTTTTTGCTCCACCGACCGCATCGGAAAGTTCAACGGAGCAAAACCAGAGGTGTTTGGTTGAGGTTCACTGGCCACCGTACCAGTTAGTTCTCTTGTGGACTCGTTCAATTCTGGAAAGAGCGTGAGCAAGAGGAGGCCATGTTCTGGGTCGCTGGACGGGAAGAAGAGGCCATGTTGCTGAGTGTTTCAGAGACGGGTTGGTTACAGAGTATTACAGAGTTTCTCTCTCAGCAAAGGAAGAGTTTTTTCAGAGGATTTTCAGAAGTTTTTTTGTCTGCCTCAGCCTCAGCATCAACCTTGGTTAAATAGACGGGGCAGCCACGCGTATCGCGCGCCACTTGACGCCAGACGACAAACGGGCGCGCCAGCCAAGGCACTCACGTGCCTCGCCATCATGTCCGGCACATCTTTTTATGACTTGGGCTCGCCTTTTGATGGCACGTCTTTTTATGGATTGGGCACGCATTTTGATGGCACGCCTTTTTATGGATTGGGCACGCCTTTTGATGGCACGCCTTTTTGAAAGATTGGGCACACCTTTTGAGGGTGCGACTTTTCAGGGGTCCGACAAGACTCTGTAAACTGTCCCGACATTGATTCCGGTTAGCTCCTTCAAGGGTCCGACAAGACTCAGTAAACTGTCCCGACATTGATTCTGGTTCGCTCCTTCAAAGGGTCCGACAAGACTCTGTAAACTGTCCCGACATTGATTCCGGTTAGTTTCTACAAGGGTCCAGCAAGACTCTGTAAACTGTCACAACAACTGTCACAACAGTATCTATTACAACGGTCCGACATGACCCCGTAAACTGTCTTCTACATCGGTCCGACATGACCCCATAAACTGTCTTCTACATCGGTCTGACACGACCACACAGTGTCTGCTACAACGGTCCGACATGACCCCATAAACTGTCTTCTACATCGGTCTGACACCGCCATCCAGTGTCATCTACACCGTTATGACACCACCATACAGTGTCCTCTACATGGTTATGACACCCCCATACAGTGTCCTCTACAACGTTATGACACCACCATCCAGTGTCTTCACCAATGGTCTGACACGACCATACAGTGTCTCTTATCCTCTTTTATTTTTATGTATTTTCTTGTTTTGTTACTCTCTCCAAACTCAAGTTGGTTAGTTCCTATCCCCCTTGAGTTTGCGGGGGGCTGTTAAAATCCACCTACTCTCCACCTACTTCACCCACTTAAACCTACTCCACTAAACCTAACCCACTACACCACTACCACCTCACCTACTCCACTAAACCTAACCCACTACACCACTACCACCTCACCTACACCTCACCTACTCCACTAAACCCACTACACCACTACCACCTCCACTTCACCTACTCCACCTACCACCTCCACTTTACCTACTCCATCTACCACCTACTACCACCTACTCTTCTATATATAGGAATCATTGTAGCATTCAATAATTCAACAATTACAAACGTCAATCAATAATACAATTCTCTTTTTCTCTTTATACATTAAATTTCTACAGTATGAGTTGCCATCACTCATAAAAGACATAAGGTGCCATCACCCTTTCAAAAGCTAGGGCTTTTCAAAGTTGTTGCACAGATTACCCCTTATTATTGCTCCCAACTCTACCATGTCAGATTTACTCCTTCCCCATGTACTATAACTTAGCAAAATATAAAATCAAATTGAATACAAGGATGTGTATGCAATAGAAAGAACTCCAGATGTGTTCAAAATATGCATGAACACTCAAATTGCTGAATTAAATGAAGCCTGGAGGTAGCTTCAACCATTGACAAGCATCCATCTAAATGCAAGACTACTGTGAACCATTGGGCTACTAGGCATTAATGATTGGGTCATTTGTAAATCAGATGTATAATAATAATAATAATGATTAAAAGTGAATAAGTATTAAATGAGTGAATAAATACATAACAGACAGTTAATCTTGAGATATCTGACTCATACTTTCCTCAGCTTAATTAACATAGTGACAATTTTACAAATATTTGCCAACAAAAACAAGCCAAAATTAAACTACACAGAAATATTCACTCACAGAATATGCAAAGAGCGTCTCCAGTAACAAGTCAACATTGTCTTCACCTAGATTGAAAAGAAAGTCTTCTGGTCAATATCATTAAAGATGGTGATAAAGTCATTTTATTGATGAAAAAAGAAGTTTAACAGAGAAAAGTAAAATTCTAAAGTTTGCAATTGTGCACTACATACCCTTTTCTTCAATCACTTTGTCAACAAGAGATGGTGAGAATCCCATCCCTATTAAAGACGATCTTATATTGCTACTTGATGAGCTCGCAACATTGTCCTAGAATAGATATTTTCCCAACAGGAAAAGAAAAAAAAAAGGGGGACACGAGAGAGAAGCAACAAAAATAAGAATTTATCTTGTGTAAAACTAACCATCCAATTTCTAACTAATTGCCAGGAAAGGTAAACAACTCAATCCACATATCAAGTGACACAAACAAAAACAAAAAAAAATACATTACTACACAAGGGAATGCCAAAAGAATTTATACAGGATCCATGCTCAAATTTTAAGATTCAAATCTCAGAATCAATGTAGAAAAGTGCGTATGAAAAAGCATGAATGTGCCGAGTGCTTAACCCGAACCCTGATTTTGTTAGGAAGCCTAGTGAAAGAAAAACAATCCTTGGTATACAATAAGAATCCTAGACATAGAAGGTAATGTAAAGAAACCAGATTTAGATCACCACGAAAAAGCGAAAAAACAAAAAGAAAGAAGGAAAAGTTTTCCCCCATTGAATTTATAGCGACAACCATAGTTGTCAAATCAGAATTCGTATCGTGAATCGAAATAGCCTCATACTGAATCGCGAATCGAATCATGTATCGTAAAGATTCGGCCACTTTTTCTAAATTACTTAAAAACATATATCTACACATTTAGATGTTAAATATGTCTGACAAATATGAAATATTTAGACTTAAATCAATAAAACTGTTATTTTGAATAATAATCACATATTTTAATAGGTAAGAAGTTAACAAAGGTTCCTATGTAAAATACCATCTTACCTTTTTTTTTTTAAAGATATTTTTTATCAACCATTCTTAACAAAGATAATAACCAAATAGACAAATTATCAATTTCCAAAATAACAATAATTAACAACGATATTGATATTTGGACAACAAGCATACATACTTTTCTAAGTAACAGTGAGCAAATAATAAGAAAGAATTATTTATAATCTTTTATTTTAAAGCCTAAAGTATTTTAAAAGGTATAAATATAATCGATATCACACATGTAATATTTAATTATATTAAATTTAATAAAATAGCAATAGATAATTCAGAGTGTAACTTTAATCTTAAACATCTTTAGAAGATATATTCTGATTTTTTAAAGGGAAAAAAAAATCAAAAGAAAGGTTAAAAATATGTTAGGTGTGACTGAATCTGATTAGATCCTATTAAAAACTTCATGATCACTAAAATAACAACAAATTATGTATATATATTGGTTATTTTGGTATTAAACACTATTAGAATTTGTATAATGTCATTTTCACTAAAAAGATGGAGGAAAAAAAAGAGTCAAAAATATGTCGGACACAATAATTTCAAAAATTGCATGAATCGTAAAAAGTGAATCGAATCGTGAATCGTGTGATTCACTAGAAATTCACCCATAGATTCGTATCGATTTTGCAAAATTTGCAAATCAAATCGCGAATCGTAAGATTCTAATAACAGAGGCGACAACTTACAAGTAACAAACAGAATAAGCTCTATCTCCTGTCAATTCCATACAATGTTACAGGACATTAATGAAAGGATCTCTGCCAGAGAAGTGCAATCTAATGTATCTATAACCTAAACAGTGTAAAATACTATAATATATCAATATAAGGGGTTAAAATACAAGTATTTCTTGAGAAAACAGGAAATTATATGACTTCATAGCATAGACAAAAAAAAAAATCTTCTCCAACATAAGTCTAGTATTATTTTCCTTAGCCGCACCAGATTCTGCAATCTTAAGGCTTGATCCTACTGCCATAAATGTCAAATAAATAGCAGACTTTAAATGCAAAACACATGAAATGGTCTTCATCTGCATTTATAGCTAGCATTTTTTTTTCTATGGATGGCAACAGGAGATACTACAAATGCTTTTAAGGTCAAAAAGGAAAAACAAGGACAGTTTGTAAAAGGCTTGAAATCTTAAGGCTTGATCCAACCAACATAAACTGTCAATTAAATAGCAGACTTTAAATGCAAAACACGTGAAATTGTCACCATCTACATTTATGGCAGCATTTTTCTCCATAGATGGCAGCAGGAGATACTTTTTTTGGGTGAATAACAGCCGAAGATATTATAAATGCTCTTAAGGTAAAAAAAGAAAAACAAAAAAGGACAGTTTTCATTGCCCAATGAATTGTTCAATGAAGGTTGCCACATGAAAGGAGGGCAACTAGATGGACATCTTCGAGGAACACCAGAGGCACTACATGTAAGTTTTCTTTTTAAACAATATAGTGACCTACAATGTTTGTCCAGCATATCATAGAATAGTGTCAACACTTCAAAATGTGTAATCATGATAATCCTGTTGTAGCATTCTGTTTTTGTCCAGCATCTTTCATAAAAATTTCCAAGTGGTATGAGTATGCTATATGAAATTACAAAGGGTATACTGTATAGTATTCATGGTTCGGGACAGTGTATTTGCCAATATTGTTTTCATTGCTACCAAAACTTTTCAAATGAAGCTGTTTATTGAGCTGCCGTGAGTTTCCATGAAAAATATGGAACAGCTTTTGCAATGATCCATTATTCGTAGCAAACAATGGAAAACATAATATAAAGGAGAGAGAAAAAACACTGACCAAAGATAACTACCATAAGATATTTAAAAACAATGTAGAGCAATTAATTATCTACAAACGATAGCCACCATACCCCCATACGGCTCAAGTGCATGTGCTCTGATGGTGAGTCCAAACCCAAAATCTCAATTTTTGGCATGGTTCCAGCTCCACTATCTGGTTCCAGTGAATTTCCGATGTCCATAAAATCTATTCTCTCGCACTACAATGTAAGAAATAACATACATCAAATCAACTGCATCATAAGACAAATAATGGCTAACAATTATGCATACCATTTTGACATGGGGGAAGAAGAAGAAGAAGAAGAAGAAGAAGAAGAAGAAGAAGAAGAAGAAGAAGACAGCAAAGCTTGAAATGAATAGTTCATATAATAACACAAACTGCATAGACTCAACCTGTCTCTGTGTCTGCAAAAGAAATAATCAAATTAGCCTAAGGATGGACTGAAGGAACACCCAACCCAACTTTTAAAACTCCCGGGAATGCAGATCTATTAAACAAACAAGCAGCATGTATAAAAGCATATCCAAAGTTGTATTATGGACTTTGGAGGGTATGCCAAGAGTAAACAGCTTGTTATATCACCAAATGCATAAATCCGTGGCACCTGGAATGGGGAACATCAACATAGATGTAAGTAAGCAAACAAAGCTTCTCACATTATAATTGCAAACAAATTAAAAGAATCCACATATGTAACTTTGGCCTTAGGTGATTGAGCTTTGAAAAAGTCATGGAACAAGATAAGCGCAAGATTGGCTTCAATCCATGCTGGCTTGAAAAACAATGATGAATATTTTCGTTATTGAACAACCAGTGCCAAGATTTATGGAAAATAATAAATTAACATATAAGGTCTTTATTAATTATATTAAAATTGAGCACAAATAGGTCCTCAGAGATCCCAACAAAAAAACAAAACAAAAAATAGCATGAAGGAATTTTGAAATCGGCGAAATCAATGATGGCACCAGTAATATACCATATCATACATTATACATACCCGATTTGGTATGCTGAAATAATCAACATATATTTGTTCCAATAAATTTGATGTTCTGTAGTTAGAAAAATAGACATCAACTTAAAAGACTAATCCAAAAAGAATTTTGCTTTACAACAATTACATTACCAAGGAAGATGAATGAGTGTGAGTGTGAGTGTGAGTGTGAGTGTGAGTGAGTGTGTGTGTGTGTGTGTGTGTGTGTGTGTGTGAGTGTGAGTGTGAGTGTGAGTGTGAGTGAGTGTGTGTGTGTGATTGTGTGTGAGTGTGAGTGTGAGTGTGAGTGAGTGTGTGTGTGTGTGTGATTGTGTGTGAGTGTGTGTGTGTGTGTGTGTGTGTGTGTGTGTGAGAGAGAGAGAGAGAGAGGGTAGTATCAATTTGTAGCAAATGTATGCCCAGAAACCACCAGAGGAAACAATCAATGAAATTAAGCACAAGAATTTCTTTAAAAAAAGAAGATGAATCGCATACATTAAACATAGATACATGTGTGTGAATTTAGATACGTGTGGCAGGACAGGAGACAGGATTTGGCTCGGAGGGACCAACATCAAGCCAAAAGATTACCCTTTTATACCCAAAAAAAATTAAATAAAATCTCTAGACTTGGCCGACTTTCGCGGGTATTCTTTGAAATTTCATCATTATGCGATAGATCATTGCAATTGTTTATACACCCGAAAATAAAATAAAATAAAATAAAAACAGAGAGAGAGAGAGAGAGAGAGAGTAGAAATGTGATGCAAGGCAAATGAACAAAAATGAAAATGAAGGTAGAATGGAAGGTAAAATAAGCAGAAATTGAAAAATCAACATCAGAAATCATTAACGTTCAACCATACCATACCTAGAAGAAGAAGATGAAGATGAAGATGAAGTGGATGAGGATGCGGTAGTGAAGATTCTCTGATGCAGCGGCGCGTAGAGGCTACACTCGACGCCGTCGCTGGATTCTCGGTGAACGTTACAATTAATTAAGATTCTCTCTCTGTGTGGAAAAGCTGAACTGAGAAATAATGGTGGTGAGTGAGAAAGAGAAAGACGAACAGAACAGAACAGCTCAGAAAAAATCCAGACCCCAATGTCTAAGCCAGCGCAGAGTACGATACACCGCTTACTGGACTACTTCGGTCCTTCAAATGGCCTGTTTGGTTCATTCTACTGCTTGTAGGTTTTTTTTTTTTTAAGGCAAGTTTGGAAAATAGGATTGCCTAAATATCCGTTCAAATCGGTAATTTGGATCGAATCAAATTGAATCATACGGTTTGATTTTGTTCTATTAAAAATTGATTCAGTTTCAAATTAAGAAATATGAGAATCATAAAAACCGTTCGGCTACTAGATTTTATGAAAAATCTCGATTCGAACTGAATCGAAACGAATTTTAAAAAATATATATATATATATAAAATATTAAGTTTTATTTTTATTAATTAGTTTTTTATAATTTTAATGATATTAGGATGGTATAGATATGTAATATTAAGTAATGTCTTAATATTATTAGTTTTTATCATGAGTTAAATGTAATTAGTTTGAGTAATTATTTTACTAATATTAACAATTTATTCTTGTAAATAGAAATTTTTGAAACCGTAAACCAAATCGAAATCGAACCGTTTTTTTAATTTGGTTCTGGTCGTGTTTTACAAGTGTAACGGTCTAGTCTAGTTCTCAAAATCACAGAACCGTTATGATCGGTTCGATTCTTGAATTTTCTCTGAATTGAACCAATTCAGACCGTGTACACCCCTATTGAAAAATACATATTTTAGTCAAAAGATTAAAAAAATTTAATTTTTATTTTAATTTTTTAATAAATTAAATAAATTGATTATAGAGAGAAATGTTCTATTTTTTAATTTTTATTATTAATTTTCAACGTATTTGGCATCACTTGTTGGGCTAACAAAAGGGTTAAATAAATTAAGAAAATATAATTTTGTAAGATAAGTTTACCAAAATATCTTTTATTTTGACCATTAGTAATTCTTGAAATTAGTCCAGAGTCCCTCTCTCACTTTTTGTAATAGAAGAGATCTACAAAATTATGTTTTGATGTCTAAGGTCCCTAAACATATATCAGAGAAATTTGACTCTTTGTCTCTACTCTACTCTCTCTCTCTCTCTCTTCTCCTCCCACCCACTGTCTTCCAGATCCAAGGCAACAAGCCATGCTCCTCCACCCTCCTCTCCACCCTCCTCTACGATCTCTTCCTCAACACCTTCTCCTCCGACTCCTCCCTCCGCTCCGCCACCGTCGCAGACCTCTGAGCCGTTCGGATCCGCGACCCGGCCTTCCTGTCCTTCTCCAATGGCGCACTCTAGCAACCTCCCCTACGATGGAGACGGCAGTTGCATGATCTGAATCTCATCGACAAGCCAGCCATTTTTTCAGTCAGAGGTGGCGAAGATTGCTAAGATTTGAAAGTGATGGCAAATATTTGATCTTAGTTTCAAAAAGATCAAGTCTCCATAGGCAAGATATCTGGTCAAACATGTCATCGGGTAGTTCTGTCAAAGCAATGCAACCACAAAGATCAAGCACCTCCAGTTTTGTAAGGGGATTCAAGTCTACCAACTCCTCCAAGTACGCACAAGAGGGAACCAGCTCTGGGCAGCCACTTAGCAAGAGATGCGTGAGATATTTAAGATTCTTAATCAATGGTATGTAGCGGAGGCCCCAAGAATTTCTCAAATTTCTCTGGATTCAACCCAGAAAAATTTGAATTTTCTCTGGATTCAACCCAGAGAAAATTCAAATTTCTCTGGGTTCATTTTGACCGATTTTAACTGATAATTCAGTGCTTCAAAAGTATTAATCAAAGTATAAGACTTTTTTGTATTCAAGCTATACAGAACAATAGTTATTTTGAATCTTGATGCATTGGATTTAATAGAATTGTTGTTTTGAACTGTCATAATTATGTTATAGCAGTTGGGTACTTCAATGGAAATGTCATTGAACTTGTTAAATTTTGCCATTGCTATCAAACGTTTGATGTATTTTATAGATGAGAGAATTTTCCTGAATAGATACACAAATTTTCTCTCCACAATTTTCTCTGAATTTCTTTGGTACTTAGAGAAATTTCAATTTTCTTTGGTTTGAATCCAGAGAATTTCTCTGGGGAGAAGTTCAATTTTCTCTGGAGAGAATTTCTCTGGATTGATATTGAGGGACCTTAGACATCATGAAAATATTTGATGTCCTTTATACTATAAAATCATAATATCAGGGACCTTAAAAAAAATACCCTATTTTTTAATTCTTTTCTCGTAAACTCTGAATATCAATCTGAAATCTCATATCAACAAAGCCTAAATCTCATCTATATAAAACCTTAAAGTTACGATCATACTTATATGCTAAAACAAATTGGAGGTTTTTATGGAAAAAAATTGAAAGTTTAATAGTCAAGAATTTTTTTGTAATCTTTTCACATATTGTCAATAAAGTCTTGTTTTCATCTTTATGACCTCATCTTTCCTCTTTTGTGTGCCAATATTTTTTTCACACTCCTCTTTATTATTACCGGTTTGCTTCATTATTTTTCAGGAAATTTTTTTTTTTCAATTTTTGCATAGGGAAGATTCATGGGACTTATTTTCCTATGTAAAAATTGAAAAAATATAGAAAAAAATTACCCATGAATCCTAAATGGGAAAAAGTTAAACCATTTAGTTCTGAGAGTTTTCTTGTACACCAATTAATCATAATTTTTTGGTAATTGTTATTTAGATGGTTTTGAATTTATTATGATTTTATATTGTTGTCCTTGGTTGGTTTGTGTTTCCATAATTAATTGGTTGATATGCGGAGGGGATAAGGAAACCCATCTAAATAGTGGAGGGAGTCCGTTTTAAATTGTTCATTTCGTGGAGTTATTGTTTGGGGCTATTGTCTGGGGTGTTGGACATTTGCATTCTAGCGGCGACGGTATTACGGGTTTGTGTTCATTTTCCGGTGGTTTTTTGATCTGTTTCATCAGGCGTGGTCTACAGTCATCATAGTGTAACAGGTCAGTAATTTGATTGTGTTGCTGTGTTTTTGTTTTTTTTTTTCCGGTGGTGTTGGTGATGTGTCGTGAGGGGTGTTTTTGGTGTGTTGGGGGGATCGCGTTGTGTTTGTTCCAGCGGTAATTACTGGTATGGTCTGTTGTTTTCTTTTGTTTTGGTACATAGTTATTAGTATACAAATGAATTACAGAGAAAATGGAGATTATAAAAACATCACCAATGTTGTGGTGTTGTTTTCTTGTGTTTTGGTACAAAGTTATTAGGATACGATTGAATTACAGAGAGAAATGGTGATTGTAAAAAACATCACCAATGTTGTTAACGTTAACAGCAGTTGTTTATTAAAAAAAAATCGATTTCGCAGTAATGGCACATACCGTTGAAGGTAATAACACGTACATATTGTTGGGTTTTCTTATATGCACGTTAAATTCGATTTGTTGTATTGTGTTTTCAATAACGGGTTCGAAAATGTTGGCATTACAGGTATGGGTGATGGTATATTATTGGTGTGCACGTACAGTCAGACTAATGTTCTGGTTCGGTTGCAATATGGGTGGACATTTGCACAGTTGGTTGATGTTATTTGTGGGAAATTTGATGAGTTGGTACCGGGTGTAGTGTGTATGCTGTTTGATATCCCCGGATATAAGAAGGTTAAGGTGGATAGTGATAATGATATCCATAATATGTTGTGTCTTGGTAAGTTGTTCGGGCTAAATCACATTGATGTTTTAATACAGGCCCGTAACATTGGGGCGGGGGGCAATGATGTGGTGTTGGATTGTGTGGAGGACAATGTGAATCCCCTTGGTAATCCGATTTTTGGCCATGACGATCAAACGAATTTATTACCAACATATTACCCAAACAAGTCGAAGACTTTTTTGTCCGCTCAATGGGCGTATGGGATTACCCATATAGGTCAATGTTTCAACGGGGGAGCTTACGAATTCTGTGAAGTTCTATGTAAATATGTAGTGGAACGTGGATTCCAATTCAAGTATGTTAAAAATGATTCGGTTCGGATTACTGTAGTGCACAAGTTTACAGCGTCCACGGGATGTACGTGGTCAATACATGCGCGAGTGTTACCATTGAGCGGGGTGTTATATGCTAAGAGGTTCGATAGTGTCCATAATTATGGCACTACGGTACGGACTTATAGGAACCCGCGAACGGGCTCTGAGTTGGTTTCTGGTGTTGTCGCAGATCGGATGCGTGGCTAGCCGTTGGTACGCCCCACGGATGTGGTGTTTGATTTGAAAAATGACTATGGATTGGACATTAGTTACCAGGTAGCATAGTTGGGTGTCAAGAAAGCGAGGGGTGAAGTTTATGGGGATCATACCATGTCATTCGACCAACTAGGTGGTACAGTGAGTCCGTTATGGAAAAAAAATCCCAACAGTTACATTAATCTTGAATTTGATCAAAAAAATGGGAGGTTCGTTCAGTATTTTATATCATTCCGTGCTTGTATAGATGGGTTCAATCATTGTTGGCCTCTGCAGTTTCTAGACGGAACATCCCTGAAAGGTAGATTTAGGGTTAATTTGCTTGCCGCTACCGCTAAAGACGGCAATCAAGGTACCGAACTGTTTTTCTTTTTTATTCCCATGTATAACTACGCATACAGTGTTCCGTCTGATATTTTTACAATTCAACTTGCTCGTATAATTTAACCCATATACAAATGTGATGTCATGAAACAGTCAACACATGGTAATGTAAAGCATCTTCACATTCTTATTACGGGGTTGTTACAGTTTCGAAATGTATGCATTGCACAGATGGTTATACAACATGACACATTGTAATACCACTTTTGATTATACCATTTCCATGCCATCCAATTTATTATACCATGTGCTTTTATTATGTATTTGTAGGATTGTTTCTAGTTGCGTTCGTTATTGTTGATTCTGAAAATTCATCTAATTGGGAATGGTTTCTTCAGAATTTGAAAGAAATTATTGGTGATGGTCGGACGTTGACATTTATATCTGACCGCCACGCTGGACTGCTATAATCTATGCTAAACATATTCCCGTCAGTATACCATGAATATTGTTTGTTTCATTTTCAAATGAATTTACGAGACCGCATGAAGTACGTTAGCGCATCGCACAAGGTTGGGTTGATGCGCAAGCTATAGGGTTGTGCTTGCGCACCTACCGTCGCTTGTTTTAATGAGAAATTGGATGTATTGAAGAAGTCCAACCCCGTTGTAATTGAGGATTTTATGAAAGACTTACATCCTAAACACTGGGCTAACTCGTATTTCAGGTAATACACACTTCGTTCAATGTTTTATGTGAGTGCATAATACTTGTCAACCGTCATGGTTCATTTTAAGTAGCTGTTTGGGATGTCATCATTACCATCCTCCATTTGGATTCACATTGGATATTTTGTAGAGGCCAACGCTATAGAGAGATGTGTTTGAACGCTGCCAAATCTTTCAACAATTGGGTACGCGATGCTCGTCATCTTCTTATTACTAGACTGGTTGATATGATAAGGAGGCAAATCATGAAGCAAATGGCAGAACGCAGAGTTAAATGCACCAAATGGCCCGACGTGATATGTCCAAAAATCGAAAAAAAACTAACAACGTCATACAACGACAGTAGATCTTAGTGTGTCAATTAGGCTAATGACAATGTATATGAGGTCCACTCTCATCTGTCAATTTTGGTGGACGTGGATAAGCGGGTGTGTTCTTGTTTTCAGTGGCAAAAAAACGGGTTCCCATGTTCCCATGCCATTGTTGTTTTTCGTAATAGTGGAAGAGACATTCATGAATCGATAGACCATGCATTTCACATTGACACGTTCAAAGCAACGTACAACGGAACAATATATCCTATCCAACTACGAGGAAGCCATTTTCCACACCAGTCGACTACATGATTACGCCACCAGCAGTGAAGCATCCACCGGGCAGACCCAAGTGAAAAAAGATTCCATCAAGAGATGAAGTAGTACAGCGCATCAGGTGTGGTCGATGCGGAAAGTTGGGCAACCACAATAGGAAGACATGTAAAGAGCCAACATAGACTAGTTGTTTGATTTGTTTTCCACAAATTGAGTTTGTGACAAAAACCATTATGTTTCAATGTTGTTTGTTTTTTTTTTCAATTGTCAACCATTAACTGATTTTACATTTTCAACATATGCTGCGACAAATATAACGGCCCCTTGAACATCATTTCCCTTCATACTATCCCCATGCCATACACTGCATACTTGTTACCCATTTGTGTTTTCCACCATATTTTGTATTATGTTCTGTGTGTTGTCGTGCATTACATTAGCCAATAGCACTACATACCCTTTCAATGTAATTGATTGGAGTAAAATATACTTGGACCACAACACACACCAACACAGAACAAAATTTACGACACCGAACTAAATAAGCCAACCACACCAAGAACCCCTCTTATAATAACATTTGTTTACATCACATGGGGACAACGTGAACATAAATCACCAGATGAGCAACTTAATAATTCCATAATCATACGATGTAGTTAACATATGCAAACAATGTTCTTGACGTTAACAAACATTATTCACACTAATATGTAACCATATCACCACACAAACCATTATATGTTCATCACATACACGTATGAACCACCTTCACTTCAGCCACAGAACATGCTAACATCAACAACCAAAATAGCTTCAAAACAAACATGCACTCCACTTTGCACATAACAAAACAACCAATGTGCTTATTTGGTTACTAAAACAGACCATTACGCCAATATTACCGAACCAATTAATGTACCAAAAAATAATTAACTGCTTAAAATGCATCCAAATTATGCACATCAATGTCGAACAATTCCCGAACTAACCAACATACATTATGTAGACTCAGAAGCTGGCATAAGTTTTTCAAACCAGACAGACGACTACAAAATGTGGAAAAAAAAAATTAGACCACAATTAAACTAACGAACATTGTCTAACAGATCAAAAAACTAACCACCTGTACGTCCACAATGTTTCTCGTTACCAACAAAAACCAGCTAAGTACCAATAAAAAAGGGGCAAATTACACTAACAATCCCTATAGTTTACGGCTTGTGTCTCTTTAGTCACTGACTTTTCAATTTGTGACACATTTGACCATGAATTTTGAATCTTGTTCCAAATAAAAACAATTAACATACCATTGCTTAATTTCAAGGGCAAAATCGTCAATTTGATAAAATACAAACTAATTTGACAAAAATAAATGTCAAAAAAAAATTTAAATTTTTTAAAAATTAGTTCTACCCACCAAAAATAAAATTATGTAAAATTGATAAAAATTAATAAAAATTACATGATTAATTTTTAAAAATTAATTTTACATGATCATCGTCTAAATACATAATAAAAATTAATTTGGTAAAAAAAAGAAATAAATGTTTAAAAGATTTATCAATTTTATATAATTTTATCTTTAGAAGGTAGAAATGATTTTTAAAAATTCAAAAATAAATTTTTAACATTTATTTTTGTCAAATTAATTTATATTTGATCAAATTGACGATTTTGCCCTCGAAAAATCCAATAATATGTTCAATTGTCCTTATTTGGAATAAGATTCAAAATTCAGGGTCAAATGTGTCACAATTGAAAAGTCATGGACCAAAATGACACAAGTCCCAAACTATAGGAACCATTAGTGTAATTCACCCTAAAAAAAACAGACAATTTAGGTGGATGAGTGGTGCTACTGTTGATGCCTATCAAAACCAAATTCTATGTTGTCCTGGCACGTAGTCCTCTTGCTGGCTCATTCAAGAACGTCTTAACTACCGCAGCCTGTAAACCAATAAGAGTGATCTTGTCCACCGTGCTGTTGATTTCTATCCCGTGAATGTACTGATGGATAATGAAACACACCACAATTGTGCAATCTGACCTGCATACACAGTACCAATTCCAACGTCATAATGTAAACATTAATTTAACAAAAAAAAAAAAAAAACAAACAACACTTACGAATCGGGCTCTTGTTGTGGGCAATCCATAGCTGACACAAGGGGTCCATCAAATTTCTCTGTCCGTACGTCTTTCGTTCCAACTTTTGGCTTCACGTAATTTGTATGGTGGTCGACCACCCATTGTTTTTGGTGAGCAATTTCATGTCAATTCCGTTACGTTATAAGCAATGTGTTTATTAATTACATAACCTTCTTACACGCATCGAATTAGAAAACAACAATCCACGTAACACATCCATACCATTTTAAGCGCCTCGCTGTAATGCACATCCCGACCCCACGCCTAGGTCTCATGGAATTGTAATGTTTCCATAAATTGCATTCCGCATCTTGGACCATGACAGTCTAGTGGTTCGCATGGTATATCGAGTAAGCTGTGAATCGACACCCTCTTGATGCCTTTGCGTGCACATTCAAGTACTTAGCCCTCGATAGTGCGCTAGTGTTCCTCATCATGTCTTGCACATACGGTATATGTCAATTTATACACTTGTTCTGCAATGTTTTCAACGCCTACTATTCCGTATGGACTGGTTAGGTACGAAAAACACATTACATACCGCACACACACTACTGTACGCGTACATCGTGCCCCCACGTCCTATCCTAAAAACCACATTCCTCTGTACTTCTATTAGTATAACGGCATACGCATCAATTACCTACACCAAATGCAAGCCATAAGGATTTCATTCTACTATTTACATGCAAGAAATACAATACTATCACAATGCCATCGTGTTTGCACGCATCCTAATGTAATGTACACGTTAAGTGCACACAAATATTTGGACACTGCAAACACATAGTGTTTTTCTGTTGGTGTTTTCCAATTTGTCGACTCGTAAACAATATAAAAACTCATGTGTAATGACCAGAAACTGAGATCATTGTTAAATTTAAATTACCCTACCCATCAATACAACATGCATTCTTACCAACCCAACCAGCTTACATAGCAAATTTAAAATTCTTACATTAACAGCCATATTAGTCATAACCAAACCTAACGATGACATCATTTGACAACGATACGATGTGTGCTAACATTCCCATGGATCGAGTTCGGTTGTACCAAGTTTTGGACATCCATCAAATTCATTTGCACTCCATTTTCACCACCATCCCATACTAATGACCTGCAACCCACACCTCAAATTTAACAACACAACAACTATAACATTGTTTCCTTCATACCAGAAAAATATTATAACAAATTAAAACAAAAAAAACTTACCCGTCACCATCCAAACTATATGTTGTCTCCAGCAGTCTTACCTCATCATCCTTCAGCATGTTCCACACGGCATGTCGTTTGCTCATAGCAAAACCATTCCATGTTTTATGCTCAATCTCAATGTCCTTAACACTATAAATAACACCGGGCTCTGTAGATTTATGCAACACCACTGTGCTGCTCTGTTTGGCCCACCTCCCCACAGCAGGATACTCGAAGTCAACCAACCTAAATTCGTGCCTTGGCTTGTTCTTTACGCGTCTAACTAATGATGTTACATGACAACCTGGGCTTGCACCACCTCTTTTTCCATCGCATGTTGTGTTTACACCAATACTAACAGCTACACCATGAACCGTGTCTGTATCAACCCTACTATACCCACCTGTGTCGTCCACAGTCAGACCTTCAACTTCATCCATATCTTCAATTAACTTGATTGCAGGTTTAGGGATGTCCTTGTCTCGGCCTATAGGAAATGAAGGTTGATGTGCAATTTTCCCACTTGTGTCGGCCCCTGTAACATTTCCCCCCCCAGACCGACTATTAGAATGTGTTCAATGATTGGATCCATCATTTGCCACGGATTGCATCACATCATGCACCTCACGATCATCAAGATTGTCCTCTAAATTAGATATTGTACCCTTTAGCTATTGAACCAGGTTTGCAAGACGTGCAATTTCAACATCCTTTTCAACAATAACACTGTCAAAACCTATGAACAAATTTGTAGCCTGTTTCCCAAGCAACTTCTCCATTGATTCGACCCAAAATTCCAATTCACATACCTGTGTCATCTTCGTTTTTACTTCATTTTCCAAATCATTAATCCTCTCCCTAGCCTTTTTCAACACATTCTTCTATCTAGATGTGTCAGTATGAACTGTATCAATATCCGCTGTACATGATAGGTTTAACAGATCCGGAAACAACACCGGCCATGATTCCCCGGCTGCAAGTATATTTCTATTCATTTTTTTCTTCCCATTTGGTGTCCTAATATTTTTGTTCTCAGTTTCACTTAATCCACTCATCTTGACATTACCACCATTAGGCGAATCAAGCCGCCACCAATCAAAACTTGGCTCCACAACAACCACATCTTCTACACCAACATCAGCACCCTCCCTACGCCACACAGTCATCGGATCAACATCAAACACGATCCCCTCATTTCGGTCCGCCTCCATCCCATTCAGCACCGATTTTAATAAGTAACACTCAATACTTGTCCCAACAATTTTATCACACTTAACTTGCAAAATTTTAACAGTGTCGTAATCATAAATTTTAACTTATGAACACCAAAAAAACACAAATTCGGTCTCGGGGCATACCTTAATGGAACCTATTGCCAATAAGTTTACACCTTTTAACCGCCCTATCAGTGTTCCACGGTTCCATCTGCAGAGGCGAGGCGTCACATTACTGCGATCTGGCTTAATAATTTAAGAATGCTCACAAATAAGGAATTGCAATAACAATGTCACACACACATTGACCAACCACGTACAAAACATATGCCTGCGTATGTGGAGCAAGAATGCGATACAGTAGTATGTTTAGAATGCGTACCAGCAACACGATGACACAACTTGTAACCCTCTCTGGCTTGCTGTGCATTTCATTCAGCAAACTTATCAAGGTGTTACGGATTGCTGTAGTCTAGTCATATATCCTTAATGTTTCCAATTTGTCAATGACGCGCACAAACGCCCACCCTATATGCTCGTCCGTAGTTGCGAAAAATAATTTCACACAGATATAAAGGCAAAACAGCTTTGCTACATCTTCTTCGTCGCTTTTCGTATGACCATAAATAGCCTGCATCAGTAAATCTTTGATGACTTTCGAAGATATCCGACCCACGTTCGAACAACGTCTCTACCTAAAATTTGACGGACCTTTCACACTTTACGCCAAGTCCAAATTGTCTTACCACATTTGTTAGGTTTTATTCTTGGCAACCCCGTTTGACAAAACTCCTTTCAGTTGTATTTGTTTTCGCAACTTTTATTTTAGTGAGGCTATGAGTTTATTAGATGCGAATTCAACCAGAATCGTGCCTTTGTCAATTTCCATGGATCAAAACCGAGGTTGTAATAGGATCAAGTTTTTCAAATTTTCCAATTTTGGTCGTCCCACTCGAGCGGGGAAAGTGACGCTCGAGCGGGGATTGCAAGCTCACAGCATCTCTGTTTCGCCTGAAAAAGTACTAGATGGTGTGATTCGACGCTCGAGCGTGGAAACTTTTGCTCGAGCGTGAAGCCTATATGAATCACACAATTTTGAAGCCTCCGCTCGAGTGAGAATTAGCACGCTCGAGCGGACCGCGTGAACACAGATTCTTGGATTTCTATAAGGAATTTGTTCAAAACTAGGATTACTTTGGTTTTCTATAAGTAGTTAGTTTTCTCCCAATACTTGGACAAGTCCTCCAGATCTTCTTTTTGGATTCCAAGGTTTATATCTGGGGATATTTTTGCTAGTTTTCTTTGATGTTTTGATTGAGTATTTAACTCATGGTTTAAAGAATATATATTAAAGGATTTTTTGTTTGTTCTACACAAAAGAGAAAGTTGTTCTTCGGTGGATTCTGAAGAATTCGAGCCTGAAACTTTGGTGGATTCCGGAGTGGCTCATCGTTAAGACAATTCCGAGATGAAGACGGGGTTGGAAGAGGCACATAGAGGTTGGTTCAATTCGGGCGTGGATTCGCAAGGTAATTGAGAGTATACCTGTGTAATTCCTTTATATCTTCTTAGTGAATTGTTTTGTGGCTGTTGCCCGTGATTTTTTATCGCAATTGGAGGTGTCCAATTTTGGTTTTTTCACGTAAAATCGTTGTGTCGTTTTGTCTTGATTGGGATTGTTATATACTGCTTAAAATTGATTCATAATCACAAATCAACATCTAGGGGATTTCTAGATTTTTCAATTGGTATCAGAGCAGGTTGCTCATTTTTTTATAAAAAAAAAACTTGTGAGCGAGATCTTGTTTGATTTGTGATAATGGATTCAATTCGTGAGGGAAATTCTATGGTTCGACCACCCCTACTTGACGGATCCAATTATTCTTTTTGAAAAGCTCGGATGAGATCGTTTTTGAAATCAATAGATGAAAAAGTTTGGCAATCTGTCATGAATGGGTGGACCGAACCAACAATTACCGTTGATGGAGTAACTTTCCCCAAATGAATTGATAAGTCGGACACAATTGATTACCAAAATAATAGCTGGAATAGTAAAGCTATCAATTCTCTGTTTTGCGCTGTCACACCTGAAGAGTTTAGTCGAATTTGCAATTGTGAAGTTGCAAAAGAGACTTGGGATATCTTACAAACTATTCATGAGGACACTCATTCTGTGAAACGCTCAAAACTTCAAAGGCTCACATCTAGTTTCGAAAACCTTTCAATGAAAGATAGTGAGACCTTTGATGATTTTTTGCGAAGTTGAGTGACATTGTAAATTCCAGCTTCAATTTAGGTGAAAAAATACCAGAATGCAAAGTTGTGAGAAAAATTTTGAGATCCTTGCCCGATCGGTTCCAACCAAAAGTTACGGCTATTAAGAAGGCTCAAGATGTTGACAACCTCAAACTAGATCAGTTGGTTGGAAATCTCCAAACTTATGAGGCACATAGGAATTTCAAAAGGAAACAAAAAGATATTGCTTTTAGTAGTGCTCATAGAGTTGGAGAGGATTCTGTGAGGATTGTGAGATAGATTCTAAGATTACGGCTGCTTTTGTTAAACAATTTAAAAAATCTTTTTTGAAAAAGAATCCTAAACTTTTGGAATCTACTCATACTCATAAATCTAAAGGCAAAGATAAACTTAAAATTAATTCTATAGCCAAGAAGGAGAAAGGAAAGATACGAGGGAACTCTGAAAGACTCCAATGCTATGAATACCAAGGATTTGGCCACTTTGCTTCAGAATGCCCCACTCGTTTGAAGAAGAAGAAAGCCCTCGCCATCACTTGGGATGATGAATCAGAATCTGATGAAGATGAAAGTGACAATGAAGATCAAGGCAAAGAGGGACATAAACAATTCCTTACTTTCATGGTGGCTTCTGAAACTGAAGGACGAACAGAGTATCCGAAGAGCCCAGTTGAGAATGCCACTGATGATGAATCCTCGGGAAGTGATGATGAAGAGCTTGAGCAAGCTTATGAAAAGTTGTATAAGAAATCTCTAAAGTTATCCAAATTGAATGACAAACTCACTATGAAACTCAAAGCATGTGAAAGTGAGAATGTCAAACTAAAGGAGGAGATTTCCGAGGCTAGGATTGATGCCATCAAGATAACTAATGATCGGCAAGCTCTTTGTGCAAAACTCTTGACTTGTGAGACAGAGAGAAATGAGCTATAACAAATCTATGCAACATATGAAGAAAAAATCAAAACTCTCGAGATGTCTCAAGTTGCTTTGGAAGAACTAATGATCAAGAAAGAGGAAGAACTCAAGTGTGCTATGGCTACCATTGGTCTTTGGAATAGAGGATCAAAGACTTTGGACAATATCATTGGTTCTCAACAAATTTGTTCTGACAAGAGTGACATTGGCTTTGGTGGTAAGAAAGAGCAAAAATAGAGTGCATCTACATCTCATGATACAAGAACTGAAGGAAAGGGAGAACAAAAATTTCAATGTAAGGATGGACTTCTCAAACTTCCTAAAGTTGGTAAGGTAAAAGAAAAGAAGGTACACCCTGTTTTTATTTGTCATCATTGTGGTATGCATGGTCATATTCGCCCTTATTGTTATAAGTTGCATGGGAGAGTGTATTTGCCTAGACCTAGAAATAAGAAGTTGGAAACCATGTCGAGACAGGTCCCCATTGAAAGGGAAGGGAACCACAATGTCAAGACACCACCCAAGAACCGCAATTCTCACAATTTTGTTCGTACTAAAGCAGTTTGGGTGAGAAAACTTGACTTGTGTTAATTTGTTTTGTCATTTTAGTTTTTTGGGTTTCTGCGTTTTTTTTTTTGTCATTACATGTGTGCTTGTTCATTTTTTTTTGTCTTGCTTTAGTTAGAAAAAAATTGAAAAAAAAAGTCTCAAAAAGATTTTCTTAGTATGGTTTTGCAAGCTTGAAATTTTCTAGTGGTCCTTGGTGCATATTGGAATTGATGAGAATATCCATCACATGTTAATATATGTGTGCTTTACGTGGTCATTACTCGTTTTGGAGTATGTATTTTTTGATTAGTATGTCTCATTCTGTACACACTCTTGGATTAGCAAATTTTGGGAGTCTTCCGCCTTAGTGATTATTTTTTCTCTATGGACTTCTGTCATTGATCTTTTGCGTTTCTAGAGGAATTGACCTATACTAGCATATCATGGGTGATGTTGAATCTCTTAACCACCTTCTATCTTTTTGCATACTCACGGCTTTCCCCTCGATTCTTTGTAGTCCAGCCATGAGGAAAAGGCTACCTCAGAGTCACCAGCCAGGCCATCCTTATTATATCCATGCTTCTCTGGTTCAGTTTCTATACTCTTGAGCGTGTCAGCCGCCAATGAGTGTGCAAAAGAAAAAGAAAAAGAAAAAAATATGCAAAAAAAAAAAAAATGTGCAAAAGAAAGAAAGAAAAAAAAAAAGAAAAGATTCATTGATTGAGGGGGAGCCTCCACCTTTACTCACCAAATACCCCTTGATTCCTAGTGGTTTGACTTTCCTTTGTTGTGCTTAGATTCTCTTGTCAGAGGTCCAACTTTCAGATCACTACTAGGATTGAATCTAGTGTTTGTCGAACTCCAAGAATCACACACACACTTTTATTATGGGATCTATGCTTTTCACATAATGCATCACTTTCTTTCATGAGGAATCTTCCATAGACTGTGCACATTGTGTTTACTAGTAAATGTACTTTTTGGATAGTCTTGTGTGTTTTAAGGTACTAATCTGAAATTTCTTGCTTGCTCCACCATATTATTTTGTCGTTTTCTTCTTGTTCACTGTTTTCAGTGTTGTAGTTACTTTTAGTGAGGGAGAGTTTGGTTCATCTTGACTTAGGTTGGTTTATGATCTTGCTTTTGTTGATTGAGAGTTGTTTTTCATGAGTCTTAGTTTTCATCTATTCATGTTTTCCATCTCATGTTTTAAGATAATCGTGTCATATGTTTATTACTTTTTCATATACTCTTATGGGACTAATAGTTGTTTTGGAGATTGTGGCACTAATAACTGTTTTACAGATTATGACCTTGAGAAAGATGTTGGCTTTTGTTGGCTGTAATGGGTTGGGGTGTTTAGGATTTTATTTGTTAGGTGTGCTTTGTCACAGCATTGCCAAAGGGGAAGATTGTTAGGTTTTATTCTTGGCAACCCCATTTGACAAAACTCCTTTTAGTTGTATTTGTTTTCGCAAATGTTATTTTAGTGAGGCTATGAGTTTATTAGATGCGAATCCAACCCGAATCGTGCCTTTGTCAATTTCCATGGATCAAAACCGAGGTTGTAATAGGATCAAGTTTTCCAAATTTTTCAATTTTGGTCGTCCCGCTCGAGCGGGGAAAGTGACCCTTGAGCGGGGATTTCAAGCTCACAGCATCCCTATTTCGCCTGAAAAAGTATTGGATGGTGTGATTTGACGCTTGAGCGTGGAAACTTTCGCTCAAGCGTGAAACCTATATGAATCACACAATTTTGAAGCCTCCGCTCGAGCGGGAATTAGCACGCTCGAGCGGACTGTGCGAACACAGATTCTTGGATTTCTATAAGGAATTGGTTTTCTTCCAAAACTAGGATTACTTTGGTTTTCTATAAGTAGTTGGTTTTCCCCCAATACTTGGACAAGTCCTCCAGATCTTCTTTTTTGGATTCTAAGGTTTATATCTGGGGATATTTTTGCTAGTTTTCTTTGATGTTTTGATTGCTGTAGACGCCCCATTTTTGACCGTCCTCAAGACTTGGACGTCACCGTTTGAACACTCGGTGATCATCCATGTTTGTGTTCGTTTGGAGTTCCCGGAAGTCTCGGCTACGCGCCTTGCCTCAGGATCTCCGAACTCGACCGTTTAGTGTCTGGTTTTGCACCAAACACTTGTGTTTTGCCTTGGAAGGGCAGGGAATGCCTTGTGATGCATCCCCCCACACCACCGGCTATGGCCAGAGGCCACCGGCTGGTTTTCGCTGCCATCGGCAATTTATTTTGCCGGTCGGCACCTTTTGTTGCCGGTCGGCACTCATTTTTGCCAAAATGGCATCTTTGGCCGGCCGACTACTGTGCATCTGCTTTTGCAGATATTTTAAGACAGCTGTCTTGCTTTTTGCTCCCCTCCATACACGTGTATGGAGGGATCTCCCTCTTTAGAAGCTTGTCTTGTAAGCTTTACAAGACAAAAGCCTCTATAAAGAGAAGCCTTGTCTCTTGGCTTTAAGGTTAGACACTTGAGACATTTTAGAGATAGAAAAGACAGAGAGAAGCTCTGGTTTTAGGGTTAGGGTTCATACATATCTCCTATCTCTCTTTTTCTCTCTTTGTGCTCTAGGTGTTTTAGTTCATACTATTGCACACAAACACCTAGTGTTTCACCTTCCTTTGGCTCCTGAGGTTCTAAGGGGCTGATTTTGGTGTTTTGGTGTTGGATTCAAGCCAAGGAAGGCCATTGGAGCATCATTTGTGAAGGGGTCTTCAAGGGTAAGAATCTAGTCCCATTATTCTCCATTTTTGCATCTTGTTTTTGCCTATCTTAAAATCGTTTTTGAGCTTAGTGTATAATACAAAAAAGTTCTTTTTTTAGCCCTCTTGATTGTTTATTAAGAGTGTTTTGTGGTTTGGAGGTGTTTGACCTCTCTTAGGCCTTGAAAGGCCTCATTTTGTGCTATTTTGTGCAAGCTTCGAGACTTTGGTGTTTGGGCCTCTTCACCATTGAAATCTTGAGGGATTTCAGTGGTGAAGATGGTGCCTTGAAGTCCCAAGAAGGAGAGGGCCACCCCCTCTCCTTGTTGTCCTTGAAAAGGATCATTTTTGGCCTCTTGAGGGAGCACCTAGCTAAGCTTCATGTTGACCATGCCTTAGTTGTTTTTTGTGCTTAATATGTCATAACATACCTCTTTTTTTGTTGGTTTTGGTACACCATGCATGCTTAGCATACCTACCATGTAATGCCATGTTATTGCCTTAATATGCCTTAGGTTGTTAGCCTTTGTTCTAGCATGTTTTAGGCTTAGCCTTCTGAAGGTTTTGTGCTCATTTTGCCATGTTTAAGGTCTGTCCTAGGTTGTTTGGGTCGAATTTGGCATGCTTAGTATAGCTCCTTTGCATTCCAGCTTGTTGGCCTTAAGTGTATGAGTGTATAGCATGACATTTTTGTATTGATTTGGTGACTCGGAACCATCTACCATGTCATTTCAGTCCCATTTGCATGCCTATACGTTTGCCTTGGACGCATCTTTAATGCTTTGAAAGCTTATGTAGTATGCTCCATGTTTTGGCCATTGCGTATGCCTTTGAATTTGAGCCACTTAGATGCCATCTAAGAGTCCATTTTGCATGGTCTAGGTCTGTCTTGAACCTATTTTAAGCCCTCTTAGCCTTGTGAGGCTTGGTTGGCTTAGCTATGGTTTAAGCCCCTTTGACTTGCTTCAAGCACTTAGGCCATTTGTTGCATGTTTGGCTTGATTTGTTGCTTGATTTGGCTCCATGTTTTAACATGTTTTACAATGCTTACCTTGCATGCTATTTGTCCATGATTGCCTCATTCAAACGTGCTTAGAAATAGCCCTTTGATGCTTAAGCATTTGGGCCTTAACATGTGCATGCGTGTATGTGTATTTTGGTCCCTTGTTTTGGTCACTTTGGCTATTGTTTTGGGCCTATTTAGAGCTGCCCAAATCATGTTTTAGACCACCTTTTCATTGGTTGGTATTGCCTCATGTTTGCTTGTATGCTTGCATAAATGTCTTGCCATGCCATGTTGCATCCTTAGCTTGTATGTCTAGGTTGCATTGCATCTTGCATACATGCCTTGTTCCTTGAATTGGTGATGGGAATTGGGCCTTGGTTTGTTTGTATGGTTTGCATTTCATTTGACATGAAAGTTGCACACTTGATTCTTTGGGCCGTCATGCATGGAAATGCGTGATTGGCGGTCCGAGAATCGAGGCACATGCCCTTTTGAGTCACAAGCATGATAGGGGGCATGATTGGTGCATACACTGTTTAAATTGTATTGCCATGCAAGTTCTGTCCTCTGCTGCTGTGAGTTGCAGGTTCTGCAGGCATTCTTTGCCGACCGGCAGTAATTCTCCTGCCGATAGCTTCATCTTGTGCCGATGACAATATACCACTGCCGGTGGTAATTTCATTCAGCCGGTGGTGATCTCCAGTATCCAGAAGAGCATCTTTGAGACTTTGGCAGTCTTCAGAGGGGCAGAGCAGGGAAAACAGAGGTAGACTATGCATGGCGGTGCACTTCCGAGCAAAACCCGAGCACGCGCTGCATCCGGCCCTCCTCCCGAGGCGGTTTACTATTTTTATTAGCTTAATTAGTTTGTTAGCTAATTAGGTAATTTGTAATATTAATTAGCTTGCATAGTTAATTAATTTGTATTATTTATTTGGTCCCTCCGAGTGAGGGCAAATCTGTAATAAGTGTGCGTGAGTGTGTGTATGTCTTCCAACCTCACGTCTTTCTTCCCTTTTATTTACCTGCTTATGATGGTAGATTAGGGCACGTTTAAATTAGCATACCTCATGTAATGCATGCGTGCATTCATCCATTTGTTCTACATGCACCGAGCTTGGCGCATCATTCTAACCACATCTGTATTTCAAATTCCAAACTGAATACATGTTGGTTGTGCATTTTCACATGCCATGTTTAGGTTAGCCGAGCCTATCTAATTGCATCCCGTGTGTGCTGCATTAGTCAATTCAAAATGAACTAGGACACGCATGTTTGCTAACTAGTTTATTGTTTTGGCACGGAGTACAATGTAAGTATTTATGTTGTAGCATCTCGCATGCGTGTGAATACTATCATGACAGCATGCTTACCATGTGGCTAGATGCTTATATGAGATAAACTGTTTGGATGCCTGCGGGTGAAGGTTGGATTGCTTGAGTTGAAAAAACTCGTTGAAATCCGTGTTTTAGCCTACTCGCGGGTAGCAAATTCCAAAGCGCTTTTCAAAACAAACGGATATGCAATGCTTGTTTCCAAATTAGGCAATCTAGTCTATACTTGTTTGCTGTGCGCATAACATAGTAATTCTAGGCTAATAAATGGGATAAGAACACGTAACATTTTCAAAATCGGATATCACGGTTAGTAGAGGCCGATCTTAGGATCGGGCGAGAGGGGGTGCTCATAGCTGACCTTCCCCAATCGTACCCTAGCTCCCGAGCCGAGATAACTCCGGTGATGACGGACATGTGGCCTTCGGCACCGAGTCAGGGTTTCCTAAATTCTCCCATTTTAAAAATATTTAGGTGGCGACTCTATATCTGGCAAAGCAGTCCATGTTTGGCACTTCTTTTCAAAAAAAATCTGTTTCTCAAAACGATTTGCCAGATTTGGACTCTTTGGTTCAGATTTAGAACCGTGACACGAAATCGAGTCCGAACTGTAGCGAGGGCCCCACGCGGGCGCGTCTACAATTGCATATTTAACTCATGGTTTAAAGAATATACATCAAAGGATTTTTTGTTTGTTCTACACAAAAGAGAGAGTTGTTCTTCGGTGGATTCTGAAGAATTCGATCCTGAAGCTTTGGTGGATTCCGGAGTGGCTCATCATCAAGACAATTCCGAGATGAAAACGGGGTTAAAAGAGGCACATAGAGGTTGGTTCAATTCGGGCGTGGATTCGCTAGGTAATTGAGAGTATACTTGTGTAATTCCTTTATATATTCTTAGTGGATTGTTTTGTGGCTGTTGCCCGTGATTTTTTATCACAATTGGAGGTGTCTAATTGTGGTTTTTCCACGTAAAATCGTTGTGTCATTTTGTTTTGATTGTTTGATTGGGATTGTTATATACTGCTTAAAATTGATACATAATCACAAATCAACATCTAGGGGATTTCTAGATTTTTCAACATTGAATTCCAAACATCAAACAAATATCGTTGTTCCTGAGGGGAAGCCCAACCCCACCAATGTAAAACTTCTCATCTCCCGGATGGTACGTTTGAATGATCCGACATACCGTTGCATCACACTTCATATATGCTCTGGGATCTAGTCTGTGGACCCGGATAGCGACAACCATTGGCTAAATGGTGTTTTCTCCAATTGCCGAATATGTCAGTCACCCAACTTCAACTCAAGCACGATCTTGATAACTCCCGAAATGTTGGACCGGTACATTAGTCTTGCAGGGTCAATTTAGAATGTTTAACAGTACCACTATCCACCTTCTGCTTCTTGAATGGCAGTCTGGTTTGCCTTCTCGGGGCCAACTTGGTTGACGTGTTGCCCGACTGTCTGTGACGTAGCGAGATGCTACTAGCGTTCCGTTTTCCACTTTGCTGGCCAATGCTACCTGCCAACAATTTCAAACACCCATCATTACAAAATTCAAGAAAACCTAGTGCCTCACCAAGTATAATGTCACACCTAAATCCATCTAAAAAACAAAATTACATTACTTTACTGACAAACATGAATTAGCAAGCGTACAAACACATCGACTACCGTACAAACACATCTACATAACAAACATAACATTAAGCATCACATCATCTGCTACCCAATGATATCTCACACACTACCAACCAATCATATCATTACCTGCTACGAATAGATAACTAACACGCCCAACCATGATAGCTGGTAACTAATGTAAATGGCCCCATTTTCACAAACTTCTCACACATGTGTAATCAAGTCAGCTCTGAGTATTGTGTTAACAATTATTGCTTCTTTACGTAGTTAGTAACCTGGTTTTAGAAAAATTACACATCAAAAACACTTATTAAACCACTTTACCATTCAATTGACATTTTCAATACGAATTACCATATTGTAATGTGTACCCAATCAGAAACAGATGAACATTCCCCTTGTCCCTAATAGGGCAAAGAAACACCAAGTTGGCATTCAAAACGGTAAATACCACCAGTCTAGCAAGTTTCAACGTCTGTGTAGTACCGTAAATTTTAATTTCATATTAACAATGTCTACGTCGCGCGTTTGTTAGCAACTCCGGTTCAGTAACATTATGAATGCACATACAAATGAATATAATGTAAAATGTACCCCGTCACAAACACAGGAACTATACCGTTACTCTAAAAAAGACATTTACAATACAAACTACCATAATGCAATATATACCCTTGGATCTACAATGAGAAAAACCACATTCGCATATAATGTAAATAAATCCAATTTGATGATGCTAAATTTTTTTTAACAAAATGGGTTTTAAGTTTTTAGGAAAATTGTTTATAACAACTATTTCATTCTCGCTTCAATTCCAAAAAACAATTTACATCATTCGCATTCGCATTCGCATCTAACGTAAGGTGGGCTTACAAACAGAGGAATTATTTCATTTACCATTCAATGTAAAAAACCACACAGCATTCGCATCTAACATTAACAACTCCTGATCGATTAGTAGGCGGGTTTAGCAACAAAGGAATTACTTCATTCTCCCCTAAAAAACAATTCACATCTTCATTAACTGTAATGACAACGAAGGCTCACATTCTTAGCTAACGTAAAGCCTATCGAGAGAAGAAGTTGGTCCTTTGTTACTAAAGTGGGTTTCAAGCTATTGGTAAAATTGTTTATGAAATTGATTAGTTAGTAAGGTGGGCTTAGCAACAGAGGAATTATTTCATTCTCCTTTTAATGTAAAAAAAATTCCAAATCTGCAGATAATGTAAACTACTACCATACATGAACCCCAACAAACACTTAACTGCCCACACATAAAACACACACTTCAAGTAAACACTCTAAATCAAAACACAATTTCTGAAAAACATTTGCATCAAAACCCCCAAAAAATGCAAACAACATTAACCTGAACATACCAACAACACTCATCATCAACATTAACAATAACCACAATTCAACAAATTACAACACACATACAACCCCTAACACAGACCAATACAAACATCATGAGTGCACATATATAAGGGAACAACTTACCCAACGTCATTTGTTGATGACACGATTACCGGCGACGACGAATTGATGTTGTTTTGTCCTCGCAGAACACACACACTCACACCGCCGCTCCAATTTCACCAGAATAGGGGCTTCGTCTGCCTCTAGGGTTTACGAAGCAAAATGAATGCTCAACTTACAATACAAATCCACACCGAATCAAGGTTGCCTGCTGCGAATAGATCACTAACACAACAATCGAAATCCCATTAACATTAGAACACAGCAGAACTCCCCTTCTTATGTCTCTTCCGTTCCGATTGGTTTGGGGGGAAACAAAATTTTCCCTTACGAAAGATTTGGGGCATAAATGTAAATGCAACATCAACAAAACCCACAATTACCCCTTCCTTTAAGTTATAAAACATGGGGCAATACGTCTTTCACACTGGAATGAGACTTATTGGTTCATCAGATTAAAAGTAGGACTAAATGGATCACAAGATTGAAATTTGAGATTTATTGGTGCATCACCCAAATATATATATATATATATATATATATTATTAACTCCTTCCAAAACTAAAAAATATATATAAATAAGTAAATAAATAAACATTCATATGTGAGACATATATGTGCCATTTGTTGTATTTACCGTGAAATGTAAAGAACTTATAAATCTTATTAATGGGTTACACATATTGTTTTTGGTAGGTACTATAGAATGTAGGGGTACAACTCGAGCGGGTTGGGAGGTTGTCCAAGCCCAGCCCAGCCCAAGTTGTGTTGAGATCCGCCCAGACTCGAATTGTAATCCGAGATTGCCTGCTCAAACCAGACTCAAGTTAAACTCAAATTGCCTGAGTTGCCCGGATTGTAAATAAATTTCTTTTTTTTTTTGCAACTATATTATTAAATTATTAAAATTTGACTCTATTTATATTTTTTTATTATAGAAAATCATTAATACCATCAAAACAAATAATTTATATAATGTTAGAGAAATGTCGCTATAGTAGTCTTTACAATTTATGAGTGAAAAAAAGAGAGTAAGATTTTATATTATTTGTATATATAATATATATTCAATATGATTTAATAATCTAAATTATTTTAATATAATGTAATGGCTAATAATTTGTATATTCTTATATATTTATATATGTATAATTTGGGTTTTGAGTTGCTCGAGTTGTTTGACGTCTTTGCTCAAGTCTACCCAAATTTAATTCAGACTTTTAAATTTTTGTCCAAATCTTATACCGAATTTAAAAATATTTTATCCAAATTCTAAAAAAATTCGAACAAGGTTTGGTTGCTCCGATTAAGCCGCTTAAATTCCACCCCCAATAGAATGCCATGTTCAAATGCGAGTAATATATATATATATATATATATATATTTTTGGGGTACATCGGAAAGTATCAGATATATATATATATATATATATTAGTTGCCTCTTTTTATTGAGACAAATCTGAGACAAATCAAGAAGACACAGGGGTCAAATATATTGGGGACGAGTCTATGTATGTATTTATGATAGTTATTTGGGTAAATTAGGCTAACATTCTCTTATGTTTATATTTATTATAGTTTTTCTTTTTATTTTTTGAAAATTACATCTTTCTTTTTGAGATTTAAAATTTTATTATAGATTCCCTTCTCAGTAATTTAATTTTTTTAAATACCAATTTTGCCCTCACTGGATAAATTACATTGACAATCCTCATATTTTAAAAATTACAATCCCCTCTCTAAGGTTTAAAGTAGCATTATCAATTGCCCCATCAGTTAGTATTAGTTGAAAAAAAAAATTATTTGAAATAAAATTTTGTTAGTAAAATTTTTAAATTTCTGTTTAAAAACCAACGTAAACTCATTTTTTGAATTTACGTTTTTTTCTCAAATTTACAAACTGAGACAACAATTTATAAACCAAAAAAAGTATCAAATAAATTTTTATGACAGTTTTTAAAATTTTTGTAAATACAAATTAAAAACTGAAAATTAAATAGTTACCAAACAGGCCTCAGATGGTAAAAATGTCGTAAAATTAACAAATAATTAAATAAGTTACCAACACAAGAATTGACTTATCAAAAGATTCTTAGGCTATGTATGGTTTGATTTTTAGGAAAAAAAATTAAAATTTAAAAATTAATTTGGTTAAAAAATAAAAAATAATTATCATTTTAACTTTTGGGCAGGTTATATACATACGTATGACTGTGTAAATTTAATTTGTAAAAAATTATTTCTAGCCACTCGAAAGATAAAAATTATATAAAAATGATAATTATTTTTTATTTTTTATTTCTTAACCAAATTAATTTTTAATTTAAAAAAGAATTGAAAATCAAACCATACATAGCCTAAGAACATTTTGATAAGTCATTTTTTACGTTGGTAACTTATTTAATTATTTGTTAATTTTACGACATTTTTACCATCTAAAACCTGTTTGGTAACCATTTCGTTTTCAGTTTTCAATTTATATTTAAAAAATTTTAAAAACTGTCATAAAAACTTGTTTGATAATTTTTTTGATTTATAAATGGTTGTCTTAATTTGTAAATTTGAGGAAAAAATATAAATTCAAAAAATGAGTTTACGTTGGTTTTTAAACAAAAATTTCAAAATTTTACTAACAATTTTTATTTTCAATTAATTTTTTTTCAAATAATTTTTTTTTTAATGAATTTTCTTTTCAACTAATACTAACCGAGGAACAATTAGTAATGTTACTTGAAACCTTAGGGAGGGCATTATAATTTTTAAAATGTGAGGGTTGTCAATATAATTTACCCAGTAAAGGCAAAATTGGTATTTAAAAAAATTAAATTGCTGATGAGAGAAATCTGTAATGAAACTTTAAACCTCAGGAAGGGAGATATAATTTTCAAAAAGTGAGGGAAAAACTATAATAAACATAAATATTAGGGAGTGTTAGTGTAATTTAACCTAGTTATTTTTTTAAAATTTCTCATTGAGTTAATGAAAACAAATAAGATGTGTAATTTAACCTAGTTATTTAGTCTAACTTTTTTAGTATTGTTTGATTTTTATTTTTAGATTTTTTTTAAAATTTTATAAGAAAAAAAATATAATGATTAAGATTTGAATGTGACATTTTATCTTATTAGTTTATATAATTTATTTTGTCTTTTTGTATTTTTTAGTCTCAAAATATTTACCAAACGAGGACTAAGAGTAAAAGTGATACAATAACATAGTTTAGGGGTTAAGTGATATGCATTAACAATTATAAATTTTTGGTATAATTAACCTTGTGGATAAAAATATGATGGCCCAAAGATTAACTCATTGAAATTAGAGGCAGCTAGTGATTTTTTTAATCTAAAAATCATGAAAAATTATTTTTAATAAAAACATTTTTATATATATATATAACCTTTTAAATAAATGAAAAACTAACATATCACGCGTGCTATATATGGAATAAAATATTATATTATTTAATAAAAATATAATAATTATATTTAATTTTTTTGTATTATGTAAAATAAAAGTTAAATGAAAGCTTGCCAATCAGAATTTTCTTAATTTTTTAAAATTAAGAAAATCAAAAAAAATTAGTATGAGATATTGATCATAAAACTTCTCACTAAAAATTTCATTTTGTTTTTATAAATGAGAGTATAAGATTCACTTTATGTAAGTGAAACAATTTACTTTTTTCTTTTTTTCTCGATGTGGGATTATAAAATAAAAGTTAAATGAAAGTTAGCCAATGATGATTTTCTTAATTGTTTAAAAGTTAACAATTGTCTGGGCAGGAAGTTTATTTCAAATCAAGCAATCTTAAACGTTTAATCTTTAATTAGGTCAATCTTTAATTTATTTCAAATTAAATAAATTTAACCAATATATTTTGATAAAACTACTAAAATCACAGTTAAACCAGTGAATCAGTCAAACCAAAATGGTTCACCTTATCATCTAGGTCAAAAGATCAACCAACTTATACAAAAATTAATTAATTAAAACTTTTAAATTTTATTTTCATTTTTAAATTTAAACTGTCTTGAACTGAAACATACACAGCACCGCAATATTATATAGTGAAACAACTCATTTTTTTTTCATTTTTCTGATGTGAGATTGTACAATAAAAGTTAACAGTTGTTTGGACGGGAAGTTCATTTCTAATCAAGTAATCTCAGTCATTCAATATTTAATAAGGTCAATCTTAATTTATTTCAAATCAAACAAATCTAAACAATATATTTTTATAAAACAACTTAAATCGTGGTTAAACTAGTTAATTATTCAAATTGAAAACGATTCTGCCTAATTGGCTAAATTAAAAGACCAACCTATTTATAACAAAATTAATTAATTAAAACCTTTAAATTTTATTTTAAAATTTAAACCATCTTGAACTAAAACATGAACAGTCCTATAACAAAAATGATTTGGACCACTAAATAAAGACCTCTAATGCATCTCTAATTTGTCTTTTTCTTCCCTCTTTTTTGTCTTTTACTTCACTTTTTTTTTTTTTTTTTTTTTTTTATGGTTGGACAGCTCATTAGAGTTGCACTGTTGCAGCTCTAATTAGAGCTCCGGAGCATGACCCGTACTATAAATGAGAGTATAAGATTCACTTTATATAAGTGCAATAACTCACTTTTTATTTATTTTCTCGATATGAGATTGTAATTATTTTAAAATTAAATATTATGAGAGTTTAAAAATCTCATACAAAATTATTTTTAAAATCAAAATGTCTATATGGGATTGTACAATAAAAGTTAAATGGAAACTTACCAATAGAGGTTTTCTTAATTATTTAAAATTAAGAAAATTAAAAAAAAAATGGTATTGATTATAGGGCTTCTCACTAAAAATCTTATCTATACTATATATTAAGTAAAAGGGGGTTTTTAACCCCAAGGCCTATGGGAGCTTCAATATGTCAATCTTAATTTTCTAATTTTTTGTTTTTTGTTTTTTTTTAAATTAACCTCAGCATTTATTAACTTCTCTCAACTCACAAGACTTTTTGATTTCTCTCATAATTACTGCAGTACCTTTTCCAAAACAAATCATTTGTATATTAAAAAAAAATTAAAATTAAAACAAATATAAATATCTATATCTATATCTATCTATTTATTTATATCTATCTCTAACCCACAAATTTTGTGGGAGTTCCAATATCTGAACCTTAATTTCTTAATTTTTTTGATTTTTTTTTCTCCAATACACATACTCTTTTTAACTTTTCACATACCTATTGCAAACAGTGAGTTTCCTTTTTGTTTTTTCCTTCTTGACTTCTCACTTCTACACTTTTAACTTCAATGACCACGTATGCAAAAAAATAAGTCTTCTTTTTGTTTCCTCCTTCTTGACATTTCCTTTTGTTTACTGTTTTAATATTGTAGTTAGATAGCGTATAAAAATATTTGTGATTTGTCTAGTGAATAAAAAATTATAATTTGATTTTTTAATATGATTGAAGTTAGATAAGTATAAACCCTCACAAAGAGAAAAATGTGATTATAATTAGTTGAATGATTCTTTTTTTTTAATGTGATTGTAGTTTGTTTAATAAATGCTGATCATGAGATTTTGACAAAATCAATAAATACTGAGTTTTTTTTTAAATAAAAAATTTAAAAAATTCAGATTGAGATATTGAAACTCCCACAGGTCTTGGGGTTAAAAACCCCCTTTTCCTTAATATATAGTATAGATGGTTCTTTTTTTTTTTAATGTGATTGTAGTTAGTCAATGGTTCTTTTTTTCATTTATTTATTTTTTTATTATGGAAAAAATGTGATGTGATTGTAGTTTGTTCAATGGTTCTTTTTTTTAATGTGATTTAATCTTTTATTTACTATTTTAATGATTTTTTTTTACAATCTATCTATCTATCTATATCTATATCTATACTTCTATACTATATATTAAGCAAAATGGGATTTTTAACCCCCAAGGCTTGTGGGAGGTTCAATATCCCAATCTGAATTTTTAAAATTTTTTATTTTTTATTTAAAAAAAACTCAGTATTTATTGATTTGGTCAAAATCTCCTGATCAGCATTTATTAAACGTTTTCAATCCACATGTCTTTCCACATGCCTACATTTATTGATTTTGTCAAAATCCACTAATTAGCATTTAAAATCCCCTCATACAAATAATTATAGATACAATCCGGGTATAGTTATTGCAGTACCCTTTTCAACTTCTCCCATACACTATGGTTAGTAATAAGATTGTTAAATTATTTTTATAAAAAATCTTAAAAAACATAATTTATATATTAAAAAAAATCTAAAATAAATATAAATATCTATAATTATCCCGTGCATAGCACGGGTGATAGGCTAGTTTTACTTATATAAATGGGAGTATAAGATTTACTTTATATAAGTGAAACAATTCACTTTTTCTTTTTTTTTTTTCCGATGTGAGATTGTAAAATAAAAATTAAATAGATATGCACATTGGATTGCAGATTGAAATTGTGTTTACAAAAGTACCTTCACATTGCACCTCCACATAACACAGGTGATATGTTAGGAGTATTGTACATGTGTTTTTAAACACATAAACAAAAAAAAAAAAAAAATTGATATTGATTATAGGGTTTCTCACAAAAAAATTTCTTTTGTTTATATAAATAGGAGCATAAGATTCACTTTATATAAGTGAAACAATTCATGTTTTCTTTCTTTTCCCGATATGAGATTGTAAAATAAAAGTTAAATAGAAGCTAACCAATAGTGATTTTCTTAATTATTTAAAATTAAGAAATTTCAATAATTTATATAAATTGGAGTATAAAATTCACTTTATGTAAACGAAACAATTCACTTTTTCTTCTTTTTTTTCTCGATTTGGGATCGTAAAATAAAAGGTAATTGGAAGCTAAGCAATGAGAATTTTCTTAATTGCTTAAAATTAAGAAAATTTAATAATTTTAGAATGAGAGTTTGGACCAGATTGTAATTATTTTAAATTTACATATTATGAGAATTTCAAAAACTCATACAAAATTATTTTTAAAATCAAAACTATGTGAGATTGTAAAATAAAAATCAAATAGAAGCTACCCAATGGAGTTTTTCTTAATTGTTTAAAATTAAGAAAATCAAAAAAATGAGTATGAGATATTGATCATAAGGTTTCTCACTAAAAATCTCATTTTGCTTATATAAATAGGAGTATATGATTCACTTTATGTAAGTGAAACAATTTACTTTTTCTTTCTTTTTTTGATATGCGATTGTAAAATAAAAGGTAAATGGAAACTAGCCAACGGGAATTAGAGAGGCATAATTTAGGTTGGTAAATTTATCATACTCGATCATTTTATAAACTCATATGCATATTAAAAAAAAAAAATTAAATTCATTCTAAAGTCGTGTTTATGTGATTTCAATGTATTTATCTTTAATAAAAATATATGATCTATTTATAAAATTATATATATTATTTATTTTTAAAAATTAAATATAATAGAATTACGTGATTATAAATGATAGTCTTGCTCAAAGTAAATCGAATTTTAATTTGTTTAGAATGTTGCTAATAAAAATTGAAAATAAATCAAAATTAATTAACTGGCCTTTTTCCTCTCCGACACGTGCCTTGTTACATTGTCATCCATGTGGTCATAATCGTGGAATTAACTTGTATCATTGCATTTGGAGCAAAATATTGCTTTAAAAATATAATTAATTGTAGTCATGTAAGCAAGATAGACCCAATTGGGAGAGATGGGCAACGGCCTCCAAATTTCGAAACTCTTTTATTATAAGGGGAACTTACTGATAAGTCCCATGTAACAAGTTCAAAACCCAACTAATCCCAAAACAAAATACTTGCACCAATTAGTCCAACACATTTTTAATTGTTACCAAAAAATCCTTTTTTTTTTTTTAAATTTATAGACACTGTTCACATCTTACTACCGTCGGACTTCCGTTTAACGGTCGCCGGAAACTCACCGGAATGTCTAGAATATTGCCGGAAAAAAAAAATTAAAAAACATGTTATGAAACTGTAAAATTTTACAGTTCTAAAGAATGTTATAAAACTGCAAAATTTTACAGTTTTAAACCATGATTCATTCCAGCACCAAAAAAAAAAATTTTAACTGCAAAATTTTACAGTTTTCACCGCCTGTAACTAAAACTCGAAAACTGCTTGTTCAGAATTCGAAAATTTTCTCCATTAGAACAGAAAAACAGAAGTGTATAGCAGAGAGAGAAAAAAAAAAAAGAGATCGAAGGGGAAAGACGGATGTCTAACCAAATCTGTGTAGATCTACTCAGATCTGATGTAGATCTGAGTAGATCTATATCAGATCTAAGTAGATCCATTCATCTTCTTCGTCGGAAAATATATCATCTTCTTCGTCGGAGTTGATTTCAATGCTTGGTGGTTATCAATGAACCTCGATCAATGGAGAAAGATATGATCACCGGTGGTCCTCTTCCATGACAAACACGATGACAGAAAAATGTAGAAAAAAAAACGAGAGAGGAAGGGAAGCAAAAAGCAGAGAGAGAGGAAAGGACTTTTGGGTGTAGTGAAAAAGTTATGGGATTAAATGGAGATCACATGTTTCCCATGAGACCTATGGGTTATAATAATAATAGCATTAATTATTAAAAAAAAATTTAAAATTATATAAGGTGACCTCCTATTAGAGAGGCATATTTTCACCGTACAGTTTGGTGAAACCATCAACCTAAACTATAATAAAAGCTTCAAACCTAAACAATTTACTTTTTTCTTCTTTTTTTGGATATAGGATTATCAAATAAAAGTTAGTCAATAAAAATTTTCTTAATTATTTAAAATTAAGGAAATCAAGAAAATTAGTATGAGATATTGAAACGCTCATAAGACTCCTCACTAAATAGGATGAGAGTATAAGATTCTCTTTACATGAGTAAAACAATTCATTTTTTCCCTTCTTTTCCTGATGTGGATTATCAAATAAAAATAATTATTTAAAATTAAAAAAATCAAAAAAATTAAAATGAGAGTTTAAAACTCCTAAAAATCGTATCATTAAAAAGTTCATTTTCTTTATATAATAATAGATAGATAGATAGATTAGTTTGCATAAAAACATGTCAAAAAGAAAATGAGTTCCCTTTTCCCATCGCAATCTCCATACCACTCCACATCTCTTTCAATTTTAAACTCCCTTCCTCATTCCTCTTAACTCTAACCCCACCATCGCCCTCTTGCACCCTATCCCCTCCTTTACGATCAACAACACGGACAATGCCCATTCCATGTGCCAACCTATCAACAGGACATAAGTGCCTTTGGAATAACCGGATTTTATGGGAAAGAAAATGAGTTTTTTCTCTTTTTTTTTATCTACATTTTTGTCACTTGTACCATTTAAGGGCAAAATTAATTTTGTTGAAAAGCAATTTCCTTTGATTAAATTTCATTTACTAACAACAAAACAGAATCCATTAATTTCCTTTTCACAGATCTCTTATTTAAGAGGATTTGATTCCAAACACAGTTATGCAGGTGTGTCCCTACTAGCAGAGGCAAGCATTTGAAATTAAATGACATTTACATCATGCTAACCACTAAATCAAAGATACCTTCAACGGCCTTTCTGAATTTGTGTATTAATATGTTGTATGCCAAAAAAATAATAAAAATGAAATCAAAAAGTGCTGATTAATTTAGAGATAATTTTAACCTATCCATATATTCGACTATACCCTTTTAATACTCTGCCAAAACTATTCTTTTAAAAGCAGCTTGGAATAACACGTGATTTCACACAGGTCAATCATCTCAACATGAATGAAAAAAGAAAATGGAATCACCCATATCAATGAATGCCCTAAAAGGCTATTTCTTTGAAGGTGTGCACAACAGTGTGAGAGAGAACTGACATTGCAAGAACAAATGGTTTATTGGCAAGAAAAATATATTTATCAGTATCTTCATTGATGGAAGGGGGAAAATTGAAAGGTTTACACACTGTATTCCACTTGAAATGAGTCAACACCGCCATTAGCACCCACAAAACAACCTTCACAGCAAAGCTAAGGTAGAACCTTCAAAGAAAATAACAAAGATGAAATAAAAGTGAGTATTACACATGACCTTCAACCATAACTATAACCCAGAAGATACACCTCAAGTTTACAGTGCATGACATTGCATTGCATTGCATTCTGCTGAAACAGATAACTTCCAGATCATTGGGGTAAAGCCACTGCGTCATCAAGGTTGAGATTCACTTTTAACAACACTTGCATCGTCAATCTGTAATGCTTTAGAGTCAAATTGGATAGTACCAACAGTAAGGAAACCAGAAGAGTTGGCAAAACCATTAACTCTAACAGGCATCGACCCTACTGTGACAACATCAACTGGTTTAGTATCCACTACTGTAGCAACATTAGAGGGAACCTCTAAAGGTTTAGGTTCAGCCTGCTTTGGGTTGATAGCAAGTGAGCCAATCTTTAGTGACAATACGTCATCATGCTTTGCTTTGTCCGCAATGTGGATCGGCTCAATTACAGAGCCCACAGTCTTGTCCAAGCTATTAAGCTCATTAGGCTTGGTAGATTTTTCATCTGCACTAGAAGGCATGTCAACCAGAAAATTTTGCTTCCGGGGAGGATCTAAAGCAGGAATAAGGAACGAGCTTCCATAGCTCTTGATGAGTAACCTAGCTTTCTCCTCCTGCATGATCTTCTGTCGATTTTCGTAATACATGAAATCATCAAGTAAAGATGTCTTCATTGTGTAATTTTTGAAAAGTTTAAGCATCTCGATACCTTGCTTATACCTTATCTGCAAATAAACAAAAAATATTTAAAAAAAAAAAAAAACCTTCATACTGGAGCAGAAATGTGTTACCTCAATCCAAGTAGAACAACAAAGAGCAATCAAAATAATCTCATAATCCCACATCATCAAGTCAAAACAAACACAATAATAATTTTTCATCAAGATTCGAATATTCAAGGCAAAAATGTCGTGTAACAAATGTTAAAGTTATCAACTCTTCATGTCAAATGCAAATATCTATATGTACTAACGAAACCAAACTAAAACAACTCAGCCTTGCATCCCACTCAAGTAGGCTTAACTACATAAATCTTTCTTCACCATTTTGCTTTGACTATGGCAATATGCTCAGTTAAATTAAAAAATTTGTAAAAATTTATGTATTTTTGATTGATATGTTTATTGTGTATATTACAATTACAAGGATTCCTATTATATAGGAGTGTGTTTGGGAGTAGGTGGAGAGGTGGAGTAGGTGAAGTGGAGGTGGTAGTGGTGTAGTGGGTTAGGTTTAGTGGAGTAGGTGAGGTGGTAGTGGTGTAGTGGGTTAGGTTTAGTGGAGTAGGTTTAAGTGGGTGAAGTAGGTGATAGGTTTTAACAGCCCCCCGCAAACTCAAGGGGGATAGGAACTAACCAACTTGAGATTGGAGAGAGTTACAAAACAAGAAAATACATAAAAATAAAAGAGGATAGGTGACACTGTATGGTCGTGTCAGACCATTGGTGAAGACACTGGATGGTGGTGTCATAACGTTGTAGAGGACAAGGTATGGGGGTGTCATAACGTTGTAGAGGACACTGTATGGGGGTGTCATAACGTTGTAGAGGACACTGTATGGTGGTGTCAGACCGATGTAGAAGACAGTTTATGGGGTCATGTCGGACCGCTGTAGCAGACAATGTTGTGACAGTTGTTGTGACAGTTTACAGAGTCTTGCTGGACCCTTGTAGAAACTAACCGGAATCAATGTCGGGACAGTTTACAGAGTCTTGTCGGACCCATGAAGGAGCTAACCGGAATCAATGTCGGGACAGTTTACAGAGTCTTGTCGGACCCCTAAAAAGGCGCACCCTCAAAAGGTGTGCCCAATCTTTCAAAAGGCGTGCCATCAAAAGGCGTGCCCAAGTCATAAAAAGATGTGCCGGACATGATGGCGAGGCACGTGAGTGCCTTGGCTGGCGCGTCCGTTTGTCGTCTGGCGTCAAGTGGCGCGCGATACGCGTGGCTGCCCCGTCTATTTAACCAAGGTTGATGCTGAGGCTGAGGCAGACAAAAAACTTCTGAAAATCCTCTGAAAAAACTCTTCCTTTACTGAGAGAGAAACTCTGTAATACTCTGTAACCAACCCGTCTCTGAAACACTCAGCAACATGGCCTCTTCTTCCCGTCCAGCTACCCAGAACATGGCCTCCTCTTCCCGTGGTCTGCTCACGCTCTTTCCAGAATTGAACGAGTCCACAAGAGAAATAACTGGTGCGGTGGCCAGTGAACCGCAACCAAACACCTCTGGTTTTGCTCCGTTGAACTTTCCGATGCGGTCGGTGGAGCAAAAAATGGCGGTGCAAACTGATATTGAGGCCAATCAGTATACTCTGAAGTCATGTGTGGAAACCATGACTGCGGTCACAAACCTGTCGCACCGGCTGCAGAGCAGGACAAATGAGGTGCAACAGTTAAACTCCCAGCTGGCTCTGCTCCAACGCATGTATAAGGATGCGCGAGCAGAGATAAGTGTGCTAAAGACAGAAAACAAGGAACTGAAGCGGAAGGCCACTGTGATGTTCCGATTTGGAGGTCCGCCATATGCTGCAGTGGAGGAGCATGGAGGAGGCAACGTGCTTGGTGGTCTAGGAAACACGAAGGCAACACCGTCAAGGGCCGTCCAAGACGGAGGCAAGAAGAAGAGACCGGCGGCAGAGTAGAGAAGGGATGGCGGGGTGTGGCCGTCTGCAGAAAAGAAAACAAAGCCGTTGTTGTGTGTTTTTTTTTTTTTTTTTTTTTTGTGTAAAATTGTGATCGGGGTTGATCCCTGAGATGAATAAAATATGGTTTGGTGTGCAAAGCTATATGGTATGAATGGAATTGGAAAAAGATGAAAAATAATGTGAAAGAAAAAGAAAGAAAGAAATAATAAAAATATAATTGAAATCAAAAAATGAAAGATGGGGAAAATAAGGAAAGTGGTTTGGAGAAAATAAATAAAAATAATGGAGTTTGAAAGCAATCGGAGGAGAGATGATGTTTGTTTTTTTTTTTTTTTTTTTTTTAATATAAGATAATAAAAAGATATATATATATATATATATAAAATAACAAAAGTGGGAACAATGAGTGCACCAAGAAGCTTTATAATAAAAAAACAATTTTGGGCGGTGGATGCAAAGTGAGGAGAGAGAGTGGGTGTGAAGTGTTGTCAAAAACCCATTTGCCGAAAAAAGAAAAAGTCACAACTCTCCTCAATCCCCCTGTGTCTCTGTAGAATGATGCAGAGATGGCACAAGAAGAGAACCCATTTCCCTCTCTTAGCAGCACTGATCTTCTTCGTCTTTATAGTCTGTTCAATTCTCTACAACGAACGTAGTATTCAACAAATCCATCAAAACCTTGACCACCATGTTGATGATTCCCTCAAGCAGCAACATCCATTGCCACTGTTAAGTGGCGGCGAAGCTGCGAGGGCGGCGGACTGAGGGTAAAGGAAGAGAGACGGTGGTGGTGATGAAAGTTGCCTTGGCCGGTGGTGTGAAACCCAAACCGAGGCCGATTTTAAACCAAAACAATAAATTTTTATTTTCATTCTCATATTGACACAGTGAACAGATCTAAGAATCTGCACAGAAGTACCAAAAAATCAAAACCAAACTCAACAAACAGGAGAGAGGAGGAGAAGACAGCAGCGGATTAGTGGTTTTGGTTCCGGAGATGGTAGATCTGAGAGATGCAGATGAGGCAGCAACAGATGTGGTGGTGAGGAGGTCAGAGAAGAGTTCAGCTATGACTTTCTGGCAGAGGAGTGAAGGTATGTGTAGAGGTCCGGCGGGCGGCCAAGGCGAGGCTGCCGCCCGCCGGTGAAGCAGAATGATCAGGTTCTTTAACCCTGCTCTGATACCATGTAAAAATTTATGTATTATTGATTGATATGTTTATTGTGTATATTACAATTACAAGGTTTCCTATTATATAGGAGTGTGTTTGGGAGTAGGTGGAGAGGTGGAGTAGGTGAAGTGGAGGTGGTAGTGGTGTAGTGGGTTAGGTTTAGTGGAGTAGGTGAGGTGGTAGAGGTGTAGTGGGTTAGGTTTAGTGGAGTAGGTTTAAGTGGGTGAAGTAGGTGATAGGTTTTAACAAAATTCGTATCATATTTTTTCACTACCACAATCCATGTCATTTTAGGTCTTCCGTCCCCATAACATTTTGATCATATCAGTATTCTTATTGTTGCATCTACAAGTCCTAGTTGTACATGAATAAACTTGGTCTATTTTCCCACATCTTTATCTTCTCAATTGGAGCAACGCCTACCACTTCACAAATATATTCATTTCTAATTCTATTTTTCCTAGTCTTACCACATCCATCCAAGCATTCTCACCTCAACTACACTCATTTTATGAATGTGTTGTTTCTTAATTGTTCAACATTTTATCCTGTAAAGCATCGCTGGCCTTATGGCTATTCTATAAAATTTTCCTAACTTTGCGGGTATTAGTTGATCACGTAATATATCAAATGCAAACCTACTTTGATTCTATAGATCACATCATCTCCACACACACACACACACACACACACACACACACACAAAAAAATTTAGTCCACAAGAATATTAGAAGGGCACAGGGGAGTGAATTAAATTGACTAGTCAACTGGCTTCGAGAATCAAGATGAGGCCAAATGCAAAAATGGTTCGGGGAGGAAACAGAGAAGAAACAAAAGGACAAAAGCAAAAACAAAGTACACTGGCAGTACATGTAGAACTTCTAAATCACCTTGTCCATATGTAAGCTATGACATCAAGTGTAATAAAGCCCCAAGACCATGTCAACAAGGAGTAATATTGTAAAAACTGAGGGGGCTCAGGTTAAAATTAAGGCCTAAAAAGAGCATGGGTGGCAGCTTGGAACGCTTACAATCCAAAGACATACTCTGCCAGGATATTGTAGGTAAGTAGGACTGTAGCCAAATGAATAATTGCAACCATACATTTATTAGTTGCTTTACAATGTTAATTGTGGGTGAGAGGTGTGGTTAGAGATGGTCTGGGAAGTTGGTGGGCATTTCAATGACCTGAGATTACCGGAGTTGGAGAGGAGGAGGCCAAGGCAAGCTTAGAGAGGGAGAGGTTGGTAGTGATGGACCTTGAACACTAGTGTAGAGTGTGAGAGGGAGTGTCTAAGTGTAAGACTTATATGTGTGAAGAGTTATGGAGTTGTGTTGTGGTGAAGTGAAGTTTGTTTGCCTGTTGCATGTATGATACGTATATAGGCCGCAAGAGTATTGGAGCCCAAGCAACCTGTTGGACAAGTGGCTCGTTCTTCCCAACTCTGCCGGAAGTGATATAAGCCCTACTGTCGTCTATGGCTTGATGGCAGACAGGAGAGCAACATTTTGTGATAGGCGGAGAGCAACGTATCACATATGTATCAGGTGGCCTGAGTATAAGGTCGTTGTTGCCTCTTTTGTAAGCTTGGTCGAGATGGAGATGTCTTAGCAAGAAGACAACCATCTCGGCGATCCTATGACCTTAGCCTCCAGTCCAAATCCTCTGATGATCCCAAGCGATAGTGCCAGGTCCTACTCCCAACCCAAGCAACCAAGTAGGTGAATGGACGAGGGCCCATCTCAATGTTTAGAGAAGCCAAGGGCTCACTTCTAGGTGATCAAGTAGGAGAATGGGCTTATCAATCCAAGTCCAAGTAAAGCTAAGGGCTGATTATATTTTTGTTTGGTCTTGGAACGAGGTGTGAAGGACTACGGGGCCATTGTGTGCAAGGTATGAAGGACCATGGGCCTGCGGGGTAATGATGCTGCCTGTTGCAGGGCTCTTCATATTTGAGCTTGTATATGCTCCCGTTTAGGCTAAGCACACGGTCTTGGTTTTGCATGGGGCCTTGGCAGTTTGCCATGAAAGCAGGTATTGGTGACATGGCACCCGTAGGCTCGCCATGTATCAGACATATGATATGCCCTTGTGGTGCCTTACTGATATACCACGAGCGGGCGGGGCTTTAGTGATGTGGCACCCATAGGACTTGCCACGTATTGGGCTTCATACAAGTACCCACATTAATTAAGCCACTTCTTCAGGAGTAAGGCAATCCATACACTGGTGATTTTTCACAAGGTAGTTCTATTTATCCTTCTAGACTATTTACGCTATTCTTAGTTATCATGTAGTCATTATCTTTTTCCTTTCCAACCCTGATAATCTTTTGAGATCACAACAATTAAAAATTGTGCATTCAATCAAATATATTCCATGAAAATCACCAAACAAACCAGCAAAACCAAAGTTACCAGGTGAAGCTACTTCAAGGGTTTCAATCTTTAGTCAGGCCAAAAATGCATGCAGCAATGACCAAGTTGTAAACTTAATAGGTACATAATCAACAAGTAACAAGTGAACAGTGTATCAGGTATAAAAACAAAACAAACCTCTTGTGTATCTCTGCTGTTAGTTACTGGCTTATTCTCATTGTTCTCTAAAATGATGTGCCGAAAGTTGGGGTTTGGTACATCTTTTATAATGTGCCACTTAACAGGAAAGCTTCCACTCCATTTATCTTGCTGCCAGAAATCCATATCTTTATAGAAGTCAACAGGTCCAGTCATTTCTGCAACACCACAGAACTGGCCACTTGCATTCACCTGCATTTAGAAGAAAAAAATAAAATAAAAATCTTGAGAACTTTCATTCTCAGAAAGTAATTGAAAAACAGAAACCAAATATGTGCAAAAACAAAACTTGCTACTTAACAAGCAAATTTTTGTAGACAGTGGAATACAACTCACAGAAAAGAACAGGAAGACAGGACAGCCTCTTGGTTCTCCAGCAGCTATTCTTCGGGCATCTTCATATGCACTCTGCAGCTTCTTGTTTCCATTGGGTGTAGATGACCAGACATTATATTTAATACTCTTGTGCACATCATCCTCACTGTATGATTTGATTACAAAAAACTTTGCATTCACATAATCTAATGAAAAATCATCCTTGTTATACTGATCAGTATAGATAATGATGTTTCCTTGTGCATCACTCTCTCCAGCTCTAGTTGTGTAAGCTTTAACAGCCAAATGATTTTTGGATTTGTTGGTTCTAGGGCCTCGATTTTGTTCAGCCAATGAATCTGGACTTCCATTAAAATCATTCGAGGCTCTGCCATAGTGGATCTTGGACCGTATCTTTTCGACTGAGGCCCGTCCGTGAGCACTTGTTCCAAAGTTGGACAAGCCATTACTAGAAGAAAGAGACATTTTTAATTGGTTACGATGAGAAAAAGCCTTCCCATGTGAAATGTTATCCACAGCTTGAGCACCCCTACCCTGTAAACACAGAAGTTAGAAAAGAAACCTGGCAAAATAATGCTTAGAAGCAACAAAAAACTGTGATTGCAAAAATTGAGCTACAGACGAGAGAGAGGAGGCAACTAGGCAAGAGAGGGAGGAGGGAAGGCAAATGGATCCCCTATAAAAGGGATTGTAGGCTTCCTACTTGTATGGTTGGAGGAAAAGAAAAAATGGGTGTGGGTGTCATATTCTTCAAGAAAAATACCCTTCAATTAAGCATGGATGCAATATTGTATCTTCACAGTTTTTTTCTTTATAAAAAGAGAAGACCCTTTTGATTGCCTCTTCCACTGTTGAACAGATCAGAAAATATGGGAGGGGTAGCTGTACCCATAACCATAATGCTACTATAATGATCCAATAATGTGTGCGCACCATAGCACAACACAACCAAGAGTTACTCTGCTTATTAAAAAAAATGCATGTGCACCTTCTACGCTTTCTCAAAGAAAAAACAATCTATCTGAATAAATCAAAAGATGATACCTGTAGTACTTGTGATGATGCCAGACTGGAAAAACTACTAGAAGTAACATTTCCATGCGCTGCAGGTAGCTTACTTGGTTCAGCACTAGCTTTAGGTCCTTCTGATACCCTAGCAAAGGAACGTGTCTGATTTGAAGCAGGCTTAGGGGGGGTCAGTGTAAAAGTTGCAGACGTTGAAGAAAGGCTATTTTTTAGAATTGGGCCATCAGCTCTATTTGCAGTAAATGCACCAGTATCTAAGAAGGGTTCTGCTCTACTATTTGAGATCGCCTCTGGCCCAGGTTGGACAACCATGTTGAAGTATGCAGGTGAAGACGCAGGGTTTTCGTAAGGCGGGATGGTGTAATATTGTTGCGTCCCCATAAATGGGCCATCAACTCCTATCATAGCACCAGGAATGTAAGGGTTGTATGGGTTGTATGGAGTCTGTGCATATCCATAGCCAGGTGTATAATATACATATGGCAAACTTTCAGTTTGCGCACCCTGAAAAAGGAAAAATGTATATTGAGAAAAATCACAACAATATGACATTGGATTCAAAAACAAAAATTAAGAGAGCATACGGACCGCGTACTGAACTTCTTGACCATCCAGACCAAAAATCCTATGGTGGTCATCCCAATCACCGGGTGATTCAAATCCTGACCACATTCATACAAAGCAACACAAAAATGAGGCATGACATGTCATTATCCAAATCTAAAACAGGATAGGGTGTAAAAAATTACCTGTACAGACATAACCATAATTGGTGGCAGTAGGGTAATACAAGCCCTGTTCAACGATAAACTCTGGGGCCCCTTCAGTATACATGGTGTCAAGTTGTTGAAGAGACGGACTTGTTAAATTTGGGTTTGACTCAGTGCCTTGAATCTAAAAGCCAAGACATGAGATGTGATTCTATGTACTACTATCAACATAATCACAGATATGTATAACATGTACTCATCCCTGCAAAAACAGTTCAAAATAGGCCCTAATTTTTTTATTTAAAGAGAATCAATTGCTGAGGAATTACCAGGTAAGCTTCTGCATTTCCATATTCAGAGATATTATACATTTCCATCCCAGGACTGCCACCACTGAAACGGATTTCATGGAGTAAGAAAACACAAAACTCCAATATATAATAAGTAAAGGAAGGAAGAAAATACACATGAGAGAAAATGTAGACAAGATAATTCTTCTTTCATTCCCCCCTAAAGTTATGTTTGGATAAAGGTAAGGAAAAGTAAATGAAATAACTTGTATTTGTTCATTTCTTATGGATAACTAACCAAAAATAAATGATTTTGGTTTTTTGTTTTTGACAAATACCTATTCATTATCTTATCATTTTTCTTAGCCCAGCCCAAAGAAAAAAAAAATGCTACAGAAAATCACTCAATATAGAAAAAGAGGAATATCAACCAACACAAAAAATAATAAATTCGCAAATGCATAAGCTTGAAAATGCTACAGAAAAGAATCAATTTTAGAGGCACTTCTTTCCCCTTCAGTCTTTATAAGAACTAAATAGCACCTGCATATAAATTACTATTTCAAAATTAAACCCCCAAAACTATTTCCCAGTGTCCACGCATGGAGGTTAACAATAAAAAAATAAATGGAAACAAATAACTTGAAAACTATTTTGGTTCCCCAAAACTGTAACGTATGAATCAACCCATGACAAAGAGAAAATGGAAGGAAAAGAGAAAGTAACATCCATAAATCTCAGAAATGCCTTGTACTAATATACAATATCACGTTACACAAACCCATCCACAACAAGCCATAGAGAAACATATATTTGAGCAAACTCAACCTGGACCAAGATTCAGCTCCCAATTATCAAGCATATCTCCCTTCATGAATCTAAAATACCCATAAAAACTCACACCCATAAAAACTCACTTAAAAGAAGCCAACTAAATTAACCGGTTGGACCTCTCGAAGATTAGGAAATGCAGACAAATTGTAGAAAACCCTAAAATCAATAAAGTCGAAAAAAAAAAAAAAATTTTGAAAACTTTGAATCATCGCAGCACTCTGATTCAAAAGGCCAACGGGGACACCAAAGTAGAGTTTGCAGGATTGAAAGGGCAACAAATTAGAACACAGCAATCTCATAATATAACAAATAAGAGTAATTTTTGAACTCTCGCAATAACTTTACCGTATAATACTCAACAAATTTCATACACATAGAAGTATATATTGCTGAAACCCATCAAACAATCAGGAAAATTCTTCAAGTAAAACAGTAAGCCTCAATGAAATATGAAACAAATATATATATATATATATATAGAGAGAGAGAGAGAGAGAGATAGAAGCAGGGTATGTATGTATGTATGTATGTATGTATGTGTGTGTGTGTGAAATTGAATGGAATGGAATGAAAAAGAGTAATTATTATTATTACCCAGAAAGAGGTGGGATTCAAGCCATGCTTGACCTAAAAAGTCTTTGGAGGGGTAAATTGGAAAAGTTGGGGGTTTTCAGCAACATAGTGATGTCGAAGTGGACACGCCTAAGGAAGAAACCCTAACCCTAACCCTAACCCTGAACAAAGCCACAGAGAGAGAGAGAGAGAGAGAGAAGGCGGTTCTGTTAGCGGTGGAGAAAAGAAAATGAAGAGAGACGCGGAGAGAGAGAGAGAGAGAGAGAGAGAGAGCGAGCGCGAGCGAGAGAGATTTGGTGGCACGATACGAAGAAGCGTTTTCGTGCAGTAATGTGGGAGTGAATAATAATAGGGATTTTGAAAAAAAATATTTTTTATTTTTTAATTAATGGGATATATTTTATTTATTTTTATAATATTTATTTATGGTCTCTAATATGAGTTGAGAATTTTAAATAAATTATCAAATTTTATATCAAATATTTTATATGAACGTAGAACTCACACAAATTCAAAGATGTAGATCAGACACTAATGTCAGAGATTTAGGCCAAGTTTGACATACACAAAATAATCCATCTTTTTATTTTTTTTCTACCATATCACCTCTCTATTTTTTTACACATCTTTTCGTAAAAAGACAAAAAGTGTACTTATTTAGGTCATCTCAAACAACTCCTTAAAAAGTTAAAAAGTTAACACTATTCATCAAAAGTCAACAATTACGGCTGCACAACTTTCAATCATAATTTTTTCCTACAAATCAATTTTTACAATTTTTTATTACATATTTTTCTATGAAAAGTCAAAAAATTAATCCAAATATCCATATTTTCTTCCTCAATTTTTTAGTTTAAAAAGACAAAAAATACACTTATTTAGGATATCCCAAACAACCTCTTAATAAAAAATTTAATAATTTATTTAGAATTCATATTTTTCGGCTAACATTTATTCGGCTGGGGTGGTGAATTACCGAAAGTAGGCTCGGCGTGGAAGACGAATCTTAGGGAAGAAGAAATAAAAACATAGGAAAAGGAGGGACGCGCCGTCGGTTTGCAACCTCACATACACATACACATACACGTACACATACACATACACATGGTATGGCTCACTTCTACGCCTATGTGCTATATTCTCTGGCGGTGGTTTGAATGTCCTAAATAAGTGATTTGGGATGTTTTAAATAAATATATTTTTTAATTTTTTTTGATGTGATTTGAAATGTATTAAATAAATATATTTTTTAATTTTTTTTGATGTAATTTAAATAAGATGATATAATTTAAATAAGATAGTGACTTTTTAACTTTTTAATTCTTTTAGTACATGACAAACAAGGCCTTAATGGTGTTTCAATTTCAATTACATTTTTTAACTGCCTAATTTCACATCATTAGGTGAGATTGAGGAATGAGGGCTATTTTGAGAAGTGGATTAAAAGTCACTTCTTAATTTTTAACTTAATTTTCTTTCTCACAAAAAAGTTAAAAAAAATTAAAAAATAATTTTTAACCATTTTTTCAAAGCATCCTAAAATTAAAAGAATAATTTTTTTTTGTATTACTATTACTTTTTTTTTTTTTTACTATCTATTACTATTACTGGTCAACATGCCTCGTTAATTCAAAATCAATGCTCTCTTTTTTTGTTTTTCTTTTTTTTCTCAATTTGAATAAATTTTAGGGGCATTTTTTATAAATCTCTTTTTACCTACTTATGTTTCATTTAATTTACATTATTTTCTTATTTTTTAATAAGTCTTATGGGTGACATAGTTACCAAAATATTCTTAATAACATTCACATTTACAGTGTGAATGTTCCATAATGTGAATGTTCACACTATCAATGTGAATGCTTACACCATCAATGTGAATGTTAACATGTCAATGTGAATATTCACATTGTAAAATATGAATGTTCACGTTACCAAATTGCTAACCGTTCAAAAAATATTTGTAGAGATATAAATGTCCATAAAATACTTTAAATATGAGAATTATGATTTGGTAGATCAAATATCTAAATAATAGGACTTATTAAAATATAAGAATATCTTATGAACTAATTGGTATACAAACACTTGAAAAAAGATTTTCTAATAAATTTCTCTAAATTTTATCTATTCAACTGTGTCATTCTTTATCATAATCTTATACTTTTTATTATTTTAATTCAAAAAATAAATAAATACAAATTTTACTTTGTTAAAAATAATAAACCACCAAATAAGTGTATTAATCCTCGCATAAAATTGTGAATTTTAATATTGGGACATTTACATACAAATTTTAATTTATGAACTTATACTTCATTAGTCTTAACTAAGATTTTTTAAATTTTTCAAGTCTCATTAAATTTTTAATAGTCGAAATTGCCTTTCAAATAATGATTGTTCATCATTTATTATTATCTATAAAGAAACATGATGATTTAAAATTTATTTTGATTTTCAAAACTTTAAAATATCAACTTTCAAATTGAGAAAACTAATTATTTAAAAAAAAAAAACTGAATTATCTTTTTGTGCAAAACTAAAAAAATTGTGTCTGTAAAGAAGTATGGTGATGGAACATTGATGTGTAAAACTAAAAAAAAAACAAAAACAAAGCTTTAAACATGAAAAAACTAATAATATTCTCAATTTTAAAATTGAAAAAAATTGTTAATATTCTCGGTTTTATTAGATAGTTGAATTATATCAATAAGTAGAAGGGTAAAAACGTTTAATCTCATGCTCTATTTTTTTTTTCCATTAGTTAATAAAATAATTATCTGGAACATTACTATGCAAAATTGATAATATTCTTAATTTTAAAAATTGAAAAAAACTGATAATATTCTCAGTTTTACTAAATAGAACTTATTGGTTCGAAAATCTTAAATAGGACCAAAGTTATCATAACATTTACAAATGAAATCTTTAAGTAATTAACTCTTTAATATTTTAAGTTAATCAAGAAGTATGTTTTGTTTATGGACTTTAAAGTGTGTAGACAAATTTAAATTCTTTAATATACACATTAAATGCTAGAACTCGTTTGGGAACAAGTTATTTTAGTAATTTTTTTGACTTTTTATAAAAAGATATGTAAAAAAATAAAAAGAACGATGTGATAATTTATAATGACTTTTTAATTTTTTTTAACTAAAATAATTACTACCCGACGATTTAGTGTTTCTTTATCATTGATATATATTGGTAGAGTTAAGTTTCAATGATTGGACAGTTCAAGTATAGGGCCATTGGCATAAGCCTTATTTTGCTGATTAGGTTCACTAAACTTTTAAACTTTTTGAAATTTATTGGTAGATTTCATATATATATATATATATATAAAGTTCAAAATTCATTTAATTCAAAAATAAAATACTTATACCAATTAATTTTACATATTTTTTACTTTTACTAAAATATCTTTTTTTTTAATTTAAAGATACTGTTACATCCCACCAACACTAAATTGCTGTCAGATGATCATCGAAGACTCACTAAAATGTTCAACATCACCGAGAAATAGCCGAAGTATCACCGAAAATATGCTAAAGTATCGTCAAAATGTTCTAAATATTATTAGAAGTCGCTGAAATGTCTAGAATGTTCGTTGGACGTCAACAATATCGTCAAAAACCCATCGAAATATCTAGAATATTTACCTGAAAAAAATAAATGGACAAATTAAAGAAAAAAAATGTTAAATATTGAAAAACTGAAAAAAAAATAAAAAAAAATAACATAACAACAATAAACAACAACAATGAAAAACAAAATATGTTATTTTTCATTTTTTGTAGCGTTTTCAGCAAATAATCTTCAGTAATGATCAAACTGAAAAGCAGGCTCTAAAACAATAAAATTATTACAATTTCAAAGTATGATTCTATCAATCATTTATTCTTATTAATCAAACTAAAAAAATGTATAAAATTGTAAAATTTTACAGTTTCAAAGCATGTTATGACACTGCAAAATTTTACAATTTTAAAGTATGATTCATTTCAATACCAAAAAAGCTAAAACTATAAAATTTTACAGTTTTCACTGCCTGTAACTAATACTCAAAAAGCAACTTGTTCAAAACTTGAAATTTTTTTTTGTTAAAACAAGAAAAGAGATAGCAGAGAAAAGGTAGAAAAACTGAGAGATCGAAGGAAAAAGACAGATATAAAGAGAGGATTGTACTCCAAACAATTATTTTTGGTTTAGATCTAGCCGAATCTGCTATAGATTTATTCAGATATGATGTTAATCTATATCTACATTAGATTTGAGTAGATCTACTCGTCTCCTTCGTCGTCGATGAGGGTGAAGTAAAGAGTCAATGGTCGGTGGTTGTCGATAAACCTCAATTGATGGTTGTTGCCGATTGCCGATGACTGTATATTAGAAAGAGAAAGAGAAGAAGGTAAATGTAGTCGCCGGTCACCCAAAATTAGGAAGAGAAAGAAAAAGACAAGAGCAAAGGCGCAATTAAAGAGAAGAAGAAAACACGCACAGGACTTTTGGGCCCCGTTTGTTTGGGGTTATAGGAAGAGGGTTGGGATTACTAATATCTTGGTATTTTTAATACATTGTTTGTTTTGAGAGATAGCCTTGGGACTACTAATACTTTGGTATTACTAATACCCTTGGAAGAGGGATTCATAGTGAGGAGGTAGAGATGGTATTAGAAAAATAGTGAGAGGATTAGAAATTTTTTTATTTTTTTTATTTTTTATATATTGGGAATTTTTTTAAAAATATTAATGTTTAATTTTTATATTTTTTTATTTGTTTTATTATTTTATATAAAAATAATTTAACAATTTCTCACTATTAATCCCCTCACTATTAATCTCCTCCATTCTATCTCTGAAAACAAACAGAGCCTTGGGTATAAACAAAAAATTTTGAGATTAAATAGAGTACACAACTTTCAAATAGGATTCACATGCAATTTTCCCTTAAATGTCTATGTTTAGATCATTCGTCAAAAAAATATATTGATCTTATAACAATTTCAACTGCATGATTAAATGTGATTTTGAAATTAGTCTATTAATTTTTTTTTATAATAAATGTGATAAAATCATGTAGTTACTCTTATCAAATTAGTCTAATTTTTTATGTGGATGATATACATATAAGGTCCTACAATATTAACGAATTAGATCATTGAAATGAGATGCTGGCTGGATGGTCCAATCCTAATAAACCTCGTTCGCTTGTATTGAAATTGATGACTTTCATTGCTCATATTGAAAAAAATTGTTGTTTATCATTGATATATATTGATATTGGTGTATTTATACTATTGTGATAATTTATTCTAAAATTATTGTTATAATAATTTCTTATTTATCAATTATTCCGAATTTATAATAGTCTCACAGAATTAAATTTTCAAAATAAAAATAAATTAATATAAGTTGTTAACAAGATTGTTTTCAAATTTCCTAAGAAGACTTCCAAATTCAAATCTCATTTAGAAGAAAAAAATATAAAAGAGAATATATTGTTGGTAAAGAAAGCTGAAGGAAAGCAAAAGTAAATTTATTTGCTTTTCATCTCCATCTATCTTTGCCTCTTATTGGCTTCTTTTTTTTCTTTTTTCTTTTAAATATCTTATTGGCTATTTCAAATTTATTGTTATTAATTATTATTTTTTTGAACTATATTGTTATTAATTACCGAGAAAATTCTATTATACACATCTTTTATTATATATATCTCTAAACTTTAAGTTATATCATTTTATTTTTAGTTATGACTAATTTTTTTTCTGTACTTGTGACTTTATTTTAATTGTAACTTATAAAATCTTTGATCATGTCTTTAGCTAGGACTCAAAATATATAAAGTTATGTTTTTTTAAAAAAAAATTATAAAATGTATAATCTTTCTTTAATTAATAAAGTATATTGACCCATTTCTTTCTTTAAGGGGTCAACATCGATGCTTTCTTAGAAGTTGCACCGAAAATGGTTTGCTCTTTAATGCATAGTGATAGAGATACGGTCCAATAGTTCGAAGGTAGAAAAGTATACAAAACAATCAAATTTGTGATCACTGAACTTAGAAAATCATACAATTATCACTGAGTAACACGTGATTATATTTTTTCATCAATTATTATTTATTATATCCCTTATGATTTCTTAATCATCCAACATCAATAGTTAATATAATTAAGAAACAATGAAAATTAGCTTTTTTTACTTTAATATTATTTTTGGTCAATAATATATTACAAATATCAATAGAATTAAATCAAATTGGACAACCAATTATATAAGAATGTCTAATATTATATATCCACAAGTCCAACACCAATAATCACTATGAGAAATAACTCCGTAATACGAAATAAATAGATAACTAGAACAAGACTCCTACGAAATAAATAATCAATTGTTTGATTCTGGTGATGATTGACTAACCTCGCAATTAAGAATGCATGCCAATTGAGCCAAGCCCAGTTGATTGTTTTTTTTTTTTCCTTCTTTTTTTCTTTTAAATTATGGCCAATTGATTGTTTGAACGTGTTATACGGAAGTAAAATATTTTTGACAAAAATATTTTACGTCAAAACAAATGAAATCTTAGTTTAAAATTATATTATTTTATGCTTTTGAAAAGTTAAGGTGTTTAGCAAAACTTTTCAAATTTTATTTATTTATTTTATTGATTCAAAAAGTTCAAAAACAAAATTGAATGCATTAATTTTTAAAGTTGAGTTAAATTTTTTAAGATTTTCTTTTCATTTTTTTTAACGGTTATTAGCATTTTTAATTTTTCATTTACTACCCTAATACAACCACCACCATAAATATGATCTTAGATAGTAGACGATAGATAAAAAAAGTTGCCTTTCTCTAATACCATGAAAACCAAGATAAGACTTGAGTGTATGTGAACCACAATGCACAAAAAGAAAATCATTTCCAGGAATCTCATAAATGCTATTTTTGGCTACAACTTTTTTGGTTCTTCTTGACGTCTAAGTTGGGATTAACGTTTAGCATGTAAAAAACAAAAACTGTTGACATCATTTTCATAGTTCTCACTATCGATTTAAATTATTATTGTTGTTATTTTATTTATTTTTTTTAAAAATAGCATGTTTGAAAACACAATCATTTATAGGTCGTTTTCATTTTCTTAGAAATGCAAATCTTCCATAACTCAAAAAATATTTTAAGTTGTTTCTTAGAAATGAATTGTTTTCAAGAAAATTTTTCCACAACAATTTTTTAAAATACTTATACCAAACATGTTTATATATATATATATATATATATATTCGTTATCTTCAAGAACAAAAACAATTTTTGAATATGATTTGTAAGACAAGTCAAAAGGTAGCATTTTTGCAAACAATTTTTCTTTGGAGTAAATTTTTACGAACAATTATCATTAAATAAAGCTCATCCACAAAGAATTATCGTAAAAAAAAAACAGGAACAATTATCGTTATACTTTCAGTGTTTTTAAAAACAATTATCATCAAATTTCCAGCTTCTAGCTTTTTCACAATATTTACATATATGTATTTCTTTTTATAAATCAAACAAATGGATGGAATGGAGATTTGGATCGGGAAAAAAAATGCAAGTGATGTCAAAGAAAGTAGAAATAGTTCTGTATAAATACAGAAAACAAACAAAGAATGGAACACAAAATTTATGTAAATGGATAATATTTTATAAAAACTATCAGTAAAATCCATTTCTAAAATATCTTATGCATTCTGTGTCTGTCGATTTTGTATTCCTAAATTTATTCAAGTAGGAAACCCATCTTTATCAACCCACCGGCATTGGTAATGGCATGATATAATGACAAAAATGAAACTAGTTGGAAGCTTCCTGTGGTAGGTATATGCCACCCTCTTTAAGAGGAAGAAACAAAGGAAGAGACAAAATAAATCAACAAGATTGTTGAATACATATATATATATATATATATAATAAGATAGAACAATTTTTGAAAATGTATCAGAGATACATTTCATTTGGATAGCTGAGATGATTCCTAATCAATATCTAACAGTTAAGATCAATTTTTTTTTGTCCCAAACACTTTCTGCTCTCTCTCTCTTCCACATTTGCCCACACCTGTTCTTTTCAACTCCTTCTCTGCATGTTCTCTCTTCCACTCCCTCTATGGAAAATCTTTCTCATCACCCATAATCTTCTTCAAGATTAGGGTTTCGAAATTCTTTCTCTTCTGAAATTGGCGACTAGAGGTAGCAGATCAAAGAAACTGAAGATAATCTTCCAACAATTTGATTCAAATAGAGACGGTGGTCTCAACAGGGAAGAAATTACGGCACTCGACCAACAGAGAAAGAGTAGGTGCCGCTGCTCACCACTATCGCCGCTGCTCATCATCACTGTCGCCATTGATCACCATCACTCTTGAACTTGCACTCGCAAGGTACCACTGCCGCTGCTCATCATCATCGTCGCCATTGATCACCATCAATATTTGAACTCGCAAGGTATTTTACATTCAGCTCTCATCATTGAGTATATGAACTAGTTTGAAATGAACTGGTTGTGGTTTCCAATTTTCCCTTTCATTGTCTTGATCGTTGTTTTAGGTTGAATTTCCTTCGGCTCTGTAACAACCCCGACCTCTGATTAACGTTAATCCATGATTAATCATGCCCAATTAGTAATTAAGGTGAAATTCTGAATTAAACTGCATGTGTGTGTTGCATTGTTGTGTTTATATCTGTTAGGCGTAGGAAGATCTGTTTACGTTCTAGTTTCAGTTTGCGAATTGGAGGCCTTATCAGCGTCCAAATCAGAAATTGACTTGATTTATGTGCTAATTAGGATTTATAGAATTTTATGGTAGGTTTAATTAAAATTCGGTTCAGAACGATTAAATTAGATTAAATTAATGTTCATTTGATTCAATTTAGTCCACCAGCAAATAAACCATTTGACCCCACTAATTCTATTTGGCACTCCACTTCTCCTCACCTTTAAGCCCCAAACAAGAGAGAGAGAGGAAGAGGGAGGAGCTTGGGTTCAATTCTTAGAGGATAGAAGAGAATTGCTATGAAGGATCAAGAGTTGGAAGGATTTGGTGGTTGATTGTTGGTTTCGGCTAAAATTAAGGGAATTGTGAACTCTAAGTAAGGGATCAAGCTTTTAGTTGTATAATTGAATTTGATTCTACTAAGATTCAAGTGTAATGTTGAACTCATGCAAGAATTGGGTTAGAACTAAGCAATTGTTAGTCATTCCATGCATGCATGCATGTTTCATAGCATTTTGAAGATTGATTTTCAAAAGTTCCTTCACACATGTGTTGAGTTCACTTTAATTTTGGGAAAACAATCACCTTGCTTGTTTTCATTTTTTAAAAAACACTTTTCAGAAAATTCTACTTTCTTATTTTTCGTGTTTTTTTGTTTTTACTGAATTTTTTTAAATATTTTAAGCAATTTTTTTACTTTTTAGACACACCTAACATAAATACACCTAAAAAGTAAAAAAAATCTTTTAAAAATTCACTAAATACCAAAAATATAAAAAAAATACAAGAATTCAGTACATTTTTTTTGTATTTTTATGTATTTATTAATTTTTTAAAATATTTTTTCACAATTTTTTTACTTTTCAGATACATCTAGTAAGGTATATCTAAAAAAGTAAAAAAAATGTTTAAAATTTTAAAAATATTTACTAAAAACAAAAAAAACACGAAAACTAAAAACTCAATTTTCAAAAAACTTAATTCAAAAAACTCAAACAAAACACACTGAATGAGTTTCATGTTATTCAGTAGCATTTGATCATGTTTTGGAGAGCCTTAGTTCAATGACGTGCATGCATGTGCATTTCTTCACATTTTGAGCATGATTTCAAAGACTCCTTTCATGCATGTGTTCATTTCATCTATGTTTTGAGAATTCATCATGTTTTCTAACAATTTGCCTAGTTTGATCATGTTTTAAAGAGGTTGAATACAGGAGAGTTCGTGTATGTCATGCTTTGGAACATTCAGAGAGTTTAAGTTGAGTTTGTGCACAATTGGTATCCTTTTAGGCCACGATTTCTTGAAATAATGCTTTAAACATGTTGTTTTATGAGTTTCTAAGTATTTTCCAAAGTTTTGGGCCCAGAAATTTGGGTTTGATGCATTTGAGGTTGAATTTGAGCTTGGTGATCGAATTTGGAAATTCCAGAAATTTGATCTACGCTCGAGCGGGGGACTTCACGCTCGAGGGTTCAATCTGAGTACATGCACTTTCGCTCAAGCGTCGAGAGTCACGCTCGAGCGTAAAATGCATATACCCAGAAGTTCATTTGTTTTGCAGTCCGCTCGAGCGAGGGAATCCGTGCTCGAGCGCGGGTCTGAGTCTCACGCTTGAGCAAGAATCGAGCGTCCGTCGAGCATAAAAAACATGTAACCAGTACTTTTTCAAACGTTTGTAGTCCGCTCGAGCGGGGAAATTCACGCTCGAGCGGAGCTTCATTGTCTGCATGTCCGCTCGAGCGAGGAAAGCCACGCTCGAGCGTAGACCTTATTTTCCAATACATTTTTGCATCCTCATTCCATCATAGGCCATGTTTAAGACTCCATGATGAGGATTAAAGGCTAGAAACGCACTAAGAACAAACGAAATAAGTTATGTACAATTCGAACGTGTGTTTCAGGTATGTATCTGTTATGTGTCATGTAGGTCACGTGCCGAATACTGTTTGACCAGTTTGCTCCGTCTGTCTGCCTCAAAGCCAACTGTGAGTAATAACTTAGTAAAGCTATGGTCAACCTTATTTATTTTTTGTGTGATGAATTAAGATCTGTTTCTAGAAATGATATGTTCTGTACAATGAATGATTGTCCAATTTCTGATAATGTATTCGTGGCATCCTTAGCATCATGTGATATCTGTTAGCTGTTACTCAGTATCGGAGGTTCTATCATGGAACTTAATATGCCTGCACTTTATTACCCGTACCGGAGGCTCCATCATGGGGCTCAACATGTTTATTCTCCGTTACTCGGATCCGGAGGTTCCTTTATGGAATTAGTTATTCATAAGCACCATTTGTCTGCATCTGTTTTGTATCTGCTCTGTTAGTGCTCATGGATGTACCACGTATGCTTAAGCAAGACTTATAACTTCTATATATGATCTGGACAAGAATATGAATATGAATTTATTATGAAAACGAATTATGAATTCTGAATCTGTATGGACTTATTCATTAAAACCTTTTTACTCCGTTATTATTCACTGGGCTTCCGCTCACTATTTATATTATGTATGTAGGTGAGCCGGTACGCGATTAGGGCCAGAGTTGACGGCCTTTGTTCTGTTTTTGTCAACCAACCTTTGCGCCTGTCGAGGAGATTCCAGACGAAGTCTTGTTTTGTGGCTGTTTTTGTAATCATATTAAACTCTATTTGTTTTGTTTAAATTGGGTTGGTCTTCCTATATTACCCTTATGGGAGGATTATGTAAATGCTGCATCTTTTGGTCGTCACTCTTATGTTTATACAAGTTTTAAATTATTCTGTCCTATGTATGTCGTCACAGCTCACTAGACCATTTGCATTTTGTATATTTGCTTCCGCAGCCCCTTATTATATGCTAATATGTTAAGAGGCCTTTAGTAATCTAAGGATTACTGGCCGGTTACGATGCTAAACCTACAGGGGTGGGTTTGGGTCGTAACAGAGTGGTATCAGAGCACGTGTTCTACCGCACACACAGGTCCATATGAGCTTAGGATGTCCTAGTAAGAATTAAGGGCATTCCATCTGCATGTGTGAGTGTATGGTAATCCAAATGGATATGGAAACTGAATGTAAATTTGAACAAATGAATTGAAAGAAACGAATAAGATTGTTACTATGTTTATTATCATTTGATGTCTCTATAGCAACATGGAGAATGCAAGGGAAAATGATGTAAGTGAATCTTCATCGGCTCGCATGAGCCGAATGGAACAAATGTTTGCGGCATTGATCGAAACTATGACACAACAGCAAAGACAACAACCTTTGCCTCCTCCACCTCCGCCGGCACAAGCCGAAGCAGATAATAATGACATTTATCAACTTGACACAGAAATTCATGAAGATGAAACTGCTGACATTCCTTGGTGGAATTGAACCGTTGAAAGCAGAGACGTGATTACTTGAAATGGAAAAGCTATTTGAAGTGTTTCCTTGTTCTGAAGTCCATAAAGTCCTTCTAGCCACCTATACTCTGAAGGATGAAGCCCGAAGGTGGTGGTTACTAATTCGAAGCGGCAATGGGAATATGACGTGGGCACAGTTTAATGCAATCTTCTATGATAAATATTTTCCCCAATGTTTCAGGGATCGGAAAGTGTCAGAGTTTCAAGAACTTAAATATGGAAGAATGTCTATAGCTGAGTATGAAGCCAAATTCACTGAACTAGCACGGTTTGCTCCACATATGGTGGATACTGATTACAAGAAAGCACGGAAATTTGAAGGTGGATTGGATTTAGAAGTGTTTGATCGAGTAGGCGTGCTGAAATTGCCTACTTATGTGGAAGTATTAGACAGATCCTTAATGGCGGAAGCCACCCTAGCCGCTATGAAACAAGGTAAAGCCTCAGCAACTACAACAACTGATTGGAGAGGAAAAAGGTCTGGGTATGGTTTTAGAAAAAGCTGGTTTCATGGGAGTAAGAAGCAGAATACATGGTCTACAAGCAGCTCGAGTCAGAGTAGTGGGTTTATCCCGATCTATTCTGATTGTGGAAGAAGACATAGGGGTGTGTGCTACCGAGTATCCGGCGTTTGTTTCCGATGTGGCAAGGCAGGTCATGTAGTGAAAGATTGCCCACTTGGGTCTGAGAATACTAGCCGTCCTATGGTGAGTTCGGCTGGGTCCGCTTCTACAGCCAAAACAAATGCAAGGGCTAATACTGGGAAAGAACCTCTGAGACAAGGTCGAGTGTTTGCCTTAGTACCCGGTGACGTACAAAACATCGATACTGTGGTGTCAGGTATACTCCCTATATGTTCTCAAAATGAATGTGTACTGATAGATTCTGGTTCTATACATTCCTTTGTATCGCATGCTTTCTCTCAGAAATTGACTAGACCATTAGAACTTATGACATATGTGTTATCTATATCTACACCGTCTGGGGGTTCTATAATGTATTCCCATGTTTATCCAGCATGTGATATTATGATTGGCGATATGATATTATATGTTGACTTGTTGCCCTTGAACATTGATCATTGATCATTTTGATTGTATTCTGGGAATGGACTGGTTCACTAAATACTGTGCTACCATTGACTTTGTAAATAAATCTGTTGTGTTTAGACCACTGGGTATGCCTGAATTTATTTTTACTGGGAATGGGGTAGTTCCTTCCCTATATCTGATTTCGGCTATGAAAGTTGTAAAACTGCTTAGGAAGGGATGTAGGGGTTACTTATATTGTATACTGACTGCACCATCTGACAATACTAACGTAGAAACTATCCCTGTTGCTTGTGAATTTCCCGATGTGTTTCCGAATGACTTACCTGGGGACGTAGTTGATAGAGAAATTGAATTCACTATTGAGGTGTTTCTGGGAACACAACCTATTTCCAAGATCCCTTATAGAATGTCTACCTCGGAACTGAAAGAATTAAAAACTCAACTTCAGGAATTGCTGAACAAGAAATTCATCCGTCCAAGCACTTCACCTTGGGGTGCTCCAATACTATTTGTCAAAAAGAAAGATGGGTCTTTGAGGTTGTGTATAGACTATCGAGAACTGAACAAAGTAACTATCAAGAACAAATACCCTCTGTCTCGAATAGATGACTTGTTTGACCAACTTCAGGGAGCCTAAGTATTTTCCAAAATTGACCTCAGATCTGAGTATCACCAATTAAAAGTTAAGACTGAAGACATAAAGAAAACTGCATTCAGAACTAGATATGGACATTATGAATTTTTAGTAATGCCGTTTGGGGTGACCAATGCACCTGCTGCCTTTATGGACCTTATAAACAGAGTGTTTAAATAATTTCTGGATGAAGTTATTGTTGTGTTTATTGATGATATCCTGATTTACTCTAAAAGCAGGGAAGAACATGGGAATCACTTGAGAATTGCTCTACAGACCTTGAGAGAAAAGAAACTATATGCTAAATTGTCCAAATGTGAATTATGGTTTGACAGTGTGACATTTTTGGGTCATGTAATCAACAAGGATGGTGTTTCTGTTGACCCTCAGAAAATTGAAGCTATTGTGGACTGGCCTAAACCGACAAATGTGACAGAGGTTAGAAGTTTTCTGGGACTTGCAGGTTACTACAGGAGATTTGTGAGAGACTTTTCCAAACTTGCCATGCCATTGACCCAGTTAACTCAGAAAAATGTGTCATTTGATTGGAACGAACAAAGAGAGGCAGCCTTCTAAGAGTTGAAAACCAGGTTAGTGACTGCACCAATTTTAACTTTGCCCAATGGTACTGATGGGTTTCAAATTTATAAGGATGCTTCCTACAAAGGTTTGGGGTGTGTTAATGCAAAATGGAAAAGTGATTGCCTATGCTTTTCGACAATTCCGACCTCACGAAAAGAATTACTCAACACATGATCTTGAATTGGCAGCAGTGGTGTTTGCTTTGAAAATCTGGTGTCACTACTTGTATGGGGTAACTTGTGAAGTGTATAAGAGCCTCAAATATTTCTTTACCCAAAAGGAACTGAACATGAGACAAAGAATGTGGCTAGAATTGATTAAAGACTACAATCTACAGATTCTGTATCATCCGGAGAAGGCAAATACCGTGGCAGATGCCTTAAGCCAAAAATCCATTGCAAATTTGTCATGTTTGCTGTCCAATCGAAAAGAATTGCTAGATGTCCTGGAACAGAAGGAGATTGAAATTGTCTTGCGAGAGTAAGGTGGGATTTTAGTTGCTATTTTCGCTCAACCTACAATTATTGAAGAAATCAAAAAGAAGCAATGTGAAGATGAGTACTTGAAAAAGATCACAGAGGAATTTGATTCGAAGCTGAGTTCGGGATTTGTGTTTAAGAATAATGTGTTGAAATTTCAGAATAGACTTTGCGTGCCAAATTCTTCTGATTTGAAAAAGCATGTTATGACCGAAGCTTACAGCAGCAAGTTTGCCATGCACCCGGGGAACACGAAAATGTATCATAATTTGAAACAGAATTTTTGGTGGCCTGGAATGAAAAAGAGTATTGCAGATATTGTGGCTAGATGTCTACATTACTAACAGGTTAAAGCTGAACATCAACAACCCGCTGATTTGCTACAATCACTCCCAATACCGGAATGGAAATGAGAGCACATAACCATGGATTTCATAGTGGGATTGCCTCGCTCTTCCCGAGGTATGGACTCTATTTGGGTCATTGTAGACCGTTTAACTAAGTCTGCTCATTTCCTACCTGTTAAATCTGTTTACAATGCTGACAAATTGACCAATATTTATATGACTGAAATTGTGAAATTGTGTAACAACCCTCATACTGTTTACTGATTAATGACTGATTGATTACCGATAATCACCGATTACTGCTAAACGGAACTGATAATGACTGATAACTGACTGATAATTGAACTGATTAAAGTACTGAACTGACTGACCGAACTTTAAACTGAATTAAATGAATGCATCTGTTTGAATTGCATTCTATCTGTTTGACTGTATGATTATCTGTTCATGCTTATATGTTTAAACTGCTAATGGAAGGCCTTATCGGCGGCCGAATCCAAAATTGATTGATGTTTAATGATCAACATAATTTATGTGATTTTATAGTATAATTATCTGAAACTTGATTAGGTATGATTAAATTAGATTAAAATAAGCTAATTAAAGAGTTCGGTTTATTTACCATATTGCCACCCTTAGTGGCACACTACCTAGTGATGCTAGAGCCTTGCATCCTTGACTCAAAACATTTCCATCAGCCATTTCTCCTGAGCTTAGCCGACCATGAGAGAGAGAGTTGAGTTGTTCTTGAGAGATTTGCTTGATCTTGCTTGGAATTGAAGAGTTGATTGCTACTTTGAGCTCCTAGACCTTGAACACAAGACTAAGGTAGGACATTCATCTTCTTGTTGTTGTCTTAGAATCCATTCTTGCACAATTCATGCTTTAATTGTAGAGTTAAGTCATGAATTGGTTCATTGTTGTTGAATTGAAGCTTAATTGTTGCATGCATGTACATATATTGAAGTTTTGAGGTTGTAAGTCCATGTTTCCTCACATGCATGTCCATCTTTTGGTCATACTCCATGAATTCATCATGTTCTTGAAGGAATGAGTCCATTTGAACAAGCTTTGAAGGTTGAATTTGGTTTGAATCCATGCATGTTTGCATGTTCTTCATATTCTTGAAAATGGGTTTGAATATGGCTTTGAATATGGCTTTAATTGACTCACCTTTGGGGCTTGAATTCATAAATTGAGCTTTGAAACTTGATATACATTGAATTTAGTTATGTTTTCCAGAATTTGGGCCCAAGAGGTCGAGTTTGGAGTGGTAGAATGCTTGGTTTGAGCTTGGGAGGCAAATCTGGAAATTCCAGATTTGGCTTCCTCGCTCGAACGAAGGGTTCCCCGCTCGAGCGAGCACCTTTGTCCAGGGCTCCGCTCGAGCGACCATCGAGCGACCATCGCGCGTAAAATCTCAGCATCCAGTATTTTTACTGTTTTGCAGACCGCTCGAGCGAAGGATTCCTCGCTCGAGCGAAGCCTTTGATTTTGGACTTCCGCTCGAGCGAAGAAAGTCTCGCTCGAGCGAGGCCCCTATTTTCAGCAAAGTTTGCAAAATGTTTTCTAAGTGTATTTTTTTTTGCATCCTCATCCCATCCTAGGCATTCTTAGGCCTAGTTTAAGACATTTAGATGAGGATATCGTTGTAGAACACACCAAGGCAAATTAGGGATTAAGTTGTGATATTTCCCAACTGTGTAGCTTAGTGTGTGTTCAACCTGTGAACTGTGTAGGGTTGGCGACTGGGGAGACACGCTCTAGCCTACTGTAGCCCAAACTCTGTGAGTAACAATTGTGTAAAGATATGTTCAACTGATATCTTTTGAATACTGGACTGAACTGTTTACTGAACTGGTATTACTGAATGAATGTATGTCCTTTATTTCTGAACTGTACTATGGCATCCTTAGTACCTACTGTTTACTGTTACTGTTACTGTTACAGAGATCTCTGTCGGTTCCCTTGTGGAACCACTACTGTTTACTTACTGATGGCCATCATTACTGTTCGGTCTTTTAAGACCTACTGTTACTGTTACGCTAATGGATGTACCACATATGACTGTTTACTGTACTGAACAACTGAAATACTGATTGAATTGAATTGTTTTCATTACCGTAAGGACATTCATTCTAAACCTCTTTACGCATTTTGTTATTCACTGGGCTTTAGCTCACTGCTCATATATATATGTAGGTGTACAGGCACCAGATCGGAGCTAGGAGCGTCAGGGTAACTCCAGTTTTGTCAAGCCAGCCTTTGTGCCTCACTGCGAGGTTCCGAGTTGCCATGCTATGGCTTGGGGGTGTTTTGTTTGTTTTTCCCCCGCCTGTCTTCATACTGTCTAACTGTTCTGTATAGACTGAATGTTTACCGTACTGTTATCAAGGGATTAGGTCCCTGTACTGTGTGATTGTAAATTCTGTATAGACTGTACTGTTTGTGTATATATGTGAATGCATGAAAAATCTTTTTGGCATACAGACTGTCACAGCTCATTGGACATTGTTTAATTACTGTATTGGCTTCCGCCAGGCCTTGTACTCTGTTTTACTGTATTACTGTTAAGCAGGCCTTCGGTAATCTCGGATTACTGGCCGGTTACGGTGCTAAACCCATAGGGCCGGGTTTGGGTCGTGACAAATTGCATGGAGTGCTAGTATCTATTGTGTCTGACAGGGACTCAAAGTTTGTGTCAAGCTTTTGACAGAGTTTGCAACAGGCTTTGGGGACTGAACTGAGGTTAAGTAGTGTCTATCACCCACAGATAGATGGACAAACTGAACGAACTAACCAAACTTTTGAGGATATGCTCAGAATGTGTGTATTAGACTTTCAGGGGAATTGGGAGATCTACTTGCCATTAGCTGAATTTGTGTACAACAACAGTTACCATTCAAGCATTGGAATGGCTTCTTACGAAGCCTTGTATGAAAGAAAATGTCGTTCTTCGATATGTTGGGCTGAAGTAGGTGATAGACCTTTGTTGGGACCAAAACTTGTGCAAGAAACAACCAAGAAGGTGAAACTGATCCAGCAGCGTCTGAAAACTGCACAGAGTCGGCAGAAGAGCTATACTGATGTCCGAAGAAGAGATAGGGAGTATGAAGTTGGAGACCATGTGTTCATAAAGGTGACCCCGATGAAGGGTCAAACTCGGTTTGGTGTTAATGGCAAATTGGCGCCAAGATATGTTGGACCATATGAAATCCTTGAAAATATCAATTCAATAACCTATCGGGTAGCCTTACCTCCAATAATGGAACATATGCATAACGTCTTTTATGTATCCATGCTTCGAGAGTATTTGAGAGATCTGCTCCATGTCATTGAGCCAACACATGTGCTCTCGAAGGACGACTACACTTATGAGGAAAGACCTATCTAGATTGTGAACCGCAGGATCAAAAGATTGAGAAATAAAGAAATACCGCTAGTAAAAGTTGATTGGCAGAATTATGGAGGAACTTATGCAACCTGGGAGACAGAAGAGGACATGATGAAAAGATATCCTGAACTATTTCCGTTAGACCCAATGTTTTTCCAAATGAAGGTAATCCGAGTTTGGAGGACCAAACTCTTTTAAGGGGGGAAGACTGTAACAACCCCGACCTCTGATTAACGTTAATCCATGATTAATCATGCCCAATTAGTAATTAAGGTGAAATTCTGAATTGAACTGCATGTGTGTGTTGTATTGTTGTGTTTATATTTGTTAGGCGTAGGAAGATCTGTTCACGTTCTAGTTTCAGTTTGCGAATTGGAGGCCTTATCGGCGTCCGATTCAGAAATTGACTTGATTTATGTGCTGATTAGGATTTATAGAATTTTATGGTAGGTTTAATTAAAATTCGGTTTAGAACGATTAAATTAGATTAAATTAATGCTCATTTGATTCAATTTTGTCCACCTCCAAATAAACCATTTGACCCCACTAATTCTATTTGGCACTCCACTTCTTCTCACCTTTAAGCCCCAAACGAGAAGGAGAATGAGAGGGAGAAGCTTGGGTTCAATTCTTAGAGGATAGAAGAGAATTGCTATGAAGGATCAAGAGTTGGAAGGATTTGGTGGTTGATTGTTGGTTTCGGCTAAAATTAAGGGAATTGTGAACTCTAGGTAAGGGATCAAGCTTTTAGTTGTATAATTGAATTTGATTCTACTAAGATTCAAGTGTAATGTTGGACTTATGCAAGAATTGGGTTAGAACTAAGCAATTGTTAGTCATTCTATGCATGCATGCATGTTTCATAGCATTTTGAAGATTGATTTTCAAAAGTTTCTTCATGCATGTGTTGAGTTCACTTTAATTTTTGGAAAACAATGAGTTTAATGTTATTTAGTAGCATTTGATCATGTTTTGGAGAGCCTTAGTTCAATGATGTGCATGCATGTGCATTTCTTCACATTTTGAGCATGATTTCAAAGACTCCTTTCATGCATGTGTTCATTTCATCTATGTTTTGAGAATTCATCATGTTTTCTAACAATTTGCCTAGTTTGATCATGTTTTAAAGAGGTTGAATACAAGAGAGTTCATGTATGTTATGCTTTGGAACATTCAGAGAGTTTAAGTTGAGTTTGTGCACAATTGGTATCCTTTTAGCCCACGATTTCTTGAAATAATGCTTTAAACATGTTGTTTTATGAGTTTCTAAGTGTTTTCCAAAGTTTTGGGCCTAGAAATTTGGGTTTGATGCATTTGAGGTTGAATTTGAGCTTGGTGATCGAATCTGGAAATTTCAGAAATTTAATCCACGCTCGAGCGGGGGACTTCACGCTTGAGCGTTCAATCTGAATACATGCACTTCCGCTCGAGCGTCAAGAGTCACGCTCGAGCGTGAAATGCATATACCCAGAAGTTCATGTGTTTTGCAGTCCGCTCGAGCGAGGGTCTGAGTCTCATGCTCGAGCGGGAATGGAGCGTCCGTCGAGCGTGAAAAACATGCAACTAGTACTTTTTCAAACGTTTGCAGTCCGCTCGAGCGGGGAAATGCACGCTTGGGCGGAGCTTCATTGTCTGCATGCCCGCTCGAGCGAGGAAAGCTACGCTCGAGCGTGGACCTTATTTTCAGCAAGTTTTGAAAAATGTTTTCCAATACATTTTTGCATCATCATTCCATCCTAGGCATTCCTAGGCCATGTTTAAGACTCCATGATGAGGATTAAAGGCTAGAAACGCACTAAGAACAAACGAAATAAGTTATGTACAATTCGAACGTGTGTTTCAGGTATGTATCTGTTATGTGTCATGTAGGTCACGTGCCGAATACTGTTTGACCAGTCTGTTCCATCTATCTGCCTCAAAGCCAACTGTAAGTAATAACTTAGTAAATTTATGTTCAACCTTATTTATTTTCTGTGTGATGAATTAAGATCTGTTTCCAGAAATGATATGTTCTGTACAATGAATGATTGTCCAATTTCTGATAATGCATTCATGGCATCCTTAGCATAATGTGATATCTGTTAGTTATTACTTGATATCGGAGGGTCCATCATTGAACTTAATATGTCTGTACTTTATTACCCGTACCGGAGGCTCCATCATGGGGCTCAGCATGTTTATTCTCTGTTATCCGGATCCGGATGTTCCTTTATGGAACTGGTTATTCATAACCACCATGTGTTTGCATCTGTTCTGTGTCTGCTCTGTTAGCGCTAATTGTGACACCCCGTATTTTTGAAGTATTAATATTTAGTGAGTGGTATTGGTGGTTTATTATGATAATTTAATGGTGAGATTTTTAGATAAGAATCTAATTTTAAATTATTTATTTGTATTTATCTCATCCCTTTTATATCTATCATATTGTTATTTATTCTGATATAATAATAAATTAATTTTCCCCACAATTCCCCATCACGTGGAAAAAGAAACAATATAAAAAAAAAGAAAAGAAAAAAAGACAAAACTGTTAGTTAACAGTTTATTATAAATAACAATATGATAGGTATAAAAGGGATGAGATAAATATAAATAAATAATTTAAAATTAGATTCTTATCTAAAAATCTCACCATTAAATTATCATAATAAACCACCAATACCACTCATTAAATATTAATACTTCAAAAATACGGGGTGTCACAATCTATCCCCCTTAAATTAATTTTGTCCTCGAAATTCCAATCCGTAATGCTCCAAAATTTAATCTCAACTAAAACTCCATATAACACGGTTCCGCTACACACTCTGATATAAAAATGATTTTTGTTTTTTCCCATAATACTCACCACCCACCAGATCCCATGTAAGACCTAATCCCTACGCTCTGATACCATTTTGTGACGCCCTACTCCCGGGTCGTTAAATACACTAAAATAACCTTAAAAAAAATACAAGTTTTGCTCCCAAAAATAATAATTACAAAATCGTCTCCAAATGGCATAATATCCTCCAAATGTTCTAATTACCACCAAAATAAACAATATTACAACTATCTCCAAATTTAATAATTACAGTGGTGGGTCCCAAATCTCTATATTAATAAATCTTTTTAATCTCAATTTTGAGCTCTACTAAAATCTGCTCCGCACCTGAAAAATAAATTAATTCTGGAAGTATACAACACGACATGAATACAAGGCTCGGATAAGGAATAAATTAACAGGAATCCAGCAATTTATGACATTAAATCAACGATACGATAATCAAGCAATTTATCAAATTGCACAACAAATTAACTATAATTTATCTGGACCAAATACCCGGTTCTACTCAGTACATGACCAGTGAATAGATTCATTTATTCACTCACCTCACCCAAGCTCCACGCTTATCTGGGCATATTGGTGTAAATAATTAATAAGATTCACTCGATCCATGTACGGAGTATTTCCATGTCATTCAGTCAGACAAATCACCATTTTAACACAGAAATATTTGTAGGAAACTTTACCAAATGATTAGAATATCAACGATTCGACTATGAGATGATTTTACAAAATCTATTAATAACCACAATAATCAAGTGGATTACAAATTAAGGATAATTAAAAATAGAGAACTCTTTGCAAAGAGATTTAAATAGAGCATATTGTATACAACCCGAATTTACCTCAAAATAATTAATTCCATCACCATAAATCTAAAATTGCTCCATGGATCTCTAAAAATAATTCTGATCTCTTGTAAAATTATTAACTCTCATTTTAAATATTCCTACGTCTAAACTCAAAAATTTACATCACACAAATGGAGAGAGAGCCGAAAGTAGGAGAAAAGAAAAATATCTGTTGAAAACCAGCTGTCTACAGAAATATCTGTTGAAAACCACACTTGGCCGGCCGGCCATAAAAGTGGTCGACCGGCAGTCAAATTGGCCGGCCGGCCATCACATTTGGCCGATTGAAAATCAAGGTGGCTGGTGGGCAGGAGACTTGGTCGACAGGCTACCCCCTTCCCTCAGGAACACATCCACAAGCTCTTGGTGCAACCAAGCACAAAACAGAGAAGTTAAGAGATTCTAAGGCAAGGCGCGCAGCCAAGACTTTTCGAAACTCAAAACAAACACAAGCATGGATAATCATCGCGTGTTCAAACGATGACATCCAAGCCTTGAGGACGGTAAAAAATGGGGTGTCTACAGTTGCCCCTCTTTGACAGAACTCGAAAGTCATAACAATGACGGGAGTGAATGTCAAAGCCTAGAGACGACCCATTTTTGACAAGGCTGAAGACTTAGACAAACATACAAGACAAGCAAAGATATGCGCCCGAAGGCAGGGGCAAAATGCAACTGACAATGCAAAGAGCCAAACATAACTTATGATCATGCAAAGAAAGCTGTAACGAAGCATAAGATGCAACTGTTTTAAGCTAGCGTACACCAAACTACATTACAATGCAGAAAAGGATGTAAGAGAATTATGTAATTCTCGATACGTCTCACTCGGAGAATACAATACCTGCGCGGTTCGTCTGGTTGCACCAGCTTCAAATGAACCATACATACAATATCGTGCCTGAAAGAGAAAGAAAACTTAACAGGTACAGATATCGTTAGCAATATGCATAACATGCAATCGAAAGTGTGTGACAACACAAGTTGAGTGGGACGCATAACAATGCTGTGAAGGCACAAACACATGTAAGTAAAGAACACGTGACAACGTGCACAATGTGTATGAAGAGATTTGAACACTTGTAAGCAAAGCAAGCGGTCTACGCAAGCAATGTGTATAGAAACTTGAAATTGAACACATGTAAGTAAAGCATGCGGTCTACGCAAGCAATGTGTATAGCAAGGAACTTGAAATTGAACACATGTAAGTAAAGCATGCGGTCTACGCAAGCAATGTGTATGAAGAGGAACTTGAAATCGAACACATGTAAGTAAAGCATGCGGTCTACGCAAGCAATGTGTATGAAGAGGAACTTGAAATCGAACACATGTAAGTAAAGCATGCGGTCTACGCAAGCAATGTGTATGAAAAGGAACTTGAAATCGAACACATGTAAGTAAAGCATGCGGTCTACGCAAGCAATGTGTATAAAAAGGAACTTGAAATCGAACACATGTAAGTAAAGCATGCGGTCTACGCAAGCAATGTGTATAAAAAGGAACTTGAAATCGAACACATGTAAGTAAAGGATGCGGTCTACGCAAGCAATGTGTATAGCAAGGAACTTGAAATTGAACACATGTAAGTAAAGCATGCGGTCTACGCAAGCAATGTGTAGAGAAATGAACTTGAAATCGAACACATGTAAGTAAAGCATACGGTCTACGCAAGCAATGTGTATAAAAAGGAACTTGAAATCGAACACATGTAAGTAAAACATGCGGTCTACGCAAGCAATGTGTATAAAAAGGAACTTGAAATTGAACATATGTAAGTAAAGCATGCGGTCTACGCAAGCAATGTGTATAGCAAGGAACTTGAAATTGAACACATGTAAGTAAAGCATGCGGTCTACGCAAGCAATGTGTATAATAAGGAACTTGAAATTGAACACATGTAAGTAAAGCATGCGGTCTACGCAAGCAATGTGTAGAGAAAGGAACTTGAAATTGAACACATGTAAGTAAAGCATGCGGTCTACGCAAGCAATGTGTATAGCAAGGAACTTGAAATTGAACACATGTAAGTAAAGCATGGTCTACGCAAGCAATGTGTAGAGAAAGGAACTTGAAATTGAACACATGTAAGTAAAGCATGCGGTCTACGCAAGTAATGTGTATAAAAAGGAACTTGAACACATGTAAGTAAAGCATAACGCAACAACGCATGCAATGTGTACAGAAACTTGAAATATGGTAAGGACCAGTTATTCATGATGTTGAAATGCCAAGCACTGTAACATGGTATAATTGAAGCGATTTGTGGAATTCACAAGATACAAAAAGGATACGGGAAGGGACGTTCCTTGCGCGTACCGAGCATCGCTCATAGAAGACACGACTTGAGGTCAACTCGAAGGCCTACTAATGTTCCGAAAGTGTACTTCCTTGCACTGTTTTGAGTAATGAAGGCGCCAAACCACATAGTTGACCCGAACAAGGGCGCGGGAGGTGCATTGACCACAAGGGGAGGTTACCAGTATCAATTCCGATACTTTGCTACCTCGCTCTTCTTTTTGCTTTACTTTCCTTTTTACTAGTAGTTTAAACACATTGCACTACCTTAGGCAAGTTTTACCTTTTCAAAAATGTGTATTTTACAAAACACACGAGGGAAATGAAACAACCATTTTGTTCAAAATGATGTTACATTTGTGCTTCCTATGCATCGCATCGCATGGTATCACATAACAATGTGAATGAAATTGAACTTGGTTTGAAAATTGAGCATTCGCATCGTAATAATCAGGTAGTGAACTGACTTACAACTCGATAAGCAAAACAAGGAAACTCAATAAGCTAGCCAAGTGCGAGTACAACTCGACAAGCAACAAAGACTTGAAAAGAGTGAAATACAACTCGATAAGCAAATTTACAACAACTTGATAAACAAATGAGCGTGACGCCGCAAAATCCCTCATCGGAGGGCCTTGGAAGTGGTGGCATTCTCCAAATTCTCAGCATGTTTCAACATATAAACAGCTCAGGGAGCAAAGAGGAAGACCACCGGCCACGGGAGAAAGCCGCTGGCCTCAAGAAACGGCCATCGGCCAGAATCTTTGATCTATCGGCCAAAAGTGGTGGTCGGTCGGCACTATATTTGGCCGGCCGGCCATGAATGAAAGAATCACCAGAATGTTGACACTTGTCCTTCACTCAATCTTATCCCCTACAAAAGGCCCCAGCTTCGTAGTTCTACTCAATTCAACACTGATTTGCTCGAAATGGAGGGATTTCTTGCCCAGAATCTTTCGTCCTGGATTAACAACTTGGATGGCTCGGAAAAGCTGAATTTCCGGGGTTTCGGCATAAATGCACTATTCACTCTGAGTCGCACTCCGCTGCACTTTTCGTTTCTTCATGCCGCAGCGAGGTTTTGGAACCCGGTGACTCATGTCTTTAGCTTTAGCGGGCAAGAGGTATGCCCTACCTTCGAAGAATTTCAAGCTTTAATGGAATCCGAGCGTGACGAGGAGATCTTACCCCAGCTTAACTTTGGTCATGTTCAGACCTTAGGGCGAATGTGTGGACTCACTACGTATGACGCTCGATCTCTGATTTGTGACGGAATGCTAGATATTCCGAGTTTGATTCATCGGTTTTCTGATACCGGTGACCTCAGCGACCATCATTGGCAAGGTTTCCGGGGACATGCCCTCTATTTGTGCATGCTATCTCATTTTCTGTTTTCCTCAGGCTCCGGGGGATCTAGCGTCCAATTGATCGAGGTTGCCCTAGGCTTGAAGGAGGGCAAGAGCTGCATTGCCATGGCTCTGGCAGAGACGTTGATGGGCTTAGACGCCTTTTATCATCGAGAGAAGACAAGATTTGCGGGGAGTCCACTACTGCTGCAGGTAATGTTTCCCACCCAATCTTATATATGTATTGCTTACGTCACTCGACCCTCAAGCTCGGTTTTTCTTATAAAAATCCCTTTTCTCACTTTTCTCTCATCGTACTTCTCTCTATTCTTTATTCTCTCATTTTTCATCCCTTTCCAGGTGTGGTTGATGGATAAGTTGCAGGTTGTGGACTCTTGCCTAGCATATTCAGCTCGCGGCTACTTCTTCAGGCGACGTCTGGTTGACACCCTTGATGAGGGTTGGTGGTTCGACTGGATGTGTAATTTATCTACCGATGTCATTGCTTGGCGGTGCCCTTGGCTCAATCTACCGGCAATGGGCTACAGCATGTCCTGGCAGACTGGGATTCAGTTGATTGGCTTTACTCACTGTGTGTTCTATTTTCCATTCCGGTTCCGACGCTAGTTCGTCCATGACCAGATTTGCCCCGCAGAGGGGATAAAATATCCAGCTGCCTTTCCGTTTCGAGGTGCGCAACTTGTTCGGCAGGCCACAACGTGGAGGACAAGAGAACTCCTGGCCCCCGCTCCTACTTTCAGTTGTACTTTGTCTGATGAGTGCATAGATTGGCTTAATGAGCAGGCACAGATCGGGCCCAGCTTGGCACCAGGGGCTTCGACCAGCTCTGGAAAGGGGCGCAGGAACACCTGACTTGACTATGCCTCAGATTTATTGCTTTATTAGTACTTTTAAGTTTTCCTTATGAGTGTAATAAAAAGCAACTTCAATTTGTATGCAAGAGCAGGAGAACTCTGTACTGAAATCAATGAACTTTGAAGGTTGTGGTATTGAAAATTTCCCGTTTTGGTCTAGAGATGGTCTTAGTTGTGAAAAGATTAATTTGAACAAAGTCAACTTTTACCAAAACTTTTCAAAACTATTTTCGATATGGATAAGAACTGGACACGCCTGAGATCTGTCACTGAGACGCACAAACCTCGGATCCCAGCAACTGGAAAGTTGCCCCTAGTCTGAAAAACACTGTACCAGAGATCATGACCGAACTCTTGAATGCTAAATAGACGAAGATGACCGAGATGATCAAATGGACAAAGCTGATCGGGGAAAAGTTTATGGCTGAACTTCAGGATGAAGCTGCCTACGTATCCCAAAGATGGGAATCAAGCCTTACGTAGTTCAGGCTTAGGTTCACTCGAGTATTTTCACTCTCCTTTTACGCTCTAATTTTTGCCAAGGCCGTCCTTTGCGGGTTTTCAACCTTGCGAGCTTAGTTTTTATATTTTCCAATTTTTTCAATGCTCTACCTTTTGCCTAGGTCGCCCTTTCGGGTTTTCGGCCTAGCGAGCCTCTCAGGGATAATATTTCTTCAACTTGCCCATGTTGATCGGTTGGGAGAACTCTAGGCCATCTAGGTCCATCAAACCGACAGCTCCACCTGACCAGATTGACTTGATGATGTAGGGACCAGTCCAATTAGGTCTGAACTTGCCTCTTGGGTCGTGGATGGGAGCTCGGTTGTCCTTGAGCACCAAATCTCCTTCCTTTAGATTCCTGGACTTAACTCTCTTGTTGAAAGCCCGGGCAATTCTGCGCTGATAACCTTGAACATGGTACAGTACTTTCAGTCTTCTCTCATCAAAGAGCATGAGTTCCTCGAACCTGCTCTGCTGCCAATCTGCTTCGGCTGTTTGACACTCAGCCAATACTCGCAAAGACGGAACCTCAATTTCGATAGGTAGAACGGCCTCCATCCCATAAACCAATGAATATGGAGTCGCCCCAGTAGAATTTCTAATTGGAGTCCGGTAGCCCCACAGAGCAAATGGCAACTTATCTGGCCAGTCCCGGTAGGTTTCCACCATCTTCTGTAGTATGTGCTTGATGTTCTTGTTGGCAGCCTCAACTGCTCCATTGGTCTGCGGCCGGTATGTGGACGACTTATGAAAAGCCACATTGTATTTGTTTAACAAATCAATCACCTCCTTCTTGAAGTGGGAACCATTGTCTGAAATAATCTCGTTTGGGACCCCATAGCGGCAGATGATGTTGTTTCTAATGAATTTCGTAACATGTGAAGCCTTCAACACCGCATAAGATTAGGCCTCGACCCACTTCGTAAAGTAATCTATCGCGACCAGAATGAACTCATGCCCATTCGACCCCTTTGGAGTAACAGCCCCGATCACATTGATTCTCCAAACTGAAAATGGCTATGGCGAAGTCATATTGTACAGCTTCGACGGTGGAATGTTCATGCGATTTGCATGGATCTGGCATTTGTGGCATCGCCAAACAAAGCCGATACAATCCTCCTCCATGGTGGACCAGTAGTAACCCTGTCTGAGGATCTTCCGCGCTAGCATTACCCCATTCATATGTGCCCCACATTCTCTTCCGTAGATGGCCTCCATCAGGTGCTTTGATTCCTCAGCTTCTACACATAGATTATGCATTCCCAAGTGACCTCTCTTATACAATTTACCTCTACAAATGATGAACTAAACGGCCATTCTTCTGATTGCCCTTTTATCCTTGGCATTTACCCTTGGCGGGTATGCTTCTTTCTCTAAGAAATTCCAAATGTCGTAATACCAGGGGTTTTCATCTTGAACCTCATCTGTAGCAGCAATTGACTCGTATGCTGGCGCAAATTTCTGGTCAATGATGACGGCACGCATCCGGACTCCGGACGGGATGTCTATCATGGAAGATAGAGTTGCTAAAGAATCTGCGAACCTGTTGTTCTCTCTTAGTAGATGAGCAAAATTTAGCTTCTCAAACCGAGGAATTAACAAGACCAAGGTTCGGTGATACATCATCATTTTTTCTTCTTTGACTTTCCAGTCTCCTTTTGCTTGAGACACAACAAGGTTCGAGTCCCCGATGACGTCCAACCGTCTTGCCCCTAGTTCCAGGGCTGCTTCTAGACCGGCAATGCATGCCTCATATTCTGCTTCATTGTTCGAGACTTTGAACCGGAGTTTGAAGGCTAGAGGAATACGGGAGTTGTCGGGCGCTATCAACAACACTCCTATCCCATACCTGTACTGGTTTAACGCTCCGTCAAAATACATCGTCCAAGTTTCATCTTCGATGTGCCAAATGGCCTCGTCTGGGAATAAGTACTCAACTGCTTCACCCCCTTCCACTGGATGATCGGCTAAGAACTCTGCCACTGCTCTTCGCTTGACTGACTTGCGCGCCACATATTTTAGATCGAATTCGGAAAGCAACAGCAACCAACGAGCTAGCCTACCCGTAAGTGCCGATTTCTCGAAAAGATATTTGATGGGATCGAGTCGTGAAACCAACATTACGGAGTGAGCTAAAAGGTAGTGCCGCAGCTTCCTGGTAGCCCATACCAAAGCTAAGCAAGCTTTCTCCAACGTTGTGTAGCGAGTCTCATACTCTAGCATCTTCTTGCTCAGATAGTAGATGGCTCTTTCCACTTTGTCCTCTGATTCTTGCGCGAGCATGCAGCCTATTGTGGTCTCGGTTACCGAAAGATACAATATCAATGGTCTCCCCGGCTCTGGTGGTGACAACACAGGCGAGTTCTGTAAGTATTCCTTGATCTGTTCAAAAGCAGCTTGGCATTGGCCGTCCCATTGGAATTTCTTTCCTTTCTTCAAAAGACCAAAAAGTGGTTCACAAGTCAAGGTTAATTTTGAGATAAACCGTCTTATGAATTGTACTTTACCCAAAAAGCCTCGCACCTCCTTTTCAGTCCTTGGTGGTGGCATTTCTAGGATGGCCTTGATTTTGGAAGGGTCGACTTCGATGCCCCTTTGTGTAATCAAAAACCCTAGCATTTTTCCCGCTGTAACACCGAACGTACACTTCTGAGGATTCAGCCGCAGCCGAAATTCTCTGATCCTTTGGAAGAACTTTTGCAAGGCGGTGTAGTGGCCCTCCCTTTCTTTGGGCTTGACAATCATGTCGTCCACGTACACCTCAACCTCTTTGTGGATCATGTCATGCAATATTGTGGTCGCAGCCCGTTGATATGTAGCTCCAGCATTCTTCAACCCAAACGGCATTACTCTGTAGCAGTATGTCCCCCATGGGGTGGTGAATGCAGTCTTTTCTCGGTCTTCTGGTGCCATCACTATCTGATTGTATCTTGAGAAGCCATCCATAAATGAAAGCAAAGCATGACCTGTTGTGAAATCCACCAACTCATCAATATGTGGCAAGGGGAAGTCGTCCTTTGGACTAGCTCTGTTCAAATCCCTGAAGTCCACGCATACTCGGATCCTGCCATCTTTCTTCGGCACTGGAACAATGTTGGCTAACCAAGTCGGGTATTAGGATACCCACAGGAAGCCTGCATCGATTTGTTTGGTGACCTCTTTCTTAATCTTGATGGCCTAGTCCGGACGAATCCTTCTGAGTTTCTGTTTGACAGGTCGGGCCTCAGGGTCAAGAGGGATCCGGTGCTGTACAATCTCAGGATCGATTCCAGGCATGTCTTCGTAGGACCACGCGAAAACATCTTTGAAATCTTTTAATAAAGCGACTAAGCGCTCGCGTTCCTCCGAAGACAACGTGGACCCGATCTGGACCAGCCGCGGGTCCTTCTCAGTACCAATATTCACAGTAGTGATTTCATCAACTAAAGGTTTAACAAATCTTTCCTGCTCTTGATCAATTAATCATTGCAAAGCCGGAGGAATTTCTTCCACGTCGTTTTCGTCAAAATTTTGAAAGTCCTGATTTAAGTAATATATCAAAGGCACAGAAAAGTACTCGGAAATCACATTCACATTATTCTCATTAAGTACTTCCAAACCGTCCAATTCTTCTGTTACAACAGACTCAAAGGAGAAAGAAAAAGACGACATGGACAGGACTGTGGCATCCGGGTTATCATCCCCAGGAATACCGGACTCAGACTCAGTTGAGCTGGAACCTGATTCCGACTCACAAGACTCGGTGGAATCAGATTCCGGCTCACTACCTGACCCGGTGCTGCTTGATAAAAATCCCTCTTCGTATTGCCAAACGAGAGAGGGTGCGATGGATGCATCCAAAATAGTTGATGGTAGGCCCGCAGCCGTTTCATTTCCGATCATGGACGCCGAGAAGTTATCCCCCAAGCACTTCTGGTCGATCTCAGGATCTGAAAGTAGACATGCCAGTGCTACCCCCATCTAAAGTTCGGTGTCCTCAGACTCCATTTCCCCAGTATGCTCAGCTTCGACTGTTGGGTCTATCTGCTTCCTGGCAACATCATCCCCAGATAATTGTAGGTCAAAGAAAATCTCGAATCCCGGTACGTGTTTCCTTTCCGCGTTTAGCCACGGCTCCGGAAAACCACAGAATGAAAAATCCTCCCCCTCCTGGACGAAGCATCCGTTTAGGGTATCCTGGATGGGCCGGTGCATCAATTCAAAAGGCTTCCTCATCTATTTCGCTTTGGCTCTTCCAGCCATTTCCTTTCCTTTCCTTTCCTTACCCAATCTTCCTTGGTGGGAAGATAACCCAGGCCAAAGGTATGAGGGTTATGTGGCACTTCGGCCAATGCTGCGATGCCCTTCCGGCCGCTCTTTCCTAACCCCATCCCGGGGATGTGTTGGAGTTTGTTCATGAAGTATACCGCTTGAGCACTGACATATATCCCCTCGTTAGCAGCCATGATGTTTTGTATAACCCGAGCCTCAGCAAGGGTGAAACCTGATATAAACACGTCCTCCATGCCGTGCTCAATTTCTAAGACTGGTGTAGATACCTCTGGAGGTGGGTGGATCGATGAATTTCCGAAAACAATGGCTACTCCCTTTTCATAGGGGTATTTCACCATCTGATGCAGAGTAGACGAGACAGCCTTCACTCGATGCAGCCACGGCCTCCCCAAAAGCAGGTTGAAAGTTGCCGGCACTTCTAAGACATGGAAATCTATCTCATGCTGTCCTGGCCCAACTTTAGTCTAAATTTTCACCGTCCCCATGACCTCTCTACTTGTGTTATCGTATGCACGAATCACCTGGGCTGTTGGCACAAAGTCCGCGGTCTTCAAGCCAATTGCATAAGCAGTCCTCGCTGGACATACATTGATGGTGGACCCTGTGTCGACAAGCACTACGGGTATCCATTTGTTTCTACACTCCACGGAGATGTAGAGTGGCTTGTTGTGGTTCGCACCCTCAGGTGGCAGTTCTTTGTCAGAAAAGGTCAACATCGGGGTAGCTCCTCCCGGAAAAACTAAGCCTACTAGCTGTTCTGGCGTAGTTTCTATCGAAAGCTTTGCCTTGTCCATGGCTGATAGGACAGCCTGTCTGTGCACTCGTGATGCCATAAGCAGTCCCTAGATAGAGATGTCTGCTTGTATCTTTTTTAACTGCTTTCGTACAACCTCTTCTTCAAGTTGTTTCTCTTTTTGCTTCTCAGCTTCCTTATCTTTCCCAGACGCCTCTGGTTGATCTAGGTGTGGAGGCTTGAAATATCATCCACTCCTAGTCATGTGATTGACTTCTCCAAGGTACCAGGTGTCATCGAGTTGGTTGTCCCCCCAATCTTCGTCTGTGTGGGCAAGACATAGATCATCGTCCTCCCACCACATTCTATCAGCAGCCGACAGACACCTGCCCGGCTCTGGTATGACTGTTCTCGTACTCGCGGTACCTTCCATCCTTATGCTTGCAGCATTCTCTGTTCCCGTGCACATAGCAGTTTCAGTCCCCACACGGGCCTTTGCCTTTCTGATTCTCGCAGGATCTTCAAATCTTTCCTGTTCCGACCGTATCAACACAGCCAGCTGCTCAATAATTCCTGTATTCAGAATACTCCGATCCCGAGCGAAATTCTTAGCACCGGCGCTCCCCGGCAACGCATTCTGATTTCTGACTCCCTTGACTGTCACCGACATTCGTGCCCCTGCCGGACCCTGTCCTGGTTGGAACTCTTCTACTACATCTGGTTGATCATCCAACCACCCAGTAGCCTTTGCTGATTCCTTATAATCAAACCAGTTGACTGCTGCGCCCCCTGGATCTTGCTCACTGTAAAACTAGAGACTGGCAAGGTCCTCTTCCATAGCCCTTAAATCATCTGTTCCCTGTCCCAGACTATCCCCTTGGATCACACACAGTTCTCCCCTTGTTGGCAATTCCACATCTGGCCCATCCAGGCCTATTGATGAAATATAGTCACCCAGACTATATGTCTTCTCAACGCGACTCCCAGATTCTGCAGACTTTGACTCAACAACCTTCTTCTCCTTTGGGATCTCCTCTCTCTTGTTCTCGATAGTCACCACCGTTGGCTTAGGTCGGGTCATGGAGATGTCCATCATGCACAAGTTGGTGCAGTCGGGAAGGAGTACCTCCGGTTTAGGCAGGTGGGAAGAAGTGATATAGATGCTAGGATCGTAAGGCACAACCCCAGTTTGGATGAAGTTGATCATTTTAGGCGGTGGAGCTTGGTTATGCGTAGGGAGAGGGTTTGTTGTAACATTGGGTTTCTCAGGAGGTAGAATCACCTTGTTATCGATGAGATTTTGAATCTCATGACGTAATCGGAAGCACAGATCGGTGTCATGACCGTGCTGTTGGTGAAATGCGCAATATTTGGCTGGGTTGTGGGTAGGGGGAAGTCTTTCTGGTAGGGGCCGCGGTTCTAGGGGCTTCAAATGCCCTTTTCTGATTAAAACCCCCAGAGCTTTGGATAAGGGCATATACAGTGGAGCGAAGGTTCTTGTGTTTTTGGGTGGGTATTTGGCTGTTTGGGTATGGCTTCCGGACGTGCCGGAGAATGGCGCAGCTGCCATGGTTCTTGGAGGGGGGTTGGTGGTGACAATGCTCACTTCGGAGGCTCTTGTAGTTGTAGTTCCGCTCGGGCCTGCATTAGTGTTGCGGTTGAAAGTTCTTCGGGGTTGTTCCCGGTCATTATCAATTAAGCCTTGCTTTAAGGCATCCTCAATCTGTACCCCCATTTCATGTAGAACAGAAAAGGTAGGGAAGGGGAGTACAATCATCTTTTGCATCAACTTCAGTTAAAGATTGCGCACAATCATCCGAATCTGGTCTTTGTCTGTAGGCCTTAGGGTCATTATCGAAGCCTTGGCCCTCTATCTAGTCACGAATTCTGAGAAACTCTCTTTAGGCTCTTGCCTTGTTGTCTCGAGATCACGGGTTATAATCTCGATTTGTGTATTGTATGAGTATTGCGTAATGAAGGCCTCGGCCATCTCGTCCCAGTTTCTCTTGACATCATCTTCTAATTTGGCATACCATATGGCCGCCACACCCGACAGGGTTTGGCCGAACAGAGACAGCTTCTGAAGTCTGCTGAGGCCCATTGGCCTTAAGATGTCTGAAAACAATCTCAGGTGCACCATGGGGTCCCCGGACCCATCAAATCGATCAATGTGCGGCATTTTGAATCTGTCAGGCAGCGTCACAGCTGCGTCGGTATACCCATCTTCGATGTCAGGGATGGTCTTGACTCCCTAGGATCTCTTGAACAGCTTTTCGAGCTTGCTCAACTTTAATGCTGTGGGATCTGTCTCTAACTCAAAGGGAGAGTCCGGTAGGTTGGTGGGTGTTTTGGATAACTGGGGTTGGATTTGGGGTAGGATCGGGGGTAGAGGTGGTCCCGTGGGAATGTCCGCATTATTTTGAACATTAGCTGTTTCCCCGGGGGTTGGAATTCCTGGCGGGGGAGGAACTTGCTGTGAAGCAGATGCTCCAGTTTGCTGCTGTAACCTCACGATTAACTCTGCTTGTTCATTCATAACCGTGGCCTGCTGTTTGGCGAACTTTGCTTGTCGGACAGCATCCTGCTGCATCATTTTCATACTCTCTTGGAGCTGGCGCACCATCTCCTCTAAATTGGCCATACTGTTCTGCTCTGACTGAATTGTCGGTATATGTTCCCTTTTCTGTGGGAGAAGTAGAATCCTGATCCCTACTGTACACAGGTAGGGTTAGATAAAGCCCTCTGTACTGACTGCTGAACTGATACCCTCTGCCTAGCTGTCCTCCGTCTAGTAACCGGGGGTAGAGAGTGGTACACTGGTTGTCCGTCTACCAGATCCTCAGATCGATGGAGTCGACGACCTCTAATCTAGAGTGCTTGGGGAATATCTACTGGGTCAGAAGCAATTGTGCTCGACTACCTAGTAAAAAGATAAATAAAGCATATAAATAAACAGACAATTGGACAGCGTAACAACGTAAAATAAACACAACACACGGCTGGGTATCATAACAAATTGCCAACAAGCTGAATGTACTGTTCCTTAATCACTGATCACTGTTTCCAAATCGTTGCCCCAAAGTCTGAATATGATATCCGTAGATGACTGATTCCCAAAAACACTGATGCCCGCAGGCCTGACACTCAGATTTGCGAACTGATATGTACGTTCCCTGTAGAGATGCACTCTAAAAGCACATAGCAAGTAAAGAGAGTGAAAACACCCCTATGGAGGGGTAGGGTTTCCCTGTCCTATTTTTGTCAGGAGCTAGGGTTTCACTATGCACGCAGCAGTTTTCAAACAACCTAAAATCGGGTAAGCAACCTGTCCCAGTTTGGAATGGTCACTATAGATTTCGATATGCACTAGGTCGAATGGTCGAAAAGGGTGCCCCGGTAAAATCGGGGTTTGTGTTCCCATACTGTCAGAGCCCACAACCAGTCAGCCTTATGGCATGCTTTGACAAAGTCAAGCCTCCGGCAAACCTTTCAGGAATGGCAGATGGCAAACACGGTGTCCTAGGCGCACCAATGCACATGCAATGCAAAGAGACACATAAATGAAATCAAAACAGGATATCACGAGTTCGAGTCAAGCTCTCTAAATCCCCAGTAGAGTCGCCAGAAACTGTAGACGTCCCCGAACGCCCCGGGAGGATGAGTCCCGTTCTGTTCGTTTTTTTTTTTTGGGTCTACTACAGTTCAGGACTCTCAAATTGTCACGGTTCTTAATCTGAACCAAAGAGTCCAAATCTGGCAAATCGTTTTGAGAAACAGATTTTTGAAAAGAAGTGCCAAACATGGACTGTTTTGCCAGATACAGAGTCGCCACCTAAATATTTTTTATGGGGAATTTAAGAAACCCTGACTCAGTGCCAAAGGCCACGTGTCCGTCATCACCAAAGTTGCCTCGGCTCGGGAGCTTGGGTACGATTGGGGAAGGTCAGCTATGAGCACCCCCTCTCGCCCGATCCGAAGATCGGCCTCTACTAACCGTGATATCCGTTTTTGAAAACGTTATGTGTTCTTATTCCATTTATTAGCCTAGAATTACTATGTTGTGCGCACAACTAACAAGTATAGACCAAATCGCCTAAATTGGAACAAAACATTTCATGCTTGTTTTGAAAATGGTTTGCTACTCGCAAGTAGGCTGAAATGCAGATTTTTCCACCCTCAAGTGGGCTTTTAGAAAAGATGGTTTTGCCATTTATCTAGTGGGCTTAAAACTCACAGTTTTAATGCATTATTCCAATTTAGGTAATTCGACCTCCACCCACAGGCATTCAAGCAGTTATATCACATAAGCAGCTAGCCTCATGGTAATCATGCTGTTATGGTAACACTCACACGCATGCGGTATGCTAAAACATAAATGCTTACCGAGTACTCGAAGCCAAAACAGAAACTAGTTAGTAATCATATGCATGATCCTAGTTTAAGATGACTAATGCAACATATGCAAAATGCAACTAGAAGTGGGCTCGACTATTCTTAACATGGCATTTGAAATGCTACAACTAACACGTATTCAATTTGGAATTGAAACACAATACAGCTAGCATGATGTGCCGAGCCTGGTGCATGCAAGACAAATGTATGAATGCACGCATGCATAGCATAAGGTATTTAAATATGCTCTAGTCTACCATCATAAGCGGGTAAATAAAAGGGAAGAAAGACGTGGGGTTGGAAGACATACACACACTCACGCACACTTATTACACAATTGCCCTCGCTCGAGGGTCCAAATAAATATTACAGTCCGAATAAATAATACTAAGTTAATTATTACAGAATTTCTAATTAATTAACAAATTAAATGCAGGAAGAAGGTGGCCACAGCCTCGCCTCGGGATGCGTGAATGATGCATGCTTGACTCGTCTTGCCCGAAAATCCGTACCATGCCACTGTTGCCTCTGTTTACACTGTCTTGCCCCTCTGAGGATCACATAAATTTTCAGAACTGCTTTGAATCACTCCCTGAGTGCTCTAGAATGTCACCGGCCAGAACAAAATGCCACCGGCCGTGGAAATGGAATTATCGGCCAAATATTATGCTCTCGGCCAAACATGTTTTTCCGGTCGCCAAACAAAACTGCCGGCCGGCCAATTCTTCCTACTGAAACCTGCAGTTGACAGCAGCAGAGGGCAAGCAGTGTATGGCATGGAATTTTCAAACAAATGTATGCATGGCCACACCCCCTATCATGCAATGGACTCAAGGGAGCATGGCCCTTGACCCTCGGGCCACTAATTGCGCATTTCGATGCATGATGGCCGAAGAGTCAAGTATGTATTTCAATGTCAAATGCAATACACAGAAAACATACAAGGGACCCAACCTCAATCATGGTTGATCAAGAGGTGAGGCAATGCACAACGATGCACATGCGACCTAAGCATGCAAGCAAACATACAAACATCAAATGCAACTATATGGCACACACAATGCCTACAACATAACATGCACAACGCATTGAAACATGGCATACACAATGCAGGATGGACTTACACTAACATGAATGGACCTCAGCCACACTCACATCAGTAGCCATTAGGTGAAAATGAGACTCTCGAAATGCGTGCACGCATGCACGCAAACTGAGGACCGAACCTAAGGCATAACATGTAACTCTAACAAGACATGGCAAGGGATGCAACATGGCTTGCAAACTCACAAATTTCAGCACTGAAATATGATGCTAAACAGCCCCAAAACATGGAAAAATGGCACCCGATGCATGAGATGAAACCCGAAACTCGAAACTAAGCACATGGAATGACTTATAGCTATACAAAGCATGCATTATTTGATCATGAAGCATGAAGACAGAGCCAAGGCAGTCCCAAAATATGGACACTTCCAGTTCAAAGCATGGCCAAAAGATGCTAGCATGGTGGACAAAATAGCATGCAATCTTGACTAGCAATCATGGTTTACATGGAAAGTATATGAAGCAAATGTAATCTCACCAAACTAGCAAAAATCAGTGAATAAATCATGTGAAAATAGGTCCAAATAACCACTGACATGCAACCATGGTATGCAAAAATAATGAGTTACTTTGGAGGGCCATGCAAGGAGTTATTAAGCACATGCAAGGTAGACATTTAGCATGGCATAAACAACTATGAAAATCAAATATGGTAGTCCTAAAACTCACCAAATTGACCCTAGAAAGTGACTTCGAAGCATGCAAGGTAGGGTCTCTTTGGAAAGCCAAAAAGGTCACCAAACAAGAGAAGGAGAGAGGGGGTCACCCCCCTCTATTCTTGGCTCTCAAAACAATGTTCCAGCCACTGAAAATCCACTGGATTTCAGTGGCTAGAAGGCCAAAACAATGCCAATGCAAATGCTCACATGTATGGCTCAAAACATGAAGAAATAAGGCATGCAAGGAACGAGATGACCTCAAACAAGAAAATGCCCTTAATCAAACATCAAGAGGGCCTCTAAAAAAAACTTTTTCTAGTTTATAAAAAGTCTAAAAAATGAACATAAATAAGGCTAATCTATCATGCAAAAATGGCCCTAAAAGAGAGATTAGAGACAAGGGACAGCATCTGGCCCCAAACAGAGGAGAGCCCTTCAACAAAGTTGAAGAGGGGTTCAAAACAATATACTTCATACTTTATGACCAAGTCCAAAACAGCTCACAAATAAGCCTAAAATATCATGCAAAAATAGGCCTAAAAGAGAGTTTAAACACAAAGGGGGAGGAAGAGACCTCAAACAGCAAGAGGTCCTTGATCAAACATGAAAATGAGCTCAAAATATGACTATTTATAGTTCAGGTCGGAGCCCAAAAATGTAAGCAACAAAGGATAAGATTGCATGCAAAATAGAGCAAAAAGAGAGAGAAATGAGGCTCACCCTTGTAGTCCAAACTTCCAGCAACTTTTGGTCCGAGAAATGGTGTTCCTAAGCTCTGAAAAACAGCCTCAAGTTGCTGGAATGGAGTATGGAGGTTGTAGGCTATGAGTGGTAGTGTAAAGGGGGCAAGAACCTTAGGGTTTGAAGGGTTTGGAAGAGAGAGATAGGGAGAGAGTTGAGAACTTTAGAGAGAGAGGAAAAATCTCCTTTCAAGTTGTATCTCTCTTCTCCTTCCTTCTTTTTTTTTTTGTGTTATCTTTTGAGAGAGCTTGATTGATATAGATATATCAATCTGCAGCTCCTCAGAACTCCCATGTCCAAGCATGGGCTGGGGTATGGCCTAGAATGACAGCTGTCAGCTGTCTACAGAAATATCTGTTGAAAACCACACTTGGCCGGCCGGCCATAAAAGTGGTCGACCGGCAGTCAAATTGGCCGGCTGGCCATCACATTTGGCCGATTGAAAATCAAGGTGGCCGGTGGGTAGGAGACTTGATCGACAGGGTACCCCCTTCCCTCAGGAACACATCCACAAGCTCTTGGTGCAACCAAGCACAAAATAGAGAAGTTAAGAGATTCTAAGACAAGGCGCGCAGCCAAGACTTTTCGAAACTCAAAACAAACACAAGCATGGATAATCATCACGTGTTCAAACGATGACGTCCAAGCCTTGAGGACGGTCAAAAATGGGGTGTCTACAGTTAGCCACTTCATTGTGGTGATATGTGTTTAATTGGTATCCGGAACCGATTACTCTAGTCAGAAGACGATATGTGATGTGTTCTATGGGATGTACCATTATTATGTTCAGATACGAGAATGTTTATGCTATGATCTGTTTTATGCTTATGATATATTCAGAATTCGTTCACTAACCTCTTTACCTTAATGTTATTCACTGGCCATAGCTTACTGTGTGTATATATATGTATAGGTGGGCATTCTAGAGATCGAGCCTGAAGGCTTTCGTCTGAATCTGTGTTCTGTTGTCTGCCAACCATTATGCCTCACATGGAGGTTCCTAAAATGTCACGCGTTATAAGTTTTGTTTGTCTCTATGTATATGACTTGTTTGTTTTGTTAGCTGTACTTAAGATACTTTAATGTGTGTGGGTATAATGCAAGGCTGACTTTTGGATATGTATATAAAGTTTTAAATATTTTGTTTCATATAAGTCAGCACAGCTTATTGGACAATTATATTTATGTATTTGCTTCCACTAGTCCCTCAATTATGTTAATCAGTTCAGAGGCCTTCGGTAATCCAAGGTGCATCATCCAAGGTGCACTGCTGGCCACTGGTGTGCTGCATCACCATTCTGCAACAGAGCTCAAACAGAGAAAAATGGAGGGTCTCCCAAGGGTATGTTGGTACTGCACCCTCTCCTTATCATCTCAAAACGTCAAAGGAGATGAGCTATTGGGTCTAAGGCCACCAATCAAGCATTTTCAATGCATGATGGCCAAGGATCCAACTTGTACACATTCAATAAATGCAAAACAAACAAGACTCTAGGACCACTACCTTATCATGGATGATCAAAGGCAATGGAGACAAAGTGAATTGGCTCATTTTCATCACTTTGAGTATGAAATAGACCAAACCACCTTGTGTTCAATATAACGTCTGATTGAACACATGCAATGCACACATAACATGCTTATCTTGGCATATTTTACTCGTCCAATTCTTGTTTACACATTTTACATTACCAAGCCATTCATTAACCAATTTGTCCAATGTGAAAGTCCTCTAATGAGAAAGAGGTCAATCAAAAAGATGACTTAAGACATGAGAGAAACCATGCCTTTGACCAGGAGAAACCCTCAAAAGAGAGTTAAAGCCATTTGAGCACAAGCTCTATCTCAAGCTTAAACATAACCTTAAGGCCAACCAACCCTCAAAGCAAATTAAAAAGTGAAGAAATGGGGGAGGTTGCAAAATTTCAGTACTAAAATGGCATGAAACACAAAACTATAATATGCAAATAATTCATGTACAACATGTTGAGGGACTTAAGCATTAAAGCTAGTGAAGTGACTAGAGGCATGCAATATCAAGCACAAATGACTAAACCAACTCTGGACAGAGTTTAAACATGCCAAAACAGTGGCCAAAATGAGCTAAGATGGTAACATGAAAAACAAGAAAAACATGCTCATGTATTAGGCTACAAACATGGCTCAAAGCACGACTCTCAAAAGCAATGAAAGAGTGGAATACATGAGAGTGTAACAAAGATATATGCACCAAAATTACATGTGAAATGATGCTACAACATGCAATCATCACAAGCAAGACATGTTAGATGCCTTAAAACACTAAGCTAGTGAAGGCATTTGCACTATAGCTATGCAATACATGGCTCATATGACCAAGACTACTCAAAATAGAGTTAAAGCATATCAAAACATTAGCAAAAATGTACTGGAGTCAAGCTAACACAAGCTAGAATAATAGGCTAACACATTAGGCATACTAGGCTAGTAAGCATAATTACACTATAAGTGCAAGAAGCAAGCAACAAGTGACTTAACCAGCCAAAAACAGAGTTGAAACATGTCAAAATAGAGCCTAAAATATGCTTAAATTAAGCTACAAAAGGCTAGAACGAAAGGCTAACACATAGCATAAACAAGACTATTAAGCACCATTGCACTACAAGTATACAAAGCAAGCCTCAGATGGCCAAACTAGCTCAAAACAGAGCTAAAGCAGGTCAAAAAAGTAGCAAAAACATGCTGAGATCAAGTAATAAAATGGTAAAAAAACATGCTCACATGTTAGGCTATCTATTTATACAAACAAGACACAAGGAGAGGAGGCCAACCCCTCCTATTTTGGACCTCAAAACATGGTTTTCACCATTGAAATTTTCCTGGAATTCAGTGGTTAAAAGGGCCAAAAAATTGGTTTGAAATGTGATGAAAATGGCACAAAAAGCTACACAAGCTAAGGGACAAAAGAGAGAGACAACCCCCTAACACAAAATAGGCTCAAACTACCATTTTTAGGACTAAAAAACAGATTTTTTTTTTGTTCAAAACCAGCCCAAAAAGATGGCAAAGACATGTATGAAAACAAGCTTAAAGGGTGATAGTTATACCTCTTGAAGCCAAGTACACTTTTAGGCAACAAAACCAAGCAAAACCACCTTAAGGAGTTCCAAGAGAGCTTCAAGCAACCTCAGCCCAAAGATGAACCACTTTTGTTAAGGGTTGATAGGTTGAAGATGGATGTATGTAAGCTTCTAAGCACAAAAGCTTTAGAGAGAGAGAAATCTAGAGAGAAGCTCCCAAACTTCTTCCTAATTTGTTCTAACTCTCAAAACAATAGAGAAAGCTCTCTATATATGGAAGAAGGAGGCTCTAGGTCGAAAATATCCCAAAAGGGACAGCTGGAATAGTTAGGGGTGTGCATAATATCGTCGAAACCGCCGAAACCGCACCGAGCCGCACCGCTAAGGCAAATTCGTTATTATTTGCCAATCGAACCGCCGGTTTTTGGTAAGAAAAATAGCAAATTCTAGTGACACTTTTAACAATCCGCCGGTTTCTATTTTTCTTCCAAACCGCACTGACCCGCACCGCTATTAAATCATGTTTTATAAGATTCTAAAAATTCATTTTTACTTAAGTTTGCTTGTTGTTCTATACCTTAGAATATAGTATTACATTACTGCTCGAGGGGAATTCAAGATGTCAGTAATCTAAAATAAAGTTGGATTCCAATTCAGTTTTCAATCTTTTTTTTTTTTTTTTTTTTTTTTCTGGCCATGTAGCAAACTTGCATCAGCTCACTTTTCAATCTAAATACTTTTCAACAGTAAACATTTTCAATATATTGTAAACCCTGAATGATATTAATTTTAGGTATTGTATTTGATCATTGTAGCTTCCATAAATGCTTGCAATGAACTGATGGCATAGTCGTTGATATTATCACGTTGTTGCTACACTTGCTACATTAGAAGAAAGCTTCGCAAGATACTTAACATCATGGTATCTCTCATCTTTTTTTTACTCTTTGATTTAAGTTTTGTAATTTGAATTATATTTTTTATAAACCGTCAATCCGCCCGAACCGCCAAGGCAAATCCGCCATTATTTGCCAACCGAACCATCAGTTTTTGATAAGGAAAATGGAAAATTTTAATTACACTTTTATCAATCCGCCACCCGCCATACGGTTTCTATTTTTCTCTCAAACCGTACCGACTTGCACCGCGCACACCCCTAGGAACAGTTGGAAGATAAATATCTACAAAAATCTGACTTTCTGCATCAATAGCCGGCAAGCCATCATTGATGGCCGACACTTAATCGTTGTTGGCCAGCAAGGAACACTCTTGGATGGTAGGGGCCGGCATTGGCCATTCATGGCCGGCACATGGCCAGAAAAGCCCATTTATGGCCAGCATCCTCCACCTCTGGTTGGCCAGAAAAATCTGCTTTTTGGGCCCGACTTCAACCGGACATATCTCCTTCATCTGGACTTCTTTGCAGGTCATTCTTGAGCCTAAATTGAATCCCTTGAAGTATTCTTTCCAATGGTGGCAGTCTCACATCAAAATTCCAAGTGTGCAAAAAGATATGCCTCTTTTAGTGAAGACTGCTTAGTTTCGATCCTACTCGAATTTATGCCGAACTTCTTCTCAGCTAGTTTTCTTCCCTCCTCTCCTCTTTTCTTCAAATCCAAACCCCTAAATAAAGTCTTTTGAAATATTTTTCAGAGATTTCACCTCTCTTTCATTCATTTTCACTTTGTTCTTGCTCGGTTTACCGAAAAGCGTAACATTTAACAAAATGCGAGCGTCGGAACATCGTAGAAACTTCTTTTCAAAAATGTTTTGAAAGAGAGGGTTTTAAGGTCTAAAATCTTTGATCAATATAGTTTTAGTCCAAAAATAGGGTGTAAGGTTGGGATTTGAAGCTCTCCTTGCCAAAGAAATCAATCCTTTTCACTGCACATCTTTCATCACCAAGTAAACAATCAGTAGTGCCCAAGTCTTAAGAGCGGTAAAAAATGGGGTGTCTACAATATGTTGATATGAACTATATTTCCACTATTATGCGATAAGTTATAATTTCTGAAATGCTATTTTGATTATGTGTTAGCTCACTGTTTTTATATATATGTATAGGTGAGCGTTCTTGAGGGCAAGCCTAGAAGGGGTCTTTAGCTGAACCACCGTTTTGAAGCCTACAGAGTTGTTTTGTGTGCCTCTGAGTTGGGGCTAGGCCTGGAAGGCCGTGGTCAAGCTTTCATGATGTATACTTTTGACACGTGCATATGTTTTGTATTAGATATTATTTTATAAGTTATGTATCGATAAGTGGATAAATTAACGTTTATATGTGTATGTGTTTGTTCATATCTGTTCATATAGATGCACAACTCATTGGACCATTGGTAGTTTTGCATATTGCTTCCGCTAGCCCCGATTATTTATGATTTGTACAGGAAGGCCTTTGGTAATTTCGGATTACTGGCCGGTTACGGTGCCAAACTTTTAGGGGCTGGTTTAGGTCGTGACAATTGTGTACAACCTTTTCCACACCATTGAGTGTTATTTTTTTACTTCTTTTCTTGTATAGAACACCATTGGTTACCAAGATGAGTTCAATTTGTTGTCAAATTGGAGTTGGTTTTTTGATTTATTGTAACAAAAGCGCACCATTGAGTGTTTATGTTGGTTGTTGATTTAGATTTTGTTTTTGTTTTTTTTTTTTGTTTTCTCCCTATTAGTTAGTGTCGTTTTTTTTTTTGTTTTCTCCCTATTAGTTAGTGTCGTTTGGTTTTGATCCTAATATTATTTATATCGTGCCTTTAAGCAAGGGTATACACTAATATGTATATATATATATACAATACCAATCTTATGAAGCAAAAAAAGAGACAATATTACATGTGAGAGGTGGTTTTATAATACTCCTTCGCTCCAAATAAGTCCTTGAAATATCCTAACTCCGATGACAGAAATAAGAAAATATTTTGGTTGGGAGAATCGGAATTAGCACTCCGATGAACAAGTTAGTCTTTGGATGAGAAGAAATTTTTATTTTAATTTTTTCAGGGTTTAAGTAGTTAAAGCATACATTCTTTCTTGCTATCACCTTCTTTTTATAGAGATCTTTCCTCAGATATTTTTGCCTGTAGTTTATAATCATTGTTATGTCAGGGTCCATCCTCCTACTACACCTCCGAAACGGCTTGGGCCCATATAAAACGAACTATCATGCTGACCTTATTTTATTACTCGGCGCCTAATGCTAATAGGCTATATAAATTTCGTACTCGGCACAAGCCTTGACCTATCTGGGTTAACTCGGCATCGAGCTTCTTGAGCCCAATGGGCCCAAGTTAAATTTGGCCTATCAGTGATGGGCTTGGTTATATATTGTTTGCGGATTAAGCAATTTACGTACTCAGCTCTCACATTATGAATCAACAATTAAATAGAAAATACAAATCTTAAAATGCAAATAACCAAATAATATTTTAGGACAGGTATAATGAGGCATCAATTTTTTATTTTTTTTTTATAGAAAAGTACAAATAATGCAGCTATGAGAAAAAATATCGAAATTGTGATTGTCTTATGTGATATTGTCACTACAAGAAATTAAGATTTTAAAAATAAAATCACTTTTTGGGGACAAGATATTTTTTTCGCCAAAAGTGTTATTATTTTATTTTTAGCGAAAAAATTGGATAAATAGTGATGAATTATTAACTTTTTGAGACCAAATGTTCCGTCTCAAAAAATAAGACCAGGTTATTTTGCCCACAAAAGTGCATTTGTTAGCGACATTTTCAAAATTTTATACTTAAAAGCTCATTTTTTAACTTTTTAAAATGATCTTTTAACAACTGTCATCGCGACAACTGAAATTAGTGCCTAAATATTTTTTGTAACAAAATTTGTACTTTTAGAAATAAAAAAATTTGATTTCTAAAATTCTTATATGTTTTAGTGTGCACAAATTTTGCATTTACTACTTATTTTATTATCTTAGAAATTTGACTTGTGTTTCATCAACTCATTTCATATTATGGTGCAAGTGTTAAAAATCGATAAGGTTTACTAATCTTTTTGGAAATTTGAAGAAGTTTCCACAAAACTTCTTTAAATGGCTCAATCAATTACTCATTGAGAATGGTAAAAAACTACTTAATTTGATTGATTGATAAGCTTTTCTTCTTTTTATTTGATTATAGATATATAGATAGATAAGGAGATTCATATTAGAAATAATAATAAATCTAGACTTAGAGCCATAAGAGTCAATTTCTACTCCACCAGCCCATACTGATAATATAATGTTTTCAGCACTACATAACGTGCACTTTTTTATAACAAGAATTCTATTTTTGTAATATTATTGATATTTTTCATAGCAATAACATCTAATGTTTGCCATTCTCATTAAAATAAAAAAATAAAAATAAAACTAGGACACAGTAGCCTTCAGCTATAACCATTTTGGAAGGTATTCCATTTAGTATATGCTCATCAACAAGATTTGATTATACATCTTAATGTACAAGAGAAAGTGTGTGTCTGTCATATAAAACAACAAAGTTGATATTATCCTATGTTTAGCATGTTGGGAATTGAATGAAATGAGAGTGAGAATAAAACACAAAGTTGAATGAAATGAAATGTTCATTCTTATTTCCCTGTTTGATTGTCAACATTAAATGACAATTCTCAATATTATATTTGGCTATATACATATTAAGTTGGTGGAATGAATGGATTTTTTTATTTTTTATTTTTTTATAATCAAATTAGTAACATGCAAATTAAACACATGTAGATGAATAATGATATAGTGGCTGTGATAGTAGTAGTACGAGTTGTGGTGGTGGTGACGATGACAGTAATACGATGGTGGTGGTAGTGGTGATGGTGGTAAGGTGGTCATTGCGATAATAAGGTGGTGGTTGCAGTGCTATAGTAATTGTGGTGGTGGTAATACTATGGTGGTAAGGGCTATGGCGACGTTGGTTTTGGTAATGCTAATGATAGTGGTGGCCAGGGCCAGCAAAAGGGTAATCTACATATGCATTCAACGATTCAATTATGAAAATGGAACATTTATTCTTTAATGAATAAAAACTTATTTTCATTTTAGTCCATTCCAATAAACAAAACATAGAGTAGACTATTGTGCCATTAAAACTTGAAAAGAAAAAAGAGAAAAAAAAGAAAAGAAAAAGAAGAAGAAACCAACAAAGAAAGATAAACTTGTTTGGCAATACTCAATCTTATTTTCGTTTTCGACCATTAACATTGGCAAAATTGTCAAATTGAATGTTTCTTTTTTTCAGTATAATGGCAACTTAGATACTATCTTTAAGAAAAAAAGTTAAACTCAATGCATAAGACTCGTTTAGAGTATGATTTAACTGTACGCAAAGGAATGAAAGAATAAATATATTTGCTTTCCTCTCCTTTTTATCTTTGTCTCTCTAATGGACTATTCAAGTCCTTAGTAAAGCATCTTTATTCTCCTTGAGTAGGGGGTCAATTATGAGATGCTTTTTTTCAAGTTACATATTATAGAATATTTCATGGAAAGAGAGATATCAGTAAAAATTTCTTTAGATAATTTTATATACATATAAATATGTAATAACTATGCTGATATGATATGATGATGATGCAAGATTGCATATATATATATATATATATCAATGCCATGCTTTTTAGCTCAGAAAGCAGAGCATTGCAAAATTTGTGGTAGGTAGCGTAAAAATACAACAACAACAACAACATAAAGATTTTTCTCAACATGAGGAATTTTCTGGGCAAGTAAATTTATTCTCAACATAAAGAATTTTCTCTCTTTTTCTTTGCGTGTGTGCGCTCACTTATGTATGCAGATGAGAGTTTGGGGCATAAGAAAATTTTTATTGAATTCTAGCTTAAGACATTATAACATTTGGAATGGTTATATTACTGTTGATCATTACAGTTAATTTTAACACAATTGATAACCCTCCCGAAATTTTTATGCGAACCATTTTGGTATTAGAAATTATGTGCTACACAATTTTACCTTTTATGTTCACACACCAATTAAAGTGTTAACTTTATATAAATAATATTTTAATTTAGCAGAAGATTTTGAGCTCGTTACATAGATTTCTAACTAATTATCAAGCATTTCCAGAACAACAGAAGCCATGTCGGTGAACCAGACCATTTTTTGGTTATAATCAGTTATAGGAGATGTGCGAATTGGAGGCTTCCTGAAACGATTTTCACATTTTGTGCTCATCTTCATTGCATTATTCACCAACTGAATCATGCTGTTGTAATCCTTTTCATATGATAGTCTGTATGCACCCTGTAACTTGCCCAGAGTCACTGTGTAATCAATGAAGCAATTTGCAAGCTGTTCCACCATTATTGGCTCAATTTCCTTCTGGAACAACTCATTCACCACATACTTGTTCACCCTTGCTTGTGCTATAGCTGCGAGGAGAGTGATTATGCCAAGCTCATTCATGTTAGCTTTGTGAGTTCTAGAATGACGATCAAGAGTGGTTTTGCAGAAGTCGTAGTTCATGGTTTGTTAGCAAATTGAATTTATCTGCTTCTCGGATGCCTTAATGATCACTAAAGTCGATGAGGAGTGAAAGAAGAAAGAGAACAACAAGATTGGAAGTAATGCAATTACTGAGGGGAATGGCATTGCCATATCTTTACTTTTTGGGTGTTGATTGAGTTAGACATTGCAAAGAAAAACATATATTGATTTATATCCACAGCACAGCATTCAAGTTTCTAACAAGTCGTTAATGTTGAAATGGATGATGGTTTATGTATATCATGCAATATGTGCTTTTGCTCTTATTGTGCCCCAAACGACACAATTGGAGGCCAAAACTATACTCCTTAAGTTATATCTAGGCCAAGTTTGGCAACATCAAAATAATCCATCTTTTTATCTTTTTTCCATTACATCACCTCTCTATTTTTCTGCACATCTTTTCGTAAAAAGACAAAAAGTACACTTATTTAGGTCATCCCAAACAACCCCTAGTCTCTATAAACAAAGAGAAAGCTACCGTCACATAATTTTTTTACAAAATGTAGCATTGTTTGCATTAATTATAGATGAAGCCCACAAAATATTTATTTTTTTTTTACTTTGTTAGTTTGGTATGTAACTAAATAATATAAAAAAAATAAAATTAATATTTTATAAATAGTGAAACCGACCATATTAAAATATTCTAGGTCTACTGAAAAAAAATTAAATTGATTTAAAATCTCAAACATAATTAAGGGCTAAATATTTTTATCTTAAGTAGTTTAAGTTATCGTTTGGCAAGTGAGTTGAATTTAGATTGAGATTAAAAAATACAAAAAAGATAAAATAGATTAAATAAATTAATAAGATAAAATATATTATATTTAAATCATAATTATATTATTTTTTTCTCACAAAAAAAAAATTAAAAAGTTCTTCTCAAACAGAGTTTGGTTAAATTAATCAAAAAAATAAATAAATAAAATCAAACAATCAAACTAAAAAAATTTACGTGAGAAATTATGTTATTTAACAGTGTTGAAACAAATAATATTTTATGTAATCAGATTGGTTTTTGTGAGTGAGAGGTTCTGACTTTTAAATATCTCACTCACACTACTGTCAAAAAAAAAAAAAAAAAAAAAAAAAAAAAATCAATTAACGGGCCCGCCTGCACCGGATGGTTCCGTTAGGGTTTGCCCTTCCCTTAAAAAAATTATTAAATATATAGCTGTGTGTATGTATGTATGCATCTTTTCTTTCACTAATTATTCTATTAATATTAATGATAACATTATTAATTTTCCTCATTATATAAATTTTAGATATTAATTTTTTTTTTTAAAATTATATCACATTATTAATTGATAGGTTAATTAATATATAGTATTATTCTAATACTAAATAGGAATTTGCTAAACTCCGAAAAGCATAATAATACCCTACAAGTGTTTTTGTGCTGTGCTGTGCTGTTTTTATGGTGGAGAGAGAAAGCTGTGCATGTGCTATTGGCGTCGCAATTCCCTTCCCACCATCTAATTTGTTTCATTTTTGCGTGCAGTGATCCCTCTCTGCTTCTCTGATCTCTCTCTCTCTCTCTCTCTCTCTCTCTCTTTATATTTTATTTTATTTTATTTTTATTTTTTAAATCTGTGGTAGGTAGGTATGGTAATCTATCTGTTCTGGGTTGATGATCCTTTTTTCAGAATATATTTTGGGTTTGTTTGTTTGGTTTTTGCTAATCGTTTTGTGAGTGAGAAAGAGTCCTGGGAGTTCTCAAAGCCATCAATAGTTTGATATTGTAAACAATTAGTAAGATTGTTAATCATAGCTTGTTTAATTTAATGGATACCCTGAATCCTATGGTCATATCATATGTACATAACATACATCTATGTACCAGTTGCCAATTAAGGTTTCAGATTTCAATTAAGGTTGTTGGTTCTTCTTCAAGATCAACGCCAAGTTGCCAAAAATTCTATAAAAAAATGCAAGTCTTTTTGTTTTTGAGGAAGAGGACACTTTCTCATCACCAAGAATCTGATTTGGTGGGTACAGGAGGAGGCAGCTTCTTTCTTAGACCGCTCATGCAAAAATGAAGCGAATTAGTAGTTGGTACGCGCATTACTACCAGCACAACACAACATTCAAAGCAAGCAGAAGCAAGATGTGAGGTGCGTGCCTCTTCATTTTCGTTTTCAAACTTTGGTAAAAAGTTTGCTTTTCATAATATATATATATATATATCTATATATCTTTTTTAACACAGATCTAAAATTTGTTCTTAATGGCTTCATCTTTGTTTCATTTTCAGATCCACTTGTACTTCTCTCTTCTTGTTTTGCCACTTCCATTTACTATCACTCTTATTAAGACTGACTAGCTAGCACATCATAGTTAATCCAACTATGATTCTCTTTCATTTATTTAATTTAATCCCACAAATGTCTTGAGCCTGTTGGGAAATTTTTATTTATTTTAAAATAGTGCTCTATTTTTTTCAGAATCAAAACGTTTATTCTTTGGGTCTTTTAAAAAAGGAAAATTTGATTATTGGATGGTGCCGACTCAAAAAGGTGCAACCTTTACTGGCACCCAATGGGAGGAAACAATCCTAATTATTCGTACAATACAAGGGTGTGATATGATATGATTGCCACCTAGGGAAGGGTGTCTTTGATAACCATAAGCTTTTGAAGAGCTGAGTTTTATATACCTATTGGAGGAATGATATGTGCGTTCGTAAAAATATGTATTCACTCCAAAATGACATGTCTATTAAAAGAGACATCTATTCGAAAAAGTTTTAGAAATAGCCCACTCATTTGGTTATATGGAATTATTTGCAATTGATATGAATAGGTCATGTTTCACCTATAAAAAGCGGATTAAAGACTTCTTAAATTTTTTTTCTCCCCTTTTCTTTTCTTCCTAATTTCTATTAATCATATAAATATAATTCAATTATGTTGGAAAACTTGTATCTGATATTCTTGCCTGATTGCATCAGGGCATAATGCAGCAAGCTTGGGTCCACATACAGACTGGCCTAACTGGCCTTCATTTGTATTGTGGAGGTAAATTTGCCTTAAACTTTGTGGATACCAATACAGATAAATGGAGGGGCAAATATTGTCCTATGGAAAGTGACCTAGTCCACACCTTGAGGCATTCACTTAAAATCCACTAAGCTCTCTTCTCACCACTTTCTCGACTTTGTTCCAAAGAGAGGTACATGGCATAGTTTAGGAACCGGATATGATTACGCAAAAGAACATGGGAATTGGTCAATTGAGTTTGGAAATTTTGAAACTCGTCATGGTTCCCCATTGAGGTTATTCATTCCTTATGTCAGATTGTGAAGCATAATTGGAACCATTACTGCAATGAAAAACCCCCTCTCCCACAGAAAAGCTAACCATAACTCTGATTGCTTACTTTGAATTTAAAGGATAAGTCAGTGTCCTGAGTATCTTTAGTGGCACTTTCAGCAGAGCTCTGGACTCACCAAGTTTTTTCTAGCTAGGAGTCCAATTTTGTTTTGTACTAAAGGACAACAATTTGCCTCTTCTTTGCAGGATCTTATAGTATGGTTGAACAGTCGTCAAGACTAGAGGTCATAGTGCTAGATGTGCCTGTTGGGCACTATGGTTCCTTTCAATAGGCTGTTTCTGCTCAGCGCTGACACAGTTGTAATATTTTTATGTCTGCTATCTGAGACTCGGTTCTCATACTGGTAATATGACTCAATGATTCATGGATTTTGTGAAGAAAACTAAGTGGCTTGCCCAGTTTATCTCCTGATTATAGGTTCCCGTTCACATGGATCAAATTTGATGGTGAGCGTTGTGAGTCACAGGATATGTGGATTCCTAGCAGCTTTTTTCTCCAATTTTTTTTTTTTTTTTTTTTTTTTTTTGAGTCTCTCTCTTTTTGTCTAGTCATGGTTGGATAAATTGTGACCTTATATTTGGTTTTCCCCAACTTGCCAAGTACTTCTAACTTGGCCATCCATGATGAAGAGTCTGCATGTAGTATATATGATAACTTTAACTTGTGTTCTTATTGGTGGATAATAGTGTTTGGTTGGTAGTGCAAGCTGAAGCAGTTCTCTGTTATTAGAGAGAACCAAGATGAAAGCTTTCTTATGAATAAAAATCAGCTTGCTTGTTTTCATTTTTCAGAAAACACTTTTCAGAAAATTCTACTTTCTTATTTTCTGTATTTTTTTATTTTTACTGAATTTTTTTAATATTTTAAGCAATTTTTTTTACTTTTTAGACACACCTAACACAAATACACCTAAAAAGTAAAAAAATTGTAAAAAAAATCTTTTAAAAATTCAATAAATACCAAAAATACAAAAAAAATACAAGAATTCAGTACATTTTTTGTATTCTATGTATTTATTAATTTTTTAAAATATTTTTTCACAAATTTTTTACTTTTTAAATACATCTAACTAAGGTACATCTAAAAAAGTAAAAAAAATGTTTAAAATTGAAAAAATACTCACTAAAAACAAAAGAATACGAAAATCAAAAAATTCAGTTTTTGAAAAACTTTAACCAGAAAATTCAAACCAAACATACTGATTGGTTGTTGACTGCTCAGGAATTGTAGTTACCGTGATGACCTAGAAAGTGGAAGGTTTGTTGATCATGTAGGTGGCCTGGCTGCCACTTGCAAAGGGGCTAGATTTGGAGTGGACTTCAACATGCTGTTCTAGAAGTGGACTCACAATATATATAGGGTAAGACTTGATTAAATAAGATGTCAAATCTGTCAATATTGCCGTCAAGACTGCTGGTGGAGGAAGTGAAACCAGAATGGCATAGAGCTAGTAACAGAGCATTTTCACACAGTCAGAAAGAAAAGGGACTGGCACTCTCTCACATCAGAAGCTCAAGACAACTGGCACAAAGATCGGGATGCGAGGGTGTTCGTTAAGAATGAAGTTAACATGCGTTTTCATCCCACAACTTGCAATTGTTCTTCAAATTGTTTGGGCACATATGGTCTACTGAAACTGAGTGTGTGACTGACTACTGGTTTCGTATATTTACGCATCCTGCTGTTTATGGGTGGATTACAGTTTGATTGTTTTTGCCAAATCTCGGTGGTTGAATGTCTCTGCAGACTACTTGAGCATGCTTGATATGTTGTTATACAGTTTCAACAATGATTGATGGCTGATTGGGTTGAAAATTTGGGGAGTCTGAGAAGTTGCAAAATACTAGGAGAAGCTATTAAGAGTAAATAGATCTTAACTTGTCTACCCAAGAACTTACTTGGAAAAGTAAATGTATGATCCAAATTCAACTCTTATATAATTGAACCCAATACTTAAAATAAAATCTCAATCACACAATGCCTTTTTTATGGATGACTTTTTTCTCATTTGAATCTAAGTACTTGATATTGTTGAGGAACATATCAGTTCCATTCCATACTTCTCATTACATTTTTGTGAATGAAGCACAAACCTCCCACACCCCACCACCAACTACAAACAAACTCGTTACCATTTCATTAGGTACCAAAACACAAACAATCTCACTTGAAAGTGAAACCAATGATCGGATTTGATACATGAATTACAAATCAACAGACAGACAGTCAAACTTAATTTAATAAGAAGAATCGCCATTTTTGGAATTGTTGTTCTTGTTTTTATCACCCCTAAATCCTCCTCGCAACAACTTCTCAACCTCTTCAAATTGAAGACCTTTAGTTTCAGGTACGAGCAAATAAATGGCAATGAGTCCAATGAAGGAGAAGAGGGCAAAGAGGAGGAAAGTGCTGGCGGAACCGAGAGCCTCTGTCAAGCTGAGGAAGGTCTCGCTGACTATGAGATTTGAAACCCAGTTGGAGACTGCGGCGATTCCTCCGCCGATTCCTCTGTATCGCAATGGGTAGATCTCGGAGTTGATGATCCATGGGACTGTACCCATTCCAGGGGAGTAGGAGATGATGTAAGCTCCTAGGAGTATGACTGCTAAGAATCCAAATTTGCTTGGGCAGCCATTGGTGTACCATACTCTGTGCTCTGCTTTACATGCGCTTTTTATGTCGTTGTTATCGACCAAGCATGCTCCTGGGGAATACTGTTTCAAAGCAAATTGTGATTTGGTGCACTTTCTCAAAATGGTGGTGAGAAAGTTCAAAAAAATTTATAAAAAAAAAACTTACTGGGTTAGCACCATTTGAACAGAATCCACATTCCGATTCAGCTCTCAAGCAAGTCATGCAATTCCAAGACGCCGCATCCAGAGCAGTTAGATAGCTCGCACAGGTAGAGTTTCCAAAGGCGGTGGATTCAGCTTTGCTGATCTTTGGAGCGTTGACAGAAGCTTGGTAAAAGACACCGGACAATACCAGAAGGCAAGAAATAATACCGAACATTGATATAATCATCAGCCTCCTTCTTCCATACCTATCCACAAAACACATGCTGACGATGGACCCCACAGCGTTTAGGCCCGATGTGATGAGAGACAGTGCTATGGCGGTCTTGTTGGAAGCAAATCCAGCAAACTGTACGATTGTGGGGCTGTAGTACATGACAGTGTTGATGCCAACGAACTGTTGAGCTACTTGAACGGTGATGCCGGCATAGAGGCCACGTCGGACCACGTCGTCGCTCCATGCTTTCTTCACTTTTCCAAGCATGCTGGTTTCGCCCATGGCGCTTTCCTCGGCCTTTTCTTGTTCAAGTGAGGATTTCAGGGCTTGCATTTCATCTTCAACTTCCTCGGCTGAGTAGATTCTTTCCAATATGGCTCTTGCTTCCTCTACTCTTTCCTGGTTGAGATTAGCACATATATGTATGATATGAGAAGAAAAAGAAAAAGAAAAAAAATTGGCAAGAATATTGGAAGACACAAGAAAGCAAATTTAAATTGTTTTCTATACATTTCGGTAGAGCCATCGCGGAGACTCTGGAAGAGAGATCATTAACACGAATTGCACGATGGCCGGAAGTCCGGCAACACCAAGCATCCAACGCCAGGTTCCAGGTACCTGAAATCAAATTTAGTGAAAAGAGTTGGATAACCCTTTGGTTCCCTTCTTAGAAGGAAGAAAATTAAGCAAGCAAAAACACTATGGTAATTTACGTTTTTCACCTACTAATTTTTAATCCTATTTCACCTTACCTCTTACTTTGTAATTGCATATAGCAACAATTGAGTCATCAAAAGTCAATCCCGTTTCAATTTGATTTTTCTGTTTATCCACCATTTAAAATTTGAACAGACAAATTACACTTTTTTACTCTTTAACATCTACCTACTTTACTCCCTCACTTTCTAATACTCTCTCTCTAATACTCTTAAAACATGCTCTCGTAACTACCAATTCGGTGGATGCTCGGATTTTATCATTCGAAGAGAAAGGGGTTCCAAACCTCAATATTTCCTATCTAAAATTTTAAACGGGGGGATAAGGGAAGAACTATATTGAAATTTGAAACAAGTTGAAATCAAAACTCAATTGTTGTAATGAAATGGTAGATTGATTTCCATTGTATCAAAAAAAAAAAAAAAGATGGAAAGAAAAGGTAAAAGTGAACAAATATTAAGTGTAACGATAACATCTTATGTAGTTTTACCAGTTAATAGAAAATCATAAATAAGTAGAAACCAAGTTGATATCATTATACCTAATATTTACTTGTCAAAATCAGATAAAGATTGAAGGGTGGAATTTGTACAAACAACAGAAAAATAAATAAATAAAACCTCAAATTAAAGATATACAGATATGCGTAAACATTACATTACCTTGGTGAAGGCAAGATTGACGAGATAGGACAAGAATTGGCCTCCAGTAATGAGCAAGCCATTGGTGCTAACAAGCGCACCTCTAATCCTAGCAGGTGAAGCCTCTGAAATGTACAAAGGTGAAGTCATGGAAGCCATGCCAACTCCGAAACCTACAAAGATTCTTCCAACAATGATCACCCATGGAGCTGGAGCTATGGCCATAATTGCCGAACCAATAAAGAACAAGATATCCGCTATTATAATTGATTTTTTTCGCCCCAATAAATCATTCAGCCATCCACCAATCGCAGCTCCGACGATAGCGCCAGCCACAACCATGCTCACTATGGTTGACTATTATATATATATATATATATATATATGCACACATGTTAGTAAGAAAAAAACAAACATATATAGAAGAGTTGTCTTACGTGCACAGATATTTTGTGTACCTATCTTTCTATTTCGTGCACGTTTCTATGCATAATGCAATTAGTAGTAGTAATTTTTTTTACCTGTAGCAGTGTGCTCCTCTCAACACTCTCGAAGTCTTCCTTAATGTAAAGGAGAGCACCAGAAATGACTCCTACATGCCCAAAGGAACAAAAATTCCATTTTTAAGTATAGTAAGAAAGTATTTTCTGAGCACAAAAAAAACTGATACAAAATCTTTGTGGATATATTTTTTGAAGTATATGATGTCAATTAATACAAAAATCAATGACAATATAACATTGTATGTTTGCGCATGTTATACCTGTATCGTAGCCGAACAGGAGACCTCCCATGCCGGCAGACAAGGCCAGCCTCATAATGTAGGGAGTCCTCCATGTTGTCTTCCAGCATTCTGTAAACTCTGTCTTATCTGCTTTTGTAACTCCTCCCTCTTCCATTTTTTTTTTCTCTTTAATTTTCCAACTCTTAGATTAAATTTCCAATGGAACTGTCTCCCTGGAAAGGGAAAAAAAAAAAAAAAAAAAAAAAATCGCAGAAAGAAATATTAATTAATTGGATATCCAGAACGAAATATTATAAAATTTTCATTTCATACCCAGAAGAACATTCACATTATGCATGGGATCCTCTGTTCCCCAAATCTTTCTATCACTCTATTCCAAAAACATTCACATTTATTGGATCATGTCTTGAGATTATCTCACCTCAAGATTTTCAATAATTTGGTGGTTATGAATATTTTGGGACAGGGGAGAGAGATTTGCAAAGAATTTTCAGCCAAAAAAAAAAGAGTCTGAAAAGTTATCAGTAAACAAGTGCGATGTGAATCACAATACGAATGAATATGATGTCATTAGATTACCCCACCTTAAGATTTTTAATGATTTGACAGTTAATGAGTGTTTTAGGAGGACAAAAGGATAAAGGAATTTGAAAACAAAGTATCTTGATCAAAACAGTAGCTTGAAAAGTCATCAGAAAACAAAATGTGTGATGCAAATTACGATCAGAATCAATCTGATGATGTACACACTTTATCTTTTGATTATATTTCAAGTTACTTTTTCAGGATCTGCAGCATTACGAGAGATAATCAAAAGAAACTGAAAGAAGAAAAACATACCTCAAGTTTCTTGGTTGTGTTCTTCTCCTTTTCCAGATTGCATTCTCTTATTTAACTAGTTTATTAGTTATGTACAGAAAAGCAATACTTAGATGAAAGGGCCAAAGGGTTAGTGTTATTAGCCTTCCTCTATATGCATATATTGGTTCACAAATATCTATATTTAGTGTGCTTTTTACTCTATTTTTTGAAGATTTTTTTTTTTTTTTGAAGTGGGTAAAGAAGTCTGTTGCTAAGTTTCTGGTTCACAGAAACCTATATTTAGTGTGTATATTACTGTCTTTTATTCTTAGAAAATTGCAGTGGGTAGGTAAAATCTGTACAAAGTTTGGATAAAATTATTCCCACAAAAAATGAGCTTTGAATGGCTGAGCAATATTGGTGTCAGGTTTTACCTAACTAAACAATAATTAAATTAAATATTAAAACAAAATGATTATTGCCCAAAATCCGTCAACCCAAAAAGTCAAATTCCTATGTGCTGGCATTTGGTACTAGGTTAGGATTATAGTTGGATAATGATTTACATGGATGGATCATGCCTACGGCTTGACTAACTTGTGGTTATGGGTTCCAATTACGATTGATTCTTTTTTCTTTTTTCTCCTTTTTCTTTTTTAATAAAAATTAATTCATACTCTAGCCTAGTTTAAGGAAAGAGAATATAGGGATTGAACCCAGTTACTTGAGCCAGAGCATCAAACTTCAAAGGGTACAAGTCAATAACCAAATACAATTCATACTCTTGATTCTAAATTTCAAGCCAATAACCACATACACTTTTAAAAAGCTCCATTATGGTACAAATCACCAGGGTCAATTCTATTACCAAGTATATTAGAATTCTCTGCAATAATTATCTTTACACTAATCTTTCAATGGAAGTTTAAGTAAATGGCACCAAAATTCAATTATCCTTGCAATAAATCTCATCATGAAAAATAGATTGATTATAATTTATTTGGTTTGCTTCAAGATGTTAAAGTGGTATTAACCTCTTTAACCAAAGAAGAATTTAACAGAGACATTGAGCTCATAATCTTCTTCATTATGCCGAATTGTATTTCTCTTATCAACTGTTTGATGGTGCTAGAGTATTAAAATAAAAATTGCCCTGTTAAAAGTTAACTTTTCTTCTATGAAGCACCTTTTGTACCAAAAAAAAAAATACGATGTTGATGAGACTGGTTGTAAAGCCAGCCCTTGTTCTTGCTAGGGCTGCTCTAGGTAGAGGTACTGTTCTTCATTATGAGCATGGTGTGGCCTTGGTCAGCGAGGTGAAGGATGCTAACATAGACTTTGATGTGGCACAAAGTATTGAACCCATCAATTAAGAGTAAACACAACATGCAATATCGATTGATCTACACACAACCAAGAGAGCACAGTGTTCACAACATCCATCCGATATGTTTATATACCCACCTTCGTTCTTTGATCACCCACAACATCCTTTATTCAGAAGTCTCTACATCAATATGGAATGTATAATACAAATGTTTAACAGAATTTACCATCACAAACATTCTCAAACTTGGACAACCCACACGATAGATTGGGCAAATGCAGTCTAATTCAGGAAAAAATAATCAAGAAAAATCCGGAAGCAGGGGTGTGAGGAGCATCTGACCCTAGCATGGTCTCTACCGGACGAAACAATCAGCAAAAATGAAAATAGCATTGCCATTCACTTCATTCGTTCACACAACAGAACACTAACCAGCATCTCCCCCACCCAAGATTACATTCACAACAGTGGCCATGAGCCTCTCATCACTTTGAACCCATGTTTACAAAAGCCAGTTCGAAAGAAACACATTCAACAACCGCACCCACATAAACCATAACACTAGCAATTGCCCAGTGGACAGAAGAGAGATTTTGAGTCAAGCTCTAGGTCAGACTCATAGAGATGAGGGTTCTTCCAATAACCAAAGAAACCCAAATCACCATAACCCCAAAGACATAGGAAAAACATGATCACAAAAATTTGAAACCACCTAAACTAATACTAAGTAAACTCAACAAACCTTTGTATCAATTACTCAAAATACAAAGATCAGTTTCTCCAATTGGTTGTACTAAATAAAAGCCATGGAAGGATATCACACATAACTCTGTTAAGAAATAAACACTAGTAGGAAAATAGACATTTGATAAAGAGAAGCTTACAATTCCTATAAATCCTTTATTAATGTTCAAGATCAAGCGGCAGGGCCTTTGCATACCCATCAAGCATTAAATAGTATTAGGGTCATTGCAAACAAGTTGAAGTGGATTAATCACTTGGTAATAAGAGGAAAGAAGGCAGAGCCTTTGCATACCCATCAAGCTTGGAATGACTATTCCATTCCAACTCATTCTAGTGAACCAAATAGAACATAAAGGCTGTTGTATTTGGATCATGATTTGGGTAAAGATTTGGAAAGGGATAAGGAAAAGGTGAGGGATCCAAATCCATGATCCGAACAGACAGCTTAGAGAGAATCAAACTTATCAAACCATAGAAAGTAGAGAAATAAAATGAATGAAACCATGAGAATCCAAACTACACTTATATATAATTTATTCCACCTACATAACTGAGCTGAGAAGAGAATGATTCTAATAAACCTCAAAACAGAAATAAAAATTTCAAATTGTTGTCAAAAGGATCACAAGCATAGAAAAACAATTCCATAACTCAAAAATCAAATTCAAATTGACGAAAAGAAAATTACTACAGCAAAGCAACGTCGATAGATATCATCAGCAGCAGCAAAAGAAAGCAGAGCCTTTCAGTCAGTCAGTCACCGCCGGCCTTCTGGTAAACGTAGGTGAGGCCACACTTGCCACAGTAGTGACGGTCGAAGTGATTGGCCATGAAGGTTCCAGCACCACACTCGGCGTTTGGGCACTCCTTCCTCAGCCTCTGAACCTTGCCGGAGTCATCGACCTTGTAGAACTGCAAGACTGCGAGCTTCACCTTCTTCTTCTTGTGCTTGATCTTCTTGGGCTTGGTGTAGGTCTTCTTCTTCCGCTTCTTTGCGCCGCCGCGGAGGCGGAGCACCAGGTGGAGGGTGGACTCCTTCTGGATGTTGTAGTCCGCTAGGGTTCGGCCGTCCTCCAGCTGCTTTCCGGCGAAGATGAGGCGTTGCTGGTCCGGAGGTATGCCCTCTTTGTCCTGAATCTTGGCTTTGACATTGTCGATTGTGTCAGAGGACTCGACCTCTAGGGTTATGGTCTTCCCCGTTAGGGTTTTCACGAAGATCTGCATCTTCCAAAGGCAGAAGAAGAAGCTAGTGTTAGGGTTTCCAGAGGTACACGGTACATACAGACATATAGACATGGTAGGGGCCGGGCACGCTATGCATGCGTAAACTCGTTTAAAATTATAATATGATTTTGATATTATTTTTTTAATAATATACATATAAATTATATGAATAATTATGTACAATATAACATTTGATATTAATATATTTGATAAATAAAATATATACACTTTACAATATGTACATGTATTTTAAAAATTAAAATATTTACTAATTTTAACTAAAAAAATTATACAATAAAAATTCATATAAAATCTAAATTTGATAATATGAGACCGGAGATCTTGTAAATCCTGTAATATATATATATATATATATATAAGTTATATTTATCATAAGATTGCTAATAGTATACATTGATTAAAATTATATTTTACGTTATGCGGCATAATTATACGTAAGTTTGGTTTTATAATTGGCTTATTATGTATAAAGACACAAAAGGTAATTATTGCATTAATTTTTTGTAAACAAAATCTAAAAATTAAAAACTTACATATCGACATAGATTGACATCGTTCATATCAAATGTCGCGTTCAATGATCTCTTCAAATTGTTTTGATATAATTTTTGCCATAGATCTATGACAACATTAAACTATAAAAAATAAGATGGAATTGATCGAAAATGAAGTACGTAACTTTAGTTATACATACAAACCTATAAGTAGATTACCTTGTAACAATGTTGCACATATATTTGTAAGCTTTCAATTTTTATATCATTCGTTGCCTATAAAACTGAGGAAAAATATCTCACTTCCTTGTAAGTTGATTGTTTGATAAATTTATAAAATCTAAAATTAATTTGTAAATTCACAAATATGAATATATGGAGCGTAGTAGTAAAGTTTATAAGACTTGATCTTTTACCACATATATGTCCATATTGTCTTTGCTGCATATACTTGCTCTATCAGATATGATAGGATTTCTATAAAAAGATTACAACAACTATTAGCAAATGTAACATATTGAAATTATTCATATAAAATGTCACAAATACATTATCATACCGATGTTATCGTTGCCTCAAAAGCTCTCGCACAATTAATTTTTCCAATTGTTTTTTATCAACTTTAATAGAGACCTTCTATCCAAGACTGTATATGGAGAACTGTTTGACCTACATTAATTTAAAAGGTATAGTCAAACTCAAAATATATGCGAATATTGTCAGATTAAATAGCAAAAATTTTACAAACATTATTTTTTGAACATAAGTGAAGCCAATACCTGATTTTTAACTTTCTTATCTGCAACCATATTTGCTTCCTCTTGATAATTCTCCCAAAGCTGAAGTAGCTTTATTTTTTCAAGTATTCCTACAATCAATAATTATATGAAAATATATTATAAGTATATTAATTGTAGATTTTAAGAAATGACATAATATAAGCTGAATAAGAACATATTTAGTACATACCTTATGTATCAATAATTTGGTAACAAAACGTCTTTGTAGACTACATTACGGGTATACACTCCTTCTTCATTATTAACTGAACCCCTTTTAACCAAGACTTTCGTTGTTTAATCTGACACCCCTCGAGATAAAGCAACATATAGTTGCCCATGAATAAATACATGATCCGGAAGGTAAATTCCCACATGTGGAATTGTTTGACCTTGTGATTTATTTATCGTCAAAGCAAAACTAAGGCGAACTGGAAATTGTGTGCGAGTCATTTCAAATGAAAGTTTTAAGTTTTCCGGAGCCTTTAATGGAATGCGATGTAGGAAAACTCTTGTGCCTTTGAAATGTCCTATTAAAATCTCTGAATCTATGAAATTATCGTTCAAAGCTCGACATAGTAGCCTTGTGCCATTGCACAAACCAGAAGAAGGGTCAAGATTCCTCAAAAGCATAATTGGGGCTTCAACTTTCAAATGCAATGCATGTGGGGGCATTCCTCCTAGTGAAATGGAATTTAAAAACTCTTGTTGATACAAATTTTGGGTATCATTTTCAACTTTATCAAATGAGTGGTACACTCTTGATTCTCCTGGAAATCTCTGAATGATTTTCTCATTGAGCTTGTCGACATCTTCATTGCGAGGAGTTATTATGCCCCTACTAACCATATACTTGGCGTCAAAAGAATGGTTTATGATATCAGAATAAATTTCTTCTAATAGTTGAACTATTGATTCTTCGCCATTCCATGGTATTGCCATCGATGTTGGTACTTTGATCATTTCATCTATAATGGTAGGTTGTACACCATTTCCAACAGACAAAAGAAATTCACCAAACTATTGGTCATTTATAGAGCGCATGTTTTGCTTTAAACGAAGTATTTGAATGTGACTCCAAAGAGGTGATTTCACTATCGATGCAGCAATAGTTTCAGCTTTTGTACCTTTAGGAACAACTGGAAGTACTTGTCGAAAATCACCACCAAACACCATAATTTTGCCACCAAATGGATAATCAACACCAGTGATGTCTATGAGTGTTCGATTCAAGGCTTCAAAAGCATAACGATTTGTCATTGTAGCTTCATCCCAAATGATGACTGTTGCACGTCTAATCAGTTCTGCCAAATCTAATTATTTAGTAATGGAACACACAGACGAAGCCTCTGGATTTAAGGGGATCTTGAATCTTGAATGGGCTGTCCTTCCACCAGGTAAAAGTGTAGCTGCAATTCCAGAAGTTGCTGTTGCAATGGCAATTCTCCCTTGACTTCTCACTGAGGCCAATAGTGCACGATATAAATATGTCTTTCCAGTTCCTCCTAGGCCATCCACAAAGAAGATTGCATCAGTATTGCATTCCACAGCCTCCATGATTGAATTGAATGCTAAGTGTTGATCACTATTTAATGTGGCAATAGAATTTAAGTCTTCTCGAGGAGTTACAATGGAAAACTCATCTTGTATGACCTTTGGAACTGTTGAATTATCATCCAAATTCATTGTCATCTCAGGCAAATCGTATTATGATATGTTCTTATTATGCTGTAGCAGGAGACGGTTTATATCTTGCAAGATTTTGTTAAGGATATACATATTATTCATACTGTTTGAAGATATGTAATCTTCAATCAAGTAAGGGTAAATTTCATCCCACAAACTTCACACCCCTATTGGCACACAGTAAACCAAAATTGTAACGAACAATCTCCTTAAAGTTGATGGCATGTGCATGGTTGCAGCTTCTAACAAACATTGTCGTATGCTATCATCATGCTCTAACAAACCATGATGCTTGTTTAAAAGTTGGGTACGCAATTCCATTAACCATTAACAAATGATCGAATGATTTTGGCCCTCGGATATGATTGAGTAAAATTCTCAAGTAAAATCTCTCCCCTTCTGATGGCGAAACTGTGTAAATTCTACCAATCACTCTTTGATGGTTCAATCTCAACTGCCAAATCTTTGCGCTATTGCACCATCTATAGTGTTGCGGTATCTCTCGATATAAGTATCGATTTGCAGTTTCATCATCAACATTTAATTGAAAGAATTGGGTAAGCATTGTTCTGGAATAATACTCATCGCCTAAAACATTTGTGATGTCTTGGAACGTATAAAGCCTTACTTGCTGCTTATTTGGTAAGTGTATTTGGAGGTGTTCTACGTTAGGAGTCATTTTGGTCATTGAGAATTTGAATATTTTCCACAATGCTTCTGGAGCACAAACCCATTTTCCATCTATGAACTGTTGTACTTCGTCATAATTAGGACCTTGATGAACTTCTAATGCAACACGGTCAGGCCCTTTATAAACATATTTGTATAAATACTTCACACTTGTAACACTACTGCAAATTTCAAGATTGATATGACAATCATATTTCAAGAGCAACCATGGGTTGTATGGAATGACCCAACTATTATCCACCAAGATGCTTGGATTACTCTCTACAAGAACTGACTCCCCTTCTCTTCTTCGATAAATAGGATATGAATTGTTTCCAAGTGTAGTAATTGAAGAAAATAGCTTTGGGAAACGTCTTTTGCACCGACCATTTGTCATACACGGGGACCGTTCATTGTACATTCCACATGGGCCATGTATCATGTGTTTCAGAACTGCACTGTATAATGTAGGCTCTAATCTCTTATCTGGAATTTCAGCTCTGACAATGTTATCATAATCATTAGGAGTGCGTAACTTATCATTTTCATCCAAAATAATGACCATGTGGGCATGTGGTAAGCCTCTTTTCTGGTACTCAATAACATATGCATATGCCAGAACCTTCCCAAGTACATGTTTTGTAAGAATGTCGGTCTTCATCTCATCAAATTTTGAATGAAATATTCTTGCTAGCAAATCAGGACGATCATGTGGTGACTGTCCAGGTAGCAACTCAGCTTTAATTTCAGGCCAATTTGGATTGCAGGTCATCGTAAGGAAAAGATCAAGTTTTCCATACTTTTGGACCAGAGCCATTGCATCTTGATATCGCTGATACATGTCTCGTGGGCTACCAACAAATGACGATGGCAATATTGTTCTACGACCAACATTACCTAAACAAATATTTCACAAAGGGAAAAAAGAAATTGTATGTATGAATATAAACAAACATGCATACATGTAATTGTAATATCGTACGTGACAATTTGTACCTCCATAATTTTCACCAGCATGTATTGCATCTAGAAGACCTTGATAAAACTCTGCTCGAATGTGATTCTGATGAGTATGTATCCATCTTAATTGGTTGGACTCAATCTTCACGTAATTATCTACAACATACTGCTGTAAGAGACGACCTCCTCGAAGAAAAAAAGATTGATCACCAGGGCGAATCTGAATTGATAGTATTTCAATACTTATAAATAATTAAAAGTAAAGATTTTATACGAAATAATTATAGATTGAATAACTTCAACGAAGTAATTTTTTAATATTATGTATACGTTGTTACTTGTAGCATATAAGAATAGAAATCACAACATGTTACTTTTCTGCCATCATTACTTCTGGTATTTACATCCCATCCATATGAACTGTAGGGTAACAACAGAGGATACTGTAATAGATCATAGTATCCGACAATATCAGAAATATTTAGAAGGTGACCACTGGTTGATTGGACAATGATATCTCTTGGTTTTAAATTTCCAACTTTTTCGCCACCTACTAAACCTGCAGCAACTTCAGGAGCAGTAGGAAGGTTGTATTGGGGCCTATTACGTGGTTGCTTTTTGATTTGAAGTCTGCATTCATGTATGTCTGGATGCTGAGCCAATTGGCGAAACGTGTGTACAAATGGATTATGAGTATTTAAAATAGTCTTTATCTTGTCAAGCAAATCCAAGTGCAATTCTTCATTTTCAGACATTCGATTCTCATTATTGTAGTTAGTGTCATAAACATATAGTTGCAAATATCTCGGTCTGTTGCTAGAATTTGGTAAGAGACTCCCAATCTTATGATATATGGCTCCTTGTGCACGAAACGTGTACACACCTCGAGTTCTTGTTGCTAAGTTTTCATCAACATGAACACCCATTGAAGTGAATGAGAAAACATTATTGTAGGCTCGAATATTTTGTCTGAAATGACGACCTTCCACTGTTTGGTCAGAGAAAATATCAATCATGTCATTTGGAGCTGTTACTGGTGGCAAAATAATTGTTCCATTATTACAACACATGATAGATGTTTCACGGTGGAACAATCTTGTATTGCAATGTCTACATGTAGTTGGAGCAGGGAACTGCATTCTTTGAAACCTTTCACTTTCATGAAAATTTCTTGCACAATTATGATATCTCCTATGGATAAATGATCGATTATCTGGAATATCTTCATCACTCAAAGCATCCTGATTGTCGTCGACATGAGGGATATTTCCTATAACAGTACATGTATGATGTATGGGTTTATTATTAACACAATAGTATTTATTTGAAAGTGTTTGAGTTTCATGTTGAATATTAAATGTAATTGTACTGCATATCATATTTGCATGATCATATTTTTTACATTTATTGTAAAGGTTGTTTATTTTGTAAAAGTACTTAAACTAATAAATTATTTGTACCTTCCATCTGAACTTCGCGAAGATCTTGTCTGTTGCCACTTGTGCTTCCATGCTCATACGTTGAATGAGTAGGTGCATATCGGGGTAAGTCGATACGTGCGAGTGCAATCATTCTACTTTCTCGTCTAAAAACATTAGTCGCAACCAAATTGCCTTCTTCGTGAATGGTTGGCAAAACTGTTGCTCGCGGCCTACGCCATCCTGTTCTATTTCTTCTTGGGATTGCATCGAAAAAGTTTAACATGCATCCTAGCAGTTAAAATTATAAATAATAAATTAAATGAATATTAATGTCAAAAGTGTAAAAGCTTACCAAAAAAAAAAATGTTTATAACATTTGAATACTTACTACTTGTTTGTGCATTCGTCATATTATGTACTTGATTTGGATGAGAAGTTTGTTCGATATTTTCAGATATTTGCCTTCTTTGTCGATAATTTGTTCGTCGCCTTGCAAGTTGTTGTTCACGTTGTTCAATACTCAAAGCAGCCCTCCTTTGCCTAGCATAATTACGCCAACTTTCCCTTTGAATTTCTCTTTATTGCATATTAGAGGTCGCACTTTCTTCGCAAATAAACAATCTTCGCCTGCGCTGAGCAAGACGACATTGCTCCAATCTTGCTGAGCGTTGTTCAGTGCTTAAGTTTTGAAGGCGTAACTGTTCGAATTCTCTTTGTGGTTGTTCAGTTTGAGCATTTGGTTTCGAAGCTGAGCGTTGCCTCCTCTGTTGTAGGTATAAACGACGTCGTTCACGATTTTGTTGTTGTACATGTCTCAAATTTGATGTGTCAGGGTAATCGTGATTCATTTTTCCTAAGATTGTAAGCAAACTAACACTTACGTAGATGAAATCCGGCTATCTTTAAAATGTGCCTACATTATATAAAATTATGTAAGAGGCAGTTATAGTATATTCACAATGCTACTCGTATACTCACAATATAATAAGCTTTATATTTTTATGTAAGTATTTTCATATGTTTGTTTTTATATTTTTATAATGCATATTATTTTAAATACTGATCTCATTTTTTGGAGAATTAAATAAAATTGCAAGTGAAAGAGATTACATAGTAATGATGAGCCAAAGCTTGTGCAACTTGAGATATGATTTAAAAACAAACTGAATATAAATTTTTCAAACATTCGATTAAATATAAAAATAAATAAAAAATAGAATTAAAAATACTTATAGTAAAAAAATAAGTAGAAGATGAGTATTAATAAAACACGACTGTAGAAGTTATTTGTTCTGACAATCACAAACTCATTACGTAATAAATATAAAAAAATCATATGAAATTTTGGGACCACTGAATTCTTTCTTATCAAAAAAATACACTTCAAAACAAACATATGAATAAACATAGGGTTTTTTAGAAAAGTTACAATAAAAAAGATTAGACACCTACAACTTCCTTTGAATTTTGGCCACCCATGGTTTTTTCCAAATTTCATAAGATTTGGCCAAACTTTCATGAATTTTAACTAAAAACTTATACAACAAAACTTCATATAAATAAAAATAAAAATAAAGATTGAATAAAAAAATTACATATTTGATTTTTTCAAGCATAGAAAAAGAAGTTATATATTTGAAGCCATTACAAACTGAAGCAAAAGAACACCTACCATCAAAGCAATTAGGTGTCGATAGGGAATAATCCGAAAAGTTTATTCTAAACAACACAAAGTTATAAAGCAACCTTTTGAATCAATAAACGAAGGAAAATAATAGTCAGTTTTTCTCTCCAACAAATCGATTAACATACTTCTTTCTCTTTTACTTTTTAATGAAGAAAATAAAAAGTGTAAGTAATAATGGTATACACAAAATAACAAAACAGGAACCCATATTCTTGGAACACTTGCAGTAAAAAATAAATAATAAACCCAAAAAAAAAAGAGACATATGTGTTTTTAATTTTTTTGAAATAAAACAATTTTTGTGAACATTTTAATTGTTTTTAAGAAAAACACACACACAAAATTAAGCAATCAAACAACCTTATTTTTTGAAAACATAAATTGTAAACACGCAAACACAAATGTTGATATCAAAATTCAGACCTCTCTCTGAAACCATATTTGACCCCTTTTGGTAACATGAGACCGAAGAATATGCTCCATATTGTCATAAATCTAAATTGATAACGACTTGCATAAAATCTCTGGTATCATGTTACCAAAATTCTTTCATCTTCACCTCTCTCTCTATTTACTATAAAATCTTCCCTTTTATTTGTTCAATGATTAATTTCTTTTTTGTTGGGAGAAATACTATTCAAGAACATTGCAATCTTATGATTCTCTTTATTCGAAATATATATCTACTGCTTATCCTACAATGTAAGTGTAGTATTGTTAATTATATTTTTATTTTCTTCAATAAAAAGTTTCATTATGTAATTAGGTTCTGTGGAGAAAAAAATATATTGATTCAGAATACTATTATGTATTTTTTTTCTTCATTAAAAACTTTCATTGTGTGTGTTTTTGGAGAAAAAAAACAAAACAAATCAGTGCTCATAATTTTGTGTGTGTCTGTTTTTGAAAAAAAATCGGTATTTTCTGTATTTTCATCAAATTAATTTATAGGTTCTTAATTTTTAGGTTTTTAATTAAACAGTTTGACACCTATGTGTAATTTTTTAGAGACTTAAATAGTTTTGGATTTTTTCCTCTTTCACTTTTTAAGCTATTGTTTCTTTTTGTGTATAAATTCAGCTTTTTTATAATTTGATTTGTTTGTTTGTTTGTTTACTTTTGTGAGAACACTATTTTGTATTTTTTTTATTCATTAAAAAGTTTCATTGTGTGTGTTTTGAAAAAATAAAAAAATAAAAAAATTCAGTGTTCTTAATTTTGTGTGTATGTATTTTTGGGGCAAAAAAAAAAAAGCAGTGTTTTTTGTATTTTCATTAAATTAATTTTTAGGTTCTTAATTCATATTTATGCAAGCTTCTTTGAATAATTTGGCACCATGACGTAGTGTAAAAGAGACGCAGTAATCAAAGAAACACAAACATAAAGTCAACCCAGACAACACAAATTCACATACATTATTTAGGATATATAGTTGATAGTTACTCATAGATCAACAAATCATAGATGTACGGGGAAGAAATAATTCTCCTCGTATAATCCTGTTGACTAAGTCCACGCTCCTCCGTACGACGTCGCTTTGTCACCTGAAAACACAAACGTGAGCTAGCCGGCGGGTGTGTGCCGGAAACCTCTCCGATGCCTAAGTCAGAAAACTTGACAAATAGACAAAGCTCAATGTGTTCAGGAAGAAAAATTGTATGTTGTGTTATGTTACCTCCTCCAAGGTGATGCTTGTGAGCTTTTATAGGTTTCGAGTGGTACAATCCTAGTAGGACTTTTATTTCTCTATGCAGAGTCCTCCTAGGATTCATACTCCTAAAGGATAATGCTTATCCTTTTACACCCCCCCCACTGCTTAAACCAAGTGGGATGGTTTTCACCATGGCCGAACTACCATTCGACCGAGATAAACCTGGCTATGCTAAGCCACAAAGTAAGCCGAACTATCTTTAGTTCGGCCCTTCCGCTTATATTTCCTTATCTCGGCTCTCACCTGGTCAACTCATGGTGTGCTTGGACCGAACCAACGACTCTTCGACCGGTATAACTCCAAAACCGGTATACCTCTAAAGCCGGTATAAATTCAAGAACGATGTTCCTTTAAGACCGGTCTAACTTTAAGTTGCTCCCAGACCGAAGTAGCTTAACAATTCACGAGCCGAAGTAACTTCATCTCTTTTGGCCGGAGTAACTTTTATCTTCCTTGGGCCTGAGTAACTTTTCGGCCCTTTTTACTCAGTCCGTCATACTTTGGGCCATAAAGTCCGTCTCATAGCTCGGCCCAATTTTCACTCAAAATTACCCTCTCAATTGCCCCTTAATTCCATCTGCACAGCATGATTGGGATTACCAAGTGTCCAGCCGAGCTAAACGTTTTCAAGCCTTTCCAGCCGAACTAAAACATCGTTTTAGCCTCTCCAGCCGAGCTTATTTCACTCCGGCTCTACTTGTTCGGTCAAAACGTCTCTTCAATCACTGACTGTAATGCTTCACTTTCCAATGACACGTGGCAGGTTCTGATAGGCTGTGAGCTGTTATCACGCCGCCCTCGTACTACGAATTTTTTGAATAGTCTTGCCCCTTTTTGCCGCTTTTTCTCTCTCCTTTTTCACAAAACAACCTTTCTATTCTTGAATCATTCACTCATACTTTTCACATTCTTCTCTCTCCGTGCCTCTGCCTTTCCAACCTGTGTTTGTGTTCTTCATTTGCAGCTACTGTCTCCATCTCTAGTCCCCTTCTCTCCAATCTGGTAAGTAAATCTATTTTCCTTCCTTGTTTTTGCTTTCGCACATGTTCTAGGAATTTTGTTTACTGTATTTTCGAAAAACATGTTCTTCATTTTCTGCTTTGCTTCTTGTATTCTTATGAAAAAATTAGTAAAAACTCATGCGTGTACGAACTATCTTGTAGAAAACTGGTCTTGAATCCAAAATCAAGTAGCAACCGAACTAGGACACTGTTTGTCCTATATAGGTAGATCACTTTAGATTATAACCGAACTAGAACTTGTAGAAATAGCAGCAGTTTTAGTAGGTTATCAACTCTTAAGTCACTCTAGCCGAGATAAATCCACCGAACGAAGTTTGAACTCCTTAATTTAGGAACCTCGGTCTCAACCGAGCTAAGCCTTTGGGGCTAAGCCAGCTTTCCTAGTTTCTAAACCAAACTCAGAAAGCTTCCCCTAGAGGCTCAACCGAAATAACAAAACTCCTAGTTCAACCGACTTAGGCCTTTGGGGCTGAACCAGCTTTCTTAGTTTTTTAGACCGAACTCAGAAAGCCGCCCCTAGACGATGAACCGGTCTAAGAATTGTTTCCAAAGCCAGTATGCCGAGATGTCTTCCAAGATTTGATCAATAAGCACTTTGCTCAAATCGAGCTCCCAAACATTTTTGCTGAACCGAGATAGAACCTGTCTTTAAAACCGAAGTAGGGCTCTTTTACCATGCTTTTAATTTGTAGCACGGTCCAGTGATCTGTGCTTAACCCCTTTGTTTTCTACTTTGCAGACTTAGGTTGCCCAGTCACTCCGTGCGCTCAACCGAACTACTGAGCATAATTTTTGCACCGATATAACTTATTCTTAAATTATACGATAGATGGGGAAGTATAGATACCTAGTAGATACTTCGGGTGGCCTAGCCGAATTCAGGAAAGACTATCAAATCCCTGACGACGTCCAACTGGTTTTGGCCGAAAAAGACGTCATTCCCTGGGATAATGAGGGCTTCGTCCCCTTCACCCTTTTATCCATCATAGAAACCGGACTACGGTTTCCGGTTCAACCGTTGATTTGTGAATTTCTTAGGCAGACCAGACTATGCCCTACCCAACTGTCCACCAACTCCTACCGCATCATCATGGGAATAGCCGAACTAAACCGAAAAGCCGGACTAAATCTTGGCCTGGCCAAAATTTTTCATCAATACTCCATCGGCTCAAAAGAGGATGGGTGGGCCTATTACCTTAGGATTCGCCGCCGCCGAGAGAAGATAGTTAAATATACACCGAACAAAGACCTTAATGACGACGATTTTTTCTAGGTCTCTGGGAACTTTGAGGATTTTCAAGCCCAAATTCCTGGCCGACCTATAAATTGGAAAAAAGGAGAGCCTGGTAATTTAACTTCAGTCTTCTTTCTTGCATTTTTTACTTCGGCGTTTTAATATTTCAGCCGGACTAACAGTTGTCTTTTCTCGCAGATTTTGCCCACCTTTACTCTCTATACAGTTATCCAAACCTTGCAACTTTGCGAGCCATACTACGATATCCTGAACGTAGCTGGGCCAAATTGCTACAATTCGAGCTGACCTACCGATATAGTGGTCGCCGGAAAGCCAGAGTGACCGACTTTCTTCTTGAAGACGCCCCAGAACCGGACCCCTCCTTACCCGAGATCAGACTGATCCCACTGACAGCTGAAGAAGAGATGGCGAAAAAGAACAGAGTCAGGGCTCTTTTAACCGAGACAACAAGGCCCGAAGTAACGCCACCCAGCCAATCGCAACCTGCTGTTGTGGCCCTCCCTTCTCAACAGCCGTCCTCTTCCCGCCGAACCAAGCGCGCCCGGACTGTTGAAACCGAACAAATTTTGGTTGATGAAGCAGAACCTGCACTTCCACCGAGTTTGCCACCGAGCCCCCAACCGGAACCTTCTGACCGAACTACTGGCAATTGGGCCCCAAAACTAACTTTCAACAACCGAGACATCCGAGATGCAGACTCGGTTGTTGCTGAGAAAGACCACATGTTGGCCATCAATCTGGCCAAGAGTGTGTGTCTGCCCAAAGACATGGAGCATCACCAAAAACAGTTAAACACCGAACTGAAGGTCATCCGGTCTACGACTAAATCCATGATTCTGGTAAGCAACTTCGGTGGTTTTGCTGTCTACATTCTTTTTTCAACTTCTACTTCGGTTTAAAGGGAAATCTTTGCTTTGTCAGGCCCTTCAGAAAAACCAAATCACTCATAGGAAAGTACTGGAGCTTAGGAAAGTAACTAGGCAAGCAGCGGCAGAGGCTGAGGCAAAAGCGGCCGAGCTGGAGGAGGCCAGAAAGGAAATGGCCGAACTACGGGGTGAGGTCGGCAGACTGACCGGAATGGTTAGTTCGGCCGAAGCCGAAAAGCAGAAGGCTGCCATTGCTCTGAAAGACAAGTATCTACGCGAGCTGGTGAAGCTGGAAAGGAAGAAAGATGCCGAAATATCAGTGGCGAAGGAGAGTGCAAAAGAGGCCGAAAAGAGAGGCTTCAAGAAGGGGGAAGATGTATACGTCCAACAATGTGAGGCCGCCAAAGAGCTGTTCTTTAAGTGCGGCTGGAGGGGAGCCGTTGAGAAGCTCGGTCATGATCCTCAGACCGAGGTTTTCAACCCTCCAGCCTACTTCATACCGAACTCCCTCATGGAATACGCCAATGCCATGCAACAGCAGTTTCTTGAGGGCTCAGACTCTGATGAAGATTCTGCCCCTGAGGATACTCCGGTTGCGAATGTAGATCAGGTAGTTCGGTCGGAGCCCACGGTGGAAGATCTAACTATTGAACAACCAAGTGAAACCGTGGTTCCGACCGAAACCACTCTTGTGACTGAAAACGTCCTTCCGCCTAAAACAGGTCTTCAAGTTGATGCCGATGCTGCCTTTGACGCCGAAATTGAAGATCTTTTTTCTTGATTTTGCATTTTTTCTCTTTTTTGTTGTTGTCTTTGTAACCGGGCTATGCCCCTCTGTAATGACTTTTCAATGAATGAAAAATTTGCTTCAACGCTTATTCCGGTTGTGATATGTAAGCCTGTACTTTGTAATGTCTTCTATTACTCTAACTGCTATTTCGGTTCTAGATGGTTAAACTATGCTTACCAGCCAACCACTCCTTAGCCGACATAATTACTTCGGCTGAGGAGTACACAGAATTTGTTTAATCCAGTCAACCATTCTTCAGCCATACCTCTACTTCGGCTGAAGAGTACAAGGAGTTGGTTTATTTCAGCCAACCATTCTTCAGTCATGCCCTTACTTCGGCTGAAGAGTACAAAGAGTTGGTTTATTCCAGCCAACCACTCTTCAGCCATACCCTTACTTCGGTTGGAGAGTACAAAGAGTTGGTTTATTCCAGCCAATCACTCTTCAGCCATACCCTTACTTCGGCTGAAGAGCAACAAGAGTTGGTTTATTCCAGCCAACCACTCTTCAGCCGTACTCATACTTCGGCTGAAGAGTACTAAGAGTTGGTTTATTCCAGCCAACCACTCTTCAGCCGTACTCATACTTCGGCTGAAGAGTACCAAGAGTTGGTTTATTCCAGCCAACCACTCTTCAGCCATACCCTTGCATCAGCTGAAGAGTAACAAGAGTTGGTTTATTCCAGCCAACCACTCTTCAGCCATACCCTTGCTTCGGCTGACGAGTAACAAGAGTTGGTTTATTCCAGCAAACCTCTAAGTTAGTTTTTTCCAGCTAACTTAGAACAATGTTTGGTTATTTTGACCAAACGTCCTGCAGCCTGGATCCTTATCCTGGGCTTAGGAAGGGTGTTGGTTTATTCCAGCCAAACTCTAAGTTAGTTTTTTCTAGCTAACTTAGAACAATGTTTGGTTATTTCGACCAAACGTCATGCAGCCTGGATCCTTATCCTGGGCTTAGGAAGGGTGTTGGTTTATTCCAGCCAACCTCTAAGTTAGTTTTTTCCAGCTAACTTAGAACAATGTTTGTAATATTCCTATCTTCACTAAAACTAACTTTTACAAAGAACAACTCATGCTAAAAAAGAATTGATTGTTTTATTGAGGAAAGAGATAATTACATATGTTTGAAAGAGAAAAAGCTAAAAATAAAACAACTTGAGATTGGCTGTATTCCATGGCCTAGGGATTGCTTTGTCGTCCTTGTCTTCTAGGTGGTATGCCCCTTTGCCTGCTAACCCAACCACTTTGTAAGGACCTTCCCAGTTCGGCCCTAACTTGCCATCTCCTGGTACTAAAGTGTTTCCCATGACCTTGCGCAGTACCCAATCGCCGATCTTGAATTGTCTTGGATGCACCTTTTTGTTGTATTTTCTAATCAACTCTTGTTGGTATGAAGCAATATGAACCAGTGCTTTTTCTCTTCTTTCTTCTGCAAGGTTGAGTTCCAATGTTATGGCTTCTCCATTTAAGTCTGGATCAAAGTTTTCGCTTCGAATTGTGGGGAGGCCAACTTCCAGTGGGATTACTGCTTCTATTCCATAGGCTAAGGAGAATGGTGTCTCTCCTGTTGATCGTCGAGGTGTGGTGCGGTAAGCCCATAAAATATGAGGAAGTTCGTCCGCCCACTTGCCTTTTGCCTTCTCTAGTCTTTTCTTAAGTCCATCCAAGATGACTTTATTTGATGCTTCTGCTTGGCCATTCGCTTGAGGATATGTCGGTGTGAATTGTAGAACTCTATCTTGTACTCTTCACAAAAGCTTCTGAAGATTCTGCCGTCGAATTGAGTACCATTGTCTGAGATTAGGGCCTTTGGTATGCCAAATCGAGTGATGATGTTTTGCCAGACGAACTTCTTCACATCTTTTTCCTTGATTGATGCCAATGCTTCTGCTTCAACCCACTTTGTGAAGTAGTCTGTTGCCGCGAGAAAGAACTTCCTGCCGCCGGGTGCTGTTGGAAGTGGTCCTACTATGTCTAAGCCCCACATTGCGAAAGGCCATGGGCTAGTTAATAGTAGGAGTTCTCTTGCTGGTTGATGTATTTGGTGCGCGAATTTTTGGCATTTTTCACACTTCTTCACATATTTCTCTGAGTCTGCCTGCATATATGGCCACCAATATCCTTGCGAAATGGCCCTGTAAGCTAGTGATCTTCCCCCTTGATGGCTTCCGCACACCTCTTCGTGTATTTCGAACAAGAATGCTTCCACTTTGCTGGGGTGAACGCACTTTAGGTAGGGCCTTGAGAATGACTTTTTGTATAATGCCAAAAATGGAGATAGCCAAAATCGCTGTGACTTCACTCTTATTCTGTTGACTTCTTTTTTCTCTTCTGGTAAGATGCCGTCTTTTAGCAACAGGATGGTGGGATCCATCCAAGAGGGGCCTAATTCTGTGCAACATACCTCTTCTGCTTCGGGATCTTCTATGCTTGGTCTTGGTAAGTAGTCGATGAGTAATGGATGAGGGATGGATGCATCTGCCATTGAGGCAAAGCCTGCTAGTTCGTCTGCTCTACTGTTTTCCTCCCTGCCAATTTGTTCTATCCTTACTACATCAAACTTTTTGATCTCTGTTCTGACCAATTCTTGGTACTTGGCCATCCTATCATCCTTTGCTTTGTAGTCGCCAGAAATTTGGTTTACCACCAGCAAAGAGTCGCTGTATACCATTAGCTCGGTGGCCTTCATGTAGTATGCTGATTTGAGTCCTGTAAGAAGCGTATCATACTCTGCTTCATTGTTGGATGCTGGGAAGCCAAGGTTGATTGCTTGCTCTACAACCAGGCCGTCTGGAGAGATGAGGACTATGCCAAGTCCCGCACCATGCCGGTTGGATGCTCCATCCACAAAGAGCTTCCACATCTCTCCAACGAACAACTTCCAGCAAGTGGTGGGGTCAGATGATGTCGTGGGGTCAAGAGTGGTGTTTTCTTCAATTTCCATGCTTGTTGTTTGCCCCTCGCCATCTGATTGGATTGTTGGTGAGTCTTGGTTTGCTTCTTCCTTGCTGTTTTTAGTCTGGTCTGCCTTGGAGTCTGACTGAGTGCTTTCTGCTAGGGGTTGCGCTATTTTGGCGTCAACTTCCATCCCTAGTTCGGTTGTGTCAGTCAGGTCGACTGGACAGATATGATGACTTCCAGGAGTAAATTCTACGACGAAGTCTGCCAAGGATTGGGCTTTTACTGCGGTTCTGGGTTGGAACTTGATGTCGAATTGTCCCAATTCTACTGCCCACTTCAAGATTCGGCCAGAAAAATTCGCTCTCTCAAACAAAGCTTTTAGTGGAAAAGTTGTGAGGATAACTATGGTGTGGGCATGAAAGTAGTGTGCCAATTTCCTTGAGGCCATCATCAAGGCTAATGCCAGTTTTTCCAGTGGCAAATACCTTGTTTCGGCTCCCAGCAATGTCTTGCTGACATAATAAATGGGCAGGTGTTGGATTCCTTCCGCACGAACCAACACCGCGCTAACTGCGTGCTGAGAGACTGCCAGGTACAAGAAGAGTTCTTCACCAGGTACTGGGGTAACAAGTAGTGGTAGGGAAGACATATATTCCTTCAAGCTTTCCAGAGCTTGGTCGCATTCTTTATCCCATTCAAACTTGGCCTTTAGAGTTTGAAAGAATGGTCGTAGTCTGTCTGATGATCTGCTTATAAACCGATTGAGCGCAGCCGCCATGCCGGTGAGATGCTGCACCTCTTTGACTGAGTTTGGTCTCTTTAACTCCTGGATTGCTTTGATCTGGGAGGGGTCTGCTTCTATACCCCGGTTAGTCACAAGGAAGCCCAAGAATTTACCAGATCCTACTCCGAATGCGCACTTGGACGCATTGAGGCACAACTTGTGTTTCTTCAAGACTTCAAACATTTCTTCCAAGTCCTTGAGATGGTCATTCTCATCTTTGCTTTTGACCACCATGTCGTCGATGTAAGCCTCCATTGTTCTGCCTAACAATGGTTCAAACATCTTGGTGACCATCCGTTGGAATGTCGCCCCTGCGTTCTTCAGGCCAAAGAGCATGACCTTGTAACAGTATAGTCCTCTTGGAGTTGTAAAAGATGTGACCTCCTGGTCTGGCTCATGCATGGCGATTTGGTGATAGCCTCTGTATGCATCCAGAAAGCTAAGTCGGTTGTGCCCTGCCGTCAGGTCCACTAGTTGATCTATCCTTGGTAGAGGAAAACTATCTTTTGGGCAGGCCTTGTTGACTGTTTTGTAGTTAACGCAGACTCGCCATTTGCCATTTTTCTTTGGCACTACAACTGTGTTGGAGATCCATCTTGGGTAGTGCACTTCTCTAATTGCTCCTGCCTCCAGCAGGTTGCCTACTTCTTCTACCACTATTTCGGCGTGGTGAAGTGCCAATCTGCGTGTGTGTTGAATGACTGGTCTGGCGGATGGGTGGACATTGAGTTGGTGACTGATGAAGTTTGGATCAATGCCTGGCATGTCGTAGGGCGTCCAAGCAAACACTTCGATGTTAGAGGTCAAGAATTCCAAGACCTCTAATCTCTCAGCGCTGGACAACGATGAGCCAAGCAAGAAGAACTTATCCGGGTTCTTCTCATCTATTTTTACCTCCACCAAGTCCTCCACTGCTTTCTGATCAGCCTCTTTACCGACGTCCGCGAATAGTTCATTACTTTCTGGTTCTTCCACCGAATTAACATATCCTTTGGCAGCGCGGCTGCCATTTACCGTAGCGAAACATTGTTTTGACATGATCTGATCTCCATAGACTTCTTCAATTATACCGGTGTCGTTGGGGAACCGCATTACCTGATGGTATGATGACGCCACCGAACGCATGGCATGCAGCCATGTTCTGCCCAAGATGATGTTGTAAGTGGAGGGGACCTTCAATACCCAGAACTCCACTTGTTTTGTTACACTTCCTGCTCTGACCGGAAGAATTATTTTGCCGACGGGCCATTCTGGCATGGAGTTGAATCCAATTAGGGGAAAAACTGCAGGCGCCAAGTCTTTGTCTTGTAGCTTCAGTTGTTTAAATGTGTCGTAGTACATGATTTCACATGAACTACCCTGGTCAATCAGAATCCGCTTGACGTCAAAATCCTTGACTCGGAGAGTGACGACTAGGGCATCATTGTGAGGATAGTATATTCGATCCAGGTCTTTATCCGAAAAAGTCATAACATTTGTTGCCTCTGTCTTCCCCTTCTTGATGGCAGGTTGTGCACCTAACACTTCTCTAAAGTGCTCAGCCTTCTTGATTGATCCCCTGAGCTCGCATACACGCTCAGGTTCAAAGACTCCATGTATTACATTGATAATGCCTTGAGGTGGGGCGTCGATTGGCATTCCGTTGGGGTTATTGTGATCTTGGGGGGCTGGTTGCGTCCCTCCTTCGATATATTTATCCAAGTGGCCTGCTGCCACCAATTCTTCCAAGTGTTGTCTCAATGGCGTGCAATTCTCAGTGCGGTGCCCTTTTTCTTTGTGGAAGGTGCACCGTGATCTTTCGTCATAATCCTTCTGGGCTTCTCCTTGCTTGGCTGGCCACTTGACGAAAGGCTCATCTCTTATTTCGCTAAGAATCCGATATATCGGTTTCTTGAACACCATGGTTATGGCAGTACGGATTCTCAACCATCTTTTATCAGGGTCTTCTCCGTTATCTTGTCTGCCACGTCCGTTTTTGCTCTGACGATCTACTGTATTGACCTTTGCTGAGGTCTTCTTTTCTGGTACTGCGGTTGCACTAGATTTTGCTTTGGCTCGTGCGCCATCCTCTTCTACCCTGATGTGCTGATGCACTCTTTCCATCAGGGCTTCCATAGTGAGGGTTGGCGTCATGGTGATTGAGTCCCTTAGTCTGTTCCCAACTGGAAGGCCTCTTTTATACTGTGCAATGGCGAGATTGGTGGGACAGTCCCCAATCTGATTGAATGTCTCCCAGTAGCGACTGTTGTAAGATCTGAGGGTTTCTTTTTCACCCATGTCGATGGAGAGAAGCTGGTCGATCTCCACCAGGGTTTTAGTGTTCGTTCGGAACCTTGTTACGAATGCTTCTGCCAATTGCGCCCAAGAGGCTATGCTGCCCTCAGGAAGTTTCTCAAACCAAGTCAAGCCGAGGTCGCCAAGACTTGATGGGAAGAGTATGCACATCAAGGCCTTGTTTCGCCTGTATACAGCCATGACTTGGCGAAAGTGGCTCAAGTGTGAGTACGGGTCCGTCTTCCCTTCATATGTGGTGAATTTCGGCTGAAGGAAGCCTGATGGTAGGGGCGCGTTTTCAATTGCTGGAACAAACGGTGAAGTTTGCAGTCTTGCTAATGCCTTGTCCGTCGGTTCATAGGCAGGGCGCGGTATTGGCATTCCAACCTCGACGCTTCCATGTGTCCGAGGAGCCAACCGCTGCAAGGCTGAAACTCTATGTGGATCTCTTGCCCTGGCATCCTCCTTGCATCGTGCTTTCTCTTTGAGCACGGTTCGTAAGTCGGATGATCTAGGTAATTCTGTCTGTCTACATCTAGTTTGGTGCGAATGTGAAGGCCAATATGTGCTTCCTTCAGTGTATGACCTTTCAGATCTCGTCCTCTCAGACCTGGAGTGACGAGTTCTGGAAGACCAGGATTGAGTGTCGCCTGTTCTGAGGCTTTTGCTCTCTCCTTGCGAGGGTGTAGTATTCCTACTCCGATTTTCTGAGTGGCGAGGGGGCGTCTTGTTTTTGCGCCCCTCTCCTGTCGCCACTTCTTTTTTCTTCACCTGGCGCTTCAAGGCTTCCATGTCCGTCGCCATCTTCTTTATCAATTCATCTTGCTCTTTCACACGATCTTCCAGAGCTTGAGGGTCAATCCTCCGTCTTTGCCTGTCGGGACTTTGAGAATGGGATTGACGGGGGCTGTGAGTCCGTCTCCCCCTAGCATCCCTCCTGGAGGTATGTCTTTGGGGCTCTAAGTCTGCCATGGGAGGGACAGAAGGTAATCCTTCACGCCTTGCGCCCCCTTCTGGAGTTAGTCCGTCGACGGCGGACTGCGGCAAGTCTTCAATGTGTGCCATTGATTGTAAAGGGGAGAAGCTTTAATCAAGAGGTTTTGTTCTGTCTGGATTTCCCACAGACGGCGCCAATTGTACGGGGAAGAAATAATTCTCCTCGTATAATCCTGTTGACTAAGTCCACGCTCCTTCGTACGACGTCGCTTTGTCACCTGAAAACACAAACGTGAGCTAGCCGGCGGGTGTGTGCCGGAAACCTCTCCGATGCCTAAGTCAGAAAACTTGACAAATAGACAAAGCTCAATGTGTTCAGGAAGAAAAATTGTATGTTGTGTTATGTTACCTCCTCCAAGGTGATGCTTGTGAGCTTTTATAGGTTTCGAGTGGTACAATCCTAGTAGGACTTTTATTTCTCCATGCAGAGTCCTCCTAGGATTCATACTCCTAAAGGATAATGCTTATCCTTTTACACCCCCCCACTGCTTAAACCAAGTGGGATGGTTTTCACCATGGCCGAACTACCATTTGACCGAGATAAACCTGGCTATGCTGAGCCACAAAGTAAGCCGAACTATCCTTAGTTCGGCCCTTCCGCTTATATTTCCTTATCTCGGCTCTCACCTGTTCAACTCATGGTGTGCTTGGACCGAACCAACGACTCTTCGACCGGTATAACTCCAAAACCGGTATACCTCTAAAGCCGGTATAAATTCAAGAACGATGTTCCTTCAAGACCGGTCTAACTTTAAGTTGCTCCCAGACCGAAGTAGCTTAACAATTCACGAGCCGAAGTAACTTCATCTCTTTTGGCCGGAGTAACTTTTATCTTCCTTGGGCCTGAGTAACTTTTCGGCCCTTTTTACTCAGTCCGTCATACTTTGGGCCATAAAGTCCGTCTCATAGCTCGGCCCAATTTTCACTCAAAATTACCCTCTCAATAGATGAAACCACAAAAAACATAATTAATTAAAATTAGAAAATTTAAAAGAGGTGGTGGTGCTTCTTTCCTCGTACAGTTGAAAACAACCATATGAAAAACAAAGGTTTTTTTTTTTTTTTTTTTTTTTTTTTTTTTAAGAATAGTTACAAATAGAGAAAATGGCACAAAAGATGATATCTATACAAATCCAAACAATTTGACTAAACCCAAAGAACTTGCAGACATTAAGTCCAGCTAAAATGACCCTATGTTGTTTCAAGATTGAAAATTTAAATCTGCCAAACAATAATAACCTTTTCCTTCAACATAGAATTGAAATCAGAACAAAATCATTGAAAACAAACAAATTGACCAAAACCCAAAATTCTTAACTTATTACACGCCACTGAATGATTTTTATTTTTTATTTTTATACTGATCATTCATATAAACTGACCAAAACCCAAAATTTTTTTAACTTATTATAAGCCACCGAATGATTTTGTTTTTTTACCAGCACCGAATGATCATGCATATATATATATATATAGATATATGTATCTACTAAACACTAAAAATTGAACACTTTAAACTGTTTGAACCATGAATCTGAAAGAAAAAGGAAAAAAGAGCAAAAGCCTTAATTCTTACCTTCTCTCTCAAACTTTGAATAAATAAAGAAGATTCAAAGGAAAACTAATAGAAGATAGATATAGAAGATACCTTGGAGTCGAAAATATAAAGAATCAACGCGTTCGCAAAAATCAAATCAAATCAAGATTGGTTATCATCCCTAGTTTCTAAATCGTCGATTGCAAGAAAGAGTTGGGAAAAGCCAGGTTATTGTTTGAAATTGTCAAGAATACCAAGGAAGATGCAAAATGCAATTGAAGGAACATGTTGGAACTGCTTCAGACGTGTGGAGAGTGGGAAGTGGGAGGTGGAATTAGTGTTTAAATTTATCATTTTAACCCTAATTAAAATTGATGTAAGTGTAAGAAGTTAAGGTCATTTTAGGGAAAATTGAGAAAAGTTTTTTAGGAATGGCTTCAAGACATCAAAGTTCATGTTCCCTTTTAATAATAGTATAGGGGAAATTGAGAAAAGTTTTTTAGGAACGGCTTCAAGACACCAAAGTTCATGTTCCCTTTTAATAATAGTACAGATATAGATAGATAGATGTGTTACGTAGATGAAATCTAGTTATTTTTAAAATGGGCCTACATTATACATTAGATACTAATTTCATATTTTTTAGTTATTTACATGTAATTATGTAAAAGGCAGTAATAATATATTATGAGATTGTTAACTGCGATGTCACTCAGATACTCACAAAGCTTTATATCTTTATGTAAGTGTTTTCATATGTTTGTTTTTATATTTTTATAATGCATATTAGGTTAAGTACTAATCTCATTTTGTGGAGAATTAAATAAAATTGCAAGTGAAAGAGATTGCCTGGTAATGATGAGCTAAAGCGTGTGCAACTTGAAATATAATTTAAAAACAAATTGAATATAAATTTTTCAAACATTCAATTAAATAAAAAAACTTAAAAATACTTACAGTCAAACGTCACGTTTAACAATCTCTTCAAATTGTTTTGATGCAACTTTGGACATACATATATGACAACATTAAACTACAAAAAATAAGATGGAATTGACAAAAAATAAAGTACGTAACTTTTGTTATATATACAAACCTATAAGTAAATTACTTTGTAACAATGTTGCACATATTTATGCAAGTGAAAAAAAAAAATTATAATATTAAAATAATTTTAATTTTTATTGAAGTATATTTGTAAGTTTTGTTTTCTAATTTTTTTTAAGAACAATTCAAATAATGTTCGGAGAAAGATCATGAAAAAAATATATATCTATTTTTAATTTTAATAACTTTTGGTGTCCTTCTTGTCTATCTATTGTATGTTCTATTATTTTTATTTGGATTTCTTATTTGGGCTTTTCTTTATTCTTAAATTTGTGTGTGTGTGTTTTTGTGGAAATATATATAGATATATATGTATATATATAAAAATTGAGAGAAAGAATTGGACAAAACAATGAAGAATTGATTCATCACAATTGACATATCATAATTAAAAAAAAATAAAATAAAAAGAAAATTTGAGAGAGAAACTTTGGGCGAAAATAAAGCATACTCAACTCTATATGGGGGAGGGGAGGGAACTCTACAATAATCCATCAATAAGTCTAGAATACTTACAGTAAAAGTAGATAAGTGTAGATAAAGAATGACCTGAGAAGTTGTTTATTCTGAAAAACACAAACTCATAAAGCAACCTGCAAAAAAATTTACATTATTACACGAAAAGATACAACGCAAAATAATGTTTGATTTAGTTGGAATATTTAGTATTACAGAAAGTATAATTAACAATATTAAAATAAATACAAAAATACATATCTGCAGGACCCTGAATTATGGGAAAAAGCCCCTAAAAGCCCAAAAGTTTTTAAAAACTGAATTATGGGAGGTTGTTACTAAAAAAAACACATAAGAGAAACAAAAAATAACACAACATGGGCAAGGAGGTTGATTTGCTTAATTACCATATCCTCTTGGATCATGATAGATCTCCACACCTATGCCAAACCAAAAAATTGAATAGGAGAAACAAAAATAAAATAAAAATTAAGTGAAAAAAACACAAAATCAAAACATACCAAACAGGACAAACCCCAAAACTATTTACGCATAAGTATATACAGAAGTACACAAAATATAAAGGTACAAACCCAAGAGACTTAGAATACTCATAATGAAAAATAAATAGTAACATTGAAACATATTTGATGTACATAAAGATAACTAAAAATTACAGAATTAAATAGCAAAAGAATTATGAAACAGATTTATTCATCTTACTCTTTGAAGACTCATTATGATTTGTCTAATACTTAACTTCACCATATAAATTGACTCCAACGCCTATTTATAAAAAAAATAAAAAATAAATAACTATCAATTTCCTGTCGAAATAAAAAATAATAAATAATTGAAGTTAAATTATATAAATAGTCTCTGTACTGCACATGATATGTCAATTTAATCCCTATTATAACAATCACATTTTATACTACTCAAATAATACCTTTAAAAAAAAAAAATCACAACTTTTACCAAACAAAGGCAGGAGGTTGGTTTACTGAATTAACATTGGCACTATGAGGCCCACCTAGTTCTTGAAACAACCATTCATTTGTAGGGTTTATCCACAAAATAGTTGGTATAAAACTTTTAATTAATTTGATCAAATTTTTCTTAGAAAATTGAACGGATAATACAATTTTTAATATAGGTAATTTATTTATTTATTTTATAAGATAGATGTAATCCAATTATATGAATTCATTGTTCAATAAACTTAGTTTTTGTATATGGATACTCGTTTTAGTAGATTTTACAGAATAAACTATCAGCATCATTCAATCTAGATTGTAAAATCAAAAGCTTAACCCAAACCTAATACTCTTACAATACTTATAGTAGCCACACACACACACACACACACACACACACACACACACACACACAAAAAGAATATTTACAATAAAAAAAAAGATTGGATTTACATAAGGAAAGTAACAATTACAGTGAAATAGATTTGATATAAACTCAGAAAAGTAATAGTCTATTTTTTTCTCCAAGGAAACTAATAACATAATGAAACTTTTTATTTTCGTTTTTAATTAAGAAAATAAAATGTATACTTAGCAGTGTATACACAAAATATCAAAATAGAAAGCCATACTCTTGGAACACTTACAATAAAAAAAGATTTGATATATACAAATAAAAATAATAAAAATTCCCCCCAAAAAAAAAGAAAAACTGTTTTTTATTTATTTATAATTTTAATACTGTTATGATTGAAATTAATATTATTTATTATTTATAATTTTAAGTTTGAGCAAATCATATCAAAATTCTATTTATCATAACCATCTATTTACAATCCTACCACACCAGATCAAATCTCTTTTCTTTTCTTCCTCAGAACTCCATTGCAACTGGTGATGTGAAGATGAACCTGGAAAGTCTAAGAATGACTTCACAATAATAATGACTTTACAATCAACCAATTTCAAAACACACACACACACACATACAAATTGCAAAGTATAGAGCTTAAGAACCTCAAATATTTATAATTCGTATAATAAATAAAGTCAATAATATTAATGTATTACTAATTAATTAATACATGTAAACCCATCAAAAAAATAAATGGTAAATTCTATCCTTTTAAATGCCAGGGTGGGCGTAAGTAGCATAATCATTAGATTTATTAGTCATGCTCCCATACTACTGTCAGCGAAAAGTCACTTTTGCCAAACCAAACACTCACCTCTTTAGTGTATGCGACAATTGCACCTTCCTCTGAGAAAATCCATTTTTAATCTGTCAATAGAACCCATAATCATTATTAACGCCCACTCACCACCATCTTAAAACGTGTCTCTCTCTCTATCTGTCCATTTGCAGAGAAGCCGTGGCCGTTTCTCCCTTTCCAACCCCCCTAAAACCCCCATTTTTTTCTTGAAATTCTCACTTCTCTTACCAAAACCCTAATTCACATCCAGAGAATTTTCTGTCTCATTCTTACTCTCAGAATTATGTTCTGGATACATGTTTTTCTTCTGGTATAAATATTAATTTTGGCCATAAAAATGGCGGTTGTGATTGGAGATCGTTACCTCGAATCTCTGGTGAAGTTCGTGGAGAAGCAAGCGGGTGCCTTGATAGAGTTTAAACTTTTCTGATTCAGATTAAACTTTTCTGATTCCAAAACCATGAAAGTTGTACTTCTCTGAACTATGTCAGTCCTTGTCTACCAACATTCCATCGTTCTTGGCATTATCAACATTACCTAACATTTATAGATTGAAAATGGATTAAACCTTCATACAGGGGAAGAGAGCTACAACGAAAGATACAATTGAGATACCAAATGCAGTGAAGATACAGATTCATACATAAGAGAACTTACCAAATAGAAACATACAACCAATCACATATCCATAGGCTGCTTTCAAGTCTTATGAAGTTGCAGAATTTTTTTTGCAAAATACAGTGCAGTTATTAAGAATATTTCAGTGAATTCAGAACAAAATGGAAAATGCAATGATGCTATAACTGCCTGAGGACTGGAGACGTGGGAAGTGGGAAAGTGAAATTGGTTATTTCAATTTACCATTTTACCCTTAATTAAAATTGATGTAAGTGTAAGAAATTAAGGTCATTTTAGGAAAAATTGGAAAAAGCTTTTGAGATGTGGCTTCATGACACCAAAATCACTGTTCCCTTTTAATAATAGAATAGATATAATGATAATTCAATTTCACACACCACATTGTTGGTGTACACATGAATTTTATTTTTATTCCAAATTCATTCTTAAATGAAATGATCAAATTAGATATTTATCCACACACACTTTTTTTTTTATCAGGAAAAAAAGGGCTCTGTGGTGTCATCATGGCCCCATTGGGCCCTAGCTTCGAGGTAGCCGATTGCCAGCTAGGAATACCCCACCAAGTGAGGGACCCACCACCAGAGCATCAATAGATGACGACCACACGCTGCAGCTAGAAATGAAATGATCAAATTAGATATTTATCTACACACTTAAACCTCCAAAATAATTTTTTTTTGTACGCATCTTTTTCTTGTAAAAGTTTTGTGTACACTTCCACTATCTATTACTTACGTTAATTTTCTTTACTAGTTGGTCTCATATAGAGGGAATTAATAGTGAGTGGATTAATAGTGAGGGGATTATTAATGAAAGGATTAAGTAAAATTGTGTTTGTTTTGATGATAACTGTTAGTGTAGGGATTGTTAAATTATTTTTATATAAAATAAATATAAAATAATTAAAAAAATACAAAAACGTTTACGTTTTTAGTTTATATTTACAAAAATTTTATAAACTGATTTTTGTTTATTTTTAGAAAAACATAAACTACAAACGCATTTGGTAATTGACAAAATGTTTAAAAAATTTTAAAAATATAAAAAATAGTAAGAAATGGCAAGTGGCGGCAAGTAGCGGCGGAAGACGCTGGTGGAAAGTGGTGACGGTGGGTGGTGGGTAGTTGGTGGTGATGGGTGGTGGCAGGTGGGTGGTGGGTAGCTGGTGGTGGTGGGTGGTAGGTGGTGGCGGGTGAGTGGTGGGTGACGGTGGCGGGTGAGTGGTGGGTGGTAGCAAGTGGGTGGTGGTAGTGGTGGGTGGTGGTGGCAGGTGGGTGGCAGATGACAGGCGGTGGTGGGTAGTCGCGGATAGGTGGCGGGTGGTGGTGGTGGTGGGTGGGTGGGTGACGGTGGCGGGTGGTGGGTGGTAGCGAGTGGGTGGTGGTGGTGGTGGCGGGTGGTGGGTGGTGGTGGCAGGTGGGTGGCAAATAGCAGGTGGGGGTGGCGAATAGCAGGTGGTGGTGGTTGGTGACGGGTGAGTGATGGGTGGTGATGGTGGGTGGGTGGGTGGGTGACGGTGGTAGGTGGTGGGTGGGTGGGAGTTGGTGGTGGTGGTGGTGGTGGTGGCGGGTGGTGGTGGTAGGAGGATGGCAGTTGGCGGGTGGTGGAGGGTAGGTGGCGGGTAGTGGTAGTGGTGGGTGGGTGGGTGACGGTGGCTGGTGGTAGCGAGTGGGTGGTAGTGGTGGGTGGTGGTGGCAGATGTGGTGCGGATGGGTGGTGGGTGATGGTGGGGGTGGTGGTGGTGGTGGTGGGTGGTGGGTGGTGGTAGCGGATGGATGACAGGTGGCTGGTGGTGGCAAGTGGTGGATGGTGGTGGCAGGTGGGTAGTGAGTGGTGAGTGATGGTGACAAGTAGGTGGCGGGTGGTGGTGGCGGAAGGTGGATGGTAGTGGCGAGTAGTGGGTGGTGGCGGGTGGGTGGTGGTGGTGGCGAGTGGGTGGCAGGTGGGTGGTGGGTAGTGGTGGCTGGTGGGTAGTGAGTAGTGAGTAGTGAGTAGTGGTGGCAGGTGGTGGTGGGGGTGGGTGGTGGTGGCGGAAGACGGTGGTGGAAAATGGTGGCGGGTGGTGGCTAGTGTTGGGTGAGGGTGGTAAAAAAAAAAAAAAACTGAAAATTCAAAACGGAAACACATTTTTTGTGTTTTCATTTTTAGGCTAAATTTATAAACTGAGACCACTGATTTATAAATAAAAAATTTTACCAAACAAGTTTTTATTTGAGTTTTTTAAATTTTTGTAAATATAAGCAGAAAACTGAAAACGTAAGTGTTACCAAACGGCACCTAAACATTAATGTTTAAAAAAAAATGCCCAACATGTAAAAAAATTTTAAAAAAATAAAAATAAAATAAAAAATTTTCAGAAAAAAATAAAATAAATAAATTAATGATTTTTACTTAATAAAAAATATAAAAAATTAAACATTAATGTTCAAAAAAAATGCTTGACATGTAAAAAATAAAATAAAAAATAAATAAAAATAAAAAATTTCTAGTCCGCCGAACTATTTTTCTAATACTATGTCCTGGAGGCCCATCCGAATTCCGTCTACAAGACCTACCCTAAGTCCTTCAGCTTAACAGTTCATTCCTCAATTCTATAAACAAACAGAACATTAAATAAAACCTACAACTATCATAATCACAATTCCTCTCTCGTACCCCAAAACAAACAGCCTTCAAGTTTTCAAATACTTTTCGCCACAGTGGCCCCCTGGGTTGGGAATAATTTTTTTATTTATTTATAAACATAAAGAAAATATTTTAATTAAAAAGATTATAAAATATTATTTAGAATAAAATATTAATGATATTTTTAAAATTATAAGAATAATAATAATTATTTTTTTTATTGAAAATGAAGATATTACGCTAAGTCATTATTATCTATGAAAATTTCAATACAATAGTGATATATATCATTATTGACATACAATTATAATTAATCTCAATGAAGATATAAAATTTATTAAATTATTAGTTACATTTCACATGTGGGGTTCATTCTTTGTGTTTCTTTACTATTGGTTGGTAATATCATATGTCAATGATGATGTGGTATTAATATTATATTGAATTTTTACTGAAATTTTTTATAAAAATTTACTTTATCATTATATAATTTATTTTAAAACTTATATCCATGACTTTTTTTATATTGTCCATGATATACTAATTACAAATAATATATATATATATATATATATATATATTTATCTTTCTTGAAATCAATTATAAAAATTTATGTGAAATATTTTTGTAAAAATTGTTAGAAATAGGTTTTGAAAGTTTTGGAACAAATAGAAACTTTGGTCTAATTTTTATGTGGGACCCATGCGTCAAAGTTGGCGGGTTTAAGTGGTAACGCGTTCTATGCCGCGTTGTGATTCACGTGGTATATTTGGTTGCTCAAAACCATTATCGGGTGAATGGGAAATAGAAGTCAAAGTGAGCTCCACAGAAATGAAGTTTTTGGTAGAAATTCCTTAAGGTTTGAATAAAGGCTTGTTCCACATTGGTTTGGTGGGAAGAATTTTGTGAGTTTATAAGGGATGGGTTTGTATCTTGGGGAAGGCCCTAAGGGGCACCCCAAGTTTGTAGAAGTGAGATGTTATGGGCAAATTAGGCTAGACGCATTAGACCCAAAAATAAACACGCGAGTCACCGCCGTCCGTCCAGTCAGGCGGGTTAGGCTTGGGCATGGGTGCGTGGTTGGGCTTTTTTGGCTCAATATTTATTTTTTTGAGCAAAAAACATTTGAATTTTATTCTTCTAAAATTAAATTCTAATTTTTTGGAATTTGAATTTTGGAAATTAAATTAAAAAATGTGTCCGATTTTTGGTTTCAAAAATTCGGTTGGAATTCTGTATAGGTTTATATCTGCCCGAATTCAAATTTGAGCCCAAACAGTTACGTATCTGTTCAAATTTAAACCCAACAGGTTCAGTACCTGTTCAAACAAGTATGCTACATGTTTAATTCAAACTGAAAGGGTACCACTGCATCTATAAATAGGCAGGTCTCTTATTTGATTCTGATAGACTCCAATTTTCGTTCTTCTCTGCTGTCATTCATCTCTGCATTTTGTTGCATTAATTTTCTGTAAGAAAGAGTGTATACACAAAGTATGTTCGTTGTGTGAATAGTGTATAGTGCTGCTACTATTCACTGTTGATCATTTTATCTTGGGAGATGGACGTTCACAATCTGAAAGTACCGTGGAAATGACGAATTTGTTTTAAGGACACAATGTTAAACACTGGACTTGATCATAAAATTTGTTCAACAAATTAATTTGTACAAAAACAGAATTTATTTTTTAAATACAGTGAAAATTTTCCAACAATCTTAAGACATACTATTTTTTGGTGTCTTCATTGTGTTTATTTTTCTGTGCTTTCACAAAGTCATATTCTGGTTGGAAAATACAAATAGTAGTAATATACTATTTGACAAATAGTAGTAATATACTGTTTATTTTTTTTACAACTGGAAGTAATATACTGATGTCATTAACAATTGCAGAATATTAATTGGTGACACAAAAAATTATTGTGGTATTTTATTTTTCTAGTTTTAGTAATAAGGAAAATAAAATAATTTTATTTTATAATTTATTTTATGGTTTTAGTAACTAGAAAATTAATTTGTGTTTTGGTTTTTTCTGATTTTTTGTAATAAGATATTATGACTGCTGAAAGTAGTACTGCAAATCTGATCGTTACAATGACTCCGGTTCCTATACAGAACCATGTTCAAGTTCCTATAAATTATGGAGAAAAACCGAAAAAATTTAATGGCACTAAGTTTAAGAGACGGCAGCAGAAAATGTTGTTTTATCTTACAACTCTAAATTTGGCCCAGTTTCTTCGTGAAGAGGCTCCAGTACTTAAGGGGTTGTTTGGGGTGTCCTAAATAAGTGCACTTTTTGTCTTTTTGGACTAAAAAATTGAGGAAAAAAATATGGATGTTTGGGTTAACTTTTTGACTTTTTATGAAAAAATGTGTATTAAAAAATTGTATAAATTAGTGTGTAGGGAAAAATTAGGATTGAGAGTTGTGCAGCCGTAATTTTTGACTTTTGGTGAATAGTGATAACTTTTTAATTTTTTGAGTAACTTTTTAACTTTTTTGCTTTTTTCAAAGTTGCCAAACTTGGCCTTAGAGAGGATGCAAGTGATCGGCAAGTTGTTGCCGCTGTAAATGCTTGGAAACATCTGATTTTCTGTGCAGAAACTACATCCTCAATGGCCTTGACAACATGTTGTATAATGTTTACAACCCTCTGAAAATAGTAAAAAAATTGTGAGATTCTTTAGAGAAAAAATACAAGACAGAGGATACCGGCACAAAGAAATTTGTTGTGGGTAAATTTTTAGATTTCGTTATGGTAGACTCCCATACGGTAATTTCTCAAATTTAAAGTTTTCAATTAATTTTACATGATATTCATTCTGAATGTATGTCTCTTAGCGAGTCTTTTCAAGTCGTTGCTTTAGTGGAACGTTACCATCGGCTTGGAAGGATTTCAAAAATTATTTAAAACATAAACGCAAAAAGATGACCATGGATGAACTTATTGTAAGACGGAGAATTGACGAAGATAACCGGATGGCTGAAAAGATGAATGATAAAAATCCCATTGAGTCCAAGGCTAATGTGGTTGAGCAAGTGCACAAACCACATAACAAAAAGATGAAGTTTGCTGGAGATGGTCCTAAATAAGGCGACAACAATGGCAATAAGAAGTTCAAAGGAAAATATGATAACTATGGCAAGATCGGACATCAAGCTTCTGATTGTCGATATCCTAAGAAGGATAGTGGAAGTACAAGCAAGAAGACCACCAATCAAGCCAATGTGACAGAATTAGATTACATCTCTGATGGGGTAAATGACATAAATCTCACAAGCTGTGGTATCTGAGGCTAATTTGGTTGGAAATCCCAAAGAATGGTGGGTTGACACTGGGGTAACTCAACACATTTGCGCGGCCAAGAAGATGTTTACAACTTACAATGAGGCTGCAAATGGTGAACAAATTTTCATGAAAAATTCTTCTACTTCTATTGTGACTGGACAAGGAAAGGTGATCTTAAAGATGACATCAGGGAAAGAACTTACCCTCAACAACGTACTATATGTACCAGACATTCAGAAGAATTTAGTTTCTGATTCTTTGTTAAGTAAAAATGGTTTTAGGCTTGTATTTGAGTCTGATAAATTTATATTAACAAAGAGTGGTATGCATATTGGTAAGGGATATATGAGTGATAGTCTCTTTAAGTTGAATGTAATGACGGTTGTACCAAAACTTGCTATTAATAAGAATAACTCATTTTTTGCTTATATTCTTGAGTCGAATTTTTGGCATTGTAGATTAGGACATGTAAATTTTGATGCTTTGCGTAGATTAATTGGTTCGGATTATATACCAAAATTTGAAATTGATCATAGTCACAAATGTGAGATTTGTGTAAAAGCGAAACTAACTAAGGCTCCATTTAAATCGGTTGAAAGAAAAACCGAACCTCTAGAATTAATTCATACTGATGTGTGTGATCTTAAATTTGTTCAAACTAGAGGAGGCAAGAAGTATTTTATAACATTTATCGTTGATTGCACAAGATACTATTATGTATACTTAGAAGTAAAGATGAAGCCTTAGAAATGTTTAAACTCTACAAAACTGAAGTTGAAAATCAACTTGGTAAAACCATTAAAATGGTTAGAAGTGATAGGGTGAAATGATGCACCATTAAATGAATTTTGTAGACAACATGGCATTATTCACCAAACTACAGTACCATATTCTCTACAGCAAAATGGAATTGCTGAAAGGAATAATAGAACCCTTAAAGAAATAATAAATGCCATGTTACTAAGTTCAGGCTTACTGCAAAACTTATGGGGGAAAGCAATATTGTCTGCTAATTATGTTCTTAATAGAATACCCCACAAGAAAACCAATAACACTCCTTATGAATTATGGAAATGTCGACCACTTTCCTATAAATACTTAAAGTGTGAGGATGTTTGGCAAAAGTTTAAGTTCCTATTTCAAAAAAGACAAAGATAGGACCAAAAACAGTGGATTGTGTGTTTATTGGTTATGCTCAAAATAGTAGTGCATATCGGTTTTTGACTTATAAATTAGAAATACCTGATATAAATGTGAACACTAATATAGAGTCAATGAATGCTGTGTTTTTTGAACATGTCTTTCCTTACAAGAAAGGATAGGAATTAAGTTCATAGAAAAGAATTTATGATTATACACAAAGTCAAGAGACTAATTACAATCAAACACAAGAGACTAGTAATGGTCTCGACCAGCAGGATTTAACTGATGGTGAACCAAGACGAAGCAAGAGAGCAAGAACATCAAAATCTTTTGGTCCAGATTTTCGGACATACTTATTAGAAAATGAACCTCAAAGCTTTAAGAAAGCAATGACAGGTCCTGAAGCACCTTTGTGGAAAGAGACTATTAGTAATGAAATTGAATCCGTTATGCAAAATCATATGGAAATTGCTAGATCTTCTACCTGGTTCTAAACCTTTGGAATTTAATGGATATTCAAGAGAAAAATGAAAACAAATAGTTCAATAGACAAGCATAAAGCAAAACTTGTAGTAAAAGGTTACAGACAAAAGAAAGGTCTGGACTATTTTGACACATATTTCCCTGTGATAAGAATAACATCCATTCTCATGCGTATTGTTATAGCAGTGTTATGTAATTTAGAAATACATTAAATGGATGTTAAGACAGCTTTTTTAAACGGTGATCTAAATGAAGAGATCTATATGGAGCAACCCGAAGGGGTTGTAGTGCCAGGGCAAGAAAAGAAAGTTTGTTGGCTTGTAAAATCTCTTTATGGATTAAAACAAGCACATAAGCAATGGCATGAAAAATTTGATCATGCTATGCTTACTAATGGGTTTAAGATAAACGAATATGACAAGTAAGTCTATGTTAAAAACACTGACCTAGGATATGTCATAGTTTGTCTTTATGTGGATAACATGCTTATCATTGGAAGCAGCCAAAACATGATCAAATCAACTACGCAAATGCTGAACAAAAGATTTGATATGAAAGATATGAGGGTCGCAGATGTAATATTAGGAATGAAAATTACTAAAATATCTGACGGATATGCATTATCTTAATCACATTATATCGAGAAATTTTTTGGTAAATTTATTAAGGATGATATGAATGTAGGTAGAACACCTATAGACATCAGTCTTTATTTATCGAAAAATAAAAGTGATGCAGTGTCTCAGTTAAAATACTCTCAAATCATTGGAAGCCTAATGTACCTGATGAATTGTATTCGTCCTGATATAGCTTATACTATCAATAAATTGAATAGGTACACTAGTAACCCGGGAGAAGACCATTGGAAAGCGGTCATTTGGGTTCTTAGATATCTAAGATTTACCCGTGATCATGGTTTGAACTTCACGCGATATCCTGCAGTACTCGAAGGTTATTGTGACACCAATTGGATATCGGATACTAAAAATTCAAAATCTACTAGTGGATATGTCTTTACTCTAGGAGGCGCTACTGTTTCTTGGAAATCCACGAAACAAACATGCATCGCATGATCCACAATGGAATCTGAGTTCATTGCCTTAGACAAAACAGGAGAAGAAGCAGAATGGCTTCATCACTTCTTAGAAGACATTCCAATGTGGCTTAAACCTGTGCCAGATATTTGCATTCATTATGATAGTTAATCTGCAATAGGTAGAGCACAAAATCATATGTATAATGGTAAGTCACGACATATCCGTTGTCGATATAATACCGTAACGCAATTGCTCTCAAATGGAATAATCTCAATAGATTATATAAAATCTAAAGAGAATATTGCGGATTCGTTAACAAAAGGTTTGACTAAAGAGTAAGTGTATAGTTCATCGAAGGGGATGAGATTAATGCCTATTACAAAAGAGTCATCATAATAGTAACCCTACTTAAATGATTGGAGATTCCAAGAACTAAATTCAAAAGGACAACTAAGTCATGCGTGGCTCTCCAGAAATCACCAAGGGATTAAAATTCCCTACCCATTCCTATGGTGAGAGTAATATCTGCAACATATATTGTATGTAGGGGTTTTAAGGATAAACTTTGCTTTTAATAATTACTTATATCTTGATTTAGGCATAAAATCAAGACGAGTATAGGAGGTACTTACAATAAGAATTACCTATATGAGTGTCGAACTGGGGCCGGTTCGATGAGAATAAAGAGGCTAAATTCTCTAGAAGCACTCATGAAAACCAGGAACGTTCAAGGCCAAAATGAACACAACCGTGAGAACCACGATGTATCAGAAGATATTTCATGTGAAATCTATTGTCTTGGCTTACACAAACGGTTGAACAATTTAAGGCATCGCGCCCATTAGTTAGCTAGTAAGTTCGATAGGTTATCACTAGGGAAGGTTCGAGGCCGAATCCTACCTATCCTGATGCAAGATATTTTCGATTTATACTCTTTCGACAAATTTTGCATATTGTTATATTGCCGTTGTCATCAAATTCCATTTATGTGGGGGATTGTTAGAAATGGGTTTTGAAAGTTTTGGAAAAAACAGAATTTTTTCTCAATATTAGTCTAATTTTTAGGTGAGACCCATGCGCCAAAGTTGGTGAGTCTAAGTGGTAACATGTTCTATACTGCGTTGTGATTCACGTGAGATATTTGGTTGCTCAAAACCATTATCAGGTGAATAAGAAATTGAAGCCAAAGCGAGCTCTATAGAAATGGAGTTTTTCGTGAAAATTCCTTAAGGTTTAAAGAAAGGCTTGACCCACATTGGTTTGGTGGGAAGAATTTTGTGGGTTTATAAGGTATGGGTTTGTAACTTGGGGAGGGCCCCAAGGGGCACCCCAAGTTTATAGAAGTGAGAGGTTATAGGCAAATTGGGCTAGACCCATTGGACCAAAAAATAAACACACACGCGCGCGCCGACCGTCTGTCTGGTCGGTCAGTCGAGCTGGGCTTGGGCGTTGGTGCGTGGTGTGATATTGGGTTGGGCTTGTCCGACCTAATACTTATTTTTTTAGGCCAAAAACATTTGAATTTTATTCTTCTAAAATTAATTCTAATTTTTTGGAATTTGAATTTCGAAAATTAAATTCAAAAATCTGTTTGGTTGTTGGTTTCAAAAATTCAGTTGGAATTCTGTACAGGTTTATATTTGTCCGAATTCAAATTTGAACCCAAACAGTTTCGTATCTGTTCAAATTTAAACCCAACAGGTTTAGTACCTATTCAAACAGGTATGCTACCTGTTTGATTGAAACTGGTATGCTACCTGTTTGATTCAAACTGAAAGGGTACCACTGCATCTATAAATAGACAGGTCTCTCATTTGATTTTGACAGACTCCAATTTTCATTCTTCTCTACTGTCATTCATCTCTGCACTTTGCTGCATTAATTTTCTATGAGAAAGGGTGTACTTAATTTTTTATGAGAAAGAGTGTATACACAAAGTATGTTCGTTGTGTAAATAGTGTGTAGTACTGCTACTATTCACTATTGATAATTTTATCCTAGGAGATAGACATCCATAATCTAAAAGCACCGTGGAGATGATGAATCTGTCTTAAGGATATAGTGTTAAACACTGGACTTGATCATAAAATTTGTTTAACAAATTAATTTGCACACAAACAAAATTTATTTTTTAAATACAGTGAAGATTGTCTAACAAAAATTTTCAATATTATAATTAATAAGTGTCCCATCTAATTTAATTTCTTAGCTTCGCCACTGCTTTTCGGAAGAAGACAATAAAATCCTGTAACTTAAAGGGAACATAGGCTAGAGAAAAATCTAAGCGACGCACACAAGTCGTACACCTAGAGCCTCAGCATCAAGAGCACACAATTATGCCTTGCAAAACACTGCTGAAGCCAATAGCGTTAAAGATCAAAGAGAAACCCAGTTGGTGAAGCATTAGTGGTGATAAATAAAAACAAAGGAGAAACCCACTATACAAAATCTTTATGCTACAGCATGAAGGGCTAAATCCGGACTCAAGAAACACTTCCAATTTTTTAGAAAAAGCAAAAGAGGCAAAGAATACAATAGAGAGCTGTTTGTGCACACATCTTTTATTAAATGGGTATATTTGGATTGTGGGGTGTGTGAACTAAGATAAATACCTAAGAATTAAATTGTTAAGTGTGTGGAGTGAGAAATGATGTAGACAGAGACAATGTGATGTGTGGAAATAGAATTTCCCATATATAATCGAATCGTGTATGTAAATGTAATGTTGATTTTATTTATTTTCAGTTCTACCCTCGGAAATAGCTAATTTACACTTTTGCCTTATTAATAGAGGAAAAATGTTTGGTGACCCAAATTTGTGTGGCTCAAATGGCTCGAATGTGTCAAAACTTGGATGTTTCAAGCTATGAATTTTCGGGCCACCTATCATTGTTACCAAAAAACCCACGATGGTAGCAATAGGAAGGAACTAATCTTTACTCTTCTCTTTTTCCTTTTTCAAATTTTTTTTTTTTTTTTTTTTGGGGAGGGGAGAGGGGGAGAGAAGAATAAAGTCTTAGATTGTTTCACCAAATTAATCTTAATCACACCTCATGTTATTTTTTAAATTTTATTTTTTATTGAGATGAGTTAATATAAAAAGTTAAACAGTATTAAGTGATTTCTTTTGTTTCCAAAATTAATCACTTTTGGAAATGGATTTAAGGAGACAAAAAAATAAAAATAAAAGTATCTCTCTTCTCATTTACTCTATTCTTTCAACTTTAGTTATTCAAAGAAGTGATTAAGCTCAAGACATTCTCATTTTCTTTATTTTCTCTTTGAATCAACCATTTCAAACTAGTTATTGAGGAGATATTTCTACTAGTTTTATGCATTGTTTTTGTGTGGGTGATTTTCTAACCACACTGCCCACCTAGTAATCAGCTGGAGAGCACTGGCAGAATAGATGGCTTCAGTGAACCTGCGACAGAAAGAAAAGGTTCCGGCGGTGGCTCTTCCACCCGGGGGCACTCCGACAATCAAGTCAGTATATCTCTCAAAGATAATCAAGTGCTAAACTCACAAGCTTGAGTATAAAACTGCGTACCTTAGACCCACGGGGGTGCCTCTCTTTTATAGTTTACTCAATCCAAGTCCTACTAGAAGCCTGACTTCTGTGGACTCCAATTTAGTACTTACTTTGGATTCCTCAAGAGATAAAGATAAACTCCCTAAGAGCTTTATCCTTATCTTAGCAGAAGTCTTCTCTTTTCTCTAGGACTCTTGTCCATATCCAAGTTGAGTTCCCTCTTCATTCTAGGACTCTTGTCCCTTATCCGCTTATCTCGGATTCCGATATCTTCGGAGGCAACCTCGGCCTAGCCGAGATGACCTCGGCACAACGACCAAGACACGTGGCACCTCGGCTGACACGTCGGCGTCACCTTGCCACGTGTTGGTACTCAGAAAATATATCCCTACAACTGCCCTCTAGGTTCTATTACCTCGGCATTCTGAGGTGATGGAACCTATATCGATATTTCTTTCTGCATATTGGCTCAAAAAAACTGTTTAGCCGAGATCATTTATTTCAGGCCGACGTGTTCTCTTCGGAGAACAAGAACTTAAACAAATTCCCTCACGCGCATGAGCTGTCACGCATTTCTTCTCAACCGTTCCCCTTACGTGTTTTATCTTTATTGGTCCATGTCTGTGATGCGCTTGTAAACCGCCTTTTCACCTGTCTGCGCCGTCTGACGCATTCGTTCCTCCAGGCGCAATAAATGCCCTGTTTTGCCGCCGTTTCAAGTTTTTGATAAAACTTTCCTTTCCATCCTCATTCCTTTACTTTTGCATTCGATTTTCTGGCTCTCTGTCCCTCTAAACTTTCTCAAACCCGCCATTGCTCTAGCTCCAAGCTCTGCAACTGTCTTCATTCTTCCATTCCAATGAAGCTTTCGTCGTTCCGTTTTGTCTGCAATCGTTGCCTTACTTCGGCGACTTTCATTCCGGCTTTATTTGTTCTGGTAAGCCTCTGTTCTTCTTATTCCCAATTTCTTTTATGTGCTTTCGTTTAATTACTGCCATTTATTGCGCTGTTCAAACCTTTGATTTGCTGAACTACTCATCTGGATGTGTCTATTCCATGATTTTACTCATATCTTGAACACTTGCACTGTTTTTAATACTTTTCTTGCCACTATTTTTGACGTTTTACTTCTGTATTTCTTTCGCTTTTGAGAACTATACCTCTGTTCTTTGTTTCTGAAACGTCGTTCTTTGTTTCTTGTTTTCCAGATTTCTGCCTTTAATTTTTGCTTTCAATCTTTGCCTCCATAGATTTAGTTTTGGGTATTGTCTATAGAACCTTCAATTTTTAGGGAAAACTGAAACAACCCTTACCAGTATATTCCTAGGGTTTTGCCGAGGTCCCGATAACCCCTTAAGACCACCTTCTTTATGAAACCTAGCTTTCTGTCTTTAGGCCGACGTTATGGGTATGTGGAGACATAGGGTTGATACCCCGTCCAAACTTGAGTACTTTAGGCAGGAGTTCTCCGTCCCTGTCGATGTTCACCTGAAACTAGCTGGGGATGATGACTCCATCATGCCTACCGAAAACACCATGCCTCTCCCTATTGTAGCCTTTACTGAATGTGGACTTCAGCTTCCACTTAACATTCTTTTTCGCGAGATTCTGCATTATTATAAGCTAAACCTTATGCAACTTGCTATAAACTCCTATCGAGTGATTTTTGGTATCATCGCCTTAGCCAGACAAGAAAACGTTAGAATCACCCTAGCCGACATACAATATTGTTACACCATGTGCCCCCTTAACCTGAAGGAAAAAGGTTACGTCTACTACCTGAAGCCGAGGTCTACTGAATTCAAAATCGTAGCCGACCTCCCAAACTCCAACAAGGGGGCTGGAGATGACTACTTCATTGTCTCTGGAAATTGGGAATTTGCCCCAGACGAAGATGTCCATCTATACCCTCTTCCTCGAACGGTTAAAGAGGGCAAGGGTAAGAGCCCAGTGTTTTTTTACTTAGTTGTTTCTTTTCAAGTCTTCAATATTTAATCTGTTTCTAATGTTTGTTTCTTCTTGCAGACGTTCGTAAGTTACCGAAAGACTTTCGCCAATCCTATGTTCTCAGCAAGGATCTGAAAAGGCTCCTGGACTTGCCTGTCCACAAAAGAAAAGCACCTCTCCTTCTGAACTTTATTCCGACATACAAATCCACACTACCCGACGTCCCAAAAAGAAAGAAGAAGAGCCTATCTCCTCCCTCTGCTACCACTCTTCAAACAGCATCAACATCTCGGGCTGACCAAGGGTCAACCTCGGATCCAGCCGACCAACCATCAACTTCAGCCCCATTCTTAATCCTAATACCAGAAAGAAAGCGTCGGCGACGACTCGTCAAAACTGCTGAGATGGGTCGCCCGAAGCCTGTTGCTCAAGATCTCCTAGCTGACCTTTCCACGGATGTTGACGCTCAACCGACGCAAACCATGCCCCCACCAAAGCCAAAAAGAATCAAAAAAGCTCAGCCCAAGGCCAAAGCTACTGAGGTTGAGGCTGAGGATGCTCTGCCCATCTCTAAACTGGCTGAGAGTAAGAAGACTTCTTCTGCTTCTGCAAAAAGGTCTGCTGAAAACCCACCCTCTAAGTCCACACAGACAAAAAAACCAAGATCGGCCTCAGCTACTACCTCGGGGTCCAAGAAACCGGATGTCCCTTGGGCTCTCAAAATTACTTTGGAAGACAGGCCAATTATGTCCAGTGAAAGTGCCGACGACATAAAAGTCGTCGTTGCCCTCAGCATGGCGTTGCTTCTTCCGGGTGACCTCGAGCGAAATGCTGAGTACAGTGAGTACGAGAATTACGCTCTAATGCTCCAGCACTCCGTTCAAGTAAGTGTTCCTGCTTGGAATTTTCTACTTTCTTTCTGTTTCATACTTAAAATATTTTCTAACACTTCTGTTTTCTTTCAGGCCATTCAGCATGCCCATTCGTTTTCAATGCAAGCTTTTGAAAACAGGACAAAGTTGGTTGATCTGAGGAGAGAGGTTTCTGCCCTTAAAAAGGAAAACAAATCTCTTGAATTAAAGATGAAAAAACTGGAAGACCAGGCTGAGGCTGCCACCAAAGCCCAAACCCTTGCCGAGGAAAAGGCTGAATCTGCCGAGGCTATTAGAAAGGTTGCTGAAACCGAGAAGAGAGAGGCCGAGGACAAAAAGGCCCAGGCGGAAAAGGAACTTCAAGATGCTTTATCTACTAAAGATGCCGAAATCAAGGCGGCTGACGAAAAGGCCTACGCCCAGGATATGGCCGACGTTACTGAGGAGTATAAACTTCAAGTCAGGCAGGCATGCAACAGGGGCTTCTCCCTTGGTTGGATGTCCCTGATAAAGAAACTTGATCTTCCTGCAGACTCACCCGTCCGCAATGCCGATGTTATTCCTCTGCCGTTCCCCCCTCCTCCTCCATCAAGTCAACCTGGAGGAGAATCTGAATCTGAGTCCGAGGATGTCGATGAGGAAGAGGATAAAGCTTTGGTCAGAAAACCAAAGGATGCTGATGGGGCTAAGTCCCCTCCTCAGAATGAGCAAGTCCTTGACTTGACTCAAGATGAAGAAGGTGATGTGGTTATCCCTGAAGCTGTTCCTGACACTGTTCCAGCCGACATCCCTTCCGAGGTTAAGACTGTCGAACAAACTCTTCAGGAAATTGACGCCGAAATAGCGGCAGAGAAGGAGGCCGAGGTTGTATCTGATCTCCAAATCCAACAATCTGGAGGAGAAGACCCTTAGCTTTATGTTCTTCTTTTACTTACTTGTATTTTGTTTTTTCCTTTATCTTTTTCTGAACAATGTAAGCTTTTGCGTGGCCGACGTGCCTCCCAATTTTGTAAATGTTAACTCAGCTTTCCTTTTCTTAACGCTTGAATCTTTCTTTTCTTTGATTGCTTCTGCGTGGTTTCTATACTTAGAATATTTTGCATGATTTACATACTTCTTTTCTTGCTTATGCAATCTTCTCGGGGTTACATATCTCGAGTGTAATAACTACAAGTTTTACTTCGGCAAGATACTGACCTGCAATCTTTTCATAAGTTTCAATAAGTGTAAAACATATACTATTAAATGTCAACTTTGCAAACTTTTTCTTAAGTTTCAATAAGTATTTTCAACAAGTACTTTGCAAACAGTGATCTCGGTCTATCCTACTTGTAAATTGCTACAAATTTCAACAAGTGTTTAAACAATATACTTAGATTTTACCTCAACCTGTAAATTGCTGCAAATTTCAACAGATGATCACATGTTGGCTTAACGTTATCTTGTAAATTGCTACAAATTTCAACAAGTGTTAAGCATCTTCTTTGGTTGGACCAACCTGTAGATTGCTATAAGTGTGCAAACTATAACCTCGGTTTCACTTCGACTTGTAAATTGCTACAAATTTCAACAAGTGAAGAGAAATAGTAATCTCGGCTTAACTTCGACTTGTAAATTGCTACAAATTTCAGCAAGTGAAGATAAGGAATCAGCTTAATTCCAACTTGTAAATTGCTACAAATTTCAACAAGTGAATTAAGAAATAATCTCAGCTTAACTTCGACTTGTAAATTGCTACAAATTTCAACAAGTGAAGATAAGGAATCAGCTTAATTCCAAATTGTAAATTGCTACAAATTTCAACAAGTAGATTAAGGAATAATCTCGGCTTAACTTCGACTTGTAAATTGCTACAAATTTCAACAAGTGAAGATAAGGAATCAGCTTAATTCCAACTTGTAAATTGCTACAAATTTCAACAAGTTAATTAAGGAATAATCTCTGTCTTCCCTCTGCCCCCAATGTGAACCTGAGTTCTACTTGGGTTCTCATTATTCATGTCTCAAAAAACACCAATATGTAATTTTATCAATCATATGTGTTTTAAAGAAAAAGGAAAAAGATTTTATTGATGACATCGGCCAAAAATTCTACACATCTAATGATAGAAGAATTTCAAATTACAAGTATTCCAAGGTCTTGGTAGTGCTTTGCCCTCGTTATCTTTAAGCCGATAAGCTCCATTGCCTAATACCGAAGTAATTCTGTAGGGTCCTTCCCAGTTTGGGCCAAGCTTGCCCTCTCTGGGATCTTTCTTGTTGCCGACGACTTTTCTTAGGACTAGGTCGCCGATTTGAAAATCTCTTGGATTGACTTTCTTGTTGTAAGCTCTAGCAAGCTGTTGCTGGTATACTGCGAGCTGAATTGCAGCTTTCTCTCTTCGTTCTTCCAAAAGATCCAGATTTCGGGCTAAGATTATATCATTGGTGCCATTCTCTACTCCCTGGGATGCCGATCTCCAATGGGATGACTGCTTCTGTGCCATAAGCCATGGCAAAGGGGGATTCCCCTGTTGATCTCCTCGGCGTAGTCTGATATGCCCAAAGTACGTTGGGCAATTCGTCTACCCACTTTTCTTTTGCTGTCTGCAGCCTCTTCTTTATTCCATCCAAGATTACTTTGTTGGATGCTTCTGCTTACCCATTACTTTGGGGAAAACTTGGTGTTGAAAAGTAATTCTTGATCTTGAATTTCGCACAAAAGTTCTTGATGAGTTTGCTGTCAAACTCTGTTCCGTTGTCGGCAACTATTGCTCTTGGAATCCCAAATCTAGTGATGATGTTTCTCCATATAAAGTTCTTGACGTCCACATCTCGAATTTTGGCAAGAGGTTCTGCCTCTATCCATTTTGTAAAGTAATCTGTTGCCACCAGCAAGTATTTTCTCTGCCCAGTTTCCTGGGGAAGTTTCCCAATCAGATCCATGCCCCATTGGGCAAATGGCCAAGGGCTGGACACTGGGTTTAGGTTAGCAGCTGGCTGATGTATCAAAGGTGCAAACTTTTGGCATTGTTCACACTTCTTTACGTAGGCTTCAGCATCCTTCTGTATGTAGGGCCACCAATACTCCTGGGTAATGGCCCTGTGGGCTAATGATCTGCCCTCAGCATGGCTTCCACAAATTCCTTCATGAATTTCATACAGAAAATCTTCAACCTGTAAAGGGTGTACGCACCTTAAAAGTGGTCCAGTGAAGGACCTTCTGTAGAGGTGTCCATCTTCTGTCAGACAGAATCTTGCTGATTTCAGTTTGACTTTGTGTGCCTCCTTACGATCTTCTGGCAGCTTTCCTTCTTTCAGGAATGCAATAATTGCATCCATCTAGCTTGGCCCCATGTCCACACACATTGCTTGTTGCTCTGTGTTCTCTGGTTCTATGCTCGGGCCCGACATATAGTCGATCATAATTGTCCTTGTTTTTCCAGTCTACATTGAACTTGCCAGGTTAGCTAACGCGCCGACGTGGGTGTTGTCATCTCGGCTAACTTGGAGTAGTCGGCAGTTCTGAAATAGGGCTGCCAATCTGATGACCTCTTTTGCATATGCCGACATCCTTTCATCCCTGGCTGCAAATTCACCTGTAGACTGGTTAACAATAAGTTGTGAATCACAAAAAACTATTACCTCATTTGCTTCTGCTGCTGCTGCTGCCAGTTTTAGCCCTGCAATTAATGCTTTGTATTCCGCTTCGTTGTTTGAGGCCTTGAACCCCAAACGGATGGACTGTTCTATTGTTTCTCCATCTGGAGATATTAGCAATGCTCTTGCCCCCGCTCCTTGTCGATTTGAACTTCCATCGACGAACAGTCTGAATGAATCGCCGATGTAGATGCTGCAGGGTCTGAGTTTTTCCTTCATTTGTTCTTTTGCCCTAGGCTGGGATTCTTTTTGCTTGCTGGGACAATGCTCATCCTGGCTCAACGGAGCCTGATGTTCGATGGTTTCGGGTGTGAATTCTGCCACGAAGTCGGCCAAAACTTGGCCTTTAATTGCTGTTCGTGGCCTGAACTCCAGGTCATACTGGCCCAGGGCTACTGCCCATTTTGCTATCCTTCCTGTTAAGTCTCCTTGTTGCGACAAGGACTTCAGTGGGTGCTCTGTTAGGACCACAATCTTGTGCGCCTGAAAGTAATGGTTCAACTTCTTTGAAGCCATTACTAAGGCTAGCATTAATTTCTCCAGTGGTAGATACCTTGTTTCTACATCGGCCAGGGTTTTACTAACATAATAAATAGCCTTTTGCTCCCCTTTTTCTTCTCAGATTAGTACTGCACTTACTGCGTGTTCTGAAACTGCCAAGTATAAAAACAGTTCTTCCCCGGTTCTGGGTTGGAGAGAACCGGAGTTGTAGTCAAGTACTTCTTTAGGTCGGTTAAAGCGGCTTCGCATTCTTCTGTCCACAGAAAGTCTGTGGCTTTTTTCACCAGGTTGAAGAAGGGTTTGTATTTATCTGAGTTTCTGCTGATGAATCTGTTTAGGGCTGCGACCCTTCCAGTAAGCATCTGAACCTGTTTTGCCGACGTTGGGCTCTGCAGCTCTAGGATGGCCTTGATTTGGTCTGGGCTGGCCTCAATGCCCTTTCTCTTTACCAGATACCCTAAAAACTTACCTTATCCAACTCCAAACGCGCACATAGATGCGTTGAGTCGGAGCCGGTATGTTTTGAGTATATCAAAGACCTCTTTTATGTCGGCAAGATGACCCTTAGATTCCTTGGTCTTCACGACCATGTCATCGATGTAGACTTCTACTGTTTTGCCAATCAGGTGTTTGAACATTTTTGTTACTAACCTTTGGTAAGTTGCTCCAGCGTTTTTCAACCCAAAAGGCATTACCTTGTAACAGTACAGGCTTTTAGGGGTGATGAACGCGGTTTTCTCCTCGTCTGGAGGGTACATGGCAATCTGGTGGTACCCCCTGTATGCATCCAGAAAACTTATCCTTTCATGCCCTGAAGTAGCGTCTACGAGCTGGTCAATCTTGGGCAGGGGAAAGCTGTCTTTGGGGTAGGCTTTGTTGAGGCTGGTAAAGTCTACACAAACCCTCCATTTGCCGTTCTTCTTCTTTACCACTACTGTGTTGGATAGCCAAGTTGGGTAGTGAACTTCTCGGATGGCCCTGGCTTCCAGAAGTCTATCTACTTCTTCTTCTACTGCTTCGACGTGTATCAACGTCGGTCTTCTGGCTCGTTAAATCACAGGTTTTGCCGACCTGTCGACATTCAGTCTGTGGCAAGTGACCTCGGGGTCAATTCCAAGCATCTCGTAAGGTGTCCATGCAAACACCTCAATGTTGGCTCTCAAAAAATCTTCCAATTCTCTTTCTTCTTCTTCGGCTAAGCCTGAGCCGAGAAGAAAGAAGCGTTCTTCGTCGCCCTCCTGGACAAGGATTTTCTTTAGTGTTTCTTCACTCTTTTCGGTTAGCTCCTTGTCGACATCTTCTAGGACCTCCATGTCCTCGTCTTCAATCTCTGCCTCTTTTGGATTTCGAATGCTGCAAGTGGTCTTCATTGCTGCCATGGAGCAAGTTTTTGCCTGCAGTTGATCTCCTCTAACTTCTTCAATCCCATGCTCTGTTGGGAATCGTAGTAGTTGATGCAGTGTTGAGGGAACTGCCCCCATTGCATGCAACCATGGCCTTCCCAAGATGATGTTATATGGTGAGGGTGTGTCAATCACCATAAATTCTGTCTTGATCTTTTTAGTACCAGCTTGTACTTCCACGCTTGCTGCGCCCAGTGGCCATGTCGGTGTTCCATTGAAGCCGACCATAGGGTTACTGGATTATTCCAGGTCGTCAGGATGAAGGCCCAGCTCCTTGTAACATCTGACATACATGATGTCACAAGAGCTGCCTTGATCTATCAGGATGCGTTTCACTTGGCATTCCCCAACCTGGAGGGATACAACCAAGGCATCATTATGTGGATGTTGGACCAACTCCAGGTCGGCTTTAGTGAAAGTTATCATCGGTCCTTGGCATTTTTCAGGCCGAGGTCTTTTGTATCCGACCTGGTTCACGTGCTGCAGGTGTTTTACTCTTTGGGTTTCTCCCCAAATGTCGCTTTCGTTCACCTTTGAGTGGATTACATTAACCACCCGTGGTCCTCCTGCCTATGGTTGCTGTGCTGGGGGAGGCGGTGCTGCTGGTGCTTGAGGCAATCTTGCCTGTTCTTCTCTCGTCCTGGCCTCATCAACAAGGTCCCTCAGATGGCCTTGCCTTACTAGGTCTACTAAGTGTGCTTTTAAGGCTCTGCAACCCTGAGTTGGGTGTCCTTCTTCATTATGGTAAGCACAGCGCCTACCAATGTTTCTTCCCATAAATTCCCCTAGTGCTCTTGCCGGTGCCCTGAAATAGGGTTGATTTCGTATTTGGTCCAGGACTTTATGGATAGGGATTCAGAACACCGTCGTCACTGCCTGTTTACCCTTCAATTCTGTTTCTTGTTTGGTCGGCCCGTTGGTACCTCGGCCTCGCTTCGGCGAGCCATTTCCCTTCTCTTGTTTTATCTCTTTGTTTCCCGACGTATCTTCCTTGGCTCTAGCGTACTTCTCGATTCTCGCTATGAGTTCCTCCATGCTTTTTGGCAATGTTTTTGCCAAAGACTTCGGTAGTGGGCAGTCATCTTTCACGCCATTCTTGAAAGACACGACCACCACTTCTTGGTTGCATTCGGGTATTCGATTGAACACCTCGTAGTACCTCTTCGCGTAGGCCCTAAGGCCTTCTTCCTTGGTGATTCTTAAAGCCATCAAGGCGTCGACCCTCAAGGGCTGTAATTTGTTCGTTACAAACCTGGCCACAAACATCTCAGCCAGGCCTTCCCATGTCTTTACGCTTCCCTTCGGCAGTTTATGGAACCAATCAGATGCAATTTCCCCAAATGATGAGGGAAATACTTTGCAGAGCAACGGCTCGTTCCCACTGTATAATGCCATTGAGTTCAGGTATAGTCCAACATGAAAGTTGGGATCTGACTTACCATCATAAATTTGGAACCTTGGCATACTGAATCTCTTTGGTGCTTCAAATTTGTCCAGTTCCACCGAGAACGGTGTTCTCGGCTTAACTGGGGATGTCACCTCGACTTCAACATTCTGCTGCCTCCTTTTGAGGTAATCCCTCAAGTCTTCCTTAGTCCTACCTGGAGCTCGGCTATCTCTGGACTTCAATCTTTTTGGCACACTACTTTCGGCCTCGTGGTGGGCCCGTTTCGATCTTTCTCCATGGGTTGTGTCAAAGCAGAGTGCCTACCCTTGAACATGTCGATGTTCTTTATGCCCTGGATCCTTCATTCGATGTGTCCTTCGGGACTCTTCTTGCCTCGGCTCCTCTCGTCCGATTTCCCTGGAAGGTCGGTGTGAGTGCCTTCCACTCCTGGTATGCTGAGGGGCTTCAAGGATTGCTTTCCTTCCTCCCTTCTGGGTGTTAATTGCCGGCATTGGGGTATCTTGCAGCGGGTATGGTGGCTGCATAACATTGTTTTGCATCATGAAGTTGACCACTGACTGTAGGTCTGCCAACTTGTTTGCCAAGTCTTTTACTTCCTCATCTCTCCGTAGGCATCTATCCCTCCATACCTGAAGGTTATCTTCGTTATAATACTTGCTTTGGTCTGTTCGCTTCGAAGTACCGCCCTCCTGGCCGACGTCTTTCTCTCCGTGACCCTGGTCATGATTTTCTGTACTGTGGTTGTCTCTTCAACGTCAAGATCAATTGGTCTGCCACTCCTAGCAGGAGTGTCGCCCCCAATGTTTTCCCTCTGTCCGTCACTGGTCATCTATTCTTCTAAGATTCCCACAGACGGCGCCAAATTGTGTGGGTGATTTTCTGACCACACTGCCCACCTAGTAATCAGCTGGAGAGCACCGGCAGAATAGATGGCTTCAGTGAACCTGCGACAGAAAGAAAAGGCTCCGACGGTGGCTCTTCCACCCGGGGGCACTCCGACGATCAAGTCAGTATATCTCTCAAAGATAATCAAGTGCTAAACTCACAAGTTTGAGTATAAAACTGCGTACCTTAGACCCACGGGGGTGCCTCTCTTTTATAGTTTACTTAATCGAAGTCCTACTAGAAGCCTGACTTCTATGGACTCCAATTTAGTACTTACTTTGGATTCCTCAAGAAATAAAGATAAACTCCCTAAGAGCTTTATCGTTATCTTAGCAGAAGTCTTCTCTTTTCTCTAGGACTCTTGTCCATATCCAAGTTGAGTTCCCTCTTCATTCTAGAACTCTTGTCCCTTATCCGCTTATCTCGGATTCCGATATCTTCGGAGGCAATCTCGGCCTAGCCGAGATGACCTTGGCCTAACGACCAAGACACATGGCACCTCGGCTGACACGTCGGCGTCACCTTGCCACGTGTTGGTACTCAGAAAATATATCCCCACAATTTTTAAAAGTAACACCCACGTGTCATTTTTATTTAAGATTGAAAGGTAAATTTCATATTTGATATTTATATGAGGTGACACTGCTTTGAGATTCGAATTATGCATTCCTATATTTTTAGTTAATAGTAAGAAATTTGAAATATATATATATATATATATATATATTTGATAAAAAATAACATCCAAATAATATACATTGACGTGTATTTGAGATTCAATTTTTTTTTTTTTTGATAAATAAGAAATTGAAATAATCTACAAGTAGGAGTGTGAAGCAGAGTCGTTGGTTTTATAAAAGGGAAGAGGAACCCGATTTTGTTCTCTCACTAAAACAGCCAACATTGATCATGCGCATGCAATTACACCATTCCTTCTTCTTCTTCTCCAATGGATTCACCCTCCAAGAAATCCTCTCAATTCTTCAAATTTCTTGATTTGAATGCCCCATTCCCATATGAATTGGAATTGGAATTGAATACTCCTCCTCCTCTTAGCTTTCCTTCTTCTTCGTCACCTTCTCTGATCAACAAGAGTCTTCAATCCAATGTGAAGGAAAACAACAAGTCCTGTCATGATCACCCACCATCGGAATTAATGCCGCATTCTAAAGAATTGGCACAGAACAACAACAACAACAACAACATCATCATGACTTGCAAGAACTCTGATGACTAACACCTTCCAGATTTTCAAATTTTAAGGGACAATCCCTTGTAAAAATAAATGGGGGCAAAATTACACCGGAGATCTTTAATTTGTCCTTGTATCTATTTGGTCTCTACAATTTCATTTGTATCAATTTTGATTTTAAAATTTTCATGTTGTATCAATTTAGTTCAATTGATAACACTTCTCTAAAAATTAGATCAAAATCAAGGACCCAAATGGTTCGCTCATTATTCCTAAAGTGATTAAGATGTTAGTGTCCAATTTAAAAATGGTCTATTTTGTTTTGAATTGACCATTTTATCTTTGATTTTTGTCAAAATTCTTAACAAATGTTAACAATTGAATTAAATTGGAACAACAGAAAAAATTGGAGGACAATATCTATACTATTATCTATGTGAACACATGATTTGGTGTCTAATAGTGTGGTGGTTTTTCCTTCTGTCACGTGGCAAATTTTCCTATCCTAAAATAAAAAAATATTATTCAAAGGTGTGAGCAAGATTTAAACCAAAGACCTTAAGTTTCATTAAGAACACTCTTATCATTTAGACAACATATATATTATGATATTAATTTCTTTATTATTTGGTTTTATGCTTATCTGAATTGCACACGTATTGCGTGTGCCACCCACTTGTACACATATATCTATACATATACTAGCATAAAACATGTGCTATTTACAGAAGAGTCAAAATTTTATTTATAAATTAAAAATAATAAAGCCTTTTAAGGTGTATATATATTGCACAATCTTGATTTATATTTCTTTTTGTTTTTTATATTTTATTAAAATATTTAAATTTGAAAGAGAAAAAGAGATGTGATTTAGTTGTGGTGTGAATTTAAGGTAGAGTTAGTAGATTTTGATTATGATAGAGATTTAATGTAGTAATTTTTAGTAGTAAAATATACATCAAAAATAGGCATTATCTTGTTGGGTGGTCTAAATTTTGAACCTTTATGCAATAAGAATTTTTTTTTTCTTTTCTTAAGTGAACATTGGGTGACATGGTAAATAGTCTAATGATTATGATTTTTTTTATATTTATTACATTTTTGATAATCAAATAGTTATGCTTGAGATATAGTCAAATATCTGATCCAATTGATCATGACCACATATACCAATTAATTTATCTAATATTTATAAATTTTTTACCATCTAAACAAATTGGTGTTTTTATTTTTTTATTTTTCTATTTGTAGTAGAATGAGATAAATATTTTAATGTTCAATTTTTTTTTTAAAGTTTAACAAATAGTTATGATTAAGTTACAGTCAAAATGTGTAACCCAATTGGATTATGCCCCATGTTTTCAATTTTAAATTTTTTAATTTAGCCAATAGATATAATTGAATTGTAATGATGTCTAATCCCATTAAATTGTGTTACTTATATCAATAAGATAGTTGTTTTTAATTTTTAAATTTAGCAAACATGATTAAAGGATGATTCAATAGAAACCAAATTGATACTATTAGTTGATTAGTTTTTTCCCATAAGGAGTCTCAAGTGTTTTCCCGAAAGAAAATATGATTAAGAAAAATATCTTAATACAAAACTAATCATTCAATAAAAAGAGTCATAATATCTCATACTTAAGCTAAACAATATAAATAATATCTAACAACTGACTTTCGCCGATCCAAATATATATATATATATATATATAGATATATGAATAATTATTCAAACTAAATATTTATAGTTTTTATACCACACAATTTATTAATAAAGTTCTCACATAAACAATAAAATAGACAAAAGTGAGAATAAAAACAATACAAAATAAATAAATAAATAAATTAAAGGATAGAAAAAACATATATCACTTTAATAATTGCAATCAATCATTGAAATGAAGTTTTAAGATATCATATATAATTAATAATTAGATCAATATAGGCTAAAAATGTAGATGTATAGTAGTAGTTATACAAAATATTATAGGACAACAGATACATTTGAGAAACAAGCATAATATATATATATATATATATATATTATAGTGAGTTAAATGACGTGATTGATAATTGTAATATGCATTAATTATTCAATAAAAATTCTTTTCAAGTACTATCACAAATTACATGCAAAGATCTATAAATCTAGAGCAATTACATGAAAGTTTATAGACCTAAGTAGATTTTATGTAAAACTATTCGGAAATGAGCCGTAACTCGAATCCAATAGCTCGAATTGGCTCGAAAGAGGGAGAGAAGAGAGGAAGAAGAGAGGAGGAAGAACAGAGGAGAAAGAGGGAGAGAGGATCGTCGCTGCTCGCCTCGCCACCGCCACCGCCACCGCCGTCGCCTCGCTGCCGCCGATCGTCGCAACACCAGCGATCGCAGCCTCTGCCCGCCCCCCGGCCCCCGCTTCCAGCCCCAAATGTTGGGCCCCCTCCAGTCCCTCCCCCTCCAGTCTCTCCTCCTTCCTCCTCCTCCCCTCCTCCTCCTCCTCCTCCCTCCCCTGCTTTTGGTTCTGCTTCACCTTCATCTAAAAAACGAGGCCGTTTTTGAATTCGAGCCATTTCAAGCCGCTCGGTTTCGAGCTACCTATCACTGCCGATATAGACCGTATGTAAATTTATATGAATTTGAACATGTTGCTTAAAAAGATCTATCATTAAAATATATAATAGAATAAAGATGAAAAAAATTACATGAAATTTTATGGCTTTAAATAGATTTCAATTAAAAAAATGATTAATGGATTACTTGTAAAACTCTATATATATTAAAACCTTCCCTAGAGAGGAAAAATAAATAAATTATTGGAGTTAGGAGATATAAAATATTAATATCTTAAAGAAATTTTTATGATCACCACTGCGTTCAAAAGAAAAAAAGAGAGGATGTTGTTGGGGGTTTGTTTCCAATGTTTGGTTTTGTTGGTGGATGTTCAAATTTTTATGGAAACTTAATTTAAAGATAATGCATTTTGAAGGTTTAGTGTTTAAATTCAAATTTAATTTTTGGATAAAGATAAGGAGCTAAAGATATCATAAAAAATTTAAATTTAGAAATTTTGGATTGAGATTTTAGATTGACACCCATAAAGATATTATCTGACTTTATTTTTTATTTTTATATATATAACTGTTGGGAATAAAAGTTGTGGGATTTGTGGGTTATTTTTTTTTTTAAAAAAATTTGAATTTACCTGATATAGTGTTAGACATATAAGTTTCTATATACATATCTACACCTAAAACTCTAAGGAAAGATATTATTTGATTTTTTTTTACTATCTTTTATATAACAATTGGGGAAGAGAGTAAATAGTGAGAGGAGAGTTGAAGGGAGGTGCCACATATTTATTTATTAATTTTAAAATTATGAGAATTTAGGAATAAATATTTAGAAGTTTTTGACAAAACAACTACATTTGGTTATTTAGATAGTATATATAGATAGATAGATGTTTTTTAAGCATATATATGTTTATCCATTTATCAGTAGATTCAGCAGAGCATGTGATGGCAAGCATGTCAAGCTGGTTTGTTCAAATTTCACTATAGGTATGATCATTAATATTATATTGATATAACCAATAAATAAATTAGATGAGATAAAATGAAATAATATCAAGATTAATAATAAACCGATCAAAGGAGTTCAATTTTCTTACCATTCAAATCCACTACTAGGGTAGTAGATTTCATTTTCTAATGTGATCATGGATATGCTTTACATATACAAAGATATTTCAAAATTTAAAGATTTTAGTTCAATTTTTTGCAGTGCTAGTCATCTTATCTATACTATCTATTCTATTATTAAAAGGGAACACCAATTTTGGTGTCACGAAGCTTAGCTTAGAATTTTTTTTTTTCTATTTTTCTTAAAATGACCATAACTTCTTAAATAATCTATTATTTTAAACTTATGTCAATTCGTAATTAAGGGTCAAATTGTATATTACTAACTCACTAAATAACTTCCACTAACTCACTAAATAACTTCTACTTTTTCACTTTCCACATTTCACAAACTGCTGTGCAGTTCCATATTTCACCAACTTCTCTCTTCTTTTTTCTTTTAAATTTATAACTATCTGCTGTGTAAATTCTACATTTCACCATCTTCATTCTATTCAAAAACTTTTTCTTTTTCTTTTCTTTTTGGAGAAAGACTATTCAAGTATTTAAGAATTTTTTTCTTTCTTTCTTTTTATTTTTTTAATTTTTTTTTTTTTTTGTGTGAAGGAAAACTATTCAAGAACATTGCAATCTTATAGTTTTGTTCAAAATATATATCTACTGCTCATCTTACGCACTAAGTGTAATATTGTTAATTATAATTTTTATTTTCTTCGTTAAAAAGTTTCATTATGTAATCAGGTTTTTTGGAGAAAAAAAAAAAAGCAAAGTATTAAAAGTTTGCTTGTTTGTTTTCTTAATTTTGCATGTGTGTTGTGCGCGTGTTGTTTAAAATAATCAATGTTCTTAAAACTTTTATTATGTTATCAGGTTCTGTAACTTTTTTTTGGGGGGGTGGGGTGGGGGGTTGGGGTTCTTTAATCTTAAATTTGTGTGTGTTTAAAAAAAAAAAGTATTCTTAAATTTTCCATTATGTTATCAAGTTCTTTGGGAAAAAAAAAAGTGCAGAATAAGAAATAAAATTTATTTATTTATTTTTTGTGCTTTTTGTAAAGAGAGAATTCATTGTTCTTAATTTTTTTTTTTAAAAAACAAACAATTTAAAAATATATATATTTTATTATTGTAAAACGAAAATCCATATGGTACCAAATGCAGCAGAAGGGCGTGAGAGGAGCAATGACTCACAATGTCGTCCAAGATTTTGTCCACTTTCTTTAAAACAAAGCATATTTTTCCCTTTCTTTTTCAATCTCTTATGCATATAATTACCCTATTTAAACCCATTTGCACCATTTTCTTTCTCTCAAATTTTTTTTTAACTGAAACTTTTTTCTCTCTCAATTTTCTTTTTATTTTATGTATTATTTGAGTTCTAGCGTTGGTTTTTTTTTTTTTTAAATGAAACAGTTTTTTCATTTTTTTCTCACAATTCTATAACTAAATCTTTTTTTTCCTCATATTTTATTTTATTTTTTTATTATGATATATCAATTGTGATCAATCAATTCTCCACGTTTTTTTCCGTTCTTTATCTCAACTTTTTTTTGATTGAATTTTTTTTTCTCTTTCTCAAATTATTTTAATTTTATTGATGGATTATTGTAGAGTTCCCCCCCCCCCCCAATATAGAGTTAAGTATGCTTTATTTTCGCCCAGAGTTTCTCTCTCAAATTTTCTTTTTATTTTATTTTATCTTTTTATTATGATATATCAATTATGATGAATCAATTCTTCATTGTTTTGTCCAATTTTTTCTCTCAATTTTTTTTATTGAAACTTTTTTCTTTCTCAATTTCTTTTTATTTTATTTATTTATTATGATATATCAATTGTGATGAATCAATTCTCCACTGTGTTTTCCAATTCTTTCTGTAAATTTTTTTGGACTCATACTCTAAAAAATATAAAAATTAAAAAAGAAAAATAAGATACCTTGGCAAATTATGTACAAATGTAGTTTTAAATTTTATTAAGCAAATAAATTTATAAATTTATGTTGTTTTTTTTTTCTCAAAAACACACACACAAATTTAAGAATAAAGAAAAACCCAAAAAAGAAATTTGTTACCTTTTAATAATAGAATAGACAACAGATAGATAAAGAGGACACCAAAAGTTATTAAAATTAAAAATAGATATATATTTTTTTCATGATCTTTCTCATAACATTATTTGAATTGTTCTTAAAAGAAATTAGAAAACAAAACTTACAAATATACTTGAAGAAAAATTACAATTATTTTGATTTTATAATTTTTTTTTAGTTGCATAAATATGTGCAACATTGTTACAAGGTAATTTACTTATAGGTTTGGATATATAACAAAAGTTATATACTTTATTTTTTGTCAATTCCATCTTATTTTTTGTAGTTTGATATTGTCATATATGTATGTCCATCAAAACAATTTGAACAGAATATTGAACGTGACGTTTGATTTAGACTATGATGATCTATGTCAAAATGTAAGTTTTGAATTTTCGAATTTCCTTTATAAAAAATTTTCACAATATTTACATTTTGGGTCTTTATACATAATAACTCAATTAGAAAACCAAAGTTATTATTATGCACTATTAATTAAAGAACGTATGTGAACAATTTTGGCTCACTTTAAGAATGTAAAATTGTAATTTAATCAATGTACATTATTAGCAAACTAATTTTTACATATATCTTATATATTTTTTGCAGCAATTGCAGGATCTTCAGCCTCATGTTACCAAATTAAGATTTAATATGAATTTTTGTTGTAATTTTTTTTTAGTTAAGATTAGTAAATATTGTATTTTTTTTAAAGATTTGTACATCTTTTAATGTACGTGTATTTTATTTATCAAATACGTTAATATTAAATGTTACTTTGTACATAATTATTCATATGATTTATATGTATATTATTAAAAAAAATAATATCAAAATCATATTATACTTTTCAACGAGTTTGCACACGCATCGCGTGTGCCCGGCCACTAGTTATATATGTGAGTACATGACTTGATGTTTAATAGTGTGGTGGCTTCTCCTTCTGCCACGTGGGAAATTTTCCTATCCTAAAATAAAAAAAATATATTATTTAAATGCGTTAGCAAGATTTGAACCTAAGATCTTGGGTTTCATTAAGAATACTCTTACAAATTTAGACAACATACATATTATAATATTAATTTCTTTATTATTTATTTTTATACTCATTTATCTAACCCACTAATTGATATAATTGAAACTACAAGGAATTACGAATATAATTTATATATATAAAAAATAAAAAATAAAAACTCATGAGGTGGTCGTGTAATTTTTCTTAATTAAATGCAAATATTTAAATTAAAAATTAAAAATTAAAAATCTATAAATTTATATTTAAGGCCCTATATCATCCATTTATTATAAAATAAAATAAAAATAAAGACACGAAAGTTGAAAATGGTAGAGAGATGGGCAAGAATAACCCCAGCCGAATAGATTCACAGGCGTTACGGAAGATTGATTTGTAATTAATCAATAATCACTAACACCAAGTGGCAAGCCCCACTAGCCACGACCCATGCCACGTTCTCAAATGCACACCTCTTTAAATCCTCCCCAAAACCACCCAATCAACTCCATCAAACTCTCTCTCAAACACACACAAAAAGAAAGAAAGAAAGAAAGAAAGAAAAGAGGAAACAAGAAATGCCGGGGCTGACAATCGGAGACACTATTCCAGACCTTGAAGTTGAAACCACACATGGAAAGATGAGGCTCTATGACTATATTGGAGATGGCTGGGTCATTCTCTTCTCTCACCCTGGTATAAAATTTCCACTTGTTTGTTGTTGTTGTTGTGTTATTGTTGGACGCGTTGATTATTATATTATTATATGTGTTTTTGATGTGTGGGGGTTTTTTGGGTGCTCAGGTGATTTCTCCCCGGTCTGCACCACGGAACTTGCTGCGATGGCGGCTTATGCTGATAAGTTTGCTGAGAGAGGAGTGAAGCTTTTGGGCTTGTCTTGTGATGATATGAATTCTCACAAGGAGTGGATCAAGGACATTGAGGCCTACATCGTCAGCTTCAGCTACCCTCTCTCTCTCTCTCTCTCTCTCGTGGCTTTGTTTCATTTCATGGGCATTTTTCCGTGCATTCCTGATTTGTGCTTTTTTTTTTTTTTCTTTTTTGGTTCCCTATGTGGTGTGGTGTAGTGTGGTGTGGGTGTATGCATGCAGAATGGGCAGAAGGTGAAATACCCGATCATAGCAGACCCAAACAGAGAGCTCATAAAGAAACTGAACATGGTAGACCCTGACGAGAAAGACAGTCAAGGAAACCCAGTCCCATCTCGTGCTCTCCACGTCATAGGCCCTGACAAGAAGGTGGTTTTCTTTTCTTTGTTTAATTGCTATTTATTATTTGTTGTTTCTGAATGGTAGTAGTAGTAGTAATAATAATAAGTGGTTGGTTGGGTGGTTGTTTTTTTTGGTATAGATTAAGTTGAGCTTTCTGTACCCAGCAAGCACGGGGCGTAACCTGGATGAAGTGTTGAGGGTGGTGGACTCGCTGCACAAGGCATCAAAGCACAAAGTGGCCACACCAGTGAACTGGAAGCCAGGAGAGCCAGTGGTGATATCATCTCCAAACATGTCCAACGAGGAGGCCAAACAAATGTTCCCTCAGGGTTACGACTCTACTGACCTTCCATCCAAGAAAGATTACCTCCGTTTCACCAATGTCTAGAACACCATCCATCATCATCCCATAACGAAAGTTGATCCATATATGGACGCTTGTAAAATAGTATATAAGTACTGATATGAAGTTTAATGTTCTTTTTTTTTATTTTTTTTATTTTAATAGTAGATCGAAATGTCATATGGAGAGCAGTGTGTGAAATTCTCTCGTGTGGCTAAGAAACATCCCATCTAAATGCTTTTGTAAATATTTCTTTATTATCTTTATGGAACAACATTAAACTATAGCTTGATATGGAATTGGGTGCCCATCAAATCCCCTCTCTTCAATCCCATCAAAGGATTGCAGTTGTAATTTGATCAGGATCAAGGTTAAGGCATAACAACTAGTTTATAGGTTGTAAGAAACTAGCTAATCAAAAGACTAGGTCAATTATCCGGGGTGGCCAATCCCGCAAAAAATGTCGCAACTTTACATGGTTGAATCATCCAAGATTTAAATTTTAAAAGATTTAAATTAGAGGACCCTGAAACCAATCTCTCTCCCCTTCAGCCCAAATATCACAAAGAGCATTCACCGCTGCATTTATCGTATATTTTAGTTAGATTTTTACGTAACACACTACATATAGGTTTCAATATATAAATAATGGAATCAACATTCATCAAATCATTACACCAAGTCCAGAAAAATCTTCTACAATTAACTACAAATCATCACCTAACAACATATAATGGCAAGAATCCTTGTATTGATCAAGGTTAAGGCATAACAACTAGTTTATAGGTTGTAAGAAACTAGCTAATCAAAAGACTAGGTCAATTATCCGGGGTGGCCAATCCCGCAAAAAATGTCGCAACTTTACATGGTTGAATCATCCAAGATTTAAATTTTAAAAGATTTAAATTAGAGGACCCTGAAACCAATCTCTCTCCCCTTCAGCCCAAATATCACAAAGAGCATTCACCGCTGCATTTATCGTATATTTTAGTTAGATTTTTACGTAACACACTACATATAGGTTTCAATATATAAATAATGGAATCAACATTCATCAAATCATTACACCAAGTCCAGAAAAATCTTCTACAATTAACTACAAATCATCACCTAACAACATATAATGGCAAGAATCCTTGTATTGATCAAGGTTAAGGCATAACAACTAGTTTATAGGTTGTAAGAAACTAGCTAATCAAAAGACTAGGTCAATTATCCGGGGTGGCCAATCCCGCAAAAAATGTCGCAACTTTACATGGTTGAATCATCCAAGATTTAAATTTTAAAAGATTTAAATTAGAGGACCCTGAAACCAATCTCTCTCCCCTTCAGCCCAAATATCACAAAGAGCATTCACCGCTGCATTTATCGTATATTTTAGTTAGATTTTTACGTAACACACTACATATAGGTTTCAATATATAAATAATGGAATCAACATTCATCAAATCATTACACCAAGTCCAGAAAAATCTTCTACAATTAACTACAAATCATCACCTAACAACATATAATGGCAAGAATCCTTGTATTACGCAACATTGGAAACCTTCCGAAGTAAATGAAAATGCTGACAATTGGATTTGCCATATATATATATATATATATATATATACCGTTTTACAGATGATAATATACTTCCAAACACAATTTGTTACCACCCAAAAACTATATTAGCATTCCTTACAAATCATAGCCACTTCAACGTTCCCAAATTTATCAAACAACCGCTCCTACTTTCAGCTTACATAATTTAAAATGACAATGACTGCAATTGTACCACCAGAAGAAGAAGAAGAAGAAGAAGAAGAAGAAAACACAAAATGTACATCCCCAGTTTCTCTTTTACATATTGCAGATGACAATACCTCAGAAGTAAGACATGTTAGACAATACTTACAAGTCAATACCCAGCACGATTGATTTTTCTTCCCAGACTGTAACCAAAATCTTTTTTACACATTTTTTTGTCAATCTACTACAAATGCTGAAACATCATCATCTGTCGATTTCTTTCTGTACCTTCAACTTGTCAGATTCACTGGCCACTTCGTTGCTCAACTGTAATCGGTTTAGGATACCAAAAAAAAGTCCAAATTTAAGATCAGCACATGGATTTGAAAAATAATTTACTAGGTTAAAGCGATTGTTGAGGACAACCTAATATCAAGTTAATTGAGAGAGGATAATTCAACGACAAAACCTACATATCTTTTGAGTATATATACCAACAGTCCAACTAAATCGGTATGTCATTGTTCAACCTGAGCCCACAACAACACAACAAGCATTTCTTCCAATTACTAGGGTCTACATAATATGTGCATATGAAGGTATGTGCCAAATATATGCCTTGACATAGTGGTGGAATGAAAATAGGAGGGGTGAAACAGTAAAAACAAAACTACTCTCTCTCTCATCAAAGATTTTGTGCGGTTTCCTCCCTACAAGTGAAAATCAAAGGAACATTCATATTCAATAAAGAAGGACACTTAAACCCACTTGCTTTTTTTTTTTTCTTTAATATGTTTCCTACCCAGTTGCTGTTGCTGGTAGGCCAAGTGTAACTATGGAGTTAGGGGGATGTTCCCCTAAAACTTTCTTAGTAAAAGCGGTTGGGTTTTAGAGTGATAAGAGGGGTATCAGGAGACCTAGGCACATATTTATTTGCAAGAGATAAAAAGAAACAAAAAAAAAAAAATTTGAAGCCCCAAAATGATAAAGGAATCTACATTAAGGTCCTCCCTCTAACAATAAACAAAACAAAATAAAACTCACAGCCCACACAAAGACTTCAATCATCCTTTGTCAGAAATTTCAATCCTGTAGGGTGAGGTATCAAGCTTGTTAAAACAAATATATTGTTAGATAAAAAATTATTTAGGTTATCTTAATATCATCATAAAGCCACATAAGACATCATAGAATGAAAGTTATCTCATGCAGGTACAAGCAACACTGAATTTTCCTAATATTTAACCAGCAGTTTTGTATCCCCAATGATTATTACTTCTTGTAGGAGGTCAAGAAGTCATGTTCTGCGTTAACAACTCCGCTTAGAGAAAGCCTTTCATGATTTTCTGTTGGAAAATATTTCAATCCCATCAGTTTAGTGTGAAGATGAACCCCAATGGTCTCCATTTATTTAAGCAACCATTCCTATTTATTTATTTATTTTAACTTAATTTGTTCTTCCTAAAAAACAGATTTTCCTACCAAAAAAAAGAGAAAAACAAGAAGCAACTCAAAAATTAATGAATATGGCAGCAGGAAAAAATCAACTACAACCATAAGTTTTTTAATGAAACATACCAACTTTTGCAGCTAAGAAGGTAACTTGCCTTAAAATTCTCAAATTTTGTAACCAGCCTCGAGTACTGATCACATGCTTCTGGGTGGCGAACCATGGATTGGACCCTTGCCAGAGCTTTCACAACTCCTGCAACTTTTTGTTTCCGACCAATTCGTAAAAATTCGTACTCATCATTCTTCTTAGTCTCAGGCACCACATTTTCAATTGTATTTTCCCTCCGAAATCCTCGCAAGCCGTGTCCTTTCCGCCTCCAGCGCAGTATTGCCTTTTCAACTATGCCAACAGACCAAATGAATTTTTTATATTGCTTACGGACTTGATGTCCTCTCACATGCGCCTGAAAGCAATCAGCATAGCAAACAAATAAGCACAACACATCAAACTAAACCAACACACATCTGAGACATACTCCATCAGATGTATTATAAAGGGAGGTAACCAATGAAACTCGGCAGTGCAGATTGATATGGTAAATGGATCTGAACCTAACCACAAAATGTAAAAATAGTATTGACAATAGAAATTCATGTAATAGACAGTAGTTTGAAAGAAATGCAAAACAGAAGTTCACAGTAACCACTTCAAAATGGCAAAAGCTCAAATTCAAAAATGGGTTGGAAAAGCACAAACAAACCAGAAATATCAGCTACATTAAATTAAAGCACAGAATTTTTGAATCATATAAAACATGGAACTCTTCGCAATCACATACACAAGTTGTCGAATAGTGCAAGATAAACAAAAAGTATAGGAATCTAATACATCTTGAAAAACTACAATACACAGAAGCACAAAGAAACAATGTGACAGAAATTTACCTGAATTTTCATAATACGGTTCCGTATCTTCAAAAATTCTTTCCTCCCCTTCCAGCCACGGTACTTCTGCTGGATCTTTATAGCAGCAGAATGCAAATAATCATCAAAATGACTCACCTTCTGGACCTTGTTCAGAGAACCAAGTGCAACAAGGTCAAGTGAAGCTTCAGATATGTCATCGCTGCTCTTAGTTAGTTGCCTATGACGGAATGAACGGGCTCTAAAAGCAGCTTGAAGTAGGGCAGCTGCATGAGCAGATTTTCTAACAGCGGCAAGAGACCTTCTCAAGGAATGTTTCTCATCAATTGCCCTATCTGGTGAAAAAATATTTTGAGCTGCACTCTCCATTGCATTTTCTGCTGCCATACCAGCAGCAACACTGTTTGTAGAATTGTCTCTGAGAGTCAACGAAAGAAGATGACTGGTCAGATCTGCTTCTGCCAAATATCCAGCAATTCCCTTGTGGCCTCTACTAGATGCCAAATCAGCAGCAGTTTGTCCGCCAGGAAATGCTGGTGTTGGATCATCTACGGCACCCGCAGCAGCGCCCAATCTAATAAGTGCAACAACTGTTTCCTCTCTGGTTAAAACCCAAAAAAATATAATTAGCAAAGCAAATTAATAACACAATTCAATTAGCAGAAAAAATAGTGCCAACAACCCAATATGCAAAAATACAAACTGTACACAAGTACAACCAAATATGACTTGAGAATGATTCACTGATACTATAAATATCATGCAACTTAGAAATTTAAAAATTCATGATGGTAAGCTGACCTCCCATAGTATGATGCCCAGTGAAGTGCTGTCCTTCCTCGCGCATCTCTGAAATTTGGACTGACACCGGCAGCTACTATCAGGCCCACGGCCCACTCATAACCAAGAGTGGCTGCCAAGTGAATAACACCTTGCCCTTCATTGTCCAGAATATGCGGTCCTTTAACTTCATGTACTTTACAGATTAGCCATTCATAAAGTCTGTTCTTCAGCAAATTCTGAATCAATATATCTGAAGGGCTAACATTATATCCTTCAAACATCATAACAGCATGCTCAATCCTTTTCCAATCATTTTGTATATCAATTTTAAATGAATTCAGATCCTTTTCCAGCTTACATTTATCACATTCAACCATGGAGCAATCAAACCTGTTCTTCCCTGAGCCAGCATATAGCATTTTTGCTAGTTGTATTTGAAAACGCATTTCATCTTCTGGTGCACTTTTAGCATTTGCAGAAGATGCAACTTCTGACAGTTTTTCAAGATATTTAAACTCGCGCACCTCACTGCAGGCCAACCTATTACTGCATGTTATATAGAACGGAACACGCCCAGGAGCATGAAAAGGAACTTGACATCGAATAACACTATCAGTCAGAACTTCAGCAGCAACCTCGATTTCACCAAACATACAGCACCACTTAAGACTACCAGAATGCTTCTTGTCCCCCAGAAATGTACCAGTGATTAAAACCTGAGGAAAAGTAGTCATTATGAACCATCATCATTCAGCATCTATAACTCAAGCATCACGCATTTACATAACATTTTTGAGTTGAATGAAAATCACTTGTTCAAAAATGCGTACCTTTGTTTCAATTCCCGAATAGGCCCAATCTGGAGCAAAATCACAGATACTAAATAGTTGCTCTTGAGAAAGAGAAGGACCCAGTGAATCAATATCCAACTGCATTTGACGCGACAAACTGGATACTTCCTTGTCATCATTTTCTGTATCAAGTGTATTCCAATAATTGCCAGAGTCAGAAGCCATCAAAGAATCGTCACAATCTCCACCCATTTCTTTGTCCATCCATCTACCAAAACTGTCAAGTTTCTTTAGCTCCCCAGCTTCCACATTATTTGCTCCTGCTACTTGAGCATCAACTTTGGGAGTGGAAGTGCCTATTGCCTGAGAACCAGAGTGATTCTGATACTGGGGCTGATTAAAATCATGCTCCTGTGACAATAAAACATAGTATTAGTGTCACCTGGTCTGCCCTTTAAATACAAGATGATGATAGACACACCACATAAATATAGAGCAACCACGGTGGGCCATCTTACTACCTTACACAATAGACAGACTTAAGATAAAGTTCAGGCCCATAGAGCAGACCAGTGAAAGATCAACAAAACAAATGGCCTAGTATAGTTAGCAATTCCATGACACATGCAGTACTGGGCTTCTGCAGAACCTATTTACTGCAGCCAAAAATACAATTCTGAATATTTCCCCCACAACTTCCTGTCTCCTTCCTCCCCTTCTCCCAGCTTGCCCTTCCAAGATCAATAACCTTTTATTGCATGAGATATGTTCTTTGCAACGAGGAAAGTTCATGCATGGTTTTCTTTTTAATTTTAGTGACAATAAATATGCTTTTTTTCATCTTTTTTAGGCCACAGCTAGGTTTCCATTCAAAACCAATGAGCTTGTTTGAATGCTAACTTGTGATGTAATTTGAAAAAACAAGAACAATTTGTCAAGTACTTGGTTCAAATTTCCTGAACTCTGAGGTTTACTGTTTGCTTTTTTATGGATTATTACACTCAAGTCCATAAATGATGAATTATTCATACCAAGTTCATTAAATGTAAAAAATTTCTTCTGAAGTGTTTAGAAAGAAACCTATTTTTAAATTGATCTAAAACACGGGCAAAAAGCATTTTTCACCTTGTCCATCGCTCCACCGCTGCCACCATGTCCTCCTTCCCCCTCCTCCAGCCTGCCCCTCCAAGATCAATTACCTTCTTTTGAATGAGCATATGTTCTTTGCAATGAGATTCAAGCATGGTTTATCTTGACCTCTTCTTTAAAATTTTAAGAAAAAAATTCTCTTGTTGTCTTTTGTATTTGAAGATAGAGGGTATACCAATTGGGCGTGTTCAACAATGATTTGTCATACATGCAGCCAAGGTAATTATCCGAATAAAATAAGAAGAAACAGAAATTTTATTGCCAATAAAAAAGAAACTATTTTGGATTAAGATAATCTAAATAATGGTCTCACGTCTGCTGTTCACAATTCAAAGTTGTCTCTAAGCCACATGTATGTGTGAACTGAGAATAAAAAAAAGGAGAGAGCGAGAGAGGGGCTGTGGTGGTGAAAGGGGAGGAAGGGGGTGGCAGCAATGGTTGCATTGAAAAAATATATATTTTTGCCCATGGTTTTGGCCTATGAAGCACGGATACTTCAAAAAGGGTGATGTATCCGTATCGGATACTTATCGGATACCGATACTCCTCGGATACTCGCGGATACTTCTTAAAAGTATCAGATACTTCTTAATTAATTTTTTATTAATTTTGAAGTATCGGATACTCGAAGTTATATATTACTTACAATATTTTGTTTAGTTCTTTGATAAGAGGAATATAGTGAGAGTTAAAATAATAGAATTTGTCAAATTGATGTATCCTTGTTGTCTCTCTCACTTCTCTCTCGCTTTTTCACTCTCTCACGTTTCTTCTCTCTGCTCTCATTCTTTTTTTGGTGTTGGCATGTAAGGATTATGTTTAATTTGCATTTGCTTTTGCTTTTGCTTTTGCTTTTGCTTTTGGATGTTTTATGAATGTTTGAGCACTTTTAGGTTAATAGGAATCCCTCTCCTTATTTATTAATTTACTTTAAGTTTTATTTTCATGCATATTACATTATTAAAATTATATATAAAAAAAAAAATTATGAATGTATCCCCACTGTACCCGTATCGTACTTTTTCAAATTTTGACATATCGCCATATCCACATCCCCATATCACCATATTCGTATCCGTGCTTCCTAGGCTATCATTGATGACTTAAAAAAGTATATTTGCTGAAATTTTTATTTAAGAATGGTTTTTTGGCTTTAGCTAAGGTCTTGTGATATTCAATGATGAAAGGGAACAAGTTGAACCTATTGACCTTGAAGACTCTTAGTTTTATAGGAATCTTTCTTCTTTATCAAGTTGTCTTTTGTTTTAGGTTTTATTTTTATGCATATTGCATTACTAAAAATTGTTTAAATAATATTTTTTACGAACGTATCCCCGCCGTACCCGTATCCTAGTTTTTCAAATTTTGTCGTATCACTGTATCCGTATCGTATCGTATCGTATCCGTATCCCGTATCCGTATCCATGCTTCCTAGGTTTTGGCTAATTTATAAATAAGTTCCAATGTAAAGACGTCATAAGAAATTCTTACAATTCATAGACTTAGTAATGAGTAGTTTGTCATTATAGAATAATCCCTCCTTTATACACTTCGACTTCCTACATGATAATGTTAAATCAGAATCACCAACATTTTTAAGAATGTCCAGAATTACACACTTCTAACAGCATATTATCACATAATTAAACTTTCACATAATCAGGGGCAAGAAGAAACAATGAAGAAGACGATTATCTAAACATCTTTATTCCAATAAAAACTCCAAAAACATGATTAGTTACACCAAGAAAATTGGATTACATAATATAAATAAGGTCATGCAAACGACAGCTCATTGGGCTGTCAATAAGGGGAATAAAATGTCAAATAAATTAGAATTTTAAGTTATTTTTCTATACAATTTTCAAACGATTCAATGTGCTTTTTGCACGTTCAGATCGAGGCTAATGCAACACTACAGATGGTCATTAGAATTTTCCTATAATTGAAATTTTCATAGATCAGATAGCTGTTCAATTGCCAATTTATTGGCAAGTGTAAAAAAAGCCAAAAAGTCAAAAAGTTACCAAAAAAGTTAAAAAATTATCACTATTCATCAAAAAATATATATAAAAAAATTAATATACAAATATTAAATACAAATCAACTTTTTCTCCCATCAATGTACTAACGTCAGGCCAGCTTCAGTGAAAGGAAAAAAAAAAAAAATTGCATGTGTACATTCACTAAGTTGGATGGTAAAGTTGGGCCCGTTGGGGCCCACCATGGGTCCCTTTTTGATAATCCGAACCGTTGAAGATATAGAACTCATCTAATACTATATGCTTATAAAATTTCACTTCTATCGGATATCGCTGACTACATGATCAAATCAATTTTGTATAAAAATTGGATGTGTTATAGTTAACAATTGACAAAAAAAACTAACACGATCAGATAGTTATCGACTATGAAGCATGGGTACTTCGAAAAACATGCCGTACCCGTACCGGGTACTTACCGGCGTACCGTACCTCGTATGGTACTTCTGCATACGTACCGGGTACCCGAAACACGTACCCAAGTTTTTTCTTCTTAATTTTTGACGTACCCAGACGTACCGAGTATATATTCAAGCCGTACCGTACCTCAATTTTTATTGTATGCTTAGCATGATTTTAAAATTAAACAATGGTTTGTAAGTTGTTTAATATATTAACATTTAATTTTGATTTATACTTTTCCTTTTGGCATTAAATGTTAATTATAGGTTGGACCTTAACAAATTAAACAATTTAATTAATTTTTACATTATTCTAAATTAAAAATAAATATTTTTTTACAAACGTACCAAGCCGTACCCGTACCCTATTTTTTTTGAATTTTACCGTATCGACGTACCCGTATCGTACCAGTACCCATACCCGTACCTGTGCTTCATAGGTTATCGATATCCAATCAACGTGATTTTTTACGAGCATATAGTACTCGACGAGTTCTACACATTGAATGGTTCCGACTAGAAAAACGGGACCCGTGGTAGGCCTCACAGGCCGAACAACACTGTCCAATTAAAGCCCGAAAAGAGGCAATTTTTTTCCATGTATTCACCCAGCCGACTGACTGGTGTACTACACTATCTTCTCCTACATACTTATTTATACAATTTTTTAATACACATTTTTTCATAAAAAGTCAAAAAGTTAACCCAAACATCCATATTTTTTTTCTCAACTTTTTAGTCCAAAAAGACAAAAAGTGCACTTATTTAGGACAACCCAAACAACCCCTTAGAATGAATTCAAGTCAAAAGTGAACATCATAAGTGTACTGAATATTGGAAGGATAAAATTGGAAACATAAAAGATTTGTTCTTATATGAGAAACGATCATGTAAAAGAAGCACTTACTGGCTCTTATCCGAAAAAATAAATAAATAAAAGGACTTATTGATCTCCCCGAAGTTATGTGCCTTGCACTGATCAAGGCAGATGGATCAACTGATGGATCTTTTGGAATTTTTGTATGGTCTGCATTCTGCGAGGTAGGAAGGATTCTTTGTTATGGGATGGGCCAAGATCCAAAGGGGTTTTCTCGGTGTCTTCGTTCTATGGCGTGCTTGCGGGTGGTGATGATGTGGTGTTTCCTTGGAAGTGTATTTGGGGGGTGGGGTCTCCATCCAAGATAGCTTTCTTTGTTTGGATGGCAGCCTTTGGGCGCTTTTGACCATAGACAATTTAATTCGTCGTCGGCATGTTTTGGTTAATTAGTGTTGTTTGTGTTGTGCGGATGTGGAATCAGTGGATCACTTGCTTATTCACTGAACAATTGTGTCTCAACTTTGGATGTTGTTGGTTGCAACTTTTGGCTTGGTGTGGGTGCGACCGGGTTCAATTTTTGATGTGTTGCAAAGTTAGGGAGGGGATAGGGTTGGGAAGAGGTGTCAGAAGGTTTGGATGCTTGCTTCCCATTGTTTATTGTGGTTGGTTTGGTTGGAGCGTAACAGGCGTGTTTTTCAAGGCGTGCTTCATTCAGTCCCTTGATTAGAGAGCCAGCTTCTTATGGTGTTGCATAGTTGGGTTACGGGGTTCGGTTGATCCTGATGTTTTGGCATTTGTAGATTTTGTTGAGAATTTGATTAATTAGTTGTGTTGAAGATTTGATTAGTTAGTTGTCTTGGTCCCTTTGTAGGTTTATTTTTATATTCTTTGCATTGCCTTTATGCTTTTTCAATAAAGTTTGATTATTTATCTCAAAAAAAAAAATTTATTTCTTACCAGCTCTTAAAAGGACAAAGTGAGACTAGTCTGTACTCTTATAACACCCTCTACACTCCAAAAACCTATGAAGCATGGGTGCTTCAAAAAATATGCCGTACCCGTACCGGGTACTTACTTGCGTATGGTATCTAATATGATACTTCTGCATACGTACCGGGTATATGAAACACGTACCTAAATTTTTTCTTCTTAGTTTTTGACGTATCCAAACGTACCTAGTATATACCCAAGCCATACCGTAGCTCAGTCGAAATAATTTTTTCTTCTACTACAGAGATAAAACTCCTTTCATTAAATTTCTTTTTTATTTTTATTTTTAGTTTTATAATTAGAATAATTTTAAAATTAAACTATGATTTGTGAGTTATTTGATATATAGACATTTAAGGGATTGTTTAGGGTGTCATAAATAAGTGCACTTTTTGTCTTTCTTGACTAAAAAGTTGAGGAGAAAAATATGGATATTTTGGTTAACTTTTGACTTTCTATGAAAAAAAAAGTATATTAAAAAATTGTATAAAGAAGTGTGTAGGAGAAAATTAGAAAGGTATGTTGTACAGCCGTACAATCTGAGAGGTTGAATTTATGGTAAGAAATTATTAGCTATTTTTTGGGCATTGCACTGAACAATTTTGTTCGGCCCGTGAGGGCCATCACGGGTCCCATTTTGATAATCTGAATCGTGCAATGTGTAGAACTCGTCGAGTACTATATGCCTATAAAAAATCACGTTGATCGGATATCGATAGCTATCTGATCAGATTTGTTTTTTTTCAATCGTTAATTATAACACCATCTATTTTTTTATACAAAAACTGATTTGATCATGTAGTTATCGATATCCGATCAATGTGATTTTTTACAGACATATAATACTCGACGAGTTCTATACATTAACGGTTCAGATTATCAAAACGAGACACGTGATGGGCCCCTACGGGCCGAACAGCAGTGTGTGAAAAGTGCACCCAAACTGTGTTACTTTTCTTAACAAACGCTACACAGCCATACAATATACATGATTGCTGAGTTGTATGGATGTGTGAAAAATTAATTTTTTATTGGGGAGATGCCAAACTTGGCCTTAATTTTGATTTATACCTTTATTTTTGGCATTAAATGTTAATTATAAGTTGGATCTTAACAAATTAAACCATTTAATTAATTTTTGCATTAATCTAAATTAAAAATAAATATTTTTTTTACAAGCGTACCAAGCCGTACCCGTACCCTTACCCTATTTTTTTTAGATTTTACCGTATTGACGTATCCGTATCGTACCAGTACCAATACTCGTACCCATACCCATGCTTCATAGCCAAAAACAGAAACATCAGATACAAAATAATGGTATCGGGTACGGATGTTAGGTTTGGGTTGCCCAATGGGATTCCAAGTTGCCCAATTTATCAAGTAGTGTCCATTTCTTTTTTATTAGAGGCTCCAGCCTAACTGATTAAATCTCCTCACATAAGGAATGTAGGGACAAAGCTAGGTAGTCAAGGGAAGCACAGCTCTAAGAGGTCAAAAAATAAGGGTTTTGCAGCTCTAAATAAAATTGCGATTTTTGGGGAATTGGATGTAGTCGTGTATTCTGCCACTTCGAGACTCTCTTTCGAAGGTGAGATCACCACCAGCTTTGAGAAAAAATCGCTCCTAAATGCATGATTGGGCAAAGATATGCGTCTTCCAAGTAAACTCCCTAGTTCAAGAACACTGGGACATGGTGAATATTCATTTTTTAAGGAAAAATGTGGTTTTTTTTTTTTTATGTAAAATAGAGCATTAAGCATAGGCACGTCACTCATTTTGAACCAAGAAAACAAAATAACCCACAAGTTTGTTAGGCACGTGTCCAATCAGATATATCAGATACATATTCCTCAAAATTACCCAAGCATTGAGCATCTGAAACAGGTACTTCAAACATTTAAAAGAGTCCATAAATCATAGAAAATCAAATAGTTAGTCAAATGTAGACTAATAAAAAAACATGTAATGTAGCTGTTAAATGTATAGATGAGAAGAAGAAGAAGAAGAAGAAGAAGAAGAAGAAGGAATAGAACAAGAGAAAGCTTCTGTAGATTATTGATTCAAAAACTTAGGGTTTCCCCCTTACACACAACTACTTATACTAATAAGAATAATACATAAAGACCAAACTACCCCTAACACTTAACACTCCCCCTCAAGTTGGTGCAAAGATGTTTCTCATGCCCAACTTGCAACAAATAGAGTGAAAGACTTTACTACTAAGACCCTTAGTAAAAACATCCGCCAGTTGATCTTCAGACTTAACAAAAGGCATACATATCACACCCTTATTCAATTTCTCCTTAATGAAATGTCTGTCAATCTCAATATGCTTAGTCCGGTCATGTTGAACAGGATTGTGTGCAATACTAATAGCAGCCTTGTTGTCGCAATACAAAGTCATGGGACCACTCCAATCAAGCCCTATATCACTCAACAAAGATTGAAGCCACATTAGTTCACATGTTCCATGTGCCATAGCCCTGTATTCAGCTTCAGCACTAGATCTAGAAACGACCCCCTGCTTCTTACTACGCCATGTAACTAGATTTCCCCCTACAAAAGCACAATAACCAGATGTAGAGCGTCGGTCATCTATAGAGCCTGCCCAATCTGCATCTGTGAATGCTTCCAACCTCAAGTGACCATGATTAGAGAACAAAATTCCTTTTCCAGGGGCAGATTTAAGGTACCTCAAAATGCGATAGACTGCATCCAAATGAGGTACACGAGGATCATGCATAAACTGACTCACTATTCCAACTGCATAGGCAATATCTGGACGAGTATGAGAGAGATATATCAGTCTTCCCACAAGTCTTTGGTACCTTTCCTTCTCCACAAGCTCACCAATTCCACTACAAAGATGATGATTAGTCTCAATTGGTGAATCAGTTGGTCTGCAGCCCAACATGCCCGTTTCTTCAAGAAGATCTAGAATGTACTTCCTTTGAGAAATAAAGATGCCTTTGTCAGATCTAGCAACTTCAATCCCAAGGAAGTATCTTAATGGACCAAGTTCTTTTATCTCAAACTCCTTGGCTAACTGCATCTTGAGATGGGTCACCTCCTCCTCATCATTACCTGTCACAACTATGTCATCCACGTATACAATAAGCACTGTTACCTTATGTACATTGCGTTTGACAAACAAGGTGTGATCCGCATTGCTTTGCTGATATCCAAATCCCACCATTGCCTTGAGGAATCTACCAAACCAGGCTCTAGGAGATTGTTTCAAACCGTACAAAGCCTTCTTTAATCTACAAACCTTTCCAACTGTAGACTGAGATGAGAATCCTGGAGGTACATCCATATATACCTCCTCCTCCAAATCCCCATGAAGAAAAGCATTCTTCACATCTAGTTGTTGTAGAGACCATCCCAAATTAGCCGCACATGACAGAATAGTTCGAATGGAATTCATCTTTGCTACCGGGACAAAAGTTTCTTGATAATCTATTCCATATGTTTGGGTAAATCCCTTGGCCACTAGTCTTGCTTTGTACCGTTCAATCGTCCCATCTGCATTGTGCTTAATGGTGAACACCCACTTACATCCGACTGGGTGTTTCCCATTTGGAAGAGACACCAACTCCCATGTGTTATTTTTACTCAAAGCTTGCATCTCTTCTACCATAGCTACCTTCCACTTAGGATCATTGATGGCTTCTTTCCAACCCTGCGGAATACACACAGAAGAAAGGGACGAAACAAAAGCACGATACGTAGAAGACAACGAATCATATGACACAAATTTAGAAATAGGGTGTTGAGTACAAGCTCTAACCCCCTTCTGAGAGCAATAGGAAGACTCAAATCATCCGTAATAGGACCATCAACAACAGGTGAAGAAATGAGATGAGGATCATTACCTGAAGAGTTAGTGGAAACTGGGTGTGGAACTGGCATAGGAGATGATGATTGACTTGGTGGCACAAGAGAAGCCGGCTCTTTCTGACGCCGTGAATAAGTCTTAAGATCAGCTCTGTCCAAACGACCACTGATATCCGACTCCTCATCAACAGAACTCCTAGGCTCCCCCTCACCACAAATAACAGCCCGTTGAGGAGGAGGGAAAAAGGACAACTCATGCTGATATGATGCCGTCTCATCCGCAATCTCATCGATACCACGCTCCCCCTGAGGAGATGGCGGAGGACCAGGAAAAAAAGACTCAGATTCACGGAAGGTGACATCCATACTAACATACAACCTATGAGAGTGAGGGTCATAGCATTTGTAGCCTTTCTGAGTAGCAGAATAACCAAGAAAGACACACCGGACAGCCTTAGGATCAAGCTTCCCACGAGGCCGAGGGTGAAGATGAACAAAACAGACACTACCAAAAACCCGAGGCGGAAGAGAAGAAGTGGGATACGTCACAGGAAGAAGCTCAAGAGGAATTTGGAAGTGGAGGACACTAGAGGGCATACGGTTAATAAGATAAGCCGCGGTAAGAGCCGCATCCCCCCAAAAGGACTTAGGAACGTTCATGGTAAACAAGAGAGAGCGAGCAACCTCAAGTAGATGGCCATTCTTACGTTCAGCAACTCCATTCTGTTCAGGAGTGCCAACACAACTAGTCTGATAAAGAATGCCATGGTCGTCGAGGTATGCCCGGAAAGCGCCATCAACATACTCAGTCCCATTGTCACTCCTAAGAATTTTGATAGTAGCATTGAAGAGATTGGATACCATTTTATGAAAACTTTTGAAGCATGAGAAAACTTCATTTTTTGTGCGAAGTAAATAAAGCCAAGTCACACGGGAATAACAATCAATGAATGTGACAAACCATCGATAACCAGAGGTAGAAACAACAGGGGAAGGACCCCACACATCGGTATGAATAAGCATAAAAGGAAAAGTACTTCTTTTATTAATTGAAGGATAACAAGTACGTTTATGCTTAGCAAGCTCACAAGCATCACAAACAAAGTTATTCCTAGGACAATCACGAACTAATAAAGGAAAAAGTTTCTCTAAAATGCTAAAGGAAGGATGCCCCAAACGGCGATGCCACTGATGAAGGAGACGAAGGGAGGAGCCAGAAGAGCATTGCAGAGCCTGAGAGGACAAAGGTGAGGCAGGCATGGCATCCAGAAAGTACAGACCACTTTGTGCTCTACCACTGCCAATCATTTTCCCCGTAGCTAGTTCCTGAAAGACACAATGAGTCGGAAAAAAGGTTACAGAGCAATTGAGAGCAGTAGTAAGGCTACTAACAGAAAGTAAGTTAGTTGAAAAATTAGGAACATCAAGAACAGATGAAAGCGAAAGTAAAGAGGTGCAACGAACAGAACCCTTGCCGGAGATAGAAGATAAAGTGCCATCAGCCACTCTAACCTTATCTCGCCCAGAACTAGGTGAATAAGAATGGAAAAAACTAGAAGTACCCGTCATGTGATCGGTAGCACCGGAATCAATGATCCAAGGAGACGACGAAGAAACACTGAGGGCACTAGCAGAAATACCTGTGTGAGCAAAGTTGGAAGAGGCAGAAGAGGAAGGAGCTAAGGCAGATGAAGAATCAAGTCGAGCCATCAAACGTCTGAGAGTGTGAAGCTCATCCGGGGAAAGAGAACTAGCATCATTCGAGGCACTAGCAGTAGTCTCAGAAACATGTGCTTGAGGACGAACACCACCACCATGACCACGGCCTCGAGTAGGGCGGCCATGCAACTTCCAACAGTGTTCTTTATCATGTCTATCTTTCCCACAATACTCACACTTCAACCGGTCCCGATCAACCAATGGACCCTTACCACCACCTGGAGGCAGAAAAGGTGGAGTATCACGTGACTTGGGGCCGACAACCATCGCTGACCGATCCAGAACAGGAGCATGCACCATAGCACTGCGACGACTCTCCTCCTGCTGAACCAGGGCATAAGCCTCACGCAATGTAGGAAACGGAGAGCGACCCAACACCTGAACCCGTATCTGATCATACTCCAAATTCAGACCAGCAAGAAAGTCATACACCCGCTCCTTCTCCACAGCCTGCTGAAACATAGTGGCATCCTTGGAGCAAACTGGCTGGAAACTCTGGTAGAAATCTAGCTCTTGCCACAAACCACTCAACTCAGCATAGTAGACTGCCAGAGAGTGATCCTTCTGATCCAAACCCCTAATCGTCTTACGCAATTCATAGGCCTGTGCATCATTCCCTTGTTGAGAATACATTTGAGAGGCAGCTATCCAGATCTTGTGAGCAGTATCCATCAAGAGAAAAGTCCGACTAATGGTAGGCTCCATAGAATTGATGAGCCAGGTCATAACTAAAGCATTCTCAGAAATCCATTGAGCAGATAAAGTACTATCCTCAGTAGGTGGCTGGGAACTACTACCAGTAATATAGCCAGTCAAACGCCGGGCGGCAATCGCAAGACTACAGGAGCGGGACCAAATCAAGTAATTAAGACCATTAAGTTTGACCGGACTAATCTGGAGAGAAGGACTATCACCAAGAGTCAGACCACGACTCAGTCCACTCTCCTCCTTGCCCTTAGAGTCCTGACCCAAGCTGTCAGCCATGAGATGAGAAAAGAGGGTGCAAAAAACACAAGCCGGATATCAAACAAGTTCACAAATCACCCAACCAGCACACCAAACACCTTTTAAGGCTAAAACAGTCCAAAAGAAGCCCAGAACAGAGCAACCAGATCAACTACAAGTCAGAAAACCGAAGCAGAGCATCTAAACAGCGATAAAAATCCAAGATAGGGCCAAAATACATCAAACCAGGGACAACAAACCCCCTTAGGGTTCCAGTCGGCTCCCAAGGATAGGAGAAGAAGGGACAAAACCAGAAAAAAGAGGGTCAAACAGTGATTTTCGAAAAATCACCCAATTTTGACGAAAAATCAAAAAAATTAGAAAATTCAATCAATAATGACCAAACAATCAAAATGAGATTATAGGGTGATTACCCATTAAATTTCGAGCATACTGTAAATTTTTTTTTTTTTTTTTTAATTTTTTTTTTTTTTTTTTTTTTTTCTGGCTGTAACAGACGTACCAGGAACAATATGGGGCTCTAAGGAACAATCTTCAAGGAGGAAGATAGTGCTCTGATACCATGTTAAATGTATAGATGAGAAGAAGAAGAAGAAGAAGAAGAAGAAGAAGAAGAAGAAGAAGGAATAGAACAAGAGAAAGCTTCTGTAGATTATTGATTCAAAAACTTAGGGTTTCCCCCTTACACACAACTACTTATACTAATAAGAATAATACATAAAGACCAAACTACCCCTAACACTTAACAGTAGCTAATACCATAATGGAAATCACACTCCCATTCAGCCTGAATCCTTATTTTCACTATAGCAGTCACCAGTCTTCCTAGATAATACAATAATGGAAATCACACTCCCATTCAGCCTGAATCCTTATTTTCACAATAGCATTCACCAGTCTTCCTAACATTATTACGACTAAACCATCTGACTCTCTAACCACCCCAAATAGATTTACCAAAGTCTATTGAACATTCTCTTCTCTTAGTTAAATGGCCATTCACTCTCCTCTCCCCTCCAACCCAAAAACCAAGAAAAACTTAAAAGGGAAAAATTGAATCTTTGTGCTTATCCATCTCAAAATGTTCATGCAAGCACATGGACCTTTACAAACTTCTCATATTTAATAAAATGTCTACTCAAAACCTTAAAAAAAGGGATCAGATGACCACCAGCACACTTGAAATGCAATGTGGGGTATACACAACATACCTGAGCTGTTCTCTGACCATCAGGAATCAGCCTATCTCCACAGCTTACATCTTGAACTGTGTTATCAGCATCTAATCTGGCATCTGTTAACTTATGAGTCAAGAAATCAGCTGCATTCAGTTGTTCAGAGTCAAGTTTCTGCTCACCCGTACTACTTAAGTTCCCGCGCGAACCACATATATCAGCACAGATGAATGAGCTAGTACCATGATTAAAACCAGCTCCAACAAACCCTGCATCAAGATGAACTCTTGATAACTCCTGAAATCCTGAAAGCAGAAAACCACTCACATCATTTTAAATCCCAGAACCAAAGTTTTAAAATGTGTTATTGAAGCTTGCCTCAAGGTGAGGCTAAGATAAAATGAATAAAGGCTTTAATTTTTATGTGAGACTCCCCAAAGACTTGCACATCATAGTCTATGGTGTGTGTCTCAGGTGCACCTTGTACACTTTTTGCACAGAATCATATGAGGAGTACACATATGGAGAGCTTATCTTGAGTTGTTGTACATTGAAACTTTTTTTTTTTTAATAACTAAATGTCCAAGGCAACTTGCACACACCTCGACTAATCCTAGGATCCAGAAGCTAACGACCAGGTAAACCTCCAAGAAGAAGTGTTTTTTTAACTATATTTCATGGAAAAAATCAAGTAAATGACCAACCAAAAACAAAACCTAAGGCTCAAATGAGAAGAGTGATAACTGAAGCTAAGAATGTTGATTTCACCTTCGAGAAGAAAAGTGGCAACTGAAGCTAACAATGCCTTGAGAAGAAAAGTACTTACACCTTCATATTTAATTTTCACTATTTTACATATTTTATTTACTAATCAATTTGACACACTTACCCCTCACTGTCTTGAAGCTTACGTCTCGCCTCATGTTAAGCATTCATTTGTAAAAACTTTGCCCAGAACTATTTATCATATATTCTATCCCTAGAAGCAAATCAATCCTTTTACTTTTTATGGAACGTATGAAAGCGGCTTGTTCAAATATTTCCCTAAGATCCCATCATCTATAAATTTAACAATAAACTATTATGGTAAATTATCAAATTCAAGCAAATTTTCAAATGAACATATCCCACAAGCCATCTATAACTGTAAGCGAGGGAAACAAAACAGGAAAGGAAGGGGAGAGGAATATAGAATTACAAGGTTCAAGTACACAAGAAAGCCTAAATGAACCAGGATGGGTAAAGCATGGCTGGGGGGCAACATTTGATGAGGAGCACCACACCCACCCCTTTAGCAAGTACTAAAATAAGATCCTTTTTCTTTCCCTTTTTTTTGTCATTTCTAGTATGTTCAATAAAATGACAAAAAAGGCCATTACCTAGCGCTCATTACTATGGAAGGAATAAAAGTGTACGATGACCCAATAACTCCATTTCCAATGCTCATTAATACAGCTTATGGTCCTTATTATAAGAACCAAGTTCAAGATTTCAAGAAAATAAAAATGATAATAATAGTAATAGAGTGGAAAATAAGAGCATTCCAACAGAACTTCACCTGTAGCTTCATTGGCAGGCGCAGAAGCATTTACAGAAACATGAATTGGTTGAGCAAGAGGAGAGGTCCCTGAACTTGATGCATTGGTTGGATCTCCTTCAGGATCCCCATTAAATGCTGAAAAAAAATTTCGTTCATTCCAATTTATCGAATTTGGACTTGATGTATAAGAAGTTTGACCAGTTGGAATAGGGGAGTTTGTTTGTTCTGAGCAAGGTGCTGAACTAACTTCAGGACTTCCAAACTGTGACCCTGGATCTGCATTAAGCAAGCGCGAGCCACCTAATTTGCTGCCCTGTATAGCATGTATCAGAGATAATCAACGTATTGTAGGCAAAAACCAGGAATTCAAGATGAAGTAAACCAGCCATTCCAAACTCAACCAATGAATAACAGAATTTGCAAATCTTTAAATGGCCAATAATAACAACATAACATACATATGTAAGGGGGCTACACAAGCTGCAGAATGGAAGCCTTATGCAACTGCTTCAGTATTGCTCAGTATAAGGAGATATAGAATCATTTAACAATGATTATAACCAAAAGTATTAGCAACTTCCAGAAGTTTGATTGAAACCAAGTAACTGAAATTATAATCGGCTAAATTTTGAGAGATTCTACTTAATAACATCCATCAGTTGCTAGATGAGCATCTTTTGCCATGTGCCGGTTTTTGTTTCTGTTTCTTTATTAAGTTTTTTCTTGTCATAGGTGGGGGAACCAAATGGGTTGGGGTGTAATTAGGTGGATCAAGCTCTGCAGCCATTTAATTAGACAGTTTTGGAAAGAAGAGCCAATTGCTCTATATGGTTTTAAAATTCCAGACAAGACTGAACATTTAGGAACACCTGAAGGCCACATTTAAAAATTGGTGCAGAGAATCACCTCTTTCACTTCTCTGTAGTGCACAAGGACAATGTTCTCTAATTCCCTGAAACAAGGGGAAATGGGGTGAAAGTAAGAATTAATGCAGAAAAATCATTATACCATTACACAAAACTGGAAAAGATTGGAAAGTTAAAATTTATATAATTGCTTAATTATTCATAAGATAGGCTGACAAAGTAAAACTTGCACATTGACAGCAGAATGAACCCCAAAGGGTGAACTTGCAATTGAGATACAGTGCCAACTATGCTTGCTAACCTAAAACCCCAAAGGGTATTGGTCGATGGAACCCCAAAGGGTATTGGTCGATTAAGACAGCAAAACGGTGACCATAGAAGTCGAAATTCCTAAACAAATGTGCAACAACTCACTTGCAGACTCATCTAGTCTCAGAAAAGGATGGCAGTGAAGCATGCAACCTATTCCAGCCTTTGTGGTAAGCGCTAGGTCCCGATGAGTTGGAAGGTGCAACGGTTGTTGCAAACATTGAACACAAGCATGAGTCAGGCAGCCATTGGTGTGAAACTTGGTAGTACCAAATATTCAAAGTTCCCAAGGGATGGCCAACAGAGAACGCGTTCAACGCAAGCTTCAAAGGAAATTGGGTTAAAATTCGTGAACCGATACGTGGCGGATGGCGACAATGTAGGGAGTTAGGAGATGTTGGCAAGTGCTTCATGAAGAGTTATCTTTTTTGTTCAACAACCTTCCACTGGAATGACTCAGCCAGACATAAGGCCTAGCAACTAGAAGAGCACTGCACATCGCACAATGTCCAATGCACCCTTGGCAGCCCTTGAAAATCGTTGAAGTTGACAAGAAAATAATTCCAAATGAAAATTTTCAAACCTATAATTTAAGAAATTGCCACACTAGAGATGTCAAAGTAGACCAGAACAATTTTCCTCATAAGAAGATCAATTTGTTTATCACAGCATATGTTTGTTTTCACTTTTCCTTTTGGAAACTACTTTTCTTCATGTGTGTTTTTGTTGGGGCAGGGGAAAAGGATGGGTGGAAAATTAGGTTTTGAAATACTAACTGATTAATCAGTCATGAGTCAGTCAGCCATGAAGAGACTCATGAAACTCGAGTAATCCTTGATACTGATATCATCCAACACCAATTCAGTATGAGCAGTACCTTCTTTGTGCACAGGCAACCATTTACAACTCAAACTACAATCATGTTGTCACATTAAGAAATGTTTGTTCAAAACTACGTAAAGTTTTCATGGGCATAAACAATATCAAAGCAACAATACTCACCCATCAAGCATCCAATAACTGCGTCGCTGAAAGTTCTCATTATCTTCTCCGTGGGCATAGTAGCAATGAAGGACATCAACACTGCCAGCCTGTAAAAACAGATAGATTAGAAATCATATAATTGTAACTTTTAAGCATACAAATTTATGCTAATATGATTAAAGGAACCTAAGGTCAAACCCAAAAGTTCCTCCCACGTCTGAAATTTACTTGATCATCTGGAATACTTAGCTGCATTGACTGATTGGACAGTTTAAATTGCTACAAATGACACTCTGCAAATAACATGGCCTACTACTCTCAGCTCAATTCAATTTCGATCTACAAAATCTCACTAGAGGGTAGCAATTTCTCAAACATTCAATGAGGGTGCTCGGTAATCATGTACTAAATTTAATCAACTATACAAGCTTGGTGCTGCGTGGAAGACAACTACAATGTTCAGGGTTATACAACTACAACCTTTGACTACAATGTTCAGGGTTATACATAAAAAAGTGAACTTACAACCAATAGAATAGATAGCACACCTTCAACTTTTCATGAGCTTCTTTCACAGTTTTCCCGTCTTTTTTCTTCCTCCAACGATGACCATCTTTTCGAAAATATCGAAGTACTTTTCGATCAAACAAGAACAAAGAACCAGCTGAAAATTAAGAAGAAAAAAAAAAAATTCAAGTGCTGTTAGCAAATATCATTAGAACTGTCACTGCATCACTTCTTAGAAGGAAAAGTAAAAAATTACTGATATTATATCAGAGATTAACAGTACATAAAAGAAATTACCTTCCATAAAAAAATTTGATTAGTAAATAAAACCAGTAGACCTCTGTACACAGGGAGAAAGCTGAAAACCATATGCTATCAACAAAACTCAACTCCTCAAAAGCCCAAAATAATAAGTACGCAACTTCCATGAATTGTTTTGCATGTAAAAGTTAAAGCATGAAATACAACTTGATGCACACAAAAAATAAATAACAACAAACCAAAAATTAATAGATGCAGGATGTGTTCAAAGAATTGAAATAGAACCATAATGAAATTACATCATTCTCCTGCATAGATAGCTGAAATAAACAAGGGAAATGCAATCACGTTTAATAGGAAAGAATCAAGGTGTCAGAAATTACTCAAAAAAAATTATTTTTTTTATTTTTTTTTAAGTAATAGAGATTTAAATTGAAAAAGGTGCCAAGGGGCACCACCACCCAAGAACAAATAAAAAGAACATTAAAAAAATATAAAAAATAAAAAGAAGAAGAATACTTCTATATCAGCTCAAAATGATAAAGTCTGAAAACACCATAAAAGCAACAAAAAAGCCAGCCTATCCAAGACTCTAATCAATAACCCTGGGCAGCCAGCATCAAGCCCCTGTACCTCCCTCTACTCCAACCCCCATTTTGTACATCATAATTAATGGTGACTAAATTCTTTTTAACTCCCTTCCACATATAGCTTTGCTTCCCCCACTCCACGTTGCAACCAAAGTTGCAAACCATCCCTCATGATCTAGTTGATAGAAATAAAAAATAAAAATACTGTTACTTTTGCAGGTAGATTTTTAAAGTTGGTACCATGCATGATACTTTAGAGAAATGCAAAAACAAAGACCCCGTGTTCATCCAAAAATTATCATAAACTTACTCAAATTCACCCTAAAAACCAAAATAAATAAATATGATCAACAATTCAAGTACAGAAGAAAATTTGACAATGTAGATTGTAGAAAGACAACCAGTAAATAACTACAATTGCAATTCCAAATATTAAACATCATACATTGTGCCTATATTAAACTGTTGAGTTGAAGCATGTAAGAATGGTATTGGTGACAACCTGGTGGCCTGATAGGTGGTTCTGGTGTCAAGTGAAACTTTTCGTGGTTCCGAAGAACTTCACAGATTTCAGCAGGACGGAGCCAGCGGTGTTGTGCTTCTTGCAGTATCTGCTCAAGGTCTACAAAAGTCCAAAATTTACATGTTAAAGATCTGAAATACAACAACAACAACAACAAAAAAAACAAAAAACTCAAAGCATTCACAAAATCAACAAAATTATAAATGACAGGAAGACCTATAATCAAGAAACTCAGCACTGTATTTCAAAATCTTGGTCTTCATCCAAACTACAATTTGCAATCTAACGAGCATCAAACCAACCATGCCCAATTCATGCATGCCGACTACTAACTAGTTTTGTACAACCATAGAGAGTTTAGCCGCTAATACGCAATCAAACTTAAGTTCAGAAGTTACAATGTGTTTGGATTGGGTGATTTGGGAAGAAAAGAAAAGAAATCTATTTCTTTTGGTTGGAGTGAAACGAAAAGAAATGCAAAGAAACTCATTTCTGTTCAACCCTCATATTAATCTCTCCAAAAGTGGATAGATTGGGAGAGAAAAGAAATCACCAACAAACCATGAATTTTTCATAACACCAAAACGAAACTGACCCTTTCGATGAAAAGGAAATAAAAATTGAAAATTGACACCTTTTAAGGTTATTTCAATCATATAACATGAGACAATTTCTTTTTCCCTTCCTTTCTCACGAAACTTGTATAATCATTTTTTTTTCTTCTCCGAAGTTTGAAATAGAGTTAAGGAGGCATGGCATGTAATGTAAAAAAGTTTGGCATCATTCCATCAATCCAATCATAGAAAAAAGGGGCATGTCCAACGAAATCAAACAATATATATAGAATTTCAAAAGCAACCATAAAGCCGTAGAAAAAATGAACAAGTATTACAATAGAAGTTAATCTATACACGCAGTCTAAACATATATATATATATATATATATATATGCATGTATGCATATATATAATATATTGGGGGAGGGAAGAGAAGAGGAAAAAAAAAAAAACTTACTTAATGGTTGAATGGGGACATAACGTCTGGTCTCAGCCATCAACGAGCAATACTGTGAGGAATGAAGTAATTTTCATGAAATCGAAGCAGAGAGTGGAGTGATTAGAAATGGATAAAGAAGAGTCGAATCACACAGAGCCAGAAATGCAGAAGGGTATAGTATGTAATGGTGGGGAGACAAGAAGTAGGGGTTGAAGAGGTGAGATTTGATGTTGATGTCGTACAAATCGGAGATTGGAGATTGAGAAAACCCTAACAGCAATGACTGAAGCAAATCAAAAAGAGAGAGAAAATGGGGGGGGGTCTTGTACGAAGAAGAAGAAGGAGAAGAAGAAGCGTAAAGTAGAGTCATTTGGGAAAGATAAAGTCAAGGTTTTGCGGTTGTGTCCACACTAGCACACAGACACAGACAGGCCTTCCTATGCATCCGACGTGGCAAATCTGCCGAAACTTAGCCTGGACACGACTACTTTTTTTTTATTTTTTTTTATTTTTATTTTTTATGTAACGCTAAAACAGTCAAAAAAAAAAAATAATAATAATAATAATAAATAAATAAATAAATAAACAGATCCGAGTCAGACCTCTATTTTAACTATTCTAAAAGCAGCTCTAAATAGGTGGCAGTCAACAAGGAGGCACTCAACAAGGAAAAATGAAGCACATTTGCATATATAGTGCGTGTGTAAAAACAAAATTAGAAATTCCGCTCCAATGTAAAACAGAGGTATTTTAAGATCTATTCCAAATCTATCAGCTATAGATCTCTCCTCCACCGTTCCTTTCATGCACTGTCCGGCGTCTTGTCCTCCTCCATCGTCTGGTGTTCGTTGTCTCCGTCTCCGTCTCCGTCTTCCCTCTCTCGCTCTGAAAGTTTTTGCAGATCTGTCCTCCATTGTCCCTCTCTTTTACCGCCCGATGTCTTCTCCCTCGTATCGTCCGGCTTCTTCTCTCTCTTCGATCTTCGCCTTTTTCTCGCTCTGAAATCATTTCCAAGTCAGTTTCACCTCTATTTTTTGTCCTTCTCTCTCTCTATACTTATACATACATATATATATTTAGATAAATTTCTAAGAATGATGAATTGAAAAAATTATGGTTAATCTATCAGCAAAAGCAAAGGAAATTGATGAAGTTCTAATTAATGTTTAAATAGTGGTGATTGATTCAAAGTTCTAATTAATATTGAATTTTGGATTAAAATTATCGAGAATGATGAATTGATATACATTTATATATATATATATATATATATATATATTTTGTGAATGATGAATTGATAAATTTTTGGTTAATCAATGAGCAAAAGCAAGGGAGATCAATAAAGTTCTGGTTAATGTTCAAATAGTGGTGATTGATTCAAAGTTTTTGTTAATGTTGAATTTTGAATTAAAATTCTGGTTAATTGATAAAGTCTTTTGATTTCAGTTTAAATTTTGAAGGAGCAGAAATGGAGATTGATTCAAATAGTGGTGAGAATCATTTATTAAATGAGAGTGAAGAATTTGAGGAACCTAAGAGGGGTACGTGTTTTAGCTCAAAGCAAGAAGTATACACATTTTATGCCAAATATGCTAAACATATTGAATTTTCTATAGCTTATAAAACACATGTCACAACCCAAACCTGCCCATAAAAGTTTAGGACATGATCGGCTTATAATTAGGCCTCAAATAAAAATCAAAGAATATAATTTATTCGACAAAGGGGCCTAAAGCGAAAGCAATTAAATAATACAACGTCCATCGAGCTGTGCGTATATGCCAGGATCATTACATAACTTCCCTTAACCGGAGAACCGGAGAAGTTCACATGCGCTGTTCAGATATAATTACAGTCCAAGGCAGGTATATGTACAAACAGTTAATAATCCAAAAGTTACATGACCATAAAATGTTCAAAAAATTACAAAAAATATGGCACTAAACTCCATAAGAAACAAAAGACTCCACTTGGGCTTAACTAAAAATTTTCACAAAAAGGCACCTGAAGCTGACTTAGGGCTGGCTTCCAAGCTGACTACCTACAAAACATACATGAATACGGAATGAGACAAGCTCAGCAAATAATTATAATGTACTAAAGCCTACAGACGTGCATGTGCCTTACAAAACATAAATCGTGTACATAACACATGTATGTCCTTTTTATCAATACATTTCAAAACGGTCTCGGGCTCAATCATAATAACAGAACGGCCTCGGGCCCAATATATTATAACAGAAATAAGCCTCATCTCATATCTACATTTCATATTTCAATTCTTGTAGCTCATTCATTCGAATAACATAACTTCAGAGAATCGCGCATTAATGTATCAAAATAAATACAAGTAACTATATCTTTACACTACTATTACTTACAATGATCTGGTCGTGCAGTAGTCCCTTCTGGTGAATGACCTACACATCCCACACATAAATTGATAAGTAATAAATTCCTTTCTTAGCTTCTTTCCTTTTCTTTTCTTTTTTTTCTGTTTCGTTCACTTTTTATTCATTTTTACGTATTTCAGGGGTATAAAATATACAGATTAACAGGTTCAGAAAGTCAAAAGGGATGTTAGAAAGCAACATAATTTTCCCTCTCTTCCCGCATGTGTGGAGGTCCCTTATCGCATGTGCGAAGAGGCATGCCGCACATGCGACCCCGCACGTGCATTTATTTTAGAAGCCAACACTTGTCTCCCATGTTTTCTGCATGTGCGGCTGTGCATCCTGCACGTGTGGTCCTGGGCTTTGTTTGAGCAGTTCGAAATTCAACAATTTCAGCTTTCCAAAGGTATTTTAAGGCTCTAATTCAAGTAGGTTCCATTTCAAAAACATAATATATAAACATAATACACATGAACCTCAAGCTTAATTAGATCATAGCTCATTTTAATTATACATGCACAACGCAAATTGCTACCTTTCTTCCACTTTTTCATCTTCCCATGGTTAATCAAAACAACCATTACTATACATATACAAACATATACATAAATGAGCTCAAAGCATGTGAAACTAAAGATTAGAAGGTAATTTCTCTCAATCTTACTGAAAAACAACTCATAACCCAAGGATCAACCTTTTATTTAACCAAATCCAAAGATTACATGTTCAATTTTATGAAATAAATTCAACCATGGTAGTAACTCATAAACGCTAACTTCTATGGGTTTAAAAACTTCATTCTAAGGCTTGATTCTAATCAATTGAGGAGAGGTCTAGAGATTTGGTGTAGTCCCCATATTTGGAGATGTATTCGGAATAGTGACACAAATTCCTAATTATCATAATTGTATTATTGTTACTATTCCTCAATAAAATAATTTGTTCAAATTTGTTGTAACTCTGTCCTGTTATGTATTATAATGGAATACTGGGCCGCCCCGAATATGATCCATTCTAGTGTCCACTTCTTTCATAGTTTTGATGGGCCTATGTCTAAAGGGCCTATGAAAAAACATTGGCCAAACTATGGGCCTTGTCACGTTAAATGGGCCTCTTCATTTGGGAGACTATAATTGGGCCTCTTAATTTAGTAGACTGTATTTGGGCCCATTTATATTATTGTTGATGATCCAAAACAATAATCACATTGATTAAATATAGCTTAACATTTTATTATTTAATTGTGAAAATGTACATAAATGTTTTCCCACCGCCAATCTTTTACATAATATGAAAGCTCGTCGAGTACAATGGTAAGTGCGAGACAATAATTAACTGTACTAATAATCCCAAAGCTGGATAATTTGTTCGTCATCCTGCGTGCAATAAGCTGGGTAAATATAGTCTCCGTCAGGCGTCTAAGACCTTTGAATGTCAGCCATGTATACATTGTCGCCATGAACGTCCGGACTCCCAACGCTCGCCGGAGGTTGTAGTTGAACAGGCATTCTATCTTGTAGACCCCGTGATTCCCAGATCAGGACATGTCTACCGTTTTGAAACATTGAGTTCTTCAAAGTGCCGTAAAAGACCCCTGATAGCGTTTTTTCTCTCTAGTGGATGTTGTTCGACACATTCGTTCGTGTGGAATATCGAACATCTGCATTGGAAGTGGAATATCTTCCTGCGTTGGGCCTTCTTCTTCTCATTGCGATGCCTCTTCTTGATTGGCTCTAGCGAAGAGGGGCTGATCGATTGTGTAGAATTCTGCGTTTCGGATCGTCCACGCTTGGAGCTCGGCGTGTTCATGTTTATCTAAAAAATCTCTATAACTGGAATCGGCTCCGGGATTGCATAATATAATAAATTTTAGTCGCAATTGGGCCTCTTAACGTGTAGCCCCCATATTTGGATGTTGTGTGGTCGCCAGATCTTTTGTTAATGAACATGAACACAAGATGGGCCTATGTCGACTGCTCTTGCCAACATTTTTACCAATGCGGATGTTCCAGGTCGGGACATGTCTACCGCTAGTAATTTGTTAAATATAAATGAATGTGGGAAATAGGCCAATTGCAGAGTTACTAATCCCAATCGTCGCGAGGAAGATCCTTTTTTATGATAATTACTAATCCTGCCTAATTATCATAATTGTATAATTATCACAATGAGAAGAAGAGGCATCGTAAAAGACCCCTGATAGCGTATTCTCTCTCCAGTGGATGTGGTCCGACACATTCGTTCGTGTGGAATATCGAACATCTGCATTGGAAGTGGAATATCTTCCTGCGTTGGGCCTTTTTCTTCTCATTGCGATGCCTCTTCTTGATTGGCTCTGGCGAAGAGAGGCTGATCTATTGTGTAGAACTCTGCGTTTCGGATCATCCACGCTTGGAGCTCGGCGTGTTCATGTTTATCTAAAAAATCTCTATAACTGGAATCGACTCCGGGATTGTATAATATAATAGTTGGAATCTCGCCCTTTACATCCTTTTCAGTACTAACCTCCGACAAATCGAAATGGAAAAAATGAGGCTCATTGTACGGGCGAAAATCGTCAATCCTCCAAATGGAATCACAAAACGATTTGGATGTGAATCGTTTTTTTTTTTTTGTAATAACTACATTTTCGCTTAAAATAACTTCGGCCGGACACACCAGATCTACTAGATGTTGTCCAACGGTGACTAAAATTTAATTTTGTTCTAGGAGTATATGGACGCCGTTGCGAAAATCGGAACGTAGTCGCCATAATCGATGGTGAAACTCCGACCATTAAATGCATCACATTGATTTTATTTTATAGGCGTAATATGTTGACCGTAACATGGGTCAATGTTAACAGTTATTAATTTGTAAAATAGACGAAATAGTAGATGTTAAAACCGTATACATGTCTAACGTATGGCACGGAATAATTTTACGACCCATAATAACATATGGCAACGGATGCAAAAAGGAGACAACTGGAACTTCATTCTAAGCCTGTTTTCCGCATGTGCGGCTGTGCATCCTGCACGTGCGGTCCTAGGCTTTATTTGAGCAGTTCGAAATTCAACAATTTCAACTTTCCAAAGGTATTTCAAGGCTCTAATTCAAGTAAGTTCCATTTCAAAAACATAATATACAAACATTATACACATGAACCTCAAGCTTAATTAGATCATAGCTCATTTTAATTATACATGCACAACGCAAATTGCTACCTTTCTTCCACTTTTTCATCTTCCCATGGTTAATCAAAACAACCATTACTATACATATACAAACATATACATAAATGAGCTCAAAGCATGTGAAACTAAAGATTAGAAGGTAATTTCTCTCAATCTTACTGAAAACAACTCAAAACCCAAGGATCAACCTTTTATTTAACCAAATCCAAAGATTACATGTTCAATTTCATGAAATAAATTCAACCATGGTAGTAACTCATAAACGCTAACTTCTATGGGTTTAAAAACTTCATTCTAAGGCTTGATTCTAATCAATTGAGGAGAGGTCTAGAGTATTTGAGTTCACCTTGAGCCAATCCTTAACTTATTCTTCAATTTCCTTCAATCCTCCCACTTGGGTTGAGTTTTCTTCCCTTTCTTTCCTTTCTCTTCTTCTTCTCTCTCTCTTTCTTCAGGAGATATGTCTAAGTGCTAACCTAAGGTCATATATGTATCTCTTATATCTATAAGTTTTGAGTTTTGGAATCCAAATAGTTTAATTAAGACTTATGACTAAATTAAATCAATTTAATTCATTACGAATCAAATTTTTAAAAAACTTCATATTATGATCTAAAAATCATGCTAATCATAACTGTAAAGTCAATTTCGGTTTATCACATCTCTAAGGCTTTTAATTTATAGTCCAAAGGTCGTAATTCCAACAGATTTTCTCATAACCGACATATATGATTTCATAATCATATAATTCACACATTAAAACGTGGAATTTCATGTCAAACATATAAACACGCATATAATCACACATCTAATGAGAGATTTAAGTATATGAAAGGGTCGGGTTATTACACTCTTCCCTTCTTAAAGAAGTTGGGTCCTTCAAACTTATTTTACCTCAAGTTGAGAATAATTTCGGATACCATTGTTTCATTTCCTCTTCTTTCTCATACGTGGCTTCCTTCCCGTAGTGTTTTTGCCATTCAACTTTTACCATCGGAATTGTTTTATTTCACAATTGTTTCATTTGACGATCCAGAATTTGAATTGGTTTCTCCTTATAGATCAAATTGTTATCCAAAGTAAGTTCATGGTAATCTATAATATGGGATGGATCTTGGAGGTAACCTTGTAACATGGACATATGAAAAACGTTATGTACTTGTCCCATACTCGGTGGAAAAGCAATTTGATAAGCTACCGGACCCACTCTTTCCAAAATTTGAAATAGACCTACATACCGGGGTGCTAATTTACCTTTCTTGCCAAATCTTGTGTGTCCTTTCATCAGAGTGACTTTCATAAAACATAATTGCGCACCTCAAATTCCAAATCCCTTCATTAATGATCCGTGTAACTCTTTTGACTGCTTTGAGCAGTTTTTAATCTTTCTCGAATGACTTTGATTTTCTCCATCGTCATTTGTACAATTTCAGGCCCAAACAATGATCTATCACTAACTTCAGCCCAACACACTGGGGAGCGGCATTTTCTTCCATACAAAGCTTCATATGGTGCCATCCCTATGCTTGAGTGAAAACTATTGTTGTATGCAAACTTTGCCAATGGTAGGTACGTTTCCCAACTTCCTTGGAAATCTAAGGCACACATCCGAAGCATATCCTTCAACGTTTGTATTATTCTTTCTGATGGGCCATCTGTTTGAGGGTGGAATGTCGTACTGAATTTCAACTCTACTTCCATGGCATTCTGTAAACTCTACTAAAATCTAGATACAAATTTCGGATCTCTAACGGATACAATTGAAATTGAGACACTATGGGCTTGTTTGGTTTGTATTTGAGAAACATGTTTTGAGATAAAAAATATGAAAATTTGTTTGGTTTGATTTTTTTTCAAAAGATGTTTTGGAAAATTAGTTTGAAAGAGAGTTTTGGAAAAAGTGATTGATTTGATGTGTATGAAAGAGAGATTTGTTTGGAAAACTTGTAAACCAAACAAGTTTTGAAAAAAAAAATTGGGAATATTTGTTTGGTTTGATTACTTTTGAAAACTTATTTGTAGAGAATTTTTTCAAAAATTTTTTGAGAAACAAAAACCAAACAAGGCCTATGTAGCTGGATAATTTCATTCATATATATAGGAGCAAGTTTATCCGCATTATATTGAGTTTTCACAGACAAAAAATGGGCAGATCTAGTTAATCTATCACAATAACCCATATGGAATTCATACATCGGGGTGTTCGGGGCAAACCCACAATAAAATCCATCGTCAAATGTTCCCAATTCCACTCCGGAATTGGGAGAGGTTGAAGTAAACCCTCCGATTTTTGGTGCTCCGCTTTACTTGTTGACATTGCAAACATTTCGAAACAAATTCTGCAATTTCTTTCTTCATGCTTGGCCACCAAAAATTTTGCTTCAAACCTTGGTACATTTTTGTATTACCGGGATGTACGAAAAATTTAGACACATGCGCTTCCTCCATAATTCTTCTTTTGATTTCTGAAACATTTGGGACACACAATCTGTCTTTAAACTTCAACACCGAATTTTCAAGAATGAACCCGGGCCTTGGCTTTGTTTCCATCTCGACATAAATTTTCTTTAAAAACTTATCTCCCACTTGCCGTTGCTTGATTTCTTCAATAAGAGCCGATTGTACTGACATTGCTGCTAATACCATTTCTTGACCATGTAACACAAGTTCTATATCCATTCTTTCCAAATCAAGTAACAACTTTTGCTGTCCAGTGAGCAAACTTGCCAAAGTCCCTATAGCTTTTCGGCTAAGAGCATCCGCAACTGTATTAACTTTGCCGTGGTGGTAATAGATTTGCAAGTTGTAATCTTTGATAAGCTCTAACCACTGTCTTTGTCTCATATTTAACTCCTTTTGGGTAAAGGAATACAATAAGATTTTATGGTACATGTAAATGTGACAACCCTCACCTCTGATTAGTGCTAAACTGTGATTGAGCATGATAAGCAATTGATTAAGCTGAAATTCTGAACTGATTGCATGAGTATGTTGCTTAATTGCATTTCTATCTGTTTGTCATTAAATGATCTATTAATGTTTTGATTTCGAATTGCGAATTGAAAGCCTTATCGGCGACCGATTTAGAAATTGGTTAGTGTTATATGCTAATTAGGATTTATGTGATTTTATGGTAGCTTTAATTAAAATTTGATTTGGAACGATTAAATTAGATTAAATAATGTTAAAACACATTAGTTTGAGTTATTTGCATTTTTGCCACTAGTGGGCATTTTAGGCCATTAATTGATTTTATATCATTTTATTGCATCATCTCATCCATTTCCTCAAGACCAAAATTGAGAGAGAGAGGGAGATTAGGAGGAAACTTGAGTTCATCTAGATTTTGACTTGGAATTAGAAGGATTGAAGGATAATTGCAAAATTGAGCTAGCCTGTAACACGTCCGCGAGAGACCCCGTTACAATTCGGACTCGATTTGTGTCACGGTTCTTAATCTGAACCAAAGAGTCCAAATCCGGCAAATCGTTTTGAGAAACAAATTTTTGAAAAGAAGTGCCAAACATGGATTGCTTTGCCAGATACAGAGTCACCACCTAAATATTTTTTAAGGGGGAATTTAGGAAACCCTGACTCGGTGCCAGAGGCTACGTGTCCGTCATCACCAAAGTTGCCTCGGCTCGGGAGCTAGGGTACGATTGGGGAAGGTCAGCTATGAGCACCCCCTCTCGCCCGATCCGAAGATCGGCCTCTACTAACCGTGATATCCGTTTTTGAAGACATTATGTGTTCTTATCCTGATTATTAGCCTAGAATTACTATGTTATGCGCACCGCACAAAAGTATAGACTAGATTGCCTAATTTGGGAATAAGCATTGCATATCCGTTTGTTTTGGAAAAATGTTTTGGAATTTGCCACTCGCAAGTAGGCTAAAACATGGATTTCAATGAGTTATTCCAACTCAGACAATCCAACCTTCACCCACAGGCATTCAAGCAGTTATATCACATAAGCAGCTAGCCTCATGGTAATCATGCTATCATGGCAACACTCACACGCATGCAAGGATGCTAAAACATAAATACTTACATCGTACTCCATGCCAAAACAAAGAACTTGTTAGCAATCAATGCATGATCCAAGTCCATGTTTAAATGTCTAATGCGACGCATACGGGATGTCACTAGAGTAGGCTCAGCTAGTCTATGAATGACATGTGAAAATGCACAAGTAGCATGTATTCAAGTTAGATTTGAAATACTAATGCAGTTAGCGTGATGCGCCGAGCCCGGTGCATGCAATACTGATGAATGATGCACGCATGCATAGCATAAGGTGTGCTAAATTAAACATGGCCTATTACTAACCATCAAAGCAAGTAAGTAAAAGGGAGAAAGAAGTGGGGGTTGGGAGACATGCGCACACTCACCCACACTTATTACAAATTCGCCCTCGCTCGGAGGGACCAAAAGAATAATACAATTCGAATAATGAATTAACTATCCTAGCTAATTAATTATTACAGACCCACTAAATTAATTAAACAAATTAATTAATTTAAGAAAGCAAGAAAAAAAAGGGCCTCGGGAAGAGGGCTCAATGCACACATGCTCGGGTCTTGCTCGGAAGTCCACTGCCATGCATAGGCTGCCTCTGTTTTCCCTGCTCTGCTTCTCTAAAGACTACCAAAGTTTCAGAATTGCTTCCCTGGACATTGGGAGACACCACCGGCTGAGGAGAATCATCATTGGCTGTGATTTGGTGTCGATCGGCCAAAAATGAATCCATCGGCCACAGATTGGTTGTCGGTCTGTGCAGTCGATCAGCAAAAAATTCCTGCAGAATCTGTTTGACAGCAGCAGAGGACAGAGCTATGCATGGCAATGCAATTCAAGCAATGTATACACCAACCATATCCCTTATCATGTTTATGACTCAAAGAGACATGGTCCTTGGTTCTCGGACTATCAATCGCGCATTTCAATGCATGATGGCCCAAGAGACCAAGTTATGCATGTTGATTTCAAATGCAATGCAAACCAACAAACAAAGGCCCAACTCCCATCACTAAATCAATGAACAAGGCATGCATGCTAGATGGAGTGCAACCTAGGCATGTAAACTAGCATGCAACATGGGCATACAAGGCATTTATACAAGTATGCAAGCAAATATGCAAGATAAGCATGCAAACAAGCAAAGGATGGACTTAAGCACGGTTTAGGCAGCCCTTACTAGGCCTAAAACAGTGGCCAAGGTGCTCAAAAATGAAGGACTAATAGGCCCACAAACATTCATGCAGATGATCTCCAACACTTTAAGCATTAAAGAGCAATTCTCAAGCACACTCAAGAGGATGCAAACATGGACATATAGCATGCATTAAGCTCTAAAATCATGTTATAAGATGATGCCAAATCAATTTAAACAAGACAAGCAAAACATGCCACAATGGCCTAAGTGCTTAAGACAAGCCAAGGAGGCTTAAACCAAGGTCAAGTCCACCAAACCTCACAAGGCTAAGGGGACTTAAAACAAGTCAAATGCAGGCTTAAACAAAGCCAATGGTGTACTTAGATGGCACCTAAGTGGTCTAAAAGTGCAAGCATACTCCAAGGCCTAAACAAGGGGCATAAGGTAACAACCTTTAAACACATTGAAGGGGGATTAAATGCAAGCAAATAGGCATGCCACAAGGACTGAAATAACATGACAAGTGGTTCCAAACCACTGAAATGATGTAAGGATGGCATGCGAGAGGGGTCAATGCTCAAGGTATACAAGAGAGTTTGCATGGTAGCTATACAAAGCAAAGCATGGATGACTCAAATGACCAAAAACAGTCCCTTAGCATACTAAAACAAGCATAAAAGCTTTACAAAGCTAGGCCAAAACACATGAGCATGGTAGTCTAAATGCTAGGCACATGTTGAGGCAAATCATGGCATTACAAGGCATGTATGCTAAGAAAGCATGGTGTACCAAAACCAACTTAAAACAATGCTATTTCATGGCAAAATAAGCATAAATAACAGCTAAGGCATGGTCAACAAGAGCCTAAGCTAGGTGCTCCCTTAAGAGGCAAAAATGGTCATTTTTAGGGACAACAAGGAGAGGGGGCGGCCCTCTCCTTCTTGGGACCTCAAGACGTCATCCTTACCACTGAAATCCCTAAAGATTTCAGTGGTGAGGAGGTCCAAACACCAAAGTCCCGGAGCTCACACAAAATAGCACAAAACAAGGGCCAAACAAGGCTTAAGAGGGGTCAAACAACCCCAAAGCTTAAAAAACTCTTAACAAACTATTTAGAGGCCTTAAAAAAAGAACTTTTATGTATTATATGCAAAGCCAAAAAAAAGTTGCAAGATAGGTAAAAGTGGTGTGCAAAAATGGGGTAAAAAGGGCTAGTTTCTTACCTTTGAAGTCCTCCTTCACAAATGATGATCTTGTTGCCTCCTTGAGCTCAAATCCAGTCAAGAACACCAAGAACAACCCTCTGGTCCCTCAACAACCAAGAGAAGGTGTAACACTATGTGTTTGTGTGCAATAGTATGGACAAACACACACTAGACACACACAAGAGGGAGATATAGAGATAGGAAATATGTATCAACCCTAACCCTAATCTAGAACTCCCTCTGAAATTTTTGTAACCCTAATGCCAAGAGAGGAGCCCTCTTCTTATGGGCAACTCCCTCTTGTAAGGCTTCCAAAACAAGCCATCAAAGAGGGAAATCCCTCCATACACGTGTATGGAGGGGAGCAGAGTGGGTGCCAGCTATCACAGCTGGCACAAAATATCTACCAAAAGTAGATGAACATTGATCGGCCATTCAAAATTGCCATTTTGGCAAAATAAAGGGCCGACCGGCAACAAAGAGTGCCGACCGGCAATATACATTGCCGATGGCATAAAATCACTGGCCGGTGGCCTCAAGCCATGGCCGGTGATGTGTGGGGATGCCTCACAAGGCATTCCCTGCCCCTCCAAGGCAAAACACAAGTATTTGGTGCAAAAACCAGACACAACACGGTCGAGTCGAGAGATCCTGAGGCAAGGCGCGCAACCGAGACCTCCGGGAACTCAAGACGAACACAAACAAGGGTAATCACCAAGTGTTCCAATGGTGACGTCCAAGTCTTGAGGACGGTCAAAAATGGGGGGTCTACACACACTTGGAGTTCAAGACCTAAGGTAGGGAATCCGTTCTTTTAATTATGAATTTGAGTTATTTCTTGCATGGTTCATGGGAATATTGGAGATTAGAGCCAAGATATGGCTTAAAGAGTTAAATTGAGAATTAATTCATGCATGCATGTACATATTCTTGAATTTTAAGGTTGTTTTCATGGGAATTTCTTCATGCATGTTCACATCTTGGTAGGGGTCCATGAATTGATCATGTTCTTGAGCTCAAACTTGCATTTGATCTTGTTTTGGAACATTAGAGCTCATGGGAACTCATGCATGTATGATTTTGCATTGTTTTTCATGTCTACATTTAATTTGGTGTGCAATTGGCTTACTTTTGGGCCTTGATTTTATCAAATGATCTTCAAAACATGTTGTATTATGAGTTTCCAAGTGTTTTCCAGCAAATTGGCCCAAAAGGTTGAGTTTTGATGTGTTGAATTCTTGGTTTGAGCTTTGAAGGCAAATCTGGAAAACCCAGAATTTGGCTTCCTCGCTCGAACGAAGGATTCCACGCTCGAGCGAGCACCTTTGTTTTCTGAATTTCGTTCGAGCGACGGAATGTTGGCTCGAGCGTAGATTGCAAGCTCTCAAGTTTTTGTGCACGTAGATGCACGCTCGAGCAACGAGACCCACGCTCGAGCGAAGAGCTGAGTCTCACGCTCGAGCGAGCATCGAGCAGGGATTTTCAACATCCAGTATTTTTGTATTTTTACAGATCGCTCCAGCGAAGGAGTTTATGCTCGAGCGACCCCTCTATTTTGGCAAGCTCGCTCGAGCAAAGAAAGCCACGCTCGAGCGAGACCCCTATTTTCATCAAATTTTGAAAAGTGTTTTAAAGTACATCTTTGCATCCTCATTCTATCCTAGGCATTCCTAGACCATGTTTAAGGCATCTTAATGAGGATAATGTCATAGAACCATACCAAGTCAAGTTAAGGGGCTAAGCCATTAATCCCAAGAGTGTAACTTAGTGTGTGTGTTCGTTCTGCAACTGTGTAGGGTTGGCACCCGAGGACGCTGACTAGCCTGTCTGTAGCCCAGTACTCTGTGAGTAACAATGTTGTAAAGATACGTTCAATTATAACTATTTCTGAACGATTGATTATATTGCCTTCTGAAATGACATTGTTTACCGAATGAATGTTTGTCCTGTTTGTAAATTGTATTCGTAGCATCCTTAGCAACTTACTGTTACTGTATTGTTACTGCTACTATTACAGAGATCTCTGTCAGTTCCAATGTTGGGACCACTACTGTTTACTGTTTGATGGCCATCAACTGACTGTTCAGTCTGTCAAGACCTACTGTACTGTTTTGCTATTGGATGTACCATATATGACTATTATGGTTTCTAAATAACTTTTATGGCATGAAATATGAGCCACTGATTGAATAACTGATTTACTGATACAATTGACTATTTTAATTACTGAAAAAACATTCATTCTTAACCCCTTTACGCATATGTTATTCACTGGGCTTTAGCTTACTGTTTATATTTATATGTAGGTGTCCAGGCACCAGACCGAAGCTAAGAGCATCAAGTTAAACTCCCGTTTTGTCAAGCCAACCTTTGTGCCTCACTTCGAGGTTCCAAGTCTATTCAAGCTAAGGCTGCTCTGGGGTGTCTCAGTTCCACCCTTCTGTCTCTGTTTTGTAATAAGTGTTTTAGACTTGACTGTACAGTTACGGTGAAAGGATTAGGTCCCTAACCTGGATGTTTGTGTATATGATGGTTGTATATATGTTTCGGTTATGAATGTGGCTTGTTCATAAAAGTCTTTTTGCATTCAGTTTGTCACAGCTCATTGGACATCTTTTTATTATTGTATGGCTTCCACCAGCCCCTTACTCTGTATTACTGTCCTTACTGTTCAGCAGGCCTTTGGTAATCACGGATTATTGGCCGGTTACGATGCTAAACCCATAGGGGCGGGTTTGGGTCGTGACAATAAACCTCACATGTCGTGCCATAAAAATAGTGACGCCATATTTTCAGAGCAAAAACTACTGCAGCTAGCTCTAAGTCGTGTGTAAGATAATTCTTTTCCTGTGGCTTGAGTTGGCGAGAAGCATATGCGATGACCCTTCCATGTTGCATGAGTACACAACCCAATCCTTTGTAAGAAGCGTTGTTGTAAATCAAAAACCCCTCGGTATCAGATGGTAAGGCAAGAATTGGTGTTGTAGTTAACCTTGTCTTTTACTCCTTAAAGGCAATTTCCCTTTGTTCTGTCCACTCAAACGTAGCCCCTTTTTGGGTCAATTGGGTTAGTGTTGTTGCAATCTTGGAGAAGTCTTGTACAAATCTCCAGTAGTACCCTGCTAAGCCCAAGAAACTTCGTACCTCTCTTACATTCGTAGGAGATGGCCAATTCACAATGGCTTCTATCCTGTGTGGGTCAGCAGAAACACCTTCTTTATTAATTATGTGCCCCAAAAACACCACTTCATGTAGCCAAAACTCGCACTTCTTCAATTTTGCATATAGCCTCTTATCTCGAAGTGTCTACAGAATTATCCATAAATGATTCTCATGTGCTTCTGTGTTTATCGAATAAATGAGAATGTCATCAATAAACACAACTACGAAGTCATCTAGGTACGGCTTAAAAACGCAGTTCATTAAATCCATGAAGGCCACCGGTGCATTAGTAACCCCAAACGACATAACCAAAAATTCATAATGCATATCGGGTGTGGAAAACAGTCTTATCAATGTCTTCGGCTTTCACTTTGAACTGATGGTATCTAGATCGCAAATCTATTTTCAAAAAGACTTGTGCACCTTGAAGTTGATCGAATAGATCATCAATCCTAGGCAAGGGATACTTGTTCTTCACAGTTACCTTATTGAGCTCCCGGTAGTCAACACATAACCAGAGTGTCCTATCTTTCTTCTTAACAAAAAGAACCGATGCGTCCCAAGGAGAAGTGCTTGGACGAATGAATCCTTTATCAAGCAATTCTTGTAGTTGTATCTTCAACTCTTTCATTTCAGCTGGTGACATTCTATAAGGGGCTTTTGAAATTGGTTGGGTTCTCGGTAGTATATCAATTACAAATTCAATCTCACGGGCCACTAACTCTCTTGGCAACTCCTCTGGAAAAATGTCCGAAAATTCACGCACCACCGGAATGTTATCAACACACACCTCTGCTGGTTGTCCATTCAAAATGCTAATAAATACCCTCGGCAACCCTTTTGTAATAGCTTACATGCTTTCATGGCGGAGATTAAGTACAGTGGTGGAATCTCCCCATGTCCCATAATCATAAATTCGGATTACCATAGGGGTTGAATGGTGACTTGTTTAGACATACACTCAATAGTCACATGATATTTACTTAGCAAATCCATTCCCAAAATTATATCAAAATAAGCCATGTCAAGTGGCAACAAATCAACAGATAACTAAACATCCCCAATAACGATCTCACTAGCAGGATAAATGAATGTACTCAACATGGAGGCCCCCGATGGTGAAGAAACACATAGCACATAATGTAATGATTCCTTAGGTCTATTCAATTTCCTAGCAAAGGTTTTCGATACAAAAGAATGGGTAGAACCCAAATTAAATAATACATGAGCAAAGTGACCATTGATAGGAAATGTACTTGACACCACAGCCTTAGTATTCTGCATATCACCGGGAATAAGAGCAAATACTCTCCCCTGCCTAACATTGTCTCTGGTATTGGTGGATATTACAGCAGTCTTTGTAGTTGGAGCTGGAGTTGAGCTAGCTAAACTTGTAGTAGTTCTATTCCCATTTTGCCGGTCCATCTGAGGGCAATCTCTTGCTAAATGTCCCGTCTTTCCACACTTGAAGCAAGCCCTAATTACCTGATAACAAGTCCCGCGATGCCTCTTCCCACAACTTGGACAAGTTGGTGCTGATTCACGGGGTAGAGGCGGAAGTACTAGAAGTTCCCAAGTTCGGCTTCTTGTTCTGTGACACTATTGATTCCCTTGGTGCTTGTGCATTCTGTCTCTTCCCTCTCCACTCAGAAACCCAATTTTGAGCAGCTATATTACCTTCAGCCACTATCACCCTTTCCAACACATTGACATATGTAGGCAATTTCAACACATTAATCTTATCCAGAATTGAGTTCTGGAGTCCTCCTTCAAACTTTCTTGCTTTCTTGTAGTCCATATCCACCATGTGTGGTGCGTAACGGGCTAACTCTGAAAATTATGCTTCATACTCTGCTACTGTCTTGTTTCCTTGCTTCAACGTCTCAAATTCTGTCACTTTCTTATCCCGCATGCACTGTGGGAAATACTTATCATAAAAGAGCTCCAAAAATTGAGCCCAAGTCAAACCTTGATGTTCATTTTGAGTGAGCATCCACCATCTCTGTGCTTCGTCTTCAAGGGTAAAAGCTGCAAGCTGTATCTTTTGTGCTTCTGTGCACGGAAAGACTTCAAATAACTTCTATATACCTAATACCCACGCCTCAGGTTTCATTGGCTCAATGCCTCCTTGAACGATGACGGTTTCATCTTCTTAAATTCTTTTGTCAATGCAAATTGGTCCTCAGCTTGATGGTCTTGCACTACTGGTGGTGGTACAAGCACTGGTGGCGGTGGTGGTTGTTACTGTTGCTGCTCTTGTTGCTGTCTCATAGTTTCTGCCATGTCCGCAATCATCATTTCCAACCAATCCAGTTGTGCAGAGGTAGAGTATTTCATATCATCCATTCTTGTCCTCTCCATGATCTACATATCAAAGGATTATAATACACACAAGAAGTGTAACAATCCGACCCATAGTTAACGTTTATCCATGTTTAATTGTATCTAAAAAGAAATTAAAGTGAAATTTTGCATCATATATTGCATTATATGTGTTTATATTTGTTTAACGTAGAAAGATCTGTTCATGTTTCTGTTTCGGATTGCGAATTGAAGGCCTTATTGGCATCCGATTCAGAAATTGACTTGATTTATGTGTTAATTAGAATTTTTAGAATTTCAAGGTAGATTTAATTGAAATTTGGTTTGGAACGATTAAATTAAAATAATTTAATGTCTACTTTATTAACTTGATCAATAAATAATTACACTTATGCCCAAGCCTATATAAGGCCATCCTTACCTCTTCTTACACATTTTTGACACCCTCATTCCCTCATCTTTGAGCTCAACATGGGAGAGAGTGAGAGACTAAAGAACTTGGGGCCAAACTTGAAGTAGAGAAGGCCATTGCTAGGAGATTTGGAGAATTACTCAAGATTTTGATTAAGTGAAGCTCAATTAAGTAGCCTAGGTAAGAGCTCAACTTTACAAGCTTGGGTTGAGTCATTTAGTACATGAATACAAATGAAATAGATGAATTCATATGGGAATTGAGCTAGAATTGAAGAAAGCTAAGTCATTCCATACATGCATACATGTTTCATAGCATTTTAAAGTTGTTGTCAAAGCTTTTCTCACATGCATGTTGTAATTCTAGCATGGTTTGAAGAATTCATAACACTTCTCACCATTAGACCTCATTTGATCATGTTTTGGAAACTAAGAACTCAAGTCAATATATGCATGACAAGTTCATATCATGTCCTTGAAGTTTCAAGTTGAATTTTGGCCAATTTACTTACTTTTGGACCTTGATTTTGCTAAATAATCCTTAATTCTTCATGTTTTGTAAGTTTGTAAGTGTTTTCTCAAGTTTTGAGGTCAAGAGCTATGTTTTGATTAGGCTGAATTCGAGTTTGAACCAAGGAGAGCAATCTGGAAATCCCAGATTTTGCCTCTCCGCTCGAGCGACGGATTCTATGCTCGAGTGGCGACTCTGTGATCTTACATTTCCACTCGAGCGACTAGAAGCCCGCTCGAGCGTGAAATGCATACTTCCAGAAGTTTATATGTTTTGCAGATCGCTCGAGCGACAAAAGTCACGCTCGAGCGAAGGTCCGAGTCTCACGCTCGAGCGAGGATCAAGCGTCCATTGAGCGTGAAAATCAAGCAACCAGTACTTTTGTCAAAGTTTGCAGACCGCTAGAGTGAAGGAAGTTACGCTCGAGCGTGGACCCTGTTTTCAGCAAGTTTTGAAAAATGTCTTCAAGTACATTTTTTTGCATTCTCATGCCATTCTAGGCATTCCTAGGCCAAGATTAAAACACTATACTGAGGATAAAGGCTAGAAACACACTAAGGACAAATGAAATAAGTTATCTACAATTCGAGTGTGTGTTTCAATGTATGTATCTGTCATGTTATGTAGGTCATGCGCCTCAAGTTAAGTGAATTACCTACTCTACTCGTCTATTTGGAGCCACTGGTTATCTGCGAGTAATAACTCTGTAAAGTTATGTTTGACTTTAATTATTTTTTGATGATATGAAATGATCAGTTTTTCGAAATGCTATATTTTGTATGAATGAATGATTGTCCAATTTTCTTTGAAATGTAATTGTGGTATCCTTAGTAGAGGCCCTCGTCCAGGGGACATAAATACTATGGCTTATGGTCATAAGGACCTATCCCGAGAGATAATACCGTGGCCTAGGCCCTCGCTCGTGGGAAACAATACCGTGGCACAGGCCTTCGCTCGGGAGAAACAATATTGTGGCTGATGTATGAGATATGTTACCCGGTACCGAAGGTTCCTTTTGGAACTTGATATGGTTGACCAAAAAGACATGTTTATGCTAATAGACGTACTACACATGATTTGAATATGAATAAGACTATGACTCTGTTTCTGCTATAAACCTGATTATGATTATGATTTGCTACAAGATTTGAAATTTGTTCTGGGCATCATTCATTAAAATCTTTACTCTATTATTATTCACTGGGCTTCCACTCACTATTTATATTATGTATATAAGTAATCAGGCACGTGACCAGACCTAAAGTTGAGGATCTGGCATCTCTGTTTTGTCAGCCAACCGTTGTGCCTCAAAGGAGGTTCTCTGATGTGATCAACTCAAGTATAAGTGGCAATAGTAAAGACCTTATATTTTTGTTTGTAATGCGAACAAGTCTTTTGTTTTGTGTAAAAAAGCCATTTTCCTTTTTGGGCTACAACTGTATCAAATGTGATGAAGACCAATGCATCATGATGTCACATATATGAATATATTATATATAAGGTTTCAAATTTATGTCCTATGTATATTTGCACGACTCTATGGACTATTCATATTTGGTATATTTGCTTCCGCAGCCCCCAATTAAATATTATTCTGTTAAGAAGCCTTTGGTAATCCAAGGATTACTGGCCGGTTACGACGTTAAACCTATAGGGGCGGGTTTGGGTCGTGGCAAGAAGAGACACAAGTGTATATAGGCAATGATCATTTGTCATCTTTCATACGATATTCACAACATAGAAAACATTATGCATACAACCTAAGTCTTTTCTAGACTTCTTATAGCCCATTGGACACGTGTGTGAGATGTTCACTCGTGCTCTGATACCAACTGTCACGACCCAAACCTGTTCTTAAAAGTTCAGGACATGGCCGGCTTGTAATTGCGCCTCAAATCAAAATCAAATAATATAGTTTATTCAACAAAGGGGCCTAAAGCGAAAGCAAGTAAATAATACAACGTCCATCGAGCTGTGCGTATATGACAGGATCATTACATAACTTCCCTTAACCGGAGAACCGGAGAAGTTCACATGCGCTGTTCAGATATAATTACAGTCCAAGACAGGTATATGTACAAACGGTTAATAACCCAAAAATTACATGACCATAAAATGTTCAATAAATTACAAAAAATATGGCACTAAACTCCATAAAAAACAAACAACTCCACTTGGGCTTAACCAAAAAATTCCACAAAAAGGCGCCTGAAAGTGACCTAAGGCTAGTCTCCAAGCTGACCACCTACAAAACATACATGAATACCGAATGAGCTAGGCACAATGAATAATAATAATGTACTAAAGCATATAGACGAGCGTGTGCCTTGCAAAACGTAAAGCGTGTACGTAACACATGTATGTGTCTTTTTTATCAATACATTTCAAAATGGCCTTGGGCCCAATCATAATAACAGAACGGCCTCGGGTCCAATCACAATAACAAAATGGCCTCGGGCCCAATTGTCACGACCCAAACCCGCCCCTATGGGTTTAGCACCGTAACCGGCCAGTAATCCGTGGATTACCAAAGGCCTCTGCACAGATTATCAAGTAGTAGGGGCTGCGGAAGCAATAATACATAATAGACAAGGACCAATGAGCTGTGACAACGTACATGGGACAGAACATTTCAAAACTTACTATTAAATATATAAACATGCCAATCCAGATTCACAATATTTACAAAATATTTACAGAGGTGAACTTCCTAAGATCTGACTTTACAAACAGTTACAGAGACTAGCATGAAAACAATAGAAAACAGCTATGGCATTAGACTTCGATCGGAACCTCCTCAGGAGGCACAACGGTTGGCTGACAAAAATAGTACAAAAGGCCGTCAACTTTGGCCCTAGTCATGTGCCGGCTCACCTACATACATAATATAAACTGTGAAGGAAAGCCCAATAAATAATAACAGAGTAAAGGGGTTATATGAATGATGTCCAGCACAAGTTAGAATTCAACATTTAAATCAGAGCATAACCAAACTTCGAACAGAAACAGATTCATATAGATTTTCATATTTAGATTTCGTATAAGATCATACGTGGTACACCCATTAGCTATCAGATTAGATTGGTCTAGAGACCCACATACATAGTTGGTACCAACGACCATAAGGGTCCATATCTTGCGCGCAAGTAGCCATGGTATTGTTACCCCTAGGCAAGGGCCACATGCAGATTGGCCGCGGTATTATTACCCCCGAGCGAGGGCCAAATGCAGATTGGCTGCGGTATTGTTACCCCCGGGCGAGGGCCACGTGAACTAAGGGTGCCACAAATACTTTTAAGAAAATTGGACATTCATTCATCATTAGTAAGATAGCATTTCAGAAAACAGATTATACCATACCAGTCAGAAAATACTTAGGTTAAACATAACTTTATAGAGTTATTACTCACAGTGGGCCTTGAAACAGACAGACGGAGCAGACTTGGTCAAACGGTACGTGGCACGTGACCTACACAACACATAACAGATGCACGCTTGAAACGCATGTTCTAATTGTAAAAAACTTATGTCGATAGTTCTTAGTGTGTTTCTAATCTCTTACCCTCACTGTAGAGTCTTAAACATGGCCTAGGAATGCTTAGGATGAAATGAGGATGCAAAGATGCATTTTAAGACACTTTTCAAAATTTTGCTAAAATAGAGGTCCCGCTCGAGCGTGTTCTTCTACGCTCGAGCGGACATGCAGACAAAAGGAATCCGCTTGAGCATGGATTACTCCGCTCGAGCGGACTGCAAGCTACAGTAAAAGTACTGGATGCACGAAATTCACGCTCGATGGGCGCTCGATACCCGCTCAAGCATGGCACATAAGTCCTCGCTCGAGCGTGCATTACCCTGCTCGAGCGGACTGTAAACACATGCAAAGTACTAGATACACGCATTTCCCGCTCGAGCGTTACTTTCCCTCTTCGAGCGTACTGCATGAACTCAGTATGTACGCTCGAGCGTAGAGTTCCCCGCTCCAGCGTGAGTCCAAAATCTAGAATTTCTAGATTTGAACCTCAAGCTCAAAACTCAACTACAATGCATCAAATTCGATCCTTTTGGGCTAATTTTCTGGAAAACTCTTGTAAACTCATAGTATGACATGTTTTGAAGATCAATTTTGTAAAATCAAGCCCAAAGGTAAGTCAATTGAACACAATTTCAATAATACTCAAGAACATGATGTATATGCAACAAGCATGAGCTTAAATGAAGTTAAGGCTCCAAACACAAGATCAAATGGGCCAATCCTTTCAAAAATATGAGGAAATCATGAACTAGAACCATAATATGAACATGCATGTGAAAGTTTTCATGAAAACAACCTCAAAACTCAACAACGTATACATCCATGCAAGAATTCCTACTCAATTCAACATTTAGAACAAAAACTTGACTCTAAACTCTAGTTCATCATGAACCATGCAAGAAGTAACTCAAAATCACAATGGAGAAGATGAATTCTCTACCTTATGTCTTCAATTTCAAGTGTGGAAGCTTAAACATGCAATCCTCCTTCAATTCTCCTAAGTTCTCCAAGCTAATCTCTAGATGAATTCAATTCCTCCCTCACTCTCTCTCTCTCACGGTTTTGTCTTTAAAGTGGCTGAGTAAATGTTGTATGATCAAGTGTAATAAGGTTTCAACATAGTCTTAGGTAGTGGCCCACTCAAGGGCAATTTCGTAAATAATTGGACTAATGTAATTTAACGTTATTTAATCTAATTTAATTGCCCCGAACCGAATTTTAATTAAACCTACCATAAAATTCTATAAATCCTAACTAGCACATAAATCAAGTCAGTTTCTGATTCGGACGCCGATAAGGCTTTCAATTCGCAATTTAAAGTCAAAGACATAAATAGATCATTTTATGGCAAACAGATAAAAACACTTAAATAATGCAATACACGTGCAAATAAATCCCAAATCCTTCCTAATTTACTGTTAAGCATAATTAATCATGAATTAGCATTAATCGGAGGTGGGGGTCATTACAGTCTTCCCCCCTTAAAAGAGTTTGGTCCTCCAAACTCGAATTACCTTAATTCTGAATCAACATTGGGTCCAATGGGAACAATTCCAGATATCTCTTCATCATGTCTTCCTCGGTTTCCCAAGTTGCATAGGTTCCTCCGTGGTTTTGCCAATCAACTTTTACCAATGGTATTTCTTTATTTCTCAACCTTTTGATCCGGCGATTCACAATCTGGATAGGTCTTTCCTCATAAGTGTAGTCATCTTTCAAAAGCACATGTGTCGGTTCAATGATGTGGAGTGGATCTCTCAAATATTCTCGTAGCATCGATACATGAAAGACGTTATGCATATGTTCCATTACTGGAGGCAAGGCTACCCGATACGATACCAGATTGATCTTTTCGAGGACTCAATAAGGTCCAACATATCTTGGCGCCAATCCACAACGGCTTCAATTTTCTGAGGGTCGACAGAAACTCCATCCTTTTTTATTACATGTCCCAAAAATACCACACTGTCAAGCCAGAATTCACACTTGGACAATTTAGCATACAATTTCTTTTCTCTCAAAATCTGCAAGGTGGTTCTTAGATGGTTCTCACGCTCTTCCCTGTCTTTAGAATAAATCAAAATGTCATCAATAAATACAACAATGAAGTCATCCAGATATGATTTAAACCCCATATTCATTAGGTCCATGAAAGCTGCAGGTGCATTGGTCATCCCAAACGGCATTACTAAAAACTCATAATGTCCATATCTAGTTCGGAATGCAGTTTTCTCTATGTCCTCAGCTCTAACCTTTAGTTGATGATACCCGGACCTGAGGTAAATTTTGAAAAACACTTGGGCACCCTGAAGTTGATCAAACAAGTCATCTATTCAGGGTAGAGGGTATTTATTCTTGATAGTCACTTTGTTCAGTTCTCGGTAGTCTATACACAATCTCAAAGATCCATCCTTCTTTTTGACAAACAAAACTGGAGCACCCCAAGGTGAAGTACTTGGACGAATAAATTTCTTATCTAACAGTTCCTATAGTTGGGTTTTCAATTCTTTCAATTTAAAGGTAGACATTCTATAGGGAGTCTTGGAAATAGGTTGTGTCCCCGGAAACACTTCAATAGTGAATTCAATCTCCCTATCAACTAAGTCCCCAGGTAAGTCAGTTGGAAACACATCAGGAAAGTCACAAACAACAAGGATTGTTTCTACAGTAGTACCGTTAGATGATGCAGTCAGTATACAACACAGGTAACCCCTACATCCCTTCCTAAGGAGTTTTATAGCTTTCATAGCCGAAATCAAATACGGGGGAGGAACTACCCCATTTCTAGTAAAAGTAAATTCAGGAATTCCCGGTGGTCTAAACACAACAGTTTTATTTGCACAGTCAATGGTAGCACAGTATTTAGTCAACCAGTCCATCCCCAAAATACAATCAAAATGACTAATATCCAAGGGTAACAAATCCACATATAACACCATATCACCAATAATAATATCACACGCCGGATAAACATGAGTACACATCATAGAATCCCCAGACGGTGTGGATACAGATAACACATATGTCATTTGTTCTAGTGGTCTAGTCAATTTTCGAGAAAAAGCATGCGATACAAAGGAACGTGTAGAACCAGAATCTATCAGTACGCATGCATTTTGAGAACATACAGAGAGTGTACCTGACACCACAGTATAGGTGTTGGGTACGTCACCAAGCACTAAGGCGAACACTCTCCCTTGCCTTAATGTTTCATTATTTGCATTCCCTCTAACATCGGCCCTTGTATTTGGTCTTGCTGTGGAAACAGACCCGATGGAACTTGTCATAGGACGGTTAACCTCATTGGATCACATCGGGCAATCCCTCACCATGTGGCCAGTCTTGCCACAGCGAAAACACGCACCTGATGCTCGATAACAGGCATCCATGTGCTTCTTTCCGTAGTCGGGGCAGTTTGGATTAGATCCGCTACTTTGGCTAGAGCTACCGGAGGATCCTGTATATTGCCTCTTCGAAATTGACCGGCCTTTCTTGAAAATGAATCCAGTTCTCTTTCTTCTCTATTCTGTTGTTGGTGTTGTAGTTTGTTTCTTAGCCGCTATTGTGGCTTCTACCATCAATGCCCTGTCAAGTACCTCCACATAAGTGGGTAACTTTAGGACACCCACTCGGTCAAATATTTCTAGGTCCAGCCCTCCGTCAAACTTCCGTGCTTTCTTGTAATCAGTATCCACCATATGTGGAGCAAAACGTGCCAACTCAGTGAATTTGGATTCATATTCTGCTACAGCCATTCTTCCCTGTTTAAGTTCTTGGAATTCTGACGCTTTCCGATCCCTGAAATATTGGGGAAAGTACTTGTCGTAGAAGATAACATTAAACTGTGCCCATGTCATATTCCCATTGCCATTTCGGATCAGTAACCACCACCTGCGAGCTTCATCTTTCAGAGTGTAAGTGGCTAGGAGGACTTTCTGAGTTTCGGTACAAGGGAACACTTCATACAACTTCTCAATTTCAAGTAGCCACGTTTCTGCTTTCAAAGGTTCAATTCCACCATAGAACGTTGGCAGTTTCATTTTCATGAATATATGTGTCAGATTGATGATGTCATTATTATCTGTCTCGGCTTGTGTTGGTGGAGGCGGAGGGGGCAAAGGTTGTTGTCTCTGTTGTTGTGTCCAGGCTTCAGTCAATGCTGCTAACATCTGTTCCATTCAGCCCATGCGAGCCTCTGAAGACTCACTTTCACCACTTCCCCTTGCATTCTCCATCTTACTATACAGACATCAAATGATAATAAACACAGGCATAATCTTATTCGTTTCCTTCAATTCATTTGATTCAAATGTACATTCAGTTTTCATATTCAGTTGCATTACCACACACTCACACATACAGATGGAATGCCCTAACTCTTACTAGGACATCCTAAGCTCATACGGACCTGTGTGTGCGGTAGAACACGTGCTCTGATACCACTCTGTCACGACCCAAACCCGCTTCTATGGGTTTAGTACCGTAACCGGCCAGTAATCCGTGGATTACCAAAGGCCTCTAAACAGATTATCAAGTAGTAAGGGGCTGCGGAAGCAATAATACAAAATAGACAAGGTCCAATGAGCTGTGACAACGTACATGGGACGGAACATTTCAAAACTTACTATTAGATATATAAACATGCCAGTCCAAATACACAATATTTACAAAATATTTACAGAGGTGAACTTCCCAAGATCTGACTTTACAAACAATTACAGAGACTAGCATGAAAACAAAAGAAAACAGCCATGGCATTAGACTTCGATCGGAACCTCCTTAGGAGGCACAACGGTTGGCTGACAAAAACAGTACAAAAGGCCGTCAACTCTGGCCCTAGTCATGTGCCGGCTCACCTACATACATAATATAAACTGTGAGCGAAAGCCCAGTAAATAATAACAGAGTAAAGGGGTTATATGAATGATGTCCAGCACAAGTTAGAATTCAGCATTTAAATCAGAGCATAACCAAACTTCGAACAGAAATAGATTCATATACATTTTCATATTCAGATTTCGCATAAGATCATACGTGGTACACCCATTAGCTATCAGATCAGATTGGTCCAGAGACCCACATACATAGTTGGTACCAACGACCATAAGGGTCCATATCTTGCGCGCAAGTAGCCATGGTATTGTTACCTCCAGGCAAGGGCCATGTGCAGATTGGCCGCGGTATTGTTACCCCCGGGCGAGAGCCACGTGAACTAAGGGTGCCACAAATACTTTTAAGAAAATTGGACATTCATTCATCATTAGTAAGATAGCATTTCAGAAAACAGATTATACCATACCAGTCAGAAAATACTTAGGTTAAACATAACTTTACAGAGTTATTACTCACAGTGGGACTTGAAACAGACAGACAGAGCAGACTTGGTCAAACGGTACGTGGCACGTGACCTACACAACACATAACAAATGCACACTTGAAACACACGTTCTAATTGTAAAAAACTTATGTCGATAGTTCTTAGTGTGTTTCTAATCTCTTACCTTCACTATAGAGTCTTAAACATGGCTTAGGAATGCCTAGGATGAAATGAGGATGCAAAGATGCATTTTATGACACTTTTCAAAATTTTGCTGAAACAGGGGTCCCGCTTGAGCTTGTTCTTCTACGCTCGAGCGGACATGTAGACAAAAGGAATCCGCTCGAGCGTGGATTACACCGCTCGAGCGTGGATTACTCCGCTCGAGCGGACTGCAAGCTACAGTAAAAGTACTGGATGCACGAAATTCACGCTCGATGGGCGCTCGATACCCGCTTGAGCGTGACACACAAGTCCTCGCTCGAGCGTGCATTACCCCGCTCGAGCGGACTGTAAACACATGCAAAGTACTAGATACACGCATTTCCCGCTCGAGCGTCACTTTTCCCGCTCGAGCGTACTGCATGAACTCAGTATGTACGCTCGAGCATGGAGTTCCCCGCTCCAGCGCGAGTCCAAATTCTGGAATTTTCGGATTTGAACCTCAAGCTTAAAACTCAACTACAATGCATCAAATTTGATCCTTTTAGGCTAATTTTCTGGAAAACTCTTGCAAACTCATAGTATGACATGTTTTGAAGATCAATTTTGTAAAATCAAGCCCAAAGGTAAGTCAATTGAACACAATTTCAACAATACTCAAGAACATGATGTATATGCAACAAGCATGAGCTTAAATGAAGTTAAGGCTCCAAACACAAGATCAAATGGGCCAATCCTTTAAAAAACATGAGGAAATCATGAACTAGAACCATAATATGAACATGCATGTGGAAGTTTTCATGAAAACAACCTCAAAACTCAACAATGTATACATCCATGCAAGAATTCCTACTCAATTCAACATTTAGAACCAAAACTTGACTCTAAACTTTAGTTCATCATGAACCATGCAAGAAGTAACTCAAAATCACAATGGAGAAGATGAATTCTCTACCTTATGTCTTCAATTTCAAGTGTGGGAACATGCAATCCTCCTTCAATTCTCCTAAGTTCTCCAAGCTAATCTCTAGATGAATTCAATTCCTCCCTCACTCCCTCTCTCTCACGGTTTTGTCTTCAAAGTGGTTGAGGAAATGTTGTATGATCAAGTGTAATAAGCCCTCAACATAGTCTTAGGTAGTGGCCCCCTCAAGGGCAATTTCGTAAATAATTAGACTAATGTAATTTAACGTTATTTAATCTAATTTAATCGCTCCGAACTGAATTTTAATTAAACCTACCATAAAATTCTATAAATCCTAACTAGCACATAAATCAAGTCAGTTTCTGATTCAGACGCCGATAAGGCTTTCAATTCGCAAATTAAAGTCAAAGACATGAACAGATCATTTTATGGCAAGCAGATAGAAACACTTAAATAAGGTAATACACATGCAAATAAATCCCAAATCCTTCCTAATTTACTATTAAGCATAATTAATCATGAATTAGCATTAATCGGAGGTCGGGGTCATTACACCAATAATAACAGAATGACCTCGGGCCCAATATATTATACCATAAATAAGTCTCATCTCATATCCACATTCCATATTTCAATTCTTGTAGCTCATTCATTCGAATAACATAACTTTAGAGAATCGCACATTAACGTATCAAAATAAATACAAGTGAGTATATCTTTACACTACTATTACTTATAGCGATCCGGTCGTGCAGTAGTCCCTTCTAGTGGATGACCTACACATCCCACACATAAATTGATAAGTAATGCATTCTTTTTTAGCTTCTTGCCTTCTTTTTTTTTTTTTTTGTTTCGTTCACTTTTTATTTATTTTTACGTATTTCAGGGGTATAAAATATACAGATTAACAGGTTCAGAAAGTCAAAAGGGGTGTTAAAAAGTAATAGAATTGTCCCTCTCTTCCTGCATGTACGGAGTCCTTCATTGCATGTGCGGAGAGGCATGTCGCACATGCGGCCCCGCATGTGCATTTATTTTAGAAGCCAACACTCGCCTCCCCTGTTTTCCGTACGTGCGGCTGTGTATCTTGCACGTGCAGCCATGAGCCCTGTACGTGCGGTCCTGGGCTCTATTTGAGCAGTTTGAAATTTAACAATTTCAGCTTTCCAAAGGTATTTCAAGGCTCTAATTCAAGCTAGTTCCATTTCAAAAACATAATATATAAACATAATACACTGAACCTCAAGCTTAATTAGATCATAGCTCATTTTAATTGTACATGCACAACACAAATTGCTACATTTCTTCCACTTTTTCATCTTCCCATGGTTAATCAAAACAATCATAGCTATACATATACAAACATTTACATAAATGAGCTCAAAGCATGTGAAACTAAAGATTAGAAGGTAATTTCTCTCAATCTTACTGAAAACAACTCAAAACCTAAGGATCAACCTTTTATTTAACCAAATCCAAAGATTACATGTTCAATTTCATGAAATAAATTCAACCATGGTAGTAACTCATAAACCCTAACTTCTATGGGTTTAAAAACTTCATTCTACGGCTTGATTCTAATCAATTGAGGAGATGTTTAAAGTGTTTGAGTTCACCTTGAGCCAATCCTTGACTTATTCTTCAATTTCCTTCAATCCTCCCACTTAGGATGAGTTTTCTCCATTTTCTTTCCTTTCTCTTCTTTCTCTCTTTCTCTTTCTTCAGGAGATATGTCTAAGTGTTAACCTAAGCTCATATATATATATATATATATATATATCTCTCTTATATCTACAAGTCTTGAGTTTTGGGGTCCAAATAGTTTAATTAAGACTTATGACCAAAATTAAATCCATTTAATTCATTACGAATCAAGTTTTTACAAAACTTCATATTATCATCTAAAAATCATGCTAATCATAACTGTAAAGTCAATTTTGCTTTATCACGTCTCTAAGGCTTTCAATTTACAGTCCAAAGGTCATACTTTCAACAGATTTTCTCATAATCGACAAATATGATTTCATAATCATATAATTTACACATTAAAACATAGAATTTCATGTCAAACACATAAACTGGCATATAATCACACATCTAATGAGAGATTTAAGCATACGAGAGGATCGGGTTATTACAACACAAGTTTTTGGCAATGATAGGGAGTTAAGATACTTTGAGATTGAATGTTCTCGATCGGGGAAGAGAGCCGAAAAATCAGAAGTAAACCCTCTAAAGCCATCTATGTCCACAAAATTTGGTTGCAAAGCAAGGGTACGAGCGAGCCTACAAAAGGATGGGATATTTATGTTAACCAATGTTAACCTTGAGCATAATCATGACTTGATTCCCACCGGCTCACATCATTTTGCAATGAATAAAAAAATTCTTACTCTTGTGAAGAGAAGATTAGAAATTAATGATCAAGCAGGGATTGAGGTGTCTAAGAATTATCACTCAGTGGTTGTTGAAGCTAGGGGTTATGAACAGAGCTAGAAAATTGAGGCTTAGAAAAGGAGATTTCAATGCACTTCAAAAATATTTTTTGAGGATGCAAGCACAAAATTCGAGTTTTTATTATATGATTGATGTTGATACTGACTTTCACATTAGAAACTTGCTTTGGGCGGATGTAATAAGTCGGACGGCTTATGAAGAATTTGGAGATGTTGTTTCATTTGACACAACTTATTTCACTAACAAATATGATATATCATTTGCTCCGTTTGTAGGAGTTAACCAGTATGGACGGTCGATTTTGTTTGGTAGTGGGCTGTTATTTAGTGAAGACACTGATACATTTGTTTGGCTATTCAAAGCATAGTTTAGATCATCTTCCAAAAGCTATAATAACTTATCATTGCAAAGCTATGCAAAATTCTATAGAAATTGTCTTTCCAAATACTCGAGATCGATGATGTTTGTAGTATATAATGAAGAAAATTCTGGAGAAATTGAAAGGTATTCCCAATATGAATTCATGAAGTTGGATTTACAAAATGCAGTGTATGACACTTTCACAAAAGATAAATTTGAGATGAAATGGAAAGAGATGATTGCAAAATTTAATCTTTATGAGAATCTGTGGTTGGGGGTGTTATATGAGCGACATCGATGGGTTCCTATCTATGTCAAAGATATTTTTTGGGCTGGTATGTCAACTACTCAACAAAGTGAGAGCATGAATGGCTTTTTTAATGGATTTTTCAACCCAAAGGCCACATTAAAACAATTTGTTGAACAATATGACAATTCCTTGAGAAGTAAGGTAGAGAAAGAGAAGAAAGTTGACTTCAAGTCTCGACACAAAGTGTTTGATTGCCTAACTCTGTATGGTTTTGAGAAGCAATTTTAGAGTGCTTACACCAATGCAAAAGTCAACGACGTTCAAGCAGAGATGGAGAGACTAGTTTATTGTCAGCCGTTTCTTATGAAAGATGAGGGTTCAATTTGTATGTATTTTGTGAAGGAAGTCGTGGTAGTTTTTGGAAAAATGAAGCATGTGGACTTTATTGTCTATTATAATTCGACATAATTTGATATGCAATGTATGTGTCGGTTGTTTCAATTTAGAGGCATCATGTGTGCTTACTCACTCGTTGTGCTCATTGCAAGATGCATAAATGAGGTTCTAAATAAATACATTCTACCACGATGGAGAAAAGATTTGGATAGAGGGTACACATGCATAAAAACCACATGCACTAGCTTTGGGGATGATTTTAATGCAAAGGTCTATGATACTATGAACAAAAAATTGATTGGCATTGTACAAGGTGTTGGAAACTCTGAAGGGAAAGTAAAAATTATCAATAGTGGGTTGGATAAAATAGGCAATAGTAATGAAAGATGATGAGGGTGGTGGGAGTAATGTAGCACCTTCGACTAGTAATGTACCACCTATTACTAATAATGTACCATCTTCCCCGATTGGCAACATTAATAGAAAAACAATTAATAATACCAAGTTGCTTAGTCCTTTGGTTGCTCGCCGAAAAGGTCGTCTAATTACCAAATGAAAGGTCGCCAAAGTAGATCAAATAGTCAATCTGTTGAAGGCAACCAAAACAAAACATAACAAATGAAAGGTAAATTGATTGGTATTCATACATATCCATTCGTTTTCTATCATTTATCTCTATTCAACTTATATTTAATTGTAAGCATGTCATAAATTTGAGGCATTCATTAATCTTAATTAATATAGGGTACTAAGGTGCTTGGAGCTCAAGCTTAAGGTCAATCACAATCTCAACCTCAACGTAATGCACGTAGAGAGTTTTATCCTTATATGGTTGCCATGGAAAATAGTATGTGTGTGCCGGTACGTGTACATCATAGGAATTTGTTTGTTAAACTGTTTTTAACATGTCATTTTAATTGAATAGGGACAAATGCTCAATGCTATTGGAGGCACATCTGTCACTCCGAGAAGTATGGACATTATGAGAAGACAAAGTTTCATGACTGCTCAAACTCAGATTTATGGAGTCGGCACATCTCTTACCCCGTCGGACTATATTGGAGGCACACCGGGAATTATTAACATGATGAGAAGTCAACAATCCATGAGTGCTATGCATCAAATTTATGGAGCCTTACTGTCTTCTTTTATTGACTTGAATGTACAAATGGACTGAAATGACTCTTGTTTTCGTTAATTGGAAACTTGTAATTGTAATGCATTTTATATGAGTGAACTTGGAGTTTATTTTGTTTTGGATAATTTATTTTATGTTTCTTTGGATTATTTACATGAGAAGTCATCTATGTTGGTTTATTGATATGATTTTAGGTTGTGTTCAGGACAATGCTTGCCAAATTGTTGTACTCATTAATTATTAGATAATGTTATAACTTGATTTTTTTGCTGGACAACAATTACTGTTTTCGTCGTTCATGTATTAGGATGCATGAAATGAATCTAGAAGTTTATTGTACGTTTCTTTGTTTTTATCCTTTTTTTTTTTAACTTTCAGACCTGTTAGTCTTCATTTTTAGGGCCTGCCTTTGTGCCTGCCTTTTGTGTTAGAGAAATGAAGAATAACTACCAAGAAATTATAGAGTATCAGAAGCTTCTAGTTCAAAACTATAATTAGTGGTATTTATAGGTGGTTGTTGTATGTTATGTATGACTAAGGCCTTGTTTGGCAACATCATTTTTAGCCTAAAAGTAAAAAAGTCACTAAAAAAATCAAAAAATCAATAACTTGTACAAAAAAGTCAAAGATTCTCTTTTTTCTTTACTTTTTGCACATCTTTTCATAAAAATTAAAAAGGCATCCCAAACATACAAGTCTTTTTTTATATCATATTTTAGCCAAAAAGTCAAAAAGTTACTAAAAAAGTCTGTTCCCAAACGAGGCCTAAGTGTGGATGTTACATGTGCATTATCACCTCACTCAGGTCGTGCATGTTTCTCAATTAATGCATAGTCTAGATTTGAGCTTTTTGTGCTTCAAAGCCTCTAGATTGGGTGATTTTGAAATAGTATTGAGGGCAAGCAAGTATAGTCTTCCTGCTTAGAAGTTACAACCATTAGCCTTTATTTTCTGATAAATATGAAGTTTTGAATTGTTTTTTAGATGACAAAATTGGCAATCATCCCCTATACAGTTCTCTTGGAGATCATTTTCTACAGGAAGAAATTCAGGTAAGTTTTAGTTACACTCTCCCCAAATTTACCTTGCAGCCCTACAGAAACTGCATAGAGAAAATTGATTCTGGAATTGGCCAAAAAATTGGTTGTGGAATTGGCCAAAACTTCCATCATTCCTGTTCATGGTTGAATTGACTTTCTGAGAAGTTTATGAAAACTAAGTTAATATGTGAAACATCATCAAATTCCATCCATTAACAAATGATTCAATAATAGAATGGAGGTATTGAATAATTCAAATATAAACAAAATAGTAAGTCACATTTGTTGCTCTAAATAGCAAACATGCATAAACATTCGATTACAAGCAAGATTCATAACTAAATAGCAACATTCTAACATTCATATATATTATTACATCTTCATAACTGATACAACACCAATTACAAGCAAGATGAAAAACCCATAAATACGACAACAACTTCGATTTATGTCAGATTCCAATTTAAGCATCTTCATGCTTTGAAATTGAAATTGTTTGCCCATAAATTGTAGCTGTTCGGTGACAGTTGGCATATTTTCCATTTGCACTTCTCCATCACCTCTATATTGTGAATTTGTAGGCAAGCACCATCCAATAAAACTACTGCATGACAACAATAAAATAACTTGTTTTTGTTTCGCTCCGTCTCAGAAATTCGAATAGTTGTTTTTTTCGACATTTAGGACAATTTCTGTTGCAATATGTCAATTGATCTGAGGTACTGCCGTTATCACTTGAAGTTGACATCTGTGAAAATATAAAGCCAAATTTGAATAATTTACACAACCTACAACAATAAAGGATTGCATAAAACTAGCAACAAAATTTTCCCTATATAAACTAAATAATCCATTTCAGGGGATATAGATTGCCTTTAGAGAACATTGACACAAAACTTTCATCAATGCTATAAAGCACCACTAGATTAACAGAAATAAAGCAGACACAATCTCATCAAGTTTTGGAGGTAGCTCACCCCTCCCCTCCTCTAAAGCTAGATGTCTCTTACTCACCTCAAGAAGAGTAACAATTTTCCTCATAAAAAATAACTAACAAAAAGACAATTTCATCATGAGGTTCACTATGAAGTTAACTTGTTTACCAGCTAAACATTTTGGTGCAAATCTAAAATTCTTTAACTAATCAAAAGACAATGAAAAGATGGAGGTGGACATGTTTGTGCCTAGAGGGGAGTGAATAGGCCAAACCCTTCTAACTAATCACCATTTAAAAATTAGTACCAAACAGATCATTTAAATATGTTGTAAGAACCTTACCTGACAAAAGAATTATGCAACAGGGTGTAATATTAGGAGCCTCAATGTCACGACCCAAACCTGTCCCTAGAGGTTTAGTGTCGTAACCGGCTAGTAATCCTTGGATTACCGAAGGCCCCTTAACATAATAACATATAAATAGGGGCTACGAAAGCAAATACATAAAATATACATAGTCTAACGAGCTGTGAAGACATACATGGGATTGATAATTTTGAACTTTCATAACCATACGTGTGATCAAAACAAAATGCAACAATTAAGTCATTTCATGTATACATAACATAAAACTTGTTCGTAAATCAAAAGGAACAAAAACCTTTACATCCCCAATACACATCCACGAGGCTTGACTCAAACCGAAACCTCCTCGAGAGGCACGAAGGCTGGTTGACAAAAACAGAAACTCCAGGTCCTCAACTTTAAGCCTGGTCACGTGCCTGATCACCTACATACGTAATATAAATAGCGAGCGGGAGCCCAGTGAATAATAATAGAGTAAAGGATTAAATGAATGATGTCCTATAATTAAATCCATACATAGAACCAATTCATATTCGTGTTCTCAATCAATGCGTACACAAAATTCAGAAATCATGTTTGATCATTCATAATTTATCTGTTAGCGTTAACAGAACATCATAGATCATACTTGTCAGTTCCATAGAGGAACCTCCAGCCAGGTACGGATAACTTGCCAGTTCCATAAAGGAACCTTCGGACTGGGCACAGATAACTTATCAGTTCCATAAAGGAACCTCCAGCTGGGTATAGATAACTTGCCAGTTCCATAAAGGAACCTCCAGCCGGGTATAGATAACTTGTCAGTTCCATTAAGGAACCTCCAATTTGGGTACAAATAACATAGTTGAATCTTAACATTAATGCCATAAATGTTTGCCAAAGGCGGACAATCATTCATAGTGTGAACATAACATGTCATAAAACAGATCTTATTTCATATACAGAAAATAATTTAACTTGAACATAGCTTTATTAAGTTATTACTCATAGATAATCGGTGGCTCCACATAGACGAATAGAGTAATAAATTCACTTAACTTGAGGCGGTTGACCTACATAACATAACAGATACATACATTGGAACACACGCTCGGTTTGTACACAACTTATTTTATTTGTTCTTAGCGTGTCTCTAGCCTTTATCCTTATCATAGTATCTTAATCTTGGCTTAGGAATGCCTAGGATGGAATGAGGATGCAAAAATGTACTTGAAAACATTTTTCAAAACTTACCGAAAACAGGGTCCATGCTCGAGCGTGGCTTTCCTCACTCGAGCGGACATGCAAAATGTGAGGGTTCACTCGAGCGCAACTTCCTTCACTCGAGCGGTCTGTAAACTTTCGAAAAAGTGTTGGTTGCTTGATTTCTCCACTCGATGCTCGCTCAAGCGTGAGAAACATGCCCTCGCTCAAGCGCAACTTTTGTCGCTCGAGCGTGCTATAAAACGTAAGAACTTCTGGAAGCATGTATTTCACATTCAAGCCAGCCCTTAGTCGCCCGAGCAGAAGTGTGAGACACAGAGTGGTTAGTCGAGCGTGGAAACAGAATTCTGGAATTTCCAGAATTGCTTCTAAGCTTCAAAACTCAATCTTAAGGCATCAAGCTCGATTTTTATGGACCAAAACTTGAGGAAACATTGAGAAACTAATAAAACATCACGAATTAAGGATCATTCCAAGAAATCATGGCCCAATAGCTTGCTAATTGCGTAAACATTTAACTTAAAATTTATGAATGTTCCATGAACATGACATGCATGAATTTATTTGAACTTAAGCTTCTCAAAACATGATCAAATGCTACAAAACAACATGAAACTTGATGATTTCCCAAAATTTAGGTGAATTCAAGACATGCATGAGGGAATTCTTAGAAATTAAACTCAAAATGTGAGAAAATATGCATACGTGCATGGTATGGATCAATACGCTTCATTTCTAACCCAATTCTTACATTAATCGACTCAATCCTCTAGAGTTCATGTCTTACACTTCATAGTTGTTCAAACAAAGGGTTGGATTCTTACCTAAACTTTTCAAGATGAGAGCTAGAAGTTTGGTCCTTGAGTTCCTAAATCCAAATTCACAAGTTCTCTAGCAATCTCTATAATTTAAGCTCAACTTCTCTTCTTTCTCCCTCTCTCATGTTGGTTGTGTGTGTGTGAGCTCAAAATGTGTTGACATAAGGGAAAAGAGTAAGTAGGAGTACATAAGTAGCCTTATATAGGCTTGTATAATGGTAGATAATTAAGACTAATCAAATGAGCCATTAAATTAATCTAATTTAATCGTTCTAAACCAACTTTTAATTGCACCTATCATAAAATTCTAAAAATTCTAAATAACATGCAAATCAAGTCAACTTCTGAATCGAATGCTGATAAGGCCTTCAATTCGCTACCTGAATAAAAACAAGAACATATCTTTTTACGCTAAACAAATATAAACACAAATAGAGTAACACATGGTGCAAATTTTCACGTTAATTTCTTGTTAGGTATAATTAAGTATGGATTAACGTTAATCATGGGTCGGGATTGTTACATTTAATGACAAAAGATTTGTAAGTCTTACAATTTAAGACTTACACCAGAAATGCTCAGTCAAATATCATTATATATCAACAACAACATCAACAAGAGATTATTATTTTAATTTTTTTTCTTCAAAAAAAAATTAAACGCTAATTCAAGAAACCAGTTTGTATGAAATTAAACCCTAATTCAGAAATTCAACTAAAATATGCTCAGCAATTTATAATACTACATAGATGCCCTAAATCAATTTCTAAGTCATATATACACACAAACATGCATACAAACCCTAAATCAATTTCTAAATTACATATACACAGACACTATATTACAATGTGTAGCTTGCTTTTCGTGCTCCTTTCGAATACGACTAGCCCTATAGTTCGGACTCCCGTGGTTTTGAATCTAATTTCACAAGTGTAATGTGAAATAGATAAACACAAATGAGTCCAAATCTGGCAAATCTTCTGAAAAATCAATTTTGAATCAAAATGCCAAAAATAGACTGCCTTGCTAGATTTTAGAGTCACCACTAAATATTTTTGAAAAATTTAGGAAACTCGAGACTCGTGCCAAAGGCCACTTATCTGTCATCACCAAAATGTCTTGGCTCGGGAATTTAGATACGAGAGGGGAAGGTCATGAATTGAGCACCCCACTCACCCAATCAAAGATCGGCCTGTACTAATCATGATGTGATTCTTATTTACATTATATGCTTTTGTTCTAATTATTAGGCTATCGTTACTATGTGATGCACACAAGTATAGACTAATTTCCAAAAGTTGGAACACTTTGATTTCATGTATGTTTAAAAATTGTTTCGAATATGTACCACTTGAAAAAGTGATCTCATATGTACATTACTCAAATTATTCCAATTTAAGCAATTAGCCTTTATCCACAGGCATTCAAGAGTTATATCAATTAAACACTTAGCCTCATGGTAATCATGCTTGACATGGCAACTATCATATGCATGCAATATGCTAAAACAATAAGTGTTCACTTAGTACTCCAAGGCAAGCCAAAAGAAATAAAAGAGTTAGAAAAAATGCATGATCCTACGGATGCAACACGACTAATGCAACACATGCGATGTGCAATTTAAATCGGCTCGACTACTAACATGCATGTGAATCCATTTGGTAGTATACGGTTTGAGCACATTTTCAAAGAAGCAATAAATAACAATGTGAATTAGAATGATGCGCTGAGCCTAATACATGCAAGACAATGGATGCAAATCATGAGAAATGCTAAACAAAAATGTGATGCTTTAAACTATCCATCATAAGTAAATAAATAAAAATAGGGAAAGAAATGGGGGTTGAAAGACATACACACACATTATAACATATTTGCCCTTGCGTAAGAGGGTCCGAATAAATGTCCTAGCTAATTAGTACGAATTAACTAACTACTACGAATCAAATGAAATAAACTAACTACACTAGCTAATTATTACAAATGAGAATTGAACTAACTAAGTAATTAATTATTACAAGTTCACTACTTTAGGTCCAACAAACTACTATTAAACATAATTTTAACAGGCCCTGAGGAGTGAGGAATGGCTTATGCATGAATGCGGATTTTTCACCCGAAAATGCCCTCTGTTTGGCAGCCAAAGTGCTTCTATTTTGCAGCTAGAAAAATTGAACTGTTTTGCCTCAGCCTCTACTTTATTTTGAGGAAAAATAACGCTGCCTGGCTAAAAAAAGTGGCTAGCCAGCCAGAAGAAGTGGTCGACCATACAGTAAAGGTGGCTGATCGGCCAATAATGTTTGGTACTGCCCTGCTGCAACAGACAAGAAACAAAGCACAAACAGAATAACTTCAGGGGATGTTTATCCACCCTACCTCTCCTTAGCATTGAACAGATCAAAAAAGGGGTAGGCTTGATTCGCAAGCCATCAATCGATGCAAATTCATTGCGTGATGACTTACGAACCAAGGGATACAATTTCAATAAATAATAATGAAAGACTCATAAACCTCCTCCCTATCATTGATTTGATCAAGGGAAGTGGTTGACATTGACTCTTGGACCGTTTTCATCACTAACAAGTATGAAACGACTCAGGACTCAATGAGTTCAATTAACGTCCGATGAACCCAAACCAATTTTATTATCTTGCTCCATTTTAGTCCAAGTTTTATTGCCTCTTTTAATTACCTTTCCATTCATTAGTCATTTTAGTCCAAGAATGAGCATTAAGTCCACTAATGGAGAGTAGTGTCAAACAAAGGGTGGTTTTAGGCATGAGAGAGAGATCATGTCGTTGGTAATGAACCTCTAAAGAGATTAAACCATTAAGCACAAGGTCACCTCTCAAGCTTAAACAACACTCATTTTGAAGCAACTCTCAAAACAAATAAAATGTCAAGAAAAGAGGAGGAGTGCAGAGGTGATTAGAGGTGAACATAAGTATGAAAAGCATGAAATAAATGCTATCAACTCAAATAGGTTTGTGTCTAATGCCTAAAACGCCAAACCTATGAGAACCATTACACTACAAGCATACTATACAAAGCATAAATGAAACAAACAACCTAAAATAGTCCTACAACACCTAAAAATGGTACTGAAATTAATGTACAAAAATCTAAAAGAGTAAGCTAAAATAATGGAGAAATTAAGCTAGTAAACAAGTAAAAGGAGGGGTGGCTAACCCCTCAATTTTTGGGAATTTAAAACCACTTTTCTAGCCTCTGAAAACCTTTGAAAATCAGTGGTAAAAAGCTTAAAAAAATTTAATGAAAAGATGGGAAGCACAAGGGTAAAATCCTAGAAAGTAAGGTTCAAAGAAGGGTGGTTATATTAAGAAGACTAAGAGGGGGAGTAAGGAAGTTGCAGCTGTATGATGAACAATTAAGGGATGTTAAATTTGATAATATAGGTGTGGTGAGATTGCTTAATGGTATTGAGTTGGGTAATAAGAGATGTGACCGTCAATCAAACAAGATCGTGGTTAAGGGTATAAAATTAATTGAGAATGTTCAATTGGGACAAGATGCTAAAGATGAAGTTGTGGTCTACCACATATTGTTTTTAATCATAAGTGATAATAGTCCGTTAGATTCTGTCCCCACACCTGACAAGATGTTTATTGGAGTTGGCGAGGATAATCTTGAGACCTGGATTGTTGATCTTGACCAGTCCGACCGGTTTCGGATGCTAAAGAAAATAAGATTCAAGCTCATTGGTGGCAAGGACAAAGAGTATGTTCGTCACGGGATAGAAGTTGTGGACCGGTTCTTCCCAGTTGATGTTTGGACGGACTACAAAGATATGCTGTTGGAAAATGTTAGAAATATTCAAAAGGGTGTCATATATTTAGTGGTTGCTACTGTTAGTGGAAAAGAATGCAAAATTATTTTAAGGAGTCAAATGTACTTTAAAACTATTTAGAATTGTAATTTTATCTATTTTTATTTTTAATGTTTAGGTTAATGGAGGTGGACGACATAAAAACTGGTGTTGTTGAAGGTATTTTAGTAAGTGATTTCAGTTGTATTGAACTTGCATTGCCTAATTTATTTTCTCAATTGAGGTTGAGATACAAACAAAAAAGTATTAAGGTTAATAAAATAGTCCCTCCTTTGAGCACCCAATGCCAGTGGGTTGGTCAGAGTAAATGTTTATGATCGGAGGTTAGATAGTAATGACAGTCTGCAGGCGTGGTTTCTTTTTCCTGTGGATTTTCAATGCGAGTTAGTCTATTATGGGAATGGTTATTGTTCAATTAACGACAAACAGATACCATGAATGGTGAAGTATTAACTTGAAAATTCGAATATGAAAAGGGGGATTACGTATTGTAAAATGAAGGGATATCTGAAGTATTCTACGAGTGACATTCCAGAAGATTCACAAATGAGGGCCCTCTCTATTATTGTGTTATCTAAAAAATATTCTAATGAAAATGTTAATGTTTGGCATTGTCCTCCCACGAAGGCTATTTCGATTTTGACACGGACTAAGTTGGTGGGTTTAATGGAGAGGCGAAGAGATTTGTTGTTATGAGGTTTTGGGAAAAGTGGTTCAGTTATTCATGAACGCAGAGGTCGTCTGAGTTTGTCCGAGATTAATATACGCAGAGGTAGTGATGACACTAGTGATGTTGATCCTGGTCCGTCGATTTCGGAGGTTGGTGTTAGCAAAGAGGAGGTTGATCGTAGAGGATCAGTCATTATGGACCTTGCAGAATTTTCTAATGTTTTATGAAATGTAATCATCAACTTAAAAAATAGTGATATGACTCAAGATGTAATAGTTGATGATAAGGGAAATGAAGTAAGTAAATAAAATTTTGAGTGGTTTCATTAATAAAATTAGTAAAAATTTTTACTAATCATAACAGTGGTTACATTAACATCAAACCATTCTCTCATTTTTGGGGACATTGTATCTAACCAACTACTGTTTCCATTAGTTAATATAATACAAGGAATTCCTCCTCTAATAGTGAGATCTGGTTGGAATTTAACAAATACATGGAAATCTCTCTGGTAGCCTACTAAATTTTTCATTAATTCGGTGGGGACTGTTGAGTATTTGATGTCTTCTATGACGTTGCAAACGACGTCTTGATCGTAGTCCTTAAGGCTTATTCTGCTGGAGAAGTAATTGTGTCTTCTGAGGCTTCTCTGTTTTCTCTCTCAACGATTGTGTCTCCCTCAATTGTGTCTCCCTCGATTTTCACTCTCAACGATCGATCCTCTCGTTTCTCGTTTCTCGCTTCCCGTCAGTCCCGTCCAACGGTGAAGGACTCTCTGTTTTCTCTCGACTCTCTCTCAGACCGCCGATCGAGTTTGTATCTTTTGTCACCGACCGAGTCTCCATTCCGAAGAGCGACCTGAACTAGCAACTCCAACGTACAGGTATATAACTTACAAATTAATTTAGGGCTAGGGCTTATATGTATGTACGTGTCTATGTGTGTCTGTGTCTATATAACAGTACAACTTAGAAATTGATTTAGGCATTGTGTAGACACTCTATTTTTGACCGCTCTTAAGACTTGGGCGCCTAAGGTTGATCTCTCAATGATAAAAAGATACGCTATACAATTGTTCAAGTTCTTTAGCAAAAGGCTTCGATTTTTAAGCTTCAAATCCTAACCTTACACCCCATTTTAGACCTTAAAACCCTTTTTTTCAAAATATTTTTCCAAATATTTCTACGATGTTCTGATGCTCGCATTTCGTCGGCGGGGTTGGAGTAGAGCTATGCTCGTCAGGGAGTCAGAGGTCTAGAGCTGCACTCGCCAGGGCGTTCACTGTTGGAGAGAGAAAGAGACAAGAGAGAGAGAAGAAGGTTTTGAATATAGAGAGAGAAGACAAATGAAAATAATTTTGAAATTTGAAATCAAGAACAACAATGGTACATCTCTCTAAAACCAAAGCTCTAATTGAGCTCTAGTGGGGTAGAAAGTTTAAAAAAAAAAAAAAAACAACAACAACAACAAGGCCAAAACATCACATCAGATGGGCCCCACATACACATTAGAGCTATTAGAGCTTACAAATTAAAGCTTCAAAACATTTTTGAATCAAGAATGAGAAAGAGAGAGAAAAGGGCGAGTTACCAACTATGGTTACCACATCAGAGCCACATCATTAATGCCGCTTTAGAGCTCTTGTTCTAGATGTCCGAAGCATTTCTAATAAATAAATAGGCAAAATAATATATATATGTATATTTTATGATAATCATTAGATAGATAAAATACCTAATAGAGCATCTTCAATTGTTCATCAAATCTTTTATTAAATTTGAGTAAAAATTTGATATGATATGATGTACTCTACCGATTTTCATCAATTTTGTCGGTTGTCTAGTGAAGAGTAAATTTTCACCCAAAATTGGTGGTCTACCAACGGTCACTTGCAAAATTTTATGAAAGATTAAACGCTTCTTTGATTTAATAAAAAATCTGCTATTTTTTTCATTTGATATCACTTTGATGACAGGGTTGGAACTCACGTTTTAAGCCTTTTTCAGCAAATTAGAATTTGATGACAGATTTGAAGGAAGACTGGATCTTAATAGAACATCTAGCTATTACATTGTTTTATTATATATTCACATATTAGTAACTAATTATATATCTAACAGATTAACTAATCACCTAACAAACTAACTAATCATCTAACAAACTAATTATACAAGTGAATTGCTTAGATGGGACACAACACATGGCTTGTGATACACCTTCATTTAAGTCTGCATTTGTTCAGCTTTCTTGGACTGCAACTTGACATGCCCTTGCTCTGTTTGGTTTGTTACAATAGCTGCAGCCTTGGATTGCTACATAATAGGCTGATTCAGTGTTAAGTCTTCATCAGCCCCCCTCAAGCTAAATGGGGCAGCAGTTACCAGAAGTTTGGATTGCAAATAATGAAACCGAGAGATAGACAAAGGCTTAGTAAAAATGTCACCTATCTGCTCAGATGAAGGAACATACTGGATTTGAAGTTTCTTTTGAAGAATATTTTTTCTTACAAAATGGTTGTTGATTTCAATGTGTTTGGTTCTTGCATGGAAAACAGGATTAGAAGCAAGGGAAATAACAAAAAGATTATCACACCAAAGAGTAAGAATAGTGGAAGAGAACAAGAACATCTCAGCCAAAAGCAATTGAACCTAGGAAGCTTCAGCTGTAGCTTAAGCCAATGATTTATATTCTGCCTCAGTTGAAGACCTAGTAACAGGAGGCTGTTTCTTTGTTTGCCAATGTCAAGACCCAAACCCGTCCCTATGGATTTAGCATCGTAACCGACCACTAATCCTTGGATTACCAAAAGCCTCTGAGTAGATTATCGTATAATAAGGGGCTGTGAAAGCATATATAGAAACATACATAGTCCACAGAGCTGTGCAGACATACATGGGACAAAAATTTAAAACTTAGATACATAAGAGTGATGTCATACATGTACATTAGTCATACATCACCAAACAAATATATACAGAACTTACAAAGCATATTCAGATAGAACATAAGACAGTACAAAAGTCCCAAAGACTTGTTTTTCATAAACTTGATCGGATCTCAAAAGGAAGTCTTCTTAGGAAGCATAGTGGCTGGCTACCCTAAACTCTCCAGGCAGCAACTTAGGCCTAGTCACGTGCCTGCTCACCTATATACAGAATATAAATAGTGAGCGGAAGCCCAGTGAATAATAACGGAGTAAAGAATTAATGAATGATGTCCCATAACAAATTTCATATCAGATATAAATTCAGATTCGCATACTTAACCAGAAATCAATTACGAATCAAACAGAAACATGAATAGATATTCCTACGATAAGGGAAACCAAGTCAATGTGATTAGATGTCGATAAGGCCTTCAATTTATAGAATCAAATAGAAACATGAACAGATATTCCTACGATGGACATATATAAATACGAATAATGCAACATACATGCAATTAATTCCAAATTTTTATCTTAATTACTTATTAGGCATCTTTAATCATGATTTAGTAGTTAATCATAGGTCGAGGTTGTTACAGCTAATAAATGAGGTTGGATCTCAGAAAAACACAAAAACCAAAAATAGACCTGAGGTCAGATTGATCACCAGACCAATCTACATCAAAGAAAATTTGCAGATCAAAAGAACCAGGACTAAAATTAAGGCCATAGTGCGGAGTCCTTTAAAGATACCTAAGTATCCTTTTGACTGAAGCAAACTCAACTACAGTGGGCATGTGCATATGTTGACAAGCCATGTTAACAGTAATGAAAAGTTCAGGCTTGGTAAGAGTAAGATTTTGAAAAGCCTCCACAATATTCCTATAAAGAGAAGGATTATGAAATGGCAAAGAAGAGTCAGAAGAAGAAGAGGGGGGTTTGAGAGACAAATGAGAGGAGTAAGGCTTACACTCTACAAAACCTACCTTGATCAAAATATCGGAGGCATATTTATGTTGGGACAAAAACAGACCAGTAGAAGTATGGTGAACAGAAATACCCAGAAAGTAATTAACCAAGCCTAGATCCTTGAGAGCAAAAACTGAATTCATATGAGAAATGAGAGATTGAATATGAGAGGAGGAGTTGTCAGTGAGTAAAATGTCATTAGCATAGACAAGAAGATAGGTAATGGTAGAAGAAGTTTTCTGAATGAACAAAGAATGATCACATTGACTATGAACAAAACCTATGGAAAGAAGATAGGAAGAAAAGGTAGGATACCAAGCCCTAGGAGCTTGTTTAAGCCCATAGAGGGATTTGTTCAATTTATAAACAAAAGAGGGTTAAGTAGGACAGATAAAGCTAGGTGGCTATTGCATAAAAACATCTTCATCAAGAGTACCATGTAAGAAAGCATTGGAGATATCCAACTGCCTAATAGGCCAGTGAAAGTGAAGAGCTAAACAAAACAAAATCCTGACAGTAGGCTATTTAGGGTCTGTTTGGTAATGTTTACGTTTTCAGTTTATATTTACAAAAATTTTATAAACTGGTTTTTGTTTATTTTTAGAAAAACATAAACTACAAACGTGTTTGGTAATTGACAAAATGTTTAAAAAAATTTAAAAATATAAAAAGAGTGAGAAATGGCAAGTGGTGGCAAGTGGAGGCAGAAGACGGTGGTGGAAAGTGGTGACGGTGGGTGGTGGTGGTGGGTGGATGGGTGACCGTGGCGGGTGGTGGGTGGTGGCGGTGGTGGTGGCGGCAGGTGGTGGGTGGTGGTGGCAGGTGGGTGGCGGATGGCGGATGTCGGGTGGTGGTGGGTGATGACGGGTGGGTGTAGGTAGCGAGTGGATGGTGGCAAGTGGGTGGGTAATGGTGGCGGGTGGTGGGTGGTAGCGAGTAGATGGTGGCAGGTGGATGGTGGTGGCGGGTGGTGATAGTGGGCTGGTGGGTGGCGGTGGTGGGTGGTGGGTGGTAGTGGTGGTTGTGGTTGTGGTTGTGGCGGGTGGTGGTGGCAGGTGGGTGACAGATGACGGGTGGTGGTGGTGGTGGTGGTGGTGGTGGTGCTGGGTGGGTGGGTGGGTGGCGGTAGCGGGTGGTGGTAGGTGGTGGTGGTGCAGGGTGGGTGGGTGACGGTGGCGGGTGGTGGTGGTGCTAGGTGGGTGGTTGACGGTGGTGGGTGATTGTGTGTGGGTGGTGGTGGTGGTGGTGGATGGTGGTGGCAGGTGGGTGGTGGGTGATGGTAATGGGTGGTGGGTGGTGGTGGCGGGTGGGTGGCTAGTGGCTGGTGGTGGTGGTAGTGGCAGGTGGTGGTGGCGGGTGGGTGGTGAGTGGTGGTGGCGGGTGGTGGTGGCGACGAGCGGTGGATGGTAGTGGCGGGTGGTGGGTGGTGGCGGTGGTGGCGGCGAGGGGTGGGTGGTGGTGGTGAGTGGGTGGCAGGTGGGTGGTGGTGGCGAGTAATGGGTGGTGGTAGCAGGTGGGTGGTGAGTGGTGGTGGCAGGTGGTGGTAGGGGGTGGGTGGTGGTGGCGAAAGACGGTGGTGGAAAATGGTGGCAGGTGGTGGCTAGTGTTGGGTGGTAAAAAAAAAAAAAACTTAAAACTCAAAACAGAAACACTTTTTTTGAGTTTATATTTTTTGGCTAAATCTATAAACTGAGACCACTGATTTATAAATCAAAAATTTACCAAACAAGTTTTTATTTGAGTTTTTAAAATTTTTATAAATATAAACTGAAAACTGAAAACGTAAGTGTTACCAAACGGCACCTTAGTAACTAGAGAAAAAGTATCATGAAAATCCACACCCTTTTCTTGCAAGTAACCTTTGGTTACCAACTTGGCCTTGTACCTAGTAATGGTACCATCAGAGTATTTCTTGATCTAAAAACCCATTTACAGCCAATAATATGTTTGGCAGTAGAAGTGGGAACAAGAGTCCATGTATGCTGATTTTGTAAAGCTTGAAATTCGATTTGCATGGCTGGCAGCCAATAAGGAGACTGGAGAGCCTCTTTATACGAAGTAGGTTCAAGGAGAGATGGAGAAAGAGAAGTTGAGAAACACAAGTAAGAAATAGCCTTAGACCTGGTAACCATAGGATGAGTATTAGAGGAAGAATGAGGAGGAATTAGAGAAGGAAAAATGGGAATAGTTAATTGAATACCAGGATGAGCAGACAAAGGAGGACATGAAGACTAAGAAGATGAAGAAGAACATAGTGCAGATGAGACAGGTAAAATAGAAGAGGAAGAAGAACCAGAAGAAAGAGAGAAAGAAACAGTTGAAGAAGTCTAGAAGAAAGACTGAAGAGTGGACAAAGAGAGAGAAAAGGAGTTTGAAGATGAGGCTTTAGCAAAGGGAAAGTGATTTTCATCAAAAATCACATGCCTAGATATATAGACTATACTAGTAGCTGGATCCAAGCACTTATACCCCTTCATAGAGGAATAATAACCGATGAACACACATGGAAGAGACCGAGGCTCAAGTTTGTGGTTAGTACATGGTCGAAGCCAGGGATAACAACAACACCCAAAGACTCTAAGAAAAGAATAGTCAGGTTGGGTACCAAACAAAATGTCGAAGGGACTAAAATAAGAAGATTGAGACTTAGGCAATCTATTAATGAGATATATAGCAGTAGAGACAATCTCAAACCAAAACTTAAGAGGCAAAGAGGAATGATGCAAGAGAGTTATAGCTGTCTCAATGATATGTCTATGTTTTCTTTCTGCCAATCCATTTTGGAATGGAATATGAGGAAAAGAAAACTGATGAACAAGACCATTTTCTTTAAATAATTGTTGAAATTTATGATTAGAATATTCTCCACCACCATCGGATCTTAAAATCTTAAGAGAAGTAGTGAATTGTTTTTCCACAAACACCTTGAACTCCAGAAATTTAGCATAAACTTCACTCTTGTAGATTAAAGGAAACAACTAGGAAAAGCCACTGAAATCATCAACAAACACAACATAGTAGCTATATTGAGAGTGACCTTGAGTGGAAGGGCCCCATACATCACTATGGATGAGGGCAAGAGGTTGATTTACAAAAGAAGAAGACAATGTAAAAGGCAAACGATGACTTTTGGCTACATAACAATGAGAACAAAGTCCATTATTATCTTTATTACAAACAATAGGAACATAATTAGCTATATTATTGAACTTAGCATGTGAGGGATGACCCAATCTTTTATGCCACAAAGTAGAAAAGATACTTTGAGAAACATAAGCCTATGGAGGAGAGAAAAACTGATAATGACCATGAGAGTGAAAACCTCTAGAAAGCACTGCCTTTGAAGTTTTGTCTTGAACAACAAAGGAATTGTTATCAAAAGTGATTGTATAATTATTGTCTTGAGTGAGTTGATGAACAAAAATAAGATTGGAAGAAATTTAGGAAACATGAAGTAAATTGTTCAACAAAAACGAAAGATAGGGTGAGAAGAATACCAACTCCACTATGCTGAATTGGAAGGGATTCTTTATTGCTTACCACAACTTGATCATGGCCTTGATATGGTTAATACAGATGCATATGTTGCAAGTCATTGGTGATGGGTGTGGTGGCAGTTGAATCAAGATACCAAGGAGAAGCTTCAGATGAAGAAGAAAAAGTAGGACCTGTGGCAAAAAAGGCTCGAGGAGCTGTAGAGAATGGAAAAGTAGAAGGAACACCAAGATAAGAAGAGGGCAGAGAATAGCCGCCTTGAGTAGGTAAACCAGAAACAGATCCATATGAAGGTGCATAAGCTGGATTTATGCGATTGCGACACTCAAGAGTTGAGTGATTGTTTTTGCCACAGATTTGGCAAACAAGGCCTGAGAAACGATCTCTACGACGACCTTTGTAATTAGAAGAATTGGTATAGCAACCTCTGCCATGAAAATTTGAACGATTTCCTCTTTAATTAGGAAAATTGGATTGATTATTTCCAGACTGAAAATGTTGATGATGTGAATTTTGAGATGACTGATATGGCGAAGCTAGGGTTTGATGTTCAGAAGGAGCTCTTTGAATCACAGAGAAAGCAGCATTAGAAGAAGCATGTAAATTGATCTTCTCAATATGAGTTGCTTTTGAACATAATAAAGAGGACAATTCTTCGATGGTTACAGCATTAGATTATGCTCGAATAGTTGTTTTGAACGAGTTATATTCATCAGGAAGACCATTCAAAACAAGAAGAATAAGATCCTCATCATTTATAGGTGTAATGACCAATGCAATTTGATCTGAAATTTCCTTGAACTGTTGCAGATAGTCCTTTATAGTTTGAGATTTCTTCGAAAGTGTTTGAAGTTTGTTCTTGAGTTGATGGATATGTGATCTTGATAAAGCAGTGAATCTCTTCTCCAAAACAATCCATACTTCACGACTATGCTTTAGATGCAACAGTGAGGAAAAAACTGGTAGTGATAGAGTTGTAGTTAAACAACTAAGAAGATGTGCATCAATAAGCTTCTATTTGCTGAATTTCGGATTGGAGATTGGATTGTTCTGTGCATTCATGATTGTAGGATAAGGACAATCAACTGATCCATCAAGATATCCCAAGAATTCTGTAGCTCGAAACAGATTATGAACTTGACTTTTTCAAATTAGGTAATTTGATGAGTTAAGTTTTATTGTGACTAAAGAATTGAGATTTGAAAGAATAAGAGAAAGATTTGGATGGAGAATAGTAGATGTTGGCATTGAAGATAACGTCATTGTTAAATGCTCGTTAGAGCTCTATTTGCTCTGATACCATGAAGAAATACTGAATCTTAATTGATCATCTAACTATTACATTGTTTTATTGTATATTCACATATCAGTAACTAATTGTATATCTAACAGACTAACCAATCACCTAACAAACTAACTAATCAGCTAATAAACTAACTGTACAAGTGAATTGCTTAGATATGACACATCACATGGCTTGTGATACACCTTCATTTAAGTCTGCATTTGTTCAGCTTTCTTGGATTGCAACTTGACCTACTCTTACTCTGTTTGGTTTGTTGCAGTAGCTGTACCCTTGGATTGCTGCATAATAGGTTGATTCAGTGTTAAGTCTTCATCAAGATTTAAGTAAATGTTGGAAATTGCCTAAGATGTTTACTACATAATAATTTGTGAGAGACTTATTTTTAATGAAATTTTGATTGTTTACAAAAAGATCAGTGTGCAGAAAAGTATAGAGAGTGATTTGACAATTTATAGTGACTTTATGACTAAAATTGAAAGGTGTCAAACGAGGCCAGTGTCCTTAAAAACATCTGTTAATTAATTTGAAATTTTTTGTTGGGCAAGTTTAATTTGAAATTGTTATACATTCTATACAAAAAAAAATGTGTCATACAAAAATGTATATTATTTGAAATATTTATAACCAATGTCATAGAACATATGTTAATAAAATCCCATTTTAATTAAGGTATTTAATCTAACATTCCTCTCAAACTTTTAGTAATGAGAGAGGTCCACAATATTTTTTTTTGTAACCTAAGGTCTCTCACCCACAACACATCCATATATCTCGCTTATTCTATCATTCTCTCTCATCTCTCATTTCTCTCTTCCTCTCACCCGCCCTAGCCTCCTCCTCTGCTTTCCACGCCGACGCCTTCTTCGCCATCATGACTGTCGTAACCACCACTAATGCCACCACCATTTCTATTTATTTTGTTCTCCCACAGCATTTATTTTGTTCTTACCTTATGATGTTGCAGAGCATAGGGAGTGAAAGTGAAATGTAGGCCATGGCATTTATTTTATTCTTACCTTATGATGTTGCAGAGCATAGGGAGTGAAAGTGAAAGGTGGGCCATAGATGTACGAACAAACACTGCAATCTCCACAGAGCTTTGCATGGGTTGTCAATGGGCATATCTTCTGTTGTGAATAAAAGGTCAGCCGCCATTGTTGCTTCTTCTTCTTTGTTTGGAAAGAGATAATATATGGGGATTCAAAAACAGAGAGTACCACAACGAGCTCGGAAAGGTAATTTGATAAGGAAGACACCAATATATATATACATGCTAATTTGTATGTGTTGTGCAGAAATATGTTCAATTTTCTCTGGTTTGATAAAAATACAAAGAAAATTGTGAGCAAACTAAAGAAAATTGGTAAAAACACAAAGAAATTTGTGAGCAAACTAGAGAAATTTCAACTCAGCGTAAATTTCATAACACAAAGAAAATCAATGAAATTGAGCAACATAGATCTGAATTAAAATTTATTTGAAAAAATGTTAAGGGACTCCAATCACTGCAAAAATATTCTATATCTTTTATCTTGTAAAATCTTAATAAATTATCCTTTTGCTTGAATTTGTTGAATTTTCACTACTATTACAATTTAAAATATTTTCTATTGAATTTTTTTCTTCTAGATTTCCCTGATCCACCATCTTTAAATAAAATGTTGAAAAAGGTTATGTATCTCAAAAAATATTCACATTAGATGATATATGGATATTGTAAAATTGTATAGATGTATAAACAAATTTAAAATATATATGTAATGATTGTTTATTTCTTCTGTCAATAAATTAATTCAGATGAATTTGTGGGAGAAGAAATAAAGGAATGGATAATAGTTTTATAGGGAATTGACTAGTAAATCGCATTTTGTGGACTTGTAATCCATAAGGTCCTAAATGTTTTCTTAGTGACTAGGTGGTCCCTTAATCTGTTTGTTAATTGTTTTGCCACTGCTAATATTATTGGTTAACAGTTGACGTGGGTTTGTATAGGGGATGGTGAATGAGTGTTTGTGTGTCATGTTGATCGGAAAAGCACACTAATATCTTTTTTAATTTAATAGGTTTGTAACACGTGCATAATGGGACATGGGTTACGTCGTAAGTGTTTTTTGCGTGTGACATGAACACGCGTAATAAGGCACATTGAATTGGTTTTGGATTTCTGTTTCGGATTTCTCACAACTCGACCTTTTTTTTTTCCCGATTGCCATTGCCGTGGGTTTTGAAATTCAAATACCTGTGACCGAATCCCACAAACATGATTTATGGGATTGTATTTGAAATAATTTTTAGATCGATTTGGGGTGGGTGTGTTTGTGGTGTGAGAAACCCACCAACCCAGAAATCGAACCCTTTTCATCTAAAAAACCTAACCCAGTGGAATGTTCCTATACATTGGCAATCATCTCCATTTTGGAAAGACGAATCAGTGGTGCATGTCAACGTGAACTATAATAACCCCGACCTCTGATTTACGTAAATTCATGATTAAGAATGCTTAATAAGTAATTAAGGTAAAATTTTTCATTCATTACGTGTGTGTTAGATGTTATATAAGTTTCTATATGTTATGTGTGGGAATATCTGTCTCTGATTTTGTTTTATTCTGTAAATTGAAGGCCTTATTGACATTCGATTCAGAAATTGACTTGGTATACGTGTAATTTGGAATTTTTAGAACAGTATGATAGGTTCAATTGAAATTCAATTCGGAACGAATTAAATTAGAATAATTGAAGTCAATTGCTTAGCTTAATTACAAATAACTAGCCTTAACTAATCAAACATATAAATAGGCCACTTATAGATGAGTAGGCACATTTTCTACCATCATCTTGGGCAAAAAAAGTGTAGAGAGAGAGAGAGAGAGAGAGAGAGAGAGAGAGAGACTAGGGAGAAGGCTTCAAACAAAGGAATTTGCTAGAGAATTAAGGGGAATTGAAGAATTTGAACAAGAACTCACTATAATTCAAGGAATTGAGAACCTAAGGTAAGAAATCAAGCCTTTAGTTGTGTACTTAGGGTACTTAGCACATGAATTCAAAGGATTAAGTTGTGTAATGCTAGAATTGAGCTAAAATGAAAGAACATAGGCCATACCATGCATGCATGTCTATATCATGGCATCTTGAGGAGGTTTTCAAAGAATTCTCACATGCATGTTATCATTCTACCTCAATTTTGAGAATTCATCTCATTTTCCATCAATTTGTCTCATTTGATCATGTTTTGAAGGCTTTAAACTTACACCTTTACATGCATGATGTATAATTTTATGTTTTCAAAGATTTGGGTTTCGTTTTGGATAATTAGCATACTTTTGGACCTAGATTTCATGAAACGATCTTCAATTCTTTATGTTTTCCAAGTTTAGACTGTTTTCTCAAGTTTTGGGGCCCAAATATTGAGTTTAATGGCTTTGAATTCAAGTTTGGAGCTTGGAAGTGCAATCTGGAAATTCCAGATTCTGTACTTCCACTTGAGCGTCAGAATCTGCGCTCGAGCGAACACTTTGTGATCTTGCATTTCTACTCGAGCGACTTGATGTTTGCTCGAGTGTGAAATGCATGCTTTCAAAAGTTGTATGTTGTAGACACCCCATTTTTGACCGACCTTGAGACTCAGACATCACCAGTTGAGCACTTGGTGATATTGCATAATGTGCTCGTTCAGAAGTTTCAGAGCCTTGGCCGTCAGCCCTGCCTCCGGATTTCTGAACCCTCTTCTGTGCCTTGCCTCGGTTTGCGAACCAGGCTCGGTTTTCTCCGTTTCTTTTCCTGAGGGGAGGGAGAGGTCCTATAGACCATCTCTCAGTGGCCGTGGGCTACATTTTGTGGCTATAGGCCATTTTGCCCATTTCGGAGCCCGGTTCCCGGTTTTCGGAGCCGTCAGGCCATGTGCCTCGGTTCGGGACCGCTCAACCATCTCCATTCGCTCTGATTTTTGGCATGCATCTTATTTACTCCCTTTTGAGGGACACTGGGGTCTGAGAAACCCACTTCGTAGCCGAACGCCACTTTCGGTGCTTAGCAGCCCATTTTCGGGACCCCGAACTGCGTGTTTTGGCCCCCGAGCATTCGTTTTGCATCGATTTTCGTTCATTTTTGGTAGGTACCTCTGTTTTATCACCAGGAAGGTTACTGGAGGGTGGGAGGCCAGCAATTATCTTGGCAACCAGTTATATTCCATTTTCGCCCTCCGGCACCCGTTTTTCTCGCTTCCGAGCCAATGTTGAACACCTTGGAGCCACTTTCTTCAACCCCAAACCACATATTTGTGTTGTACACACATGGGAGGATCCTAATATGATATGGCCGGCCAGAAATTCCATTTGACCCTTTTGAACCCCTCTTAAAAATGGCTTGTTCTCTCTCCTGTTTTACAGTTTCCAAATTCGAACCACAGGGTTGTGATGAGGGGACCTAGGAGGATACCTTTTTGTGGTGGCCGGCCAAAAAATCAACTTGACCTTTTTGACCCCTAGCCGGCCGGCTAGGGGGGGTGGCCGGCCGGCCACCTGCAACTCCAAAAGGTGGCCGGCCATGATCCTCACCAAATTCACTTTACAGCTGTATAACTGTTTCCCCCAGAATATATCTGTATCCGGGGGATATTTTTTGGGGGAAAACTTGCTTCCTTTTCCCCCACCTTTTCCCCACCTTTACTCCCTCTCTTTGGTCCATATAACCAGCAGGCAACATTGGTCTTAGGGGTTAGAAAAAATTACCTTCAAGCTTGCATACAAAAATCTCCCTCCATCTATCCCTTTCTAGCAAAAAACTTCCTAAGTTCTACCACCATTTCTTTTACACCACCAACCCCCACCCTTCCATCCTCCATTCCAGAAGTTTGAAGGTGTTCTTTAAGGCCTAAGGGTGCTACAAACTCAAGCCAAGAGTTGCTAAAGACTTGTCTTCAAGGGTGAGTTTCATTTCCCCCTTTTTGGTCCATTTCTTGCACCATTTATAAGCCATACATGCTTGTTGTTTTGAGCTCCGGCCCTAACTGAAAGTGGCCTTCTTTTGAGCTCTTTTTCACTTTTGCTTAAGGGCTCAACACTGTTTGAGGCCCCCCATATTGCACTTGCTTCAATATCCTCCTTGAATGCCATTTTCTTGTATGATATTTTTAGCCTATATGTGATCTGTTTTGGAGCATGATGTAAACTGTAAATAGGCTTATTTTGAGTCCCTCTTCAACATTGAAGAAGGGCTCATCACTGTTTGGGACCTCCATCTGCCACTTCATGTTATATCCCTCTTTGGTCCCCTTTTCTTGCATGCTTTGGCAGGCCATTGTGCTTCTGTTTTTGGCCTTTTTACAGTACTAAAAATAGTCTTATTTTGGCCCATTCTTCATGTTTCATTAAGAGTCTTTGGCTGTTTGTTGAATATTTTGTATACTTTGTGTTATAGCCTCTTTTGAGCCTCATCTTGCATGACATTTTGAGTGTATTTATATACTGTTTTTGGGGCTTCCATAAACTGTAAATAGTCATATTTTTTGCCCCTCTTCAGTGTTATAGAAGAGTCTTTTTCTGTTTGGGCTTTGCATCTACCACTTGCTTCTTTGTCCATTTTTCGGTCCAATTCTTGCATAAGAACTTAGCCATACCTATGTTTGTTTTTGGGGTTTTTACAGTTCTGAAAAATGTCATATTTTGGGCCCCTATTCAATGTTGTTGAAGGGCCCTAACCTGTTTGGGGTCAGCAACTGTGAGTTGCTTCATTATCTCACATTTAGGGCCATTTTTGCATGCTAGTTTTGCCCTATCTTTGCTTGCTGTTTGGCCATGATTTGTACTGGTAAAATGCTAATTTTGGGGTTTCTTTGCTACTGTCTATTCATTGCATGTCCATATTGTGCATGTTTGGTATAGCTATAGGCCATTTTGGGTGCCAAAATCCATGTTTCGGGACTATTCCATGCATCGGGTGTACTTTCGCCTCGTTTCGGGGCTGTTTTCCCCACATTTCAGTGCTGAAATTCCATTAGCATGTTTGCATATTATTTTCCATGCTATTGCATTACATATGCCATTGCCTCGATTTGCGTGCCCGTGTGCACGCGTTTCGAGGCACTTCATTTTCATCCATTGGCCTCTTATGTGAGTGTGGCTGAGGCTCTCTCATGTTAGGATAAGTCCATGTTGCATTCTATATGCCATTTTAGCCATATTGCATTGCATATGCCATTGCCTCGATTTGCGTGCCCGTGTGCACGCGTTTCGAGGCACTTCATTTTCATCCATTGGCCTCTTATGTGAGTGTGGCTGAGGCTCTCTCATGTTAGGATAAGTCCATGTTGCATTCTATATGCCATTTTAGCCATATTGCATTGCATATGCCATTGCCTCGATTTGCGTGCCCGTGTGCACGCGTTTCGAGGCACTTTATTTTCATCCATCGGCCTCTTATGTGAGTGTGGCTGAGGCTCTCTCATGTTAGTGTAAGCCCATATCACATTTCCATGTCATTTACATTGCGTATGTCATTTTCTCAGTTTGCGTGCCTGTGTGCACGCATTTCGAGGCATCTCATTTTTACAGCATAGTGCATACTAGGTTGTATCTTAGATCGCATTCAGTCATTTTTCTCAGTTTGCGTGCCCGTGTGCACGCATTTCGAGACATCTCATTTTCATAGCATTGTGCATGCTAGGCTGTGTCTTAGTTGCATTCATGCATATCATGCATATTGCATCGTGTTCGGGATAGGAGTTAGCCCGGGCACGGGAAACGAGGTGCGTTTCGTACTCCGAGTGACGGAACGTGTCTCAATTCCCAGTCACCGACACTCCGGATTACCCATGATGGAGTTAGGTTCTTGTTGTGTTTACACGTGCATTCATTCTATATTAAGTTGCACATTTCGACTCCTCTGCCATCATGCATCGATATGCGTGATTGGTGGCACGAGGATCGAGGCATGCATATATCTGTGAAAATACATTGCCATGCCCCTTTCCTGCTCTCTGTTGCAGCAAAATAAAGAATCAGCAACTTTTTGGAGTTTGGCGCGCATTTCAAGAAAAGGTGTAAACAAAGGCTAATTGGGGCATCCCAATGGATTTCCGCGCAAGGCAGCCCAGACATGCATCATTCATCAAGAGCAAGGCAGTCCCTGGCTTGCACGCCAGTTTTAAAGCTTTCTTAGTTAATTTGATTGATTAATTAGGAATTTGTATATTATTTGGACTGTATTATTTGGACTGTACTATTCTTTTATTCGGGACTGTATATTTATTCGGACCCTCTGCGCGAGGGCACAACTGTAATAAGTGTGCGTATGTGTGTTGTATGTCTTCCAACCCCACGTCTTTGTTCCCTTTTATTTACCAGCTTATGATGGTTAGATTATGGCATATTTCAATTAGCATATAGTATGATAGAATGTTTGCATTCATTCATCTGTTTTGCATGCACCGGGCTCGGCGCATCATACTAACTGCATTGTATTTTCAATTCCAAGATTGAATACATGTTAGCTGTAGCATTCCATGTGCCATGTTTAGAATAGCCGAGCCTGCGATAGTTTGCATTTTTGCATGTGTTGCATTAAGCATTTCTATATACTTAGGATTCATGCATGATTTCTAATGAGTTTTTGTTTTGGCTTGGAGTACCCGGTGAGCTTTATGCTTTAGCATCCTTGCATGCGTGTGAGTGAATGCCATGAATAGCATGCTTACCATGAGGCTAATTGCTTATGTGATTGTAGACGTCCCCGAACGCCCCGGCAGGAACGAGCTCCCGTTCTGTCCATTTGGGGTCACTACAGCTCGGACTCTTAAAATGTCACGGTTCCTAATCTGAACCAAAGAGTCCAAATCCGGCAGAACGTTTTGAGAAACTGATTTTTTGAAAAAGTAGCGCCAAATATGGACTGCTTTGCCAGATACAGAGTCGCCACCTAAATATTTTATTTTGGGAAATTTAGGAAACCCTGACTCGGTGCCAAGAGGCCACGTGTCCGTCATCACCAAAGTTGCCTCGGCTCGGGAACTTGGGTACGATTGGGGAAGGTCACTTCGTGAGCACCCCCGCTCGCCCGGTCATAGACCGGCCTCTACTAACCATGATATCAATTTTTGAAAACATTGCGAGTTCTTATTCCGGTTTATTAGCCTAGGTTACTATGTGATGCGCACAGCATACAAATATAGACCGGGTCGCCTGAATTGGAACGAAACATTTCATGTTTGTTTTTGAAAATGGTTTGCTACCCGCAGGTAGGCTTGAAACATTTGATGATTTATTCCAATTCAGATAACCCAACCTTCACCCACAGGCATTCAGGCAGATATATCAGATAAGCACATAGCCTCATGGTAAGCATGCTATCATGGCATTCACTCACACGCATGCAAGGATGCTAAAGCATAAAACTTACCGAGTACTCCAAGCCAAAATAGAAACTTCATTAGAAATCATGCATGATCCTAAGTATATAGAAATGCCTAATGCAACACATGCAAAATGCAACTATAGCAGGCTCGGCTATTCTAAACATGGCATATGAAATGCTACGACTATCATGTATTCAACTTTGAATTGAAAGTACAATGCAGTTAGTATGGTGCGCCGAGCCCGGTGCATGCAATACAGATGAATGATGCAAACATGCTGTCATACTTTATGCTAATTGAAATATGCCTTAATCTAACCATCATAAGCTGGTAAATAAAAGGGAGAAAGACGTGGGGTTGGAAGACATACAACACACACACGCACACTTATTACAGTTGTGCCCTCGCTCGGAGGGTCCGAATAAATAATACAGTCCAAAAATTACAGTCCCGAATAAAAGAATATTACAGTCCAAAATATTACAAAATCCTAATTAATTAATGAATTAACTAAGAAAGCAAATAAATCTGGCGTGCAAGCCAGGGACTGCCTTGCTTCTGGTGGATGATGCATGTCCGGATTGTCTTGCGCGGAAATCCACCGGAATGCCCCAATTAGCCTCTGTTTACACCTGTTCTTGAAATGCGTGCCAAGCCCCAAAAGGTTGCTGATTCTTCATTTTGCTGCAACAGAGAGCAGGAAAGGGGCATAGCAATGTATTTGCACAAATATATGCATGTCTCGATCCTCGTGCCACCAATCACGCATACCGAGGCATGATGGTCGAGGAGTCGAAATGCACAACTCAATATAGGATGAATGCACATGAAACTACAACTAAAACCTAACTCCATCATGGATAATCCGGAGTGTCGGTGACTGGGGGAATTGAAACACATTCCGTCACTCGGAGTACGAAATGTACCTCGTTTCCCGTGCCCGGGCTAACTCTTATTCCGGACACGATGCAATATGCATGATATGCATGAAATGCAACTAAGGTGCAATCCTAACATACACAATGCTATGAAAATGAGATGTCTCGAAATGCGTGCACGCGGGTACGCAAACCGAGAAAATGACATGTCTCGAAATGCGTGCACACGGGCACGCAAACTGAGGCGATGATATGTGTCTCGAACTGCGTGCACACGGGCACGCAAACCGAGGCGATGATAAGTGTCTCGAAATGCGTGCACACGGGCACGCAAACCGAGGAGATGATATGTGTCTCGAAATGCGTGCACACGGGCACGCAAACCGAGGCGATGATAAAATATGATGAAATGACATGGAAATGACAAATGGGCTTATACCAACATGAGTGAGCCTCAGCCACACTCACATAGGATGCCGGCGGATAAAAATGGAGTGCCTCAAAATGCGTGCACACGGGCACGCAAACCGAGGCGATGACAAAATATGATGAAATGACATGGAAATGACAAATGGGCTTATACCAACATGAGTGAGCCTCAGCCACACTCACGTAGGATGCCGGCGGATAAAAATGGAGTGCCTTGAAATGCGTGCACACGGGCACGCAAACCGAGGCGATGACAAAATATGATGAAATGACATGGAAATGACAAATGGGCTTATACCAACATGAGTGAGCCTCAGCCACACTCACGTAGGATGCCGGCGGATAAAAATGGAGTGCCTCGAAATGCGTGCACACAGGCACGCAAACCGAGGCGATGACAAAATATGATGAAATGACATGGAAATGATAGCAATCATTCTAATGGAATTTCAGCAGTAAAATATGGGGGAAAACAGTCCCGAAATGAGGCGAAATGACATGAAATGCATGGAATTGTCCCGAAATGCAACATTAGGCACCCGAAATGGCCTATAGCTATGCCAAGCATGCACAATATGGACATGCAATGCAAAGACAGAAGCTAGACAGTCCCAAAAAAGGCACTTTCACAGTTATAAACATGGCCAAACAGCAAGCATAGGTAGGGAAAAATAGCATGCAAGAATAGGGGCCAAAAGAGGGGTAATGAAGCAAGTGGTATAAGCAAAACCCAAACTGAAAAATTTCCTTCTACAACATTGAAGAGGGACCAAAAATATGAATTTTTACAGTATATGGCAGACCTCAAATCAGTATACAACCATGATAGAAATGTGATGCAAAACAAGGCTCAAAAATGGCTATAACATGAGGTATGCAAAATAATCACCAAATAGCCAAAGACCCTTAATAAAATATGTAGAATGGACCAAAATAAGCACTTTTCCAGAACTGTAAAATGGCCAAAAACAAAAGCATGGTAGGTTAATTAAACATGCAAGAATGGGGAATAAAAGGGGGATATAACATGAAGTGACCTATGGAGACCCCAAACCATGAAAGGACCTAAATGAAACATGAAGTATGGACCAAAATAAGAACTTTTTCAGAACTGTAAAATGGCCAAAAACAAAAGCATGGTAGGCTGCCATTGCATGCAAGAATGGGGAAGAAAAGAGGAGTATAAAGGTAAGTACACCATGGAAACCCCAAATGGTGTTGAGCCCTTCTTCAATTTTGAAGAGGGGCTCAAAATAAGCCTCATATCAGTTTACAACATGCTCGAAAATAAATTGCTCATGGGTCAAAAATAGCATGCAAGATTGTGACATATAAGAGGATCAATGAAGCAAGTGTGTCATGGAGGGCTCAAACAGGGTTGAGCCCTTAATGAAAAGTGAAGATGACCTCAAAATAGGGCTCTTTTCTGTTAGGGCCGGAGCTTGAAACAAAAAGCAAGTGGGGCTTACAAATAGATCAAGAAAAAGGGTCAAAAGGGTAAAAGTATCACTTACCCTTGAAGACTCAAACTTTTGTTGTTTTTTGGATGAATTTGCAGCTTCTTTAGCCTTTAAGAATCCTTCCTTGTTACTGGAAATGAGATGGTGGTGGTAGAGCTTGGTGGTGTAGAAGGAATGATGGTTAGGGACTTAGGGTTTTTTGAAGAAATGAGAGGTATAGAAATGGAGTTCTATATGGAAGCTTGAAGATGAAGTTTTCTAACCCCAACAAAGGAGGCCACCAGCTGGTTATAAGGGTCCAAAATGGGGTGTAAAGGTGGGGGAAAAGGAGAGCAAAACTCCCCCACAAAATATCCCCCGGATACAGATATTATCTGGGAGATATTGCCCCACAGCTGTAAAGTGCACAGTGCAAGGAACACGGCCGGCCTAATACTTTTGTTGCAGGTGGCCGGCCGGCCACACCCCCTAGCCGGCCGGCTAGGGGTCAAAAGGTTCAATCATATTTTCTGGCCGGCCAGCAACTGGTAAGGTACTCCTATGTGTGTACAACACAACCATGTGGTTAAAAGTCCAAGAAAGTGGGTCCAAGGGGTTCAACATTAGCTCGGAAAGAGGGGGTCAAAAGGGTCAAGTTGAATTACTGGCCGGCCATGAACTTTTAGGGGCCTCTCAGGTGTGTAGATCACAGATATGTGGTTGAAAGTTCAAGAATGTGGGCCCAAGGGGTTCAACATTAGTCCGGAAGAAAGGGGTCAAAAGGGTCAGGTAACCTTAATGGCCGGCCACCAACTTTTAGGGGCCTCCCATGTGTGTAGATCACAGATATGTGGTTGAAAGTTGGCAACAATAACTCCAAGGTGTTCAACATTAGCCCGGAAGTTGGAAAAACGGGTGCCGGGAGGCTCCGGAGGAGAGATAACTGGTTGCTGCAACAATTGCTGGCCTCCCACCCTTCAGTGACCTCTCCAGTGATAAAACAGAGGTACCTGCCAAAAATGAACGAAAACCGTTGCAAAACGAAAGCTCGGGGACCAAAACACGCAGTTCGGGGTCCCGAAAATGGGCTGTTAAGCACTGAAAGTGGTATTCGACCACGAAGTGGGTTTCTCGGACCCCAGTGTCCCTCAAAAGGGAGAAAATAAGAAGTATGCCAAAAATCAGAGCAATAGGAGATGGTTAAGCGGTCCCGAACCGAGGCACACGGCCAACGGTCCCGAAAACCGGGAACCGGACCCCGAAATGGGCAAAATGGCCTACGGCCACCAAATGTAGCCTACGGACATTGAGAGATGGTCTACGGGACCTCTCCCTCCCCTCAGGAAAAGAAACAGAGAAAACCGAGTCTGGTTCGCAAACCGAGCCAAGGCACAGAAGAAGGTTCGGAAGTCCGGAGGTAGGGCTCACAGCCGCGACTCTGAAACTTCTGAACGAGCACATTATGCAACATCACCAAGCACTCAATCGGTGACGTCTGAGTCTTAAGGTCGGTCAAAAATGGGGTGTCTACAGTGATATAACTGCCTGAATGCCTGTGGGTGAAGGTTAGGTTACTTGGATTGGAATAAATCATCAACTGTTTGTTTTAAGCCCACTAGATAGTGGCAAAACCATCTTTTCTAAGCCCACCTGTGGGTGGCAAAATCTGCATTTTAAGCCTACTTGCAAGTAGCAAACCATCTTTCAAATAAACAAGCATGAAATGTTTTGTTCCAATTCGGGCGACCCAGTCTATACTTATATGCTGTGTGCATCACATAGTAACCTAGGCTAATAACCGGAATAAGGACATACAAAGTTTTCAAAAATAGATATCATGGTTAGTAGATGCCGATCTTTGATCGGGCGAGCGGGGGTGCTCACAAAGTGACCTTCCCCAATCGTACCCAAGTTCCCGAGCCGAGGCAACTTTGGTGATGACGGACACGTGGCCTTTGGCACCGAGTCAGGGTTTCCTAAATTTCCCATTAAAAAAACATTTAGGTGGCGACTCTGTATCTGGCAAAGCAGTCCATGTTTGGCACTTCTTTTCAAAAATCTGTTTTTCTCAAAACGATTTGCCGGATTTGGACTCTTTGGTTCAGACTTAGAACCGTGACAATTTGAGAGTCCTGAGCTGTAGTGACCCCAAATGAACAGAACGGGAGCTCATTCCTCCCGGGGCGTTCGGGGACGTCTACACATGTTTTACAGACCGCTTGAGCAGCAAGAGTTGCGCTCTAGCGAGGGTATGAGTCTTACACTCTCGAGCGAGAGTCGAGCTGCCATCGAGCGAAGATTCCACCTAACCAGTACTTTTTGCAAAGTTTACAAAGCACTCGAGCGAAGGAAGTTGCGCTCGAGCGACCCCTCACAAGTTTGCATGTCCGCTCGAGCGAGAGAAGTTGCGCTTGAGCGTGACCCCTATTTTCAATAAGTTTTGTTAAACGTGTTAAAGTGCATTTTAGCATCCACAATACATCTAGGCATTCATAAGCCATGAATAAGACTCAATAAAAGGTTAAGACCTAGAAACACACTAAGAATGAAACGAAAGAGATTAAGTATTGACCGAGTGTGTGTGTTTCATTATATGTTTTTGTTGTGTGTATGTAGGTCACACACCCCAAGGTTTGTCTGTTCTGCAAGTGGAGCCATCTGCGAGTAATAAATTAGTAAAGCTATATTTAACTTTAATTATTTTCTAAATGATATGAATCAAGATCTGTTTTATGCAATGTTATATTACGTACAATAAATGATGGTCCAAGTTTCTGAAATATAATCGTGGCATCCTTAGCACAGGGGCTTTGCCCGAGGGTAATAATACCGTGGTATACAAGTACAAGGCCCTTGCCCGAGGGTAACAATACTGTGGTTTTAAGGCCCTTGCCCGAGGGTAATAATACCGTGGTTCAAGCAAGATACAAGTTTCCCGGTACCAGAGGTTCCTTTTAAGGAACTAACAAGCATGATAACGCTAATGGATGTACCATGTATGATTAAGCATAAACTCTGATTTCTGTTTGAAGTGTGAACAAGAACATGATTGTAAATCTATATCTGATATGAACTCTAATTTATGAACCTGGACATCATTCATTTAAACTCTTTACTCAGTTATTATTCATTGAGCTCCCGCTCACTATTTATTTTATGTATGTAGGTGAGCAAGAGCGTGACCAGGCTTCAGCTGTTGCCTGGAGTATTTGAGTCAGCCAACCACTGTGCCTCCTGAGGAGGTTCATTTTTGAAGAAGTCAAGTTTTGTAAACCTGATGAGAATGTTTTTGTTGTTTGTTTTGCTTATCTGTATATAAGGACAAGTTTTTCCTTTTGGTTACATTTGTGTATGTGGATGACGTAAGACTATTGTGTTATGACATATATATATATACATATATATTTGAAAACTTCTATCTCATATACGTTATCACAGCTCTATGGACAATGTATGTTTCTATAATTGCTTCCGTAGCCCCTTATTATATGTCAGTTTGTTAAGAGGCCTTTGGTAATCCAATTATTATTACTGGCCGGTTACGATGCTAAACCTATAGGGGCGGGTTTGGGTTACGATGCTAAACCTATAGGGGCGGGTTTGGGTTACGATGCTAAATCTATAGGGTCAGATTTGGGTCGTGACATGAACCCTACCATTTGTTACGATTATCCCCTTTTCTAATTTGAATTTCAAGTATTCGTGATTTCAAAACCCACGTTATAGATTGAAGGAATATTTCACGTAGTGTTGGTGTGAATTAGAATCTCTGTGTTGGTCAATTTCGTTGAGTTCGTGGTCGTGAAGAACCCTAATACCTTCCTGGAACAGTGGGTTTTGCATTGTGAACCCCGCTGATCAGATTTGAGATGCATTATCGTCGGCTACAGAGTCTTAATTAGTGGTTGGAAAATGTAAGTGGTTCATTGTTGGGTCACGTTATAAACGGAATAAGTGGTGTGATTCTGAAACCCATGTTATAGATGAAGTGAGTGGGTTCACGTTATAGTTGTTCATTGTTGGGTTCACGTAGTGTTGGTGTGATTCCGAAACCCACATTATAGATGGAGTGAGTGGGTTCACGTTATAGTTGTTCATTGTTGGGTTCATGTAAGTTCTTCATTGTTGGGTTCACGTAAGTTCTTCATTGTTGGGTTCACGCAGTGTTGGTGTGATTCTGAAACCCATGTTATAGATGGAGTGAGTGGGGTTGACGTCAACTACAACACTGTTGGACTGCCACACAAAAAAATGGACTCAGAATGAAATCCCTACTTGGAAAACTTTATAAACGAATTTTCACAAAATGAATGACAACATTTTAGCATACTGAAAATGGGATTTATCAGTCATATTGTAAGATACAATCAGGGATAGTAGGACGATAATATAATTATCTCCATGAAATTTTGTGGGCTTCCTTGTCAAATGTGAGTCCAAGCGTCATATAACAGTGCATCAGAAAAACAAAATAACATTAATTTATAAGCACAGACAGCTTGCATGCTCTTCTAGAGTGCCTGATGAGTCTAACCTGTTTAGCAGATGACACCCCCCACAAATCATGGGATTACACATACCCAAAATAAAATAGAATATCCCCATAAATTATGTGAGGACATATTCGTCCAGTATACAACTATCTACATTCAAAAAAGGGCTTATCAGTAAGCAATCCCCTATCACATGGACTTGTCAATCAAACAAAAACTTAGTGGGATCAAACGAAACACAATTTAGCCATATAGGACTTTCCGATAAATTTCCCTAGTTTTATTGGGCTTGGATAAAACACAAATATAATATTAAGTTTAATATATTTTAAAATGTTTAACAACTCGTATTTTTTTGAGAAGATGGATTTTAGCCAAAAAAAAAGAAAAAATGTTGTTATATATATATATATATTTATTTATTTAATTAATTAAAATAGTCAATTCTCAAATGGGATGTAGTAAGTGAACTAAAATTATGAATTCTGATCTTCATCAACATTTTTTTCCCCCTAATCATCATTCAATAAATAGAGGTATTTAGTTTAACAATCCTCTCATTTTTAATAATGGGAGAGGTCTACAATATTTTTTTTAGTAGTCTAAGGTCCTTCACCCGTTTATGATTATGTATCTCACCCACACTCATATATCACACCCACTCTCTCATTCTCTTTCTCTCATCATTTTCTTCAAAGTAAGGATCTTGACGATGATGGTACCAGGAACAACCTTGGTCCCTCCACAAATTGCACATCCAACCATCCCTTACCAACAGAACTACTTCCAATACTAACAACAACAACAACTATGGATGATGCCCAATCACCAACACCACAAACAACCACTACAATAACAACCTTTTCAATATCTGCCGCTGTAACCGCTGGTGTATTATCACCAGCAGCACCCACCACCTTAGTCGGCATTAGCGGTGGCATAATCGCAATTCCCAGCCAATTTTGACGAGGTGTGCACGCTTTGGATTGACGATCTCCAATACTGCATGGATGAACAATATCTTATCAGCTGTTTCGCCCAAATTGGCGAGATAACTCTCATTTGCTCTAATTTTTTTTATTTATTATTATTTGCTCTTTTTCTCCCTCTACAAGCAAGAAAGAGAATATATAAATATATAAATATACAGAGACAGAGGATGGTTTGTATTGACTTTTTGATCAATTTTCTCTGATTGAGTTAAAACACATTTTTCTCTGATGTGGTTAAAATACTTAGAAAATTGTGAGCAAATCAGAGAAAATTGATTAAAATACAATAAAAATTATGAGTAAATAACAGAAATTTCAAACCAGAGAAATTTCAAAACATAGAGAAATTTTAAACAAAATTTTCTATGTTTTAAAATTTATTTGGTTTGCTCAATTTATCTAATTTTCTCTATTTGAAATTTCTTTGATTTGCTCAATTTTTTTGATTTTCTCTATATTTTGAAATTTTTCTAAATCATTTTTTTTTTAAATGTTGACACATCCCAACTATTATGAAAATATCACATGTATTTTTAATAGTTGATTACCTTTTACTACTTGACATCCTAGAGTTATTTCAATTATGTTGGTACGGACCAAAATGGAAAATGAGAGAGATAAGAGAGCATCTCAGTATGAAACAAGAAGAAAAGGATTAAAAACAATTCAAGCATATTGGACAGGGAAGACTGAAGCCATCCCAATACCAATTATCGTTTTCGTAAATATTTGAGGATGTTCGGATGATTTAAATAGATATATATATATATATATATATATTAATTTTATTATAAAAAGATCTAAAAAGTAATAAAAAAATAATATAATCTAAATAAGAGTAATATAACTCAAATAACATAAGAAATGTGTTACTCTAAACACATTCAAAACAAGAAAAAATTATTGATTCATCTTGGACGCCACACCTAAGGGTGTAATATTGGCCCAGCCCGGGCCGGCCCATTCGGGCTTTGTGAGCTCGCGATTTTTTAACGGGCTGGGCCATGGGCTAAAATGTGGGGCCCAGGCCCAAGCCCAAGCCCAAACCCACTCATAATAAGGTCTGGGCTTGGGCCTTGGCCCGCGGGCCGGGCCTAGTCGGGTTTTTTTTTAATAATAGAAATAAAAAATTTTAAAAAAAATTATATTAAAGTATTTTAATTACGATTAATGAGATATTTTGTTTGGTTATGTAATGTTTTATAGTGATATTTAAATTTAATTATATATGACTTATGTTTTTTTAATTGTGAACTTATAATTAAAAAAGTATGCAATTATGAAATTTTTTTTCTTTCGAAATGAATAATTTTATATATATATGAAATTGAAACTTTTAATATTATAATATTAAATTATTTATATAACATTTATTGAATGAATAATTTTTATTTCAAAATGAAATAAAATATTACAAAAATTGATATTATTAAATAAATTAGGTGTAGATTACTGATGATGGTATAACAATTGCATCACTATAAGTCAAGTACATCCCAACTAGGTTGGCACCTACTAGCCTACCAATCATTTGCATTATATTCCATCTCAATAATCTAATACAAAAAAACAAAAACAAAAACAAAAACAAAAACCAAGAAAAAAACGAAATGAAATGAAATAGTAAAAAATAAATTGTTGATCAATCATCCGAGGAGACAGACATTTCAGTCGCATTACCCGATGATATGTCATCCAAATCATATTGAATTCGCTCATTTTCACTAAAATTTTGTCTTCTTGTAAGCGAGTGCATATGATCCCTGGATATCATCAATGCCTCAACCATTTCGGGTGAAAGCCTGCTCCTATAGTCACTCAGCACCCGTCCACCTGCACTAAAAGCTATTTCTGAAGCAACTGTAGAAATAGGAATGGTTAGTATATCACGGGCCATCTGTGAAAGTACAGGCCACATAGATTCATTTTGTTTCCACCATTCCAAAATTTCAAAATTATCTGAATCATCCACTAACGGGCTTTCCAAATAACGTTGCAGTTCAGAACTACTTATACTTGTATGTTGAGATATTCTTCTACTTTTTATTGTTGTGAAAATACTTAATCGCCCGCTTCGAGATTGTTGGACTGCTAGTGTAGTGTGTGTAGGTGTAGTTATAGATGCAGATACAGCTGCAGCTGCAGCTTCCTTGTATTCTTGATATAATGTCACACCCTAAACCCATCTCTAAAAGTTTTGGGCATGACCTATTCAGAAACGGACACTTAACCTGTTATACATAATATATGGGGCCTGGGCGGAAGTATTACCATTATAAAATAACATAAAACATCATCCATTGAGCTACCTCTACCATGCTAGGACTGCACACATTGCATTAGGTACATAATATATAGAAACATACACCCGAACTTCGGTTACACACTTATACATTCATACTTAGACCCACAATTGGGCGTGTAACGAAAATATTAATGAAAGACAACCAAAGCATATGCCAATAACCTAACAACACTTTACAAAATGCACGGCTTCAGGTGGGTGCCTGGACGCATCAAAGTTGACAAGAGAAAGACGAGCCTTAAAGGTTAGGACTGAACTCCCGATTGATTACCTACAGAAATAGACAGACAAAATACAGAATGAGCGAACTCAATGAATAATAGTACATAAATAATGTAATGTTTAACCTGAATAATAAAACATATAACTGCAGATACATATGATTAACTATATTCCGTAATTATTTCCAAAACAGCCATAGGTCCAGTTTTCGTGACATAGTGGCTTTAAGCCCAGCATATACAGAACAGCCATAGGTCTTCAGATACAAAATGGCCATAGGCCCAGAAATAACGGAATAGCCTTTCAGCCCAGAAATATATACAGAACAACCTTTCGGCCTAGAAATATACAGAACAGCCTTTCGGCCCAAAAATAACTATGTATGGACTTAAGAGGTGGCTCGCACGGATTCTAGAAGTGGCTCCCACCAAGGTGTAGCACTTAGTTCCGTACAGCACTTTGTTCCATACTAGAATATATCATTAGGTCATAAAGACCAAACAATGCATATTATGTCATAACATAACATAACCGAAACAGATAAACAAAAACAGAATAACCTTAGTTCCTTAAGAATTCCATTATGGTATAGCGCACATAAACTTCTCATGACTTAGTTACCGATTAACATAGTTATCTCGTGTATAACAGAATATGAATCATACTATTACAGAGAGCATATAATAACGTTAAACCTTTGCATTCGTATCGTAGGTTCTGAATGACCTCGGGTCCATATGTAACACAACAGAACTATTTCATACTCATACGGACACACATAGCTTATCCAATTATTTTGATCCCTCAGAAATATCCATACTCGATGATTTATAACTGATCGACCTCAGGCCCATTAGTAGCAACATGGTATGCTTTCATAGTTACACTAAAACCATTATTCCAGAATAAACATAAGTTCTCTTTCTTCATTAATAAATGACATAATTTACTTACGAAAAATAGAATGTTCATATCAACTATTAATCAGAGTAATACATAGTTAGTTGGCATTTGACAGAGTACTACTAATAATTATTAATAATAAGTACAACGTATTTCACAGCTTGGCCCTCGGCCTAATAGGTTCACAAATTCACAGATTGGCCCTTGGTCTAATAGGTTCACAAATTCACAAATTGGCCCTTGGCCTAATAGGTTCACAAATTCACAAATCGGCCCTTGGCCTCATAAATTCACAAGTCGGCCCTCGGCCTCATAAATTCACAAGTCGGCCCTCGGCCTCTTAAATTCACAAGTCGGAGATTCATATTTCACAATTGGCCCTCGGCCTCATCATTTCATATTTCACAAGTTGGAGATTCATAGTTCACAATTCTTTCGATGTTTCCATAGGTTCATAGTTCACAATTCCATGATTTCATACCGTTCCTTAATAGCATACATGTTCAACGTAACGTTAATAACAATAGTAATTAATGGGATCACGAAACATTGAGGGTATTATTACTCACAGTGATCGGCTCCCGGTAGTACTGGGATGATGTCCTCGTCTCGACCTACAAGTACATTGCACAACACATTAGATGAGATTATACTCGATCCTTTACTTATTCTCTTTGATCATTCAATCAATTATCCATGGTGGTACCAAGCTCATTATTCTTTAATAAGTTATAATCCATGTCTCAGAAAACAGGAGAAATCGATGGGAAATGGTTTAGGTGAAGAAATGGTACAAAACTGGTTGACAGAAAGTGAACAGTCGTCACTAATTTGGGCATAACTATTTCTATATTTAGAATTTGGGCGTGAGACCACTGCCATTAGAAACTAGACTTCCGGGGCTTGATTTTAGGCTTAAGAATCACTCAAAATGGAGTTCGGACACAAAAGATATGCTTGTTCAAAGTTGGCTAGACAGAGCTGTCTCCGCACGTGCGGGGGAACAATGCTGCACGTGCGGCCTGAACAGTTTGCAGTCCGAAAATGGCTGAAAGTTTGGGACTTCTCATTTTCAAAATCAAACCTTAATTACATGTAAATCAAAGCCCAAAACCCTTTAATACATGACCAATTTCACATTATTATTCTCCATCAACCATCATAACCTCAAAATAAACAAATATAATGCCTTACTTCTTCAATCAAGAAATTCTAAGGAAATCAAGGTTCAATCAATATATATACACAAAACCATGGGTTCAAAGCTTCCTGTAGACACCCCATTTTTGACCGACCTTAAGACTCAGACGTCACCGATTGAGTGCTTGGTGATGTTGCATAATGTGCTCGTTCAGAAGTTTTAGAGTCGCGGCCGTGAGCCCTGCCTCCGGACTTCCGAACCCTCTTCTGTGCCTTGTCTCGGTTTGCGAACCAGACTCGATTTTCTCTGTTTCTTTTCCTGAGGGGAGGGAGAGGTCCCGTAGACCATCTCTCAATGTCCGTAGGCTACAGTTGGTGGCCGTAGGCCATTTTGCCCATTTCGGAGTCCGGTTCCCGGTTTTCGGGACCGTTGGCCGTGTGCCTCGGTTCGGGACCGCTTAACCATCTCCTTTTGCTCCGGTTTTTGGCATACATCTTATTTAATCCCTTTTGAGGGACACTGGGGTCTGAGAAACCCACTTCGTGGCCGAACACCACTTTCGGTGTTTAACAGCCCATTTTCGGGACCCCGAACTGCGTGTTTTGGTCCCCGAGCATTCGTTTTGCAACGGTTTTTGTTCATTTTTGGCAGGTACCTCTGTTTTATCACTAGGAAGGTCACTGAAGGGTGGGAGGCCAGAAATTGTTGCAGCAACCAGTTATACATCCTCCGACGCCCTCCGGCGCCCGTTTTTCGCACTTCCGGGCTAATGTTGAACACCTTGGACCCTTTTTCTCGAACTTTGAACCACATATTTGTGATATACACACATGAGAGGACCCTAAAAGTTCATGGCCGTCCATTAATTCAACTTGACCCTTTTGACCCCCTTCTTCCGGGCTAATATTGAACCCCTTGGACCATTTTTCTCGAACTTTGAACCACATATTTGTGATGTACACACATGAGAGGACCCTAAAAGTTCATGGCCGGCCATTAATTCAACTTGACCCTTTTGACCCCCTCCTTCCGGGCTAATGTTGAACCCCTTGGACCCTTTTTCTCGAACTTTGAACCACATATTTGTGATGTACACACATGAGAGGACCCTAAAAGTTCATGGCTGGCCATTAATTCAACTTGACCCTTTTGACCCCCTCCTTCCGGGCTAATGTTGAACCCCTTGGACCCACTTTCTTGAAATTTTAACCACATGGTTGTGATGTACACACATAGGAGAACACTACCAGTTGGTGGCCGGCCAGAAAATCTCATTGAACCTTTTGACCCCTAGCCGGCCGGCTAGGGGGTGTGGCCGGCCGGCCACCTGCAACAAAAGTACCAGGGCGGCCTGCTTCCTTACACTGTACACTTTACAGCTGTGGAGCTGTTTCCCCCAGACAAGATCTTTATCTGGGGGATATTTCGTGGGGGAATTTTGCTCTCCTTTTCCCCCACCTTTACACCCCTTCTTTGGCCTATATAGCAAGCAAGCCTTGTAGTATTTTGGGGTTAGAAAAATTCTCCTTCAAGCCTCCATACACAACTCCATCTTCATCCTTCTCAATTCTTTGAAAAACCCTAAGTCCCTAACCATCATTCCTTCTACACCACCAAGCTCTACCACCACCACCTCATTTCCAGCAACAAGGAAGGTTTCTCAAAGACAAAAGAAGCTACAAATCCATCCAAGAAGCAACAAAAGTTTGAGTCTTCAAGGGTGAGTAATACTTTTCCCCTTTTGACCCTTTTTCTTGATTTATTTGTAAGCCTCACATGATTTTTGTTTCAAGCTCCGGCCCTAACTGAAAAGGGCCCTCTTTTGAGCTCATCTTCACTTTTCATTAAGGGCTCAACCCTGTTTGAGCCCTCCATGACACACTTGCTTCATTGATCCTCTTATATGTCACAATCTTGCATGCTATTTTTGGCCCATGAGAAATTTATTTTCGAGCATGTTGTAAACTGATATTAGGATTATTTTGAGCCCCTTTTCAACATTGAAGAAGGGATCAACACCATTTGGGACTTCCATGTTGTACCTACCTTTATACTCCTCTTTTCTTCCCCATTCTTGCATGCAATGGCAGCCTACCATGCTTTTGTTTTTGGCCATTTTACAGTTCTGAAAAAGTGCTTATTTTGGTCCATACTTCATTTTTCATTTAGGTCCTTTCATGGTTTGAGACCTCCATAGGTCACTTCATGTTATATCCCTCTTTTATTCCCCATTCTTGCATGTTTAGTTAGCCTACCATGCTTTTGTTTTTGGCCATTTTACAGTTCTGGAAAAATGCTTATTTTGGTCCATTCTACATGTTTTATTAAGGGTCTTTGGCTGTTTGGTGATTATTTTGTATGCTTCATGTTGTAGCCACTTTTGAGCCTAATTTTGCATCACACTTTTAGCATGTTTGTATACTGATTTTAAGGCTTCCATAAACTGTAAATATTCATATTTTTGGTCCCTCTTCAGTGTTGTAGAAGGAAATTTTTCAGTTTGGGTTTTGCTTGTATCACTTGCTTCATTACCCCTCTTTTGGCCCCTATTCTTGCATGCTATTTTTGCCATACCTATGCTTGCTGTTTGGTCATGTTTATAACTGTGAAAGTGCATTTTTTGGGACTGTCTAGCTTCTGTCTATGCTTGCACGCATTTCGAGGCACCTCATTTTTATCCTTCGGCATCCTATGTGAGTGTGGCTGAGACTCTCTCATGTTGGTATAAGCCCATATCATGTTCCCATTTCATTTGCATTGCGTATGCCCTTGCCTCGATTTGCGTGCCCGTGTGCACGCACTTCGAGACACTTCATTTTCATCCTTCGGCATCCTATGTGAGTGTGGCTGAGGCTCTCTCATGTTGGTATAAGCCCATATCATGTTCCCATGTCATTGCATTGCATATGCCATTGCCTCGGTTTGCGTGCCCATGTGCACGCATTTCGAGGCACTTCTTTTTCATCCATCGGCCTCTTATGTGAGTGTGGCTGAGGCTCTCTCATGTTAGTATAAGTCCATGTTGCGTTCTATATGCCATTTCCATGCCATTGCATTGCAAATGCCATTGCCTAGGTTTGCGTGCCCGTGTGCACGCACTTCGAGGCACTTCATTTTCATCCACCGGCCTCTTATGTGAGTGTGGCTGAGGCTCTCTCATGTTAGTGTAAGCCCATATCCTATTTCCATATCATTTGCATTGCGTATGCATTTTCTCGGTTTGCGTGCCTGTGTGCACGCATTTCGAGACATCTCATTTTCATAGCATTGTGCATGCTAGGCTGTATCTTAGTTGCATTCATGCATATCATGCATATTGCGTCATGTCCGGAATAAGAGTTAGCCCGGGCACAGGAAACGAGGTACATTTCGTACTCCGAGTGACGGAATGTGTCTCAATTCCCCAGTCACCGACGCTCCGGATTATCCATGATGGAGTTAGGTTTTAGCTGTAGTTTCATGTGCATTCATTCTATATTGAGTTGTGCATTTCGATTCCTCGGCCATCATGCCTCGGTATGCGTGATTGGTGGCACGAGGATCGAGACATGCATATATTTGTGAAAATACATTGCTATGCCCCTTTCCTGCTCTCTGTTGCAGCAAAATGAAGAATCAGCAACTTTTTGGGGCTTGGCACGCATTTCAAGAACAGATGTAAACAGAGGCTAATTGGGGCATTTCGGTGGATTTCCGCGCAAGACAATCCGGACATGCATCATCTATCAGAAGCAAGGCAGTCCCTGGTTTGCATGCCAGTTTTATCTGCTTTCTTAATTAATTCATTAATTAATTAGGATTCTGTAATATTTTGGACTGTAATATTCTTTTATTCGGGACTGTAATATTTGGACTGTATTATTTATTCGGACCCTCCGAGTGAGGGCACAACTGTAATAAGTGTGCGTGTGCGTGAGTGTGATGTATGTCTTCCAACCCCACGTCTTTCTCCCTTTTATTTATCCGCTTTTGATGGTTAGATTAGGGCATATTTAAATTAGCATACAGTATGACAGCATGTTTGCATTCATTCATCTGTATTGCATGCACCGGGCTCGGCGCATCATGCTAACTGCGTCGTACTTTCAATTTCAAAATTGAATACATGATAGTTGTAGCATTTCATATACCATCTTAGAATAGCCGAGCCTACTATAGTTGCATTTTTGCATGCGTTACATTAGGCATTTCTGTATATTTAGTATTCATGCATGATTTCTAATGTAGTTTCTATTTTGGCTTGGAGTACTCGGTGAGTTTTATGCTTTAGCATCCTTACATGCGTGTGAGTGACTGCCATGATAGCATGCTTACCATGAGGCTATGTGCTTATCTGATATATCTGCCTGAATGCCTGTGGGTGAAGGTTGGGTTATCTGAATTGGAATAAATCATCAAATGTTTTAAAGCCTACCTGCGGGTAACAAACCATTTTCAAAAAAACAAGCATGAAATGTTTCGTTCCAATTCAGGCGACCCGGTCTATATTTATATGCTGTGCGCATCACATAGTAACCTAGGCTAATAAACCGGAATAAGAACCCACAATGTTTTCAAAACTAGATATCATGGTTAGTAGAGGCCGGTCTATGACCGGGCGAGCGGGGGTGCTCACGAAGTGACCTTCCCCAATCGTACCCAAGTTCCCGAGCCGAGGCAACTTTGGTGATGACGGACACGTGGCCTTTTGGCACCGAGTCAGGGTTTCCTAAATTTCCCAAAATAAAATATTTAGGTGGCGACTCTGTATCTGGCAAAGCAGTCCATGTTTGGCACTACTTTTTCAAAAAATCAGTTTCTCAAAACGATTTGCCGGATTTGGACTCTTTGGTTCAGATTAAGAACCGTGACATTTTAAGAGTCCGAGCTGTAGTGACCCCAAATGAACAGAACTGGAGCTAACCCTCCCGGGGCGTTCGGGGACGTCTACACTTCCTTATTATCATGATTTCATGAAATTGATGTCTCAAACATAAGGATTCAAGATAATTAATCTTACCTTAGTTCACTCTTTGATTTCTCCAAGCTTCCATGGTTGTTCTCCCTTCTCTATCTTCAATTCCCTTCAAACCACCATGATTGTTAAGCTTTTCTTGGTCTCCCCTCTCTTTTCTCCCCCATGGTTCTCCTTTCTCTCTTTTAGATATTTTGGCTTCCAAAAGATGAGACCAAACACTCACAAACATATCTATATATCTAAATAAACACACACACAAGGCTTAACACAATAGGGAGAACCAAACGTGGCCTTACGAATCGCGCAAAATCAAATTTCAATTAAAGCTCCCAGGTGACTCTAAAAATTGTGCTGATCATAAATATGTCCCCTGTTCTGGTTTCTGAAGTCTCTAGGGTCTTCAATTTGCAGTACAAAGTTAGCCACCCAAACGTACATTAACGAATCAGACAAATTAGATTTCCAATTAATTTTCCCCAATAGTTCTAAAAATTCTCATTAACATACCCAAGTACTCAATTTTGATTTCTGAACCCATAAAGGTCGGTAATTTCAATTTGAAGTCCGTAACTCAACAGATAATGCGTCAATTCTAATAGATATAATTAAATTAAAACACATCCTCTCATAGGTAAATAAAGATGATTTCTTATACGCATTTTGGGGTCATTACAAATAATATGTTGCATGTTTGCATAATAGGGGCAAACTGTATTTGATCATCGAAAATACGCTCTAAAAATTCTTGTAAACCAACTTCTTTACACCTTGGATCAATTATTATAGCTAAACCTAATAGATGAGGCAAATGATGAAAATATTTATCAAATTTTTCTTTCATTGAAGTAATAATGGTTACATAAAGTTCATTACCCATATATTTTATGAAAACTTTAATTATTTTTGCTAGCATATGTAAAAAAAAAATGGTGAAGTAGGAACATATATATAAGAAAATAATTTTGTTGAAGTATCGAAAATTTTTTAAAAAATCTTTATACAAGGCTACTTAGCACCAATTAAGTTCAGTGGGTGTCAGTACTTCTCCTATTGATGTTGTTGCAAAAAATAAATCTATTGCTCTTCTTTATTTACAAGCTATTTTTAACATATTATATGTTGAATTCCACCTACTATCTACATCTAAAATTAATTTTTTAAATGACATATTTTCTCATTGACAAATTTTTCTATGTTCTGAAATTTGATTACCAGAAGACATAATAGTAACAACTGCATTTTTTATTACAAGTACAAAAGTTTCGTATACATGCATAGCTTCTTTAACAATCAAATTTAAAATATGGGCACAACAACGAACATGAAATAAATCACCATCAACAAGTAATTGTAAAGTTGATTTTAAATGGGCTACAATTTGATTATAATATGATGCATTATCTAAATTAATCGTAAATATTTTATTTTGTAAAGCCCACTCATATAATACATTTTTTATTTCTACACCAAGCAAATGACCAATGTATGAAAGTTCAATTAATTTAAATGAAATAATTCTTTTATTTAATTTCCAATCATTATCAATAAAATGTGCAGTGATACATTGATATTCAAAACCATTATTTGACCACAGATCATATGTTAAACAAACTCTTCTATTCAAATTTTTAAAGATATCAAATAATTCACTTTTAATATCCTCAAATTTCTTTAAAATCCTATTTCTAGTAGTATTTCTTGAAAAACTTTGATATTGCGGTGCAAAATTTTTGTGAATCATTTCGGTAAAATCATGACATTCACTAGTACTAAAAGATTGTTCTTTTTTAATAATATAATCAACTACAGAATTTTGTGCACGTATAGGATCATATGAAAATGTTTGCAAATTATCAGTTAATGAAGCCCCTAATTGCATTTGATTTCGAATATCAGGTTGTTTACTTTGTAAATGTTTGTCATAATACCTTTTTAAATGACTAGAACCCCCTGCAGATGCAGCATTAAGTAAACGTGCACAATAGTTACATTTTGCTTTAAATGTAATTGTGCCATCAGGATTATTTACAGATATTTTTTCAAAATGTTCCCAAACACTACTATTTTTGCTCTTAGATGATGATGCAACTGTTGGAACAGGGATATTAGGAGGAGAATCAACAGATTCATGTGGTGTACTATATGTATCAACATCGAAATAAACATTAGGCATATTAGGATCCATAGTAATGCAAGTAAAACAATATATAAGAATTAACAATTAATTTAAATAATGTGTAAATTCAATCAGTAAAAAATAATAATTAATATATGTGCATAAATTTAATTAAACTAATTAATGTTACCGACTGGCGAATGCGATATAGAAATTTTTTTTTCTGTTAAAAGTTTCTTGTTGCACAATTGTAATAGCCACTTAGGGATGACACTTCAAAATTAATTAAGAGTTGAGAGAGATTGAGAGAGTTGAAGAGAGAGAGGGAATGATTTGTTGTGAAATATATTTTGAAAACTAAAATATATTTATACTAGCTTAAAATCTATCCGTTTGAATTATTATGACCGTTTTATATATATTCGTTTGAGTTTGCAACGGCTCAAAATTGAGGGTAGGCTAGGAAATGATTGCCTCCTTCTCGGGCAACCATTTGGATGGTGCTCTTTGGCCAGTGGGAGCCATCACGGGTCTCGTTTTGCTAATCGGAACCGTTCAATGTGTACAACTCGTCGACTATTATATGCTTATAAAAAATCACGTTGATCGGATATCTATAACTATCTGATCGGATTAGTTTTTCTTGTAAACCATTAACTGTAACACCATGCATTTTTATACCAAATTGATTTGATCATGTAGTTAGCGATATCCGATTAACGTGATTTTTTACAAGCACATAGTAATGGAAGAGTTCTACACATTGAACGATTCGGATTATTAAAATGGAACTCGTGGTGAGCTCCCACAAGCCCAGTATTACCTTCCAACTTAGTGTATATATATATATATATATATATTTTTCTTTCACGTGAGCTTAGGACCTTAGGTGTACTTTCCTATATATATTATTAGGTGCACTTTCCCACTTTCTCAGCCACACACACAGACTGTGCTGCTATGCACGTAGTGATATATCGTATCATCATTTTCCATTAAATAATTCATAATTTGATTTTAATTTAATAAATTATTATTAATTTTTGTTTTTTTTAATTATTAATGTTATTTATTTAATTATATTAATTTTTTTTTATTTTTTTATGTTTTTATTTTTATAAGATCAATCTTTTTATTTATTTTTTTATTTTATTTTTTTATTTTTATAAGATCAATTATTTTATTTTATTATTTTTATAAGATCAATCTTTTTATTTATTTAATTATTTAATTATTTTGTTTTTATAAGATTAATCTTTTTATTTTTTTATTTTTATAAGATCAATCTTTTTATTTTTTTATTTTTATAAGATCAATCTTTTTATTTTTTTTTATTTTTATAAGATCAATCTTTTTATTTATTTTTTTATAAGATCAATCTTTTTATTTTTTTATTTTTATAAGATCAATTTTTTTAGAGAAATTTGGCTATAAACCTCCTTTACATTTCTTTCATTGTTAAAAGGACTAAGAAAAAAATTATACTTTCTAAATCCCCTCATAATTATAAAATCTTGCATAAAGGACAAAATTTATTATTTAAATATTTTATTAGACTATTATACCTTCAACTAAATTTTCTCACCTTCTTCACCCACTCTCTCCCCACCTTCTCTGTTTTTCTCCTCCTTCTCTCCTTTCTCTAACTCCTTCAAGCTTCAGATTTGGAAGCTTCAGACCTCGCCGACGCCGCCGGCGTCCACTCCTCTTCTGCCGCTCCCTCTGGAATCGAGCTTTGATTCACCAGGTTAATGAGAATCACTAGTCGAAGATGCCTGACAATCTCGTCAAGAACGTTGCCTTAATTCGAGAGATCAACAGTAATATATCCAAAGTCATATCTCTCTACTCCGATCTTTCCGTTTATTTCTCCAACATCGTTCAATAATGACGCGCGATCAACAATGACGACCACATGGAGAAGAGTGCTGGTGGAGTTGTTTGGTTACACATATTTTTTTAAACACAGATTTGAGTTTTGAATATATGTATATATATATATATATATATATATATATTTGTGTGTATGAGTGTTGTTGAACGCATGTATTCTTTTCATTGAGATTTGTGATTGTTGATCGAGTTTTAGAAGTTTTTCTTCTCAATTAAATATGTTGATTTGTTGATTAATTTGTTTTGTTTTTGTTTGTTTGTTTGTTTTTGATTTATTTTTGTTGTTTTTGATCTAATTTTATTTGACAGAATCAGAGTAAAATTTTACTCTGGTTCTATTGCTCTGTTTTTGTTTCAGATAATGAGAGTAAAATTTTACTCTTGTTCTATTGCTCTGTTTTTTGTTTGAGTGAATTAGAGTAAAATTTTATTTTGGTGTTAGAATGACAGTAAAATTTTACTATCAAGAGGTGGTCATTGCCAAACACTTCAGCTGCTACAAATACTGCCTTCGCTTTTTTACTTTTGTGCAGAGTAACATTTTAATTTTAGCTTCAGAATCTCACAGTTTACTCGTTTTTTACTGTAAAATTTTACTTTTATACAGAGTAAAATTTTACTTTTAGCTTCAGAGTCTCACAGTTTATTCGTTTTTCAAAGTAAAATTTTACTTTTATACAGAGTAAAATTTTACTTTTGTGTAGAGTCTAACATTTTACTAGTTTTTCAGAGTAAAATTTTATTTTTATACAGAATAAAATTTTACTTTTAGTTTCAGAGTGTAACATTTTACTCTTATTCAGAGTAAAATTTTATTTTTATTCAAAGTAAAATTTTACTCTGAAATACATAATGAATATGGCTTAATAGGAGAACTGATAGATATGAGGATAATATAGTAAAAGAAATAACTTTTAAAATATTAAGGGGTTTTGAAAGTACTTATATAATTCTTGTCATTTTGAAAGACAAATTAGATAGTAAGAAGGTTATCATCAAATCCCCCATTTATTTATTTATTTTAATTATTAACTATTGTAACTTATTTTTTATTTTTATTTTTTGAAATTTACCAGACCGGACCCTAAAATGAAAGGCCTAAGCCTAAGGTACTGGACTAGGTTTGGACTTGAGTTTAACTGAGCTGAAACGGGCCAGGTCCGCCACAAATTTTGAACAAGTTCAAACCACCCACAGACCTCAGGCCATTTTTTCGCTCCTAACCACACCCCACACCAATCACTATTCGTCACGTTATATTTCCTAATCACTCGATGCAAGCTCACTCCCTTCTCCAATCATAACACCATTGAGTCACCACAGCCAAGAGCAACCAATAACTTCTCCCAAACAAGGCTCACAAATGACAGTACTAGGAGTACTAGCGTTTGTTACTACTCCTCAGACGCTGACGCTCACCTGCCGTCGCCAACCACCACGCACCAACCAACCAACCAATCCCTCTCTCTCTCTCTCTCTATATATATATATATATATTTGTGAGCAGGTCTGAGCATCACACACATACAGAGAGAGAGAGAGAGAGAGAGCTAGTAATTACAAGCGTTTCTATTTCTATTTCTATTTCTATGGCGAGAAAGAAGATCAGAGAGTACGATTCTAAGAGGCTGTTGAAGGAGCACTTGATCAGACTCGCTGGGATTCACCTTCATATTTCCTCTGCTCAGGTTTACTTACTTATTATTGTTATATTTGAATTCTAGCTCTGCTGATGCTAATTTCTTCTTGTTCCCAATTGCTGCTCTGTTCAAATCCAATTCTTTTCTTATCGATTCAATTGATTTTTTTTTTTATTTTGTGAATTCTTTAACGATTGGTGGGGTTTTGTTTTGGATCATCCTCTGCCTGGCTCTCACATCATGTTGTTGTGTATTTCATTTCCCATAGGTATAGGTTTTATTAGGCGATGAATGCAAAAACTAGATATTTGTACTCAACACTTGGTTCTACCACTCCTTGTTCACTTCTTGTCATCGTAATTGTTCATCCCAATTTACTATTGAATTAAAAATCCCTAATCTGTCTCCTAGAGGATCTTATGGGACAATTCTCTACTAATCCATGGATGGGTTTCCATTTCCAGCTCTTCATGCCATACTGCTGGAAAGTAATATGTTTCTTTCTTAGTTTTCACAATGGCTTTTAGATACCCCAATTGTGATGAGGAATTACGGTCTTAAGTTGCTTGCTTGCTTGTATCATCTTGTAGTATGTGTGGGTAAAAATCTGACCACACTGCCCGTTTAGTGATCAGCAGCTAAGCACCGGCAGAATAGATGGCTCCAGCAACCTGTAACAGAAAAGAAAAGCTCCGGCGGTGGTTCTTCCACCCGGGGGCACTCCGACGATCAAGTCAGTATCAACCCTCAAGGATAATCAAGTATTAAACTGAATACTCAAAGTATGAATTACATACCTTAGACCCACGGGGGTGCCTTTCTTTTATAATGTACTCAATCCAAGTCCAACTAGAAGTATGACTTCTATGAACTCCAATCTTAGTGCTTACTCTGGACTCTTTAAGAGATATAGATAAACTCCCTAAGAGCTTTATCCTTATCTTAACTAAGTCCCCTCTTTGCCTTAGGACTCTTGTCCCTTATCTTCGGACTCCGACATCTTCGGAGATGACCTCGGCTTCTCCGAGATTACCTCGGCTTAACTACCAGGGCACGTGGCACCTCGGCTGACACGTCGGCGTCACCATGCCACGTGTTGGTATTCAAAAAATATGTCCCCACAACTGCCCCCTAGGTTCTATTACCTCGGAATTCTGAGGTGATGGAACCTATTCCGAATTTTTTGTCACTTCCTTTCTGAATAATGGCTCAAGAAGACTGCTTTTGCCAAGATTATCTTCTTTCAGCCGACGTGTTCTCTTCGGAGAACGTGGCTTCGGTCGTACTCCCCTATGCACATGAGCTGTCATTCATGTCTAACTGTTCCTTCCACGTGTTTCGTCTTTATTGGAGCGTGTTAGTGACGCGCCTGGAAGCTGTCTGTTCGTTTCGTCTGCGCCGTCTGACGCGTGCGTTACCCTAGGCGCAATAATTGCCCTATTTTTGCCGCCGTTTCAAATTTTTGACAAAACTTCTTTTGCCTCTATCTTTTCTTCACTTTTTCTTTTCATCTTCTTTACTCTTTCTCTTCCGAAAGCTCGTTCTTCCTCTTCAATATCTACCATTGCTTCAATTTCTTCTCAGGAACTGTTCTTAGTCCCGTATTTCTTGCAAAGCCTTTTTTGCTGTCGCAACTGGTTTCTGGATTCGACGAGTATTGCCTTGGCTTCACTTCTCCTGGTAAGTCCCTTTCCTTTAATTTCTTTCATTCTCTTTATGCGCTATTGTCAGTCTGTTGCCATTGCTGATCTTACTCGAGGTCTGGGATCTATTTGTATCTTGAATTTTGTGGCTATATTTTGAACCTCTATGCTTTTCCATCATTCTTTTCGCCGCTGTTCTTGATTTTTTCCTGTACCTCTTTTGTTTCTGAAAATTATACCTCTGTTCTTGAATCTGAAACCTCGTTTTTGTTTTCTCTTTTTTGTATCTGCCCCAGATCTGTGCCCTCGATCTTTATCTTAATAGTTCGTAGATTTGGGATTTGTCTGTAGAACCCTTAATCTTTAGGGAAACCTGAAAAACGCCCGTCTTCTGAAACATATTCCTCTTAATTTAGGCCGACACAATGGGTATGTGGAGGCACAGGGTAAATACCCCAACAAGTCTTGAATACTTTAGGCAAGAATTCTCTATCCCAGCCGACGTTCATCTTAAGCTGGCTGGGGATAATGACACTATCGTGCCTACAGACCATACAATGCCTTTTCCAGTAGTTGCTTTTATCGAATGTGGACTTCGGCTTCCACTCGATCCCCTTTTTCGTCAAGTTCTCTATTTCTATAGGCTAAACCCCATGCAACTTACTATCAATTCCTATAGGATAATTAATGGTATTATAGCCTTAGCTAGGCAAGAAAACCTCAGAATCACCCTCGCCGACCTTCAATATTGTTATACCATGTGCCCTCTTGATCTGAAGGATAGGGGTTTTGTATATTACCTTAAGCCGAGATCCACTCAGTACAAGATTATAGCCGACCTTCCAGACTCCAACAAGGGGGCTGGAGATGACTATCTTATTGCCTCTGGAAATTGGGAATTTGGCCCAGATGAAGATGTCCACCTTTACCCTCTTCCTCGGACACTTACAGAGGGCAAGAGTAAGAGCCCTGAGTCAACACTTAGTTGTTTTCATTCAACACTTAAATACTTTTGTTGTTTCTGACGTCTGATTCTTTGCAGATCTTCATCAACCACCGAAAAATTTTCGTCAATCCTTCTTCCCAGGACCAGATCTGAGAACACTTCTTGGTCTTCCAATCCTTAAACGAAAAGCCCCAGTATTATTAAACTTTGTCCCCACACACAGATCCATTTTACCCGACGTCCCTCGAAAAAGGAAGAAGAGTCTCTCTCCACCAACAGCCACAACCTTAACTGCTTCTATATCTCGGACAGATCAAGAGTCCACATCTGACCCAGCCGATCTTCCATCAACTTCGGCTCCCTTCTTAATACCAATTCCTGAACGTAAACGCCGACGAAGGCTAGTAAAGACTGCCGAGATGGTTCGTCCGAGGCCTGTCGTCCAAGACCTTCTCGCCGATATTCCAACTGATGCCGAAGCCGCGCCGGCGCAATCAACGCTCCCTCCCAAACAAAAGAGAGTAAAAAAGGCTCAGCCTAAGGCCAAGGCTACAGACGCCGAGGCTGAGGATGCTCTGCCGATTTCGAAGCTAGCTGAAAGCAAAAAATCAACCTCTACTGCAACCAAAAGGTCTGCTGAGGGCCAACCCTCAGGGTCTACACAAACAAAGAGGCCAAGGTCATCGTCTGCGACGACCTCGGCTTCAAAGAAGCCTGACATCCCATGGGCCCCTGATCTTTCTCTGGAGGACAGGCCTATCATGGCTAGTGAAAGTGCTGATGATATCAACGTTGCTGTTGCCCTTAGCACTGCTCTTCTTCTACCGAATGACTTGGAGCGAAATGCCAAGTTCAGTGAGTATGAAAATTACGCTCTGATGCTCCAACACTCTGCTCAAGTAAGTATTTCTATTTGTATTTATGTTTCTTCCTTCTTTTTCTTTCTGAGAAATTTTTCTGATACTTCTGTTTGCATTCAGGCTATCCAACATGCCCACTCTTTTTCAATGCAATCCTTTGAGAATCGTCAAAGATTGGTTGATATGAAGAGGGAAGCGACCTCAATGAAGAGAGAATTAAGGGCTCTTGAGGTAAAAATGAAGAAACTAGAGGATCAAGCCGAGGCTGCGACGAAGAACCAAACCTTAGCTCTTGAGAAGGCCGAAGCTGCTGAGGCCGTTAAAAAAGTAGCTGAGGCCGAGAAAAGGGAGGCCGAGGCTCAGAAGGTCCAAGCGCAAAAAGAACTTCAACAAGCTCTGGCCACCAAGGAGGCCGAAGTCAAGGAGGCCGATGAAAAGGCCTATGCTCAAGGCATGGCCGATGTTGCAGAAGAATACAAACTTCAAGTCAGGCAGGCATGCAACAGGGGATTTTCCCTTGGTTGGATGTCTCTGATAAAGAAGCTTGATCTCCCTGCTGACTCGCCATTGCGCCAGGTTGATGCTAATCTTTTACCATTTCTTCCTCCAAGTCAAGCTGAGGATGAATCAGAGACCGAGGTAGAAGCTGAGGGTGAAGACGAAGATGAAGGTGAAGCCTTGGTGAGAAAACCCAAGGGCGCTACTGAGGCCAAGTCCTTTCCCGCTGAGCAAATTTTAGACTTAACTCAAGATGAAGTGGGTGATGAGGCTGAGGAAGTGCCCAGGGAACCTGTTCAGGGGTGTCCATCATCTGATCTTCTTCTGACTGACAGAAGTCTTGACACAACTTTAGCAGAGATAGATGCCGAAATACGAGCGGAGAAAGTGGCCGAGGATATTCCAGCTGAATCATCCGAGGTTCCAGTTTCTGCTGCTGCTGCTGATGTTCAAGAGTCTTGATTTTCCCTTCTTTCTTTTCTGGATTTTGGACTTTGTTCTTTCTTTTAATTCCTGAACAATGTACATTCCTTCTTATGGCCGATGTGCCTTTTTCAGTATGTAATTGCAACTGTTCTTGCAATGGATATTTTTGATCTTGTGATGTTCTGTTGCTTGCTTCTGCATAGTTCTATACTTAGAAATTTTTGCATGCTTTCTTTGTGTAATCTTCTCGGGGTTACATACCCTGGGTATAACTGCAAGGCTTTTACTTCGGCAGGATACTGACCTGTAAATTGCTACAAATTTCAACAAGTGTTTAAATAATATACTTGACCTTTGCATCGACCCGTTAATTTTCTGTATACCTCAGTGGGTGATCATACGTCGGCTTAACATAACCTTGTAAATGGCTACAACTTTCAACAAGTGTTAAGCATCTTCTCTTGGGTTCAGACAACCCAGATATTGCTATGAGAACTTACGCAATAATCTCGGCCTATCTTCGACTTGTAAATTGCTACAAATTTCAACAAGTGAAGGTAGGGAATCAGCTTGATTCCAACTTGTAAATTGCTACAAATTTCAACAAGTGGATCAAGGAATAACATCGGCTTAACTTCAACTTGTAAATTGCTACAAATTTTAACAAGTGAAGATAAGGAATCAGCTTGATTCCAACTTGTAAATTGCTACAAATTTCAACAAGTGGATCAAGGAATAACATCGGCTTAACTTCAACTTGTAAATTGCTACAAATTTCAACAAGTGAAGATAAGGAATCAGCTTGATTCCAACTTGTAAATTGCTACAAATTTCAACAAGTGGATCAAGGAATAACATCGGCTTAACTTCAACTTGTAAATTGCTACAAATTTCAACAAGTGAAGATAAGGAATCAGCTTGATTCCAACTTGTAAATTGCTACAAATTTCAACAAGTGGATCAAGGAATAACATCGGCTTAACTTCAACTTGTAAATTGCTACAAATTTCAACAAGTGAAGATAAGGAATCAGCTTGATTCCAACTTGTAAATTGCTACAAATTTCAACAAGTGGATCAAGGAATAACATCGGCTTAACTTCAACTTGTAAATTGCTACAAATTTCAACAAGTGAAGATAAGGAATCAGCTTGATTCCAACTTGTAAATTGCTACAAATTTCAACAAGTGGATCAAGGAATTATGTCGGTTTAGTTTGCCTGAGTTTGATATGTCTTTAATAACCATTAATCATACGTGTTGAGAGAATTCTGAAAAGACTTTATTGATAATATCGGCCAAACAATGATGTTTATCTAATGATAGAAGAATTTCAAGTTACAAGTATTCCAAGGTCTGGGTAGTGCTTTGCCCTCATTGTCTTCAAGCCGATATGCTCCATTGCCCAATACTGAAGTAACTCTGTAGGGTCCTTCCCAGTTCGGGCCAAGCTTGCCTTCCCTGGGATCCTTCTTGTTTCCGACGACTTTTCTTAGGACTAAGTCGCCAACTTGAAAATCCCTTGGATTAACCTTCTTGTTGTAAGCTCTGGCAAGCTGTTGCTGGTATACTGCAAGCTGAATTGCAGCCTTCTCTCTTCGTTCTTCCAGCAGATCCAGGTCTCGGGCTAACAGTATGTCATTGGTGCCATTCTCTACTCCCTGGGTTCTGATCCCTGGGATGCCGATCTCCAATGGGATGACTGCTTCTGTGCCATAGGCCATGGCAAAAGGGGATTCTCCCGTTGATCTTCTCGGCGTGGTCCGATATGCCCAAAGTACGTTGGGCAGCTCGTCCACCCACTTTCCCTTTGCTGCTTGGAGCCTCTTCTTTATCCCATCCAGGATTACTTTGTTGGACGCCTCTGCTTGCCCATTACTTTGAGGAAAACTTGGAGTTGAGAAATAGTTTTTGATCTTGAATTTCGCACAGAAGTTTTTGATAAGTTTGCTGTCGAACTGTGTTCCGTTGTCGGCAACTATTGCTCTTGGAATCCCAAATCTGGTGATTATGTTTCGCCAAATAAAATTCTTGACATCCACATCTCGGATTTTGGCAAGAGGTTCTGCCTCTATCCATTTTGTGAAGTAGTCCGTTGCTACCAGTAAATATTTTCTTTGCCCAGTTGCCTGGGGAAGTTGTCCTACCAGATCCATGCCCCATTGGGCAAACGGCCAGGGGCTGGATACTGGGTTTAGGTCGGCAGCTGGCTGATGTATCAAAGGTGCAAACCTTTGACATTGCTCACATCTCTTTACATAGGCTTCGGCATCCTTTTGCATGTAGGGCCACCAATACCCCTGGGTAATGGCCCTATGGGCTAACGATCTGCCCCCGGCATGGCTTCCACAAATTCCTTCATGAATCTCATAAAGAAAATCTTCAACCTGCAAAGGGTGTACGCACCTTAAAAGTGGTCCAGTGAAGGACCTCCTGTAAAGATGGCCTTCCGCTGTTAGGCTGAATCTGGCCGATTTCAGTCTAATTTTATGTGCTTCTTTGTGGTCTTCTGGCAGCTTCCCCTCTTTTAGGAATGCAATGATTGCATCCATCCAGCTTGGTCCAAGGCCTACGCACATTGTTTCTTGTTCGGTGCTCTGTTTATCTATACTCGGGGCCGACATGTAGTCGATCATAATTGTCCTTGTTTTTCCAGTTTGAATTGAACTGGCCAGGTTGGCTAATGCGTCGGCGTGGGTGTTGTCATCTCGGCTGACTTGGAGTAATCTGCAGTTCTGAAATAGGGCCGCCAGTCGGATGACTTCCTTTGCATATGCCGACATTCTTTCGTCTCTGGCTGCAAATTCTCCTGTTGACTGGTTAACAATTAATTGTGAATCACAAAAAACAATTACCTCGTCTGCCTCTGCTGCTGCTGCTAGCTTTAGTCCTGCAATTAATGCCTCATATTCTGCTTCGTTATTGGAGGCTTTGAACCCCAGTCGGATGGATTGTTCTACAATCTCTCCATCTGGAGATATCAGCAGTACTCCTGCTCCTGCTCCCTGGCGGTTTGAACTTCCATCGACATATAGTCTGAACGAATCGCCGATGTAGATGCTGCATGGTCTGAGCCTTTCTTTCTCTTGCTGTTTTGTCTTTGACTGGGTTTCTTTTTGTTTGTCGGGGTGATGCTCATCTCGGCTCGACGGAGCCTGAGGTGCGATGGCTTCAGGTGTGAGTTCTGCGACGAAGTCGGCCAAAACTTGGCCCTTTATTGCTGTTCTTGGCCTGAATTCTAGGTCAAACTGTCCCAGTGTTACTGCCCATTTTGCTATCCTTCCTGTTAAGTCTCCTTGATGTAATAAGGACTTCAATGGGTGCTCTGTTAGAACCACAATCTTGTGTGCCTGGAAGTAATGGCTTAGTTTCTTTGAGGCCATTACCAAGGCTAGCATTAATTTTTCCAGTGGTAGGTACCTTGTTTCTGCGTTAGCCAAAGTCTTGCTTACATAATAGACAGCTTTCTGCTCCCCTTTTTCCTCGCGGATTAGCACTGCACTGACTGCGTGTTCAGAGACTGCTAAGTACAAAAATAATTCTTCTCCTGGAACAGGGTTAGAAAGGACCGGGGTTGTGGTCAGGTACTTTTTCAGATCGGCTAAGGCTGCTTCACATTCTTCGGTCCACAGGAAGTCTGTGGCTTTTTTTACCAGGTTAAAGAAGGGTCTGCACTTGTCCGAGCTTCTGCTGATGAATCGGTTCAGGGCTGCGGCCCTTCCAGTGAGCATTTGGACTTGCTTTGCCGATGTTGGGCTCTGTAGCTCCAGGATGGCTTTGATTTGGTCTGGGCTGGCCTCTATGCCCTTTCTTGTTACCAGATAGCCTAGGAATTTACCTGACCCAACTCCGAAGGCACACTTTGCGGCGTTGAGTCGGAGCCGATATCTTTTGAGTATGTCAAAGACCTCTTTTAGGTCGGCAAGATGACCTTTTGACTCCTTGGTCTTTACGACCATGTCATCAATGTAAACTTCTACTGTTTTGCCGATCAGATGTTTAAACATCTTTGTTACTAACCTCTGATAGGTTGCTCCTGCGTTTTTCAGCCCAAAAGGCATTACCTTATAACAGTACAGGCCTTTCGGGGTGATGAACGCGGTCTTCTCCTCATCTGGAGGGTACATAGCAATCTGGTGGTACCCTCTGTATGCGTCTAAAAAACTCATTCTTTCGTGTCCCGAAGTGGCGTCTACCAGTTGGTCGATTTTGGGCAGAGGGAAGCTGTCCTTGGGGCAAGCTTTGTTGAGGCTGGTAAAATCCACACAAACCCTCCACTTACCATTCTTCTTTTTTACCACTACTGTGTTGGACAGCCACGTTGGGTACTGAACTTCTCGGATTGCCCTGGCTTCAAGGAGTCTGTCTACCTCTTCCTCGACCGCTTCGACGTGTAACAACGTCGGCCTTCGGGCTCGTTGAATCACTGGTTTTGCCGATCTGTCGACATTCAGACTGTGGCAAGTGACCTCGGGGTCAATGCCAGGCATTTCATAGGGTGTCCAGGCGAATGCCTCTATGTTTGCCCTTAAAAAATCTTCTAGTTCCTTTTCTTCCTCTTCAGCTAAGCCAGAGCCGAGAAGAAAAAATCGTTCTTCGTCGCCCTCCTGGACGAGGATTTTCTTTAGCGCTTCTTCGCTTTTTTCGGTCGGTTCTTTCCCGACGTCTTCCAGGACTTCCATGTCTCCCTCTTCAACTTCTGCTTTCTTTGGCTCCTGTATACTACAGGTGGACTTTATCGCTGCCATTGAGCAATTTTTGGCTTGTAGTTGATCCCCTCTGACTTCTTCAATCCCATTCTCTGTTGGGAATCGGAGTAGTTGGTGCAACGTCGAGGGAATTGCCCCCATTGTATGCAACCACGGTCTTCCAAGGATGATGTTGTATGGTGAGGGTGTGTCAATAACCAGGAATTCTGTCCTGATCTTTTTAGTGCCGGCTTGTACCTCCAAGCTTGTTGCGCCCAGTGGCCATGTTGGCGTCCCATTAAAGCCGACCATCGGGCCGCTGGATTGCTCTAGGTCGTCGGGGTGAAGGCCTAGCTCTCTGTAACATCTGACGTACATGATATCACAGGAGCTGCCTTGGTCTATTAGGATGCGTTTTACTTGGCATTCCCCAACCTGGAGGGATACTACCAAGGCATCATTATGCGGATGTTGGACCAGTTCTAGGTCGGCTTCGGTAAAGGCTATTGTTGGCCCTTGGCATTCTTCTGGCCGATGTCTCTTGTCCCCAACTTGGTGGATATGCTGCAAATGTCTTACCCTCTGGGTTTCTCCTCTGACCTCGTTTTCGTTGACCCTTGAGTGGATCACATTGACCACCCTTGGTTCTCCTGCCTGTGGTCGCTGTGCTGGGGGAGGGGGTGCTGCTGGTGCTTGAGGCAACCTTGCCTGTTCTTCCCTTGTTCTGGCCTCATCGACCAGGTCCCTCAAAAGGCCTTGCCTTACTAGGTCCTCCAAGTGTGCTTTTAAGGCCCTGCAACCTTGAGTTGGATGCCCTCCTTCATTATGGTAGGCACAACGTCTGCCGACGTTTTTTCCCATGAATTCCCCTGGTGCTCTTTCTGGAGCCCTGAAATATGGTTGATTCCGAATCCGATCCAAGATTTTATGGATGGGGATCCGGAATACCGTGGTTACCGCCTGTTTATTTCTTAATTCTATTTCTTGCCTGGTGAGTCCATTGTTGATTCGGCCTCGTTTTGGCGAGCCGTTTCCCTTTTCTTGCTTCACCTCTTTGTTTCCCGACGTATCTTCCTCGGCCCTGGCGTATTTCTCAATTCGTGCCATGAGTTCTTCCATGCTCTTTGGCAGTGTTTTTGCCAAAGACTTCCGTAGTGGGCAGTCATCTTTCATCAACCACCGAAAAATTCTTCATGTGTTGCGTCCTTCGGGACTCTTCTTGCCTCGGCCTTTCTCGTCCGACTTCCCTGGAAGGCCGGTGAGAATGCCTTCCGCTCCTGGTATGTTGAGGGACCTCGGGGATTGTTTTTCCTCCACCCTTCTGGGTGTTGGTTGCTGGCATTGGCGTATCTTGCAGCGGGTATGGTGGTTGCATAACATTGTTCTGCATCATGAAGTTGACGACCGACTGGAGGTCCGCCAACTTGTTTGCTAATTCCTTTACTTCCTCGTCTCTGCGTAGGCACCTGTCCCTCCATACCTGGAGGTTGTCTTCATTGTAGTATTTTCCTTGGTTTGGTCTTTTTGTTGTGTCACCTTCCTGGATATCGTCGTTCTCCCTGTGACCCTGGTCACGGGCTTCTGTATTGCGATTGTCTCCTTCGGTGTCAAGGTTAATCGGTCTGTTGCTTCCAGAAGGAGCATCGTCCCCAGCGTTTCCTTGTTGTCCGTTACTGGCCATCTATTCTTCCTTCGTTCCCACAGACGGCGCCAAATTGTGTGGGTAAAAATCTGACCACACTGCCCGTTTAGTGATCAGCAGCTAAGCACCGGCAGAATAGATGGCTCCAGCAACCTGTAACAGAAAAGAAAAGCTCCGGCGGTGGTTCTTCCACCCGGGGGCACTCCGACGATCAAGTCAGTATCAACCCTCAAGGATAATCAAGTATTAAACTGAATACTCAAAGTATGAATTACATACCTTAGACCCACGGGGGTGCCTTTCTTTTATAATGTACTCAATCCAAGTCCAACTAGAAGTATGACTTCTATGAACTCCAATCTTAGTGCTTACTCTGGACTCTTTAAGAGATATAGATAAACTCCCTAAGAGCTTTATCCTTATCTTAACTAAGTCCCCTCTTTGCCTTAGGACTCTTGTCCCTTATCTTCGGACTCCGACATCTTCGGAGATGACCTCGGCTTCTCCGAGATTACCTCGGCTTAACTACCAGGGCACGTGGCACCTCGGCTGACACGTCGGCGTCACCATGCCACGTGTTGGTATTCAAAAAATATGTCCCCACATAGTACTAGTGATATTATATTATTATCCTAAATAAAAGGTCTTGGAAGAAGTGGGCAAAAAATGTGCAAGCAATGCAAAGGCTAGTTGCAACTTGCTGAATAAAATCCAATTCTATCTGTGAATTTGATTCAGCTTGGTTATAGAAAGATGAAGCTTTTAAATACAAGAGTAGATTAACCAAACCAAAACCAAACCAAACGAAGCCTTAAGTCCCATCAAATGGGGTCGGCTACATGAATCCTTCTTCTCCACGCGGCCTTATCAAAGGCCATTTCATTGGTCAAATTAAGTAGATTCATATCTCTATTTATAACGCTAGTTAACGTTAATCTAGGCCTACCTTGTCCCCTAACACTTCCATCTACCGTTACAGCATCGCATCTCTTCACTACTGCCTCTGTTGGTCTCCGTTGAATATGACCAAACCATCTCAAACGATTCTCTCTCAACTTATCTTCTATCGGTGCTACTCCTACCTATTCCCGAATACACTCATTCCTAATCCTGTCCTGTCTAGTCTTACCACACATCCACCTTAGCATCCTCATCTCAGCCACACTCATCTTATCTACATGTTGTTTCTTAGTTGCCCAACACTCCGCCCCATACAACATAGCTGGTCTAATAGCCGTTCTATAAAACTTACCTTTGAGTCTAGTAGGTATTCGTTTATCGCACAATACCCCAGACGCACTTTTCCACTTACACCATCCCGCCTTAATCCTATGGGCCACATCTGCATCAATCTCTCCCGCTGTTGTGATAATTGACCCTAAATACAAGAGTAGATTGTGGAAGGAAAATTAAAATCAAAGCCTTTTTCAAGGTTGGTGCTGGAGAGCATGGTTCATTGATACCCTACTCACAACCCATTTACAATCACCCATAAGCAACATGTCCATCCTCTAGACTTATGCTGAATGTATTCCCTATTTGGCCATCTCGCCAAGGGTGGTCATGGTGTTTTCCCTTGAAGTATTAAAGTGCAAAAGGTGCGTTATTAGTGCTTATATTTCAGAAACATTCAAACACACCATTATTAATAGATTATAACACATATTAATAAAATTGTATTAAAAAACTACAAAAGCAGGACAAATGAAAACCTCCATATCAACCAACAAATATGGGCAAAAAAAGAAAGTCAACCACAATTTGAGTAAATCAGAATAGTATTAAAAAGGTTGGTATTTTTTTTTTCTGTATGCACAAGTGAATCATGATCTTTCCCAATTTCTGTTTTTGCTTGTATATCCTCCTGTGTGCATATCCATTTGTAGGTGTGCACACCTTTTCCAAGTAAAAGTTTTTTTGAGTTTTTTTAATTTTTTTTTAATGTAATTATTTATTTATTTATTATTAGATTTAAAGAAATAGGGGTCAATATCTATCGCTGATTCAAAATTAAAATCTTTGATTTATTTCTATTGATAAGGTAACAGAGTTAACAGACTTCACTGAACTAACAAACGAAGAAACATGGTTATCATCCACAAGATTGGTGGTGAAGCCTGATATGTTGTTTGGGAAGCGCGGAAAAAGTGGCCTTGTGGCTCTGAATTTAGATATGGCTCAAGTTGCTGAATTCGTAAGGGGACGCCTTGGTGTGGAGGTAATGTCCAGATCAAATATTACTTAAAATTTGTCATTGAACTAATTTAACTGTGCTCTATTTACATAGCATTGAATCTTCTTTAGGTTGAGATGGGTGGTTGCAAAGCACCTATTACTACATTTATAGTTGAACCATTTGTTCCTCATGACCAAGAATATTATCTTTCAATCGTCTCTGAAAGGCTTGGCTGTACTATAAGCTTTTCAGAGTGTGGAGGTATTGAAATTGAAGAGAACTGGGACAAGGTATTTCAAGGCATAAAATGTTACTTGCATATTGATCTACGATATTTGAATGTCTTCTGCAGTGGTGCATTTACTGTATTTTGAACTCTTGGTTCATATAGGTTAAGGCAATATTTCTCCCAACTGAAAAGCCTATGACAACTGAGGCAATTGCCCCATTGATTGCCACACTTCCCTTAGAGGTAAGTCCTGTTTCATTTACAATTTACCTACCGTGACAACTAGGATGGAATTCATTCTTTGCAGGATAACTATGTAAATTCTTAATTTAGAATGGGTAATGTCTTCTTTGGCCTCCGAATTTGTATCCTCTATGTTGTACGTGGGCCACAGATGCATGAGCAAAATTGCTAAAATAAATGAACATGTTAAAATTCATGTATTATTGATTTATATATTGATTGATATTTTGTCTATTACAAATGGTTCCTTATATAGATGTAGGTGTAGTGGATGGTGTGTAGTGGATGGTGATAGTGGTGTAGTGGGTTAGGTTTAGTGGAGTAGGTGAGGTGGTAGTGGTGTAGTGGGTTAGGTTTAGTGGAGTAGGTGAGGTGGTAGTGGTGGTAGATGATGGTAAATTCTAACAGCCCCCCGCAAACTCAAGGAGGATAGAAACTAACCAACTTGAGTTTGGAGAGAGTAACAAAACAGAAAATAGACGAATACATAAAAGAAAAGAGGATAGGAGACACTGTATGGTCGTGTCAGACCATTGGTGAAGACACTGTATGGGGGTGTCATAACGGTGTAGAGGACACTGGATGGCGGTGTCAGACCGATGTAGAAGACAGTTTATGGGGTCATGTCGGACCGTTGTAGAAGACAGTTTATGGGGTCATGTCGGACCGTTGTAGCAGACAATGTTGTGACAGTTTACGGAGTCTTGCTGGACCCTTGTAGAAACTAACCGGAATCAATGTCGGGACAGTTTACAGAGTCTTGTCGGACCCATAAAGGAGCTAACCGGAATCAATGTCGGGACAGTTTACAGAGTCTTGTCGGACCCTTAAAAAGTCGCACCCTCAAAAAGGTGTGCCCAATCTGTCAAAAGGCGTGCCATCAAAAGGCGTGCCCAATTCATCAAAAGGTGTGCCGGACATGATGGCGAGGCACGTGAGCGCCTTGGCTGGCGCGCCCGGTTTGTCGTCTGGCGTCAAGAGGCGCACGATGCGCGTGTCTGCCTCGGCTATTTAACCAAGACGAAGGCAGAGGCTGAGGCAGAGGCTGAGAAAAAACTTGCGAAAAAACCTCTGAAAAAAAAAACTCTTCGTTTTGCTGAGAGAGATAGGCTGTAACACTTTGTTGCCCAGAAAATGGCCTCTTCGTCCCGTAGTCTGCTTACTCTCTTTCCAGACCTCAACGAGTCAACAAGAGAGATAACTGGTGCGGTGGCCCGTGAACCTCAACCAAACACCTCTGATTTTGCTCCGTTGAACTTTCCGATGCGGTCGGTGGAGCAAAAAATGGCGGTGCAAACTGATATTGAGGCCAATCAGTATACTCTGAAGTCATGTGTGGAAACCATGACGGCGGTCACAAACTTGTCGAACCGGCTGCAGAGTAGGACAAATGAAGTGCAGCATTTAAACGCCCAACTGGCTCTGCTCCAACGCATGTATAAGGATGCGCGAGCAGAGATAAGTGTGCTGAAGGCAGAAAATAAGGAGCTTAAGCGGAAGGCCACCGTTATGTTCCGATTTGGAGGGCCGCCATATGCTGCAGTGGAGGAGTATGGGGGAGTGAACGTGCTCGGTGGACAAGGAAACACGGAGGCAACACCGGCAAGGGCCGTCCAGGACGGAGGCAAGAAGAAGAGACCTGTGGCAGAGTAGAGAAGCAAAATCCCGCCTGTGGATGTTTTTTGTTTTGTTTGTTTGGTTTGTTTTTTTTTTTTTTATTTTTTTTTTTATATATGTAAAATGGTGATCGGGGTGAGCCCCGACATGAATAAAATAAAGGAAAGTTTGGTGTGCAAATCTGTATATATATATATATATATTTTATTTTTATTTATTTATTTATTTATTTATTTATTTTTAAATGGAAAAGGGAATATAAAATAAAATAAATAAAGGTAATATGGCAAAGGATAAGAGAGTATAATATATTATACAGGTTTGGTGGGAACGTGGAGCAGTGTGCAGTCGGATGTGTGGGTATTGTTTATTTTATTTTATTGTTATTTTATTTTATTTGTTTTTGTTAAAGCTGCCGAGAGAGTGAGAGAAGGAAAGAGAGATGAAAAAAAAAAAAGAGAACCATGGTTAGGCCAAAGGTTTTGCAGATCCTTCTGATGGAGGTGCAGCTGTAAAGGCGAACTTGCATTGGCTCACCAAGAATGTGCTGTGAAATGGTGTAGCATCAAAGGTAACAAGATCTGTGATGTGTGCAGGCAAGAGGTTCAAAACTTACCAGTCACACTTTTACGGATTCGAAGTGTTCGAAATCCAAGTACTGGAGTAAATAGAACCCCGCAGATGGAAATTAATGGATACAGGGTTTGGCAGGAAGTGCCTGTTCTCGTCATTGTCAGCATGCTTGCCTACTTTTGTTTTCTTGAGCAGCTTCTGGTTGGAAAAAATGGGTGCCAGCGCGGTTGCCATATCTCTTCCATTTTCTTGTGTATTGGGTGTCCTTGCATCCTTGACCTCATCAACAAAGGGCAGGCAAACATGCTGTGTGCATGGAAGAAGAAGATGGCGCAAGTGGCGAAGCCGGACTTGGCGAAGAGGACGGAGGTGAGCTGAATGAGCCAGCTCGACTCGCCGGTGAAGCCGTGGACGACGGCGACTATTCCGATGATTCAGTTATGGGATTCGTGGCAGCGGATGGAAGGTATGTGTAGAGGTCCGGCGGGCGGCCAAGGCGAGGCTGCCGCCCGCCGGTGAAGCAGAATGACTAGGTTGTTAACCTTGCTCTGATACCATGTTAAAATTCATGTATTATTGATTTATATATTGATTGATATTTTGTCTATTACAAGTGGTTCCTTATATAGATGTAGGTGTAGTGGATGGTGTGTAGTGGATGGTGATAGTGGTGTAGTGGGTTAGGTTTAGTGGAGTAGGTGAGGTGGTAGTGGTGTAGTGGGTTAGGTTTAGTGGAGTAGGTGAGGTGGTAGTGGTGGTAGGTGATGGTAAATTCTAACAGAACACTTGAGGACCATAAGCAAAACTAGACTGTTTGAATGGGCATTTTCAACATACTGGTTAAAAATCATGTTATTGCAGGAGGTACATATTATATTATTGGCAATCTATGTGCAATTTAGGGCTCAAAGTTCTCGACTTTTGTAACTAATGAAAATAAATGGTCTAAAAATATTATATTTCAGCATTTTCTGTTTTCTACATGCTCTCTTGGAGTTCCTTTAACACTGCTTCGCAAAGTTGTGCTTACAAGTTACAATATATACTTTTACGTTGCAGGTACGGGGAAAAATTGGGGACTTTATAAAGGCTGTGTTTGCTGTGTTCCAGGGTATGTTTCAGGAGGAAAAACCATTCACCAATTCATAGTACAGATATTTGCTTCAATCCCATCTTTGGATGCTATAGATAGTACCTTGAATTATCAGAGTGTACATCCTTGTTTAGCTAGTTGTTTAGTCAAATATTTAGTGAAATAAGTTTGCGCCGCTCCACAGATCTGGACTTCAGTTTCCTGGAGATGAACCCGTTCACACTGGTTAATGATGAGCCATATCCATTAGATATGAGAGGGGAGTTGGACGACACTGCTGCTTTCAAGAACTTTCAGAAGTATACTTCTGTTGAGAATTTGACGAACAAATATCAGTTCTGCTTGTTTTCTGTTGCATTTTAATGTTGTGTTAACTTCTGCAGGTGGGGTAATGTAGAATTTCCGCTGCCTTTTGGCAGGGTTCTGAGCCCTACAGAGACATTCATTCACTCATTGGATGAAAAGGTAGGTGTAAAAGATATTACACTTTGCATTCATGTTGTCTATTGTTCTATGAAAGTCCCCTTAGTGTGCGTTCATTTATTGCTTATGGCATTCCAAATGACTGTTATGCAGATGGTCTCTAGTTGGGTTATAACTAGTATGCATTATATATCACTCTCAACTAGATGTCAGAAAAGGCAAGGAAATTTTGAAACCTATGATTTCCTACAAATCCCAAGTTAGGAAGTTCTGGACTTCGATTTCTTCTGACCATCATCTCAGTGACCAACTTGAGCAACAAGATACCATTTAGTTATGCATGTATTCAAGTACATAGATCTCATTTGTCATGTAGAGCTGTGGAAGGCCGTGGAGTCAGCAGATATAAAAAATCTATTGTTTCTAACACTCTTTAAGTGCTCCGTTGTGAACGATTTTGGTCTTGGAACTGGTTGATGGGATTTACGCTTGATTTAGCTTGTGTGGATGCATTTGAGAGCCAAACTTTAGGGATACAGCAACCAAGCCATGATCAAATGGAAATTCCTTGATATCACATTCAAATTATTATGCTTGATTTAGTTTGTGTGGATGCATTCGAGAGACAAACTTTGGGGATACAGCAAGCAAAGCCATGATCAAATGGAAATTCCTTGACATCACATTCAAATTATACCCAGTTTAGTCCCCATTCCTTGATATCACATTCAAGACCCTAAAATTGTCCAACACCAAGCAGCCTCAATAGTATTCTAATCTGTGTGGTCCTGTTAGAGGTTAATGGAATTCAAAACTTAAAGAGGCAGACTTTCTCTAACTTGACGCATCTAATATCCGCTGGACGGAAATGGTTGAGTATACAGTCAATTTTTACCCTGTTTGAGAAGAATTATATTTCTGCTCAGTCATTTGTGCATTGTCTTACTGTTTTATGTGATAGAGTGTTAGTTTTAAAGGCTTAAATTGCATCCATGGCAGCAACTAATAAGTTGGGATCTGTTGACAATGTTGCAGACAAGTGCTTCCTTAAAATTCACTGTTTTGAACCCCAGAGGACGCATCTGGACCATGGTAGCTGGTGGGGGTGCAAGTGTTATTTATGCTGATACTGTGAGTTTCTTAATAGACCATTAACGTGATTCATAGCTTACAATTCAGCTGGACTATTTTGTTGCTTGTTTACTTTTTATCCCATCTGTTTATCGTAAATGAGCGTATGTGGCGCTTATTTTCCCATAATCCCATTGTCCCTCTTAGTTTCTTGGATGCCTTGTATATGGGTTTCTTTTTCTCATTTAGGTTGGAGACTTGGGTTATGCATCAGAACTTGGGAATTATGCAGAGTATAGTGGTGCTCCTAATGAGGAAGAGGTGTTGCAATATGCTAGGGTTGTCATTGATGTAAGAGCTTGTCAATATTTCTTGCATTTGAGGCTTTTCTTTTCATTTCTTGATGTAATTTACATATCCACCATTACCGGTAGCATCTAACATTCCCTTGATTTTGCAGTGCGCCACTGCAAATCCTGATGGTCGTAAAAGGGTTCTTCTCATAGGAGGTGGCATAGCTAATTTCACTGATGTTGCTGTTACTTTTAATGGAATTATTAGAGCACTAAGGGAGAAGGTAGAGACATTTTGCTTCTTTTATAAAAGCAACTTGATAATCTAATTTCACTTTTATATGCTCACATATACCTCTTCTGTGACTTTAGGAATCCAAGCTAAAAGCAGCAAGAATGCATATTTATGTGAGAAGGGGTGGTCCAAACTATCAGACTGGTTTGGCAAAGATGCGTGCCCTGGGTGAGGAACTAGGGGTTCCTCTAGAGGTATGAGATAAAATCTCGGCTATATCTTTATCACATATTACAAACAGCTCTAATCAGTCGTACTCAAAAATCATATTTAACCGATTTGAATATTTCAACAACAAAAAAAGAAAACTAAATAGAGTATAGTGTTTGGGCTGCATGTCACAACATTTCAACTTCAAGTTTGATATTGCAGTCTGTCTGGCAGCCTTCGCTTCTTGATCAATTGATTATTTTTAAACTTCTGTTTTACTATTTAAATTTTGACCGTGAGAAAACTCTAATGCAGGTTTTTGGGCCTGAGGCAACAATGACTGGAATATGCAAGCAAGCAATTGAGTGCATCATGTCTGAGGCATAAGATCCCATCTTAATTTGAATTTTTGTATGTGTGCAAGAGTCTTTTTAACATGTTTGTGAAGAGAGTGAGTTATTTATCGAAGTTTCGTAATGGGAGACTGGGATTGGATTGTTTTAATGTATAATTTATAAGTTCTGAAAACAGTTACTGCTGCAAACCTGCTTGCCTTGTATTTCATCAACTTATATATATTAGCGACCTTGAAAGGTCTGGTTTAATTTTCCTGTCCGGGTAGCTTTCCCATTCTTCTCTGTTTTATATATTATAGATTTCTCTATACAAACTATTTGACATATGACATATTTCTTTGATATTCTAAGATAAGAAGCATGAATAAGCGCATGCTCTATTTCAATTTCTTTTGGCATATTTTGTCGCCTATTGAGGAAGAAATGTGTCAATGAAGATAAAAGGCGTGTCTGTTGTCAGTTGATGTGTTCACAGACGGAAAAAAAATGAAGAGCTTCTAGCATGAGCAATTTTTCTTTGTCCTTTTTTTTCTTTTTAATTTATAATTTTGAGAAGTTGGTGTTAGGACTGCAATTCATTCGGTTTGGCTGAGAGTCTTTCCAAACTCAATTTGAAGTGAGAGAAATTCATCTGAGTCCCGTATTTAGATGATGATAATAAAATTTCTGTTACAAGTGTTCCCTTCCTAAACCCTTACAAAGTCTTTACCAAAACTTCCTCCTCTTTCACTAAAATCATCCGTCAAGCCTTCTCGGGCCTCCTGCCTATTCAAACTCGGCTTGAAGTGTAGCCCGATTCCGAGTTTACCTCACACAGAAGTTTACCTTTCAGAGTCGTAGTCAGACACACAAAAGCAGATATCATTGTTGTGTGGGTTTGATTTGATAAGATGAAGCAATTGAACCGTCAAGAAACAGATGTGCTCTGTCAGGAGGGAAGGTTTTGCTAATTTTCAATTCAAGAATTAACATCTGCAAAACCAACAAGCTGGGAATGGATTCTTGTTTGTCATCTGACAATGGGAAGTCCTATTGAAAAGCCAAGGATAAACCCCTTGAAAGTGTTTTGGAATTTAAGGTTTTCCTTGGAAGTCTTCTGGAATTTAAGGTTTCCTTAGTCCTTATAAATGCAAAACTCCATTGGTTCATTGTTTTTATATCTGTATCTACACAATTCAGTGGTGAATATTTATATATTTCTTGCCATGTCAGATCTTATCTTTGATGACCAAGATGGTATGACCCCTCTCTCTCTCCATCTCTCTCCAATTGGAAAAATTGTGTGCACGTAACGGTGCAAAGAAATATCAATGTGTGATCTGGAATCATTTTAGATGTGATTCCCATCACACTCATAATGAATTTAGACTAGACCTTATTTTTCTATGCACTTTTGTATTTATTTATTATTATTATTATTATTATTATTATTATTTTGTGTGTGCATGTAAAAAAACCCTGTCCAAACATTGATTTTCCCCATCGGAAAAGTTTTATTGATTTTTCTGCTCAACCTCTTACGAGCCAACAAACGGGGCTATTGAACCGGGGTTTAACATCTAGGCCCAGGTCCATCCCGACCCTTATTCAGGCTAGCCGTCTAAAGTATGCGCTTAGACCAAGTAAAAACCCACTGGGCCTAGGTCAAGCCAAGGTTTGGGTTCTTTGACTTTCGTGGGATTCAAATCTACAACCTCTTGGGTGGTAAGCCCTTTGGTTGCCTTCTTTTCCCACTAAGCCAAATCCCTTAGGCTGTGTTTGGTTCAAGGATTTGGGGAGAGATTTGGAAAGAAAAAGGGAAAAGGTGCGTGAAACTAGATGAAATGTAAGTATATTTTTTTATATTTCACCTACATTTTACCTTTCCCCTTTCCAAATCCCTCTCCAAATCCTTGAAGCGAACACAGTCTTAGAGTTAGCACTTGCTGAACTTCTAACCACTGCTCCAATATAAAACTACGTTGTGAACTAATTGGACAGTTGACAAAACGGCTACAGACCTCACAAATTGATGGAACACCCACACTTAATATTTAGCTGTTTATAATGATTTTAGCTTAGTTTTATATCTTACCATCACGATTATTCATGTTGTCACCATCATCATCGTCATTTTTGTTATTGCAGTGGTTTCAAGATCAACTTCAGATGCACCACCTGCTCACTACACGATTAAAATCCAATTATTTTCATTGCTAACAACCAATAACATAGAAAGATACGACTCCGGTGATTTCGAAGCTGGAGGCTACAAATGGTTACATTTCTTCATCTCCTAAAAATGTTACGCCTTTTGTTTTGGTGAACATAAATTTTATTGGTTTGTTTGCAGGAAATTGGCTCTCTACCCAAGTGGAAACAAGAGCAAGGGTGTAAGAAATAATGTATAGAGAAAGAGAGAGAATAAATTGTATGTATTATTATTGATTGATGTAATGTTATATCTATTACAATGATTCATGATTCCTATATATAGAAGAGGGTGAGTGTGTAGTAGGTAAGGAGTAGGTGAAGTGGAGGTGGTAGTGGTGTAGTGGGTTAGGTTTAGTGGAGTAGGTGAGGTGGTAGTGGTGTAGTGGGTTAGGTTTAGTGGAGTAGGTGAGGTGGTAGTGGTGTAGTGGGTTAGGTTTAGTGGAGTAGGTTTAAGTGGGTGAAGTAGGTGGAGAGTAGGTGGATTTTAACAGCCCCCCGCAAACTCAAGGGGGATAGGAACTAACCAACTTGAGTTTGGAGAGAGTAACAAAATAAGAAAATACATAAAAATAAAAGAGGATAGGAGACACGGTATGGTCGTGTCAGACCATTGGTGAAGACACTGGATGGTGGTGTCATAACGTTGTAGAGGACACTGTATGGTGGTGTCAGACCGATGTAGAAGACAGTTTATGGGGTCATGTCGGACCGTTGTAGAAGACAGTTTATGGGGTCATGTCGGACCGTTGTAGAAGACAGTTTATGGAGTCTTGCTGGACCCTTGTAGAAACTAACCGAAATCAATGTCGGGACAGTTTACAGAGTCTTGTCGGACCCTTAAAGGAGCTAACCGGAATCAATGTCGGGACAGTTTACAGAGTCTTGTCGGACCCATGAAGGAGCTAACCGGAATCAATGTCGGGACAGTTTACAGAGTCTTGTCGGACCCTTAAAAAGTCGCACCCTCAAAAGGTGTGCCCAATTCATAAAAAGGCGTGCCATCAAAAGGCGTGCCCAATTCATAAAAAGATGTGCCATCAAAAGGCGTGCCCACTTCATCAAAAGACGTGCCCGACAGAAAGCGTCGAGCTATCAAAAGGGGCGCCTGACACGCGGCGATGCACGTGATTGACAGAGCGCGTGTCGGCCTCGTCGTCTCTGTCTTTATAAACCAAAGCGAAGTCTGAGGCTTGGAAGCATAACAAACCAGTTGAAACCTCTTCGTTCTCTGTAACATTCTGTAACCAACCCTTCTCTGAAACACTCAGCAACCCAAAAACATGGCTTCTTCTTCCCGTTCAGCTACCCAGAACATAGCCTCTTCTTCCCGTGGTCTGCTCACTCTCTTTCCCGACCTCAACGAGTCAACAAGAGAGATAACTGGTGCGGCGGCCTGTGAACCTCAACCAAACACCTCTGGTTTTGCTCCGTTGAACTTTCCGATGCGGTCGGTGGAGCAAAAAATGGCAGTGCAAACGGATATTGAAGCTAATCAGTATACATTGAAGTCCTGTGTTGAAACTATGACTGCGGTCACAAACTTGTCGAACCGGCTGCAGAGTAGGACAAATGAGGTGCAGCATTTAAACGCCCAACTGGCTCTGCTCCAACGCATGTATAAGGATGCGCGAGCAGAGATAAGTGTGCTAAAGGCGGAAAATAAGGAGCTGAAGCGGAAGGCCACCGTTATGTTCCGATTTGGAGGTCCGCCATATGCTGTAGTGGAGGAGCAGGGTGGAGTGATCGTGCCCAGTGGAGTGGGAAACACGGAGGCAACACCGTCAAGGGCCGCCCAGGACGGAGGCAAGAAGAAAAGACCGGCGGAATAGGCGAAAAAGTGAGATCGGTGGGTGGCCGTCTGCAGAAAAGAAAACAAATCTTGTGGTTTTTTTTTTTTTTTTTTTTTTTTTTTTTTTTTTTTTAGGTGATCGGGGTGAGCCCCAACATGAATAAAATAAGGGAAGGTTTGGTGTGCAAATTTGTATTGTTTTTTTTTTTTTTTTTTTTAAATATATATATATATTCTATATATTCTAGTGGGATGAATGATGAGTTGTATGAAACGATGGGAACAAGTCCATGTGGGTTAGGGAATGGCGATGATAATGTGTTGTGGGTGGTGGAAAAAGTAAAGTGAGAGAGAGACACACTGTAACATATTAACATAGTTTATCTTAGGTTTACCGGCACATTCCTTTTCTGAAGATATGCATTCCAGCTCAAACCACTTCAAATAATTCACAAATCTCATCATCACCTCACGTGATAAGAAGACAAATTTGCAGCTGTAACACTGCCCAACGTGGGTGAACAGTTGGTTGATAAAAATCCTTTGGTGAAGTGATGGCGAATCATCCTCACTCTTGAGCCCCTCCATTACACCAACTTTGGTACCGTTTACCTTGGAAGGGGCTTGTGCATTGGCCTTAACCTGCAAACCCCCAGTGGCAGCAGATTTTGATTTAATCCCTCGTGCATCCACATTTGCTGGAGGTCCTCCAAGCTTGCTGGATGTCTTGGCACCAGAATCGGGTGGAGGAGATGCAACTGGAAAAAATGCAGAAGTAGCGGCGGTAGCAACCATTATGAAAAATCTATCACCAAGCTGAGAAGAAGCTGGAAGAGCACGGTAGAAAACGTCAGAAATTGGATGTTTTGGTGGCAGATTCGAAGCTGTCTGAGTGCGGAAAAGCAGTTGAGAATTGCGTGATTAGTGACGGTCGTTTGGTGGAGAACGGTGAATCAGAGACGACGTCTGCGAAACAGTGTGCATCTCCGACTTCAAATGTGACAAACGAGCCTGAGGTGGCTCAGAAATGCCCTAAGTTAGGCATGACTTCTGTGCGTGGAAGGAGGAGAGATATGGAAGACGCTGTGGCCATTCACCCCTTGCTTTGCCGCCGGAGTAGTCAGAATCCGGCGGATTTGCACTTTTTCGGCGTTTACGACGGCCACGGTTGCTCACATGTGGCGATGAAGTGCAAAGATCGATTGCACGAGATAGTGAGAGACGAGCTCGAAAGCCACGAAGAAGATTCGTGGAAGAAAATGATGGAGCGAAGTTTCTCTTCTTGCAGAGTTACGGCTGTGGAGAGTGGCAGGTATGTGTAGAAAATTCCAGCGGGCAGCAAAGGCAAAGGTGTCGGCCGGCTGCCCGCCGGTGAGAAAGAAATACAGGCTTAAATCTTATTGCTCTGATACCATGTAAGAAATAATGTATAGAGAAAGAGAGAGAATAAATTGTATGTATTATTATTGATTGATGTAATGTTATATCTATTACAATGATTCATGATTCCTATATATAGAAGAGGGTGAGTGTGTAGTAGGTAAGGAGTAGGTGAAGTGGAGGTGGTAGTGGTGTAGTGGGTTAGGTTTAGTGGAGTAGGTGAGGTGGTAGTGGTGTAGTGGGTTAGGTTTAGTGGAGTAGGTGAGGTGGTAGTGGTGTAGTGGGTTAGGTTTAGTGGAGTAGGTTTAAGTGGGTGAAGTAGGTGGAGAGTAGGTGGATTTTAACAAAGGGTATCAAAGATCACCTCTCTCTTTACTTGGTGATGGCAGAAGGAAGTCCAGTGCATCCCGGTTGGGAGGTCCAAGCTGTTTTCCGATTGTTTGTGCTTAATCAAAACAAGGACACCTACTTAGTACTTGAAGGTATCTTGCCAAATTTAGCACTATATTTTGCAATTTTTTTCTTATTCCCTTTGTTTACAAGTCAATGTTGGCTCTGAAAAGAATTCTCAATTCTAATATAACATTGACTGAGTTCAAATTAACATCATGGTTTGATGTGCGCTGCTTACTAATCAAGTCATTAATTATGTTTTCTTAGATGCACCGGGGAAGGGAAAACGTTTTCATAGAATGAAGCTGGAATGGGGATTCGATCAATTCATCCCTCTTAAAGCATTCAACAATCCCTCCAATGGATATCTTGTAAACGACACCTGTGTCTTTGGGGCAGAGGTCTTTGTGTGCAAGGAACAAAATACAGGGAAAGGGGAGTGTTTGTCGATGGTGAAGGATGCAATTACTTACAAGAACACTTGGAAGATTGATAATTTCTCAAGGTTGGATAAGGAGTGTTATGACTCAAAGGCATTCAGTGCTGGAGATCTCCAATGGTAAACTCAAATATGCTTTTTGATGTCACTTATATCTTGTTTAAGAGGTTTTTGGTTAAGTTATGTACTCACTGTGTCGTGTGAATGTGTTTATTCAGATCAAACATCTTCCAAAATGTTATTAAAAAGAAAAAGAAGAAGAAAGAGAACACTAATCCTACATATTCAGAAAAATACCCATAATGTAGTGTAGCAGCACTACATTCATCCTGTTGTGAAGTGCATGTTCCATCCAAAATGAATGCAGTACTGTGCACATCATGCTGAACATTTTTATGAGATCTTTGGTAGTATCGTTTTTAAAAAATGAAATGTAATATATTTCACTTGCTTCCTCCATACCTGTGCAAGTTTAAAGTAATGATCAGCTCGTCATAAAATTTACTAACACGGCCACTGTGTTCACGATGAAAAGCTATGCATCATCATACATTAGAGTCCCGTTGGATTTGATTACAATCAATAGAAACAAAACAATGATTACTCTGTGACTTGTTTGTTTGTTGGTTGGTGCAGGAAGATACAGCTATATCCCAAGGGAAAAGGCAGTGGAATGGGTACCCATTTATCTCTGTATCTAACTTTGGCTGAACCTTCAACTCTTCCTCTTGGTTCTAAAATATTTGCAGATGTTGCACTGCGCATACTGGACCAGATGAAAGCCAAGCATCACTCTGGTAAAGGTAAACATTAGTTAATGAGGTGGGAGAACTTATCCCGAGAAGGATATATTAGTCATTTTGCAACGAAAATCTTATTTCAGGAATTGTTTGCACATTAGTTTTAAGGTCACAATCAAATATAAGATTCTTTTTTTTTTAATGTTTAGCGTAAAAAAACATTTTTCACTAAAACAAATGGATTATTGTACTCATTCATCATGAGGCACTATATGGCTGGGTCAAGTGTTTTTTGTAAATCTGGCAAACATGGTTTATTCACAGCTGTGTGTGCGCTTCTCTAATGAGCTCAAATATTTTTTATCTGGTATGATTGCAGCAAATTACTGGTTCAGCTTAACAAGACAGGAGTGTAGAGGGGACAGGTTTATTACACTGGGTCATTTCAATCAGCCAAACACTGGTTTTTTGGTGAAGGACAGTTGCTGGGTTGAAGCAGAGATCACTGTCCACGGGATGGCTAATCTAATGTAAACAAGGGCTTTGCCATACTCAGTTTGGGGGTGTAAATTTAAACACAGAATCAATTGTGTCCATTCTTAACCGGAAGAATTTGTATGATCCTGTTTCACCAAAAATTCTACTTGTAAGATAAAGAAAAACAAAAACGTTCTATTTATCTAAGCTTCTTAACTCCACCAGCTCAATTGGTCCGCAATGTAATATATTTCTTGAATTAATATTCAGTAATGCTACATGCATAGAAAATTAATATATGGCTCAAATTTATAGTGAGTGTGCACATAATCGCTATAATAATATAGTTCCATTTTTCCTTATTATGGCTTGGAATGGACTGAAGAGTGGGGGAGGGGGCTGGCAGTGCAACCGCCACCCCAAAGTTATGAGAAAACTTTATAATGCTGTGTTTGGTTAAATGATTTGGGAAGAAATTTGGGAAAAGAAAGGAAAAAGGTAAATGAAATGTGAATACATTTTTCCTTTCTAAATTCCGCAACCAAATACAGATTATGAATAAACCATGTTTGCTAAGATATTTTCTTAGTTGTAGTATGAAACTCATGATTACTCATGTAAAGAAAATCAATTTAGGATTTTTTTTAATATAAAAAAATACTAGTGAAACAATCAGTTATAATTTAGATCTGTGCCGTTTTGGGAACCAAAATAAAAAGTCACGTTTTTGTCAAAATGTCCAAAAACGCAAGTGGCAAAAATGCAACAAAATTTGTTTGGGAAGTTATAAAAATGCAAGTGTAGACACCTCATTTTTGACTGTCCTCAAGACTTGGACGTCACCGTTTGAACACTCGGTGATCATCCATGTTTGTGTTCGTTTGGAGTTCCCGGAGGCCTCGGCTACGCGCCTTGCCTCAGGATCTCCGAACTCGACCGTTTAGTGTCTGGTTTTGCACCAAACACTGACATCTTGCCTTTGAGAAGCAGGGTAGGGCTTGTAGATCATCCCCACCCACCACCGGCAGTGGCTAGAGGCCACCGGTTGGTCTTTGCTTCCATCGGCACTTTTTGTTGCTGGCCGACACTATTTGTTGCCGGTCAGCACTATTTAGTGCCGGTCGGCACTCCTTTTGGCCAAGATGGCATTTTTGGCCGGCCGACTACTGTGCATCTGCTTTTGCAGATATTTTAAGACAGCTGTCTTACTTTTGCTCCCCTCCATACACGTGTATGGAGGGATCTCCCTCTTATGAAGCTTGTCTTGTAAGCTTTACAAGACAAAAAGCTTCTATATAGAGAGGGGCTCTCTCTTGTTGCAGGGGTTAGAGAGTTTTTACATTTTAGGGAGAGAAAAACACAGACCAAGCTCTGGTTTTTAGGGTTTGAGTTACATACACATCCTATCTCTATATTACTCTTGTGTGTGTTTTAGTCCATACTATTGCACACAAGCACCTAGTGTTTCACCTTCCTCTTGGAACTGAGGTTCTAAGGGACTGATTTTGAAGTTTTGGTGTTGGATTCAAGCCAAGGAGGGTCATTGGAGCACTATTTGTGAAGGGGTCTTCAAGGGTAAGAATCTAGCCTTTTTATTTCCCAATCTTGCATTGTATTTCTACCTATCTTAAAATCGTTTTTGAGCTTAGTGTATAATACAAAAAAGTTCTGTTTTTAGGCCCTCTTGATTGTTTATTAAGAATGTTTTGTGGTTTGGAGGTGTTTGACCTCTCTTAGGCCTTGAAAGGCCTCATTTTGAGCCATTTTGAGCAAGCTTCGAGACTTTGGTGTTTGGGCCTCTTCACCACTGAAATCTTGAGGGATTTCAGTGGTGGAGATGGTGCCTTGAAGTCTCTAAAAGGAGAGGGCCACCCCCTCTCCTTGTTGTCCTTGAAAAGGGCATGTTTTGGCCTCTAAAGGGAGCCTATGTTTGAGTGTGTGTTGAGCATGTATAGACTGTTTTTCATGCTTATTTTTCCATAATATAACATGATTTTAAATTGGTTTTGGTACTCCATGCATGCTTAGCATAGTTGCCATGTAATGCCTTGTGATTCCTTAACATGTCTTAGGTCGTGTGCCTTTGTTTCTAGCATGTTTTAGGCTTACATTTGTGAAGATTTTGTACTTATCTTGACATGTTTTAGGTCTGTCCATAGGTGTTTGGGTTGATTTTGGCATGTATCATATAGCCTCTTTGCATTTTGGCTTGTTGGCCTTAAGTATGTGCATGTATAGCATGACATCTTTGCATTGATTGGGTGATTTGGGACCATCCACCATGTCATTTCAGTCCTATTTGCATGCCTATATGTTTGCCTTGAATGCATCTTCAATGCCTCATAAGCTTGTGTAGCAATGCTCATTGTTTTGGCACTTGTGCATGCCTCTAAATTTGAGCCACTTAGATGCCATCTAAGTGTTCTTTAGGCCTTGTCTTAGTGTGCTAAAACTCTGTTTTTGGTCAATAAGTTCATGCCATGTTTGGTCTTGCTTAGTGTAGTTCAATGCTCCATTGGTTTGCTTTGAGCACTTAGGCCATTTGTTGCATGTTTGGCTTGATTTATTGCTTGATTTGGCACCATGTTTTAACATGATTTTTAATGCTTATGTTGCATGCTATATGTCCATGATTACCCCCTTTCAAATGTGTTTGAGGGTTGTTCAATTTGTGCTTAAGTGTTGGCCCTCAATTATGTGCATGTGTGTATGTATTTGGTCCCCCATATTATAGCATTTTGGCCCTCGTTTTAGGCCTAATTAGAGCTGCCTAAATCATGTATAAGTCCATCTTTGCATCCATTTACATGGCCCCATGTTTGCTTGTATGCTTGCATAAGTTTGTTGCCATGCCATGTTGCATCCTTAGCTTGCATGCCTAGGTTGCATTGCATCTTGCATGCATGCCTTGTTCCTTGACTTGATGATAGGAATTGGGCCTTAGTTTGTTTGATTGGTTTGCATTTCATTTGACATGAAAGTTGCATACTTGATTCCTTGGGCCATCATGCATGGAAATGCGTGATTGGTGGTCCGAGAATCGAGACACATGCCCCTTTGAGTCACAAACATGATAAGGGACATGGTTGGTGCATATATGCCTTGAATTATGCTGCCATGCTTTGCCTTGCCCTCTGTTGCTGTCATTTGCAGATTCTGCAGGAACACTCTGCCGACCGGCAGTGTAAAGTGCCGACCGGCAATCATTTCCCTGCCGACAGCTTAACTTTGTGCCGGTGGCCACATCCCACTGCCGGTGGCAATTCCATGCAGCCGGTGATGTCTCCCAGCATCCAAGGAAGCAGTCTTGAGGTTTTGGCAACCTCCAAAGGAGTGAAGGAAGGAAAACAAAGGCAGCTCACGCATGGCGGCGCATTTCCCGAGGCGATTTATTGTTTTCTTAGTTCAATTTAATTTGCTTAATTAATTAGGCAATTTGTAATATTTAATTAGCTTGCGTAGTTAATTAATTTGTAATATTTATTTGGTCCCTCCGAGTGAGGGCAAATCTGTAATAAGTGTGTGTGGGTGGTGTGTATGTCTTCCAATCCCCACTTCTTTCTTCCTTTTTATTTACCTGCTTATGATGGTAGATTAGGGCATCTTTAAAATTAGCATACCTTATGCTATGCATGCGTGCATCCATACATTTGTATTACATATATTAGGCTCGGTACATCACGCTAACTGCATCTGTACTTCAATTCACAAATTGAATATGTGGTAGTCGATCGCATTTCACATGCCATGTTTAGGGTTAGCCGAGCCTGCCTAGATTGCATTTTTGCATGTGATGCATTAGCCATTTTTAACATGAACTAGGACATGCATGTTTGCTGACTAGTTTACTGTTTTGGCACGGAGTACGATGTAAGTATTTATGCTTTAGCATCCCGCATGCGTGTGAGTGTTGCCATGACAGTATGCTTGCCATGTGGCTAAATGCTTATCTGTTAAACTGATTGAATGCCTGTGGGTGAAGGTTGGATTGTTTGAGTTGGAAGGACTCATTGAAATCCGTGTTTTAGTCTACTTGCGAGTAGCAAATTCCAAAGCGTTTTTCAAAACAAACGGATATGCAATGCTTATTTCCAAATTAGGCAATCTAGTCTATACTTGTTTGCTGTGCGCATAACATAGTAATTCTAGGCTAATAATTGGAATAAGAACACGTAATGTTTTCAAAATCGGATATCATGGTTAGTAGAGGCCGGTCTTCGAACCGGGCGAAAGGGGGTGCTCATAGCTGACCTTCCCCGATCGTACCCAAGCTCCCGAGCCGAGACAACTCCGGTGATGACGGACATGTGGCCTTCGGCACCGAGTCAGGGTTTCCTAAATTTTCCCATTTTAAAAATATTTAGGTGGCGACTCTGTATCTGCCAAAGCAGTCCATGTTTGGCACTACTTTTCAAAAATCTGTTTCTCAAAATGATTTGCCAGATTTGGACTCTTTGGTTCAGATTAAGAACCGCGACAACAAAATCGCGAGTCCGAACTGTAGTAGCATGAGGCCCCCCCCTCCGCGGGCGCGCCTACAGCAAGTGTGAAATTACAAATTGGGGCCTACGACAAAAAAATAAAAAAATAAATTTCTTATGTTGGGTAAGGGTATTTTGGTCATTTTAATTTGATTTGACACCATAAACAAATATTAAACTAAAAAGCCAAAAGCCAGCTTTTTACCAACTTTCCAAATCACTTTTCAAAAAGCTAAAAAGCTTGGTAAAAAGCCAAAAGCCAGCTTTTTACTAATTTCCAAAAAATTTCAAGTTTCAATTTTCACTCTTCCACTCCAGTTCTCTCTCTCTCTCTCTCTCTCTCTCTCTCGCTTTCTCTCTCTTATTTTTCTTGATTTTGTTTGTTTCTCCCTCTTATCTTCTTGTTCGTTTGTTTTAATATTTCAATTTTCTTTGTTGTTTGGATTTTTTCTTCAAATTGATCTCCATTTTTTATTTCATTTTTTTTCCATATTATCTCAATATTTCTTCTTTTAGTTCTGTGGGGATATATTTTATGAGTACCAAACACGTGGCTAAGGTGACGCCGACGTGTCGGCTGAGGTGCCACGTGTCCTGGTTGTGATGCCGAGGTGATCTCGGTTAGGCCGAGATTATCTCCGAAGATATCAGAATCCGGGATAAGCAGATAAGGGACAAGTCCTAGAATGAGGAAGGATTTCAGCCTGGATAAGGATAAAACTCTTAGAGAGTTTATCTTTATCTATTGAAGAGTCCAAAATAAGCACTGAGCTGAAGTCCATTGAAGCTAGGCTTCTACTAGGACTGAGTTTGTGTTGACTATAAAAGAGAGGCACCCCCATGGGTCTACGGTACGTAATTTATATTCTGAACAGTGAGTTAAGCACTTGATCTATCTTCGAGAGATAACTGACTTGATCGTCGAAGTGCCCCCGGGTGGACGAACCACCGCCGAAATTTCTTCTTTCTGTTGCAGGTCAATCAGGAGCCATCTATTCTGCCAGTGCTCTCCAACTGAATATTGAGTTTGGCAGTGTGGTCAGAAATTCACTCACACAATTTGGGGCTATCTGTGGGAAAGAAAGGAGAGTAGATGGCCAATAACGGATAGAAGGAAAAGGTTGGGAACGAAATCCTTGCTGGGAACGGTAAACACGTTGACCCTAACCTGGAGGAAGATTGTTGCAACGAGGAGACTCAAGATCAAAATCACGATAAAGAAGACGTCGGCCAGGAGGGCGACGTACCAAAAAAGTCGGACCGAAGCGGGTATTACAATGAGAACAACCTCCAGGTATGGAAAGATAGATGCCTGCGAAGGGATGAAGAGGTAAAAGAGATGGCAAACAAATTGGCTGACCTGCAATCGGTCGTCAATTTTATGATGCAAAACAACGTCATGCAGCCATCGTTCCAGCTGCAGGACACGCCGATTCCAGTGGCCAATGCCAAGAAGGGAGGGCAAAAAGCAATCCCTATAGCCCCCCAACATACCAGGAGTGAAAGACACTCTCACCGGCCTTCAAGGGAGGTCGGGCGAGGAGAGTCGAGGAGGGAAGAATCTCGAAGGACACATCGCACCAAGGAGACAGACCCCAAAGAACATCGGCATGTTCAAAGGCAGGTGTTGTGCTTCGACACAACTAATGGAGAAAGGTCGAAGAGGGCTCACAACGAAGCTGAAAGTAGTGCACCAAAAAGATTGAAATCAGGAGATAGCCGAGCTCCTAGGCGGACAAAAGAGAACTTGAGAGATTACTTCAAGAGGAAGCAACAAGATGCCGAGGTAATTTCCCCTGTTAAGCCAAGAACACCATTCTCGGTAGAGTTGGACAAATTTGAGGCCCCAAAAAGATTCAGTATACCGAGGTTCTAGATATACGACGGAAAGTCAGATCCCAACTTTCACGTCGGATTATACCTGAACTCGATGGCACTATACACTGGGAATGAGCTGTTGCTCTGCAAGGTGTTCCCCTCATCCTTCGGGGAGATTGCATCATTTTGGTTTCACAAACTGCCAAAGAGAAGTGTGAAGACCTAGGAAGGCTTGGCCGAGATGTTTGTGGCCAGGTTCGTGACAAACAAACTACAGCCATTAAGGGTAGATGCCTTAATGGCTCTGAGAATCAGTAAGGATGAAGGCCTTAGGGCCTACGCTAAAAGGTACTATGAAGTGTTCAACCGAATACCCGAGTGCAATCAAGAGGTGGCGGTCGTATCTTTCAAGAACGGCCTAAAAGATGACTGTCCGCTACGAAAGTCTTTGGCAAAGACATTGTCAAAAAGCATGGAAGAGCTCATGGCCAGAATTGAGAAGTATGACAGAGTCGAGGAAGACACGTCAGGAACTAAAGAGACAACGTAAAAGAAAGGAAATGGCTCGCCGAAGCGAGGCCGAGGTAACAACGGATCCAACAAGCAAGAGATAGGACTGAGGGCTGCACAGGCAGTCACAACTGTGTTCCGAATCCCAATTCACAAAGTCCTGGATAAAATCCGATCCCAGCCCTATTTCAGAGCCCCAGCTAGGGTGCTCGGAGAATTTATGGGAAGAAGCCTTGGTAAGCATTGTGCTTACCATAATGAGGATGGGCACCTGACTCAAGGTTGCAAAGCCCTGAAGTCATACCTAAAAGACCTGGTAAGGTAAGGCCACTTAAGGTTATAGATGAGGCCAGGACAAAGGAAGAGCAGACAAGATTGACTCAAGCACCAGCAGCTCCACCCCCTCCAGCACAACAACCGCAGGCAGGAGGACCTCGGGTAATCAATGTAATTCACTCGAAGGTCAACGAAAACGAAATACAGGAGGAGACCCAGAAGGTAAAACACTTGTAGCACGTGTACCAGGTTGGGGAGAAATGACATCGGCTCGAGGAGTGCTAGGGACCAGTAGTGTCCTTTACTGAAGCCGACCTTGAGATGGTACAACATCCACATAACGATGCCTTGGTAGTATCCCTCCAGGTTGGGAAGTGCCAAGTGAAGCGCATCTTGATTGACCAAGGTAGCTCTTGTGACATCATGTATGTCAGGTGTTACAAGGAGCTTGGCCTTTACTCAAACGATATGGAGCAATCCAATGGCCCAATGGTCGGGTTCAATGGAACGCCGACATGGCCACTGGGAGCAGCAAGCTTGGAGGTGCAGGCTGGCACCATGAAGATAAAGACAGAGTTCATCATAATCGACACACCCTCCCCTTACAATGCTATCCTGGGAAGGCCATGGTTGCATGCAATGAGGGCTGTTCCCTCAACATTGTATTAACTATTGTGATTCCCAACAGAGCATGGGATAGAGGAGGTCAAAGGAGATCAGCTGCAGGCAAAGAACTGCTCCATGGCAGCAATGAAATCCACCTACAGCATACGAGAACCAGAGAGGGCAGAGATTGAAGACGAGGACGTGGAGGTCCTAGAGGACGTCGGCAAGGAGCCAGTCGAGAAGAGTGAAGAAGCACTGAAGAAAATCCTCGTCCAGTAGGGGGATGAAGAATGCTTCTTTCTTCTCGGCTCAGGCTTAGCCGAAGAAGAGGAAAAAGAGTTTGAGGCTTTCTTGAGAGCAAACATTGAGGTGTTTGCCTGGACGCCTTACGAAATGCCTAACATTAACCCCGAGGTCACTTGCCACAAACTGAACGTAGATAGGTCGGCCAAACCTGTAATCCAACGAGCAAGAAGACCGACATTGATGCACGTTGAAGCAGTAGAAGAGGAAGTAGACAGACTTCTGGAAGCTAGAGCCATTGGAGAGGTAAATTACCCGACATGGCTATCTAATACAGTGGTGGTAAAGAAAAAGAATGGTAAATGGAGGGTCTGTGTGGACTTTACCAGCCTAAACAAGGCCTGTCCCAAAGATAGTTTTCCTTTACCCAAGATCGACCAATTGGTGGATGCCACTTCAGGACATGAAAGGATGAGCTTCCTGGATGCCTATAGGGGATACCATCAGATAGTCATGTACCCCCCAGATGAAGAGAAGACTGTGTTTATCACCCCAAAAGGGTTGTATTGCTACAGAGCGATGCCTTTTGGGTTGAAAAACGCAGGAGCAACTTACCAAAGATTGGTAACCAAGATGTTCAGACACCTGATTGGCCGAATAGTGGAAGTTTACATCGACGATATGGTCGTGAAGACCAAGGAACTTGCAAGTCATCTAGCCGACCTAAAAGCAGTCTTTGACATCCTTAAAACATATCGGCTCCGACTCAATGCATCGAAGTGTGCATTTGGAGTAGGATCTGGCAAGTTCCTGGGGTACTTAGTGACCAGAAGGGACATTGAGGCTAGCCCAAATCAGATCAAGGCCATCCTAGAGTTGAAGAGCCCGACGTTGGCAAAACAGGTACAAATGCTGACCGGAAGGGCTACAGCCCTGAACAGGTTCATAAGTAGAAGCTCAGACAAGTGCAAACCTTTCTTCAACCTAGTGAAGAAAGCCACATACTTCTTATGGACCGAGGAGTGCGAAGATTCCTTAGTCGACTTAAAGAAGTATTTAACCACGGCTCCAGTTCTCTCAAATCCAGCACTTAGAGAGGAGCTGTTCCTGTACTTGGCAGTTTCGGAACATGCGGTAAGTACAGTGGTAATCCGAGAAGAAAAAGGAGAACAAAGGGCTGTTTACTATGTAAGCAAAATCCTGGCTGATACAGAAACTAGGTACTTACCCCTAGAAAAATTGGCGCTGGCTTTAGTAATGGCTTCAAAGAAACTGAACCATTACTTTCAAGCCCATAAAATTGTGGTGCTAACTGAACACCCTTTGAAGTCCCTGTTGCAGCAAGGAGACCTGACAGGCAGAATAGCCAGATGGGCAGTGGCCTTGGGCCAGTATGACCTGGAGTTCAGACCCAGAACAGCAATCAAATGCCAAGTTTTGGCTAACTTCGTGGCCGAGTTCACGCCAGAATCCATCATATATCGTGCTCCGTTGAGCCAAGGTAAATGACGTCCAAGCGAGCAAAGAGGAGCCCATCCAAGGTCAATGAAACAAAGGAAAGAAGAAAAACTTAGGCCCTGCAGCATTTACATCGGCGACTCCTTTCGACTGTTTGTTGATGGGAGTTTAAACCGACAAGGAGCGGGGCAGGAGTAGTACTGGTATCTCCAGATGTACAGATACTAGAACAATCCATTCGTTTGGGATTCAAAGCCTCAAACAATGAAGCAGAGTATGAAGCATTGATTGCAAGACTGAAACTGGTAGTAATAGTAGAAGTAGATGAGGTGATAGTCTTTTGTGACTCTCAGCTTATAGTCAACCAGGCAACAGGCGAGTTTGCAACCCGAGATGAATGTATGTTGGCATTCGCAAAGGAAGTAGGCAGATTGGTGGCCTTGTTTCAGAATTGCCGACTACAACAGGTTAACCGAGATGACAATAGTCATGCCGATGCCCTGGCCAAACTGGCTAGTGCAATACAACCTGGAAAGGCAAGGACGATAATGGTCGACTACTTGTCGGGCTCGAGCATTGAACCACTGACCACAGAGCATGAAGCAATGTGTGTGGACATGGGACCAAGCTGGATGGACGCAATAATAGCATTCCTGAAGGAAGGAAAACTGCCAGATGATCACAAAGAGGCACACAAGATCAGATTGAAGTCAGCAAGATTCAGTCTGACAGCAGAAGGACATCTCTACAGAAGATCCTTCACTGGACCCCTTTTGAGGTGTGTACATCCTTTACAAGTTGAAGATTTTCTATACGAAATACATGAAGGAATATGTGGAAGCCACGTAGGGGGCAGATCACTTGTCCACAGGGCCATTATCCAAGGGTATTGGTGGCCTATATGCAGGAAGATGCAGAAGCCTATGTCAAGAAGTGTGAAAAGTGCCAAAGGTTTGCACCACTGATACACCAACCCGCAGCAGACCTGAACCCAGTATCCAGTCCTTGGCTGTTTGCCCAATGGGGCATGGATCTTGTTGAAAAACTGCCCCAAGAAATTGGGCAAAGGAAGTACCTGCTGGTAGCAACAGATTACTTCACCAAATGGATAGAAGCTGAACCCCTTGCCAAGATCCGAGACGTGGATGTGAAGAACTTTATATGGAAAAACATCATCACCAAATTTGGGATTCCAAGAGCAATAGTTGCCGACAATGGGACACAATTTGACAGTAAGCTAATCAAGAGCTTTTGTGCAAAATTCAAGATCAAGAATTATTTTTCAACCCCAAGCTTTCCTCAAAGTAATGGACAATCAGAAGCATCCAACAAAGTCATCTTGGATGGGATTAAGAAGAGGCTGCAAGCAGCAAAGGGGAAGTGGGTAGATGAACTACCAAGTGTACTCTGGGCATATCGAACTACGCCGAGAAGATCAACTGGGGAATCCCCATTTGCCATGGCCTACGGCATAGAAGCAGTTATTCCTCTTGAAATCGGCATCCTAGGGATCAGAACCCAAGGAGTAGAGAACGAAACTAATGATGTATTATTAGCCCGAGATCTGAATCTTCTAGAAGAAAGAAGGGAGAGAGCTGCAATTCAGCTGGCGGCATACCAGCAGTACCTTGCCAGGGCTTACAATAAGAAGGTCAACCCAAGGGAGTTTCAAATCGGTGACCTTGTCTTGAGAAAAGTCGTCGGCAACAAGAAGGATCCCGAAGAGGGCAAGCTTGGCCCAAATTGGGAGGGACCCTATAGAATCATCTCGATACTGAGCAATGAGGCATATCGGCTTGAAGATAATGAGGGCAAAGAGTTGCCAAGGCCCTGGAATATGTGTAATCTTAAGTTTTTTTATCATTAAAATTTTCTTTTTCTTTATTATTAGCCAAAGTAATAAATAAAGCTTGATTTTTTACACTTGTGACAGATAAAATAGTTGATGATGTTTCTAGAATACATGCATAATGAGAACCCAAGTGGAACTTAAGTTCACCTTGGGGGCAAAAAGTTGGAAAATAGTTCCTGGCAAGGTAGAATATACAAACTAAAATCAGTCTAACACTTGTTGAAATTTATGAAAAATTTACAAGTTGAAGTTAGACCGAGATCATGTTTAACACTTGTTGAAATTTGTGAAAAAATTACAAGTTGAAGTTAAACCGAGATTTTGTTTAACACTTATTGAAATTTGTAAAAAATTTACAAGTTGAAGTTAAACCGAGATCATGTTTAACACTTGTTGAAATTTGTGAAAAATTTACAAGTTAAAGTTAAACCGAGATCATGTCTAACACTTGTTGAAATTTATGAAAAATTTACAAGTTGAAGTTAAACCGAGGTTATGTTTAACACTTGTTGAAATTTGTGAAAAATTTGCAAGTTGAAGTTTAACCGAGATCATATTTAACACTTGTTGAAATTTGTGAAAAAATTTACAAGTTGAAGTTAAACTGAGATCATGCCAAACACTTGTTGAAATTTGTGAAAAAATTTACAAGTACTTATGCACTTGCCGATGTAAACCACTGGTGGGTATAACCGAGGTATTTCACCCCGAGAAGGTTACACAATTAAGGTGTACATTAAAGATATGCAGAAATATTCTAAGTATGAGAGTCATACAAAACATTAAAAGGAGGACAAAGATACAAACATTCAGAAGAGAAAGCTGTATTTATATTCCAAAGAAGGCACATCGGCCATAAGAACTGCTTACGTTGTTCCAGAGAAAGAAAAAGTACAAGGTACAGAAAAAAGAAAAAGAGCATCAAACTAAGATTCTTCAGCGCCACTAGCAGGTTGGGTCTGGAGCTCAAAAGACTGCTGAGAAGACATGTCGGCCGCCTTTTCAGCCGCAAGCTCGGCATCTATTTCCTGGAGGGTTTGGTCAAGGCTCTTATCGGCAATAGGCGTGTCTGACATTGCCTTCTCAGGAGTAGCATCTTTGGGAACCTCCTCACCCTTCTCATCTTGAGTCAAGTCCAGCACTTGCTCATTTGAAGTTGGGGACTTGGCCCTAGCAGCTTCTTTTGACTTCCTTACCAAAGCTTCCTCTTCAGACTTAGAATCGTCGTTGGATTGGCTTGGAGTTGGGGGGAATGGCAGGGCAAGGACATCGGTGTTCCTGAGGGGGGAGTCCTAGGGGATTTCAAGCTTTTTTAGTAAATTCATCCAATCAATGGTAAAACCTTTGTTGTATGCCTGCTTCACTTGTTTCTCATAGTCCGTTGTGATATCGGCCACCCCCTCATTGTATCCCTTCTCATTGGTGGCCTTGATTTTGGCCTCTTTTGTGGCCAAGGCATCTTGAAGTTCTTTCTGGGCCTGGGTCATCTTTTCCTCGGCCTCTCTTTTCGGCCTCAAGAACCTTCTTGATGGCTTCAGCGGCATCCACTTTTTCTTCGGCGTCATCCTTAGCTTTGATAGCAGCTTCGGCCTGATCCTCCAAAGTCTTTTTTTTTTCCTCAGCCCTTTTATTGGCCATCTGCAGACCAGCAACCTCCCTAGTCTTGTCGGCTAGCGCCTTCCTTGTCTCAAAAGATTGCATTGAAAAGGAGTGGGCGTGCTGGATTGCCTGAAGAAAAATGGACAGAGCAGAAATTATTAGAAAATTTTCTAAGTATAAGAAAGAAAGAAAGATACCAAGTGTGAAGACTTACTTGAACAGAATGCTAGAGCATCAGAGTAAAGTTTTCATACTCGCTCATCTCGGCATTTCGTTCGAGATCTCCAGGAAGGAGCAAAGCTGTGCTAAGGGCAACACCGACGTTAACGTCATCGGCACCATCACCAGCTCGGATCGGCCTGTCCTCCAGTGTGATTTGGGGGGGCCTAGGGGGAATCATGCTTTAGAGACCTCGAGGTGGTTGCAGCAGATGACCTCGGCCTCTTTGATCTGGTAGACTCGGATGGTTGGGCCTCGGCAGGCCTTTTCTCGGCAGTAGAATGGGACTTATCACTCTCAGCCAGTTTGGAAATAGGCAAGGTGTCCTCAATATCAATCTGAGTCATCGCTGCCTTTGGCTGAGCCTTCTTGAGTCTTTTTTGCTTTTGCTTTGGTTGAGACTGGGCTTGTGTTGGTTGAACGTTAATGTCGGCAGGGATGCCGGTTAGGAGGTCTTTGGCGACTGCTTTTTGGCGGCCTATCTCAGCAACAAAAACAGTTCATCATCGTCGTCGGCGTTGAGATTGTGGGATCAGTTATGGAGTTGAGGTGGATGGCTGCTCTGCTGGATCTGAGGTTGACCCTTGATCTGGCCAAGATGTTGAAGTAATGGAAGGAGTAGTGGCGAACGGAGGAGATTGACTTTTCTTCTTCTTCTTTGGAATGTCGGAAAGAACCGACTTGTAAGTAGGAATGAAATTAAGCAAGAGGGGGCTCTCCATTTGTGGACTGGAAAATCCAATAGCTTCTTCAAGTCTTTGCTAGGGAAAAAAGACTGGTGAAAGCCCTTTGGTGGCTGTGGAAGAACTGCAAAAAAGAAGAGCACAGACATTAGAACAAAGTATTGAGAACTTTAGAAAGGAGAGTAAGAAAAAGTGACACTTGGCCCTTACCATCTCCTTCCCTGAAAACTGTTTGGCTCAGAGGATAAAGGTGGAGGTTATCGTTGGGCTGAAACTCCTAGTTGCCCGAGACGATGAAGTAATCATCTCCAGCACCCTTGTTTGAGTCTAGGAGGTCGGCAATGAGCTTGTACTCAGTCAACCTCAGCTTGAGGTAATAGATATGGCCTTTTTTTGATTTCAGGCGACACATAGTGTAACAATACTGGAAATCAGCAAGAGTAACCCTAGCATTCTCTTGTTTGGCTAAGGCTATTGTACCGTTGATAACTTGGTAAGAATTGATGGCAAGCTGCATTGGGTTCAATTTATAGTAGTGAAGGACTTCTCGGAAAAAGGTGTCAAGTGGAAACCTTAGTCCATACTCGATAAAGGCCACTACTGGAAAAGGCATGAGGTTTGCATCGGGCATGATGGAGTCATCGTCCCTAGCCAACCTCAGATGAACGTCGGCTGGGATGTCAAACTCCTGCCTAAAGTGTTCTAACTTGGTCGGTGTGTCTTCCCTATACTTCCACATACCCATAACGTCGGCTTAAATTAGAGGAGCTAGATTTCAGAAAGAAGGTGTTTTGAAAGGGTTATAGGGACCTCGGCAAAAACCTAAATGTGAGCTAGGGTAAGAATTTGAGGGGATTGTTTCAGTTCTTCCTAGAATTTTGGGTTCTATAAACAAATCCCAAACCTAGATCTATGGACACGAAGATGGGAGGCAAGAATCTGGAAAAAACACGGCAAACATAAACAAGAGCAATGATTCAAAATCAAGAATAGGGGTGAATAATCAAGAACACTATGACAGAGTGTGTGCAAGGGTGCAAGGCCAAGAACAGTGGTGGAATGAACAAAGTATATGTGTATATTAAAGAACGCTGTGGGGCAAAAAGCAAAATCGTAAAATAAATGTGCTTAGATACGTGATTTATAAAACAGGAACTTGAGCAGAACAACAATGACAACTAGTAATAAGGTAAAGCTTTCTCAAAAACTAGAAACCAGGAGGGAACAGAAGCTTACCAGAGGAGTGAAGCTGGTGTTAAAGACGCCGGAGTCAGGGGACGGTTACAATCAGAAAAGGACAACAAAAGCTTTACCAGAGGAGAAGAATGAAAAACTGTTACAGAGCTTGAAAATCTGGAAACAATGGCATATTTTGGAGAAAGAGAGAATTGAGAGCCTGAGAATGAGGATGGCAAAGTGAAGAGACGGAGAGAGAGAAATTGATTTTGATCAAAATGCAGAGAATGGCGGCAAAACACCATCACTGAGCCTAGAATGATGTATTGGTCAGACGGCGCACACAGGCGCGAGATGACTTACTGGTGCGTATCGAGTACGATCCAGAGAGGGGAAGACGCGTGGCAGAAACAATTGATTTATTTTGCGTGACAGCTCATACGCGCAATAAAACTCTTGGAGTTCTTGGTTTAATGAAACAAGCGACCTCGGCTGGACTTAGTCGTGTGAAGCCGACGTATTATGACCTCGGTAAATGGATGATACAGAAAGACAGCCAATGTGCTAAACGATATGACGATATAGGTTCTATCACCTCAGGATGCCGAGGTAATAGAACCTAGGGGCAGTTGTGGGGATATATTTTCTGAGTACCAAACACGTGGCCAAGGTGACGCTGACGTGTCAGCCGAGGTGCCACGTGTCCTGGTTGTGATGCCAAGGTGATCTCGGCTAGGCTGAGGTTATCTCCGAAGATATCGGAATCCGGGACAAGCGGATAAGGGACAAGAGTCCTAGAATGAGGAAGGACTTCAGCCTGGATAAGGATAAAACTCTCAGGGAGTTTATCTTTATTTATTGAAGAGTCCAAGATAAGCACTGAGCTGAAGTCCATTGAAGCTAGGCTTCTACTGGGACTGAGTTTGTGTTAACTATAAAAGAGAGACGCCCCCATGGGTTTATGATACGCAATTTATATTCTGAATAGTGAGTTAAGCACTTGATCTATCTTTGAGAGATAACTGACTTGATCGTCAGAGTGCTCCCGGGTGGACGAACCACCGCTGGAATCTCTTCTTTCTGTTGTAGGTCAATCAGGCGCCATCTATTCTACTGGTGCTCTCCAACTGAATACTGAGTTTGGCAGTGTGGTCAGAAATTCACTCACACAAGTTCAATTCTTCATCTTCATCTTATTTCTCTGTTTTGATTCCCACTCTCTTCCGTCATTATCAGCGTCATCAGTTTTTCAAGAATTGATGATATTTGTAAAAGCTAAACATTCAGTTTAAGAAAGATATAATAGCATTACTAGTACTTTAACACTGGTTTAGATGCTAGGATCTACTAAAGTTGTGTTTTGACTAGAAGATTTGAAAAGAGATTTAGAAACAGAAAAAGAAAAATTATATGAAATTAGGTAAAATGTGAAGGTAGGCCTATTTTATTCATATTTTATTTATTTATTTATTTTTCTTTTTCAAATTTCTTTCTAGATTTTCTAATCAAACACAATGTAAAAGTCATCAAAAAATTAAAGATATTTACAAACTTACAAATAGATTATAAAAATGCTTAGATGCCCAAAATTGGGGACCGTATGACCCCAAAAATAATATGGATCAATAATGTATTTTTATTTATTTTTTCAATCATAGGTGAGAGAGGATTGTGGAGGTTGTAGTTTTGAGGGTATGAAGCATTGTTGAAATGATTATATTCTATAGCTTTAGGGAGCAAGTAAAATGATAGTGTTGCCCGGTGGGATTGGTATTCACCCATCACCCAAGTATCTTGGCCAATATTCCCTTGGATTTTACCCAACATGCCATTTAATTTTAGAGGATTTAGATTAAACTTCTTTTTTTTTTTTTTTTTTTTTTTTTTGCCGAATTAAGCACAATCAAATTAAATAGTTGTTGTTCGCTAAAACCACTTGGACTGTATATATTTGTTTGGAATTTGTCCGTTTCATTTTTGAAGTTTCTTTGTTTTGGTATTACATATATGTGGTATTTAATATTTTCACTAGTGAAACAATCAGCTATAATTTAGATCTCTAACTTAGCCTTCATTTTCAAGTTTCAATTTTCACTCTTCCACACCAGTTATCTCTCTCTCTCTCTCTCTCTCTCTCTCTCTCTCTCTTATTTTTCTTGATTTTGTTTGTTTCTCCCTCTTATCTTCTTGTTCATTTGTTTCAATATTTCATTTTTTTTTTCATATTATCTCAAAATTTCTTCTTTTAGTTCAATTCTTCATATTCCTCTCATGTCTCTGTTTTGATTCTCACTCTCTTCCATCATTATCATCGTCATCGGTTTTTCAAGAATTGATGATATTTGTAAAAGCTAAACATCCAGTTTAAGAAAGATATAATAGCATTACTTGTACTTTAACTCTGGTTTAGATGCTAGGATTTACTAAAGTTGTGTTTGATTGGAAGATTTGAAAAGAGATTTAAAAACGGAAAAAGAAAAACTATGTGAAATTAGAAAAAATGTGAAGGTAGGCCTATTTTATTCACCTTTTATTTACTTTTCTTTTTCAAATTTCTTTCTAAATTTTCTAATCAAAACAGTGTAAAAGTCATCAAAAAATTGAAGATATTTACAAATTTACAAATAGATTATAAAAATGCTTGGACGTCCAAAGTTGGGGATCCCATGACCCTCAAAATAATGTGGATCAATTATGTGTTATTATTTATTTATTTATTTTTTCTTTTATTCCTGAACCAATCATAAGTGAGAGAAGATTGCGAGGGTTATAATATTTGGAGGTATGTAGAATTATTGAATAGATTATATCCTATAGCTTGAAGTAAAATGATAGTGTTACTTGGTGGGATTGGTATTCACCCATCACCCAAGTATCTTGGCCAATGGTGCTGTTTGGTATAGCTGTTAAAACATATTATAAATTATAACTTAACAGATTATAGATTATGACTTTAATCAGAAGCTGTTAATCTGTTTGGTGTAGCTGTTGGATTATAGATTTAAGTTGCTGAGTAATGTTTGTTAAACAAGCTGTGAAGTAGCTTTTTCAATTAACTTTTATTTTTTATTATTCACTATTTGTCTACATTTTTCATAAAAAATAATAATAATATTCTATAGTCCATTTAGGTCTTTTTCTATTTTTTTTTAAAATAAAATAAAAAATTCTAAGAGTATAACCGTGAATTAACATGTCTATAGCAGAAGTTGATAATCAGAAGTAAGGGGTGAGCAGCTTATCAGAATCAGTTTTTTTGACTTAAAATAAGCTATTAGAATCAGAAGCTATTTGAAATAAGTTTAACCAAACAGTCCAAAATAACTTTTTAAAAGACAAAAGTCATAAGTTGGCTAAAAAAAGCCCCACCAAACACCCCCAATATTCGCTTGGATTTTACCCAACATGCCATTTAATTTTAGAGGACATAGATTAAACTTCTTTTTTTTTTTTTTTGCTGAATTAAGCACAATCAAATTAAACAGTTGTTGTTCGCTAAAACCACTTGGATTGTATATATTTGTTTGGAATTTGTCGGTTCCATTCTTGAAGTTTCTTTGTTTTGGTATTAAATATATGGGGTATTTGATATTTTCACTATAATTATAATTATAATTAATTGAACTTAATTATGTTACTTTTTGGCTCATTATCCATTTCTAAATTAATTTTTATATTGATGTATTTTCTATTTCCCAGTGGACTAGGACTAGGATTAGGATTGGGTTTTGGCAACTAATCCAATTTGATAATTTGATAATTTGGGTCAGACGTTTTCTACTAATATAAATATAGGCCCCGCTTGTTTTCAAAGGTAGAATGAAGAGGATTGATAGTGTGAGGATTGTTAGTGAGGGGATTGATAGTGAGGGGACTAAGTAAAATTGTGTTTATTTTGATGATAGTTGTTTGTGTAGGGATTGTTAAATTATTTTTATATAAAATAAATATAAAATAATAAAACAAATAAAAAAATACAAAAACATTAAACATTAATGTTTTAAAAAAAATTGTGTAAAAAATTTTAAAAAAATAAAAATAAAATAAAAAATTTTCAGAAAAAAATAAAACAAATAAAATAATGATTTTTACTTAACAAAAAATACAAAAAATTAAACATTAATATTAAAAAAAAAATGCCCAACATGTAAAAAATAAAATAAAAAAAAAAAATTTCTAGTCCGTCAGACTATTTTTCTAATACCAAGTCCTGGAGGCCAATCCGAATCCCCTGGGGGAGGCTCATCCTAATCCGGAGCTCACTATCAATCCCTTTCCCATCTCTCAAAACAAACACAATATTAGTGGGTCCCACGTCATTACCAATTCCAATCCCCATTCTAACTCTCCAAACAAACGGGGCCATAGGGTTATGGGTTGTTTTCATAATAGTATGTGTTAGCAGATATTTTAATATTATAATGTGTTATTGGTTTGATTTGTTTTCTTTTCCTCCAAGTTAATCCTTTTCTTGGTGACCAAGAATCCTCCAAGCAACTTCCTATATTTTTCCTCCAAGAATCCTTCAAGTCAAGTCTTCCAAGTCTTGCCCACCAAGTCTAGTCTTCTTCTCCTCTATGAATCTTGTCCACTAAGTTTCCTCTTCTCCAAAACACTTGCCTACCAAGTTTCCTCTCCTATAAATTGAGCTTGTAAAACCCAAGTTGTGTGTAGGATTATTTTATTGGATAGATTAATAATTAAATTAATTTATATGGGTCATTTATTAATATCAAAGAACTAATTATGAGATGACATTATATTTTCTATTACTTAGATGGGTAATTTTGTAACTTTGAGGAATTAGGTTAATAAGCCCACCTATTGTGGCTTTAAGTCTTGGGAAACAAACAAAACAGAGGCGGGGAATTGCTCCATAGGCGGCTAAGGTTTGAGAAGGTAAAAGAAAAAGAAAAGAAAAAGAGAAGAGAGATTCAAGTGGGAATGTAATAGGGATTGGAGGCAGCACGTTGGTGGTTTTAGGACACCCATTGGTTAAGGTAAAATTTGTCTTTACTATTAATTATTAAGTTTATGTTGAGGAATTTAACAATCAATGTATTAAGGGGATTTGGAAGATCTATAGGTGCCTACTTAGGTTTTGAGAATTGGGTGCAATGTGTAAGTGTAACTTTGGGTGGGTAATAGAAACAATGGGGTTTTGTAACATGGGTAAGGGTGTGTTTGGCTATAAAGTTGGGTTGAATGGTTTGATCACTTGGATATTAAAGCAATACATTAATCTAATATGGTGGGGCTTTTGTGGGTGTATGTAACACGTAAAAATATTAATTTATTCGAGGTTTTGTTTATTAGGTTTGTGTGATTAAAGTGGTGGAGCTGAGTGTTTGGAGTTGGTGTTGGAATATTATTTTTAAGTGTTTGAGGTAAGTAACCCTCTATCACTGTTGGTTCATTTTTATTCCTACTGAATCGTTTAAAATTATAACTATTTATTTATAGCCTTCATGTTCTTTTAAAATAAAATATGGGTCAAGTATAAAACAATATCGACTATTATTATGAAAGTTATTTGAATATTTTGTGAAACTATTCTGAAAATTGTACCAAATGTTTATTCCGAAAATATCGAATATTTTATTTAAAAGTTGTGTATTGTTTGAATTTTGAACATCACTCCAGTCTGACTATGATTTGGACCCTAGCCAATGAGGGTTATTTATTGACACAGAAACTAGTTTCTTTTGGGGTTTTATCACCGGCCTATGTGTGGTTTTGGGCCTTGTCAAGGCTAAGTGACCGTAGTCACCAAGATTTGGATTTTGTGAATCAAATCATTGAACCATCTGAATATCGAGCCATCGATTTGAACAACAAATTTACTTTGAATTATCTTGTTGGCTTTTCAATTAAAATATATTGTACATTGTTTATTTTTAGTTATGAAACCATCTTACAAATAATTGTTCATTTATTGAATTGTAGCAAAAATTATATTTATTGGTTATCGACTATTTATTAATCTATTTTTTTTGTATACTTGATCCAGCTATCAGTGATAGTTGGTTATTTACTGGGCTGTCTAGCTTACCCTTATTTTATTTTTTTTTCAGATTCTGAGGAGTATAGCTGCGCGGGGTTTTTACTTGTGAGAGTGCCGAGAGTAGGACTATGATTTAAGTACTTGGATATTTTTTTATTTATTTATTAGTGGATTTGGTGGACAATTCCATATGATAAGAATTATATATTTGTATGGTTTTTAGCATTATGATATTTAATGATTTAATTTGAGGATTTTTCATTGTGGGTTATGTGTTGGATTCTTAACCTTGCATGCTCACTTAAATGAGTGTGCAGCGTTGTCACGGAGCTTGGGGCGTGACAATTTTGTGGTATCAGAGCCAGGTAGTAATTTTAAAGGCTGGTATAGAATAGTAGTGAGATTGGGTAGATGTAGGATTGGGAACGCTTATAATTTAGTATAATGTTAATTTTAATTACATGTTATAGGGACTTGAGAATAGAATAAGATGAGGTTTTGTTATTGATGCATATAGGTTGCAATGGAACTTGAGGAGACATTGGCAAATCTCGTGTGGTTAGTATAGATAGCAGGAGATTGCTTGTAGACTTGACTGTTTTAGATATGTGGGACTTTGACATAATTCTTGGAATGGATTGGTTGGCAACTAATTATGCTTCTGTTGATTGCCGAGGCAAAAGGGTAGTATTTCAGTTTTCTGATCAACCAAAATTTTATTTTGTGGGTAGTGGAGTTAACACTCCTCCTTTGGTAATCTCAGCTTTGCAAGCTAGACGATTGTTGAGGAATGGTTGCGAGGGTTATTTAGCTTCTATGAAAGATTTTCGTGAGATTGAATTGAAGTTAGAGGATATTCTAGTTGTAAAGGAATTTCCTGATGTTTTTCCTGACGACTTACCGGGGTTGCCACCAGATAAAGAGATTGAGTTTGCCATCGAATTGATACCTGGCACGGGTTCTATCTCCAAGGCTCCGTATCGGATGGGCCTAGGAGAGTTGAAAGAGTTAAAGGAACAATTACAAGAATTACTAGATAAGGGCTTTATTAGGCCTAGTGTTTCTCCTTGGGTGCGCCCGTTTTATTTGTGAAAAAGAAGGATGGTAGTTTTCGCCTTTGCATTGATTATCGAGAGTTAAACAAGGTGACATTTTGAAATAAATATCCTTTGCCTTGGAAAAATAACCTATTTGATCAATTGTAAGGAGCACAAGTCATTTCTAAGATTGACCTTCGTTTTGGATATCATCAGTTGAAGGTTAAGGCGGAAGATATACCTAGGACATCCTTCCGAACTAGGTATGGGCATTATGAATTTTTAGTGATGCCGTTTGGGTTGACCAATGCGTCTGCAGCTTTTATGGATTTAATGAACAGAGTATTTAAACCCTTCTTAGACCAGTTTGTGGTAGTTTTTATTGATGACATTCTTGTGTACTCGAAGAGTAAAGAGCAGCACGAAGAACATCTGAGAATAGTGTTGCAGTTATTAAGGGAGAAGAAATTATTTGCTAAAGTAAAGAAGTGTGAATTTTGGCTGGAGAGTGTACCATTTTTGGGTCATGTGATATCTAAAGACGGGGTGTTTGTTGACCCCAAGAAAGTGGAGGCGGTGGTAGAGTGGAATAAGCCTACTAGTGTCACTGAAATTTGTAGCTTCTTGGGTTTAACAAGTTATTATAGAAGGTTTGTTGAGGGATTTTCTCGAATTTCTATGCCTTTGACTCGTTTAACACAAAAAAGGGTTAAATTTGAATGGTCTAATGATTGTGAGAAGAGTTTCCAGGATCTAAAGAGTCGATTGGTGTCTGCTCTAATACTTATAGTTCCGTCTGGAGATGAAGGTTTTACCATCTATAGTGATGCATCGAAGATGGGCTTGGGTTGTGTCCTGATGTAGAACGATAAGGTAGTGGCACATGCGTCTAGGAAGTTGAAGCCATATGAGCAGAATTATCCTACACATGATTTGGAGTTGGCTGCCATGGTGTTTGCATTGAAAATCTGGAAGCACTACCTGTATGGGGTGAAATATGAGATATTCACTGATCATAAAAGTTTGAAGTATATTTTCACTCAAAAAGAATTGAATATGAGGCAAAGGCGATGGTTGGAGCTATTAAAGGACTATGATTTGACTATCAATCATCATCCAGGAAAAGCCAATGCAGTGGCGGATGCCTTGAGTAGAAAGACCCCAAGTAATTTGGCTACCTTGATCACTGACCAAAAGAATATCTTGGAGGACTTGCAGAGGTTGAATATTGATATTAGATGGCATAACCATGGAGTGTAGTTGGCAAACCTTAGAGTTTAACCCACATTGATTGATAGAATTAAAGATGCTCAAGGAAGAGATCCTCAGTTGCAAAAACTTAAGGCTGAAATGGAAATAGAGCTACAGATGGAATTTTGTATGCATAAAGATGGAATCTTGAGATTTGGAGAGAGGTTGTGTATGCCTAATGATTTGGAGCTCAAGAGAGAAATCATGAGAGAAGCTCACAGTTCAGGATATACGGTATACCCAGGGAGTACTAAAATGTATAAAGACTTGAAGAGGAACTTTTGGTGGAATAATGTGACGAGGGAAATTGCTCAGTATGTTGCTCAATGTTTGCTATGTCAACAAGTGAAAGTTAAACATCAAAGACCTGCAGGTAAGTTACAACCTCTTCCTATTCTCAAGTGGAAGTGGGAACATATTACCATGGATTTTGTGACGGGATTGCCTAGGACCTAAGGTGGTAACAATGCTATTTGGGTTATTGTTGATCGATTGACCAAATCCGCTCACTTTCTAGCTTTTAAGGTAGGGTTCTCCTTAGAGAGGTTTGCAAAATTGTATATCAAGGAGATTGTGAAGTTGTAACGCCCTAAAAAAAAATACATAATATCCATCATTCAGACATGCAGTAATATAAGAAAATCAACGCATTTCCATTCATCAGAGTAGTTCTTACAACAGTATTACATGTTATCAATAAAAGCAAGTGCCCTACGGGCTTACAGCTTTCCAAGTCAATACTTGGTTACACAAAAAAAAGAGTACTAACTCTATACAAAATAAGCCCTTGGCTTGATATACATGTAACACAAACAAAATTAATCAAAAAGAATCTTCAACTCCCATAACTATCCAAGCTATGTCCTTGGAGGTGGCATGCTACCTGCACCTGAAAAATAATGTCCCATATAGGGTGAGCCAACGCCCAGTAGAGATATCCTAAACACAATACGAGCAGTAACTAAGACATCAGCAATTGATAAATGTTTAACTCCCATAAATCAATCATAAAACCATTTCCATTACATGACCACTATGTCTATGTTTCATTTCATTTTCCATTTCTTATCCAATTTCCAAATTCATACCCATGGCTCAGAACCTGGCCACACACTCTAAACGAAATAACAATTCATATTAAACGTTTCCCAGTTCGCAATAGATAAGCATACAAGCTGTATCAACACCTCCACAGATAAGCATATGAGCTATATCAACACTTCCATAGATAAGCATATGAGCTATATCAACACACTAACTGACAAGTATATGAGCTGTATCAGTGGAGTCCATCCCCTATCTCCTCTCAAACAACATCTGGTTTAGAGGTCCATCCCCTATCTTCTCCTAAACCGTGGAGTACATCCCCTATCTCCTCTCATACACACAACGTATATACACATATGTCATATACACAATCAATCAATACATAACGTTAATGTATTCTATTAACCGTCATACTCTATGACACATCCACTTGATTAGTTTTAGTTTGCCTAATCATCATGCATTGTCTACAACAATCAAAACTACCCTCCACCGGTAGCCCAAAGCAATTATTTCTAAACAGATAATAAAAGCTCCAACAGATAAACTATCAATGTTTTCAAAAGTGAGTGATTAATAAATCCAACTCTACCATTCTACAATATAATGAGCCACTTTCATTATTTCCAACTCAATTCCAAATAACAACAATTTTTCTGAATTAATTATACCAATTAATTTATACAACAGATTAGGATTTTCTACCCCATTTCCTAATATAGACCCAAGAGTCCAAATATCAACAACCAACAACAATATCATTATTTTGAAACCCAAAATACACATTTTAGAATCAAAATAACAAGCCCCCTTTTATACATTTTGAAACCCTAGATCTCAAAATCAAACCATTTAACAAAGTGCCCAAAAATCTAGGTCAAAACCCATAAGAGTGAATAGGAATCCCTACCTCAAAAGATGAAACCCAACGAAGGAGATGACGAAAATGAAGATGCTCCAAAACACAAATTTCTCAGATCAAAAGATAGCCCTCGACGATCAACAACCTTTTTGTAAAGGCCAAAGGTGAGGAAACAACTCCTACTAGATCAATACTTAGAGAGAAGTGGAGGTTTTAGAGAGAGAAGCTCTCAAATGGCGTTTTTGAAAAGTAAGAGAGAGTGTGAGGATGTAAAAAGTGACTTGAAAATGCCCAACTACCTTCTGATATACGACAGGTCCGCTCGAGCGGAAAACAAAACGCTTAAGCGTCAAAAACAAAGTACTGAGTTCGCTCGAGCGCAAGAAGTCCCGTTCGAGCTCCAAGACACAAGAATAAAGTACATCCGCTCGAGCGTGGAAACCAGTCCGCTTGAGCGTAGATTTTTCCCTCCCATAACTTATACCAAAAAAGTACTACCCGCTCGAGCGCCAACAAGCCTGCTCGAGCGCAAGAAATCCGCTGGAGCGTAGAAATCACACCTGCAGAAGTTTTGCAGAGCACGAAAATACTGGGAGTGTGCAATCTCCACTCGAGCGCTAGACGACCCGCTCGAGCGGAACGACCAAAAACCTGGCAACAAGAAATTAGACCAAGGCTCAACCCATCTACTCTAAACATGCCCAACACATCCTAAACCTCAATCAAATGGAATTAAAGGACGACAACAAGGTAGACACAGCTACCAACTCCACGGAACCGAGTCCCGAATGCAACTGAACAGTAAAGGGAATACCAAAATCGCTATAGAAGTTGTATGGTATTCCGATGACCATAGTGTCTGATAGAGATAGTAGATTTGTATCTATGTTTTGGAGGAGTTTGCATACAGCTTTGGGTACTAGTTTGAATTTTAGCACGGCCTTTCATCCTCAAACTGATGGACAGTCAGAGAGAACTATTCAGACTCTTGAAGAGATGTTAAGGGCCTGTATTGTTGATCTTGGAGGTTCTTGGGATGAGCATTTGGCCTTAGTGGAATTCTCTGATAATAATAGTTATCATGTGAGCATTCAGATGGCACCATATGCGGCTTTATATGGACGAAAGTGTAGATCACCTATTTGTTAGGATGATGTGGGCGAAAGGAAGTTGTTAGGGCTTGAGATTGTGCAACAAACAGTGAACAAGATCAATCTTATTAGAGAGCGACTTCGCACTGTACAGAGTAGACAGAAAAGTTATGCAAATAATAGGAGACGCGACTTGGTGTTTGAGGTTGGAGACCATCTGGTACTTAAGGTGTCTCCTATGAAAAGAGTAATGAGTTTTGGTGTTCGTGGTAAATTGAGTCCTAGATTTGTTGGACCATTTAAGGTTTTAGATCGAATTGGAGAGAAGCTTACAGACTTGTCCTACCACCTTCACTAGTTGAAGTTCATAATGTCTTCCATGTTTCGATGTTGAGGAAGTATATACCGAATACCAATCATGTGATTGATCATGCACCATTGCAGTTTAAGGAGGATTTGACCTATGAGGAACACCCTGTAAGAATTGTTGATAAGAAGGAGCAGGTTTTGAGGCGTCAAGTCATCCACTACGTTAAGGTTCAACGGAGCAATCACTCGGAGAGAGAAGCTACTTGGGAACTTGAGGATGAAATGAGACAAAAGTATAAACAACTTCTTGAGACTACAGGTATGTCAAATTTCGAGGACGAAATTTCTTTCAAGAGGGAAGAATGTAAAACCCAAGTTGTGTGTAGGATTATTTTATTGGATAGATTAGTAATTAAATTAATTTATATGAGTCATTTATTAATATCAAAGAACTAGTTATGAGATGACATTAAATTTTCTATTACTTAGATGGGTAATTTTGTAACTTTGAGAAATTAGGTTAATAAGCCCAACTATTATGGCTTTAAGTCTTGGGAAACAAACAAAACAGAGGTGGGGAATTGCTCCATAGGCGGCTAGGGTTTGAGAAGGTAAAAGAAAAAAGAAAAGAAAAAGAGAAGAGAGATTCAAGTGGGGTTGCAATAGGGATTGGAGACAGCACGTTGGTGATTTTGGGACACCCATTAGTTAAGGTAAAATCTGTCTTTACTGTTAATTATTAAGTTTATGTTGAGGAATTTAGCAATCAATGTATTAAGGGGATTTGGAAGATCTATAGGTGCCTACTTAGGTTTTGAGAATTGGGTGCAATGTGTAGGTGTAACTTTGGGTAGGTAATAGAAACAATGGAGTTTTGTATCATGGGTAAGGGTGTGTTTGGCTATAAAGTTGGGTTGAATGGTTTGATCACTTGGATATTAAAGCAATACATTAATCTAATATGGTGGGGCTTTTGTGGGTGTATGTAACGCGTAAAAATATTAATTTATTCGAGGTTTTGTTTATTAGGTTTGTGTGATTAAAGTGGTGGAGCTGAGTGTTTGGAGTTGGTGTTGGAATATTATTTTTAAGCGTTTGAGGTAAGCAACCCTCTATCATGGTTGGTTTATTTTTATTCCTACTGAATCGTTTAAAATTATAACTATTTATTTATAGTCATCATGTCCTTTTAAAATAAAATATGGGTCAAGTATAAAACAATATCGACTATTATTATGAAAGTTATTTGAATATTTTGTGAAACTATTCTGAAAATTGTACCAAATGTTTATTCTGAAAATATCGAATATTTTATTTAAAAATTGTGTATTGTTTGAATTTTGAACATCACTCTAGTCTGACTATGATTTGGACCCTAGCCAATGGTTATTTATTGGCATAGAAACTAGTTTCTTTTGGGGCTTTACCACCGGCCTATGTGTGGTTCTGGGCCTTGTCACAGGCTAAGCGACCGTAGTCACCAAGACTTGGGTTTTGTGAATCAAATCATTGAACCATCTGAATATCGAGCCATCGATTTGAACAACGAATTTACTTTGAATTATCTTGTTGGCTTTTCAATTAAAATATATTGTACATTGTTTATTTTTAGTTATGAAACCATCTTACAAATAATTGTTCATTTATTGAATTGTAGCAAAAATTATATTCATTGGTTATCGACTATTTATTAATCTATTTTTTTTTTGTATACTTGATTCATCTAGCAGTGATGGTTGGTTATTTACTGGGTTGTCTACCTTACCCTTATTTTATTTTTTTTCAGATTCTAAGGAGTAGAGCTGCGCGGAGTTTGTACTTGTGGGAGTGCCGAGAGTAATGATTTAAGTACTTGGATTATTTATTTATTTATTTATTAGTGAACTTGGTGGACAATTTCATATGATAAGAATTATATATTTGTATGGTTTTTAGCATTATGATATTTAAGGATTTAATTTGAGTATTTTACATTGTGGGTTATGTGTTGGATTCTTAACCTTACATGCTCACTTAAATGAGTGTGCGGCGTTGCCACGAAGCTTGGGGCGTGACAGAGCTATTCACCTCTCTTATTAGTAACTAAAGTTTCTTTTTTGTGAGATTATCAGGTAAATAAAAAATGGTGTATGTGTAAAGCTTTGGGTTCAATCAATTGTGCAGTGTTGGTGAACTATACGACTTAGTCGGGCTATTGTATCCTGGGAGGGATAAGTCATGGTTTTTTCTGCTGCTCTGGTGTGAGACTTTACTTAACCACAGATGGCTGGAATCTCTTTAAAAAGAGTGAATTTCCCGCGCCTTAACACTTACAATAGTTATTATAATTTTTTTTTATATTTTTTGATATTTTATTTATAATTATCACCAACAATATGCATATTAATAACAGTGTCGAATAAAATCTCTCAAGGGACTTTCTATTTTCTATATTGTTAGTGGTTTGATTCTTGTGTTAAAGTCGGGTGGGGAGGAGAAGTCCATCCCAACTTTGGATTTAGATAGCTACACCCCTCACAGTATTAAAAACACTTTTTAAAAAATTTTACCTTCTTATTTTTTATATTTTTTTATTTTTATTGAATTTCTTTAATATTTTAAGTAATTTTTTTTATTCTTAGACATATCTAATATAAATGTACCTAAAAAATAAAAAATTTGTGAAAAAAACTTTTAAAAATTTACTAAATATAAAAAATATAAAAAAATACGAGAATTCAGTATATTTTTTTATATTTCTATGTATTTATTAATTTTTTGAAATATTTTTTTATAATTTTTTTACTTTTTAGATATATCGTAGTAAGGTGCATTTAAAAAAATAAAAAAAATGTTAAAAATATTTACTAAAAACAAAAAAAACTACAAAAATCTAAAAATTCAATTTTTAAAAAACTTAATTTAAAAAACTCAAACCATTATTGATGATTACTGAGAATATTTGTGTCGTGTTGTGTTGTGTTGAATTGTGTTGCCTCGTATTATTTATAGTATAGTACTAGTTATTATTATGGATGATATCGGTGCTGTATGCGCCCAGAATTTCGAGTGGGCGGCGAACGGACTGTGCAGCCACCGTGATGTCTGCTCCACCTGCGTTGTCCGCCTCCGTTATCTCTGCAACAACCCCCGCTGCTCTATTTTCAACACTCCCACCCCTCTCATCTTCGTCACCCGGGTACCTACCTTCCCACCTACGTCCTACTTAATACTACTACTACTAATACTACTATACTAGAACCTTTTTCTTCTTCTTCTTCTTCTTCTTCTTCTTCTTTTCATACTTTTGCATCTATGTATCTCTCTCTGTACTCTTGTTATGTCAAAAAAAATCTTGTGCATGCATTATTACTAGTGGGTGTAAATGTGATTTATTTGATGAATGAATAAGATGAGTTGAATTTATAAAAGCTGCTAATAGTTATTGCCAATTAACAATGTGGGCATTATAAGGGGAAAAAAAGTGTGACAGAGTATCAAAACTATTTAAGTTGTGTGCGTTTTATATAATAGAATAGATTATAAATTTGGCACGGGATTTTTCCAATATCCATTTTTCTGTACTTTGAGATTCTTTGTATTTCAAAAATTTTAATATTTGGTATCTTTGAAATTGCATTTGAGTACAAGTAAACAAAAGATTTTAGGTAGAGAAGATTCTTTTCTTGGCCTACACATATTAACTAGTACTCACAATAAAGCCCAGTTTCTTTAATTTTGTTTTGTTATGATTGATTTGATCTGATTTATTTATTTTTCTTTTGTACAGGCTTTGGGAGAGTATGCAAGAATGATAAGTGACTTCTCAATATTGCCTACCAATCCAAATTCGGGTCGGGTCGTACTGGTACTTGGAACACCTAGATGCCTATTTTGACGACTCAGACCACTACAGGATGATCAAAGCAATGTGTAGTTGTCTCTCATGTAATGTCTGTGACAAGATAGACCATAGCAACTGCAGACCAAAAGCAGCACATGACAAGTTTAAGAGCCTTGTTCAGCTCGAAAGTCATTTGTTTCACAAGCATAGACTGTTCATGTGCCCTCTCTGTTCGGAAAGAAAAAAGGTATACTATCATATTTTGTAAGTGAATCATTTTCAATTACTTTAGACGATCCCCATCCTTAGGGTCTGTTTAGCGTAAGAATTTTCTTTTATTAAACATTTACATAGATATATGGCATCTCATGATTGTTGTTGTTGCTGTTGTGATTACATTATCATACTGAGCAGTGATCGATGCCATGGATATGCAGGTATTTATTAGTGAACAGAAACTATACACTAGAGCGCAATTGAATAAACAAGTGGACACAGGTGACTTCGAAGCAGATGGGGGTGACCTCTTTGAAAGAGGTGGTTTGATTGGGCATCATAAGTGTGAGTTCTGCAAGAAGGCATTTTATGGGAACAGTGAGTTACACTGCTGGAAAAATGACTTTTAGCCGCTGTATGTATGAAAAACGCCGCTAATTCCTTTAGTGACGCTTATCACCAAACGTCGAGGATGCGGCCGTCACTATAAGTTTATGACGCTTTAAAAACGTCGTAAAATTAGTATAGGCGGCGTTTATAAAAACGCCGCTAAATGTCGCAACCAACGGTAACATGACGTCACACAGGCATTCAGCGACGCTTCAAAAACGTCGTAATAGCTTTTTTATTATTTTAAAAATATAACTATAGTGACGTTTTGAAAAACGCCGCAATAGATTTTTTTCCTTTTTTTTTTAAACTACTAATTTTGTAAGATTTAACTTTAAAAATATACCTGTAAAATAGTAATAATGAATAAAACTTTGTACAGACATATTTCTGTGAGATTATTATTCCCTCACATCTATAATAGTACCCAATACAACATCCTTCAAGAAAAAAATCCAATAAGTTAAATCCATGCAATAGCTGATCCATTCCTAAATAAATTAACACTCACTCTACCGTAGTTTTAAGTGTTGATTCTTGATGAATCCATGCCATTTGGAAAAGTATGAAGGAAACAGTGGCGAGGACAGTCCGTGATATTGATTACCAAAAAATTATAAAGAAGATAAACATGGACATTACATTGCACATGCTCACAAAATATACAATGGTGACACAATATTTAAAATTTTAAATAAAAAAAAAACCCCATTTTTTTTTTTATTCTATTTTGTGTTTTGGGGGTTCATGGCTCTTGACTGCTGTGAAGTTCCAGCATCTCATGGTTTGGGTCAACAGAGACAGCAACTCGATAGTCTCACAAGGCACCCATAACATCACCGATATGCTCGTGAAATGCTGCCCTCAAGTGTAGCAGGTTGAGGTCCGCTTTGAATAACATAGAGCACGATATCTCAACCTTTGGATATCTACAGGTAGATCATTATTTGCAAGTCTAGAATATGATTTTACAACATGAATCACCTGCAAAAAGTGAATTGATAAATGATCCCTCAAGCTCAGACAATGTGATAATCAGATTACTCTGTCTAGGTTCAAATTGGTTTTTTCATTTATTTCAATAAATAACAATATGAACCACCATAATAACAATAGTAATCTTTTTTTTGGGTGAATAACAATAGTAATCTTCGTTTTAAGCATCTGGTAACAATGTAAATGTAAAGTATTGCCAGGTAAAATGTCCAAAATTAGCCACATGACCGATTAAGTAAATTGCATGTTTCATTTCCTTGAATTTTGACCCCTTGTTGTTTCAAATGAAAGGCAAAAACGGTTTCCCCAAGGTACATATTTAATATTTTAAGAACAAGCAACAACATTCAAGAACATTAACTCAAAAAACACGTAAACATGAGCAGTCAAATAGTGTATCAGTCAGATAATGACAAATGTCACAAAGCAAATGGCAACAAAAGCAATCCTGAATATGGAGCCCGCTATATGGATCTGTATTCAATTTTTTTTACCCTGCCAAAGGTCTTTTCATATATTAAGTTATAAGCCAGTTATCTGCTGAAAATGCCACTCTATCTTTCTGGTTTGACTGAGTGAGGGCAATAAGCTTAATCAAGTGATTAATTAAGCTTTGGATGTAACTTGGGTCTATGTCAACAGTGAAACTGAACTCAAAACCACCATTATTACATTCAAAAACAAAAATTGCAGCCTTATTTATTTTGTTGGTGCAATGCACACATAACTGTTAGAAGTTCCAGAAATACAAACATATAATAGATTACCTTAACAGCTGATAGCATTAAAGAACCTTTTGCAAGCTCAGGTGCTATACATGAAGCCAAAGTGCAGCCAGTTCCATGAGTATTCCGAGTTCTTATGCGTGGCGAACGCAGCTCATAGAAATTATCTCCTAGAAGATCAAATAAAGAAATCAAATTAGCAAAAGACACCGCCTAAAGATACACACAGTTACAACTCAAAAACCCCAATGAATACATTAAGCATACCGTCAAAGAAAATATCAACAGCATCCAATGAAGAAGCGAGGTCACCTCCTTTGACAAGTACATTTCTGAAAACAAAAACAAAGCTGTTATGAATTACAATTCTTCTTCTTGTCTAGTCTTTGTAAAACAAATCTGCTCTAAGAAATAAAAGAGCAAGCCCATATGTACACATTGACTATGCAAACTCAAAGTTAAACCTGCCTCTCACAGTGCCTAGCATGACACTTAAACCTCCCTCTCACAAATCACAATTGGCATTCATATCTTTATCATTGCCCAAACTTCTACTAATAGACTCTACTGAATCTATGAGAAAGGTGACGTGTCAGTTACCTTCACAAAGACTAGATAAGTGTCATGTCAGTAAATTCAACGCTAAAGTGACTTGGTGCCAAACAACAAGGTGTCGAAATATAATTTTTCCTACTTTTGGAGGGATTATGGAAAAGTTTGGCAGCTTCTGATAAGCCTAACTCAGAAAGAATAAAAACTCAAATGCAAAGCACTAACCGTGGACCCATGTCATGGATAGATTTTGCAGCAGAACGCATGTCGTTGACTGTTTCCAATTGAACACCACCAAGTAAAGCAGATGCTTCTTTTAAATTTGGAGTTACAATGTCAGCTATGGGAAAAAGATACTCCCTGCAATCAGAAATCAAAACAAACAAACAAAAACAAAAATCAGATAGATTTCCCACAAGAGTACCATGGTCTTTCCGAAGATTTTCCACCACATCATTGTATTAATAAGAGAAAATGAAAATGTACCTAATTTATTATTAGATATGAAAAACCCTTTTTCCATTACCAACACCCACTCAGTCCTCCCCATGATCTTTATCAAACAGTTTAAAATTGAACTATGGCTTCAAGCGGCAGAAGGCTATATAAAGAAAAGCTTCTTCCCTAAATCCTTGAGGCCGACTGTCAACCTTATCTGTCCTAAGAATGACCTTCTCAACAAATGTTTTTCAATACAAAGACCATACCCAGTATAAAAAGGATTATTGTCCCAAATAGTCAAATGATGCAAGAAGAACCACTTCCCACACTCACAATCCTAATAGCAGCTTCAACCACTCGGAGGGCTAACATGGGACTCCACACTCATAATCCCTACAGCTCTAGCAATGATGAAACTTGAAAGGGTGGAAAAAATTGCCTCTTAAAAATCATTAATGTACATGGACAACTATTTTTCCATCAACCTTGACATAGTTTAAAGTGCATCTAATCAACATAATTCTATTCTTGCTTCCCTGAATATGGTAACTACTTTCTGATCATCAAATTGGATATAAAGAAAAAGGCATACACAAGGAATCGGTTAGCGAGTCACATAGAAGTAAGCAAAACAAGTTGATGGAACTACAAAATTTAAGCATGCAAATAACCATAAATGTACTTGAATATAAAAGCATACCGAAATCCAGCAATGAATTAAAGAAAAAATGGGACTGCCAATGATTAACAGTATACAGCTGATGAAGGAACAGAAAGCAAACAAATCAAGATTAGTGAGTTAACTTCCTACCACTTTATATCCATTAAATGCACAATGTACAAAAGGTACGCAGACAATTGAAGTCAATAGCACTTCATTTAGAACATCACTAGAAAAAGCAACCCCAGACTTACAGCTCTATTCTGAGCAGCAATTCCACTGATGAGAACATCTGTTTGAACTCCATCGATTTTGCAATAGGCCTAACAACACAGAACAGTGCATAATATTTGCATCATAATAGAACAACGAGATGCAACAGAATCAGGAGTGCTAAAAACAACTGGAAGAAACTAGAAGTGAGAGACATTTTTAAGTAAAGAGATGGAATTCTGTCCAGTGGCCCCTAGAGGAAAATAGGTTTATAGTGTAAAAGAAGGAAGACAGATTAGAGTCTCACTTCCCCAGCACCAAGGAATAAAAATGTCTGCTTGGCCAAGGATCCACCAAGTAACTTCAGTGCCGCAACAAGCCCTGCAAGAACCACAGCTGCTGTCCCCTGCAAAAGTGGGGAAAAAATAAAGTTAAGACAAGAACATGGGATTCCTCAAGGTTATTTGAACGGCGACCATATTATCACTGAGAGGGTAATTTATGATCTGGAGTTGGGCCGAGGTGACGGCCGAGCAGGTTGAGGGCCCAACGGTGTATGGGGCCGAGCTGATCAACTATCCGCCCGGAAATGGGCTGAGAGAACTTGGGCCGGGCAGAGTTGGACTAAGTGTGTGTGCCACCCCGGACCGTACAGAAACCGCTCGGCCAGGAAGTGACCGGTCAGACTAGGATGCTCGATCCGAGGATGGTCGAAACCAGATAGACCGAGAGACCGGCGCCCGGAAAGGCGCGGTCAGCCGAGGTAGTTGATTGACCGGCAAGAAGGCCAACCAAAGGAGGTGCCCGGGCTAGGCTTTGCTGAGATGCCACCTAGCCCGTTCCTTCATGTGTTTGTCCGGCTAGGCGCATGGGTTTGAAGCACGACATGGCCGAGGTAGAGCAGCTCGGCTGCCGAGCTCCAGCTGTGAAGTCAGGCAGTTGAGGTTAGGTGGTGAATGGCATGGTTTATACTGACAGATGGGATAGCAGAGCCACGTGTCAGGAGATGACTGGGAGTGGATATGGGGCTCAGAAGGTATAAAAGCATGTCTGCGCCCCCCATACGCAATACGAACATATCGGTAAGAAACTCACACCCAAACACTCTCTCCCTTCTCTCTATCCATCCTAAGGTGTGTGCTAATTTGACCGTCGGAGGGTGTTTCCGGCCACACACCGCCGGGTAGCTCACCGTTATTTGCTCGCAGGTGATCGGATATCGACGGAGCTCGGAAGAAAGGAATACGGGCACGCCGAAATATTTGCTCCCCGTACAACTGGCGCCGTCTGTGGGAAGATTGACAGACAAAACCTTGTCTTCCAGGTTCATCTGATCGCCGTCCATGGCGAACAACGACGAGTTCCCGTTGTCTGCCATCGACGGAGCCACCCCGGAGTATACCCGAAGGAGAGAGGGACCTCCTGCCGTCCATCCAATGGCTGACTTGGGGACGCCCACTGGAGGACAGTCAGGAGACGCGCGGGATAAGCGCGGAAGGAGTCATGGTCATTCACGGAGTCCAGACGGTCACCGGCGGAGGAGAGACTCGCACGCCAGGCGACTGGAAAACAAGTTAAGGGACCAAGACGCTGTCATCAGGCGAATGGCGGCGGAGATGGAGGATCTTAAGCGGCATGTCAAAGGGAAAGGTGTAGCAGGAGTGGGAGACCACAGTGAGCGCACCCCATCCCGCCGGTCAGGCGATCAGAGTCAGCGACGTACTCAGTCCATTTCCATCACCAGGAGTTACCAGGTTGGTGATTCCGACGTGCATGCAGAAAAGTCTAGCTCGCAAGACAGCACCTACAAACCCTCATGTCCGGCGACGACGTCGAGGTACTCTTATTCTGCTCAGTCAGTGGACCTACGGGCAGTGTTAAGGGAGCGGGCTCGCCGGCGCGAAGCCCAGAGAATACCAGCTTTCCAGCGGCTCTCCTACGGGGTTCACGCCAGCGAGGAGGTCGGAATGCCTCCACCCCGCCAAGCAGTGCCAATATTTGAAGATACAGACCTGGCCAGGCTGAGTGCCACCCCTTTTTCCCTGGAAATAGAAACAACACCGCTTCCGGCAGGCTTCCACCAGCCTAAGTTCACGCTCTACGACGGCAAAACCGATCCTTATATGCATGTGAGCCACTTCCGACAGGTCATGGCCGGACATAGGCGAAATGACGGACTTATGTGCCTAATCTTCCCGTCCAATTTGGGTGAGCTGGGCTTAAAGTGGTTTGAGAGGTTGCCGGAGGGGAGCATACAACGGTGGCATCAGTTGGCCGAAGCGTTTGTTACGCGCTTCAAAACCAACACAAAAACACCAAAGGAAGTCGATCACTTGCTGAGTGTCAAGATGGAACCGTGCGACACACTGAAGGCATACAATTCAAGGTATTGGGAAACCTTCAACGAGATCCTGGATTGCCCGGTCAACCTTGCAATCACGCAATATAAGCGTGGTCTCCCGGTCGGACATAGACTGCGAGACTTGCTTACCATGCACCAGCCGACCTCCATGGGCCAGCTCATGCAGCGCATCAATGAGCACATCCGAGTAGAGGATGATGCGTCAGCTTCCACCGTGAAGGCAACTCCGGTCAGAACAGACAAGAAGACAGCAGGCAAAGTGCACGCAGTTGGGCAAGAATCCAGCCGCTCAAATGACCGAGCAGAGGAATCAGACCGAGGTTCAAATCGTAAAAACCGGGGTAGAGGACGTCGGAATGACCGGGATGATTACCCCCGAGATGACGTTGAAGACGCAAACAGAAGAATGAAAGCGAGGACTGGCATAACCACGGTCTTCAAGATTCCAATCTATCGCATACTTAGTGAAATCCGAGACGAGGAGTATGTCCGGTTTCCTGCTAAGTTGGGCGATGGACAAAAGGGCTACAATCCGCGGTATCGTTGTACGTTTCACCGGGAGAGGGGCCACCGGACTGAGGATTGTTTGCCTTTGCGACAACACTTGGAAGAACTGGTTGCGGCCGGGCATCTGGACCTTTACATTGATGGCGGCGTGAAACCGAATCAGGCTCCGGTCGATCCCAGGGGACAGGATGACCGAGATGCACCACCACAAGGAGTTATTAATGTCATCCATGGCATCGTGGAACCGGAGCGTGTTTGCGAACTCCGGGGCATGATCAAGAAGGCAGAGCATATGAGGGAAGTTTTGTCAGTACAGCCCGCCATCAAAAGGGGGAAGATAGAAGAGAAAGACGTGATTAGTTTCACCTCAAGGGATTTAGAGCGTATCCAGACGCCGCACAACGATGCTCTAGTAGTAACGCTACGCGTCAAAGAATTTGATGTTAGACTGATCTTGATCGATCAGGGAAGCTCGGTCGAGGTCATGTATTATGATGCGTTCAAACAGCTCAAACTCTGTGAGAAAGACTTGGCTCGGCCACTTCACCACTGGTTGGATTTAACTCGCAGCCGGAGTGGCCATTGGGAAAGATTATCCTGCCGGTCAAAGCGGGATCCGTGGTCAAGCAAGTGGAGTTTTGGGTGCTACAAGTGCCTTCAACGTACAACCTTATCCTTGGAAGAGGATGGCTTCACGCCATGCAAGCCGTAGCATCGACCTACCACCAGGTGATGAGATTCCCCTCGGCTATGGGGGCAATCGAGGAGATTTGGGGTGATCAGGTCATGTCCAAGCAATGTTTCGTGGCGGTCAACGGGAGCTGGGCTGCCAAAGGATTCGTTCAAATGATCGAGGGACCGGAGGACCGGAGTGTCTTGGATGATGTTGGCGCCAAAGCCGAAGACAAGGCTGTTGAAGAATTGGTTGAGGTGCGGATTGATGCCGAGCAGCCGGACAGATTCTTCTTGCTCGGTTCAAGTCTCTCGGCCATGGAGAGAACCGAGATGATTAAGTTTTTGATGGCGAATATCGAAGTCTTCGCATGGTCGCCCTACGACATGCCTGGCCTTGACCCAAGCTTTATCTGCCATCACCTCAATGTCTTCCCTGGAGCAAAGCCAGTCATCCAGCGAACAAGGAGAAGAGGAGGTGAAGAACTTGCTTGAGGCACGAGCAATACAGGAAGTGCACTACCCTCGGTGGATTTCCAACACGGTAGTGGTGCCTAAGAAGAATGGAAAGTGGCGAGTTTGTGTCGACTACAAGACAGTCAACCGAGCTTGTCCAAAAGACAGCTTCCCTTTGCCGCGCATTGACCAGCTAGTGGATTTGACGGCTGGACACAGTCGACTCAGTTTCTTGGATGCGTACCGCGGCTATCACCAGATTGCCATGCATGGGCCTGACCAAGAGATCACCTCTTTCACGACTCCAAGGGGACTCTTCTGCTACCGAGTTATGCCCTTTGGTTTGAAAAACGCCGGAGCAACCTTTCAGAGGATGGTGACCAAAATGTTTGCTCCTTTGCTCGGCCGGACAATGGAGGCTTACATCGATGATATGGTGGTAAAGAGCCGACATGAGGCAAACCATTTGTCCGACTTAGCTGAGATGTTCGCCATTCTGAAGAAGCACAAGCTGCGCTTGAACGCCTCGAAGTGTGCCTTTGGCGTGGGATCCGGGAAATTTTTGGGATTCTTAGTCACGAACCGAGGCATCGAAGCAGACCCTACTCAGATCAGAGCCGTGCAAGAATTGAAGCAGCCCAGCTCGGCTAAGGACGTGCAGCATCTGGCCGGGATGGCCGCCGCGCTTAATCGATTTATAAGCCGGTCATCAGATCGCTGCCGCCCTTTCTTTCAAGCATTGAAGTCAAAGTTCTCATGGGATGACGAGTGTGACCGAGCTTTGGCCGAGCTCAAGGATTATTTGTCTTCTCCGCCGCTGTTGGTTACACCAGAGCCAGGTGAGGAACTCTACCTTTACCTTGCCGTCTCCCAGCACGCAGTAAGTGCGGTGTTAGTCTGGGCTGAAGGAATCAAGCACCTCCCAATTTTTTACGTAAGTAAGACCTTGCTGCCGGCTGAGACGAGGTACTTGCCGCTGGAAAAGCTTGCGTTGGCACTAATGATGGCTTCGAGAAAATTGGCACATTATTTTCACGCCCATACCATCGTCGTACTAACCGAGTTTCCCCTCAAGGCCTTGTTTGAACGCGCAGACTTTTCAGGCCGAATTTTAAAATGGGCAGTCGAGTTGGGACAGTTCGATGTGAAGTTCCAGCCGCGCACCGCAATCAAAGCCCAAACCTTGGCCGATTTTGTTGCCGAGTTCTCACCCGGCACTCATCCGGTATGCCCGGTCGACATTGCCGAGACAGATGATGAGACGCACGCAATGCCAACCAAGGAACAACCAGTTGAAGAAGGAAGCGCCGCGGAGTTCGTGCGCACCATCGAAGTTCCCTCAGTTTGCACGGTCATACCACCCGGCGATGCGATGACGGAGTTGTGTATCACCAACCCATCCACTCTGTCCGGTACCGCATCACCAAGGGGGGAAGGAATGGTTCCAGACAGCTCAGAACCGGCGGCCGGCTTCACACCGCAACCTGATGATTCGCCTACGGACTTGAGCATTACAGACCAACTTGCTGAGTCCGGTGTCGAATCACCAAGGGGCACTGAATTTGAACCGGTCAACACCAAACTTGACACCGCACAGCCGGGTAGTTGTGATCCCATTGTCCTTCGCAACTCTCAGGACCCATCTGACTGTTGGAAGCTTTTTGTGGGGGATATGTGGAAGCTTTTTGTTGATGGGGCGTCCAACCGCCATGGTGCCGGCCTAGGTATTGTTCTTATATCCCCGGACGGCCTAACCATTGAGCATTCTATCACACTTGGCTTCCCGGCGTCTAACAATGAGGCTGAGTACGAGGCGCTTCTCGCCGGGCTCAAGAGCGCAATTCAAATGAAGGCTGCCAAGCTCCTGGTATACAGTGATTCCCAGCTTGTGGTTAACCAAGTTTCGGGGATTTATGAAGCGAAGGACGATAGGATGGCGAAGTACCAAGCTCTGGTCAGGGACCATATCAAGCAGTTTGAGGCAATCCGAGTCCAACGGATTGGCCGGGAAGAAAACAGCCGAGCTGATGAACTCGCCGGCCTCGCTTCCATGGTAGATAGTACGTCTCCAAACCCCCTGTTAATTGACTTTCTTCCGTGGCCGAGCATTGAAAACGCCGGGCAGACGGATGTACTCTGCGCCGAGTTAGGTCCTTCCTGGATGGACCCCTTAATCTTGTTCCTCAGAGACCGGACTCTTCCAACAGACAAGAAAGAAGCACACAAAATCCGGGTGAAGTCAGAGCGGTTTTGGCTCTCTCCATCTGGCGCGTTGTATAAGAAGTCCTTCACCGGTCCTTACCTCAAGTGTGTGCACCCGAATAGTGTGGAGGCCTTCTTGTTTGAAATTCATGAAGGCATTTGTGGCAGCCACATAGGGGGCAGGTCCTTGGCCTACCGAGCTATTTCGCAGGGATACTGGTGGCCGTGCATGCAGGCCGACGCGCAAAAATATGTCCGCAAGTGCGAAAAATGCCAGAAATTCGCCCATTAGATCCACCAGCCTGCCAGGGAACTTCTTCCCCTCACCAGTCCTTGGCCTTTCGCCATGTGGGGGCTAGATATAGTGGGACCACTGCCAACAGCACCGGGCAACCGGAAATTCTTCATCGCGGCCACAGATTACTTCACAAAGTGGGTTGAAGCTGAGCCCTTGGCAACCATCAAAGAGAAAGACGTGAAGCGATTTGTCTGGCAGAACGTGGTTACGCGGTATGGCGTCCCCAAGATTTTGATCTCTGACAACGGCACCCAGTTTGACGGTCGCCTATTCAGAGGATTTTGTGAAGATTTGAAGATAGAATTCTACAACTCCACCCCGGCCTACCCGCAGTCCAATGGTCAAGCCGAAGCATCAAACAAGACTATACTAGATGGGTTGAAGAAACGGCTGGAAAAGGCTAAGGGCAAATGGGCTGAAGAATTACCTAGCGTCCTTTGGGCATACCGAACAACCCCGCGACGTTCGACCGGGGAAACTCCATTTGCTTTGGCTTATGGCATGGAGGCGGTCATACCTTTGGAAGTTGGAATGCCCACCCTTAGAAGCGAAAGTTTCGAGCCCGAGCTAAATACCGAGGCTATTGCCTTGGAGCTCGACCTAGCGGAAGAGCGCCGGGAGAAGGCCCTCATCCATGTGGCCGCCTACCAACAAGAGCTCTCCAAGAAGTATAACAAGACAGTGCACCCCAGACCGTTCAAAGTTGGAGATTGGGTTTTGAGGAAGATTATGGGCAACACCCTGGTGCCAGGAGAAGGCAAACTAGGGGCAAATTGGGAAGGACCCTACAAGATCACTGGTCTGGCTGGCAAGGGGGCTTACCACTTGGAGGATCTAGAGGGAAGAGCCATACCCCGGCCATGGAATGCGGCCAACTTGAAATTGTATTATTTTTAAGCTTTTACTTTTTTCTTTTTGTAAAGAAATTTTTTGGCTTGCAAAGCAGAATGTAATTCTTTTTGTCAAATTATAGAAGTAATTTTGCTTTAGCACTTGTATTATTGTTTTAATGTTACGGACCGAGATGATGTACTCCGGTTGGAAGAGTTGGAGTCTTGCCCAACTTAGGATTCCCAACTGAGATGATGTACTCCGGTTGGAAGAGTTGGTGTCTTGCCCAACTTAGGATTCCCAACCGAGATGATGTGCTCCGGTTGGAAGAGTTGGTGTCTTGCCCAACTTAGGATTCCCAACCGAGATGATGTGCTCCGGTTGGAAGAGTTGGTGTCTTGCCCAACTTAGGATTCCCAACCGAGATGATGTGCTCCGGTTGGAAGAGTTGGTGTCTTGTCCAACTTTGGATTCCCAACCGAGATGATGTACTCCGGTTGGAAGAGTTGATTTGTTTGACTTTGTTACAGCCGAAGTGGCTATTTCGGTTCATGAATTTGTCTTGTTCTGCTGAAGTGCTTAGACCGTGTTATGTATTCCGGTCGATAAAGTGTTCAAACGATGAGTTATACCGAGATATTTTGCTGAAGACAGAACTGATTACAACCGTGCATACACTTGCAAAAATTTGAATTTTCATTGATAAGAAATTCAGTACAAAGGTGGGGACAGAGCCCGGTTACATCAAAAATGTTGAAAGCAAAAATACAAAAATAAGAACAAGAAAACTAAACTATGGGGGAGAGATTGGTGAACTCGTCCTCGCCAGCATCCAGGTTGATGGTAGGACTGACGTCTTCGACACCGGGCTCAGCATTGCCGGGCTGCTCTTGCACCTCGGCCTCCTCTGCCTCAGAATCAGTGTCACCCTCTCCGTCCTCAAGTCCTTCCTCGGCCTCCGCTTGCAAGGCGCTGAATACGTCGTTTGCATAAGGCACAAGGTAGACCGGTAGCAAAGCTGGAGGAGGATTGGCAAATACGTCGGTGTCGGAGCCTTGGCCGAGGTGTTCGCAGGCGGACTTCCAGCCGGCCTTGAAGTAGATGTCTTGAGTAGCGAAGACTTGCTTTTTATAGCTCTGCTCGGCCTCGTTAAAGCCGGCGTTGTTAGCAGCCCGGCAAGCTTTCTTCTCTGACTTCTTGAGGGTGTCCACCTTGGTCTGGAGCTCACTTTGTTTCTTCTCGGCTGCATTAAGCTGACCGAGCAGCCTATTATTATCCGCATTGGCCATCTCGAGAGAAGCTTTAGCCCGGCCGAGCTCGGCTTGAAGGCTTTCAACCTGGCTGGCAGTGTCGTTGGCTTTCTGCCTAAGCCGGTGGATGCGCTCCAAAACCAAGTGTTGTTTTTGAATGGCCTGCGCAAAGAAGCAAAGTTGATCAGAAAGGAGACCGAGCAGAAAGGAAACCGAACAAACACTTATGAAATTTTTCAAAGCAACATCCACTTACCCTGGCCATGGACTTCACCGACGATTTGACCAACTGGGTGTCTGGGACGTGGTCGCTGCCGACCACGTCGCTCGGTAGCAGCAGGGCCTTGGTCAGATCAAAGGCGAGCAAATGCTCTTTGTCAGCTTTGATAGAAGCCGTTGCCGGGATGTCCTGACCCCGGTGCTTCAAATGTGGGCGCCAGGCCGGCACTGGGGCGAGGGCGTCAGTTGGGTGCTCGGTGGTAAGCTCGGTGACTAGCTCGGCGGACGGGTCTGCCCGAGCTCTTTTTCCGGCCCGACGTGCAGGGGCTTCTCGGCTGGATTGCCCGGCGGATTGAGTGGCAAGGGCGACCACGGCGCCACTGGATTGACCGGCGGCAGGCGACTGAGTTACCACGCTCGGCACCTCGGCGGATGTGGCAGTGAGCAGGTTTTTGATTCGACTTCTTTTGGCCATCTCTTGCTCGTCTGTCAGCCGGATTAGCGGGACGTCGGGTAGGGTTGGATCTGGAGGTGGCGAAGGAGCTCTGAGGAAGTCGGTTACTCTACTCCGGCGCGGGGCAGAATACCTATACGTCGGGGTATAGCCGAGTAAATCGTTACAATCCCGGTGACGGCACCTAAGCACGGCCCGAATTGCTTCGACGTTGGGGAATTGGTAGTTGGCTTGCAAGGCTTGGATAGCTGCAAAAGAAACAGGGAAACCGGTTAGTTAAACTAAAGAATTAAGTTCACCGAGCAAGTTTGAGTGGCTTACATGAAGAACCGAAGTCCTTGCTTATGAACCAGCCCGGCACCTCGGCTGTTTCGTAATTGCCGGACACCCAGAAAAAATCATCGTCGTGCATATCTTTATCCGGGGTGCCGGTTACGATTTTTTCCTTGCCCGGTCTTATTTTCAAGTAGTAAGCTAGGTCGTCACCGGTGTGGCCCATTGTGTATTGCCTCAATATCTCGGCTAGGCCTAAGTTGGTGCCTAGCCGTTTGTTCAATTCGTGAACGCCGTTGATTATTCTATAAGTGTTGGTGGACACCTGTGTGGGTGCCAACCCGGTGCGGCGGAGGAACTCGGTTATGAGAGGGTTGAGCGGGAAACGAAGGCCCCCTTCGACAATAGACAGCACGGTGAAGGGGCATTCCTCCCTACCCCAAGGCGTGGTCTCTTCTTCGGCCAGCTCGAGATGGACGTCGGCCGGGACGCCGTACTCCTCTCTGAAAGCGGCTAGCGCGGCCGGAGTATCCACTAGGAAGCGGAATTTCCCCATTTGTGGCCGACTTACTATAGCCCGGTTGATGGGTTGGGCACGGTGGTAAATTGCTGCAGCTCGGTCCTGAGAGGTTCAGGAATGACAGTGGTCCCCTTGGACTCTATAGGAAAAGGATGGTAAGTGTAAGTGAGCGTGGTTTCGCAATAGGAGCTAGACTTCAGCTCGGTCGGCAAGGATGCCAAACCACCTCGGTTGTCTAATTAAGGAGCTCGGTCGCCCAAGCAGACCTGATGTTAGCCCGGTTGGGCGACCAAGTCCTTTGGTTATCTCGGTTTTTGCTGTGGTTGAAACAAACATGTTGTTTGCCCGGTTTGGTTGGTTTTTTGGATCAAAAGAAGGCCCAGAGCCCGGTTCATCCCAGTTCTTCACCGTTCTTCAGGAAGACGAAGAACACCAAGAACAGTGGGAGGTTTGGGACGTTTTCTATGGCCTTTGCCCTAAATGCTACGTTTTTGTACCCTAATGTGTGTAAAATAAAAGAAAATGGCAACAGAATAAAGGTGGGATGACTTACCAGAAAAGGGTAGGGCCTAATCCCACAATCACGAAGAATGGCAGTTGAGCTTGAGCTTCAGAATCGTCACAAATGGAGGCAGCAGTAGGAAGAAATGGAATGGTGGGGGGCGAGTATACATAGGCGAAAGAGACCGCCCAAATTCAAAATCTGACAAGAACGGCGGGTTGGCTTCTCGATGACCAATGGGAGCTCGCCACGTGTCCCCATTTATGGCTACGTCAGGATTGATGCAACGGGTTGAAGAGACGAAGAGCCAGCCGAGCTACTTTCGACGAAAAGGCTGAAAGCCGAGGAACATGACCGGGGAAGGATTGCAAATTAGCTCGGTGAAGCTTCGGCATCTTGGGAACCGGGGAAACGTCATCTCGGTCGAAGTGAGTAATCCCAGTCACGCTTCCGCGGACGGAATTAAGGGGCAATTGAGAGGGTAATTTATGATCTGGAGTTGGGCCGAGGTGACGGCCGAGCAGGTTGAGGGCCCAACGGTGTATGGGGCCGAGCTGATCAACTATCCGCCCGGAAATGGGCTGAGAGAACTTGGGCCGGGCAGAGTTGGACTGAGTGTGTGTGCCACCCCGGACCGTACAGAAACCGCTCGGCCAGGAAGTGACCGGTCAGACCAGGATGCTCGATCCGAGGATGGTCGAAACCAGACAGACCGAGAGACCGGCGCCCGGAAAGGCGCGGTCAGCCGAGGTAGTTGATTGACCGGCAAGAAGGCCAACCAAAGGAGGTGCCCGGGCTAGGCTTTGCCGAGATGCCGCCTAGCCCGGTCCTTCATGTGTTTGTCCGGCTAGGCGCATGGGTTTGAAGCACGACGTGGCCGAGGTAGAGCAGCTCGGCTGCCGAGCTCCAGCTGTGAAGTCAGGCAGTTGAGGTTAGGTGGTGAATGACATGGTTTATGCTGACAGATGGGATAGTAGAGCCACGTGTCAGGAGATGACTGGGAGTGGATATGGGGCTCAGAAGGTATAAAAGCATGTCTGCGCCCCCCATACGCAATACGAACATATCGGTAAGAAACTCACACCCAAACACTCTCTCCCTTCTCTCTATCCATCCTAAGGTGTGTGCTAATTTGACCGTCGGAGGGTGTTTCCGGCCACACACCGCCGGGTAGCTCACCGTTATTTGCTCGCAGGTGATCGGATATCGACGGAGCTCGGAAGAAAGGAATACGGGCACGCCGAAATATTTGCTCCCCGTACAATCACATACCTGTATATCATCATTGAAGACAAGATGGGTAGTACTATATTTCGCTAGCAGCTCAAAAGCATTGTGGTTTGCAAAATCTTCAAACTGTAAAGCATTGGTAGCAAATCAAACCAACATTAGAACTGCAAGAACAAGATCAGGCCCTGAAATTTTTTCAGATTAAGGATGCAAATCCACCTGTATGAGTACTTTTTCACCGTAGTTCTGCTTGACAGCAGTCATGAATTCATGAAGAAGGTCATAATATTCCTGGAATACAATTTGACAAAACTGCCTCAGTATTAAAGAGAATTACATAATGTATCTTAATGCTTGAAACTAAACACAATAAAATGCTAAAACTATTGGACCTTCCCAGTTGCCCTCCTTTGTCTGAGCCCAATGTAGAATTCATCTTTCAACAACTGCTCATTGTTTGTCCCCACATCAATGGTTATGGGCAAGCACTGCACAGGCAAGTAAACAGATCGTTACTAAAATGGTAAAAATGAGAGGATAGCACTAAAACCAATCAATATTATATGGTCAAGCTGACAACTAAAGCATGGCATTTACTTCTTGACACAGTACTGAAAATTAAACACACATATTAACACAGTTTCATCGGTACTGAAGTAAAGGTTTCAAATAAGATATACTAAAATGAGCATCTACAACTGTATATGATTAGCTGGTGACACTTACCGAAGAAGGTCTAACTCCGCCAAGTGCTGTATACAGAGCCAGTTTTCTAACAGGTATCCCCATCCCCTGATAAAAATTAAGCTTGTTATTAGCTACAAATGCATTTTAACAGGCGTTTGCCACAACAAGCCATCTGAATTAAATGCCTGCCTATTAATAGACAGAGACACATTCCAATTAATACATAGGAAGAAGATAAATATGTATTAGATTAGTACCATAACTAATGCGAACAAGGAACCATTGAAAAAACTGTCATGTAAATACTCTACCTTTTGGTTTTTACAATTAATTATGCATTTGGCTGATGAACAAAAAAAATAATTATGCATTTGGAAGGTAATTATCTATGTACTAAAACAAAATGGAAAATGAACATTCACCTGGCAGCCAAGATCCCCAAGTCCCAAAATTCGCTCACCATCAGTCACGACAATAACTTGAATGTTCTTTTCAGGCCAGTTTTTCAATACCTCAAGAATCTTTCCTCTGCAAAAGTAACATACTACTTACAAAAATGACCTAGTGCATGAGGATTCTGCTAACGTGAGGTGTGAAAAAGGAAACATGTACAGCTGAAAGAAAGTCATCCTTCTCTTTCAAGCTAATATAAAGACCCTGAGGGCACTCAAAAATGCTCCCATACTTCTGGCAAGCCTCGCCAACAGTTGGAGTGTAGACAACAGGAAGAAGTTCCTCAACATTATCAATAAGAAGCTTGTAAAATAGCCTTTCATTCCTCTCCTGTAAACCAAAGCAATTAGAAAGAACAAAAGATTTAAAATAAATAAAATAAAATAAACAACAATGACAGAAATTTCCCATCTCCCACATCCATTTTTATTACTTTTAAAGGCTACATTAAATGCAATTACATGCTTTTGTTTTCTCTAGTATCTTAAAGCAAGAATCCCTTCTTTCAAGTAGAAATTTTAAAAAAGCGGTTTGTAACACACACTGAAAAGGGGTATAAAAAAAGTTTAAAAAAAGCTATTGGGAAAAGAACAGAACAAGAGAGATTACAATGATATGGGAAATGAAGATTGAAGGGTAACTGAAATATCAAAATTAGCATAAGTATGAGAGTAAATGCTCCTCCAGATGCTATTTAAAACAAACTCAATTCATATCCAAGCAGCATCTAAGCACACAACACATATGCACCAATCAGCTTCAAATTCACAACTGGGGATTGATGTAGACTATAGAGGCACCTCAAGGTCCATCATGGCCATGTACTTCTGCAGTGGAACTTGATATTGGCGAATATTGTCCATCAGTTTCTTCTCCTGATAAGTCAAATGAGAAAATTTCAACAAGAATGATTTGAACTAAAGTGAGGTTGCCAACCTCCTTCAGGCTCACCTTGCCATTATTCAACCAACCACAGGCTCAGCTTTTTGGAGCTCATTTGACAAACAAGAAGTGAATAAGGAGCAGAGCATCATTTTCCTAATCACTCTCAACTCGAATGAATCTGATCTGTAATATATGTTACAGGACAAATTGATATAATAGCTAAAATAATGTTCTACACAAACACCTATGTTATAGGATTTAGGTAAGGTAAAGTTGAGTGTTGACAATTCCGTTTGACAAAACATGGACCTTGTTGTCATTGGGATGTGTTGTAATGGGCTTGTAGACTAAGCTGAGTGTTTAGTCATTGGGATGTGTTGTAATTGAACTACAACTTCAATTAGTCTTTTTTTTTTGTTGATTTGACAGTTCATTTTTTTTTTTTTTGTCATTGGGATGTGTTGTAATTGAACTACAACTTCAGGTCAACCACAAAAAGAAAAGAAAAGAAAAAAAAAATGTAAACTAAGCTCAGCCTTGTCCCAACTAAAAAAGCAAAAGAAAAAAAAAAGCGCACACCCCAATGTAACAATATATGTATGCAGTTCAATCTAACAAAATGCATGCAGCATCAAGTTCTCAGAAAAAACAGGGGCACAACCATGTTCTCAGCAAAAACAGTATCACATGCTCCCAAAGATTTGAACATTCCCTTTACACATCATGTTTATAAAAATAAAAAAGATAAAAAGGTCGCGCTTAGTGCACATAGCTTCTGCTGATGGACAATGCATCATGACTATCTCTTTCAAACAATGCGTTGTGGATTTAGCAATCAAAGAGAACTCATCTGTGGCAATTTAACATAATACGAGGAGACATAGAATGTAAAATTAGTCTTGACTTCAGGACTGCCAGAACATCATAAAATAACTTAACTTTTGAGTGACAAAAAGCAATTATAGAGGATGCACAGACACATCACACATATTCAAAGGGTGATATGTCTTCCTTCATCAGCTCACCAGATTCTAAAAGTTTGTTTTCATAAATCTTAAGTGTTGAGGGGTGATTCTGGATGACCTATCAGCACCCATTCCATATTACAAATATAAAAAAAATTACTCACTAAATTCAAATAGATGTTAATAATAGATGTAGTGTCATAACCAGAAACAAATCTGCAACTAACAAAAATTAAGCTTGCAACCCCAATTCTAACAAGAGCGGTAAGGTCTAGAAAACTAAATATATAATAAGGCTAACCTTGTACATATGTGGCTGTGTGAAAGACGGCTCATCCATCTCATTGTGCCCAAATCTACGATAACACACTATATCAATCACTGAACTGAAGAAGAATCGAAGAACAATCACTGAACTGAAGAAGAATCGAAGAACAATCACTGAACTGAAGAAGAATCGAGAGAGATTTGAGTGAGAGAAAGAGAGAGCAACTAACCTCTGATCGAAGAAGACTAAGAGCTCCAAATCCATGGAGATGAATCACCGATCTATGCTCATAATCGAACTTCAAAATCGCAATCCCGAGATGAATCACCGAACTGAAGAAGAATCGAAGTAGAATCGAGAGAGATTTGAATGAGAGAGAGAGAGAGCAAAGAGTGAGTGAGAGATTTGAGTGAGTGATAAGGAGACGGCAGTGCTCAAAATAGGGTTTTCAAAATAAAAGAGAGATAGAAGAGGGTGTGAAGAGAGACAGGGTTTGGAGGCGTTTTTTAAACGTCTTCTATTTACGAAACGGTGTCGTTTTACCTAACAAAAAAGGCGACGTTTAAAAAACGCCGTTAATTATCAAAAAAAGTGACGTTTAACTAAACGTCGTTAATTAAACGCCGTTAAATCCTCATTTTCCTATAGTGTTATGTTCGCACATGTCAATGGAACACTATAGATAGATGTCATTTGTGTTCGAGGTATGTGTTAGTTTTATGTATAAAGAAAGAGAGAGAATTGTGTATATTGAATATGAGAGAAGAGAGAAGAGAGAAGAGAGAGCAAATGAATAACTCTATATTTCTGTGTATATTTACAAAGAGATGTACACTCTCTTTATAGAGAGGAGAAGACAACATAAGATACCAATTGAGGCACCGAAAGCATAAAGCAAGGGGACACTAATTATTAAAGCTAAACACTAACATATAATAATATACTAACAGCCCCCCTCAAACTTAAGGAGGATAGGTACTAACCAACTTGAGTTTGGAGAGAGTAACAAAACAGGAAAGTAAACTGATAAATAAAATAAAATAGGATAGGAGACACTGTATGGTTGTGTCAAATCGTTGTTGAAGACACGGTATGGTCGTGTCACACCGTTGGAGAAGACACTGTATGGTCGTGTCAGACCGTTGTAGCAGATAATGTCTGGACAGTTTACGAGGTCATGCCGGACCGATGTAGAAGCTAACCGGAATCAATGTCGAGACAGTTTACGGGGTCATGTCGGACCGTTGTAGGAGCTAACCGGAATCAATGTCGGGACAGTTTACGAGGTCATGCCGGACCGATGTAGAAGCTAACCGGAATCAATGTCGGGACAGTTTACGGGGTCATGCCGGACCGATGTAGATGCTAACCGGAATCAATGTCGGGACAGTTTACGGGGTCATGCTGGACCGTTGTAGAAGCTAACCGGAATTAATGTCGGGACAGTTTACGGGTTCATGCCGGACCGTTGTAGAAGCTAACCGGAATCAATGTCGGGACAGTTTACGGGGTCATGCCGGACCGTTGTAGCAAATTTTGGTGGTGCACCAAGGAGGCGACGTAGGAAGTGCGCCATGGGGTGGCTTGGGTGGTTCCCATGGTATATAACCATGTTCATCAGCTTGGATGGTTCGCATGGTGTGTAACCATGCTCACCATGATATATGTATAACTCCCCCTCAAACTCAAATAGGTGTGAAGATAGAAATCTATTGGAGGTTGAAACAAAGGGATTAATAAAGTGGAGCAAAATAGCTCAACACAGAGTGAAGATGTTAAAAAAAAAATGATAGAAAGGGTTTTTATTTTATTTTATTTTCGGTTGTGGTGTAAAATTGTGATCGGGGTTGATCCCGGCATGAAGAAATGACAAATTTGGGGAATGAAAACCGAGTTGGTTGTGAATGGTTTTTTTTTTTTTTTGGAATAAAATCAGCCATCATTCAGTAATGCAGTTGCTAAAGAGAAATATTAAAAGAGAGTGGTGGAAAGAAAAGTTTAAAAGAAATGATGGGAAAGAAAAATAAATGTGGGTATTTAAAAGAGTGTAAAAGTAGTTTGGAGAAAACAAATAAAAATAATTGATTTTGAAATCAAACGTGATAGGAGGAGAGAGAGGGGACAAGCCCATGTGATAAAGTGGAGAGAGAGCTGGGTATGCATATGAGCATGTTTTGTGCTGGTGGAGATTGGTTTAAAAATAAAAAAAGGGGTATGGGTGTGCAAAAGGTGGTGGATGATGGGTTGGAAAGTAGACATAGTGGTGGGTGTCCTTGAGTAGAGAGAGAGAGCTCGGTTGTAGTGGTCTGTTGCTTTATCATCGAGTTTGCAGAGGAGAACAAAATTAAGCCACGTGAATCAGCGAGATATCGCCGATGTCGGAGAATCGTCGAACTCCGATGTATCGAAGTAAGACTCCTACAATGATGATTTCAACAGTGGAGGATAGTCTGATGTTCGAATCGAACGGTAGAGGTTGATTCGAATGAGAAGATCGATTCGATCTCCGGCTAGTGTTCGGCGAAGAGCTCTACGGAGAGGTCGAGCTGGCACAAATTTGGTGGTATGATTGCAGATAGATCGACAACCACCGTGGTGAGAGATCTGAATATCATGGAGGCAATAGAGTCACGACGGCGTCGATACAAGCATGAGAGACGAAGATGACAGAAAAGGGGATGAGAGAGAGAAATGAAGGTTGGAGATGGAGGGTTTGGTCTCTGGTCTGTCACGGTTGGGTCACAGCGTGACAGTGTCTGTAGAAATAACAGTAACAGTGACTCATCCTCGGTGACGACGACGAGATCTAGAATGGCGGCAAGCTAGGTTGGCCTGGTGAGCAACCGACATTGCTTGGAGCTACGACGGCCTGCATGTAAATGGCAGTAGTCTTTGGTAGTTACACAACCAGCTGGTCACGGTTGCCTTTAGGTTTGGCAGCCGTGGAGCTCCGATTGAAGACGAAGAGCGCTGGGTCGATCTTCAAGAATAAGAGAGCTAGGTTGGTCTCTGTGAGTCCGGCATATCGGAGAAGAAGACGGTGTTTAGTAGTGGTTCTAATGGTAGAACCAGCATTGTGTCCTCCATCAACTAGAGAGAGAGAGAGAGAGTTTGACAATGGCCCTCTCTCTATCACCCGTGGCAGTGCAGGTGGATCGGTGCAGAGGTGGTGGCTGAGAAGATGAAGCAAAGCCGTGGTCAGTGAGAAGGGAAATAGAGCTGTCTGCAGAGAGAGAAATTAGAAAATTTGGGTTTGTCCAGCGGACGGCCAAGGCGAGGCTGCCGCCCGCCGGTGAAGCGGAATTACTAAGTTCTTAACCTCGCTTTGATACCATGTTAGTTTTATGTATAAAGAAAGAGAGAGAATTGTGTATATTGAATATGAGAGAAGAGAGAAGAGAGAGAAAATGAATAACTCTATATTTCTGTGTATTTCTGTGTATATTTACAAAGAGGTGTACACTCTCTTTATAGAGAGGAGAAGACAACATAGGATGCCAATTGAGGCACCGAAAGCATAAAGCAAGGGGACACTAATTATTAAAGCTAAACATTAACATATAATAATATACTAACAATATGCACTATTTTCTCTGTTTTTTAAGCCAAACAAAGCGTTATTTATGTACTCTTAGTTCTTCAATTCAATACAAGTGAATTTAATTACTATGTCTATATTTCTACCAATGCAGGGAGGATCCAGAACAATGCCAGCAGTACAAGGATTATGATGATTTAGAGGTAATTTTATGACTTAGTTTTTTTTTTTTCCCTTCTAGTTTCCAAATGTTAATATCACAAAGAATCATCTTGTATGTTAACATCTTTTATCTTATATCACAGAAACATTTTGATGAATGCCATTTCCTTTGCGAGGAAGGAGACTGTTGTGCCAAAAAATTCATCGTCTTCTCGTCTGAATGCAAACTGAAGGTAACTACATGAGATCGCAATATGTTATCAGCTTATGAACTGAATTTCATCCATTTGGTTATTTATATTTATTTTTCGATTTTTTGAATTATTTGTCTCATTTTGTGTTTCAGAAACATGATAAAAAAAGATCATGGAGGTCTCATGTCACAGATTACAAGTGATTCTAAGGTATGTGATGGGTCTACTAATGATGCAATGGCAATACTTGCACCCCAGTTTTCGCCTGCAGCTTTTTTTCTTAGCATCAACCATCATCTACTTATCCAAGTCCTGGTTCTTCACAGTCAGTGTCTTCACCAAATTGTGTTGCATCATCGTCTACATGTCATAATAATTCAGCCATGCCTATCAGACCAATACAATCCAGTTACACAAGTTTAGTTCAAGCAAGACCAGCCACATCCACAAGTTCTTCATGCAGCACAAGTAGTCCTTTGTCTGCTCCAACAAGCTCTTCCCACCACAACACAGTTTGCTCTGTGCCAAAAAACAAAAAATTTCTTCCCCTCCTACTTTTGCTTCTGTTTTTGCAACACAAAAGCATGAGTTGCAAGACCTTCAGGCTGCAAACAAGTCTTTGGTGGAAATGATTGGTGTTGCATTAGAGTGCAATGAGGAGAAATACCGGGCTTTCAACTGCATAACTGCAGGGTTTCGTGAGGGTGTCACTTCAGCAGCGGAATATTTGGGGTATGTAGGGCAATTTGGGCTTTCACATCTGGTCTCAGAACCGGCTAGAGTCTGTCCTGATTTATTGAAGCAAAAAGAACTTCTGGACACTTACAATTACAATGCCAATTTCAGGCCTCTGCCCTCCAAAGAGAGAAATACTACTTCCAGGAAAGGTAAAGAGAAGTGTGAAGCTGTTGTTGCTGCTGCTGATGAGGAGGAGGAGGAGGAGAGAGATTCAAAGTCTCTGAAATAATAATTGGAGAAAGTGAGAGAAGATAGAGATGAGCGAATAGAGAGAGAGAGAGAGAGAGAGAGAGAGAGGCACAATTGTTTCTATGAATTGTACATGTCTATTACACAAAGAAGGCACTCTATTTATAGAGGATGCCTTGGATGCCTATGAACAATAACATAATGCTACACTAACATAATGCACTAACATAATGCTACACTAACATAATGCACTAACATAATGCTACACTAACATGATAATGCTACACTAACATAATGCACTAACATAATGCTACACTAACATGATAATGCACTACATAATGATACACTAATATACACTAACATCCCCCCGCAAACTCAAGGAGGGTAAGCATCAACCAAGTTGAGTTTGGAAACAAGATCATTGAAGCGGCCAGGAGGATGAGCCTTAGTGAAGATATCAGCGGGTTGATCGACGGAAGCGATAGGGAGAAGACGAACAGTACCACAGGTAACATGCTGGCGAATGAAATGACAATCAATCTCAATATGTTTGGTGCGATCATGAAAAACATCATTGTGAGCAATCTGAATGGCACTCTGATTGTCACAATAGAGAGGGGTAGGATCAGAAGAAGAAACACCCATATCAGCAAGGAGCCAGCGAAGCCAGAGAAGTTCCTGAGTAGTATCAGCAAGAGCTCGATATTCAGCTTCGGTGCTAGAGCGGGCAGTGAGGGATTGTTTTTTGCTACGCCAAGCAAGAAGAGAGTCCCCTAAGAAGAAGCAGAATCCCGTGGTGGAGCGTCGATCCGTAGGATCCCCAGCCCAATCAGCATCGAAAAAGGCACGCAGTTCAAGAGAGGAGGAAGCAGAGAAGTGAAGACCATGGAACAGAGTGCCTTTGAGGTAGCGAAGGATGCGGAGTAGAGCAGTATAGTGGGGAGTGCGAGGAGCCGACATGTACTGACTGACAATGTGAACAGCATAGGCAATGTCAGGACGAGTTACTGTGAGATAGACAAGGCTGCCGACGAGTTGGCGATAAAGAGTAGCATCAGAGAGAAGAGTCCCATCGAGAGGAGTGAGACGAATCTGAGGATCAACTGGAGTAGAGGTAGTTTTGCAATCAGTCAGACCAGCACGAGCCAGAAGATCGGATGCATATTTGGCCTGGGACAAATAGGAACCAGTAGAATCATGAGAGACTTCAAGGCCTAAGAAGTAGTTAAGAGTACCAAGGTCCTTCATCTCAAACTGGTGGTGGAGAAACTGTTTGAGGTGGAGAATACCAGCTTCATCATTACCAGTGATAATCATATCATCCACATACAGAAGAAGAAGAGTGGTACCATGAGAAGTAGTCCGGATAAAAAGAGCAGAGTCATAGGAGCTAGAGGTGAACCCAAAATCATGAATGGTAGAACTGAACGTAGCAAACCAAGCACGAGGTGCTTGCTTGAGGCCATAGAGAGCACGCTGTAGTTTGCAAACCTGATGAGGGGGAAAAGTGGACCCAGGTGGAGGTTGCATGTAGACCTCCTCAATAAGATGACCATTGAGGAAAGCATTTTTGACATCCATCTGAAAGAGCCCCCAGTGGCGAGCAGCGGCAACAGCAAGTAAACTGCGAACAGAGGTTAGCCGAGCAACAGGAGAGAATGTCTCCTCATAATCAATACCATATTCCTGGTTGAAACCCTTGGCAACAAGACGAGCTTTGTAGCGTTCAATAGAGCTATCAGAATGTGTTTTGATTTTGTAAACCCATTTGCAGCCAATGGCAGTCTTGCCAGGAGGAAGATCAACAAGATCCCAAGTATGAGCTTTGTCCAAGGCCTGTAGTTCATCGGTCATAGCTTGCTGCCAAAGAGGATTAGTACAAGCCTCACGATAGGAGGTAGGTTCATAAGTAGAGAAGGCAGCAGATCCAACAATATAATCACGAAGATGGATAGGAGGTTGAGTGACCCGGCGTGGTCGACCCGTAGGAGGATCGGTGGGAGGAAGAACCGGTGGAGAAGGAGGTGTGGCAATAAGAGGTAGACCTTCAGGGAGAGCAGGCTGGACAGGATCAGGAGTGAGCAAGGGCGTCTCGATGGAGGAGGAACCTGTATCAAAATCAGCAGAGAAAAGATCGACAGAAGGATTAGTAAACAGGACAGTAGTGGAGAGTGCGGGTAAGTGAAAAGAGGATAGCGAGGAAAACATTTGGTGCTCCCAGAAAACGACATGGCGGGAGATACGAAGACGTTTAGAGAGAGGATCCCAACAGCGAAAGCCTTTATGTTCAATTCCATACCCAAGAAAGCAACAAAGACGAGAACGAGGTTCAAGCTTGGTGTGTTCATGGGATTGAAGTAGAACAAAGCAGGCAGAGCCAAAAACCCGGAGATTAGCGTAAGGAGGGGGAGTGCCATGCAGACGTTCAAAGGGAGTTTGATTATGGATGACAGGAGAAGGAGCACAGTTGATAGTGTAAACAGCAGTGAGGGCAGCTTCCCCCCAAAAGTTTTCAGGGCAGGAAGAAGAGAGAAGAAGGGCGCGAGTAGTGTCAAGAATATGCCTATGTTTCCGTTCAGCACGGCCATTTTGCTGGGACGTGCCAGCACAAGAACGATGAGGCAGTGTACCATGATGCTGAAGAAAGGAAAGGAAATCAGAATCCCGATATTCCATAGCATTGTCAGAGCGAAAAATTTTGATGGTTTTGGAAAATTGGGTGTGGACCATTTGGGCAAATCTATAATAAATGTGTTTAAGTTCAGACCTAGTTTTCATGAGAAAAAGCCAAGTAAATCGGGAAAAATCATCAATAAAGACAACAAAATAGCGGGATCCCCCCATAGTAGTAGTAGGGGAGGGCCCCCAAATATCGGAATGGATAAGATCAAAAGGTGCAAGGGAAACTGAAGTACTTTTATTAAATGATAAAGCAGGTTGTTTGGCAAGTTGACAGGGGATACAATCGAAATTATCCGGAATTACATGACCCAACTGTCCACTAGAAACCAAAGACCGTAAGCGATTAACAGAAATATGCCCTAAACGACAATGCCAAAGATGAAAGGGAGATAATGAGGAAGTAGATGTAGGAGCAGCAATCGGAGGAGAGGCAGGAACATGAAGATGAATGAGTTCATAGAGACGTCCATGCTTACGGCCGATCCCAATAGTCTGCCCCGTCTGAGGGTCCTGTACCAAACAATCAGTAGCAGAAAATGTGACAGTTAGACCAAGTTCACATAATTGACCAATGGAAATAAGGTTTAAGGTAAGAGCAGGGATATGATAAACTTGAGGGATAGATAAAGAAGAGGTGGAAACAGTACCAACATGACGGACAGACATGAGGGAACCATCAGCAGTATGTATTGAGGGAATATGAGGAGATGAAGAGAAGGAAGAAAAGATAGTAGAACTGGAGGTCATATGATTACAACAAGCAGAGTCAAAATACCAAGAAGAGTTACCTGGGATTACAGACAAAGCAGTAGGAGGAGGTGTACCAGATGGGGAGAGAAGTTGTTTGAGCATGGCCTCTACATCCGTTGGAGAAAAGCGAGGGGTAGACGGAGCAGACGACTCAGAGAACCCCGCAGAGGTGACAGCATCAGTGTGGGGAGAATGATTCCCGGAAGCAGCAGCAGCAGTGGGATGAGGCTGATTCCTAGAAGCAGTAGTAGCAGTGTGATGAGACTGATTCCCGGAACGATGAAAGCTTCCCCGGGCAGAGCCACCGCGAGAGGAGTGGCTATTGGACGATGATCGGGATGGATTGCGAAAACAATCCTGTTGCAGATGACCAGGACCAAGTTTGTTGCAGTAGCGGCAGGATCTGACGGGGCAATTGACCAGGAGATGGGTTGAAAGAAGACCCCGATTCTGACAATAGAGGCAAGCAGTGGTCCGTTGGGTAAATGATGGCCGGTACGGAGGAGTGGCCAGAACAGAGTCCACATGAAGAGTTTGAAGAGTACCGAGACGCGTCTCCTCTGATAGCAACTCAGAAATTGCTTGTTCAAGAGTGGGCAATGGATGGCGATGAAGCAGAGAGGCACGTACGGGCTCAAAGGAGGAAGTAAGAGCCATAAGAAAATGCACCAACCTTTGCTGGTTGCGATAGATAGTAAATAAAACAGCATCTTCAGGGGTATGCCAAGTTGGTTCTGAAAGAGCAAGCTGATCCCAAACAGAGTACATTTGAGAAAGGAAGTCATTAATGGACTGAGTGGATTCTTGGCGCATGCGATGAAGTTGGTTCTGAAGTTGATATTGGTGGGCAAGACCAGTAGTCTGGTATCGTTCTTTCAAGAAATCCCAGATGTCTTTTGCAGGAGTAGTTACAGAGTCAAGCTGAAAGCGACCAAACTGAAGACTGATAGATGTAACAGAGGTATTACGAAACCAGGTAATGATTTGGTAATTCTTACTGTCCCATTCCTCAAGTCGGTCTTCAAATGTAGCAGTAGGAACAGTAGTTTCATTAGTGTCACTGTCTTTCACCGGTTTAGTCATATCCCCGGTAACAATTCGCCAGAGCTTCTTCCCTTTTAGGAAGGAGGACATGGCTTGGGCCCACAGAACATAGTTTGAACCATTCAAAATAACGGAAATAGGATGGGAGGCATCATGACGATCCATAATACTAGTTGAATAGGGTTTAAAGTAATATGATAGACCTGTAGGAGCAAAATTAGGTAAAACAGAGTGTACCAGTGAGTCCGGAAGGTCGAAAATAGCCAGGAAAGGTATGCTGGACAGAGATGATGTCAGCAAATATGTCAACGGCGCACGTTAGCAGAGTGCAGGAAGGAACACGTTAGCAGGAAGTGGCGGTGCACGGTAGCGGCAGGCGCAGATGCGGTGCACGGTAGCGGATTCGGCGCACGCGGGTGCACAGTAGTGAAACGGCGCACGAGAGGCGCACAGTAGCAGGCGCGGCGTACAGGAGAGGCAGGGCTGACGTCAGCCGCGGGTCGTGTGGGCGCGTGTAGGCGCGTGTCGGAAGGGAGAAACAACGGATGGCGCGTGCGGGCGCGTGTGAGAGTGGGGGCGGAAATGATGACGCGCAGTGGACACTGGCGGCGCGTGTGGGCGCGTGAAAGGTTTTTTGAGGCCGGGCTTGGTGCCGTTGGAATCGTGAGGAAATTCCGAGTGGTTTGATGTAGTGCCGCTGTGGATGGGACTAAACACCAAAATCGCAAATTGCCAGAAATGTAACACTGTGCTCTGATACCATGAAATAATAATTGGAGAAAGTGAGAGAAGATAGAGATGAGCGAATAGAGAGAGAGAGAGAGAGAGAGGCACAATTGTTTCTATGAATTGTACATGTCTATTACACAAAGAAGGCACTCTATTTATAGAGGATGCCTTGGATGCCTATGAACAATAACATAATGCTACACTAACATAATGCACTAACATAATGCTACACTAACATAATGCACTAACATAATGCTACACTAACATGATAATGCTACACTAACATAATGCACTAACATAATGCTACACTAACATGATAATGCACTACATAATGATACACTAATATACACTAACAGTCTCAAGTAGTAGTAGCAGGAGGGTGCAGCAGCAGCTCTAGTAGTGATGTGGAAGGAAATCAGAGAAAAAGGAAAACAACAACAAAGATAATTCGATTTGGGGATGGTTCAATGGGTGTGCTGTTAGACCTTAAACATTCAGGTGAAGATGTTGACCTTATTGCTGGGAAGACACTACTACTTCGCGGTGTTTGGAGGAAAGGGGGAGGGCAGAGGTTGGTTGCAATGACTCTAGTGGTACAGTAACAACAATCAAACCCTCCATCACGACGTATATTTTTTTGAAGTATATGGTATTATTGTTCGTAGTTAAAGCTTCAAGGCTTTAAAATTCTTGTTGTTGTTGTTGTTGTGGATTGGATTCTTCCTAAATCCTGACACTTTTCCATGCTTGCTTATGCTGTCTGTGATGTCCTGTAACTGTAAGAGATTGCGAGCAGGGTCAAGTGAGGCTTTTAGCATTGGATGTCCTTTTTTTCTTTCATGTCTTTTCATTAATAGCAAGATTTAAATTCACAACTGACAAAGAGACTACTATATATCACTTAAATATTTTATCAAAATTATTTATTTATCCTTATCTAGTTTCTCATGTGACAGGATGAGAAGTTCTATTATTTTTTAAATACGATGGACTTCATACATACATAGTATCTATTATATGCAGTGGCGGACCCATAAATTATGTCCTGCTGGGCCAAGGTGATTGTGTTAAAAAAAAATAATAATAATTTGTTGTTACATTACTAATAGAGAGTAATTTCTTATATTTATGATAAAAAAATAAATAAATCTATATATATATATATATTTTGTTTCTTTAAAATATTTTCTAAATTCATGAAAGATTAATGAAGCCATTTTATTAGTTGACAATATCTAGTAAATCAAAATAAAAAGAAGTGGCATACACCTGTTGTATAAATAAAATTGTGTAAATCTTATTGATACTAAGCAACATACGAAATAGTTAGAAATCAATTCATTATACATTGTGAAAAATTAATGAAATATAGAATTCGTAAAATAATTTTCAAAAAATTAAGAGGCAATCTAATGATACATTTTACAAATACCTATGAATATAGAGGTAGTAGTGTAATTTTCCAAAACCGGGGGTGGCCATGGCACCCCCTAGTCCCACTATAGGTCCGCCCCTGATTGTATGAATATACCTAAAAAATGAAGTGAAGTGAAGTGATGATAAACAATATTAAATATAATGTTAACTTTGCTTGTAATAATGATAATTTATTTATATGAGCATGAAAGGTCCACCAACCTGAGTGAGAATATTATACTAGACCAGACAGGAAGGTTGGCAAGCATGTATTTGGAGAACTGATCAAACAAGAAGTTGCAAAAAATTCCACTACTTGCGTCTTTCCACCCACGTCCATTTGGTTTCGACAATCGTTTGACCTTAATTTACCAACCATACTATACTACCAACTTTTTTTATTTGTTTTTTAACTGGGGTTTGGTAGTTTGGTATAATCATAATCAAAATCCAAATTAAAATCAAAATGAAAAGGATATACACTAACTATCTCACCAACCCACCCACCCCCTACCCACCAACTAAATTCTTTGTAATTTTTAGGACATTTAAATATTCAATTTTTAGGATATACCATTAATCTCTCAATTCAAAAATTATAAACCAATCAACTCTCTTGTTGTTTTTCTTCTTCTAATTGTTTAGTTGTGCGGGGAATAGAAGAAGAAGAAGAATAAGATATAGTAAAAAAAATAATCTAATTTTTTGTTGTTGGTTAAAGTAGTAATAAAAACGTGTAAATAATTTTACTTCTTTCACATTTTAGGGTGAGTTTGGGATCCCACATAAAAGCTCACATTTTTCTTAACTTTTTTATCTATATGATTTTTTATTTTTAAATTTTTTTGTAAAACTTTTTAGATCCATTAGAAAGATGTAAAAAGTATATATATATATATATATTTGAAAAAAACTTTTGTAAAACTTAAAATTTTTTATTTTTGTAAAACTTTTGCGTTAACTTCTGCAGGTGGGGTAATGTAGAATTTCCGCTGCCTTTTGGAAGGGTTCCGAGCCCTACAGAGACATTCATTCACTCATTGGATGTGTTGGACCATTTTAATATCTTATATTTATTTATTGGTTTATCTTTTTCATAAATGGGGTTTTATTACTTTGGTAACCTCTTGGTCATAAATGGAGGTTAAATAGAATTCATGAACCTGGTTAATGGTCATTATTTTGGTGTAACCATTTTCTTGTTTAATGGTTATTATTTTTGGTGTACCTGTAAGGTCCTTATAGCCTATATATAGTCTACTCTTTTCTATCTATAGAGATCAACTATTCTATACAAGAGAGATTACAAGCAAAGAATGGTGTTTTATTGGTGGAGCTTTGGGTTCACCATCTTGTGCAGAGTTGGCCTGAACCATACGACAAGTGGTCAAGCTGTTGTATCCTGGAGGGGACAAGTCATAGTATTGTGACTGCTGCATCGGTATTTGGATTCTTCCTACCGCAGTGGGCTTGACCTCCTTAAAGAAAACGAGATATCCGTGCCTCAGCCTGATCTATTTGTATCTCATTTTTTTTGCATCATTTATCAATAATATTGTTTAGTTTCTGGTATTTTCTCCAACAATTTTAAGGAGATCAACCATGGAACAAGTACCAGAAAAAACCAATGATGGAATTGGAGATCTCAACAAACCTTTCAAGTTCAAAGGAGTTCATTTTAAGAGGTGGAAAGGAAAAGTTCGTTTTTACCTTAGCCTTTTGAAAGTTGCATATGTTCTTACCGAAAAGAATCCGAACAAAATCCCAACCGAGGAGATGAATGATGAAGACTATGAGGCACATGAAGCAAAAGTGGCTTCCTATAATACAGATGAGTATAAATGCCGCTTTTATCTCTTGAATTGCCTTGCTGATCAATTTTATGATTACTATGACACTACTTACACTTCCGTAAAGAAAATTTGGAAAGCTTTACAGACTAAGTATGATACCGAAGAGGCTGGAGCAAAAAAGTATGCAGCTAGCCGGTTTTTCCGCTTCCAAATGGTAGATGGAAAATCCGTTGTGGAGCAAGCACAAGATTTCCAAATGATAGTTGCAGAAGTAAGATCTGAAGGCATCAAGATTGGTGACAACTTGGTAGTTGCAGGACTTGTTGACAAGCTACCGCCATCCTGGAGAGAATTCCAAAAGAGTATGCGTCACAAACAAAAGGAGACTTCTTTAGAGACGTTGATCATTCGCATCCGAGTAGAAGAGGAGGCTAGAGGCCAAGATGCATTAATAACACAAGCGGGTAATGGCAATTCTACCACAAAGGTAAACTTTGTTTCTGCAAATAATAACTTACCCAAAGGTCATAATTCCAAGAATGCTTATTTGAAGCCTTATAAAAAGAATATGAAGAATTATGGTAAACCTCACAATAAGTGGATTAATCCAGATAAGAACCAAGGTCCATCACCTCCACAAAATTTTACATGCTTTGTCTGTGGCAAAAGTGGGCATATTGCTCGAACTTGCAAATTCCGAAAACGTGCACCTGCCCCAAAGGCTAACGTTATCGAGGAGCCATTTGTGGCTATGATTACAGACATTTGCATGGTTAATTATGTGGACGGTTGGTGGACAGATTCTGGTGCTAATAGACATGTTTGTTATGATCAAACTTGGTTCAAGGTGTATACTCCCTTTGATGATGAGAAAACAATTATGCTTGGTGACTCTAGTCAAACCAAGATACTTGGGAGTGGTGAGGTTGATCTAAAATTCACCTCTGGACGTGTGCTTACTTTAAAAGATGTGCTTTATACACCGTCCATGAGGAAGAATTTGATGTCAAGTTATTTGTTGAATAAGGCTGGTTTTAAGCAAACTATGGAATCTGATCAAAATGTGATTACCAAGAAGGGTATTTTTGTGGGTAAGGGTTATGCTTGTGATGGAATGTTCAAATTGAATGTTGAGATTAATAAACCATCTACTAATTCGGTTTACATGTTGTCTTCTATTAATTTATGGCATGCTCGCTTGTGTCATATAAATAGTAAATATGTGGAATCATGAGTAGTTTAGAATTAATTCCTAAAGTGACACAAAATTTTGAGAAATGTGAAGTTTGCAGTAAAGCAAAAATTACAAAGAGGCCTCATAAAAGTGTTGAAAAAAATACCGAATTGCTAGAATTATTTCATACTGATTTGTGTGAGTTTGAAGGAATTTTAACTCGGGGTGGTAACCGATATTTTATCACTTTTATTGATGATTTTTCAAAATATACAAACGTATATTTATTAAAAAATAAAAGTGATGCTTTTGAGAAATTTAAAGAATTCCTTCTTGAAGTGAAAAATCAATTCGGTAAAAAGATTAAAAGAATTAGAAGTGATAGAGGCCGGGAGTATGAATCTCTAGGATTCAACTCTTTTGTTCAGTCATTGGGAATTATTCATGAGACTACTCCACCATATTCACCTTCATCAAATGGCGTAGTTGAAAGAAAAAATAGAACGTTAATTGACTTGACGAATGCTATGCTTATTGATTCAGGTGCTCCCTCAAATTTTTGGGGTGAGGCTATTTTGACAGCTTGCCATGTGATAAATAGAGTGCCACACAAAAAGACTAAAATTGTCCCTTATGAGTTGTGGCGGGGGCATAAACCAAATCTAGGTTGTTTGAGGGTTTGGGGTTGTTTAGCTTTTGTGAGGCTTGCAGATCCTAAACGACCTAAATTGGGTGAACGAGCTACCACTTGTGTTTTTCTTGGGTATGCGTTGCATAGTACAGCTTATAGATTTTTTGATATGGAAAATAATATTATTTTTGAATCAGGTGATGCTATTTTTCATGAAAATAAATTTCCTTTCAAATCTAGAAATAGTGGGGGTCAAATAATATCTGAAAATATTTTATCTATGCCTAGCTCTTCTATTCCTTCTCAAGTTTTTCAAGAAAAAGATAATTTTCAAATCCAACCAAGAAGAAGTAAACGAGCTAGAGTTGAAAAAGATTTTGGCCCTGACTATTATCTTTACAATGTGGAAGAAATTCCTCATACGGTACAAGAAGCTTTATCATCACCTGATGCTATTTTCTGGAGAGAGGCTGTAAATGATGAGATAGACTCACTACTTTCAAATAAAACATGGAAGTTAGTGGATTTACCTCCAGGTTGTAAAACTATTGGGTGTAAATGGGTCCTTCGTAAAAAACTTAAACCGGATGAAACTATAGATAAATATAAAGCGAGGCTTGTCGCTAAAGGTTTTAAGCAACAAGTTGATCTTGATTTCTTTGATACTTTTTCTCCAGTTACTAGAGTAACATCCATTAGACTGTTGATTGCAGTGGCTGTAATTCATGATTTAAAAATTCATCAAATGGATGTAAAAACAGCATTTTTAAATGGAGATCTAGATGAGGAGATTTACATGGACCAACCTGAAGGCTTTGTGGAGCCTGGCCAAGAAAGCAAAGTGTGTAAGCTAACTAAATCCCTTTATGGTTTAAAACAAGCTCCTAAACAGTGGCATGAGAAATTTGATTCCTGCATGCTTGAGAATGGCTATAAGACTAATGAATGTGATAAGTGTATATATTATAAAACTTGTGAGAATGCACATGTGATTATTAGTCTATATGTGGATGATCTACTTATCTTTGGCTCTAATTTGCGTATTATAAATGAGACTAAAAATATGCTTAATAGCCACTTTGATATGAAAGATCTTGGTGAAGCTAATTTTATTTTGGGAATTAAAATTACCAAGACTGAGGATGGCATTTTTCTTAATCAGTCGCATTATGTTGAGAAAATTTCAAAGAAATATAATTTTCTAGACTGTAAACATGTTGCTACTCCTTCTGATGCAAGCATACATTTGTCTGTTGTAAACAAATGAAAAAGAAGTGGTTAATCAAAAGGAATATGCTAGCATGATTGGTCGTTTGAGATATGCTACTGACTGTACTAGACCTGACATTGCATATGCTGTTGGAGTACTTAGCAGGTTTACTAGCAAACCAAGTCAAGATCATTGGCTAGCCATGGGAAGAATTATGAGATATTTATTTGGAACAAAAAATTATGGTTTGTTTTATAACAAGTATCCTGCGGTACTTGAGGGATATAGTGATGCCGATTGGAACACTTTGTCAGGTGATTCTCTCTCTACCTCGGGTTTTATTTTTACCTTGGGTGGTGGTGCTATATGTTGGAAGTCTAAAAAATAGACGATAATTGCTAATTCTACAATGGAAGCTGAGCTTATAGCATTAGCTTCAGCATGTGAGGAAGCGAATTGGTTGAGAGATTTGTTACATGAAATTCCTTTTGGGGAAAAACCAATTCCTCCTGTGTTAATTCGTTGTGATAGCACTGTTGCTATTGGTAGAGTGAACAATCATTTTTATAATGGTAAATCCAGACCTATTAGAAGGAAACACAGTAATGTGAGATCCTATTTGAGTAATGGCATCATAACTGTGAATTATGTAAGATCTTGTGATAATCTTGCGGATCCGTTAACCAAGGCCTTGGCGAGAGATAGGGTCTGGAATACATCGAGGGGGATGGGTTTGAAGCCTATAAAATCAAAAACCATGTATGAGGATACCCAACCTAGGGACCAGAGATCCTGTAACTAGGTTCAATGGGAAGAACGAATCATATGGTGGTTGTAAAAATGCACTCTTTAATATTTTGTTATCCATCCCTATGATGTAAGTGCATTTGTCCTGTAATGTTGGAGGGTTGAGTTTTTATACTCTTAATGAAATTCTGTAGCTCTTGTTGAGTGGGGTGTGTAAATTACAGGAACAACCTTTACAGATTTCACCTATGTGAGCATGAAAGTGGGGCCGCTTTCTATGTGAACAAGGCTTATTCTCAAATATGCTCATGAAAACTGGGATTAGCACAAGGCCGTAATGTGCTGGCTGTTAAAGCTCATGTCAACACCTGGATTATTATGTGTGAGCAGTAATACTTTATTTCCCCTAAGCAGTCATAGTTCAAGTCTGAGACCACTACTGACTCTGGAGTAGAGGTTGCTGTTTCACTAATGAAGGTTCAATGCAGAGCACACCTTCATGATGCATACTAGTCTATCTTTGTTTGGTAATCTCTTTTATCCTTGTTGATATTAAAATGAGTGGGGGATTGTTGGACCATTTTAATATCTTATATTTATTTATTGGTTTATCTTTTTCATAAATGGGGTTTTATTACTTTGGTAACCTCTTGGTCATAAATGGAGGTTAAATAGAATTCATGAACCTGGTTAATGGTCATTATTTTGGTGTAACCATTTTCTTGTTTAATGGTCATTATTTTGGTGTAACCATTTTCTTGTTTAATGGTTATTATTTTTGGTGTAACTGTAAGGTCCTTATAGCCTATATATAGTCTACTCTTTTCTATCTATAGAGATCAACTATTCTATACAAGAGAGATTACTAGCAAAGAAGGGTGTTTTATTGGTGGAGCTTTGGGTTCACTATCTTGTGCAGAGTTGGCCTGAACCATACGACAAGTGGTCGGGCTGTTGTATCCTGGAGGGGACAAGTCATAGTATTGTGACTGCTGCATCGGTATTTGGATTCTTCCTACCGCAGTGGGCTTGATCTCCTTAAAGAAAACGAGATATCCGTGCCTCAGCCTGATCTATTTGTATCTCATTTTCTTTGCATCATTTATCAATAATATTGTTTAGTTTCTGGTATTTTCTCCAACAGGATGAAAAGGTAGTTGTCAAAGATATTACACTTTGCATTCATGTTGTCTATTGTTCTATGAAAGTCCCCTTAGTTTGCATTCATTTATTGCTTATGGCATTCCAAATGACTGTTATGCAAATGGTCTCTAGTTGGGTTATAACTAGTGTGCATTATATATCACTCTCAACTAGATGTCAGGAAAGGCAAGGAAATTTTGAAACCTATGATTTCCTACCGATCCCAGGTTAGGAAGTTCTGGACTTCGATTTCTTCTGACCAGCATCTCAGTGACCAACTTGAGCAACAAGATACCATTCAGTTATGCATGTATTCAAGTACATAGATCTCATTTGTCATGTAGAGCTGTGGAAGGCCGTGGAGTCTGCAGATATAAAAAATCTATTGTTTCTAACACTTTTTAAGTGCTCCATTGTGAATGATTTTGGTCTTGGAACTGGTCGACGGGATTTATGCTTGATTTAGCTTGTGTGGATGCATCTGAGAGCCAAACTTTAGGGATACAGCAACCAAGCCATGATCAAATGGAAATTCCTTGATATCACATTCAAATTACTATGCTTGATTTAGCTTGTGTGGATGCATTCGACAGCCAAACTTTGGGGATACAGCAACCAAAGCCATGATCAAATGGAAATTCCTTGACATCACATTCAAATTATACCCAGTTTAGTCCCCATTCCTTGATATCACATTCAAGACCCTAAAATTGTCCAACAGCAAGCAGCCTCAATAGTATTCTAATTTGTGTGGTCCTGTTAGAGGTTAATGGAATTCAAAACTTAATAGTTTACAAGTTCCAGTATCCTTTATTCTATTATGCTACAAATTCATGGTACCTATATGTTGGCATGGTAAGAAATGGATAATTGAATGAGTTGGCTTGGAATGGCCTTTTTTTTTGGTCAGGGGAGGGGGAGGGGGAGGGGAAGGGAAAAGGAAAAGGAAGGGGTTTCTAGTGCTCGAACTCGGGTACCGAGCTTGGCTAATCCCTAGGGGTCTGATGCTTCTCCACTGCACCAATGGCCCTTGCTCTCCTGTAATGGCTAAAGGTCAAGGGAGTATCACCAATTTATCCAAAAACTGCAATGGTCTAAGGTCAAGGGACTCTCACCAATTTATCCCAATAAAGAGGAAGACTTTCTCTAACTTGAAGCATCTAATATCTGCTGGACGGAAATGGTTGAGTATACAGTCAATTTTTACCCTGTTTGACAAGAATTATATTTCTGCTCAATCATTTGTGCATTGTCTTACTGTTTTATGTGAGAGGGTTAGTTTTAAAGGCTTAAATTGCATCCATGGCAGCAACTAATAAGTTGGGATCTGTTGACAATGTTGCAGACAAGTGCTTCCTTAAAATTCACTGTTTTGAACCCCAAAGGACGCATCTGGACCATGATAGCTGGTGGTGGTGCAAGTGTTATTTATGCTGATACTGTGAGTTTCTTAATATACCATTCATGTGATTCATAGCTTACAATTCAGCTGGACTATTTTGTTGCTTGTTTACTTTTTATCCCATCTGTTTATTGTAAATGAGCGTATGTGGCGCTTATTTTCCCATAATCCCTTTGTCCCTCTTAGTTTCTTGGATGCCTTGTATGTGGGTTTCTTTTTCTCATTTAGGTTGGAGACTTGGGTTATGCATCAGAACTTGGGAATTATGCAGAGTATAGTGGTGCTCCTAATGAGGAAGAGGTGTTGCAATATGCTAGGGTTGTCATTGATGTAAGAGCTTGTCAATATTTCTTGCATTTGAGGCTTTTCTTTTCATTTCTTGATGTAATTTACATATCCACCGTTACCGGTAGCATCTAACATTCCCTTGATTTTGCAGTGTGCCACTGCAAATCCTGATGGTCGTAAAAGGGTTCTTCTCATAGGAGGTGGCATAGCTAATTTCACTGATGTTGCTGTTACTTTTAATGGAATTATTAGAGCACTAAGGGAGAAGGTAGAGACATTTTGCTTCTTTTATAAAAGCAACTTGATAATCTAATTTCACTTTTATATGCTCACATATACCTCTTCTGTGACTTTAGGAATCCAAGCTAAAAGCAGCGAGAATGCATATTTATGTGAGAAGCGGTGGTCCAAACTATCAGACTGGTTTGGCAAAGATGCGTGCCCTGGGTGAGGAACTAGGGGTTCCTCTGGAGGTATGAGATAAGATCTCGGCTATATCTTTATCACATATTACAAACAGCTCTAATCAGTCGTACTCAAAAATCATATTTAACCGATTTGAATATTTCAACAACAAAAAAAGAAAACTAAATATAATGTTTGGGCTGCATGTCACAACATTTCAACTTCAAGTTTGATATTGCAGTCTGTCTGGCAGCCTTCGCTTCTTGATCAATTGATTATTTTTAAACTTCTGTTTTACTATTTAAATTTTGACTGTGAGAAAACTCTAATGCAGGTTTTTGGGACTGAGGCAACAATGACTGGAATATGCAAGCAAGCAATTGAGTGCATCATGTCTGAGGCATAAGATCCCATCTTAATTTGAATTTTTGTATATGTGCAAGAGTCTTTTTAACATGTTTGTGAAGAGAGTGAGTTATTTATCGAAGTTTCGTAAGGGGAGACTGGGATTGGATTGTTTTAATGTATAATGTATAAGTTCTGAAAACAGTTACTGCTGCAAACCTGCTTGCCTTGTATTTCATCAACTTATATATATTAGCGACCTTGAAAGGTCTGGTTTAATTTTCCTGTCCGGCTAGCTTTCCCATTCCTCTCTGTTTTATATATTATAGATTTCTCTATACAAACTATTTGACATATGACATATTTCTTTGATATTCTAAGATAAGAAGCATGAATAAGTGCATGCTCTATTTCAATTTCTTTTGGCATATTTTGTTGCCTATTGAGGGAGAAATGTGTCAATGAAGAAAAAAGGCGTGTCTGTTGTCAGTTGATGTGTTCACAGACTGAAAAAAAAATGAAGAGCTTCTAGCATGACCAATTTTTCTTTTTCTTTCGGTTTGTCTGAGAGTCTTTCCAAACTCAATTTGAAGTGAGAGAAATTAATCTGAGTCCCGTATTTAGATGATGATAATAAAATTTCTGTTACAAGTGTTCCCTTCCTAAACCCTTACAAAGTCTTTACCAAACCTTCCTCCTCTTTCACTAAAACCATCCGTCAAGTCTTCTCGGGCCTCATGCCTATCCAAACTCAGCTTGAAGTGTAGCCCGATCCCGAGTTCACCTCGCAGAGAAGTTTACTTTTCAGAGTCGTAGTCAGACACACAAAAGCAGATATCATTGTTGTGTGGGTTTGATTTGATAAGATGAAGCAATTGAACCGTCAAGAAACAGATGTCCTCTGTAAGGAGGGAAGGTTTTGCTAATTTTCAATTCAAGAATTAACATCTGCAAGACCAACAAGCTGGGAATGGATTCTTGTTTGTCATCTGACAATGGGAAGTCCTACTGAAAAGCAAAGGATAAACCCCCTGAAAGTCTTTTGGAATTTAAGGTTTTCCTTAGTCCTTATAAATGCAAAACTCCATTGGTTCATTGTTTTTATATCTGTATCTACACAATTCAGTGGTGAATATTTATATATTTCTTGCCATGTCAGATCTTATCTTTGATGACCAAGATGGTATGACCCCTCTCTCTCTCTCTCCAATTGGAAAAATTGCGTGCACGTAACGGTGCAAAGAAACATCAATGTGTGATCTGGAATCAATTTAGATGTGATTCCATCACACTCATAATGAATTTAGACTAGACCTTATTTTTCTATGCACTTATTATTTTATTGTTATTATTATTTTGTGTGTGCATGTAAAAAAACCCTGTCCAAACATTGATTTTCCCCGTCAGAAAAGTTTTATCGATTTTTTTGCTCAACCCCTTACGAGCCAACAAACGGGGCTATTGAACCGGGCTCTAACATCTAGGCCCAGGTCAATCCCAACCCTTATTCAGGCTAGCCGTCTAAAGTATGAGCTTAGACCAAGTAAAAACCCATTGGGCCTAGGTCAAGCCAAGGTTTGGGTTCTTTGACTTCCGCGGGATTCAAATCTACAACCTCTTGGGTGGTAAGCCCTATGGTTGCCTTCTCTTCCCACTAAGCCAAATCCCTTAGGCTGTGTTTGTTTCAAGGATTTGGGTAGAGATTTGAAAAGAAAAAAGGAAAAGGTGCGTGAAACTAGATGAAATGTAAGTATATTTTTTCACATTTCACCTATATTTGACCTTTTTTCTTTCCAAATCCCTCTCTAAATCCTTGAACCGAACACAGCCTTAGAGTTAGCACTTGCTGGACTTCTAACCACTGCCCCAATGTAAAACTACGTTGTGAACTAATTGGACAGCTGACAAAACGGCTACAGACCTCACAAATTGATGGAACGCCCACACTTAATATTTAGCTGCTTATAATGATTTCAGCTTAGTTTTACATCTTACCATCACGATTATTCATGTTGTCACCATCATCATCGTCATTTTTGTTATTGCAGTGGTTTCAAGATCAACTTCAGATGCACCACCTGCTCACTACATGATTAAAATCCAACTATTTTCATTGCTAACAACCAATAACATAGAAAGATACGACTCCGGTGATTTCGAAGCTGGAGGCTACAAATGGTTACATTTCTTCATCTCCTAAAAATGTTACGCCTTTTGTTTTGGTGAACATAAATTTTATTGGTTTGTTTGTAGGAAATTGGCTCTCTACCCAAGTGGAAACAAGAGCAAGGGTATCAAAGATCACCTCTCTCTTTACTTGGTGATGGCAGAAGGAAGTCCAGTGCATCCCGGTTGGGAGGTCCAAGCTGTTTTCCGATTGTTTGTGCTTAATCAAAACAAGGACACCTACTTAGTACTTGAAGGTATCTTGTCAAATTTAGTACTATATTTTGCAATTTTTTTTCTTATTCCCTTTGTTTACAAGCCAATGTTGGCTCTGAAAAGAATTCTCAATTTTAATATAACATTGACTGAGTTCAAATTAACATCATGGTTTGATGTGCGCTGCTTACTAATCAAGTCATTAATTATGTTTTCTTAGATACACCGGGGAAGGGAAAACGTTTTCATAGAATGAAGTTGGAATGGGGATTCGATCAATTCATCCCTCTTAAAACATTCAACAATCCCTCCAATGGATATCTTGTAAACGACACCTGTGTCTTTGGGGCAGAGGTCTTTGTGTGCAAGGAACAAAATACAGGGAAAGGGGAGTGTTTGTCAATGGTGAAGGATGCAATTACTTACAAGAACACTTGGAAGATTGATAATTTCTCAAGGTTGGATAAGGAGTGTTATGACTCAAAGGCATTCAGTGCTGGAGATCTCCAATGGTAAACTCAAATATGCTTTTTGATGTCACTTATATCTTGTTTAAGAGGTTTTTGGTTGAGTTATGTACTCACTGTGTCGTGTGAATGTGTTTATTCAGATCAAACATCTTCCAAAATGTTATTAAAAAGAAAAAGAAGAAGAAAGAGAACACTAATCCTACATATTCAGAAAAATACCCATAATGTAGTGTAGCAGCACTACATTCATCCTGTTGTGAAGTGCATGTTCCATCCAAAATGAATGCAGTACTGTGCACATCATGCTGAACATTTTTATGAGATCTTTTGTAGTATTGTTTTTAAAAAATGAAATGTTATATATTTCACTTGCTTCCTCCATACCTGTGCAAGTTTAAAGTAATGATCAGCTCGTTATAAAATTTACTAACACGACCACTGTGTTCACGATGAAAAGCTATGCATCATCATACATTAGAGTCCCGTTGGATTTGATTACAATCAATAGAAACAAAACAATGATTACTCTGTGACTTGTTTGTTTGTTGGTTGGTGCAGGAAGATACAGCTATATCCCAAGGGAAAAGGCAGTGGAATGGGTACCCATTCATCTCTGTATCTAACTTTGGCTGAACCTTCAACTCTTCCTTTTGGTTCTAAAATATTTGCAGATGTTGCACTGCGCATACTAGACCAGATGAAAGCCAAGCATCACTCTGGTAAAGGTAAACATTAGTTAATGAGGCGGGAGAACTTATCTCGAGAAGGATATATTAGTCATTTTGCAACGGAAATCTTATTTTAGGAATCATTTGCACATTAGTTTTAAGGTCATAATCAAATATAAGATTCTTTTTTTAAATGTTTAGCGTAAGAAAACATTTTTCACTAAAACAAATGGAGCATTGTACTCATTCATCATGAGGCACTATATGGCTGGGTCAAGTATTTTTTGTAAATCTGGCAAACATGGTTTATTCACAGTTGTGTGTGCGCTTCTCTAATGAGCTCAAATATTTTTTATCTGGTATGATTGCAGCAAATTACTGGTTCAGCTCAACAAGACAGGAGTGTGGAGGGGATAGATTTATTACACTGGGTCATTTCAATCAGCCAAACACTGGTTTTTTGGTGAAGGACAGTTGCTGGGTTGAAGCAGAGATCACTATCCACGGGATGGCTAATCTAATGTAAACAAGGGCTTCGCCATACTCAGTTTGGGGGTGTAAATTTAAACACACGTGTCCATTCTTAATCGGAGAATTTGTATGATCTTGTTTCACCAAAAATTCTACTTGTAAGATAAAGAAAAACAAAAACGTTCTATATATCTAAGCTTCTTAACTCCACCAACTCAATTGGTTCGCAATGTGATATATTTCTTGAATTAATATTCAGTAATGCTACATGCACAGAAAATTAATATATGGCTCAAATTTATAGTGAGTGTGCACAGAATCGCTATAATAATATAGTTCCATTTTCCCTTATTATGGCTTGGAATGGACTGAAGAGTGGGGGAGGGGGCTGGCAGTGCAACCGCCACCCCAAAGTTCTGAGAAAATTCTATAATGCTGAATTTGGTTAAAGGATTTGGGAAGAAATTTGAAAAAGGAAAGGAAAAAAGTAAATGAAATGTGAATACATTTTTCCATTCTAAATCTCCCAACCAAATACAGATTATGAATAAACCATGTTTGCCAAGATATTTTCTTAGTTGTAGTGTGAAACTCATGATTACTCATGTAAAGAAAATCAATTTAGGGATTTTTTTTTAATATAAAAAAATACTAGTGAAACAATCAACTATAATTTAGATCTCGAACTTAGCCTTCATTTTCAAGTTTCAATTTTCACTCTTCCACTCCAGTTCTCTCTCTTTCTCTCTCTCTCTCTCTCTCTCTCTCTCTCTCTCTCTCTCTCTCTTATTTTTCTTGATTTTGTTTGTTTCTCCCTCTTATCTTCTTGTTCATTTTTTTCAATATTTCAATATATATATATTTTTTCATATTATCTCAAAATTTCTTCTTTTAGTTCAATTCTTCATCTTCCTCTTATGTCTCTGTTTTGATTCTCACTCTCTTCCATCATTATCATCGTCATCAGTTTTTCAAGAATTGATGATACCTGTAAAAGCTAAACATCCAGTTTAAGAAAGATATAATAGCATTACTTGTACTTTAACTCTGGTTTAGATGCTAGGATTTACTAAAGTTGTGTTTGATTGGAAGATTTGAAAAGAGATTTAGAAACAGAAAAAGAAAAACTATGTGAAATTAGAAAAAATGTGAAGGTAGACCTATTTTATTCACATTTTATTTGTTTATTTATTTTTCTTTTTCAAATTTCTTTCTAAATTTTCTAATCAAACACAGTGTAAAAGTCATCAAAAAATTGAAGATATTTACAAATTTACAAATAGATTATAAAAATGCTTGGACATCCAAAGTTGGGGACCCCATGACCCTCAAAATAATGTGGATCAATTATGTGTTTTTATTTATTTATTTATTTTTTCTTTCAGTCTTGAACGAATCATAAGTGAGAGAGGATTGTGAGGGTTATAATTTTTGGAGGTATGTAGCATTATTGAATAAATTATATCCTATAGCTTTAAGTAAAATGATAGTGTTGCCTGGTGGGATTGGTATTCACCCATCACCCAAGTATCTTGGCCAATATTCGCTTGGATTTTACCCAACATGCCATTTAATTTTAGAGGAATTAGATTAAACTTCTTTTTTTTTTTTTTTTTTTTTGCCGAATTAAGCATAATCAAATTAAATAGTTGTTGTTCGCTAAAACCACTTGGACTGTATATATTTGTTTGGAATTTGTCGGTTCCATTTTTGAAGTTTCTTTGTTCTAGTATTACATATATGTGGTATTTAATATTTTCACTATAATTATAATTATGTTTCTTTGTTTTGGTATTGAACTTAATTATGTTGCTTTTTGGCTCATTATCCATTTCTAAATTAATTTTTATATTGATGTATTTCCTGTTTCCCAGTGGACTAGGACTAGGATTAAGATTGGGTTTTGGCAACTAATCCAATTCGTTGTAGGTTTGAATTTGATAATTTGGGTCAAACGTTTTCTACTAATATAAATATAGGGTTATGGGTTGTTTTCATAGTAGTATGCATGTTAATAACAGTGTCAAATAAAATCTCTCAAGTGACTTTTGTGAGACCATGAAATATCCTCTCACATCGATGGTGTGGAGATCCAACGAAGAGAAGAGCTTCACCCCTGTAGATCTGCAATGAGGAACACAGTCGGTGCCACCCAACCGGGGTTGCCGGCCGGGAGTACTCCGATGATGAAGTTAGTCCTTGAATCAATAAATAGTATATACATCTATTAGAAGGGGTGTGTGTTTTGTGTAGAGAGAACAGACATACCTCTCACTTGGGATGCCCCCCCCCTTATATAGATGGGGGGGTGTGATATTTGTTTAGGCTAGACCCACTGTGGGCTTTGTTTGGGTTAGGCCCAATAAGCTAGTACCTATATTTTTCTGGCTCCCACAATTGCCCCAAAACTTTCATTGTCTTCGGTAGAAGGAATGAGAGTTTTTATTGCCGAGTTATACTGTTCAAATAGATGTTAGGTCATTTGACAAAGAATACATTTGATAAATGAATAAAATGTATGAATGAATGACTGCATGTATGCTTAAACGTATGTGTAAATATACGTATGTCTTGAATGTATGTATAAATGTATGCATGTCTTGAATGTATGTATAAATGTATGTATGTCTTGAATGTATGTATAAATGTATGTAAGTCGATCATAGGATGAGGGGGGGTGAACTAAAACCCAGAAAGGAATACAAATAAATCATAACGATAGGCCGTGGTATTCTAACCCCCAGGCATGGGTGTAAGCCACAGTATTCTAACCCCCGGGCATGGGTGTAGGCCGCAACATTCTAACCCCCGGGCATGGGTGTAGACCGCAACATTCTAACCCCCGGGCATGGGTGTCGTATTTTGTCAAGTGCAAAGATTGCTTCCAAATATGGACTTTCATGCCAAGCTAGAAATATTTCTATAAGCCGAACACGGAAATGATTACCTGAACCAAATAAGATAGATTAAATAAGGTAGATATATCAGTCAAAAATTGGACCACGATATTATTACCCCCGGGTGAGGGTGTAGACCTGCGGTATTATAACCCCGGTCAAGGGTGTAGGCCTTTACTAACGGCGCTTTGTGCTGAGTGCGAAGGTTGCGCTGTATTCGGAGACTTTTGTTGATTTTAAGTGGCAACTAAGTGCCAATATGGCAAGGACTTTGAATAATGTATCCTGTACCAAATAAGGTGGACGTGTTAATCACCAATAATATTGCTCCGCTTGTATGGAATTGCCAAGTAGATATTGGGCCAACTATTTAATTGCCGAGTTGCTCGGTTTGCGTTTAGTCCAAGGTAGACTTGCCCCATTGCTTTCGAATGCCAGGTGTTAGTCGGAAGGAATGTAGATTCCCATTGCCCTATGTTATAGGGAAGATTCGGCTTTGGTAAAATGACGGCGCGCAAAAATATGCAAACTAATGACTGCCAAGTGTGTGATAAATTGCCCTAAAACGGGCGCTTGCTTGAAGCTGTGTGAAAATGAGCGGAAGTTTGTAACTCAAGTAAACGTCGTTGTAATGTTTGTACCAAGTTGGCTGAGTATGCATGCATATCAAAGGTACCGAGATGATGATCGGCTAATGTGCCCCAATTGGAAAGCGAAAAATTGACTGATGTCCCAGTGGGTAAATGTTTTGTCAAATAATGTTGTTAGACGAATAAAGTTGCCGAATACTGTGGCCAATGTTGCTGCATAAAGTTTGACAATGCATAAGGTTGACAAATAATGTTGCTTAGCCGAATAGAGTTGATGCACAGCCGAATAATGATCATGCATAATGTTGCATTAATAATGGTTGAATAATCTTGCCGGGTAAAGTTGATGCACTGCCGAGTAACTAGTGTCAAAACATCGGTGTATCGTTTGGTCGGCGGCATGTCGGCATTCCTTCGGAGTTAGGTTTGCTAAGAACTTGGTTGGCAGTGGTTGCCAATTTAGTGAAGTTGAGCTTCTTGTCCAAGGTATATTTGCCCCATTGCTTTTGAATAAGATTTGTTATTCGGAAGGAATAAAATTGACTTGGGCCAAGAAGCTGAGACATTATGAAGCCGTGCCCCTGTTTGGTACCGTGGCAAAATCATTATGAAGTCGAGACAAAGTAGGGTGCTTAGTGATATCAGAATCAAATCTGCAATTTATTTGTATTTTTATTTATTTATTTAATATATATATTCATATTTATTTTGAGCAGAATTTGCAAATTCTGACTGTACGGATGGACCCAGAATGCATCAGATAGCTGGAAAGGACTATTGGATCGCTGTGATCAGACTCCTGATGGCGCAATTATAGCCAAAATGGATCTAACGGCTCAAATTAACAGGGTGTAATGCAACCGCGAAGCACATGATTATTTCTTTATATCTTGCTGGATCGTCTTCCTCAAAGAAAGAAATCATTTTCTGGGCAAACTTTTAGCGGCCCGTACGGCTTCATTTGAGCTCCGATTTTGATGCGGTTTGTTGCGTTGGACTCGTCTCAATGAGTGCTTCACGTTGGTATGGGCAAAACTTGAGTTTGATAGCTTTGCAAATTTTAGTTGTCGGAAAATGTGAGTCGTATCGCAATTTTCAGTGAACTTTGGTTTCTTCTTGGCTGCTTGGGTTGGTGGGTTTGGACTCCTTGATTTGACGCGAATCCTTTTGTATATTCAGGTGTTGATTTCGGCAAGCCGAGATGCTAGTTCTATGCCGAGATAATAAGCATGGGATTTTTGTCGGAAAGGTAGGCAAGTTAATAATGGTTAATAATTGTAGTTTTGTGCCGAGGATGTCCAATGCTGTGGAGCATGTTACCGCGTGTGGCCAAGTAGTCTTGCTGAGTAATCAATGAGCCGAATAATGTTAGCCAATTTTCCGAGATGTTTGTGCTGAAGAAGTTGTTGATGTTGAATATATAAGCCGAATAAATCATCAAATAGCTTTGGAGCATTGCCGAGCAATTGCCTATGAGTTCTCAGTATTGCCGAGTAACATGTCCGTACCGAGCGCCAAAATAATGTACCGAATAATAAATGTTATGAGCGTAATTTTTGCCGAATAAGTTATGAGCCGAGTTGATCATATGCAAGCAGTGTTTATAATGCCGATAAATTCTATTGCCGAATAAGTTGACAAATAATGTTGTGAGCCGAATAACGTAGATAATAGGGTGGGATTGTCCGATGCGGTGACATATGGGTGGCCGAGTAGTCTTGTGGCCGAGTAGGTAATGAGCCGATTAAGTCAGTAAGTTGCCAAATTAATTGTGGATATAAGTTGGTTTGTTGGTTTCCGTATATCCATAATTGTGATAGCCGAATGTAAAAGAAATTCAAGTTGAGGTTAGTGATCGGTGAAGATGGATGATCATGGACCAGCTCGAGGAGCCTGCTATTAAAATTGCACGTTGATCGAACACGATCTGACCGGTGAACTATCATTTAACGTCCCCGATTTGCCAGTTGATTGATCCCAAGCTAAAACTCGAATTCACAAAATTGGACCTCAAAAATGGATTCTACATAGCAAAAAACTAGAGGGTAAGGGTCCTCGAAATTATTGGACCATCCGATTAACTAGAATGCGATAAGATGCAACAGAGCACATTGTGCAGAGGAGCGCATGATAAATTCTTATTTCATCACTTTCATGCTTCATGTCGTGGAAGGCAGAGTTCCAGTTTTGAGCTCGTGACTTTGAGGCCTTTGTATCTCCTTCGTTTTAAGTTCGATTTTGATGCCGTTTTTTGCGTTGGACTCGTCTCAAAGAGTACTTCACATTGGTATGGTTGAAATTGGGTTTTGAGAACGCTGAAAATTGCAGTTTGTTGAAATTATGGGCTGTTGCGCAATTATCGGCAAGTGTCGGTCAATTTTTTGCTCCTATGGTTAGTGGCTTCGGGCTCCTTAAGTCGACGCGAATCCTCTGGTATTGTTAGATGTGGATTTTGGCAAACCGAGATGCTAGTTTCATGCCGAGAGAGTGGTGCCAAGATTTTGGAGCTGAATGATTTGCTGAATTTACGGAGTTTGACAAGCAATGTTGCGGAATAATCAATGTTGCGGAGTAATGCTTCTGAATTCTTGCCGAGTAAGTTGCCGAGCTAGGCTGGTTCATTTGGAAGTTTTGGAACATTTAGTCGGCATTCTTCGCTTCGGTGCCGGCAACGAATATTATTTGGGTTTGCCGAAAACTTGAGCAGTTCCTCTTAGCTTTGCCGAATAATATTTCTTTATACCTGCAAAAATTTATACAACTAGAAAGAGAGAGAGCATACGAATGTACGGTGGTGGCTTAATAAAATTCCTAGCAACACAAATTCCTAGCAATACTTTGGTCTCTTTATTTTTACAACGTGGTTGATTGGCTATTTGATGTTGCCGAATAATTTAATTGGAGTGCTAGCGCCGAACTTCGAAGGCAGAGATGAACTGGCAAGTTGATGGGCCCATGGTGGCGCCGAGTAAATAATACCATCATTTTTAGAAAACTCGATGTCGAGGTGATGAAAATTTGGGTTTGGTTTGAAGTATGAGTCGGCCCTTATAATTCCGTCAACGCCGAAGTTGTTGTATTCAACGAAGTGGAGGGGCACCATCTTGATGGGTAATTTCTTGGTGCTTTACTTGGCCAAAAACCTTGCTAATAGATGAAATAAAGACCCACTGTAATCATGAAGGTTCGCCGCGGCTAGACTGGGTTGAAGAGATGCCGAGTTGTGTCGCAACGATGGGCAACTTGAGGAGTGTAGTGATATCGAGAAAGGTGGAAGAGTTGCCGAATATGGTTTGCTAAACAACCTTTGTTGGAATACTTGTGATTCTAGTGTCAACCCGGCTGTCGGCAAGACTTCTTTACGCATGCAACTTGTTCAGTTTTGCCGAGATTTTGGTCAGCATCAAAATGAGTCGTTCCTGACAAATGAATTCTTATGTAAATATATATATATATAGAGAGAGAGAGAGAGAGAGAGAGATTGCCTCAGACTAGCACAAATTATGAAGTAAAAACCTTAAAAATTGTTTTATAATAACTCATGGCCCCGTTTATGTTAGTTTCGTCTAGAGAAAGAAAAAGTGAAAAAGTGAAGACCAATTTTGTTTTTGACATAGGTACACAGCTAAGTTAACAATCAACTGCAAACATAAACTACAAACACGTTTGGTAATTGACAAAAATGTTTAAAAAATTTTAAATATATAAAAAAGAGTGAGAAATGACAAGTAGCGGCAAGTGACGGCGGAAGACGGTGGTGGAAAGTGGTGACGGTGGGTGGTGGGTAGCTGGTGGTGGTGGCGGGTGGGTGGTGGTGGTTGGTGAGTGGGTGACGGTGGCGGGTGGTGGGTGGTAGTGAGTGGGAGGTGGTGGTGGCGGGTGGCGGATGGCGGGTGGGTGGAGGGTGGCGGGTGGTAAGTGGCCGATGGTGGGTGGCGGGTGGTGGTGATGGGTGGGTGGGTGACGGTGGCGGGTGGTGGGTGGTAGCGCGTGGGTGGTGGTGGTGGCAGGTGGGTGGCGGATGGCGGGTGGTAGTGGGTGGTGGCGGGTGGGTGGTGATGGTGGGTGGGTGGTGGTGGTGGCGGCGAGTGATGGGTGGCGGATGGCGGGCGGGTGGTGGTGGGTGGCGGGTAGGTGGTTAGTGGCCGATGGCAGGTGGTGGTGGATAGCGGGTAGGTGGCAAGTGGCGGTGATGGGTGGGTGGGTGACGGTAGCGGGTGGTGGGTGGTAGCGAGTGGATGGCGGTGGTGGGTGGGTGGTGGATGGCGGGTGGTAGTGGGTGGTGGCGGGTGGGTGGTGATGGTGGGTGGGTGATGGTGGCGAGTGATGGGTGGTAGCGAGTGAGTGGTGGTAGCGGCGGGTGGTGGTAGCAAGTGGGTGGCGGATGGCGGGTAGGTGATGGGTGGTGGTGGTGGTGGTGGGTGGGTGGGTGAGTGACGGTGGCGGGTGGTAGGTGGTAGCGAGTGGGTGGTGGTGGTGGTGGTGGGTGGTAGGTGGTGGTGGCAGGTGGGTGGTAGGTGGTGGCCGCAGGTGGGTAGCGGGTGGTAAGTAGTAGCAAGTGGGTGGTGGTGGTAGTGGGTGGTGGGTAGTGGTGGCAGGTGGGTGGCGGGTGGATAGTGGGTGATGGTAGTGGTGGTGGTGGTGGTGGCAGGTGGCTGGTGGTAGTGGGTGGCTGGTGGTGGCAGGTGGCTGGTGGTAGTGGGTGGCTGGTGGTGGCAGGTGGGTAGTGAGTGGTAGTGGCAAGTAAGTGGCGGGTGGTAGTGGCGGGCGGTGAATGGTAGTGGCAGGTGGTGGGTGGTGGCGGGTGGATGACAAGTGGGTGGTGGTGGTGGTGGTGGTGGCGAGGGGTGGCTGGTGGTGGCGAATGGGTGGCAGGTGGGTGGCGGTGGCTTGTGGTGGCTGGTGGTAGTAGGTGGGTGGTGAGTGGTGGTGGCAGGTGGTGGTGGAGGGTGGGTGGTGGGTGGTGATGGCGGAAGACGGTGGTGGAAAATGGTGACGGGTGGTGGTGATAAAAAAAAAAAAAACTGAAAACTCAAAATGGAAACACATTTTTTGTGTTTTCATTTTTTGGCCTAATTTATAAACTGAGACCACTGATTTATAAATCAAAAATTTTACCAAACAGGTTTTTATTTGAGTTTTTTAAATTTTTGTAAATATAAACAGAAAACTGAAAACGTAAGTGTTACCAAACGGCACCTAAAGTGTTGAGAAACAAAGAATAAATAGATAAATGGCAGACTACATATGAATTTGGCCGAGCAGTCCCATTTGTAATGCCGAAAAGATGTTGTCATCAAGAAAAGTATGAAATCCATTTTTAGAGACTGAAAATGTAAAAGCAGATCCACATAATATGTGCTGACATTCAGAAAATGAGATTTAGAATAACAAGAGAGTTGACAAACAACCCAATAAAGAGTTATTGTTGCTGAGTTGGTTGATAGACAAGCCAAATAAAGTGCCGAATTTAAATGAGCCTTTCAGCTTTAACAGTTTACTCCGATCTCATTTCGATCCCGCTGAGAAGATAGTGGTGCCGAATATCTTGATTAATAAACTTTTAGAGAGAGAAAGTAAAGACCCAACTGTAGATTCCATAACAATTGCTAATATAGACATATGTATATCTCAAGAATTAATTATAAAATAAACTCCTTTGAGGCAAAAACTAAATAAACAATCCTGGGGTGGATTTGGCTGAGCAACCTTTTTGATAATGCCGAAAAGAAGCCCTTACAATAGCATAATCTGAAACCCATTTTTAGAGAGAGAAAATGAAGATGCCAAAGTAAATCCAAGAGCACTATTTTATTATAACACTTTTCATCATGGTTTACCATGAAAAAAGAAAAGAGATTCCATGGAGTTTGTCAGTACACACAGTGTTGTAGAGTGTTTACTTACAATAACATGTTTGTTGTGTTCTTCGTTGATTTCATTCAGTCGTTCTCACAGACGACACCAATTGTGAGACCATGAAATATCCTCTTACATCAATGGTGTGGAGATCCAACGAAGAGAAGAGCTTTACCCCTATAGATCTGCAATGAGGAACACAGTCGGTGCCACCCAACCGGGGTTGTCGGCCAGGAGTACTCCGATGATGAAGTTAGTCCTTGAATCAGTAAATAGTATATATATCTATTAGAAGGGGTGTGTGTTTTGTGTAGAGAGAACAGACATACCTCTCACTTGGGATGCCCCCCCTTTATATAGATGGGGGGTGTGATATTTGTTTGGACTGGACCCATTGTGGGCTTTGTTTGGGTTAGGCCCAATAAGCTAGTACCTATATTTTTCTGGCTCCCATAACTTTTTATTTACTATATTGTTGGTGGCTTGATTCTTGTGTTAAAGTCGGGTGGGGGGAGAAGTCCATCCCAACTTTGGATTTAGAGAGCTACACCCCCCTCACAGTATTAATATCTACTTGTTTGGTTAGAGTTTTTCAAAAATACTTTTTAAAAAATTTTACTTTCTTATTTTTCGTATTTTTTTATTTTTATTGAATTTTTTTAATATTTTAAGTAATTTTTTTTATTGTTAGACATATCTAACATAAATATACCTAAAAAGTAAAAAAATTGTGAAAAAAACTTTTTAAAAATTCACTAAATACCAAAAATACAAAAAAATACGAGAATTCAATATATTTTTTGTAAATGGTGACTTTTAATTTATGATAGGAAATAAAAGGACTACGGAAATCATGAATAGAATTTTGACTACCAGGTATATATTCAATATCAAAATCAAAAATACTTAAAATAGATTGCCAACGGGCAAAAATATGTTTACTAGCAATATTTTGAACATCTTTTTCTAAAACATATTCAGCACTTTTATAATCAACACGTAGTAAAAAATTTTGATTTAAAATATCATCTTGAAATTTACTAATACACAAAACAATAAATAAAATTTCTTGTTTAATAGTACTATAATTTTTCTGTGCTTTATTCTAGACACCAGAATGGAAACGAACAATTTGTTCAGATGACTGAGGGGTGAGTTTCTGAAGCAGAATACCACCATAACCAATATCAGAAGCATCAGTTTGAATAATTGTGAACGAATTTTCAGCAGGAATGCCAAGACAAGGCAAAGTCTTCAGTATTTTTTTTTTTTGTATTTTTATGTATTTATTAATTTTTAAAATATTTTTTCACAAATTTTTTACTTTTTAGATACATTTAAGTAAGGTACACCTAAAAGAATAAAAAAAATGTTTAAAATGTTCAAAATATTCACTAAAAACAAAAAAAAAACACGAAAACTAAAAACTCAGTTTTTAAAAAACTTAATCCAAAAAATTCAAATCAAACACACTGTATTATTGATGATTACTGAGAATATTTGTGTTGTGTTGTGTTGTCTCATATTATTTATAGTATAGTACTTGTTATTATTATGGACGATCTTTATGCTGTATGCACCCAGACTTTCGAGTGGGCGGCGAACAGACTGTGTAGCCATCGTGATGTCTGCTCCACCTGTGTTGTCCGCCTCCATTATCTTTGCAACAACCCCCGCTGCTCTATTTGCAACTCTCCCACCCAAGGTTTTAAAAAGCAGTTGCGGTCGTCGTAACAGTGGCAGTGGCGCGGTTGCGATTGTGAGGTGTAAAGGCCGTAGCGTAACGGTTGCGGTAGCCGAAATTGTGAATTTTTTTATTTTTCGCACAATTTGAAAAAAAAACTTACCGATGCGTATATTTTTTTCTATGATCATATTTATTGGGTTTAAAATAAATATTGATCAATTTTTGTAAATTTTTAAGTATGAACCAATATATTTTATATTTTTAAATCACTACAAACTGAGTTTTTTACATTTTATTTTAATAATTAATGACTTTATATTATACAAAAAAACAATTACTAACTATTATATATAAGATAAACAATAACAAAAGTAAAAGAATAAATAAGAGCGTAAATATATATATATATATATATATATTTTAACCAAGCCAAATAGATAATGACCACACTTATTATTATTATTATTATTAAAAAATATATAGATAGATACACACGAACAAAATGGTTGAGTGATAGCTGAATAGAATAACATAAGTCATACAGCTTCAACAAATTAATAACATGTTCATCTTCCCTCTCTCTCTCTCTTGCTCCTCCATATTCTCTCTTTATTTTCCCTTTTCTCTCTATCCCTCTTCCCTCATTTTTAGTTTTTTTTTTTTGAAAGAAACAGTTCAGAACCGTTACATAACGATGTGTAACAGGCCATTACGGCTGTTATGACACTGTTACGACCGCTATGACAGCCGCTACAACCGACACACCTGTGAATCTCAATCACACTGCAAAAGGGACCGTAACAGACGGCGGTAACCACCACAACCGTTACATAACGGCGTTACGTAACGGTTGCGGCCGTTTTTAAAACCTTGCTCTCACCCCTCTCATCTTCGTCACCTGGGTACCTACCTTCCTACCCACGTCCTACTTAATACTACTACTAATACTACTATACTAGAACCTTTTTCTTCTTCATCTTCTTCTTTTCATACTTTTGCATCTATGTATCTCTCTCTGTACTCTTGTTATGTCAAAAAAAATCTTGTGCACGCATTATTACTAGTGGGTGTAAATGTGATTTATTTGATGAATGAATAAGATGGGTTGAATTTATAAAAGCTGCTAGTAGTTATCACCAATTAACAATGTGGGCATTATAAGGGGAAAAAAAGTGTGACAGAGCATCAAAACTATTTTAAGTTGTGTGCATTTTATATAATAGAATAGATTATAAATTTAGCACGGGATTTTTCCAATATCCATTTTTCTGTACTTTGAGATTCTTTGTATTTCAAAAATTTTAATACATGGTATCTTTGAAATTGCATTTGAGTACAAGTAAACAAAAGATTTTAGGTAGAGAAGATTCTTTTCTTGGCCTACACATATTAACTAGTACTCACAATAAAGCCCAGTTTCTTTAATTTTGTTTTGTTATGATTGATTTGATCTGATTTATTTATTTTTCTTTTGTACAGGCTTTGGGAGAGTATGCAAGAATGATAAGTGACTTCTCAATATTGCCTACCAATCCAAATTTGGGTCGGGTCGGGTCGTACTGGTACTTGGAACACCTAGATGCCTATTTTGACGACTCAGACCACTACAGGATGATCAAAGCAATGTGTAGTTGTCTCTCACGTAATGTCTGTGACAAGATAGACCATAGCAACTGCAGACCAAAAGCAGCCCATGACAAGTTTAAGAGCCTTGTTCAGCTCGAAAGTCATTTGTTTCACAAGCATAGACTGTTCATGTGCCCTCTCTGTTTGGAAAGAAAAAAGGTATACTATCATATTTTGTAAGTGAATCATTTTCAATTACTTTAGATGATCCCCATCCTCTTAGGGTCTGTTTAGTGTAAGAATTTTCTTTTATTAAACATTTACATAGATATATGGCATCTCATGATTGTTGTTGTTGCTGTTGTGATTACATTATCATACTGAGCAGTGATCGATGCCATGGATATGCAGGTATTTATTAGTGAACAGAAACTATACACTAGAGCGCAATTGAATATACAAGTGGACACAGGTGACTTCGAAGCAGATAGGGGTGACCTCTTTGAAAGAGGTGGTTTCATTGGGCATCATAAGTGTGAGTTCTGCAAGAAGGCATTTTATGGGAACAGTGAGTTATGTTCGCACATGTCAATGGAACACTATAGATAGATGTCATTTGTGTTCGAGGTATGCACTATTTTCTCTGTTTTTTAAGCCAAACAAAGCGTTATTTATGTACTCTTAGTTCTTCAATTCAATACAAGTGTATTTAATTACTACGACTATATTTCTACCAATGCAGGGAGGATCCAGAACAATGCCAGCAGTACAAGGATTATGATGATTTAGAGGTAATTTTATGACTTAGTTTTTTTTTTTTCCCTTCTCGTTTCCAAATGTTAATATCACAAAGAATCATCTTGTATGTTAACATCTTTTATCTTATATCACAGAAGCATTTTGATGAACGCCATTTCCTTTGCGAGGAAGGAGACTGTTGTGCCAAAAAATTCATCGTCTTCTCGTCTGAATGCAAACTGAAGGTAACTACATGAGATCGCAATATGTTATCAGCTTATGAACTGAATTTCAGCCATTTGGTTATTTATATTTATTTTTCGATTTTTTGAATTATTTGTCTCATTTTGTGTTTCAGAAACATGATAAAAAAAGATCATGGAGGTCTCATGTCACAGATTACAATTGATTCTAAGGTATGTGATGGGTCTACTAATGATGCAATGGCAATACTTGCACCCCAGTTTTCGCCTGCAGCTTTTTTTCTTAGCATCAACCATCATCTACTTATCCAAGTCCTGGTTCTTCACAGTCAGTGTCTTCACCAAATTGTGTTGCATCATCGTCTACATGTCATAATAATTCAGCCATGCCTATCAGACCAATACAATCCAGTTACACAAGTTTAGTTCAAGCAAGACCAGCCACATCCACAAGTTCTTCATGCAGCACAAGTAGTCCTTTGTCTGCTCCAACAAGCTCTTCCCACCACAACACAGTTTGCTCTGTGCCAAAAAACAAAAATTTTCTTCTTCTCCTACTTTTGCTTCTGTTTTTGCAACACAAAAGCATGAGTTGCAAGACCTTCAGGCTGCAAACAAGTCTTTGGTGGATATGATTGGTGTTGCATTAGAGTAAAATGAGGAGAAATACGGGGCTTTCAACTGCATAACTGCAGGGTTTCGTGAGGGTGTCACTTCAGCAGCGGAATATTTGGGGTATGTAGGGCAATTTGGGCTTTCACATCTGGTCTCAGAACCGGCTAGAGTCTGTCCTGATTTATTGAAGCAAAAAGAACTTCCGGACACTTATAATTACAATGCCAATTTCAGGCCTCTGCCCTCCAAAGAGAGAAATACTTCTTCCAGGAAAGGTAAAGAGAAGTGCGAAGCTGTTGCTGCTGCTGATGATGAGGAGGAGGAGGAGGAGAGAGATTCAAAGTCTCAAGTAGTAGTAGCAGGAGGGTGCAGCAGCAGCTCTAGTAGTGACGTGGAAGGAAATCAGAGAAAAAGGAAAACAACAACAAAGATAATTCGATTTGGGGACGGTTCAATGGGTGCGCTGTTAGACCTTAAACATTCAGGTGAAGATGTTGACCTTATTGCTGGGAAGACACTACTACTTCGCGGTGTTTGGAGGCAAGGGGGAGGGCAGAGGTTGGTTGCAATGACTCAAGTGGTACAGTAACAACAATCAAACCCTCCATCACGACATATATTTTTTTAAAGTATATGGTATTATTGTTCGTAGTTAAAGCTTCAAGGCTTTAAAATTCTTCTTCTTGTTGTTGTTGTGGATTGGATTCTTCCTAAATCCTGACACTTTTCCATGCTTGCTTATGCTGTCTGTGATGTCCTGTAACTGTAAGAGATTACGAGCAGGGTCAAGTGAGGCTTTTAGCATTGGATGTCCTTTTTCTTTCATGTCTTTTCATTAATAGCAAGATTTAAATTCACAACTGACAATCTAAATGCTAGCATCTTCTAATGACTCGCTGTTGGAATTTTCTTGCATATTGTCAATGTCAGAAAACAACAAAATTATCATATTAGACAAAGAGACTACTATATATCACTTAAATATTTTATCAAAATTATTTATTTATCCTTATCTAGTTTCTCATGTGACAGGATGAGAAGTTCTATTATTTTTTAAATATGATGGACTTCGTACATACATAGTATGTATTATATGCAGTGGCGGACCCAGAAATTATGTCTCGCTGGGCCAAGGTGATTGTGTTAAAAAAAAATAATAATAATTTGTTGTTACATTACTAATAGAGAGTAATTTCTTATATTTATGATAAAAAAATAAATAAATCTATATATATATATATATATATTTTGTTTCATTATAATATTTTCTAAATTCACTACAACATTTTCTTAGTTTAGTGACATTTGAAAGTGGCACAAAACTATTCTTCTAATGATATTTTTTGGTCTTGTGGCATTTTGAACAAGTGCCACTTCTATCAGTGTCACGGTAGATACGAGTGCCATGGTAGATACTTGCAAGTGTCACTGCACCATTATGGCTAAAAACTTTCAATGACATTTTAATGTCATGGTAGATATTATTTGTGTCACTATCAAGCGCCATTAAAAAAAGAGTTAGTGACACTTATAAGTGTCATTACACCATCAAGACTAAAACCTTTCAGTGACACTTTAATGTCATGGTAGGCATTATTCGTGACATTATCAAGTGCCATTCGTGACGATAATTCATTGTAGAATAATTTGATCCGCTCTTGCAGAGACTCGAACCGCCAACCTCCCGCACCATAAACCTTATACACCACATTCTTCCCACTACACCTCTATAGCACCATATGATTATATATGCAACATATATTATTTATATATTACATACATCTATATTAATATAAAAGTATATGTATAAACATAATTATTTTATTGAACATAATTTATGTAAAATAAACTATTTACTAGTAAAATAAAAAAGACCAATTTTGGCGACTAAAAATATTTTTTGGTCGCCAATTCTATACTTTTGGCTACTAATAATTTTTTAGTTGCTAAAAAACTTAACTTTTGCCGACCAAAATCGGATTTGGTCACCGAAGATGTACTTTCAGCTACCAAAATTTTGGTCGCCAAAAAATTTAATTCCCGCCTTAGGATTTTAGTTCTCCCGCGCTAAAAATAACCACTTTTGGCAACTAAACTTATTTTTTAGTCGCCAATTATAGACTTTTGGCTACTAAAATTTTTTTAGTCACCAAAAAGCTTTACTTTTGGCTACTAAAATTTTTTTAGTCAGTAAAACCCATATAATCAGTGACCAAACTTTTTTTTGGTCAGGAAATTTAATCGCTGAATATGCTTTTTCCTGTAGTGTATATTGAGTTTAATTTATTTATTTTTAATCATTTACTGCATTGTAAAAATTTTAAAAATATATTGGCATTTTTTTTTTTCAAAAATGCCATTATAAGCTTGGAAAGTTTTTGACTTAGTGACATTTCTCAAAATGGTATAAAATATTTGTTTATGAAACTTTTCACCTAAGTGCCATAAAAAGTAATTTGCACCTACCTAGTGTCTTGACATTTTTTAAAAAATGCCATTGCTACTAAACTTTAGTGGCATCTGTTGGTAAATGTCACGAACATAATTTTTTGTGTCATTATGTAGACGTCCCTGAACGTCCCGGGAGGGAAATCCCCCCCGTTTTGTTCATTGGGCTCACTACAATTTAGGACTCAATGTCACGGTCCTGTATCTAATCTCGCAGAGTGCAGTGCAAGACTGATGAATCATCAAAGAGTCCAAATCCGGCAAATCATTTTTGAAAACAGATTTTTTTGAAAGAAGTGCCAAACATGGATTGCTTTGCCAGATACAGAGTCACCACCTAAATATTTTATTTTAGGGGAAATTTAGGAAACCCTGACTCGTGCCTAAGGCCACGTGTCCGTGATCACCAAAGTTGCCTCGGCTCGGAAACTTGGGTACGATTGGGGAAGGTCACTTTGTGAGCACCCCCGCTCGCCCAATCAAAGATCGGCCTCTACTAACCATGATATCTAGTTTTGAAAACATTATGCGTTCTTATTCCGGTTATTAGCCTAGATTTACTATGTGATGCGCACAGCATACAAGTATAGACTGAATCGCCCGAATTGGAACAAAACATCTCATGTTTGTTTCGAAAAACAGTTTGCTACTCGCAAGTAGGCTAAAATGTAGATTTGCCACCCTTAGGTGACCTTAGAAAAACATGATGATTTGCCACTCTCAAGTGAGTTTAAAACTCACAATTGATGAATTGTTCCAACTCAGATAATCCAACCTTCACCTATAAGCATTCAGGCAGGTATATCACATAAACAGTTAGCCTCATGGTAGGCATGCTATCATGGTAGTCACTCACACACATGCAAGGATGCTAAAGCATAAACACTTACCGAGTACTCCAAGCCAAAACAGAAGCTATGTTAGAAATTCATGCATGATCCGAACTATACAGAAATGCCTAATGCAACACATGCAGGAATGCAATTACAATAGGCTCGGCTATTCTACAATGGCATGTGAAATGCTACAACTAACACGTATTCAACTCGGAATTGAAATACAATGCAGTAAGTATGATGCGCCGAGCCCGGTGCATGTAAGACAAATGAATGATGCAAACATGCAATCATAAGTATGCTAATTGAAACATGCCCTAATCTAACCATCATAAGCTGGTAAATAAAAGAGAGAAAGACGTGGGGTTGGAAGACATACATCACACGCATGCACACTTATTACAATTGTGCCCTCACTCGGAGGGTCTAAATAAATAATACAGTCCAAATAATAATTACAGTCCGAATAAGTACAAAACCCTAATTAATTAACAATTTAACTAGGAAAGCAAGTAAATTAGCATGCAAATTCAGGGACCGCCTCAATTTTGTTCTGAATGATGAAAGATGCATGCTCGAGTTGCCTTGCGTGAAAATTCATTGCGATGCCCCAATTCGCCTATGTTTGCAATTAATGCTGGAATGCTGTGCAAGGCTTTAGAAAGCTGTTGATTTCTGATTTGCTGCAACAGAGAGCAAGAAAGGGGCACAACAAAGTATTTTCACATATGTATGCATGACTACTCTTCAGGGAGTGTAGTCCCCGATCCTCATGCCACCAATCACGCATCTCGATGCATGATGGCCGAGGAGTCGAATTGCACGACTCGATGTGAAATGAATGCACATATAAACACAACAAGACCTAAACTCCATCATAGGTAATCCGGAGTGTCGGTGACCGGGAATTGAGACACATTCCGTCACTCGGAGTACGAAACGTCCCTCGTTTCCCGTACTTGGGCTAACTCATATCCCAAACACAATGCAAATGAGATGGCATACACAATGTGACTAACATACAACCTAGCATATGCAATGCTATGAAATGGCATACACAATGCTCGATGTAACATGGCATACACAATGCTCTAACATGCAACTCAGCATACACAATGCTATGGACCGAAATGGCATACACAATGCACGATAGACTTACACAAACATGAGTGGACCTCAGCCACACTCACATCAGTGGCCATACAATGATGAAAAGAAAACAAGAACACTCATATAAACATGCCCAATGCAAGGGACTGAATCTAAGGCACAAAGTGCAACTCTAGCAAACCATGGCAAGGGATGCAATATGGCATAGAATAGCACATGATACAGCTCTGAAACAGCATGCAAAGTGGTCCCAAATCATGCAAATATGTCACACAATGCAAGTCAAGGAGCCCGGGTACCGGCACTAGTGAAGTGCGTTACACTAGAGGTACCCAAAGCAATGCACCAAAGGCAAAACCAACCACAAACAGACCCTAGGCAGGTCTGAAGCAGTGGGGAAATGGCCTAAAATGATGGGTCGGAATGCAACGAAATGGAGCTTATTCAATGGTTCGAAAACAAAGCATACAAGCCCGATTCTCAAACGCATTTAAGGAGTACAAAACATGGCAATATGGAATTAACATAGGCTCTGAAATGTGATGCAAAATGACCCCAAAGCATAAAAATACCTCAGCACATGCATGCAATGGACCTCAAACCTCAAAGTTAAGCATGAGTATTGAACTACAAGCATGCAAAAAAAACATCATTCAAACATGAGACCTAAAAACAAAGCTAGGGCAGTTCAAAATAAGCACATTATCAGTTTAAGACATGGCCAAAATGTGCTAAAATCAAGGTCCAACAAAGCATGCAAAGAAAGCTAGTGAACCATGAGTTGTTCTACAACTATATGAAGCATACGAGGGCTCACCAAACCAGTCAAAAAAAGATGTATGCCATGTCAAAATATGCCCAAATAACCACTGAAACTCAGTCAATGCATGCAGAAATGATGAGCTCCTTTGAAAGGCCAATAAGAGGGTTACTCTACACATACATGATGGACATCAATGATGGCAAAATCACCTCTGGAAATAGGTTATGACAGCCCTAATACTCACCAAAAAGGCCCTGAAATCAACCTAGGAAGCATGCAAATGAAAGACCCTTTGAAAGGCCTTGAGTGAGATTGTTCTACACATGCATCATAGACATAAAATATGGCCAAAGGAGCTCCGGACAGAGTCAAGGCAGACCTTAAAACTCATAAAATAGGGTCTGAAATGTGACTTCACAACATGCAAGATGGAGCCCCTTTGGAAGGCCAACAATGCTAGTAAAGAGGACAAGGGGTGAGAGGGTCACCCCTTTCTGATTTTAGGGCTCAAAAACACATCTAAGCCACTGAAAATCTATTAGATTTCAGTGGTTGAGAGGCCAAACCAAGGCCAATGCAAATGCTCTAATGCATGGCCCTAAACATAAGGAAATGAAGCATGCAAGGGGGAGAATGACCCCAAACAGAAAAGTGACCTTAAGAAAACATGTTTGTAAGCTCAAAAGAAAACTTTTTTCAGCTTATGTCGAAGTCCAAAAATTCTTGCAAATAAGGCTAAACTATGGAGCAAAATAATACAAAAATGGGAGAAATAGGGGCTTACCCTTGTAGAGCCGACCCTCAGCAACTTCTGGACCAAGAATGTGACTCCTCAAGGTCTGCAAATGACCTCCAAGATGCTTGAATGGATGGTGGAGGTGGTAGGCTATGAGGTGTAGTGTACAATAGCCAAGAATAATGGGGTTTTGATGCTTGGAATGGAGAGTTATGGAGGAGGGTGTATGCATGCCTTAACCAAAGGATTCAACCCTTGCAATGGAAGCTCAGCCCCTCCTTTATAAAGGAGAGGCTCTAAAGCTTCTCTTGGAAGCTTCAAATATTCTCCATACACGTGCATGGAGGATGGTCCAAATGCCTCCCAGCTGGCACAGTTGTGATGCATTCAGAGAGAGCAAAAAGTAACAAGCAGGCTGACCAAAGTAAGAAGCAGGCCAACCAGTTCAAGTGGTCGGCCGGCCACTCCCCCTGGTCGGTCGACCAGAGGTCAAAAGGTTCAAGGAGAAATGCTGGCCAGCCACCCCAAAAAGGTGGCCTCCTAGATGAGTGCAACACATCTGTATAGTGAAAAACCAGAAAATGTGACCCAAGATAGAGAAAAACCAGCTTTTTAGCAAGGTTCAAAAGGGTCAAGAAGAATTACTGGTCGGCCTACCAATGTTGGTGGCCTCCCAGATGAGCACAACATAATGGTGGTATGAAAAATCAAAAATTGTGGCTCAAAAGTGAGAAAAACTAGCTTTTTGTCAGAAAAATCGGTTGGATGAGAGAGAAAAAGAGAAAACTGGTTTCCAAGGGGAAAAGGTGGCCTCCCACCATACTACCACCTCCCTAGCAATGAAAATAGGGTCCCTACCAAAAATGGACCAAGACGGATGCAAAACGAAGGTTCGGGGGCCAAAACGCGCAGTCCGGGGCCCCGAAAACAGGCTGTTAGACACCGGAAGTAGCGTATGACCACGAAGGTGGTCTCCTGGGCCATAGTGTTCCTCAAAAGAGAGGAAACAAGGTGTGTACCAAAAACTGGAGCAAACGGAGGTAGTTAAGCGGTCCCGAACCGAGGCACACGGCCGTCGACTTCGAAAATCGGAAACTGGGCTCCAAACGGGAAAAATGGCCTACGACCACGAAATGTAGCCTACGGCCACTGAGAGATGGTCTACGAGACCTCTCCCTTCCTTCGGGAAGAGAAAACAGAGAAAACAGGATCTGATTCGCAAACCGAGACAAAGCACAAAAGAGCCCTGAAGTCCGGAGGTAAGGCTCGTAGTCGAGACTCTAAAACCTCAGAACGAGCACAATATGCACCATCACCGAGCGCTCAATTGGTGACGTCTGAGTCTTAAGGTCGATCAAAAATAGGGTGTCTACACATTATTTTATAAAATGTCATAAAATTGATGTGACACTTTTTTTATTGAAATGCCATTAGAGCCTTATATGTTTGTGGCTTTGTGGCATTTATCTAAATGTGTCACCAAATATTATTTTTGTGGCATTTTCTAAATACATGCCACTAGTATGGTGTCACTAAAGTGTGTTTTTGTTATAGTTTTGTGACACTTGTTCATTGAAATGTCACTAGAGCCTTTTATGTTTATCGTTTTGTGGCATTTTTCAAAAATGTGCCACTAAATATCATTTTTGTGGCATTTTCTAAAAATATGCCACTAGTGTAGTGCCACTAAAGTATGTTTTTGTTGTAGTTTTGCGACACTTGTTCATTGAAATGTCACTAGAGCCTTTTATGTTTGTCGTTTTGTGGCATTTTTCAAAAATGTACCACTAAATATCATTTTTTGTGGCATTTTCTAAAAATATGCCACTAGTGTAGTGCCACTAAAGTATGTTTTTGTTGTAGTGATTCATGAAAGATTAATGAAACCATTTTATTAGTTGACAATATCTAGTAAATCAAAATAAAAAGAGTGACATACACCTGTTGTATAAATAAAATTGTGTAAATCTTATTGATACTAAGCAACATACGAAATAGTTAGAAATCAATTCAATATACATTGTGACAAAATTAATGAAATATAGAATTAGTAAAATAATTCTCAAAAAATTAAGAGGCAATCTAATGATACATTTTACAAATACCTGTGAATATAGAGGTAGTAGCGTAATTTTCCAAAACCGGGGGTGGCCATGGCACCCTCAGTCCCACTATAGGTCCGCCCCTGATTGTATGAATATACCTAAAAAATGAAGTGAAGTGATGATAAATAATATTAAATACGATTTTAACTTTGCTTGTAATAATGATAATTTATGTATATGAGCATGAAAGGTCCACCAACCTGAGTGAGAATATTATATTAGACCAGACAGGAAGGTTGGCAAGCATGTATTTGGAGAACTGATCAAACAAGAAGTTGCAAACAATTCCACTACTTGCGTCTTTCCACCCACGTCCATTTGGTTTCGACAATCGTTTGACCTTAATTTACCAACCATACTATACTACCTACTTTTTTTATTTGTTTTTTAACTGGGGTTTGGTAGTTTGGTATAATCATAATTAAAATCAAAATCAAAATCAAAATGAAAAGGATATTCACTAACTATCTCACCAACCCACCCACCCACCAACTAAATTCTTTGTAATTTTTAGGACATTTAAATATTCAATTTTTAGGATATACCATTAATCTCTCAATTCAAAAATTATAAACCAAGCAACGCTCTTGTTGTTTTTCTTCTTCTTCTAATTGTTTAGTTGTGCGGGGAATAGAAGAAGAAGAAGAAGAATAAGAAGAATAAGAATATGAATAAGAAGAAGAAGAAGAAGAAAAAGATATTAGTAAAAAAAAATAATCTAATTTTTTGTTGTTGGTTAAAGTAGTAATAAAAACGTGTAAATAATTTTACTTCTTTCACATTTTAGGGTGAGTTTGGGATCCCACATAAAAGCTCACATTTTTTTTAACTTTTTTATCTTTATGATTTTTTATTTTTCAATTTTTATTATTTTTGTAAAACGTTTTAGATCCATTAGAAAGATGCAAAAAGTATATATATATATATATTTGAAAAAATCTAAAAAAAGTTAACTAAATAACCCCCTTCCCCTGCCCCTCCCAAAGGGCGCTTAGGCTAAAACTTCAAATTTAAATTCTTTTTGCCTAACAATCCATCCACAAAAATAGTATGTCCACAAGGACATGATTTTGCAAAATGACCAAACCAGGTATACATATATTGTTTCCAAACCAAGCCAAACCCTAGCCAAACACTCTCTCTCTCTCTCTTCGCGGCTCTCTTTCTCCCTTTCCCTCTTCTCTTTATCTCTTATTGTCGCCGCCAATTTGCCACATCTTCATCTCTCTCCCCTGATCTGAACATATACCACCTCCGATCTCATCGCCACCATGGGCCTCTCTCTCTTATTCTTACATCGCCAATTTCCTTTTATTTCAAGTCCTTCACCATACCGTATTCACCGTTGTTATGACTCAAACCCGCCCCTATAGGTTTAGCATCGTAACTGGCAAGTAATCTTGGGATTACTGAAGGCCTTTGAAAAAATTAAACAAAATTAAGAGGCTAGCGGAAGCAAATAGAAAATACAATGTCCATAGAGCTGTGTAGACATACATGAGACATAAAATTTTAAATTATACATATATGTGACGTCATATATACTTTAGTCCTACGTCACTAGTACAAATATAATCAAAAGGGGCTTAGCCCTAAATACAGAGTATACAAAAACTATTCAGACAAACAAATGAAAACAAAAACTTAAAACTTGTTGCAGAAACACACTTTAACTCGGGAACCTCCTTGGGAGGTGCAATGGTTAGCTGACAAAACAGATCTTCAGGCAGTCATCACTGAGCTTGGTCACTCGCTCAGTCACCTACATACATAAATAATATAATAAGCTGGAGCCCAATAAATAATAACAGAGTAAAGGTTTTAATGAATGATGTTCATAACAGATTCAGAAATCAGAGTTTAGGGTTAGAAGCAGATTCATATTTATATTCAGAATTCAGAAATCCCAGATAGTCATACGTGGTATATCCATTGGCGCTAACAGAACATATGACCTATAAAGAGACTAGATAACCCATAAAGGGACGTATACAAAGTAGATACAGAGCAGATAATGGTTATGCTTAACCAGTTCCATAATGGAACCTTTGGTATCAGGTAACAGATAACAAATATCACATGATGCTAAGGATACCACGAATACATTTCAGAAATTCAGACAATTAATCATTCTTTCAGAATCTAGTATTTCAGAAAATTGATCATATCATAGGATTCAGAAAATAATTAAAGTTGAACATAACTTTAAAGAGTTATTACTCACAGACAGCTCCAGTAGCAGAACAGACAGATCAGACAGTCTATGGCATGTGACCTATACAAATACATAATAGATACATATTAAGACACACGTTCGGAAAACACCTAATTTATTTCTTTTCTATCTTGGTGTGTTTCTAATCCTTATCCTCATTGTTATTTCTTAATTAAGGCTTAGGAATGCCTAAGATGTAATGAGGATGCCAAAATGTAAGTTGAAACACTTACGCTACGTTGGGATTGAGTGATTTTGAGAGAAAAGAAAAGAAAAGAAATGGAGAGATATATATTTTTCTTACTTGTTTGGATAACTTAAGTTGAGAGAAGTGGAAAGAAATGAAGAGAAATTGAGAGAAACTTATTTCTCATATAAGTCTCATTTTCAATCTTTCCAAAAGGAAAAGATTAGGAGAGAAAGGAAACTACTATTTTCATAATACCAATTTGTCCTTATAAAAATAAAAGAAATAAAATGATTGAAAATATAAAAAGGTTATTCTGGTAATATAATATAAAATAATTTCTTTTCTTTTCTCTAATGAAATCTAATCAAACAAGAATGAGAGAAATCACAATCATTTCTTTTCTTTTATTTCTTCCTTATCCAAACAAAAAGGAAAGAAATCATAACTATTTATTTTCTTTTCTTTTCTCTTATAACTTAAGTAATCCTTTCTTTTCTTTTCTCTCCTAGGTTCCCAAACATAGTGTTAGTCAAATTTTCAAAAATAAGGCAGTTCGCTCGAGCGCAACTTTGGTTGCTCGAATGGACCCCTCGGTCTGCAAAACTTCTGAGAGCTCTCATTTTATGCTCGAGCGCAACTTCCTTTGCTTGAGCTAAGGTCCAAAGCAAAGGGTAGTTGCTCAAGCGCAGGTTTTATCGCTCAAGCCAACCCCCAAACTCTGCAAAAGTACTAGGAGCTTGCATTTTTCGCTCGAGCGCAAACTCCACCGCTCGAGCGAAGGGCACAAATTTTGGATTTCTAGATTTGCTTCCCAAGTTCAAAACATAATTTCAATGCTCCAAAACTTATTCATTTGGGCCAAAACTTTGGAAAACACTTAGAAACTTATGTAAAAACATGAATTGAAGATCAATCCTCATAATCGGAGCCCAAACCCATAACAATTTTTCCAAATCCAAGCTTGAAACTTGTACTTAACACATGTATGTAATGATTTGAATTCAAAACTCCCAAAACATGGACAAATGAAGTGTTTAAATGTGAAATCATGGTGAGCTCTCCAGACTTAGCAAAAATATACACTTACATGTATGAATTCTTGGAAAGTAAACTCAAAACTTGGTGATTGATGCAGGGATGCAAAAAAAAGTTCCCCATTACTCCTTCCTTAGCTCAATTCATGCGTGTGATCTCTAATTCTCTTGAATCCACTTGCAAAGTAGTTAAATTTCAAAAAGTAAGAGTTAAATTCTTACCTAGAATCCTCAATTCCTTGAATCCTAATAATTTATTGTACAATTCTTCTAATTCTCTTCAATTCCATAGTAATTCCTTCTTTTACCCTTGTTAGATGACGGTCTCTCTCTCTCTCAAGAGTAATCTCTTTTTCTCTCTAAGATTCTCTAGGTAGTGTTGAGCTCAAAATAATGAGCTAAGCTCATGGTTAGTGCATAAATAGATTGAATTAGCTTAACTAATTAAATGTTATTAGAGCTATGTTATTTTAATAATTAATTTATTCTAATTATTTGATTCCGAATCAAGATCTAATTAAACTTACCATAAGACTCTAAAAATTCTAAATAACACATATACGTAGTCAATTTCATGTTCAGATGCTAATAAAGCCTTCAATTCGCATATTGAATTGGAAATTCAGACAGATATTCTTACAATAAACAGATATTAGCACAATTAACACAAAACACATGCAATTAATATAGAATTTCCTCTTACTTACATATTAAGCATTCTTAATTAAGGATAATAAGCTAATCACAAGTCGGGATTGTTACAACTGTTATCACTTGCGTATCCAGAATCGTCATTGTCACGAAGATCCTCATTATCTTGTCTGAGATTTGGTCAGATCTAAGCAATAGAGAGTTGATGATGAGAGGTTTCGTACAAAACCAGATCATTCCTGAAGCTCTTCGCCACCGGACCACGATGTTGATCTCCGATCTTTGACTTCAGTGTCACTATGACTTTTTAGAACAAATCGACTCATCTCTTTACAATCCCCACCTTAGCTCTCATTCCGATGTCTCCCTATTCGTATCCACCACTATTCACTACCATTATTAGTAATTCCTACTACGATCAACATCATTGCTGCTTCGTCGCTTGTTCGAGCTCGATCTGATTACTTTATATGTTGCTTATGCTTTGTGAAATAGAGATGGAGATTTTGGAGTGACGCTGATGTCATGGCCAGAGTAGAGAGATGATGGCCAATCTGAAAATGACAAGCATATAGACATTGTGATGCACTCAAAGTGTTTGAAGAAATGCCTAACCCAAACTTGAACTTTTTTTTGTGTTTTTGTGCTTTTGAACAGATAAGGGAGCTTAGATCTGAATAGACCAAAGATATTCAACAGATAATTTATTTGGTAAAATTTCAACAGACAATTAATTCTTCTCTTTTTTTTTTCTCTCATGAAATTATCATCAACTTTCAAAAGATACTAGCAGCTAGAAAACATACTACTTTTCTTAACTTCCAGATCAAGTTCTTCAGGACTTTTTTACTTTATTTTTTATTTTTTTATAGTAGTTGTTGATGTTGTTGTTGTTAATGATGATGATAATAGATCTGATTGCAATGAGATGGCTCAGATCTAAACACTAGTGGATAATAGATAATGGATTTTTTTTTTGTTGAACAGATCTGTTTAGAATTTGAACAAATAGTGCTTTGGTTTATTTCAATAACAAAGATTTGAACAGATAACAAATTAACAAAGAGAATTTAGAGAAATATAATAAAATTTGGACAGATAAATTTAAACAGATAAGAGAAAAAATCGAACAGATAGGTGTAAAAGTTCATCAAATCTGGTGGTGAATTTTAACATATAACAAAAATTATGTAGGTTTCTCTTTGTTTCGACAAATAAGAACAAGGAGAAACTAACAGAATTTGAACAGATAGAAAAGAAAAATGAAACAAATAGGATAAAAAATTGAATAGATAGAAAAAAAATTGAATAGATACGGAAAATTTTTGAATAGATAAAAAAAAAATTGAACAGATCGTCAATAAAAGTCAATAGATAAATTAAGAAGTAAAATTAGAAACAAAATGTCTTTCAAAACAAAAAAAAAAAAAGATTTTTCATCAAACTTTTGGACCTCAAACCAACAAAAAATATCTGCTGGATCTAATACATTATACCCTTTTTGGTTTGGAGTTTTCAACAATTATCTAAAAAAAAAATTTCAAAAAACTCTTTCGGTCTTTAATAAATTTTTTAATGGGCGAATTACACTAACGGTCTCTATAATTTTGATTCCTGATTTTTCAATTGTGATACATTTGACTATGAATTTTGAATTTTATTCCAAATAAAGACAATTAAAGATACCATTACTTAATTTTAAAGACAAAATCATCAATTTGATAAATATAAACTAATTTGACAAAAATAAATGTCAAAAAAATATTTTTGAATTTTAAAAAATTATTTTTACTCACTAAAGATAATATTATGTAACATTGATAAATCTTTTAGACATTTATTTATTTATTTTTATCAAATTAATTTACATTATGTATTTGGATGATAATCATGTAATGAGTGATTGTTTTTATTTTCATTAAATTAGTTTTTATTTTTTTAAAAGTTAAATATAACAACAACTCTGATATCATTATTAAACTAATTCATTAAATCAAAAAATCCAAAACCAAAAATATTTTATATATTAGATATATTGATTACACATTAAAATCGTAACAATCATTTATTACATGATCATCATCCAAACACATAAAACAATTAATTTGGTAAAAAAATAAATAAATGTTTAAAAGATTTATTAATTTTATATAATTTAATCTTTGGTGGATAAAAATAATTTTAAAAATATTTTTTTGACATTTATTTTTTGTAAAATTAGTTTATATTTTATTAAATTGAAGATTTTGTCCTTGAAATTAAACAATAGTATCTTCAATTATTTTTATTTGAAATAAGATTCAAAATTCAGAGTAAAATTTGTCACAATTGAAAAATGAAAGACTAAAGTGACACGAGTCCTAAACTATGAGAACTGTTAGTGTAATTCGTCATTTTTTAATTTTTTTAATGATTTTTCTAATCAAGTAAAATTTTAAAAATATAATTTTTAAATTTTTTTAAGGGCAAATTGCATATATCCCCTCGAGGTTTAGCAAAATTACAGATACCCTTGAGGTTTGGGAAATTACAGATATCCCCTAAAGATACTATTTGCATAACAAATTAGGGGGCAAATTGTTTTGAAAATATAAACATCATGGGACAATTTGTTATAAAATATAAATCTCAGGAGATATTTGTAATTTCTGAAATCTCAAAGACATTTGTAATTTAGCTAAATTTCGAGTGAGGTATATATAATTTGTCGTTTTTTTAAATAATTGAAGGTAAAAAAAAAAAGTCAACACAAAAATAAATTCCAGATCTGGATTAATTTATGATCAAATAAGATAAGTGATTTTTTTTTGGTTTAAAAAGAAAAGAAGTAATAGCATGAGAGATGTGTGGACAAAAAACAGCAAATGGGCAGCGGACCAGCCGCGTAGTACTACGAGTGAGTGAGAGAGAGAGAGAGAGAGAGAGAGAATAGACGTCGTTATCGGCCACCGACTCCAGCCAATGGGTATTGGTATTGTGAGAAGGTGTTGGCTAGTGTTTGAAGAATAAGTGGTGTAATTAATGTGTTAATATTAGTTATGATTTATTATTAATTTTATTTATTATATAAATTAAAAATATTTTAAATTATATTATATTATTTATTAATATATTAATTGATACATATAAAATTAATTTTAAAGAATTGCTTCACATTATTTAAGGTTAGATATTTGTCTCTTCAAAAGAGACAAAAAAAAAAAAAAAAAATGATAGGATCGATTTATTTAATCAATAAAAACAATTTAGAACACCACATGCCCTTGGGGCAAATTATATAATTTCTCGGGTATTCCGCGGCTGCAGTGGAAATACACACATCCAACGGCTCTGCTTTAAGATTACACTCCTCTTTCCCCATATACACAACACACACACGCTGTACATCTACTTGATTTTTTATTAAAAATAATATTATATATATTAATTAATGTATTAATAGATGACATAATATAATTTTAAAAATTTATATAATAAATAAAATTAATAATAATAATGATAATATAATATTAATTGACATATGTGTATATTAATTGATAACGTACTATCACCGTTTCATTAATTTGATGAGATTTGAGATTGATTAATTAAAGGGAAGAGACCCCACCCCAGTCATGATCCCAATCCAACGGCTCAGCTCTAGATTCCTCCTCACTTCTTCACCGACAACACCAGTCAATGAATCTAGGCCCGAAATTCGGACTTGACTCCTCCATTCCTCTCTCTATAAAGCCCGCTTCTCCGAAATCCCTAGAGCCCTCACCCCTCGAACCCCTCTTTCGCTCGCACCACACCACACCACACCACACAGCTCTCTTTGTCTTGCTCTGCGTCACGGGGTTCTTTCTCTGTCTTTGTAGGTAAAGTAAATAATGGATTTTTATTAAGTTTTGGATCCAGATCTGTATCCTCCCTACTTGTACTCTTTCTTCTCTCCTCTCCTCTCTGGGGTTTGGCGTTTGCAGAAAAAAAAAAAAAAAAAAAAAAACTGGTGCTAATCTTGCTTTTCACAATAACACCCTAAACCTACTAAACCAAAATCTGATGGGTTTTAAATGAAAATTATTTAATGTATACATTCATTCATTTATCCGAACCGAACTCACTCACTCACTCACTCACTCACTCACTCTCCAAGGTTTCACGAGCTACAATTAATTATCTATATTTGTTTTGTACATTTATAAATTTTTCAGTTCAATAACCTATCTGTTTCGCTAATATTGTGCTGTGCAGCTTCAACAAAATGGAGACCTTTCTATTCACATCTGAATCAGTGAATGAGGGACACCCCGATAAGCTCTGCGACCAGATCTCTGACGCTGTTCTTGATGCCTGCTTAGCACAGGACCCTGACAGCAAAGTTGCTTGTGAGACTTGCACCAAGACCAACATGGTCATGGTCTTCGGAGAGATCACCACCAAGGCCAAAATAGACTATGAGAAAATCGTGCGTGACACTTGCCGAACAATTGGATTTGTCTCCGATGATGTTGGCTTGGATGCTGACAACTGCAATGTCCTTGTTAATATTGAGCAGCAGAGCCCTGACATTGCCCAGGGTGTCCATGGTCATCTCACCAAGAGGCCCGAGGAGATTGGTGCTGGTGATCAGGGTCACATGTTTGGTTATGCCACTGATGAAACCCCTGAATTGATGCCCCTCAGCCATGTCCTTGCAACCAAGCTCGGAGCTCGTCTAACACAAGTTCGCAAGAATGGTACCTGCCCATGGTTGCGGCCTGATGGCAAAACCCAAGTGACTGTTGAGTATTACAATGAGAAAGGTGCCACGGTTCCTATTCGTGTGCACACCCTTCTCATCTCCACCCAACACGATGAGACCGTGACAAATGATGAGATTGCTGCTGATCTTAAAGAGCATGTCATCAAGCCTGTTATCCCCGACAAGTATCTGGATGAGAAGACCATCTTCCACCTGAACCCTTCTGGTCGCTTTGTCATTGGCGGACCTCATGGCGATGCTGGTCTCACTGGCCGCAAGATCATCATCGACACTTACGGTGGGTGGGGTGCTCATGGTGGTGGTGCTTTCTCCGGAAAGGACCCCACCAAGGTGGATAGGAGTGGAGCATATATTGTCAGGCAGGCTGCGAAGAGCATCGTGGCCAATGGGCTTGCGCGGAGGTGCATTGTGCAGGTTTCTTACGCCATTGGTGTTCCTGAGCCATTGTCGGTTTTCGTGGACACGTATGGGACTGGGAAGATTCCGGACAAAGAGATTCTCAAGATTGTGAGAGAGAGCTTTGATTTTAGGCCTGGCATGATTGCCATCAACCTTGATCTGAAGAGGGGCGGCAACAGTAGGTTCTTGAAGACTGCTGCCTATGGACATTTTGGCAGGGATGATCCTGACTTCACATGGGAAGTGGTGAAGCCCCTCAAGTGGGATAAGGTGGCTCAAGCTTAAGTAAGGCTTGTCATTATTGATTACCGATGCATAATCCCCTTGTTTTTTCGTTGTCTGTGCCTACTGTTGGTCTTTTGTTGGGGTTTTCCTATTGTTTCTTATCATCTTTTAATTCTGAATTTGCTATAGAAAAAGAAAAAAAGAAGAAAAAGAATTATTATTTGGTTTAAGGGGGGGATCGGAGGTGAAAGACAAAGAAAAAAGAAAAAAAAAAAAAAAAAAAAAAGGATGTGAATTACTGTATGAATCGCTGCTGCTGAGAGATGCTATAATAATGCCCACAAATTGTGATTGTTCACAAAGAGAAACATTTGCAAAGCATTTATTTTAATTACGAATGAGAAACTTTGCTCCCCTTCAATTATTTTTTTGTTTATTTATTTTTAATTGCTATCTTGGTGTTTTGAGTGGAAAGTTTGATTGATTGCTTTGAACAATTGAGTGACGTCTAACGATGAATGGCCTTGTGCCTTGTGTTTATGTATGATTTCAAGTTAGTTGATTTGCATTTTGTAGTGAAACATGATTTCTAGTGATGCTGATTGGCCTGAATTAAGTTACCCTCCTAACCATCAATTAGCACAAGCTGTCAATTTGGCCACAACCAAAACCTCCGGCCAGTGAAAGGGTTGGTTGTGTAATTTCAAGCTGATATGTTAAAAGCATGGGTCTTCTTTTTCGTCATAACATAAAGCGTTCGGAGCCTCTAGAGAGGAGGCTACCTGCAGTAGAACAAAAGGACGTCATTTTACGTCATTTTGCCTATAGGGGGAACCAAAAAAAAAAAAAAAAAAAAAAACATAAAACACAAAACGAAGACTGCTGGTTTTTCCATCACCGGCGGCGGCAGCGGCCACCCCTTTCCCTACCTTCTTTGCTAACTACCGCCAGTTGCTCTCCCAGGTCCCCCAAAACCCTAGATCTATGGACGGCATTGTTTTGATCAAAACGACGTCATTTTACTTATAGGCGAAAAAAAAAAAAAAAAAAAACAACAACAACAACAACGAAGAGAGAGAGAGATTGTCAAAAACCTCTGCTGGTTTTTCCATCACCACTCCCACAATTTCCAGCAGCGGCCACCCCTTCCCCTACCCTCACTAACTACCGCCAATCACTCTCCCACCTTCCTTGGGTCCCCCAGAACCCTAGATCTATGGTTCTCTCTCTCTCTCTCTCTCTCTCTCTCTCTCTCTCTCTCACACACACACACACACACACTCACTCAGAGTTGCGAAGGGCAGTGTGGGGGGTGGGGGTGGGGTTGGGGGTGGGAGTGGAAGGGGACTGCTGACGAAGAGGGAAAGGGGCGATTGCGATCTGATAGAGGAAAGGTTGGGCGACAAATATGGAGGCAGAAGAGTGGGGAAAAGGTTGGTTGACAGGAGGACGGTGAGTAAGGGGTTGTGGTAGGTGATTGGAGGAGGGTGGGGGAGTGACTAGCAACATTCAATAAGGGTGGGGGAGGGGGTGGCCACCACTAGCAAGGGTAGGGCTGGTGATGGAAGTATTAATTGGCGGATGTTTCCGATGGTTTCTCTCTCTCTCTCTCTCTCCCCGTTCTACTCTTTTTTTTATTTGTTCCACTGAAGGAACACTGTAGGGAGCCTCCACTCTAAAGGATCCAGAAGCTACTAATGCCTAAACAGTTCCGTCATTGGAATCATGGATATTCATTCAGTACTAAGTTTCCCAACCAATAGTGTGAATTTTGAAGGGTATAAACTTAACAGAAGAATGTATGAATAGAAAAAAATTTGTGTGAAAATAAAATAACCTGAAACACATGCATAGTACTAGCTACAATGAAGAAATGTGCTGTGAACAACACTCAACCTGGTGGGGCAGACTTCCCACAAAAGACTTGAAAGAAAGACTTTAGCCATGGTCATATGTTCCATCTTTGGGGCAGCCGGCAGCCACAATAGTAAGCCTGAAGACTCTCAACCAAAAACAGATCACAAAGTGGAAAAACAAAAAAATCTCCAAGTGATCCCTCATCCCACCAATGAACTATTTTGATGTTCAGACTAACTACCACGTAATGCTGTTCCCTGACCATATCTTCTGAAATATGCAATCATTTTGATTGAAGAGAGATTTGGCCAGTGGGCACACGCCATGTATAATCTTCGTAGACACGTCATATCTCTTATTAAAGCTCCCAGGTTAAACTCATCACAAAATGCAGACTCATTTCTGATCCGGTGTGTAATGGTGACTATCTACAAAGACGCGCGACTTATTTCTGCCATCCAACATAAAATCATGAAGAAATTCCATAGTATGAAACAACAAAAAAACATCCTCTGCAATCAGACCATCACATTCTTCATCAACAATGTTCAAATTTTAAAGGCTTCTATAAACAGAAATCTTGCTCATAAATTTGACCAGCCAACTACTACAATGTTTACAATGTATCTCTTTCTTTTAGTCGAACACCAAGAAATTGGGACAAATTGTTAAAGTTGAGCTTAACTAGGCGACTGTTAGAATGTTGATAGAAGCAAATAATTAGAGCTGCAAGCCAAGGGGGCATTTAGAAAAGAAATATAAGCAACAGCACAAATGCAATCAAAATATCTGATGTCATGATTCCTTCATGTGACACTTCACGGAAGAAACCATCTTTCCAAAACTGTACTGAGCCACTTTACGGAAAAACAACCATCTTTCTATTCAACATTACAAAAGATCTTAAATTTGGAAGAATCCAACCACTATCTATTTCATAACAAGAATGCTTTACATACACTAGAGATGCTCCAGTTGTTTGTGTCTCAAAGTCCAAAGGAGGTTCCCACCACCATACTTTAGAAAAGACACCGAGGCAGAGTGGCAGTTAACGCAGTTGTCTATCCCTGAATGTGATCAGGATTTCTATTGATAAAGCTTTGCGTAGCATTTGCAGTGGTAGTTTAGCTACACCTAGTCTCTTAGCATTCAATTAGACATTAACTGAAGTCTCCACTTCAATGTTCTCATCGTCTTTGGGAGCAATAACAACCATCATCTCTTTTTCTTGCTCCAAATCATAAACCTTGTCATTCATTCCTTCCTTTCTATATGCATCCACCATGATAGAGTAAGTCGTAGAATCTACTTGGCACTGCTTATCTTTCATTCTCTTAAATACTCTCTCCATCTCCATCAAATCCTCTGCCCTTGCACAAGCAAAGATAACAGCATTATAAAATGAGGTATTCTCGGGTATCTCCAACTTCCCAGCCAACTGAACAGTACTTATAACCTTATGAAAGATACCTCCATTGGCATATCCTTTAATAAGACAGCAGAAAGTCTTGGTGTCTGCCTTCATACCCTCTGCACGCATCTGGTCAAATGTGTATTCCATGTGTTTCACATCACCTGCCTCTGAAAATGCTTCAATCACATTGTTATAAGTTGACGTTGTCCAAGGAAATGAAAGCTTGCGCATGTATTCCATCACCGATGACATTTTGTCATACATTCGTTTCTTTCCATAAGCACCAATCAGAATATTGAAAGTGCGCGTTTCAGGCTCAATTCCAAAATTACGAAATTTCTCATACCATCTCTCCATCATTTCAATCTGACCCTTGTTACCAAACAAGCTAAGAATAGTGTTCATTGTCCACACATCAGGCTTGGATGTGGTGCTCTCAAGCATCCCTGAAAGCACTTTCTCCATTTGGTCAAATTTCCCAGCCTTTCCATAGCCGCTTAAGACTATGTTTTGAGTGACAGTGTTTGGAGTTATTAACCGCTCAGCCATTTGTTCATACAGGGACTCAACCAGTTCAAATCGAGAAGCATCAACACAAGCCTTAAGCAGGATACTGTACGTATAAACATCAGGCTGACAAAGAGGCAGCGTCTTCATTTGATCAAGAATTGAAAATGCCTTGTTAATGAGATTGCTTCGACAATAAGCAGCAAGCAAGGCGGTGTACAGCTCTGAAGTGGGTTCCAACCCTTCTTCAAGCATTGTGTCAAACAGTTGATGGGCATGCTTGGGTTGGCCCGATTTTCCAAGCAGAACAAGGAGCTTCATGTAGGTTCCTTCTTTTGGTTGATAAAAGGGCTGTTCCTTGAGCATCTCAAACACCTGTAGATTTGAACAGGCCACCGTCATTGAACTCATTTGGGCAGCTCTACAAAGTTGCTTTTTAAAGCATTTGGTTACTAGCTTATTTGTGAAGTTATTTTAAACAGATCCGATATAATGAAGGGAAGGGAAGGGGCCATCATCATTAATTTCAGATGCATATAAAAAACCAAATCAGAAATACAAGGTAATTTTTCAATGAGTGGCATGACACAATACTTAACCCACATTAACAGAAAAAAGGTTTATAGGAGTAATTGTTTTTTTAGCTAGCCATAAAAAAAAAAAAAAAAAAAAAACCAAACTTTTAGCTATGAAATTCAAAACAATTATATTGCAAAGATGAGGCATGGAGGTAAAAGTTACCTCAAGGGCTTGGAGCCATTGTTTTCTGAGGATGAAATCGGACAAGGCTTCAGTGACGGTGTTGGCCCAGGCTTTGGCGTTGTTCTTGCGATCCATCTTTTTCTTGAGGTTCTTAATGGGGTGGTGGTTCCTCTTGGTGGATCTTCCATTTCCATTTCCATATCCATATCCAGTGCCTCTGGTGGGGATTGAGGGTTCTGAAATTATTCCAGGGTATTCGCCTTCTTTCCAGTGCCTCTTCTTTTCTACTGAATTCCTCGAAGAAGAAGAAGAAGAAGAGGTTGATGTTGATGCCAATGATGCTGCGCAGAGAAAGAGAACCCTAGAATTGGTGGTGGGTAGGTGGTGGTCTCCAACATGTTTCTTGGATTTGAGGTGGAGGTGGAGGTGGTGGTCTTGGTGGTGGTTAATAGGAGAGGGCAAGAGAGATGAAGAAAATGATATAAAAAACCAAGACGACGACATCCCCGGCGGCTTTCTACTACTACTTTCTATTGTGTGTTGTGTTGTGCGACTGTCTCTCCGCGTGTGTATCAGCATGAAATGAACCAATCCGTTTGGAGACTGGACCAAAAACCAACACATTTTTATATTGTTTTTATTTTTATGGGAAAGACAATTTTTTTATATTTCGAAAATAAAAATTATAATAAAAGTGATTCCTAAATGATGCAAATATTTTTAAATTTAATTTAAAAAAAATAGTTTGTCAAATACTAGTAATTAAGTTTTCTTTTTCCTATTTTTTAAAACATAAAATAAAATAAAAAAAACAGAAAACAATAACTCACATGCATTAATCACTAATAACATTTAAAAAAAAAAAAAAAACTTCAAAATTAGTTTGGTCAAAAAAAGAAGAAAAAACAAAATAAAAGAAGAAACACTCAATATTTTTATACCATGTTCAAAAAATCAAAAAACAAGTTTTGAAATCTCAACAAAAAAAAAAAAAGAAAGTCGTTTCTCTTCTTAAACTGACTGTCTGGACAGATAATTAAGGAGATGAGTTACTGGTTTTAGCCTTAAATCGTCCAATCCAAATACAACCTAATTGTGACAGAAAAAGAAACTTATAAGGAACTCATTAATCTTCTGAGATAAATCCCAACAACATAGAACATAGTAACACATACCCTTATTGAGCTATATATGTATATACTAACAAGTATAGATACTTTTAAAATGGTGACGTATCCGTGTCAGACACTCTCCTAATACGTGTCTGACACTCATCCAAACGTATCCTAATTTTTTTTATAAAGAATGTACGACTTGGATACTCTTCGGCCATTTAGAGGACACGCGTGTCCATTAACTAGACATATAAAACTAATTACAAGTTTGAACAAAATAACTTAAATAAGATGATAAAAGAAAAATAATGTCAATTTATAGAAGTTAGTGTTATATTGTATTGATTTATTATCTTAAAATGACATGTTCATATATATGACATATAATAAATTTATAAAATTATATATTCAATGCAAGTCTCCAACGTGTCATGTCTTGCATTTTTTTTAAAATTGCCGTGTCTGCGTATTCGTGTCGTGTCAGATGTCTCTGTGTCCATGCTTCTTGGTGTGTATATATATCTATTCTATTATTAAAAGGGAACATGAACTTTGGTGTCATGAAGCCATTCCTAAAAAACTTTTCTCAATTTTTCCTAAAATGACCTTAACTTCTTACATTTACATCAATTTTAATTAGGGTTAAAATGGTAAATTAAAACACTAATTCCACCTCCCACTTCCCACTCCCCACGTCTGAAGCAGTTACAACATCTTCCTTCAATTGCATTTTGCATCTTCCTTGGTAAGTTCTCTTTTGTATTTGGTTGTATGTCGAGATTTCCCAGTATTATCTACTCTCACCACCCGTCTTCCACCAAAACAATTTCAGTTGCACATATTATGTTATGTGTATTCTTGACAATTTCAAATAGTAACATATATGGAAGGAGCTTGCTCACTGGGATGACTTTCCAATAGCCCAATTAGCCTAAGAATCGGCCCTATCTTCCTCAGCATCTTCTGTGAATATCATGATCTCTGCAGTGTTACTCTGCCTCGCTTCCTCTCCCCAACACCAGCACACCTCCACCACCATCGCCGTCGCAACAACAACAACAACCACCCACATTATCAACCTCTCCAAAACAGAATGATGTAGTTTTGTTTTGGATGGTGTACATAGGAACGGTTTCTTGCAGTTACAGTGTGCATGTGATCTTTCCTTTTTTATTTGGTAAGCATTTCTATATCCAAAAACTATGCTCTTTTTTTGTTTCTCTAAAAAATAACAAATTTAATGATGAGCTTATCTGAGAAGTTTGACCCAAAATTATCCAAACCCGATAGCAGAATGGTTTTGTTTGCATCACAATTAAAGATACAAATCCTTCCCCGCACCCTCTCTGTTTTTCCTTTCCCACTGAATTTCTAAATTGCCGGTTGATATGTATATCAAAATGAGGAATTGTCAGTTGTATAGCGATCTCGATTTTCCCTTTCTGTATCTGTTGTATTCTGGACTTCGGTTCCGTGGAGCTGGTAGTTGTATCTACCTTGTTGTCGTCCTTTGATTCGATTTGTTTGAGTTATAGGTTGTGTTGGGCTTGGTTGTTGCAGGTTGGTAGAGCTTTGGCTCCCATTGTTGTTGCCCAGTTTTTGTATGGTCCGCTCGAACAGGTCATTCTGCGCTCAAGCGTGGTTTACACCCTTCCAGTATTTCGTATCCCTGCAAAACTTCTATAGGTGTGTTTTCTACGCTCGAGCGGGTTTACTGCGCTCGAGCGGGATTGTTGGAGCTCGAGCGGGTAGTTCTTTTTTTGAAAAGTTCTAGGAGATGAAAATCTACGCTCGAGCGGACTGGTTTTCGCACTCGAGCGGATGTAGTTTATTCTTGTGTCTTGGCGCTCGAGCGGGCCTTCTTGCGCTCGAGCGGACCTAGTTTTTGTTCTTGACGCTCGAGCGTTATGTTTTCCGCTCGAGCGGGAATGTCGTATAACAGAGGGCAGCTGGGCATTTTTGAACCATTTTCTACACTTCCACTCTCTCTCTTACTTTTCCAAAATGCCATTTGAGAGCTTCTCTCTCTAGAACCTTGCCTTCTCTCTAGGGTTTGATCTAGCTAGGGTGTTCTCCCTTCCTTTGGCCTTTACAAAAAGGTTGTTGATCGTCGAGGGCTATCTTTTGATCCAAGAATCTCGGGATTTGGAGCATTTTCTTTTCCTTCATCTTCTTCGTTGGGTTCCATCATTTGAGGTAGGGATTCCTACTCACTACTATGGGTTTTAACCTAGATTTTTGGGTATTTTGTTAAATGGTTGATTTTGGAAAGTTAGGGTTTGAAAAGGTTGAAAGGGGGTTTTGCTATTTTGATTTTAAAATGTGTATTTTGGGTTTCAAAATAACGAAATCGTTGTTGGTTGTTGATATATAGACCATTGGGTCAATATTGGGAAATGAGGTAGAAAACCCTAATTGGTTGTATAAATTAATTGGTATAATTAATTTGGGAAAATTGTGGCTATATGGAATTGAGTCGGAAATAATGAAATTGGCTCATTATATAGTAGAATGGTGGAGTTGGATTTATTAATCGTTCACTTTTGAAAACATTGATATTTTATCTGTTGGAGCTTTTATTATCCGTTTAGAAATAATTGCTTGGGCTACCGGTGGAGGGTAGTTTTGATTGTTGTAGACAATGCATGATGATTAGGCAAACTAAAACTAATCAATTGGATATGTCATAGAGTATGACGGTTAATAGAATACATTAATGTTATGTATTGATTGATTGTGTATATGACCTAAGTGTATATACGTTGTGTGTGTGGGAGGAGATAGAGGATGTACTCCACTGTTTAGGGGAAGATAGGGGATGGACCTCTAAACCGGGTGTTGTTTGGGAGGAGATAGGGGATAGACTCTGCTGATACAGCTCATATGCTTGTCAGTTAATGTGTTGATATAGCTCATATGCTTATCTATGGAAGTGTTGATATAGCTCATATGTTTATCTGTTGAAATGTTGATACAACTTGTATGCTTATCTGTTGAGATGTTGATGTAACTTATATGTTTATCGGATGAAATGTTGTTATAGCTGGTATGTTTATCTAATGTGAAATGGGAGAAGTTTATTATGAGCCTCTATCTCATGTAAATGGTTGGCCAGGTTCTGAGCCGTTGATGCAAATTGTGAAATTGATAAGAAATGGAAAATGAAATGAAACATGGACATAGTGGTCACGTAATGGAAATGGGTTATGAATTGATTTATGGAAATAAAACATTTATTAATTGCTAATGTCTTAGTTACTGCTCATACTGTGTTTAGCATATCTCTACTGGGCGTTGGCTCACCCTATATGGGACATTATTCTCAGGTACAGGCAGCATGCCACCTCCAAAGACATAGCTTGGATGATGATGAGAGTTGAAGACTCTTTTTGTTTATTTTGTTTGTATTACATATATATCAAGCCAAGGGCTTATTTTGTATAGAGAGAGTTAGTACTCTTCTTTTGTGTAACCAAGTGTTGACTTGGAAAGCTATAAGCCCATAGGGCATTTGCTTTTGTTGTTAACATGTAATACTGTTGTAAGAACTACTCTGATGAATAGAAATGGTTAGTTTCTTTTATATCAATGCATGTCTAAAGTGATGGGTTTTATGTATTATTTTGAGGGCGTTACAACTTGGTATCAGAGCTACCGGGTTCGAATACTTTGGGTACGTGGGAAGTGATTAGGATCGCAATGGGTTTGTCTCGCTTGATAGAGACTTAGATGTAATGTTATGTGCTTATATGATAACATGTTTATGTGACTATGTGGGTATGAAATGTAGTTTCTAGGGTGTTGATTGGATCCTTGGGTTTCTGGGAGTCTTGTTGGAAAAGCACTTGATCAATACTGTTTCTAACTGGAACTCTATTAACGCCTTGGGACTATCATTATCCAAGAATGAAATTCGTAATTGCTTATGTGATTATGTGCTTACATGGAGTGAATTACAGTTGTCTATGCATTAGGACCTGAGTGTTATAGCTTCGGTACATTTGTGAATGTGCTAATAGTCTTGGTTACCTTTATTAGGATGTCAGAACGAGGACGTGGTAGGCGTGGCAAGCGTGGTAGGTAGGAGATGCCTTTATCAGATGATATTCCGGCACAGTAGGAGGGCATTGGTCAGGCCAATGTGGCCGAGTCAGCGGGTCAGCAGGCTATGAGTGCCTTGGCCCGAGAAATAGCAAGAGCTTTGGGTATTCTCAAAGTTGGGAATCAGGAACAGGCCCACGCAGCTGAGGTAGGGCCTTCCTTCTTGAAGAGGGAATTCTTCCGGTGCAATCCGGACGAGTTTGTTGGGGATCCGAAGAAGCCACTTAAGGCTGACGAGTGGTTGGAACAGATGGAGAAGACGTTCGAGATACTTGGCATCGAGGACGGGGCTTTAAAGGTGACCTTGGTATCCTTCCAACTGAAGGGAGATACGGGTCAATGGTGGAAGTACGAGAATGACAGTGTTGGTGGTACATGGGAGGCGTTTGTAAATGCTTTCCAGGAGAAGTTTTTATCTTCAGCTACTAGGGAGAAGCTGAGGGAACAGTTTTGCCAGCTTAAACAGCAGGGCTTGTCAGTGGCCAAGTTTGAGGCTACTTTTACTACTCTGTCCAGGTTTGCACCTGAACTTGTGGCGTCCGAGGAACGCCGTTGCTTTGAGTTTGAGCGGAAGTTGAGGCGTGAACTCAAGCTGAGAGTTGGAGGGTCCTTTATCCGAGAGTATAGACATTTGGTTGATACTGCAGCTCATATGGAGATTATGATGCAGGAGAAGGATGAAGGGCAGAGAGGCTCCAAGAGGAGCCAAGATGGTCAGGGTGACGGCAGGAGACAGAGGGGTTCTAACCCTTAGCAGTCTCAGGGTGGTTTGGCTAGATCGACCTTTCCAGTGCCGAGTGCGGGCTCTGGGAGAGGTAGTCAGGGAGGCTTGACTTGTTTTGTGTGTGGCCAACTGGGTCACAAATCTTCGGTTTTCCTGCAGAAGGAAGGGGGTCAGCGAGCTGCTTCTTCTTCAGTTAGACCTCAGGGCCAGAGTCAGAGTAGGGGCTAGCCTTTGTCTTACTATCAGTGTGGTTAGCCTGGGCACCTGAAGGGGTATTGCCCACAGTTGAGTGCCACTTCAGGAGCGTCTGGTTCTAGGTAGACGCAGAGTTATCAGCCAGCTCAGTCTGTGCAGGCCTCGAGGGCCAATCCGGGAGCTTCGTCATCCTAGTCAGTGCAGCAGTCTTTTGCTCCTAGAGGTGAGTAGGTGGATCAGGGGCTTACAGGGCGCGTGTATGCTATAATCGCGCAGGACCTAGTACCGGTTCCATTAGTAGTGAGAGGTACTTTTCTCTTTTGCAACTCGGTTGCTAGTGTATTGATTGATACGGGTGCATCTTATTCTTTTGTATCTGCTGCATTCGCATCTGTGTTAGTGAAGTTGGCACTATTAGCATCTCATATTTGTGTTGTATCACCTATTGGGGGTGAATTGATTTTGAAACACGGATGTAGAGGGTGTGATATAGAGGTCGCCGACCATAGGCTTCTTTTTCCTTTTGTTGTCATGCCCATGAAGGGTTTTGATGTTATTTTGGGTATGGACTGACTATCATCATACCGGGCTGTTATCGATTGCTACCGCCAGAGGGTCACAGTATGTACCTTGAGCGGGGAGTGTTTCCATTTCTTGGGGAATCGGGTTGGTAGTGTGTTGCCACCGATGTATGATCCGCGAGGGCGAAGTAAGCTTAGTGGTTTACTTGCTAGCTTTATGAGTGGTGAGTGTGATGAGACCCAGATTGTATTGCCGAGGGTGGTTTGCGAGTATTCGGATGTTTTTCCCGAGGATCTCGTTAGTTTGCCACCTCACCGAGAGATAGAGTTCTCTATTGATTTAGTGCCCGGCACAACGCCGATTTCTATGGCACCTTATCGTTTCGCTCCAGCCGAGTTGAGCGAGTTGAAGATTTAGCTCCAGGAATTGCTAGAAAAGGGTTTTGTTCGCTCTAGTGTTTCGTCGTGGGGAGCACCGGCCCTCTTTGTTAAAAAGAAAGATGGTGCCTTGAGATTGTGTATCGACTACCGAAAGTTGAATTGGGTTACGGTTAAGAATAAGTACCCTATGTCCTGTATAGATGATTTGTTTGACCAATTGAAGGGTTCCCGTTGTTTCTCTAAGATAGACTTGAGATCGGGTTACCACCAGTTGAGGGTCAGGGAGGAGGATATTCCTAAGACGGCATTCCGTACATGGTATGACCATTATGAGTTTCTGGTGATGCCATTCGGGCTTACCAATGCACCAGCAGTCTTTATGGACTTGATGAACCGGATCTTCCGGGAATTCTTAGATCGATTTGTTGTCGTTTTCGTGGACGACATTCTTATCTATTCACCTTCTGAGGAAGAGCACGGGGAACACTTGAGAGTAGTGCTTGAATTGCTTAGAGCCCATAGGCTGTATGCCAAGTTTGGGAAGTGTGAGTTCTGGCCAGGAGAGGTCAAATTCTTAGGCCATGTGGTATCCGGGGAAGGGGTGTCTGTTGATACATCTAAGGTAGAGGCAGTGCAAGATTAGGCACAGCCTAAGAGTGTGTTTGAGATCCACAGTTTCTGGGATTAGTTAGGTATTATCGTCGGTTTGTGAAAGATTTCTCCAAGCTAGCTTCGCCATTGACTAGATTGACGCGGAAAGGGGTCAAGTTTGTGTGGAGTGAGACTTGCGAAAATTCGTTCCAGGAGTTGAAAGTTAGATTGACCACCGCTCCGATTTTGATTATTCCGAAGAGAGGGTTGGGTTATGCGGTTTATTGTGATGCCTCACGAGAGGGTTTGGGTTGTGTGTTGATGCAAGAGAGAAAAGTGGTAGCTTATGGCTCATGTCAGTTGAAAATACACTAGAAGAATTACCCTACAAACGACCTAGAGTTAGCAACAGTGATCTTCGCCTTGAAGATTTGGAGGCACTACCTTTATGGTGAGAGGTTCGAGGTGTTCTCGGACCACAAGAGTTTGAGGTGTCTGTTTACACAGAGAGACTTGAATTTGAGGCAGAGGAGATGGATGGAGTTTGTTGAGGACTATGATTTTGAGTTGCACTATCACCTGGTAAAGGCCAATGTTGTGGCCGATGCCCATAGTAGGAAACCCATTAGTGATGTAGCTTATATAGCCATCCGAGAATGGGAGGTGCACTTGGCGAGTTTGATTTGCTTCTGGGCAAATCTGTTGAGACTGCGGCCTTATTTTTTGTTGTTGCACAGCCTACGCTTGTGACCCGAGTGTTAGAGGCACAGAGAGGTGACCTTGAGGTAGAATCCCTCTGAGAGAAGATCTCCAATGGGAAGGTTGAGAAGGGTTTGACGGTGTATCCCAACCAGAGGGTGAGATACCGAGATCGTTTGTTTGTGCCGGAGTCTTGCCGAGAGAAAGTACTCCGAGAGTTCCATCATTCACGCCTTGCGATGCATCCGGGAGGCACTAAGATGTATCGGGATTTGGGTCGCCAATTTTGGTGGCAGGGTATGAAGAGGGATGTGGCAGTTTTCGTGTCTAAGTGCCTTACTTGCCAGCAAGTGAAGGCCGAGTATCAGAGGCCAGCGGGTTTGCTGTAACCCTTGCCTATTGCCGAGTGGAAGTGGGAGCATGTCACCATGGACTTCGTTGTAGGTCTTCCGAAGACTCAGCGGGGTAATGATGCTATTTGGGTGGTTGTAGACCGGTTGACTAAGTCAGCGCACTTCATTCCTATGCGCGTGAGAGATTCGGTAGATCATCTCGCCGACTTGTATATTCGGGACATAGTGAGATTGCACGGGGTCTTAGTGATGATCGTCTCAGATAGAGATCCTCGTTTTACTGCTAGGTTGTGGCAGAGTTTGCAGAGTGCCTTGGGTACTAAGTTAACCTTTAGTACGGCTTATCATCCTCAAACTGACGGGCAGTCCGAGCGTACTATTCAGATCCTTGAGGATATGCTTCGAGGTTGTGTCCTTGACTTTAGTGGGACGTGGGAGAGGCACTTGCCCTTGGTGGAGTTTGCCTACAACAACAGTTTTCAGTCTAGCATCGGTATAGCACCGTTTGAGGCCTTGTATGGCCGACCGTGTAGGTCTCCAGTGTGTTAGGCCGAGGTGGGTGATGCACCTTTGTTGGGTCCGGAGTTGGTTAGGGAGACGACGGAGAAAGTTGAGCTTATCCGTAGGAAGCTTGTTACAGCCCAGAGTCGCCAAAAGAGTTATGCCGACCGTAGGAAGAGGCCTTTGGCGTTTGAGGTAGGTGATCATGTCTTCTTGAAAATATCACCTAGGTGAGGTTTGATGAGGTTCGGGAAGAGTGGGAAGTTATCCCCTCGGTTTATCGGTCCCTTTGAGATCCTTGAGAGGATTGGGGAGGTTGCTTATCGTTTAGCTTTGCCATCGCAGTTGTCCGGAGTACATGACGTGTTCCATGTGAGTATGCTTCGGAAGTATGAGTCGGATCCGTCCCATATGTTAGATTGGACCGACTTAGAGGTAGATGAGGATGCCTCGTATGAAGAGAGACCGGTTCGAGTCTTGGATAGGCGGGATCAAGTCCTGCGTGGCAAGATCATTTCTTTGGTAAAGGTTTTGTAGAAACATCATGGCGTGGAGGAAGCCACTTGGGAACGTGAGTTGGAAGTCCGCAAGAAATATCCGGACTTGTTTGTTAATGTGTAACCATGCATTGGTAATTTTGTTATATCGTTGAACTTTAAGAGCATTATATATGTCTTAAGTTGTAAAACATTGTGAATGTTTTGGTTAATGGATTTGTTATAACATTGCATATGTTCAACGTATTGTAGAAATGGAGATATATCATGAATGTTGAATATGATACAAAATTGTGAAACATGTATGTAGAAATTATTGAATTTCGGGAAAAGCATGTTGTTGATACATATTGAGATATGTGGTGAATTGCCTCTTGAATAGAGATGGAAAGACCGGTAATGGGTCGAGTTGTTAAATTTCACATTGTAATAATGTTGGGAATTGAGAAAATCTTGTTTTTGAAAAACCTATATTTAATTTCGGGGACGAAATTCTTTAAGGGGGGAAGGTTATAGCGATCCCGATTTTCCCTTTATGTATCTGTTGCATTCCGGACTTCAGTTCCGTAGAGCTGGTAGTTGTATCTACCTTGTGATCGTCCTTTGATTCCATTTGGTTAAGTTATAGGTTGTGTTGGGCTTGGTTGTTACAGGTTGGTAGAGCTTTGGCTCCCATTGTTGTTGCCCAGTTTTTGTATGGTCCGCTCGAACAGGTCATTCTGCGCTCGAGCGTGGTTTACACCCTTCCAGTATTTCGTGTCCCTGCAAAACTTCTGCAGGTGTGTTTTCTACGCTCGAGCGGGTTTACTGCGCTCGAACGGGATTGTTGGAGCTCGAGCGGGTAGTTCTTTTTCTGAAAAGTTCTGGGAGATGAAAATCTACGCTCGAGCGGACTGGTTTTCGCGCTCGAGCGGATGTACTTTATTCTTGTGTCTTGGCGCTCGAACGGGCCTTCTTGCGCTCGAGCGGACCTAGTTTTTGTTCTTGATGCTTGAGCGTTATGTTTTCCGCTCGAGCGGGAATGTCGTATAACAGAGGGCAGCTGGGCATTTTTGAATCATTTTCTACACTTCCACTCTCTTTCTTACTTTTCCAAAACGCCATTTGAGAGCTTCTCTCTCTAGAACCTTGCCTTCTCTCTAGGGTTTGATCTAGCTAGGGTGTTCTCCCTTCCTTTGGCCTTTACAAAAAGGTTGTTGATCGTCGAGGGCTATCTTTTGATCCAAGAATCTCGGGATTTGGAGCATTTTCGTTTCCTTCATCTTCTTCGTTGGGTTCCATCATTTGAGGTAGTGATTCCTACTCACTGCTATGGGTTTTAACCTAGATTTTTGGGTATTTTGTTAAATGGTTAATTTTGGAAAGTTAGGGTTTGAAAAGGTTGAAAGGGGGTTTTGCTATTTTGATTTTAAAATGTGTATTTTGGGTTTCAAAATAACGAAATCGTTGTTGGTTGTTGATATATAGATCATTGGGTCAATATTGAGAAATGGGGTAGAAAACCCTAATTGGTTGTATAAATTAATTGGTATAATTAATTTGGGAAAATTGTGGCTATATGGAATTGAGTCGGAAATAATGAAATTGGCTCATTATATAGTAGAATGGTAGAGTTGGATTTATTAATCGTTCACTTTTGAAAACATTGATATTTTATCTGTTGGAGCTTTTATTATCCGTTTAGAAATAATTGCTTGGGCTACCGGTAGAGGGTAGTTTTGATTGTTGTAGACAATGCATGATGATTAGGCAAACTAAAACTAATCAATTGGATATGTCATAGAGTATGACGGTTAATAGAATACATTAATGTTATGTATTGATTGATTGTGTATATGACCTAAGTGTATATACGTTGTGTATGTGTGAGGAGATAGGGGATGTACTCCACGGTTTAGGAGAAGATAGGGAATGGACCTCTAAACCGGATGTTGTTTGGGAGGAGATAGGGGATGGACTCCGCTGATACAGCTCATATGCTTGTCAGTTAATGTGTTGATATAGCTCATATGCTTATCTATGGAAGTGTTGATATAGCTCATATGCTTATCTGTTGAAATGTTGATACAGCTTATATGTTTATCTGTTGAGATGCTGATGTAGCTTATATGTTTATCGGATGAAATGTTGTTATAGCTGGTATGCTTATCTAATGTGAAATGGGAGAAGTTTATTATGAGCCTCTATCTCATGTAAATGGTTGGCCAGGTTCTGAGCCGTTGATGCAAATTGTGAAATTGATAAGAAATGGAAAATGAAATGAAACATGGACATAGTGGTCACGTAATGGAAATGGGTTATAAATTGATTTATGGAAATAAAACATTTATCAATTACTAATGTCTTAGTTACTGCTCATACTGTGTTTAGCATATCTCTACTGGGCGTTGGCTCACCTTATATGGGACATTATTCTCAGGTACAGGCAGCATTTCACCTCCAAGGACATAGCTTGGATGATGATGAGAGTTGAAGACTCTTTTTGTTTATTTTGTTTGTATTACATATATATCAAGCCAAGGGCTTATTTTTTATAGAGAGAGTTAGTACTTTTCTTTTGTGTAACCAGGTGTTGACTTGGAAAGCTATAAGCCCATAGGGCATTTGCTTTTGTTGTTAACATGTAATACTGTTGTAAGAACTACTCTGATGAATAGAAATGGTTAGTTTCTTTTATATCAATGCATGTCTAAAGTGATGGGTTTTATGTATTATTTTGAGGGCGTTACAAGTTGGGTTTCTCCTTCGGGTTATCACCGGCTTTCGGGGAAGAAGAAATCTCAATTTGGGTCTGCAAATTATAGCCTACAAAACTCAAACATTCCTAGCGGGAAAGAATCTTTGTTTGGGTTTTCATTGGGTCTCTCTTTGAAATGAAATGGAGTTTTGGGGGAATTATATTTGAGTGTCTGAATCTGAGGACAACCCATATATTTGATAATTGCTTTATTTAGAGTTGTTGTGATGTTTTGAGGTTCTTTGTTGCAAAAAAAGAAAAATGGGTTTTGTGCCATTTTCTTTATTTTCACATAAGAGATAATGGAGAAGACATGGAAGTAAAGCCCCTCATCATATTTGTAACTATTCTAAAAAAAAACCTTTGTTTTTTCATATGTTTGTTTTGAAGTGTACGAGGAAAGAAGCACCACCACCTCTTTTAAATTTTCTAATTTTAATTAACTGTGTTTTTTTGTAGTTTTATCTATGATCTATTGATCTATGAGTAACTATCAACTATATATCCTAAATAATGTATGTGAATTTATATTGTTTGAGTTGAGTTTATGTTTGTGTTTCTTTGATTAGTGGGTCTCTTTGACACTACATCATGGTGCTAAATTATTCAAAGAAGCCTACATAAATATGAATTAAGAACTTAAAAATTAATTTAATGAAAATACAAAAAACACTGATTTTTTTTTTTTCCAAAAATACACACACAAAATTAAGAACATTGATTTTTTTTTATTTTTTTTTTCAAAACACACACAATGAAACTTTTTAATGAAGAAAAAAAAATACATAATAGTGTTCTCACAAAAGTAAACAAACAAACAAATCAAATTATAAAAAAATTGAATTTATACACAAAAAGAAACAATAGCTTAAAAAGTGAAATAGAAAAAAATCCAAAACTATTTAAGTCTCTAAAAAATTGCACATAAGTGTCAAACTGTTTAATTAAAAACACATATAAATATTACAAACCTAAAAATTAATCTAATGAAAATACAGAAAATTCCGATTTTTTTTTTTCAAAAACACACACACAAAAAATTATGAGCACTGATTTCCACCCCCCAAAAAAAAAAAAAAACACACGCACAATGAAACTTTTTAATGAAGAAAAAAAATGCATAATAGTGTTCTCAATCAATATATTTTTTTCTTCACAGAACCTAATTACATAATGAAACTCTTTATTGAAAAAAATAAAAATATAATTAACAATATTACACTTACAATGTAAGATAAACATAAATCTCAAAGCGTGTCAATGTAATTTACCTTAAAAAAAAATAGAACTCCGTCTAAGAAAGCTAAAAGAATTGTTTTCTTAGGCTGCATTACCTCATTCGACTTTGAATTCTCTCGCACAAATCAGAGAGAAAGACACTAATGGGGCTAAAGATTTCCTGCATGCATATATATAGTCATCAGTTTTTGCACTCATGTTCTAAATCTATCTACTTGCCATTCCTATGTTTCACTTTTAGTTAACATTAGTAAATATTGTATTTTTTTTAAAGATTTGTACATTTTTTCATGCACATATATTTTATTTATCAAATACATTAATATCAAATGTTACATTGTACATAATTACTCATATGATTTATATGTATATTATTCGAAAAAATAACATAAAATTTATATTATAATTCTAAAAGAAATTGCATACACATCGCGTTTGCCCAGCCGCTAGTATATATATATATATATATATATGCATACACTACACAGGAAAGGATTCCTCATGTCATGTTCAACTTCAAGATTCAGATGGAAGAAAGGTCTCAAATTTACAATACACAGCAAAAGGATTCCACATGTTGAACATTTCTTGTAAATTAGAAATGAACTCAAAAAAAAAAAAAAAAAAAAAAAAAAAAAAAAAAAAAAAAAGGGGTGTAAAATAGATATACATAATCATTTCCTACTGAAAGATAGATCTCCATACAAGTCACCAGTACTTACTACTACATTTATCTCATTAATATAATTATAAAAAAAAAAATACAAAAACAAATCATAATCATTCAACAGACAACTGACGAAACTGCAAACCTATTCCTATCTTTAGCTTGACCCATACTTCAAAAGTTCCCATCTGAAGGGTTGGAACACACAATGAACTTCTGGTGAGCTCTTGAAGAGCAGAGCAACGCATACGCAGACAGCAGCGATGGCCACCATTGAAAGCATTGCCGGCTTGTAGATAGCCAGTGAGGCTCTCGGGTTGCGATATGCCATTTTCTGTTCGCATAGTTTGCAGTGTCGCTGAATTGGCTTCATTTCACCGTTCTCGGTATGAAGGCTAGCAACCTTTGCCGACCTATGCCCATCCATTAGTTTCTGCTTGATGTTGTGTGCTAAGAGTGCACCGGGGATGTCAAGCACTACGTGCTCATTTCCTGATTTTTTCTTGTTGATTTTCTTCTGCACTAGATTGATGTAGGAATAGTACCCTCTCAGGCATGCATAATCATTCGGTGTCAATCCTGTACTGTCATGAGTCCCCTTCCATGCATTAATTCCCACCTGAAATGTAGAGCGCAAAGAGGCAAAAAGCAACTTAAGACTATATATACTGTCCTGATGAAACTATTTCTTCTGAGACATTTTTACCAAAACAAAGTAGTTTCAACACTATGACCATTTGAAGAGAAAAGTTTGTGGTGGCAAAAATAGAAGAAACCCAAGCATAATAACTCAGTAAACAATTGTAATATATAGTAGGAATGGAGAAGATACCAATCCAGGATCATCAGTTAAAGCATCCAATACATTCTCAGACCCATCTCTACTAGCTGCTATGTGAAGAGGAGTCAGACCCCCTGGGCCAATGGCATCTGGTTTAAATAAGAAGTTAGAGCTGCTGTACACATGCTGCTTCTGTTCAGAGTCTGGTTTATCCAAAACTCCATCGGGTACATATCTCAAAAGCATCTCTACCATAGATCTGCAATTTTTGTGCACTGCTCTGTGGAGGAGAGCCATCTCCAGCAATGCAAGTTCAATGGAAGAATGATCTCCTGCATCAACAGTTCCGTTGAATGAAATGCCCAAAAGTTTCTTAACTACAGCACACCAGTTGTGCTCAAGGGAGAACTCCATGAGCCACCTGAACCGTTTGAAAGGAAATAGATCCAAATTGGGATCCGCAGAACCCAATCTGAACTGCAACTGGCATCTGTGGAGAAGCCAACCCATTTCATGGATAAAATCCAGTGCATTATTCCTGGCATTCATTTGTTCGGATTCTGCTTGAATGTCATCAGCAATCTCAGCCACCCCTATTTCACTCTCCAGCATACAGATCTCAGAACATACATCATGCTCTGCGACTATAAATGGAAAGAAGCTGCTGCTGAGACCATGGTCCTCAACCTAAATGGAGCAAATAAAGAGAAACCATAATTCAAAAATAGAAATAAGTGTAAGACATGTAAGAGGTGCATGCATTTCGTGTTTCTTGAATCATGGCATACTAAAAATAACTAAGATAACAAAGCCACATTTCCCATGCAAGCATGAGAAATTCAAGTTGAGTCAGAAGCATCTGGCAAGTGTTTTTCCTTTCTTTCTTCCTTTCTCTTTTCATCTGATTTAAATTCCGTTTTCCCCATTGGGGATGGGGGTGTTTAAAGCTCCACACACAAAGCAGATGCAGGGGCAGGAACAGGAGCTAAGGCACATAGACTAGAGACTAAGGATGGGAGCGCTTATATGTTAAAATATGAATAAATATTGAAGATTGGTGTCAATTGAATTTTTTTTAGTAAATATAAATAAATAGTGTAAATATGAAATACTTAAAATATTATGTTTTCCTATAATCTGATGGGTGATACATATTTTCTTTTGTTTCTTTGAGATTCCTTGTTTGTTTTTGATGATTTGCACTCTACAAATTCACAAATAGAGCCCAATACCAGAAGAAAATAATAGGATACGGGGAAGAACCAGGATGGCATTACCTCGATGAATCCTCTCCCAGTAACATTTGGTATAGAGCAAGAAAAGCTAAGGCATTGGATCTCATCATGATCAATGGAAGTATTACCTCCCTCCATCATGTCACAACAACTTTCCTGCACCAGATACTTCCCTTCTAGTGCACAGAGTAGCCTGAAACAAAAGTAGAAATAACTTAGTAGCAGACACACAATAACCCAAACAATTGCTAAGAGATTCCTTTGAAACCTCAAATTCAGAATGTTGTACATAAAATCAGTGATAATGCACACGCGAAATCAATGAAGGATACCTTGTGGTTGATTGATACAGGTTGAAGCCTTCAACTAAAAATTGAGCCCTCTCGGAGATTGAAACTGCAATAGGTTTGATGCTTGAAATCCTGCAATTTTTATGGCTTTTACGAGGTAACAGTGTGTCTAAAACAACCTGACCTGCAGCACAAATAAAAAAACACAATCAAATTATCCTCCTATGGGAAGTTTTATTGCTCATCACAGTGGGACAATAGGAAAAAAAACAGCAGGAAAAAAGGAACAAACCATTGTAAGTAAATGCTACACGATGCTGCACCCTAGCATACACCCATCCCGTTCTCCAAAAAGAATCATTTGATGCGTCAAGAAGACTAGTCAAACTGGAGTTCAGATCACAGCAAAGCTGTAGACAGAAGCAGTAACTTCAAAGTTTAGAAGTGATTTGCCAATGATGACAATTAGGAGCCTGCATTCCTGGTAATGACAAAAGGGCTTACCTCATCCCATGTGGATTTCCCTAATCGAAGATAGATAGTTAATATGATACAGCCAGGTCTTATGTAGCTTTCAATGTCAGTAGGACTGTGGGATAACCAGTCAAGGATCTGAAAACTCGAAACATTTAACAAAATAAAACTTTCTGTTGAAGTAATCATTAAACAACTAAGAGCTTGTTTGGGAGTTGGCTATTTTAGTTGGCTTTTTGGCACGAAAAGACATGCAAAAAAGTAGAGAACGTGATGTGATTGGGCATTTTGGCTATTTTAGCCAAGAAGCTAGCTTCCCAAACACCCCCCTAAACACATAATTTCACAACACAGAGATACCTGTTTCCGCAAGACAAGAGGAAAATCACTTGGATCTTTCCCAAAGAGTTTGAAAACAATTCGATCTGTGCGACTCTGAAAATTAGTCCCAAAAAAAAAAAAAAAAAAAAAAAAAAAAAGAGTGCAGATCAGAAAAGAAATCTTTTAAAGCTAATAAAAGAGTAGTATGCTTCATCCATGGCCATAAGTACTTCATGCAAAAGTTAACCTAAGTGTTTTAGGGGTATAAACCATCAACTCAATAAATGAGAACATGAGAATTGAACATCAAATTGTAGCAATGAAGTACATAAATCTATCACAATCAATTAAAATAAACAGATTTTTCTCATAAAAATTTTGGACTGAAGTAGGCATAACATCACCCGAAAAACACTAGATAGCTGAAAACTAAAGATGTCACCTCTAACCATGAAATATGATGAATAAGTAGAGGGGTCTGTGCATGCACACAAGCAAGGGAGAGAGTTTTTAACACCATGGTCATGACAAATGTAAAAAGCTTCATATGAAAACCTTTAATCAACAATAGAGTAACATTTACAGTATATTGATTGTTTATTCATCAATCCAACCAGATCTAACTTCACAGCAAAATTTTGAATCTCAATTTGCAATCATTCAATGAACAATTGAACGCATGCACTTGCAATGAAAATGTACCTGAGTCTCCCCACTGGAACTAGATGGAGACAGGGTGGACATGGAACCTGAATTCCCACTAGTCTGAGGTGGGCTTGACTTCTGACAGTGTTGATGTCCCCATACGGTGCAATCAAGAGACCCTGTTCCTGGATTTACAGGAGCATGGTAACTATCCAGGTTTTCTGCACAGTCTTGAGAATCATCGTAAACATTATTCAAGTCAATATCATTCAATTTCATCCTTCCCGCTGCAGTCTCTGGGCCACTAGCTATAGCTGGAATACTGTCTCTTGTAGGACACAGAATAGTAGATGGAGTTTGAAGAGTTCCACCCAGAGGATCATCAGAAAAAGTTCTCTTCTCTATGCCTTCCAATACAGATACAGTTGTGCATTGTCCATTAAGCTTCGGAGGATCCTGAATATCAATGAAATCATCTGTGTTAGAAGTTGAACCGAAAATAGAGGGATGTTTGGGACTGTTTGAAATCAGATTTGAAACCTTTTCCGGAGTTCCAAGAGATGTCCCAGCATTTTGCAAATTTTGAGAACCAGGCAGTAATCCAGATATGTTATTCCCATTAATTGATCCAGCAAGATTAGCAAGGTTTCTCAATAGATGAGACAGCAGATCCTGATCCTTTGTTTGATCTGTGCTATTGGCTGCATTGGATAGAGAGCACAATCATTGCGAGTTAAAATAGTTGTGGCATCAAAACAACCGACCAACAAACAAAAAATAACATCACAGGTTCAATGCTGTTCCCGAAGTTAGGAATTCACTTTTCCCAGGATTGATTCAAGCATTTTCAACTATACAATGTGGATATGCCACAAAATCCAGATCCAAAGGGGTGCATAAAGCACCTACAGTAGTTGCTTTGTTTTCCTTTGAGGGTGTGTCTGCCTAGGGAGGGGGAGAACCATTTCAATAAACTTTGTCACAGAAACAGACTAGTGACATGTTAGAGGGCGGGGGGGCAAGGGTAGGTGGGGGAGAACGATGGCCATTATAATTTGACAAACTATGTCACAGAGGCACAGACTAGTGCCATGTTAGACAATACAACACAGGCACACTGATACAATAAACAACATGGACATGACAACATCCTAAATTATTCATATATTTCTTATGCAAACTATATAAGAAAACTACGTAATTTAATTTATTATCTATACTAGTATTGAAAAATGAGAAAGGTAAAGCTCCACAAATATCATGTATATAAAACAGAGTTGGTTTCTTAGCACACTTGTTTTTTCTTTATTATCTATATATATATATATATATAAATCTTTATAGCTATATTGTTTTCTAATACTAGAAGTTGTCCGCAGCATACTTTGCATTAGTCATGCATACGGTGTAATCTTTGTACAATCTTTTCAAGATACATGGGAGTATTGGAGTTATCATTCCCACAAATGCTTACCATTGTTCCTATTAAGAGTTTCACTACATCAATTGTGAGATAAGAGTGTAGAAGCGTTGTAAGACTGTCCAAAATTACAAATTACATTAATAGCACATATTTCTAGAAGTGACCGAGAAGTGCCAGTGTTCAGAATGAACACAACTCCTACCTAGAAATATCCATACTACTCAGTTGATAATAGTAGAATATCCATGTTCCGGTGTTACAATAGAACAGCTAATAAAATTGACAAGAAATAACTGGAAGACCAACTGCATATGAATTTCAGTAAGATGAATACTTACTATGTGTATTGGCAAGTATCCTCAGAAGACTAACCAATAGATAGCTACTACCATGTTCATCATTCAAGGAGCCTCCATTAACAACGTTTTCGGGGTGGGTCTTTCTCCTCCTTTTATTGTGGCCTGCCAAACGCCTACGACAACTTCTCTTTCCTTCATCAAACTCTTGAAGAACATGAAACCTGCCCATTGGTATAACCAAATTGTATCTAATTGAAGAAACAATATTCATGCTAATACAATATGCCTCATAAAACATAAAGAACTACTTGCAGAAAAATATAAAATAAAAAGACCAAACATAAGCAGAATTAAATTTTGTGAAGTGTGTGATCCAGCCTCATTTTGGTTCTCATCTATTTAGCAAAAGAAACCAAATGGAAGGCCATGATTGAACTTCATGAGTACCCCAAGATACTCCGAATTCTTATCTTTGCTACCAGCATAGACAACCATAGAAAACCTTGAAAAGTATCACCATACAAGAACTGACCTGCTACACTGCTGACAGAACCGCTGCATAACATTTCCCACCAATGCTTTACTGGCCTTGGAATGCATATCACAAACCTTGTGCCTTCGGTGATAATCTTTGGCATTAGTCAAATCAGATCGACAATCGTCCACTTGGCATACTGCACGGTTCGAGGTAGCTGCAGCAGCAACTTTGCTCTTCTTCCCACTCTTCCCCTCCCATTTTTCCATCTCGGCTTCTGTGATAGAGTACACTTGCCCACCGAGCTTCAAATTAAGGGACCCACCACCATCATTCAACTCTTCATCCTCAACAACAGCCACCCTCCTCCGCTTCTCCAATTCCCTCTTTCCCTTGTCATTTCCCAAATTGATTTCATCCGAACAAGATGATGAACTGTTGGACAAACCTGTATTGGTTGGAATCTCAGACCCATCTGGAAATAACTGTTTACTCCTGCAATCCGACGGTACAGAATTAAGTGGAGTAGCAGTAAACAGATCACCATCCCATTTCCAATCATTCAAATCCCATTCCATACTCTTCTTCCCAACTGCCTTCAAATCAGACATCACTGGACCATAGAAATGATGAGCCTTTCTTCCAAATCTAGCTTCCATTAAGTCAAAATTCAAATAACTGGGACCAAAAATGAGGGGAAAAAAAAGGGACAAAAGTCCCCAGATTCCAATTCCACCAAAGAAAATACCCAATACCACAAGAACCTTGTAAGAACACACAGATCCAACTGTACTCTTAACAACCCCTTAAATTATGAGCAACCCCAATTCAAGAAAAGGAGAACCAGACAAACGCGTTCTAATCAGCTTCACTATGCCCCCAGAAATCCAGAAACAGCACGCCAAGACATCCATGGATCCAAACAAGAGCAACCCACATGCCCAAATTACCTTTTAAAAAATGAATCCAGTAATTATAAGCTCTAAGGAAACCACAGTCCTAAATTCAATCACTTAAAAAGCATCTAACCTTCCTAACACCATTGTCAACAAGAAACCAAAAAGTATATACATGTATATATATATATATATATATACATAAAGAGACTTAAGCAAACTCAAGAAATAACTGTAATCGACCAATGAAAAAGACGAGAGCAGAGAGTCAACTTACCAACAGAGACGGTGGAGAACTCGATCTGTAGTGGCGGAGTGGTCGGGATGTGAAGATCGCCGGCGAGAGAGAGAGAGAGAGAGAGAGAGAGAGAATATCGGGACGGCTGAGAAAAAAGTGAGAAAGAACAGAGCAGAGCAAAAATAGGCCGAGGACTAAAACATAAATAAAATACTACTACTACTAGTACTAGCAAAATAAATAAATGTAAAATATTACACACTTTTTATTATTATTTATTATTGGTTTATGACACCATTTTAGGGGGAATCTAAAGCCCCCCTCCCTCTCTCGTTCTCTCTAACATAATTTTGGGACAGGATTTATGGCATTCCAAAAAATACATAGAAAGATACGTCCTATTCTGTATTTGATTTTTTTTTGTATTATTCTATTATTCCATGTATGTATTGTGTACTCGAAAAGTTAATTTTTTAAAATATTCTGTATTTGATTTTTTTGTATTATTCTGTTATTCTAATGGTGTACTTGAAAAGTTAATTTTTAAAATAAAATTTTCATATTTTTAACAATAATAATAATTAGACAAGCTTATTTTTCCCAAAAATAAAAGATAGAAATAATAAAGAATACTTGCTAATTTTTTTTCAAACAAAATAACAATAATAAATACCTAACCTATCTTAATCCACTAGTCATTAATTCTCCTTTGTTTTAAGGATAAATTACATTTTTCTTCCTCTACGTTTAACTGCTTTTCACTTTGATCCTCAAATTTTTTTTTTCATTTTGGTCCTTTATATATCAAATTTTTTTCAATTTGCTCCTAAAAGTAATTTTTGTTTAAAATTAGACAAAAAATATCATAATAATTGTCACATAACATAAAAAATATATTATATTATAGAGTTTAAGTTTATATAAAAAAATGTGAGGTATATAAAATAAAATATTTTTATGCTATGTGATTGTGAATGTGTCATTTTCTGTCTAATTTTTAACAAAAATTATCTTTAGAAATAAATTGAAAAAAATTGAAACATAAAGGGCCAAAGTAAAAAAAAAAAAAAAAAATCTTAAGGGCCAAAATAAAAAAGTGGTCAAGCATAAACAGCGTTAAATATAATTTATCCTTATTTTTATTTTTTAACTGTGTATATCATATCGTAAAAATTGAAAAAGAATGAGACGTGAAACTATGGAGTGTTTTGAGAGAAGATTAAAAACTGACTTTCAATTTTTTTCATTGTTTCATGTAAGAAGTAATATGACCCAAAATAAATTAAAAACTAATTTTTGACTTTTTTAATGTGTTACTAAAACAACCCTATATATAATGCTAGTTGAAGAGGGTTTGAATGACCAAATTGGGACTGAGAGCTCAAGTTACTTTCCATTTAAGCGCAAAAATCATTTCCTATACGAGTAAATAATTATCATTAAATATCATACTCTACATTTTTTGAAGTATAATAACATAAACATGCCAATTTAAATTTGAAGATAAATAATATGTAAATAAAAAAAGGGAGCTTCGTAGGAATTTGTTTATGGGGCCTTATGGATAGAGACTAGTGAAATAAAGAGGCCCCTTCGACAATAATGGCAGACTTGTCTTTGATTTTGGGTTAATGGAGCATATTGACTCTTCCCAGTAAAAAAACTCTATTCGTACTTTTTGTTCGCATTTAGAAAGGGAAGGGTTCTTTTTAAGGTTTAAAAATGTATATAAAATATATTGTAGTATGTAATTTTTTTTACAATATATGGAATGTATATTAAAATTACAAAAGTGTTAATTTTTAAGTAATTTTTACTTACAATTCTCAAGACTATGACCTTTTGGAAATGAATCATCCTATTCCTATTAGTATTACTCACTCACTGCTAGGTAACAATGAGACTTGTTACCTGAGTTGCATGTCCTTCCATTAATTATAAATTTTATTACAAATTGGTATCTATATAAAATTATCATTAAAGATTTAAATTTTAAAATTCTAATTTCTTAATTTATCCATCCTCTCTCCGCTACATTTCACAAATATATTAATTGCGAGCGTCACCCACTTGTTGTCTCCACCACCCTTTCTCTACTTATGACCACCTTTCAACCCTCTCTTTACCCTTCCCCTCATTGGTCACCACCTGCAACTCCTTCGAACCCCTCTTTCCTTACCTTCGCTCCCTTGTCTAACACTAACACTCACCCCCAATTGCAATCTCGTTATGCATCGTCTTCATAGCCTTAGCTAAGTGAACTGGGAATACAATCCAATCCAAAAATAGTTGGAGGAAAGGCTTTGTTGACTTAATTAAATCATTTATTGAACAAAAAAATTCATGTGAGGAAAAAATATTAGTTAATATTGGAGTAATGTTCCATTCTATTTACTAATTGAGACTTTTCATATTATTTCTTAAAATGTCAACATAAAAGGTAACCAGTTTTGTCCACAAAAATTGAATAATTTCTTGCATATGAGAGAAGAGCCGTGCTTCCGACCCCCAGTGACGTGGCAGCATGGGGTTGGTGGAAAATATTAAAAAAAAAAAATAATAATAATAATTTTTTTTTTTGGACCAATCACATGCGACCCCAGTACCCCCACTGGGTCCGAAGCTTTTTCCTATGAGAGAATAACAGTATTGAGGAGTTTCGTGGACAACGTGATTAGGCATCCACATACATACACACATATATATATACTAGTGGGTGGCACACACGATGTGTGTGCAATTTAAATAAGTAGGAATAAAAAAAAATAATAATGAAATTAATATTATAATATGTACTTAGCTTAAGTGGTATGAGTCCTCGTATTTAAACTCATGGTCATGCCACATGGCATGAAGAGAGTAAAGCTTTTTTTTTAAAAATAAAAAATACTGCCACATGGCATGAAGAGAGTAAAGCTTCAGGACACCAAAGTTTCTGTTCACTTTATAATAGTATAGATAGATAGATAGATATATGTTCATTTCACAGTGTTATTATCTCCTACTTTGTTACACCCTCACCATCACCACAAACATTACCCACGAGAGGGCCAATAAAATACTTGAATATGCTTGAAATCAATCAAGTGGGAGTTTTTGAAGCCTTCCAAATCCAATACGAATATATAATCTCAACTGGGTCACCATTGGGTACTCAAATCTTTACTTATTTTGGTTTTCCAATTAAAACTTTTTTTTTTTCTTATGTTTTTAGTAAAGTAAAAAAAAAAAAAAAATACTTTTTAACGCACCTAATTTAGATACATTAACATTTGTAAAAAAAATCATTAAAAACAAATAAAAAAAACACATTTTGATTGTATTAGGAGTGCAAATCATTATCATTCTAAGGTACATAAACATCACAAGAGTTTTGAAATTCTTGCATACAACCTCCAATTTAATCATCATACATGTGTTTTGGCCAGTATCATAGTAGTGCGGAGACTCATCCAGTATGCTTTGGGGTGCTTTGGGAATTTGACTTTTAAGTTATTTTTTTTGATTTGTAACAAAAGTTAGAAGTTGGTTTTTTTGTATTTTTTCTCATTTGGGAAGTTAGTTTTTAGCCATTGGTGAAATTACAATTCTACCCCTCATTGGTTAAAACATGCTACATAGGTGAAGTTGTAAATATTTTAAATTGAATGGGGGGTAGTTTGGTCATTTTATTGTGATTTGACATCATAAGTAAATATTAATCAAAAAAGTCAAAAGCTACTTTTTATCAACTTCACAAATTATTTGTCTAAAAAAGCCAAAAACTTGGTTAAAAGTCAAAAAATTACTTTTTACCATCTTTTTAAAATAGGCCTTTGTTGACTAACTCTTACTACACATATGATATGTAATGATCAATATTTAAAAATTTTATAAGAACTATCATATATACCATGTAGTCTTTTTTATTTTTATTTTTTTGGAAAAAGTAACAGCCAAACATAGCCTTAGATTGGTGGATTGTCCATTGTGGCGCCACTGATTCAACTTTTTTTTCCCACAATAGTAATTGCCCTGGTCATTTTATTTTATTTTATTTTTTTTTATGTTCAACAGCATCTTTCACCAATGTGGATACCAGTGTTCATTTGTGGAGCATATGGACCCTTATTTTCTATTTAATTTATTCTCTCACTCAACAAAAGCAACGTGGAGAAAGGAAAGAAAAAGAGAGAGAGAGAGAGGAAAAAAAAATCAAATTGGAGGGACAAATACTTTAGTCCATCCAATGGAACAGTTAGCTCCATTGTCCACACCATTCACATGACCTACCCAACCATTTTGGACTGGAGTCTGGGACCCCAAACACATGTACTGTTCCTTTGGATTCCCCCTGTCAGATGTGCCTGTATCTGTGTGTAACCATATGCACCTCTTCATATTTTGAATAAGATTACAAATACACACACATATATATATATATATATATATATTTTTTTTTAAAATCATATAACACTTTTTACTTGTAATGAGAGTGAGTCTCAATTGCTATGTGTCATGATGTGGGCTCCTTCTTATCGTGACTAAATGATATAAAAAATATATATATGTATATAGTAAATTCTTATTTAACTCAAGCTATCTAGTTGTTTGGCTGAATAAGGAAGAGGAGTTTTTTTTTTCCATTTCCTTCAAAGCCATGTAAATGAAATAAAGAATGACATCTCTCTCTGTATATTTATGAGTTTGTATGTTTGTTCTCATCTTTTGAATTGCTTAATTCCTTCATGAGAAGCAAAAATTATCATCAAGCCCTAATATATTACATGACTATGTGCTCGACTAATGATATTTAATTATTTGCTCACTTTTGTTTTATATTTTGCAAACCATTTTCTACTATTGGCCGGGTGCAAATATCTGCTGGTTAGGAAATTCCTATTGTTCCAAATATTAAAGAGTACCTTCCCAGCAAAAGAATTATATATATATATATATATATATAATGTGACAAAGTCATGATTTTATGCTTGCTTAATCTTGGACTATCTGACCCATGGTGTCCATATGCATGCATGTCCAGTTATTTCAGGTGATCAGATCATTCGTAGATTATAAAGCATAAACATCTGGAATCTTATGTAATGAAATCTTTAAATTTTTAATTAAGAAGTTTCTCATGAACCACAATGTAACATAGGAGCTAGCTATAGGCTTGAAGCTTCAAGAATAAGGCAAATTTAGGATTTGTTTGGCAATTACTTTTTTACTTGAGTTTTTGGTTTTTGTGACTTTTTTAGTTTGAGACTTTTTTGCTTTGGAAATGATGTTCCCAAAGTGAAATGACAAAATTGTCCTTCACTTGGAAATGATACTTTTTTGATTTTTTGTTTGTATATGGGCCAGTTTGGTAATTTTGCATCCCAACTCAAGTGTTTTGACATTTTATGATTTTAAAACTTTTTTTTTTTTATCCATATGTGATTATTTAGCTCCACAACAAATGCCAAACCCGGGCTTAGAATGATGATATATATCTCTAACAAACACAAATATCAATGAAGGGCATATATATATGAGTATGACATTACTAATTAATTGTAGATAACTCTAGTTTATGATTATAATGAGTGATTGCTATTGAAGGTTGTGATCATTAGCATATTAAAAAAGTTGTTATTATTGCCGTTTAGTTTCTGTGATGTATAATAAGAATGAACAAAACGGTGTGAGCTATATAGTCTTTGTCCAACAAATTGATTTCTAATCAACGTCTCTATTGTTAATTAACCTAGAAAAAGTCAACCCCAGATGGGTATGCTAGCTACTAGCCAAAATCAAATGTATTTGAATCCAAAATCATTACGTCAACTAAATATGTTTTTATTCATGTCACATTGGGTGTGAGCTTTTTTATGTGAAGGATCGATGAAGTCCTCAATCATATTAACCTTTTTGGGATGTATAGCTGGTTTGACTCTTACATAATCCTTGTTAAGTATTTCTTGTTGTATGGATTTACATACAAAAACAAACTACAATTTTTTTTTGGTGTATTTGTAATTTCTTTGAATATATATGCTTATGGGCCCGAGGCCCAGCAGCCTAGCAGCATGAGACAAGATATAAGTATTTGCAAGGAGAGGTTGCAGGGTTTAACTCTCATTAAGCAACTAATTATTGACTTTGGCTGATTAAAAAATATTATATATATATATATATATATTTGTTTTTTTGGATACAAAATAACATACTCATATATATCTTAATTTTTTTTATAGAAATGATTCATAATAGTTTCACTACACCATTTATAATTTTAACAACAAAGTGAAATAACTAATATTACAAAATTACATAACTACAATAAACCTTTTTAAAAGTGTGCACCATAAAATTTTACTATCAAATTTGATATGCAAGTTTTTCATGTGTTAGTTTCTAGAATTTTAATCTACCTTTTACTAGTCAAACAAAGTTAATGTCATTGACTTGAGCTAAGTATGTGGATTCTTGTTCACCCAATCAAACTGCATAAATACTGGCTGCTACATATTTAAAAATGAAGAATAATTTCAAGTAGCTATAGATAGATCCTTAATTTCTGGCATCTTAATTATATAATTTGCACAATTATATTATATATCCCAAAAATACATATGCACCAATCTCAAATTGTCAATGTTCCCACCCTTTCATCAACTTTAGATACTTACTTGTCATCTTGAACTTGACTTCTTTCTATGGCTCTTCCTTTGATATTTCCTTATAAGATAAAAAAAGTTGTTTTCATCATTTATTACAAGTTAAAAAGTAAAAGAAAAAAAAAAGAAAAAAAAAGAAAAAAGAGAGAGAGCTTCCTTTAGCCAGAAAAATTCTTTTATTTTGTTATTTTTACACTAAAGGCTAAAACACTAACAAGATTTGTTTTAATCACTAACCACTTAAAAGGTGAATAGTGTACCAAATAATATGATTTATAGTCTTGACTTATTAGTTAGCTTATAATCTACCAAGAGCCATATATATTTCATTACTTGGTGAGGAGTACTATTCCTTTCTTCTTCTTCTTCTTCTCTTTTTTTATTTTATTTTAGGTTGGATAAGAAAAATAGTCCATTTAAAAATGTCTGAAGCTCATGATCAAAAAAATAAAAACTTAGCAGAGTGTAATGTCATATGTGAGATCCACTCTTCGCCTCACATTTAACAATTAGATAATATTTTAGTAGGGTTATTTTTTTTACTTTTTAGATTCGTCCAAAATGGACCTAAGGAGTAAAAAAAAAGAATGTTGCTATTAACACCTACCTTTTTCCTTTGGGCCCCCACCTCTTCCATTTTTTTTTTCTTTCAATTTTATCCCAACATAAAATTTCACTTTTACTCTCATCCCTCATCTTCTAACCCTAATTTTCGAAACCCAAACCCTAATCCTAACCCTAACACCTCTCAACTTCGGCTACCACCTCCATTGGTCGCTAGCTAGCCCCTCATTGCCAGTTGCCACCTTCGTCTCCCTTTTCTTCTTCTTCTTCTTCTAAAATTGCGATCTCCACTGCAATCATGATCTCCACCCCTACCAATCGCGAACCCCATTGCCACTGCAATCTCTCTCTCTCTGTGCATGGTTGGGTTAATAGGGTTTGAAAACACGATGGCGACGGGGATGACGATCTGTGACCTCAAACCCTAGCCACCTCCATCGCCGTCGCGATCTAAGATCTTAACCCTAGCCACCGTCGTGATCTGTGACCTCAAACCCTAGCTGTCGTTGTGATCTATGGCCTCAGACCCTAGTCACCTTCGTTGCCATTGTAATTTGAGTTGGGATAAGTAGCAATCGATGATGGTGGCTAGGCGATGGTGACGAGAGAGAGAGAGAGAGAGAGAGAGAGAGAGAGAGAGAGAGAGAGGTTCGTTGTGGTGGCTCTGGATTGAGGTTTTTTGAAGCTGCTAGGGGTGGTTGACTGTGGGGTTGCGATGAAGTTGACTGAAAAATGGCTCTGGATTGGAGTTAATCAGAGAATGAAGCCGACAGTAGAGGTTGTGGTCAGTGTTGGCAATGGTTGGCTTGGGAAGGTGGGTTAGAGTGAGGGTATAGTTGGAATTAAGGTGGGGGTTTAAAGAGAAAATGGAGAGGCCTCATTTAGTTGGGGGGGTTTCAAAGAAGTGGCGGGTTCAAAGAAGAAAGGAAGGTGCTAATAGCAGCCCTAAAAAAAATGAACATAATTTTGAAAGAAAAATACTAAAAATAAAAAGAATTCACAAATAAACGTCTTTCAAATGTTTCGAATTTTTAATAAAATATTTATGGTTTAAAAGTTGGACATGGATGGGGTTGGAGGAGAAACAATAATGATGGGTAGCAAAGATTGATTTTTAAAGGCCCATTTGATGCATATGTGTTATCTTAAGGCCATGTTGTCCGGGTTTAGAGCCCTGCTTATGGATTGGGCTAAAAGTTCAATTTATTGGGCTTTGAGTTGAATAATGGACTGAAGCCTGATGTTAAACCCATGCCATGCCATCCTCAATTCTGCTACGTAGCTCGAATGAGGCTCGGCCCGAATGGCTCGAATTCCAAAACGTTGTTGTTTTGGAATTTTTTTTTCCTTCTCTAAAACAGAGACGAAGATGAAGATGAAGATGAAGATGAAGATGAAGATGAAGAAGAGACACGAGAGAGTTGGGGATCGAGAGAGAGCATCAACATCAATAACACCACATCATCATCAACAACAACCAACAATCACAAAAAAATTATAGAATCAACACATCATCATCAACACCAGATCTGTGTATATACATAGATCTATACACACACACACACACATATATATATATATATATATGAGAGAGATCTACACATCATCATCAACATCAACATCAACACTAGATCATCATCATCATCATCATCAACACCAGATCATCATCATCAACATCAACATCAATACCAAACCTGTGTGTATACACAGATCTATACACGCACACACACACATATATATATGAGAGAAAGAGAGAAAGCCATCCACGAGCGCCACCCACTGGCAGAGAAAGAGAGAAAGAGCCACCCGCTGGCGTTGCCATCATCGTCTCCTCTGTGTGTATACACATATCTGTGTATACACACACAGATCTCTTTCTTCTCCTTCTTTTCACCTTCTTTTCCTAATCTCTATTTTTTCTCCTTCTTCTTCTTCTTCTTCTTCTTCTTCTTCTTCTTCTTCTTCTCTCTCTCTCTCTTTCTCGTCTCTTTTATCTATCTCAAAGAAGAAAGGAAAAGGAAAGAAATAAAGAAAAAAAAAAAGGAAACCCAAAACGACGTCATTTTGGGTTTCGAGCCAATTCAGGCCAATTATTTTCGAGCTACCAAGTATTATTCGCTGAAATTATTACAATACAAAACCCTATTATATTATTGTTTTGTTTTGATCTGTGCTTTTTTTGAATTCTCATAGCCGACAACGATTTGTTTGTTGTTCACAGATTTCCCGTCTTTTACCCTCCAAACCTCACTTTTCTCAACGATTCGTTTGATTTTACAACTTGGCTTGGCTTTGAACAAGTTCATCGCAAATTGGATACCAAAATTGACTCACACTACTTGAACCAACTTCGTGGTAGTCGAATTCGATGCCAGAATTGACCCAAATGGCAACCTACACTCCGTAAATCTCTCTCTCTGTTAACTGTTGGTATATATATTCAATTCAATTATTTTATTTGTACTCATGGATTTTCTTACTTCTTATTAGTTTCTTACTATTCCTGTTTAACATTTACTACAAGTGTAGTGTGGTGTGGTTTGTAATAATATATTGAATAGAAAATTGGGTGAATATATGCTTCTTCTTCTTCTTCTTTTTCTTATTTATATCATCAATTATTTGATTTGTACTCATGGACTTTGGTAGTTCTTATTAGTTTCTTAGTATGCTTTGTTTAATAATTACTATAAGTGTGTGCAATAATATATTGAATGGAAAATTGGGTGTATATATGCTTTGTCTAACTTTTGAAAGAAACAGTAGTGCACTTTACAATTTTGAGAATAGAAAAGAAAAGTGGGAGGAAGATCAGTAAATAATACCTTGAAGGAATAGATGTGAGGAGAGCACTCCTTCTCCTGTATCATCTAATTGCATGGATTGTGGCCCCCATCCTTTCTTCTTCTTCTTTAAAACTTACTTTCCATTTTTATTTTATCTATTTACAATTGAAACATTAGGTGGCACGCCCAATCCCAACTATGTTGGCACCAAGAAGGATACCCAATCATTTGTTAGCACTACTGAAGAGCTAATGAGAAACCAACAAGAAAAAGAGAAAACAAACACCAAATGCACCACAACTATCAGTTAACACACCAGCAAAACAACCAGCACCAAGCAGCTACAGCAAGCTTCACTGAAGCAAGGAAAGAATCAAGGAAAAAAAACTCCCAAACAACTCAAACCAATAGCACACCAGCAAAATAACCAGCACCAAGCAGTTGCAACAAGCTTCACTGAAACAAAGAAAGAAGACTCTCAAACAACTCAAGAGCCACCCCTAATGCAGATTCTAACTTGCTGAAGGTTATGAACTAAGTCATTAACAGAGTATTTGATAAAAGGGCAAGAAAATTTAACCCACAATGCAATCCTAACCTTAATGGATTCACACAACCCATCAAGATCCACCTGAGCATTATTGAAAATACTATCATATCTCTATTTCCAAATTTACCATAGCATTGTTAGGGGAATTTCTCTCCAGATCATCTTCTCTTTCTTTTTGAGCTTAATACCAGTGCACCAGTTAAACAGACAACTGACAAACCCAGGCATTACCCACTGTATACCCCACTAGTGTAAAATTCTAGACCAAATCCTTCAAGTAAAATGGGAAAATAATAACACATGATTAACACTCTCCACCTCACCTTTATAGAAAACACATCTAAGATCAAACGCACCACTGAGAACTCCAATTCTTTGGAGATAGCTAGAAGTCTTAATCCTACCTTTCCAAGCTAACCAACCAAAAAATTGAACTTTGGGTGAAGAGACATTCTTTCAAATGAAATCTATTATTTTACTATTGTTAACAAGACTCAACTCACATCTCTTATAGGCAAAGGCAATAGAGAAGAGCCCTGATGAATCTGCAGCCCATGTTAATCTATTAGATATCCCTTCTGCAAGAGCGGGTGCATTGGAGATCATCTCATATAACCTCCTCAAATCCTCACCCTCCCACTGGTACAGAACTCACGCGAAGCATAGATTGCCTTCCTCAAAACCAACCCTCATAGTAAGCACTAAATGCATAGATTCAGTTTTGTCCATTGATAAGGAATACAGTCTAGGAAATTCCTCTTTCAAGCAAACATTGCCAATCCAGATATCCTTCCAAAATTGAGCTGTTTTCCCATCCCCAATAACTAACTTATCTTGCTCTTGAAGAAGTCAACCAGTTCAGGTCTATACCAGGCAACACCCATAATACCTTTCCAAATCTGGAAAGACTTGGAATTTACCACAGGTAATGGCCACCAGCCCCTACCAACCTCACTGTATTTACTAAAAATCACATGTTTCCAAAAGGCATCATTTTCAGAACCAAACCTCTACCACTACTTCAAAAGAAGACAATCATTCATAAGTCTAAGTCTCTTGATTCCTAAGCCTCCTTGGCTTTTCCTCTGTGAAATCTCCTCCCAACTGATCAAATGAATTTTCCTTCTAAGCTCATCACCTCTCCATAAGAATCTAGATTGAATTTTGTCTATTTCCTTTGCAACTCCCGCTGGTATCTTAAACAAAGATAAGAAATAAATTGGTAAACTAGACAGCAAAGATTTTATCAGTGTCAATCTACCAACAAAGGATAGGAACCTCCTCTTCCAAGAAGCCAATTTTTGTTTGCATTTATCAATCACTGGTTGCCATGTCCTCATTCTTCTTGGACTAGCTCCTAATGGCAGGCCCAAATGTTTGAGTGGTAGACTTTGGTGGAGGCAATTCAATTTGGTAGCAAACTCCGTAGTAAGATTATCGTCAATCCCAACCCCACATACCAAACTTTTATGATAATTAATCTTCAGCCTAGATAATACTTCAAAACACCTCAGAATCCTTTTGATCGCAATAATCTCCTCCCATTCAGCCTCACAAAATAAAATTGTGTCATCTGCAGACTGGAGATGGGTGATCCTAACATCATTTGCTCCTACCACTACCCCTTTAATCAATCCCCCCTACAGAGCTCTCAACAACAGAATATTATGACCCTTAGCTACAATATTAAACATAAATGGTGATAATGGGTCCCCTTGTCGCAATCCTCTCTCCGAAGTAAACTCAGATATGGGTGATCCATTTACCAAGATAGAAATTTTTGTTGAGGTTAAACACTCTCGAATCCAACTAATCCATTTATTACCATACCCAAAGTTAGATAGCATAGAGAAGAGGAAAGCCCAGTTAATGGAGTCAAAGGCTTTCTGAAAATCAAGTTTTAGTACAATGCCATTCTTTTGATTCTTCTTCCATCCATCCACTATTTCATTCGTAATCAATACTCTATCCAAAACATTTCTACCCCCAATGAATGCTGATTGAGATTCACTAATAATACTTGGCATTACTTTCTTCATCCTGTTTGACAAAACTTTGGCAAGAATTTTATACAAAGAACTTATTAGACTAATAGGCCTGAAATTATTAAGGCAAGTAGGATTGTCAGATTTTGGAATCAAAGTCACAAAAGAACTGTTAAGTCCATGAACCAATTTAGAATTCTGATGGAATTCCTTCATAAACTTTATCACATCACCTTTAACTGTCAACCAACATTTTAAAAACATCATCATATTGAACCCATCAGGTCCAAGAGCCTTGTCCTTTGCACAGTTCTTTACTACTGCTACTATTTCTACTTCAGTAAATTTAGCTTCTAGTGTAGCTCTAACCTCAACTTCTCTAACGAACTTAAAAGGACCAGAAAAGCTTGGTCTGCTTGGCCAATATTCAGTAAATTGATTTTTAAAATGCTGCAGGACTTCAGCCCTAACATCTATAGGTTCTTCTGTAATAACCCTATCCACAGTTATTGAACTTAATGCATTTTTGTTGCTCCTGGAAGATGCCATAATGTGGAAAAATTTTGTATTTCTATCCCCTTTTAATGCCCAGTTAGCTCTGGATTTCTACATCCATATCCATTCCACCATTCTACTCAATTTCCAAGCTTCCTTCTTCTAGTTAACTCTAATTCAGTCAGGGATCTATCCTCAGTTGCCAGATCAAGCCTATGAAGTTCTTCCTCTAGAAGCTTAAGATTATATTCGACATTACCAAAGACCTTATTATTCCACTTTTTCAAGGCCAGTTTAAGTGTTTGGAATTTCTTTAGACATTGGAAACCAACCTAGCCCACCGCAGTAGTTTCAACCTAAGTTTTCTCCACAAAAGCTAAGAAAATTGGGTGCAAGAGCCAAGCATTAAGAAGTCTAAATGGCTTTAGACCCCAACCTCGCTCATCTTTCATAAGCAAGATAGGGCAATAGTCTGAGATTCTTCTTGGTAACCCCCATAGTTTAAAATTAAACTTATGCATCCACTCCGAACTGAGCAAGAACCTATCAATCCTACTCCATTTCTATTCATTCTGTGAGTTACACCAGGTGAATTTCTTTCCCATCATTGGTAGATCACACACTTCCAGGTTGTCAATTAGTTCATTAAACTCCCTTATACCCCTATCTCTCCTAGAACATCCTTTTCTTTCAAATACATACCTGATTTCATTAAAATCACCCCCCAGACACCAAGGTTTGTCATAAACTTGATTTAATCTAATTAAGCTATCCCACACATTTTTCCTTCTAGCACTATCATTAGGGCTATATACATTAAGGAAAACACATTCAAAGCTAAAAAAGAGAGTACCTGACAAAATAATAAAATTCTTGCTAGAACAACAGTCCAGCATCTGAAAGACGTTTGGATTCCAAATGCATAGTAACCCACCAGCTGCTCTATCCGAATCCACTACCATGAATTCCATCTTTTCTCCAGGCCAAATTAGTTGCACAAACTCCTCATTAATGAAAGACTTCTTTGTTTCCTGTAGTAGTACCATATCCACCTTTCTTTCCAAGAATAGCTTTCTGATTTTACTCCTTTTAGCAGGCTTGCCAAGCCTCCTCACATTCCAAGATAATATCTTCATAACGAAACTAAATCAAAACTCCAACCACCTGGGACTGCAAATCAAGCTGCACCTCCACCCTTTCTCATTATCATCTCTCTATCTTGTGCTTCCATCTCCATTAATTTGCTTATAACTTCTTCCTCATTGCCTTCACAATTTAGCCCCAAAACCTGGCCAATTTGAAGTGATGTTTCTGCCTCGTTCAACAACCGTTGACCACTACCAGATTTACTTACCATGGACAAAGAGAGTGCTGCAATAGGGGACTTGAAGATGGCTCCCTTTCTCAAATTCAGAGATGATCCTCCACTAATTTGAATAGTACCTTTTTTACTTCCAAAAGATCTTACCACACTTTTAGCTTTCTCCTTCTTAGTCAATTTCCTTTTTTGAGCATTTGTAGCAAACTTATCCGCGACCAAGTCGTGATTCCTTTCTACCAATCTGATCTGAAGACCCTCACCCCTCTTTGTTTGTTTTGATTGCTCCTTACTAGGATGGGCCTCCATCTCACTTAATTCAGAAAATCTTCGGCCCATCATAGTACCACCCTCCAAAACATGGGCCTTATTTAAAATTACTTCAACATTTAGCCTAGGTCTGTTAATCTCAAACCCACTAATACTCCTCATGAAGCCTGAGGTGGCAATTTCATCCACAACGTTTCGGTTGCCTTCAGTTTGAAAATGTATAGAGCTCAACACTGCTGCAGCTGTCCTTTCTACGCATGTGCCCTCAAAATTTATCCTTTCCATATTATTATCAGTCTTTTGAACCTTATACGTGCTCAGCCACCTATTATGCTCTGCCATGTCTTTGTGTTCATCATGCCTTGCCTCAAATTCTCTAGCCTCCATGTCAACTTCTTTGTCCAGCTCATCTCCAACCTATCCCACCGCGTCAGCCGCACCCTCTTCCTACTTGCTCTCCACCTCTGATGCCTGGTGAATGGTGTTTCCATATGAGCTATGATTATCGCCATTACTTTGCAAAATACAACACTTGCATTGTTTATAGACCACCTCCGAGATAACCACCTACTCTTCACAAACCTTTACTGGGTAGCTCACACTTTTACAGTTCAGGTTGATAGTCATATTAATGGATTCTATACACTTTGTGGCTATCCTCACCTTCCCGCAATGTAAGGATTGCATTCTAACTGTAGCATCATCTATACCAACAATTTCCCCCCACGGTTCTCCTATCTTTCTAAATGTTATGTTATTCCATAGGTTCAAAGGCACTCCATAACAAGCAAGCCAAGTAACCATTTCTTGTTCAATAACCATACCTTTTTCCATTCTTTTATTGACTCACACCATTCATGTATCCAATCCTCCATCAACTTCAGCTTCTCTTTCATGTTTTCCACCGTTGTAACAGAGATAACTATGTCTCTACCTCATCCATCTCTCACCTGAATGTTTCCCAGTCCTCTGCTCTTCAGTTCCTCTTTATACTCTACCGCTTAACGTTATGCCTTAAGTCTAACAATCACACTGGTATATGACCAGCCATTTCCTTCTTCAGTAATGTTTATTGTTAAACTTGCATTAAATATCACTCTTCTCCCACTGACAGCCTGCGCATAGGATTTTCTCCCTTGAACCAAAGTAGGTGCTACACTGCTACTGGCCATAGTCATTTTTTCATTACATGCCAATCTAGGCCTTTGGTTTATGTTCTTTTCTTTGCCAAAATTGGCTACTTTCACTTTCAGTGCTCTGTTATCACACCTGAGACCATATGCTCTCTGGACTACCATTTGTGCTACCACAGGGCAATCATACTGTACAAAGCCAAACCTTGATCGAGTCATTTTCCTCATTTTGTTGGGGATGAACACATCCCTCACAACTCTAAAGTTAGATAATAACGCATATAGCCCTTTTGGATCCATAGATTTAGGAATCTCATCCACGAAAACCATATGAATACCCTCTTCTACACCTTTGTTCCACTGGCTTGAGCCCCCATGTTTGCACAACACCGGTCTCCAGCCTCCTCCATCACCTCTTTCTCCATCTCTAGCTCTCCTCACTCTCTTCATTCCGCCGTTTCTTTTGACTCCCAGTTGTAGCCTAGTTGTAGTCTATAAATAGGTGATAATTTTTTATTAGTAGAATATATATTTTGTGATACAAATAAAATGAAATCAGGAATCTAAAATCAAGAAAGAACAAAAATCCCCAATTAGGGAGTAAACCCCTAAGGGTTAGAGAGAAACCAAGGCTCTACCCCCAATCAAAACGTATATTCTTTTAATAAAATAAAAAAAAAAAAACTAAGTACATTGACCCGTACATCATCTATTGATAGACCACAACTATTAGGACACTTATCCCACTAGTGTGGACAATTATGTACAACTCATTTTGTTCTCTCTCACTCTCAATTTGATATTTGTTTGTAATTTTGGTTGCATTGCTCTTGGCTTTCCTTGTAATCAAAATAAGAGTCTTAGTTTCTAATTAGCTTTTTCATATTTTGTTTCGTTTTTTAATAAGTATATTATTTGTTGTTTGATTTTTTTATTATTTGATTTTCAATTTATTTATTTGCAAAGAAATTGTGAGAGAAGAATTCATAACTTTTGGATCTCAATACTTGAAAATAAGAAAAATTGATATCTTTATCTTGGAATCTCCATTGAGACTCAGTTCCTCTCCACAATTTCTTTGCAATCAATATTATAGTTTTAGTTTCTAATTAGCGTTTTCATATTTTGTTTCATTTGTTAATAAGTATATTACTTACTCGTGAGAGAACATAAATTTTGTATCTCAATACTTGAGAGTGTGAAAAATGGATATCTCTCTCTCAAAGTCTCCATTGAGACTAAGTTCCTCTCCACGATTTCTTTGCAATCAATATTATAGTTTTAGTTTCTAATTAGTGTTTTCATAGTTTGTTTTGTTTTTTAATAAGTACATTATTTATTGTTTGATTTTTTTATTTTTGTTTTTTGGATAATTTGTTTGTCAAGCAATCGTGAGAGTTTTGGATCTCAATACTTGAGAATAGGAAAAACAGACATCTCTCTCTCGGAGTCTCCATTGAGACTAAGTTTCTCTCCACAATTTCTTCTCAATCAATATTATAGTTTTAGTTTCTAATTAGCGTTTTCATATTTTGTTTCGAGTTTTAGTAAGTATATTATTTATTGTTTGATTTTTTTATTTATTTTTGTTTTTTGGTTTATTTGTTTATCAAGAAATCGTAAGAGCTTTGGATCTCAATACTTGAAAATAGGAAAAACGAATCTCTCTATATCGGAGTCTACATTGAGACTAAGTTCTTCTCCACGATTTCTTCGCAATCAATATTATAATTTTAGTTTCTAATTAGCGTTTTCATATTTTGTTTTGTTTTTTAACAAGTATATTATTTATTGTTTGAATTATTTATTTTTGTTTTTTGGTATATTTGTTTGTCAAGAAATTGTGAGAGATCATAACTTTTGTATCTCAATACTTGAGAATATGAAAAACGGATCTCTCTCTTAAAGTCTCCATCGAGACTAAGTTCCTCTCACTACAACAAAATGCACCTTTGGCAACTAAATTAGTGACTAAAAAAAATTTAGTCGTCAAAAGTTATGGAATTGACGACTAAATTTTTTTTTAGTCGGCAAAAGTACAACATTTAGCTGCTAATTTTTTTTAGTAGGGGTATATTGGTTATTAGCGACTAACTAAAACATGAAAATGTTGTTGAGCTTCTTGGTTATTGTGTGGATGGTGGTCTCCGTGTCCTTGTTTATGAGTATGCCTCAAATGGATCCCTTCATGATATTATTCATGGCAAGTAATGCCAAGTTTTTCCTTTTCTAAGGGGACTTTTATTAGCCACCATCAACCCCTCATATAGATTAGTTAAAATCCTTTGTGTATTGTGTTACTCTGTAATGACAAGTAAATATATTTTTGGTGATGGTAAGAATGAAGGCTTGTACTTCGGTAATTTTGTATACTTTAGGCCTTTTTCTGGTTAGTTCTAGCAAACTTAAGAATAGTTAATGACTGCAGACTCTTGCTGCAAAACTAATTTGCGAGATGATGTATTGCTTCATTCTCAGTGTGATACATGATGCTTTCATTTAAAACTGTTCTATTGCCTCAGAGACAGTTAAAAATCAAGAGCACAAATTCTTTGTTTCCCCCTTGTAGGGAGTTAGACCCCTTTGAAGCCAACAGTGGCCACGTGATATAAGCCATAAGAAGCTCAAGGAAAAGTAAATTTAAAAACGTGGCAATATTTAAAAATTTACATGATTTCGTTGTGAGGCCTATACGAACCATGCATAAAGTTACTGGTCTTTGTAGAGTCATTCTTGTGTTTGTTTTGGGTTAACTTAAATACGCAACTAGTTAGTTTGTGATAAAGTTCTTTGAAGTTTTATAGTTTAGCGGTACTTTGGTAATTGGCAGAAAATTCTTGATGTGGGCCATAATAAGGGCCACACATGAATTGTCATATGGGTCAAGTTATGCTATTGGCTTTCTACGTATGGGTTTTATTTAGGTTTATATTGGTTTTGAAAGTTAAAAGTTGTAGTTTCATTTCAAGTAAAAAACCAAATTCTGTTAAGACAGCCTGTTCTCTGAAGTCTATATAAAGTCATATAAAACTTTTAATTCGATAGGGTTGATATTTAGAGAATTTTCCCAGTTTTGAAGTTTGCTTTCAGATTGTGTGACGCAATCGAATCCTTTCTGTGTTGTCAATGGCCAGAAGCAGGCCTAAGTAAACCCGTTTTGCTGCTGTCCTCCATTAATTTCGGGCTTGTTGCTTCTATGAGAATGTATACTGTACTTGTCCTACATCCCCATGTATAAGTGGATTGCTATTCACCCTCTTGGTAAAATTTTGCTTCTTTGAGCACCAATAAAACATCGATTTCAGAAACAGAAAGTGCATTGCATAGAAAGCTTCTTCAGAATCTTGACATATAAGCAGTAACTCCAAGCATAATGCGAAATGCAAAGACCTAACCACATTTTCTTTCTGATTCGTCAATTAACCATCACAGTGTCCATAAATGGTGGATACTCTTTCACCTCCTAGGTGATATGCGTAATATTCTTCAATTTGTGGATGTAGGACATAAGGGTGTCAAAGGAGCCCAGCCGGGTCCAGTTCTGTCATGGGCACAGAGGGTTAAAATTGCTGTTGGGGCTGCAAAAGGACTAGAATATTTACATGAAAAGGCAGAGCCTCATATTATCCATCGTGACATTAAGTCCAGCAATGTCTTACTTTTTGATGATGATGTCTCTAAAATTGCCGACTTCGATCTGTCCAATCAAGCCCCTGACATGGCAGCACGTCTGCATTCCACTCGTGTTCTAGGAACCTTTGGTTATGACGCTCCAGAGTACGCCACTGTTTTGATTTTGAAATAGCTGCTTTGAATTGTTGAATGTTTACTGAATTCTCATAGTGTCTGATAGGGAAGCTTGGCAGAGGCATCCTTTAAAAATGTAGCAGCCATTGAGTTATTGGATCTGGTACTGTAACAAAAATATATATAATGTCACTTTTGTTTTTTGGTTACATATTATATGCTTTTTTAACCCTGAAAAAAAAAATAATAAAATAAAATAAAATTTGAAGTAGGAAAAGCATGGGATGGTTCTGGAGGAGTAAAAGAACCGAATAGTAGATGAATCCACAGATGTGCTCTGCCCAAACAACTAACAGGGTTTTGACAATATATCTGGTCTGCCCATCTGTTAACCTACTTTCTTTAGTGAATTACAGAGTCTGTTTGAACCTCAAGAACCCTTTTTTGTTTATTATCTGTCTTGTGCTGTTGTGAAGTTGGCGTCTTAAACACATTCATAGTGGTCAAGTTTTCTGATTTTGGATGGCAGATACGCAATGACTGGACAACTGAGTTCAAAGAGCGATGTATACAGCTTTGGTGTTGTCCTCCTGGAACTCTTGACTGGGCGTAAACCTGTTGATCATATATTACCGCATGGACAGCAGTATCTTGTTACCTGGGTACTCACTTTATCTCAGTTCATTTTTTCCTGTTGACTAGAGTGTACTTGTCTCTGTTATTTGAACTTTTGGTCAGTTTATTTAATTTTTTCAATCTGAGCTCAATATAGGCAACACCGAAACTCAGTGAAGCTAAGGTGAAGCAGTGTGTTGACACTAGATTGGGAGGAGAATACCCTCCCAAGGCAGTTGCAAAGGTAATTTCCATATATTACATTGTTACTATTATCTATTTTTATGTGCTCAACGACATTCTCGCTGTTATTTTCTCCAAATGCTCTTTTAATTAGTGATTGTAATATGATTGAATCCATTTACATTTATAGAAAGAACTGAGTGACTTCTGCAATGAAATTTCTTGCCTTGGATTAGATTTCAATATGATTGATCTCTGAAAAATGCTTTACATCATTTAATTCTTTATATTGTCGTGTGTTCAAATCAGATGGCTGCTGTTGCTGCATTGTGTGTGCAATATGAAGCTGATTTCCGGCCAAACATGAGCATTGTTGTTAAAGCTCTCCAGCCTTTGTTGAATACTTGACCTGGACCTCCCAGTGACACATCAAGCTTGTGAATTTTCTTCCGTGATCTCTTGACAAATATGTTCGTGGGATTTTATTTTATTTTTGTTAATAGGTTATTGTAGATTATGCACCGTCACTTGGGTGGTATGAAAATTATTTTTATTTGGCTTGTATTAAAGGGGCTTTGAATTACTTGCCAGAGCCTTGTGTTCTTTGATTGGTTTTGTTTAATACTGCTACAAGGAGGAAATAAAGTATTTTTATAGATGAATAGAATTTTTAGCTTGTTCTGAAAAATTAGTGTCTGAGCTGATTACTTTTGCTGCTTCTCTGAAATGAAATGCATGGTCATATTTTTTACGGACTGTTTCTAGGGTTTTGCCTTTCATCTTTCTCATTAATGCAATCTCACAATATTGCACAGAGGGAGTTTAGTGTATTAGCATCTATATGCAATCTGTGAATCCTGGATTAGCCAGTGTTTAGTATTTTCATAAACAAGCAACAGTGTCTTTCAAATTCCTCTCTCTCCCTCTCTCTTGGTGCATGGACATCCTATGGCGGTTTGCCAGTTTGGATGCCAAAAGATGATTACCCTCTGGTTGTGATGATTAACAACAATGCATACCACACAAACTGTATCATTAGACAAACTTACTAATGATAAGTTCTTTGTTAATCATATTCACTTAACTTCTAATTCTCTTTTCTGGAAGTACATGTTTTAACTGAAGGTTCTGATTGCGTAGTAATACATACAACCGGTAATTATAAACCTTTCACTTGCAAGGTTTGATTTGTTACAGAAGGACAAAGTTAGCTGCTGAATTGCCTTGGCTGATCAAGATGCCCAACACTGAAGCATCTAGATCAAGATTACGACACAACATGACACCTACCAAACCAGGCTTTCAATATGCCAATCTGAAGTAGAACACGCATGGTTTAGAGGCAGGCTGGCTGGAAGTCCATCATAAATAATATTAAACTAGGTACCAATACTTTTTGAAGTGTAGGCAGTGCCTGGATTCTTTGAATAGTGTAATTTGGAGGAGATACATACACAAAAAATGGGGGAAAAATAAAAGAACTTTCTTCAAATCCAATCACAAAATCAAATCATTTGCCTTCTTCACAGCAATGGCAATTGATTAATAATCCATGTGAACTACATCAGCCTACGAAAAGAAGTAAAAAATAAATAAAAACTTTCGCAAAGACCTGTACATACTACCAGTTTGTAGGCTATTCTTTGTAATGTCAACTTCATACACAAAAAGAAAATCCCTTAATACTTCACCTCCACTGCTCTGCCTGCTTTGATCTTCATTGTGCTGAGCTCAGAAGATGCAAAGAATGTGGGAATCACCCCTTGGCATATGCTGCTCAAAATCTATAAATGCCTCACCCGCTTGATTATGCCCTGTGGCTTCTTCGTTTATCTGACCTCAAGACTGGATTGTCGCTCTTATCTGTGTCGGAGTTCTCCATTTGTGATTCAACTTCTATGGTTACAGCATCGTTCCTTCGGCGTCTTCGATCCTGAAAGTCCAACTGTGTCAAATTTTTGAAGTTTATTCTCTTAACTTGTACCCAATTGAACCCTCATGTTTCAAACAAGTAAAAGAATGGAAGCAGCAGCTTATTTTCTGGTTAAATGTATGCTTAATATCAATTACAAACTAGAAATGGTACTTTGGTATTTGAAAATCTAATAATCGAACCTCTCGTGGAATGGGATATTCCTCTGATTCAAGCATGCGGACAACTTGACCCATCTTTGGTCTCTTGGCAGCATCTGAGTCAACACACCTCAAAGAAGTCAAAAGGGCTCTTTTAAGGGCACTTGTAGAGGGCCTGATCTCAATGGTTGGGTCAACCACTTCATCTGAGCGCCTGCTGCCAACCATCATTTTAAGCCAGTCGACCAGGTTTACCTTCATGAATCCCCAAATTCAAAAATCAGAAAATATGTGACTATATATCATGCCATATAGTACTTAACTATGAAGCACGGACACGGACACGGGCACGGACACGGACACGGACACGGCAATTTCTAAAAAATAGGGACACGGACACGGCAGGGGACATGGTAAATTTTTTAATTTTTTTAATAAATATTTTTATTTTAATACATATTAATTATTTTATTTATTATATTTTTAAATAATGTGTTGTAATTAATTATTTTATTTTATTTTACATACATATGTTTATTTTTTTATTTATTAATATGTATAAATATATATTATCTTGTAATATGTTTTATCCATTATCTAATAAGTATATTTATGTTATATACTATTAATACATATTATAAGTATATTTATAATAACTATTATATAATATATAATAAAATAATAATAGTTATTAGTCATATATATTATATATGAATATATAATAATAATAATAGTTATTATATAATAGTTATAATGTTATATATGAATCAAGACAAAAAGACAGACGGGAGAGAAGCGAGAGAGAGGAGACAGAAGCGAGACGATCGCGATCAGAAGCGAGGGAGAGGGAGACGATCGCGATCAATCGCGATCGCGAGCAAGAGAGAGAAGGCGAGAGAGAGAGAGAGCGCTCTGCGAAGGCAAAGGCGAGAGAGAGCTCGTCGAAGTCGAAGGGGCTGGATCGTCGATCGAAGTCGAATGGGGCTCTGGATCGTCGATCGAAGTCGAAGGGCTCTGGATCGTCGCCGACCAGGTTTGTCCTCGTTTTCCCTTTCATTAACTCTTCTCGCCGTGTCCATGGCGTGTCCAGATTCTGGACACGCGTGTCCCCTGCAAAAAAAATAGATTAAATTAAGGGGACACGCCAGATGCCGTGTCCCGTACGTGTCCCCGGCGTGTCCCCGTGTCCCCGGCGTGTCCCCGTTTCCGACACCGCCACGGCTTCTATTTTGCCGTGTCCATGCTTCATAGGTACTTAATCCATAATGGGAACATAAAACCACCATGTTTGAGTTGGTCAATCAAGCTCAAACTGAAACATTGGTCTTAGCCCATTACATTTTCAATATTCCAAAAAGTGAATTTTCAAATGTTTTTTAGTTAGCTTGATCTTTATTTAAATTGTGACCAAATTCCAAAAGTTTTGTTACCTAACCTCAATAATTGTATACAATAGAATAGAACAAATTGCAATAAAAATTAAATTCCAGATGATCAGTACCACTGGAGACAAAAAAATTGAGATATATATATATATATATATATGGCATAATGGCACTAGGATCCACTGTAACCATTACAGCCATGTTTGATAGGTTGGAACTACACAAGCTAGAATGGAATGCACATTGGAATGGTAATGGAATGCAATACTCATTACCGTTCACGTATTTGGTACAATGGTATCTAACATGGAATCATGTGGGAATGTAACAACTGTTCTCATTCTAATGTTAGATTTGAGTAATTATTATGCTAGAATGGAAGAAATAGAATCATAAACTATATACATACACATATGTGTGTGTGCGTGTAGCCCCAAATGCATCATAATCATGTTCCCAAATTTGTTACAAGCAAATCAAAGGCATTATGAGATCCAAATCAAGAATCATCTGGTGCAGTGGTGGCGTGGTTATGGTTAGAGAAAGTTGTGCTGGTGTAGTGGTAAACAAAGATGAAAGGAGTTGCAATGCGGTGGTTGGTGTGAGAGGAGGCAGTGCTTTTTGGTGAGGGAGTACGTTGCCATTCCAACTCATACTGTCATATCAAAGACGAGAAAGGGAATGAGAAGCTGGAATGCATATTCCATTCCATCTCATTCCCACATACCACACATGGCCTACGTACACCAAAGGCCACCTCTTGAATTCAACAGAATGAAGTTTGGACATGCAACTACATGAACTGTATATCACGTAAGGTGTCAATATGTGTATTAAAATATGACCGGCATGCATACACTGCTTTATATTTAACTTATACACAGACACCTTTCTCCTCTTTTTAAGTTAAAACCTCTTTCATGCATGAATTCATGCGAGTGTAGTATGTAAGTTGAAAAGAAATATGAGGAAGATGAAATTGTGTTGATGCCCCTTCAGAAATTCAATCAAATTCTTGATTTAAGAAATCAATTTTTGCTTACCTGATGTGCTGGGCGGCCATAATCCACTGGATCTCTTCCAGTGATTGCTTCCAAGAGCACAACCCCAAAGCTGTAAACATCACTCTTCTCATTTAGGAGGCCACTATTTGCATATTCTGGAGCCACATATCTATCAAATTCAGAAAAAAGAAAAAAGAAGAAAAAATAATGGTTATTCACCAATTAGTGACTTCCCTAGTTGTTTCAAGGTCTTTCTTAAACTTAAGAAACACAAGCAATGTGAAGAGGAAAATGAATCACTGCATAACTGAATTGCAGGTTAGTTTCATAAAAGATACTCACCCAAAGGTACCCATAACTCTGGTTGTAATGTGAGTCGTTCCAGCACCCAACAACTTGGCTAGACCAAAATCAGATATTTTAGCATTGAAGTCATCATCAATCAGTATATTGCTCGATTTAATGTCTCGATGTATCACTTTCGGCTCAATCGCTTCATGCAAATAGGCAAGCCTGCAACAATTATGTCATGTGTAAAACAGCATGATGCCAAAGAAACATGTAGATAACTCACATTAAGAGGAATAACTTACGCCTTAGCAGTGCCGAGGAGAATTTTCATGCGGGCTTCCCAAGTAAGATATCCATGCTGGCGCATCGCCCCATGAAGCCATTGCTCCAAATTGCCATTGTTGACGTACTCATAAACTAACAACCTGAAATTTAGAACAAGATTTGGAAGGGAAATTAATCAAAACTGTACAAAGTATGGAAGCCAACAACTTACATAGTTCAAACAATATACTCACAAGCACTTCCAGTAGTTTTGAATTACATAAATAAACACTTCCACATATATCCAGTAGCAAGAAGTTAATAATTTAATTCAATACATATAACTATGGAAGTAACATGGTACCCTTCGTGCCATTTAACAAAAAAGATGATTGCTTGTCTTTGTACAACTAATGGTACCACCGATGGTATAGTTGTTGCTCAATCAACTAATTTATAAAAGATTGCTATGCATTAGGTATACTATTTCATACTTACATAAAAGTATTTGAAGAAGTAATCAATTTTATCAGTTTCCTATGTTCTGTTTCCCAAAAAGCTTTTGTTTTAATGGATGCAGCTTTGGTCTATAACGAATGCATTATTAGAGGCTGAGAAGTGGGGACCCAGGAGTGGTGTGTAAGTTGGACCAAAAAGTGAACTTGGGAAAATCATAGATCATTCTGGTTGGGGACATGGCTAAGGTTGATTCGTTGGCACATTGATTTTTCTTACTTGGGACTACCTTTGGGTTCCTTCCAAAGCAAATTCAGCATGGGTTGCAGTGGTGTAAAGGTTTAAGAGGAGACTACCAGGGGGAAGAGTCAATACCACCTACTAATGTTTGTGCTCCTGTAGAAATAGGGAGTAGGGATTAGCAAGTTAGAAATTTTAATGAAGCTTCATTGGGAAAATGGTTGTGGAGATTTACCTATGACAAGGATAGAAAGTGGAGAAGGTTCGTGGTTTGGAAATATGGGAGTGATTGGGGGATTGGCCATCTCTAGAGGTATCTTTGTCTTATGGGACAGGCCTTTGGACAGGGATTAGAAAGGGGTGGAACAAGTTTGATGGTTCACCTCTTTGGTGGTGGGGGATGGGAGAGGGTGAAGTTTTGATCATATGTGTGGTGCCGGGAAGGAAGATTAGAGAGCTTTTCCTGCTGTCTATTGGATGACAGCGAACAAAAATGCTTTAGTGGTTGATTACCTGCACAGAGAAGGCACTCATGTATTGGGACATTCTATTCTGAAGAAAGGCACAAGATTGGGAGATGGCAAAGCTGACATAATTTCTTCACAAGTTGTATGAGAGGCAAAGCATCAAGACAAGGGAAGATATGATGAAGTATAGTCTTTCTGATTTAGGATGTTTTCAGGTGAATCATCCAATAGTTGGTTGTTCTTCCTTGTTTCCTTGGAAAAGCCATTTGGGGTACCAAGACTCCCTCGACAGTAGCCCTTTTGTGTGGTGTGCAGCTTATGGTAAGATTTTGACTAATGATAATTTGATCCGGAGAAGGCAGGTGGTCGTGAATTGGTGGTGTATGTGTAAGGAGGTGGGGGAATCGATGAACCATCTACTTATTCATTATTCAGTGGCAAGAGAGCTTTGGACATTGATTTTTTCTTGGTTTAAGGTGTATTTTGTCTTCCCCTTCAAAGTGGTTGAGCATCACCATAGTTGGGAGGGGATAGAGTTGGGAGGAGGGGGAGTTGTGGCTTTTGATTCCCTTGTGTTTGATGTGGATCATTTGGGGGTGAGGAATTATAAGTCCTTTAATGGTGTGGAAATTTCGTTGTATAGGTTGGAAAGTAAATTTGTAAGTTTTTTTTGTACAGTTGGGAGTCAGGTTTTACAAACCCTTATCTTAACCAATTTTTTGACGTTGTAGAGCATTATGATACACGAGGAGGCATATAGGTGTTTTTCCTTTCTTCCTTTTATATATAGGTGCCATTCTAATTTTGTCCTTAATTATTGTTTAGTTACTTACTAAAAAAGAAATAGAGAGAGCTTAAAGGAATATGCTACCTGTGAGTTCCTTCAATACAGTAACCTAGAAGTCGAACCAAATTCTTATGCCGCACATGACCAATAGCCTCCACTTCAACACTGAATTCCTTCTCTGCCTGCCCTCTATAAGTAACAGAATAAGAAATACCACATAAGCTAAATAGCTACAGACTCTGAATAGAGTTAAATGAGACAAGAAGTTTAGCAACAGAAAAAAGGAAAAGAAAAGAAAAAAAGTCTGAGAACTTACAGATTGTTGAGTAGGTTCTTCACAGCCACAGGAGTCCCATTGATCAGATGGCCCTGATAAACAACTCCATATCCACCCTCGCCAATAATATTTTCCTTTGAAAATCTGTTTGTTGCGATTTCTAGGTCCCTTAATGTAAACCAATGACCCCAACCAAGGTGAGAGAATTCAGGCAGACCAGTTAGAGGGGAAGGAACAGTTATAGGATGCGAAGAAGGTCTGAACACATTAAGTGGCCTGATACACCCTTTTTCTCCTGATTGAGAACCATAGCCATCTTTCTCTAAATGATTAAATGAGCCAGACTGACTACTATTATCTGCATTATTTGTCTTGTCTACGCTTGAACGGAGCAGAAATTTGTCTGAATCATTGTCACTGAAATTATCATGAAGGGCAAGGAAATCACCAACACGAGGAGCAAAATGGTTAGCTGAATTTTGATCAATCTTTATCTCTTTGATCTCCTTCGACACGTTTGGGATTTGGCTAACAGGAAGTTTGTCATTAGCCCTTCTGGCTTTCTTTCGTGAAGTAAGACAAAATGATAGCACCAAGAGGATAATTACAATGAAAATCCCAACCAAGATCCCTATTAAAACCCACACCTTGAGATGAAAAATCTGTGTTTTCTTTGATAATTCATTTTTGAGATTAGAAGCCATTTTTTAGGATGCCTGCAGGATGGAAAATAAGAGAACTCAGAATGCAAATCCAACATATAAATAACCCATGTGTTATATATTTTGCATTTAGTTCATACCTCATCTTATTTTGCAACAACCTTGATATCCCAAAATTCTTATCAGACAATACAACACAATCAATTACATAAGAGAATGAATGCCTACTATGTTCAAATACATCATTATCATAACTAATTGGTTCACCATCTCTTGCAATCTCACCAAACTACGGGGTGGAATGACTATGTAAAAGTAAAAGGACCCATGTAAAACAACAAATACTAATACATGGAGAGAGAGAGAGAGACAGAGAGAGAGAACTGGTCACACAAACGGACCTTTCCAATCTTCCAAAGATGAGGCAATCAGATATTCCTAAACTGAAGGGAGAGGAGGGAAAAAGCTTAAAATTCTTTCTTTCAGCTTTAGAAGCCAATTAATAATCAAAAACAAGAAAACAACAAAAATGAAGAGGAAGAGGAAGAGGAAGAGGAAGAGAACATGTAACCCATTACTTTCATATAGCAACACAAACATTACTTAATTCATGGATATAAAATTATTATACAACTCTAAAAACTTAAAACGAGAACAACTACTAGTACATTATGTACACATAGACGTGTATCGAGTCTACTCATTTTAGCTGTAAATGATGGGATTCAGAAGGAAAAGCAGCCTCCGCAAACCTCCTTCAAACCCACCCTCAAAAGCCAACAAATCAAACCTCTAGAACCCTAGATCTCTTCTTACAGGAAAAGCCCATAAACCCATTTCAAAATGAACCCATTCAACCACAAATGATCCCCATTGTCAAGAATCCTATACAGTCAGCCTTGCAGGATTACCTTTCTTTCTGGGTTTTGTTTTCTTCGCTATACCCCAAAATATGTGTATCTGTAATGACAAAGAGAGAACCTTTTTTACTTTTTGCCTGAAGTTGAAGGGAATTGCAGCAAGCAAACACCACAACAAAAGCACATGGAATTGCGGGATGTGTGAAATGGTGGTGGAGGCAGGGAGTTTGGATAATAAAATACTATAATATAATAATAAATAAAGGAATGGGCTTATCATCGGTAGGTAATGCCTTACATACAGTAAAAGAAAAGCATGAAATTTGCAATTTTTATTTTTATTTTTATTTTTATTTTTTTTTGTAGTGTGACGATTTCATAAAATTGACTCTGAAGGTGACTGTGACTGATTATCAGAAAACTTAATTAGAATAGAAATAGAAAAGTACACAGTATTTTTATTTTTATTTTTAAATTTCTAATTAACTCAATTTACTAAACCCATTTGTCGGTCAAACATCAATTTTAAATTGAAAAATTAAAAAAAAAAAAAAAACAAAGTTAGTAGAGTGATTATGATTATAGGAGACTAATTAGTGCTGGGTTGGAAGGTCAAATGAACAGACTGGATGCTAGATTAGCCCAAAACCAAATGTGTTAGACCGCTCATTTTTATGGAAATTTTGAAACTCCATGAGAACTCTAATTACTTTGTTTGGTTTGAATTTTTTGAATTAAATTTTTTGAAAATTGATTTTTTTGATTTTTTTTGTTTTTTTGTTTTTAGTGAATATTTTTTAAATTTTAAATATTTTTTTACTTTTTTAGATGCACCTTACTTAGATATATCTAAAAAGTAAAAAATTTGTGAAAAAATATTTTAAAAAATTAATAAATACATAAAAATATAAAAAATATACTGAATTCTTGTATTTTTTTATATTTTTGGTATTTAGTAAATTTTTTACAATTTTTTTACTTTTTAGGTGTATTTATGTTAGGTGTGTGTAAAAAGTAAAAAAATTTCTTAAAATATTAAAAAAATTCAGTAAAAATAAAAAAACACGAAAAATAAGAAAGTAGAATTTTCTGAAAAGTGTTTTGGAAAACTAGAAACCAAGCAAGGTATAATATTTAGAAATATTTATGTGTAAGTTCTAATAGGTAAATTTATGGTTTAATAAGTAATATAATAATTAATGATATTTTTCATTAAATATTATTAAAAAATTACTAATTATTAATTTTCAACAAAAATTTTATCACAAAAAATGTCACTAATTATAAATTTTAATAATAGTTTAAAAAAATTCAATACTTTTTAACTTTCAGTGATAGTTTGAAAAATTCATTATATAAAAAATACTAATTATAAGTTTTAAAAATCGTGACAAAAAAGTCATTAAGTATTAACTTTTAATGACATTTAAAAACTCGTCACAAAAAATTATTTTTAACCATAATTTTACTATGACTTATTTTTAATAGAACTGAATGAAAATCAAGTCAAACTATTAAGATTTATTAATAATTTACTTTAATATTTACTTCTTTCTTAAGCTTTGTAAATTTATTATTATTTTTTTTAAATATTTGTTGATGAAGTGGGATAATGTGGTTTAATAGGTTGGAGAATCAAAGAAACAGAGCGGATACTATATTAGATTTGTGATAGTATGAGTAACCCCTTGTTTTCCCTTGAAATTATAAAACTGCCCTTTTGAGTTTGTTGGGGGAAAGGAAATGCGTCCTGCAATAATATTGCATTGTACGGGCATGATGCACCGCCAAAGACAACATTCCAAAAAAAGTTGCTCATATTCCTTTGGAGTTACCTTACCTTGCACTTTCAACACTGCACTGCCAAAAAACATGCCTGTGCACTGCCATAGCAAATAGGCTTGTTTTGTGCAGTCTAAGTTGTTAATTAAAAGATAGAGTTTTAAAATATTTTTTTCTCAATTTCATAATAATAATAAATTTTTTTTTTTTTTAGGCTTCTTTTCAGAGCTGATTAAAAATTTAACTTATTAATTAAATTAAGTAATTCGTTTGACATATTCTTAATTTTATTTTATTTTTTGGCAGAAGGGGTACTTTCTAATGGTTTCTAGAATAGTTAAAGGCTTTTTTTTTTTTAAAAAAAAAAAAGCAAAATAAGTTTTTTAGTCAATAAGACGGCTTTTAAGAGGTTTCCGAAGAAAAATCTTTGCCTTACAAATGATAAATAAAAACGGAACCAAACAATATAACTTACTCTCTTAAAATAAATAAATAAAATAAGGTAAGTCATAATAAATAATACCAAACAGAGTCTTAACATCATAACTGCAATAAATGATTTCCTAAAAAAATAAGGTGTTGATTGCGAGGAATCATGGTGGTATGGGTACTTAAGCAAGCCACAAAACAAATGAGTGAAAGAGAAAGCAAATAGACTCCCCCACTTTTACTGATAGAGTTAATCATATATAATATAGTTGGGACAGTTCAACTCGCAAATGCTTTTTCTTTGTTATGTGTTTAGATTAATGAACTGAATTTGAAAGGTGTTCCAAATTATTTCCTTTGAAAGAAATGCTATCATTGTCCTCATAAATTAAAATGGCCCATGTATGTTGAAGTTTTTCAAAAGCCTTGTATGGGTTCTTCATTCTTGTTTTATGTGTAAAATTTCAAGCATCCTGTATCATCAAGGTTTTTAAAATTGTGCCTTCACAATTTCATTCATATGATTTAATACAAGTTTTAACTAATATATTTTGAATTTTTGTTGAATTAAAAATTGAGTGAATCATGGGAGATTCAATTCGTGATTCATTTATTGTAATTTAATTTAATTTTTATTTTTCTTTGTATAATGTGTAAAACCACATAGTGTTTGTCTTTATATCAAAAATAAAATCAATTAATTATGTTGATATGCTTAATTTTATATGTATATGAATACATACAATTTAATTATATTAATATTTATTTTTTTATTTTATTTTAAATACTATGTATATTCTATATATATATATATATATATATTTACATATTACATACTAATAAAGTGAATTTTACCATTTTCAATTTGATACGAATTCATGATTCAGTATTTTAATAAAATAATTCATAATTTGATTTGTGATTTGATAATAATGTTGTGAATATGTACTTTATGATTTAGCATGAGATCTACAATCTTCAAATTTCTTTATCTTTTTATCTCAGTACATTTTCATTCATATAATCATATTTTAAGATTTTTGTATATAGATATTCTCATTTAATCACACTTTCAAAAATACATTTAGGCAAAAAATTTGAAGACAAAAGATTTCTAACCTAATAAAATAAAATTCTAACACCTTGTCTCTAGTTCAACCATGTATAAATGCTAATTGTCTTCATGAGCATGAATAAACTAGAAGGCCATTTTTTATGTTTATTTTTTTTAATATGTTTAAAAAAATTCCAAATCTTGTTGTCGTTAGTCAAATCATTCTCTGTAATTTGGAAATTTCAGATATACTAGTTTATTATTTTCGTCGCAAAACATTCACTTCTTTAAGATTGCCTAAGAGCATTCCCACCAGTTTATCTAAATTTTACTTTAAAATATTATTAAAAAATTTATTTCCTATTTTAATAATCATTTTTTTATTTACTTTTCCCAACAGATTTCCTATTTTTTCTCTATTCTATTAGTAAACTCTCTATTTTTTCTTTATTTTATTAAAATATAATTTTTAATTATAAATTTAAAAAAAATAAAAATCATAAATGTGTACTGTAATTCCTAAACAAAGCAAAGTAAAAAATATATATATATATATATATATATATAAGAGAATTACAATGACTCCCTAAAATAAAAATTAATTTAAAGAATCATTTAACAAATCTGATACAGATGGATATAGAGTCATTTATCTCTTAAAATAGGTAAACAAAGGGGGGTTTAGAAAAATGCTTGGGAGCACTAATTAGTGCTCCCACTAATTAGGTGGCAGTGGGTCCCGCCATGAATGATGTGATGTTTTGGTCTTGGAGTTGTAATTTTTTTTTATTTTTTTTATTTTTTTAATGCATTAGTGTTATTAGTGGTGATGTTTTTAGTGGGATGAATCATTGTTGGGGGTTTAAGAGGTTTGGTAGGGGTGCTCTAACATGCTCACATTAGATCTCAGATAGGTGATGAGACAAAAAAAAATGATGTGATTATGATTGATTAGCTGCGCGCATTTATTGTCTCATCTTATGTTTTACACTACATTTTTGTCCTATATAGAAAAATGTCCCATTTTCTTTCCTCGTCACTTCTAATTGCACATTACATATTTAATGAGGTGACAAGAAAAAATAAATCAATCCATTTTTTTTAAATTCTTCTCTTTTTAAAATTATATTTATTAAAATAATTTTTTGTGTAAAATAAATAAATTAAAATAAATCAAACAAATAAAATAAATTACGTACCGAATTTATTTTACTGAACCGAATAAATATTTAAAAGATCAAGTCAAGTGTGTGACACTCTGTCCTTAAGACAGATTCGCCTTGCTACGATACTTACGGTTAAGTGGCGTCTATCTCTCAGGATATAATGATTTTCACAAATTGTAGTTGCTCTCCAAACAATTTGTACGGTGTATAAAACTTGTGTTCTATACTCTCTTTAATTTTTCTTAAAATTATATGAAGAATATAAATGCAACAGAGTAAAACTGGATAGCAAAAAAGAATTTTTCCAGACTGTTTTTGGATTCCCAAGATTGCTGAAAATGGCCTCTATTTATAGGCAAATAATCTGTCCGAATAGGTGTGAAATCTACCAAATAGGTATAGACTGTTTTTGAATAGATTCAATTCAAATTTTGAACAGATCTGCAAACTGTTTGGCAGTTTTAAAACTACTCAGAACTACTGGGCAGTTTTCCCAATATGTTGGATAGTTTGAACTTGTTGAACTACTGAAAATGAACTGAAAAACGGATAAATATAGGACAGAAAAAATTGCCGCAGTAAATTTTTTCCCCCAAGAATTTTAAAAAAAAATTCAAAAGAATTTTGTTCAAAAAATTAATATTAGAACCGACTCGACCTACAACCCACACCCGCGCCCGGCACTGGCTTGGCTCGAACAGACGGTGGCAGTGCGCGTGTGTGGTGGTTTGGGCTGAGGTTCACTTTGTCCATAATTCCTCCATTCTACAAACTTGGGGTGCCCTTTGGGGCCAACCCAAGTGTTGTCACCTAAAACTTATATACACACATAAGTTCTCTTCAAGTTTCAATCTGGGACAAGCCTTACAAGGAAACTCACATTAAATTCTTTAATTGTCCATTTCACAAACCCGAAAACGACGTCAAGTTTGTATTCACTCATAAATAGTTTTGACAACCCGTCTTCACCGTGTGACTTGCCATGCGGCAAGAAACACGTCACCTCTTCAGACCCACCTCAAAAGACGTGTAGACCCTACTGAATTTTGGGCTCAAAGTTGGCCCAAAAATAAACCTATAAAACCAATTTTCCAACAATATTTACCACCTCATTAGAGGTATAATTAAGAGTGATGAAATAGGGAGATGTAGCAAGACTCTTGTATGAATTTTTATTTATATACCAATATATGTATATTTGTTTTCATTATAATATATGTTAATAAAAAAGATACATCATATACCAAAATCTCATATTTGTTAAAATGAAATTTATTTTAATAAAAAGATACTTTTATATTTCAAATATTATCAAGAGTAATGCTATACCAACTGATAAATCTGTTGATGCTAAAATTAAACAAACTAATAAAGAAAAGACACATAACAATCCATTAAGTGAATATATATAGACAGATATCGGGAAATACGTGGAGGAAAAGTAAGAAGACAACTTAGCATTTAAGTCCACGAATGAAGATGAAGTATCATTAGCGGTCAGATAACTTAACTGTTATCAAAACCAATTCAAATTCAAATAAAGAATAGAAGTGCATTAAATTAGCAAATAAGATGGATGACGTGGGCAGAAGTTTGCAGCTCCTTTGACAATCAGAAATGCTCTGTAGCTCAAAATAATTGAGGCTCGACTGGTTCGACTTTGACTTTTCAACTCTGTCTCGCTCTCTCACTCCATAACGTAGATGAGGGTGGAACTCTACACCTCTCTCTCTTTCTCGTTTCCCTCATTCCTCTAATTATTCCATTCTTCTTCTTTTTCTTCTTCTTCACAACATTAACTCCCATCTCAAATCTCATCTTCTACAAATACCTCATCAAAACTTTCTCATTCTCTGAATCCATCTCTGAATCTCTCTACTCTCGAATAACAGTAACCCATCTCTCTTATTTGCCCCCTCTCTCTCTCTCTAAAAAAAAACTCTCTCTTTCCTAGATTTGCAACCAAGGCCCATCTGCTGTGCTTTTTCTGGGTTTTGTTTTGTTTCTTTTAGATATATATGTTAGCCTTATTTATTTTAATGATTTATTTAATTATGTTTTAATTTATTTGAAAGAGAAAAATAGAATCCAAAATTTATTTTGATAATTTATTTAATTATATTTTAATTTATTTGAAAAAGAAAAATATAATCCAAAATTTATTTTGATAATTTATTTTATTTGTTTCTTTTAGATATATATGTCCCATTATTTCTCACCTAAACTTTTATTCTAAATATTATTTGAATGTATTTAATATTTGCTTAAATCAGGAGTTCATTTCAACTCAAAAATAATGCCCAAACCAGAGGTTCAAATAGCCCAAAACAAAGGTTCAAACAGCTTAGCACAGCAGCAGGCGAAAAATTTCAAACAGCCCAGCACAACAGCAGGCCAAAAGGTTAAAGTGAAAAAAATTCAAATTAGTAATGATGGAGTGGAAGATATTCAAATGAATACAACGGCAATAAATTCAAATGAATACAACGGCTATAAAACGGCTATAAGTTTCATTATATATACCAAAGCCTCTGATGTAAACAAGTTACAAAAAAATCAGAAAATATTATTTGATCTATAATCACTCACATCTATTCTCTAAAAAATTCTCTGAGAAGTGTTGTTCAATTTTTGTTTATATCCTCTTTCAGAAATTATACATTGAGACGTATAGCTTTAAGCCCATCTTTCCTATGTGAGGTTTACAGAAAAATCAGAGTTTCATTTTTATATCTATCTTTGAGAGATAATTCTTGTAACTTTCTGTGAAAGCAAAAACACATTCTTTTCAACCTTGTAAAAGTGTAGTACACTCAGTATTTTTGACTTAGAAAGTCTGTGTAAAATTCGTGCATGATTGCTCCATTTGTAAAGAGGTTGCTAGCACCCCTGTGAAGCTGGAGTATAGTGGAAAATCTCAAGTGAAGCTTGAGGAGTGGATGTAAGCCAAGTTGAAGCCGAACCACTATAAATTTGTTTGTCTCTCTCTCCCTTATCTCTTTATTTTATTTAAATTGCCATAGCTATATTTCATATTTTCACTGTGCTAAAATTAATTAACTGACATAATTGTTAGAACACTTGTTTTAATTATTTTTATTTCATTAACTATATTTATCTATTGTGTGTAGACACCCCATTTTTGACTGACCTTAAGACTCAGACGTCACCGATTGAGCGCTCAATGATAGTGTATGTTGTGCTCATTTCGAGTTTCAGAGTTTTGGCTCGGAGCCTTGCCTCCGGACCGAGTCTTCGTGCTTTGACTCGGTCTGCGGACCAAGTTTTGTTTTCTTTTCCCGGAGGGAGGGAGAGGTCTTGTAGACCATCTCTCAGTGGTCGTAGACTACTTTTCGTGGTCGTAGGCCACTGTTCCCATTTGGAGACTAGTTTTCGATTTTCGGAGTCGTCGGTCGTGCGCCTCGGCTCGGGACCTCCTAACATTCTCCGTTTGGTATGGTTTTTAGAACACAACTCATTTCCTTTGTCTAGAGGGACACTGTGGTCTAGGAGACCACTTTTGTGGTCGTACGCCACTTTTGATGCTCGACAGCTGGTTTTCGGGGCTCCCGGCCGCGCGTCTTGCTTCCCGAACCCTCGTCTTGTATCTGTTTTGGTTTGTCTTGGGTACAAACCTTACTTTCCTTGTTTGAGAAGTGGTACAAGAGTGGGAGACCAGCTTTTTCCTTGGAGACCACTTTTCTCCCCGCCAGCCGGTTTTCTAGTCGGGAGGTCTTTGGGCCACATTTTGTAGTTTCTCACCCCACCATTGGCTTGTTTTCAGTGTGGAGACCACCATTTCCCATGGCCGACCACTTTTTGCCTAGGAAACCACTTTGGGTGGTCAGCCGACCACCTTTTCTGGTCAACAACTTTCTCCCTGTTTTGGCAGACTGTATGGATGCCAGCTATGCCAGCTGGAGGGCACAAACTGTATCCTCCATACACATGTATGGAGGGATTGTATCCAAGTTTAGCTTCTCCAAGAATCTTGAACCCTTTGTTTTTCTATAAAAGAGGGTCTCCCTCTCCATTCCAGAGATTCTGAGTTTTGCCCAAGGAACAAGTGTATATCTCCCTCTATATCTCTATATTTGGTGCCTAAAGTGTGTGTTGTTCTTCACCTTTACACTACAACTCTTAACCACACACCCCACCATTGAAATAAGGCTCTTGGAGAACCTTTTTGGAGGTTGAAAAGTTGGTTTTTGGTTCAGAAAATCTGCTGGTTTTGCTGAGCTTCAAGGGTAATCCCTTTTCTCCCCTTTTAAGCTTTGTCTTGATCATTCTCTTAGCCATACTTGCATGCTTATTTGAGCTTTGTTTTCAACTAGAAAAATCTTCATTTTTGAGCACTTAACATGTTTGTTTAAGGCCTCTTGGGTGTTGAGGGTCTCTTACCCTCTTGCATGCCTTATTTGGCCTTATTTTGTGCCATGCCTTAGGGCCTTTGAGCTAATCATTGCTTGGCCTTTTAGCCATTGAAATCCAATGGATTTTCAGTGGTTGGCATGTGATTTTGAGGTCCTAAATTAGATAGGGGTGACCCTCTCTCTTTTTGTCTTATTTACTTGCAATTTTGGCCTATCAAAGGAGCATATATTTTCATACTTTCAAGGCTTGGTTCAGTCACTTTTTGGTGACTTTTAGGTCCTGTCTAGACTCTGTCCATGGCTGGTTTGGTCACCTTATGCATGCATCTAGTATGTGTAGTGTAATCTCATTTGTGGCCCATCAAAGTAGCATGTCTTGCTAGCATGTATTGACTCTATTTTAGTGGGTTTTTGACCATCATTTGGCATGTCATAACTTTGTCTAAATCTGTTTTGGTTGTCTCTTGAGTGGCTCATATACTTGTAGAACAAATCTTGTTGACTAGCTTCATTTGCATGATGTTTTGGCTCTTTATTCTAGCATATTTTGGCTGTGCTCCAACATAGTTTTGTTCATATTTTGGGCTACCTTAGCTCTGCTTTGAGGCTTCTTGGCCGAATGATGCTTGCCATGCATACTTATAGTGTAATAGCCTTGACTAGTTTTGAGTTTTGAGGTCTCTTGCTTGCTTAACTTGAGATATTTGCATGTTTTGGCATCATTGGGAATGTTATTTCAGAGCATGTAGGGCTACTATACTTTCATATTTTTCACTCTTTAAGTGCTCTTTAGAGTTATGCTTTTATGCCCTATTTGTGAGCCATTGCATGAGCCCCATTTTTTGTCTTTCAAAGCCATCATCCCAATTCATTTTGCTATTGTTTTGGCCTGCATAGGGTCTTTTTGGGGTTGGTTTGGTCATTTGAGTATCGTCTTGCATGTCTCTAGTGTAATATGCTTCACTAGCTTTCGATACTTGAGCCTTTCAACATGCGTTGCGTGAGTTGTTTGCATGATTCAAAGTCATTTTATATGCCATTTCAGTGCTGGTACACATACCATTGTACTCCATGTTGCATCCTTTCAATGCTTTTGAAAAGTTGTGTTTTGTGCCTTAGGCTTGGGCCCTTGCATTGTGCACGCTTGTATGTGTTTTATTGCCTTGATTTCATCACCATTGGCTACTGATTTGGACAAGACTGAGGTCTGTCCATTTCGGTTTAAGTCCACTTAGCATTGTGCATGCCATGTAGTTTATCGCATTGAGTATGCTATTTGACATTCGCATTGGGTATGCTAGTCGCATTGTGTCATATTGTTGCATGCTTATGTTGTCTTGCATTGAGTATGCATGCATTAGCATTGTGCATTGTGCATTGTGCATTGTGCATTGTGCATTGTGCATTGTGCATGCCATTAGCCTTGTTAGGTTTTTCATGTTGCATTCCATATTGGCATTGTGTATGTCATCATGTCCCTTACATATTTGCATGCTTAGGCTGCATTGCATAGTTGCATGATTGAGTCGCATTGAGCATGCCATGTTTGTTGCATTGTGTTTGGAATAGGCGTTAGTCCAAACACGGGAAACGAGGCACGTTTCATACTCGAAGTGATGAAACGTACCTCGATTCCCGGTCGCCGACACTCTTGACTATACATGACGGCGTTCTAGGCTTTAGGTGTTTGTGTGTGCATTCATTCCATATCGAGTTGCACAATTCGGCCCCTCGGCCATCATGCATCGAGATGCGTGATTGGTGGCCCGAGGGTCGAGACCTATACTCCCTTGAGCTTATGTAATGATAGGGAGGGTGGTTGCGCATACATGTGTTGCAAATACTTTGCCATGCCCCTTTCTTGCCCTCTGTTGCAGAAAACCAGAAACCAGTAGCAAAAACTGGTCGGCCGACCAGATAAAGTGGCTGGCCGACCACTTTTTTTGGTTTTCACCACAAAAACTGGTCGGCCGGTGGTCTCCAAGGCCAATATCTGGTCGATAGCACCCCTACAGATTCCCCAGGTGGAGTTTCATCTCTTTGGAGCTTGGTGCAAGTTTCTGAGATCAATTGCAAACAGAGGCAAATCGGGGCGTCGCGAAGAATTTCCGAACAAGGTGACTCGAGCATGCATGCATCCTTTGTCATCCAAAGTAGAGCTGAGGCAACCTACATCATATAGTTTATATGCTTATTTAATTGCTAATTTAGTTAATTTGTTAATTAGTTAGAGTTGTGTAATAATTAGCTGTAGTTTGTTATTCATTCTGTTATGTAATAACTAGTTTAATTAGATTAGCTTAGATTAGCTAGTTGGTTTTGTATTATTTGTTCGAACCCTCCGTCGAGAGGACAAATGTTGTAAATAAGTGTGCGTGTGTGTGATGCATGTCTTCCAACCCCCATTTCTTTCTCCCTTTTATTTACCAGCTTGCGATGGTTAGTTTTAGGGCATGTTTCAATTAGCATCCTTATGCTCGCATGTTTGCATCCATTCATCCGTCTTGCATGCATCGGGCTCGGCACATCATACTAACTGCATTGTATTTCAATTCCTGCTTGAATACATGTATCAAATTGCATTTCACATGACATTTTAGAATAGCCGAGCCTATCTTAGTTGCATTTTGTATGTGTTGCATTAGGCATTCTTGACATAGCTAGGATCATGCATTGATTTCTAACATAGCTTTTGTTTTGGCTTGGAGTACTCGGTAAGTGTTTAGGCTTTAGCATCCTTGCATGTGTGTGAGTGACTGCCATGATAGCATGCTTGCCATGAGGCTAACTGCTTATGTGATATAACTGCCTGAATACTTGTGGGTGAAGGTTGGATTACTTGAATTGGAATAATTTATTGATTGCGAGTTTTAAGCCCACTTGAGAGTGACAAATCACCATGTTTTCTAAAGCCCACTTGAGAGTGAAAAAATCCGCATTTTAGCCTACTTGCGAGTAGCAAACCACTTTAAAAAACAAACACAAGATGTTTTGTTCCAACTTAGGCGATCCGGTCTATACTTGTATGCTGTGCGCATCACATAGTAATTCTAGGTTAATAACCGGAATAAGAGCACATGTGCTTTCAAAAACAAGATATCATGTTAGTAAAGGCCAATCTTTGATCGGGCGAGCGGGGGTGCTCATTGCATGACCATCCCTTCTCGTACCCAAGTTCCCGAGTCGAGGAAACTTTGGTGATAACGGACACGTGGCCTTAGGCACAAGTCAGGGTTTCCTAAATTTTCCAAAAATAAAATATTTAGGTGGCGACTCTATATCTGGCAAAGCAGTCCATGTTTGGCACTTCTTTCTAAAAATCAATTTTTCAAAACGATTTGCCGGATTTGGATTCTTTGGTGATTTATCAATCTCGCATTGCACTTTGCGAGATTAGATTCAGAACCGTGACATTTGAGTTCGAACTGTAATGAGCCCAAATGAACAAAACAGGATTTTCCCGGGACGTTCGGGCGCGTCTACAGTTGTGCTAGTCATAATTTTTATTAGGGCATTATTATTTTTATTTGTAAAAACCTAATTCACCTCCCCTCTTAGATTGTCATTTGGGTAACAATATATATCAATAGATTCAATAGTCCCAACAACAAAAAAAAAGAAAAAAAAAAGTGAAAAGTGTTGGAAAAAATGGGTTTTCACCAATATTTTTTGGTGAACGTTAGAGCCAAATTTACCGACAATCCAAGAAGCAAAGTTGTTCGTGTCTATGTGGAGATTAAGATTATATACTGGTTTGGTGAAAACCATTTTCGTGTGAATTGAAAATTGCCGCCAAAGGTTCAATTTGGTAATTTCTCTTGTCCCACGTAGGAAAGAATGGTCGTGGGTACGGGAATAACATAATATATATATATATATATATATATTATTGGAAATTTATTTAATTTTTAATTAAATAATTTTCAGGAAGTTGTTTTCCCTCCGTGGCTATTTTTCCTACAAATAGATGTGTCTTTTTGAATTCAAATTGAACAGATACCATTCTTGTTCCAACGGTTCTCTTCTATGACTATTTAAAGATAGTTACACTCCAGAATTTACACATAGAAAAATTTGGGTTTCCTTTCCTCCATTCTGCATTTTTTCTTGCATACATTTAGTCTTAGTAAATCAGAGAGAGTTCAAAACACAGGTTTGGTTCGTTGTTCAGAGTGATTGTAATGCTGCTTCACTATGAGAAGATCATTGTATCTTGTAAGATAGATGCTCAAGAAGGTCATAAGCACCACTGCGGCGAGCAAATCTGTCTTAAGGAAAGAGTATCACACACTCGACTTGATCTGATTGTTTGGTCGTATTTATTTCGATTGTTTTGTAAGTAAAGCATTAATTTTGTTTACTGTTTCATTTATTTTTCGTTAAGCACAGAAAATATTTCTTACAATCTTAAGACAGATTCCCTTTAATTTTCTGTGATTACAATATTTATTTCTTTATTTCATTATTCTTCCGAACTGGTTGTTTACAGGTTCTAGAAATTGTATCTTGATAACATTATTTTATTGGTTGGTTTTAGTGCCCATTTGGTTTTGTTAGGCTACTAGAATTGTTTGTTATTGCTGGTTTTGGTTTGTTTCTTTATGAAACATTGTGTGCCAAAAACCACTGTGCTGTTTAACAAAACTAGTTACTGCCCAACAATGCCGGTATAGGTATTATTAGGCTTCTAGTATAGGTATTGTTACTGCCCAAAATTTTGTTGTTTTTGTGAGTGCTCCTATCCTTCCAACAGTGCCAGTAAATCACGGGGAAAAGTCAGAAGAGTTCATTGGAACTGATTTCAAGAGATGGCAACAGAAGATGTTGCTTTATCTCACTACTTTGAACCGGGCTAGATTTCTCCATGAGGATGCTCCTACACTGAAGGAAGATGAGACTGATTAGTAAGTTGTTGCTGCAGCCGATGCTTGGAAACATGTCGATTTTGTATGTCGCAATCATATCTTGAATGGGTTGGATAATACTTTATATAATGTCTATAGCCCCATTAAGACAACCAAAGAACTCTGGGATTCTTTGGAGAAGAAATATAAGACCGAAGATGCTGGCATGAAGAAATTCATCGTCGGTAAATTTTTGGATTTTGTGATAACAGACTCGAAGACTGTTATCAGTCAAACACAAGATTTACAGTTGATTCTGCATGACATTCATGCAGCGGACATGTCTCTCAACGAGTCCTTTCAAGTTGCTACCTTAATGAAAAAATTACCACTGGGATAGAAGGACTTCAAAAATTATTTAAAGCATAAGCGCAAGGAGATGACTTTGGAAGAAATTATGGTGTGGCTGAGAATTAAAGAGGACAATCGAATCTCTGAGAAAAAGGCAGGAAAATATCCTATGGAGTCCAAGGCAAATGTGGTGAAACAGGCGCATAAGGAGAAGAAACGCAAGTATCAAGGAGGTAGTACTTCGCAAGGTCCTAAAAAGGGGGACAATAAGAAATACAAGTTTATTGGCAAGTGCTATATTTGTGACAAGGAAGGACATCGAGCCAAGGACCGTCGTAATAAGAATAAAGGCAAAGGTAAAGGAAACTTAAGCAAGAAACCCATTCAAGCAAATGTAACCGAAGTTGATAATCTTTCCAATGGTGTTGATGATCTTAACCTTACTACAGTTGTTTCTGAAGTGAACTTAGTTGGCAATCCCAAAGAATGGTGAGTGGACACTAGAGCCACTTGTTACATTTGTGCCGACAAGAAAATGTTTACTTCCTATACTAAACAAGACAATGGAGAACAACTGTTCATGGACAATTCCTCGACTTCTACAGTTGAAGGCCAAGGGAAAGTTATTTTGAAAATGACATTAGGAAAACAACTCACGCTCACCAAGGTGCTATATGTACCAGACATCTGCAAGAATCTTGTTTCCGGATCACTGTTGAGCAAAAATGGCTTTATGTTGGTTTTTGAGAGTGACAAATTTGTACCAACCAAAAATGGGATGTATGTGGGAAAAGGTTACATGACTGACGGGTTGTTTAATATGAATGTAATGACTGTTGTGCCTACAATTAATAATAAGACTACATATTCTTTTTACTTGCTTGAGTCTTCGTATTTATGGCATGGTAGATTAGGACATGTTAATTATGGATCTATTCGTAGACTAATTAACATGGAATGTTTATCGAAGTTTGAATTAAATCCAAGTCATAAATGTGAAATTTGTGTGGAAGCTAAGTTAACAAGAACTCCATTCCACTCCATTGAAAGAAGTAGAACCACTTGGACTAGTTCATAGTGACATTTGTGATTTTAATCAATTCAAACTAGAAGTGAAAAAAAATACTTTATCACTTTTATAAATGACTGTACTAGATACAGTTATGTTTATTTAATAAGAACCAAAGATGAAGCTTTGGAGACATTCATTCAATATAAGAATGAAGTTAAAAATCAACTTGGTAGGAAAATTAAAATTTTAAGAAGTGATAAAGAAGGTGAATATGAATCATCTTTTGGTGAATTTTGTAAACAACATGGGATTATTCACCAAACCACTGCACCTTATTCACCACAACAGAATTGAGTTGCTGAACGAAAAAACAGGACTCTAAAAGAAATTATGAATGCTATGTTGTTAAGTTCTAGGTTACCTCAAAACTTATGGGGTGAAGCAATACTTTCTGCTAATTACATTCTTAATAAAATTCCTCGAAAGAAAGTTAATAAAACACCTTATGAATTATGGCATGATCGAGTACTATCCTTCAAATACTTAAAAATGTTGGGGTGTTTAGCTAAAGTGGCTATTCCTGATCCCCAAAAGACTAAGATTAGCTCAAAATCTGTTGATTGCATATTTATCGAATATGCGAATAATAGTAGTGCATATCGGTTCTTAATTTACAAATCAGAACATTCAGAAATGTATGTAAATACTATTATTGAATCTAGGAATGCAACATTTTTTGAACATATTTTTCCTAGCAAAATTGGACAAGAGACTAGTTTTGTCAAAAGATCTTATGATTCTATTAACAGTAATAATCAAGAACAAGGAAAAAAGTTTGAGCAAGAACCAAATCAAATTGAAGAAGATGAACCTAGACGTAGTAAGCGAGCTAGGACCTCGAAATCATTTGGTCTGGATTTTTTGACTTATTTGTTAGAAAATGAGCCTAAAACTTTTAAAGAGGCTATGTCCAGTCCTTAAGCTCTTTTATGGAAAGAAGCTATAGATAGTGAAGTTGAATCCATCTTACAAAATCATACTTGGGAATTGGTGGATCTTCCACCTGGCTGTAAACCTCTTGGATATAAATGGATATTCAAAAGGAAAATGAAAGCAAATGGATCGATTGATAAATACAAGGCAAAACTTGTGGTCAAATGATACAAACAAAAAAAATGCCTTGATTATTTCGATATATATTCACCGGTTACAAGAATAACATTCATTCGAATGCTTAATCTAGAGATACATATTCACCAGTTACAGAATTGTATAATCTAGAGATACATCAAATGGATATGAAAACGACTTTCCTAAATGGTGAATTAAATGAGAAAATTTATATGGAACAACCAGAGGGATTTATTGTTCTAGGGAAAGAGAAGAAAGTATGCAAACTTGTCAAGTCTTTATATAGATTAAAGCAAGCACCAAAGCAGTGGCATGAGAAATTTGACAATGCAATGATGTTAAATGGGTTTAAAATAAATGAATGTGACAAATGTGTTTACATTAAAAACACAGATAAATAGTATGTCATAGTATGCTTTTATGTTGATGATATGCTCATCATTGGTAGTAATAAAGACATGATTAAAACTACTAAGAAAATATTGAATAAACATTTTGATATGAAAGATATGGGCATTGCAGATGTTATACTTGGTATGAAAATTACCAAAACATCTGAAGGATATGGTTTGTCGCAATCACATTACATAGAGAAAATACTTGAGAAATTTAGTAACAATGATAATCATCATGCTAGAACACCTATTGATGTAAATCTTTACTTATCAAAGAATGGAAACGAAAGTATTTCTCAATTAGAGTATGCCTGGATAATTGGAAGCTTAATGTACTTAATGAATTGCACACGACCTGATATATCGTATGCTGTAAGTAAATTAAACAAGTATACAAGTAATCCAGGAGTAAAACGTTGGAGAGCTATTATTAGAGTACTGAGATACCTCAGGTTTACTCAGAAAATTGGGCTATACTATACTAGATATCTAGCAGTACTTGAAAGATATTGTGATGCTAATTGGATATTAGACACTAGAGACTCAAAATCCACCAGTGGATACGTCTTCACACTCGGAGGTGCAGCCGTATCTTGAAAATCTTCCAAACAGACTTGTATTGCTAGGTCCACCATGGAATCAGAATTTATTGTTTTAAACAAAATAGAAGAAAAAGCAGAATGGCTTCACCAATTTCTAGAAAATATTCCAATGTGGCCGAAACCTGTGCATGCTATATGCATACATTGTGATAGTTAATCAGCAATAGGAAGAGTATAGAGTAACATGTATAATGGTAAGTCACAACACATACGTCGTAGACATAACACCGTTAAACAACTGCTCTCAAATAGAATTATATCTATTGAGTATATAAAGTCTAAAGACAATCTATCATATCCTTTAACCAAAGAATTAGCACGAGAGCAAGTTGAGAATTAGCACGAGAGCAAGTTGAAAACACATCGAGAGGAATGGGACTTAAGCCTATTAAATAAGAGTTATCATAACGGCAACCCAACCTAGTTGACTAGAGATCCCAATAGGTTCAAAAGGACAACCGAGTTGTGTATGACTCATTAAGATCATTAGGGAGTTAATCTCCTACTCATTTCTATGATGTAATAGTGATACTTGCAAAAAGTTTAGGGTAAGTTAAGCTTTTAATGATTTTTATATCTAGAGAAAATTCTAGTGGAGTATGGCAGGATACTCTTTATAAAAATCACCTATGTGAGTGTGAACTAGGCCGGCTCTATGAAAATTGTAAGGCTGGAATTTTCTAGAGCACTCATGAAAAACCAAGTTGTTCAGGGCCAAAATGAACACAATCATGAGAACCGAACTATGTCTGGGGATATTTTGTATGACTCCTATCGTCTTAGTTTACACAAACGACTGAACAATTCAAGACATCGCATTCACTGATTAGCTAGTAAATCTGATAATGTTTCACAAGGGAAGGTTCAAAGCCAAAAGCTACCTCTCATATGCAAAATGTTTCCAAATTTTGTACTCTCTTTAATGTCATCATGTTGTTGCATCGCTTGTCTGTCAATTTCATTCATGTGGGGGATTGTTGGAAAAAATGGGTTTTCACCAATATTTTTGGGTGAACATTGGAGCCAAATTTACCAACAATCCAAGAAGCAAAGCTGTTCATGTCTATGTGGAGATTAAGATTATACATTGGTTTGGTGAAAACCATTTTTGTGTGAATTGGAAATTGCCACCAAAGGTTCAATTTTGGTAATTTCTTTTGTCCCGCGTAGGAAAGAATGGTTGCGGGTGCAGGAATAACATAATATTATATATATATATATATATATATATATTATTGGAAATTTATTTAATTTTTAATTAAATAATTTTCAAGGAGTTGGTTTCCCTCCGTAACTGTTTTCCTTCAAACAGATGTGTCTTTTTGAATTTAAATTGAACAGATACCATGCCTGTTCCAACAGTTCTTTTCTATGACTATTTAAAGATAGTTACTCTCTAGAATTTACAAGTAGAAAAATATGGGTTTCCTTTCCTCCATGCTGCATTTTTTCTTGCATACATTTAGTCTTAGTAAATCAAAGAGAGTTCAAAACATAGGTTTGGTTCGTTGTTCAGAGTGATTGTAGTGCTACTTCACTCTAAGAAGATGTCACGATCTAAATCCGCCTCTACTGGTTTAGCGTCGTAACCGGCCAGTAATCCGTGATTACCAAAGGCCAGTTTTATAATAATACAATATAAAGGGACTGGCGGAAGACAATCAATAATAACATATATCGTTCAATGAGCTGTGAGGACCTGAATGGAAATAAATTTTCATATACATAGTTATATACAGAAACACTTATGTCCATAAAATACATATATACAAGACAAAACACAATGTAGGAAATTAATTCCCATTATCGAAAACAGTATTAACAAAAGTCATAAAACATTCATTTCACTTGACCAATATCAAAGGGGTGAATTTGAACCACCCAAAAAGCCTTGACACATGTTGGTTCGGAATCTCGCGTTGAGGCACAGTAACTGGCTTGACAAAACAAGGGTTCAAGTCAACGCCACTAGCTTTGATCCGATACTCAATTTCCTACATATATATAATAAACAGTGAGCTAGAGCCTAGTGAATAACATATGTGTAAAAAGGTTAAGAATGATGTCCTTACGGTCTTTGAAACAATCGATTTCAATCAATATCTTTGTCAATCAATCGTTCAATCATTCGATTCAATCAATCACCTTCAAACATGTTCATATTCATATAGGTCATACGTGGTACATCCAATAGCAACAATACAATACAATAAGTCTTAAAGACCGAACAATCAATTGATGGCCATTATACAATAACAATAGCTCCAAGATTTAGAACTGAGAGAGATCTCTGTATCAATAACAATAACAATATGCCATGGATGCCACGAATACAGTTCAGAAATTAGGATCATCATTCAATCGATAGAAAAGTATCATTTCAGAAAACAATATAATTTATCAATCAGAAAATAAAAACGATTGAACATATCTTTATAACAGTGTTACTCACAGTGGGCTCCTCGGTACAGCTACTAATGGTTCGGCGTCCGACCTAAACAAATAAAGTCAAGCACAACACAATTACAATCACACTCTTACAATTCTATTCAATTCGATCGTTCGATCTCTATTCGTTTTCTCTCATTTGATTCTAATTTTTCATTCGGTTATTCCTATTTATTTTTCTTCCATTCATTGTAAATATGGATGACTAGTATTAGGAATAAATTAGATTATTAACCTCCAATTAAAATATGTTTAGCTATGTATTAACCAAACTAATTAAATAAAAATAATCCAATCATATGACAACCCTTATTAAGTTCACTAATTACACAATTAAACTTAAATTAGGCTCATACACATTAAATTACAATTATTCAGTCATGTTTAAATTACTGAATCAGAAACTTATAAATATGTACATTTTGCAATTTCAACTCCATTTTCAAGCAAATCAAGGCCCAAACAATTAATCTTCACATTTATTTCCATAATCTTAAGCCTAACTCAATTTCAATTGAACTTAATTAAGTCTTAATTTAACTACATCTAATTTTGCAAACCTAAATCAGATTTTTAGTTGAATTCTTATGAGGCTTTAGATATCAAATTAAACTCATTCTTTTATTTTTGAAACTCAATTTCATGAAACATCCATTTTCTTAAACCCAAGCTCTAATTCATGCTTAATCTCTCCTTAAACTCCATGAATCATGGTTAAAAACAAATTTAGAACCCAAGTTCTCTTAAGAATATGCCGTGCATATAAAGATTAGGAGTTAATTGGAACAATTCTACCATTTTCTAACATGCATGTCCTAAGCTCTTAATTACATGAGCAAAACTTCTAATTAATTATAAATTCAACTCAAGTAAGCTTATGTTCTTCCTATTTGAACTTAGATTCTATGAAATAATAATGTATCATTTCAATTTCATGAATTAGGAGGTGGAAATTACCTTAGTTTGATGATTTAATGCAATATGAATCAAGCCCTTTCTTTCTTCTTCCTTCAATTCTTCTTTGAGCTCAAACTCTCAAGATGACTATTTCTTTCCCCCCTCTCTCTCTCTCTCTTCGTGGATCTTGTTTGGTGTGTTAGATGAGACTCAATATAAGTAACCAAGTACTCTCTCTCTTACTATGTTTGTTGATTAAAAAAAATGAGTAGTATTCTACATTATTATTATTATTAATTAATTTTAAACCATTAAATCATTCTAATTAAGTTAAATAAAAATCAAATCTACGCAAATTAAATTAATCCTCATCACAATAAGATCTCAATTATACTAAATTTAATTTAATTATATTAGTGTGAGCGAATAAGGCTCTAATTCCTATCAAATTATTTAATTCTAGGGAGACTGACCCAAAGGTCCAAGCCCAACATATCATACCCCATTTAGACCCAAAACAAATTTAATACTCCATTAAGTCCTCAAATTAACAATAAGACGAAAATACCCACAATATATCATCCAATTTACACGCGCGCAACCATCTCCCACGTCCCCATCATCTCAGTCCGATCACTACACTGTCACGTCTCCGCCGCTCGAAATCGACTCCTCAGTCCTCCATCTCTCTTCCGTTCAACTCCATCCCCTCTGAAACCCTAACTCTAACCAGAAAACGTAACCGTTCATCTTCATCACCCACAATCATCTCAGTCTGATCAGTACGCTGTTACATCTCCGCCGCTCGAAATCGCATTCTCAATCCTCCATCTCTCCTCCGTTCGACTCCATTCTCTCTGAAACCCTACCCTAACCACAAAACCAAACTGTTCAACTTCAACACAACACCAAGCCGTTCATATTCTCCAATCGGCGACTCTCAACAACACGAAGAACCATCACCACTCTGAAGAGATTTCATAGTTCCTGACTTCCGATTCACAAAAATGGGGAAAAAAAGTAACATCTCTCTTCACCTATTCATTATTTTTCACATTTGTACATCATTCTTTAATATTTCTTATATACACATTTTACATACTTCCAAATGTATAAACCCTCTTTTAATATATATATAGTCCCCTGTTTTTCAACATTCTAAACACTGTTTTTGCACATAAATCCCTGTTTTTACACATTCAACACCTTATTCTTATTCTTGTTGTTCAATATTGGCTTCTCTTATTCTTATTTTTGAATTTTTAATCTTCTTGTTGTTATTGTTGCTTTTTACAAAATACAATGGGCTGTTCCTATTGTTCATACTGTTTCCTTATAAAAACTGCAACATCATAGTGTTTCATTTCATCACTATACAAGCAACATATCTAAATTTATTCAAAATGCAAATGAAACTGCAAAATTACACAGTTTAACCACTACTCAAAACAAATAGCTAACTTATTATAAAGTGCAAATCAAACTGTCAAATTATACAGTTTCGTAACTCTTACGAACAAAATACATATAACTTCATATTAAACTGCATATAAAACTTCAAAATTATACAGTTTTGTCACTATATTACTCATACCCTGTTGTCACTTTCATTTTTTCAGAAATAGCTGTTGGAAGATATTGGAAGAAACAAACCCGTATGCCCACAAATCCAATCAGGGATTTAACCATCTCCCCTTTTGAAAGTCCCTCTCCTGTATCCACTCAAATGCCACCACCACACCCAAAAACAACCAAATCCAACAGACCCCACCAAAAAACCCACAAAACAACCACACCACCTACAAGAAAAAGCCCAAGAACTACACCACAGACCCCACCCACCCAACAAACACCAACCACACCTCCAACCACAACAAAAACAAACAAAAGAAAGCCAACAAAAAACCAAGAAGCTCCTCCAACCAAAAAAAGAAAGCTCCAAGAAAGCCAATCAACTCCCAAAACAACAACCAAGGCATCAAAAGAAAAAAAACCAGCAGTCCCTGCAAAGAGAGTCCAACAATTTAATTATCGTTCCAACATCGGAACGGTAATCAAACTGTTGAAGGGGGTCAAATTCACAAAAGCCCAACAGACAGAGCTGCAAAAAACCCCTTTTTGGCCCCTTATAAATGCTCTCTCCTCAACACAACTGAAGGCCTCTTGGTGCAGATGCTACAATTCCATTGTAGCAGAAATGACAACACTCTACAACAAAAGAAAAAAATCATTTGTACTTGGCAAAAAGGAAATGAAACTCAGAACCAGTGATGTCAAGCTCATTTTTGGTATCGACTGTGGAGAAGACAGCATCACCACCAAATCCTATGCAAGACCAAAGGATTTTGAGCTTCCATTTTACAAACGAAGATGCAAATCAATCAAGAGATTGGATGGCAAGTCTTTGACCAAAATGTTTCAACAAACAAAAAAAGGAAAATCAACCAATGATTGTCAAGATCTTGCAAGGGTAATCACCCTTTACTTGTGCTTGAAACTTCTCATGCCCACAACAGGCCATACACTCAGTTGGAGTTTCCTCAACTATGTTGACAACCTCAACAACATCAAGAAGTACAATTGGGTTGAGGCAATAAAAGACACACTGATGAATTCAATAGCAAATGCAAACAACAACCCAAGGCATGTCACTGGATGCGTCATGTTACTCTTGGTAAACACATTACTCAACTACTTCCCATAAAAATATCAGACATTCACCTATTTCTAACTATCTAACATATTTCAACTTTTTTTTTTTTTTTTTACAGTACTGGTACTGTGAGCACAGTAAACTCCTCCGACCATCCAACAAAGAAGGCTTCCCAAGGTTTATGAAATGGAACCTTGGCAAAATGTACTCCAAGTGGAAACACATCAGCCTCGCTCACTTTGAAAAGGTATTCAAACTCTTCTATACTATCCTAGCACAAATCTATTCAACACTCCTTTCATATTCATTGTAGTACAAATCACATTATGAAACTGTGAAAATTTTCAGTTTCAAAGCACACACTTCTTTAACATCACTCATGTTATGAAACTGTAACATTTTTCAGTTTCAAAAAACATATTTCGACACTTAACCCACATTACTCACAGTACAACTCATCTTATGAAACTGACCAAATTTACAGTATTACTGATATATACCACATTGTTCCAATGCAGGTTAACCAAAGTGCTTTAACCCCAACTGAACAAGAAATACAGTTATTGCATATCAATCAAAGCACATCAACAGACTCTTCAGCAAAGAAACAAGACCACAAAAAGGACAATAAGCAAAAAAAGAAAACAAAAGCAACAAAAAAAAGAACACTTCTAGACAGTGATGAGGATGATTTTCTCGAAGAAGAACATCATTCAGAATCAGAATCACAATCAGAAAAAGAAGCACAACAAAAAAAAAAGAAAAGAAAGCAAAAACCACAACAAGAACCACAAAGTGATGAACAAGAAGAAAAGAGTGATGATGAAAAAAATCAAGTGACTGATGAAGAAAAAACTGATGAAGAAGAAACTGAAGAAGAAGAAGAAGCAGAAACTGAAGAAGAAGAAGAAGAAGAAGAAGAAGAAGAAGAAGAAGAAGAAGAACACCTTGATCAAGAAGAAGACCAACAACAAGAACAAGAAGAACAACAAACAAACCAACACGAAGAAGTCAATGAACAAGAACTGACAAACCAACAAGAAGAACTGCAAGAGAAATCTGACATACTTCATGCACAAGGTAAACTATTGTCTAATACTAAATCATACTGCAAAATTTCATTAAACTAACCAAAACACAATCTAACATTTTTATAGGTCATGACCAACCACAAACACCAACCAAAGAGGACGACAAGGACAAGCTCATATCAGCCCTGAGAGCACAAATGCAAGAAATGGAACAAAAATTCATGGCTGAATTGCATAAAAAAGAAGATCAATTGAAGGAAATGTCCACCAAAAAAACTGGCAGTCCCCAACAAAGATCCATGGTCAAGAGAATCAAACAAAAATCAAGAAAACAAGCACATGACCCAGATTTTGAATACCAACCAATGACCAAACCCAAAGAAGATACAACAAACAAGACACAAACTGCTGCTGATGTACCCAAACCAACACAGGGTACCAATGAAGAAAAACAGAAGAAGAATGACAACAAAAAACAGGGTGCTCATGAAGCAAAACAACAGCAGAAAGAAAAGATGCAAGAACATATTGGCCAAGAGAAACCAGTTGCTGCTGAAACAAACCCAAAAGAGCATGCCAATCAAAAGAAGACAAATCTTCAAGTATTGGAAAGTGATGATGATTTCCAGGAAGAATCAATCCCAAACAAGCCACTCACCATTTCATGCCGCAAAACAAACAAGGTTTGGCATAGCCTATCCAAAAAAGACCAAGACCAAATTCAACTCATCAACAATACACAATCAACTGCTTGTGTCTGGTCTGGCAGCGAAGATGAAAACTGCGTATACTTTTCAGATATATGCAGATTGACCAACAGGGAACCCTTATATGGGAATGTAGGTCTCCAACTGCACAATTTTACAGTTTCTGTACATATTCAATAACCTATTCCACAAACCTAACACATTCTCATATATAACATGTTTCAGGTCATTGATGCCTTCTCAGAAAAGCAATTGGCACTCCAACCAACCATTGAAGAATTTGAGAAAAACGATCTAGTCTTTGCAAGCAATCCATACGCAGGAAGATCTTACGTTTTCTCAACACTTATCAATGTAAGCAAAACTTAACATACCTTACAACTGCAAAATTTTCTACTTTATCAACATGTATTACTACATAGTTTTATGACATATTTCAAACATATATATGACTTACAGACTCCACTACAAAACCAAGATCAAGCACTGAGAGAAAAACTGATGGACAGCCATTTTCCAGAAGCAATGAAAAACAGATATATCCATTTCCCAATCAACCACGACAACCATTGGACAATTGTGGTCTTTGACAATGCTGATGGAATATGGAGACACTATGACTCGTTGAGACCAGCAAAAGATTGCCATAACAAGCACTTTGAAATTGCAAAGCAAATTGTAAGTTAAAATAAAATTTCATACTTAGTTCCATCCCTTTACAAACATCTCAACTCATCACTATAACTAACAAAAACACCCACTAACTATTTTGTAGCAACAACATCAACTGAGATGGAATAAAGCATTACTCAGCAAACAGGGAAACATGTTTTCATCTCAAGAGTGCGAGACAGAAATTGCATCAATTGAGGAATGCCCACAACAAACCCCACACTCGTAAGATACAAAATCCATAAACTAATCTTCCAATATGCTAATTTTTGCAGTTTCACCTAACTAATTAACTTCATCTCAAACATTGCAGGAATGATTGTGCAATTGCCGTCTGCAATGTTATCAACCAATATCTCAACTGGCAACCTGTGCAGAAAAAACTTCGTCCAACTGAGTGGGTCAAATTTCGAGCACAAATCATCAATCAATTCCTCAATGATGAGAACCGATCTTGGAAACTCGAGCACTACCAAATGTTGACAAAACATACCAAACCATAGAAACAATGAACAAACTTCTTAACAATACAAATATTCAAGGGAACATATCTTTGAACCTTTTTTTTATTTTTTTTTATTTTTCTTTTTTAACATGTGACAAGTACTTTATATACTTTTGGGAATGATCTTTTTCTGGTTATCATGGTTATGGTGAAAATGATTGATGTTGTTGTTGCTCTTCTTCTTATTATTATTATTATTGTGGTTCTTCTTTTGATTGTTTGTCTACCTGTTTGTGGTTGCATATATTTTCATACAGTAAAGGTTGATTCTAATAATTCTTCAAACTGCAAAATTTTTCAGTTTCATCAGCTTGTTTCTAATAATTTTTAAAACTGCAAAATTATGCGGTTTCATCAGGTTGTTTCTAAATAATTCTTAAAACTGTAAAATTATACAGTTTTATCACTATGAAATATGAACTGCCTTTCCATATTATACTGTTTCAATAAGAAATTTTCAACAACCTTCTCTGCATTCCATAAAAATAAAAAACAAAACCAGACTATTCGAAAACAACTTCAATAAGTAAAAAACACATCAACAAACAAAAAACAATTCAACCAACTTTATTCATTACTTCCATAATACCAAGTATCACATTTTTTATTATCATAATTCCTCAAATTCAAATACAAATCCAAAAGAATAGATTGCGGCCTCAAATAGCAGCCTTGCACGTCTTCTTATTGTGATTCCCATATTTCAAGCATCTCCCACACTTGATTTGCTTCACATTCTCACCCCTTGAAGGTATCCTCTTCTTCTTGTTCCGCCCGGGCTGCTTCTTCGTTATAGGAGGTTTGATAACCGAACTACTGGCACCATCAAAGTCAAATCTCTCACTTGAAGGCACTGGATAAACAGATTCCTTGTATGACTCTCTAAAACAATCTACATGAAAAAAAGGATCAATGAAACCATACACATCTCTACCACTACTACGCAAAGCATGCACAGCATGACAACAAGGAAAACCATTCAATTGCCATTCATGGCAAGAACAAGTTTGTCTACCAATATCAACATAAAAAGAAATAGAAGAATGAACCTCAAGCACAGTATCACTAGCAACAATCACATCCCAAGACTTAGCTAGCTCCAAAGAGTCCACCAACTTCTTTTCCATAACTGGACACAATTTCGTAGTCCATCTTCTAGATTCAGCTCTTCTATCCGACAATTGAGTCATGATTTGAACCCTAATCATATCAACCATACAAGTAATAGGCAACTCACGGGCCCCACCAATCCAATTATTATAAGACTCGGCAGCATTAGATGACATCTCACCATATCGTTTCCCTCTAAAAAATGCATTGGCCCACTTATCATTTTGCAAACCATCCAACATACTATCAACTCTACCATTCCCAGCAATACGCCTCAATTTCTCCATATAATGTTGGAAAGAAGCAACCGTTGGCGCATAAGCACATTTAACTAATATTTTCATCAAACACAGCTTATAGTTAGTACGAAGTCCCACCAATTTGTCAATCAAATTTCTCTTCAAATGATTCAAGCAATAAGCATGATGTGCATTGGGGAAAACCACTGAAAGAGCGTCTAGCAATCCATGTTGACGGTCCGACACAAAAGTCAATCTCCGGCCTGAACCAACAGCCTTCAACAACTGACTTAAGAACCACATCCAATTATCTTGATTTTCAGCGTCAACAATCGCAAAAGCCAAAGGAAACAAACCTGCAAACAAACCCACATGAAACTGCAAAAATTAGCAGACTCACAATACAATAACACACTGACAAACTAAACCAATACTAACTGCAAATAAATACATACCTTGATTACCATCCTTTGATGTTGCTGCAAGCAAATGCCCCTTGTAACGCCCCTTCAAAAATGTACCATCAACAAACAACAACGGACGACAAAATTGAAAGCCATACAAACATCCATGAAATGCCACAAACAACCTCCGAAAACACCCACTACTTTCATCCACATCTAATTCAAACACACTTCCCGGATTCGTTCTCATAGCCGTCTCAAGGTACCATCGAAGCTGGTCAAAAGAAGTTGCAAAATCACCAAACAACCCACCTCTTGCCTTATCAACTCCTAACCATGCAACCCGATAAGAAACATCTATACCATATTGCTTCTTCAACTTTTTTTTAACTTCAATAGGACGAGTCAACGGATTATCACTAATATCATTTTGCACAATATCAGACACAAGTCTAGAACCAACCATTTTGCTACAAGATCTACGAGCAACAACCCCACAAGTATGCACATTATCCAACTTCATTATAAAAAAAACACCAGAATCCATCAACACCCTTCCATGCACAAACCATTTACAACCCGTAGACGACTTCATCATACATTCAGCGGTTACTCTTGTTGCATCATTCTTCAAATAATTCACTGCAAAACCACACTGAACAGCATACTTAGCCAATGCAATGCGGAACCCCGACACTCCACCTTCAAATTCTTGACCAACACTATGTATAATCCCCTTCCAACTAGCAGACAACAAAACTCTCTCTGGTTCTGGATAAAAACTACGCAACAAACCACCAACATCATCACAATCATTCACAAAAGAACTCTCACAAGTTACAGAATCAATCCTACAAGAATTACCATCATCAACCTCCACAACTCTCTTATCCCCCACAATAACATCAACAACATGACAACCACTACCACCTACCATTGACAGCATATTCCCCAAATCATCATCACATTCAACAATACAATTAGAATATCTAGGAACAGAGAAAAACAAACAAAAGTTACCAACACTCAACTCCTTGAACTTCGCACATATTTTCTCAACAACTTCATCATAACTACATCCGTCACTAATCTTAATAGCAGCACAACAATTACTGTATTTGCACATTAACATGAAACACCGCTCCATACTACAAAATCAGAAACCAACAAACAATTGTTCACAGATTCCAAACTGCAAAATTATGCAGTTACAACATATCAATAACAACAGTACACAATTTACAATTCCAAAACTGCAAAATTATACACTTACGACATATCAATATCAAAACACCAGAATTCACAAATCCAAAATACAACTTCAAAACACATTACACTATACGACAAACAAAAATCAACAAAATCAAAATCAAACAAACAAAATTCGCCAAACACAAACCACATATCACGCAAATTTGCTTATATATATATACATACATATATGTTGACAAAATACAAACCACATACACACACAGACATATATATATATATATACATATATATGTATATCTATGTATCGACAGATACATACATACACATACATATATCTATCACCAGAGAGAGAGAGAGAGAGAGAGACAACGTACGAAGATATCGCCTGTACACACAGATTCAAATCGCACAACCAGATCCACCTCACAGCACAATGAGATCGACCACACAGCACAATGAGATCGCCACAACGAAGAGAAATCGAGATCGCGGAGACGAAGATTTGATTTCCTTTTTTTCAACGAAGCAAAAATTTGATTTCTCACGTACATATAGATCTCAAAACAAAGGGTAACACAGTCATTTAAAAATACGAAAATAAAAAACGGGACCTCTGGGTATAAAACTAAAAAAACTGTGGACCTATTAAACTATTAAAAATAAATTGGGATTAGAAGGGAAATAGATCCCCTACATAGGACTACATGGTAATTTTCCCTTAATTTTCTAACTTGTTAAAATTAGCGAATCAGACAGGTTTAATTTTCATTCTAATCTATCTGTTCAAACAATACAAGTCAATAAATCTCATAACAATCAATAACACTTAATCACATAATAGGTCCAATTAAGGCTCAATTCAGTCACAGACAATTTCAGTAAACTGAATCAATTTTCAATTAAATTTCCCAAATGGCTCTAAAAATTCCCATAAGCTCATCCATGTACTCAATTTCAATTTGTGCACCCAATAAGATTGTCGATTTCAGTTTCAAAGTTGTAACCTTAATAGGTAATTTTCCAATTTGGATAGATATGCACAAATTAAATTACTAGGCACTTAGTTCAATTAGAATTAACACATAATTAATTAATTAAAATCACAATTAGTAAGTCCGGGTCGTCACAGAAGATCATTGTATCCTAGAAGATAGGTGCTCAAGAAGGTCGTAAGCACCACTGCGGCGGGTGAATCTGTCTTAAGGATAGAGTGTCACACACTCGACTTGGTATGGTTGTTTGATCGTATTTATTTCAATTGTTTTGTAAGTAAAGTATCTATTTTGTTTACTGTTTCATTTATTTTTCGTTAAACACAAAAAATATTTCTTCTAAAAAGCTGTGTGTGTTTTGACTTGAGTGTGTTTTTTATAAATGTTCTTTATTTAAGGGTTTAATCTTTGATTCTTGTTGATATAATATTGTTCTTATTAGCAGATCTTAATTGACTTATTAATTGATGTACATTTAAATCTTGGCCATTCAATCTCTTTTTTATGCTCTATTCTGTGTTGTTTTTTAGTTTGGTTGTAGTTTCAGGAAGAAGAATAAAGAAAGAAAACAAAAGTTTATATTTATGATGCATTATTAAAAATAAAAAGGGAAGTAATTTTGGGAAAAGTTTGCAAGAGTTTTTCCATCTCCAGATCTTTAACCGGAGTGGATTCCAGCAAATTCAGTTGGACATTCAGTTCTTGAGAACCACTTTGAAGGACACCGTTGAAGATGAAGCTACCATCGATTTCCTACTTGATGAGGTAATGAAGATCAAGTCTAGAAATTATTTACACCCATTTTTGCTATATCTACAGCCCCCTTTCTCACCTCTCTGTTTCTCTCTCTTTCCCTCAAACCAATTTCGGCGTGAGGGGAAAAGAAGAAGGAGGAAGGAAAAAGAAAAGAAAAAAAGGTGCCGAAACGACGTCGTTTTGGCATCTCGAGCCCCAGTTTATTCGAGCTACCTAGCGGGATTGTTTGACAATATATCTAAAGCTACTTCTTCATGAATTGGTTAACTAACACTTATATTGTGTTTGGTTGAGAGATTTGAGGAGGAATTTGGAAAGGAAAATGAAAAAGATAAGTGAAATGTGAATAAAATATATCTACATTTCACCTAGTTTCACATACATTTTTTCTTGCCCTTTCCAAATCCTTTCTCAAATCCTTCAACCAAATACAATATTAATGTTTAAAATTTCTTCATTCAAATAAAAGAACCTTACCGCAATTGTCTTGTTTGGCTTGAACTTAATTTATAAGGATTATTCAATTTTTACTAGCATATTTGAATTTACAATTTTAACCTTCAAAAGTAAAAAAATCAACAAAATCTTACAAATGTTTTGAACTCATCACTAATATCACATTCATCACATTATTAAAGTAAATTTTGTTTAAAATTTCAAAATTTGCTTGTTGCATGATACATTAGTTTGTAAGAAAAAAATTAAAAGATTAATTAATTTATATTACATTTTCCTATTATTAAATGTTAAGTTATGTCACTTGTCCATTAATATGTAATTTCCAATAGTATTGTCATTAACTTTGTGATGTTGATATTGCTTCTCTAAAATGTTGACTCTTTGTTATTACAACCTTCTTTGCTTGATTATTTTGGGCAAAACAAAAATAAATAAATATTTTGGGCAAAAATACTTGGGCCATTGTGATATGTAATTTTTTTATAAGAGTTTATGTCAACGTGTTTGGTGCAACTTACTACTTGAGCTTATGAGCAAAATCACAAACTAATTATTATGAATGAAACTGGTATTTAGAACGAAAAACTCGAATTTAAACATGTAAAGAGAGCACTTCACAATAACTTTGGCCTTAATTATTGTGAAATTGAGAGGGAATAATTTTGGATTTATACTTTTACATTAATTGTTTATGTGAATTTAGGTGGTGTTTAAACTCCCATGGCAAAAAAAAAATTAAAAATTAAAAATAAAAATTGACCCCAAAAAAGAGGTGAAAGAAGAGGAGAGAAAAGACGAGAGACATTAGAAATTTTATAAGGTCAGCAAGGTGGTCCAATTATAAAAAAATGCTTTGTAGCTCGAAAATTCTTTGCCCCGAATGGCTCGAATGCCCTAAATGACGTCGTTTTGAAATTTTTTTTTCTTTCCCTTCCCCTCAGTTTTCTCTCTAAAATAGACCGAAGAAGGAGAAAAGTAGAGGAGGAAGAAGAGAGAATGAGAAAAGGAGATAAGGAAGAAGAGAGAATGAGAAAAGGAGAAAGGGGAAACACACACAAAGAGAAAGAGAGAGAGAGAGATCTATACACAGATCTATGTGTGTATACACAGATCTATGTATACACACACGTTGGAGCGTCGCAGCGGTGCCAGTGGGTGAAGGGGTTTGCGATGGTGATGGTGGCACCAATGGGTGGATGAAGATCTGTGTTTACACACAGATCTATGTATGTATACACATAAAGGAGGGCCGATGGCGGCGCCGGTGGGTAGAGGGGTTTGTGAGTTTGCGACAGTGATGGCGACGTCGGTGGGTAAAGGGAGTTTCGGCTCCCTCTCTCTCTGTTCCTCCTCCCTCTTCTCTCTTTCTTCTCTTTTTCTCCCTCTTTCTTCTCTGGCCTCTCTGTTTTAGAGAGAAAAGAGAGGGGATGAAAATGGCCAAAACAAGGTCATTTTGAAATTCAAGCCAGTCGAGCCGCAATTATTCGATCTACCTAGCGAGACTGTCAAATTATATTTGTGAAGAAAAAACATGTCATTCACACACACTGTTGAGAGCATGGAAGGAATTTGATTCTTTTTAACCTCTCATATCATTCTCTTATTGACCATATGGTTTTACTAGTAGTAGTGCTCTACTAGTTATGCTGTCTAGTGGTCCAAAAGTAAGGGTCATTTCTTAAATTAATTTCCATAATTAATCAGTTCACGCTAGAAAATGTTTCATTTGGTCCCACCCTAAAAGAGAAGCCAAATAGTGAATAAAAACACAAGATGATCTATCTCAACACAACTTTAAAGTTTGAAAGTATGGTTTTAATAAAGTAAAGATTGGTTGTCTAAGTAAGGTGCAATCACATCCATCGAATCCAAGGAAGGAATGCATGCATGCAGGCTAGCTAGAAAATTAATTACTAATATAACTACTGCAAGTGAAGTTTGCTTAACAATATGAGATGTAAAGTAACAAACTTTTTTTTTATTATCAACTTTTATTTAATTTATCTGGAAAATTGTAATGCATATAAATGAGTTTTTAAATTTTTTTCTTCTATTTGATTTTCTTGTGAGATATCAGTTTATGTATAACATTACTCATGTATCTCATTCTATCCATGCATCTACCAAATATTCAAAGCTAAAAATGGGTGCATATAGCCATTCCATGTACATGCAGGGGAACAATTATACAGTAGCATTTTTTGTTTCTTAGTTAACTAACTTGATAAACATTGTTGGTTTTATTTTCTAATAACATTTTTTTTTTTTTCTGTTAAGATTTTGAAAAAAAATGATAACTTAGATGATATTAGAATTCTGATTTCAAGATGTCCTAGGTTCAATTCTAATCCCTTATCCCTGTTATTGTGCACTTTTTTTTCTTTTTTTCTTTTTTTCTATGTTTGCACTTATCTATTTATCTCTATTCTCTCAAGGTACAAGACAAGATTGCACCATAAATGAGAGTTTTTAATGTCCATTAATTGTTAGGCCTACTTATTAATATCTTAAGTTTGAAACAGCATGGGAATTCCTCACAAAATGCATCTTACATTTTAACATGCCCTTCTTTGTTTAATAGTCAACTTTATAATAAAATGCCTATTCAAAATACCATTTATTTTTATTAAAAAATAAATAAAAATGTGAAACTCTACTTTGATAGATGAAAAAAATAAAAAATGAAAATCTATACCCATGGAAGTGATGACGTACTTAGAATTGTGGACTTGTGTCTTCATCATCTAACATGGGTTGCCTCAAAACTGCATGACACAATTGTTGTCTTCTAGTAACTAGTTTAAGGAAAAATGTAATATCTAAATCTAATGTAAATAAAAACAAGGGGCAGAGTGAAGCTTCTTCTAATGGTTCCCCTTGGCTTTAACTCAATTTTCTTTAGAAAGAGGAGTAAAGTTATTGCCAAAGAGTCAAAGCATTCAAAAAAAAAAAAAAGTTGTGGATTACTTGAAGAGCGCCGGAGAGTATAATAAAAAAAGTTGTTCTATTACTCCTCTGTTTGTAACCGACAGTCCATTCGCGTTTCTCATGATAGGGTTTACAAATTAAATATTACAACTCTAGCGGGCCAAACGAAATGAACTACCTCCCCAAAAAAAATATCATAATTATGTTTTGTTAATTTTTTGGTGTTTGGTCTAACAAAAACAAGTTAATAGCAAAAGTTTTTTTTTGTAGTCAACCAAAAATGAATTTATTAGTCCCAAGGATTTGACCAAGTGGATAAGGCTTGGAATATGGAGGTTTGCTCCATCGAAGTTCTTAGGTTCGATTCCCCTCGCTAGCAAAACCTCTTGAGGCCACAAATCATGGGGTTTAAAATCTTGTTTCGAAAGGCTTAATCAGACTGTAGGGATTTAATTTGATACAAATAAGTTAACTCAAAATATCTTACATATAAAATAAAATATAAAAAAACAAATTTATTTAGGTGGAACTGTTTCATTTTGAAAGGGAGAAAACATTTTCCGAATTAACATCATACAGTGCCACTACCACACCACTACCACCTCCACCTTCACCTCCACCTCCACCTCCACCATCATTACCCCCACCGTCACCATCACTACCCCATCGCGACCACCCCACCACCACTACAATTAATAGTACATTAGTTTTCAATGACACAATCAAACATAATAAAACATTTTCTATGTAAAAAAATATTTACCGCCAAAAGAAAGAGAGCGTTAACAAACATAAACTTTTTCAGAAAAAAGTGCACTAGACATTGTATTCGTCCTGGATTGAATGCTACCACCACTACATTTCTTTTACTTTTCTGTAATTTTTTTATTTTAATTTTTGTGGTTGTATTGTAGCATTGCAATACAGATTTAATGAAGCATAATTGACACCTTTGAGAATCTCCAAATTTAATTAGATAAATAATAACCCAATGCATATGTTTAGGTATCCTGTGGAATGCTGTCTTTGCATTATATATAATACAAAAGCATCTACCAGCAAATTATAAGTGTCAATTGAGGCAAGATGTTGCTTTGTATTGGTATCAAAGGTCCATACAAAAATTATACATATGTTCTTATTTGTTATAATGCCATTAGATTCCTCCCCTCCTTCCCACTCTTTGCAATGAGACATTATAGGACATTAACCAAAATTATTTAGGTCTTTCCTAAAGCAAAAGCAAACAAGAGCAATATTTAAATTGAATTCAAAAGCATACAAAAACAGTATTTGAATTCAATTATATATGTCTAACGGCGTATATTTGCTTCTAAATTTTATATATCTATAATTCTGACTAATCTCCAATCATTTGTCGGAGTCCATGAGCTGGGAAATCTTTGATGTTGGAGGTTAGGAAGAGGGAAGTTTCCCAGGAAGAAGCCTATCGATCATCAGCTCTCTTTCCTGCAGGCTGAAGTGTTGGGTATACCTCCTTATTAGAGTGTGGAACCCAATTGGCTTTAGAAAAAGAGTTTAATTTGGTTTGGTATTAATTATAATATATTTTTATTTATTATATTTAATTTGTGGAGACCCAATCCAATTTAGAAACAACTAAAGTTTTGATAAAAAATTCTAGATTCACAATATATGATTGGTATTATTTTTCCCAAGAAAAAAAGAGAGGCAGCCGTTTTGGCTTGGTGAAAAGACAGCAATGGCTTAATATTGATTGACATCAATTTGGTGGTTGTGTGCTTTGTTCTTTATTGCTTGGAATATATCATTGGGGCTTTCAAACATTGGGCCACAGTGGATCTTCGGCTTGTTGTTCTATTTCGATTGATTTGGTTCGTTATTTTGGGTCTTCTTCAACTCTGATTCTGAAGATTTTGGTTCATCTATTCGGTGAGGTTTTTCCTCTTGTTTATTTGTGATTATTTAGAATTTATCTAAGGGTGGTTTTGTGAGACCATTCGTGTCTCGTTTGTAATCGTTTAGAACTTATTTGGTTCATAGTGGAATCGGATTTCGATCCCCTAGACGTACCTCACATTGAGGGAACCACGTAAAAGTTCTTGTGTTGCTTTTGATTTAATTTTTCCGCATTAGTTTTTATTCCCATTGATTGATTTACTTGTGGGGAATCACATATTTTCCCTAACAACTGGTATCAGAGCTTACGGTCTATTTGAGTTTATTTATTTGTGTAAATCAATGGAGGGGAATGTGGGTCGTATGTCTAGCTTCAATGGAAGCAATTGGGTAACTTGGAAAACTAAAATGGAGGACCTATTATTTTGTAAAGATTTGTATGGATCCATTGAGGGTGATAGTGGCAAACCCGAGGGTATGAAAGATGATGAATGAAATAGGCTTAATCGAAAACCCGTTAGTGTTATCCATCAATGGATTGATGACAGTGTGTTTCATCATGTTGCTACTGAAACTTCAGCACATGATTGATGAAAAAAATTAGAGGGTCTTTATGATAGGAAATCAGCCACAAATAAAGCCTTTCTGTTTCGTAAGTTGGTTAATTTAAAATATAAAGAGGGCAGCCCTATTCCGGAACATCTGAATGAAATAAAGAGTATTGTTAACCAACTTGCTTCTATGAAAATTGTTTTCGATGATGAGTTGCAGGCTTTGATGCTACTTAGTTCTTTGCCCGAAAGTTGGGAGACTTTGGTTGTGACTGTAACAACCCTCATACTGTTTACCGATTAATGACTGATTGATTACCGATAACTATCGATTACCGTTAAACTGAATTGATTATAACTGATAATTGAACTGATTAAAAATACTGAACTGACTGACTGAAAACTGGAACTGAATTGACTGAGTATGTACGTTTGAATTGCATTCTATCTGTTGATTGTTTATTTGATATGTTCGTATTTTAGTGTTTAAACTGCTAATTGAAGGCCTTATCGGCGGCCGAATCCGGAATTGATTAATGTTTTATGATCGTCATAATTAATGTGATTTTGTGGTATAATTGCCTGAAAACTGATTAGGTGTGAGTAAATTAGATTAATTATTGATCAATTGCGTAGTTGGACTTATTTACCGAACTAGCCTCGTAGTGGCCCACTACCTCAAACCTTTTGAGCCTTATTACACCTAATGCATTTGATTAAAACAACATTTCATCAGCCTTTGTGTTGCCTCAACCGACCAAGAAGAGAGTTAGAGAGAGAGAGAATTGTTCTTGTTGATTTAGCTTGAGATCTTGAAGAATTGAAGGAGTTTTGTACAATTGAGCTTCCCTATCCTAACATATAAGTTCTAGGTAAGGAATTCAATCCCTCTTTGTTGTGTTTAAGCTTATTCATGCAAGATTCTTGAGCCTCTAGTGATTTAAGTCTAGAATTGGTTCATTGTTGTTGATTTGAAGCTCATTTCATGCATGCATGTTGTAATATAGATGTTTGAGTTGTTTCATGGCAAAAGGGTACATGCATGTTCATAATTATGTTTAAGTCCATGATTTCACCATGTTTTGAAAAGAATTGGCTCCTTAGAGCATCAAATTGGAGCTTCAAAATGATTTAAATTCATGCATGATTGCATGTCCTCCATGTTTATGTTATTGGTTTGAAATTAAGTGTGAATTAAACACCCTTGGGATTTGATTTCTCAAATTGAGCTTTGAACCATGTTATTCTATGTGTTTATAAATGTTTTCCAGAAAATGGGCCCAAGAGGATTGGTTTTGATGCATTTAAACTTGGTTTTGGCTTGGAGGTGCAATCTGGGTTTTCCAGAGTTTGCACTTCCGCTCGAGCGAGGAAAGTGACGCTCGAGCGTGAAATCCGAGCATCTAGCATCTCTCTGCACTGTTTTACAGTCCGCTCGAGCGGAGGATTGGGCGCTCGAGCGGAGTCATGTCTCAAGCTCGAGCGGGCGTCGAGCGGAGATTTCACCCATCCAGTACTTTTACAGTACGCTCGAGCGGAAAAGTTTACGCTCGAGCGTGTACCTTTGTTGCATGTCCGCTCGAGCGGGACTCTGTTTTTCTGAAAACTCCGAGACTGTTTTCTGATCACATCTTTGCATCCTCATCCCATTCTAGGCATTCTTAGACCTAGTTTAAGGCATCTTATTGAGGATATAGATGTAGAACACACCGAGGCAAATTAGGGATTAAGTTGTTATTTTTCCCAACTGTGTAGCTTAGTGTGTGTTCAACCTGTGAACTGTGTAGGGCTGGCGACTGGGGAGACACGCTCTAGCATACTGTAGCCCAAACTCTGTGAGTAACAATTGTGTAAAGATATGTTCAAATGATTATCTTCTGAATACTGAACTGCACTGTTTACTGAATGAATGTATGTCCTATCTTCTAAACTGTATTGTGGCATCCTTAGCACTTACTGTTTACTGTTACTGTTACAGAAATCTCTGTCGGTTCCCTCGTGGGACCACTACTGTTTACTGATTGATGGCCATCATCACTGCTCGGTCTTTAAGACCTACTGTTTACTGCTATGCTAATGGATGTACCACATATGACTGAATAACTGTTCTGACTGAAAGACTGAAGTATTGTTTAATGAACTGATTTCATTACTGTAAGGACATTTCATTCATAACCCCTTTACGCATTATGTTATTCACTGGGCTTTAGCTCACTGTTTATATATATATATGTAGGTGCTCAGCCACCAGATCGGAGCTAGGAGCGTGGGTTAGACTCCAGTTTTGTCAAGGCAGCCTTTGTGCCTCACTGAGAGGTTCCGAGTTGCCATGCTATGGCTTTGGGGTATCTTGTTTTTCCCCTGTCTGTCTCCATACTATTTGGATTACTGTATAGACTGTTAACTGCTAACCGTACTGTTATCAAGGGATTAGGTCCCTATACTGTGTGACTGTAAATTTTGTATAGACTGTACTGTTTGTATATGTGAATGCATGAAAAATCTTTTTGGCATACAGACTGACACAGCTCAATGGACATTATTCATTTACTGTATTGGCTTCCGCCAGGCCCTGTACTCTGTTTTACTGTACTACTGTGCTGCAGGCCTTCGGTAATCTCGGATTACTGGCCGGTTACGGTGCTAAACCCATAGGGCCGGGTTTGGGTCGTGACAGAGTGGTATCAGAGCGATACTTACCACGAGTTATACCGCACACACGTGTCCAAATGAGCTATAGGGTGTCCTAGAAAAGTAGTTAGGGCATCTCATGAACTTGAAAAGTGTGTGGCTATGTTATGATTGAATACATGTTGATGTGATAACTGTCTAAATATGCAACTGTTTATGTTACAATTTATAACTGTTATAATTGCTTATAGTGAAATGGACAATGCAAATGAACCTGAATCCTCATCTACTAAGGCAAGAATGGAAAGAATGGAAAGAATGATGGAACTGATAACCGCTAGACTTGAACAACAACAGAACCAACAGCCCCCACCTCCACCTCCTCCTCCTCCGGTACAGCCGGAACCTAATGCTAATGTAAATGATGGGGATATTATTGCTCTCACCCATAAATTCAGCAAGATGAAACCGCCATCCTTTCAGGGAGGACTGGAACCGCTAAAGGCTGAAGCTTGGGTGCTTGAAACAGAAAAACTATTTGAAGTGTTTCCGTGCTCAGAAGCGAATAAAGTATTGTTAGCTACCTTCACCCTACAAGAAGAAGCTAGAAGGTGGTGGATGTTGATCCGCGATACAAATACTGTTATGACTTGGGCTCAGTTCAAGGAGTCCTTCTTTGAAAAGTATTTCCCTCAGTGTGTCAGGGATAGAAAAGTGACTGAGTTTGAACAGTTGAGACAAGGAGCAATGTCTGTGGCTGAATATGAGACGAAATTCACCGAGCTTGCTAGATATGCACCGCATATGGTGGATACTGAGTATAAGAAGGCCAGAAAGTTCGAAGGCGGCCTTAATGTTGCAATTCTCGACAGAATCAATGTTTTGAAGCTACCGAACTATGTAAATGTTCTTGACCGAGCCTTGATGGCTGAATCAAACATTGAAGCACTGAAAACTGAAACACCAACGTCGGAATGGCGTAGTAAGAGGCAGGGTTTCAAATTCAAGAAAGGCAAGCACAACCCGGCCAACAAGAAACAGAATACGAGGTCGACAACTAGCCCCAGCCAAGGGAGTGGGTTTATACCACCCTGTTCTGAGTGTGGCAAGAAGCACAAAGGGGTCTGCTACAAAATATCTGGAGCCTGTTACAGGTGTGGCAAGGTGGGCCACATGGTTAAAGACTGCCCCTCTGCTCCACAAGCCAGTAGTAAAGCTGCACCAAGCGTGGCAACATCAACTGTAGCACCAAAGTCTAACCCCAAAGCCACCGGGAAAGAGCCTATGAGGCAGGGCCGAGTGTTCGCCCTAGTACCGGGAGACGTGCAAAATACTGAAACCGTTGTGTCAGGTATCCTTTCTATTTGTACACAAAACGCATATGTATTGATTAATTCGGGGTCTACACATTCTTATGTATCGCATGCTTTCTCACGGAAATTGAATAGACCCTTAGAACCCATGAACTATCTGCTAGCCGTATCATCACCCGTAGAAGGATCCATGACATGTGCTTATATGTACCCCGCATGTGAAATCATTGTTGGGGGTATGCATCTGTTTATTGATTTACTACCATTGAACATTGATCATTTTGATGTAATATTAGGGATGGATTGGTTACAAAAATATCATGCCACTGTTGATTATGTGACCAAGCAAGTTGTTTTCCGTCCACCTGGTTTGCCTGAATTCGTGTTTAATGGGAGTGGAGTAGTACCTCCCCCGTATTTGATTTCGTCAGTGAAAGCCGTTAAATTAATTAGAAAGGGATGTAAGGGATATCTGTGTTCTGTACTGACTGTATCTACTGATGATAATGCTAATGTGAACTGTATTCCTATAGTCAGAGAATTCCCAGATGTCTTTCCAGACAATTTGCCAGGAGATTTGATTGACAGGGAGATTGAGTTTACTGTTGATGTGGTTCCCGGAACACAGCCGGTTGCTAAAGCTCCGTACCGAATGGCTCCAACTGAATTGAAAGAACTGAAAGTGCAACTGCAAGAACTGTTAGACAAAAAGTTCATCAGACCCAGTACCTCACCATGGGGTGCGCCTGTTTTGTTTGTAAAGAAGAAAGACGGCTCACTGAGACTGTGCATTGACTATCGTGAACTGAATAAGGTAACTGTAAAGAATAAATACCCATTACCGCGTATTGATGACCTGTTTGATCAATTACAGGGTGCTAAAGTATTTTCGAAGATTCATCTCAAATCCGGATACCATCAGTTGAAAGTTAAATCAGATGACATTGATAAAACTGCTTTTAGAACGAGGTATGGACATTACGAATTTTTAGTTATGCCTTTTGGAGTCACGAACGCACCAGCTGCATTTATGGACCTCATGAACAGAATTTTTAAACCATACCTTGACAATTTTATTGTTGTATTTATTGATGACATATTGATTTATTCCAAGAATATAGAAGAACATGAACATCATCTGAGACTTGCCCTACAAACCTTAAGAGTACAGAAACTGTATGCTAAACTGTCTAAATGTGAATTTTGGCTTGACCATGTTATGTTTTTGGGGCATGTTGTTAGCAAAGATGGAATTTCTGTTGATCCGCAGAAAATTGAGACTGTAGTGAACTGGCCTAGACCGACAAATGTGACTGAAGTCCGAAGCTTTTTGGGTTTGGCTGGATATTACAGAAGATTTGTCAGAGATTTCTCCAAAATTGCTTTACCGTTGACTCAACTGACTCAGAAGGGGATATCATTTGACTGGACTGATCAAAGAGAATCTGCTTTTCAGGAGTTGAAAACTCGATTAGTGACTGCACCTGTTCTGACGTTACCTTCAGGTACGGATGGTTATACCGTCTTTAGTGATGCTTCTCATAAGGGTTTGGGATGTGTTTTAATGCAGAATGAGAGAGTAATTGCCTATGCTTCCCGACAACTAAGACCGCATAAAAAGAACTACCCGACCCATGATCTGGAACTTGCTACAGTAGTATTTGCACTGAAAATCTAGCATCACTATCTGTACGGGGTGACATGTGAAGTGTATACCGACCACAAGAGTTTAAAATATTTCTTCACACAGAAAGAACTGAACATGAGACAGCGGAGATGGCTAGAACTGATTAAAGACTATGACCTGCAGATTTTGTACCATCTGGGAAAAGCCAATACCGTTGCCGATGCATTGAGTCGGAAATCAATTGGAAACGTAGCATGTTTGCTTACCGGACAGAAAGAGTTGCTTGGTGACCTTGAAAAATCTGAAATCGAAATTGTTTTGCGAGAACAAGGTGGAACCTTAGCTGCTATTTCTGCCCAACCGGCACTTATTGAAGAGCTTAAAGAGAAACAGCAACTGGATGACTTCTTGAAGAAGATCATCGAAGAAAGAGAATCTAAACCGAGACCGGGATTCAAATTTGAGAACAATGTACTGAAATTTCATGAAAGACTGTGTGTACCAAATGATACTGAACTGAAAAGAAGAGTTCTGCAAGAAGGCCACAATTCAAAATTGTCTATCCACCCGGGGAATACGAAAATGTACCAAGATCTGAAACAGAATTTCTGGTGGCCGGGGATGAAGAAAGAAATTGCCGACTTTGTGTCCAAATGTCTTCATTGCCAACAGGTCAAAACTGAACATCAACGACCTGCCGGATTATTGCAACCCCTACCCATACCAGAGTGGAAATGGGAGCATATCACGATGGATTTTATCGTTGGGTTACCTCGCTCCAGAAAAAGTATGGATTCAATTTGGGTTATTGTTGATAGGCTGACCAAATCTGCTCACTTCTTACCTGTCAAAACAATTTATAATGCGGACAAATTGGCCGTTATCTATATTGATGAAATTGTGAGACTGCATGGAGTGCCTGTGTCTATTGTTTCTGACAGGGATTCGAAGTTTACATCGAGGTTTTGGCAAAGTCTACAGACCGCATTGGGTACTGAATTGAGGCTGAGTAGTGCCTATCATCCTCAGACAGATGGACAGTCAGAAAGGACCATCCAAACTCTGGAGGATTTATTGAGAATGTGTGTCCTTGATTTTCAGGGGGACTGGGGAAGTCATCTGCCATTAGTTGAATTCGCCTACAATAACAGCTACCATTCGAGTATTGATATGGCGCCTTTCGAGGCATTGTATGGAAGAAAATGTAGATCTCCGATTTGCTGGGCAGAAATTGGAGATGGGTCTTTGCTTGGCCCCGAGATGGTTTATGAAACAACTGAGAAAGTGAAACTGATACAACAAAGATTGAAAACTGCACAGAGCAGACAGGAGAGTTATGCTGACGTCAGAAGACAAGACAGAGAGTATGAAGTGGGTGATCACGTATTTGTAAAAGTGACACCGATGAAAGGCCTGACTCGTTTTGGAGTCAAAGGCAAGTTAGCACCGAGATACGTCGGACCATATGAGATTATTGAGAAAATCAATCCGGTGGCGTATCAAGTTGCGCTCCCTCCTGAAATGGAGCATATGCATAATGTTTTCCACATTTCGATGTTAAGAGATTATCTCCGGGATCCCTTCCATGTAATAGAGCCTACCCACGTAGTGTTGAGTGATGACTACACTTACGAGGAACGACCTATACAGATTGTAAACAGACGGATCAAGAAACTGAGGAACAAAGAGATCCCGCTAGTGAAAGTCGACTGGCAGAACCATGGTGGCATGTATGCCACTTGGGAAAGGGAAGATGACATGGCTAAAAGATATCCTGAACTGTTTCCACTGAATCCTGTTTTCTTCCAGAATGAAGGTAACTCGAGTTTAGAGGACTAAACTCTTTATATGGAGGGGAGACTGTAACAACCCTCATACTGTTTACCGATTAATGACTGATTGATTACCGATAACTATCGATTACCGTTAAACTGAATTGATTATGACTGATAATTGAACTGATTAAAAATACTGAACTGACTGACTGAAAACTGGAACTGAATTGACTGAGTATGTACGTTTGAATTGCATTCTATCTGTTGATTGTTTATTTGATCTATTCGTATTTTAGTGTTTAAACTGCTAATTGAAGGCCTTATCGGCGGCCGAATCCGGAATTGATTAATGTTTTATGATCGTCATAATTAATGTGATTTTGTGGTATAATTGCCTGAAAACTGATTAGGTGTGAGTAAATTAGATTAATTATTGATCAATTGCGTAGTTGGACTTATTTACCGAACTAGCCTCGTAGTGGCCCACTACCTCAAACCTTTTGAGCCTTATTACACCTAATGCATTTGATTAAAACAACATTTCATCAGCCTTTGTGTTGCCTCAACCGACCAAGAAGAGAGTTAGAGAGAGAGAGAATTGTTCTTGTTGATTTAGCTTGAGATCTTGAAGAATTGAAGGAGTTTTGTACAATTGAGCTTCCCTATCCTAACATATAAGTTCTAGGTAAGGAATTCAACCCCTCTTTGTTGTGTTTAAGCTTATTCATGCAAGATTCTTGAGCCTCTAGTGATTTAAGTCTAGAATTGGTTCATTGTTGTTGATTTGAAGCTCATTTCATGCATGCTTGTTGTAATATAGATGTTTGAGTTGTTTCATGGCAAAAGGGTACATGCATGTTCATAATTATGTTTAAGTCCATGATTTCACCATGTTTTGAAAAGAATTGGCTCCTTAGAGCATCAAATTGGAGCTTCAAAATGATTTAAATTTATGCATGATTGCATGTCCTCCATGTTTATGTTATTGGTTTGAAATTAAGTGTGAATTAAACACCCTTGGGCTTTGATTTCTCAAATTGAGCTTTGAACCATGTTATTCTATGTGTTTATAAATGTTTTCTAGAAAATGGGCCCAAGAGGATTGGTTTTGATGCATTTAAACTTGGTTTTGGCTTGGAGGTGCAATCTGGGTTTTCCAGAGTTTGCACTTCCGCTCGAGCGAGGAAAGTGACGCTTGAGCGTGAAATCCGAGCATCCAGCATCTCTCTGCACTGTTTTACAGTCCGCTCGAGCGGAGGATTGGGCGCTCAAGCGAAGTCATGTCTCAAGCTCGAGCGGGCGTCGAGCGGAGATTTCACCCATCCAGTACTTTTACAGTACGCTCGAGCGGGAAAGTTTACGCTCGAGCGTGTACCTTTGTTGCATGTCCGCTCGAGCGGGGAAACTTGCGCTCGAGCGGGACTCTGTTTTTCTGAAAACTCCGAGACTGTTTTCTGATCACATCTTTGCATCCTCATCCCATTCTAGGCATTCTTAGACCTAGTTTAAGACATCTTATTGAGGATATAGATGTAGAACACACCGAGGCAAATTAGGGATTAAGTTGTTATTTTTCCCAACTGTGTAGCTTAGTGTGTGTTCAACCTGTGAACTGTGTAGGGCTGGCGACTGGGGAGACACGCTCTAGCATACTGTAGCCCAAACTCTGTGAGTAACAATTGTGTAAAGATATGTTCAAATGATTATCTTCTGAATACTGAACTGCACTGTTTACTGAATGAATGTATGTCCTATCTTCTGAACTGTATTGTGGCATCCTTAGCACCTACTGTTTACTGTTACTGTTACAGAGATCTCTGTCGGTTCCCTCGTTGGACCACTACTGTTTACTGATTGATGGCCATCATTACTGCTCGGTCTTTAAGACCTACTGTTTACTGCTATGCTAATGGATGTACCACATATGACTGAATAACTGTTCTGACTGAAAGACTGAAGTATTGTTTAATGAACTGATTTCATTACTGTAAGGACATTTCATTCATAACCCCTTTACGCATTATGTTATTCACTGGGCTTTAACTCACTGTTTATATATATATGTAGGTGCTCAGCCACCAGATCGGAGCTAAGAGCGTGGGTTAGACTCCAGTTTTGTCAAGGCAACCTTTGTGCCTCACTGAGAGGTTCCGAGTTGCCATGCTATGGCTTTGGGGTGTCTTGTTTTTCCCCTGTCTGTCTCCATACTGTTTGGATTACTGTATAGACTGTTAACTGCTAACCGTACTGTTATCAAGGGATTAGGTCCCTGTACTGTGTGACTGTAAATTTTGTATAGACTGTACTGTTTGTATATGTGAATGCATGAAAAATCTTTTTGGCATACAGACTGACATAGCTCAATGGACATTATTCATTTACTGTATTGGCTTCCGCCAGGCCCTGTACTCTGTTTTACTGTACTACTGTGCTGCAGGCCTTCGGTAATCTCGGATTACTGGCCGGTTACGGTGCTAAACCCATAGGGCCGGGTTTGGGTCGTGACAGTGATCGTCAGTAATTCGGCACCCGATGGAGTTGTCACAATAGGCTAAGTCACTAGTAGCCTGTTGAATGAAGAAACTAGAAGAAAATCAGCAGGTTCCTCTCATTCGGAAGCATTCGTTGTGAGAGGCCGAAGCAAAACAAGAGGGAGAAGTAAGACTCCTCATGGTCGTGATTAAAGCCGTGACAAATCGAAAGATGGTTCTTTTTCAAAGAAAAACATTGAGTGTCATTATTGCCATGAGAAAGGGCACATGAAGCGGGAATGCCGAAAGCTCAAGAATAAGGAGAAAAGGCGTGACAAAAGTGTGGACAAGAACCAGGAAGACACAACGGCAGTTACTACCAATGGTGATCTCATGGTCGTTTGTGAAGATAATTATATTAATTTTGTGGGCCAAGAGAGTAATTGGGTGATTGATTCCGGTGCTTCTTTTCATGTGTCTTCTCGAGTTGATTTCTTCACTACCTACACCGAAGGAGATTATGGTTTTGTTCGAATGGGTAATGAAGGTTGTCCAAGATTATTGGTATGGGTGATGTTTGCTTGGAAACAAATTTGGGCTGCAAGTTGTTGCTTAAAGATGTGAGGCATGTTCCCGACATTCGCCTCAATTTGATCTCTACCGGGAAGATAGATGATGACGGCTACAACAACAAATTTGGTGATGGAATATGGAAGCTCACAAAGGGTTCTTTGGTGGTGGCTAAGTGTAAGAAAACTCATACACTTTATTCGATGCAAGAAAAAATTTGTAAAGGTGCTGTCAATGCACTTGAAGATGATACTTCTACCGAATTGTGGCACAAACGGCTTGGCCACATGAGTGAAAAGGGACTGCAAGTTTTGTTCAAGAAAGAGCTTCTACCCGGTTTGAAAGGTACATATCTCAAAACTTGTATTCATTGTTTGGCGGGTAAACAACATAGAGTTTCTTTCCATAAAAATGTTGTTTCTAGAAAAGAAAATATTTTGGAGTTGATTCATTCGGATGTTTGTGGTCCTTTAAAAGTTAGAACACATGGTGGTGCACTTTATTTTGTTATTTTCATTGATGATTATTCAAGGAAAGTTTGGGCTTTTCTACTAAAAACTAAAGATCAAGTTCTAGAAGTATTTAAGCATTTTCAGGCCATGGTTGAAAGAGAAACAGGGAAGAAATTGAAGTGCATCCGATCAGACAATGGTGGTGAATACATTGGGCCATTTGATGAGTATTGTCGCAGCCAAGGTATTCGGCACCAAAAGACAGTTAAGAAGATTGCTCAACAAAATGAGGTTGCCGAGAAGATGAACCGCACCATTGTGGAAAGAACAAGGTGTTTGCTTTCACAAACTAAATTGCCAAGATCCTTTTGGGGTGAGGCAATGAAGACAGTGGTTAACGTGATCAATTTGTCACCTTTCTATCCTTTGAATGGTGATGTTCTAGAAAGAGTTTGGACTGGTAAAGATGTATCTTATAAGCACTTGAAAGTGTTTGGTTGCCAAGCTTTTGTTCACATTTCAAAAGATGAGAGGTCCAAGCTTGATAGCAAGGCAAGACAATGTATTTTTCTTGGCTATGGGCGTGATGAATTTGGGTATAGATTGTGGGATCCGGTCGACAAGAAAGTCATTCGAAGCCGTGATGTTGTGTTTCTTGAAGACCAAACAATTGAAGACTTTGGCAAAGCTGATCAACCGGAGCCAATAACTAGTGATCTCATTGACATGGATTTATCTCCTTCATCTTCAGTTGATGATGAAAATAGGGGAGATGTGCAGCCACCTATTGAAGATGTAGAGGATGATGCTAATCCTAATGAAGTTGAGCCAGGAATTGAGGAAGAACATATAACTCAAGAACCGCCACCACAACTTGAGTTAAGAAAATCTACAAGGGACCGACAACCTTCAAGAAAGTATCCTCCCAATGAATTTGTGTTGATTTCTGATCAAGGGGAGCCGGAGAGCTATCAAGAAGCAATTGAGCATACAAAGAAAGGTAACTGAAAAAAAGCCATGGAAGAGGAGATGAACTCCTTACTTGAAAATCACACCTATAATTTAGTGAAGTTGCCTAAAGGGAGGAAAATTCTGAAAAATAAGTGGGTCTTCAAATTGAAGAATGATGGCAAGAATCTGAGGTACAAAGCACGTCTTGTTGTGAAAGGCTTTGGGCAAAAGAAAGGCATTGACTTTGATGAGATTTTCTCACCAGCTGTAAAGATGTCTTCTATTCGGGTTGTACTTGGCATGGCTGCAAGTATGAACCTTGAAGTTGAGCAACTTGATGTGAAAACCGCATTTCTGCATAGTGATCTTGAAGAAGAAATTTACATGGAGCAACCGGAAGGTTTTGTGGAGAAAGGGAAAGAGAAATTTGTTTACAAATTGAAGAAAAGTTTGTATGGCCTCAAGCAAACCCCACGGCAATGGTACAAAAAATTTGACTCTTTCATGATGAATAATGGTTTTTCTAAAAGCACTTCGGATCATTGTGTGTTTGTGAAAAAAATTTCGGATGGTAAATTTATTATTCTTTTGCTCTATGTTGATGGCATGTTAATTGTGAATCAAGATTCTACCATGATTAACAAGTTGAAGTTAGAATTGAGTAAATCTTTTGCTATGAAAGATTTGGGGCCGGCAAAGCAAATACTTTGTATGAAAATTGTTCGTGATCGCAAAAATGGATTGATTTGGTTGTCTCAAGAGAGCTACATTAAGAAAGTTCTTGAGAGGTTCAACATGGATAAAGCAAAGCCGGTTGGTTGTCCACTTGCGGGTCACTTCAAGCTTAGTTCGAGTCAATGTCCTACAAGTGAAAAAGACAAAGAAGAGATGTTGAAAGTTCCTTATGCTTTAACAGTTGGTTCTTTGATGTACGCCATGGTTTGTACAAGGCCGGATATTGCTCATGCCGTTGGTGTGGTGAGTCGGTTTCTCTCTAATCCGGGTAAAGAACATTGGGCAGCAGTAAAATGGATTCTAAGATATCTTTGAGGGACTTCGAAGGTGTGTTTGTGTTTTGGGGATGGTAAGCCGATACTTGATGAGTTCACAGATTCTGACATGGCCGGTAATATTGATTCTAAGAAATCTACTTCGGGGTATTTGATGACTTTTGCAGGGGGAGCTGTGGCATAGCAATCTAAATTACAAAAATGTGTTGCTCTCTCAACTACCGAAGCTGAATTTATTGCCATTACGGAAGCTTGCAAAGAACAGTTATGGTTAAAGAAATTTTTGCAAGAATTGGGTTTGAAGCAAGAAAAGTATGTGCTTTATTGTGATAGTCAAAGTGCTATTCACTTGAGTAAAAATTCTACTTTTCATTCGAGATCAAAACACGTTGATGTGAGATACCATTGGATTCGTGATGTGTTAGATTCGAAATTGTTGCAACTCGAAAAGGTTTACACGGATGATAATATTTTGGATATGTTGACTAAGACTTTGTCGAGGGATAAACATTTGAAGTATCGAACTTTGGCAGGTATGGTTGATATCTCCACCTAAGTCGGTAGGGGGAGAATTGTTGGGTATACCTCCTTATTGGAGTGTGGGACCCAATTGGTTTTGGAAAAAGAGTTTAATTTGGTTTGGTATTAATTATAATATATTTTTATATATTATATTTAATTTGTGGAGACTCAATCCAATTTGGAAACAACTAAAGTTTTGATAAAAAATCCCTAGATTCATAATATATGATTGGTATTATTTTTCCCAAGAAAAAAAGAGAGGCAGCCGTTTTGGCTCGGTGAAAAGGCAGCAATGGCTTAATATTGATTGACATCAATTTTGTGGTTGTGTGCTTTGTTCTTTATTGCTTGGAATGTATCATTGGGGCTTTCAAACATTGGGTCACAGTGAATCTTCGGCTTGTTGTTCTATTTCGATTGATTTGGTTTGTTATTTTGGGTCTTCTTCAATTCTGATTCTAAAGATTTTGGTTCATCTATTCGGTGAGGTCTTTCCTCTTGTTTATTTGTGATTATTTAGAATTCATCTAAGGGTAGTTTTGTGAGACCATTCGTGTCTCGTTTATAATCGTTTAGAACTTATTTGGTTAATAGTGGAATCGGATTTCAATCCCGTGGACGTACCTCACATTGAGGGAACCACGTAAAAATTCTTGTGTTGTTTTTTATTTAATTTTTCCGCATTAATTTTTATTCTCATTGATTGATTTACTTGTGAGGAATCACATATTTTCCCTAACATGAAATTCCTTGGCAGCAGGTAGATGATCATCACAAGGAAAATGGAATAATTAGTGAGCGTGTGCAACGTTTATGTGGTTGTTTGTAATTAACCAATCATATTTAGTGGTTAAAGCTTCATTAGCTGTTCATCTAATGAGGCAGGTGGGTGGTTGCATCAAGTTTCTCTTTCAAAAATTATAAATGAATTGTAATGATCAGTATTGTATAAGGTCTCAATAAGAAATAAATCTCAAACTCAAATTATATTAATCAATCACACAAATTGGATCAGTCTCCTTCACAACAAATAACTTAATCAATCATACAAATTGGATCGGTCTCCTTCACAACAGATAACAATAGGGGTTTGCAAAACTTTATATGACAATTATCTAATGAAGTATTGAAATTACATATATACTCAAAAGTCAAAACCCATCATAAAATGGCAAAAAGTCTTGCATTTTTTTTATAATTATTTTTTATTGAAAAAATAGTATATATCTATATTATATATTAAGTAAAATGAGATTTATTAATTTGGTCAAAATCTCCTTATCAGCATTTATTAACTTTTTTCAATCCATATATCTTTCCACATGGCATTTATTGATTTAGTCAAAATGTCCTGATCAGCATTTAAAATCCCCTCATACAAATAACTATAGATACAATCCGTGTGTATAATTACTGTAATACTCTTTTTAACTTCTCTCATACTAACTCCTTTTTAACTTTTCCTATATACTATAATTAGTGATAAAATTATTAAATTATTTTTATAAAAAATTTTTAAAAACATAATTTATATATTAAAAAAATTTAAAATAAATATAAATATTTATAATTATTTCTATACATAATACGGGTGATAGGTTAATTTATATGAAGCGAAAAAGAAATAATATCGTCGGTACGCAAGTTAAGGTATATAGGCTTAGGGAAAACGTCTGGCCCACGAGTAGCTTGGGTCTTGATTGTTTGTCTCCTCACCAAGCAGTCGTGATTTAACAACAATGATACATCTCATTAATTTAGGAGCATTAATGAATTATTAATAAGGTAAAAATTTAAAAAGAAAAAAGAAAAAAAAATTTAAAGTCAAAATATCACATCAATCAGTGAAACTCACTTTCTAGAGCTCTTTTAACGCCCCCAATTTAAAGTTTCCAAACATTTTTGGTGATTTAAACCCCCGATCATTCCACACCTCATTAATTACAGGGCCGGCTTGAGTTTTTAGGGCCATAAAGCAAAACCAAAGAAGAGGGCCTGTATTCATAAAATAAAATAAAATAAAAAAATATCCTGTTTAGCATCATTATCGGTGACTGTTATTAAAATAAATATTAAGATGTATGTATTTTAGAATATAAAAAAATAAAAATACCGGCGATTGATACTAAAATAGATATCAAAATTTATTCATTTTAGAGCAGAAAAAAATAAAAAAATTACCATAAGGTATAGTTCAAATCAACAAAACAAATTAATTAATTAGCAAATTTAATTAATGAAATGTTCTAGCAGTGTAAAGCAAACAAATCTACTTGTTTCTTGCTACCAACATATTTATCAAGTGTTTCCCGATTGAAATTGAATTAATTGTTCTACTTTCTTCTTTCTCTTTTCATTTTCAGAACTATACTTATTAGGAAACATGAGTATAATCACAATTCAATCCACAAATCACAATCCACTGATTATTTCATATTTGATAGTAAGAAAATATAAAAAATAATTTAATGAAACAAAACTAGGACAAAACAAGAAGGAAAAAATTATTTATTCTACTAAGATTTGATAAATAAAGATGGCAAAAAAAAAAATTAGGACAAATTTATTATTTCACTAAAATCTAATAAAGAAAGAAGGTAGAAAAAAATTAGGACAAATTTATTTATTCTATTAAAATCTGATAGTAAGAGGGAGAGAGAAAGAGAGTGAGTCGTCGTCTTTGATAATTTCCAATCAATTTATGCTGCTGCTCAGTACTCTGCTTATGCTTAGTATGCTTCCTTTCCTTCGTCACTTTGTGAGAAAGAGAGATTGAGAGCTTGTATGTATTATTCTTCTCCCTGTGCCATCAACACTTTTTGTAGATATTCTAATTTTAATTGGGCCAAATCACACTTATAAATAATTATGGTCCAACAGAATATTTTTGGGCCCTTTGAATTGGCCCTAAAATAACAAAAATAATTTGGACCAATTTAAATTTATAATATGCTATAATACTTGGGTTTTTTACCAGCCAGTCCCAATAATTAAATCTATTACATATTAGATCCTAAGTTTCTATCTCATGCACCAACAAGTTCTGTTATATTTTTTTATCCCGACTTTTCCCTTGTTGTTATACTTTTGCACATTTGATTTTTTTTTATCCTAGCTTCCCGTTTTATTTTTGAACTTCAAATTGCGAACCTCCGACAATATTTTTTTTGGCCATTTTTCATCTCCAACACGTCACCACCGCAATCACCTCCTCAGATCCGGTGGCAATGAGAGAAAAAGAGGGGAAAAAATGAAGAGAATGAAGGAAAGAGATGAGAAGCCATTACTAGAGAATAATTCTTATCATTTTACGCTATCACAAATCAAAGCCAAATAATCAAAAGTCTAATTCAGTGATAAATTTATCATGCAACAAATCTCAGCCAAAGTTGCAGTGATAAATTTATCACTGTTGAATTTGTTAAAAAAAATTACAAATAGTAGATTTGATTTGAGAGAGAGAGGGGCATCACAACAAATTTATCACTGAATTAAGTAACAAATTTATCAGATCAGTTACTCTTTTGTAGAAGATCAACAACACATTTCAATGCACTAATTGGATACTTTGCATCCCAAACCGGTGATGGAGGAAGATGGTGGCAACGACAATGTCGAAGATGGTAGATCGGTGATGGAGGAAGATGGTAGATCGATGATGGAAGACTGCAATGTTGAACCTATCAGATGAATGATAGGGGAGGAGTAGCGGTGATGGCAATGAGGGAGAAGGACGATGGTGGTTAAGGTAAGTGTGGTTGAGCCGAGCAACATATATGGTAATGGAGAAGGAGGAGATGGTGTGCCAGTGAGAAATATGAGAGTGAGAGAAAGAGAGAAATAGAGATAGGGATGTGTTTGGGTTTGGGTTTAGGATAAAACCACTCAACTAAATGTAAGGGGTAAAAATGGAAGATGGGTTAAATTATTTTGAGTCCGAACTTCTTGAAAATTAAGTCTGGTCCAAAGGACTGGCCTGTAACTCTCCCATAATACTTTATTAAATTTGGGGCTCTTATTTTGAGCTAAATTTTTGGGGCCCAAAGCACATGTTTCAGTAGCCTTAACCCATGCCCAGTACTGATTAAGTACGATAAGTTAAACTAATGTAAAAGGTAGAGTTAGAGATGATACAACTATATGCAATGGCACTTAAGCAAAGTACAAAATGAGATACTAATTAATAAGTATTTTTTTTTTTTTTGAACAGATAATTAATAAGATTTGTAAAAGATACTTTGTAATATATATATATATATATAATAAAACCCATGCATGATGCATGCATGGTTATCAGCTCTTAGACATAAGCACAACTCCATCATCATTATTGGTTTTGTTGTATTCATCACACTATCATCAATAGAAAGACATTGGTTAGTTATTGTTTCGTCTCCCTCAAATGCTAGCACGGGATATAAGATTGTGTGGGTATACTAACTAGGATCTGACTGTGTCATCTTGTACAAATTGATCACTAGCTAGGATCTGACTGTGTCATCTTGTACAAATAGATCAAATTTACTCACTAGGTCGCTGTTTGGCAACTTGACTTTTTAGGTGATTTTTTATGGTGTGAAAAAAACTAATGAGTTATGAATGATTTTTTTAGTTGAATATATATTTGTGAGAAAAAAAAATGATTAATATGCATAATATGACATTTTGATTTTTAAACTTTTTTGTCATTTTTTGAGCCAAAAAGCCACAAACCAAACAAATCCAACCTTCAAATGTGTTCTAATTAGCTTTAATTTCAGCCAGCATGAATCTCTATATATTACTGAAATTGATAAGGAAAGCTGATTTTTTTTTTTTTTTTTAAATTATTCGATTATCATGGACTATTAGGTGATATTATGCACGTAGTGTGTGTTCTTAATCAATTACATAATGAAAATCTTTATGAGTAAAATAATACTAAATCACGTGTATTAAGAATATAATTGATATCGGTGATACCAGTTAGTTCTAATTGATTTAATCTGTTAGGTACATCCTGTGTATCCCCTTGACGTGAGGCGTTCGAGAGGAAGAGAGGCCTTTTGTCTTGGGCTTGGCTTTCAAAAAAAGGGCACCAATTGGAAAATGAAATGAGTATTGGGCTGGATAGTGCACTTCATTTTCTCCCACACAACCTTTGAAAATCTCACTTACCCAAAAAAACCTTCGCCAATCTCACACAATAATAAAAAAAACAAAAAAAAAATCTCACACAATAATAGCCCAAAGGATATAAGAGCATCTCCAATCTTAAGTCAAAATAGCTTTGTCAAGCCATTTTTTGGCTTGTTACAGTGCACAAAAGCCAATTTTTTGTTATACTACTCCAATGGAGATTTGTTGTTTTAGCACAATCATTTGCCAAATTCAATTAAAGAAGGAAAAAAAGATGATTAATGTTCCATTTCAAAATAGAGGACAAAAAGGTTAATTTATACAAAGTAAAAAATCTTTTAGCTTTTTCTCTATTTTCTTTCTTAATTTGTCCAAATTAGGAAATGCTTGCTATAGTACTCTAGGAGGTCATGTGCATCCTTCTCTTTCTCTGCTCCCTCTCTTTTTTTTGTCCTCTCATTTCTCCTTCCTCTAACCAAATACAATATTAATTTTTTAGGTGTTGAAGGGGCTGAATGTGAAATGGGTTAGATCCAAGCCTTGAGCCGGCTTAATCTACTGAAGGCCAAATCCAAGTGGGTTAGATGAGTATATGAGCAAGCCAATTGAGTCCAACTTCATGATCAACAGTCAACCCAAGTCCTTAAGCACTTAGGCCCAACCCGCAGTGGAAAGTCTAGTCCAGCCATGATGCTGGACTGGGCCGAGCTGCGAGACTGAATCTATGGGCCGAATAGATAGTGGGCCGAGCCCACACAAAGATGTCCGAATGGATCGGCTCATCCTAACAGAAGTCTAGTCTAGGGCCAAACTGAGGTACTGAGGTACCGAGCAGAGAGAACCTCACAGAGGAACGTGGGGGTTGTGACCCTGAGCATGTGCAAGTTGTCACCTCAGCTGGTCCCCCACACCTAGAATCACGGAAGTTGTTAAACCAAAGGAATGTGGTTTGTTATCAGCATGACTACAATGAGTATATGCATTCAATGACAACTATCAGGTGGTCCCCTACCTTGAGCAATGCTAAAAGGACACTTGGCAGCACCCAAGCTCCATGAAACCATCTTGAGAAGCAAGCAAGGAACACTATATATACTACATGAACTTCACATTAAAGATAACTGAACTATTCTAAGCAAAACCACACTTACATAAAAATTCAACTCTCTATACACTTCTTCTCCGATCACTGATTCCTACACCGGAGGGGTTATCCGGCCAACCCCGGCCGGGCAGCTCTAACGGTGTTTCTTGTGGCAGGAACCTCAGTCCCTAGATAGTCTAACCGAGTGCGGAGCCCCGATCCACTTTCATCTAGTGTGGAATCTGGTACGCACAATTGGTGCGGTGAGCATGGATCACTTCATCTCTAAGCTCTGCACTCAGTTCCGGCGATGGGGATTGAGGACATTCAGCCTTCGACATATACTCCACAGACGGAGAAGACAAAGGACAATGGCTTGGCACTCCCAACAGTCCTGGAGGAACAAACTGAAAACAATAACCGGACCCTTGAATCCATCGAGCATCGATTACCCTTCGCTAGAGGTTCTTCTCATCACTTTCTTCTGGAAAAGGATTATAGAGATCGAATCATAGACTCCATGGGGATGGAGATACAGGAGTTAAAAGCCCAACTTAAAAGGGTGCTGGGTGATCCAACGAAAAAGAAGACTGAACCAGAGCCCTCTCGTTTGCGACGGAGGAGCTCATCCAAAGAGCCACCAGTGAAGAAGTTTCCTAGAAATGAGTCTGGGCAACAAAGCCAGCCCATCCCGGTACAAAGTGAGGCGGCGAGCAGCCACACCCGTGGGTCCCGACAGAGAAGGGCTAAGAGGCAGAAGACGGTTAGCCAACAAACTGAATACCCTCCTCAAGACCTTCGTACCTGGTTGATCAGCAACAAGCAGAACGAGCAACATCGGGATCATCTGGACCGTGCTGTTCATCAGAGAGAGCACCGAGCGCTGGACAGGCTCGTCTCCTCGCCATTCTCCCCAGAAATCGAAGCCATGAGTCCTCCAAATAAATTCACCCCACCAAAGTTCACTTCGTACGATAAGAAGTCGGACCCGCTAACACATATTAGCCATTACAGACAGATGATGTCTTTATGGAACCGAGATGAGGCACTGATGTGCAAAGTATTCCCATCCAGCTTGGGAGGAACCAGACTTCGATGGTTCAATCAACTCCCCGTTGGATCGATTCGTGGCTGGAAGCAACTCTCCGAAGAGTTCCTTGCCAGATTCGTCTCCAACACTAAGATCCCAAAAGAGTCGGATACACTATTCGGCCTCCGAAAGGAGCAAGAGAAAACGCTGCGCAGTTATGCTAGAAGGTACTGGGAAAAATTCAATGATCTGGAGAAAAATGTGTGTAGTGAACAGATGGCCGTCATGTCTTTCAAACATGGTCTGCGCCCAGAAAGTAAGTTGAGACAATCACTTACCATGCGTCTGGCCACAGCATTGAAAGATTTGTGTGCCAGGATTAAGCAATACACTCGCTTCGAAGATGATCAAATCCCCATCGAGGCTACGTCAGCAGAAGAAACAGCTCGGCACAAGAAAAGAATAGATCGAGGAGAACATAGAGGGATCGCAGTAAATGAAGTGGATAAGTCCAAATCCCACGAAGCCGTCGTGACTGTATTCAAAGAGGCGATCTATCGAATCCTGGAAAAGGTCAAGAGAGAGCCCTTCTTTGTTTGGCCACCGAAAATGTTAGGAGATCCGGCTCGGCGCAATCAGAAGCTCAGATGCACCTATCACCAAGACAGGGGGCACATGACTCAGAACTGCAGGGCGCTGAAACAACACTTGGAGGACTTGGTAGCAGCTGGGCACCTCCGAGATTACATTGATTAGGATAAGGAAGTGACCGAACCGGGGAACCCACCACCAGAACCAAATATTGAGCATCCACCTCGGTTGATAATAAATGTGATCCATGGGGCAGCGACTTAGGAACCTGAGGAGACACTGAGAGAAGAGATTACTAAGGCTGTGCAAATCCAACAAGTCATGTCAGTGGAGCTTGCATCGAAAAAGGTACGCACGGCACCCAAATCCCCTTATGCACTGTTTTATTTACTATAAAGGATTTAGAAGGCATACAGCACCCACATACTGATGCACTGATTATAACTGTGGGAACTGGGAAACGATTTGATGTAAAACGAGTCCTGGTAGATCAAGGTAGTGCAGCAGACATATTGTATTATGACCTGTTCAGAAAGCTTGGTCTCTCCGAGCAGCACCTCATCCTAGCGGCGGCCCTGTTAGTTGGCTTCAATTCACAGCCAAAATGGTCGCTTGGTAGAATAGTGTTGCTAGTCATGGCAGGAACTAAAACCCTCTAGATAGAGTTCCTAGTTATTAATACACCATCCCCTTACAACGCTATACTTGGCTGTCCACAGATTCATCAAATGGAGGCGGTCCCTTCTACCTACCACCAGCTCATCCGATCCTCAACGGAACACAGAGTAGAGTAGATCTCAGGGGATCAAGTTGTGTCCAAACATTGTTTCATGGCGGCATTAAAGGCAAAGCAGCTCTGCAATCGCGTACAGACAGTAGAAGTAGCCGAACAACTAGTCTTGGAAGATGTAGGGGGAGCCCCAGAGGAAAAGATAGTGGAGGACTTGGAGAGAGTCCTGGTAAAAGAGGATGATCCAGAAAAGTATTTCCTTATCGGTACCTCGTTAGGCGCTGATGAGAAACTTCAGCTGCTAGAACTGCTGAGGGAAAATATGAAGGTATTCGCATGGTCAGCATATGATACTCCAAGGTTGGACCCAAAATTTGCCTGCCACAAGCTCAACATCAACCCTTCCGCTCGGCTCATTGTACAGAAAAATCGAAGATCCTCAGTTGAGCACACTGAAGCAGTAATTGCCGAAGTCGAAAAACTCCTGGCATCGGGAGAAATCAGAGAAGTTCAGTACCCGCAATGGCTGTCCAACACAGTTGTAGTCAAAAAGAAGAACGGAAAATGGAGAGATTGCGTTGACTTCACTTGCTTAAACAAAGCCTGCCCTAAAGTAGCTTTCCGCTGCCTCGCATCGATCAGCTAATAGACTCAACAACAGGGCATGAATGCATGTGCTTGCTGGATGCTTATAGCGGCTATCACGAAATACCACTGTTTGGTCCGGATTAAGAAAAGACAACATTTATCACTCCAAGAGAAACTTACTGCTACAAAGTGATGCCGTTCGGCCTCAAGAACGCCGGGGCAACCTACTAGCGGATGATCACTCGGATATTCAAAGACCAACTTCGAAAAACGATGGAAGCTTATATAGATGATATGGTAGTAAAGAGCAAGTTCGCTACAGACCATCTTACAAACTTGAGAAAAGTTTTTGGCATCCTGAAAAACTATCAGCTTTGCCTCAATGCCTCAAAATGCCCTTTCGGGGTAGGAACAGGGAAGTTCTTGGGATATATGGTCACTCACAGAGGAATCGAGGCGAATCCGGACCAAATCAAAGCAATACAAGATCTTGAAGTACCAACAAAGGCTAAAGAGCTGCAGAAACTGGCCGGAATGGAAGCCGCACTGAATCGGTTCATAAGCAAATCTTCAGATCGAATAAAGCCCTTCTTCCAACTTTTGAGGAAAAGGGCAGCATTTTAATAGAGTTGCGATTGTACCAAAGCACTGCAAAATCTCAAAAGATACCTCAGCACACCACCTCTTCTGTCCACTCCAGAAACAGGAGAAGAGCTGTATCTATATCTAGTAGTCTCAGATCATGCCGTAAACGCAGTATTAATTTGAGAAGGTAACAAGGAACAGAGGCCAGTATACTATGTTAGCAAGACTTTACTAGACGCCAAAACACGGTATCTACCCTTGGAAAAGTTAGCTTACGCGCTGCTTATCGCCTCGAGAAAGTTACGACACTACTTCCAAGGGCATACCATCAATGTCCTCACTGAATTCCCCCTCAGATCTGTATTCAGCCGAGCCGATTTCTCTGGCCGAACAGCAAAATGGGCGGTAGAACTTGGCGAGTTTGACATTCGGTATCAACCCAGAACAGCAGTCAAGGCCCAGGTCTTAGCAGACTTTGTCGCAGAATTTGCTCCTACCCAGAGTACCGAGCCGGGGAATCCAAGTTCGGCACAGGTGCCACGCACCACCGAACAGGGAAAGCCCTGCGCTTCGGAAGCATGGAAACTCTTTATTGGAAACATCTGGAAGCTTTATGTGGACGGGTCATCCAATAACCAAGGCTCAGGGGCAGGAGTAGTACTTATCTCACCAGAAGGATTTATCTGGGAACAGGCTCTCAGGCTCAGTTGGAAGGCTTCAAACAACGAGGCAGAGTACGAAGCGTTATTGGCTGGCTTACGTAGTGCCGAACACTTCAGTGCAGAACAGCTTCTTGTTTTCAGCGATTCACAACTACTGGTAAACCAGCTTTCCGGGGGCTATGAAACACGAGATGAAATAATGGCTATGTACGCAGGCAAAGCCGAAGACTTACTCAGAAAATTTCAACCCATACGAGTGGAACGAATTAGTTGGGACAAAAACAGCCATGCTGATGCTCTAGCTGGCCTCGGATCATCAGTGGATACCAAAGATGCTAGAAAAGTTTGGGTTGAGTTCGTGCCAGAACCAAGCATTGCATCTCCAGTCCTCTGCAACAACCTAGAGCCGAGCTGGATAGATCAAATACTTGTTTTTCTAAAATCCGGTACTCTCCCCGAAGACAAAAAGGAAGCCAACAAAGTCAGACATAAGTCAGCTCGGTTTTGGATCTCACCATCTAGGAAGTTATACAGACACTTCTATCATGGCCATTATCTTCTATGTGTGCATCCAAATCTGGTCGAGAATGTTCTCTACGAAATTCACGATGGGATTTGTGGATGCCACGTTGGCAGAAGGTCACTAGCGCACCGAGCCCTCACTCACGGGTACTGGTGGCCACAGATGCAATAAGATGCGCAGCAGTACATACAGAAGTGTGATAAATGTCAGAGGTTTGCTCCACTCATTCATCAGCCAGCTAAAAATCTCACTCCACTCACCAGCCCATGGCCCTTTGCCCAATGGGGTCTGGATATTGTCGGACCATTGGCACGAGGCATTAGGAACAGGCGATTCTTCATTGCTGCAACCGACTATTTCACTAAGTAGGTTGAAGTCGAGGCGTTGGCAAGTATCAAAGAAGCGGATACAAAGCGGTTTGTCATGAGAAACGTAGTGGTGCGTTTCAGCATCCCGCGGATACTGATTACGGATAATGGAACACAGTTCGATGGTAAGATCTTCAGAAAGTTTTGTGCCGACCTCAGGATCAAGTATAGGAACTCCTCTCCGGGGTACCTGCAAAGTAATGGACAGGCAGAAGGGTCAAACAAAACCATCATCAACAGAGTAAAGAAGCGGCTTGAACATGCAAAAAGCAAATGGGTTGAAGAGTTACCCCACGTATTATGGGCCTACCGAACCACAGCACGGCGCTCAACAGGGGAAACACCTTACTCCCTAACTTATGGAATAGAGGCCATCATCCCACTCGAAGTAAGTCTCCCAACCCTTCGGTCTGAATTGTTTGAAAGCACCAATAATGAGGAAACTATTGCACAAGCACTGGATATGGCAGAGGGCCAAAGAGAGGCAGCACTGATCAGTCTTGTAGCGTATCAGCAGCAACTCATCAGGAGTTTCAACCAAAAAGTTTTTCCAAAGCAATTTACACCTAGAGAACTGGTTTTGAGGAAAGTTATGGATCACAAAAGGGTGCCCGGCGAGAGCAAACTTAGGCCTAACTAGAAGGGTCCATACAAAGTCACAGTTGTTGTTAGAAATGGAGCCTACTACCTAGAGGATTTGAAAGGCAGAGCTATACCTCAGCCATGGAATGTAGCAAATCTCAAGAAATACTATCAGTAGAATTATCCCCCAACTCCTCTATTAGAATGTAAAGGCATTTATCTGTTGACCAATGCAAATGCTTCCCCACCTCTCTCAAATTTATCAAATTCTTGTAATTAGCTTTGATTTTTATCAAACGGAATTAGCTTTGGTTCTCACCAAACGGAATTAGCTTTGATGTTTATCAAACGGAGTTAACTTTGGTCTTAACCCAAATGGACTTAGTTTCAGAGCGACTGGACAGAATTTAAATTTGGCTAGCACTCAAACATGCCAAGTGGTATTGCTTGGTGGAATTATGTTTGGCAACTAAATTGGATTTTAGCCAAGTGGAATTGCTTGGTGGAAACCACCCTAACATATCTTAAGTAAACGTCCCTGAATCCGCATAATTTCTTAAGTATCAACACGTCAACACTTCAATACTGACGTGAACACACAAAGTGAGAACAAACTTGACTAAGCTCTGTCAGAAGCAAACCTCCAGCATTAGTCTTACTCAACTCCAGGTGGGGGCAAACAATTATTTTTTCAAACCAACCTGGACCTGAGTAAGACACCTCTCCATGCCTTAATTCTATTCAAATGCATCTATGCTATCAAAGTTAAAACAGACTTAAGCAGTTCTACCTAAGGGCACAATCTTCAGTACCAATCTTACTTAGCTCCAGGTGGGGGCAAACAATTGTTTTTTAAAAACCAACCTGGACCTAAGTAAGACCCTCTTACAAACTCAAGCACAGCCATACCACATATTTGTTAGCCACACTGAGCATCTGTTCGGCCCCGAGGTCCCAACAGTGCTCGGTCATGGGCAAACAGTACAGAACCAGACCGAGTATCTGTTCGGCCCCGAGGTCCCAACAATGCTCGGCCGGGGGCAAGCGGTACAGAATTAGACAGAGCATCTATTTCAAGCAGTACAGAACCAAACCGAGTATCTATTCGGCCCTGAGGTCCGAACAGTGCTCGGCTGGGGGCAAGCAGTATAGAAAACATTCAGACATAACAGCCAAACAGCATCAGATTGCAAATTCAAAGAGAAAATCCTATCATCCAACAAAAGGCACAGATGGCCTCATAACCAGCAACAAAGAAAAGAAAAGAGAAAAAAAAAATTGTCTTGGCAAGTACAGAAAGAAAGCTCGTCAAGGGGACCGAACCACAGTACATCAAAACAAAAAAGGAAAAACTTCAATTCCTTTCAGAAAATAAAAGCTTCAACTTTCATTAACAGAGGGAACCTCAGGAGCAGCGTCCACGATCTTGTCTAGGCCGTCTTGGGGAGGAAAAGTAGAGGTAGCTCTAACTTCTTGAGAAGTAGAAGCCTCCTTAACCACTTCTCCCGCGGCTTCAGTCTCCAGGGTTTCACCCCCTTCAACATTCATTGTTTCAGCGGCAACATTACTGTCCTGAGTCTTGTTTGCAGAATCAATTTCTGGGGAAACTTCAGCTGGAAAAACAGCAGGGGTGGAGACAGTCTTTGAACCCAAGGATCGTGAAGGAACTGGGACATCCTGAAACAAGGAAGAGCCATTAGGAACCAGGGCAGCAGCTAAAGCACTCGTCCAACCCTTTAAAAAGAACTTGTCTCGCAGCACTAGCACCTCTTCTTTATAGGCAGCCCCAGCCTCATCCCAACCTTGTTGCCAATGCTTGGCCTCCAACGCAGAACGTTCGGCAGCCATCACGGCGATAACAGCCTCCAGTTCGGCCACCTTTCCTTCGAGTTGAGCCTGTGTCCCAATAGTCGCCTCCTTTGATTTTTCAGCTGAAACAACAATCTTGTTCAAACAAAATGTTTCCCTCTCCACAGTTCGGCGTCCTTCTTTCTCGGTTTCCAGGGTTACTGTCAGTCTCTCAACGTTCATTGCGGCCTCTAGCACGGCCTTTTCTAGTTCTTCAGCGCGGGTAATAGACAGATGATCCTCTGGATACACTACAAAGGACAACAAAGTATTAAGAGAAAGAAAACAACAGCATAACACCAAAAACAAGTAAAACAAGAAAACACTTACAGCCGTCATCATCTGAAGGGTCCCCTTCGGAATAGGAATATCGCGGGGCCCATTATGGTCAGCCATATCAACTGGCATCAACAGAAACTTGGTCAAATCAAAAGCAAAATCCTGGGAAGCAACAATCGAATCAGAAGTAGAGATGGGCCTGCCTTGATGTAACATTGGCGGCTCTCATTTCTCAAATGCCTCATCCTCAACAAGATCCTCAGAAGCTTCCCCCACCACTGCTTTGCCAGCCTTTCTTCTTCTCTTTTTTGCTTGCGCAGCAACCAAAGCTGAGGGCTCGGCAACAGTCGCAGGGGTCCCAGAAGCTCCTACCTCCAATTTCACTTTCATGAGGCTTTTCGCCTCGGCCTTTTCCACAGGGGTTTCCAAAACATCAGAGGCGCCAAAAGCCTCAACCTCTAAATCCACCAGCACCCTTTTCTTCGACACAGACCCGCCCCCTGCGAAACTGGGAGTAGGAGAGAGTGTTCTCTCAGATGGTGCACCCTGGCTTCGGCGACGATTCGTAACCAAAGGAGTGAAAGATGTGTCTGTCTCAGTATCAGAATCCAGAAGGGAAACAGCGAACCTCGCATTCTTCAGAATAGTGGAGCGGTAAGTTGACTGGTAATCCAACAACTCGGGTGCAGATCTCTTTTTGTACCTCAGAGCAACTTTTATGGCTTCAGCATTTTCCCAGTTCGGTCTGCGTTGAAAACGAGAGGCCTTTGCAAAAAAAAAGTGACTTATTAGAGTGACATCCAAAACAAAGTAAGAAATACAAAGACATTAAAGGGAAGGGCTTGAACCTGGGTAGCTGTCCTTCTGAGGCATTCGCTCAGACTGAAATTCAGACCCTGCGGGGAACTCCCAGTTGCCACCAACTTGCATGAACTCATCGTTGTGTTTATCCAAATCAGGCAACCCAGTCACCAAATGACAATCGACCGAACGAACACACAGGTAATACGTGTTGTGGTCTTTGTTGTGTGAAAGAGTGTAGCAGCGTAAAATATCCCATATGTCAAGGTTCAAACCCAACCGCCTGTTGAGGGCGTATACGTCGCAGATGACACGGAAGAGGTTCACAGACACTTGCATTGGGGTTAACTGGACTTGATGCAGAAATCGACGCACCAAAGGGTCGAGGGGAAACCGAACCCCTCTATCGACAATGGCTGCAATCGGAAAAGCGACAGTACTCCTTGTGCCCATACGCTTAGCATTTACCTTTGCCAGCAAAAGGGTCACGTCATTGGGAATATTATGGTCAAGGCGGAACATGGCCATGGCCTCGGGGGTATCAACTAATGAGCGGAACTTTCCCATCTAACAAACCTAATGCGACAGGGGTAGGACTTAGATAACAGAATGTGGAACACAACAGCGCAAGGGCCAGACAAGATGATTGAGACAGAAAAAGACAAAAGAGGAAGGATCACAAGAGGACTTACAGAGATTAGAGCAGTGGTAACAAAGCAAGACTGGCGGCGAAAAAAAAAAAAGTCTGAACAGAGCACCAACGAGACTGGTTCAGAGGAACGGGAAGAGTCCTTCTTCTCTCTTTGAAACTCTCTAGAAGAACGAAAAAGCAGATAATGAGACTTGTATTGACAGCCAGAGCATTTATTGCACCAGCCGGCGCGTAGGTACACGAAGCACGACCTTCGGTATAAAATCGACGCACTATCTCTGCACACCTATCCGACGTCGCCACGTGTCACCATGAAAGGACGCATGCAGGGATTGTGTGTCAGGATTGAACCGTCACCAAGGCTGAACTGGGGGAGAACCGAAACGACGTGACACTTGGAGAGCAGAACAATAGCTTTCCCCAAGGGAAACCTTAGCGCAAGCTAGGAGGCAAATGAAGGGGCTGAATGTGAAATAGGTCGGATCCAAGCCTTGGGCCGGCCCAATCCATTGAAACCCAAATCCAAGTGGGTTAGATGAGTATATAAGCAAGCCAATTGAGTCCAACTTCATGATCAATAGTCAACCCAAGTCCTCAAGCACTTGGGCCCAACTCGCAGTGGAAAGGCTAGTCCAGCCGTAATGCTGGGCTGGGCCGAGCTGCAAGACTGAATCTATGGGCCGAACAGATAGTGGGCCGAGCCCACACAAAGATGTCCGAATGGACCGGCTCATCCCAACAGAAGTCTGGTCTAGGACCGAACTAAGGTACTGAGGTACCGAGCAGAGAGAACCTCACAGAGGAACGTGGGAGTTGTGACCCTGTGCATGTGCAAGTTGTCACCTCAGCTGGTCCCCCACACCTAGAATCACGGAAGTTGTTGAACCAAAGGAATGTGGTTTGTTATCAGCATGACTACAATGAGTATATGCATTCAATGACAACTACCAGGTGGTCCCCCACCTTGGGCAATGCTAAAAGGATACTTGGCAGCACCCAAGCTCCATGAAACCATGTTGAGAAACAAGCAAGGAACACTATATATACTACATAAACTTCACATTGAAGGTAACTGAACTATTCCAAGCAAAACCACACTTACATAAAAATTCAACTCTCTATACACTTCTTCTCCGATCACTAATTCCTACACCGGAGGGGTTTTCCGGCCAACCCCGACCGGGCAGCTCTAACAGTGTTTCTTGTGGCAGGAACCTCAGTCCTTGGATAGTCCAACTGAGTGCGAAGCCCCGATCCACTTTCATCTAGTGCGGAATCTGGTACGCGCAGGTGTAATATTATTCTACCGCTTAATGTGTTCTCTTCCTTATCTTTGTGATCAAATAAGAAATAAGAAATGACTTTTACATTTTAAGAATATGAAACTATTATTAAAACCTTTACAAAGATAATCTAAAATTCTTAAAACACTTGTTCAAAAAGAAAAGCTAATGCATGTCTTTATCCATTGCCCTCTTTATCCCATTTATTGTGGACATTCTTTGTTAAGTCTTCACTATATATATAAGATTGAATGGATGTATGCAACCATACATAAGTGAAGTATTAGAGTGTTATAAGTGATGATGGATCAATGACAATGTAATAAATATTTGATTTTAGAATCATCTTATTTTTTAAAAAATATTTTGCCTACTATATATGATATGTATACTCGTAATTATTATTGTAATGGGTTTCATGTGAATACAACTCAAGAGAAGGTAGATATGAGAGTAGAAATGTCTCAATCGAATTGAACTCTTCAAATATACCTAGTCCAGAAAGCCTTACAAATATGAGCCAAACTAGAGTATGGGCCTTGAGTACATCAGATGGGCTAGGCCCGATTTACCCTACTTGTTAAGGTTGACAACTGTCATGATCCAACCCTAGGGGCTTAGGGCTGGAATCGTAACTTACTAAAAAATTCTAATCATAAGGTAGAGGCAAAATGGAAGTAAGAAAATAATTAAATAGAAAATTAACTTCATTCGACTATTTTGATAAAAGAAAGTACATCTATACGGCTTTTATTTGTTTTTTCATTCAGTGACCGACCTTCAGTAAAAAAAACAAAAAGAAGAAAATGAAAGAAAACAAAATAATGGATCAACATCAAATTCTTGTAAGGGTTCCACTACATGAGGTTACGGGTCTTCCTTACATCTCGTCACCTGGAAGGGTAACAGTTATAAGCATACAGCAGAGTGAGAAATATTATGCCAAGAGTATAGGGAACACAAAATAACCATGGATAGTTAGTTAAGCTAAAACATTTACATACCTTAATTTGAATAAACAAATTATTCAAAGTGGCAGAAACTGAAATACGGAAATTATGTAAATAAATAACTATAACTACGGTACAGAACAGAATAAAAGAGAAGTCATAGGAGTGACAATCAGAAGAGAGGTCAATGGATCCATGACAAACAGAGAACCACAAAGTGGCCAAACAGAGGCCAATGGTTATTTTAGGCTCCCAAGGCATGAGACTCCCATGGTAGTACTTAAAAAACATAATTGTTTATAAAACCATTGTCAAATAATTTCTAAAAGTTAAACAAACATATCCATGAGTTTCAATTTAAGCAAATAGAGTTCAGAAAATTATTAACGTAATCAAAATATTAATATAATTTATAAAACATAGATTGCGTAAAATAATTTACGGCAACCCAAAACATATGTAAAATATATTATGATGGCTCAAGGCATAATATAACTCACCTAAGTATTGACCCTTAACCTTTATTTTCCTAATATCGACTTCCTGTTTTTTGTATGCTACCCTCCCCGCTTAGCACTCTACTAATCCCTCTATTTATAGTTCGTGAAAACCCCTAAATCCCTAATCAAGAGTTAACGCGTGGCAAGCTTAACACCCGGCCATCTATCCAACAGGTTTCCATATGTCCCTTTAGAGTAGGTGACTCAGCAATTCTTTAAAACCATTCATGCATAGCCATCAATCTACAAGTTAGGCTGGAGAAAGCATAGGGTCCCCTTTTTTTTAATTATAATTTGGCCCAAAATTTTTGTTTTAATAATCCAATTAAATTACATTCTATCATCTACAACATAACATTAATTATTTTATTTTACTATTTTTTGGGCCAAATTATAATTAAAAAAAAAAGGAACCCCTTAGTTGGTAGATTGATGACTATGCATGAATGGTTTTAAAGAATTGGTGAGTCACCTAATCTAGAGGGACAAATGGAAACCTGTTGGATAGATGGCCGAGTGGTAAGCTTGCCATGCGTTAACTCTTGATTAGGGATTCATGGGTTTTCACGAACTATAAAATAGAGGGATTAGTAGAGTGCTAAGCGGGGAGGGCAGCATACAATAAAACAGGAAATCGATATTAGGAAAATAAAGTTTAAGGGTCAATATTTAAGTGAGTTGTATTATACCTTGAGTCACCATAATATATTTTACGTATATTTTGGGTTACCATAAATTATTTGACGCAATCTATGTTTTATAAATTATATTAATATTTTGATTACATTAATCATTTTTTGAACTCAATTTGCTTAAATTAAAATCCATGGATATGTTTGTTTAACTTTTAGAAATTATTTGACAATGATTTTGTAAACAATTATTTTCTGTAAGTCCCACCACGGGAGTCTCATGCCTTAAAGGACTTAAATAATCATTAGCCTCTGTTTGGCCACTTTGTGGTCCTCTGTTTGTTATGGATTCATTGACCTCTATTCTAACTGTCACTCATATGACCTCTGTTATGTTCTGTTTTGTACCGTGATTATGGTTAATTATTTACATAATTTTTGTATTTCAGTTCCTGCCACTTAAATAATTTTTTTATTCAAATTAAGTTATGTAAATGTTTTAGCTTAACTATCCATGGTTATTTTGTGTTCCCTATATTCTTAGCATAATATTTCTCACTCTACTGTGCGCTTATGGCTGTTATCCTTTCAGGTGACGAGATGTTGGGAAGACTCGTAACCTTATGTAGTGGAACCCGTACAAGAATTTGATGCTGATCCGTTATTTTGTTTTCTTTCCTTTTTTTTCTTTTGTTTTTTTTACTGAGGGCCGGTCACTGAATAAAAAAATAAATAAAAGCCTTGTAGATGTACTTTCTTTTATCAAAATAGTCGAATGAAGTTAATTTTCCATTTAATTATTTTCTTACTTCCATTTTGCCTCCACCTGCGCCATTTAATTTTCTATGATTAGAATTATTTAGTAAGTTGCGATTCCAACCCTAAACCCCTGGGGTTAGGTCGTGACAAAGGCCTTGTCACGACCCAACCCCTGGGGCTTAGGACTGAAATCGCGACTTACTAATTAATTCTAATCTTAATAAATTAAATGGCGCAAGCAGAGGCAAAGAGGAAGTAAAAAAAATAATTAAACAGAAAATTAACTCCATTCTACTATTTTGATAAAAGAAAATACATTTATAGAGCTTTTATTATTTTATTACGCAGTAACCGACTATCAGGAAAAAAAAAAACAAAAGGAAGAAAAGAAAACAAAACAAAATAACAAATCAACATCAAATTCTTGTGTAAGTTCCATTACACGAGGTTACGGGTCTTCCTTACATCTCACCACCTGAAAGGATAACAACTATAAGCACACAGCAGAGTGAGAAATATTATGCCAAGAGTGTAAGGAATACAAAATAACAACAGATAGTTAGTTAAGCTAAAACATTTACATAACTTAATTTGAATAACCAAATTATTTAAGTGGCAGGAACTGAAATACAAAAATTATGTAAATAATTAACTATAACCACGGTATAGAACAGAACAGAACAGAGGTCACAAGAGTGACAATCAGAACAGAGGTCAACAAATCTACGACAAACAGAGATCCACAAAGTGGTCAAACAGAGGCCAAGGGTTATTAAAGTCACCCAAGACATGGGACTCCCGTGGTGGTACTTACAGAAAATAACTGTTTACAAAATCATTGTCAAATAATTTCTAAAATTTAAACAAACATATCCATGGGTTTCAATTTAAGTAAATGGAGTTCAAAAAATAATTAACATAATTGAAATATAAAATAAGTTATAAAACATAACTTGTATAAAATAAATTATGGTAGTTCAAAACATACGTAAAATATATTATAGTAACTCAAGGTATAATATAACTCACCTTAATATTGATCCTTAACGTTGCTAAAATTCCCCCCTCCCCCCCTTTTTTTTACTGACTTACTCGACGCACCTTTGTTTCTTTTCTTTCGAAGATTAAACTATGCTTTATGCTCCTATTTATACTAGTGTTGCTGCTGTAAATTACTGCCACATTTCCTAGGTCTATTATCCTAGGAGCTAATCTTGCTAAGCCTCATCTCCAAGCAACTTAGTTTGCTACTTAACTTCCAAGCAAAAAGGAGATTAGTTAGAATTCATGCCTATTTACACCTTGCCCAAATATCCAAAATAATTACACTTTTTTTTTTTTAATTTCTGCTGAGCTTATTACAACTTTGCTTAATTATATATTTATCCTAAATTAAAATGCATGTTTATCATACCCTATGCCCCTGGGGTTGGGTTGTGACAAGGTGGCATCAGAGCAATGGTTAGACATATTAAATAAAATAAATTAAGAAATAAATATTTACCTGCGACGTTAATCCTTTTCTGTAAAATCTCACGTTTATTCTAATGATGTAGGAATGTCCGAGATTAACCTTGATGAGGCATTTTGGGAGGAGCTCGGAGCCATTAATTTAGAGGATATCTTAGCAGAGCACCCCGCACCCGTCTCACCTAAAGGATGGAGAGACTCGGATAATATAATTAGGTGACTGCATCCAGGCCTTGCCCAATTGATGGGCCGACGATATATGTGTAAACCAATCCTACTGACGTACCATACTTATTGTAGAGGCAGAGCCGTGCCTACACGCGCAGACGCTTTCTCAGACCCACCCGTGTCCTCAGCTTTGCCCCAGGATATGACCGCCCGCACTACATCGTTGGCCTTTTGCCCCCCAGATTTTGTGGCAAGAAGGGGAAATGTGTACCTCGAGGACTACATTTTTATCACTGTCCCTAACCCGTTGGAGATTATTAATATTCAAAATGTTGATTTTAGTAATGACCTATCATACATTGAGCAACTGGGATGGATAGTCGATCGAGCATTTTGGGGCTACATACAGTCCGTCCCCGTTTACACCGTCCAAGCAACGTGGATGTGTTTTGGTGTGGTACAGTTAGGATGGAAATTTGAGTTTTTTATGCAATACTACTTTCCATGGTTGTTTGACCTATTTGACCCACCACTCTAGATTTGGTAGAATAAAACTTTTTGTAAGGTAACCATGATGAGTTCTGATCCCTCTTTTGTTTTTGCATCATAAGGATAAGACACTAACACATTTTTTTTATTTTTGGAACAAAGATATAATATTATATTTGCAAAAATAGTAAAGTTAGTATTTTAGATATGCAATATATATGCTGCATTATGAATGTAATGTCTCGTTTATTATTTTGTAGACAAGCCAATAATGGTAACGGAAGTGAATCATCAGTTAGTGGCACTGAATCGATGGAAAGAATCATGGAAAGAGCAGTTACTAGCTTTTTGTAAGCCTTGCAGACCAACATCAACAATGGGATGCCAGAACGACGAGAAGAGCCTGTTATTATAAAACAATTCTAGGATCTGAAACCCACCACATTTACCGGCGATCCAGACCCAATGGTAGTGGACGCTTGGGTTAAAGACATGGAAAAGATTTGTCGCGTTTTACCCCGCACCGAAAGACAAAAGGTAACTTTCGCCACTTTCACTTTCAAAGATAATGTGCAAGAATGGTCGCTTCTCACCCTAGAGAAAGAAAAAATTGTGACCTGGGTAAGATTCTAAGAAGTATTTTATGCAAAATACTTTCTAGATTCGTTGCGGGAACAAAAGGCGTCGAAATTCATACATCTAAAGCAAGGAACCATGATGGTGGCCGAATATGAGAGCAAGTTTACACAACTCGCTTTGTTTGCGACATATGTCATCCCCACCGAAGCTCGAAAAGCAAGAAAATTCGAAGCAGGATTGGATGCTAAAATCAAAGATAGGCTTGAGGTTTTGAAACTGCCAACCTATGCGGAAGTGGTAGATCGAGCTTATATTGTAGAAAAAGGGATTAAAGCCTTGCGTTCCAAGGAACCAAGCCAAAGGAAGCGATTCTGGGAAAGAGACAACAGAAGATCCGGTGTTGCGCCTCCCAAGAGGGTGAATACGGGCACAACGAGCTCAGGCAATCAAGGTTCTACTAACCCCAGAGGTGGCACCATTCCAACTTGCCCTACGTGTCAAAGGGCTCATTGGAGACAATGCCATCAAGACACAGGAGCATGCTTTAAATGCAGTCAAGTTGGCCACTTGTTGAGGGACTGTCCAAAGTTGACCAATCCTACAGCCAGCCCCTTTGGCCCAATCAAAAAACTTGCAGGACCTGGAGGAGAGATGAAGGACCAAAAATGCCTAAGGAAGGGCTTTTGCCTTGGTACCTGGAAAACCAGAAGTTACCGAAAATGTTGTGTCAGGTATACTTTTTGTCTATGGTCATTTAGCTCATGTCCTCATTGACTCTGGGTCAACTCATTCTTTTGTTGTACCACACTTTGCTGCTAAGTTAGCATCAACACCCGAACTCTTGGGATATATATTGTCTATGTCTTTTCCTTCTGGTAATTCTGCTTGTAGTACTGATGTATATAGATCATGTACTATCCTTAAAAGGAAAAACGTTATACGTAGTCTTGATTTCCCTCCGCATTGAGAACTTTGATGTGATCTTAGGGATGGATTAGTTAGCTGCCAACCACGCCTCTATTGATTGTAAAGCTAAAAGGGTCTCCTTCAGGTTACCAAACCAATTCGAGCTTGTCTTTGATGAGACTGGAGTTTCCAACCCTCCCCGTATTATATCCTCCATGACAGCCTAACGACTTCTAAGAAAGGGTTGTTGTAGTTATATTTGTTATGTGATTGATACACAAAAAGAGGTCCCCACCGTTGATGCAATCTGGGTGGTTTGAGAATTTCTGGATGTCTTCTCTGAAGATCTACCTGGTACCCCCATTGACCGGGAAATCGAATTCACCATTGAAACTCAACCTGGTATCCAACCAGTATCAAAAGCCCTTACCACATGTCAATAGCGAAATTGAAAGAACTAAAGACTCAACTCCAACAACTCCTGGACAAAGGTTTCATTCGACCTAGTACCTCACCTTGGGGAGCTCCAGTACTATTCGTAAAGAACAAGGATGGCACGATGAGGTTATGCATCGATTATCGGGAGATGAACAAGGTCACCATCAAGAATCGGTACCCTCTACCACGAATCGATGACTTGTTCGATCAACTTCAAGGTGCCTAAGTATTCTCAAAAATCGACTTGCATTTTGGCTATCACTAACTAAAAGTCAAAACGAAAAGCATCCAAAAGATTGTCTTCAGAACCTGTTACAGGCACTACGAGTTTCTCGTTATGCCATTTGGCGTCACAAATGCTCCAACAGCCTTCATGGACCTCATGAACCGAGTGTTCAAACCCTATCTTGATGAGTTCGTCATCGTCTTCATTGACGACATCCTCATATACTCTAAGTCATCGGAAGACCATGAGCAGCATTTGTGAACAGTTCTACAAACACTACATGATCACAAACTTTATGCCAAGTTAAAAAAATGCAAATTTTGGATCACTAGTGTACATTTCCTCAGTCACATCATTAACAAAGATGGCATCGCGGTTAACCCTCAAAAAGTTACAGCAATCGTGGACTGGCCACGACTTACTAATGTGTCAAAAATCTGAAGTTCGTTGGGTCTAACTGGCTATTACCGACGTTTCGAGCAAGATTTCTCGAAAATAGCACCACCTTTGACCCAGCTAACTTAGAAGAACACACCCTTTGAATGGACTAACAAACAGGAGCGTTGCTTCCAAGAATTAAAAAGTCGACTTGTGTCAGCTCCTATAATAGCACTCCCTACAGGAGCAGATGGGTTCGTAATTTATAGTGATGCTTCATACAGTGGTTTGGGTTGCGTTCTTATGCAAAACAGAAAAATCATTGCTTATGCCTCACGACAACTAGACTCATGAGAAGAACTACCTAACTCATGATCTAGAATTAGCTACGGTGATCTTCGCCCTCAAGGTTTGGCATCATTATGTCTACGGTGCAACTTGTAAAATTTACACTGATCACAAGAGTCTTAAATATCTGTTCACACAGAAGGAACTGAATATGAGGCAATGACGGTGGTTAGAATTTTTGAAAGATTACGATGTAGAAATCCATTACCATCCAGGCAAAGCTAACGTGATGGCAGATGCGCTGAGCCGAAAGACGACCAAAAGTTTGGCATGAACTCTCGTTTCCCACAAGATCAATGGACTGCTCGACAACATAACCGTGGAACCTACCTTAATTGAAGAAATTAGTGCACGCCAATGTGAAGATAAACTTATGAAGAAAAAGTATGAGGAGCAAAAGAGTATGCCTGATCCTGATTTCACTATAAGCAATGGGATACTGAAATTTCGAAATCGAATTTGCGTACCCGACATTTCAAAACTCAAAAAGAAGATATTGGTGGAAGCTCGCAGCTCGAGGTTTGCGGTCCACCCTGGCAATACGAAGATGTATCACGATCTAAAGGAACACTACTAGTGGATAGGAATGAAAAGAGACGTAGCAAGCCATGTCTCCAATTGTCTGCATTGTCAGCGTGTTAAAGTAGAACATCAGAGACCTACAAGGATGTTGCAACGCTCCCTATTCTTGAATAGAAATGGGAGCACATTACTATGGACTTCGTGGTCAGGCTACCACAGTCATTTTCGAAGAATGCTACAATATGAGTTACATTAAACCGATTGACGAAGTTGGTGTATTTTCTGCCAATCAAAATCATGTACTCTCTTAATAAGTTTGCCACGTTGTACATCAAAGAAGTCATTCAATTACATGGTACCCTAGTTTCAATCGTGTCTGACCGAGACCCCCGCTTCGTGTCTCACTTTTGGAACAAATTACAAGAAGCTTTGGGAACCACACTGAAGTTTAGTACAACTTATCACCTACAAACTGATAGGCAATCCGAAAGAACAATCCAGACGTTGGAAGACATGTTATGTGTATGCATGTTGGACCTCAAAGGTAACTGGGAAGAGCACCTACATTTAGTGAAATTCGCCTATAACAACAGCTACCAAGCAAGTATTAGAATGGCACCGTACGAAGCTCTATATGGAATAAAATGCCGATCACCTCTGTGTTAGACGGAAGTTAGGGACAGGAAACTGTTAGACCCTGAGATCGTACAAATCACAAGTGATAAAATCCAACTCATCCAACAGCGAATTCGCACTGCTCAGAGTCGTCAGAAAAGCTATACATATACACGAAGACGGGAATTGGAATTCCAAGTAGGAGATCATGTTTTCCTAAGGATCTCACCAACAAGAGGGGTTATTCGATTTGGAAAGCGAGAAAAGTTAAACCCACGTTACATAGGACCATTCGAGATACTGGAAAGGGTTGGTCTTATGGCATATCGCCTTGCACTGCCACCTGAATTGTCCAGTGTCCACAATGTGTTTCACGTTTCGATGCTTCAGCGGTACCTTCGTGATCCAAAGCACGTTGTTGATTACGAGGATCTGGAAGTTCAGGAAGATCTCTCTTATGAAGAGCAACCGGTGTAGATTCTTGATTGCCGTGATCAGGTTCTTCAAAACAAGACCATACCTCTGGTAAAAGTCTTATGGCAGAATCATTGTGTCAAAGAAGCTACGTGGGAAACGGAGAGTCAAATGCGAATCAAATACCTACACCCCTTCGACAACCAAGGTATGTCAAGTTTGGGGACAAACTTCTATTTAGGAGGGGAGAAATGTGACACCCTTAATATTTAAGTAATACCATAACCCACCATGATTATTAATAAGAATAATAATCATAATCTGAATCACGACCCAACCCAGGGGCTTAGGGCTGGAATCGCGACTTACTAATTAATTCTAATCTTAATAAATTAAATGGCGTAAAAGGAGGCAAAATGGAAGTAAAAAAAATAATTAAACAGAAAATTAACTCCATTTTACTATTTTGATAAAAGAAAATACATTTATAGGGCTTTTATTATTTTATTATGTAGTGACCGACTATCAGTAACAAAAGGAAAAAAAGAAAAGAAAACAAAATAACGAATCAGCATCAAATTCTTGTGCGAGTTCCACTACACGAGGTTACGGGTCTTCCTTACATCTCACCACCTGAAAGGGTAACAGCTATAAGCACACAGCAGAGTCAGAAATATTATGCCAAGAGTATAAGGAACACAAAATAACCATAGATAGTTAGTTAAGCTAAAACATTTATATAACTTAATTTGAATAACCAAATTATTTAAATGGCAGGAACTGAAGTGCAAAAATTATGTAAATAATTAGCCATAACCACAGTACAGAACAGAACAGAACAGAGGTCAATGGATCCATGACAAACAAAGGACCACAAAGTGGCCAAACAGAGGCCAATGGTTATTTAAGTCCCCTAAGGTATGGGACTCCCGTGGTGGTACTTACAAAAAGTAATTGTTTACAAAATCATTGTCAAATAATTTCTAAAATTTTAAAAAGTATATCCATAGGTTTCAATTTAAGTAAATGGAGTTCATAAAATAATTAACGTAATTGAAATATAAATATAAGTTATAAAACATAACTTGTATAAAATAAATTATGATAGTTCAAAATATACGTAAAATATATTATGGTGACTTGCTCCTCGTACTTTTTCTTTAAAAGTTTCTCTTCACATTGGCGTGCTTTAATTTCTTCAATCAAAGTGGGTTTCACGGTTATATTGGTGAGGAGTCCATTGATCTTTTGGGAAACGAGAGTACAAGCCAAACTTCTGGTCGTCTTTCAGCTCAGTGCGTCAGCCACCACGTTAGCTTTGCCTGGATGGTGATAGATTTCTACATCGTAGTCTTTCATATAGTGTAGCCACTGTCGTTGCCTCATATTCAGTTCTTTTTCTGTAAACAGATATTTAAGACTTTTGTGATTAGTGTAAATCTGGCAGGTTACACCGTAAAAATAATGACGCCAGATCTTGAGGGCGACGATCACCGCAGCTAATTCTAGATCATAGGTTGGGTAGTTCTTCTCATGAGTCTTTAGTTAACGTGAGGCATAAGCAATGACTTTTTTGTTTTGCATAAGAACGCAACGCAAATCATTATACGAGGCATCATTATAAATGACGAACCCATCTGTTCTCGCGGGAAATGCTAGTATAGGAGCTGACACAAGTCTGCTTTTTAACTCTTGAAAGCAACGCTCCTGTTTGTCAGTCCATTCAAAGGGTGTGTTCTTCTAAGTTAGTTGGGTCAAGGGTGATGCTATTTTTGAGAAATCTTGTACGAAACATTGGTAATAGCCAGCTAGACCCAAGAAACTTCAAATTTCTTACACATTAGTAGGTCGTGGCCAGTCCACAATTACTGTAACTTTTTGGAAATCATATTTGTTAATGACGTGACCAAGCAAGTGTACACTAGTGATCCATAAATCGCATTTCTTCAACTTGGCATAAAGTTTGTGATCACGTAGTGTTTGTAGAATTGTTCGCAAGTGCTGCTCATGGTCTTTCGGTGACTGGGAGTATATGAGAATGTCGTCAATGAAAACAATAATGAACTCATTAAGATAGGGTTTGAATACTCGGTTCATGAGTGTAGATGCCCCATTTTTTACTACCCTTATGACGTGGACGTCATCGTTTGCACACCTAATGATAAGTGTATATGCTTGTTAAGTGCTCAGGGTCCTCAACGGAATGCCACAACTTTGAGCCTTTCAAACCCTACACTCATTTTGTCTTGTTTTTGGACCAAACCCAGAGATTTTCAAGCCTGCAACCTTTTGTGGCCTGCCGGCCCCTTCTATTGGCTGTCTGCCATTGCTTCTGGTTGCCGACCACCAATGTGTTTTGCAGATATTTTTCTGCTAGTTGTGCTAACTGTTGGCACAGATGCATGCACCTTCCTACACGTGTATGTATTGATATTTCTGAGAGAGTTGCTTGGTTTTCTATATATAGGAGGCCTCCCCTACCATTTTTAAGGTTGGAAATTTTAGAGCAATAATTCTCTCTCTCTCTCTCTCTTACAATTTCTTAGCTTTTTGCAAGCTTTTGCCTATGCACTTTTAACCAAACCTCTCCATCTTTGAGCTGAGGTACATTTGAGCCTTGTTTGAACTCTTGAGGGTGTGTTTGCCTTGTGTTATTGCCTAGAATTGGTTCTCTTCTTCAAGGGTATAAAGCTTTGCTTCTCTACTTGCTTTATTTACTCTTTCTCTTATTGTTTTCCAACTGTTTTTGGACTGTATAAACTCTGCATTTTGGGTTGAAACTTGTGGTTTAAGGCCAAAAAGGGTTGAGGGGTGGTTTACACTTCTTTACACTTCTTTACACCTTGCTTTCAAGGCCTTTACCCTTGTTTTTCACGCCTTTACATTATCTTTTTTTTAGCTTTTAAACACTAATTTTCAGAGTTATTTCAGTGGCTAAAATGTTGTTTTCAAGTCCAAAATTAGAAGGGTTAACCTCCCCTCCTTGTGTTTTGCTTACTAGCCTAGCATGATCTATGTTTTAACTTATTGTTCTAGCTATTTATGTCTTAATTTTAACATGTTTTAGGACTTATTTAGCACTGTTTTAGGACTATTTTTAAGTGTTCATAGTATTTGAGCCTTATATTGCATGCTTGTAGTATAAGTGTCCTCATAAGTTTGGTGTTTTAGGCCTTAGACACCACTTTATTTGAGTTGATTGCATTTATTTAAGTGCTTTTCTTACTTGTTCTCATATTTAATCACCTTTGCAACCTCTCTCCTTTCTTGGATTTTTCTTTACTTTGAAAGTAGTTTCAAATTATTTATTTGTTTAAACATGAGATTGAGGTGGCATACTTAATGGTTTAATCCCTTTGGTGGTTCATTACCAACGGTACAATGTCTCTTTCATGCCCAAAGCAACACTTGGTTTGAGTCCTCTTTCTATTATAGGACTTAAAATTCACTCGTCGACTTAATTGATTAAAGAACTGAAAGGTAACTAAAATGGAGTAATAAAATTGGTGAATAGAAAAGGTGCAAGATATTAATTTGGTTTGGGTTCAATCAGATGTTAATTGAACCCTTGTGTCTTGAGTCATTTCATACTTATTAGTGATGAAAACGATTCAAGATTCATTGTCAACTACTTCCCATGATCATTCATGATGGGGAGGCGGTTCTGAGAGTATTACTTTGTTGCATTTATTGAACTTGCACACTTTGGTTCATACGTCATCATGCAATTAAATTGTATAGATTAATGGTTTGTGAATCAAGTTTTACTACTCCTTTGAGCTGTTCAAATGATAAGGAGGGATAAATTGTGCAAAAAAACCCTTAAGAATACTCTATCCCTGCTCTGTTTGCTCTCTGTTGCAGCAGGACAATCCAGTCATCAGTGTCCGACAAGCCACTATTTGTGGCCGACAGGCCACCACCAGTGGACGACAGGCCATCTGCCAGCTACCTGTGCAAAATCCAGCAGTGTACTTTTGAAGCAGAACATAATTGGTCTTGAGGTGGAAAACAATGTGAGTGATCTACTGTGCAACAGAGGCATCTGTAGCAGAAACAATGGCTTTTTTGGGTGGAAAGTCCGTGCATGCATGAGCATTCCTCGTTTCCCGAGACGAAGTAATTAGAATAGCTAGCTTAGCACTCTTTTCATGTTGTATTCATGTAAATAATTAGTTAATTTTTTGTAATAATTAATTAGTTAGAATAGTTAATTAATTTGCTGTAATAATTAGTTAAGTAGTTTAGTTAAATTATTCATTTGGGTTTGTAAAAATTAATTAATTAGCTTAGCTTTAATTAGTTAGCTAGTTAGTTCATTCAGACCCTCCTGCGTGAGGACGCGCAAATGTTATATTAACGTGTATGTTTTCCAACCCCACGTCTTTTTCCCTTTTATTTACTAGTTTGCGATGGTTAGTTTAGGTCATCATGTTCTGTTTAGCATCTTTCATGTTTATATCCACTTGTATTTCATGCACCGAGGCTCGATTCATCATTCTAACTTGCATTGTTAGTTTAATGTTTCTTTGAATACGTACTTAGACCACATGCTATCAAATTGCTTCATATGCCATATTAGTAGCCGAGCCTAGTAATTGCATATCACGAGCGTTGCATTAGTCATATTGCATTAGTTAGGATCATGCATTGTTCTAACTCCTTTATCTATTTTTGGCTTGTAGTACTAGGTGAGCCTTTACTCGCTTTAGCATAATTGCATGCGTGTGATTGTTTGCCATGTTTAGCATGCTTGCCATAAGGCTAATTGCTTAAATGATAAACTGTTTGAATGCTTGTGGATGAAGGCTAGTTGCTTGAATTGGAATAATTTGAGTAATGTTCATATGCGATCACTTTTTCAAGTGGTACATATTCAAAACAATTTTTCAATCAAACATGAAATCAAATGTTCCAATTTTTTCAAATTAGTCTATACTTGTGTGCGCATCACATAGTAAGTTAGCCTAATAATCGGTACAGGAGCATATAATGTAAATAAAATTCACATCATGATTAGTAGAGGCCGATCTTTGATCGGGTGAGTAAGGGTGCTCAATTCATGACCTTCCCCTCTCGTACCTAAGTTCTCCAGCCGAGACAATCTTAGTGATGGCGGACACGTGACCTTTGGCATAAGTCATGGGTTTCCTAAATTTCCTAAAAATATTTACGTGGCGACTCTGTATCTAGAAAAGCAATCCATTTTTGGCAATTTGATTGAAAATCGATTTTCCAAAAGATTTGCCGAATTTGAACTCTTTGGTGATTATCTATTTTACATTGCACTTGTGAGATTAGATTCAGAACCACGGGAGTTTGATACTGTAGGGCTTATTCGTCTTCCGAAAGGGGGCACGAAAAGCCGAGCTACAGTTTCTGGCGACTCTGCTGGGAATTAGAGAACTTGACTCGAGCTTCATGATATGAAATTTTATCTACATATATATGTTTTTTTGCATTGCATTTGCATTGGTATGCCTAAGTCACTGTGTTTACCATCTACTATTCCCGGACGGTTTGTCGGAGGCTTTCCTAAAGCTTGCCAAAAGGCTGACCAATCACGGGCTCTACCATGATGGGAGCACAACCCTTGGATCTGGACTACCGCTGTACCGTTGGATCCTCCTTTCACTCCTCAGTGTTAGGTGTGAGAGGTTTATTAGGTAGTCTTGCTGAGGTGCCATTTTGACCATTCAACCTAGTTGCATATCGAAAAGCCATAGAGACTATTCCAAACTAGGACAAGATGCTCACCCGAATACAAGATTGCGTGAAATCGCTTTGTTTGAATAGTGAACCCTAGTTCTTGACGAAACTAGGACAGGGTAACCGTACCCCCTCATAGGGGTATTTTGGCTCTTACTTACCTCGTATGTGCTTCACAGTGAAACTATACGGGAATGTGCACATTAATTGCAAGTTTGGTATCTATTTTGCAGGCATAATTCAGTGTTGAGTGCAGTCCAACAGCCTTGATTACATTTGTGTTGATAACATTTGAGCTGAGGTACTGTGCAGTTTCAGAATACTGCTTTATTTTTACAAGGTAGTTTAACATCATAGCTTCAGAAAGTTCGGATATCCCCTAAGTACTTTGGTCCTGAGTCAGAAGTCTTTGCAAAGTCGGGGATCTTGTTCGAGGATAACCCGTGTTTACTTCACTCCCACCGGTTACAAGACGGAGGAGAGTCAGGCAAAATTCATTAATCCAATTTTTACAACAGTCACCCCTCAATTCACCCGTATCCAATCAGGCTCAGGGACAGTCTTCTACTTCTAGTCCAGCACGAGATCACTCGTCTATTCCGATGGCACAATATCCCCCGGTCAGTATGGAGGAATTGATCTATCACCTTCAGCAAACAGTTGAAACCCTACAACAAGATGCTGCTCGTCAGGTCGAGGTCACAGCCCGTCAAGCCGAATTAATAAACAGGCTACAACAACAGCAGCCGCAGCCGGCCGCGGCCTTAGCATCCCATGCACCTCCCACTGGTGTCTCGACACTTGGAACCACTGCCCATACTGCTAATGTCTAAGAAAACCAAGGCAATCCAGCAGAGCCTATCCCAGCACAAGCCTCCAAAGCACCTATGTATCAAACCGAAGCTCTGTTTGAGTTTGAGGTTGACCCAACTGTACTCAAGGTCAATAAACTAGAGAAGCTATTCAAAAGAGGACAAAGTGTTAACTCCATCCTAGACATAGAGGACGGGTATACCGACTCTGCAATGACATTACCAGATTGGTTCAAAATGCCGCACATCGATCGATTCGACGGCTACGGAGATCCCATGGTTCATCTACGGTTGTTTTCGGACACCTTGAGGCCAATGGGCCTGACTAGACTACAAAAGTTGTCTCTCTTTGGCGGACCACGCCGAGAATAGTAACCATATGGTATGCGAAGTTAGAGGATTCCATTAAGCAGAATTGAGAGGAGATGGCCGAGGCCTTTATTTCTCAATATTTTTATAACATGCAAATCGAGGTCATAACTCGTGATCTTAAGGCAACACGCCAAAAATCGAATGAGGGCTTCTCAGAATTTGTGATGAGGTGGAGGGCTAAAGCTTCAACGATAACCACAAGGCCTTCCAAGAAAGATCAGATAAGGATGGTAGTCTGCAATCTGCACGGGAAGTTGTTACAGAAGATGATTGTCTTACCCTTATTCACATTCACCGAGCTCTATGAGGTAGAGGTGCAAATTGAAGATGCCATGAAACAAAGGTTGATTACAGATGAGAAAGAGCAGGCAAAAAGTCCTTTTGTGCCTAGTTTCAATGCGACCACCAGTGGTAGCACAGCTGCAAGGCTGTCAGATGTGAGCATTGTCACTGCCACAACCAAGACTGCCAACCCCTTTGCCAACACAGCTCCACAAACTTCAGCCAACCCTACCCGATCCCAGAGGACCTTTACCCAACTCTACATGACCCTATCTCAAGCCATGAAGGTGCTAGTCAAAAAAGGGCACCTCAAACCATTAGAGCCCCACTCATTACCTGATTCTCTTCCACCCAAACACAACCCTGCAAAATACTGTGCGTTTCACCAACAACATGGTCATGATACTGACCAATGCATCTGACTGTGTCATGAGATTCAAGACCTTATTGACAACAAGGTGATCGTACCACCCCAAAAACCAAATGTAACTACAAACCCACTCCCGACCCACAATCAAGTTGCTCCACCTCAAAGTCTAAACCTGATCCATACACTGGCCATCCCCTATGACCCCAGCATATATATTACCCCTTCTCATCTACCAAGACCGACGTTGTTCATTCCTGAAAGCACAGATCTGTGCATGATAGACACGTCTGCACTTCAACCTAAGCCTGTGGTGGTGACAGTTGCAGTAAAAGGGAAGTCGACCTTGAAAAAATGTATAAGTCCATTGCTGAAGAGCTCTGAGGACTTGCCTAATGGGGTGTACGATCCAAGCTGCTACATTGTGCCGACTGGTCAAGTCAAGCCTGAATTGGTATTGCCAATTGTGGTACAAGTTAATGTGGTTAGGGAAGATGGCCCGAGCCAGGGGTTGGATGATTTGGCAAAACCCGATGAGGATTTAGACAACTTGCAGTTCTTTGACGAACAAGACCAAGGAGATATGCAAATTGGCTGGTTCAATTTGAATGGATCAACTGACACTCTGGGTGGCTAAGTGATGAGCCGGATAAGGAGGAAGGAACTGAAATAAAACTGAAAGAAAAGAAAGCAGGAATTGTTGTAGTTGCCGGAAGGGCCAATAAGAAGGGAAAGCTGCCGAAGAACTCTAGCATAGAAAATTTAGCTCAGGAACTGGGCACTGTAAGTACTGTGGACACAGAACAAGAAGCTGCACTAAAGCAGTTTGAACGAGAAAGGTTTAAAGACAACCAGGAAACTATAATAGCCTAACACCCTGTGGGGGATTCCTGTAATGTGCGGGTAATACAAACGGAGCCGGACAACTATTTGTTGGCTACTGAAGGTGTATGGTAGGATGATGACGATTTGCATATGGCCCATACCGATGAAGACTAGGGTGAGTGTCTTCCAGACAACACATGGTATGTAGAAGAAATAGATCACATGATAAGAAGTGGGCGGTATTTTAAGCCACCACACTTAGATCAAGCTGATGCATCTGGAAAAGACAGAAAGGTCGAGAAACAAAAAGAGAAGCATCTGGAGGAAGAGGTAGTGTTGAAACAGCTTAAGAAAATTCAAGCTGACATTTCAATCTGGGGTCTTCTCATAGCCTCCTAGGTACATTGATAGGCAATACTATTAGCAATGGACAAGGCTAAATTATCCATTGACACTACCCCAGAATAGCTTGTGGGATTGGTCATCCCAGGTGACACCGGGCCAACCCTAACCTTTTTTGACAAAGAACTGCCACCAAAAGGCTCAACTCACAACAAACCCTTGTACATATCTGTTGAGTACAGGAAGAAATGGGTACCTGTGGTGTTAATAGACACCAGTTCGGCCATCAATGTCTGTCCTTCCTGTACAGCTTATGCAATTGACCTTAGACCAGCAGACTTTGTGCCCACCGCCCAAGTAATTTGGGCATATGATAATACAAGCAGGGAGGTCATGGACACGGTGCAAATTAGAGTTCATGTGGGCCCCGCTGTATAAGATGTCAAGTTCCATGTCCTAGATGTGCCGGCTACCTTCAATTTACTGCTAGGGAGGCCCTGGTTACATCATGTGAAAGTTATCTCCTTCACCCTCTACCAATATTGAAATACTCTCATGGGAAAGGAGTGGCGATTGTTTTTGGAAATTTATCCATCCATCCGCCACCAGAGGTAACTACACCAGTGCTGGAAATCACTCATGGTGAGGAGGATGTATTCCTCTCAGGGTTCACTCTGACTAAAGCCCAGGTAGTGCAGACCATTCTGGCCGCAGACGAAGGTATGTACGTCAACGTCTAATCTATTTATTTCATGAACAAACTACATGTTCCAGGAATAGGACTCGGAAGAAATGACTAGAAAGGTGTCACAGCACTGACAGATGTGTCGCACAACCCACATGCCTTTGGTCTAGGCTATGTACCCACCAAAGAGGACTGGATCAGGAAAGAAAAAGAAATCAGAGGCAGAACCAAGGCCAAACAAGCCAGGAAACACTATGAGCTCATCCACAGACCAATCTAGGGAATGCTGAATGGCCACTTTGTTCTGAAGGGAGAATATTTCCCCTCTTGTGGCTTTCCCGAGCCCTGGATGAATTCCTCGAATCAGTATGTCCCCGAGTTCAAGATCTTTTTTGACCTGCAGCTGTAGAACAGTGATACCAAGAAAAAGGTTGAACCAAACACGAATACTGACCAGAGCATGAAAAGTGACTCAGACAACAACGAAGTTAGAGTAGGGGCAGCACTGGCTTGTCTCCTAACAAATCCTATGGCTGACTTAGAGGACTTGGGAGATAACCTTACTATCTCCGTGATCGGGGAAGAACTGGGTGTGAACCCAACCAATAGCATTTTGGATGCATCAGAGGCACCATCTCTTACTTGGCAGCTAGATGAAGGCTATCTGTCTAGTTCTAAGTCGGGTGATGAGTTAGAGTCTGATTTCCCTGAGTCTGTGGGGTTGTGATCAGATTTCAGTTCTTCTGAGTTTGAATCTGGTATTTTTGAGGGTGATAACCCAGATACCAAAGTCCTGTCTAGGTTTTTATTCAACTTTTCTTTTGAGTCTATAACCAAAGATCTAGACCTTTGGAATAAGAACTCTGCGAATTCTGTGTACTTCTCTGTGCCGTTGGTTTATTATATTGACCAAGATTTTTAGAATTTTAATAAAAACGAAAATGAAGGAATTCCTCTGGTTTTGAAAAACTTGATTAATCGAGCGGATGAGAGGTTTGTTAAACCCTGTGCTGATGAAATCATTTCCATTAATGTTGGTATTGAGAAGAATTCGTGTCTAGTCCAGATCGGGTCTACGTTGATTTCGGAGGAGCGCGAGCACTTAGTCGCTTTATTAAAAGATTTCAAAGATATTTTTGCGTGGTCTTACAAAGACATGCCTAGAATCGACCCTAAGATTGTACATAATTAGATCCCTCTTGACCCCGAGGCTCGACTGATCAAGCAGAAGTTGCATAGAATCCGTCCGAATTAGGCATTAAAAATCAAGGAAGAGGTCACCAAGCAAATCGAGACAGGTTTCTTGTTAGTATCTGAGTATCCAACTTAGTTGGCCAACATCGTCCCAATGTCGAAGAAGGATGGCAGAATTCGGGAGTGTGTGAACTTCCAGGACTTGAACAAAGCCAGTCCGAAGGATAACTTTTCTCTGTTGCACATTGATGAGTTAGTGGACTTCACTGTGGGTCATGCATTGCTATCCTTTATGGATGGGTTTTCTAGGTACAACCAGATTCTGATGGCACCCGAGGACAGAGAGAAGACCGCATTCACTACGCCGTGGGGTACCTACTGCTACTAGGTTATGCCGTTTGGGCTGAAGAATGTCAAGGCTACCTATCAGAGGGCTGCAACTACCATTCTGCATGATATGATCCACAAAAAGGTCAAGGTATACGTGGACGACATAACTATCAAGTCCAAAAAAAGAAAGGGCCACTACACCGCCTTGGAGAAATTCTTTCAACGGATCAGAGAATACAGGTTGAGGTTAAATCCGCAGAAATGCACCTTTGGCGTAACGGTAGAGAAAACACTAGGCTTTTTGATCACACAGAGGGGCATTGAAGTAGATCCTTCAAAAATCAAGGCCATCCTAGAAATGCCACCACCAAGGACTGAAAATGAGGTGCAAGGCTTTCTAGGTAAAGTGCAATTCATAAGACGGTTTATTTCCAAATTAACCTTGACTTGTGAGCCACTATTTGGTCTCCCGAAGAAAGGGAAGAAATTTTGATAGGATGATCGATGTCAATTTGCCTTTGAGCAGGTTAAGCAATATCTCCAGAATCTGCCTGTGTTGTCGCCGACAAAGCCGGGAAAGCCTTTGATTCTATACTTATTAGTAACAGACACGACCATGGGATGCATGCTCGCTTAGGAATCTGAAGATAGGGTGGAGAAAACCATCTACTACTTGTGCAAGAAAATGATGGAATACGAGACCCGTTATACTCCATTGGAGAAAGCTTGTCTAGCCTTGGTATGGGCTACCAGGAAATTGAGTCGCTACTTGTTAGCTCACTCTGTAATCCAGGTATCGAGATTAAACCCCATCAAATATCTCAAATATGTCACCCAAAAGTCGGTCAAGGGAAGAGCTGTAGCAGAGTTCCAAGCAGACCACCCGATGGAAAGAGATGAGGTGGTGGAATACTTGTTCCCAGATGAAGCCATTCTACAAGTTGAGGAGGAAACTTGGATGATGTACTTTGACGGAGCATCCAATCAGTATGGTTATGGGATAGGTGTATTGCTGATAGCACCCGACGACTCCCATATACCTTTAGCCTTCAAACTCTGGTTCAAAGTGTCCAATAATGAAGCAGAATATGAAGCGTGTATTATTGGTTTAGAAACCGCCCTGGAACTAGGGGCAATAAGATTGGATGTTGTCGGGGACTCAAACTTAGTTGTTTCTCAAGCAAATGGAGACTGGAAAGTCAAAGAAAAAAAGATGAAGGTTTATCACTAGACCCTAGACATTCTGATTCCTAGGTTTGAAAAGCTAACTTTTACGCATTTACTAAGAGAGAACAACCAATTAGCTGATGCTTTAGCAAGTCTATCTTCCATGGTAGACATCCCACTTGGAGTCCGGATGCATCCGATTATCATTGAGCAGAAACACATGCCGGCTTATGAAACTATTACCGCGAAAGATGAAGTGCAAGATAAAAACCCTTGGTACTACGTTATTTGGAACTTCTTGGAAAATGAGATTTATCCACCAGGAGCAAATGCCAAGAACAAAAGGGGAATACGGCGAATGGCCGTCAAATTTATCATCTGTGGAGGTAAACTGTATAAAAGAGGTCATCTGGAAATGCACAAGTTGTGTATTAAAGAAGAGGAATCAAAGCGCCTAATGGAGGCCATCCATGGAGGAGAGTGCGGGGCGCAAATGAATGGAGTGATGCTAGCCTAAAAGATTCTCAGACAAGGTTGCTACTGGTCCACCATAGAGAATGATTGTATTGGTTTTGTTCAACGATGCCACAAATGCCAAATCCATGCCAATCGCATGAATATCCCGCCTTCAAAACTTTACAACATGACTTCGCCATGGCCTTTCTCAGTCTAGGAAATCGACGTTATCAGTACAATCACACCAAAAGGGTTGAATGTGCATGAATATATCTTAGTGGCGATTGATTACTTTACAAAGTGAGTAGAAGCACAATCCTATGCAGTGTTGAAAGCATTGCATGTGGCCAAGTTTATCAGAAACAATATCATTTGGTTGTATGAAGTCCCAAACGAGATCATATCAGATAATGGTTCCCACTTCAAGAAAGAGGTGACAGACTTGTTGGAAAAATATAATGTAGTTTTCCATAAGTCATCTACATACAAACTAATAGAGCTGTTGAAGCCACCAACAAGAATATCAAGAACATCTTGCAGGAGATGGTTGAGACCTACAAGGACTGGCCAGATAAATTGCCATTTGCACTTTGGGGCTACAAAACTTCAATCCGGACGTCTACAAGGGCAAATCCTTATTCTTTTGTCTATGGGATGGAGGCTGTTTTGCCAATTGAAATAGAAGTCCAATCGTTGTGAGTTATGGCTGAGTGTCAGATAGCAAAGGCGGACTGACAACAAAGCAGATTTGAGAAGTTGATGTTGTTTGATGAGAGAAGGCTGAAAACATTGCATCATGTTCAAGGCTACCAACGCAGAATTGCTACGGTTTTTAATAAGAAAGTTAAGTCCGGGAATCTTAGGCCAAGTTTGGCAACACCAAAATAATCTATCTTTTTATCTTTTTTCCATCACATCACCTTTCTACTTTTCTACACATCTTTTCGTAAAAAGATAAAAAGTACACTTATTTAGGTCATGCTAAACAACCCCTTAATGAAAGAGATATGGTGCTGAAAGACAACCGAGCTCCCATTTATAACCCTAGGGGCAAGTTCAGACCTAATTGGACTGGTCCTTACATCATCAAAGCTATCTGGTCAGGTGGAGCTGTTATTCTCATGGACTTAGATGGCCTGGAATTTTCACAACTGATCAATATAGACAAGTTGAAGAAATACTATCCTTAAGAGGTTCACTAGGCCGAAAATCTAAAAGGGCAACCTAGGCAAAAATTAGAGCATGAAAAATTATAAATAAAGAAAAACTGAGCTCGCATGGTTGAAAACCCTAAAAGGCGACTTTGGCAAAAGTTAGAGCACAAAAGGAGAGAGTTAATACTCGAGTGAACCTGAACCGAACTACGTAAGGCCTAATTCCTATCTTCGGGATACGTACCAACTCAATTGTCCTGACCATGTGTTTGATCAGGTCATCTTTGTCCATCATCTGAGAGTTCGGTTGTGATCTTTATTCTGGAAAAAAGAGCTAGTTACAATGTAGAGCAGTGGTGTTTAAGCAGGGGCATTTATTATCTTTTGATTCGGGGTTTTACATCTTAAGGATTGATTCTGTGTGTGTCAGGTGGTGATCTGTTTCAAAAATGGTTTTGAAAGTTTTGATGAAAGTTGATTTTGTTCAAAATTTTACCTTTTACAACTTAGACCATTTTTGGACCAAAAGGAAAATTTTTAGTGCTCACAACTTTAATTTTATTGATTTCAACATAAAGTTCTCCAACTCTCTGATACCAATCAAAGTTGCTTTTATTACATCATAAAACTTGAAAAGAAAGGTCAAAATAATAAATTAGGAGCATGAGTGAGTCACGTGCTCCTGCGTCCTCTGCTCATACTTGCGGAAGCTTCTGAAGCCAAAGTGGGCCTAGTTTGTGCCTCATCCTCGAGCCAAGCCAAACATTCGCCAGAAAGGGCATAACTGAAACTAGGGGTAGGGGCCAGAAGCTCCCTCGTCCTCCAGGCAGTGAGGTACCTAGCCAAGTGTGAACCACGAATAGGGAATGAAATCGGGTACTCTACCTCCTCTTCTGGGTAGGTCTGATCATGCCCGAACTAATGTCGGAACTGGAAGGGAAAATAGAACACGCAATGCATGAGGCCAGTCAACTGTATGCCAAGATGTCGAGCCATGTAGTAACTAATCTTGGTCAGATTAAGCCAGGGACAGTGTTAAGCTATGTCGGTTGCAGATCTGTTGTACATCTAGTTGCACTACCATCCCTCGTTAGGGAAATCCACTAGTCGGTGATGGAAGAAATAAGCTCAAGCTGAGTACTCGTGGCAAGAGTCCACTACCTTCAGCTTATCCATAAGTCATACTTGGGAAGGAATGAAAAACAAGAAAGATTAAAGAATAGAGAGATATATGTTGAGAGAAAAATAAGAAAAGGGCTTTGAGAGAAAAATAGAGCATGAGTGCCGAGTGATGTGAGAAACACATATGAGAAAATGGTGGTAAACAATACCTAAAGAAATAGTGGACTCCCCGCTAATCTGGTCGTCTCTCGCCGATGAAAGGCATCCAAGCCCATCAAAGTCTCGGCCAACACCAAACCAATGCAACTCTTACCTTCTTTCAGACCTTGGGCCATTTCGATCAACTGAATGTTGGACCGTCGAAACTAGGGGCAAGAAGAAAATGAGCATGCATACATAAACAGAGAGCATGCTGTCGAAAACCTCGCCAGAGAAGGTCGCCTTTGTCACCAATGTCAAAAAATCGATAAATCAAGCTGGGTATGTCTAGCTCTCTGTTGTGGGGCCAAAGATTGAGCCTCATGCGAAGTGAGCCTACACATCCATCCCAAAGCTTGGGCGTAGCCAAAACGGGGTTGAGACATGATTTCCTTATCGCGTCGGGTTTCCATCAATGCCTAAAATTCTTCAAGTGTCAGGCACATTTCTTGCGTTCCGAAGCGAAATACATATGTACTCGAATCCCAGCATCAGGCCACAGCATAGAGGAACGGAAAGCAAAGTGGAGTATGGCTCAACGAAAAAAGTGCATTTATACCGAAACCCCAGCAATTTACCTTTTCTGTGCCGTCTAAAGCAGCTATCCAATCCGTGAGCTTTTCGATAAGAATTATCTTCATTTGTGGAAGAAATTGCAATTAAAATGAGTTTCTGGAGAAGAAATCACGAAGCAGAACCTTTTGTAGAAGATAAAGCTGTGAGTGGAAACCAACTGTCAACAATCTGGAGGTTCCTCACATTGGTGGCTGACAGGCCACCTCCTATGGCCGGCAAATCCCATCTCTGGCCGGCAATCCACCTGTGTGCTGGGCAGTGTTGGCAGTATGTGTTTTGTCTCAATCTTTGTGTTTTGAGGTCTTATTTTGAGTCTTTTGGTTTTAGCTTTATTTGTTTTTGAGTTGTTTTTTGCTTTGTTTATTGAGTTGTATTTTGTATTTTGGTTGTTGGTCGGCTCATTACCCAATTAAGAACATTGTGCCAATACAAGTATTCAGTATTCATTTTCAAATTCGATTCTATGTCCATTTCATGCAAATATGGTGCTCATAATGCAAAAATGACAATGCATTTCATAAAAACTACAAGGTTTTATTCTGATCATGGTTTTTACAAAAGAAAAGTACAAGTTTCAAAAGCAAAATAAAACTTATCCGAAGTTATGCATGTGCTAATGCTACCAAAAAAAAAACAAACTAATCAAAAAGTACAAAAACATCAGCGCCAATCATCTCAGGCACGAGAGGCTCTCTTCGTCCTCTTCCTCAGAGGGGACTCGAGAGCACTATCTCCATCAGCACCGCTGTCAGAATCAGACTCTGAACCAAAGCCGGTATCATCTCTGCTCCCTGCCTCAGAGCCAACCTCGGCATCACCTCCACTCTCGGACCCCGAGTTAGCATCATCACCTCTACTCTCGGATGACTCAGAATGCCGACTCACTACCTCCTCAGAGTCACTAGTCTCAGCATCATCATCACTCAAAATGGGCTCTGAAGGACTGCTTTGGCCTCGGGTGTCCCTATCTCTGCCTCGAACGCGACTCACATCTTGGCCACGTGCTGGGGCATGTCTCTTTCTCCTTCCTACTGTTGGAGGAGATGTTGCTGGTGATGCTGCTGCTTTTGCCGCTAGTGCCATCAGTGTAGATGGAATCTGAAAAAATAGTTGTCAACATATCAGCTACAGTGTGTGTATCAGATACAGACATAATATGCAGAATAAGTATCATGTAGAAATCTGATACAGTATGAGTACAGTGTACTAGTGCAATTTGGGAAAGACTAAGGTTGAAATGCTGATGTATCAGTGGAAATATGATAGCATGATGTACAAACAGAGTTAGTAATAAAATGCATACTAAATTGAAAGAAATTACCTGAATACCGTGGAGACCAATCAGCGTCTCCCTCTTCTGCACCATACCCATCAGAGAAGCCACCAGCTCGAGGAGGCTCCCTGTATACTCTATAGGTGCCTACAAGTGCATTTGGGTGATCAATGTTTTGAATAAACATATTTGAAATGAAAATACGGGGGTGCAAATTGTAAAGTGTGGTCCATACCTGAGACGTGCCTCAAACTTCGACATACTCGTGCACAGCCTATGCTAGCTCGATTGGAATCTGGTAAGCAGTCCCAGTCGGCCACCAACATGTGAGTGCAATAGGAAGCTCTAGCTAACAGATAGTCTGCTCAACAGGGGGAGCCCTTCTAGTATGGGCCCTAGTTGCCTGAGTCGCCTCGCCTGCCACAGGAGCCCCTGCTCCCTCGTCTACGTGAGCGCCCATGAGAGGAGGCATAAGATGGGTTTGAATAAATATCGTGTAATCACCCTCTCTTCTAAAGAAATTAGCGTCTAGGTTTACCATGAACTGAATGACTGCATCAACTGATAAGCTATCAACTATCCTCATAGACGCCGGGGGTGGCATTGGAACGATTGGATTAGGCGAGCTCACAGTCAGGCGTATAAATCTCTCACTTAAAAACCAAGCCTGGCAGACTGGGCCCTCCAGCAGAATCCAAAAGCAAGATGTGCCCCAAGCTCCCGCATACTGATCTCTCACCCTGGCTAGCATCATGGCCCAAGGCTGCCACGCGATCTGTAAACAGAGAATATACAGATTATTAGTTGTCGTCAGTTGCCAAAGTGTGAATCAAAGTAGTATTAAAGTAAAAAGGGGAATTTACCCATAGGTCCCATGTGGAACATGTGGACACCATTTAATCTCATAACTTTTTGAGTACACCCAAAAGTCCTTTCCTCTCTCTCTCTGCTTTTTGCTTCCCTCTTTACGTCTCCTCCTCTAACCTAATCTCAGTCCTAAAGTCAAACAAGAAGGCAATGAAGAACAAGAACAAGAAGACGATGAAGAACAAGAACAAGAAGACGCTCATCCTCAGATCTGTACTTAAATTGAACAGATTTGTGTATATATCTTTGTCAATTTCTCTCTCTTTCTCTCTCTATTTACAGATTTTTTTTGGGATAGTTGTTGATCTATGGTTGTTGTTGTTGATGATGAAATAGATCTATAATATCATTGAAACAGATCTGTAATGACTCAAATTTGTACAGATATCACACAGATTTGTAATGAGAAAATTTTCGAATTCTGAACAAGTAATTTTTGAGTTTTAGTTACAGGCGGTGAAAACTGTATAATTTTGCAGTTTCAAATTTTTTTTTTGGTGCTGGAATGAATCATGGTTTAAAACTGTAAAATTTTGCAGTTTTATGACATTTTTTAGAACTGTAAAATTTTACAGTTTCATAACATGTTTTAAACATTCCTACGAGTCTCCGGCGATGTTGAACATGCCGACGAGTCTCTGGCGACCGTTTGACGGAAGTCCGACGGTAGTAAGATGTGAACAGTGTCTGTAAATTAAAAAAAAAAAAAAAGATTTTTTGGTAACAATTAAAAATGTATTAGACTAATTGGTGCAAGTATTTTGTTTTGGGATTAGCTGGGTTTTGAACTTAGTAAATGGGACTTACCAGTAAGTTCCCCAAGTAAAAATGACTGAGTTTTGGGCTACCTCGGCAACAACCACTATATCAAAGTAATGGCGGAAGAAGGCAAAGGTTTCACGACTCCGACGCTGACACCAGCCATCGTACCATCTCGAGTAAGGTACAACAAAGGGGAGCTCCTTCATAGGCTCTGGAGCAAGAGCTGGAATAAACCCATAGCTGTAAGGAAAGGGCATTGATGTGATCAGATCATGAACAGATACAGAAAGTACAAAGCAGAAAGCACAAAACATAAACAGATACAGAAAGTGCAAAGCAGAAAGCACAGCATGAACAGGTACAGAAAGTGCAAAGTAGAAAGCATAAGTGTTGAACAGATGTAAGGTAGAAAATGTGAAGTAGAAAGTGTAAATGCAAAGAGAAAACTAAAAGGCATACCTCCCAAGCTCGCCAGTAGCCTCCTATCTGCTCTCCCCTCATGCGGGAGGTGGAGCTCATGTAGCCATAAAAGGTGGCAAGGCCAACTCTACCCCAGTCATAGAACCGAACCCAGGGAAGGGTCACCAGGGCACTTAACAGATATAAACCCATAGTGTTCCACCTGTTCAAAAACAAGGTGGTACCGAGGACAAACATTAAAAACCCCGAGCATACTACTCCATCTCCTCTAGTGTCTCGGGCTCGCTCCCGCGAAACTGCTCAGCGAACCAACTATATCTTACCATGGTCGGCCGGTACAGAGGTGGGCACGCTCTTAATAGGTGGATCCAAGCAGCCTCTCACTCGTCCATATCTGTGTCAAAAGGGATCGGATCATTGCCTACTCCTAAGCCTGTGATCATCGCGAAGTCATATGGAGTCATTGTCATCTTCCCAACAGTAGAGAGGTGGAAGGAGTTGATGGTGTCCCACTACCTCTCCACTAGCGCTCTGAGAAGGGGCGGCTCGCTTTAACGCGTGTCAGTCCAAAGTAAGAAAGGTCGAAGCCAGCCTCATCGACGATATTGCGAACCCTGACAGGGAGCTCATCATACAAATCTCTCGCCGTCGTCACGCCATATCCCCTGTAGGTACGAAAGTATCCCTGTGTCAAAGAACAGGTGAATCAGATGAAAGGCAATGATAAAAGAGCAATCAGATGAAAGGCAATGCAAGAAATGCAATTAAAGGAAAGATAGAAATGTATAAAAATAGAGTTCACACCTCAGTAGCGCTGGAAAAAAGGTGGAAGTTCGACTCCCTCAGCAAGAGGTCCTCTGGTACGCCACGAGCAAAATCGCTGAAATGCCTAATGCCTCCAAGCGGTAATATGTGTGTACAGGGATGATATGTCGCCGGATCGAAGGGCCACACTCTCAGTGGCAACGGCTCTAGCTCGAACTCTAGCGCGAACTCCGCCTCAAGGTTAGCCTCAATGTCCTCTGACACCTCGCTGGTAGGGCTGCAAACGAACCGAGCCGAGCTGAGCTTTGCTGAGCTCGAGCTCGGCTCGTTTACTTATCGAGCTCGTTTATTGAGCTCGAGCTCGGCTCGATAAGGAACTGGGCTCGAGCTCGGCTCAGCTCGGCTCGACTCGATAAATTTTTTTAATATTATTTATATTATTTAAATATAAATATTTAAATAAAAATATTATTTATATTATTTAATATGTAAAAAATGTATTTATATTATTATTTATATATATATTTATATATTAAAAATATATAAATAATATATTTATTATATAATTTAAATAAAGATAAACGAGTCGAGCTTAACGAGCCGAGCTTATGCGAGCTCGAGCTCAGCTCGTTTACTAAACGAGCCGAGCAGAGCCCTTAACGAGCCGAGCCGAACCGAACCGAGCCGAGCTTGTTCATGAACAGCTCGGTTCATTTGCAGCCCTACTCGCTGGCCTCGGCAACTGTTGGCTCCTCTATCTCAGCTATAGATGAAAGCACAGGTGGAACCTCGGGAGGAGCTCCGTTATGAGGAATCTGATCTGCCATCTGGAAAAAGGATGAAAAGTAGGTGAAAAGTGAAAAAAAATGGAGAAAAAAGGGTAAACTTAGAAAAAGTCAACCCTAGGAAAGAGAAAATGGGAGAAAAAGTCAAAACTCGGGAAAGTTTACGATACCTGAGAGAAACTCGAGGGGAACAAGCCTAAAGTGGTGAAAATCCAAGAAAAAGTGACGAAATCAAAATCTGATCGGTTCAAAATGTAGCGAATCAAGAGGGTTTTATGAAAAACGTTTGCGTGGGGTGTTGGAAAATGTGTACAAAGCGCAAATCTAGAGAGGGAAAGTACCTAGAGAGAGAGGGAGAGCTATTTCGGGCTTGGAGAAGTGAGAAAATGAAGTGTGTTGATCGATACTTAAAGACCCGAGCCAAAAAGATTGTTTTGCTCTGAAACTACCATGGGTGGCCGGCAGGCCACATCCGTGGACGGCAGGCCAAGATGAAGGCAGACAGGTGGCCGGCAGCTTCTCCTGGTGGCTTGCGAGTAGCCGGTGACCCTCCTCTGTGTCCTGATGCTGTTCTATGTTTCTGCTTCCTAGGTAGTGTATAGAAGGTTCTGTTTTAGGAGCCTGAAACCGCGTTCCACTGCGTGAGTGTGCCCTACTTGTCAATACGAACGAGGTGTATCCTTTTTGAGCATGTTGCAATGCCTCCGAGAGGTAAATTGGAAATTGCCACCGAATATCGTTTTTGTTTTGTCAAATTACAATTGTTACATAGAACGTGCATTTTCGTATACACTTATATCACATCCATGCCTTACATTTTTCATGATTCATATATAGAATGTGTAGTCGTATATGCTTTCAATTTTGCACAGAATATGCTTTTGTTTCTTGCATAGAACATGCCTTCAATCAACATCATACGTCGGTTGTCTATCTTGCATAGAACATGCGTTGTCACTGTATTAATTTGTAATCACGTTCACTTTGTGCATCAATCGCACACGTTCATTCCTCTTTGCATCATTTGTTATTTATCTCAGGACGCGTGAAGCGCGAGCTCGAGCGGTTTTTCTTGTATCTCAGGACTCATGAAGCGTGACCCTAGGCATGTTTTATCTCAGGACGTGTGAATCGCAAGCCCCAGCGGTTTCTCTTGTTTCTCAGGACATATGAAGTGCGACTCTGGACGTGTTTTATCTTGGGATGCATGAAGCGCAAGCCCAAGCTATTTCACTTATTTCTCAGGACGCATGAAGCGCGATTTTGGGCGTGTTTTATCTCGAGACGCATGAAACGCGACTCTGGACGTGTTTTATCTCAAGATGCATAAAGCGCGAGCTCGAGCGATTTTTTTTGTATCTCAGGACACGTGAAGCGCGGCCCTGGGTGTGTTTTATCTCGGGATGTGTGAAGCGCGAGCCCAATCAGTTTCTCTTATTTCTCAAAACGTATAAAGCGCGGCTCAGGGGGTGTTTTATCTCGGGACGCGTGAAGCGCGAGCCCGAGCAATTTCTCTTGTTTCTCAAGATGCGTGAAGCACGGCTCTAGGCGTGTTTTATCTTGAGACGCGTGAAGCGCAAGCCCGAGGGTTTTTCTTGTATCTCAAGATACGTGAAGTGCGGCCCTGGGCATGTTTTATCTCGGGATGCCTGAAGCCCGAGCTCGAGTGGTTTCTCTTATATCTCAGGACGCGTGAAGCGCGACCCTAGGCGTGTTTTATGTCAGGGTGTATGAAGCGCGAGCCCGAGTGGTTTCTCTTGTTTCTGAGGACGCGTGAAGCGCAGCTTTGGACATGTTTTATCTCAACACTCGTGAAGCGCTAGCCCAAGCGGTTTCTCTTATTTCTCAAGAAGTGTGAAGCGCAACTCTGGGTGTGTTTTATCTTAAGACACATGAAGCGCGAGCCCGAGCGATTTCTCTTATATCTCAAGACGCATGAAACGCGGTCCTGGGCATGTTTTATCTTGGGACGCATAAAACACGAGCACAAACGGTTTTTCTTGTTTCTCAAGGTGCGTGAAGCGCAGCTCTAGGCGTATTTTATCTCGGGACGCGTGAAGCGCGAGCCTGAGCGGTTTCTCTTATTTCTCAAGATGCGTAAAGCACGGCTTGGGCGTGTTTTATCACGGGACACGTGAAACGTGAGCCCAAGTGGTTTCTCTTGTTTCTCAGGACACGTGAAGCGCGGATCTGGGAGTGTTTTATCTCGGGACGCGTCCATGTGTTTTTTTTTGTTTTTCAGGACTCGTGAAGCGCGGCTCTGGGCGTGTTTTATCTCGGGATAGGTGAAACGCGAGCCCGAGCGATTTCTTTTGTATCTCAGGACGCTTAAAGCACGGCCCTGGTTGTGTTTTATCTCAAGACGCGTGAAGTACGAGCCCGAGCGATTTCTCTTGTTTCTTAGGATGCGTGAAGCATAGCTCTGGACGTGTTTTATCTCGGGGTGCATGAAGTGCTAGCCTGAGCGGTTTCTCTTGTTTCTCAGGACGCATAAAGCACAGCTCTGGGCATGTTTTATTTCGGGACGCGTGAAGCGTGAGCCCAAGCAGTTTCTTTTGTATCTCAAAATGCGTGAAGCGCGGCTCTAGGCATGTTTTTATCTCGGGACACGTGAAGTGCGAGCTCGAGAATTTCTCTTGTATCTTGGGACGCGTGAAGCGCAACCCCGAGCGATTTTTCTCTCGGGACGCGTGAAACACAACCTCGAGCAATTTTTGTGTCTTAGTTTCTCAGGATGCGTGAGACGCAACCCTGAGCTGTGTTTTCTTTCCTTGTCTTGCATTTTGGCGTGGTGAGAGTGTGTTTTAGATCTTTTTGCACGGAACCTATGTTGGTTTTAAGCTTAAAGTTGCTCATTCATATGTTGTTATCTTGTTATTGCTTATTGCATCATCTTGCATGATCATGAGTTTTCAAAAATAGCCAGCTTCGCAAAGCGTGTGAGTCCAGCTTTCAAAGTTTTTGTGCATATCATTTGCATCTTGCCCCAAAACTACATTGGTTTGATTCCTTGCAAAAGGATACGTAGGCAGCCTGCAGGCGCTGTGGACTCGCCTTTTTCCGCTCCCCTGCCTTTCAAAAAGGGTTTGAAAAGAAAGGCCTTCACAGTTCGGGCTCTATCTGTGGTTCTGAATTTAGTCTCACAAGTGCAATGTGAAACTGATAAACACCAAAAAGTCCAATTCGGCAAATCATTTTGAAAAATTGATTTTAGATCAAATAATGCCAAAACTGGACTGTCTTGCCAGATTACAAAGTCGCCACCTAAATATTTTATTTTTGAAAAATTTAGAAAACCCTGACTTGTGCCAAAGGCCACGTGTCTGTCATCACCAAAGTTGCCTCGGCTCGGGAACTTGGGTACGAAAGGGAAAGGTCATGAATTGAGCACCCCTGCTCACCCGATCAAAGGATCGGCCTCTACTAATCATGATATGTTGTTTTATAAACCTCATGTGTTCTTATTCCGGTTATTTAGCTAACTTTACTATGTGACGCACACAGGCAAGTATAGACTAAAATCGCAAGAATTGGAACGAATTCAACTCATGTTTGCTTTCGAAAATGGTTTGAATTTGTCACCCTCAAGTGGGCTTAGAAATGTGGATTTGCCATCAAACATGATGGGCTTAAAACATGATTTGCCACTTCGCAAAGTGGGCTTAAAACTTACATTCATTGAATTGTTCCAATTCAAACAACCAAGCCTTCATCCACAAGCATTCAAACAGTTTAGCAGGTAAGCACATAGCCTCATGGAAAGCATGCGAAACATGACAATATGGTAATCACACTCATGCAAGTATGCTAAAGCGTAAAACTTACCGAGTACTCCAAGCCAAAACAAAAACTAGTTAGAAATATGCATGATCCTAACTATGTTAAATGACTAATACAACACATGCAATGATGTGGCTGAATAGGCTCGGCTACTTAATCATGGCATTTGCAACAATTTGATAACATGCTTTGAAACACATATTCAAAGAAATATTAAATTGACAATGCAGTTTGAATGATGCGCCGAGCCTCGATGCATGCAAGACAAATGAATGGATACAAACATGCGAGCATAAGGTATGCTAATTGAAAAATGTCCCTAATCTAACCATCAAAAGCGATTAAATAAAAAGGAGAAAGACGTGGGGTTGGAAGACATGCACACACGCACGCACGCACACTTATTACAACATTGCACTCTGGAAAATGAGGGTCCGAATGAATAAGAGCTAAGGTAATCTAAGCTAAGCTAGGCAAACTAATCTAATTAAACTAATTAGACTAATTATTACAAATCAAATGAAATAACTAGCAAACTAATTACTAATTATTACAACACTTAACTAATTAGAAAATTAGTTAATTAAAACGAATGCGCATTAACTAATCATGCGAAGCACTAAACAGCTCCGCCTCAGGAAGTGGAAGATGCATGCGCTCGTTTTTCACCCCGAAAAGCCCTTTGGTTTGCTCTTGAGAGGCTCTATTTGCAGGGTTGACCACATTCCAGGATTTTTCTACTCTACGTTGCCAAAAACTTTCTGAGGATTGCACCAGTGGCCTGCCGGCCATAATAGGTTGCTGCCGGCCATCTGCCGACCAAAAATGTGCCTTGCCGGCCAAGAGTGAGCCACTGCCGGCCATCAGTGAGCCACTGTCGGCCACTGGTGTTCTGAGTTACCACACTACAACAGAGCATAAACAGAGAAAAATGAAGGGTTTTCCAGGGGTTTATTTGTACTGTGCCCCTCCTTATCATCTCAAAACCTCAAAGGAGTGGCACACTTGGATCCAAAACCACCAATCAAGTAATTTCATTGCATGATGGCCAAAGATCCAAGTTTGTACAATTTCAATAAATGCTCAAATATGACTCAAATGACCACCACCCTATCATGCATGATCAAGGGTGATGGAGACCAAAGAGATTGGCTTATTTCATCACTTTGAGTATGAAATGCTCCAATCTTTGTTATGTTCAATATGACGTCCGATTGAACACATGCAATGCAACAAAACATGCTTATCTTGCTCAAGTTTTATTTATCGCTTTTGTTTACTCATTTTAGTTACCGATCCATTTTTTAGTCAATTTGTCCAAGGTGAGTGTCCTCTAATGAGAGAGGTGTCAACCAAGGGATGATTTAAGGCATGAGAGAGATCATGTCGTTGGTTAGTAGAAACCCTCAAAAGAGGATTAAAACCATTAAGCACAAGTCTCGATCTCAAGCTTAAACACAACCCTTAGGCTAACCAACCCTCAAAGCAAATGAAAAAAGTGATGAAATGGGGGAGGTTGCAGATATTATATGTGCTGAAATTGCATACAAAATGATACTACAACATGTAAGCAACTCATGCAAATCATGTTTAAAAGCTAAAAACACCAAACTAGTGAAGATCATTACACCATAGGCATGCAATACAAAGCTCACAAGGTACAAACACTTAAAAATAATCCTAAAACAGCCTAAAAAGAGTCCTAAAACATGTTTGAATTAAGCTAAAAATAGCTAGAATAAGAGGCCAACACATAGTACAAACTAAACTATTAAGCACAATTGCACTACAAGCATGCAAAGCAAGCCTCAAGTGCTCCAAGCAGCCCAAAATAGAGTTGAAACATGCCAAAATAGTAGCAAAAACATTCTAAGATCAAGTCACAAAATGCTAGAAAAACATGGTCACATGTTAAGCTATCTACACATTCAAACAAGACATAAGGATGGGAGGCTAACCCCTCCCATTTTGGACCTCAAAACATGGTTTTTTTCCACTGAAATAACTTTGATTTTTAGTGGTTAAAAAGGCCAAAAAGTTTGATTTAAAAGCTTTGAAAGATGGCACAACAACTTAATAATCAAGCAACAAGAAGGGTGAACTACCCCTAACTCCAATCAAACCTCAAACCACCATTTTAGACCATGAAAATAGAGATTCTCAGAGGTCAAAACCAACCTCAAAACGGTATGTAAAGATGGAAAAACAAGTATATAAAATAAGCTTAAAACACAAGTGTTCTAGACAAGATGCAATTTAGGCACCAAAATCAAGTCAAACCAAACCAATATCCTCTCCTAAAGCTCAAAGATGGCCTCAAGTAGCCTCAACTCAATGATGATCAAGTTTGATCAAGGGTTCATATGCAAGAGTGTAGAGAATTTGGGCTTTGAGGCACAAAATATCAAGAGAGAGAGAATTCTAGAGAGAGAGAGATTTTTTTTGTTTTCAAAATTTTCTAACCCCCTCACATGCAAAAGAGGGTTTCTATATATAGAGAATATAAAATTCCCTCAAAGAGATCCAGCCATACACGTGCAAGAAGATGGCTCAATCTGTGCAAATAGCGGATACAAAATATTAAAAAATATCTACTGATGCCCTGGTGGCCGGCCAGCCATCAGTGGTGGCCGGCAGGGGCTCATTGATGGCCGGCAGGGCACATCAATGGCTGGCAGGCCAAGATCCATGGCCGACAGTGCCCAAATATGATCGGGCAGGCCACCAACAACATCATGTTGAAAGGACCTAAACATGGTCCAAAAATAAGACAGAATTGATACAGGGTTTGGAAAACTCAAACCTGTGGCATTCCGCCGCGGACTTTGAGCGCTCGACGAGCAATCAAACTCATCACTGGATATACCTACAAGAACATCCAAGTCTTGAGAACGGTAAAAAATGGGATGCCTACAGGTGCAACCATTTATTTTTGTCTTGATTGTTTGCCCAAGTCTTACGGCCTTATCAAAATAGGTCGTCTTCGGGCTTTGACATTCACTCACGTCATTTCATGACTCCGAGTTCTATCAAAGAGAGGCAACTGTAGACATCCCATTTTTTACCGCCCTTACGAGTTGGACGTCATCGTTTGCACACCCAATGATGAGTGTATATGCTTGTTAAGTGCTTAGGGTCCTCAGCGAAATGTCACAGCTTTAAGCCTTTCAAACCCTACATACCTTCTGTCTTGTTTTTGGACCAAACCCAAAGATTTTCAAGCTTGCAACCTTTTGTGGCCCGCCAGTCCCTTCTATTGGCTGCCAACCATTGTGTAACAACCCCGACCCATGATTAACATTAATCCATGTTTAATTATACCTAATGAGTAATTAAAGTGAAATTTTGCATCATATGTTACCTTATTTGTGTTTATATCTGTTTAACGTAGAAACATCTATTCATGTTTCTATTTTGGTTTGCGAAATAAAGGCCTTATCGGCATCCGATTTAGAAATTGACTTGATTTATGTGTTATTTGGGATTTATAGAATTTTGTGGTAGGTTTAATTGAAATTCGATTCGAAACAATTAAATTAGAATAAAATAATTCCAAATGATTAGTCCAAGCAAGAATTCATGAAGCTTCACTAATTAGCCTATATAAGGCCACTACCAAGCCCAAGACTCTTTTTTTTCTCACTCTTTTTTAGCTCAAACGTGTGGAAGGAGGAGAAAGAGAGAGAGAGAGAAAGATTGACACCAACATTAAAGGAGGAAGAGAATTAATAAGGAAATAGGGGAGTTTAGCTCCAACACTTCCTAACTCAAGGCTTACGGTAGGAAATTCAACTCCTTAATTATGAATTTGAATTACTTGGTGTAAGAATTCAAGAAAATTAGAAGATTAAGCATGAGAATCAAGCTAAAATTTGAGAATTGTAACTCATACCATGCATGCATGCATAATTCCTTCTATTTTGAGTCTAATGGTTAAGGATTTTCACATGCATGTACTAAGTCTACCATAGTCTTGTAATTTCATCATGTTTTCCATCAAATTACCTTAGTTGATCGTGTTTTGGAAGCTATGAGTTCAAATGAATACATGTATGTCATATTTATAGCATGTTCTTACATTTCAAATTGAATTTTTGCACAATTGACTTACTTTTGGGTCTTGATTTCATGAAATGAGCTTCAAACCATGATGTTTTACAAGTTCTTAGATATTTTTCAAAATTTTGGTCCAAGAAAATGAGTTTTGAGGTGTGGAATTTGAGTTTGGAGCTTGGGAGTGCAATATGAAAATTCTAGATTCTGCACTTCCGCTCGAGCCTGAGATTTTCCGGTCGAGTGTCCACCTTTGCTTTTGCAGCTCCACTCGAGCTACCAGAAGCTCACTCGAGCATAAAATACATGCTCTTAGAAGTTTCATGTTTTTGCTGACCGCTCGAGCATCAGGAGTTGCGCTCGAGCGGGGACATGAGTCTTAAGCTCGAGCGACCATCGAGCGTCCGTCGAGCATGAAGATCACATAACCAGTACTTTTCAAAATTTGCAGAACGCTCGAGCGTAGAAAGTTGCGCTCGAGCATCCCCTCACACATTGTATGTCCGCTCGAATGGGGGAAACTACGCTTGAGCGAGGACCCTATTTTCAGAAATTTGACCAAGTATTTTCCAATGCATTTTTGCATCCTCATTGCACGCTGGGCATTCCTAAGCCAAGATTAAGACATAGTAATGAGGGTAAAATGTAGAAACACACTAAGAACGGAACATAATGAGTTAACTATATTCCAACGTGTGTTTCAAATGTGCATTTGTTATGTGTTGATGTAGGTCACGTATCGTATACCGTTTAATTAGTCTGCTCTGTTTGTCTGCACCCGAAACCATCTGTGAGTAATAACTTAGTAAAGCTATGTTCAACTTTATTTGTTTTCTATATGATAAAATAAGATCTATTTTTTGAAATGCTATGTTTTGTACAATGAATGGTTGTCCAATTTTTGATAATGTATTCGTGGCATCCTTAGCATCATGTGATATCTGTTAGCTGTTACCCGGTATCGGAGGTTCCATTATGAAACTTATTATGTCTGCACATTGTTACCCGTACCGAAGGTTTCATCATGGAGCTTAGCATATCTGTCATCTGTTACCCGGATCTAGAGGTTCCTTTATGGAATTGGTTACTCACAACCACCATATGTTCTGCATCTGTTCCGTATCTGCTCTGTTAATGTTAATAGATGGACCACGTATGAATAAGCATGAACTCTACTTTCTGTATATGATTTGAACAAGAATACAAATCTGTTTATGAATCCGAATTATGATTTCTGAATCTAGTATGGATATCATTCATTAAAATCCCTTACTCTGTTATTATTTACTGAACTTTCGCTCACCATTTATATTATGTATGTAGGTGATCAGAGACGTGACCAGGCTCAGAGTTGAGGACTTGGCATCTTAGTTTTTGTCAGCCAACCTTTGTGCCTCCCGATGGGGTTCTGGATTAAGTCAAGTTTAGTGACTGTTTTTGTGAATGTACTAGACTTTGTTTCTTTTGAATTACGAGCAAGATTTTTGATAATATGTTCATGGAGTGATGTATAAATACTGTATCTTTTGACGTCACTCGCTAGTTTATAAAAGTTTTAAATTATCTGTCCCATGTAGGTCTTCACAACTCAATGGACTACATATATTTTGTATATTTGCTTCCACAACCCCTAACTATATGTTATTCTATTCAGAGGCCTTTGGTAATCCAAGGATTACTGGCCGGTTACGATGCTAAACCTATAGGGGCGGGTTTTGGGTCGTGACACATTACTTTTGGTTACTGGCCACCAATGTGTTTTACAAATATTTTTCTGCCAATTGTGCCAGCTGTTGGCATAGATGCATGCACCTTCCTACACATGTACGTATTGATATTTCTGAGGGAGTTACTTGGTTTTCTATATATAGGAGGCCTCCCCTACTATTTTTAAGGTTGGAATTTTTAGAGCAAAAATTATCTCTCTTTCTTTCACAATTTCTTAGCTTTTTGCAAGCTTTTGCCTATACACTCTTAACCAAACCTCTCCATCTTTGAGTTGAGGTACCTTTGAGCCTTGTTTGAGCTCTTAAGGGTGTGTTTGCCTTGTGTTATTGCCTAGAATTGGTTCTTCTCTTCAAGAAATATAAAGCTTTGCTTCTCTACTTGCTTTATTTACCTTTTTTCTTATTGTTTTCCAACTGTTTTTGGGTTGTATAAACTCTGTATTTTTGGGCTGAAACTTGTGGTTCAAAGCCAATAAGGGTTGAGGGGTGGTTCACCTTTCTTTACACCTTACTTTCAAGGCCTTTACCCTTGTGTTTCCCACCTTTACACTATCTTTTTTTTTTAGTTTTTAAACACTGATTTTTAGAGTTATTTCAGTGGCTAAAATGTTATTTTGAAGTCCAAAATTGGAAGGGTTAGCCTCCCCTCCTTATGTTTTGCTTACTAGCCTAGCATGATCTATGTTTTAGCTTGTTGTTTTAGCTATTTTTATCTTAATTCCAGCATATTTTAGGACTTATTTAGCACTGTATTAGGGCTTTTTTTAAGTGTTCATTGCATTTGAGCCTTATATTGCATGCTTGTAGTATAATTGTCCTCATAAGTTTAGTGTTTTAGGCCTTAGCCATTACCTTATTTGAGTTGATTGCATTTATTTAAGTGTTTTTCTTACTTGTTCTCACCTTAATTACCTCTGCAACCTCCATCCTTTCTTGGATTTTTCTTTACTTTGAAAGTGGTTTCAAATTATTTATTTGTTTAAACATGAGATTGAGGTGTTATGCTTAATGGTTTAATCCCTTTGGGGATTCATTACCAACGGTATGATGTCTTTTTCATACCCAAAGCAACACTTGGTTTGAGCTCTCTTTCTATTAAAGGACTTAAAATTCACTCGTGGACTTAATTGATTAAAGAATTGAAAGGTAACTAAAATGGAGTAATAAAATTGGTGAATAGAAAAGAAGGAAGATATTAATTTGGTTTGAGTTCAATCGGACATTAATTGAACTCTTGAGTCTTGAGTCGTTTCATACTCATTAGTGATGAAAACGATTCAAGATTTATTGTCAACTACTTCCCTTGATCATTCATGATAAGGAGGCGGTTTTAAGAGTCTTATTTTGTTGCATTTATTGAACTTGCACACTTTGGTTCATAGGCTATCATGCAATGAAATTGCATAGATTGATGGTTTGTAAATCAAGTTTTACTACTCCTTTAAGCTGTTCAAATGATAAGGAGGGGTAAATTGTACAAACAAACCCTTGAGAATGCCCTGTCCCTGCTTTGTTTTGCTCTTTGTTGCAACAGGACAATCCAGTCATCAGTGGTCGGCAGACCATTATTTATGGTCGGCAGGCTACCTTAAGTGACCAGCAAGCCACCATCAGTGGACGGCAAGCCATCTGCCGGCCACCTGTGCAAAATCTAGCAATGTACTTTTGAAGCAGAACATAATTGGTCTTGAGGTGGAAAATAGTGTGAGTGTTCTACTGTGCAACAGAGGCATCTAGCAGCAGAAACAGTGTCTTTTTTGGGTGGAAAGTCCGTGCATGCATGAGCATTCCTCGTTTCCCGAGGCAGAGTAATTAGAATAGCTAGCTTAGCACTCTTTTCATGTTGTATTCATGTAAATAATTAGTTAATTTATTGTAATAATTAATTAGTTAGAATAGTTAATTAATTTGTTATAATAATTAATTAAGTAGTTTAGCTAAATTATTCATTTGGGTTTGTAATAATTAATTAATTAGCTTAGCTTTAATTAGTTAACTAGTTAGTTCATTCGGACGCTCCTGCATGAGGGCGTGCAAATGTTATAATAACATGTATGTCTTCCAACCCTACATCTTTTTCCCTTTTATTCACTAGTTTGCGATGGTTAGTTTAGGTCATCATGTTCTGTTTAGCATCTTTCATGTTTATATCCACTTGTATTTCATGCACCGAGGCTCGGTTCATCATTCTAACTTGCATTGTTAGTTTAATGTTTCTTTGAATACGTATTTAGACCACATGCTATCAAATTGCTTCATATGCTATATTAGTAGTCGAGCCTAGTAATTGCATATCACGTGCGTTGCATTAGTCATATTGCATTAGTTAGGATCATGCATTGTTCTAACTCTTTTATCTATTTTTGGCTTGGAGTACTAGGTGAGCCTTTACTCGCTTTAGCATAATCGCATGCGTGTGATTGTTTGCCATGTTTAGAATGCTTGCCATAACGCTAATTGCTTAAATGATAAACTGTTTGAATGCCTGTGGATGAAGGCTAATTGTTTGAATTGGAATAATTTGAGTAATGTTCATATACAATCACTTTTTCAAGTGGTACATATTCAAAACAATTTTCCAAACAAACATGAAATCAAATGTCCCAATTTTTGCAAATTAGTCTATACTTGTGTGCGCATCACATAGTAAGTTAGCCTAATAATCGGAACAAGAGCATATAATATAAATAAGATTCACATCATGATTAGTAGAGGTCGATCTTTGATTGAGCGAGCGAGGGTGCTTAATTCATGACCTTCCCTTCTCATACCTAAGTTCCCGAGCCGAGACAATCTTGGTGATAACAGACATGTGGCCTTTGGCACGAGTCATGGATTTTCTAAATTTCTCAAAAATATTTAGGTGGCGACTTTGTATTTGGCAAAGCAGTCAATTTTTAGCAATTTGATTGAAAATTGATTTTCTAAAAGATTTACCGAATTTGGATTCTTTGGTGATTATCTATTTCACATTGCACTTGTGAGATTAGATTCAAAACCACATGAGTCATATACTGTAGGGCTTATTCGTCTTCCGAAATGGGACACGAATAGCAGAGCTACAGTGAGGTCCATGAAGGCCGTTGGAGCATTTGTGACGCCAAATAGCATAACGAGAAACTCTTGGTGCCCGTAACGGGTTCTGAAGGTAGTCTTTTCGATGCTTTCCATTTTGACTTTTAGTTGATGGTAACCAGAACACAAGTTGATTTTTGAGAATACTTGGGGGCCTTGAAGTTGATCGAACAAGTCATCGATTCATGGAAGAGGGTACCGATTCTTGATGGTGACCTTGTTCAGCTCCCAGTAATCGATACATAATCTTATCGTGCCATCATTTTTCTTCACGAACAATACTGGAGCTCCCCAGGGCGAGGTACTAGGTCGAATGAAGCCTTTGTCCAGTAGTTCCTAGAATTGAGTCTTCAATTATTTCAATGTCGTCATTGACATGTAGTAAAGGGCTTTTGATATTGGTTAGGTACCAGGTTGAGTTTCAATGGTGAATTCGATTTTTCGGTCAGCTGGGGTACCAGGTAGGTCTTTGGAAAAGACATCTGGGAATTCTCGAACCATGGGAATTGCATCAATAGTGGGGGCTTCTTTTTGTGTATCGATCACATAACAAATATAACCACAATAACCCTTTCTTAGAAGTCGTTGGGCTATCATGGAGGATATAAGACAGGGAGGGTTGGAAACTCCAGTCCCATCAAAGACAAGCTCGAGTTGGTTTGGTAACCTGAGGGAGACCCTTTTTGCCTTTACAATCAATAGAGGCATGGTTGGCAGCCAGCCAATCCATCCCTAAGATCACATCAAAGTTCCCAATGCGAAGGGAAATCAAGTCTACGTATAAGATTTTTCCTTTTAAGGATATAGTACATGATCTGTACACATCAGTACTACAAGCATAATTACTAGAAGGAAAAGACATAGACAATATATATCCTAAGGATTCGGGTGTTGATACCAGCTTGGTAGCAAAGTGTGGTGCAACAAAAGAATGAGTTGACCTAGAGTCAATGAGAACATGAGCTAAATGACCATAGACAGAAAGTATACCTGACACAACATTTTCGGTAACTTATGGTTTTCCAGGTACTAAGGCAAAAACCCTTCCTTGGCATTTTTGGTCCTTCCTCTCTCCTTCAAGTCCTGCTGGTTTCCTGATTGGACCAGAAGGCCTGACTATAAGATTGATAAGCTTTAGACAATCCCTCAGCAAGTGACCAACTTGACTGTATTTAAAACATGCTCCCGTATCTCGATGGCATTGTCCCCAATGAGCCCTTCCACACGTAGGGCAAGTTGGAATGGTGCCACCTTTGGGGTTAGTAGAACCTTGATTATCTGAGCTGGTTGTGCCCGTATTCACCCTCTTAGGAGGTGCAACACCGGATCTTCTGTTGTCTCTTTCCCAGAATCGCTTCTTTTGGCTTGGTTCCCTAGAACGGGAGGCTTTAATTCCTTTTTCTGTAATGTATGCTCAGTCTACCACTTCTACATACGTTGGTAGTTTCAAAACCTCAAGCTTATCTTTGATTTCAGCATCCAATCCTGCTTCGAATTTCCTTGTTTTTCAAGCTGCGGTGGGGATGACATATGTCTCAAATCGAGCGAGTTGTGTGAACTTGCTCTCGTATTCGGCCACCGTCATGGTTCCTTACTTTAGATGTATGAATTCCGACGCTTTTTCACTACAAGAAAATTAGTTTATAACCACGCTTTTGTTATGGCGTTTTTTCAAAAAACATCGTTTTAAAGGTTTTCAAAATATTTTTGTAAATAACTCATTTTAAAAAACACGCGTGTTTTGGTGTACGAACATATTTTCCCTTTTAAGACCCACGCGTTTTTCATTCTTCTATTCTATTTCACGCAGCAATTGATAGATCTAGGTTTTCTATCTCTTCATCACTCCTCTTTCTTATGTTGAAAGGTCACTAGATCGAGCTTCGTAGGCTCCGATTCACAATCTAGTTCTCTCCATCTTGGCTCAAAGCTCTCGATTAGTCCGATTTGAAGATTAATTTTGTGAGTCCTCTGATTTTTTGATTTTGTTTATATACAAACTCAGATCTACGATCTCAAATCTGTTTGATATATATATACTAATTTATGTCTATTGATCGCGATTGATTTTTATTCTATTAATCAAAAATCAATCAATCTCGATTGATTGATTTTTAATTTATTGATCACGATCGAACACTCTTCTCTGGATTTGATCGATTGATTGCTTTCGTTCAGATCTGTAAGTTTGAGTCCCTATGTGCATATTAACATCCTCAAACCGACTCTATTTCTGACTCGTTCGTGGTGATCTTTGTGTTTATGCTTTGTATGCAATTCTAGGGTTAGTCTATTGAGGCTAATCTCTATTGCGTTTGTATACAGAGTCACAGAACCACCATCACAACTATACTGTGTCAATCTTTGCAGCGATGTCAATCTTTGCGTTTGTGCTTGAACAGGTTTGGCTAGAACAGGTTTGTCATTGATTTATTGATTGAAAAGGAATTACATAATAAAATAGTTGATCTAGAACCTTGTTTGTCATTGTTCTTTTTCTTTAATTTAATTTATGGATAAATTATGCATACCACCTGTTTGCTAATATGCCTCTGAAAAATAGGAAACATAAAATCTGTCAGTTTCTGGTTGAATGTGAATTGTACATGTGTTAATTTCAGAACTGTGTTGCGTATAGTCACAATTGAGGCAAGGTTTTGGAGGCAGTTTCAATTTCAAGACTGCTATGTAGTTCCAAATCCCCCTCTCCTTTAGGTAAAATTCTCCTTGTTCAAACACATGTCTTTCTTTTATGTCATTTTTGTTACTAAATTCAACTCTGTTAATAGATAGTTTCAGTATTTCAAAGACAAGGTAAATGGTGATTGTCTGACTTATTTTTTATACTGAAGTAAATATTTTATCTGCAAACAAAAATGTGTTATAACTCGAAGTGTCTGTTTCAGTTTCTTGGAGGAAATCATCCTTGGGAGTGGTCAAAACTTTGTATTAGAGGTATTTATTTTAATCGTGTTAGAACTTTGTATGACTTATTGCATGAATGTTTTCAATACACGCGAGTATGATATGTCAAATAAATTATAAGGATGGGTTTTCTTTTGCTGAAGTGATCAAGAATATATATATTTTTCATTATTTGTGCATAAAGCAAATCCAATTATGGTCTTCTCCTAAGCTGAGTTATCAAAAGCTGCATGTTTACCAAATTCTGTTATTGGCTAATGATATTTTTCTTGCAGTGCTAGTTAACAATATTTTTACTTGAACTAGCCACTTGTTCTGTGCTCCTATTTTAGTAAACTAGTAGAATTTAACCATGTACAATCACATAATGACTAGTTTTCATATGGTATCTCCACTGCTTTGGCAATTAAGATTTCATTATAAAGCTGCCTTTAGTCTATACTTACATTTTTTAATGTGTTTTTTTGAACAGGTTAAGAATCATTGATTAGCAGAAACGAAAACCTGTTGAGAAATGTTAACAATCCTTTCTACTTTTGTTTTGATGTTTCAAAGATATGTTGTTGCTGAGGACACTTAAGTTTAACTGAAGTTTAATATCTTCCAATGTAATAGTTTTTATTTATTATTTTTTTATAATACTGGAAACTGGTTATTAGACCATGGTATTTATCATTAATGTGCATATCTTTGCTGGAGCTTTTTCATAATGGTAATTTCTGTAGGGTTGTAACCCTTTAGGCATTCGAGGTTGAAGTTGGTAGTAATGATAAAGTGTTCCTGTTAAAGTTTGTGAATTACTAGATGCTGTTTCTGCGTATGGTATGATCAATTTTATATAAGATCACAACTTATCATTGAATAGGATTGAAGGTTGGTGTAGTTAACAATAAAGTGTTCCTATTAAGGTTTGTGAACAACTAGATGCTGTTTCTGCCTATGGCAGAGCCAAGATTTGAACACTTCATTCTTATATTAGCTGTGACAACAAATATGGAATGGGAGCATGTAGATATCTTTGAAAATGAGGGTGATGGGTGATTCCAGTATTGAAAGCAAAATATTTATTTGCTTAAATAAGGCCCTCGCTCTCTTCGTTTTAAGGTACAAATTGGGTACTTATCTTCCAATGTCGGGAGCTCAACAGAGTTAAAGGTATTTTTGCTTTCACAACTAGTTTATACAAGAGAATTCATGAAGTTTTTTATTTTTTATTTTTGAAGTTAAAGTGATAGAATTTGCAAAAAAAAAAAATTATTACTTATTATGATTTTATTTTGGTTTGTTTTACCCTGGATATCGTATAAACATAGAACATTGGGCACAAAATACATATTTACTGACACACAGTGTATGATGCTGACTTTCTGTTTTTTGTATGCGTACAATGTTTTTCCTAATTCTACTTTTGCCAATTGTCATCAACTTTTATAGAAATGTTTTACATATCTTTTTTATCTGTCTCATTGTTTATGAATCTTTAACCCACATTGCCCACTCAGATTGCATACATGTTTCACCACTATTCTAAAGTGGTTTCAGAAAATGTTGGATATAGAATTTCCATATGATTGATGGTTGCTAGTTTTGGATTGTCCATTTATAATGTTTAAACAATATCCAATTTTGGATGTAATTTTATTGGCAACTTTAAAAACTGTTTCCACTTTCTTATGTAATTACTTAGAATTTAGTAATAAGATTGTAAAAAAAGGTTTTTAATTAATGGGATATTATTTCTTCTGACCTACGACTGGATTTAGTTCATAGAGATAGTGGCATAAGTGGTAATCAGTTAACAAGATTTGCTGTGTAAGTTAGTTTTTGATTCTTCATGAAGTTGTTATAAATGCAACTTAGCATATGAGGTGTATTTAAGTTGAAGAACTTTCAATACTAGTAACTGATATGATTGCTTGCTGGAACACCATTTCTTATTTCAGATGTTGGAAATCTCATGGTTTCATACAACATTAGTTTCCTGTGACCCTCATCAAATTTCTCGAAATTCCTTACAAATGCTAAGTATGATATTATGTAACTGATAGCAGCTTTTGAATAAAAAAAAAGGTGAAGGATGGATGAAACTCTGCTAAAAGTGTGTGAGGGGTTTGTCTTGCACTGTCAATTATAATGGTAGAGATAAAATGGAGTTCAAGGTGGACTTTAGTTTAGAGTTCAGAAATAGTTGTTTAAGAGCAAGTCTTACATAGAATTAGACAATGAGAGGATTGCTTGCTATGAAGATTAGAACCTTTTCTATTGTTAGAAGTTTTGGAGTGTTTTTTATTTTATTTTTATTTTTTATGATGGGGATTTTGGTCAGTGATTTATGAACTGTTGAATTTTACATGATTAGCTCCGACTTTCAATCTTTTGATGGAAAGATACTAAATTTTAAAAATTTGCATTTCATGATGATAAATGGGATTTGACAGTTTGCTATGTTTTTTTGTACATCTGATGAATGGGATTGGGCAGTTTGCTTGTGCAATGAGCCTTTTCTTGATGTATGAGTTTCAAAATTTCTTCATTTCATTGTCTATTCTACCAGGCAAATGTTTGGCTATCTGGGTTCATATGTTGCATTTGCATTGTAATTAATTCATGAACTGTCTAAAAGTGTTATTGTATGTTAACATGAATTATTACTCTATTATCAGTAACCACATTTTGATGGATCCTTTTGATATGCTATCTGTTGGCTTGTAAAGACCTACCATCCACTACACAGCTGCTCTATGTACAAAGCTAGAGAAGTCGGTAGTCTTTATTACCTATTAGTTACTCATTAGTGAACTTTCTTTCGAATTTTTATCCCGTGCTTGCTCCTTATTGTTTTTATCTAACAATTAATTCATCCATATTAAACTGTGATAGAGGACATCACTTATATGTGTTCCTTGAAAATTCGGAATTCGGGTCATTATCTTCTAGCTAATGCTTTCATAGTTTAACCATGTTTTGCAAGTTAGTTGCTGCTCCAGATTATCAATGTGATAATTTGAACCGCTGTTCTAAAAATATTTTTAAAAATAGAATGATTTGTGAATGAAACTTACAGAGGGCTTATGATGCAAGCATATTCATGCATATTTACCTGATTTAATTTAATACAATTTGAACATGTTATGCAGATCGAAACTCATGACTATATGGCAAAATTTTTCCATGCAATTATCCAGTTTAACATCTTAATTGATTTTGATAGGGAAATGTGGGGCTACATATCTTTAGGTTACTTCAAGCAGGTGAACTTTCTGATATATTTGTGAATATGTTGCTACTGGTTTTCCTCTACTAGAACTTATGTTTTTTCAAGTTCAAATGTCAAGCAGATAACTAAGGCTGGTGAGATTGGGTCCTCGACTATGCCTCATAAAGTAAATCCCATTGATTTTGAAAATAGTGAGGGCAATCTTGGGAAGGCTAATGGAGGTCTATCCCATTTAAGCATAAAATTACCTATTTCTCGTTGGCGGGTAGAACTCTCTCTCTGACTTCTTTGCAAAGATATATGAAAGCTCCATTTTTAGTAAACATTGATTGGTAGTTTTTAGGCACCAAAAGTGCAGAATGTAAGATTATGTCACTGGGCAATTATGATTTCCTTACCATATTGCAGATCCAAGTCTATATATGCCAAGCCCAGTAAAAGGAAGGATTTTGCTAGATGTTAATAGTTTTGGTCATCTAATTTTAGTGGTGATAGAGTGAGACATGCTAGAAAGCATACTCAGCCAAATATATTTTTTTTTTTAATATTATATATTTTATAAAATTTAAAAGCATACTCAGCCAAAGGGATTTGTTTGGGCACAAATGAAACTGCTGCCTATAGGCAAATGTTACAGGTACTTTTCTCTGTGGACTAGGTAAATGTTACAGTTACTTTTCATGGGTTGGAATCAGGTGCATGCATGTTATTTTGTAGATAATAAAAGTAAATGGTGATTTTTGCGGGGCTTAATAAAAGTAAATGGTCATTGGCTAATAAAAGAATGCTGATTAAAGTTTGAAGGATATTTTGTGGGGCTTTTTTCACTCCTGTCCAAGCCATAGAAGAGACTACCGTGTTTTTTCACTCCTGTTCATGAACTTCTTTAATTAGCTCATTGCTGAGGTCTTGAAAGTATATAACTCAATGATTTTTTCCTTGTGCTGATTACAGGACAACTTGCTCGGGAAGTTTACAAGAACATTAGGAGAGGCTTCTTGTCTGAGAATTCAGAGAGATTTTTGTATGCATCTTGCTAGGAAAGCTTATAAAGAATTGTGCTCCTCTGCTGTTTCTATTCAGGCTGGCATGCGTGGAATGGTTGCACGTGATGAGCATCGCTTCAGAAGGTAGATTGGTTTTTATGGAAAGTTTTCACTGCTGTATTCTCTTAGACTACTTGACTACATGAATTGTGGATTTGGATGTATTAGTAGGAACTCCAACAATTTCTTTTTACACTAGCTTCTGTTCAACTTAGTTCTTTAAAATTACCATACATAAGCATTTATAATAATGTTTTTCTTTTGCAGAGTAGTTTGAAAACTGTCTCAGAATCTCTGAATACTTCTTGATGGGTTTAAAATTAGCACAATTTCAAAAAAAAAATGAAAAAGGATATCACGGCGTTTTTCAAAACGCCGGTTAAATCCTAAATCTAATGGTCATCTGTTTTTAAAAAGATACGATGGCGTTTTAAAAACGTCGCTAAATATCACAGTGATGTCATGGTACTGTTATTTAGGACATTTGGTGGCGTTTTTAAAAACGCCTAAAAACGCCGCCTATACCAATATCACGACGTTTCTAAAATGCCACAAAGCTATAGCGACGGCCGCGTCCTCGGCGTTTGGTGCTAAACGTTGCAAAAGGAATTTGCGGCGTTTTTGACACTCATAGCGGCGTTTTTTAAACGCCACTAAAATTCTATTTTCCAGCAGCGTTTTTTCCTGCAATGAATCTGGGAAGTGTTTTTCATAAAATACTTCCAAGAATCTTGCCCAAGTCGCAATTTCTTCTTTCTCCAGAGTGAGAAGCCACCATTCTTACGCATTATCTTTAAAAGTGAAAGTGGCAAAAGTAACCTTCTGTCTTTCAGTGCAAGGTAGGGCGCGAAAAATCTTTTCCATGTCTTTAACCCAAGTGTCTGCTATCATTGGGTCTAGACCACTAGTAAATATGATGGGTTTCAGATTTTAGAATTGTTTTATAGTAATCGGCTCTTCTCACCGTTCTGGCATCCCATTGTTGATGTTGGCCTGCAAGGCTTGTAAAAAGCTAGTAACCGCTCTTTTCATGATTCTTTCTATCGATTTAGTGCCACTGACTAATGACTAGCCATTCTACAAAGTAATAAACGAGACATTACATCCATAACGCAGCATATATAGCGCAATATATATAAAATACCAACTTTACTATTTTTGCAAATGTAATAGTACATTCTTGTTTCAAAAATCAAAAATTGCGTTAGTGTCTCATCCCGTGGTACAAAAACAAAAAAGGGATCAGAACCGATCATGGTTAGCTCACAAAAAGAATTATTCTCTACAAGATCTAGATGGGCAGATCAAACAACCACGGAAAGTAGTGCTGCATAAAAAGCTTAAATTCCCACCCTAACTGTACCACCAAAACACATCGACATTGCCTGGACTATGTAAATGGGGACAGACTGTATGTATCCCCAAAACGCTCGATCAACAATCCAGTCGGGTGTCTCGATGTATGATAAATCATTACAAAAATCAACGTTCTGAATTTTAATAATTTCCAAAGGGTTAGAGATATTGGTGAATATGTAGTCTTCGGGTAAACATTTCCCCTTCTTCTAACAAAATCTGGGGGCAAAGGGCCAATTATGTAGTGAAAACGGTCATATTCTGGGACAAGACAGAGTACGTGGGTCCAAGATATTGTCCACGCGTGTAGGCACGGCTCTGTCTCCACAATAAGTATGCTACATCATTAGGATCAGCTTGTACATATATAGGCCAACTCATCAATTAGGCAATACCTGGATGTAGTCGCCTAACTATGTCTTCTGAGTCTCCCCATCCTTCCAGCGAAGCGAGGGTGTGGTGCTCTGCTAAGATGTCCTCCAAATTTATAGCCCCGATCACCTCCCAAAATGCTTCATTATGATTAAACTCGGGCATTCCTACATCACCAGAATAAACGTGAGATTTTATAGAAAATGACTAACGTCACAAGTACATATTTATTTCTTTGTTTATTTTATTTATTATTTCTAACTATTACTCTGTTACCACCTTTGTCACGACCCAACCCCAAGGGCTTAGGGCTGGAATCACAAATTACTAAATAATTCTAATCATAGCAAATTAAATGGCGTAGGCGGAGGCAAAATGGAAGTAAGAAAATAATTAAACAAAAAATTAACTTCATTTGACTATTTTGATAAAAGAAAGTACATCTATAGGGCTTTTATTTATTTTTTTATTCAGTGACCGACCTTCAGTAAAAAAAACAAAAGGAAGAAAAGGAAAGAAAACAAAATAACGGATCAACATCAAATTCTTGTACGGGATCCACTACATGAGGTTACGGGTCTTCCTTATATCTTGTCACTTGAAAGGATAATAGCTATAAGCACATAACAGAGTGAGAAATATTATGCCAAGAGTATAGAGAACACAAAATAACTATGGATAATTAGTTAAGCTAAAATATTTACATAACTTAATTTGAATAAGCAAATTATTCAAAGTGGCAGAAATTGAAATATGGAAATTATGTAAATAAATAACCATAACCACGGTACAGAACAAAACAGAAGAGAGGTCATAAGAGTGACAATCAGAATAGAGGTCAATAGATCCATGACAAACAGAGGACCACAAAGTAGTCAAATAGAGGCCAATGGTTATTTAAATCCCCCAAGGCATGGGACCCCCGTGGTGGTACTTACAAAACATAATTGTTTATAAAACCATTGTCAAATAATTTCTAAAAGTTAAACAAACATATCCATGGGTTTCAATTTAAGCAAATAGAGTTCAGAAAATAATTAATGTAATCAAAATATTAATATAATTTATAAAACATAGATTGCGTAAAATAATTTATGGTAACCCAAAATATATGTAAAATATATTATGATGGCTCAAGATATAATATAACTCACCAAAATATTGACCCTTAACCATTATTTTCCTAATATTGACTTCCTGTTTCTATGTATGTTGCCCTCCCCCGCATAGCACTCCACTAATCCCTCTATTTATAGTTGGTGAAAACCCCTTAATCCCTAATCAAGAGTTAACGCGTGGCAAGCTTACCACTCGACCATCTATCCAATAGGTTTCCACCTGTCCCTCCAGATTAGGTGACTCACCAATTCTTTAAAACCATTCATGCATAGTCATCAATCTACAGGCTAGGTTGGAGAACGCGTAGGGTCCCTTTTTTTTTTAATTATAATTTGGCCCAAAATTTTTGTTTTAATAATCTAATTAAATTACATTCTATCACCTACAACATAGCATTAATTATTTTATTTTACTATTACTACCACTAGTATTATTATTGTTATTATCATTATTATTATTGTGATTGGTAATGGTATTAATTAAATATTTAGGATATCACAACAAGTATTATGAGTTGAATTGAACTATAGACTCAGGTCAGACTCCATTTACTAGACTTGTGCTATGTATCGAGAACATAGGGGTTGTCATGACCACTAGATTGGTGTTTTTGCTATAGGTCCTAATTTTTGCATAGCCCAAATTGGACGCGAAGTTCTAATTCAATCAACAGTATGAGTTTCACCCTCGCACAACTACCACCATTATATAATATTTGACACAGGCACACCGAAGGATTAATGCACCAATAATAATATGTATTTTTTAAGTAAAGATAAGCCTACAAAAATAAGATGCACATAAGTGAAGTATTAGAAAGAGATGAGCCCTTAAGACTCATCCTTTCTATGAGATTTTTGGTACATTTATGCATTTAATTCCTATTGTTGTGCACTTAAAAAGGTTTTAAAAAAATTATGTAATGAGTCTTTACTTTAGCAATGAAATTTTCATTAAATTCTATTATGACTTGAATCTCCTAGTCTCTCAACATAGTCCTAATAGAATTTAATGGAAAAATACATTTAAAACATATGACTTGTGTAAAAAAAATTATGAAATGTTTGAGAAATATTTTTCATTCATTTCAAAATATTGTATAATATATTTGTTGGTATTTATTTGTGTGTGTGTGAGAGGTTTTTTATTTTTTATTTTTTTGATTCAAATGAAAGGACAATAAAGTTAAGAGTTTAATACAAGCAAATAAACAAAAGGGTACTTAGACCCCCCCTAGAGCTAGCAGCTACCATGTCTGCAACTAGGACAGATAGAAGAGCACTGGGTGGTTCATCTAAGAAGACAAAATGCTCAGTTTGGTTAACTCCAATGTTGGCAAGTGCATCGGCACATTGGTTAGCTTCTCTTGGAATATAGGAAATGTTGCAGTTGCATCTTCTCAGAAGGAAGTTGGCATCTTCAATCAATGCTCTATATGGGCAAGAGCTGTCAACTCCATCTTTGATAAGCTGCATTACTAGCTAAGAATCTATCTCAAGCTCTATGTTTGCCATTCCTTTCTGCATGATGATGGTGAGTCCTCGGTAGAGTCCCCAAAGTTTAGCTTCTAAGCTCGTGCAATTCCCCAGGTAGCCATGGTAGCCCCACAACCAAGTGCCTCCTTCATCTCTCAATAGACCACCATACCCAGATTGGCCTGGATCTCCTTTAGAGCTTCCATCAATATTCAATTTCAATTACCCTGCAAAAGGAGCAAACCAGACAGTTAGACGCGATGCTGAATAATTTGGGTGAAGTGGGTTTAAAAAAGTTTCCTGAATTTCTTGAGCTTGCTAAAGTATTTTGGCTGTGCTGATGAATGCAAGTTGAGTATGGTTTTCAAACACTTCTCTGTTCCTATCTTTCCATATATTCCAAATAGTAGACAGGAAAATAGTTGTCCATTGGATGTCAGCCATCTTGTTCTTACTTTTCATGTTGGAGCTAAGCTATTCAGGTAGAGGTATCCTATCTCCTTCCTGCCACTAGGTGAGGTTTTTCAAATTGACCCAGATTATTTTAGCTTTGGGACAGCCTCTTAGTAAGCAGTTTGACATCTGGAACAGATGTCTGAATCTGTAAGATTCCTTGTGAATCTCATCTGGTTTGTAAGTAGTCTTCTAAACATAGCCAGCCACAGGAAGCTTTTTAGTCTCTGAGGGGCCTAAATTTTCCAGACCCATTGCCAATCCAAGCCATTCTCATCCTGGTGGGAAATAGAATTGTAGGTTGCTGAAGTAGTAAAGTTGGCATTGGTGGTGCCTTGCCAGGTAGGAGTATCCATGAAAGTCACAAACCTAGGCCTGTGGATGTGTAGAGTGTTATCTTTTTCTTTGGGAGATCAGGTTTTGAATTGAGGTCAAGTCCTATTGGCTTTCATCATCCAAAATGGAGCTAATAGTTGTTGTGCAATCAATGTGAGGGCCCTGGTTATTACTACACAGTGGTGCTGTGCCACACTACTCATTAGTCCAGAATAAGATATTCTCACCGTTTCCTACATTCCATTTGATGTTATCCTTCAAAACCTCTCTGTTTTTAATTATGTTTTTCCAGGTGTGGAATGCTTTTCTCTTTATGGGCCAATTGAAAATGGAATGGTGCTTAAGGTATTTTGATTGAAGAATTGTGCACCAGAGATTATTAGCCTTACTAGTAATTTTCCATCCAAGTTTGGATATCAGAGCAGAGTTTTTGTCCCTGATTTTCCTAATGCCCAACCCATCATTTCTGTTACTTTTGCAAACTTGGTTCCAGTTAATCAAGTGAACTTTTTTAACAGAATCAATGCTACCCCAAAGGAAATTTCTATTTAAGCTGTCAATTTTATCACAGATATGCCTAGGTAATTCCATAGTTTGCATGAGATGATTAGGTATGGTAGAAGTAACAGATTTCACAAGGGTGACTCTACCTGCAAGAGACAAATTTCTGGCCTTTCAGCCAGATAACCTATTAGTCATTTTCTCAATGATGTTTTTTGTATGATTCTTGTTGATTCGGTGAGAGAGGTTATTTGTGTGTGTGAGAGAGGGGGTGAGACAACTGTTAAGAATGAGTACGAGTAAAAAGAGACTTTCAAGCACGGATTTGAAAAGATGGATTGAGATGGGTAGGGATCAAAATAGAATTTTGATTGTAATAAGGTAAAATATTATATTTAAATTATAATTATTTTTTTAAAAAAAATAATTAAAAAAATTTATTATAAATGAAATTTTTTAGTTTCAAATTAAAATAATTAAAAAATTAAAAATTAATCCACATTTCAAACGAGGTGTAAATTCGATGAAAAAGACTAGTGTTATCAAAATACGAAAGGAAAGGCAGGAAGGAAGTTGTTTGTAGCTGTCTTTTGTGGTTTCGTGCTCTCCTCCTCCTGAGATAGATAGATAGATAGCCGCTCTCTCTCTCTCAAATAACTTGTTTAAGCCAACGAGTGAGTACTAGTACTACTAGTGGTTGTTTCTATTAGGGCTCGCCCTCCCCTCCGATTGTAGCAGAATTTTCTGATCCATCGTCTCCCAGTTAGATTTCTTCTTCTTTAGACAAGTCTTTTCTCTTTCTCCCTCTCTTGATGTATTGGTTGGTGGTGGTGGTAAAAGATAAGATTGGGGATCTCTCTCACTCTGTCTTTCTCAAGCACGGCGTCGGTTGGACGCTTCATCTTCAGATTCGGACTTAGTTGTTTCCATCTTTGAGGTATTATTACTATTTCTTCATTCATATTTTGCTTACTTGTTTTAGGTCCTTTCATTTCTTTCCCCCTCTTCTTGGAATTAGATCAGCTTCTGCATTGCCATTCCTCCTCCCCTATATTTTCATTCTGTTTCAGATCACTATATTTCTTCCTAATTTACTCAACCACATCGATCCTCTATGACAAATGCTAATGTCGCTCGTATATTTTATATATATATATTCTGTACGTACAAATTCTATTGAATTATCTAATAATGTGTATATCTGTGTGTAATTGTGTACGGATGTGAAAAATACTACTAACAATTACAAATCAAAGCCGCATTCTTGGAAACAAAAAAAAAAAAACGTTATTGCTACTTGTTTCCAAGTTTTAAGTACTGATGCAGAAATGGCTACTCGCAGTTATTACCAGCAATCACTGTCAATATGAGAGGCTGATCTGATCTGATCTGATCATATCATGTGAGTTGTTGTAAGTTAAGGATAGTAACCATCTTACTTGTGGATTAGTTTTATTTTTAACATCATCCTTTCCATACAAAACATAAAAATATCATATACTATAACAACTACCTTAATTAATCACAATATAAGACTCTATTAGGCTTTATTTATTTATTTATTTATTGTTTTTTATAAATGGTTCCAATTAATCCCAAGTGGGTGAGGCTTGAATCCGACCGATGTCCCAAATTTTAATGCTTTTTTAATTTTACTTTTTATTGATCATCCCATGGCCAGGCCTGCATTATTACATCATTAGAGTCGTGATCTTCTGTACTACTCAAGGATGAGATTAGATGAAAGGTGATATATAGCAAGTTAGCTCTTCCATTTTAATGCCCTCCTTTATTCAAACTCTTGAAATATTTTATTGGAAACATTGCTACAGTCACTTTCAGCTGCAACTAGAACAATTATATGAAATCATTTAGTCTTGCCTCCCCAATGTAGCATTGCCTAGTGGGCCATCCCTGTCTTGTTCCTTGGGATCGTGGAGGAAACCAACAGAGAAGACTGGAGTGGAACTTTAGTTTTCTCTATGTAGTTCTGATGGAGGTTCCTTTGTCCCAAGTCTACTATCAAGGACTTCTGGCATTATTGAAATCAATATTCAGGGACAGACATAGACAAGAAACAAGAAAAATGAAAGCATATATTTGAGGCCATATGTGTTTTTGTGATTTCTATTTGTAACTGAAACATGGAGCAACCAAAGCATCAGTGCTGGAATTTAAGTTCATTAGCCTGTTTTGTTTTGTTTTATGTTCCCACCGCACCACCTAGATCTATTCTTGAGGACATCTGGAATCAATAGTTGAAATTTACAGTTCAAGGACATTACTTGTTTTGCTGTTTCTGTGTGTGGTAAGTTAGAAAATTTTAGAAAGGATATATCAATGTATGGTAAACATGGGCATACCCTAGGACATACAAGATATCTACTTGAAGCAACCTTCATCTATAGGAGGCTATACAAAGGGGAAAATTCCTATAAAAGACACAATTCATAAGGCTGAACCAACCTTAGCAGTAGCTTCAACCATCTGGATTGTCAAAATCTTATCAGGATTCATCAATACAGTTTGTATACCATTTTTGTATCAAGGCAGGAAAAACACCAAGATTTCAAGACTTGAATTTATCTTTCCGAACTGAGAATTAGACATCATTAACCATTTAAAATGGAAACAGTCTCAATATCCCAACAACACAAAATTCAGCAACCATCTAGAATGGCAACACCTTAGCAGAACAATGACACAAAGATAAGCAGAGATTGAAGATAACATTACCAGCAAAGGAGGACAATAGCCAAACCAATTTTCAGATCAACATTAAATGGTGTTATTCAAATCAAAAGAACTAAGCCATCCCTCTTCACTGTTAGCCAAGATCATATTAGAAAGCAATCTCAACTTGCACATTAAAAGAACCGGACAACTCCATGACAGTAACAACTATTTATTTTTTAAAAATTGTTTCAGGAACATTCTAGCTTTATTGTAGGAACCTATTCTACAATGGTTGCTTTTTTTCTTTTTCTTTAATTCTGCTTTCTTTTACTTTATAATGATCTTTTGCCTGTTCTGCACACGTTATGCTTCTGTGATCACTCAGCAACTTCTCTCCATGTTGTTTTTTATTTTTTCAATCTTTTTTTTTGGTATTTAGTTTTGTATTTTATTAGGTAAAGCTATGGATATATTGCACAATTTCTGTGGATTTTCTCGTTTATGACGATTTCAGATATCCTGAAGCCTGGCAGCAGTTGTATAAATTGATAAATATAGCACTCCTATAGATGAATTCACACTCTGAATTAAGAAAACTGTTCTGAATTTCTGGTTGGATATGCCAATAATTGTCTTATATTTTGTTTTCAAGGGAAAACTCCTTTTGCAGATTATTTGGAGCCAGGGATTGATAGGTTAGCATCATCTTGTGAAGAAAAGAATGGCAAAGATGATTGATAAATCACTTCTCTTGACCTATCTGTACTTGCTAATCTACATTATGCTTTCATCTGGAGTTATATTGTACAACAAGGTAATGCAATTATTGTTTGATTTGTATATTTCAGCATCTTCATTTGTTTTTAATTTTTTTTGGGTAAGCTTAACATCTTTACTCACAGTCCATGTATGGATTTCTATTTTATACCACTGGATGAATATACTTTGCCTTCAAAATTGCATGGAGGAGGATATGTTTGTCCACTTATTGTTGTTCTACAGCTTCTGAAATTTGAGAGTGTAGAAGCTCATATATGTGCAAAATAATGTCACTTTATTCTGGATCTTTGCTAATAACTTTCAATGCACAAAAGTTTCATAGTTTTCAACATCTTTTTCATTATTATTGTAAGTTTTCTAAAAGTTTTTTGTATATTCAATTGTGTAATAATACAAAGAATACATCTGATTATATGGTAAACTTAACCCCAAGACTAAAGGAAACATTGCCATATATATACACTTAAACACTACCATATATATAAACCTAACCTAAAGGAAACATTGTCATATATATACACCTATACAATCTCTTAGAAAAGGAAACAATGCCTAACCTAATATTCTCACACACACCCCCGCTCAAACTCATAGTGTTGTAGCAGAAAATACCGAGAGTTTGCTAAGAAGAAATAGAAACCGAGCAGTGGTGTGAGTCTTGATAAATGTCATGACCCGAAACCGCCTCTAAAAGTTTGGGTCATAACCGGTCAGTAATCCGTGGATTACCGAAGGTCTCAAACGATCATACAAAATATTTATGTTAATGGGGCCATAACGGAAGCGTATAATAAATAGGAATCCATTGAGCTGTGTCAATCATGAGCAAGATCGTAGAGATAACCATATAACACATTAATTCATGTACATGCCCATTGAAAATATGAGAACCATAGAAAAATTGTACATAGTGTTTAAAACCCAAGACCATGGAAGCAAAAACAAAATAAGGTCAAGGTGTGGTGTGAGTCAAGACAAAACTCCATCTCAGAGGCATAACTCGATTGGGTGACAAAAAGGTTCCTGAAGCTAACTTTAGGGGTGTGCTCCATGCTGCTGATCACCTATATGTGCATACATAAAATTGGGTGAGCGAAGCTTAATGAGTAATAATACAGTAAAGCAGTGTAAGTAGATGATCATAAGGTTTTCACAAAATCCATAATCATATAAATCAAGCGGCCTCAGGTCCAACATATAACAAGCGGCCTCGGACCCAATCATATATCAAGCAGCCTTGGGCCTAATCATCTAACAAGTGGCCTCGGGCCCAAATACATAACAAGCGGCCTTGGGTCCAATCATATAACAAGCGGCCTCGGGCCCAATCAGATATCAAGTGGCTTCGGGCCCAATCACATAATAAGCGGCCTCAGGCCCAATCATATAACAAGCGGCCTCGGGGTTAATCATGTAGCACATGTTATGTAATACCAATGAAGTTTCGTCATTTCCAATCTATACATAATGTTGGCACCAATCACCATTCATTGTTCAAGATACGCAACAAAGAGTTTAAGTGTACAATATTACTATTCACAGTGTGTTTGATCTCACGATGTCTCCTTGGCCACACGACCTACATAAACATTTCACACATACATTTGTTATATCCTATGAAGCACGGACACGGACACGGACACGCATACGGACACGGACACGGACACGGGACACGGCAATTTCTAAAAAATGGGGACACGGACACGGCAGGGGACACGGCAAATTTTTTAATTTTTTTATAAATATTTTTATTTTAATATTTTATTTTAATACATATTAATTATTTTATTTATTTATTATATTTTTAAATAATGTGTTGTAATTAATTATTTTATTTTACATACATGTATTTATTTTTTTATTTATTAATATGTATAAGTATATATTATCTTATAATATGTATTATCCATTATCTAATGAGTATATTTATGTTATATAATAACTATTATATAATATATAATAAAATAATAATAGTTATTAGTTATATATATTATATATAGTTATTATATAATAAAATAATAATAGGTATGAGTTATATATATTATATATGAATATATAATAATTATAATTGTTATAATATCAAGAGATGAAGACAGACGGGAGAGAACCGAGAGAGAGGGAGACCGAAGCAAGAGACGATCGCGATCAGAAGCGAGAGAGAGGGAGACGATCGCAATCGCGATCGCGATCAGGATCAGAAGCGAGGGAGAGAGAGAAGGCGAGAGAGAGAGTGAGCTCTGCGAAGGCAAAGGCGAGACAGAGAGAGAGCTCTGCGAAGGCGAAGGGGCTGGATCGTCGAAGTAGAATGGGGCTCTGGATCGTCGATCGAAGTCGAAGGGCTCTGGATCGTCGATCGACCAGGTTTGTTCTCGTTTTCCCCCTTTCAGTTACTCTTCTCGCCGTGTCCATGGCGTGTCCAGATTCGGACACGCGTGTCCCCTGCAAAAAAATAAATTAAATTAAGGGGACACGCCAGATGCCGTGTCCCGTACGTGTCTCCGGCGTGTCCCCGTGTCCCCGGCGTGTCCCCGTATCCGACACCGCCACGGCTTCCATTTTGCCGTGTCTATGCTTCATAGGTTATATCATTTGCTTCAATTGTACTCTTTTCTTTCATTATTCACTACCTTCCTTAATGAGTTTTCAAGCATCATTCCACTTCTAAAAGCATTGAAATATGGTTGGGAGTGCATTCCGGAAGTTAGGGTAACAAGACAAAGAAAACAGGATTTTTTTCCTGTTGGGCCACATGTGCAGCCGTTCCAGCCGCTCCAGCGGTCTGGCTCCGCACGTGCGGAAATGGCCGCCGCTCGAGCGCATAGGGAGGAGTCAGTTTACGCAAAAATCTTGGGCGCTCGTGCGGAGCCCGTGGCCGTACGAGCGGTCTGGGCTCACTCAGGCAGTCCGAAAATGGCTCAAAAACACAAACATTTTCATCTCAATCCCAAACCCAAATCCATGTAAAACAACTCAAAAACATGATATGTAAGCATGATACAAGTGTAATTCCTCATTAAACATATCAATCTTGCATCAACAACAATTTCATGGTCTCATTTTTTCACAATTTCATGATTTCCATACACAAGTTCAAAATACATATATTCATGAATGATTTTCTCACCAATCTTGTTTATGTGAACCATCTAGGGTTTGTTTCATGAATCAATCATAAAAATGAACTCGAAGCAAACAATGGTGTAGAGATTAAGGTCTAATTTCATGCCTTTAGCCCTAGTCACTACACAACTCAAAACCCTAGTTCAAAATTCCTAATCTCTTCATGATTTCTAGACAAAGATGAGTTAGAGACAAAGATTGTAAATAAATTTCCATACCTTAACTCAAATCTATTGTTTGCCCCTTGATTCCTTTCGAATCCCTAGCTTTCTCCTCTTTCTCTCTCTCTAACTCACACTTTGGAGCCCTCTTCCAACAAATGAAGAACAAAAGAGGCCATACATATACAAATTAACTCAAAAATCTTAATTTATTCATTACGAAACATAATTATTCAAAATCTCACCAAAGACTCTAAAAACCATGCTAAGCATTGCTATGAAGTCAGTTTTTGTTTATCGAGCTTCTATGACCTTCAATTTCAGTTCAAAGTTTCAATTGCAATAGATATTCCTACTTTCAACAGATATTTTTCCAAATTCACATATTTCTCATACTTAAATTTGCAAATTCACATCAAACATCTAATCATATGCATAATTAAGCATAGTACGGGTTGGGTTATCACAGTAAAAAAGTCAGCAAGTTGCAGAGTCAAAGAGACGAAATGAAACGAGATAGAGCCAGACTGCAGATGTTGATGGACAGAGTGACAATCAATCTTAATGTGCTTTTTCGCTCATGGAAGACGGTGTTATGGGCAATCTGAATAGTACAATGGTTATCACAATAGAAGGAGGTCGGAGAAGATTGACGGAAACCTAAGTCAGAGAGAAGACAACGAAGCCTAACTACTTCAGCAGTAGCATAAGTCATAGCACGGTACTCAGTTTCAGCAGTAGAACGAGCAACAACAATTTGTTTTTTGTTTTTTCAAGAAAATAAGGAATCGCCAAAAACATACAACAACCAGAAGTGGACTTACGATCTGTAACATCACCAGCCCAATCAGCATCAGCATAACGACTAAAGCCAATGAAGAAATAGAGGATAACAGTAATCCTTGGAAGATAGTACTATGAAGATAGTTGAACAATCCAAACTAAAGCTACCCAATCTGCAGAACGAGGAGCAGAAACGAATTGACTAACCACATGAGCAGCATAGTCAAGATCAGGACAAGTAACCGTCAGATAGACTAAGCAACCCACAAGCTCTCGATATAAAGTAGGATTAGGCAAAGGAATACCATCAGTAGTATTAAGTTTCACACTAAGCTTAATGGGCGTATCAGCAGTAGTGTCAGTAAGACTAGCACGGTGAATAACTTAATTAGCATACTTAGCCTGAGACGGAAAGTAGTCTTTAGGAGAAGAAGCCACCTCAATACCAAGAAAGTACCGCAATGGGCCCAAATCCTTCATTTTGAAGGTATGGAAGAGATGTTGCTTGACATCAGAGATAGCGGAAAAATCAAAGCCAGTAATAATCATATCTTCCACATACAATAATAAGGCAACAAACCCAGCAGAGGTGTGAAGGAGAAACAAAGCAGAGTCTTGAGCAGAAAGATGAAATCCAAGCTCAGTAACAGCAGTTTGAAAGCAATCATACCAAGCACGAGGAGATTGCTTCAGACCATACAAAGCACGCTGAAGACGACAAACCTGTCCAGAAGAATGGTGAAGGCCAAGGGGAGGACGTATGTAAACCTCCTTAGCGAGATGACCATTAAGAAAAACATTCTTAACATCCATCAGATAAAGAGGCCAATGACGAACAACAGCGACAGATATCAAAGTACGGACAGTAGTCATCTAGGCAACAGGTGCAAAGTTTTCCTCATAATCAATACCATACTTTTGGGAAAAACCCTTGGTAACCAGGCAAGCCTTGTAGCGCTCAAAAAAACTATCAAAATGAGTCTTGACTTTGTAGACCCATTTGCAACTAACTAGATTCTTACCAACAAGTAAAGGAACTAACCCTCAAGTGCTAGTTTTTTGCAAAACAGGCAACTTATCCTCCATTAAATCCAATAAGGATCCTGACAAGCCTCATTGTAAGACTGAGGTTTTGAAAAAGAGTGTATAGTAGACAAAAACGTAAGGTAAGAGCATCTCCAACGGTGCATTTCTTTTTCATCAGATCTGAGTAAAAAATGACCTATTTCACCAAATCTGATATCACTAGCTCCAACGATGCATCAAATCCCGTATCAAATGTCGGGGGTCAACCGGTTGGTCGACCAGTGGGTTGACCAGTGGGTCGACCGGCTCAAACAATAGAGAAAAACATAAATCTTTATTCCATTATGATAGATGTACCACCCACGGAAAATTTGTCAAGTGCACAAATCAGTGACTTCTTCTGAAAACGAAGATCAAGAAGGATGATTCCACTACTTTCATGGCTAATCTCAAGCTTACTGATATTTTCGAACTGATATTTTCTCAAGCTTACCTCATCTCATTGCTCTGGCTAATCTCAAAGAGCTCGTGGAACACCATACATGGGAAGAACAAGCTGTGAGATTGCAGACAGAAGCTGCTCAAATGGCTAGTCTTCAATACCTTCAATATCTCCTTCAACCTCAACCTTCCATGTCAACTTTCTCAAACAACTCAAACTCTACTGTCACAGATATGGAGACTTAAAATCTTCTGAACTTACTCTCTTTAATGAAAGATAGCTCAATCCAATTTGGAACTCCAACCCCATCTTCTCTTGGAACTACTACCACTCTTCAATCAATCCAGGACTCATTCTCATTCCTTTTCAGATGTTGACCGGTCGGTTGACCGATCGGTCCGGTAAGGCAATTTTTTTATTTATTTTTTATTTTTTTTTTTAATACCTATTTGAACCTTTTTGACCGGTTTGAACCTAAGGAAATCGGTCGACCGATTGGTCAACCGGCCGGGCAACCGGCTAGTTGACCGGTTCCTCCCTCCAACGGTCACAACCAGTGTTTTGATGAAATCTGCTTTCTGTCCTCAGTTTGATGAATTGTTTGGTGAAATTTCATTTTGATATCGATTTGGTGCAACCGTTGGAACACTAAATAGTAACTTTTTCACCAAATTTTAAATTTGATGCTGGGTTTGATAAACCGTTGGAGATGGTCTAAGAAGGAGAAAGGCATGTTTTGGCAAAACCAAATTTGACTACTTATTTATGGATGCGAAGGGGATACTTGCGACGAGAATAAACTAACAATAGAGGGGGAGAAAGAGCCAATGAGGGAGAAGGTGGAAAGGATGTAACAAACTCATGGGATACAGTGAAGAGAGACTTAGCAGGAGAGGTGAGACAAGAAGAAGATGGAACAAGCTCATGGAGAGCAGCAGAGATGTACTCATCAGGAGGGACCTCAGAAGGAAATGGATCAATATGAACCAAATCCTCTTTGGAAATTGGGGCTGTGAGAGGAGGAAGTTGAAAGTAAGGTAGACGTTCAAGAAAGGTATCATGGCAGGAAACATATAGGCGACGAGATACAAGGTCATAACAGCGATAACCTTTTTGAGTGAGACTGTAACCCAAAAAGACACACAAGACAAACCGGGCACTCAGTTTAGTTCTATCTTTACGGGGTAAAAGGACAAAACAAGTAGACCCAAACACACGAAGGAGGGAGTAATTAGGAAGTTGAGAAAACAGAGCCTCATAAGGAGACAGACCAGAGAGAAGAAAAGTAGGCATATGGTTGAGAAGAAAAGTAGTAGCAAGAATTGCCTCACCCCAAAACAGAGCCAGAATAGAGGCAGAGAGAATGAAAGACATAGCTATCTCAAGGAGATGACGGTGTTTACGTTTAGCTCGACCATTTTGGACAAGTGTATCAGTACAGGAAGTCTGATGAATGGTACTTGAATTGGCCAAACACTCACAGAACTCCGTTTTAAAATATTCCCCACCCAAGTCAAACCGTAATAATTTAATAGTAGATTCAAACTGTGTAGTGACCATAGACTGAAAAGTACAATATATCTAGTAAAAGTTAGACTTGGGAGTCTTAAGATAAACTTAAGTGTAATGAGTGCAGTCATCAACAAATAACACATAGTATGCAGAACCTTTTTTAGTGAGAATAGGAGAAGGACCCCAGACATCAGTATGATCTAAAGAAAATGATGGATTAGATATAGTACTTTTATGGAAAGGTAAGGCTGTCATTTTGGCAAGTTTACACCCTTGACACTCGTTAAATTGACTAGGAGAAACTTTACCCAATATACCTGATTGAGCTAATGACCGTAGGCTATTAGCAGACAAATGCCCTAATCGGGAATGCCACAAATAGAAATGACTTGATAGATAATCTAATTGAAAAGAGAAAAAGGCAGTCGGAGAGGTAGTTATATAGGCAGATGCAAGCTTTCCACCACATAAAGGTCTCCAATTCTACGGCTAATCCCGATCTGCCGCTTGGACATCCAATCCTGTATATAACAGATAGAAGAAGAAAAGATAACTTCAGAACCGGAGGCATCAAGCTGACTGATAAATAATAAACTAACAGATAACTGAGGAACATGTAAGACAGATGAAATAGAGACAGCAGACTAGCAGACGATAGGAGAGACCTAAGAGATATAACAAACATACCAGACCCATTAGCAGTATTGATAGTAATACAAAAGGGAGGAGGAGTACAATTTTGAAGTAAGGAGAGATGGGGAGTCATATGATGAGAAGCACCAGAGTCAAAAATCCAGACAGAGGAAGAGATACCTAAAGAAGACCCAAGTAAACCTGAATGAAGAGAGGAAACAACTGAGGCAAACGAGAAGGGCTGGTAGGTAGACAATATATGTTGAAGCTGAGTAATTGGAGTACTCAAGGAAGCCAAGTCAGGATCAAAGATCGGAATGGATGCAGTATAAGCGGTAGGAGCTTGAAAATTACTCAGAAGAGAAGGGCAAAACTGGGTCTGAGACTGCTAAGAGGATGTGGTAAGCAGACGTCCTTTCTTGGGACAGTGATACTTCCTATGGCCCTTCTAATGACAGAAAACATACTCATCTGAAGCCAGTAGCCTATTTCTAGACCTAACAATCTGATTAGCTGACATTGTAATAAACCAAAAATAAAATAAAATAAAAGAGAACTGATAGGCAAAGTATAATAAACAGAAGGATGTTGAGTCAATCTGTAATAAGCCTAAAATAGGGTGTATTAAACTAACCCGATAACCAGAATTAGAGAGAGGGAGAAGACCACTAAACACATCCGAAGTCAAAGTAGAAGTCGAGCAAATCAAAGACAAACACCTCTTCGATCACTGAAGCCTAAGTAGAGAGAGAGAGAGATGGTCCTCACGAGTTGAAGCAAGAGAGAGAACCAGAGAGGTCGATAGCAACGGAAGTGAAATCCGAAGCCCAAAGGAACTAAGAAGACCAGGTGGGTTGACGACAGAGACGAAGATGAACAAGAGAACCAACGAACCAGAGAAAGATGAACCAGAAGTCTTCGAACAAGAGAAGCAACAACAGAGAATAATCACGTCATAGAGGAGTTGACCTAGAGAGACAAAGTCCACAAATCTGGAATAGAGAAGAAGAATCCAAGAGCGAACGGCACTAGGGTTTCAAACCTAGCTCTGATACCATATAAGTTTTCTGTATATTCAATTGTGTAATAATACAAAGAATATATTTGATTATATAGTAAACCTAACCCCAAGACTAAAGGAAACATTGCATAAATATATACCTAAAACACTGCCATATATATAAACCTAACCTAAAGGAAACACTGCCATATATATATACCTACACAATCTCTTAGAAAGGAAACACTGCCTAACCTAATATTCTCACAATTATATCTACTATTGCATAATTTGCATTTAAACAAATGTCATCTTCAGGATTGTATATAGAACTTATTATGAGTTCACATTTTCTTTGAATGAAAGTTGCCTTTAATGTCAATCTCCTTATTGCATGACGAATAACATTGTACATATGTGTGTGTATATTTACATTTGTATATGTACTAAATACTGATCTGCCTTCCAAATATAAGATAATATTAAGTTTCCATATTTGATAAATTACAGGGAAAATGCTTTGGCCTCCCACCCATCCTTTTACTCCGTTTTTTTAAGGATCAAGTGCCATCTTCTCTTTGGTTAGAGCTCCAACTATTCACTGTAACATCTCAGCAACATTTTATACCCCACTTCATGGATTTGAATACACATAATCAGCTTTAGGGCAATACTTGTTGAGACCATAGAGATCAATGGCTTTTATTGCTTGTAATTGAAGTATGTTGCTCTTAAACATCTAAAAACAATGCATGGTTAGCCCTTGTTAGGCTTGCATATGAGTCAGGTCAGGTCTGATCTGGTCCAATGAAGCCTGACAGGAACCTGACATCTCAAAAAGTGCCTACGACTATGATTATCAAAATTCCTACCAGCTTTCCTACACCATGGGTTTACCTGTTCCTTTGAATGCACTGGATTTATAAATATGTAGTTGGATTCATTGAGTAGGTTTTCACACATGAAGAGGTATTAGTAGTTCCTACTTCATATGCTACTGTTCATTTTCCATGTCTTGCTGATATGTCATGGGGTATACATGTTAGATGTGTGCAATAAATGTAAAGACAATCCCTAACAATGTTGACTGCAATGGTTAAGATCCATCATAAATATAGCACAGTTAAATGTGCTTGTAAAATTTGTCAAAGAGCAGCTTGGTGCCTTGCAGTATTTTTAGACGGGATCCTATCAGGGTTTTCTATGGAGTGATAAATAAAAATGTTGGAAGTTTTTATTTCAGTTGAGATGTAAATGAGACTTATCTAACTGGCAAAACTTAAATGTTTTTTTATTTGACATTCACAATTGCCCTGCTCGAAGCTCGGTTAGGTATCACAGGCACACTTCCTGATCACCTAAGAACCAACCAACTTCATCAAGAATTGTTTGGCCACTCTTTTACCCGGATCCAAAAAAGAAGTTAAATTTTTTGGGGATTGTTATTGGAAATGAAGTAGTATGGCTAAAACCTTCAGATTGTTGTTAGGCCTTCATTATTGAAAGCTATATCTTCTTTGAAGCTACATATTTCCCTTCTTCACACACGTGTAAGACCTCTAATTCTGCTCAATAGACAGGCCTGTTGGCTCATAGGTTCAGTCCATGCTGGCTCCATCTAAAACTGTGGGGCCTTGATTTGGTGTCTTTTTCAAGTGTAGTTGTTTATATAGTTGCACTAAACCTTGAACTATACTCCCTCTATTTTTTTTAATGATAACATATATGTTGATTTGCATTTGATGAATATGTTTGCAGTGGGTTCTCTCTCCAAAGTACTTCAATTTTCCATTTCCAATAACACTTACAATGATTCATATGGGATTTTCTGGATTAGTAGCATTCCTTCTTGTTCGTGTTTTCAAGGTATGGCTTCCCACATAATTTTGGCAATTTAACTTCTGGATCTGCTTTCTTTTTTACCTAGTTGCTAATTGTTTGTTGTTAAACTACTTCTACAACTAGACAGATAGATGTATGAGCTGTCATTTATGTCTTCCAATCTTACAAAGTGAGGTGCACTTTTAAATAATTACTAGAGCCAACCAGTGTCTAGTGGTTGCTATCTGTCAATGTTGAAGGGTCAGAAAATCTTTGTTTCTGGGAGTTAATTAGACATCGCATGCCTTAGCCATGGCAGCCATGTTGCTTGTCAATATATAGATTTCTGCCTTCTGGTTCCCTGTGCCGAGTAGAATGTATTCAAAATTTCACTATGTCCTCATAATTAAAGCAACGGTATTATCTTGTTGCAATTCAAAGGTGCCGACTTGTAGCTAGTTGTACCTCTTTTTCCAAGAGCCACTGTGGACTTTTTTTTTCCCTTTTTGTTGATGTTGTTGTTGATAAGAGCACATTGGGAACCATAATTACTGATTTATGTATCATCCAACAAAGGCACGCATTCTTAGGCATGACACGTTGGAGCCTCTCTCTTTTTTTTTTTTTCTTCCCCTCATTGAAAATGAAAATTTCCCCATTAAAATCTTGATACACAAATGCTTAGAAGATCTGAAAAAAGTACTCTAGCTCAATTTTTAAATTTCTTAAATAAGAAAACAATGACAATATTTTTCTGGTAATTGATGAGGTTCTTCTGACAAACTCATTTATGTTGTAAATGTGCTCCCCTCTTGCATATAGTTTCATATCAGTTAATAAAAAACATTTCTGGCTCCTGTACAATTTATGGTGCATCCAGCCAAGCTCACATTCTTCTTGCCTTTACTTGTGAAGAAACGAAATTGGCCTTTAAAACTTTGTACTCCTTTTTTTAATTCTACATATCATTCCTTTTACTCTAAAATTATTATGTTTTTAGATGATTTTAATTCATATCTCTCTCTCTCTGTCTTTTCTTTTTTAAATGTATCTGCAGGTTGTGTCTCCTGTTAAAATGACATTTGAGATGTAAGAGATCCAGTTTCATGTTTTAAATAATTTACTTTTTTGTTTATTTTTATTTTTTAAACTTCTTTCGTTGAATTTTTTTCTCTCTTTATTATTGGCAGATATGCGACGTGTGTGATTCCAATAAGTGCCTTCTTTGCTTCTAGTCTCTGGTAAGCATTTAATTGTAGCAACACTAATTTGATGGATTGAAATATTATGGAGGCATGGGCAGTGGCGGTTCCACAGCGATTTAAAGTTGCGGTGATTTGAGCCACACCCAAAATGCATCTAGTCCATTCACTTTATTTAATGAGTACTTTTCTTGATACGTAGTAGTGTACTTTTGTACAAAGACCAAAAAAGCTATCCTCACATTAAAAAAAAGATTAATGCGAAGAACGCAGAATTGGTCACAGAAAGTGTAATAGTAGCCCGAAATTGATGCTAATGTGGACGCCTCAATTAATGGGTTTATTTTCAACCTTCTATTGCATTTTCTGTGACCATTCGGTGATACATTCTATGTTCCTAACATTTCTAGAAAAAAGAAGATAATATTCAAAAGATTTTTAATTTAAACTCTTGAATACCCTGACCAAAATTCCTGAGGCTGCCACTGGACATGAGTGGGGATATTTTGTTTCTAGCTGGTGCTCAAATATTAGAAAGGGATAAACCTTGACATGTTTAATGCTAGTTCTGGCAAATGATTTTGGTTTATATGAACAGCTATGCTTCAATTTCATTCAAGTCTATAACCACTGCCTTGCTATGTTTGGAAGAATAAGATCTGTTGTCTATTTCTGTTTCTTTTCACAGGTTTGGTAACACTGCTTACTTGCATATCTCTGTGGCCTTCATCCAGATGCTCAAAGCCCTAAGTATGTGGAAATAAATTGCAGAGCTTTTCCTCAATTTCATAGCTGTGCTGTTATATCTAAGAAAATAAGACTTATTCTAATATTCTTGATGTCAGTGCCGGTGGCGACATTTCTCGTGGCTGTTTTGTGTGGCACTGACAAATTAAGGTGGGACGTGTTCTTGAACATGGTGCTGGTCAGTGTTGGAGTTGTCATTTCCTCATACGGGGAAATTCATTTTAATGTAGTTGGGACACTTTACCAGGTCACAGGGATCTGTGCAGAAGCTCTAAGGCTGGTTTTGACTCAAGTCCTCCTGCAAAAGAAGGGCTTGACTCTAAATCCTATTACCAGTCTATATTATATAGCTCCATGCAGGTATATCAGATTTTAATGCTTTTGGACATTTTCTTTTATTTTGAAAAGATAGGGAAGCATGATTCTGTACACTTCAATGAATCTTTTAACAAAATGTTAAAATGATTAAATTTAATTTTTGACATCGTAATTTTTAGGCTGCTGGTGGAATGGCCATTGTCTCCCATGCGTGTTAATTGTTAAGTCTCCTAGAATAACGTTTGTGTTAATTATTGATTACTTGATCAATTTGTCACTCAGTATGAATTATGAATGAACTGATTTTGCATATAAAACAACATAGAGTCGCTCTTTCGTTCTGTACTTGATTCAGCTTTGTTTCTTTTTATTACTTGATTTATTGTGTCGGAGGGATGGATTTTAGCTAATGGAACAATGTGTGAGGGTTTTGCTATGTGCTTGTTTGTATCCAAACCTGTATCTATAACATACACAGTTTGTTATTAGTTACTACAGCATCTTTTAATGGGTGTTTACAGCTGCGCAATTCTTGCTTTCTCATACTTGCCATTTGGCCTGTGTGCAGTTTCGTGTTTCTATTTGTACCTTGGTATTTCCTGGAGCAACCTGGGATGGAAGTTTCGCAGATCCAGTTCAATTTCTGGATTTTTTTCTCTAATGCTATTTGTGCTTTAGCATTGAACTTCTCGATTTTCTTGGTAATCGGTAGAACTGGAGCAGTTACCATTCGAGTTGCTGGTGTTCTGAAAGATTGGATTCTGATCGCCCTTTCAACTGTTATATTCCCAGAGTCCACCATTACTGGGCTGAATATTATTGGATATGCAATTGGTATTTTTTTATTAAAATGAAGTACTGCAAAACTTTAATCACAATCACATTTTTGCACAGCTTCACATTAAACGTTAATTATCTGCTTTCTGCAGCACTATGTGGTGTTGTGATGTACAACTACTTGAAGGTTAAGGATGTTCGGGCATCTCAAGTTCCTGCTGATGGTATTCCAGAGAGAATTGCAAAGGTCAGCTTTTACCGCTTTTCTCTATAGCTTTCTGCTCTGATTCAACAATTTGGTCAAGTTTGGATTTCTTTTTTCGTTAAACACAGGACTGGAAGTTTGAGAAGAAGTCCTCTGACATACATAGACCAGATAGCAGTGATGATGACAATGGAGGAAGCAGTAGAGGGAATAATAATTCTGCCTCAGATGTAAATGCAGACGAAGAGATGCCTCTAATACCTTCATCGAGGTTGTCTCATATTGGACGTGCGCAGCTTAGCAGTCATGGCCCGTGACTATGATGAACCGAATGTAGATAAAACGTCAAGAGAAACTTTTCTTTGCAAAACCAAAAAAAAAGGCTAAAGGGAGGAAGAGAAAGCAGGAGCAACTGTATACTACACCTCTTAGATGGTGTGAAAACCCTTACCTCTTTTTTGGTCGGAAAAAGCTCATTACACAAAAGTTAGGGGCAATATTATAAGATATGCTTTATGGCCGGTAGTTTCTTGATGAACATGCCAACAAAATATATTGAGGGCTCTTCATTTTGAGACTAGATCCTGATTTTATGTTAATTAGATTTGCCTTCGGTGGAATGTTTTATTTATTTATTTCACTACAGAATTTTGAGTTAAGATTGGGTTTTTTTATAGATTGGTTATTTGCTGTTAATCAAATCCCAGAGGTACACAAGCTAGTGGTTCCAAAAATGTCTTGGACAAAGATGGAGGGATGGCAACGAGGGGATGGATTTGTAGTATTTTGCCCCTTACCCTGAATCAACTATATAAACTTGTGATATTATAAGTTTCTCAATCAATGAGATTCATTCAATCAGGACTAGTACAACATGGATTTCAAGGTAGAATTCATCGAGTATATTATTATTCCTTTCTAGCATTACAAGTAGTCTTGGAAGGTTTACAGAGAACAGTCAGCATTCCAAAAAAAATAAATGCAAGAGGGTGTAAAAACAGACCCCAATTATGATTTACATGAAAACAAAAATCACAAACATGATATGCACATCTCATCACACAAGAATCTGTTTTTATGTGGGGCGGAAGAACACACGTGACCTCAAACAGCATTTACTCTCATCTTCATCTGGTCTAGTCTTGCAACATGAATCATGACATGACAACTCAATGGAATATAACTACCTCCATTTGTGATATAAGAATTTACTTGAAACCTTCCCCATGCTTCAGATACAACAGTCTCCTCCCTGCAGGAGCCGGAGGACCCAATCCTGGTACGTCCCTAATGCTTTTGTTGTTGGGATTCACAATCTGAAAATTTACAAGGTTATATAGTTGCCTTGAAATTGAGTGCATATCAACTGCCAATCAAGTACATACACAAACAAGTATTCAACACGTCATGGTGCAATGAAATAAGTTGAAAAAATGCCTGCGAAGCTCCCAAGATAGTCAACTCACTCGCTGCAACATCATATATCTATGCCATTTGTCAGGACACACTCAATTGCACAATTGCCGAGCCACAAACTAATAAAGCATAATATCCACCACTTTTTTTTTTTTTTTTTTGGGAACTTTGTATATCCACCATTTGAACACTGAAGTATGGACCCATGGAAAGGAAGGCGTTGTGGAAACCCCCCTCTCTAATTTGTTCAAAGCTTAACAATATTCCAACAATTGGGCATACATTTTATTAATATTATCCTTCTGTTAGAATTTACCATAAACCTACCACCACTACCATCTCACCTACTCCACTAAACCTAACCCACTACACCACTACCACCTCCACTTTACCTACTCTCCACCTACTCCCAAACCTACTCTCCACCTACTCCCAAACACACTCCTATATAATAGGAATCCTTGTAATTGTAATAAATACAACACATCAATTAATCAATAAAACAATTATTTCTCTTTATACATTAAATTTCTACATGGTATCAGAGCAAGGTTAAGCAATTCGTATTTTTCGCTTCACCGGCGGGCGGCAACCTTGCCTTGGCCGCCCGCCGGACCTCAACCTAGTCTGCTAGAATTTTCTACACATACCTTGAAATTTCTTCGAGTCCACCACCTTCACGCCCAACTCCTTCGAGTCACTGTCCTTGACTCACCCAGTCAACCCATCACCACCAATTGTCTCGTCGGCAAGATTCCAAGAAGAAGACAGAAAGATGAGATCCAAACCCAGAAATTGTAAAGCCTTGCTACCAGAATCCACTGTGGTAACTTGCAATGATGCGGTCTTGAGGAGCCTCTCAATGAGTTTTCTGTCTATAAGGCTATCATCAACAGCTAAGACATGAAACTGTGCCTCTGTGGGCAATCCCATTGCTCCAATTCAAGATCCAAGAAAACAGGAAGGACATTTCCCATTTCTGATTAGCCAACACTGCGCACTTCCTCTGTTACAAAGGGAAAACACGACCCCATGGTGCTGATGCAAGAGTTAGTGACAACTTGAAGTTCAATTCAGTTGTCCGAGACTGGTGATGACCCGACTCGACACACCCTTATGCCTGCCGAGATTGCTAAATCAAAGAACCAACATTACTTCCCAAATCTGCTAGATCTCCAAGGACCCCAATGGCAGTTTTCATCACAACATCATCCATGTCTTTCTCCATGTATATGCTATCCAGGAACTGAAGAATATGAGGTGCGTAAGGGACCAACAGTTGAGTTTTAGGAGAATTTTGAAAGCCTTGAAATATTCCAGAATATGCTTCCAATATCCCATTTCTCAGAAGATTGATGTACTCAGTCATCTCATCATCAGCACCTGATGTGTGGGCAGACAACTCTGCAGCACTCTGAAGCATAGGCATGGCATACATCAAGTACTTCTCAAAATTTTCACCTATAGCCAGTGCTATGTCACCAAAGCATGAAAAGATGGGAGGCTTCACAGATCGATGCTCAGATTCTCCAACTTTCTTTTCCTTTCTTTTTCTTTTAATATTTACCTCCACTACCTTTTGTCTTTCAAATAAAGCCACCACCTTACACCACACACTACCAGCGCACATGCTTTCCAATAATATATTATTATTATTATTATTATTATTATTATTATTATTATTATTATAAAAAAAAAAAAAAAAACGATTTTATTATTCCACCACTCTTCTTTTCTTTAAACATAACACCCTCTCTCCACTCACTCCTTTTATTATTTTTTATTATGCACACACTCAGACTCCATGTGCTCTTTGACCCTTTTTATCCACCCTTACACACACCCACAAATCTATTTTGATTACCCTTCCAAACCAAACACTCTCTCTTTTTTTTTTATTTGTTCTGATATTCAACGTAACAAAAAAAAAAAACAAAAAAAAAACAAAAAAAACAAAAAAAAAAACAAAAAAAGAAGACGAACTGCACACCAAACTCATTTTATTCATGTCGGGGCTCACCCCGATCACCATTTTACACCACAAAAAAAAAAAAAAAAAAAAAAAAAAAAAAAAAAAAACAACCCACACACAACAACCTCATCCACAGGCGGGGTTTTTTTCTTCTCTACTCTGCCGTCGGTCTTTTCTTCTTGCCTCCGTCCTGGGTGGCCCTTGCCGGTGTTGCCTCCGTGTTTCCCACTCCACTGGGCATGATCACTACTCCCTGCTCCTCCACTGCAGCATATGGCGGACCTCCAAAACGGAACATCACGGTGGCCTTCCGCTTCAGTTCCTTATTTTCCGCCTTTAGCACACTTATCTCTGCTCGCGCATCCTTATACATGCGTTGGAGCAGAGCCAGCTGGGAGTTTAACTGTTGCACCTCATTTGTCCTGCTCTGCAGCCGGTGCGACAAGTTTGTGACCGCAGTCATGGTTTCCACACATGACTTCAGAGTATACTGATTTGCCTCAATATCAGTTTGCACCGCCATTTTTTGCTCCACCGACCGCATCGGAAAGTTCAAAGGAGCAAACCCAGAAGTGTTTGGTTGGGGTTCACTGGCCACCGCACCAGTTATTTCTGTTGTGGACTCGTTCAGTTCTGGAAAGAGCGTAAGCAGACCACGGGAAGAGGAGGCCATGTTCTGGGTAGCTGGACGGGAAGAAGAGGCCATGTTATGGTTACTAAGTGTTTCAGAGATGGGTTGGTTACAGATTGTTTACAGAGTATTACCAGTGTATCTCTCTCAGCCCACGAAGAGTTTTTCAGAGGTTTCAGACTGGTTTGATTTCCACATGTTCTCTCAGCCTCTGCCTTCATTTATATAGCACATGACGACGAGGCCGACACGCGCACTGTCGATCACGTGCATCGCCACGTGTCTAGCGCGCCTTTTGATGGCACGTCTTTTTATGGATTGGGCACGCCTTTTGATGGCACGCCTTTTTATGGATTGGGCACGCCTTTTGATGGCACGCCTTTTAAAAAATTGGGCACACCTTTTGAGGGTGCGACTTTTTAAGGGTCCGACAAGACTCTGTAAACTGTCCCGACATTGATTCCGGTTAGCTCCTTCATGGGTCCGACAAGACTCTGTAAACTGTCCCGACATTGATTCCGGTTAGTTTCTACAAGGGTCCAGCAAGACTCCGTAAACTGTCACAACATTGTCTGCTACAACGGTCCGACATGACCCCATAAACTGTCTTCTACATCGGTCTGACACCGCCATCCAGTGTCCTCTACACCGTTATGACACCACCATACAGTGTCCTCTACAACGTTATGACACCCCCATACAGTGTCCTCTACAACGTTATGACACCACCATCCAGTGTCTTCACCAATGGTCTGACACGACCATACAGTGTCTCCTATCCTCTTTTATTTTTTGTGTATTTTCTTGTTTTGTTCCTCTCTTCAAACTCAAGTTGGTTAGTTTCTATCCTCCTTGAGTTTGCGGGGGGCTGTTAGAATTTACCATAAACCTACCACCACTACCATCTCACCTACTCCACTAAACCTAACCCACTACACCACTACCACCTCCACTTTACCTACTCTCCACCTACTCCCAAACCTACTCTCCACCTACTCCCAAACACACTCCTATATAATAGGAATCCTTGTAATTGTAATAAATACAACACATCAATTAATCAATAAAACAATTATTTCTCTTTATACATTAAATTTCTACACCTTCCCATTAATGTCGGCATGCTATTCATTAGAAATGCGTTGTGCCTACATATTCTGTCATTTATAGGACCTACAACAAATTTCCCCAACCAAAAATTCATAACATGCATTTTAGAAAGCCTATGCAATTGGAATGAAACTTTATGGTCCACTTTCTTATATGCTTCGCTTTCATTTCTTTGGGAGCCTGGTCCATTTACTATTAACAAGGTAATTGAGTTAACAAGAGAAATTGAGGAAATAAAATGGGTGAATTGGAGAAAATACCTTCACAATGATTATAGCAATCACACCACAGACAATAAGAAATAGAAAAAGCATGATGCATTTATCTGTAGCCACCTGAAATACATCAGCCATTTAGTCTGTAAACAACAAGAATCAAATTGAATAAAGTTGAAGCTGTGGGAAAAAAACCAACCAACCTGCCTACCAATCTCCTTCACAAGCTGGGAGGCTTTCTTGATAGAGAACTGAATTGTATCAAGCTCATTCACAATTCGACCCATTTGTTCAGTCTGTAGAAAATAAGGAAAACTAAGATTAGACCCAGAATGGGATCAATGACAACAAAAATAAAAATAATTTGTGATGCATACTCACTTGACCCTTCAATGTAACAGCTGTTTGGGTCCCCACTTCAATTGTTTGTTCTACAACCTACATGTCCATCTCAAGTTCAGAGGACAATTAATGGCAACACCGAAGCAAACATGTTTTAGAGCTGACTGCTACCTGTTTTGAACGTTCGATTGCCTGATCAGTCTCATTCATCGTCTTCATCCCAGCATTAATAAGCTCCTGATTTGACATTGCTACAGGGTCACCCATGAAAATGAGAAACTGTGTTAAGTATAGCCTTTTGGGGACTTGGGACACATTCTAAGCTATATACTCAGAGAGAGAGAGAGAGAGAGAAAGCAACTTCCATAAGAAAATACCAAAATTTGGGAAAAGAATCAGATAATATTGGAGAAAATAAAAATGGATACTTAAATCCTGAGAAAAGAAATGAAACCAACACAAACAACATAAAACCAAGCAGAATCCAACTAAAGAAGTGTAACTAAAAAACTGAGTGAAAGAACACTAAAAATGAGTACAGATATTTGCAAGAAGTTTTATTCAAAGAATCAAAACGTTCTTCTTCGAAGTTTGGGGTTCTAAGCATCAACAACCGCCCTTCACTTCTTCCCAAAATGACAAACTTCCAAATATAATCCCAAAGTTCCACATTAAGGTTTGTTCAGTTGAAGGAAGCTAGCCCATTCTTAACAAGTGTAACATTTAAAAATAATAATAAATAATAATATAAAAAAAATAAGGTCACTCTCAATATTGCATACCTTCTCAAAATCAGATAATTGCTTCTAGTAGAAATATAATAGGATTCTACCACCAAGAAGTTATTAATAGCAGAAAAAATCCAAGCTGCTAATCATAGAACTTAGGGCCTAAGAATTACGAATATGCAGAAAACAAATTAACAACAAAAACAAATAAGCCACGAATCATATTGGGGGCATTCAATAACAACAAACACGAGAAGCATAAAACACATGGACAACTTTTGTTTTCAAAATAATACACCATGCTCAACAAATTGTTCAGATGCATGAAGAGGGTCCTGATCTCACCTGACGCCATTTGAACATTGTCATCTGCCGTAGGATCACTAGCACCTGCTCCCATATCAAAGAGTTCAACTCTCTTATTACCAAGGCTGCTCACATACCTGCAGACCCACCAAATAGAAAAAAATTACAACTTGAAGGTGGGAAAACACAGAAGACAGAGACATCATAGATAATCACAAGAACATAAAATCAGTCACAGAATGCATTGCCACTATCAGCATCTTAAGTAACTCAGTGCTTCAAATCTAAACACGTTTTGAGGCGATGTCTAATAACAAATAATATTATGATCCAAATGCTTGGTTTCATGATTTTGCTTTTTAATGAATACTGCATTGGTGGTTGGCTAGGAAGGAAGACGCTCATTTAACTACTGGTCTTGACAACAAATTTGAACACAAGATCTCACAAGAAAATCCATAATCTTAAAATCAGAACAGTGCCAATCAACAAATTTATGCAGGGAAATATATACAAATATATTCATATATATATATATATATATATATATCTGTCTATCATGTGGTCGAGAGCAAACAATATCCTTAAAAAATGCCAACATTTGATCTATAACCAATAACAAAAGAGATGAGGTCTATAAATTGTGACCTATAAGAAGAATAAATTAAACAAACGAGCTTACGTTTTTCTCAAGGCCACATATGAATTCAGCTCTTTGATCTGCAAAACAAAAATAGAAGAGATGCTCACATAACATAAACTCAGTACAATTTCAGACTGTGCATGTGCGTGTGTTTTGGGGGGAGGGGGGGTTTGTGGAATCCTCTGCACTGATAGACCATAGTCCAAGTGTCGCTTATTCAGGCACTTTTCTATTATGGGATCACAGGTCACTATTCTAGGGCAGCAACTCAGGCAGGCTCAACCCAAGCCCAGCCTGGCTTTTTTTAGGGCCTGGACAAATTTTTTAATCAACAAGCCAGGCTTGGGCTAAAATTTGCAAGTCCGAACCAGATTCAGGTTAGGCCTGGGCATAATTATGCGCAACTTGAGCCTGACTTGTTATATGCATATAATATATGATATACCTGGGCGGTTAAATACTAGTATCTCTCTTTTATCGGATCTCTTTCATGGGTCAAAATTATTCACCCCTTCCAAGTCGTCTCATCTATCAGATTTTGTCATTCTACCAATCTTTTTAACTAGAGTACAAACTAAGGTAAGTTCGCTACTTATTTAATGGAGAACTCACGAACTATGTTGGGCTTCCATGATTCACTTTTTTTTTTCCCACAAAAGATTAGCTTGCAATTGTATGATTGACCCTAATAGTACTACAATTGTTAAACTATTTGTATGACATAGATAACAAGTAAAAACTATGTTTTTAACAGACAATAACCTTTATGTTACATGGACTTGGGTGCGGATGCAAGTGATGGATGTGAGTGTGTATCTAGGGGTCAGATCCACCAAACCTCAAAATGAAGGATATATAGACTTGGCAAAACATATCCAAAAACTTGTTATATGCATATAATATATGATATACCTGGGCGGTTAAATACTAGTATTTCTCTTTTTTGGACTTCCAGGATTCACTTTTTTTTTTTTCACACAAAAAATTAGCTTGCAATTGTATGTATAATTAAGGAATTAAAGTATAACACGGGGTAGGGTTATCACACTAATAGTACTACAATTGTTAAACTATTTGTATAATATAGATAACAAGTAAAAACTATGTTTTTAACAGACAATAACCTTTATGTCAGGTGCGAATGCAAGTGATGGATGTGGGTGTATCTAGGGGTTAGATCCACCAAACCTCAAAATGAAGGATATGTGGACTTGGCAAAACATATCCAAAAAATAGATTTGGGTAAGTGGATAAGGTAAAAAGTATCAAAAGATTGAGAGGGGATTTGAAATTACAATGTCATGTGGGTTAAAAAAACAATAAATAAATAAAAATTGGACTGTGATTTCCAACATATTTGAGGTGTACCAGTACATTTGTGCCCACAATCCATGTGGAGTCCTGGATAATTAAATTGCATAATTTAGAAAACTAAAAGGCCTTCCACAAACTTACCATGGATTGCTTTTCATCATTGAGTTGCTTGTTAACTTCAGGAGGATTTCTGATCTCTTCATCTTTAATCTCACGATCAAACTCTTTGATTAATCTGAAAAGAATACCCGACATATATACTTCAAAGTAAATAGATCCACAAAACACGAATCTAATTAGTTGACATCCAAGAGGTAACGATTTACAAAAAAAAAATGGAAGTAAACGCATACCAATTTCTTCCTCTCCCAATTGGTAATATAAATTCATAACATAAGTCCAATAAAGATTGCAAGGCCATTCATTTCTACACTATTGAAATCTGTTAAGACTGAATTACACTAGATTATAAATGCATTATTATGGAACTCATTTGGAAAAACTTACAGCAGCTTAAAAAAAACTAGCTTTAAAAAAGTGAACTTTTCAGGTTTTTCCCTTTTTTTTTTTTTGGGGGGGGGGGGGGGGAGATTTTTTAGCTGAAAAGAAAAATAAGCTAAAAATCTAAAAAGTCTTGCCAAACAAGCTAACTTTTCAAATTACAACTATGTAACCATGGAATTTCAAACTTCAACCAAACAAAGCTGCAAATAATTTTTCCCAAATGGGCAGAAGCCCAAGTTGTCTTATTGGTACAAAAATTTAAGCTCAGAAATGATGATCAAGCAGTCACAAGAATCATTAAGAATTTTCAAAGAGGAGAGAATTTGATGGATTAATTTCCCATTACTCTGTTTTTCCCTTCTCTTGGGATCAAAATTTTTTAACTTCTGATCCAACAGGAGAACAAAATGTCCCTTATACATACTTCAAAACCAATGTATGCAAATACAAGTACAAATGAGGGAAAGGATGACACATGCCGCACCTTTTACATTCCCTCATTTTTGCCGTAAGTTCCTCCAGCTGTTTACTTTGTCTATTGGAGTCTTTAATCTTATCCAACTTCTGGAAGCCATTTCTGAATACACATGGGTAACAATCACCATCATAATTCATAATATATTTGGTCTTGTCACATGAATGGTTGTTAAATTACAAAAGACACATTGATATTAACTGGCCAAAAAGGAAAAGAATAGAGATGGAAAGAAACCCTATAAGAATGTCAATTAACTATTGGCATTTAAGTTTTTTTTTTTTTTTTTTTTTTTGATAGGCAAAATCCAACATATAAGAATTATATTCTGAATTTCTGATATATGGCAACTAAACTGTGGCAGAAAAATGAAATTTGGAAACAAATATTGTAATTTGTATACAAGTTTTGGTAAAGGCAAACACAACTGTCTATTATGGAAAACTTCTTGAGATCAAGGAAACAAGAAGTTAAAAGGTGTTTGATAATCAAATTCAGCACTTAAAAATGAGTGAAAATCAATTAAGCCTGTTTAGTGACTACAATTATTATCGCTTAAAAGTTTAAGTGACTCTTAAAATGTAGGTTAAGTTAATTGTTAAGAAAGTTTTTAGTAGCAAGAAATTTACTTAATACTGACTAAATTTATAACTACTTATGCAGAAACATCAACATGCACCATTATGACTTTACCACCGCTGCCATTACCCCCACAACACCCACCACCGCCACTAATGCCACTGCCATCATCTCCACCACCATTGCCATCGTTCCCACAGGTACCACCATCATGTTGCCACTACCACAACCCTCTACCTCAACCACCACCACCACAAGTACCACTGCCACCACATCAACTATCCCTCTACCTCCACCACCATCGTCATTGGCACTATAGCCACTGTCATTGTCGCTGCCACTGCTGCAGCCGCCACCTCTGCCTCCACCACCTCACCACCACAATACAAAAATTAAGAAAGAACATTTGAAAATAATAAATTTCATTCATCTTGTACAGATCAAACTACTTGTTTTAGTTCAATATTTAAATTTTTATCATATAATATTTCAATTTAAAAAATTCATTACTCAGTTTTCAATTTTATCAAACACCACCTTAGTCATTTAACTTGTAATCATAACATTCATCATGTTGCGAACATTGAAGGACCATCTCTATATCACTCCAGATCAATTTCGAGATTCATGACATTTGTGCTAATGATTAAACCTAATGCAGAATAATTGATAAGGTTAAAACTACAATTAAAAATATGGTTGATCTTTCCCTGCATTTTTTAGATAGCTTGAAACAGGTGAAACTGTAAACAATTGCCCATGGCACAAAATATACAATATGGTTAATCAAATATAGTTGTATCCAGAGAAGGCAGGTGAAAATATCAAAATAAAAATGGAGACACAAATAGAATCTTAAAAGTGGAGGTAAAGTCTAAAATGACAAAGTTGTTACATGAAGAATGCCTCCTTCTAAGACCATCTAAGCAGCCACCTTCTTTTGCCAATCTCTTGCATAAAAACCTTAGTTGCATGAAGTGGAAGCGGGAGCGGGAGTGGGAGCGGGGCCAAGGGCAGGAGCGGGAGTGGGAGCGGAGGCAGGGGCGGGAGCGGAGGAGCGAGGGCATCTAGAAGTTTCTTAGGTTGGGAGTGCTTATGGGAGCATGTATATATTTATTTATTAAATATATAAAAATATTCTAACAATTATTTTTTGCTACTTAGATGTAATATATGTGTTATAATATGAATAAATATTTAAAGATTCATGTCAACTACAAATTGTCTTTATTAAGAATAAATAAATATTATATAAATAAAAATTACTAGAATAAGTTTGAGTTATTTTTCTTTTGTTTCTATGAGATTTATATGTTTGAGAAGTTTCTATCTCAGTTGGGAGCGTATTTCTTTATCAATGGGAGTGGGTTTCTTACAAGTTTCTTACTTGGGAACACGGAATCGCATTTCTTAGTAAGAAACGCCACTCAAGTGGAAGGTTCCTGCTACGAAGATAAAAAGAACATTGTGGTCGGTCCTCATCGACCTAATCTCACCATTTTCTTGACCTATTATTCTGTTTTTGCCATCAATCTTCATAAAAATACCAATTGCATTGTTATGATATTTTTAGAAGTACTTCCATTGCTATAATCAAAACATATCAAAGAAGTAAATGTAGCATCTTAATATTGGTGCCAAAGCTGAAGGTCAAGCAACATTAATGAGGGAAATGGACGTGTCCCCATCTAACTTCAAGTCTTTAACATAGAACTCCACACAAATTATACCTTACTGAGTCAATGACATTCCACCACTTCCTCTTCCCTTAAATTAGTCTAGTCTAGTCCCACAGCTGCTAAAGCTTATGAATAAAAAGTTTTAAGTTTTTCCATGATAACAAGTAAAACTGCAGTCAAAGCATCATGCCTCTAAAATTTGAGTGCAAATTACTCTCTCACTTGTCCATATATTTTCTCAATTAATCATTACAAAGTGACCTCAAATAATTGATAAGTTTCCCCCCAAATGATATCCATGACAAGTTCCGAGCGAGGACATAGTTTTTTTTTTTTTTTTTCGGGGTAAGATGAACAACAATAAAAACTAATGAGGATCGTAGATAATTGGGATCCTCTCGTGCTCTAAATCCAACCTTGGAAAAGCCCCAAACGAGATCCACGCACATCCTTTTAGCCTCAAAAGAAAAGTTGTAATCCTAAATTACTAACAACCTAACAGCATCAGTTGTAACACTCCAGTAATAACATGGCAGTGAATTGTTACTTAAGATCTAGAATGCAACCCTTGTCAAGTATAAACACACTGTTAGGGAAACACTGAAATCACTTCTTCAAGGAGGTGGCTCCATCTCAGCAAACTTAATAATTTTAGAATGGTCAAATTATTCTAGGATATTAATTGAATCCAACAGAGTGCAATGCATATATGATTAGGCTCCCAAGAGAAAACCCACCACAACAACAATACACACCTCAACAATTCCATTCCAAGAATAATGTAGATGTGTCCTATACACAACTGTCCTGAGTTGACTTGTGAACAATGAAAATGAATCCAGAGCAGAGCATGAGCATAAAAGAGGTAAACATAATGCACACTTGGTTGGTTGCTGAGGAAAATGAAGAGGAGGGGGTAGAAGAAACTTTTACTAATTTGGTGTCTAAGACACAACCCAAATAAAAATAAAAAAATAAAAAAGGTCCCTTATTACAAATTCAACTCCGTCGGAAACCAAACAGGGAATTCAACCAGTTGCCTTATCTTATCAAACAAGGACAGTTTCAGATCTCCATAATAGAAATAACACAAATCAACAATTAGTTCCTTTCTGAAAGTATTATTTATCGATTGTTCTATCAGAAACATACATACATATATATATATATATAGTATATATATCGGCGTGCGTTGTTGTATATAGCAATAGCAATAGCAATAGCAATACATAACATATTATTATAGAGAATGAGAGATAGACAAGAGGAGAGACATACGCGAGAGCTCGGAAATTGTCATGAATTTCACCGTGTATCTGCTCCAACTGAGGGCCCATTTGCAACTCCATGTTCGCCATTTTCAATCCCTCTTTTTCTGTCGCCGATCACAACCCAAAAAAACCAAATATAAAAATCAAATAACTACTCCCCAAAAGCAGCCCCCCTCCCTACGCTACTACCTGAACTAACTTCACCGCATTTTCTTTTTCAAATAAAGTTTCTCAATATTCACCTCAAATCAAATCAACCCCCGTCCTTGAATATATATATATATATGGATCTTTCTAATATTGATTTCACGCATAAGGAAAGCAACATATAAAAGGTGTAAACGTAAACAGAGATTAGGGTTCTTAATACAAAAGGAAAATGGAGTGTGTGATAATGACGAAACAGCGAGAGAGAGAGAGAGAGAGAGAATTGCTGTTGGTTGATAATCAAAAACAACGATGATGACAGGCTTGCCTAAACTAATATTGAAATTCTTTATAAAAAAATGCCTATGGCAAAATTATATACGCACTAGCGGGCTGCACACACGCGATGCGTGAGTAATTTTTTTTTAAATTATAATTTTAGAATATTTATAATAAAAAATAAATAATAACATTAAAATAGATTTGATGTACATAAAGAAAATTAAAAATTACAAAATCAGTCAAAAAAAATTATTAAACAGATTTATTCATCTTATTCTTTGAAGACTCATTATGATTTGTCTAGTAATTAACTTCACCATATAAATTTACTCTAACACCTATTTATAAAAAAAGTTAAAATAAATAACTATCGAATTCTGGTCCAAATAAAAAATAATAAATAATTAAAGATAAATTATATAAATAGTCTCTATAGTTTACACGATATCTCAATTTGACCCCGATTATAACAATCACATTTTATACTATTCAAACAATACCTTTAAAAAAAAAAAATTCACAATTTTTCCAGACAGGGTAGGAGTTTGGTTTACTTAATTAACAAGGCCACTATGAGGCCCACCTAGTGCTTGAAACAACATTCGTTTATAGGGTTTATCCACAAAGTAGTTCGTATAAAATTGTTGATTAATTTGATCAAATTTATCTTAGAAAATTGAACGGATAATATAATTTTTAATATAGGTAATTTATTTATTTATTTTATAAGTTAAATGTAATCCAATTATATGTATTTCATTGTTCAATAAACTTAATTTTTGTATATGGGTACTATTTTCAGTAGATTTTACAGAATAAACTATTTGTATCATTCAATCTAGATTGTAAAATGAAAAGTTTAACCCAAACCTAATACTCTTACAATACTTATAGTAGCCAAAAAAAAAAAAAAAAGAATATTTACAATAAAAAAAGATTTGATTTACATAAAAAAAAATTACAGTTACAGTGAAATAGATTTGATATAAACTCAGAAAAGTAATAGTCTATTTTTCTCCCCAAGGAAACTAATAACAAAATGAAACTTTTTATATTGTTTTTTTAATGAAGAAAATAAAATGTATACTTAACATTGTACACACAAAACATCAAAATATAAACCCATACTCTTGGAACACATACAATAAAAAAAGATTTGATATATACAAATAAAAATAATGATAAACTATTAATATAAAAAATAAAATAATAAAAATGAAAAAAAAACTGTTTTTTTTAAATAAATTTTAATTTTAATACTATTATTTAAAAAAAAAACAACAGGTTTTAAGATTGCTGAATTGTTTTTTTAAAAACACACACATAAAATTAAGAAAAAAAAATCACAATTTTTGCTACTAAAAAAAAAAAACCAAAAAATCATAAAATAACATGTATACTTAACAGTGTACACACAAAATATCAAAATACAAACCCATACTCTTGGAACACTTTACAATAAAAAAAAAAAAAGATTTGATATATACAAATAAAAATAATGATAAACTATTAATATAAAAAATAAAATAATAAAAATGAAAAAAAAAAAACTAATTTTTTTAAAAATAAATTTTAATACTGTTATTTTAAAAAAACAACAAATTTTAAGAATGCTGAATTATTTTTTTAAAAACACACACATAAAATTAAGAAAACAAAAAACCAAAAAAAAATTCACAATTTTTGCTACTAAAAAAAAAACCAAAAAATCACAATTTTTGAACTAAAAGAAAACTCAACTATATATACAGAATATTTTTATATAATAAACGTGATGTTTTCTTAGTTGATGATTGAAATTAATATTATTTATAATATTAAGTTTGATCAAATCATATCAAAATTATATTTATCATAACCATCTATTTGCAATCCTACCACACCAGATCAAATCTCTTTTCTTTTCTTCCTCAGGAACTCCATTGCAACTGGTGTAACTGGTGCAAAGATGAAAAGATGAACCCAGAAAGTCTTTTTTTTAAAACACACACATAAAATTAAGAAAACAAAAAATCAAAAAAAAAAAATCACAATTTTTGCTACTAAAAAAAAAAACCCTCCAAAAATCACAATTTCTGAACTAAAAGAAAACTCAATTGATGCTCTGGATGTGTTGGCTCTAAGTGTTCTATTATTATGACAATATTGATGCTCTGTATTGCATTGTGCTAATATTGCCATTATCAACATTACCTAACAATTAATCTTTGAAAATGGATTAAACCTTCATACAGGGAAGAGAACTACAACAAACATACAGTTGAGATACAAAATACAATGAAGATACACATTGATGCAAAAGAGAACTTACCAAATAGAAACATACAACCAATCATATATCCACAAAATGCTTTCAGAAAAGAACTTTAGGCAAAATACAGTGAAGTTGTTAAAAAATTTTCAGTGAAATCAAAACAAAATGCAAGATGCAATGGAGATGTTGTAACTGCTTGAGGACGGGAGACGTGGGGAGTGGGAAGTGAGAAAATGGAATTGGTTATTTTAATTTACCATTTTACCCTTAATTAAATCTGATGTAAGTGTAAGAAATGAAGGTCATTTTAGGGAAAATTAGAAAAAGTTTATGAGAAGTGGCTTCATGACACCAAAATCACTGTTCTCTTTTAATAATACAATAGATAAATAAATAAAATTCAGACCCAACTGCTTTCCCACCCGAATAATGTTTTATCACCAAACTTTATCAGTTTGAATTGCCCTAATGAATATCGAGTAAAATTTAATAAATGTAGCGGTGTTGCTTCCTATCCTTTCTCCCGACTCTAATAAAATACAATTATTTAGAATTTCTCAAAAGAGTAAGATTAATAAATTTGAAAGTACAAATAAAACATCTCATAAAGTTCAAGTCGGAATAACATATCCTCACTTGATTATGATTTCGTTTGAGATGTGGATTGATTTTTTTAATTATTTTAGAAAAAAAGTTTTATCTAGGATAAATTTTTTAACTTGTTTTTACTTTTGTAAGAGAAAAAAATAAAATTATTATAATTTTTGATGTGATATTTTGTCTTATTAATTTTTTAGTCTATTTTATCTTTTTGTGACTATTTTAACCTAATAACCCTTTCAACTCACATGCCACACGAGGACTATATACTAAATGTTTTATTCTTTATATATATTCTTTTATTATTTGATGATGTAACCTAACGTTTATAATATTTTTATTCTTCTATTTAATGATTTTTTAGATGTGGCACATTTTTTATCATCTTTTATTCTACAATTTTGCTCAAATCAATGTGAAAGGATTATTTGTCATTTTCAATTATAAAATTGTATTATTAAAATTAATATTAAACATATATATTGTAAAAATTAACAAAATATAAGATAAGAGCCGAGTTATAATAAGATGGGCTTGAGTTGGGAAGAAGGGAGATGTATTGTTGGTATGGTTGAGTATGATGGTAATATTCATTGAAGAATGGTTTGGAGCATATTATCATGTACTGACTCATTAAATATGCGAGTTTTATACTGAACATCTTACAAGCTTATTAGTTTATGAGCGGCAAGACATATAGGGTAAATCTCTATTGCATCACCTGGGTTGATCCTTAGACTTAATGTACGGGATACACAATATCACTTGTGAAGCTGGACTTCTCAAGAGAATGATAAGCGCACAATCCGTAATAGTACGATGAGAATGAGATAAGATAACTCCAATTTATAACTACTATGTTACTACTATGGTAAGAATGCTAAAAGGTCAATAATTAATGTAAGTTTGATTTATTTATATTTTTAATGTTCAATTATTCTTATGATTTGTTTAATAATTTATAATAACTTTTTAATTACAAACCTAACACCTTAAACAATGCCTTTAACTTTCGTTACAAAACAACCCCAGGAGGTAGAGGTTGGAAAACACCAATGATTGAGACCTTTGTCTCCGACTGCGTTTTAGTTAAAAAATTAAAATTTTCTTTCTTTCTCTCTATATTTTTACATTTTTTTAATAAAAAATTAAAATGCCATTTTCAAATATTTCAATTTCTTTTACATTATATTTTAACTAAAAATAAAATAAAAAAATCAGTAAAAATATCCAATTTTCAAACCAACTATCAAGAAACTATCTATATATCTATCCATAACTGGGACATATTCATCGTTTCGTCCACATGGCTAGGCTTCGTTTCAAGGTATCATGTAACGAAGTGTTACAAGTCAAATGGATAAGGTTCACAATCTCGTCTGAAATAATCGGCAAAGGACATGAGTCAGAATGACTCTCAAGTTGAGGGTTGGTTTGGCAAGTGAGTTGATTTTTTAGTTTTTTTAGTTATTTTAGGCTGGGCTAAAAAGCTTAGTTTGTGAAGGATTTTTTGACTTTTTAATTTTTTTTTGTGAGAGAATAGTGTAATGATTATGGGTTAGATGTGATATTTTGTTTGTTGTGACTAAAATAACTTATTTTGTCTTTTGTGACTCTTTTAGCCACAAATTATCTTCCCAAACGGACCGTGAGTAAGTTATGAAAGTTATGTCTTAATCCAATTAGGAGAGTGAATCCTAGTGGTTACTAGTAGAGAGTAATTATTGTTCAATTTATCTTTGAGAGATTCGATTGACAAGCAACCGGGTTAGTTATTGTGTTGATTTTATTTAGTGCACGTCTCTTTGATTTTATTTTTAAAATTACAGAAAACATATTAGAGTTGGTTGTATGGTCAGATTTTAACATATATTATCTATTATTATTATTATTATTTATTTATTATTGTTGTTATATGATATGAATGAATGAATTTATGTACAGCTGCCAAGCTGAATGAGGGGCAATGCGCTGTCCAATGTGGTACTTTATCAATGATTTCCACAACGGTCATCAGAAAGAAAGGAAGACGAAATACAAATGAAAACAGGTGGATTTGATTTGAGGACGCTAAACCTATAATCTTACAATAATTAGTAAGCGAAATGGTATAGTCACCCCGTACATAAAATAATTTCCCAAATTTGAGATCATCCCTTTCTAATTTACAGGCCAACTCGAACTTTTTCGAGTCTCAAAACAGAAATTTATGAAGCTTTTTATACTTATCTATTCTGTTATTAAAAGAGAACAGTGATTTTGGTGTCATGAAACCACATCTCATAAATTTTTTCTAATTTTTCCTAAAATGACCTTCATTTCTTATACTTACATCAGATTTAATTAGGGGTAAAATGATAAATTAAAATAACCAATTCCATTTTCTCACTTCCCACTTCCCACGTCTCCCGTCCTCAAGCAGTTACAACATCTCCATTGCATCTTGCATTTTGTTTTGATTTCACTGAAAAGTTTTTAACAACTTCACTGTATTTTACCTAAAGTTTTTTTCTAAAAGCATCCTGTGGATATATGATTGGTTGTATGTTTCTATTTGGTAAGTTCTCTTTTGCATCAATGTGTATCTTCATTGTGTTTTGTATCTCAACTGTATCTTCGTTGTAGTTTTCTTCCCTGTATGAAGGTTTAATCCATTTTCAAAGATTAATTGTTAGGTAATGTTGATAATGCCAATATTAGTACAATGCAATACAGAGCATCAATATTGTCATAATAATAGAACACTTAGAGCCAACACATCCAGAGCATCAATTGAGTTTTCTTTTAGTTCAGAAATTGTGATTTTTGGAGGGTTTTTTTTTTTTAGTAGCAAAAATTGTGATTTTTTTTGTTTGGTTTTTTTGTTTTCTTAATTTTATGTGTGTGTTTTAAAAAAAAAAGACTTTCTGGGTTCATCTTTTCATCTTTGCACCAATTACACCAGTTGCAATGGAGTTCCTGAGGAAGAAAAGAAAAGAGATTTGATCTGGTGTGGTAGGATTGCAAATAGATGGTTATGATAAATATAATTTTGATATGATTTGATCAAACTTAATATTATAAATAATATTAATTTCAATCATCAACTAAGAAAACATCACGTTTATTATATAAAAATATTCTGTATATACAATTGAGTTTTCTTTTGGTTCAGAAATTGTGATTTTTTGGTTTCTTTTTTTTTAGTAGCAAAAATTGTGATTTTTTTTTTTTGGTTTTTTGTTTTCTTAATTTTATGTGTGTGTTTTTAAAAAAACAATTCAGCATTCTTAAAATCTGTTGTTTTTTTTAAAATAACAGTATTAAAATTTATTTTTAAAAAATAGTTTTTTTTTTCATTTTTATTATTTTATTTTTTATATTAATAGTTTATCGTTATTTTTATTTGTATATATCAAATCTTTTTTTTTATTGTAAAGTGTTCCAAGAGTATGAGTTTGTATTTTGATATTTTGTGTGTACACTGTTAAGTATACATTTTATTTTATGATTTTTTTGTTTTTTTTTTAGTAGCAAAAATTGTGATTTTTTTTTTCTTAATTTTATGTGTGTGTTTTTAAAAAAACAATTCAGCAATCTTAAAATCTGTTGTTTTTTTTAAAAATAATAGTATTAAAATTAAAATTTATTTTAAAAAAAACAGTTTTTTTTTCATTTTTATTATTTTATTTTTTATATTAATAGTTTATCATTATTTTTATTTGTATATATCAAATCTTTTTTTATTGTAAGTGTTCCAAGAGTATGGGTTTGTATTTTGATATTTTGTGTGTACACTGTTAAGTATACATTTTATTTTCTTCATTAAAAAAACAATATAAAAAGTTTCATTATGTTATTACTTTCCTTGGGGAGAAAAATAGACTATTACTTTTCTTAGTTTATATCAAATCTATTTCACTGTAATTGTTATTTTTTTTTATGTAAATCAAATCTTTTTTTATTGTAAATATTCTTTTTTTTTTTTTTGGCTACTATAAGTATTGTAAGAGTATTAGGTTTGGGTTAAGCTTTTCATTTTACAATCTAGATTGAATGATACAAATAGTTTATTCTGTAAAATCTACTGAAAATAGTACTCATATACAAAAATTAAGTTTATTGAACAATGAAATACATATAATTGGATTACATTTAACTTATAAAATAAATAAATAAATTACCTATATTAAAAATTATATTATCCGTTCAATTTTCTAAGATAAATTTGATCAAATTAATCAACAATTTTATACGAACTATTTTGTGGATAAACCCTACAAATGAATAGTTGTCTCAAGCACTAGGTGGGCCTCATAGTGGCCAGGTTAATTAAGTAAACCAAACTCCTGCCATGTCTGGAAAAATTGTGATTTTTTTTTTTTTTTTTAAAGTATTGTTTGAGTAGTATAAAATGTGATTGTTATAATAGGGACCAAATTGAGAAATCGTGTAAACTATAGAGACTATTTATATAATTTATCTTTAATTATTTATTATTTTTTATTTGGACCAGAATTCGATAGTTATTTATTTTAACTTTTTTTATAAATAGGTGTTGGAGTAAATTTATATGGTGAAGTTAATTACTAGACAAATCATAATGAGTCTTCAAAGAGTAAGATGAATAAATCTGTTTAATAATTCTTTGGCTATTTAATTTTGTAATTTTTAGTTTTCTTTATGTACATCAAATCTATTTTAATGTTATTGTTTATTTTTTATTATGAGTATTCTAAAATTATAATTTAAAAAAAAATTACACACGCATCGCGTGTGACCGGCCCGCTAGTAAAAATAATAATAAATGTGCCAAAACAAGTGTTCAATATGAACTAGTTATGATCCAATAATGATAGAGAGCTCTAATTTTAGAGGTATAAAGAAAGCTCTAATAATGTGACAAGAGAAAAAAACAAAAACAAAAACAAAAACAAAACAAAAATATAAACACACATATCACATCATATCATATGTTTGCCCAACTCCTTGCCACATCATAAGAGCTCTCTTTAGAGCTTCAGAATTAGAACTCTCAATCTTTATTCGTTATGATATTATCATTGATCCCACTCATTATATAAATTATAAATACTAAAAATCTCTTAAATTATGCAATATCATTCATTGACATACTAATTAATACACTAATTAATACATATAATATTATTCTTTAAAATTTTCACCAATTTGAGATCATCCTTCCCTAATTTACGGGCCAACTTTTTCGAGACTCAGAACATAATTTTAATATGAAACATTTTATACTTGTAAAAATAATAATAAATGTGCCAAAGCAGGTTCTCAATATGAACTAGTTTTTGAAATTTTTATTTTTATTTTTTTGGCTGAACCATGCTAGTCGCTAATTTAAATTTTATTTAAAAAATTTTTAAACTTCCATTTCTCAAATGTTGAAATCACGGGGACTTAGAATCAAATTTGCATTTACATTTCTCTCAAAATTACCATCATTCAAACATAATTTAAGATTCAGAATGAAAATAATCAAAACTGGGGTACCAACTATAACAATTATAGTTAAACAGTATTCTATACTAAACTCAAACATTTAGTAAATAATTATTCATTAATTTTAAATAATTCACCGTATCAATCAGTTTTTTTTTTTTTTTTTTGTTTTTTTAATATTTCTTTTTAAGGAACCTTTTTTAATAAACAAATATAATGACAAATATTTTTTCGATATATATTTTTCAATCAAATTTTGAATTTAAAGTGACCGATTCCTTAGCTTGTGTCAAAATCCAGCACTGCTAATTTATTGAGTTTTGCCAAGACTTTATAATAGTTGAGTTGTAGTAACTGATGGTAGAAATACTATGGATTCTTGGACTCATACCATGCATCCAGTTAACATTTTATAATTTTTTTTTGAAAACAAACATGTGAATTTGGGTGAATATGAAAACAAACATGTCTCTATTTGTCTACTATTTCAACGCTACCAGGTTTTCTTTCTTTTTTTTCCTTCTTTTTTTTTGTAACAGTTTCAACGCTGCCAGTTGATGCCGGTCAATTTTCCCACTACTTTTCTACTAAGCCACAGACGAGGCTGGCCTGGTGGGCAGCGATGATGGTTCATGGTGTGTGAACAAAAAAAAGAAAAAAGAAAAAAGAAAAAAGAAAGAGAGATAGAAAAAGAAAAGGAAAAAAATCAAAATAAAATAAAATAAAATAATAATTTGTACTTCACACCAATTTATTTAATGAGTAATGTAATACAACAAACCCAAAAAAATTTACTCAAAAATTATCTAAAAATATCAATATGTGGTTCAGATTCTTTCCGTACATAGACTCTACAATATACACTTTCAATCTCCACCCTACACTATATTTTTAACCTAAATTTGGGACAATAAGTCTGGGTTACCAGACTTACTATTATTTAATTAATTATATCCTTATAATCAATACAAATCAATCATTAAACCTTATGTCATATACGCTCACAAAAATAATTTTTTCACTGATTAACCCTTTATTGTTACAAATTAATAGAATTTTATAAAATAAAATAAATAAAAAATTATAACAACAAAGAAATAAGAAGATACAAAAGCAAGAAATCTTAAAACAGAATTACCAAATTACTTTTATTTATGACATTTTATTTTCTAAACAACCCTAGCTCCTTCCTCCACCACCTTTTCCCCCCTGGCTACCCCGGCCACTTCCTCACACCCACACCGGATACTCCTTTACTCTCTATTTATATTGTACTCACTTTGATCACACTCGTCACAAGTGGCATCAAAGTAACCGAATATATACAGGACTAGATATAATTTTAATACAGACAGAACTAGATATAATTTTAATACGGAAAAGGGATTCTTAAATTCATAAGAAAAATAACATTGAATTTACAAGAAAGAGAGAATATCTAAATGTTATTGATAAAAAATTATATTTTTGCAATAAAGCTTACATAGCTATTCATAACAAATTAAGCTCCCGTTTGCAAATTAACTTTTTTAATTGAATTTTTTATTTTTTTTAAAAAAATGTATAAAAACAAATAGAGAAAATAATTTAATAATTTATAGTATTTTTTTAACTAAAATCTTAAGTCTCCAAACAGGCCAAAGTCTTGGAGACTAAGCAAATTTGGATACCAACTTAAATTTAGGAAATAATAAAGTAATTTAATTCTTGAAAAAAAAAACTAAAATTTTAAAAAAATTAAATTAAATTAAACACTAAATAATTTTAGAATATTTATACTCAAGTACAACTTTTCCAACAAAATCTTACATCAAAAATATTTAAAAAGACTTAAAAATTCCTAAATCTTACCCTACACAAATATATAAATTAAACTAGGGTAAATTATATTGACACCTAATGAGATTTATATTTATTACAGTTTCTCCTTCACCTTTTGAAAATTACATCTCCCCCTAAGGTTTAAAGTTTCATTACAAATTCCCCCATCAGCAATTTAATTTTTTTTAAATACCAATTTTGCCTTCACTAGGTAAATTACATGGACACCCCTTACATTTTGAAAATTACAATCCACTTCCTAAGGTTTAAAGTAGCATTACCAATTGGCCCCTCGTTTAGTATTAGTTGCAAAAAAAATTCATTGAAAAAAAAAATTAATTGAAAAAAAAAATTGTTAGTAAAATTTTTAAATTTCTGTTTAAAAACCAACGTAAACTCATTTTTTAAATTTAAATTTTTTCCTCAAATTTACAAACTGAGACAACCATTTATGAACCAAAAAAAATTATCAAACAAATTTTTATGGCAATTTTTAAAATTTTTGTAAATATAAATTGAAAACTAAAAACGAAATGGTTACCAAACAGGTTTTCAGATGGTAAAAATGTCATAAAATTAACAAATAATTAAATAAGTTGCCAACGTAAAAAATGACTTATAAAAAAATTCTTGGGCTATGTATTGTTTGATTTTTAATTTTTTTTTAAAAAAATTAAAAATTAATTTGGTTAAGTAATAAAAAATAAAAAAATAATTATCATTTTTATATAATTTTTATCTTTCAAGTGGTTAGAAATAATTTTTTACAAATTAAATTGAAACAGTCATACGTATGTATATAACCTACCTAAAAGTTAAAAGATAATTATTTTTTTACCCTTAAATGATAATTATTTTTTATTTTTTTTATTTCTTAGCCAAATTAATTTTTAATTTTTTTTTAAAAAAATCTAAAAATCAAACCATACATAGCTTAAGAATCTTTTGATCATTTCTTACGTTGGTAACTTATTTAATTATTTGTTAATTTTACGACATTTTTATCAACTGAGACATGTTTGGTAACCATTTCGCTTTTAGTTTTCAATTTATATTTACAAAAATTTTAAAAATTGTCATAAAAACTTGTTTGATAATTTTTTAGTTTATAAATGATTGTCTTAGTTTGTAAATTTGAGGAAAAAACATAAATTCAAAAAATAAGTTCACGCTGGTTTTTAAACAAAAATTATAATATTTTACTAACAATTTTTTTTTTCAATTAATTTTTTTTCCAATTAATTTTTTTTTCAATGAATTTTTTTTCCAACTAATACTAACCGAGGGGGGCAATTGGTAATGCTACTTTAAACCTTAAGGAGGGGATTGTAATTTCTAAAATGTGAGGGGCGTCAATGTAATTTACCCAATGAGGGCAAAATTGGTATTTAAAAAAATTAAATTGCTGAGGGGGGAATCTGTAATGAAACTTTAAACCTCAGGAGGGGAGATGTAATTTTCAAAAGGTGATGAGGGAACTATAATAAATATAAATCTCAAGGGATGTCAGTGTAATTTACCCATTGAACTATTTACTGGACTTATTAGCTGCCATTTGGCAAGTGGGTTGGGTTTGGATTGGCACTAAAAAAGTATAAAAAAATAAAATATATTAAATAAATTGATAAGATAAAATGTTACATCTAAATCATAATCATTTTATTTTTTCTCTCATAAAAGATTCAAAAAATTCTTTCCAAACAAAACTAATTTAGTTAGGTTAAATTAGTCAAAAAATCAAACTAAAAATGTTCTCCCCAAACAGACGCTTAGGCTCCGTTTGGTTTAGTTTTAGAATTATGATTTGGGTGTGGAATTGTGAGTTAAGTTTTGAAAAGATAAAATTTTAGGGGTAGATGAGGGTCAGTTACGGCCACAGAACCTCTAATCTACCATCCGTCTGTCAGATTGGCAGATTGGAGAAAATTAATTCACATCTATTCGCCAATCCCGCAGATGTGGATTGAGCGGATTGGCGGATGGATGCGAATAGGTTTGGCGGTTTTAAATTTTATAAATTTTCAATATAATTCAACTTGTGCATTTCCTAAAAATGTATATATATATATATATATATATTACAGTCAATTATTTAAAAAATAGATTTTTATTGATAAATCCCATTTAGAAGTGTTTTAACCCAAGAAGTCCATGAAGGAATTTTTTAACCCATTTAATCCCATGTATGTATAGTTTTATTCCATAAAGTCATTTTTCTTAATTTACACTATTTTTTTAGACACTTATGCCCTTATATTTAATTTTGATACCCTTATAAATATTTTTTGAACGGTTAACAATTTTATGATATGAACATTCATATTTTAAAATTCACATTGGTAGGAACGTAAAATTGGCCCATGGGCTGCTCGAAACCCGCTCGCGAGCTGGGACGAGCCCGGCCTGTTGACAATGTGAATATTCACATTGACATGTTAACATTCACATTGATAGGAGTGTAAAATTGGCCCGCGTCCCATGGCGGCGCGAAACCCGCCCGCGGCCCAAGGGCGGACCTAGTCCGACCCGTTGACAATGTGAATATTCACATTGACATGTTAACATTCACATTGATAAGAGTACAAAATTGGCGCGCGGCCCATGGGCGGCCAAAAGCCCGCTCGCGGCCCAGGGCGAGCCCGGCCCAGCTCGTTGACAATGTGAATATTCACATTGACATGTTAACATTCACATTGATGGGAGTGTAAAATTAGCCCGCGCCTCGTGGTCGCCCGAAACCAACCCATGGCCCGTGGGCGGCCCAGGGCGGGCCCGGCCTGTTGACAATGTAAATATTCACATTAACATGTTCACATTCACATTGATAAGAGTATAAAATTGGCCACCGGCTCAGGGCGGGCCCAACCCGACCCGTTGACAATGTGAATATTCACATTGACATGTTAACATTCACATTGATAAGAGTGTAAAATTGACCCGCAGCCCGAGGCAAGCTTGGCCCGACCCGTGACAATGTGAATATTCACATTGACATGTTAACATTAACATTGATAGGAGTGTAAAATTTGCCCGTTGCCCGAAGGTTGCCCGCGGCCCGGGGTAGGCCCGGCCCGACCTGTTGACAATGTGAATGTTCACATTGACATGTTAACATGCACATTGATAGGAATGTAGAATTGGCCCGCGGCCCGTGGGCTGCTGTAGACACCCCATTTTTGACCGCCCTTAAGACTTGGACGCGACTGATGGTTTACTTGATGGAGAAAGGTGCGGAGGGCAAAGGTTCAGTTTCTTCGGCAAGGAGAGAGTCAAATCTCAACTTTATACCCTTTCTTGGACCGAAACAATCTTGATCAAAAGATTTTATACTTGAAACCCTCTCTTTCAAAACATTTTGAAAATAAAGTTCCTACGATGTTCCGAGGCTCGCATTTTGTCAAATGTTGTGCTTTTCGGTAAACCGAGCAAGGACAAAGTGGAAATGAATGAAAGAGAGATGAAATATTTGAAAAATATTTCAAAACACCTTGTCTAGGGGTTTGGAGTTGAAGAAAAAAGGAGAAAAGAGAGGAAAACTAGTTTGGGAGAAGTTCAGCATGAATTCGGGAGGACCAAAAACTGCGCGGCTTCACCGAAACAGGCATAACTCTTTTCACATGAGGAATTTATATGTGAGGCTATTACCATTGGAAAGGAGACTTCTAGAGCTTCATTTCACACTCAAGAATCTCCTAAAACCAAGTCCGGGTGGGGGAGATATGGTTGGTTGAAGTCCGGTTGGACCGAATCTGTGCAGCTTCACCAAAACAGGCATAACTTTTTGCACAGGAGGAATTTTAATGCAAGGTTTACGATATTGGAAAGCTAACTTCAAGGGCTTCATGGCTGACCAGCTTTAGACCTTGAACCTTTTGAATCCTGGTCGGCCGACCAAGGCAAGTGGTCGGCCGGCCACTTGAACTGGTTGGCCAGCTACCCTCTGTTTTGTCTCTCTGAGTGTGTTCCAGTTGTGCCAGCTGGGAGCCATTTGCAGCATCCTCCATACACATGTATGGAGGATCTTCAAAGTTGTTTTTAGCTTCCAAGAGAAGCTTTAGACCTCTTTGTCTATATAGGAGGTCCTCTCCCTCCTTTGGGCTGGTTAGAAAAAACCAGCTGAGATATACACCCATTTCCCCTCCATCTCTCTACTTCAAGCCTTCAAACACCCTTGTTCTTGGTCATTTTACACTACAACTCCTAGCCTACCACCTTCACCATCCATTCCAGCCCTTTGAAGCTAATTTCTAGAGGTTGAAGGTTCACTAACTTGGTCCAAAAGCTCCAGCTTTGCTGCTCTTCAAGGGTAAGTGCCTATTTCCTTTAAACTTGCATTTTTTTGCATGATTGATTAGCCTTATTTGCAAGCATTTCTGGACTTCGACCCAAACTGTAAAGTGTCTTATTTTGACCCCCTCTTCAACTTTGTTTACGGGCACTTTGCTGTTTGAGGTCATTTACTTCCCCTTATCCTCTATCTCTCTTTTAGGGCTATTTTTGCATCCTATTTTAGCCTTACTTGTGAGCATTTTCGAGATTTGCTATAAACTGGAAAAAAATCTTGTTTTGACATCCTCTTCAAGTTTTGTTAAGGTCCCATTTCCGTTTGGGGTCATCTTCCCCCTATGCATGCTTCATCCCTTCATGATTAAGGCTATGCATTAGAGCACTTGCATTGGCCATGGTTTGGCCTCTTAGCCATTGAAATACAGTGGATTTTCAGTGGTTTAGATGCATTTTTGAGGGCCAAAATTAGAGAGGGGTGACCCCCTCTCTCCTTGTCTTGTTTGGGGGTCTTTTGGGCCTTCCAAAGGGACCCTATTTTGCATGTATCAAAGTCTTGTTTCAGGCCTCATTCTGTGAGTTTTGGGGTCTGCCTTGGCTCTGTCCAAAGCCCTTTTAGCCATATTTTATGTCTACAATGCATGTGTAGAGTAATCCCGTCCAAGGCCTTTCAAAGGAGTCTTTCTTTGCATGTTTCCTAGACTGATTTCAGGGCCTATTTGGTGAGTTTTAGGGTTGTCATAATCCATTTCCAGATTTGATTTTGCCATGCTAAGTGTCTATCTTGTATGTGCTTAACAACCCCTTGCAAGGCCCTCCAAAGAAGCCCCTCATTTTTCATGCATTGGCTGCATTTCAGTGATTATTTGGGCATATTTTGGCATGCTTTATTCACTGTTTTTGGCTAGTTTGATGAGTTCTCATTTGCTTCATATACATGCCATGTAAACCATGATTGCTAGCCAATGCTGCATACTATTTTAGTCCATCATGTTAGCATCTTTTGGCCATGCTCTAAACTAGAAATGTGCATGTTCTGGGACTGTCTTGACTCTGTCTTTTGACTTCATGATTAAATAATGCTTGATTTGTATACTTGTGGTTCAATGCATGTGCCTAGTATTGAGTTTCGGGGCTTATTCCATGCATCGGGTGCCATATTTCCATGTTTCGGGACCATTTAGCATCATGTTTCAGTGCTGAAATTTACATGTTTGAATGCCATCTTGCATCCTTTGTCATGCCTTGATAGAGCGGTATTTTATGCCTTAGGTTCGGTCCTCGATTTGCGTGCATGTGTGCACGCATTTCGGTTGTCTCATTTTCATCTAATGGCTACTGATGTGAGTGTGGCTGAGGTCCACTCATGTTGGTGTAAGTCCATCATGCATTGTGTATGCCGTTTCGTTTCATAGCATTGCGTATACTAGGTTGCATGTTAGAGTATTGTGTATGCCATGTTACATCGAGCATTGTGTATGTCATTTCATAGCATTGCGTATGCTAAGTTGTATGTTAGTCTCATTGTGTATGCCATCTCATTTGCATTGTGTTTGGGATAGGAGTTAGCCCAAGCATGGGAAACGAGGGACGTTTCGTACTCTGAGTGACGGAACGTGTCTCAATTCCTGGTCGCTGACACTCCGGATTACCCATGATGGAGCATAGGTCTTGTTGTGTTTTTCATGTGCATTCATATCACATCGAGTCGTGCAATTCGACTCCTCGGCCATCATGCATCGAGATGCGTGATTGGTGGCACGAGGATCGAGGACTACACTCCCTGAAGAGTAGTCATGCATACATATGTAAAATACTTTGCCATGCCCCTTTCTTGCTCTCTGTTGCAGCAAATCAGAAATCAGCAGCTTTCTGAAGCCCTGCACAGTATTCCGACATTAATTGCAAACAGAGGCGAATCGGGGCATCGCAATGGATTTCCGCGCCAGGCAACTCAAGCATGCATCTCCCATCATTCGGAACAGAGCTGAGGCAATCCATAGGTTTGCATGCTAATTTACTCGCTTTTCTAGATTAATTTGTTAATTAATTAGGGTTTTGTAATATTTAATTATTCATTTCGGACTGTATTATCATTCGGACTGTATTATTCTTTCGGACCCTCCGAGTGAGGGCACAATTGTAATAAGTGTGCGTGTGTGTGATGTATGTTTTCTAACCCCACGTCTTTCTCCATTTTATTTACCAGCTTATAATGGTTAGATTAGGGCATGTTTCAATTAGCATACAGTATGATAGCATGTTTGCATCATTCATCTGTATTGCATGCACCGGGCTCGGTGCATCATACTAACTACATTTGTATTTCAAATTCCAAATTGAATATGGACTAGCTGTAGCATTATCATATGTCATGTTTAGAATAGTCGAGCCTATCTTAGTTGCATTTTGCATGTGTTACATTAGGCATTTCAACATAGTTAGGATCATGCATTAATTTCTAACATAGTTTCTGTTTTGGCTTGGAGTACTAGGTAAGCTTTTATGCTTTAGCATCCTTGCATGTGTGTGAGTGACTGCCATGATAGTATGCTTACCATGAGGCTATGTTCTTATATGATATACCTGCCTGAATGCCTGTGGGTGAAGGTTGAGTTATCCGAATTGGAACAATTCATTAAATGCGAGTTTTAAGCCCACTAGATAACGGCAAATCATCTTGTTTTCTAAGCCCACCTAAGGGTGGCAAATCCACATTTTAGCCTACTTGCGAGTAGCAAACCGTTTTTTAAAACAAACATGAGATGTTTCGTTCCAATTCAGGCGACTCAGTCTATACTTGTATGCTGCTCGCATCACATAGTAAATCTAGGCTAATAACCGGAATAAGAATGCATAATGTTTTCAAAACTAGATATCGTGGTTAATAGAGGCCGATCTTTGATCGGGCGAGCGGGGGTGCTCACGAAGTGACCTTCCCCAACCGTACCTAAGTTCCCGAGCCGAGGCAACTTTGGTGATGACGGATACGTGGCCTTAGGCAACGAGTCAGGGTTTCTTAAATTTCCCAAAAATAAAATATTTAGGCGGTGACTCTGTATCTGGCAAAGCAGTCCATGTTTGGCACTTCTTTCATTGCACTTATTTGCCGGATTTGGACTCTTTGATGATTCATCGGTCTTGCATTGCACTCTGCCAGATTAGATACAGGATCGTGACATTGAGTCCTGAACTGTAGTGACCCCAAATGAACAACACGGGATTTTCCTCCCGGGATGTTCGGGGACGTCTATAGCTGCCCGAAGCTCGCCCACGGCCTGGGGCAAGCTCGTTTGGGTCTGGGCCCGAGCATGTTTGAGACCCTAGACTAGGGCCTAGGCCATCACTTTGAAGCCCGACCCGGCCCATCGGTCCGCTTAAGGCCCATTTAAGGCTCGGTCCGAGGCCAAGCCCACCTGAGGCGCAATGTATTTTTTTGTGGAAAATCATAAAATTTTGGTAGAAAAAATTAAAAAGAATTAAAAAAAAAATGCCCAAGCCCGACCTAAGCTCGAGGCTAGGCCTTCGGCCCGACCCGAGGTTCGATCCATCGAACTGTCCAAAGCCCGAATACCCTTGTGCCAGGGCTAGGGCCCAGGCCTAATTTTTTGGCCCGTGGGCCGGCCCGGCCAGGGAAAGGCTTGTTTGGGCCCAGGCTCGAGCCTAGATCGAGACCCTAGGCTAGGGCCTAGGACACCACTTTGCAGCCCGGCCTGGCCCATCGACCTGGTTAAGGCCCATTCAAGGCTCGATCTGAGGCCCAGTCCGTGCCGAGGCCTAGTGTCTTTTTTTGTGGAAAATAATAAAATTTTGGTAGAAAAAATTAAAAAGAATTAAAAAAAAATGCCCAAGCCCGACCTAAGCTCGAGGCTAGGCCTCCGGCCCGACCCGAGGTTCGATCCATCGGCCTGTCCAAAGCCCGAATACCCTTGTGCCAGGGCTAAGGCCCAGGCCTGATTTTTTGGCCCGTGGGCCGGCCCGGCCAGGGAAAGGCTTGTTTGGGCCCAGGCTCGAGCCTAGATCGAGACCCTAGGCTAGGGCCTGGGACATCACTTTGAAGCCCGGCCTGGCCCATCGGCTTGGTTAAGGCCCATTCAAGACTCGATCCGAGGCCCAATCCGTGCCGAGGCCTAGTGTCTTTTTTTGTGGAAAATAATAAAATTTTGGTAGAAAAAATTAAAAAGAATTAAAAAAAAATGGTCAGGCCCTCCCTGGGCTGCCCATGGGCCGTGGGTGGGTTTCAGGCAGCCACGAGGCGCGGGTTAATTTTACACTCCTCTCAATGTGAATGTTAACATGTCAATGTGAATATTCACATTGTCAACGGGCCGGGCCGAGCCCGTCCCGGGCTACGGGCGGGCTTTTGGCCGCCCATGGGCCGCGGGCCAATTTTATACTCTTATCAATGTGAATGTTAACATGTTAATGTGAATATTCACATTGTTAACAGGTCAGGTCAGGCCCGCCCTGAGCCGCTGGCCAATTTTATACTCTTATCAATGTGAATATTAACATGTCAATGTGAATACTCACATTGTCAGCAGGCCGGGCCAGGCTCGCCCTGGGCCGCCCACGAGCAACCACGAGGCGCGGGTTAATTTTACACTCCTATCAATGTGAATGTTAACATGTCAATGTGAATATTCACATTGTCAACGAGCCGGGCTACGGGCGGGCTTTTGGTCGCCCATGGGCCGCAGGTCAATTTTATACTCTCATCAATGTGAATGTTAACATGTCAATGTGAATATTCACATTGTCAACGGGCTTGACCTCATCCCGACCCGACTCGAATTTTTCCGGGCACCCACGAGGATCGACATGGGCCAGGCCCCTACACATTGACGATATGAACATTCACATTAGGGGTATTTTGGTAATTATGTCACCAATAGGACTTATTGAAACATAAGTAAATAATATGAACTAAATGGAACATAAGTAGATGAAAATGGTATTTTGGTCTTCTTATCTCAAATAGGACCTAATGGAATAGTAAAAAAGAATATGAGTTGGATGGAATAAAGCTCTTAGAAAGTGAATTTATCAAAAAAACTCCCTTTAAAAAAATATTAGAATTACTGCATACCTCATCCAAAGAAAAAAAGTTTGAAACTTTAGAATATTACAATCACTGCATGTCTTATCTACACATTACAATCACAGCATGTATCATCCACATAAAGTATTACAATATGTGGTTTTTAAAATATAAAAATAATTCAACCACTAAAATCATGAACAGAGCAGTTGTAGAGATTGTATGTCTTTGTATTTTTACATGTATATCTGTTTTTTAAAACAAAAACCAACCAACATATATCATCTTTTTTATTTATTATTTTTAGAGTTGGATTTAAAAACTAAAAAATATAGATAAATGACGCATTTATTTTTTTAATTCAAAAAATATATTCAAGTTGAAAACTCTTTTTCAACAGAACATATTCAACAGAATATTTAAATTCTTTTTCAATTAAAAACACAAATAGAATATCTAAACAAATTGAAAACATAAAAGCTTACAAATTAGTAAAGATACTTGCGATTTGGCGGTTCGGTTGCGGTCAAAGGAACCCCAAATTCACCATCTGTCCAAAACTAGGCGGATTGGAAAAAATCAATCCGCAACCGTCCGCTCGTCATCACGTATCTATCCAAAATTGCGACGGATCGGATTGGTTCAGTCGGTTTAAGCAGATCAATATATCTGTCACGACCCGCTCCCCGTACTCAAGGGTTAAGCATCGTGATGGCCAGTAACCGAAGTTACCTACGGCCAATTCATAAACAAATCAATAAACGCAAGCGGAAGAAATATTTAAATAAGGGTGCTAAAATAATCATTGGAGCTTCTATTTTTATTACAAAATATATTGACCAAAAAGGCCAATATTTACATATAAAAATACCATTAAAGTATTGTGTGTGTCTATTCCGCAGCCCCGCATGTAAGACTTTTCAAAAGCTATTTCTGAGTTGCATGTTTCTTGAAAATTGGCAAACAAATATAAGCACATGGCAGAGTGAGAAATATTATACCAAGAGTACAAGGTACATGAAATAACCATGGATAGTTAGTTAGGCCAAAACATTTACATAAACAAATCATTTGAGTAGCAGAAATCATTTAATTAGTAGAACTGCAATACATAAATTATGTAAGTAAATGACCATAACCACGGTACTGAACAGAACAAAACAGAGGTCACAATAGTGACAGTCAGAACAGAGGTACGGATTCAAGAGATGGCTCGTACGGATTCTAGAGGTAGCTCCCACAATAGTGTAGCATTTAGCTCCGTACAACACTTTGGTCCGCACAAAATAGAGGTACGGATTCAAGAGGTGGCTCGTACGGATTCTAGAAGTGGCTCCCACAATAGTGTAGCACTTAGTTCCACACAGCACTTTGCTCCGCACATAATAGAGGTACGGATTCAAGAGGCGGCTCGTACGAATTTTAGAGGTGGCTCCCACAATAGTGTAACACTTAGCTCTGCACAGCACTTTGATCCGTACAGAACAGAGGTCAATAGATCCATGACAAACAGAGGACCACAAAGTGATCAAACAGAGGCCAATGGTTATTTAAGTTCCCCAAAGCGTGGGACTTTCGTAGTGGTACTTACAAAACATAATTGCATATAAGGTCATAGCCAAATATTCTTTAAAATATAAACAAACATATTCATGGGTTTCCTTTTAAGCAAATAGAGTTCAGAAATAAAACCACGTAACTAAAATATTTATAAAACAGAATTTTTATTAATATACTAATAAAACATAACTTGAGTAAAATAGATTTTGGTAAGTCAAAACATACGTAAAATATATTTTAATGACTCAAGATAAAATATAACTTACCTTAAATTTAATACTTTACTCTTTCTTTTCACCATCAAAGGCACTTTTAACTTTCACCATTCTTTCTTTTCTTTCCTCTCTCTCTTTCTTTTCCTTTCGTTGTTTTTCCACCCAGGTGCAACGCCTCCCTATATAGGGGGGAACGATCAGTAATAGGCCAACGCGTGGTGAGGAAATCTCTCTCCAGATTCAATTCATTAAGAGCATGTTTGTTTTGAGGGATAAGGGTGTAGGATTGGACTATTAGTCCCACCGGACTAATAGTCCATTGTTTATTTGCAAAATTTTACTCCGGATTATTAGTCCCACAAATATGGGACTATTCTATCCCATGGGGGGTATGGGATAGAAACCATGGGATTGGTATCCCATGGGATTATTTGGTGAAATGTCCATTTTACCCTCCATGCTATTACTTAGTAAACAATTAGAAAGGGTAAAATAGTCTTTTAAACATTTATAAATTATTTTTTTAGTGTTGTTAATTTAAAATTATATATTAAATAAAAAAATTAAATTATAAATTATAAATTAAATTTAATTAAAAATAATAAATTAAAAATTATGGCCATATAAATTAATTTTTTTTAGTGTTGTTAAAAAATTAAATTTACATATTTCTCTAAAATTATTTTTTTAGTGTTGTTAATTTAAAATTATATATTAAATAAAAATTATAAATTATAAATTAAATTTATTTAAAAATAATAAATTATAAATTATGGCCTTATAAATTAAATTTTTTTAGTGTTGTTGAAAATTTAATTTATATATTAAATAAAATTATTTTTTTATTGTCGTTAATTTAAAATTATATATTAAATAAAAAATATAAATTATAAATTATAAATTAAATTTAATTGAAAATAATAAATTAAAATTTATGGCCTTATAAATTAAATTTTTATAGTGTCGTTAAATTATAAATTATAGATTACAAATTTGAAATTATATATTAAATAAAAATTATAAATTACAAGGATAAAATAGTCTTTTGAACATTTATCCTTATCCAGTCCGTCTAACCAAACATTTGATTCATTAAAAATAGTCCAATCCAGACATCTAATCCCATGACTAAACAAACATAGGATACAAATCCAGTCCAACCAAATAGTCCGGGGACAATGTATCCCGGGACTAACAGTCCGATGGATTACAATCCCCCCTTATCCAGTCCGTCCAAATAAACGCACCCTAATTATATATATTCGTTCTCATCTTTAATAGATATTTAAGATAATTATCGTTTAATCTAATATTTTAATATAATTATATAAATAATTTAATTTCTGATTAAATTATACTTTATTGTATACCAATAAAAAATTAATTATTAATTTTATTACCACACACATTATTATTATTATTATTATTATTTTGACCCCTAAACTTTTAATAATTGTATTATTTTATAAAATTACACATAATAATTGAGAGGGAGATTTATGATCTGGAATTAGGCCGAGGTAACGGTCGAGCAAGTTGAGAGCCTAATGGTGCATAGGGCTGAGATGACCGGCAATCCGCCTGGAGATGGGCTGCCAGGACCTGGGCCGGGCAGGAGTTGGGCCAAGTATGTGTCGCCCTCGACCTTAAGGAAGCTACTCGGCAGGGCAGTGCTCGGTTGGATCGAGGTGCTTGAGCAGGCGATGGTGGAGCCAGCCAAGCTGAGCGACCGGCGCCCGGAAAGGCGTGGTCAGCCGAGGTAATCGTTTGATCGGCAGGAAGGCCGACCACAGGAGGTGCCTCGGTCTAGGCTTTGCCGAGATGCCGCCTAGCCCGGTCTTCCTTGGGCTTAGCCAGTGAAGTGCTTGGGAATGAAGCACAGCACGGCCGTGGATAGAGAAGCTCGGCTGCCGAGCTCCAGCTGAGAAGACAGGCAGTTGAGATTAGGTAATGTTCAGCAAGGTTTATGCTGACAGATGGGATAGCGGAGCCACGTGTCAGGAGATGACTGGGAGTGGATATGGGGCGCAGAAAGTATATAAGCATGTCTGCGCCCCCCATACGCGAGAGACGAACATTCTGTAAGGAATTCCTACACTCTAACACTCCTCTCTCTCTCTCTCTTTATCCTAAGGTGTGTGCTAACTTGATCGTCGGAGGGTTTTTCCGGCCACACACCGCCGGGCGGCTCACTGTTATTTGCTCGCAGGTGATCGGACATAAACGGAGCTCGGAAGAAAGGAGTACGGGCTTGCCGGGATATCTGCTCCCCGTACAATTGGCGCCGTCTGTGGGAACTTGACAGACAAAACCTTGTCTTCCAGGTTCATCTGATCGCCGTCCATGGCGAACAACGACGAGTTTCCGTTGTCTGCCATAGATGGAGCCACCCCGGAGTTCACCCGAAGGAGAGAAGGTCCTTCCGCCATCCATCCAATGGCGGACTTGGGGACGCCCACCGGAGGATAGTCAGGAGACGCGCGGGATAAGCGCGGAAGAAGTCATGGTCATTCACGGAGTCCAGACGGTCACCGGCGGAGGAGAGACTCACACGCCAGACGTCTAGAAAATAAGTTGAGGGACCAAGACGCTGTCATCCGGCAAATGGCGGTGGAGATGGAGGATCTGAAGCGGCATGTCAAAGGGAAAGGTGTAGCTGGAGTGGGAGACCACAGTGAGCGCACCCCATCCCGCCGTTCAGGCGGTCAGAGTCAGCGACGTACTCAGTCCATATCTATTACCAGAAGTTACCAGGTTGGTGATTCCGACGCGCATGCAGAAAAGTCTAGCGCGCAAGACAGCACCTACAAACCCTCACGTCCGGTGACGACGTCGAGGTACTCTTACTCCGCTCATTCAGAGGATTTACGGGCGGTCTTAAAGGAGCGGGCTCGCCGACGCGAAGCTTAGAGAATACCGGCTTTCCAGTGGCTATCCTACGGGGTTCACGCCAGCGAGGAGGTCGGAATGCGTTCATCCCGCCAAGCAGTGCCACTCTTTGAAGATACGGACTTGGCTAGGCTGAGTGCCACCCCTTTTTCCCTAGAAATAGAAACAACACCGCTTCCGGCGGGCTTCCACCAGCCTAAGTTCACACTCTACGACGGAAAAACCGATCCTTACATGCATGTGAGCCACTTTCGACAGGTTATGGCTGGACATAGGCGAAATGACGGGCTTATGTGCCTAATCTTCCCGTCAAGTTTAGGCGAGCTGGGCTTAAAGTGGTTCGAGAGGTTACCGGAAGGGAGCATACAAAGGTGGCATCAGTTGGCCGAGGCGTTTGTTACACGCTTCAAAACCAACACAAAAACACCAAAGGAAGTTGATCACTTGCTAAGTGTCAGGATGGAACCGAGCGACACACTGAAGGCATACAACTCAAGGTACTGGGAAACCTTCAACGAGATCTTGGATTACCCGGTCAACCTCGCAATCACGCAATATAAGCGTGGTCTCCCAGTCGGCCATAGATTGCGGGACTCGCTGACCATGCACCAACCGACCTCCATGGGCCAGCTCATGCAGCGCATCAATGAGCACATCCGAGTAGAGGATGACGCGTCAGCTTCTACCGTGAAGGCAACTCCAGTAGCAATAGACAAGAAGACAGCAGGCAAAGTGCACACAGTTGGGCAAGAGTCCAGCCGCTCAAGTGACCGAGCAGAGGAATCGGACCGTGGCTCGAATCGCAAAAATCGGGGTAGAGGACGTCGGAATGACCGGGATGACTACCCCCGAGATGACGTAGCGGACGCAAACAGAAGGTTGAAGGCAAGGACTGGCATAACCACGGTCTTCAAGATTCCAATCTATCGCATACTTAGTGAAATCCGAGACGAGGAGTATGTCCGGTTTCCTGCTAAGTTGGGCGATGGACAAAAGGGCTACAATCCGCGGTATCGTTGTACGTTCATCGGGAGCGAGGCCACCGGACTGAGGATTGTTTGCCTTTAAGGCAACACTTAGAAGAGTTGGTCGCGGCCGGACACCTAGACCTTTACATTGATGGCGGCGTGAAGCCGAATTAGGCTCCGATCGATCCCAGGGGACAGGATGACCGAGACACACCACCACAGGGAGTTATTAATGTCATCCACGGCATCGTGGAACCAGAGCGTGTTTGCGAACTCCGGGGCATGATAAAAAAGGCAGAACATATGAAGGAAGTTTTGTCGGTACAGCCTGCCATCAAAAGGGGGAAGACTGAAGAAAAAGACGTGATTAGTTTCACCTCAAAGGATCTAGAGCGTATCCAGACGCTGCACAACGATGCCCTAGTAGTAACACTACGCGTCAAGGAATTTGATGTTCAACGGATCTTGATTGATCAGGGAAGCTCGGTCGAGATCATGTATTATGACGCGTTCAAGCAGCTTAAACTTCGGGAGACAGACTTGGCTCCGGCAACTTCGCCACTGGTTGGTTTCAACTCGCAGCCGGAGTGGCCCTTGGGAAAGATTATCTTTCCGGTCAAAGCGGGATCCGTGGTCAAGCAAGTGTTGTTTTGGGTGCTACAAGTGCCTTCGACGTACAACCTTATCCTTGGAAGAGGATGGCTTCACGCTATGCAAGCTGTAGCGTCGACCTACCACCAGGTGATGAGATTCTCCTCGACTATAGGGGCAATCGAGGAGATTTGGGACGATCAGGTCATGTCCAAGCAGTGCTTCGTGGCGGTCAACGGGAGCCGGGCTGCCAAAGGATTCGTTCAAATGATTGAGGGACCGGAGGACCAGGGTGTCTTGGATGATGTGGGCACTAAGGCCGAAGACAAGGCTGTTGAGGAATTGGTTGAGGTGCGAATTGATACAGAACAGCCGGACAAGTTCTTATTGCTCGGCTCATGTCTCACGGCCATAGAGAGGACCGAGATGGTTGAGTTTTTGATGGCCAACATCGAAGTCTTCGCGTGGTTGCCTTACGACATGCCTGGCCTCGATCCAAGTTTTATATGCCATCACCTCAATGTCTTCCCTGGAGCAAAGCCAGTCATCCAGCGAACAAGGAGATCGGCACTGCATCACGCCGAGGTAGTTGTAGAGGAGGTGAAGAACCTGCTTGAGGCACAAGCAATTCCGGAAGTGCACTACCCTCGGTGGATTTCCAACACAGTAGTGGTGCCCAAGAAGAATGGAAAGTGGCGAGTTTGTGTCGACTATAAGACAGTCAACCGAGCTTGTCCCAAAGATAGCTTCCCTTTGCCGCGAATTGACCAGCTTGTGGACTTGACGGCTGGACATAATAGGCTCAGTTTCTTGGATACCTACCGCGGCTACCATCAGATCGCCACGCATGGGCCCGACCGAGAGATCACCTCTTTCACGACTCCAAGGGGACTCTTCTGCTACCGAGTCATGCCTTTTGGTTTGAAGAACGCCGGGGCAACCTTTCAGAGGATGGTGACCAAAATGTTTGCTCCTTTGCTTGGCCGGACAATGGAGGCTTACATCGATGATATGGTGGTGAAGAGCCGACATGAGGCAAACCATTTGTCCGACTTAGCCGAGATGTTTGCCATTCTAAAGAAGCACTAGCTGCGCTTGAATGCGTCAAAGTGTGCCTTTAGCGTGGGATCCAGAAAATTTTTGGGGTTCTTAGTCACGAACCGAGGCATCGAAGCAGACCCTACTCAGATCAGAGCCGTGCAAGAGTTGAAACAGCCCAGCTCGGCTAAGGACGTGCAGCATCTGGCCGGGATGGCCGCCGCGCTTAATCGGTTTATAAGTCGGTCATCAGATCGCTGCCGCCCTTTCTTTCAAGCATTGAAGTCAAAGTTCTCGTGGGACGAAGAGTGTGACCGAGCTTTGGCCGAGCTCAAGGAATATCTGTCTTCTCCGCCACTGTTGGTTACACCAAAGCCGGGTGAGGAACTCTACCTTTACCTTGCCGTCTCCCAGCACGCAGTCAGTGCGGTGCTAGTCCGCGCTGCTGAAGGAATCAAGCACCTCCCAATTTTTTATGTCAGCAAGACCTTGCTGCCGGCTGAGACGAGATATTTGCCGCTAGAAAAGCTTGCGTTGGCATTGATGATGGCTTCAAGGAAGTTGGCGCATTATTTTCACGCCCATACCATCGTCGTACTGACCGAGTTTCCCCTCAAGGCCTTGTTTGAACGGGCGGACTTTTCAGGCCGAATTCTTAAGTGGGCGGTCGAGTTGGGACAGTTTGATGTGAAGTTCCAGCCGCGCACTGCTATCAAAGCCCAGACTTTGGCAGACTTCGTCGCCAAGTTCTCACCTGGCACTCATCCGGTATGCCCGGTCGATATTACCGTGACAGATGATGAGATGCATGCAAGACCATCCGAGATACAACCAGTTGGTGGAGGTAGCGACGTGGAGTTTGCACGCACCATTGAAGCCCCCTCAGTTTGCACGGTTTTACCACCTGGTGATGCGACGACGGAGTTGAGTATCACCGACCCATCTGCTCTATCCGGTCCCGCATCACCAAGGGGGGAAGAAATGGAACCACACAGCTCAGAACCTGCGGCCGGCATAGCACCGCAACCTGATGATTCACCTACGGACTTGAGAATTATAGACCGACTTGCTGAGTCCGGTGCCGAATCACCAAGGGGAGCTGGCGTGGAACCAATCAACACGGAACTTGAACCCAGACAGCCAAGAAACCGTGATCCCATTGCCCTTCGCAACTCTCAAGACCCATCAGACTGCTGGAAGCTTTTTGTGGGGGAAATGTGGAAGCTTTTTGTTGATGGAGCGTCCAACCGTCATGGTGCCGGCCTAGGTATCGTTTTTATCTCCTCGGATGGCCTAACCATTGAACATTCTATCACGCTTGGCTTCCCAGCATCTAATAACGAGGCTGAGTACGAGGCCCTTCTCGCCGGGCTCAAGAGCGCTATTCAAATGAAGGCTGCCGAGCTACTGGTGTACAGTGATTCCCAGCTTATGGTTAACCAAGTCTCTGGGATTTACGAAGCAAAGGACGACAGGATGGCGAAGTACCAAGCTCTAGTCAGGGAACACATCAAGCAGTTTCAGGCAATCAGAGTCCAACAGATTGGCCGTGAAGAAAACAGCCGAGCTGATGAGCTGGCCGGCCTCGCTTCCATGGTAGATTGTATGTCTCCAAACCCCCTGTTAATTGACTTTCTTCCACGGCCAAGCATTGAAGACGCCGGGCAGACGGATGTATTCTGTGTCGCGCTAGGCCCTTCCTGGATGGACCCCTTGATCTTATTCCTCAGAGACCGGACTCTACCAACTGAAAAGAAAGAAGCACACAAAGTCCGGGTGAAGTCATAGCGGTTTTGGCTCTCTCCATCTGGTGTGTTGTATAAAAAGTCCTTCACCGGTCCTTATCTAAAGTGCGTGCACCCGAGTAGTGTGGAGGCCTTCTTGTACGAAATTCACGAAGGCATTTGTGGCAGCCACATAGGGGGCAGGTCCTTGGCCTACCGAGCTATTTCACAGGGATACTGGTGGCCATGCATGCAGGCTGACGCACAGAAATACGTCCGCAAGTGCGAAAAATGCCAGAAATTCGCCCATCAGATCCATCAGCCTACTAGGAAACTTCTTCCCCTCACCAGTCCTTGGTCTTTCGCCATGTGGGGGCTAGATATAGTGGGGCCACTGCCAACAGCACCGGGCAACCGGAAATTCTTCATTGCGGCCACAGATTACTTCACAAAATGGGTTGAAGCTAAGCCCTTGGCAATAATCAAACAGAAAGACGTGAAGCGGTTTGTCTGGCAGAACGTGGTCACGTGGTTTGGCGTCCCCAAGATCTTGATCTCTGACAACGGCACCCAGTTTGACGGTCGCCTGTTCCGAGGATTTTGTGAAGATTTGAAGATTGAATTCTACAACTCCACTCCGGCTTACCCACAGTCCAATGGTCAAGCCGAGGCATCGAACAAGACTATTCTGGATGGGTTGAAGAAACGGCTGGAGAAGGCAAAGGGAAAATGGGCTGAGGAGTTACCCAGCGTCCTTTAGGCATACCGAACAACCCCGCGGCGATCTACCGGGGAAACTCCATTTGCTTTGGCTTATGGCATGGAGGCGGTCATACTTTTGGAAGTTGGCATGCCCACCCTAAGAAGCGAGAGTTTTGAGCCCGAACTGAACGCCGAGGCTATTGCCTTGGAGCTGGACCTAGTGGAAGAGCGTCGGGAGAAGGCCCTCATCCATGTGGCCGCCTACCAACAAGAGCTCTCAAAGAAATACAACAAAACGGTGCACCCTAGACCGTTCAAAGTTGGTGATTGGGTTTTGAGGAAGGTTATGGGTAACACCCTGGTGCCAGGTGAAGGCAAACTAGGGGCAAATTGGGAAGGACCCTACAAGATCACCGGTCTGGCGGGCAAGGGGGCTTACCACTTGGAGGATCTAGAGGGAAGAGCAATACCTCGGCCATGGAATGCGGCCAACCTGAAACTGTATTATTTCTAAGATTTTGCTTTCTTTTCTTGTGCAAAGGAATTTTTTGGCTTGCACTGCAGAATGTAATTCTTTTCGTCAATATATAGAAGTAATTTTGCTTTAGCACTTGGACTGTTGTTTTAATGTAAAAAACCGAGATGATTTACTCCGGTTGGAAGAATTGGTGTTTTGTCCAACTTAGGAATCCCAACCGAGATGATTTACTCCGGTTGGAAAAGTTGGTGTTTTGTCCAACTTAGGAATCCCAACCGAGATGATTTACTCCGGTTGGAAGAGTTGGTGTTTTGTCCAACTTCGGAATCCCAACCGAGATGATTTACTCCGGTTGGAAGAGTTGGTGTTTTGTCCAACCTAGGAATCCCCACCGAGGTGATTTATCCCGGTTGGAAGAGTTGGTGTTTTGTCCAACTTCGGAATCCCAACCGAGATGATTTACTCCGGTTAGAAGAGTTGGTGTTTTGTCCAAATTAGAATTCCCAACCGAGATGATTTACTCCGGTTGGAAGAGTTGGTGTTTTGTCCAACTTCGGAATCCCAACCGAGATGATTTACTCCGGTTGGAAGAGTTGGTGTTTTGTTCAACTTAGAATTCCCAACCGAGATGATTTATTCCTGTTGGAAGAGTTGGTGTTTTGTCCAACTTAGGATTCCCAACCGAGGTGATTTATCCCAGTTGGAAGAGTTGGTGATTTGTTCAACTGTTATTCCCAATCGAGATGATTTACTCCGGTTGGAAGAGTTGGTGATTTGTTCAACTTTGTTATTACCAACCGAGATGGTTATTTCGGTTTATGAATTTGCTGTTTTGTTCTGCTTAAGTACTTCAACCGAGTTATGAATTCCGGTTGACGAGGTGTTTTGATCAATCTATGATATATACCAAGATGTTTTGCTGAAGATGGAATTGATGACAACCGTGCAAACACTTGGCAAAATTTGAGTTTTTCATTGATAAGAAAGTCAATACAAAAGGTGGGGACAGAGCCCGGTTACATCAGAAGCGCTGAAAGCAAAAATACAAAAAGAGAAGAAAACTAAACTAAGGGGGAGAGATTGGTAAACTCGTCCTCGGCGGCATCAAGGTTGATGGTTGGACTTTTGTCTTGGGCACCGGGCTCATCATGGCCAGGCTGCTCCTGCACCTCGGCATCCTCTGCCTCTGTATCTGTCTCGGCGTCTCCCTCTTCAAGCCCTTCCTCGGCCTCAGCTTGCAAAGTGCTGAAGACGTCGTTTGCGTAAGGCACGAGGTAGACTGGTAGCGAAGCAGGAGGGGGATTGGCAAATACGTCGGTGTCAGAGCCCTGGCCGAGATGCTTGCAGGCAGACTTCCAGCCAGCTTTGAAGTAAATGTCTTGTGTTGCAAAGACTTGTTTCTTATAGCTCTGCTCGGCTTCGTTGAAGCCGGCGTTGTTAGCAGCCCGACAGTCTTTCTTCCGTGACTTTTTGAGCGCGTTTACCTCGGTCTGGAGCTCATCCTGTTTTTTCACGGCTGCATCCAGCTGACCGAGCAGTCTGTTGTTGTCTGCGTTAGCCATCTCAAGTGAAGACTTTGCCCGGCCGAGCTCGGCTTGGAGGCTCTGGACTTGGCTGGCTGTGTCATTGGCCTTTTGCCGAAGTCTATGGATGCGCTCCATTACTAGGTGTTGTTTCTGAATGGCCTGCAAGAAGTAAAGTTGATTAGAAAAGAAACCGGGCAAACACTTGTGAAAATTTTGGAGGTACATTGACTTACCCTAGCCATAGACTTCACTGATGATTTTACCAACCGAGTGTTAGGGACGTGGTCGCTGCCGACCACGTCGCTCGGTAAAAGAAGAGCTTTGGAAAGATCGAAGGCGAGCAAATGCTCTTTATCGCCCTTGATCGAAGCCGTGGCCGGGATGTCTTGACCCCGGTGCTTCAGCTGTGGACGCCAGGCCGGCACTGGGACAGGAGTGTCAAATGGATGTTCGGTAGTCAGCTCGACGACAAGCTCGGCAGATGGGTCTGCGCGAGCTCTTTTACCAGCACGGTGAGGAGCAGGTTCTCGGCTGGACTGCCCGGTCGCTTGAGAGGCAAGAGCGACCACGGCGCCGCTGGATTGACCGGTGGCTGGCGAGCGGGTGACAACGCTCGGCATCTCGGCAAATGTGGCGGTGAGCAGGTTCTTGATTCTGCTTCGTTTGGTCATCTCTTGCTCCTCTGTCAAGCGAATGAGTGGAACGTCTGGCGGAGTTGGATCTGGTGGAGGTGTTGGAGCGCGGAGGAAGTCTATAACTTTACTCCGGCAGGGAGCGGAGTATCTGTATGTGGGACTGTAGCTGAGCAATTGGTTGCAATCTCGGTCGCGGTAGCGGAGCGCGGTCCTGATTGCCTTTACGTTAGGGAAATGATAGTTGGCTTGTAAGGCTTGGATTGCTGCAAAAGAAACAAGAAAGAAAATGACTATGTACAGAAACATGAAGAAGTTATATTAACCGAGCTAATTTGCGCGGCTTACATGTGCTGCCAAAGTTTTTGCTTATCATCTAGCCCGGTACCTCGGCTGTCTCGTAATTGCCTGACACCCAGAAGAAATCATCGTCGTGAAGATCCTTGTCTGGTGTGCCGGTCACGATTTTCTCTCTGCCCGGTCTAATCTTAAGATAATAGGCGTGGCCGTCGCCGGTGTGGCCTAGGGTGTATTGGCGCAGGATCTCGACTAAACCTAGGCTTATGCCTAACCAGTTGTTTAGCTCGTGCATGCCGTTTATTATCCGGTAAGTGTTGGTGGACACTTGGGTGGGTGCTAGCCCGGTTCGGCGCAGGAACTCGATAATCAATGGGTTGAGTGGGAAACGAAGGCCCCCTTCGACGATGGATAGCACGGTGAAGGGGCATTCCTCCCTGCCCCAAGGCGTTGTCTCAATTTCTGCAAGTTCAAGGTGGACATCGGCCGGGATGCCGTACTCCTTCCTGAATGCAGCCAGTGCAGCCGGAGTATCTACGAGAAATCGAAATTTCCCCATTTGTGGCCGGCCTGGTATAGCTCGGCTGAGGGGTTTGGCACTGTGTTAACTAGTTGTTGCTCGGCCTTGAGAGCCTCAGAAATGGACAGTGGCCCCCTTGGACTCTGCAGGAAAATGATGGCAAGTGTAAGTGTGAGCGCGGTCGCGTGAAAGGAGCTGGACTCTAGCTCGGTCATCAAGAGTGCCAAACCACCTCGGTCGTCTAAGCTAACTAAGGAGCTCGGTCGCCCAAGCAGACCAGATGTTAGCCTGGCCGAGCGACCGATTCCTTTGGCTATCTCGATTTTGGCTGGGGTTGAGACAAACATGTTATTTGCTAGGTTAGATTGGTTTTTTGGATCAAATGAAGACCAGGAGCCCGGTCAGCCCCAGTTCTTCAGTGTTCTTCAAGAAAAATGAAGAACACCGTTAACAATGGAGGGTTTGGGATGGTTTTAGGTGCCTAAGGCCTAAAAGCTACGATTTCGTACCCTAATATGTGAAATATCGAAGAAAATGACAATAAATGGGGAGTTTGAGGTCTTACCAGTGAGGGGCAAACTTTTCCTTCGAGCACAAACGCAAAGAATGGCAAACGGGGCTTGGAGGAAGATACTAGAGCTCTAGCGAGTCAGATTGTAGAAAGACGGTAGGAGGAAAATGAGGACGAAGGGTCTTGCATGTTTATAGAGGAAGAGAGACCGCCCAAATTCAAATTCTGGCAAAACGGCGGGTTGGCTGCTCGAGAACCAATGGCAGCCCGCCACGTGTCCCCATTTATGGCGACGTCAGAACTGAAGAGACAGGTTGAAGAGTCGAGGAGCCAACCGGCCTACTTTCAAAGAAGAGGACGTCAGCCGAGGAGTATAACCGGGCAAGTTCGCAGACAGTTACGTTAACTAGCCTGGTCGCCCTTTAGCATTTTGAAGACCGAAGAAATGTTACCCCGGTCGAAGTATAGGTAATCCCAGTCACGCTCGCGCGGACGGAATTAAGGGGCAATTGAGAGGGAGATTTATGATCTGGAATTGGGCCGAGGTAACGGCCGAGCAAGTTGAGAGCCTAATGGTGCATGGGGCCGAGATGACCGGTGATCCGCCCGGAGATAGGCTGCCAGGACCTGGGCCGGGCAGGAGTTGGGCCAAGTATGTGCCGCCCTCGACCTTAAGGAAGCTGCTCGGCAGGGTAGTGCTTGGTTGGACCGAGCTGCTTGAGCAGGCGATGGTGGAGCCAGCCAAGCTGAGCGACCGGCGCCCGGAAAGGCATGGTCAGTCGAGGTAATCGTTTGATCGGCAGGAAGGCCGACCACAGGAGGTGCCCCGGGCTAGGCTTTGCCGAGATGCCGCCTAGCCCAGTCTTCCTTGGGCTTAGCCAGTGAAGTGCTTGGGAATGAAGCACAGCACGGCCGTGGATAGAGAAGCTCGGCTGCCGAGCTCCAGCTGAGAAGACAGGCAGTTGAGATTAGGTGATGTTCAGCAAGGTTTATACTGACAGATGGGATAGCGGAGCCACGTGTCAGGAGATAACTGGGAGTGGATATGGGGCGCAGAAGGTATATAAGCATGTCTGCGCCCCCCATACGCGAGAGACGAACATTCTGTAAGGAATTCCTACACTCTAACACTCCTCTCTCTCTCTCTATCCTAAGGTGTGTGCTAACTTAATCGTCGGAGGGTTTTTCCGGCCACACACCGCCGGGCGGCTCACTGTTATTTGCTCGCAGGTGATCGGACATAAACGGAGCTTGGAAGAAAGGAGTACGGGCTTGCCAGAATATCTGCTCCCCGTACAATAATATATAATAAATTATATATTTTCCTAACTGTGATAATATTAGTACAAATTCTACAGAATAATTAAAATTTGAGTTGTTACAATATCTGTTACTAATCCCTATGAAATTTGTTTAGTTATGAGTTTTAAAAAGAGTTTTGATAAGTATTTTTAATTTTTTTGGATTTATTTTTTTTTAAATATTAAAAAAATGTTTAAGAAAATTTTATTTTTTATTTTAAATATATAATTTTTATTTAAATATTTTAAAAAAAATTATTTTAAATATTTTATTTTATTTCATAAATATCTTAATTTTAATATTTTAGATTGAAAACACAAATATGCACTCAAATCATAACCAAACACACAATTCAAAACTCAATTAAAAAATTATTTTAAAATCTTAGAACCAAACATATAACTCGAACCTCTATACTACTTTCAAAACTCCACATTCAAATTGTAATCAAACACATAACAAACAAATTAAAATATTAAAAAATATTTTTATAAAATAAAATAAAAAATATTTGGAATAAATTTTTTATATTTAAAATAAAAAATAAATTTTTAAATTTTTTTAATATTAAAAAAAAATATTTAAAAAATACAACATACAAATGTATGAAATATAGTGTATATTAAAATAAATAAATAAATATTTAAAATATAAAATATTTACCCTAAAAAAATAAAATTAAGAAAATTTTTAAATATTTTTTAAAAAATAAATCTAAAAAATCTGAAAATACAACTCAAAACTCAAAATACAACTTAAAACTCTTTTTAAAACTCATAACCAAACAAATTTTATCTTTTTAAAATTCAACTGAAAACTCATAATATGATTTCATTGCTCAAATCATGAATAAAATAAAAAATATTTTTTAATTTTTTTTTTAAATGAAGTTTTGAAAAGAATTTGGTTTTAAGTTTTGAAAAGTGTTTTGAATTGAGTTTTAAGTTGTGTATTTAGTTATGAGTTCTGAAAATAATTTTAAATTAAGGGCAAGTTTGGGATCTTTCAAAAAAGATAAAAAGACAAAAAGTTACTTAAAAAGTTAAAAAGTTAGTACTATTCACCAAAAGTCAATAATTACGGCTGCACAACTCTCAATTCGAATTTTTCCCTACAAATCAATTTTTACAATTTTTTATTACATATTTTTTCATAAAAAGTCAAAAAGTTAACCCAAACATCTATATTTTCAACCTCAATTTTTTAGTCCAAAAAGACAAAAAGTGCACTTATTTAAGACATCCCAAACAATCCTTAAGTTTTGAATAATTTTGAATTGTATATTTGATTATAAATTATAAAAAGAATTTTAAATTTTTTTATTTGAATCATAATTTTTTAAAAGAACCAAACGCGGGCGTAGAATTGATAAAATTAAACATAGCCTCTACTTTTCCTTGCAGTTTTCATTTTTCATATCCTTGCCACTCAAAAGTTTGTTTGTTATTTTTCTTTTTATTATTTTGTGTAATTTTTATATACGGATAAAATATATATCATAGATTCACTATATTTATCTTAAGTGTTTAAAAAATAATTTAAAATTGATAAAAAAAATAATACAAGTAATATTTATTAATAAGTGATACAGAGTTCTAAATTTAAGATTCTAATTTGAACTTGAGTGATGTGGTAAAAAAAAAACATAAATATTACATCATAAGTGAGGATCAACTCTCATTAGAACTTTTCTAAAACTCCAAATTTAGAACTCCTAATCTTCTTCCTAACCTATAAAATTTTTTCTGTGGTTTTGGATTTGGTCTTTTAGGGTGTGTTTGATTGGGGGGATTAGGAGGGGGGACTATCCACTATTTGGATTGTAATCCAAATAGTGCACCTTATCCGTCGTTTGATTTTTTTTTAGTCCGGCGGACTCCATGTCCGGCCGGACTCCATGTCCCCCATATGGGGGACTATCCTGTCCTGGGGGGTGGGACAGAAAGTGGGGGACTAATCACTGTTGGGATTATATGCGAAAATGACCATTTTGACCCTCTACTATTTAATTATGTATTATATTTAATAAAATTCAATAAAATTTAAATGTCTCAATTTAAAAATAAAATAATTTTATTTAACTTTTTATTAATGTTTTATTTATTTAATTTTTTAAAATAATTTTTTATAGATATTTTATTGATGTTTTATTTTAAAATTTTGTTTATGTTTTATTTAATTTCATTGTTTAAATTTAATAGATGTTTTAATAGATGTTTTATTTAAACAATTAAATGTTTAATTTCAACAATAAATAATTTCATTTATTTAAATTATGTTTTATTTAAACATTTAAACATTTGTACATCAACATGTTTATTAAATTATTTCAACATTTGTACATCAACATGTATATTTATTTAACATCTATTAAATTATGTTTTAATACGTCAACATTTGATTTCATCTACATTTGTTAATTATTAATTACATCAACATTTGTTAATTGTTTAAACATAATCTATACATCAGCATTTATTTAATTGTTAATTGTTAATTGTTTAAACATAATCTGTACATCAAAATAATTTCAATGTTAATTGTTTAAATAAAAATTTAAACATTTAACCATTAGTATGTTTAATTTCAACAATAAATTTTTATTTGTTTAAATAAAAATAATCTATACCAGTCAAATTTTTTTATCAATATTAGTATGTTTAAATATCTTTAAACAAAATTTAACCATTAGTATGTTTAATGTTTACTAAAAATAATTAAAATATTAAAGATATGTTTAATATTGCTATTACATAGTAAACAATTGAAAAAGGGTAAAATAGTCTTTTGTTCATTTATCCTATCCAGTCCGTCCAACCAAACGTTGGATTCACTGAAAATAGTCCTATCCAGACATCTAATCCCATGAAAAAACAAACACAGGATACATATCCAATCCGACCAAATAGTCCGGGGGATTCACAGTCCCAGAATTCAAATCCGATGGATTCTAATCCCTTATTTTTCAGTCCGTCCAATCAAACACACCCTTAGTGCCCCGGTCCTCCCTAACTCAACCTCCTACTTTGCAATAAAAGTCCGCTTACATCATCTCAACGGAATGATTGGACTTACCTTCAAACTGTAACAAATCACAACGAGAGATTGTAAATGGTTTATTAATATTTTTATGGGTGAATTATATTAATAATTCTTATAATTTGAAACTTATATAATTTTGATTCATAATTTTTTAAACATAATATATTTAATCTTAAATTTTAAATTTTGTTTTAAATAAGGACAATTGAAGATTTTATTAGATTTTTTAAAGATAAAATCGTCAATTTGATAAAATATAAACTAATTTGACAAGAATAAATGTCTAATAAATATTTTTGAATTTTTAAAAATTATTTTTATCCACTAAAAATAAAATTATGTAAATTTGATAAATCTTTTAGATATTTATTTTTTTATCAAATTAATTTTTATTATATATTTGGATTATGATCATGTAAAATTAATTTTTAAAAATTAATCATGTAATTTTTATTAATTTTTATCAATTTTACATAATTTTATCATTGATGGATAAAAATAATTTTTAAAAAATTTAAAATATTTTTTTGACATTTATTTTTGTCAAATTAATTTATATTTTATTGAATTGACGATTTTGCCCTTAAAATTAAACAATGATATTTTCAATTATCCTTATTTAGAACAAGATTCAAAATTCAGGATCATATGTGTCACAATTAAAAAGTCAGGGCCAAAATGACACGAGTGACTATTAGTGTAATTTGTTCTATTTTTATTATATAGGTGTGAGATTCATGTGAATTTTATACTTATATAAAATATTTAATAAGATATTGAATCTTAGCATTGTCGCCCTGTTTGTTACAAATTATTTCAATTAAATTATAGATTATAGTTTGAAAAAAAGCTATGTTTGGGTGTTTGGTATAAACTAATCAAAAAGTTAGAATCTGTTTCAGCTTTTCTCCTTCGAAAAAAAATTGATTTTCAAAAGCTGCCTAGCAGCTGCTTCAGGGGAGCTTCTATATGCACACACCAAACACCCTCAATACACACACTTAATGAAGGAGGTGTGTAGGAAGTGTAGTGAGGAGAGATGTGTAGAGAGTGGATGTTGTGTGTGTAAATAGAAGCTCCCCTGCTTCAGATGGTGAGAAACACGGAGGGATATACAAAATTACTTAAATATTCTTGTCATTTCCAAGCATTTACATTTATGCCACCTTATCACTTACCTCTCTTCTTGCAAAAACATAGCAGCGGCAGCGGCAGCAGTAGCACCGCCTTTCGCCTTCGTTTCCGCAGTCATTCTCCTCTCGCTCTCGCCTCCCGCCTCCGCCTTTGTCGTCGTTCTCCTCTTGCCTCTCGCCTCCTCCGTCGTGGTTCTTCTCTCGCCTCTTGTCGCCTCCACCTTCGTTCTCCTCTCGCCTCTCGCCTTCTCCCTCTCAATCGCCACTGATTCCAAACCCTAACAAAAGTAAAAGTAACCCTAAAATAAGTAAAGATAAATTCTAAAAGTAAAGATTTATATTTTAAAAAAAAATTTATAACAATTCATAGAAAAAAAAAATCTATTAAACAAACACTACAAAACTTATTAGAGCATCTCCAACGGTGACTCAAATTTTTCACTAAATCTGAGTCAAAAATGAACCATTTCACCAAATTTGATACCACTCACTCCAACGGTTCACCTTTCACCAAATCTATCCCGGGACAACCGGGTGGTCGACCGGCCGGTTGATCGGTTAGGCAAAATTTTTTTTTTTTTTTTTCGCGAATTGTCTGAAATTTTTTTTAAACTTTCTGAACTTTTTTCGGGACGACCGGCCGGTTGACCGGTTAGACAAATTTTTTTATTTTTTATTTTTTATTTTTTACGGTTTGAACTTTTTTCCTGAACTGTTTGAATCTTTTACTGGTCGACTAGTTGGTCAACCGACCGGGCAACCGGCTGGTTGACCGGTTGGTCTCCCTCCAACGGTCACCAACAGTGTTTTGGTGAAATCAGTATTTCGTCGTCAGTTTGATAAATTTTTTAATGAAATCTTAATCTGATATTCATTTGGTGCAACCGTTGGAGCAGTGAACAGCAGCTTTTTCATCAAAATTTGAATTTGATATCAGTTTTGGTGAACCGTTGGAGATGGTCTTAATTCATTCTTTGATCTAGTAATCAATTACAAAAGTAAAGATAAATTTTGATATAGTAATTATTTACAAAAAAGCAAAGATAAAATCACCTTACAGCTGATAAGGGTAAAAAAATATTTTTCAATAAAAAATTATTTCACAACTTATTAAACAAATATTACTCAACAATTTAAATTTATAATTTAATAGTTATACCAATTAGGTTAGTAGTATATGATTAAAACTATAATCTATAATCTATAATTTATAATCTATAATCTGTTAAGTTATTAATTATAATTTGTTTTAACAACTGCACCAAACGGCCTCAACCAAACAACCTCAATCACAACAGTTATGACATTCTAAAAACAATCGACCTCCTTGGAGCTAAGTTAAATGAGAATGAATGAACGGATTCAATAACCCCCACCCCTGAAACCATACGTTACAATGGGCTTGAGAAGATAGTTGAATTAAACTAGTTTATAAAAAAATAAAATAAATTAAAATAATTAATAAAATAAAATATCACATTTAATATATAATTATTTTATTTTTCTCTCACACTATCAAATTAATTACAAAAAAAAAGTCAACAAATTTCTCAAATACAATTATTTTAGTCAAATTAAATAATTTAAAAAATCAAATAACCAAATAAATAGCCACTTTCCCATACAAGACCAATAAAATATTTAATCCTAAAACCGAAAGCTTCCTACTGGTGGATAGACCCGTTCCTAAAATGAAAGGCTCAAACTTAACCTGGACCTTATCATAATATTATATATTATTAAGTTTTTTATATTTTATATTACCAAATATATTATAAAATATTATTTGTTATTATTAAATTTTTTTATTTTTTTTTATAATTACAGCCATCATTGGCTCGGAACAATTGGCTCGGAACAAAGTTGTGACGATTGCGTTATCATTGGCTAAGAATTATAGAATGAGACAAAGATATGAAAAATTGTCATTAAATTCTCTAAACTTTATTATATGAATTTAAACTACAAGCAAAAGCTTAAACCCTAAACAAATTTCAAAGCTTTCAATGGAAGAAGAGTCTTGAAAGCATGAAACAGGGGACATAAAAAAAAATATAAATCAAATAATTAAATAATAAAAAATGAGGTAATTATTAGAAACAAGTTAGCCTTAAAAGTTTTGAATTCCATTATTCCATTTCAAATTAAACCTGGAAGGTATATCAAAAATTTATATTTATTGGTTTCGAGAAAAATGTCTAATTTTTTTTGTTAATTAGCTTTGGAAGGAATGAAATAGCTTCCCAATAATAGAATCCATGACTGTGCAAGCAAAATAAAATAACATGGATATGATTAAATCATGAATCAAAATAGAAATGATGAACCGATCATTCTTATATTAGTAATTAGACAGCTTTCAAAATTAGAAATCCTTCGTACCATTTCTTATTTTTATAATTTAGGAATATGTCTAGATTTTCTAGTAAGAGAGAAAACACTACCTCTCAATAACGTGCTTGAGGGAAACACTATATTCACAACAGAATCTACTCCATCCAAGCAGATGCTGAGAGAGGACCTTCACTGAATGCAGCAACATGATGCAATATCTTGATTAAGTGGGGCTGCCTTATTATTTTGATTGTTATATGTTCAGGACTAGGAAAAAGAAAAGGTCTCAACTATACAAAATGCAACCCATGATTCCCAAACTACATTCCAATTCTCAATATAAATTATGTCGAGAACAAATTAGCAGAAGTGGTTTCCATGAAAGAACACAAGAAGCAGAAATCCATGAGAATCCTCTCTGAAAAAACATTATATTGAATTGCAAGATAAACGTATCGATCTAACAAATGGTTGTTGGACCACCCACCCAATAATAGGTATCTTCTGCACAAAAACTGACAGTGTTGACCAAAAGCCATTACATAAAATACCCAATCAGCTACTAATATTAAGTAATATGGGTAGAGGAAATGAAATCATTGGAGGGAAATCCAATGAACCTGAAAGGAACAATGAACCCATATGCCTCCAAAATTATTCTCAATACAGCCTATCCTATAACAACCAAGAAAAAACCCACACCGAAAGAAATAGTTCCCTATACAATCATCACAAGGCAAGGCCCAGAGTGGTAAATAAAAATGTGAGATGAGTACACATACTGTACGAGCACGAAATAATCTTTTCGTATAATCCTGTTGATCAAGTTTGCACTTCTCCAAACGTCGTCGCTTTGTCACCTGAAAACACAAATATGAGCTAGCCGGCGGGTGTGTGCCGGAAACCTCTCCGATGCTTAAGTCAACGAATAGACAATAGACACAAAAGCTCTGTGTATTCTAGGATGAGAATTGTGATACCTGTACATAAGTCCTGCTATAAGTTTTTATAGATTCTGCCTAGCATAATCTTAGTAGGATTCCAACTCTCCTTATAAGAATCCTCCTAGGAATCACACACCTTACTCACTACTAACTAAGTGAGATGGTTTGCACAATCCTAGTAGGACTCTATTCTCCTAAACAAAGTCCTCCTAGGAGTCAAAAAGATAATGCTTGTCCTTTTACTCCCTTCTTACTGCTTAACCAAGTGAGATGGCCCAACCATGGCCTTGATAGTAGCATAACCGAGCTAGCACTGGCTTGCCTTAAACTAATTTTAACCGTGCTCACCTAGCTTGGTGACACCTTGGGCATGCTTTAGCTCGGTTCTTTTTCGCCTATATCTCTATCCAGAGCACCTTGATCAAGCTAATGGCAGACCTCTCTGACCAAACCGAAAGGATTAAGGACCGAGCTATGCAAGGGATCACCTCGGCCCATAGCTCAGTCCACTTTCCAATCAATCTTAGCTCGGCCCAAGTTTCACACCAATTACTCTCTCAATTTCCCCTTAATCCCATCTACAGCACATGATTTGGGATTATTCTTCTCCAACCGAGCTAAAACGTCCAAGTCGACCAAACTAAAACAAGTAATACCACCGTGATTAAAATATCCAACCCCACCGAGCTGGATAAGATCGGTCTTCAGTACTATACTTGCCACACCCCGTCACTTTACGTACTTGACACTATGTCCTGTTTGTGACACATGGCACATTTCTATTGACTTTTCAAAATACGACAGCCGTCCCACGTTTATCAAAAAACGTTTGAAAAGTCCCGCCGTTTCTATGCCTATTCAAAACCCATTCTTTGAATCTTACCCCCACTGTTCATCTTCTTCCATCCTTGCGCTTTTGAGACCTACTCCCTCTACGCTCCAGTATCTTATGCTCCAGCTCCTTGCACTATACTTGCTCCATTGCTGTTTGGATTTCTTATTCACACTCAAACTCGTACGTTCTTGTAAAACCTTTTTTCTTATGCTCCTTTGTATTCATTCTTGTATTTGCATCTCTAGTATTTAATCTCCATATACGTGTGTTAAAAATGCTTGAACAAACACTTATGAACTTAAAAAGAACACTGCCAATCATAAAGGCTCACCAACTAGTTTTCAAAAAATATGTTTTGATCCAAAATGTCTTTGAGACCGAACAAGACACTTGTTTGTGAATCCAAAGTCGCCTTGAGACCGAACTAGGTACTTGCTTGTGACTTCATGGCCTATTCCTGACCAAGTCATGAACCTTGGGTCGATCCTGCCTTACTACCGAACTAAAAACTGACCGTAACCCAGATGTAGCCGAGCTAGGCTTATTTTACTTCTGTCTATTTTCTTAGCTCGGTTCAATTATCTGGGCATAACACTTTATTGTCACTTTGCAAACTCAACTAGGTTGGCCAGGCACACCTTTGCACCTTGCCCCTATACGGCTTTGCTCAATCGAGCCAACCAAAGCCTCAGATACGCCGAGCTAGGCCACTGTGAACAATTTTGACAAATAATAAGTTATCATGGGTAAATACCGATTTCTCGTAGACTTCTCTGGGGCCACAGCTAAATTCCGGAGGGACTACCAGATTCCGGACGACGTTCATCTCTCCCTAGCCGAACTAGAAATAACACCCTGGGGCAAACCGGGCTTCGTCCTGTTTACCGTGATATCTATTGTAGAAACCGGCCTTCGGTTTCCCGTTCAGCCTCTGATATGTGAATTCCTTAGGCAAACAAGACTCTACCCGACCTAACTCTCCACAAATACTTATAGGATAATAAATGGCATCGCCGAGCTAAACTACCGGCTCGGCCTCAACCTTAGATTGGCCGAACTATTCCACCAATATTCGCTCAGCCAAAATGATGACGGTTTGGTGTATTATTTAAGGGTAAGAAGTGACCGAGAGAAAATTATAAAAAACACACCGGATAAAGATGTAAATAACGACAACCTCTTCTGAGTTTCTGGCAATTTTGAAGACTAGGAAGCCTAGATACCGGGCTACAACATTAACTGGAATAAAGGAACAGCCGGCAAGAAAACTTCGATTTATTTCTCTGTTTCTGCTCTGCTGTTTCAGGTTATAATTTCTGTTGTGCTAACCGTTGCCTTTTTCTTTGTGCAGACTTGAACCAACTTAAATCACCATACCCATACGCCAATTAAGACGCTCTTCGCGCAGCGCTCCGATACCGTAATCGAGGTTGGGCCGGGTTGCTAAACTTCGAGCCGACCTACCGATATAGTGAAAGAAGGAAGGCCAAGGTAACTGACTTTCTTCTGGAACCATCACCAGAACCAGACCCAAACTTGCCATAAATCAACCTCATTCCCCTTACTAAAGAACAAGAAATGGCCAAGCGCCGAGCTGTTCGAGCCCTGATCACCGAACAAACCACCACTCCAATTGCCGAGGTTCAGACCGAGGCGCCACAGGCCAGTCAGACACATGAGGCAGTGGTAGTCATCCCCACAGCCTAAGCTTCGTCATCTCGGCCAAGTAAACGGCTGCGCACACAACACCTGAAGGATGAGGATGATACCGAGCCATCCGAAACTGGGCTCCAAGAAACAACTCACACCCAAGGTTGCGACCGACCTAGCCCTTCGAACCCTTCCACGCCACCGGTGTGGGCACCATCTGTCACCTTCAGGGGTCGCGCCATAACGGCCTCTGACTCTGTCAACGCCGAGAAGGATCACCTGCTGGCCTTTAATTTAGCCAAAAGTGTCTGCCTGCCTGCCGACATGGAACGACATGACAGTTTGACTGAGCTGAAGGCCATTCGCTTGGCCTTTAAATCGATGATACTGGTAAGCCCTAAAAATCCCTAAAACTTGAGTGACATTTGTTACGGTCCCAGTACATGATTTTTCTAACTGCTCTGAGCTTTGTAGGCCCTGCAAAAGAGCCAAGTGGCTCATAAATGAGTACTTGAGCTTCGGAAGACGGCTCGGTTGGCCGTTTCAGATGTTAAGGCGAAAGCAGCCGAGCTGAAAGAGGCGAAGGCCACTTTGGCTGAGCTAAAATCAGAAAATGCACGGTTGGCCTGGCTGGTCAACTCGGCTGAAGCAGATAAGCAAAAGGCTTTAGCCGAGAAAAAAGATCGGTATCTACGTGAACTGGCCAAGCTCGAGAAAAAGAAAGATGCTGAAATCACCGAGCTAAAAAAAAAAGTGGAAGACACTGAAGACCATGGCTACAAAGAAGCGGAGGCCACATATGTCTTGCAATGTGAAGCTGCGAAAGACATCTTCTTCAAATGTGGATAGACGACAACTGTTGTGAAGCTCGGTCAGGGGCCAGAAACCAAGGTCTTCCAGAACCCTCCCCCTCACTTCATCCCAAGTTATATGGCGGACTATGCCAACACCATCCAGCAGAAGCTTCTCCAAGAGGGGGAGGAGGAAAAAGGATACCCTAAACCAAACAATGCCCTATTTACTACCAATTATTGTGGTCTCCAAACCAGTCAGACAGCTCAGATGAAGCCACCGTTGTCAAGTACAGTTGATGATGCGTTTGTGACCGACACCTGCTAGAATCGAACTACTGAGTGGCGAAGCTCGGGTTGACCTGGATGCTGATTTGGACGATCTATTTGCTTGATCTTTTTTTTTTCTTCTTTTGATGTTTACTTTTCAAAGAATTTGTAACCGGACTTAAGCCCTCCTCTTGTAATGCACATTTAAAAGTGGAATGGAATGAAATCTGTAATTTTCCAATCTTTTTGTTCGGTTCATACCCTACTTGTAATTATCTTTAAACTTTAATTGCGTCAGGTTTGACTCTTTGCTCGATTGCTATGTTTAATGTTTTCTGGCTGAGATAGTTATCTCGGTCCAAGAGCCTGGTAATTTGTTGGTCATGCCTTCAACTTAGATCCTTAACTCGGTTTGAAGAAGAAAACAAATGTTTGTCTAACCTACCAACCTTCAGCCTAGATCCTTTTCTCGGCTGAAGGAGATAACTATGTGTTGGTCACACCTGCAACTTTCTTCAGCCTAGATCCTGATCTCAGCTGAAGAGAGCTAAATATTGGTCGTACCTGCCAACCTTCTTCAGCCTAGATCCTGATCTCGGCTGAACTAAATGTTGGCCATACCTGCCAACCTTCTTCAGCCTATTCCTTATCTCGGCTGAAGAGAGCTAAATGTTGGTCATACCTACCTACTTTCTTCAACCTAAATCCTTATCTCGGCTGAAGGGAGCTAAATGTTGGTCATACCTACCAACTTTCTTCAACCTAGATCCTGATCTCGGTTGAAGAGAGCTAAATGTTGGTCATACCTGCCAACCTTCTTCAGCCTAGATCCTTATCTCGGCTGAAGAAGAGAAAAATGTTGGTCATACCTGCCAACCTTCTTCATTGCCCCTTGCTAGCAATCACTAAGAACAACTTTTACAGTAGAAAAAATTATGCTGAAAAAACTACTAGTTTTATTTCAAAAAGGAAAAATTACAAGTATTTTAAGAAAAAGCTAAAAATAAAATAGTTTGAGATTTGCAATATTCCACGGCTTGGGAATAGCCTTGCTGTCTTTATCTTCCAAGTGATATGCACTTTTTCCTGCTAAACCAACCACTTTGTATGGTCCTTCCTAGTTAGGTCTTAACTTGCCATCTCCAGGTACCAAAGTGTTGCCTATTACTTCGCGCAGTACCTAATCTCCAATATTGAATTACCTCGGATGCATTGTTTTGTTATATTTTCTGGATAACTCCTACTAGTATGAGACAATGTGAACTAATGCTTTTTTCCTTCTCTCTTCTGCAAGGTTGAGTTCTAAGGTTATGGCTTCTTCGTTCAAATTTGGGTCAAAATTTCCACTTCTAATAGTAGGAGGCCTACTTCCAGTGGGATTACTGCCTCCATGTCATAGGCCAAGGAAAAAGGCGTTTCTTTAGTTGACCGCCGAGGTGTGGTACGGTAAGCCCATAAAACATGAGGAAGTTCCTCTGCCCACTTGTCTTTTGCTCTTTCCAACCTTTTCTTCAAACCATCTAAAACGACTTTGTTCAAAGCTTCTGCCTGGCCATTCGCTTGAGGGTATGCTGGTGTAGAATTGTAAAATTCTATCTTGTATTCTTCGCAAAAGCCCCTGAAGATTTTGCCATCGAACTGAGTGCCGCTGTCAGATATTAGAGCTTTGGGTATGCCGAATCGAGTAATGATGTTCTGCCAGACGAATTTTTTAATGTCTTTCTCCTTTATAGATGCGAGTGCTTCTGCCTCAACTCACTTTGTAAAGTAGTCCGTTACCGCAAGAAAGAACTTTCTGTTGCCGGGTGCAGTTGGAAGTGGTCCCACTATGTCCAGGCCCAACATTGTGAAGGGCTACAGACTAGTTAGTGATAGGAGTTCTCTGGCTGGTTAATGTATTTGGTGTGCGAACTTATGACATTTCTCGCACCTCTCGACATATTTCTCTGAATCTACTTGCATGTATGGCCACCAATATCCTTGTGAAATTGCCCTGTAAGCCAATGGTCTTCCTTCTTGGTGGCTTCCGCATACGCCATCATGTATCTCGAATAAAAATGCCTCGACCTTACTGGGATGGACACATTTCAAGTAAGGTCCTGTGAAGGATTTTTTGTACAATGCTAGTGATGGAGAGAGCCAAAATCGTTGTGATTTTGCTCTAATTTTGTTGGCCTCTTTCTTTTCTTAAGGTAAGATGCTATCTTTTAAAAACACTATAATTGGATCCATCTAGGATGGGCCTAGTTCGGCGCAACATGTCTCGGTTGCTTCGGGTTCCTCAATACCTGGTCTAGGTATGAAGTCGATCACTAATGGGTGTGGGATAGATGTATCTGCTATTGAAGCAAAACCTGTCAGCTCATCTACTTTACTTTCTTCTCGGTCGATTTGCTATATCTGAACTACTTCGAACTTCATGATCTTCTTTCTGACTAACTCTTGGTACTTAGCCATCCTCTCATCTTTTGCCTCGTAGTCGCTTGAAATCTGGTTTACTACCAGCTAGGAGTCACTGTAAACCATCAACTCGGTGGCCTTTATGTAAAGTGCTGACTTTAAGCCTGCTAAAAGTGCTTCATACTCCGCCTCATTGTTGGATGCTGAGAAGCCCAGGTTGACTGCCTGTTCAATTGTTAGGCCATCTGGTGAGATGAGGACTATGCCAAGTCCTGCACTGTCATGACCCAAACCCGCCCCTGTAGGTTTAGCATCGTAATCGGCCAGTAATCCGTGGATTACCAAAGGCCTCTGAAGAGATTAGTAAATAATAAGGGGCTGCGGAAGCAATAATACAAAATAGACAAGGTCCAATGAACTGTGATAACGTACATGAGACAGAACATTTCAAAATTTAGTTATATATACATAAACATGCCAGTCCAGATACACAATATTCACAAGGTATTTACAGAATGTACTTCCCAAGACCTGAATTTATAGAGCATACACAAAGACTAGCATGATTACAAAAACAGCCATGGCTTTAGGCTTCGTTCGGAACCTCCTCGGGAGGCACAACAGTTGGCTGACAAAAACAGAACAGAAAGCCGTCAACTCTGACCCTGGTCACATGCCGGCTCACCTACATACATAATATAAACTGTGAGCAAAGCCCAGTGAATAATAACAGAGCAAAGGGGTTTTATGAATGGTGTGCAGCACAAGTTAGGATTCAGTATTTAAATCAGAACATATTCAGACTTCAAAACAGAAATAAATTTAGATACACACTCATGTTCATAATCAGATTATGTATAAGATCATACGTGGTACACCCATTGACTATCAGATCCATTTGGTCCAGAGACCTACATGCATAGTTGGTACCAACGACCTTAAAGGTCCATATCTTGCATGCAAGTAGCCATGGTATTGTTACCCCCAGGCAAAGGTCACGTGTAGATTGGCCACGGTATTGTTACCCCCGGGCGAGGGCCACGTGCAGATTGGCCGCGGTATTGTTACCCCCGGGCGAGGGTCACGTGAACTAAGGGTGCCACAAATACTTTTCGAAAAATTAGACATTCATTCATAATTCGTAAAATAGCATTTCAGAAAACAAATCATACCATACCAGTCAAAAAATACTTAAGTTAAACATAACTTTACAGAGTTATTACTCACAGTGGGCCTTGAGACAGACAGACGGAGTAAACTTGGTCAAACGGTACGTGGCACGTGATCTACACAACACATAACAGATGCACACTTGAAACACACGTTCTAATTGTACAAAACTTATTTCGTTGGCTCTTAGTGTGTTTCTAATCTCTTATCCTCATTATGGGGTCTTAAACATAGCCTAGGAATGCCTAGGATGGAATAAGGATGCAAGAATGCATTGAAAACCATTTCTCGAATTTTACTGAAGATAGGGTCCAGGCTCGAGCGTAGATTACCCCACTCGAGCGGACATGCAGATATGAAGCTCCGCTCGAGCGTGAACTTCCTCACTCAAGCGGACTGTAAAATCGACAAAAGTACTAGATGCACAATTTTTACGCTCGACGGGCGCTCGACCCCCGCTCAAGCGTGAGACTCAGAGTCTCGCTCGAGCGTGGTTTCCCCCGCTCGAGCGGACTACAAAACACACAAACTTCTGGGTATACGCATTTCACGCTCGAGCGTAACTATAAACGCTCGAGCAGAAGTGCATGTACTCAGGATTCACGCTCGAGCGTGAAAGTACCCGCTCGAGCGTGGGTCAAATTTCTAGAAAATCCAGATTGACCTCCAAGCATGAAACTCAACCAATAAGCCTTCAAAACTCCTTTTTTTTCTGGGCCAATATTTGAGGAGACGTATAATAACTCATAAAACAACATGTATTAAAAATCATTTCAAGAAATCATGGTCCAAGAGCAACCCAATTTGTGCAAAATCAACGTGAACTTTATGAATATGCTATTAATTCAACATGCAAGAACCTCTACGAATTCAAACCCTCCAAAACATAATCAAACTTGATAATTTGATGGAAAACAAGTTGAATGACCATAATGTGAGTGAAATTAACACATGCATGGAAGAAATCTTAGAACTCAAACTTAAAGCATGGAAATTTAGGCATGCATGCATGAATTAATCCTCAATTCAACATTTTAACCCAAATCCTAGCTTTAGACACTAATTAACCATGAACCATGCAAGAACTAATCTTAAATTCACAATGGAGAAGGTAAAATCTCTACCTTAGGTCTTGAATTCTAAGTGTAGAAGCTCAAATCTTCCAAGTTTCCTTCAAATCTCCAAAGATCAAGCAAAATTCTTGTTGAATAAATTTTCTCCTACTCTTCTCTCACTCTCACAGTTTGGTCTGAGATATGGATGAAGAAATGATGCCTCAAGGGTGTGAATTAAGTCCCACACAAGTTTGTAAAGGTGGCCCACTAGGTGGCAAACATGTAAATACTCAACTAATGTGATTTAGCATTATATAATCTAATTTAATCATACCAAATCAAATTTCAACTAAATTTACCATAAAATCACATTAATTCTAATTAACACAAAACACTAATTAGTTTCGGATTCGGCCGCCGAAAAGGCTTTCAATTCGCAGTTCAAAGTGAAAACATGAACATATCATTTTATGGCAAACAGATAAAAACACAAAGATAATGCAATACATATGCAATTTAATTCCAGATTCCTTCTAAATTATTGTTAGGCATAAATAATCATGGTTTAGCATTAATTGGATGTCGGGGTTATTACATGCACCATGCCTATTGGATGCTCCATCCACGAAGAGTTTCTACATCTCTCCAATGAATAGCTTCCAGCAAATAGAGGGATCGGATGATGTCTTGGGATCATGGGTGTTGCTGGTGTTTTCTTCCAAGTGGATGTCTGTTGTTAGGGTTTGAACTGTACTGTCTGACTGTCTAAACTCATTATTTTTTGATGAGTCCCCATTGGGAATAGCATGGTTTGTTCCTTCCTTCCTTCCTGTCCTCAATCTTGTACGACTTGCAATGTAGCTGGGCATCCTGCATTAGGGGCCGCGTAGTTCCCGCGGCACTTTTCTCCCTCATTTTTGTTGTGTCGGTTAAATCCATCGGGCATACGTGATGACTTCCTAGCGTGAACTCAGCCACAAAGTCTGCTAAAGCTTGGGCTTTTATTGTGGTTCTGGGTTAAAACTTGATATCGAACTGCCCCAACTCCACTGCCCATTTCAATATTCGTCTAGAAAAATCCGCCTTCTCAAACAAGGCCTTTAATGGAAACGTTACGACAATCATGGTGTGGGCATGGAAATAGTGTGACAACTTTCTTGAGATCATCATCAAAGCTAATGCTAGCTTTTCCAATGGTAGGTACCTTGTTTCAGCGCCCAGCAAGGTTTTGCTAACATAAAAGATAGGCAGGTGTTGGATTCCTTCCGCTCTGACTAACACTGCGCTGACTGCATGCTGTGAAACAGCTAAGTACCAAAAGAGCTCTTCTCTTGGCACCGGGGTTACAAACAACAAAGGAGAGGTCATGCAGTCTTTTAAGCTTTCTAGGGCGCGGTCATATTCCTTATCCCACTCAAATTTGGCCTTCAATGCTTGGAAGAATGGTCGACATCTGTTTGACGACCGACTTATGAACCGGTTGAGTGCGGCTGTTAGGCTAGTGAGATGTTGTACCTCTTTGACTGTATTGGGCCTCTCAAGATCTTGGATTGCTTTTATCTGAGAAGGATCCTCTTTTATACCCCGGTTGGTCACTAGAAAGCCTAGGAATTTTGCCTGATCCTATACCGAATACGTACTTAGATGCGTTTAGACGTAACTTGTGGGACTTCAAAATCTGAAACATTTCATCTAGGTCCCGGAGATGGTCCTTCTCATCCTTGCTCTTGACCACCATGTCATCTATGTAAGCCTCTATTGTTCTGCCTAACAATGGTTCAAACATTTTGGTGACCATCCGTTGGAATGTAGCCCCTGCGTTCTTTAGGCCAAAGGGCATGACCTTGGAACAATACAATCCTCTAGGCGTTGTAAATGACGTGACCTCCTGGTCTGGTTCATACATAGCGATCTAATGGTAACCTCGATACGCATCAAGGAAGCTAAGTCGATTATGCCCTGCCATTAGGTCCACCAGTTGGTCTATTCGTGGTAGGAAAAAACTGTCTTTTGGGCATGCTTTGTTGACCGTTTTGTAGTCCACACAAACGTGCCACTTGCCGTTCTTCTTTGGTACTACTACCGTGTTGGAGATCTACCTGGGGTAGTGTATTTCTCTGATGGCTCCTGCCTCCGGCAGGTTTCCTACTTCTTCGGCTATTATCTCTGCGTGGTGGAGTGTCAATCGGTGAGTTCACTGAATAATTGGCCTAACAGTTGGGTGGACATTAAGTTGATGGCAGATGAAATTTGGGTCAATGCCAGGCATGTCGTATGGTGTCTAGGCAAACACTTCGATGTTAGAGGTTAAGAATTCTATGACCTCTATTCTCTTAGTGCTGGATAAAGACGAGCCGAGCAAAAAGAACTTTTCTGGGTTCTTTTCATTTATCCTTACCTCAACCAGGTCTTCCATTGCCTTCGGTTCTGTTGTTTTGCCGACATCTGCAAACAGTTCGTTGCTTTCTAGCTCTTTCGCCATATGAACAAACCCTTTTGTAGCACGACTGTCGTTTACTATGATGAAACACTGTTTCGACATGATTTGGTCTCCTAAGACTTTTTCAATCATGCCGATTTCGTTAGGGAACCGTAATGCCTGATGGTTGGTTGACGCCATCGACCACATGGCGTGCAGCCATGCTCTTCCCAAGATTATGTTGTAAGTGGAAGGGACCTTCAATACCCAGAATTCCACCTGTTTTGTCATCGTTCCTGCCTTGACTGGCAGGATTATCTTGCCCACTGGCCATTCTGGCATTGAATTGAAGCTGGCGAGGGGAGATGTCGCAGGTGCCAAGTCTTTGTCCTCTAATCTCAGTTATTTGAAGGTCTCGTAGTACATTATCTCGCATGAGCTTCTTTGGTCAATCAGAATCTGTTTAATGTCGAAATTCTTGACGCGCAAAGTGACCACCAGTGCATCATTGTGAGGGAAATGTAGCCTTGCTAGATCCCTATCTAAAAAGGATATGATGTTCGTAGCCTCTGTTCTGCCCTTTTTGATGGTGGGTTGTGCACTTAATACCTCTCTCAAGTGCTCAGCATTTTTGATCATCCCATTGAGCTCACATACCCGCTCAGGTTCGACGATCCCATGTATAACATTGATTATGCCTTGGGGTGGACCATCGACTAGCATCCTGTTTGGTCTGTTGAGGTCCTGGGGGGCTGGCTGTGTTTCTCCTTCTATATACTGGTCCAGGTGTCCAGTAGCCACTAATTCCTCCAGATGTTGCCTTAATGGTGTGTAATTTTCAGTGCGGTGCCCTTTCTTATCATAGAAGGTGCAACGGGACCTTTCATCATAGCCTCTTTGTGCTTCTCCTAACTTGGCTGGTCGCCGAACGAAGGGTTCATCACGTATCTTGCTAAGAATCCGGTAGATAGGTTTATTGAATACTGTAGTAATGGCAGTGCGGACTTTTAACTTCCTTATTTATGGGTCCTCTCTGTTGGCTCGCCTACCGCACCCATTCTTGCTTGGTTATTCTACCGTGTTGATTTTTGCTGTAGTCTTTTTGTCTGGCATCGTTGTTGTGCCAGATTTTGCTTTAGCACGGGCGCTATCTTCCTCTACCCGAATATGTTGATGCACTTTCTCCACTAGGGCCTCTATCGTGAGTGGTGACATCATTGTCATTGAGTCCCTCAATTTGTTACCGACTGGTAAACCCCGTTTTTATTGTGCGATGACGAGATTTGTAGGGCAATCCCTAATCTGGTTGAAAGTCTCCCAATATCGACTGTTGTAAGACCTTAATGTCTCATTTTCGCCCATGTCAATAGAGAGTAGCTGGTCAATCTCCACTGGTGTCTTGGTATTCATTTTGAATCTATTCACGAATGCTTCTTCTAACTGTGCCCATAAGGCTATGTTGCCTTCTGGTAGCCTTTCGAACCAGGTTAGACCTAGGTCGCCAAGGCTGGATGGAAATAGGATACACATTAGAGCCTCGTTTCGCCGGTATACTGCCATAACCTGGCGAAAGTGGCTTAAGTACATGTAGGGGTCTGACTTCTCCTCATAAGTGGTGAACTTGGGCTGGTGGAAGCCTGAGGGTAGCGGTGCGTTCTTAATTTTCGGAACGAACAGCGAGTTTTGTAACCTTGCTAATACTTTATCTGCTGGTTCGTAAGCAAGACGCGACATTGACTTCCCTATCTCGACACTCCCGTGTGTCCTAGGGGCCAACCGCTGTAGGGATGAAACTCCGCGAGGGTCGCAAGCCTTGGTGTCCTCCTTCCATCAGGCCCTCTCCTTGAGCACTGTTGGCAGGTCCGCTGACCTAGGCACTTTCGTATGCCTAGATGTCATTTGGTGCATGTGCCAGGGCCGATAGCTGCTTCCCTCTGTATACAACCGTTCAGTCCTCGTTCTCTCAGACCTGGAGTAATGAGTCCTGGAAGTCCTTGATTGAGTGTCACCTGTTCTAAGACTCCTACTTTTTGCTTGTGATGGCGTGACGTGTCTGCCACGATCTTCCGAATGGTAAGAGTGCGTGTTGCCTTTGTGCCTCTCTTCCGTTGCCACCCATTTTCCCTTTATTTGCCGCTTCATTGTCTCCATGTCTGCCGCCATCCTCCTTATTAACTCGTCTTTCTCCTTATGCGATCCTCTAGCACTTGAGGATCCAACCTCCGCCTCTGTCTTTCAGGACTTTGAGAGCGACGGGGACTGGTGGCCCGTCTCTCCCGTGTGTCCCTCTGAGGAGTTCCATCGCTGGGGTTCTAATTCTGCCATGGATGGGATAGAAGGTAAACTTTGCGCCTTCCGTCCCCCTCCGGGGTTTGCCCATCGATAGCAGATTGCGGCAAATCTTCATTGTGCGCCATTGGTTTTAACTAGAGAGGAAAACTCGATCAACAGGTTTTGTTCTTTGTGTCTTCCCACAGAAGGTGCCAATTGTACGTGCACGAAATAATTTTCTCATATAATCCTGCTGATCAAGTTTGCACTCCTCCAAACGTCGTCGCTTTGTTACCTGAAAACACAAACGTGAGCTAGCCGGCGAGTGTGTCCCAGAAACCTCTCCGATGCTTAAGTCAGCGAATAGACAATAGACATAAAAGCTCTGTGTATTCTAGGATGAGAATTGTGATACCTGTACATAGGTCCTTCTATAAGCTTTTATAGATTCTGTCTGGCGTAATCCTAATAGGATTCCAACTTTTCTTATAAGAATCCTCCTAGGAATCACACACTCTACTCACTACCAACCAAGTGAGATGGTTTGCACAATCCTAGTAGGGCTCTATTCTCCTTAGCAGAGTCCTCCTAAGAGTCAAAAAGATAATGCTTATCTTTTTACCCCTTCCTTACTGCTTAACCAAGTGAGATGGCCCAACCATGGCCTTGATAGTAACACAACTGAGATGGCACTGGCTTGCCTTAAACTAATTTTAATCGTGCTCACCTAGCTCGGTGACACCTTGGGCATGCTCTAGCTCGGTTCTTTTTCCCCTATACCTCGGTCCAGAGCACCTTGACCAAGCTAATGGCAGCCCTCTCTGACCAAACCGAAAGGATCAAGAACCGAGCTATGCAAGGGATCACCTCGGCCCATAGCTCGGTCCATTTTCCAACCGGTCTTAGCTCGGCCCAAGTTTCACACAAATTACCCCCTCACACATTGAATAGAGGAAACATAAAGCAAACAAACCATGAAATTGCTACGTTTCATGAAAAACTGCATCGAGGACTTTGGTCCAATGGTTATCATCATCGCTAATAAGAAAGAGGATCTGATTCTATGTCACCAAAATAACACAATGTTTAGTAGGCATCAAATACACAACAAGCTAAACGGAAAATGCTCAATAATGGAAGAAATTGAGCAACAAAATTATGTTGAGAGAACTGTTTTACTTACATTTCCTATGGCAAGTAGTCCCTTGTCAAAAAATAAAATGATTCCCAAGAATAAGAACAGTATGCCAAATGCTGTCAATCCCAGCCCAGTCCCTGTTCATCATAGAGTTCCCAGTTCTTTCATTAATCAGAATGTTGAAATGCAACAATTCATAAAAATAGAGTTAATGTTATGAATGTGAAGAACCTAAATAAGTTAATTGCTTTATATAACAAAGTAAACGTATAAAATAGTACCTTATCCATGAAAGGAACTCTTCCATAAGGAGCTGATCTCTCTAACATACTGAAAATAAAGGTAACCCACTTTGTCATTCATAACAGACTCGTCTCACAAACTGACTCGGTCTCATCCCTGAAAACGTTCCCCCGTGAATTGATTCAGTATAGCCACTAAAAATTAAGACTTAGAAGTGAACATACCAAAGAAAACTATGTTATGAATGCCTTTTTAAGTACCAATGTCAATAAACACCAAACAGTCAATAATGGGATTGGAACATTTCAAATGCCAAACTAGTTTAAGAACATAGAATTATAATTAATACTAAAAAACAAGAAAGAAATCATCAAAATGGGAAAATTTTGACTGACCCATATTAGGGTTCCAAGCAATTAAATTACAAAATTATATCAACCTTAAAACCAACTATAAAAGAATAAAAGTTCACAATTAATCGTTTAAGAAACTTTGTAATCACAACAAACAATCTTTGTTCCAAACTGTCAAATTACAAATAAAAACCAAAGGACCCAGTGCATGAGCTCTAGCTAATTACAAATGTTTCAAAGAACATATATAATTGTAGAGAATGAAATTGATACCTTAAACTGTTCGCCGACGAATTGCTTGTAAAGATTTGGATTGCAAAGAGGTAAGGCACATAAGCACCATAAGCACTCCATTCATCAAAAGAATTCCAAAGATCAGCCAATGTAAAATACTCAACTTTTTCCTCTCCCAAGGGTGCCAAAGCTTGTTAAGATTTCTGATCTCGATCTGTACAAAGATCATAAATCAATCAATCATCAAACATATGAAACAATCAACATTACATCAGCATCAAAATAATTTTAAAGAAAAATATTAAAATGAGAAAACAAACCTTGGGTAGGAACTTAGATGGGAGTGGGCCAATTTGTTCTCCCTTCTCAAGCACTTTTTTGATAATTCCACCATCCATGCAAACATTTACTTCCGTGATCCGTGAGATGAGATCCACTTTAAACTGAATAACATAATTGGAAGGGACACCGTTTTTGCCTATGGCTCTATAACCCAAACGAGGAGACAACATGAACACTGCAATATCCCCCTTCTTCATGGTGATGATTACATGGTCTAATCCAATAACCACTTGACCTAGCCAACCCATTAACAAGCCAATCAAGTTAAAGGAAATCTAAAAGTAACTCGATGAAAATAAAGAATCACAACAAAATACCCTTGCATCTACAAATACTAAGTTTTCAATATTTTTGAACTTTAAGGTAATGTCTTTAAAGCTACAAATCCATCAATTTTGTTAGTGGAGATAGAAGTCTTTAGCATCATTGGTATAGTTTTTGAGTATAAGCCCTCTCACTTTTATGAGTATTCACCCATTTTCAATGCAAGTTTTCAATTAGGGAAGCCCTATAATTTTGGGTCTACATATTCAGGCATATTGTCAAACAGGTGGTGTGCCTAATTTGTGTATGCACTAACAGACACCCATGAGAACAAAGGCATGCACATCAGATCTCAATTCATCCGTGAATAGCCGAAAAATGAGTAGAAAACCACTAAATTACATACCAGATAATGGAGTTTGGTCTGTAGTATGTGAACCCAGAAACAACAAAGTTGAACCAAGATAGGAAGTGAAACAGAACAAAGAGTATATACATATATGGGTTTGTCTTCGGCTGAGAGAGAATCGTTTGATTGCAAATTTGATCCACGAAATAGAAGATAATTTTAGAAGGGAGGGATGGTGGGCTCGACCTGGTTCTGTTGTAGTACTTAATGGAAGACATGTATACCTACCTCACTCAAACGACGCACGGCCAATAAGACACACAAACCAAAAAATTGGGAGGAAGAGTTGAAAAATGACACCTAAGTGAATTTTTTGGGTTGAACCACCGCTTCCGTTTGTAGCATATGGAGAATTATTGGAAAAGCAATTGAGTGATAGATGGTGGGTAATTTGCAGCCCACATGTCCAACCCACATCTAAAAGGAAAGATTATAACAAACCAAATAAGCAGTAGCGTTATACCAAACAAGCAGCGTTATACCACTCTTATATTCTTTTTATATAGGTTGTAGATAACTAATTAAGAAAAGCAATCTTAAATATCAGTTTGTATATGATAAATTATTATTGAACAATACTAGAAACTTAAATGAATTATTAAATATTGAAGACAAATTTATTAGGAAACTCTCTTTGAAATATTTGTATTTCAATTAGTTCATAAGTTATTCTTGTATTTTAATAAGTCCTATTATTTTAGACATTTGAACTGCCAAATATTAATTTTCATATTTACGTTACGTTTGGTTGAAAGATTTGGGAAGATATTTGGAAAGAGAAAGGAAAAATGTATGTGAAATTAGGTAAAATTTAGTAATATTTTATTCACATTTAACATACTTTTTCCCCTTTCCTTTCCAAATCTCTTCTCAAATCCCCCAGCTAAACACATTGTTAAGGTATTTTATAGACAATTTTACCTTTAGAAATATTTTTTGAACCCTTAGCAACCTTGTGATGTGAATATTCACAGTAAGGCTCCGTTTGTTTCGACCTAAAATATTTTACACAAAAATATTTTTGTTTTTATTTTTCGGCGTTTGGTTGACACTTAGAACAAAAATATTTTATTGCCTAAAAGACAAATTTTGATTCAATAAAGTGTTATTCATAATTTTTTAGTGAGTTGAGATATTTATTTAAAAATGTTAAATGCGTTAAAAAGATAGTGAATGAGAGTCAATTTCGTGAAATTAACTTACAAAATTTTTAAAGATAAGTTATTTTTGAGAAAATAATGTAAAAATATTTTCCTTAAAAAATATTTTACTTGCTTTTTGTTCAACTAAATAATGAATTGAATAAAATATTTTGACAAAAATATTTTACGTCAAAACAAACGAAACCTAAATAAATTTAACTGTATGAATGTTCATATCATGAAATATTCACATTGTCAATGTGAAAACTAATGTGCGTTTCACCTTATTATGGGTATTTTGATAATTATATTACTCATAAAACTTATTAAAATATAAGAAAATAAATTAGATTAAATGAAAATAAATAGGTGAAGAGAAATTTATAAATATATGTACTAATATTGAACTCATTATTTTAAATATTATTAATTTTTTTTAATGATTATATATAATTAAGAAAATTAATCATAAAAATCAGTTTGTATATGACAAATTATTATTGAGCGATACTAGGAACTTACTAATTAATATCGAATATTCAACGCAAGATCTTAAATATTACTGATAAACATGTTGCAATCATTAATTTCATCAAAATATTACAAGTCTCGAATTTGTTATCAAATAAATAATCAAACAATAATGATTCATTCCCTCAAAATTAGAGTTCCAGTGATGTGAAAAAAAAAAGAAAAGAAAAGGGAGAAGGCTGGAACATTATCAAATGGGACTTATACACACATTAAGCCTTCGTTTGACAAAAGAAGTATGGGCTATTTTAGTCACTATGGGACAAAAAATATTAAACTAGCCAAATGGAGACAAAAGCATGTCAGGTGCTTGGCAACAACCCATGCTTTGATAAATTTACCAAACTATCCCCACATGAACTTGATTGTAAGGGGCATTGCCTCACCACACACAAAGTAAAAGAAAAACCTTTTCCAAAAAAAAAATAAATTAGAAACAGAAATTAACAGTTGCCACGTAATTTAAAAATAAATAAAACACATGAAAAACCATTTTTGAAAAATAAAAACAAATTAATGTATGCAAATAAAAATAAAAATAACAAAAACATAAATTAAAAAAAAAGAACTACAAAAATACGCCTCATCCGAAAAAAAAAATTAAAAACAGAAATTAGCATTTGCCACGTAATTTAAAAATAAATAAAACACATGAAAAACCATTTTTGAAAATTAAAAAAAAAATTAATGTATACAAATAAAAATGACAAAAATGTAAATTAAAAAAAACGAACCACAAAAATAAGCCTCATCCAAAAAAAAAAAATTAAGAACATAAATTAGCATTTGCCAAGTAATTTAAAAATAAATAAAACACATGAAAAACCATTTATGAAAAATAAAAACAAATTAATGTATACAAATAAAAATAAAAATGACAAAAACGAAAATTAAAAAAAATGAACCACAAAAATAAGCCTCATCCAAAAAAAAAAAAATTAAGAACAGAAATTAACATTTGTCACGTAATTTAAAAATAAATAAAACACAAGAAAAACTATTTTTGAAAAATAAAAACAAATTAATGTATACAAAAAACAAAATAAAATGACAAAACATAAATTAAAAAAAAAAGAATTCCAATTTAATACGCCTCATCCAAAAAAAATAATAATAATAATAAAAAAGTGCAATGACACTGACGTGGAGGAAGGAGCCGACTAGGAGTGGAAAAGGTATTACCAAGGATAGTTCGGTCGTTTAACATGTGGATACCTCACCAAAAAGTCAAAAAATCAAAAAGTCCTTCCTAAACTGGACTTTTTATTTAGCCTCAGACTAAAATAACTAAAAAAACAAAAAAACTAAAAAATCAACCCACTTCCCAAACGACACCTACTATTTGAGTTTTCAAACATTTTTCATAATCCAATAGCTCACGTGGGTTCATATTTTAAGGAAAGTGATTATAGAAATGTTTGGTTTGATTTTGAGAAATAAATTTTTAAAAAAAATTCATGGGAAAAAAATTTAGAAATTTTTTTGGTTTGCTTGGTTGTATATTTTAAAAATAGTTTTAGAGTATGGGAGTTTGTGATGATTTGATATTTTATTATATGTGTATGAGAGAAAAAGTAATTGAAAATGAGAGATGAGAGATAAAGTGATTGATTGATATGTAGGAAAGAGAAAGTGAATTTGAAAAAAAATTCAAAAAATTTCCAACCAAACAAAATTTTGAAATTTTTTTTCAAAAATTATGTTTTGAAAGTTAAACCAAACAAGGTTACAGTCTGGGAGCTTTTCCCAAACAAAACCCCTACACTAATTTATTTTCCAAACTAAGTCTAGTTAGACCGAATTTCCCAAACTAAACTGAAACGTGTTTACTAAATACGCTTTCAGTATTTTTGTGGTCCAGACAGACAAAATAAACAAAATTATGAAAGCGTGTTTAGAAAACGCACTTTTAATTGAGGTCGTGCGGTAACAAATCGCGCGTTTACTAATTATCGCGTCAATTAATAAAACGTAATTGAAACATGCGCAACATGAAAACATGTTTTGAAAACACGCTTTCAATAAAAAAAATAATTAATTTTACACCCACATCACACACACGCTCACACTCTTTTCTCTCTGTCTCTCTTTGACACACACTTACACCCATATCACTCCACTCTCTCTCTCTCTCTCCCTCTGTCTCTCTCTCTCTCTTTCTCTCTCTCTCTCTCTCTCTCTCTCTTTCACACACATCCACACACACTTATAATAAATAAATATAAATATAAATATAAATAAAAATAATTAATGTTATTCATTATATTTATTTTAATAAAACATATATAATTTTTAATATATATAAATTTTATTTTTATAAAATTAATACCAATAAAAAGATGGAAAAATTAGTCTAAGATCCCTCTCCCATTTTTAGTAATGGAAGAGATCCACAATATTATTTTTTAATGTCTAAGGTCCCTCAACCCACACCTATCTATTACAGAGAAATTTGATATATCTCATGCTCTTTATCTCTCTCCTACTACTTTTCTCTCTCTCTCGTTGAACAGTTGAACGCAGAGTTCACTCCATATGAAATTGATTCCTCTCCAAATCTTTCTTTAGAGCAAAATTCCTCTTCATCCTTAGAAAATTTGATCTAGTAGTGAAGTTGTGGAGTTCTTGATCATCAATACAAAAATTTATCAACCTCTGTACAAAGGAAACCATTCCTGAATGACTTTCGACGTCTTCGATTGCCAGAAAAACTTGATCGGGCTAGGAAAATACAATCCCCTGCTTTTCACCGATGAAGATCTCATGTTTTCGGTGCTGGAATCCGACGCTACCGAAACGCTTACAGATCTCGATCTCATCATTATCACCTGGTGTGCGTAATTCTCCTCCGCCTCGATCTCAATCTTCGATTTTCTGTCTTCTCTCTCTTCTTCGCATTCCTTGCTCTTTTGCGTCCTGAACACCGACCAGAACAACAATTTCCTACAATTAACCAGCGACAAAGCTTCGGCGAATCGAGAATGAAGAAACGAAATCGCGAGCGATCAAGTGCCGGAACAATTTTACAAACTGAACTTTACGATCCCAAGCAATTGTTAGCAATGAAACCTTTTCAGATGCTTCCACCGACACATTTTCTGCAACAATATCATAGCTCAAAACATTCAATATGAAATTCCATGAAACACATTAACACATACCAGTGGAAGAACCATTTTGCCACCCCATACATTTCCGAGCAGTGTAAAGCATGGAACCTTCCCAGAGCCCCATCAAACTTTGAAAGTTGAGCATAGACCACAACATTAGGACTCACCCTTGCCTGTAGCAAATATACATGACATTAGTACATAGAAAACTAGAAAAAACAACACCAAGTCACCAATTCAATAGACAAAAAGTGTTTTAAATTATGTAATTTTGTAAAAGCTTCATACCACCAAAGCACTTTGGTAAGTGGCAAATATGACCAAAGAATTTTGTAGTCCAGAGAAATTTTGTCCAGAGAGAGAAATTTTGTCCAGAGAAATTCTGAAAATTTCTCTGGAACCTCGCAGAGAATTTCTCAGAGAAAATTTACACAGTGGCCAAAATCTCAGAGAATTTCTCTGGACAGAAATTCTCTCCAGAGAAAATTGGTTGGCCAAGAAGTGGCTTTGAGTCCCAATTTTACTCCATTTCCCATATATTTTGAGTTCTGATTGGGCAAATTTTACAACCTGAACTTTACGATCCCAAGCAATTGTTAGCAATGAAACCTTTTCAGATGCTTCCACCGGCACATTTTCTGCAACAATATCATAGCTTAGAACATTCAATATGAAATTCCATGAAACACATTAATGCATACTAGTGGAAGAACCATTTTCCCACCCCATACATTTCCAAGCAGTGTAAGGCATGAAACCTTCCCAGAACATCAAGCTTTGAAAGTTGAGTATAGACCACAACACTAGGACCCACCCTTGCCTGTAGCAAATATACATGACATTAGTACATAGAAAACCAGAAAAAACAATATCAAGCCACCAATTCAATAGACAAAAAGTGTTTTAAATTACGTAATTTTTTAAAAGTTTCATACCACCAAAGCACTTTGATAAGTGGCAAATATGACCAAATAATTTTTTGTCCAGAGAAATTTTGTCTAGAAAAATTCTGGAAATTTCTCTGGAACCTCCCAGAGAATTTATCAGAGAAAATTTACACAGTGGCCAAAATCCCAGAGAATTTCCAGAGAAATTTCTTTTTTTTTTTTTTTTTTTGGAGTTAAAAACCATAAATGTTAGTTCTTTACATAATCTAGAAATTTCTCTAGTACAGAATTATGAATTTTCTCTGGTTTCATAGAGAAAGAATTCTACAAAAGTAAACAAATAATCACAGAGAAATTCTTGTGAATTCTCTAGGCAATTCCCAGAATTTCTCTAGGAAAGGCATAGAATTTCTCTGGAAATTCCCACAATTTATCTGGAGAGAATTTCTCTGGATCAAATATTCTCTGGATTCATGTTGAGGGACCTTAGACATTGTAAAAATATTGTATGTCATTTATGCTATAAAATAGTAATACCAGGGACCCTAAAAAAAATCCCCCTAAAAAGATATCAATCATATTTTTAAAACGAGACCAATATTAAATATATATATATATAGTAATAATAATTTATAATAACAAATAATAATCGCTTTGTTTGATTTGATTATTATGTATTATTATAAATTATTGTTACATATATTTGATATTCGTCTATAAAAAATAACAATCACTCTATTTGGTTTGATTATCTTTAAAATGAGACTAATAATTTAAAAAATATATATATTTAAAAAATATAACCAAACCAAATAGAGTAATTATTATTTATTATTATAAATTATTATATATATTTAATATTGGTTTCATTTTAAAAATATGATTGATATCTTTTTATTGGTATTAAAATAAATATAATGAATAAAATTAATTATTTTTATTTTTATTTATTTATTATAAGTGTGCGTGGATGTGTGTGAAAGAGGGAGAGTGGAGTGATGTGGATGTAAGTGTGTCAGAGAGAGAAAGAGATAGAGAAAAGAGTGTGAGTGTGTGTGTGATGTCTGACGCTAAGCCTTATCTATTATTTTTTTGGCTATGGGGTCACTGATGTGATCCCTTATTGTGTTTTTTATTGTGTTTAAAATGACACAGTTTTATCTTCTTTTTTCTTTTTCTTTTTTTTAATGTTCTTACTATGTTTTTTGGCATTATAAATTACAATTTGCCCTAAACTTTAAATCCTAAACCCTAAAATAAAGATAAATAAATTTTAAGAATTAAACCCTAAACTCTAAAATAAAAAATAATTTTTTTTTAAGAATTAAACTCTAAACTCTAAAATAAAAAAATAAATTTTAAGAATTAAATTATACATTCTAAACCCTAAAAAAATAAATTTTAAGAATTAAATCCTAAACTCTAAAATAAAAATAAATAAATTTTAAGAATTAAACCCTAAACCCTAAAATAAAATAAAAAAAATTTATCCCTAAACCCTAGAATAAAAAAAATTAAGAATTAAACCCTAAATCCTAAACCTTAAAATAAAAAAAAAAATTTAAGAATTAAAGTAAGAAAGTGATCATTTTATATAGTTGATTATTATAAATTATTATTATTATATATACATTTAATATTGGTCTCAATTTTAGAAAATAAAATTTATATATATTAAAAATTATATATGTTTTATTAAAATAAATATAATGAATAAAATTAATTATTTTTATTTTTATTTATTTATTATAAGTGTGTGCGATGTACTAGAGAGAGAGAGAGTGTCTGTGTGTGAGAGTGTGAGTGTGTGTAATGTGGGTGTAAAATTAATTATTATTTTTATTTATTGATAGCGTATTGTACGTTTTTCAATTGCGTTTTATTAATTGACGTGATAATTAGTAAACGCGTGATTTATAACCGCGCGACCTTAATTGAAAGCCCGTTTTTTAAACATGCTTTCATAGTTTTATTTATTTTGTCCGTCTAAACCACAAAAATGCTGAAAGCGTATTTAATAAGGGATTGTTTGGTATTTGTATTGGGCTAAAAAATAACAAAAGGGCAAAAAAAAGTCAAAAAATCACAAAAGGACAAAAATCATAAAAAGACAAAAAAAAATACACAATTCCAAAGATAAAAAATCAAAAAAGCCAAAAAAAAATACCAAACGACTCAAAAAACCTCAGCGTAAAAAAATTAAAAAAATCAAAAAGTCAATTAAAAAAATCATTGCCAAACGAGCACTAAATACGTTTTAACTTAGGGGTGGTTTGGCATTTCTTAAATAATTTATCTTTTTATCTTTTTTCATTATATTATCTCTTTACTTTTTTATATATTTTTTTATAAAAAGATAAAAAATATATTTATTTTTAAATCATCTCAAGTAACTTTCTACTTTGAAAATTTTGGCCAAACTAAATTTTAATTTGGAAAATAGAATAGTGTTGGGACTAGTTTGGAAAAGTTCCCACAGTCTGTGGAGCAAAGATCCTCTAGAGTGATTTTTTTCTAAAGTTTCTTAAAGTACTACAGTGTATGGTTGAGATTTACTGGCAAGTCACATCAATTTTTCTGATATGACTTGCCAATAAATCTCAACCACACAATATAGCACTTTAGGAAACTTGAGGGAAATTTCACTCTAGAGGATCCTTGGTGCAGTCTGTGGGGGCTCTCTCTGACACATGACGTTTTACTAGGGACCCAGACACCTCTGCCCGTCTCTGGTTACTCCGCTGCCAAGGATTAGATTGAAAATAAGTTATTTTAATAATTTTTTAATGGAATTTTTATTGATAAGTCTAATTTAGAAGTGTTTTAATTTAAGAAGTCTATGAAGAAATTTTTTAACCCATTTAGTCAGTTTTATTCGATAAAGTCCATTTTCTTGATTTACACTATTTTCTTAGACACTTATGCCTTTATATTTAATTTTGATACCCTTATAAATATTTTTTCAACGATTAGCAATTTAATGATGTGAACATTTATATTTTAAAATTCACATTTATAGGAATGTAAATTGGCCCGTGGGCGGTTCGAAACCCGCCCGCGAGCCAGGGTGGGCCCGACTCGTTGACAATGTAAATATTCACATTGACATGTTAAAATTCACATTAATAAGAGTGTAAAATTGGCCCCCGTCCCGTGGCGACGCGAAACCCGCCCGCGGCCCATGGGCGGCTCGGGGCGGACCCGGTTCGGCCCGTTGACAATGTGAATATTCACATTGACATGTTAACATTCAAATTGATAAGAGTATAAAATTGGGCCGCGGCCCATGGGCGGCCAAAAGCTTGCCCGCAGCCGGGGCGGACCCGGCCCGGCCCATTGACAATGTGAATATTCATATTGACATGTTAACATTCACATTAATAGGAGTGTAAAATTAGCCCGCGCCTCGTAACTGCCCAAAACCCGCCCACGACCGGTGGCGCGGGCCCGGCCCGGCTTGTTGACAATGTGAATGTTCACATTGACATGTTAACATTCACATTAATAAGAGTATAAAACTAGACAGCAGCCCAGGGCGGGCCCGACTCGGCCCCGCCCGTTGACAATGTGAATATTCACATTGACATATTAACATTCACATTAATAGGAGTGTAAAATTGGCCCCCGTCCCGTGGCGGCGCCAACCCGCTCGCTGCCCATGGGCGGCCCGGGGCGAGCCCGGTTCGACCCGTTGACAATGTGAATATTCACATTGACATGTTAACATTCACATTGATAAGAGTATAAAATTGGCCCGCGGCCCATGGACGGCCAAAAGACCGCCCGTTGCCCGGGGCAGGTCGGGCCCGGCCCTGCCCGTTGACAATGTGAATATTCACATTGACATGTTAACATTCACATTGATAAGAGTGTACAATTGGCCCGTGACCCGTGGGCAGCCCGTAGCCCGACCTCGGGCCAGGCCGGGCCTGCCCCGTTGGTAATGTGAATATTCACATTGACATGTTAACATTCACATTGACATGTTAACATTCACATTGATAAGAATGTAAAATTGGCCCGCAGCCCGTGGGCGGCCCGAAGCCCGATCGCAGCCCGAGGCGGGCTTGGCCCGACCTGTGACAATGTGAATATTCACATTGACATATTAACATTAACATTGATAGGAGTGTAAAACTTGTCCGCTGCCCGAAACTCGCCCGCGGCCCGGGGTAGGCCAGGACCCAAACCCGGGCCACCCCGGGCCGCCCATGGGACGCGAGTCAATTTTACACTCTTATCAATGTGAATGTTAACATGTCAATGTGAATATTCACATTGTCAACAGGCCGGGCCGGGCCCGCCTCAGGCTGTCCACGGGCCGTGGGCGTGTTTCGGGCAACCACGGGGCACGGGCTAATGTTACACTCTTATCAATGTAAATGTTAACATGTCAATGTGAATATTCACGTTGTCAACAGGCCGGGCCCGTGTCTGGCCGGGGCCGGGCTTGCGTCGGCCCGGGACCAGGCTTCGGGCTGCCCACGGGTCACGGGCTAATTTTACACTCTTATCAATGTTAATGTTAATATGTCAATGTGAATATTCACATTGTCAACGAGTCGGGCCGGGCCCGCCGTGGTCAGCGGGCGGGCTTCGGGCTGCCCACCAGCCACGGACCAATTTTATACTCCTATGAATGTGAATGTTAATATGTCAATGTGAATATTCACATTGTCAACGGGCCGGACCGGGCTCGCCCCGGGCCGCCCATGGGACGCGAGTCAATTTTACACTCTTATCAATGTGAATGTTAATATGTCAATGTGAATATTCACATTGTCAACAGGCTGGGTCGGGCCCGCCTCGGGCCGCCCACGGGCTGTGGGCTAGTTTCGGGCAGCCACAGGGCGCAGACTAATTTTATACTCTTATCAATGTGAATATTAACATGTCAATGTGAATATTTACATTATCAACGGGTCGGACCGGGCCCGCCCAGGGCAGCCCACGAGCCGCAGGCGGGTTTCGGGCCGGCCACAGGCTGCGGGCTAATTTTACACTCCTATCAATGTGAATGTTAACTTGCCAATGTGAATATTCATATTATCAACGGCCGGGTCGGGCCTATTTTTTTGGCTTGTGGCTCGGCCCGGCCCGACTCGAATTTTTCCGAGCACCCACGAGGATCGACATGAGCCGGGCCCCTACACATTGACGATATAAACATTTATATTGACGGTGTGAACATTCACATTAAGGGTATTTTGGTAATTATGTCACCCATAGGACTTATTGAAACATAAAAAAATAATGTGAACTAAATAGAACATAAGTAGATGAAAAGGGTATTTTGGTCTTCTTATCTCAAATTGGACCTAATGGAATAGTCAAAAAAAATATGAGTTGGATGGAATAAAACTCTTAGAAAATGGATTTATCAAAAAAACTCCCTTATCAAAAAAGCTCCCTTTTTTATTTTTTTAATTAAAATATACAATAAAATAATTAATATATTGAAAATATTTTTTTTAATTTTTATAAAAAAAATGTAAAAAAAAAAAAAGGATTTTTTAATTTTTTAATATAAATTATTAACTTGTTAATTTTTTATTCTTTCTTCGTCTCTATCTCTATCTCTATCTCTGCAGGACACATCTATATCCAACCATATATATACACAGTCGCGCCATCTGTCTGTTTATTTATTATTATAGTATGTGTGTTTGGGTTAGTAGTAGTGTAATCCGGTTTGCATGTTGGTCCTGTGGTTGGTGGTGTAGGAGTAGGAGTAGGAGTTAGGGAGGGGGAGAGGGAGGGGAAAAGGGGGGGCATGGCGGCGAAGAATCAGAAACTGTACGAGACGTACTCGAAGAGCCTGATCCATGAGGTGCAGCGATGGGGTGGTTTGAAGCAGAAGGGAGTCAGCCTCAAGTACATGATGGAGTTTGGGTCCACCCCCACCCTCCGCAATCTCTTGATTTCCGCTCAGTTTCTCCACAAAGAGCTCCCTGCCAGGATTGCCAGAAAAGCCCTTGAGCTTGAGACCCTCCCTTATGGCTTATCCCTAAAGCCTGCTGTTCTCAAGGTCCACTCTCTTTTTTTTTTTTTTTTTTTTTCTTTAAATTTATTATTTTATTTATAAATTCTCCTGTGAATTGGATGGAATTGAATTAATCTGACTTTCTTAATAAATCGGAAAAAGAAGATTTTTCATTTTTCATATATTATATATTATATTTTACAATATATGAGAGAAAAGATCTTGCTGTGTGCATATCTCAATTTGGGTATTGTATCTTTCTTGACTTCTGCTTTGAATATTCTCACCATGGGTCTTATGTTTATGTTTATAATATACAATATATGAGATAAAAGATCTTGCTGTGTGCATATCTCAATTTGGGTATTGTATCTTTCTTGACTTCTGCTTTGAATATTCTCACCATCGGTCTTATGTTTATGTTTTTTTTTTTTTTTGGGGGGGGGGGGGGGGGGGGGGGGGGGGGGGGGGGGTGGTGAGCTTTCTCTTAATTAGGTTTTAAAGTGTTATTTAATCGATACACATAACTCCCTTCCCTAAGACTGCATTGTGTTTTGCTTACTATAAAATAAAAATACATAAGTAAATACTAGTAGATTCATCAGCACGGCATTTCATTATTTGAGCTCAGTACCCGTTAATTATATGAACTTCCTGTCTTTAGGTGCGTGATTGGTATCTGGATTCTTTCCGTGACCTTAGATCCTTTCCCGAGATCAACAACACAAATGATGAATTGGAATTTACCCAAATGATTAAGATGATTAAGGTGAGGCACAATAATGTTGTTCCCATGATGGCTTTGGGCGTTCAACAGTTGAAGAAAGGCCTGGGTCGGAAGATTGATTATCAGGATCTGGACGAGATTCATCAGTTCCTCGATCGCTTTTACATGTCAAGAATTGGGATTCGAATGCTTATTGGTTAGCCCATCTTGCTTACTTCCACTTATTGTACTTGAGATTTATTTCCTAATTGACCTTTTTATTTAAGCCTTATGTTTATCCGTCCGTGGTAATCAATTTTGTTAGTGTTACTAAAGATGGATACTAAACATGTTTTATGTACCTCTAATTTGCATGAAACTCAGGGCAGCACGTTGCATTGCATGATCCCAACCCTCCTCCTGATTGTGTGGGTTATATACATACCAAAATGTCCCCTGTACAGGTAGCACAAACTGCCAGTGAGGATGCCCGTGCAATTTGTTTGCGGGAGTATGGAAGTGCACCTGATGTTAATATCTATGGGGATCCTAAATTTACATTCCCGTAAGCTATTGTCCTTCTAATTAATCCTTTATTTGTTTTGCCATTTTCTTCTTTTTCTTCTTCTTCTTCTTCTTCAGTTTTCAAACAACAAACAAAAATGGTGTGTTGGACTCTTCATATACATATATATGTGTGTGTGTGTGTACGCGCGCACCCGTGCCCGCGTCCACGTGTGTCCGAGTAATGAATTCCAAGTAGAATTTGTTCTCTGTTTTGTTTCATGTTCCATGTTAACAACTTTGTTTGCTTCCTTAACAGGTATGTTCCAACACATTTACATCTGATGGTTTTTGAGTTGGTTAAGAACTCCTTACGTGCTGTTCAGGAGCGGTTTATGGACTCGGACAAAGCCGCACCTCCTATTCGAATAATAGTAGCTGATGGAATAGAGGATGTTACCATTAAGGCATGTGTTTTGTTGTCGTTTTTTCGCAATTTATCTTCTATCTATCTATCTATCTATATACTACTATATATGTGAAGCCTTGAGATGATGTTGACACAAAGGCCTTGTTTGGTTTAACTCTCAAAATATAATTTTTGAAAAAAATTTCCAAAATTTTGTTTGGTTAGAAATTTTTTGAAATTTTTTTCAAAATCGCTCTCTCTCTCCTACACATCAATCAATCATTTTTTCTCTCTCCTCTCTCATTTTCACTCACTCTTTCTCTCACACACATCTACTCAACTACAACAAAATATCAAATCATTCCAAACTTTTATACTCCAAAACTATTTCCAAAATATACAAACAAACAAATCAAAAAAATTTCTAAAACTCTTTTCCTAAGATTTTTTTTGAAAATTTATCTATCAAAACCAAACCAAACGCACCCAAAATGTCTCATGTTTTAGGTTTTCCCAAAATACCTCTGGAGTTGGGTGTTTATTTAAAATTGTATAAAGAGGATGGGGCTCAAACCCAAGACCTTCATTCTAAGAAAGACCATTTTTACCACTAGAGTGGCACACAACATTTATACTTTTAAGTCAAAGTCAAAATTTATATTTTACAAATTTAACATAACACCCACTATTACTCAACAAATGTGGTATGTTTGGATGGTAGGTGTCAGATGAAGGGGGTGGAATACCAAGAAGTGGTCTCCCTAAAATATTTACCTATCTTTATAGTACTGCCAAAAACCCCCTGGATGAGCAGTCAGATCTTGGAACAACTAACATAGCAACAATGGCTGGTTATGGATATGGGCTTCCAATAAGTCGCTTATATGCCAGATATTTTGGAGGGGACCTGCAAATTATCTCTATGGAAGGATATGGTAAGTAATTATTGTTTTGTGTTGTGCTGTAATCGAAGAATCCCTTAATGCATGAAAATCAGCATGATAATGTGCCCTCCATGACTTCATTGTCCTGTAACTGTTATTTGCATCTAAAAGGTCACCCACAAACTGCTTGGTATATCTTGTCTTTGTTTCAATCAAATGTGTTCTCTGTTCTTTTTGCCTAGTTGGTTGCGGAAAGATGGTCAAAAATGAGCTTGGGGGATGTACATGAATCAAAATTTTCTTCTAAAACTGATAAATATAGTTTTGTTTAGAAATTAGAACTATCTTTTCTATCTTCTGCTCATTTCAATAGTCTACTCTTCCTGGAACTATGCTTGAAATACATGCACCTGAGAATGAGGTGGGCCTTCCGAACGACATTGAATCTACCTGCCATTTTGTCATGGAAAATTTAGGAATCTTGGGTAAGGATCAAACATATAAAGTCAGGGTGATGAAGGAGGTTAATGTAGGAATGCTCACATGTTTGTGTATGCAGCACTAGGCTCTTTATTCTTTTACTAAATGTTTATGATTTCAACTTTTCCATGGTTCTGATTTTTTTTTTACACTTGGATTCTGCCACAATGTTTACTGACATGTATGCACGTGCTTTGTTCTCACAGGGACAGACGCATACCTTCATTTGTCTCGCTTGGGAGATTCGCAAGAACCGCTGCCATGAATCAAGACTATTATGGTGCTACAAACTGGAATTTGCATTGAACTGTCTTAATCAACTTTGTGTAAATGAGTTAAAAACAACAGAAATCTGTACCCCTTATTGTAAACACAACAAATTTATCAATTCCTAATTGTCCATAATAAGTTGGGCGGTTTTGTTGTCATATGTTTTAGTATTCTACTTTTCCTGGTACAGGATAAGTAATCCATTCAATCTGGGACGTATACTAGGTTTATTTTATCGTTATTATTATTATTATTTTTATGGGGCTGTGATTTGGTTCATGTAATAGTTTTAGTTTAGTTTGTCAACGTAGCCTCATCATATCATTTCATTTCAGGCTCCGTGATAAATCGGGCCATGTTGTTGGCATCTAATTATCTCTGCATTTTAAATGAGCAGTTGCTGTATTGTTAGTTTGTTGTGTTCCCAGATTCCCTTTCCTTCTAGGCTCCTCCAATCAGGTTTTTATGGGGCCCATTTTGCATCCATTTTTAAATACTGTTAATGTTTAGATTACGGACTCGTTAAATAAATGGTAATTGTGAGAAAGAAAGAAAAATGATTAATTGATGTCTATAACTATTTGGCTTCTCTTATTTAATTTTTTAATGTTTTTTTTGGGGCCAAAAAATTGGTTCCCAAACGGGTTATTAAATTTACTCGATTCATCTCGTGTGCTCATCTGTTATGTGAGCGCGCACAATGCTGTATGTCAGCACTTACTCCTGGTCAATAGGGGAGCTTTTATTTTTACACACCAATTACATTCTATATACATCTTTTTTAATAAATAATTGGTTCAGAAGTAACATTCTGAAAATAAATAATTAGTTCAGAAGTAGAATTTTAAATTTTTTATTATTTTTTCGACATTCAACTTTCGAATGTATTTATTTGATGTCCATAATAGTAATTTCATTTGAAAATAAAATTATAATAAAAATAATTTTTATTAAGTGTACAAAGAGAGGAATGGAAATGTGCAAATAGAAGCTCTCCAATAATATTGATGAGATTAAGATGTCAATTGCTGGCTGAAAAAACAGTACAGTAGGAGGTTAAATACAATACAATACAATACACACAGTACAGTAAAATGATTTAGCAAAATCTTTCACCAAATTGCTAAAATGTTTTTCAAGTCTCATTATTCACTACTGTGTGTGTGATGTAACTTCCCTTATTATTCCCCTACTTTTGATTGAATTTAAAAAGGAGAAAAAAAAACACCAAAACCACTAGGTTAATAGTGGACTCTAGCAGTAACCCAGACGCCAAAAGCAATTAAGTTGACTGTCGTTCCATCGGGTCTTTTTTCAATATAAGCTTTTTTTACATTGTATTTCTAAATCTAGGCCAACTTCTGACAGAATTTCAAAACTAAGCTAAAGCGCCATTACTATTCGCGCTTTTACTGTTAGGAGCGCAAAAGTAGATGAACAGGAAAATCGCTATTACAAATAGCGACTTTGATTAAGAAGTCGCTGTTCCGAATAGCGCTTCTAGGGTTATTTTTTTTCCCAAGGAAAACGCTGTTAAGAACAACACTTTTTACACAAAACTGTTTTGCCAGAAAACGCTATTTCTAATAGCGATTTTACACAAAATTTTTTCGCCATAAAAACGCTATTAAGAATAGCGATTTTAACATAATAAACGCTATTACAAATAGCGATTTTAACAGAATTTTTTTTTTTCGCCCAGCATTTTTAACATAAACTTTGTTGGAATAAAACGCTATTTTCAAGATAAAACAAAAGAAAAAAACATAAAACATATTTTAAAAAATATATTTACACTGTATATTTTAGTACTTGGCTTTACTAAAGCCATTATCATCTTAAAATATGTTTTTTTTTTTTTTCTTTTGTTTTTGTTTTTGTTTTTGTTTAGAATGTGTAATTCATAAATTTTACATAATATGAAAAAAAAACCTCTTTTCATATATTAATTTTACATACTATTTTTCATATATATAATTTCAAAATCATATTCATGTAGATATTATTAAGCCAATCATGTTCATTTATTTGGCTTTACTGAAGCCGTTGTCATGTTACATTTTTCATTTTTTCTTTTGTCTTTGTTTTGATTTAGAAAATGTAATTAAAATTTTTTTTTCGTCTTCACTAAAGTTGTTTTCATGTAAATTTTTTTTTTGCTTATTGTTTTGTGTTTGTTTTGGGTTAGAATGTGATAATGTAATTAATAATTTTTTTTTTCGCTTTACTAAAGTCGTTTTCATGTAATTTTTTTTTTCTTTTGTCTTTGTTTTGGGTTGGAAGGTGTTATTTAGAAAATTATTTTGGCTTTACGAAAGCCGTTTTTATTTAAACATACATATATATTTATTCTTTTGTTTTGGGTTAGAAGGTGAGAATGTAATTCAGAAAATCAATTTAGTAAACCAGTTTAGTAAAACTGTTTTGTACCCGTTTTCATTTATAAAATTTATTTTTTTGTATCGTCTTTGTTATGGGTTAGAATGTGATATGCATGCTGTACAGTTCGAAGCACACCTACACACTGTGCAACTCGACGAGCAACGACGAAGGGTGAGACGCGAAGACCACCGCGGAGTAGGCCAAGAAGACAAAGGCCACAGCGAGAGCTCCTAAAATAAATTTTCTCAACATTTTTGTAATAATACTTAATACATAATATACGAAGTCAGTACTTTACAAAATACTCATACGGGCATGAAAACAACATAACTGAAGTTGCAAATGTAATAGTTTTCAGTTACATAGGTAGTACAGACATAATTCTCCCACAAAAATACATTATGGACACCATGAACTGAACACACATTACATACATCCTGGACACTCTTAACTGAACACACAATACATAAACATAACAGTTAGATAGACAAACACCTAATTCATGACCTAATATTGCATATTAATAGCCGTAACATTTGACAGACACAATACATAAACATAAACTTAAACATAAACATAACATAACATAACAGTTATACTTACTCTAACACAGACATTACATATTAATGCAAGTTGTTATATTGCCGAAGTGTAGACATTAACACCTAATTCGCGCTTAAATCGGCAGGTGGCTCAGAGTCTGAACAATCCGAAAGCTCAGCGTCAGAGACAAGTTCAGGATCCTCCATGATAGCCTTGATAGCCGTAACATTTGGTTCTGTTTTGTTCTTCTGGGCATCCTTCTTAAGTATGAGTAGCTGCATATCGCGGGCCAATCTACGACCCATTTGAGAAATCTCACGTTGTAGTGTTTGACATAGTCGATCAACATTATCAGGATCTTCCTTTTGGATCTCAACAGAATGTGCTTTTGGCACCCTCAGTCGTCTTTCCCGACATAATCTTTCGTTTTGCACTCGCTCTATAAATAGTGCGGGCCACTTAAGAAGTCTAGCCTTTGCATAACCATATCCTGTTTGATTTTCTGATGGATCCTCCACCAAACCACATGGATCTCGATAGTACTTGGGCATGACAAAATGTCGCTTCCCAAACCTATCATGATAAGCACAAGAGGCATCCAAGAAAGGAAATGGTGTTTCATCTTCAGCATCGCCACTTCCCCTTCCCCCTCCTCGTCGTGAACTTTCACCCCTTTGCAAGTTCCTACCACCTCTACGACTCCCACTCCCTCCTATGAACCATGTAGCCATGCTAATTTTTTAAAACAAATGAATGATAATTTCGTAGGGCGAAATGAGTTGTAAGGTTGTGTCTTCACCTTTACTCGTTTATATAGTTGATTATGAACGGATAAATGAGAATCCCACATATATGCATGCTGACTGTAAGGTAAATGCATGCTAACTGTAAAGTAAATCAATGGATTCACTGTTGCCATGTGACTTTCTGAATTGAGAATCCCACATATATCGATACGAGATGAGTTGTCACTGTAACAAAAAATCGAGAAAAAAATGGAGAAAACCAAAGCATGTGCACCAAGTCACATGACTTCACAATCCATCTGCATATACGAACAAAATAAGGGCATGCTGATTGTAAGGTAATTCAGTGAATTCACTATTGCCATGTGACTTTCTAAGTTGAGAATCCCACATATATCAATAACAGATGAGTTGTCACTGTAATAAAAAAAATCGAGCAAAAAATCGAGGAAACCAAAGCCTGTGCACCAATTCACATGACTTGACCATCCATCTGCATATAAGAACAAAATAAAGGCATGCTGTTTGTAAGGTAAATCAGTGAATTCACTGTTGCCATGTGACTTTCTGAGTTGAGAATCCCACATATGTCAATAACAGATGAGTCGTCATTGTAATACAAAAAATCGAGCAAAAAATCGAGAAAACCAAAGCATGTGCACCAAGTCACATGACTTGACAATCCATCTGCATATAAGGACAAAATAAAGGCATGTTGACTGTAAGGTAAATCAGTGAATTCACTGTTGCCATGTGACTTTCTAAGTTGAGAATCCCACATATATCAATAACAGATGAGTTGTCACTGTAATAAAAAAAATCGAGCAAAAAATCGAGAAAACCAAAGCCTCTGCACCAAGTCACATGACTTCACAATCCATCTGCATATACAGACAAAATAAAAGCATGCTGACAGTAAGGTAAATCAGTGAATTCACTGTTGCCATGTGACTTTCTGAGTTGAGAATCCCACATATGTAAATAAGAGATGAGTTCTCACTGTAATAAACAAATCAATAAAACCAAAGACTGTGCACCAGGTCACATGACTTCACAATCTATCTGCATATACTGACAAGTCTCTCCACGATTTGACTACTCAATGTGTGAAAAATGAAGCTTATGAAGCTTATGACCCGCTATTTGTATTTCATTGAAAAGTATGACTATTTGAATTGTTCTTGTCATTTGGGAAGCTATTCACCGACCTACCTGTTATGTTTTATGTGTTGTTGAAGGCGGTAGTTCGATTCACCGAGTTTAGTTTTTTGTCAACCCCTTATTCATTACCGGAGTCATCATTTTTACTGGACTTTCAAGAATTGGAAGGTGACTCTTTCTTCTTTTCCGATGGAGATTGAAATTCGTTGTAATTTCATCCCTATTTCAGCAGCCCCAGTTAAGGGAACCTTTTCTCCGAGTTGCCTGATCTATGTTATGTGTTTTAAGTATTCACATAATTGAACATACATTAATCCATTCATTAATCCAGAACATTCATTAACAAATTGCAATTCAATAAAGAAAGTCATGAACTCATAAATGTGTACTTATAAATGTAGTTATTTCATAAACTTCAGGTTCATAACAAAAATACTTGAAATACATCCGTACGTTAGACCAACAACAACATTGTCTTACACTCCAGTAAGGAACATATGAAAGATAACGGTGTTTGATTTCTTATTCCTCATCTGACATGTAGTAGTCAGAGAGATATTTTTCATTGTTTAAGACATTATTTCGCTCAACCATTGTCAAATCTCTGTTGCTTGCTTCTGCCATTTCAGTGGCTAGCTGAAGCATGAAATGTTGACATCTCCGCATCAACATCCTGTTGTTCTCCTTCTTAATTCTGCTAACTGCTTTTTCATAGTCACTCACATTTCGTCTAGCCATGGTCAATGAACGACGATGAGGTACCGGTGCCCCAAAGTTACGTAGATCATTATACAATCCTTCTTGCTCCGTTACCCTAAACGCCCATTCTGCTCGGATACCAGCATAATAATCCTTCGGACTCGAGTACTTTTCGCTCTTGTAGTCATACATAAATAGAGGTAGCAGCCACACTTTCGGATTTATTTGCCGACGTGAACTTCCTGCACCTCTTGAAGACATTGTTAATAAAATTAAAAAAAATAATAATAATAGTAATTGTATATATATTACTATTGTTATGACTTCAACAAACATCATACTGGGGTATTTATAGACATCATAGTGGTGCTAGGGCACTATGGAATAAGTGATACACGTGATATTATTTGATGTTATTCATTTCATGTAATTTTGATTACCCGTGACTTTGTGTACCTGTGATGTAGTCACGGACGTGGTTGTAAGATAAAATCATAATTGTAGGCCATAGAATCACAATGCAATCCCTTCATATTCGAGCAGTGCGTTGTCAAATAAAACAAAATGCAGTGAGTTGTCACATCGCGACATGAAACTATTTTGTCATGCTTACTTTTGTAATACAATAAGTAGTCACTTGGAATTGACGATTTCAGTACGTATAGGTGTTTTCGAGAAATTATAAATGAAATCGAAAAAGAAATTTTCTTTATATTAAAGTAATATTGTTCATAAACTATCATTGTTTTTCTCACCAACATAATAAAATGGTCACCTGGTAGGTAAACACGATTGGAACTTTGGTGCCTATATTTTATCTTATTTTCAGTTAATGAACTTCACAGTCATCCGATTTTTATTGTCATTACACAACCGTCTATCATATTTTTTTACCAACATAATAGCATTTTCTGCTTCTTTTCACAGTCGTAATAATGTGACTTAGATGAATTCTGAAATGTGCGAAAAAAACAAAGCATGTAAGTTGCACTGCAGAAGTCACATGCATCACGTAATGTCAAGAAAAAAGTCACAACGTATACAAGCATGGCAAAGTAAGAAAGTCACATGCATTACTGCATCACTGCATAAAGTGACATGCAACATTGCATCACTGCACAAAGTCACATGCAGTGATGCAGTGATGCACAAAGTCACACGCATCACTGTATCACTGCACAAAGTCAGATGCATCCCTGCATCGCTGCACAAAGTCACATACCTCCTACCTACTGTGCCCATTGGAATTATGCACAAAGTCACAGGCATCACTGCATCTGCGGCACAATAGCCGATGCTACAGGCCGTTGATTCGTTCATGACTGCACAAAGTCGAGTCCTGACAGCCGAATGCACTGGATAAGGTCAGTGGCATGCATGTGATCGAACAGGAAATTGCATACATACAGCTACCATGTCTATGTATGGTATAAATATCGTAGCATACCACAACAAAAGTTTTACAGCTATTTCTAGCGATATCATCATGACATATACGGTGGTTGATCTATATTCAGCAATGGGTCGCTATTGGGTTGCAGATGGAGATGAATTTCAATACCTATTAAATCCAAATTTGCGTTACTCACGTGCCACCGTCAATACCATGAGAGCTGAGTGGGAATTTCGCAAAACTCGAGCAAACGTTCTCGTTGAGCTATGCCGTGAAGTTAATCTTAAATTTCCTCGCCGGTTAGCCATGCGTATGCCAACTGACACTCCACAGTTGTTGCAAAGGGCATTGCATCGTATCCGCGACGAGGTTAATTGCATGACCCAACGTTTGCAAAGGTCCGGACTAATGAAGACCGCAAATGAGCGTGCCGAAGATGGGTTAATGGATGATGCACACCAGTACTACGCCTGGAGCATGGATGTTATGTATGAATCTGATATTGAGATGTCAGATGATGATGATAATGAATGAAATTGTTTGGATGAACGCCCAGGGCATTTTTGTAATGCATGCAATTTGTAATGCTTATCCATGACTTATCAATGAAGCGAGATATTTCAATTATTTTTAGCCTTGAACAAACATATTTTTTATAGCTTCTTTACACGTTTTGTTCAAACCAAACGCGTTTGTAATTTATGTTCTCCTAAATTACGGATAATGAGAGAGGGGTAGAGATGTGAAACAGATTTGTGTGATTCATCAATATAAATAAGAATAAAAAATTATGAAATTATAATTGCGAATAAATAAGTATGACACTTACATCAGCTGTACAAGTTTGACACATACAAACAAAAAAAAGAAAAAAAAAACCTATATAGTCCATATCGCAACCGCTAATGCCCTAACCTGCCCCCAGTCCCACAACCCCGACCGTGGATCTCCCTCATCGGTCTCCTACGGTAGACTCTCTAAATATCTGGCACTCTCTCCCCTGCATGCGGCCCTCCACTGACTGCCTGTGGAGCCTGTGAGTGTGAGTGTGACCCCCCCTCTCCTACATCTGATGCCCCTGATCCTGCCTGTGCCTGTAGATCAGATACTGCTGTGAGCTGTGAAACTCCCACTCCCTCGTCTGGTGCAACTATATCACGATCTGCAGCTGGACCCCGACCTCTGCCTCTGCCCGCACCCCGACCTCGGCCGCGACGTCCCCCACGACCATAACCTCTCCCTCGCGCTCTGGAGGGGGGCTCAATATGGGCCTCATCATCAATGTGGGAGATGTCAGTGAGAACTGCATCATGTGTACTCCTGGGCGCGGTCGAAGTAGTCCCCACAAAAGCAGGTGGTAACTGGGTGGGTGGGGTAGCAACATCATGCATGAACCGGGGCGCGGTCGAAGTACTCCCCAGAAAAGTAGGCTGTAACTGGGTGGGTGGGGTAATAACATCATGCATGAAGCGGGGCGGTGACCAATCAGGGTCAGGGTCAGCATGCTGGGTAAGATGTACGTGTGGGGAATATGGAGAAATGTATGGGGTATCATGTGGTGGGGTGACTGAAGTCGAAGGACCTGCTGTGGCTGGCGCTGAACTGGGAGGCACTGACGTGGACGGGACTGATGTGTCTGGAGCAGCTGCTGCACTGTGTACACCGTAGTCCCCAAAATGCAGACGATCTACCCGATGGGCATGCTAGATCCCCTCGTACAATAACTCTCTGATCTCTACAAGGGACTGCAGACCAAGCTGTCCATCACGTCTGAAAATGGCGTCCTCAGCCAAGTGGTATGACCTCCCAGCTCAAACCACCTGGAAAAAAAATCAGATATATTAGGCTATAGTTGACTGAAAATAATCAATTATGATATTAACAATTATCGGAGATATAGTACGATACTCACCAATGCCTCGAGAGAAGGCCCAACTCCCTGATATCCGGCCTCGGACAGGTGGCTCGGATTACCGACAAGTAGGTGTGTATGTCGCCGATACCACAACATGTAAGGGTCGGGAGAGGGGAGGACCCCATCGCTCCAGTCAGCCTGTACAATAGTGTCGCGACGGGCATCCCACAACTGTATGTATCGCATATGATGCTGACTCCAGTCAGTGCTGGCTCGGCCACGTCTATCCGTCGCATGCAACCGCCACTCGGTGTCACACCGATCCGGCACGGCCTGGACCTGACCAAACTGTCAGAGGACACGATCAGGGAGATGCCACTCAACCACGTCAAAACAAATGAGTGGTACTCTCGCCATCCATATATCCTCACCTAGGCGGCAGTAGTCTGGGAGCGTCTGGAGGACATCAGCATAAGGCTGCCAGATAAACTACAATAACGACAAGTCTATTAAAAATTGCTCATAAACATATACAGTCCATATGACAATTAAAATTTAGGTATTTAAATTTGATACCTCGCCGTCTATCATCCGGTCAAGCTGGTCTCTATACACGACCACTACGTGGGTCGATACGACCTCGTGGCTCATGTCAACCCTCCACCGGCTACCTCGAGGTCCGGCCGGCATCTGCATGTCTCCCTGCCCAATGGGAACCTCACCAGGAGCAACTAGTTGCCGCCTAGACGGGGCAATGCGAATCAATCTCTCCCACGCCCAAATCTGCAATAGTTTGAACGCAATTACAATGTTGATATATGCCATACAATATGAATTGACATGTAATAAAATTCTTACTAACCTGTAGCAAGACAAGGGGTCCTCCGATCTGAGTCACACCCACCTGAGTGGCTCGACATGACATCCTATACAAGCATGCCAAAGCCGCGGCGCCCCAGCTGTACTGGCTGATGACGTCAATGTCTCTCAACAGTGGCAAATACATCAGCTTGAGCAGGTTCTATGACTTATCAGGGAGAAGTACCCCCCCAATAAGCCACAGAATATATGCTCGCGCATGCTGCTGTACTAACTCATCTGCAGCATGATCTGGAAAATCGCCCTGAAAATGCTCCGACAGCCACCTCACCCTCACTCTACCTGCCTGTAAGTCTGCAGGTGTAGGTGCTACTCCCAATAGCTCAGCACATAGCGTTATCCACTGCTCCGTCGTCAATGATGGGTCAAGTCCAGTAACTGCTCGCCCATCAATCCGTAGACCGTATAGGACAGATACGTCCTGCAATGTGACGGTGGCCTCACCGGTCGGGAAATGAAATGTATGAGTCTCTGTGCGCCATCTCTCGACGAGAGCAGTAATGAGTGGGTGGTCCAGTCTGATATGGCCTATACGATATACACCATAGAATCCCGCGCGTAGTAGACACTGCAAGACTCTATGGTCCAATGGACGATCCCACAGGCCGGAATCTCCCCGTCGGCATGCCACCACGGTGCGTGACTGGTCCTGCATAACAGAATGAGTATTTTAAATTATAGCATTATCAAGGAAATCAAAAACAAAATGCAGTGTATTTTCATTGTACGCGTAAAGTCCAACAAACGTTATTGCATACCGGGTCCTCCCATATACTGTCAGCCCGATGTGGATGACTCAAAAGGGGGACCTCATCAGGTAGATATGCCATGAAGCCTATACAGTTGAAAAACAAATACATTTTGAAAAACTGTATTGGTGAGCATGTAATTTAACTATATCAATTAAGCTCAAATTATTATGTACATGACGACTTGGAAAATAAATGTGGTCGATTATTTTAAAAGTATAAATTTGTGTGCCATTAGCATGGAAGCAATTAACTAAAATCAGAATTTTGCATATTATGTGCCATTAAATATGATAAGCAATTCAACATAACCTATCGTTATCTATGCTTCGGACTAATATAAAAATCTTTTACAAAGTCATTTTACGATCTCAGTTACATAAGCTTAATAATGACCAATAACATGTGGATAGTTTTTGTATGTCAATATTTACAAACAAAATGGAATGATCATTTTTTTTTCAAAACTTCATTATTGATTTTGGCATATTTGACATAACCTCATTATTGATTTTGACATATTTGACAAAATTCGTTACATTTATGGCATATTCGACAACTTCATTATTGATTTTGTAATTTTTGTTTTGCAATAAAGTAAAAAATTTGTAAATTACGTACATGTAATTCATAAATTCTAAATGTACAAAATGCTTGAATCAGTCGAAATATTAAAATCTTAAAATGAAAGAAGAACTATGTGATTTTAAATAAAATTCTGTAATAAACATTTTCAATGAAGTAGAGAATAAAAACTATGATAGTTGTAAATTTTGTCAAGCAAATAAAACAATTACAATATATAAAGAATTAAACAACAGAAATGATCTATTACAAATAAAAAATGTTCTATTAAATGTATTACCCCGTTTACAAATAATGAATTACAAAAGAAAAGAAAATGATCTATTACAAATAAAGAATTACAAAAAGATCTATTACAATATGTAAGTATTACATAGTCTTCATCGACCAAGTCGCGCCGGACATGTTCGCCTGTCATGACCTGTCTGTTGGCACTCACTGCAACGAGCGGTCAAACGCCTATCTGATATGTCCATCTCATTCGAAATACGAGACATAGATGCACGACCCCGTTTCACTTGTCGCAGACGCAGTACATTAGGCATTAAAGTCCACTGCGGATCAGCCCAATAATCTTGATGCAGTATTGGATTGAATTTAGTTTCCCAAACCCTCATGTATACAGGAAGCCTATATACTAGATCAACGTACTCGAATGGATTGTCACCACATTCAGACATTACAGCGAGCATATGAGAACATGGATAGTGTCGTATCTCATATTTCCCACAACTGCACGTGGGTTGATTCATCCGCACAATTTGTGTATTGCGACCTCGTCCATGGCGAAAAGATGTTTGCACCTCAAACACGCGGCGTGGCCTATAAAAAAATTGTAATAGAAACTAATGAAGTTCATGTTTTTAGGTGTAGTTAAATTGACAACATAACAACAATAATTTAATTTATATTACAAACTAACCTGTCATATGATATCAACTTGAAAGTATTTGCCCTTGCGATGCCATCCTCAATAGTTTTTTGCATCTGTCTAGGGTATTGGAACTCATTTCGTACATCTAGTTCAGCTTGGGCTCCCATCTCGTCAAAATATTTTACAAGCCGCCGAAATGTAAATTCAACCATAGCTGAGATAGGTAAGTTCCTTGCACCTTTCAAGACGCTATTGAAGCACTCTGCATCATTGCTAGTCAATACCCCCCAGCGATGTCCACCGTCATACGAAAGGGCCCACTCCTCAGGATTCATCTTGTAAACCCAAGTGATGGCTTCTTGGTCAATAGCCTGTATTTGTTGTAAGTAACCATTACACTTTCGTCGTTGATGAGCACTTCCTGCTTTCCATAGAAGTTGTTTCAGCTCCTTATTTCTGAACGTAGTGTTAAAGTTACTACAAACATGTCGAAGGCAGTGCCGATGATATCCAACAAATTGGAGCGAGGGATTCAACCAATGCCGCCTCACAGCAGCTAAAATACTCTCAGCTCGATCGGATATCAAAGTCACTCCCTGTCGGTCCATGACAATATGTTCCTTGATATTTGAAATGAAGAACGACCAAGACTCCAAACTCTCCTTGTCGACAACAGCAAATGCAAGTGGTAGTACTTTGCCATTGGCGGTGACAATCGTTGCTACAAGCAACACATCAGTGTATTTCCCGTATAAGAATGTACCATCTATGGTTATAACAGGCCTACAATGTCTGAATCCATCGATGGCGGGTTTGAAAGACCAAAAAACAAAGTGGAAGACGGGCATAATGGTTGTATTTCCGGTATATCTATACTTCCATTGCACGATGGTGCCAGGATTAGATGTTTGTAATGCATACATGAATTTAAGCAACATCATATATGATTCATCCCAATCTCCGAATACCATTCTAATTGCCTTTGCCCTTGCATGCCACGCCTTCTTGTAATGTATAGTATAGTTCATGGACTTTTTTATGTCTTCGATGACATTCTTAATGGGCATATCAGGTTCGTTCTGCATACAACAATACCTATGAGTCAGATTATTTTGGTGTGAAAACTTTAAAGACACAATTTTGGTGTGAACACTTTAAATAAACAATGTGTATATAAATGTAAACATTTATTTTGTATACTCACCGCAACTTGTCCCAAAAGATGAGAAGCAATGTAACTGGAGCTAATATTTGTGTGGTCCCTGTTCGTTCGTGGGTATAAACAATGGTGAGGACCCCTATACTGCTTTATTTCAAAAAGCCCATGTCTCTTACTAAGAGATGCACGCAACCACCATCTACAGTCGTGCTTGCAAGCACACACCCAAACGTCTCGCTTGGAGGTTACGACTTTATACTCTCGATTATTTGTTGCATGGTACAATTTCACAGCATGTACGAGTTGCTTCTTATCAACGAAAACCATCCCTTTGTCCAACTTTGGATTTTCAGCATTCCAGATTCGGTTACGGGGAACGACATCGCGGTTACTAATGTCAAAATCACCACCCATGTGAATGTTTTCAAAGAAAGGGATTTCAGGTCTAGGTGGAATGGGGGCATTCTGAATATCAACGGGAGCGTCGACATCATCTTCTTCATCATCATCATCATTTGATCCGCCCAATAAATTTTCTTCATCACACATTTCATTCTCATCATTGTCTAGGGCGACATCAGGACCGTACATGTCACTGTCAGCAAACTGCACAAAATTAACCGTTTCAGCCATATTACCAGCAACTTCAACTGGAGTCGTATGATGGCTATAGGTGGGCACATCTTGGGTGTTATTGTGAAATTCAGTCTCGTATCCACCTTGTGAACTTGATTCTCCACCATGGCCATGAAATGTCTGTTGTGTGTAGCCAGCTGCATAACATTCATTTGATTCATACATAGGAGACTGAAATGCTGTCGTGTCAACCCCATGTGTCAGCAATGTAGTGAACGGATGTGAATCCATCTGTGTTATATTCGGAAGATTCTGTACAACCTCTTTCTGAATGTACACTTCCAAACAATTTGGTGGTTCGAAATTTCCACCGATACTTAAAACGGTGTTCAACGCCTCATCGTCATTTATCGGTAATATTTTGTATTTGCTGGTTGCTTGCCACTGGCGATAAGGATATCTATATTTGAAGATCAATCGGACTGTTTCCCCGTAACTTGCGACCTTGGACATAAACATCTCCTCCAAATTGCCAAGTGTGGTGCCAAGTTGCACCATATATATCTCTTTCGGCTCAGCATCATATGACACACCTTCATCGGGATCCCGAATTATGTTTCCCCCCCAGTAAAAGATAATTGGAACAGTTGCCATATACTTGCTTCAATGAAACAATAAATATTAAAATATCAACAATATACATATATCGAATTGTACTTGTAAAATAAACATTAAAATTTGCAGAAGCCACAAATAAAAGCAACCCTCTAATTTTTTATCAATTTATATTTTCCAGGGTTGAAGGAACTGTAGAGGTGAAACATTAATTCAATTTGTATTTTGTCAACTATATATTTGTGTCTCAACTTGATTATTACTGTTTATTTTCTCATTTTTTTCACTTATTTTTATTCGTATAACAGAACAGCTGAGATTTCATCTATACGTGGAGTTATAGATTGTGTCTCATTTACTTCCTATGTGAAGACTCTTATCTTTTCAACGTGAATGTTCTTTGTTGTCATTGCTCTATTGTCTTAATCTAAAAAACACATAACAAGAAGTATACTTGTTGTCTTAATTTTTTCGAATTAGTGGCGAAAAATAAAATAGGTTGAGAGATATTTAGTAGAGGGTGATGCGATTGATTTGGACAATATAAAATACAGGGTGCAAACATTGAGAGAGATTTTTTTAACCTGGTGATGTAATTGTTCAGATTTATGGAAAATATAAGTTAATTTTATTTGCTCCAACTTGTGCCATTACGGACCTTAATGACAAAGTTATTTCCTATGTGAACTAGTAACCCTCGTCCATTTTGTAGAGGGCATAGAGGCTTTCTTATAAAATTAAAACAACAAACTGATTTTGGATCATTTTGGATCGTTCTGAAAAGTAAGAAAAAAATTAAATTTATTTACTCCTTTTTTTTCTTACACATACAAAAACAAAAAAATAATTACAGAGATAATTTATAATGGCAAAAAATTAGAGATAATTAAATTGAAGTTGGTGGTTAAATGTATGGACTACATTTTGGATAGTTATCCATGTGAATCTATCGGGCTATCCGTACCAATTATTTGGTATTACAAAACACATGCTTACCCATCAAAGTGCCAATTTTTTTTTTCCCCTTCTTACGTACGAAATTGCTATGGACTATTAATTAAAATAATTTATTACTCTTTTCATGCATATATGTGTGCACACCTCTATGGACAGAATAATTATGATATTTGCTTCCGCCAACCCCTAATTTTGTAAATCTATTTAAGTGGCCTTCGGTAATCTTAGGATTACTGGCCGGTCATACCTATAGTAGCGGGTTTGGGTCGTGATAGAGTGGTATCAGAGCACGAGTTATACCGTACACATGAGTCCACATAAGCTACAAGATGTCCTAGAAAGAATTAGGGGCATTACATCAGCATGTGTTAGTGTATGTGAAATTATACGACATGTCTGAAACAATTAGACATGAAATGAAATTGAGCATTGTGAAAACTATAAACGAGCTATTTGCCTATGTTTATTAGTGCTCTATTTACCTATAGCAAATGGAGAGAACAAGAAGTGATGATGTGATTGAATCCTTTGATGCCAGAATGGAAAGAATGTTAGAAGCTTTAACCGAGTCCATGAGATAACAACAGAGACAACAACTACCTCTTTCGCCTTCTTCAGTGCAAGTGGAACCGATAATTAATGACATTATCGGGTTGACTCAGAAATTTAACAAGATGAAACCTCTGACTTTTCTAGGTGTTATTGAGCCACTGAAAGTTGAAACCTGGATGCTAGAAACTGAAAAATTATTTGAAGTGTTTCCATGTTGAATCATTTTGGATCGTTCTGAAAAGTAAGAAAACCTGATTTTGGATCATTTTGGATCGTTCTGAAAAGTAAGAAAAAAATTAAATTTATTTACTCCTTTTTTATCTTACACATAGAAAAACAAAAAAATAATTACAGAGATAATTTATAATGACAAAAAATTAGAGATAATTAAATTGAAGTTGGTGGTTAAATGTATGGACTACATTTTGGATAGTTATCCATGTGAATCTATCGGGCCATCCGTACCAATTATTTGGTATTACAAAACACATGCTTATCCATCAAAGTGCCAATTTTTTTTTTCCCTTCTTACGTACGAAATTGCTATGGACTATTAATTAAAATAATTTATTACTCTTTTCATGCATATATTGTAACTACTCTAATAATGACTTCTAATTATACAAACATGAATAAACATTATTAAAACATAATGTTTAGATTTTCCTTTTCAATGGTAGTGGACAATCACAAAGTGAAAAAGGCGATAAGTCAGTTCGTTCAATACCCATTTCAAAAACTTTTTCAAATTTTTTTCAGTTTTCTCAAAAATTTTTAATTTGTACTAGAATACTATTATATGTATTACAAATTCAGCTCATTAAATTTTTTAATCATATTTTGGCTGCCTGACCCCAAATATAGTGAAATAAACCAAACGAAATTAAACCAATATTTTTTTTTTAAAATCAAATAGAGTCAAATTTAAATATTTTGAGAAACCAATAAAAATATTTCTTTTCAATAAAATAGAGTCAAAATTAAATATTTTGATAAACCAATAAAAATATTTCTTTTTAATAAAATAGAGTCAAAATTAAATATTTTGAGAAACCAATAAAAATATTTCTTTTTAATCAAATAGAGTCAAAATTAAATATTTCAGAGAACATGATCTTTTATTTGAGAGAACATGATCTTTTCATGGAGAGAAAATTAAATATTTTTTTAATCAAATACATTCAAAATTAAATATTTTTTTGTTTAATAATTATATTTTGTAGAAATTAGACATTAACAATTTCTGAACCATAATTTGATTCAAAAAATGTAGACATTTTGATTCACAAGCATAATTTCAAAATTCCAATTTCTGATTTCAAATTTCAAAATATAGACATTTCATAATTCCAATTCAACAATTCTCAATTACATGAATTTCGTAATATGACATTAACAATTACGAATTATATGAATTACAATTTTTACTATTTTTATTCTTAATTAAACAAAATTACTTTTAAAACCATAATTTGAAACCCTAATTTCCTTTTAATTCCTGTTAACAAGCAAAAAAAAAAAAAACTAACAAGCATCATTTCAAAATTCCATTTTCTGATTTCAAATTTCAAATTTCAAAATATACACATTTCATAATTTCAAATCAACAATTCTCAAATACATGAATTTCATAATATGACATTAACAATTATCAATTATATGAATTTCGGATTTTTTAATCGCAATTCTTAATTAAAAAAAATTACTTTTAAAACCCTAATTCCCTTTTAATTCCTCTTCACAAGCAAAAAAAAAAATTTCCAATTCAACAAATGTACGTTGGTTTATTCAATATTCAAAATATAGACATTTTGATTCACAAGCATAATTTCAAAATTCTAATTCCTGATTTCAAATTTAAAAATATAAACATTTCGTCATTTCAATTCTCAATTCTCAATTATATAAATTTCATAATATGACATTAACAATTATCAATTATATGAATTGATGATTTACGAATTTCATCATTCCAAATTTCAATTCTCAATTCTCATATTTATGATTTATTTAAAAAATTCAAAAAATTCAAAAAATTCCAAACTCGATTTATGATTCAAAAGCATAAAAATTCAAAAGCATTACAACCCTTAATAATGTGAACCCTAAAATGACATCCTAATTTGAACAATCCTAATAATTTGAACAATCTGATATCGAACCCTAATTTCATCACCACAACCACACTGACAAAGCATAAACATTCATAACCATATTCAATTCACAAGCAACATCCAAAAATTCAAAAGCAAAAAAATTCCACAAATTCAAAACCATTCGCATTTCTGATTTCCAAACCCTGATTTCTGATTTCAAAAAATTCCAAACCCTAATTTCATAACCACAATGATAAAAACCCTAACACATTTAATAATTCACATGTAAAACCCTAACATTGACAGAAAAATACAACACATTTACAAACACAAAAACTAAATACATAAAATTAGGGTTAATGTCATACCACGGAGAGAGAGAGAGAGCAGAGACAGAGAGTGAGAGCAGAGACCGAGAGCAGAGACCGAGAGCGAGCTGAGATGGAGGATGGTGAGAGATGGAGAGTGAGCTGAGAGCGAGATGGCCGAAAAACCTAAGTCTGAAAAACGAATGCAAATGAGGGGGGGGCTTCGTATATATGAGGACGTTAAAAACGCTGATTGAAAAAGCGTTTTCATTTAAGTGAACTCGCTATTAGAAATAGCGTTTTTTCTGGCAAAAAATTTTTGTTAAAATCGCTATTAGCAATAGCGTTTTTTTCGCTAAAAAAATTTGTGTAAAAAGCGCTGTTCTTAACAGCGTTTTCCTTGGGAAAAAAATTAACCCTAGAAGCGCTATTCGTAACAGCGACTTATTAATCAAAGTCGCTATTTGTAATAGCGATTTTCCTGTTCATCTACTTTTGCGCTCCTAACAGTAAAAGCGCGAATAGTAATGGCGTTTTAGCTTAGTTTTGGAATTCCGTCAGAAGTTGGCCTAGTTTTGGAAATACAATGTAAAAAAGGCTTATATTGGGAAAAGCCTCCGTTCCATCTCAATAATGGCAATTTGCCACACAAATCCAAAACTTCATACAAAATTAATAACAGCCATCTTCTAGAGTAGTGTCTAAATCATTAACAGTCAATACACATGCAAGCAAGCAATCACTAAATTCATGTGATGTGTATAAATATAATCTATAATGATTAAAAGCGCCTGATGTTGATCTGATTGACTGCTCTCATTTCATTATGGCACAATACCAAATGTTAACATCTACCACTGGTATGCGTCATGTGTGCCAACACAAAAACTGAACTTGGCTGGAGAAAAATATCCTTTGCAGGGTCAACAACATCGAAAGCCATCAGCGTCTTCTTTGCTTAGCACGTTTCCAAGACTGTCCACCTTTTATCTTCCATTTCTCCACCCCTCCAGGACGGTTCTGTTCTTCAATCTCTCGAACCTTGCGCTTCCTGCAAAAGGTTGATATACAATTATTAGACATAAAAAAAAGAAGGCTGGGGGGGGGGGGGGGGGGAATGTACTCTGCCTCACCTGTACTCCCCAAGGGTATGATCAGAGAGTAGCTCATCAGCAAGGGTTGCTTTCCTCTCCTTCTTAGTAAGCCGACCTGTGAAGAAGTCTGATGCCGACTCTATCACTGTGCCCACCTGAAAATTTGTAAAATGCCAATCTTCTCACTACCTACCCGAGAAATCAATACAAGGCAACAAAAAAAGAATACATATGATGAAGTCCGGCAGATGCTCCTTTTGGTAATATAATAAGGTTACATTTCTTGTATGCAACCAAGTACTTGCCTGGAAATACATGGGAACTGTTCTCGATTTTGAATCACCCTTCTTGTAGTGTCTCTTTGGATCAATGACGCTCCTCAACTGTAATTAACAAAAGAGACACAAATGTAAACTGTCAAATCCTTTTGAAACAAATCAAATGATGACAGCCATCCTAGAAACAATATTCTGATAACTTCTCCAAGGTAAGCAAATAATCAAATTTCATATTGAGTGCCAATAAAATCTTGATCAAACCCAGTAATTATTGCATTTGAACTCATAGATAACATTATGCTTGTAGAGGTAGTTCACGAATTGCGATACAACGGGGGAAAAATAACCAAGGAACATATGATAACTACTGAAGTTGTGGAAATATGTGAAACTAGACCCAAAGATGATAAGAGAGCAAGGTGTCTGCAATTCAGAACACAGAATTGCAGATGATGGGAAAACAAGACATGGAACTTGGACCTTCTTGATCAGCAAAGGCTAACTCCAATCATTTAATTGGATCATGATAGAGACAATTTATAGCTGAGGGGTTTCTTAATTCTTATTACACAACAACCCAAACTTCTTGTTTACAAAAGAAAACTTATCAAGAAAATAATAAAGAGATTTAATCATAACGCTATGCATTCCATGTTAAACCAGCCAACCAGTGTCACCTAAATTGTGGGTCATTCAGTATGACGAATGGGAATATGAAGAGGAACATGGTACACCAAATACTACACAACCTCGTGCACAAAAGGATAGCTTGTATAGATCACAAAATGTGCAATGTATTGACATACTTCCATACACCAGATGAATTTTTTCATAAATACTCAGATATTCAATGAAACATAAAATGCATTTCTATTTTTTAACTTTTCTTATATCCAACATGCTTTCCTTCTGAATAGCATAATCGTCCAACTTATTCCTCAATCTTACAAAAAAAAAAAAAAAAACTGACTAATATGCATCCTTTACGATCTAATGTACTTTCTGTACAAGTCAAGTAATGTCTATGGCCTTTTTCATTTAGATCCATTGCCAAAATCCCACTCTTTTCTTGATTTTAGTTCATTATTTTTCATGTTTTTCTTATTCCCTCACAAGGAAAGCAGCAAGGAATTAAATAGAGAAAATGTTAGAATTGCTTTGGATCACTAAACAAGTGTCCACATTTCAGAACATATATTCCCAAATATAGATCGCCAGAATATCACTATTCCTGGTAACTATAGTTACAACAATCACCTTTTTCATCCCCTGAACACTTCAGCTCAATATCTAGTGAAAGACAAAACTTCATAACAGAACACAGAGTAGAAGTGTACTCCATAACTTTTCTCCCTCTTTGTTTCTTCTTATTTTTTTTTTATTATTATTCTCCTTCTTCCTCTTCTGTGCTCTTCCTTACTATTCTACACAATGTACTAGAAAAAAGCTAACACCCTCACGATTTATGAATTCGAATGCACATTCCAAAACAAAGTAAACTTCCGTTCTAAAACAATGGATTCAACGATCCAAAACTATCTCAATTTTCTCCCTCCCTATGTAATTTCTTTAATTAGAAGGAAAAGAATTAAATATAATGAACTAAAATCTAAATATAGTGGGAGCTTGGCATGACAAAATGTAAAAACATAAGACCATAATCCTTTTATAATTAGGTTTTAAATGACTAATTTGAAGAATAATAAATTATATTTAGTGTGATCTATACAGCCACTTCTCTCATAATATATTTTAGAGCGTGTGGTGTACCACATTTCTATTGCTATTCCTCGCATAGGATCAATCTTCATTCCAAGTAGCACAGATTCTATACCACTTGTCACGGACTGGGCGCTTGTCATCCTCCCGAGAAGCCGGCTCCACGAGTGGTACTGCGTACCCCCCCGTGCATTTTGCCCACGGACCAACCTAGGAGATGCGATAGGGATCTACCCTGCCTGCCTTGCCGCTCACAACCTAATGAACCTAATGCGCTTGCAAGGTGCTTGGTGTAGAACTCGCATCCCTGATGAGTCGGTACGTGACATGCTACCACCGCCAGTCCCTGACGCCCTCGTCAGGGGGACATTACCCTGCCTGCCCCCATGCTTGTCCGTTCCCCTACGCACGGGAAACCCGCCCCGCGCGGACACCACCCTTGGTGTGGACCCCACAATGAAGGTGCTTGGTGTAAGTCCCACGTACCGTCCCCATCACAGTGCTCCTAACCTGGCTCTGATACCACTTGTCACGGACTGGGCGCTTGTCATCCTCCCGAGAAGCGGTTTTGACCTAGACTCCAAGTTCACATGGGATGTCAAGAAAGTACATTGTGTACCAAAGCATACACTAAGGCCATGTTTGTTTCGGGGGATAGGATTAAGGGGACAAGGGGATAAGTAATACCGTGGGCCCCACATGTTTCTTGGTACATTATGGGATATTGACTGTTTATATATACCATGAGACTTTTTGTATTATATATGGTTAAAGTGGGATGAAGAATGGGATAAGAGTTGGGAGTATATTTTTTACAGTTGGAAAGAGGAGGGAAGCTAATCTAGGTGAACCAAACACAGGATAGTGGAGGATTGAAGGACATGTGTCTTGGCACATAAGTTTCAACTAAATTTATGACACGTATAGACCCTATGATGGGAATGTTGTAGGCAATTACTTCCTCAAAATGATCAACTTGCTCCGTTGAAGTGTATAAATAAAACGACGTCATATCTTAACGACGTTATTCAAGATGCTCAAATGACACGTGGAGTCTACGAAAGATGACACTTATAGAGCCTACAACAAGGACACCATACAGGATGAAACCCCAAAGATCAATCCGGTTAATCAGATATACGATTAATCATATAGCACTATTATTTAAAATTCAAATGGCGCTATCATTCAATTTAAAATTCAAATTGAGGATGAGACATTCTTTATCACCTGGATGGTTCTCTATAAATACGAAGACCATCACACAAGATCAGGGATCAGAAGTGAGAATACCAGAGAGAGAGAAAGAAATCAAGAGCTAAAGAAGTCGTTACAAGAAAGAAGAAGAGAAGCCCAGAGAATTCAAGAGCCTACGCTATAAACCCAGAATGACGATGAATAGGTAAAGAGTTCCAAACCCAAGAATTGTACTTTGTATTCGAGGGTTCAAAACCCATAACAATTTCAATAAAATATTTATTTTCTTAAATTGTCTTTTGTTATTTATTTTGTTCTTCGTTAATCGGAGGTTTCATTTATATAAAATGTGTAATTAATGATCTGGAATACAGATCGGAAATAGAAACCTGCTATTCAAATAATCAACACTGTTTAGTCCAAAAACTAAACAATAGACATTTGTAACATAAAATTTTGAAATGTGTTGAAGCACTTCATGTTTCAAAATTTGTGTCTACAAATTTTGGCACGCCCAGTGGGACTTATTTCTCCTCCCATCTTTTGAAGAACAAAAAAATATATATATATAGTTGAAACTTACTAACGTATTCTTCTGTTATAGGAATGCTGAAGCAACTGTCAAGAGACAAACCTACACTCCAGTGGTTTTGAAATCACCAAGGTTGGAGATAGCACCCATCACTCAAGGGGCTCCGGAGCGAATGCTCTTGGCTGTCCCAAAGGTAGAACCAGCGAAATCCTGGAAAGATGCACTTCTTTCCCCTATTGCCTAAGGGGTCCGGAGCGAAAGCTCTTGGCTGTCCCGAAGGTAACTGGTGCGACGAAGAAAGTCATACTTCTCCAGAAAGTTGAAAGTTTCACAAAGATTACTGAAGATTATGTGAAAGCGTCGAAGCAATACACAACTGTAAGGGCTACAGCCCGAACGAAGAGCTTTCTAATTCAGGCAAAAGAGGCTAATCAGGTTGCAACTATGGCCTTTGTTGCAGCTTCAGCGGATTTCCAATAATATATGATCTGGAATCCAGAGCTTCAAAAGTCTTTAATATATGCCCTGCCCAAGCCAGAGGATTTCCACAAAGAAATTGAGGGTATAAATCAAGAGAAGACAACTACACGCATGGCTATGGTAACCTTTGGTGACAAACACATGTGTGTTGAAATGATAGACCATAATTGGCCTTTGTTTATCACTGGGCTTATTCATGATGTGAAAATTTCTCGAATTCTAGTTGATGGAGGATCTGCGATAAACCTCCTGCCTCAGAGGGCCTTAAACTTGTTAGGGGTTTGAATTTCACAACTTCGCCCAAGTCGTTTGGTCATTCAAGGATTTAATCAGAATGAACAACGCCCAATGGGGAAGATTGAATTGCGGACCAAGTTTGGGGATATTGACGAAAGCACCGAGTTCTTGGTCATTGATGAAGACACCTCCTATAATGCTTTGCTTGGGAGACCATGGATGCATAATCATCATGCAGTACCATCAACTTATCACCAATGTATCAAGTACCCGTTACCTTCACCCAAAAAAGAGGGGACAATTGTGGCTGGCAATGATCCATTTGGAGAAGTAGAGGCCTATTATGCTGATGCTCACTTCTATACAAAGACTTCACAAAGAAAGGGAAAAGATGGGAAGAAGTCTGAAGATACTCTGAATGTCAAAGACGCTCTAGAGTCTACTCCAGTTTCAACAAAAAGAACTTTTCGATATGTGCCAAAGTCCGAAAGGAAACCAGGGGCAAAGGCTCTAGCCCCAATAAATCCAATTTTGGATCTCAAGGGTGAGTTTATGTTGCCATTAAGGAGGACAAAATGCACCTATGTGGAGAAATATAATAAGATTGTGGTCCCTCCTAAAGGAAAAGGGTCGAAACCCATCATATTCCACTCACTTGGAGATGTTGAACAGAAACTGAAAGTTGAACAAGTGCTAGAAGAAAACATCTCGAGTTTTGAGAAGCCTACCTTCAGTGTAGAAATTACATAGATGTTGGTAAAAGTTGGTTTAGATCCTAAAAAAATACCAGCAACAATGACACCCTTTAACTTTGCAGGAACAATGACACCCTTTAACTTTGCAGAGGCAGGCTATCCAACCAGGTGATATTATCACCGCTAGGACAGAAGGGTTAGGCTATTGGGGATATGAGGAAAAATTTCCAGTAAACATGACTATCACTCGAGATGTGTTGGAAAATGTTGACCAAGATGAAGCTCAACCTACACCAACAGAATTTGAAGCAGGAGGCCAAGCCACCGTGGATGACCTTCGTGAAGTAAATCTGGGTGATGAAGGAGAAAACAAACCAACCTTCATTAGTGCAAATTTAAAGGAAGAAGAAGCTCGACAATATATTTTCTTCTTAAGGGAGTATCGTGTGGAACTACAGTGAGACGCCTGGTCTTGATCCAGAGATTGCAGTCCATAAGCTTGCAATTTACCTTGAGAAATGGCCAGTTAAACAGCCTCAGAGGCGAACTCGACCAGAGCTTACAGCCCAAATTGAAACTGAAGTCGACAAGCTTATTAATGCAGGATTCATCAGGGAAGTCAAATATCCAACCCTGGCTAGCAAACATAGTGCCGATCAAGAAAAAGAATGGTCAAATCAGGGTTTGCATTGATTTCCGTGATCTCAATGAGGCTTGTCCTAAAGATGACTTTCCCTTGCCCATCACTAAACTTCTTGTAGATGCAACTACTGGGTATGAAACCTTGTCTTTTATGGATGGATACTCAGGATACAATCAAATCTGAATGACACCTGAAGATGAAGAAATGATTGCATTCAGGATTCCGAGAGGAGCCTTGTGCTATAAGGTAATGTCCTTTGGCCTAAAAAATGCTGGAGCCACGTATCAAAGGGCAATGACTGTAATTTTCAGTGATATGCTCCATGACACCATTGAATGCTATGTTGATGATCTTGTCGTCAAAGACAAAGGAAAATGAAAACCATGTGGAAGATTTGAGAAGAATCTTCGAACGTTTGAGGAGATACAAACTCCAGATGAACCCACTAAAATGTGCATTTGGAGTTTCCTTAGGAAAATTTCAAGAGTTTGTGGTTCAAAACAAAGGGATTGAAATTGACCCTACCAAGATTAAAGTCATTGCTGAAATGTCTCCTCCATGAAATTTAAGGGAATTGAAGGGGCTACAAGAGAGATTGGCCTATATCATAAGATTTATTTCTAACTTGGTTGGTTGATACTTGCCATTCTCAAGATTGATGAAAAAGGGTGTTCCATTTGAATGGGATCAGCAGTGCCAAAATTCTTTTAATAGTATTAAGGAGTATCTTTTGAAGCCTCCAGTACTCATGAGCCCAATAAAAGAGAAACCACTCTTGTTGTACATAACAGCCCTGGATGGTTCGTTAGGGGCACTGTTGGCACAACACAATGAGCATGGGAAAGAAAATGTCTTGTATTACTTGAGTCGTACTCTGGTTGGGGCAGAAGTCAATTATTCTTCTATCGAAAAGACATGCCTTGCCTTGGTGTTCGCCTTGCAAAAATTAAGCACTATGTCTTGGAACACGAAGTCAAGTTGTCATCAAGAGCAGACCCCTTGAAATATATACTTTCATGGCCCATACTTTCAGGGAAAATTGCAAAGTCAGCTGTAATTCTCCAACAATTCGCAATTGAATATGTTCCTCAAAGAGCTGTAAAGGGGTAGGCTCTAGCAGATTTTTTGGCAACACATCCTATACCTGATGACTCACTTCTAGTAACTGATTTACCAGATGAAGAGGTTATGCAAGGAGAAATCCAGAAAGGATGGGAGATGTATTTCGATGGAGCTTCAAGGAGTCTAGATGGCAAGAAGCAAGAAAATCCTAAAAACAATAAAGCTGTAATTGGAATTGTTTTTGTGACTCCAGACAATGCTATAATCATCCATTCTTTCGCCTTAAGTGATAGATGCTCTAATAATGAGGCAGAATATGAAAAATTGCTGGATTAGAATTGGCATTACAAATTCCTATTGAAGAACTCTCAATTTATGGAGATTCAGAACTGGTGGTAAAGCAACTCCATGGAGAGTACATTGTTAAGAAAACAAGTCGCATCCCTTATCATGAAAAGGCTGATGAATTGATTTCACAATTCAGGAAAACATATATTTTCCACGTGAAGAGAAGAACAAATAGTCGAGTGGATTCACTAGCAGGTTTGGCTGCATCGCTCACCCTACCAGATAGTAAAACAATTACTATCACAATAGGCAAAAGAAGGGTGTTACAACCTTTAAAAGAGGTTTCTGACTTGGTTGTTACCACGAAAGGAGAAAGCGAGGAGGATTGTCGGGAACCATTCATAGCTTACCTTCAACTGGTAGGCTACCTGAAGATTAAGTAAAAAGAATTGAAGTGAGACGTAGGGCTACCAAATTCGTCCTGTGGAAAGATGGGTTATACAAAAGGTCTTTGGATGGAATGTACATGCGGTGTATAGCCAAGGAGCATATTCAAGAGGTAATGGCAGAAATACACGCAGGTGTATGTGGGGCACACCAAAGTGGTCCTAAATTACATATGCAGCTAAAACAGTTGGGATACTATTGGCGACTATAATTGCAGATTGCATAGATTATGCTCGAAGATGCCAAGTCTACTAATTCCATGGAAACTTTCTCCACCAACCCCCAGAGCCTTTACATTTAACAACTTGTTCTTGGCCATTTGCAACATGGGGTATGAACATTATTGGTCCTTTTGTACCTCCATCTTCAGCAGGATATCGATACATCCTAGCTGCTACTGACTATTTCTCAAAATGGGCAGAGGCCATGGCTTTAAAGGATATAAAAAGCACAATTGTCTCTGAGTTCATCCAACCTATATCATTTACAGGTTCGGGATTCTAGAAAGTGTCATTATGGATAATGGACAACCGTTCAAGAGTGATGCTTTGAACAAGTTATTTGCCAAATACAAAATAAAAAACAACCAGTCATCAAGATATCATGCACCTGCCAATGGTTTGGCAGAAGCTTTCAACAAGACATTGTGCAAAATTCTCAAGAAGATGGTGGATAAGAACAAAAGAGCTTGGCACGAAAAGTTACAAGAAGCTTTGTGGGCTTATCGAACTTCGCACAGAACTCCTACTCAAGCAACTCCTTATTCGTTGGTTTTTGGAGGAGAAGCAGTATTACCACTTGAGGTTCAAATACCATCATTGCGAGTGGCAAAACAAGAGTCCTCAACAGAAAATGAAAGTGCAAGAGTGAGGTTGGCTGATTTCGAGACCCTAGATGAAAGAAGGTTGTATGCTCAACAAAACTTGGAGATCTACCAACAAAGGATGGCAAATGCATTCAATAAAGAGTGAGGCTTCGCTCCTTTAAAAAAGGAAACTTCGTACTAATGGTTAGAACACCCATAGTAGTCTCACGAAGAACCAAAGGAAAGTTTGAGCCCAAATGGGAAGGACCTTATGTGATTGAGAAGGTTTATTCTAATGGGGCCTATTTGTTGATAACGATGGACGGTGACAGAATCATTCCCCTAACCAATGCAAGGTTCTTGAAGAGATATTACCCTTAAGAAAGCTTGCTAGGTTGAAAACCCGAAAGGGCGGCCTAGGTAAAAGTTAGGGCGACCAAAAAAAAAAAAAAACAACGGTATTGTATGTGGTTAAACTGCTAAAATACCCCACCAAAATCTAAAGTGGTAAAACAGTGAATACTCCTGGCCCGCAAGAGTATAAACTGTGTACGGCCAAAAGGTGAAAACCACCAACGGTATTGTATGTGGTTAAACAGCTAAAATACTCCACCGAAATCTAAGGTGATAAAACATTGGATACTCCTGGCCCGCAAGAGTATAAACTGTGAACGGCTAAGATAAGACAAATCAATGTATTGTATTGAGAAATTTCATATAACAAATAAATCTATAACTGAGCGAAATTTCATAAATACATAATGTTCGAATAAATAAAAAAATAAAAGTGCATTCATTCATTAAGAGAAGCCTTAACCCTTTCAAAAACACGTTCCACAACACTGTGTTATCCATTCTTCTTCTTGTGCTGGCTCAAAACATTCAGAGCAGTTTGCACGCCTTCTTCTGATTTAGAAACACTCTCGGAAGCTTGTGCAAAGTCACACATAAAGGATGCATGTTCCGCTTGGGTGGATGACAATTCCTCTTCAAGTTGTTTGAGTAACTCTTTGGTTTGAATAATCCTTTGATTAAGACTCACAATGTGCTCATCCGACTTGATAATTGAAGCAGACGACTGTTCATGTTCGCCAGAAACTTTGTTGAAATGAAGCTTCTTCTCATAGTATTGGGCCTCAAATTCTGAGGTAGACAAGTTTGAAGAATCTGCAAGTTGGGTTTTTAAAGCAAAGCACCCAAGGAATATCTTCACCTTCTCGTAAAAAGAGGTGAAGTCTACACCCAAACTCTTCAAAACCATGAAAACGTTGTTTGCTACAGCAATCATGCCATTAACATCCGTCGTTGATTGGAGAGAAATAGTAAGACCATTCTGAATATGGGTGGTTGCTTCGTTAGAGGAGGTTTCCAAAATAAGGCTAGATAGAGCAAGGGGTGCTTCAAATTGGTCAAATAATTTGTTAACCCTATTTGCTTCAAGTAAGTCTGCAAGAATTTGGGCATTTTCCGAGGTATTAGAAGTAATTTCGTCTGTCTCTTCCAATGTTTCCTAAGTAATTTCTGTGAAAATAGAAGGAGACACTCAATGAAAACATAGAAGGTAAAAACAATATATATATATATATATATATGGATGAATGAAGTATACCTTGCTGTACGGCTTGAAGAGACTTAGGTGTGGGAGGAGACAAGTTGTGATTCTCACAAGTGGACCACGGATTCTGCAATGTAACATGATCTAAAGAGAAAAGAGTTCCTTGAGTACGTATACATGATGAAATAAAATGAGGTACAAGGAATGAATAAGAATACCCTTAAAGGTAGCCAATGGCATATGCGAGGCAGCTAGGGAAGTCCAAGGCGTAGTGTCTAAGAAAATGAAAGGTATTTTAAAAAAAAATATAAAAAAAAGAAAAAAGAAAAAGAAAAAGAAAAAGAAAAAGAAAGAGGAATTATACCTTTCTCTAACAACTTGGATGGATTGTTTGAAGAAAGAGAAGAAAAACCTACATTTGCTAGGGGCAATTTATTCATCTTAGTTGGTGTGCCATCTAAAAGAGGGGTATAGTAATAAAACTCATCTTCACTCTCGCTACTCGCATTGAGAGAACGATCAAAAGATTGGTGGGAGAAGGAATTTCAACACTCTCAATGCGAATACGACCCAAGGCAGTTAATTCGTACTCATCTCCCTCAAAGAGTTCTTGAATCATATTCTCATCTTTATCTTCAAGAAAAGAGTACAGGTGTGTGCAAAATTGGTCCATTGGAGTTTTGGTCGATACTGTTGGTTGGGAAGTTCTTGTACAATCACTGATAGACACAGTCTCTAGAAAAAGCTTCGCTAGACTAGAAAATTGAGGGCCAGAATCTACTTGCTCAAAGCTAAATCTCATTTTAAATTGAGAATTACACATATTCTCAAAAAGATGTAGGAGATCTGAAACCGAGTAACTAGATCGGGAAGGAGCAATAGGTGGCTGACTATTATCCATTCTCTGAGGTGACGATGCTTCCAGAGCAATAGGTGAAGATGATGACCTAGCTGTAGAGTAAGAAGGCTTCTTCGTCTTTTGGTCTTTAATTGACATATCAAGTTTTCTCTTGCGTGAAGATTTCGGCTGGGTATGAGTAACATATTGGAGCATGGTAAAGGAAGTTCCCAACCACCAATTGGCATAAAGCATGGTTACATGAGAAGTAGATCGGGAGCCTGGTAAGTCCAATGAGACATTTGTACTGTAGCGTAACATATGGCACCAATTGTAATAAAATTTAGACCACTTAGAGGGCTGCTGACAAGATACATTAAGCGGTGTAGGGTACGCTTGGGCAAACCCAAATTGACGACCGTATCGGTTAGGGGAGTACGGTTCAGAAATGAAATTAAATCCCATTTTAAAAGTTAAAATCCCTTGCCTCAAAGATATCCTTTCAGAGTTGACCAGAATGCCTGAAGGTTCACCTTCATGGGTAAGAGCCCTAAATTGACACTCCGTGCGACAGGTTAGGAGAGAGTCCACAAATGGAAATTTATCAATAAAAAATTGGGCAGCCGATTGGTTTCCAATAAACCCAAGATATGGCATGAAATGAATATCCGGAATCGGATAAATCGACTGAGGATCGCTATGAGAGTAAGTCTTAACCAAATATAATGAAATCCATCCAAAAAGCTAATGCAAAGGACCCTGAATATTTTCCTTCCCAGGTGAAGGTGATGATGCCATTTTACTAAAAGAATGATAGAGGTATGCAAGGACGGGGATGGCTAGGCTAAATAAGGTTCCACCGGTCATTTTGGTGGCTGCATGAAAGGTAGTTGGACGAATTTCCCCGGAAGAGTGAGAGAAAACAAATCTGCTATGCCAACTCGCCAAAAAACCAGAAAGATACACATCATCAGGGATTCTGTCTTTTCGTCGAAAACCACTAATCGAAGTTGGGGATTCGTCAATAAATTTGAAAGTCCAGTGGTTAAACTTCTTGGATTGAAAAGAGCTGGCATAAATATTGAAAAGCCCACGGCACGCCTTAGATGTGTGGGACGAATATAAAACGTCATTGGAGGAGGTGAACTCTTCATAAAACTCGCCACGAATGGTGTGGACTGTGTTGGTGTCGGGTGACCACTGCTCTAAGAATCCTTTGAGCAAGGCGACATTCCTAGCATAAGCAAATTGGGATACATAAATTGCGGCATAAATCCCACACTTCTTCAAAATAGGGGCAAATGTGGAGAGAACATCATTCAACCAAAAAATCCATATTGGGGATTGCAAATAGGTGGAGATGCCGCGGACATTAAAAGAATTATCCCACTTTAATTTTTCATGTTTCATTCTCTCAAGAAGAATATTAAATTTGGAACAGTCAAGGTCTTCAGAAAATGGAAAGAGGATTGAGATAGGGAATGAACCGATTGATTTGGAGTGCCCTTTCTCGAGAATCTCACAACAGTTTCGAATTCCTGTATAGACCAAGTCTTCGGAAGCCGTATGTAAAGGGATGTAGGGGTCCAACTCGGTGGGTAACAATAAAGCAGTGATAGGTTCGTGCCGAATTATTTTCGGACCAGATTTATCTAATACATCACTCTCATCACGTCGAAGATATTCACCTGTCTTTTCCATGATGCCTAAAAAACAAAAAAAAGAAAAAGAAAAAAAAAGGGGAGGTTAGTGAAGGCAAAATGTGAAAGAAATGATGTATTTATTTATTGATGTATTGATATGTTGTGTTTATTACAATTACAAGGATTCCTTTTATATAGGAGTGTGTTTGGGAGTAGGTGGAGAGTAGGTGAAGTGGAGGTGGTAGTGGTGTAGTGGGTTAGGTTTAGTGGAGTAGGTGAGGTGGTAGTGGTGGTAGGTTTATGGTAAATTCTAACAGCCCTCCGCAAACTCAAGGAGGATAGAAACTAACCAACTTGAGTTTGAAGAGAGTAACAAAACAAGAAAATACATAAAAATAAAAGAGGATAAGAGACACTGTATGGTCGTGTCAGACCATTGGTGAAGACACTGGATGGTGGTGTCATAACGGTGTAGAGGACACTGGATGGCGGTGTCAGACCGATGTAGAAGACAGTTTATGGGGTCATGTCGGACCGTTGTAGCAGACAATGTTGGGACAGTTGTTATGACAGTTTACAGAGTCTTGCTGGACCCTTGTAGAAACTAACCGGAATCAATGTCGGGACAGTTTACAGAGTCTTGTCGGACCCATAAAGGAGCTAACCGGAATCAATGTCGGGACAGTTTATAGAGTCTTGTCGGACCCTTGTAGAAACTAACCGGAATCAATGTCGGGACAGTTTACAGAGTCTTGTCGGACCCATGAAGGAGCTAACCGGAATCAATGTCGGGACAGTTTACAGAGTCTTGTCGGACCCATAAAGGAGCTAACCGGAATTAATGTCGGGACAGTTTATAGGGTCATGTCGGACCGTTGAAAATGGACTCCACTTTTTTTTTTTTTTTTTTTTTTTTTTTTTATTCTCTTCTTATTATTTTTTTTTATATTCCACCTAAAAAAAACAAAGACGCCTTGCACAATTGCACATCAAACTCCTTTTATTCATGTCGGGGCTCACCCCGTTCACTATTTTACAAAAAAAAAAGAAAAAGAAAAAGTGGAACACTCAAGAAAAGTGAAAAGCCACACCAAACCCTTTGCAGCGTGATCAACTGGACAAAATATGTAGGGTCTTAGGGCACCCCACTCAAGAAAAGTGTAACGTGGGTTTGGTGGAGTGTGTGTGAGGAATATAGGATAATAATAAAAAAGAGATATAAACAAAGAAAAGCTGGGTGTGTTGTGTTGTTCGGTGTGCGTGTGTGCAGGGCGGAGCATGTGCTCTGTGTGGTGGGTATATCAGTCAACAACATGATCAACACCCATTATTCTCTATCCCTCAGCAACTCAAAACCTGAGAGAGAGAAAGAGAGAGCTGTGAGAGATGGTGGGAAGGGACATAGAGAAGATGATCGCAGTAGGCCTCGTTTGGGGAGCAACAAACGCCTTGATGCGCCGCGGCACACTCATTTGGGATCAAACCCTGAAAAATTCCCTTCCCCCAAACACGACCCACAACAGATTCCTCTCCACCCTCCAGAAGTGGTTGAATCTCCTCCTGATTTGGCAGTACTCAGTGCCCTTCCGTTCAGATGAAGCAACAGACTCATCAACTAGGAAGCAGTGGTGGTGAAGGAGAGAGGATTTGGGCAGTGATGGAAAGGTATGGGTAGAAAATAAGCGGAATAGGTTGAGGTCCGGCGGACGGCTAAGGTGAGGTTGCCGTCCGCCGGTGAAGCGAAAAATATTAGGTTTTAAACCTGCTCTGATACCATGAAAGAAATGATGTATTTATTTATTAGGAATAGGAAAAAAGATATTATAAAAAAATATATATAGATAGTAAAATAAAAAAAAAGTGGAGTCCATGACGGCGGTCACAAACTTGTCGCACCGGCTGCAGAGTAGGACAAATGAGGTGCAGCAATTAAACTCCCAGCTGGCTCTGCTCCAACGCATGTATAAGGATGCGCGAGCAGAGATAAGCGTGCTAAGGGCAGAAAACAAGGAGCTGAAGCGGAACCGGCAAGGGCCGCCCAGGATGGAGGCAAGAAGAAGCGACCCGCAGCAGAGTAGAGAAGAAAAATCCCACTGTGGGTGTGGTTGTGGTGTTGTGGTTTTTTTTTTGTTTTTTTTTTGTTAATTGACACTATTATTAATTAAGTAGGTGTTTGGCATGCACTAAAAAAATGCACTTTTTTTGCATACATACACTTATTTGGGTCACATCAATCAACATCTCCTCTCAACTTTTCTACACATTTTTTTTTATGAAAAGTCAGAAAGTGCACTTATTTAGAACATCCTAAACAACTTGCGTTTTGAAAGAAATGATGTATTTATTTATTGATGTATTGATATGTTGTGTTTATTACAATTACAAGGATTCCTTTTATATAGGAGTGTGTTTGGGAGTAGGTGGAGAGTAGGTGAAGTGGAGGTGGTAGTGGTGTAGTGGGTTAGGTTTAGTGGAGTAGGTGAGGTGGTAGTGGTGGTAGGTTTATGGTAAATTCTAAAAAAATGTCATAATATAAAGAAATTGACGAAAGCCCCTTGCCAAGGAATCAAGCCATTGGGGTGACGAACGCATTCACTGCCAAGGAATCAAGCCGTTGGGGTGAAGGACGCATTCACTGCCAAGGAATCAAGCTGTTGGGGTGACGGACGCATTCACTGTCAAGGATTCAAGCCGTTGGGGTGAAGGACACATTCACTGCCAAGGATTCAAGCCATTGGGGTGAAAAGACACAATCCCTGCCAATTATTCAACCCATTAGGGTGAAGGACACAATCACTGCCAAGGATTCAAGCCATTGGAGTGAAGGACACATTCACATTCAAGCCACTGGGGTGAAAGGACACAATCACTGCCAAGGATTCAAGCCATTCATTGCCCTTAGGCTGGAAGGAGCAATGATACCTGCAAACAAACTCTGACGCCTTGCGTGTTGCCTGCAAAAGAGATAAAAAGACATGAAATAATTGTTAACAAAAAAAAAGGAAATTAGTTATCGTGATTCATACAATTAAAATTCACTTACACGAATCACGAGGGGGCAAGCTTGATTCGACTTTTTAAAAAAAAAAAAATTGGCCAATTGTACAATGGGCTGCTACTAATGCAAAATAAAATAAAAGGTAGCAGGCTTAAAAAATTCGATTTTCAAAAAAAAAAAAAAGAAAAAGAAAAAAGTCTATTCATATTTGGATTTAGCAAAATCTGCTAAATAAACAAATATATGCTGTTACAAAAAAGGGTATAGCAAGTTTTTCTTTAAACAAGAAAAGTCTTTGTTTGGGCTCATGGTTAGCAAAAAAAAAAAAAAGAGAGAAGAAAAGCATGGTATCCATGAAGCTAGTGTGGGAATTAAAAAAGGCAACTTGTGTTGGTTTGTTCTTCGGAAAAAAAAAAAGGGTTCTGTGACAGGGACTTTGTTTGGCCTATTTAGATTCATGGTCTACAAAAAAAAAAAAGGTTTTAAAAAAAAACATGCTAAACAGTTTGACAAAAAAAAATGAAGCTAGTGTGGGAATAAAAAGGCAACTTGTGTTGGTTTGTTCTTCAAAGAAAAAAAAAAAAAAAAAAAGCTTTGTGACAAGGACTTTGTTTGGCCTATTTAGATTCATGGTTGACAAAAAAGGGTTTTTAAAAAAAAAACCCTACTAAATAGTTTGCTGTTGTAATAAAAAAAAAGGGTTTTAAAAAAAAAAACTTTGTGACAAGGACTTTGTTTGGTCTATTTAGATTCATGGTCTACAAAAAAAGGTTTTAAAAAAAAAACCTGCTAAACAGTTTGAAACTTTATTTGGCCTATATAGATTCATGGTCTACAAAAAAAGGGTTTAAAAAGAAAAACCTGCTAAACAGTTTGAAAAAAAATGAAGCTAGTGTGGGAATAAAAAAGGCAACCTGTGTTGGTTTGTTCTTCAAAGAAAAAAAAAAGGGCTTTGTGACAAGGACTTTGTTTGGCCTATTTAGATTCATGGTCTACAAAAAAAAGGTTTTTTTTAAAAAAAAAAAAAACTGTCTGTGTTCATATTTGGGTTTAGCCAAAAAAAAAAAACTGCTAAATAAACAAATACATGCCGTTAAAAAAAAAAAGAGAAGCAATAAATAGGAAAGTATACCTGATTAAAAGGAATCTGAAGGAATTCTTTTGTGCTTTCTTTAAAGTGTAAGAAGAACAGCTTCTGCCGGGAAGAGAGGCTGCTGGAAACAAAAAAAAAAAAAAAATCTGCTGAGGAAGAAAGCTGCAGGAAAAAATATATATGGGTTGTACGCATGAATAGGTGTTATATAAAGCAAAAATTATTGCTTAAGAAAAGAGGTGGTCTCTTAAAACACTCCAAAGAAGCAAGAGTTCATATAGGATTAGAAATCCTATCAATGCCAATCCATCCTATTTCATTTAGACAAACTTCTAAAATATATATATATATGCTGTAAAAAAAAAATATGATCCTTAAAACAAATAAAAAAAAATTTGCAAGTTGGAGGCCCACAAGAAAAAAAGCCCAATTAAATCTTGGCCCTTACCCATCAATATCCATGATGGCCTAAAAAAAAAATCTGCTGAAAAAAAAAAGGTGGCAAGTTGGAGGCCCACAAGAGAAAAAAGGCCAATTAAATCTTGGCCTTTACGCATCAATATCCATGATGGCCACAAAAAAAAATCTACTGTAAAAAAAAAAAAAGTTGCAAGTTGGAGGCCCACAAGAAAAAAAGCCCAATTAAATCTTGGCCCTTACCCATTAATATCCATGATGGCCTAAAATATATATATATATATATATATATGATGTAAAAATGGCGGTAAATAGGAGGCCCATAAAAGGAAAGGTCCAATTAAATCTTGGACCTTACCCATGACACTTAAAAAAAAAAAATAAATGAATAAATAAAATAAAGTCCACAAAAAGGACCCATGCAACAAAAGTAAAAGGCCCATGGACTATAAAGGACAATTAACCCTTCATTAAAAATATATATAAAAAAAGAAGGGCTATGGACCAAAGCCAAGAAGTAATCACATCCAAAACCTAAAGATCATCTAGATAAAAGTACCGAATTGTCTTGACTCGCACAGTTAAGAAAATTCACTTGTGCAAGTCATGAGGGGCATTTGTTGGCACATAAATTTCAACTAAATTTATGACACGTATAGAGCCTATGATGGGAATGTTGTAGGCAATTATTTTCTCAAAATGATCAACTTGCTCCGTTGAAGTGTATAAATAAAACGACGTCGTATCTTAACGACGTTATTCAAGATGCTCAAATTACACGTGGAGCTTACGAAAGATGACACATGTAGAGCCTACAGCAAGGACACCACACAGGATGAAACCTCAAAGATCAATTCAGTTAATCAGATATACGATTAATCATATAGTGCTATTATTCAAAATTCAAATGGTGCTATCATTCAATTTGAAATTCAAATTGAGGATGAGGCATTCTTATCACCTGGATGGCCCTCTATAAATACGAGGACCATCACACAAGATGAGGGATCAGAGAATCAGAAGTGAGAATACCAGAGAGAGAGAAAGACATCAACAGCTAAAGAAGTCGTTACAAGAAAGAAGAATAGAAGCCCAGAGAATTCAAGAGCCTACGCTACAAACGCAGAATGGCGATGAATAGGTAAAGGGTTCCAAACCCAACAATTGTACTTTGTATTCGAGGGTTCAAAACCCATAACAATTTTAATAAAATATTTATTTTTCTTAAATTGTCTTTTGTTATTTATTTTGTTCTTCATTAATCGAAGGTTTCATTTATATAAAATGTGTAATTAACGATCTAGAATACAGATCGGAAATAGGAGCCTGCTATTCAAATAATCAACACTGTTTAGTCCAAAAACTAAACAGTGGACATTTATAACATAAAATTTTGAAATGTGTTGAAACACTTCATGTTTCAAAATTTGTGTCTACAATGTGGGCCCCACATGCAAGCCAGCTAAAAACTCCATGTTGTATTGAACATAGGGGTAATACTACTTATCCAAAAATATATATATAATGGTAGTAGACAATAGTCATATTAAATAGTTGGTGTACTAATGGATTGTTATCTATGTATATGAACTTTATTCTGTGTATTTACATTAATTAAAAGGTACATTTCAATCTATCTATTTGAACTTTATTTGTATATTATACTTATATTTGTTATTTGGTTAGTATAATTGTCATCATATATCATAAATATTTAATCATTGGTGTTATTTATGTATTCTGCAGCACATATTTGTCACACTATGTATGCTATTATAAGAATGTCAAATATACATTTTATTACAACATTTGACCTTCAAAATTATGCATCACTATTTCTACTTAATACTTACAAATTATTCATAATTTTAAGTAAAGATCTATAATTTTTTTTCAAAATTCGCGATATCGATATCGAAATGTGATGTGTCCATCAATATATATATATACTATTATAGTGAAGGCTTGAGATGGTGTTGACACAATGTGACATTTTGATTTCCGAAAATGCTCTTCTAGCCTATTTAAAATACAAAATTATATAGAGAGGATGTTGGGACTTGAAACGAAGTACTTTGGTCTAGTAGACAAGACCCTTACCACTTGAGCGGCACACAATATGTGTGCTTTTAAATCAAAATCAAAATTAAAATTTATATTTTCCAAGTCTAACAAGACACGCATTGGGTAGGCGAACACGACTAGAATATATATTTAGACTTGCAACATAATTTTTTAATAAAATTGTATTCATTTTCATTGTAAATAGCTTAACACTTCATTGATGGATCAATAAAAATTTGTCGAAAGCCCAACAACTCCAGCAAAATAGATCCTAGGGGGCAGAGCAAGTATTGGAATCACTAAATTTTTACTAAAACTATTTGTAACTACCTAACTAAAGCTTAAAAAATCACTGTCAAAATGTTGTAATGACTGGCATAAATACAATGCACGTTTTATGAACCCTTTAGAAAATTTGACTGGAGGGAACATATATTCTCATCCCAAAAATAATTCAGTCAAAAGACTGAGCCACATTCGCCAGCAATATTTACTAATGTAGAAAGTTTAGCAAGAATCTTTACTATAATTTAGGCAAGCTTTTATCCTAAGTTGCTACAGTATCAATTCTCCGTTGATGCAAATCTAGCTGGTGAAAATAAATTTGTAGATAGGATGATTTTTGATGGCTTAAATTTCCTATCATTACCATAGTGATGGAGGCAAGTGGCAACAACCTCTTAAAGGTGTACAAGAGACATGGAAGAGATGCCTCTAAGGCCCAAGCTTTGATTTGGCATGCATTGGATGATGGGCAACTCACTTGGGACCTTGGATGGTTATGTTTTAAGCTTATGGGTCTTGTCCTATTATTATTTTTAGGTCAAGTCTTTGTCAATTTGCATGTTTAGGGGTATTTTGGTAATTTCATAACTTTCTGGACATGGGCTATACGGGTCGCCCATAGATCATCTTGTAGGTCACGTTATTTAATTAGTTTCTTGTTTATGTTTTTTATTTAGTCTTAGATGAGCTTTTGAAAGCCAAAGATTTAGGCCTTGTTTGGTTTGTTTTTGAGAGAGTAATTTTGGAGAAAAAATTTTAAGATTTTGTTTGGCTTAATGATTTTGGAAAAAAATTTCCAAAATCACTTTCTCTCTCCTACACATCAATCAATCACTTTTTCTCTCTCCTCTCTCATTCTCAATCATTTTTTCTCTCACACACATCTACTCAACTGCAATAAAATATCAAATCATCCCCAACTCTCATACTCCAAAATTATTTTCAAAATATACAACCAAACAAATCAAAAAAATTTCTAAACTCTCTCTAAATTTTTTTTTTGAAAATTCATCTCCCAAAACCAAACCAAACACACCCTTAATAGTTTTCTTTCTTAGTTCTAGTTGATTTAGGAAGTCTCCTAATTTTTTATAAAGTCATGTAATATTTGTAATTTAATAGAGTTAATATTTTAAAGAATTTTCAGAGCTTTTGAAGTTCCTTTGTGCATTGTGCAATGCAATCAAATCCTAAGTGTGATGCCTAAGGAATTCTAGGAGTGACTCCTAGACCTACTTTCTCTTTTCTTTCTTTCTTTCTTTCCTAAATTTCAGCATTTTCACAGCCCCTAAACAGCCCTAACAGCACTGTCCTCCGTCACATAGCTTCAATGCAGCATGAACCAAATTTACACATTGATATATTTGCTGAACACAAAAAAGCTTGCTACATAGCAAATACACAACATCCCAATTCACAAACAAATTAAAGATGAGTCCCTTTTTTCACAAGGTTAAACCATAAAAGAGAGCTCTTTTACGATCACCATTCGTTGATGTGTGACATGTATCAAGGAGGTTTTCAAAGATGATAATCAAAAGAACACTTAAAAAATCAAAGGAAACTTTCAATTTTGAAGAAAACTTTTGATTTGGTCCCATTTGCAGAACAATATTTTAGTACAGTAAGCACACCAATATAATTTGTAGTAGCAAAAGAAACTACATTTTGATAAGAAAGAAAGTCACTGCACCTTGAGTAGCTGGAGATCTTTCTTCAACTCAGGGGTGAGGGTTTGGGCCGCCATGTCAAACCTATTTATAAATATACAACCAACCAACCCACCCACATCACAAAAACTCAAAAAATTATTCACAAAAAATTAAAAAAATATAAAAAAGTTAGATCCGCACGTACCAATTCTTCCCAGCAGTATCTTTGAATTGCTTCCTCAGTAATTTGTTCAATTTTTTAGGGTTGTTCGGTGGAACAAACAGGCCATCTATGAGCTTTGTGTTAGATTTATACACCACAGCACTACTACTACTACTTTCAGGCAAAGTTCGAGGAGGCTTATCAGACCCCTTTTTGGTTCCAGATGGAAGTGGAGGCAGCTTCGGTTCCCATGAAAGACCAATCACTGGTTTGCTTTTAGCTGCTTCGGCCATTCCTTCTGATTTGAGCATCCAACAACCCAAGAAACAATAATTTCTCCCAATATATACAAGTAATGTGATGTATATGCTCAGATAGTGCTAGAGGTGAGCATGGTTTGATTTAGTTCGGTTTTGAAATAAACCAAGACCAAGCCACTACTTACAGTCCCATAAATTTTTGAACTAAACCGAACTATGAAAATTTTGTAACCTAACCAAACCAAACCGAATCATGAAAACGCGGTTCGGTTCAGTTTGGAATCACAATTTTTGTAAAACTTGTCATCATTCACAATATGATCGCAACATACATTAAATAATATGCTATCATTTTAAAAACAAAAATTGTTTAAATGATTCTTTAAAACTAGTTCTACAATTATATAAAGGCACACTTGCAAGAGTAGAGGGTTAACAACTTATAAATATATATGGGATACTAAAAAGGTATTCAAGTGCCTACAATAAATAACAATATATATATATATATATATTTAAGCGGTTCGGTTTTGTTTTGTTAGAATTTACCATAAACCTACCACCACTACTACCTCACCTACTCCACTAAACCTAACCCACTACACCACTACCACCTCCACTTCACCTACTCTCCACCTACTCCCAAACACACTCCTATATAATAGGAATCCTTGTAATTGTAATATTAACACAATATCAATCAATTCATCAATCAATAATACATCTATTGTAACATGGTATAGAATTTACCATAAACCTACCACCACTACTACCTCACCTATTCCACTAAACCTAACCCACTACACCACTACCACCTCCACTTCACCTACTCTCCACCTACTCCCAAACACACTCCTATATAATAGGAATCCTTGTAATTGTAATATTAACACAATATCAATCAATTCATCAATCAATAATACATCTATTGTAACATGGTATCAGAGCAAGGTTAAGAACTTAGTATTTTTTTTCGCTTCACCGGCGGGCGGCAACCTCGCCTTGGTCGCCCGCCGGACCTCAACCTAATCCGCTTATTGTTTTTTACACATACCTTCACTTTCCTGCATCTTCCAGCTCATCAACAAAAATCACCACCGCCTACCACGGCTTCGCCGCCTCTCTCGCTCCACACCACTCGAACCCCTGCGTTTCTCGGTCTCGACACCCAGATGGGTTTATGGGATGGTCCTCACACGGCGACCGAGGAGCCAATGTGGCTTTGGATGTACTTCAAATGCCTCAGGTCACATGTTCGAAGATTTAGGTCAACCTTTGTGGACCCCCAAGGAGTAGACACAGATGATCCCTTTGATTGTGATTCACAAGAGAGGGACCTGCTCGTAGTCTTGTGGGACGACCATGATAATTTATGCATGCGATGCCTTGATCTGTAGGACTTTTGAGTATCATCGGATGCTAACTCGCCCAAATCTGAGCCATTCCACTGCACATTCTCAAATTCAAGGTCATCATCATCCTCATTACCAATAGGAGCTTCAATCACACTAAGGGCCTTCCTTTGTAGCTTTACCTCTATGCCATTTGTAAGAACCACGCCTCGGAGACCAACGAGCACCGACTTGGTCCGGTTGTTACCAGTCACAACGACCTTGGTGTGACGTGGTATGACGTGGCAGAACAGAGAGCTCTTCTTCGCTGCTATCTCCACAACTCTGCAACTGCGAAAATCCGCCATTGACGGAACTCTCCACAGCTCTCACTCTCTTTCCAGCAGGGTATCAGTTTTCATGAGCTTCCGCTGAAACCACGACTGTCTTTCTTCATCTTTCCCATCTCCATTTCTCGAGTGGTTTGTTCGATACTTGAGCCAGACGGATTCAAACCATATTCACTAGTTGATCCACTGTACTCTCCTTCGGGTTAGATCACACAGGGGGGGACATGGCACACACTGTCACTCTCTCTCTCTAATAATCAAACCCACACATTCTTTTTTTTTTTTTAATCAACCGACCAAACCCTCTTTACACTGTCACTCTCTCTCTCTCATAATCAAACCCACACATTCTTTTTTTAATCAACCGACCAAACCCTCTTTATCTTTTATCTATATATATCTATCTGTATAATTCTTTATGCATGTGCTCCTACCCCAGCTGGCAGACACCACTCCATACACTCCACTTTCTTTCTTTTATCTTATTTATTTATTTATTTATTTATTTTTTTCATTAAAAAAAAAAAATCAAAATCATTTTATTCATGTTGATGGCACAAAAACAAAACACCAAAAACAGCAGAAGAAGAAGAACTGCTACCACACTCATTTTATTCATGTTGGGGCTCACCCCGATCACCATTTTACAACCACACAAAAAAAAAAAAAAAAAAACAAACAAACAAACAAAACAAACACAACACCCACAGTGGGATTTTTCTTCTCTACTCTGCTGCAGGTCTCTTCTTCTTGCCTCCGTCCTGGACAGCCCTTGCCGGTGCTGCCTCCGTGTTTTCCACGCCGCCGAGCACGTTCACTCCCCCATACTCCTCCACTGCAGCATATGGCGGCCCTCCAAATCGGAACATCACGGTGGCCTTCCGCTTCAGCTCCTTATTTTCTGCTTTCAGCACACTTATCTCTGCTCGTGCATCCTTATACATGCGTTGGAGCAGAGCCAGTTGGGCGTTTAAATGCTGCACCTCATTTGTCCTACTCTGCAGCCGGTTCGACAAGTTTGTGACCGCCGTCATGGTTTCCACACATGACTTCAGAGTATACTGATTGGCCTCAATATCAGTTTGCACCGCCATTTTTTGCTCCACCGACCGCATCGGAAAGTTCAACGGAGCAAAACCAGAGGTGTTTGGTTGAGGTTCACTGGCCACCGCACCAGTTATTTCTCTTGTGGGCTCGTTCAGTTCTGGAAAGAGCGTGAGCAGACCACGGGAAGAGGAGGCCATGTTCTGGGTAGCTGGACGAGAAGAAGAGGCCATGTTGCTGAGTTTTTCAGAGAAGGGTTGGATCTAGAGTATTTTCAGAGTGTTTCAGACTGACAATGTTCAGAGGTTTCACTAGTTATGCTTCCAAGCACAGCCTCTGTCTTATAGCCGAGGCAGCCACGCGCATCGCGCGCCTCTTACCACCAGCCGACAAACGGGCACGCAAGCCAAGGCGCCCACGTGCCTCGCCATCATGTCCGGCACACCTTTTGATGAATTGGGCACGCCTTTTGATGGCACGCCTTTTGACAAAATTGGGCACACCTTTTGAGGGTGCCACTTTTCCAAGGGTCCGACAAGACTCTGTAAACTGTCCCGACATTGATTCCGGTTAGTTTCTACAAGGGTCCGACAAGACTCTGTAAACTGTCCCGACATTGATTCCGGTTAGTTTCTACAAGGGTCCAGCAAGACTCCGTAAACTGTCTTCTACATCGGTCTGACACGACCATACAGTGTCTGCTACAACGGTCCGACATGACCCCATAAACTGTCTGCTACAACGGTCCGACATGACCCCATAAACTGTCTACTACAACGGTCTGACACGACCATTCAGTGTCTCCTATCCTTTTTTATTTTTATGTATTTTTCTTGTTTTGTTCCTCTCTTCAAACTCAAGTTGGTTAGTTTCTATCCTCCTTGAGTTTGCGGGGGGCTGTTAGAATTTACCATAAACCTACCACCACTACTACCTCACCTACTCCACTAAACCTAACCCACTACACCACTACCACCTCCACTTCACCTACTCTCCACCTACTCCCAAACACACTCCTATATAATAGGAATCCTTGTAATTGTAATATTAACACAATATCAATCAATTCATCAATCAATAATACATCTATTGTAACATGTTTCATTCCAAAACCATAACTATAAAACCACAAACTGAATCATAAAATACGGTTCGCCTAACGGACCGAACCATGCATTGAGAAAACCAAACCAAACCAAACCATTGGATTTGGTCTGGATCGTATAGTTTTGCGATTTTTTCGATTTTTTAACTCAGCCCTAGATAGCGTGCATACTTTGAGTTCAAGCATGATGGCTAGGGTTTATTGGATAGGGCTTTCGGAGATATCAAGGTTTGGCGAGCAATATGTGCTTGGGCTTTTTATGGGCTCTTGATGGGCCTCGTTTAACTTCCAACTTCTGTCCAATTTGCCTAATAAAATGAAGGGTAAATTACACTAACCTCCCTTGAGGTTTAAAGAAAATACAATTAGCTTTACAGTTTTGCCATAATTACACTAACTTCCCTTTTAGTATGGTTAAAGCGATTGAAACTAATGTCAATGATGCGTAGACTTCGAAATAAACAAAGACAAATATACATTTTAGTAGGAAAGATATGATAACATCATTTTTTCATTCATACGACTAATGATTTATTGCTGGAAAAAGGCCAAAGTGTTATGTAAATTAAAACCTTGAGGGAGGCAATTGTAATTATATCAAAAGTGTGGGGCTAATTGTATTTTCCTCAAACCTCAAGGAGGTAAGTATAATTACCCTAAAATAAAATACTAATGCCCTATTTGGTAACATTTATATTTATAATTTTTTGGGAATTACAACCAAACGAAAAAAAAAAACACTCAGGTTTTACCTTGTTAACAAATCAAACCCTAAAATTTTAATTATTTCAATTTAAACCCTCAACTTTTAAAATTGTATCAATCATGACCATCCGTTTGTAGCTGTTAGTTATAACTAATAGAGAACGGGCAATTTACACAATTTAATCACTGTTTTCCCTTCATTACTATTGACAATCACCACTTATCCTTACCGTAATCCATCACCACCCTTCTTCTTCCCCAACTCACTGCCACCGCTTTATCAATTTTCCCTATCCATTGTTACTCCTTTCCTTCCCTAGTCTATAACCACCACTGCCGTCCAACATCACCAACAAAAAGTGGTTATATTGTCTAAATTGTTCCTATTTTGTTAGTTATAAATGACAAATGGTTAGAATCTATGAAGCATGGGTGCAGGGATAGATACTGGCACGCGTACGTTATGGGTACACCAATATGGCAAAATCTTAAAAAAGTGGGATATGGATACAACTAGGATACATCAATAAATCTTTAATTTTTTTAAAGTTTTTTATAATGCTTTATGAAAATCTTTCAATTCAAGCACTTGCAAATCTTTCACTTCAAGTATATAACACACAGAATAACCTATGTTGCACGGACATGGACACGTGACACGACACAGATACGCCGGCACGTTAATTTTCAAAAAATGTCGGACACGACATGCTAAGGACACGTTAAAAATATATTTATTTATTTATATAATATTTGTCACATATATAAATATCTTATTTAAAGTTATAAAAAAAACAATTTAACACTAATTAAAAATTTAAACATTCAGCTGCAAACACCCAAAAATGAACATTTAGCAAAAATATAACACTACAAGAATTTTCACTTTTAGCGACTAAATTTTAATCTCCAAAAGTTAATTTTTAGTCGCCGAAGGGTTTCAACGACTAAATTATTTGGTCACAAAAGTAGTCGTGGAAGAATTGTCGGTAAAGGTAATTAGCGACTAAAATTATTTTAGTCGCCAAATGTATTCAATTTCCGACTAACTTTTTAGTCACCAAAAAGTTGGACATAAAATTAAATTAGTACATTTTTGGCGACCAAACTTTTAGTTGCCTAGAGTCCCATATTTTTAGCTACTAAAATTTTAGTCGGCAAAGAATTCTTCTTTTGGCTACTAAATATTTGGTCGCCTAAAGTCCCACATTATTAGCTACTAAAGTTTTTGTCGGCAAATAGTTCTTATTTTGACTACTAAATATTTGGTTGCCTAAAGTCCCACATTTTTTGCTACTAAATTTTTAGTCGGCAAAAGTGTTTTTATTCTTTAGCTTTTGTTTTTAGCTACGAAATCTTTTAGAAGCGAAATGTTTGATTTTCTTTTGGCTACAAACCTTTTAGTAGCCAATTTTTTTTTTTTTTGCTACAAAACTCTTAGTCGCCAAATGTCTGTTTTTGGCAAAATTTATGAGAATAATGATACAAGACATGAGCAAATAATTGACTAAACAGATGAGAATAGATATCAATTATATTTAAACTGATGAGAATACATACACAGATAATCTCCATCTCATAACACAAAATTTAAACTGATGAGAATAAAAAGAGAATACATAAAACAGAGAATACACAAATAATCTGATTGAGATTATATTTAAACTGATGAGAATACACACAGATTATCTGTGTATGTATCAGTTTAGATTATCCAATCTCAGAATACATATCAATTATATTTAAACTGAATCTTCGCCACTACATCTAAACTGATTACCCAATCACAGATTACCTATTCAGTTTAATCCATTTAAATGTAAACTCATTCATGTCTTGCTAGGCTTAGTGTAAACCCAATCTGTAAACTGAAGATTCAGTTTACAGTTTAACTGTAAACCCCATCTTCAGTTTAAATGTAAACTCAATCTCAAAATACATACACAGATAATCTCAATCTCAGATAATCTGTGTATGCAAATTTCATACACAGATTTACATAAATAATGATGAGTAAAATACATGAGAGAGAAAATTTCAATGAAAATAATCAGAATGCATGAGATTAGATAGACAATCACTGGATTAGGGCTTTGAAACTAATGAGAGAAAGGAAAAATAGGGGGAAAGGTATCAAACCCTAAAATCAAACCCATTTACAACATGAAACCCATAAAACTCTAGTAATGAAACCACTTCAAACAAACCCATTTCAAAAATTAAGAAAAAATTAACCGGAATGGGTAGAATAAAAGCCCTAGAGCAAAGTTCACAGTTGGGGAAATAGAAGGGGTAGAGAGAGAGAGAGAGAGAGAGAGCGAGATAGAGTGAGATCGAGATAGAAAGCGACAGAGCAAGAGAGCGAAAGGGAGCGAACCTGTTAGCGGCGGTGGCTGTGGTGATTTGCGGCGTACGGGAAACGACGGTGCTGAGGTTGTGAGGTCGTGAGGTGTGCTGGTGATTTGCGCGGCGAAACGACAAAGCAAGAGATGTTCTGTGGCTGTGTGTATACAAAGAGAGGCAAAATGTGTGCGATAGGCGCGAAAATAAATCTAAACATTTAGAGCTTTAGCGACTAATGTTTTTGTTGGTCACCAGAACTGAATCATTGGCAACCAAACTAGTGTGGTGGCTAAAAGGTTTTGAATATCATCTGATGACAATTGGTGACTAAAGATTATTTTGTCGGCAAAAGGTATAAGACACCGACTAAAAAACAATTTAGTAGCCTAAAATATATACTAACGGCAACTAAACGTTTTTTAGTAGCCTATGATGGAATATTTAGCGACAAAAATATTGTTTGGTCGCCAATAAGCTATATTTCTCGATTATAAAATTTAACAGCTATATCATTTGGCAACCAAAAATTGTTTTCGTTGGCAATTGTTCAACAATTAGCGACTAAATAATAATTTAGTAGCCAATTGTGTCATTATTAGCGACTAAATTTATGGCCGATAAGCAATATACACCGACTAAAAAACTTTAGTAGCTAAATCTTATTATTTTTGCCGACTAATAAAATATTTGGTAGCTAATTCCACCACTTTTGGCGACTAAAAATTGTTTGGTCGCCAAAAGTGTCATTTTCTATAGTGTAAATACGTTATTTTAACCATTTGACTAGTAGGTGGAAGCCAGTTGTTTGACCATTTGACTTCCAGGTGAACCTTTATTAGCTTAGAAGGTGGAAAGCTGTACACCCTTTTCTTTTCTAGGAATACGAAAAAAAAAAAAAAGAGGGAAACCAAAAATTTATTGCAGTAGCAGGAAGCTTTCTCTCGCTCATCGCAGATGGAAAGCTTGTTCATCTTCCCTCTCTCATCTAGCTTGTTCGTCTTCCATTTCTTATCTCTCTTGTTGCTACAACTTTGAATAGTTCTCGATGGGTCTCAAACATGTCGCCTGAACAAATCTTCGATTTTAGGGTATTTTGTCTCTCTCTCTCTCTATGGGGCTAGGGTCTTGAACGTGTCCAAGACGTGTTTGAGATGAAAAGACAAAAAAAAAAAAAAAAGGGACACTCCAGGCTGAGTGTCGGACACGTGTCCACTGCGTGTCCGACGGTGTCAGTGTCCGACACTGATACATGGCTTGCCAGACATGTCAGTGCTTCCTAGAGAATAACTATATAGATATGTGTCTGTGTGAAAATCAACTAATCAAATAACAAATACAAAAACATCAAGATTATGAAAGTAATAATGAAATAAATACACCAACTTATGAACCCTAATATCTAATTGTTTCTTTCTTTTTAGTCTTCTTATAAAAGTATTAGTTTTATTTTATTTTATGTAATTTTGATTGTATATAACACGAAGCAAAAGAGGGCAAATTCGTGAGTAAAGGGCAATGATTACTTACAAATTACGTGAAGGTTTTCAAAGATGACTATACTCTTCGAATAATGCAATTTTTTCCCCAGCATACCTATCCCATACGATACCCCTGTATACCCACGATGTACCCAATGCATTTAACATTATAGTGGAAAAAAAGAATTTGGGGGGAGAAAACCTACTCTCCCAAATATAACTACCCAGTTTTTTTTGGGTGGTGTTGTGTGGCAGAGATTGAATTGGTACAAGTGTAGAGTCTATATGGAAATGAATCTGAGCCCTCGATTGATGATTCGGGGTAAAATTTCTTGATTTGTAGTATTGCTATTTGGAGGCCTATTTTTCCTCAGAGATTGTGGGCCCAAGGTAGAGTCCTCTCTTACTTCTCTTTAGGGAAGGGCTTGGACGGGGTACCAAGGACAGAGAAGAATAAGGGTAGAAACTCACAATTTCGTAGACTTTAATGAAACTGTTTAGTGCAATTTATATAAATTGCTTAGAGCTTATTTTATTTTGAGAGTATATGTCAAACTGTTTAATACAACTTTTATTTACAATTTAATAAACAAACACAACTTCAATAAACTGATTATCTGAAATTTAAAAAATGGTGTTTTTAACTTCTATTTTTTTATTGTCAACTTTTAGCTTTATTACAAGTTGCACCAATGAGGCCAAACGAAATTACTAAACTACAACAAACAATCGAAATCTTGTTAGACATGTTTTATGTGTGTTAATATATTCTCTATGATAAAAAGTGAAAAAACGAGATCTAATTTTGTGTTTATTAGTTTAGTAAGTATGTGGAGTGTTACAATAAAGATATTAAAGCATGTATTAAGAATAAAAGTAAAAAAAAAATCATACGTCATTACCCTCCTCCCTTTTTTCCCCCCCTTATCCCCAATCTCTCTTCTACTAAAGGCATACTCATCCCCCATATGGGATTTGGTGTTAGGAACCACCATTTTTCCATCACAAATTGACGGAGCAATTGACAAATAATGGCGGTTTTTACTTGGCGGTTCGGGCGGATTAGTGGATTAGAAAAAGCATAATTCAAATTATAAAATCTGAAGAAGAAAAAAACCGAATTTATAAATTAGCTAAAACAGTTGAAATTAAAATAGATGTCCATTCATATGACATTCAACATTGACAAACTAAAAAATTAGAAATCCAACAATCCAAACAAATTATACAATCCATTCATCTGACATTCAACGTTGACAAAGTATAAAATTAGAAATCCGACAATTCAAAAAAATTTATAATAACAATCCAAAGCACTCATCACTTGTATTTCCCTCGTCCATTATCTATTACAAAATACAAATTTACAATGAACCCTAAAAAGAAACAGTGTCAAATGGAAGACACATGACACAATGTTACACATAACTATTCATAGATTTGGAAGTACATAAATCAAAATACTGACAACAAAAATGAAATAAAATATATAATCGACAACTTGAAGAATATAAATTTGTTCCAAACAATCTATTAAATTTGCCATGTTCATTCTTTTGTTTTTTTTTTAGGTAAATAATTCATTGAACAAAGAAAACCAGCAAAACAATCAGCCAAAAAAACAAAAAAAAAAATCCCCTCAACCTAAGCTAAACTAAAGCTCAAGAAAAAATAAAAAGTTGGGAAGCAGGGTTGAAAAAAATGATTGAATCAAATTAAAATACAGAGTAAAAATCTGTGAACAACCATAAAAAGGTTGAAAAAAAAAGTTTAAAAAAATAATATGAAGGTAACATTGATATGATTCATGAAGATGAAACAAAAATATGGAGAGAGAGAGAGAGAGTAAATAAGCAATATATTGCCCAAAAGATTTAACAGAAGAGAGAGCGAGAGAGAACTAGGGCGACGGCAGTCGGCGGCGAGAGGAGAGGTGAGGTGACAGCAAGGTCTGCTTCTTTCTTCCCTATGAATCTGATAAGTAGGGGAGTGCGCGATGTGGGTCGGTATGGTTTAGGGGTAAAATAGAAGCCGCATGGCGGGTGGCGGATTGACAAAATTGACATAAGAAATTGCCGTTTTGTTTATCAAAAACCGGCGGTTTAGTTGGCAAATAATGGTGGTTTTGACTTGGCAGTTTGGGTGGTTTGGCAGTTTATAATAAGCAAGTATAAATGAAAACTCAAATACTCAATATTTCAGCCAAAACATTTTTTGCCCACATAGTTAAGATTTCTCAAACATTTTTTATACCCAAACAATAGCTAACAAATTAGACATTTTTTTCTTATTGAGCAATAGTAGCTAACTGTGACGACCCCAAAATGTTAATCGTAATTATAAGTGATGAATTATGTATTGAATTTTAATTCTGACATGTGCCAAGTGATTAATTGTGAATTATCTAATTTGATTCGTTGTAAATATCTGTTTAAATTGAGAAACTATCCGTTGTGAACTCGGCTTTGAAACTGAAATTGACGACATAAAGGGGTTCAAAAATCAAAATTGAGTATAAGGATATGTTAATTGGAATTTTTAGAGTTATCCGGAAGGTTTAATTCAAAAATTGATGTCGTTTGATTCGCTAATTTTAATAGGTTGGAATTAAAAAATTGAATAGGAATTAGAGCTTAATACACATTAGTATAATTTAATTTAGTGTCATTAAGATTATAAATGATAAAGATTAATTTAAATTAAGGGAATTTGATTTAATTATGTGATTGGTGTAATTTAATTCAATATGATGAATTAGCCTAAATCTAATCTAACTAAAGTATACTAGTAGATTAGTGGCTAAATATAACCCTATTCATCAATATAGTAAAGAAAAGAGGAGCCAAGAGAGAGAGTGAGTGCATTATGCTGGAGATATACACTTGAGAGAGGAGATAAAGCTCCAGAGAGCTCAAGAACTTTCTAAAAAAAAAGGAGGGAGGGGGGTGGGTTGGGGGGGGGGGGGGGGGAAGAAGAAGATCAAGGGAGATCAAGTTAAAATTGCACCAATTCAAGCATTAAACGTAGGAATTCTCCTCTAATTTTATGAAATTGAAGTGTTATACTCATGAGATTGTAGAACCTAAGTTGAAATAAGGAGAAATCATGTATAATTGGGGAGTTTATGATGTTAAGAATTCATATGAACATAAAAGAGAAGGAATTGTAAGAATTAGTGCAAGAACATGACATCCATGGTTAGATTTGAAGAATTTAGCTCAAGGTTTTGACATGCATGACTTGATTTCATGAAACTCTTATTCATACATTTGATTTCTTGCATAGTTCTTCACATTGGAGGAGGAAACTCCATGAATTTTTAAATTTAGAGCTCAAAATAGGCATGTTTTGTAATGTTCCAAATTAATTAAAATTTTGATCTTTCAATTGAACACTTGAGCTTTGTTTTAAAGTTTTAATTGTGTTTCATGTTGGAAATTCATGTCCATGCTTTTATGTTTCCTTGCATGGCTTAAAGAAATTCAAAAGAATGTTCCATGGAAGATGAATTTGGAACTCAAACTTGCATGTTTTATGATTTTACACTTAAATTCTAGATTTTGATATTTTAATTGTAATTTAATGTGTATGAGCCTAATTTAAGTTTGATTGTGTAATTAGTGAACTTAATAAGGGTTGGCATATGATTAGATTATTTATATTTAAGTGTCGGTGGCGCATCGGTTAGAAAAGCTTCAGAGGGACTTCTTGTGGGGGACTAGTGGTGATGATTTTAAATATCATTTGGTTGATTGGGGTCAGGTTTGTCAACCCAAGCAAGTTGGAGGACAGGGGGTTCAACAGTTGGTGACTTTTAACGAGCTTTGTTAGGGAAGTGGCTCTGGCGTTTTGCTTTGGAGCCTTACAGATTGTGGCGTCAAGTGGTGGCGTCTAAATATGGACTAGGCAGAGGGGGTTGGGTTTCTGGGTTTGTGACCTGCACTTATGGGTGTGGGTTATGGAAAGGGATTTGGTTGGGAAGGGTAGAGTTTTGGAAGTGGATAGGGTAAGGTGGGGGAGGGGAGTAGGGTGCAGTTTTGGAAAGACTTGTGGTGTGGGGAGTTGGTGTTGGAGACCTGTTTCCCTTTGATTTTTAATATTGCATTAGATCAAAATGCATTGGTGGCTTCCTATTTGGATGGTGGGGGTGTGGTAGTTTGGGATATTAAGTTATGGCGACAGGTTCATGATTGGGAAGTCGCTCAGTTGGTGGAGTTGTGGGATTTTTTATATGGTTTTGGACCAGTAGGGGTGGATTCCGATGTATTGGTATGGACTAGGTTGGGGGCAAAGGGGCGGTTCACAGTAGCATCATTTTATCAGGGGTTGATGGGAGATGCTGGTTGGGTCTTCCCTTGGAAAAGTGTTTGGGTTCCGGGGGTTCCGACTAAGGTCGCCTTTTTCATGTGGACGGTAGTTTTAGGTTGGAACCTTACTTTGGATAATTTGATGCGGCGGGGGCACATCCTTGTGAATCGGTGTTGTATGTGTTGCGAGGATGCGGAGTCAGTGAATCATTTGTTTCTTCATTGTTCGGTGGCTTCGTGTTTGTGGGGCTTCGTTTGTTCACTTTTTGGACTTGCTTGGGTCCAGCCACAAGGGGTGTTTGAGTTCCTTTGGGCTTGGCGAGGCGTTCGTCTTGGCCGGCGGCAGAGCCGTGCTTGGTTATTGGCTCCGTTCTGCTTGATGTGGTTGCTTTGGTTGGAAAGGAATCGACGTACCTTCTTAGCGGTTTCTCATAGTGTTTCTTGGTTACAAAGTCTTCTTTCTCTAGTTTTGTATAATTGGTTGGAGGGTAGGGTAGATCCGGATTTATTTGTGTGTTTAGATTTTCTAGATGAGGTGATTGGTTAGTCCTTGTTTTATTGGTTCCCTTTCTGGGTGGTTTTCTTGTATTGGTTGCATCGTCTTGATGCTTTCTTAATAATATTTGCTTATTTATCAAAAAAAAAAAAAATTATTTATATTTAATTAGTTTGGTTAATACATGGTTAAACATGTTTTAATTAGAGGTTAAAGGAAATTAATAATCTAATTAATTCTTAATTCTAGTCATCCATATTTAAAAGCTTAAGTGAACTAAACATGTTTAAGATGATTGTGTATCGTGTTATGCATATTTGTGATTGTAGGTCACGAGTCAAGGACTGCTTGACCAACCGTTCTGGAAGCCCACTGTGAGTAACATTTCTGTAAAGATATGTTTGTATGGTATATGTATAAACTGTTATCTGATAAACAGATATGTTTGTATGGTATATGTTTAAACTGTTATCTGATAAGCTATGGTTTCTGAAATGTTATTTTGATACATGAACGAATGTCCTATTTTGATCTATTATGGCATCCACATATAGTACAAAGTCATGGGGGACGGCATGTAAATGCGGGTCCATGACATATATGTGATATGAGATCTCGTTAGCCAGCTCATTGTGGTGATATGTGTTTAATCAGTATCCGGAACCAATTACTCTAGTCGGAGGGCGATATGTAATGTGTTCTGTGAGATGTACCATTATGTTATGTTCTGATATGAGACTGATATGAATGATTGTGTCATGATTTGTTTTACGAATATGATATATTTGGAATTCGTTCACTAATCCCTTTACTTTAATGTTATTCACCGGGCTTTAACTCCCTATTTATATATACATATATGTATAGGTGAGTGTTCTGGAGGTCAAGTCTAGAAGAGGTCTTTAGCCGAACTACCCTTCTGAAGCCTACCGAGTTGTTTTAAGTGCCTCCGAGTTGGGGCTAGGCCTGGAAGGCCGTTGTCAAGCTTTTGATCATGAAGTAAACTTCTGTTATGTGCATATGTTATATATAAGATGCTAAGTTACAAGTTATGTACTCAATGTGGGTATATTAACGTTTTTGCGTGTAAATATTTGTTCATATAAATGCACAGCTCATTAGACTATTGATGTTTTTGTATATTGCTTCCGTTAACCCCGATTATTTATGATTGTATAGGAAGGCCTTTGGTAATCTCAGATTATTGGCCGATTAGGACGTCAAACTTATAAGGGTGGGTTTGGGTCGCGACACTAACCGACCCGCAAGGCCGATCAAAAAAAAAAAAAAATCAAAATCAAAACCACCATTAAATCTATTTCTCAGATTCACAGATTAATCAAAACTACCATTAAATCTATTTCTCAGATTTATAAATTAATCAAAACCACCATTAAATCTATTTCTCAGATTCAAAGATTAATCAAAACTACCATTAAATCTATTTCTCAGATTCACGAATTAATCAAAACCACCATTAAACCAATTTCTCAGATTTACAAATTAATCAAAATCATTGTATTGAAGGTCGATAAAAAAAAAAATAAAAAGCTTTCATGGATTTTCAGAGATGAAGTACTGAGAAGCATAGTCCACAATAACCTTTTCAAGGTTTGAACAACTTTCAGACCATGAGAACCAACTGCACTATTTCTCAAGAAAACAAAACAGCACACAATACACACACAGATATAACCAATTCACCCTCCTCTACTTGACTAAATAGAGACAATCCATCCGTATGCTAAGATTCACAGATTAATCATCACAGAGAAAGCAAATAGAAAGAGAGAGAAGAGAGAGAGAACATAGAGAGCAAAGAAAAATGGATCACGTACCAAATCGGCGAGCAGAGAATACACGGCGGCGATCGGTAAGGGTAGTAGCGGCGGCGACTGCGATCGGCGGAGGAGCAAGAGAGCAGACAAATGTTGTTTACCAATCTGTTGAATACATAGGGTTTAATTGAGAATTTATCTAAGGTGGGACGTGGAATCTGTGTACGCATATATTAAAAAAAAAAAAAAACTGAATACACTGTTTAAAATATAAATTGTGTCATGTAATTTAAAAAATTATCAATATTTCTTTATTAAAATTTTTATTTAACAGAATTAATTAAAAAAAGGAAATTCATAATTGTTCACCTATACAATAATAAAATTATCTAAATTATTAATTGAAACATATTTTTAATATCATTCAAAATTATTAATTGACTTGATGATTTAGTAATAAAAGGGGCGATTTGTTATAAAATTAGAAACCTGAGGGGATAGAATGTAATTTTCAAAAGCACAAGGGGTGATTCGTATTTTAATCAAACCTCAAGGGATGTATTTGTCATTTATCCTAAAAGAAAGAAAGAAAAAAATTAAAAAAAATTAAAAAAGATAGGCGGGTCGAGACGGTTATATTAGGCAGATTTGCTTTCTCAAACCGCCACCTGTGCCGACCCACAAGGTTTGGACGCCCAACTCATCAATCTGTTCACCAAAATCCAAAAAAATATGCGATTTGGTATGATTTGGTACGATTTTGATGGTATTGTGAACAACTCACTGATAAGAGAGTTGTTGAGTATATTAGGTTCAATTGAGAAATCATTGAACATATATCAATGTATTTTTATTAAACTATACTTGGTTGAAAATTTACATAAAATAGGCGGGTGATTTGGTTAAATGTACAAGTTGGATTATCCGAACCACCAACCGCTCCGTCTTACCAAATGCACAATTAGTGTGATTTGGATGATTTTAATAATTTGAATGGTATTTTGTACCGTCATAATCTGACTCCATTCATTTCTTTCTCTCTCTTCCATCCTCCATGTTAAGTGGGTTGTTACAGTTTGACAATGTTTTTAGCATTTCATCCAAAATTTGTCTTTAATTATTTCATTACAGCAAAAAGCATAAGCAACCAAGCTTAACTAACTAGTGAAGTGTTAACAACTTCACTATGGATGCTCATATTATACTCGTACAACAAATAAATAAATTGCACATACATTTTTTGAAGATTGGATATTCGGGTGATAAGTTCAATTTTTTTTTTTTTTTTTGGTTTAAAAGTCCACGTGCTAAAACATTATGTCTACAAGGATATGTTTTTGCAAAATGCCCAAATTATCTATTCTTATGCATACACGAATAGAACAAGGATACCGACAAGCACGTAGCTTAGTTGGTAAGGGGCTATGCTAGCTTAACCAAGATCTCGGGTTCGAGACTTGGGAACGTAGCTGTGTTTAAAACCTTGCTAGGAGAGCTCTGCCGCCCTTGTGGTCCTACACGACTCCAACCGGATTAGTCGGGGTCCTGTGGACTTCCAGATACCGGTGGTTTAGACCTAAAAAAAAAGAATAGAACAAGGATTTGTTGAAAATGGCGTGTGGGAATATTTTGGTCCATTTCTTCAAATGCTCTCATATTTTTTCTTATCTGTTTAATTTTATTTTACCTGTTTAGATTGTGATATACATACACATATATATATAGAGACAGAGAGAGAAGAGAGACTGATATCTATTCAATTGATCTAGAGAGAGAAACAAAGACTCTAAAGAGAGAGAGAAGCGAGGGCCAAGAATTTTGTTGCCTCAATTGCCTCCACCGCCACTAAGTCATTGTCGGCAAAATTTCATGGTGGCGACAGCACAGGGCCGTCTACTTCTCCGACAATGGTTTAGGCCACTTCTTGTGCTACTTCCCTCACAACTCCTCTATTTTCTCTCTCTTTCTAGATCTAAATTTCTTTAGAAGTAGTGATGCTCTCCATCTTTGGTCTTCATCTGTGATGAAGAATCTTGCGATCGTCATCGATGGTGAGCTAGTTTGTTCCGGCATAAGAGTCTGACAGTGCAACGCCATTTTCATTGAACAGATCTTTTCACTTTTAGAAAGCGACTCTCCCTCCATCTCGTTCCTTGCTCAATCCCCCAAACCCTATATACTCATAGGGCTAAACACATATACATACATATATAGTTTGTGTTTGGGTCTATAAATATTGATATGAGATCGAAAATCTTCTGTGCTGATTTCATGATTTCTCAAGAATCGACATTCGAGTTGTGTCGCCAGAGATGTGTTGGAGATTTAGATTGCCAAACGATCGTATATCTAGGGATGGATATATCAAGCAAGAGATATGTTCATAGAAGAAAAATCCCTTGTGTAAACCCTAACCCTATGAGAGAGAATGTGAAAGGAGATAGAAGAGTGAGTAAGCAGATGCTTCTTTGGTCGATGAAAGAGAAAAATAGAGAGGAGAGAAGGGAGATGAGAGAGAAGGAAAAATAGACAAAATGAGAGAGATTTAAACATATAGATAGAAAATCTAGATAGAAAAAAGTGGAGAAATTTGAACAAATAAATTCAACAGATAAGGAAATATGGTTGATAAATTTCAACCGTCAGGAAGAAATAAGCTTGGTGAATTTTAACAGATAAATTTTTTGAACAATTTCAACAGATAGGTTAAAAAAATAAAAGGGCAAAACTGGAAAGAAATGTTTTTCAAAACAACAAAAGGCACTTCTCACCATAATATTTGACAAAGCATGGATTTCTCACCCCCCCCAAAAAAAAAAACAATTAATTTCAATGAACCTAACGCCTCAAGCAACCCTTATATTGGACTTATTGCCAATTTTCTCTTTAAGATTTTCTTAAAATATTAATTATTTCCTACAGTTTTAAAAATTATAAATATTTTGTTGTCATAATTTTTTATTTAACATAATTGGTAGAAAAAATGAATTTTATAACTGCTCTCTTATACAACAATAAAATTACTTAAATTATAAATTAAAATATATTTCAGACATCATTAAAAATGATTAATTGACTTAATGATTTATTAATAAAATGTGTCATTTGTTATATGATTAGAAACTTGAAATGGTGAGATGTAATTTTCAAAATTATAAAAGGCAATTTATATTCTAAACAAATTTCAAGAAATATATTTATAATTTACTTATAAAAAAATAAAAATACCATATGGTAGAAGAAAAGGTGAGTTCTATTTTGACTACTTTTTCAGCCAATATTAGAAATGATATGCAAAGTGATATAATATTAACAACATGAGCATCTCCAATGCTAGTTTTCATTTTATCTATCTAAATATTATTATAAAATACACATTTTATTTTGTCAATCAATCTTTTCATATTTCTACAAGTAGCTGTAATTAGTTACAATTAGGCTAGCTGTGTCAAAAATGCTTTAAATTTAGTTGAAAATGACGATTGAGAGGAGAAAACTTGTTAGGACACGCACCATATGATTAGGACAATATAATTATACAATTTTGAGAAGATTAAATAAAATAAAGTTTTAGATAATTTTCTTTTATAGTTTGAAATTTCAACTGTTAGTCTATAAATACTAATTGTTAATATTACTTTTACAGATGGCTTTTCTTGGGAAATTGTGGATACTTTTTTTTTTTTTTTGTTGGTGTACAGAGATCATTATTTTTGTATAATTTTTTATTTTGCTATCCTCTATTTTGGTGTGGATTACTATTGTTGGTATATATTACTCTTGGGGTGGTACACTTTGATGTTTGTCGTGACACATGACTTACTTTGAAAAATAGGTTAAAAATTAATTTTTTTAATTTTTTTAAAAAAAATGTACAAAAAAATAAAATAAAGAAGTGATGTGGTCTTAAAAGAGTTAAAAAGCTACAAAACTAACTTTTAACCCATATGTCAAAATGGCACGATACAGATTACCTTTTGGCATGATTGTGGATATTTGTTTCTTTTTTGGGCACGAATGACATTGTTTTTGTATAATCCTCTGTTTTGTATTGAATTATTATTTTAGGTTAGATTATACTTGGTTTGTATATATTTATATTATATTTGAAATTTGACGTTAAGTCTCCGTTTGTTTTGACGTAAAATGTTTTTGCTAGAAATATTTTACCCATTTTCCGTTATTTGGTTGAACAAAAAGTAAATAAAATATTTTTTAAGAAAAATATTTTTGCATCATTTTCTTAAAAATGACTTACCTTTAAAAATTTTGTAAGTAAATTTGGGATGTGCTATATAAGTGTACTTTTTGACTTTTTGACTAAAAAAATAGAGAAAAAAAAAATGTATGTTTGGGATAACTTTTCGACTTTTTACAAAAAGATGTGTAATAAAATATTGTAGTAAAATCAAAATGACCATTCTATCTTTGTTGACTTTTTGACTTTTAACTTTTGACTTTTTGGTAGTTAAATTCATATTGTTTTGCCCTAGACTTTTCCCACAAGCTTTCCCCAAATAGTAGGGACTTTTTTTTAGTAACTTTTTAACTTTTGTAGGTTATCCCAAATAATAAAGTTGACACTCACTCACTACTTTTTTAACACATTTATCATTTTCAAATAAATATTTTAGCTTATTAAAAAATCATAAATAACACTTTATTGAATCAAAATTTATCTTTCAGGCAATAAAATGTTTTGGAAAATGAGATATAAGCCTACTTCTTAGACCCACTTTCTAAATCCAGTAATGTGTCAAGAAAATGATTGGTTATCTTCTTGACATATCACTGGATCTAGATAATGGGTATAATTTTTGGGCCCAAATAGCAATGTTCAAATGTTTTTGTTTCAAGTGTTAACCAAACATTGAAAAATGAAAACAAAAATAATTTTTCTACGTAAAAATCAATTTACAAGAAAAATGTTTTTTGTTAAAATATTTTACGTCGAAACAAACGTAGTCTAAAATTTTCAATTTTTGGGTGGTTGTGAATGAGTTGAGATCCTCTCCTTGAAGCCTCTCCTTGGCTTCCTACTGGCAACAGCTGAAATCAGACAGTCTAGATCCAACGGCTATTAAACAAAATTAAAACAAATTGAATTTGGTTTTCCCGCACAAAGCTATATACAGCTTATACAAAGTATATATATTCACTCTCACTTAACCCCCTTCTCCTCTACCAATCCCATCCTCTCCGGCGACCCACCCTCACCAGCGACCCTTTCTCGACGATGGCGAGAAGCTCCTAAAACACCGGCGACCCACCCTCACTGACGTCTTTCCTTCTTTCTCTCTCTCGACGCTTTTTGTTTTTTTTTCTCTCCTACTTTTCTTCTAAACCTTACACAGGCAAGCTCTCTCTCTCTCTCTCTCTCTATTTCTTGACTGTGTTTTTTGTGGCATAAATCATGAGTTTGTTTTGAGTAGGTGATAAAAAATGATATGTCTGTATCAGCCCAACCCACACTTCTTCTTAAAACCGAGGTATTAAGGAGAGGAAAACTAAAGCCTTATAACTAGCACAGATGGGGCAACTCTGAGCGATGTGGAACACATTCCAACATACCCTCCTGGACCACAACACACACTAGCTGGATAAATAGCCCACCAGTCACAGGCCCAACTAGGCTTTGATACCAAGTTGAAAAGCCCAACCCACACTTCTCTTTAAAACCCAAGTATTAAGGAGAGGGAAACTAAAGCCTTATAACTAGCACAGATGGGGCAACTCAAAGCAATGTAGGACACATTCCAACATGAGATTTGTGGAAAAAAAACTATTTCTATTTGATTCACTTCACTTCTTCTTTTTCCTACATGAATCCATGATTTAAACAGTGTTAGATTATATATCTACTTTGCGTACCCAAACAGAGGTCACTAGGCAATCTTTGTGTTTGAGGCAAACAGAGGTCCCTTAAAGCTTTTATGACTAAGGGCTTTATGTTTGAGGCAAACAAGTAATTTCTCTAGAATTATTACTTTTTGCAATTGATCCTAAGAGGTTTGCTTATGATCCAATAGTTGCTATGGCATGAAAAATTATGGTTTTGTTGTTGTTGTTGTTGTTTTTTTTTTTTTTTTTTTTTTTTCTTATCTTCAGATTTATCTATTGTTAAAGGCATTGGTACTTCTATAATTATGAGGCCATAGAAGAATTCTTTTTGGATACTCATGTTGTTCAACTAGGGCATCTTTGTCTAAGCTCTGACAATTGAAACACCATCCTTGAACTTTCTATGGAGGATGGAGTGGGGAGGAGGGTTGGAGGCACAATGTCTGAAACAGTATGGTGTGTCCCTATGAAGCTCATTTGAACTATAGTTGGTTGAATTCGTATTTGAAACTTGATGGTGTCAAATTTTACATGTCAAAGGCCTAACATATATTTATCTCCAATCTGTTTTTAAAATCACTTCGACTAGAAAGTGCCTTTTGAGGTTCATTAGTTTTTTAAATTGAAATATATAATGAAGTTAAGCTTGTAGGTGGATTAATTTTAAGAGTTTTAGCAATATAGTCTAAGTTTATTCTTTGAGTTTACTGTGCAACTGTGGAAGAACAGCTGCCATATATATTGTAAGAACCAATAAGCATGGAATTCAAGGGCTTTTGTTCTTTGTTTGTCCATCAAAATATGTATGTATTGTAAATATTAATCCTTTTGTAGTTACAAATTAATTTGTCTTATTCAATTAACTGATTTTCATGCATTGTAGAATAACACTGCCCATTGCAATTACTTCAAGTTCGTGGATGAAGATGATGAAGACGTTACGTCTACAATCCGTTTCAACACTAGACCTTATGATGCTATAACAGTAGAAGACTTTAATGATCTAAGGACGAGGCTTCATGAGATAGAAAATGAAAATGATGAATATCATCAAAGATTTGAAAGGATGGAAAATGAAAATGATGACTATGGTCAAAGGCTTGAAAGGATTGAAAATCATTTGAAGGCGATGGTGTATGCCATTGTAATTTTTATGATTTTGTATTTATGATGTAACTTATTGATTGGTTGGCTTCGGGAAAATTTGACGAATGTATTGTTGGCGTTTGTAGCATTTTGACTTTAATTTTATCGAATGATTTCTGAAGTTTGTAGCATTTTGGCTTTGCTGAATGGATGGAGGGATTTTAGATTGTTATGAATGGAAATTTGATGAATGTAGTTATGGATTTGATGATTGTAGAACTTGTAAATTATAGTATTTTGGTCTTGTTTGCATCAGGTATAATAAAGAATTATAGAACTTGTTTGTAAATTATAGAACTTGTCAAATGAATCGGGTATAAAACCATTGGCCAAAAGGGAAAACTCAAGCATCACAAATAAGATTATTTGATAAATGTAAACTGAAAAAACACAGATTATGCAGCGGATTAAAATGATCAGATCATACCTTCTTGATGATAGAACCTTCTTGGATAAATCACGTGCTTCCAGGAAACTTCTTGATGAACCAACCCAGCAGTGGAGTGATATCACAGATTGAATATCACCCACACTAACCACAGTGTCAAAGACTTGATCGTTGTGTTTTTGGGAGAGAGTCAGAATGTGGGTAGAAAAACAGACTACGTTATTTTTCCTTTTTCTCAGATTACCCATAACCATATCAGATATTTAATATATTATTATATCTATCTATATCAGTTCAAACTGATAACGTCTGTTTCAAGAGTGGTTATCCTAAATAGGTTTGATTTCAAAATCAAAACCTATTTGGATAAGGATCAAATGTTAAATTTAAATGGTCATGCCACATGGGCGCCCATTACTAACATCTCCCACTCGCACATGAGTTGGCATGACACTGCCACATCTCTATCTCAATCTCCCCAAAAACGAACAATCTCATACTAGCCAATGCACCGTGCGACCGCTGAGAACACCTGCAAGTGGGAGCTCTATACTAGAAACTCAACATGAGTCAGCATAGAGACATCAACCCAAAAAGAACAGAAATAGTGTCTCATGTACCCAGACCCATCTAGCTACATCAGTCCAAAAACATCTCTAATCCCTCAAAGAGCATGTTTGACTTTCCTAGGTCCCGCATTATATTCACACCCAATCAGTATCCTATAAAGAGCGATGTGAGTTGTCGACAGTGAATATAGAGCAGAGATGTAGAACTAGATGATCTTCCCTTCACCCTCATATCATTCAATTTGAAATTGACCGCTTTCCCAGTAATGTCCCTTAAAGCCGAATCATACATGACCGCAGGCAACATACCAAAGTAGCTGAACATCAACTCCTCATCTTATGACATAGTCAAAGGTCACAAAAGGCACAAAGTAAAGTCAAAAAAAAGACTTTTAGGACTCACACGGTGAAGAAGCAGGGATCCATTCTTTCACCTCGCTAACGGGTCGATAAGCACATGCAGTATGAATGCATGTTATAGTGGAGTTACTCTTCCAAAGAGTGATGTTAAACTCACACACCATACAGATCTTAGTCTAGTCGCTCTTAAGCGCACGAGTCGCTTCCTAGCGTCTAACTCGAATTCTCTATTTGCTCGCCTCTCAGGCATCAAATGAGATCTCGCATCTGGCTATCCATAACAGACATATCATGGAAAAGTGGGTACTCTCATATCCATGGTCGGTCTCTAACAAGACCTCATCTTGGCTTCAACCAAGGCGACATAGCTAGTGGATAATTTTAGCTTCTAGTCTCATCCTTACTCGCTACCCAGCGCTAAGGGCGATTGCTCGTGTGAGTGAGCCAATCTTGCCTGCTAACATCAATTTAATTGTTTTGTGTATGCTAATTCACAAACCATTACTAAAAGTAGTAAACATAAATGTGTGATAGAAACAAGTATGAATACTAATGGCATTAATATCCCCAAAAAAAGAGTTCAACTGAATACACATAAAAAATCACCACCTACGTAGTCCTAAAGCCCTAACATGAGTAAGATAAACATCTCTAGCAATGGGCTTAGTCAAAGGGTCCGCAACCATGCGACTTGTAGGGATGTGCTCCAGGATCACTTCTTTCTGCGCCAAAATATCTCTGATAAAATTAAACCTCACATCAATGTGTTTGGTTCTGCCATGGTATTTAGGATCCTTAGCGTAAGCGAGTGCAGCCATGCTGTCACAATGGATAGTCACAGGATCTGAAGTGTGTGTGACAACATCCAAATGCTGAAGGAATCTCCTCAACCACACGGCTTCCTGAACGGCAGATGAACAAGCCACAAACTCAGCCTCCATGGTCGATAAGGCGATGCAGGATTGCTTCTTACTGCTCCAAGAAATAGCACCATCGCTAAGCATGAAAGCATATCCTGAAGTAGACTTACGCTCATCTAGGTCTCCTCCCCAGTCAGCATCACAATAGCCAACTAGATGTAGATCTGAACTCTGGTAGCAAAGTGTGTAATCTGCAGTTCCTCTAAGATATCGTAATATCCTCTTAACTGCTTTCCAATGAGCTGGTCCTGGGTTGGATTGGTAACGACTCACCAATCCGACTGCATAACAAATGTCAGGACGTGTACACATCATAGCATACATCAAGCTTCCAACAGCATTTGCATAGGGAACACGGGCCATCTTTTCATTTTCTTCTTGAGTCTTAGGACCCATATCAAGGCTTAGGCTCTCGCCTTTTGCAACAGGAGTGTCAATGGGTTTGCAGCTCTGCATCTGGAACCGCTCTAGAATAGTCTTAATGTAAGTCTCTTGAGACAAACCAAGAAGTCTCCTAGAGCGATCCCTGAGGATCTTAACACCGAGCACATAGCTCGCCTCACCCATGTCCTTCATTTCAAATGTAGAGAACAACCACATTTTAGTGGCGACAATCATCTCCTTGTCATTTCCAGCCAATAATATGTCATCTACATATAATGACAATATCAGAAAAATGTCCTTGGACCGCTTAACGTACACACAGTGATCTTCATCAATCATCGTAAACCCATTTGAAATAATGGCTCGATGAAATCTCAGATTCCACTGTCTGGATGATTGCTTTAAGCCATAAATAGATCGTTGAAGCTTGCAAACTTTGCGCTCCTGACCTACTGCCACAAAGCCTTCTGGTTGATCCATATAGATCTCTTCATCCAATTCTCCATTGAGAAATGCAGTTTTAACGTCCATCTGATATAGCTCTAAGTCCAACTGAGCTACTATGGCCAGGATTAGGCGAATAGAGGCAAACCTTACAACTGGTGAAAATGTTTCCTCATAGTCCACACCCTCTCGTTGGGTGTAACCTTTCGCCACTAGGCGAGCCTTATACCTTTCTATGGAACCATCCGCCTTGCGCTTGATTTTGAGAACCCATTTGTTCCCAATAGTCTTGCGCCCTAGCGGCAAATCAACCAAGTCCCAGACATGATTTTTCTTCATAGACTCTATTTCTTCTTCCATTGCAGTACTCCATTCTTTACTAGCAGGGGATGAGAGAGCCTCTTTGAGATTCTTAGGCTCCATCTCATCACTCGGAGCAATCATGAATGCTTCCCCTTCAATCTCAAAACGACGACGGGGTATAGCTCCACGTTTGCTTCTACGTAGTTGAGAATCCTCATCCATTGGATCCAATCCATGGGTAAGTAGATCGCTCCCACTGTCCCTAGGAGCTTGAGGAATTATTTCCTCATTCTCTACTAAGCTACTAGGTGCGCCTTCAAGTAGATCCTCCATCTCGTAGAATTCTACTTCTCTAGTTACCTCACCTCTGCTAGGGAAATCCTCCTCTAGGAAATCCACATCTCGCGACTCAATTTCAGTCACACTTCCATCCGGATGCTCCCCAACAAACACATAGCCCTTAGAATGCTCACTATAGCGAATGAAGATACACTTCTTTCCTCTAGGGCCCAACTTCCCAAACTTATGAGAAGCATTGTGTATGTAAGCTGCCGAACCCCAAGGCCGCAAATTGCCCAAATCAGGCTTTTTGCCAGTCCACATCTCATATGGGGTGGAAGGAACTGATTTGGAGGGCACACGGTTAAGGACGTAGGCAGCAGTCAACAAAGCATCTCCCCAATAAGAAATTGGAAGATTAGCTTGCGCCATCATTGATCTAACCATGTCAAGCAATGTGCGATTCCTTCTCTCCGCTACACCATTTTGTTGCGGAGTCCTAGGAATTGTCAATTGCCTGATAACTCCTTTTTCCTCACAGAGCACTTTAAATTGCTCAGATAGATACTCACGTCCTCGGTCAGTCCTTAGAGCTTTAATGCTCTTGTCTAATTGATTCTCAACCTCATTAACATACCGTCTAAAGCAATCCAATGCTTCTGACTTGTGAGAAATCAGATAAACATGACCAAAACGTGTGCAATCATCTATAAATGTGATGAAATAGGGGGCTCCATGCCTTGCCCTCACATTCATTGGTCCACATATATCAGAATGAATAAGTTGCAATGGGATAGATGCCCTTATGGCTTTCCCAAATGGTTTTCTTGTTGCCTTTCCAGCAAGACAGTGCTCACAAGTAGGCAAAGTGACTCTAGCGAGTGGGCCTAAAAGACCTTCTCTAGCCAATCTAGTCATCCTGTCTTGCCCTATGTGGCCTAATCTAGCATGCCATCTCATAGAATCATTATCACAAAAAGATGCAATATTAGAAATAGAGCCATTGGCATTTTTATTGATACTAGAATCATCCACATCCAAAACTAAAAAACCATCTGAAAGATAACCAAAACCATAAAAAATTGTTCCCAAATAAATGCTAACACCATTATTCTCAAAACAAAAGCTAAAACCAAGGCTCATCATGCTAATAACTGAAACTAAGTTTCGCCGAATATCCGGAGCATAAAGAACATCATGAAGATACAAGGTGCGCCCTCGTCGCATTTCCAGCTTGAATGTGCCTATGCCAAGCACCTCCACACTGGACTCGTTCCCCATGTAAACTTTTCTGCTCCCAGCAGGTACTCGACGATACTCAACGAACCCTACTCTGTCCCTCGCGATGTGGTCTGTTGCTCCGGAGTCTACAACCCAAAAATGAGGAGAATGAGCAATTAATGCTTGACTAGACACAAAGCATTGAATGCGAGAAATTAAGTAAGGGAGTACCTTCTTCTGCTCAGGGCAATCCCGAGCGAAGTGTCCTTCTTTGTTACAGTTAAAGCATGTCAATTTAGCCTTTGCCTTCTTACCACCTCTCTTGCCCCTACGCTTGAAATTTCTAGCGCCATTGGGCTTAAGCGCAGCCGCTGCTTGCTTCTTGGGGGCACCTTTTGCTTTTCCACGTTTGAACTGAGAAGTCCTACGTGAGCTTGACTCAACCACCATAGCAGAACCATCAGACTTAGCCGCCTCAAGGCGCTCAGCCTCTAGCTCCAAATGACGCGATATGTCTTCGAATGTTTTCACACTCTCATTATGCATCATGTTCTGCTTCATCTGCTCCCAAGAATTTGGCAGAGAGCGTATCACAGCCTGTACTTGCTGCTCTTGAGTCAAATTATGCCCAGCAGCCGCAAGCTCACGTATCATGGCTGACATGACTCTCAAATGCTGCTTCATCGAGTGATGCGCCCTTTTCTGATATGAGTCAAACTTCATAGTCAGCCCACGTAGCTTTGCCAAAGAGGTAATACCAAACTTTTGCTTGAGAGCTTCCCACATCTCAAATGCAGTCGGGCAATGCTCAAACTCACTAATCAAGTCGTTGTGCATGCTGCTCAACATAGTAAAGCGCGCACACCGATCTTTGTTACGCCAAGTCTGAAAGGCTTCAAGATCACGACGATGTTGAGCTGTATTGCCCTGCTCTGGCTCAACCATCACTTGTTCAAGTGTGGTCAACACTTCTTGCTCATTGAGGAGGTATTGGATCTTACGGCGCCATATGTCGTAATTGTCGCCATCCAATTTCTCTCCCTTAGTTAAGTCTGCCACCACTGACTTAGCAGCCATTTCTACATACAGAGTAAATAAAAATGCGCAGGGGATATTAATGATAGCAACACAAAACAAAATATTTTGCAGCAAAAAAGAATCTAAATTAAATAATGATAATTTTACACATGTCTCAAGATCGAAAATTTGCTATGCTCGTAATCATCTCTTGCGCCTCTAGTGATAATTATCAAAATTTAATTTCATTCCATGCGCAAAAAATAATCAAACAATCTCCCACTATTTATGGCATATACAAAGCATGATAAATTCCATACAATAGCATCTCAATATAAATTTGCAAACAACTCATGCTATATTTATTTAATGATGGAATTCAAATAAATAAATAAATAAATAATCATGCTTTAATTGCAACATATTAAAAAACCAAAAAAAATGTATTTAATATGCAGATTATGCCATAATTAAAGTGTACATCATTTTTTGAAATTTTCTGGAATTTTCTGAAATTTTCTGGAATTTTCTGAAATTTTCTGGAATTTTAAATAACTAATTAAACACACATAAAATTAGAAATAAAAAATCCAGAAACTGATAAAATGAGACAATATTACCAGTAAATAATAAAACCTTTCAGAAGTCTACAATAAATATTTCAGCCCCAGAAAATTATTTATGCAATACCAGAATCATTTTAAAGCATAAAAAATGAATTATTAACACAGGAAAAATAATTTATATTTTCTGAAAATTTTCAAAATTTTACAGAATGTAGAAAACTTAATTCTGAGTCTAACAGTATAAGCCACGCATAAAACAAATATGTAATGAATTAATTATGATCATTTAACGCAGTTCAGAATTAAAAACAAAACAAACAGTGCCTAATTGCCAGCAGCCAAGCCAGCCGAGGAAAACGGCGCGGCTCAGCACGCGGCTCGGCTCGAGGCTCGGCTCACGGCTCGGCTAGCGGCTCAGCGCGCGGCTCGGCTCGCGGCTCAGCGCGCGGCTCGGCTCGCGGCTCGGCTCGCGGCTCAGCGCACGGCGCGCGTGCGTGGCGCGGAGGGCGCGCGCGTGACTGCGCCGCTGACGCGCGCGTGAGAGCGCGTGCAAGCGCGTCGGGTGAGCAGCTGGCGCGTGGAGGCGCGTGGCTGCGCGTGGAGGCGCGTGGAAACGGCCCACGGCGTCAGGTGGCGCGTGCAGGCCACGCGCCGCCTTCCAGGGTGTTTTCTGGTCCGATTTTTGTACTGCCGGACTCCTTTTTTCAAAATAAAACTATTTATGATATGAAAAAAGACATTAAAGAACATAAAAAAAAATATTTTTATGCTCCTAATCTGAAAAAAAAAAATTTCTACAAATATTCATGTGTATAATATATACATATACATATAAAAGTATACACATGAGGAAAACACGAAAATATCCATTAACAGGCTCTGATACCAATGTAAACTGAAAAAACACAGATTATGCAGCGGATTAAAATGATCAGATCATACCTTCTTGATGATAGAACCTTCTTGGATAAATCACGTGCTTCCAGGAAACTTCTTGATGAACCAACCCAGCAGTGGAGTGATATCACAGATTGAATATCACCCACACTAACCACAGTGTCAAAGACTTGATCGTTGTGTTTTTGGGAGAGAGTCAGAATGTGGGTAGAAAAACAGACTACGTTATTTTTCCTTTTTCTCAGATTACCCATAACCATATCAGATATTTAATATATTATTATATCTATCTATATCAGTTCAAACTGATAACGTCTGTTTCAAGAGTGGTTATCCTAAATAGGTTTGATTTCAAAATCAAAACCTATTTGGATAAGGATCAAATGTTAAATTTAAATAGTCATGCCACATGGGCGCCCATTACTAACAATAAATAATACTAAAACTTTAATTATTCTTCTGCACTTGTATGTTGTAAGCTGCTCGTTACTTGCTTACAACATTCACACAAGAAACCTGTATAAGTTTCTTGCTTTAAGGCTTGTGTGTGTGAATCAGATGAGTCCCTTTCCAAACCAGAGAAATTCCAGGAGCCTTTAATATTATTAAATAAACCATATGCTAATAATTTTATTGCCTTCACCAAACAACCATTGTTTGAAGACAATTTCTACTGAGATGTTTCCTTAGAAAGCATATAAGAAAAAGAACAAACAGAGCTCTGAAGTAATGAATTCAGCTGAAAATAATTTCCACGTTTGAGAAGTATGGGTAATCCCCATATTAGCACAAACACAAAATATGATTCAAGGCTACTTCAAATGTATTCAAATATTCCTACTCGGATAAAAGTATAAAACTATAAATACAAATTACCCATCAAAATAACAACTATGAACACCAATCTATGAGTTCCAACACCAATTCCAAATTGTAAATACAAGCCATAAGTTACATCAACATTATCAACATTAACAAAACACACATTCCAGCCCAATTTCAGCAACATTTTTCCGCAACATGAACAACAATCAGCAACATTTTTCAGGAGCTTCTCGCCGGTGTTTCAAAACGTCGGGAGTGGGTGGCCGGTGAAGATGGGTTCAGTGGAGGAGAAGGGGGTTAATTGAGAGTGAGTATATCTGCTCTGTATAAGTTGTATATAGCTTTGGGCAGAAAAACCAAATTCAATTTGTTTTAATTTTTTGATTTTTGATTTTTTTTTATAGCCGTTGGATCTGGACTAGCTGATCTCAGCTGTTGTCAGTAGGAAGCCAAGGAGATGCTTCAAGGAGAGAATCTCAACTCGTTGAGAATGCAATGGGTATAGGTTGTGGAATAGTTGAGAATATAATGGACAAATTTATTATTTTGTTTTTATATATAAGGTACATGTTTGAATGATTGAAAATAAAATAAATACCGGATGTGGAATATATTATTTGAGTGGTGCTACATATATTGTTTTTTCTTTTTTTTTTATATTGGTTGATACATTTGCTCTCAAACTACCAGGTGGCATAGAAGCCATACCAAACTTACTCAACATAATAAATATACATGTAACAGGATAAATGAAGTTGGAAGTATGATATGCATATATGGCATGTACTTGAGATTTAAAAAGCATCGCATTTTCTTTTCTGTTATTTTTTTCAAGAAGAAATTCGCTAATATTAGACGAAGCCCACCACGAATGAGTTACGTTGGAGATCATTTCGGAAGAACATTGGAGAGGATTTAGTACTAGCTGTCATTTTTTCTTTTAACTGTCCTTTTTTCTCAATCTTTTCTTGGTCTTGGAAGACTATTGTCCCAAGCCACATGACCAAACCACCACCTAAACTTAACAAAGTCCATTTTCATCCAGAGAAAGACTAAAAACAACCGGAAAAACTTAATCACCCATCCATTCCTATAAACAAGGACTGGTGACTTACCCTTATTTAGAACAACCCACGTTTATAAGAACTCAGGCCTGATTTGAAGCTAAAACAGATTCTCTCTATATCCCCCAATGCGTCGGGAATTATTCTATATAATTACCAGTTTCAAAACCGACCACCTTTAACCCCACACAAAAAAAAAAACAAAAAACAAAAAACAAGAAACAAAGAAACAAACTGGGGACAGAGCAAAATCAAACTAAGATTGAAAGATGAAAGGGGGCAAGTTTATGATCCTAGGAGTATCCGGTATCCTTGTTGTAGCGGTGCTCATTGGTCTTATTACTGGTATAAACAACAATAAGAAATCATCGTCCGATTCTTCTGGTGATGATGTATTGTCAACAACGTCCAAGGCTGTTGCCGCCATTTGTTCCCCGACTGACTACAAACAAGAATGCGTAAATAGCCTTCAGTCAGTTGCCAACAATCAAAGCGCCACCCCGAAAGACTTCATGCAGGCAGCCATCCAATTCGCCATCCATGAGATGAAAGCAGCATTGGATAACACTTCAAACATTGGGAAAGCAGCCCCCGATTCTTATCACAAAATGGCTTTTGAGGATTGCCAAGAACTGTTGCAAGATGCTATCCAGGAGCTTCAAGCCTCCTTTTCAATGGTGGGCGACAGCGAGTTGCACACTGTCAACGACAGAGAGGCTGAGCTCAAGAACTGGTTAAGCGCTGTGCTTTCATACCAGCAAACATGCATGGATGGAATCGAAAAACCAGATTTGAAGCAACAAGTGTCGGATGGGCTTCTGAACGCCACACAGCTCACTGACAATGCACTGGCCATTGTTTCAGCCATCTCTCAAATTTTGACAGCATTCAATATCCCAGTGAACACGAGTGCAAGCTCTAGACGTCTTATGGAGGCATCTGAAACCGAAGCTGAAGCTGAAGCTGAAGGAGGAGGGGGTTACCCTGATTGGGTTTCAGCTGGAGACCGAAAGCTACTAGCAACCAACAATGCGCAGTTGAAGCCTAATGCAGTGGTGGCCAAGGATGGGAGTGGACAATATAAAACCATTGCTGCTGCTCTTGCCGCGTACCCAAAGAACAACAAGGGCAGATACATTATCTACGTGAAGGCGGGGATTTATGACGAATATATTACCGTTAATAACGACCAAGTCAACATCTTCATGTATGGAGATGGACCCCGAAAGACTATGGTCACTGGTAAAAAAAGCAATACTGGAGGCTACCCAACCTTCAGGACTGCCTCCTTTAGTGAGTCGTCCCCGTCATCATCATCATCTTTTTTCTCTTTCTCATCTCTCCCCCCTGCCTAAATTGTAATCTTTTAATTAATTAATTGCGCAGGTGTAATGGGAAATGGGTTCGTAGGCAAGTCAATGGGATTTCAAAACCAAGCTGGCCCTGAAGGACATCAGGCGGTGGCTCTCCGAGTCCAGTCTGATATGGCTGCCTTCTACAACTGCAGAATGGATGGGTACCAAGACACATTGTACGTCCAAACACATCGCCAATTCTATCGCAACTGCGTCATCTCTGGTACCGTAGATTTCATCTTTGGAGATTCCTCTACAATCATCCAGAACTCTCTCATCATCGTAAGGAAGCCCATGGACAACCAGCAAAACACGGTGACTGCTCACGGAAGAACAAGTGCAAAAGAGCCCACTGGTCTAGTCATCCAAAACTGCCGGATTGTCCCCGAAGACAAGCTCTTCCCTCTAAGATTCAAAATTCCAAGCTACTTGGGCCGGCCATGGAAGGAGTACTCGAGAACTGTCGTCATGGAATCAACATTGGGAGATTTTATCCAACCAGCAGGATGGATGCCTTGGGCCGGGAACTTTGCTCTCAACACCTTGTATTACGCTGAGTATGCAAACCGAGGCCCTGGTGCTAATACGGCCAAGAGGGTCAACTGGAAAGGTTTCAAGGTGATCACAAACAAAAACGAGGCTATGCAATTCACAGTCGCTCCATTTATCCAAGGACAACAGTGGCTGCCAGCAACCGGTTCACCATTCTTCGTTGGCATGAAAAAGTAATCATTAAATTACACACTACTTATTGAATACAAACCAAACATTATAATGCTACTATTCGTCCTCCATGATGAGTACGTAGTACGTACATACATGAAGAATTAAACAACTCCAATTTTTAACATAGAAACACTCATATTTTTTCTTTTTTATATGAAGGGGGATATGAGAGGATGGCATCCAATCGCCGTCCCCACCTTAATTATAATGGAAGTTGTGACTCTGTGTATGCTATCCTATCCTACTGGACACTAGTCCATGTAATTTTTCCCAAGATTAATGCAATATATGATTTTTTTTGTTTTCTTCCATCTTTTTCCAATATTAACGTTGCCCGAAATATACTGGGTTGAAAATACATAGCATAATGAATTCATAAACTGCAAAAGCATACAATACACAAATAAAACTTTTAATACAAAATTCCATACCGAACGATGTGCCCTTCTACTGTCTTTCTTATTTCAAGCAAAAATAAAATAAAATAAAATCCATCATTGTAGTTCAAAGGGAACCTTGAATACGCCATTTGTTTTTTGGTAACGAAATTGGGACTACGTCATTAACGGAATGCATAATGACTATAGTTTTTATAGAGGCAGCTTAATTAACATAAACAAGCTCAAAGCTTATAGATGCAATTCAAACTTCCAAGTTTTACTCATAACATACACATAGAGCAAAAGTTTAGACTCCACTGAACAGCATTCCTATTAAATATTGTTTGAAGAATTAACACATCTATGGCATTCATAGAACCCAACGAGCACACAGTGACTCAAACAATGGCAGAGACCCAACAAATTCAATTATATGAGTGATCTCATCCAACCGGTAGTCAGCACTTGTTATTGCTCTATGCAACATCAAGGAAACGCATCATAAATTTGCAAATATTTTTCTCAATATTCGAGTTAAGGGTCTGTGTTTTTTTTGTTTTGTTTTGTTTTTGTCAAAAAAGATTAAGTCTGCTCACATATCACTGGGGAAAAAGGGACTGGACAGCAAGACAACAATCAAATAAGCAAAACCACACAACCACATGAAAAAAGGAGAAGAAAAAAACAATTTGGCAATTGGAGAAAGACAAGAAAGCACAAACATATTAGAGGAAGACAAAATCAGTTAGCGAAGAACAAAATGGACCACTACACATTCATCCAGTCAACTGATCTTCCCGACTATGACCTCTTCGGGTGATTTTGCTAAATACAAGCCATTGGTCTCCTTCCCTCCTTGTACTCTAGGAATTTGAGAGTGAATAGTAGTTACTCTTGACAGATAAACCATTGTTAGGACTATGAGACACCAGAAATCAATCATACACAGAAAAGAAGACAAGAATTTTACGTGGTTCGACAATAGTCTACGTCCACGGGAGAAATATCCACTATAGAAATTCCCAGAGGGAGTTAACTCACTCTTGTTGGATTTATTTTCTAGTGTGGCCCAATAGCCTACATATTTTACATGTTTTATTTTATTTGGACTCCACAATTAGATAAAGCCAATATTTGAGATAAAGTTCAGTAATTAGAATTTTAATATAATTACTCTTCTAAGATAAGAAGGAAACCTTGATGGATTAAGAATTCTTCTGATAGAATTTATCTGGCCCTCTTTTCTCCTCTATATAAGATGGGTGACTCTCCTTCTTTTGATAGTATTCCATCACTATAAGTTTTATAGTCATCCTAATTAAGAGAGACAGAGAGAAGAAGGTGAGCCAAGAATTCAAGATTCAACTATTAGGGGTATTTTCTCAACTTCTCTAATTCAATGGCTGACAAAGGTATGTTCGTTTTATTCTTGAGTTATATTGAATTCAAGATCCTGTTAAGTTTAATTCCGTATTATTATTGGTTACATGTATTATTAAATCTTACATGTGGTATCAGAGCTTTAGTTTGTGAATCAATACACCTTGGAATAATAATATATTTATGAATATTGTTATTATATCATAATTATAATTATTCATAAAAACATACTTTTGTTTATAAGGTTTGAACTCTTTTGGCATGTGATGTGCACTCCACTAAGTATGCACATCATGGGCTCCCTCACTCACAAGACAACATGATCTGTTAGGGCCTAACCTAAATAAGAGCACAGTCCACTCACTTTGTTTTGTGATTTGTTAGGTGTAGACTTTTATGTAATTCTTTATGTTGTTCATATGCATGTTTTGATTTAGTATCAATTTTAGTGATAATAATTTTTATAATCATCATAATATGATAGTAAATTGCGTGTATTGCCTGCCGTTATGATAAAGTACATAGATTAAAAGTAATTTTATAATTTGTTGAATCATTCGGTCTATTAAATAATTATGATTTTACCTCATCTGATTATATGCACTTATTGTTGATATTTATATATTTTCATGATTTAAATTTGATATCATGATATAATTTTATGACATTGAATATTAAATATTGGAGTGGTTAATTCATATTAGGTGTAATTCTTATTGACCATTATATGAGATATTATTGTTATATTACATAATTTGATATATAAATATTCATGTTAGTCAAAAGTTATTATTATTATTATATTGGTAATTGCAATCACATAAAAGAAATTCTAGAAATCATTAAATAGTGATTGAATTAATGATAATTAAATAACTCAAATTAATGAATAGAGAATATTGTTGGTTAGTTCCGTATTCATAGGGTTTACTAATTTAGTAGCTGCCAAAGTGGCCTAGATTTGTAAAACTTATGAATATAGAACTACATAAAAGAATTGTTAAAAGAGTAACATTAAGGTCGATAATATTCTCAATTGCAGTTATAATTAGGAGATTGAGACTAGCCCAAAGGAGAGTCACTTTCAAATAATTATAAACTGAGTAGGATAATGTAACTTATATAATTTGACAGATTAAAATTGAATACCCAAATGTAACATGACTAGCTGAAAAATTGCATAAATTACTTTAGACCTACATAAGTGATTCTTGACGAGTGGACAATAGATATACCTAAGTTTTGCCCAAAGGAATACTTATGTGATATCAATAGTTTATCATAATTCTCAAAGCTTTAATATGTATATTGTTTATGCCTTTTTCCGTGTTACTTATGAGATATTGTGTTAATATCTCTTAAGATCTGTCAAAAAGATAGCTTGCTATCTAAGGTGGTTAGACTTAGAAGGGAGACTATATTGACTCCTTCGACCTTCCTGGGATCTTACTTGGTTATTGACCAAATGACTCTTTAGTAACATTACCCTAATGCTTAAAGTAAAATTTGGTTAAAGGCTGTTGAAGATCAACAAGCCACTTGCTGGCACTATTATGGTTGAATCAACAACAATGAAATATAATGGCCACCTAGGAGTTTAGGATCACATCCTCAATATGGTGACAAAGTTGCAAAACTTAAAACTTTAGGGATGCAAGTTGATGAAACTTTCCTCATGCAGTTTATTCTCAACTCACTTCTATCATAGTTCGGTGCATTCAAAATTCACTATAACACCAATAAAGATAAGTGAAGTTTGAATGAGCAGACTAATATGTGTGTTCAGGAGGAAGTGAGGTTGAGGGAAAAAGGATGCCAAAACTGTATTGGCTATAACTCATGGAGTTATAAAGAAAAAGATGGGTAAATTTGTAAAATCAAAGAGTATCTTCTAATACTTGGTGGATTGACTCTGGGGCCACGATTCACATTACAAATGACATGCAGGGATACCTCTTAACCAGGAAACCGAAGGAAAGTGAAAGATTTGTCTATATGGGGAACCGTCTCAAAGTTGAAGTCGTAGCTGTAGGAACCTACCGACTGATCTTAGAGACGGGTTCATCGGATGGATCTAGAAGACACTTTTTATGTTCCTTCAATTTCTAGGAATTTAGTTTCGTTATCCAAATTAGATCGTGTTGGATATTCAATTTTATTTAGTTGTGGAAAACTCAATTTAATGTTTAATTCAATAATGATTGGTTCTGGTAATTTATGTGATGGATTATATAAAATTACCTTAAATCATGAGTTTACACAATCATTAGTAACTCTGCATTCGAATATTGGTTTAAAACGTGGTCTAATTAATGAAAAATCCTCAATCTTGTGGCATAGATGATTGGGGCATATCTCTAGAAATAGAATTAAAAAATTGGTGAAGAATGGGATTTTGGAAAACCTAGACTTCACTGATTTTGAGATATGTGTGGATTGCATTAAAGGAAAGCAAACCAAACACACTAAGAAAGGTGCCACAAGAAGTAATGAGCTTCTTGAGATAATTCATACAGACATTTGCGGGCCACTCAACATCCCATGTCTTAGTGGTGAAAAATATTTTATCACATTTATAGATGACTTCTCACGTTATGGATATGTGTATCTAATTCATGAAAAGTCTCAGGCTGTTGACATCCTTGAGGTGTACATAACTGAAGTCGAGAGACAATTAGATAGAAAGGTTAAAATAGTGAGATCAGACTGGGGTGATGAGTATTATGGTAAATATAATGAGTCAGGACAAAATCCTGGCCCATTTGCCAAATTCTTAAAAAAGAAAGGCATTTGTGCTCAATATACAATGCCTGGTACGCCACAGCAACATGGAGTTGCTGAAAGGCGTAATCGTACACTTAAAGATATGGTTAGGAGTATGTTAAGTTACTCAATTGTACCTATTTCATTGTGGGGTGAAGCTTTAAAAATTGCAATGTATATCTTAAATAGGGTTCCTAGTAAAGCAGTCCCAACAACTCCTTTTGAGTTGTGGACTGGTAGGAAACCTAGTTTGAGACACTTACATATTTGGGGTTGTCTAGAAAAGGCAAGAATCTTTAACCCACAAGAGAAAAGTTGGACTCAAGAACAATATCTAGATATTTCATTGGTTATCCAGACAAATCTAAAGGGTACAAATTTTATTGTCCTAATCACAGTACGAGGATAATGGAGACTGGTAATGCTAGATTCCTAGAGAATGGTGAAATTAGTGGGAGTGAGAAAACACAAGTGGTGAATTTTGAGGAAATTAGGGTAGATGTGCCAACATTTGACCCTTATCGAAAAACTGTTGTTCCTCAGACTGTTCCACAAGCTGAGGGAAACGAACAACATAATGAAAATCCTTCACCACCTCATGTTTCACCACTTCATGAAGATACCACCATTGAAAATATTATAGAACCACCACAACCGGCAGTTCTGAGAAGATCTCAAAGGGAAAGAAAGCCTGCCATTTCAGATAATTACATGGTGTATCTACAGGAATCTGATTTTGATATTGGGATTAACAAAGATCCAGTCTCATTTTCACAAGCCATGAATAGTGATGATTCTTCTAAATAGGTCTTCAAGACCAAGCGTGACGCAAAAGCAATATCGAACGATTTAAAGCTAGACTTGATGCCAAGGGTTTTACTCAAAAAGAAGGCATAGACTATACAGAGACCTTCTCTCCAGTATCTAAGAAGGACTCGCTTAGAATCATCCTAGCATTGGTAGCTCATTATGACTTAGAGTTGCATCAAATGGATGTGAAAACTGCTTTTCTAAATGGGAATTTGGATGAAGAAATTTATATGGAGTAGCTAGAAGGATTTGCAAAGAAAGGTAAAGAATATTTAGCTTGCAAATTAAAGAAATCCATATATGGCCTTAAACAAGCTTCCAGGCAATGGTATTTAAGGTTTAATAATACCATTACCTCTTTCGGATTTAAGGAAAATGCGGTTGATCAGTGCATATATCTGAAGGTTAGTGGGAGTAAGTTCATTATTTTAGTGCTATATACGGATGACATTTTGTTAGCTAGTAATGACCTTGGCTTATTGTATGAAACCAAGGAATATCTATCTAAGAACTTTAAAATGGTCGATATGGGTGAGGCAAACTATGTTATTGGCATAGAGATCTTTAGGGATCGATCTCGAGGATTGCTAGGACTATCCCAAAAGGATATATTGATCGTGTTTTGGAGAGATTCAATATGCAGTTTTTGTTCAGCCGGTGATGCACCCATCACGAAGGGTGATAAATTAAGTGAAAAACAGTGTCCAAGGAATGACTTGGAAAGAAAACAAATGAAGGACATTACATATGCTTTGAGGCTACAAATCATGCTTTATGGTTGTGAAATTTCATCTCAAGACTTGGTGTTGTTGACTCAATTGCCAGGCCGCTAAAGATATATTGTGACAATACCGCAGCAATTTTCTTCTCTAAGAATGGAAAGTACTCTAGTGGTTTCAAACACATGTGTAGACACCCCATTTTTGACCGACCTTAAGACTTAGACGTCACCAGTTGAGCGCTCGGTGATGTTGCATTTTGTGCTTGATCTGAGGTTTCAGAGTCTCGGTTGAGAGCTTTGCCTTCGGACTTTGAGGCTCTTTTGTGCTTTGCCTCGGTTTGCGAACCAGGTCCTGTTTTCTATGTTTTCTCTTCCCGAAGAGAGGGAGAGGTCTTATAGACCATCTCTCAATGGCCGTAGGCTACGTTTTGTGGTCGTAGGCCGTTTTTCCCATTTGGAGCCCGGTTTTCGATTTTCAGAGCTGTCGGCCGTATGCCTCGGTTCGGGACCGCTTAACTACCTCCGTTGGCTCCGATTTTTGGCACATGCCTTATTTTCTCCATTTAGAGAGACACTGTGGCCCGGGAGACCACCTTCGTGGTCATACGCCACTTCCGGTGACTAACAGCCTACTTTCGGGGCCCTGAACCGTGCGTTTTGGCCCCCGAACCTTCGTTTTGCATCCGTTTTGGTCCATTTTTTGTGGAGACCCTATTTTCATTATTGAGAAAGTGGTAGGATGGTGGCCGGCCACCTTTTCTCCTAAAAAACCAGTTTTCTCATTTTCTCTCTCCAAAAGTCGGTTTTCTGACAGAAAGCTGATTTTTCTCACTTTTAAGCCACATTTTCTGGCTTTTCATACCGCCATTGTGATCTACTCATCTGGGAGGCCGCCAATATGGTAGGCCGACCAGTTTTCTCTTCTTGACCCTTTTGAACCTTGCCTAAAAGCTAGCTTTTCTCTCTCTTGGGTCACATTTTATGGTTTTTCTCTACATAGCTGTGTTGCACTCATCTGGGAGGCCACCTTTCTGGGGTGGCCGGCTAGAAATTATTCTTGAAACTTTTGACCCCTAGTCGGCCAACTACTTGAACTGGCCGGCCTGCTTCTTGCTTTTTGCTTTTTCTGAGTGTAGTCCAGTTATGCCAGCTGGATGCCATTTGGTGCATCCTCCATACATGTGTATGGAGGATACTTGGGGACCTTTTTGGATATTTTGGAGCCTCCTCTATAAAGGAGTGGCTTGGCTTCATGTTGAAGGGTTGAACATTTTTGCTTAAGGCATATAACCTCCCTCCTCCATTGTCACTATTCCAAGCTCCAAAACCCTAATTTTCTTGGTCCATTTGCACTACAACCTTTAGCACCACACCTCCATCATCCATTCCAGCACCTTGAAAGTCATTTACAGAGGTTAAATGCTCACCAACTTGGTCAAAAAGCTGCTGGAGGTCGGCTCTTCAAGGGTAAGTGTCTATTTCCCTTAAACTTGCATTTTTTTGCTTCATTACTTAGCTTCACTTGCAAGTATTTCTGGGCTTTGTCATAAACTAGAAAGTGTCATATTTTGAGCTCCCCTTCAACTTTGTTTAGGGTACTTTGCTGTTTGAGGTCATCTGCTTCCCCTTACCCTCTATCTCTCTTTTAGGGCTATTTTTGCATCATACTTTAGCCTTATTTGTGAACATTTTCGAGATTTGTTATAAACTGGAAAAAGCCTTGTTTTGACCTCCTCTTTAAGTTTTCTTAAGGTCAATTTTCTTTTTGGAGTCATCTCCTACCTTGCATGCTTCATTCCTTCATATTTAGGGCTATGCATTAGAGCATTTGCATTGGACTTGTTTAGGCCTCTTAGCCACTGAAATCCAGGGGATTTTCAGTGGCTTTGATGAGGTTTTGAGTTTTGAAATCATAGAGGGGTGACCCTCTCACCCCTCATTTTCTATACTAGCATCATTGGCTTTCCAAAGGGGGTCTATTTTGCATGCATTAAAGTCACTTTTTGGGCACAATTTTGTGGGTTTTAAGGTCTGCCTTAGGTCTGACCAGGGCCCTTTTGATCATATTTTATGTCTATAGTGCATGTGTAGAACAATTCCATTCAAGGCCTTTTGAGGGGGCCTTTCATCGTATGTTTCCTTAACTGATTTCAGGGCCAATTTTGTGAGTTTTAGGGCTGTCATAACTCATTTCCAGAGTTGGTTTGGTCATGCTAAGTGTCTATCTTATATGTGCTTAACAACCCCTTGAATGGCCTTTCAAAGAAGCCCCTCATTTTTGCATGCATTGGCTGCATTTCAGTGATTATTTGGGCATATTTTGGCATGTTTTATTCACTGTTTTTGGCTGGTTTGATGAGTTCTCATTTTCTTCATATACATACCATGTAAACCATGCTTGCTAGCCAATGTTGCAGGCTATTTTAGTCCATCATGTTAGCATCTTTTGGCCATGCTCTAAACTAGAAATGTGCATCTTTTGGGACTGCCTTAGCTCTGTCTTTTAACTTCATGATCAAATAATGCTTGATTTGTATACTTATGGTTCAATGCATGTGCCTAGTATTGAGTTTCGGGGCTTATTCTTTGCATCGGGTGCTATATTTCCATGTTTCGGGATCATTTAGCATCATATTTTAGTACAGGAAATTACATGTTCATAGGCCATCTTTCATCCCTAGAGTGGCATTTGATGCCTTAGGTTCGGTCCTCGGTATGCGTGCATGTGTGCACGTATTTCGGTTGTCTCTTTTTCATCCAATGGCCACTGATGTGAGTGTGGCTGAGGTCCACTCATGTTGGTGTAAGTCCATTATGCATTGTGTGTGCCTTTTCAATTCATAGCATTGCGTATGCTAGGTTGCCTGTTAGAGCTTTGTGTATGCCATGTTACATCGAGCACTGTGTATGCCATTTCATAGCATTGCGTATGCTAGGTTGTATGTTAGTCGCATTGTGTATGCCATCTCATTTGCATTGTGTTTGGGATAGGAATTAGCCCAAGCACGGGAAACGAGAGATGTTTCGTACTCAGAGTGACGGAACGTGTCTCAATTCCTTATCGCTGACACTCCGGATTACCCATAATGGAGTTTAGGTCTTGTTGTGTTTTCATGTGCATTCATTTCACATTGAGTCATGCAATTCGACTCCTCGGCCATTATGCATCGATATGCGTGATTAGTGGCACGAGGATCGAGACATGCATACATATGTAAAAATACTTTGCCATGCCCCTTTCTTGCTCTCTGTTGCAGCAAACAAGAAATTAGCAGCCTTCTAGAGCTTCGCACAACATCCTGGGATTAATTGCAAACAGAGGCAAACCAGGGCATCGCAAGGAATTTCCTGACAAAGGCAACCCGAGCATGCATCATTTGTCATCCAAAACAGAGCTGAGACGGTCCATGGATTTGCATGCCAATTTATCTGCTTTCCTAGATTAATTTGTTAATTAATTAGGATTTTGTATTTATTCAGACTGTACTATTCATTCGGACTGTATTATTTATTCAGACCCTCCGAGCGAGGGCACAATTGTAATAAGTGTGCGTGCGTGTGATGTATGTCTTCCAACCCCACGTCTTTCTCCCTTTTATTTACATGCTTATGATGGTTAGATTAGGGCACGTTTCAATTAGCATACTTATGCTTGCATGTTTGCATCATTCATCTGTCTTGCATGCTCCGGGCTTGGCGCATCACACTAACTGCATTTGTATTTCAATTCCAAGTTGAATACTTGTTAGTTGTAGCATTTCATATGCCATCTTTAGAATAGTTGAGCCTATCTTAGTTGCATTTTGCATGTGTTGCATTAGGCATTTCTGTATAGTTAGGATCATGCATGGATTTCTAACATAGCTTCTATTTTGGCTTGGAGTACTCGGTAAGTTTCATGCTTTAGCATACTTGCATGCGTGTGAGTGACTGCCATGATAGCATGCTTACCATGAGGCTATTTGCTTATATGATATACCTGCCTGAATTCCTGTAGGTGAAGGTTGGGTTATTTGGATTGGAACAATTCATCAATTGTGAGTTTTAAGCCCACTAGATAGTGGCAAATCACATTGTTTTCTAAGCCCACCCGAGGGTGGCAAATCCACATTTTAGCCTACTTGCGAGTAGCAAACCGCTTTAAAAAAAAACAAACATGAGATGTGTCGTTCCAATTCAGGCGATCCGGTCTATATTTGTATGTTGTGCGTACCACATAGTAAATCTAGGCTAATAACCGGAATAAGAACGCATAATATTTTCAAAACTAGATATCATGGTTAGTAGAGGCCGATCTTTGATCGGGTAAGCGGGGGTGCTCACGAAGTGACCTTCCCCAATCGTACCCAAGTTCCCGAGCCGAGGCAACTTTGGTGATGACGGACACGTGGCCTTAGGCAACGAGTCAGGGTTTCCTAAATTTCCCAAAATAAAATATTTAGGTGGCGACTCTGTATTTGGCAAAGCAGTCCATGTTTGGCACATCTTTCTAAAAAATCAGTTTTCCAAAACGATTTGCCGGATTTGGACTCTTTGATGATTCGTCGGTCTTGCATTGCACTCCGCGAGATTAGATACAGGACCGTGACTTTGAGTCCTGAACTGTGGTGAGCCCAAATGAACAAAACGGGGGGGATTTCCCTCCCGGGACGTTCAGGGACATCTACAGTTTCTGGCGACTCTACTGGGGATTTAGAGAACTTGACTCGAACTCATGATATCTTGTTTTGATTACACTTATGTGTTTTTTTGCATTGCATTTGCATTGGTGCGCCTAGGACACTGTGTTTGCCGTATGCTATTCCTGAACGGTTTGTCGGAGGCTCGCTTTGAGAAGCGTGCCATAAGGCTGACCAGTTGCGGGCTCTGTCACGACGGGAACACAAACCCCAGTTTTACCGGGCACCCTTTTTGACCATTCGACCTAGTGCATATTCGGAATCCATAGTGACCATGCCAAACTAGGACAGGTTGCTTACCAATTTATAGGTTGTTTGAAACCGCTGCGTGCGTAGTGAAACCTTAGCTCCTGACAAGATAGGACAGCGAAACCCTACCCCTCCATAGGGGTGTTTTGGCTCTTACTTGCTTGATACGTGCTGTTAGAGTGTGTCTCTACAGGTTGTATGTGTCAGTTTGCAAGTCTGGGTATCAGGCCTGCGGGTATCAATATTTGGAAGAATCAGTTTTACCTGAGGGTATATCAGTTCACCGGTAGAATTTTGGGCAGAATTCAGTAGAGAGCACACTCATTCAACTACGCTCATATCTGTTTAGGTGAAATCAAGCTGAGATGCTGCATGTTTTCTCTTTTGCTAGGGGTAGTCTTGGAACCATAGCTTCAGAAGGCTCCGATATCCCCTGAGGTTTATCAGACTTGTGCTGATAGACTTTGTCAGGTCAAAGATTCAGTTCAAGGGCAAATCAGTGTTCCTCCGCCAGAGGTAGGGTAAAAGGGGCCAGTTAGGCACAGATCACCGGTTCAACAGTTACCAGATCAGTGGCCCTTATCCACCCCACCAGTGAATAGTCAGGCTGAGGCCACAGTTTTTATCAGTTTTTAGTCACCCCACTAGTCAGTCAGCCGGAACAGCAGAACATGGTAGGGATGAAGGAAATGATGCGTCAACTCCAAGAAAGTATGAAACTCATGCAGCAAGACGCTGCCCGCCCGACGGAATTTGCCAAACAACAGGCTGCGATCATGGCCCAGCAGGCTGAGCTAATCACCAGGCTGCAACAGCAAAACGGAGCATTTGCTTCGCATCAAGCTCCTCCCCCACCAGGAGCTCCAGCACCTGGGAAGACATCAAATGTCCAGGAAGGTACGGACATTCCGACGGGCCGGCTCCGCCCCCAATCCTACCCCAATTATCCAAAACACCCACCAACCTGCCGGATTCTCCCTTTGAGTCTGAGGTAGACCCCACAGCACTAAAAGTAAGCAAGCTTGAAAAGTTATTCAAGAAATCTCAGGGTGTGAAGTCCATTCCGGACATTGAGGATGGGTATATCGATTCGGCCGTGACTCTGCCGGACCGATTCAAAATGCCGCATATCGACCGCTTCGACAGCTTTGGAGACCCAAGGGTGCACCTCCACCTATTTTCTGATATCTTGAGGCCAATGGGTTTGACCACAGCTCAGAAGTTCTCTCTCTTTGGCCGAACCATGTCTGGGATAGCCGCAATTTGGTATGCGAAATTAGAGGACCCCGTGAAATGAAACTGAGAAGAGCTGGCTGAGGCCTTTATTGCTCAATACTCCTACAACACACAGATCGAGGTCACAACTCGTGATCTCGAAGTCAGCCGCCAAGAACATAAGGAGAGTTTCTCAGAGTTCGTGACGAGATGGAAAGCAAAAGCCTCAATGATGGCTACAAGGCCCACTGACAAAGATCAGATTCGGATGATTGTGCGTAATCTCCAACCCAAGCTTATGGCAAAAATGATTGTTCTCCCCTTCCCTACCTTTTCAAATTTACATGAGATGGGGGTACAAATTGAGGATGCTATGAAGCAGGGCCTCATTGACCAGAAGAAGGAGCAGCCTAGGAGGACGTTTTCCCGCAGTTCGAATGCGACCACCAGTGGTGATGCAGCCGCAAGATCTTCTGAAGTAGGCATGGTCACCACCACCGTATCAAAAACAGCTACCCCATTCACCGGTGCGTCCGGAAGTAGCTCACAAGAAACCAAATATCCACCTCGAGTCAAGAGGATTTTCACCCCACTTCATATGCCTTTGTCAAAGGCTCTAGAGGTCTTACTCCGGAAAGGACATTTGAAACCGTTGGAACAACGGCCCCTACCGATCCTATCCCTGCAAAGCATGACCAGACTAAATACTGTGCCTACCATCAACAAACCAGTCATGACACCGACAGTTGCTTTCGTTTGCGCCATGATGTACAAGATCTGTTTGACAACGGGGTCATTGCCACACCAGGTCCTGCAAAGTCTATCGGTACTTGATCAGTGAACTTGTAGGGGATAATGTGATTATGTGATCGGGGGATGAGCCAGCTGCGGGTGGTGCTCGATTTACTCCAGATGTGGCGTATGGCACGCACTGTTTTGAGCATTTGCGAATGCTAGTTTCTGACTGGGGTATTTAGGTCAGTTTTGTTATGTTGTTTTGAGTCTGTCTCTTTGTTTTGAGTCAGTCTTTTTGTTTCGGGTCTGTCTTGTTGTATCGAGTCAGTCCTGTTGTGTTAGAGTCAGGTGATTCCGGAGGTGTTACCTCGGGTATCACTATTTTGTGTTTGTCTTTTTGCTTTCTTTTGAGTCTGTTTCTACCAGGGAGCCAGTTGTGCCAACAGATTTCGAATGAAACAGTAGTGATTTTCACACTCTTGTGTTTGTTTCTGCCTTGCGCCAGTTGTGCCAGAAAGTTTGAATAAGTGGCAGTACTTTTCACCTGCTCTTCTGTGCCTTGAAATTGTTGCATTGACCTAAGTTTTTCAAAACTTTTTCGTACACTGCGGTGAAAACGAAGAGGAAGGAATTCCTCGGGTTTTGCGAAGTTTGATCAATTGAGAGAAAGTGAGGCATGCTAAGCCCTTAATGAATGAGATCATGCTTGTTAATGTGAGTACTGAGAAGGATCCTGGCTTGATCCAGATTGGTTTCACATTGTCTTCTGCACGAGCGATTAGTCGCTTTCTTAAAAGATTTCAAAAAATATTTTGCGCAGTCCTGCGAAGACCTGTGTGGAATCGTTCTTGAGATTGTGCAGCTTAGGATCGTTCTCAGCCTCGAGACTCGACCCCTTTACTTTCAAACCTTGAACTTGGATTCAGAATGTTCAACGGTCAATTACAATATGAGGCCTGTGTGGCCAAATTTGAAGTACCCCTCGAACTAAGGGCACAAAATGTCCGATTCTGCTCGAAAAGCCGAAGATGGATCATTCCGCAAATCAATGAAGATCGGCAAGAATGTCAAATCCCAGAAGGGAGGAAAGAAGAAAGTATTGCTGAAGGATAACTAAGTTCCTATCCACAACACTAGGAGCAAATTCAACCCCCCATTGGGTGGACTCCTGCATCGTCAGCGAACAGCAGTCATTCTCCTGGATTCAGATGACTTCAGGATCTCAAAACCATTTGACATAGACAAAGCTACACCTTTACCCTTGAGTGGCTCGCTGGGCTGAAAACCCGGAAGGGCGACCCAGGCAAAAGTTAGAGCAAGAAAAAGAAGAAAAAGAACAAAAAAGAAAAATGAAGAAAAATGCAAAGAATGAAAAAAAGAAAAGAAGAAAAATGAAGAAAATAAAAAGAAAAGATGAAAAAAAGAAGAATAGAGCTCGCAAGGTTGAAAACCCAGAAGGGCGGCCTTGGCAAAAGTTAGAGCGCAAAAGAGAGAGGTTAATACCTGAGTGTACCTAACCCCGAACTACGTAAGGCTTGATTCCCATCTTTGGCATACGTAGGCAACTTCACTCTGAAGTCCAGCCATAAAACACTTCAAATCTGACTGTGTCCATGTGATGGTTCTGGTCATCTTTGTCTTCTCTGTATCTGAGAGCTCGGTTGTGATCGTCACTCTGAAGACTGACTACGATACGCTGCAGTGCCATTCAAACAAGGAGCAACTTTCCGTTGCCATTTAATGCGCCGCGGTGCCGTTCAAACAAGGGACAACTTTTCGTTGCCATGTAGTGTCCTTCAAGCAAGGGGCAATTTTCATTCGGATCAGAGATTTTGCATCTCAAGAGTAGGTTTCATGCTCGTTGAGCAGTGGTCGTTTGCAAAAATAGCTTTTGAGAATTTTACTGAGGTTGACTGATTTTCTCAAAAAGTATTCCATTTTTCACAACTGGACCATTTCTTGGACCCAAAAAAGGAAAATTTTCAGTGCTCATAGCCTGACTTGCATGATTTTAAATTGAACAAGCATGTTAATCTAACTCTCATGTTGGTCAAAATTGTTTTAGCAGAACGTCAAAAACAAAAAATGGTCAAAATGATGAACTAGGGGCACAGTTGAGTCAGGTGTTCTGTTTTTCCTCTATTGTCAACATACTTGCTAGAAAGGGTACCCTATTCGCCAAGAGGGGCACAACGGAAGCTAACAAAAAAGGGCCGAAAGCTCTCATATCCTCCGAGCAGCGAGGTTGCAAGCCAAGTGCGAAGCACAAACTGAAATGGAGCAAGGTATTCCACTCCCTCATCCGGACAGATCTGATCACGTCCAAACTCCCAGCAGAGCATCGTTAACCGATGTCAATTGCAGATCTGCTGCGCGTCTGGTCGCATTGCAACCGCTCTATGGGAGAAACTCGCTGTTGTGAACAAGAAAGAGAATCTAGCAGAATGCTAGGGGTAAGAGCCCGCAACTTCCTATTTATCTATCAACCATCCAGGGGAGGGATAAAAAATGAGAGATTGAAGAATAGAGAGTTATGCGCTGAGAAAAAAGTGAGGAAAAGGGTTTTTTCAGACAAAAAAAAAAGGAGAGCCCGAGGGCCGAGTAATGTGAGAATCACAAATGAGAAAGGGTGGGAAACAATACCCAGAGAAACAGGCTCCCTGTGCACGTCTGAGTGTCGTGTCTTTTTGTTTTATCTCGATTCTTGTCTTGAGTCGTTTTTGAGTGTCTGTGTTTGTGTTTAGGTTGTTTTGCCTTTGTTTTCTTTTGTTGAGTCGTGGTGCGCTGTGTTCAGTCATAGGCTCAATACCTAGTTGAGAACTTATTCTCACTCTCAATTTCAAAAAAATCGTTTTGTGCTCAGAGTGCCGTGCCGTTCTTCACATTTGTGCAAAACAAGATTCATTCTTTCGTAAAACCGCAGGGTTCAACCCAGGTCATGTCAGAACAGTAAAACCAGGACCTATTTGAAGCTATATGGGTTCCAGACTACAAAGCAAAAGAAAAGAGGGAAAATGTTGGGTATCTGAGTTTGTTTCAACTTCAGTAAGTTCCGAGATTGCATTCCGTGTGTACCTCTTCAGGTCTTGCCAATGCTCCGAAGTATGAGTGTGCCTCTACCTCAAGCTCAAGATCAAGTCTACTTTAAGCCAGAATGGCGATCAGAAGTGCTCTCCCTAAGTACCATTCCCTACCAGACGCATCTTGGCTGTGTTCACAATGAGTTCCTAGGAGACCAATTGCGACGGTGAAAACTAGAGTTCTAATGGCTGTTGCCTAGAACGCAAAGGTTTGGGATTTCCAAGACTAAAGTCTGGTTTAAATACCCAGAGGCGTGTCCTCGGCTTGAAATCTGTATGGAAGCCCCATAGGTTGAGATAGCGTGTATGCACCTCAATTCTGGATACCGAACCAACCTAGTTTGTCACCCCGTTGGAGAATAGGGAAAGTTGTGAATATGATCAGGAAGAAAGGCAGCATCCAAAGTGTTCTATGTGAAAAACCCTTGTCAGTATTTCAGAGCCTTTGTACTGTAAGTTGAAGGTAAGTGTTCGAAGAGCACAAGGGGAGATCCCTATCAGAGAAGAGCGGTTCACCGCCATTAACCTCATGAGGTGCTTTCTAAAGTGCCGCTTTGTCCATTTATTGCTTTTCTTAAGCATCATGCATTGTAATGCATTGTACCTATCAAATTTCTTTCTCAGTCATGCACGATATTGTATGTACGGTTCATTCAAAGAAGTTCCGTTTAAGATCATTTAGTTAGTGTATCAATCACACTTCATTCAGTGTATCAATTACACTCTCATTTATTTAGTGTATCAATCACACTTCATTCACTTTGTGTATCTATTACACTCTCACTCATTTAGTGTATCAATCACACTTCATTCATTTTGTGTATCTATTACACGCACTCTCATTTTGTGTATTTATCACGCACGTATTCACTTTTGTGTATCTATCACACACCTTCTCATTTAATGTATCAATCACACTTCATTCATTTAGTGTATCAATCACACTTTATTCATTTAGTATATCAATCAGACTTTGTTCACTAAGTGCATCTATCACACTTTGTGTTCACCTTTAGTGTATCCATCACACTTCATTCATTTAGTATATCAATCATACTCAATTCACATAGTGCATCTATCACACTTTGTGTTCATTTTCAGTATATCTATCATACTCTGTTCACATAGTGCATCTATCACACTTTGTGCTCACCTTTAGTGTATCTATCATACTCAGTTCACATAGTGCATCTATCACACTTTGTGCTCACCTTTAGTGTATCTATCATACTCAGTTCACATAGTGCATCTATCACACTTTGTGTTCATTTTCAGTATATCTATCATACTCTGTTCACATAGTGCATCTATCACACTTCGTGTTCACCTTTTGTGTATCCATCACACTCTGTTCACATAGTGCATATATCACGCTTTGTGTTCATTTTCAATATATCTATCATACTCTGTTCACATAGTGCATCTATCACACTTTGTGTTCATTTTCAGTATATCTATCATACTCAGTTCACATAGTGCATCTATCACACTTTGTGTTCATTTTCAGTATATCTATCATACTCTGTTCACATAGTGCATCTATCACACTTTGTGCTCACCTTTAGTGTATTTATCATACTCAGTTCACATAGTGCATCTATCACACTTCGTGTCCACATTTAGTATATCAATCGTATTTTGTTCACTAAGTGCATCTATCACGCTTTGTGTTCACTTTTTGTGTATCCATCATAATTGTTCACTAAGTGCATCTATCACACTTCGTGTTCACCTTTTGTGTATCCATCACACTTGTTCACTAAGTGCATCTATCACACTTTGTGCTCACCTTCAGTGTATCTATCATACTCAGTTCACTAAGTGCATCTATCACACTTCGTGTTCACCTTTTGTGTATCCATCACACTTTGTTCACTAAGTGCATCTATCATACCTTGTATTCACCCTTGGTGTATCTATCACACGTGCTTACTCACTTTGTGTATCTATCACACGTTCGCACTGTATTCGCAGTGAGAATTGCAGTAATTCTCTTACACCCTTTCTGCATGTAATGTAGTTAGATTTGTGTGTGCTTGCTTAAAACTATTGCGTGTACGCTTCATTACAGCTTGCTGCTTTGCATGATCATGAGCTACGTCCAGCTTTGTGCATATCATTTTGCATTTTGCCCCCTGCCTACGGGCATGCCTGCGGGCACATCTTTGTTATCTTGTCTGTTTGTCTAAGTCTTCGGCCTTGTCAAAAATGGGTCGTCTCTCGGCTTTGACATTCACTCCCATCATGTATGACTTCCGAGTTCTGTCAAAGAGGGGCAACTATAGACACCCCATTTCTGACCGACCTTAAGACTTAGAAGTCACCAGTTGAGCGCTCGGTGATGTTGCATTTTGTGCTCGATCTGAGGTTTTAGAGTCTCGGCTGAGAGCTTTGCCTCCGGACTTCGAGGCTTTTTTGTGCTTTGCCTCAGTTTGCAAACCAGGTCCTGTTTTCTCTGTTTTCTCTTTTTGAAGGGAGGGAGAGGTCTCGTAGACCATTTCTCAGTGGCCGTAGGCTACGTTTCGTAGTTGTAGGCCATTTTTCCCATTTGGAGCCCGATTTTCGGTTTTCGGAGCCATCGGTCGTATGCCTCGGTTCAGGACCGCTTAACTACCTCCGTTGGCTCCGATTTTTGGCACACGCCTTATTTCCTCCCTTTAGAGAGACACTGTGGCCCGGGAGACCACCTTCGTGGTCATACGCCACTTCCGGTGCCAAACAGCCTACTTTCAAGGCCTCGAATCGCGCGTTTTGGCCCCCGAACCTTCGTTTTGCATCCGTTTTGGTCCATTTTTTGTAGAGACCCTATTTTCATTATTGAGAAGGTGGTAGGATGGTGGCCGGCCACCTTTTCCCCTAAAAAACTAGTTTTCTCATTTTCTCTCTCCAAAAGCCAATTTTTTTGACAGAAAGCTGGTTTTTCTCACTTTTGAGCCACATTTTCTGGCTTTTCATACCACCATTGTGATCTACTCATCTGGGAGGCCACCAATATGGTAGGCCAACCAGTTTTCTCTTCTTGACCCTTTTGAACCTTGCCTAAAAGCTAGCTTTTCTCTCTCTTGGGTCACATTTTATGGTTTTTCTCTACATAGCTGCGTTGCACTCATCTGGGAGGCCACCTTTCTGGGGTGGCCGGCTAGAAATTATTCTTGAACCTTTTGACCCCTGTTCGGCCGACTACTTGAACTGGCCGGCCGGCTACTTGAACTGGCCGGCCTGCTTCTTGCTTCTTGCTTTTTGCTTTTTTCTGAGTGTAGTCCAGCTGTGCCAGCTGGAAGCCATTTGGTGCATCCTCCATACACGTGTATGGAGGATACTTGGGGACCTTTTTGGATATTTTGGAGCCTCTCCTCTATAAAGGAGAGGCTTGGCTTCATGTTGAAGGGTTAAACATTTTTGCTTAAGGCATATAACCTCCCTCCTCCATTGTCACTATTCCAAGCTCCAAAACCCTAATTTTCTTGGTCCATTTGCACTACAACCCTTAGCACCACAGTTCCATCATCCATTCCAGCACCTTGAAAGTCATTTGCAGAGGTTGAAAGCTCACCAACTTGGTCCAAAAGCTGCTGGAGGTCGGCTCTTCAAGGGTAAGTGTCTATTTTCCTTAAACTTGCATTTTTTTGCTTCATTACTTAGCTTCACTTGCAAGTATTTCTGGCCTTTATCATAAACTATAAAGTGTCATATTTTGAGCTCCTCTTCAACTTTGTTTAGGGGTACTTTGCTGTTTGAGGTCATCTGCTTCCCCTTACCCTCTATCTCTCTTTTAGGACTATTTTTGCATCATACTTTAGCTTTATTTGTGAACATTTTCGAGATTTGTTATAAACTGGAAAAAAGCCTTGTTTTGACCTCCTCTTTAAGTTTTCTTGAGGTCACTTTTCTTTTTGGAGTCATCTCCTACCTTGCATGCTTCATTCCTTCATATTTAGGGCTATGCATTAGAGCATTTGCATTGGACTTGTTTAGGCCTCTTAGCCACTGAAATCTAGGGGATTTTCAGTGGCTTTGATGAGGTTTTGAGTTTTGAAATCATAGAGGGGTGACCCTCTCACCCCTCATTTTCTATACTAGCATCATTGGCTTTCCAAAGGGGGTCTATTTTGCATGCATTGAAGTCACTTTTTGGGCACAATTTTGTGGGTTTTAAGGTCTGCCTTAGGTTTGACCAGGGCCCTTTTGATCATATTTTATGTCTATAGTGCATGTGTAGAACAATTCCATTCAAGGCCTTTTGAGGGGGCCTTTCATCGTATGTTTCCTTAACTGATTTCAGGGCCAATTTTGTGAGTTTTAGGGCTGTCATAACTCATTTCCAGAGTTGGTTTGGTCATGCTAAGTGTCTATCTTATATGTGCTTAACAACCCCTTGAATGGCCTTCCAAAGAAGCCCCTCATTTTTGCATGCATTGGCTGCATTTCAGTGATTATTTGGGCATATTTTGGCATGTTTTATTCACTGTTTTTGGCTGGTTTGATGAGTTCTCATTTTCTTCATATACATACCATGTAAACCATGCTTGCTAGCCAATGTTGCAGGCTATTTTAGTCCATCATGTTAGCATCTTTTGGCCATGCTCTAAACTAGAAATGTGCATCTTTTGGGACTGCCTTAGCTCTGTCTTTTAACTTCATGATCAAATAATGCTTGATTTGTATACTTATGGTTCAATGCATGTGCCTAGTATTGAGTTTCGGGGCTTATTCTTTGCATCGGGTGCTATATTTTCATGTTTCGGGATCATTTAGCATCATATTTTAGTACAGGAAATTACATGTTCATAGGCCATCTTTCATCCCTAGAGTGGCATTTGATGCCTTAGGTTCGGTCCTCGGTATGCGTGCATGTGTGCACGTATTTCGGTTGTCTCTTTTTCATCCAATGGCCACTGATGTGAGTGTGGCTGAGGTCCACTCATGTTGGTGTAAGTCCATTATGCATTGTGTGTGCCTTTTCAATTCATAGCATTGCGTATGCTAGGTTGCCTGTTAGAGCTTTGTGTATGCCATGTTACATCGAGCACTGTGTATGCCATTTCATAGCATTGCGTATGCTAGGTTGTATGTTAGTCGCATTGTGTATGCCATCTCATTTGCATTGTGTTTGGGATAGGAATTAGCCCAAGCAAGGGAAACGAGAGACGTTTCGTACTCAGAGTGACGGAACGTGTCTCAATTCCTTGTCCCCGACACTCCGGATTACCCATGATGGAGTTTAGGTCTTGTTGTGTTTTCATGTGCATTCATTTCACATTGAGTCGTGCAATTCGACTCCTCAGCCATCATGCATCGATATGCGTGATTGGTGGTACGAGGATCGAGGCATGCATTCATATGTAAAAATACTTTGCCATGCCCCCTTTTTGCTCTCTGTTGTAGCAAACCAGAAATTAGTAGCCTTCTAGAGCTTCGCACAACATCCTGGGATTAATTGCAAACAGAGGCAAACCGGGGCATCGCAAGGAATTTCCTGACAAAGGCAACCCGAGCATGCATCATTTGTCATCCAAAACAGAGCTGAGGCGGTCCATAGATTTGCATGCCAATTTATCTGCTTTCCTAGATTAATTTGTTAATTAATTAGGATTTTGTATTTATTCAGACTGTACTATTCATTCGGACTGTATTATTTATTCGGACCCTCCGAGTGAGGACACAATTGTAATAAGTGTGCGTGCGTGTGATGTATGTCTTCCAACCCCACGTCTTTCTCCCTTTTATTTACATGCTTATGATGGTTAGATTAGGGCATGTTTCAATTAGCATACTTATGCTTGCATGTTTACATCATTCATCTGTCTTGCATGCACCGGGCTCGGCGCATCATACTAACTGCATTTGTATTTCAATTCCAAGTTGAATACTTGTTAGTTGTAGCATTTCATATGCTATCTTTAGAATAGCCGAGCCTATCTTAGTTGCATTTTGCATGTGTTGCATTAGGCATTTCTGTATAGTTAGGATCATGCATGGATTTCTAACATAGCTTCTATTTTGGCTTGGAGTACTCGGTAAGTTTTATGCTTTAGCATCCTCGCATGCGTGTGAGTGACTGCCATGATAGCATGCTTACCATGAGGCTATTTGCTTATATGATATACCTGCCTGAATGCCTGTGGGTGAAGGTTGGGTTATTTGGATTGAAACAATTCATCAATTGTGAGTTTTAAGCCCACTAGATAGTGGCAAATCACCTTGTTTTCTAAGCCCACCTGAGGGTGGCAAATCCACATTTTAGCATACTTGCGAGTAGCAAACCGCTTTAAAAAAAAAACAAACATGAGATATGTCGTTCCAATTCAGGCGATCCGGTCTATATTTGTATGCTGTGCGTACCACATAGTAAATCTAGGCTAATAACCGGAATAAGAACGCACAATGTTTTCAAAACTAGATATCATGGTTAGTAGAGGTCGATCTTTGATCAGGCGAGCGGGGGTGCTCACGAAGTGACCTTCCCCAATCGTACCCAAGTTCCCGAGCCGAGGCAACTTTGGTGATGACGGACACGTGGCCTTAGGCAACGAGTCAGGGTTTCCTAAATTTCCCAAAATAAAATATTTAGGTGGCGACTCTGTATTTGGCAAAGCAGTCCATGTTTGGCACTTCTTTCTAAAAAATCAGTTTTCCAAAACGATTTGCCGGATTTGGACTCTTTGATGATTCATCGGTCTTGCATTTCACTCCACGAGATTAGATACAGGACCGTGACTTTGAGTCTTGAACTGTGGTGAGCCCAAATGAACAAAACGGGGGGGATTTCCCTCCTGGGACATTCAGGGACGTCTACAACATGGAAGTAAAGTACTTAGTCGTTAGAGAAAGAGTCTAGAAACAACAAGTGTTAATTGAAAACTGAAGCACCTCTCTTATGATTGCCGATCCATTCACAAAGGGATTGCCACCAAAGACATACAAAGAGCATGTTATCAGGATGGGTCTTTTAAGCAACCCTTGATGTGTATAGTTAATCGTGAGTGCTTATTTTTATTTGACACTATTTGCGCAATAATGATTTTGTTTTTGTTTTTCCTGTTCTAAAAGTGTGTGTACATATTAAATTGAATATTGATAAACAGGAAATGTCTTAACAAGACAAATTACAGGGGCCTTTCAGAAAAATAATTATATATCCCGATAAAGGACTGGGTTGGTGAAGGTTATCAATGGTGTAGTGCATAGAAGGAAATATGACATAAATGTTATATAACCGCTATGACTCACATTGGTGATCTGAAGTAATCACAGTATTATAGTTTCTAATATATTTAAACTTATTGGCTATTTTTAAAATTCGTGATCACGTGTCAAAGTTTTTAGTGTGGAATCCAATGAGTCAAAAAAAAAAATTTATAAGTTGCATATTTTTTGAAAAACTCATAATTGCATCATAATCTGCTTAATGGGCCAAGTGGGAGAGTGTTGGATTTATTTTCTAGTGTGGCCTAATAGCCTACATATTTTACATGTTTTATTTTATTTGGACTCCACAATTAGATAAAGCCAATATTTGAGATCAAGTTCAGTAATTAGAATTTTAATATAATCACTCTTCTAAGATAAGAAGGAAACCTTGATGGATTATGAATTCTTCTGATAGAGTTTATCTGGTCCTCTTCTCTCCTCTATATAAGGATAGGTGACTCCCCTTCTTTTGATAGTATTCCATCACTCTAAGATTTATAGTCATTCTAATTAAGAGAGACAGAGAGAAGAAGGTGAGTCAAGAATTCAAGATTCAACTATTAATGGTATTTTCTCAACTTCTCTGATTTAATGGCTGACAAAGGTATGTTCGTTTTATTCTTGAGTTGTATTGAATTCAAGATCCTGTTAAGTTTAATTCCGCATTATTATTATGGTTACATGTATTATTAAATCTTACAACTCTCTCTCTATAGCACTCTCGCTCTCTCTTACACAGATTATACACTTTGTGTCTCCCTCTCTGTTTTTAGCCTCTCTTCCTCACCTCACATTTATACAGAAGAGAAGGAAACAAAGTCAAAAGAAAAAATTATTGGGCTGCCAACTGCCAACTGCCCTTTTCCCTTTTTCTTTTCTTTTCTTTTATTTTTTTTCACTTTCCTCCTACTTCTTGACTTGGAGTACTCCTCCATGTGGACTGGAGCCAACAATTCTCTCCCTCCACGCCCATATGGATAACTGACTTCTTACTTGAAGTCCATTCCGGTCAAAATCTTGCAAACTTCCAGTTTGTCTTTGGTGACAACCTTCATGTCAGAAGGATTCTTGTTCGTGTGAATCTTCACTAGCTTTATCAGTTGCTTTTCCATAACTTCTCGTATCCGATGATACCAGACATTAATGTGCTTTGTACGTGAATGGTACATGGAATTCTTGCTTAGATCAATTACATTTTGACTATTATAATGTACCTTGTACTCTTCCTGATGCAGACCCAATTCTTGGAGAAACTGCTTTAACCACAACATTTCTTTTCCAGCATCTGCGGCAGCAATGTACTCTATCTCTATTGTAGATAAAGCAACACACTTTTGTAATTTGGACTGTCATGAAACAGCTCCCCCTGCAATGGTAAATAAAAATCCTGATGTAGATTTTCTACTATCAAGATCACCTGCCATATCTGCATCTGTAAAACCCTCCAAAATTAGTTCAGCTCCCCCAAAACATAGACACATCTTTGAAGTTCCCTTCAAGTACCAAAGAATCCATTTGACTGCTTCCTAATGCTCATTTCCTGGATTGACGAGAAATCTGCTCACAACGCCAACTGCATGAGCTATATCTGGCCGGGTACACACCATTGCATACATCAAACTTCCAACTGCAGAAGAATAAGGAATTGCCTCCATTTCTTTCCTTTTAGAGTTGGTTGTGGGCACGAACGCTTTGTCACCTTGAAATGGTTGGCTAGTAGTGTGCTGACTGGCTTGGCATCTTTTATGTTGAACCTTTCAATCACCCGTTCAACATATTTCTCCTGTGACAGCCATATCTTCTTAGTTTTCCTGTCACGAACAATCTTCATGCCCAAAATTTGCTGTGCTGGGCCTAAATTCTTCATGTCAAAATACTGCAACAAGTCCTTTTTCAACTTGTTGATCATAGCAATATCCTGTCTGATGATCAGCATATCATCGACATACAACAGTAAGATGATGAAATTTCTATCCAAAAATCTTTGGAAATATACGCACTAGTTTTCTACGAATCAAACTTCTTGTACCATTGTCTCGGCGCCTGCTTCAGGCCGTAGAGACTTTTCTTCAGTTTGCAGACTAGATTCTGTTTCCCTTTGACTTCAAATCCTTCTGGTTACTCCATATAGATCTCTTCCTCCAAATCACCATGGAGAAAGGCAGTCTTAACATCCATCTGTTCTACCTCCAAATTCAAGCGAGCTGCTAATCCTAGAGTTACTCAAATGGAAGTCATCTTCACAATTGTGGAGAAGATCTCATCAAAATCAATTCCTTTCTTCTGCCTAAAACCTTTGACCACCAAGCGAGCTTTATGCTGCAGTATTTTACCGTTGCCATATTTCTTCAATTTGTATACCCATTTGTTCTTCAAGGCTCTCCTACCTTTTGGAAGTGGAACAAGCTCATAAGTGTGGTTCTTCTGCAAAGAACTCATCTCTTCCTTCATGGCTTGCACCCAACAGTCTTTCTCTGTATGACTCTTTGCTTCCAAAAAACTCTCGGGCTTCCCTTCATCAATAATCAGAATATACTGAGAAGCAGGATATCTGGTTGATGGCATGACAGCTCTTCCAGATCTCCGCAACTGAGGCCCAGTTGCCTCTGGTTGAGGGGGTTGCTTCCCCTACTCAACACCCTCTTCATCTGGGTCTTCATTTTTTTCCTCTTGATCCTCAATTTCTGGCATAGGATGCTGCAACTCTGGCATTTCTTGTTGCACATCATCACATCTAGCATTTTGTGATAGCTCGGAAGATGGGAACAAGTCTAAAGTGATGACATCTCTAAATTTTGCAGACTTCTCAAAATCTGCTACTGTCTGGTTTTCTTGGAACATAATATCTCTGCTCTTGAACATCTTCTTGTTCACTGGGTCCCACAACTTGTACCCAAATGCTGCATCTGAATAGCCTACAAATATACATGGAGTAGACTTGTCATCAAGCTTCTGTATGTTTTCCTTTGAGATGTGTGCGAACGTTTTATACCCGAAGACCCTCAAATGAGAATATGATACATTTTTTCTGGACCAGACTTCCTTAGGTATCGCAAAATTCAACAAGACTAAAGACGACCTGTTGATGAGATAACAAGTTGTACGGGCGGCTTTAGCCTAGAATGACTTTGGCAACTTTGTCATTCTAAACATGCATCTGACTCTTTCCATAATAGTGCAGTTCATCCTTTCTGCCACACCATTGTGTTGTGGGGTGCCGAGAACTATAGTCTCGTGTCGGATACCTCTGCTGGCACAATATGCTGCAAAAACATTGGAAGTGTACTCGCTTCCATTGTCTGTGAGAAAACACTTTAACTTTTTTCTGGTCTCTCTTTCCACTATTGCATGGAACTTCAGAAAATGCTGAAATACCTCATCATTTGTCTTCAGGAAATACACCCACAACTTCCTTGATGCATCATCAATGAAAGTCAGAAAATACTTGCGGCTGTCGAGTGACTCCACTTCAATTGGGCCACAAACATCAGAGTACACCATACTGAGTACTTATGTTTTCCTCTTGCTCGTTGAACTAAATGATACTCGATGCTGCTTGCCATAAAGACAATGATCACACGGCTTCAAGGCACTCCCTTTGGATAGGGGTATCCTAGATTGCTTTGCCAACAGATGCAATCCCTTCTCACTCATGTAAGCCAGTCTTCTGTGCCATAAGTCTGGTGACTCCTTGTCTTCTGCTGCGTTGAGACTTTCCAAACATATCTTCGTTTGAGTCTTATACAGTATTGGAGACATCTCTCCTCTGGCGATTGTCAAAGCTCCTCCTGTCAACTTCCAACGACCATTTCCGAATGTACTTGTATAGCCCTGTCGGTCTAGGCGCTTCTGGAGATAAGATTGAGGCGCAAATCTGGAACATGCCTCACATATTTGAGAACTAGTTTGTGCCCGACATTAGTCTGAATGCTAATGTCTCCAATACCCACAATCTTCAAATAGCTAGAATTCCTTATTCGAACAGTGCCAAAATCTCCAACGTTGTACGAGCTGAAGAGTTCTCTGTGGAAATGGCGTGATAGGATGCAACTGTGTCTATCACCCACTCTGTATAGCTATAGTCAGCCACATGAAGGCAGTCCTCCTCTTCACCAACTGCAAGAAGTATTTCATCAGTTGTTGTGGCTATCGTGTTTTCATCTCCCTTTGATTTACTGCTTTGGCATTTGTTGTCTTTTTGGCTTGGGTAGTTTCTTTTTATGTGACCCTCCTGGCCACAGTGAAAGCAAGTGAAGCTAGAGTTATCTCGACCTTTGTTGTCTCTGGATTTACTCCTGTTGTTCCAGCTGTTTCTACTCTTGTTTCTTTCTCTGCCTCTTCCTTAACCTCTGTCTCTGCCTCTATCTTCTGTGACAAGAGCATGGGACTGATTACCTCTCATGTCTTTCCTTCTTGTCTCTTCATTGTACATGGCGTCTGTGACTATGCTCATAGTTAGCTTCCCTTCTGGTGCAGAGGTGCTGAGAGAAACCACCAATGTCTCTCAGCTGTCCGGTAAAGAACTAAGCAGTAGTACGGCTTGCATTTCATCATCCAAGCGCATCTTGATGGTTGTAAGCTGATTAACCAGATTTTTGAATTCACTGGTGTGCTCGGCAACAGACACACCATTCCTCAACTTCAGATTTGCAAGCCTTCTCATCACCAAGGCTTTGTTTCGGGCAGTCTTTGACTGGTACATGTTGTCTAACATTGCCCAAAAAGCATAGGCATCTGTCTCCTTGGCAACATGATGGAACACACTATGGTCTATCCATTGTCTGATACAACCGATATTCTTGCGGTTCATCTTTATCCAGTCATCATCCTTTACTTCTGCCGGTTTAACCCCTTTTAGAAAAATAGGGTCAAACAGGTCCTTTTAATACAGGATGTCTTCCATCCGTGGCTTCCAAATTGCATAATTGGAAGGATTCAACTTGATCATGGATCCTGAAGTTGATGTGGATTCCTCCATCGTATTCTTTCTTTTTATAGAAACTCTGATTCAAAACTATGACCGTACGGATGTGTCCGGAATACTTCAAATAATTGGAAAACACTATTAGATCGTCAAAAACGGACTCAGAATGGCTCAGATTAATCCAAAACAGTTTGGAGAATTCAGATCTGTAGAATCTGGTACGGCTGAAAAGCACTGGATAATTTTTCTAGTTTGGGTGACGTCAGGCTGACGTCATCAGCTTGGTCAATGGCTGGTCAACACGGCTTAGGAAGCGGCTCGGCTCGGTGGCTTGGTCAATGGCGCGATCAACGGATGACACGTGGTAATGACGTGTCTGACACGTGGCGATGACGTGTGTTGACGTGACGATGACGTGGCTACCACGTGGCTCGTCTTCTTCCTTCCTTCCGTGCGAGTGAGGCGGGTACTGGCTACTGAGTTGATGCGCCAGCAGTTCGAACGGCGCGTCGAGGCGCGTGCTGAAACTGGCTTCACTCGCTTTCTTCAGAAGGCGCGTGAGGGCGCGTGGATTCTCTTTTGGGGGTCTTCTTCAAAGTTTTGGACTCCTCTCAGCAAGTCCTTGCTCTTGGTATGCTCAAAAGCTGATTTCAAGCAACTTGATTTCTGGGCAGTTTCGAAAAACACTCTGTTTTTGTTCCGAAATACGACCAACGAGGCTCTGATACCACTTGTTAGGACTATGAGACACCAGAAATCAATCACACACAGAAAGGAAGACAAGAATTTTACGTGGTTCGGCAATAGCCTACGTCCACGGGAGAGATATCCACTATAGAAATTCCTAGAGGGAGTTTACAAACTCACAACTTGTTAGAAAAATAGTATCAAACTATAAGGAAAATATAATGTAAAATTATATAAATGCTTTTTGGGCAAAACCAAAAAACTCAAATATATCAACATAATAACGTGATAAAACTTACAGTACGTAAACAGATAAAACCTGATCGAGTCGAGTGTGTGACACTCTTTCCTTAAGACAGATTCGTCTTTCCACCGGTGCTTAGGATTCAATGGACGTCTATCTCCCAGGATACAACGATCAATGTCTTGCACTAGCAGCACTACTATTGCAAGCCTAGCGAACTTTGCTATGCATGAACTCTCTTTATAGGAAAATTAGACTCAGGCAATATGAAGAATAAATGCAAAGTGAAGAAGAATGGCAATTCCCCATTTAAAATGAAGTGAGGGACATGGAATATAAAGACTACTAAGTGACTCTTCAAAAAGGTTGTGATCCTTCAAAAGGACACACCCTTTCATTTCAAGAGACACAACCATTGAAGTAAATTAAATTCAAATTTTCCAACAATCCCCCACATGAATGAAATTTACGGAAAGGACATGCAACAACATGCAGACAAAGAGAGAGTACATTATGGAAATATCCTGCATCGGGATAGGTAGTTTTCGACTTTGAACCTTCCCTAGTGAAAGCCTATCGGACTTACTAGCTAATCAGTGGACGTGATGCCTTGAACTGTTCAGCCGTTTGTGTAAGCCAAGACAATAGAATTCACACAGAATATCTTCAAACACAGCTTAGTTCTCACGGTTGTGCCCGTTTTGGCCTTGGGCAAGTCCTGGTGTTTCTTGAGTGCTTTAGAGAATTTAGCCTTATCAATTCTCATAGAAGCGGCCCCTTCACACTCATATAGGTGATCCTTATTTCGAGTCTCTTAAATACTCCTCTTGAAAGATACCCCTCTAGGATTTCCAAGATATAAGTAATCATTAAAAGCATAGCTTACCCTAAGTTCCCTGCATTCAACACATGTTGCAGATATCACTCTCATCATAGGAATGGATAGGAGTTAGACTCCTTTAGTGATTTCTGGCGAGCCACACATAACTTAGTTGTCCCTTTGAACTTAGTTCTTGGGATCTCCAGTCATCTAAGTAGGGTTACCATTATGATGACTCTGATATAATAGGCTTTAATCACATTCCCCTCGATAAACTTTCCCTCATTTGCTCTTTGGTCAAACTTTTTGTTTAGCGGCCGCTATTTTTCCGTTTGACTTTCTCAATTAGATATCATTGAGTAGTTAGTGAATCCATTATATTATCATTAGACAATATTCACAACTAAAAGCAAATGTCATACGGTGTCAAGTCTTTGATTACATTGAGACTTATCGTTACTCTATGTCACTCCCATTTAAATAATAAACATAGAGTTGTTCCTTAGGAGTTAATGAAACCATTGTTATTTCTACTCCAATTTTGTCCTATATAAAGAATTGAGATTCTTTGTGGACCTATTATCGGAACCGTTACTTTGGTAAAATCCTCCAAGCACTCCCACATTTTAAGCATTCTAAGGAAACTTAATTCCTCTTGTTGATGTATAATTATACAAAATATTAATACACCCCCACAATTCTGAGATAAATCAGAATATATCATTAATTGACGTGCTTGAACTAAATAACAAGATGTAAACTATTTTGTGAATATAATCACAATACTAATTTGTCTAAAACAATTGGACTTCATAACTTGCTTTTGCAGTACAAAGAAGAAACCACTAAAACCAGTTGTGGCCACAACACTTTGTCAAATAACATTTCTTTAGCCATGATTAATTTCTTTTTGTTTACTGCAACCCTTAATTCCAATCTCAACATGGAATATCACTGAATAAATACATTTACATCTTATTTGTCTTATCCAGTATTGGTGACTACGTTAACAATTACCAAAGTGTCTTTCACCCATGAAATATTTTAACTTATAATATTTCATTATGGAGTTATCGGTCACCACACCAATTTTAGTCTTTATTCCAAAGAATAATTAGAATTCCTCTTATGTAAAAACACATAAGTTCACATTTTTATCAATACTTTGATAAATAATTAACATCCATTTATAATATATCAATACTTTGATAAATAATTGACATCCATTTATAATACACCGCATACCAAATTGATATTAAGGATATCATAAATTGATTGTCAACTCTACAACATATGTAGACATGAAATCTCTACAACATATGTAGACATGGAATCTCTCTTCCCCTACATTTGTGATAATACGTAAATTAGCACAAACAACATGATTCATTCCCAGACAAGTGACACAGTCACAAAAAATAACTCATAAATATATATATATATATATATATATATATGGGACAAAAATGGAATTATCTCTTTTAATTCAAAAGATAAATTCCCACAGTAAGAACATGATACAAGGTTAACCAAATCTACCATACACGGGAAATAAAGATTGAAGACATCCTATCTCACAAAATTTAAAGTTACTTGAAAAATAACTTTCAATTAATTATTAAAAAATAATAATCAACACAAAAGATGTCTCAAACTACTTCCAATTAAATTGTGATTGTATTTGTTTTGAATCATAGATTGACCAATCAATATAAAATTTCCATTCAAATACAAATTACATAAATTAGATATTCTAATTTATTTATCCAGAAAATTTACCCAAGCATATAACATATACTCTATATTTTCTCAAGCTTCAAGAGATCACCAACGAAAAGTAATATCTTGATTTTTATAATGAAAATCATAACTTGATTTTAAAATATATTCTTGAAATTTCCACAAATAATCTTGTGGGTTACAATAAACCATGAATATAAATATGAAACCTTAGACCCAATGACTTAAATCCAATATATGGATTTAACCACTTCAAACCAGGCATATAAAAACAATATATTGCTTTATTATCACACAAAATTTAAAGAGAAAAAGGTGTCTTATTGTATAACGTCAAAGACACTTTGAATAATGGAAAACAAAATTTTAAACAGGCTGTAAAAATTTCTTTTTTTTAAAAAAAAATAAATAAATAAATAAAATAAAATTCTATTATCAAGTCACCATATACATGGTTTTAAATTTAAAAATCAAAACCCATGGGTCAAAACCGTATTTCAATACACAAGACTCATCAGGAAAAAGATGTATCTATTCATAATTGCTACAAGAGAAACAAATATATATATATATATATATATATTGCAGTTTCTGGAAACAGTCTGCCAAACAAATATTTGTATTTTTTTTTTCCCCCTGTGAACAAAAAATAGTTTCTGAAAACAAGTTGACAATTGTGGACATGTTATTAGCAACCTGATATCAGGCAAAAACCATGTCTGAAAATTTAAATTTGTTGATAGCAACAACCTGATCCAAAGCAAGTAAAGTAGGCAAAGAATTTTAACTAAATTCCGTAGTATAGGATAAAGATATGGAATATACTTCAAAGACTTCCTGTTAATTCGAAAACATATCTTTCACAAAAACATATCTTTCCAACCAATGGAAAATATTTCTCCAAGACGTATACACAACGGCAATCACAACACTTACAATTTGCCTTTTAATTCCCTCACCTCACCAATCATAAACATGATAGATTTAACAAATTACATATATCTATATATGCATAGAAACATTTTGACAAGATTATGAACTTTCTGTATATTTAACCAAAAATTGAAATTTGTAAACCCATATTTTGATATACATAGATTCATATCAATTCTTAAGATTCACTACAAATATATCAAGGATGATTCTTCAAATTAAAACTATGGGATAAATACATACAAAACCGTATACAAAGATGCGACTTTCATACATTTGCGATTGTACAAAATACATGTATAAGAACCAAAACCATTGAGCAAATAAGATTTGTCAAGGAACATAAACAATTTCTATCTTTAACAGGTTCTCATAACAGAGTACTATAAGAGTTTTACCAAAAACAGAAACTACAACCAGAACAATGTTCTGTTGTTCATAAACATTGTTTCACAAAATTCTAAATCTGTATGAAAGTAGTTACTAAAGTAACCAACCAAAAATAAATTGATTTCTGGTAGATTCAAACTACTTATAAGTTATAATCGGAACTGTTTTAACATTGATAAATCTGTTTAACAACAGTTCTGATACATAAAACAATATTTGCCCAAAAATTATATACATGGCGAATCTATCTTAAGATTGTTAGAAAAATAGTATCAAACTATAAGGAAAATATAATGTAAAATTATATAAATGTTTTTTGGGCAAAACCAAAAAACTCAAATATATCAACATAATAACGTGATAAAACTTACAGTACGTAAACAGATAAAACCTGATCGAGTCGAGTGTGTGACACTCTTTCCTTAAGACAGATTCGTCCTCCCACCGGTGCTTAGGATTCAATGGACGTCTATCTCCCAGGATACAACGATCAATGTCTTGCACTAGCAGCACTACTATTGCAAGCCTAGCGAACTTTGCTATGCATGAACTCTCTTTATAGGAAAATTAGACTCAGGCAATATGAAGAATAAATGCAAAGTGAAGAAGAATGGCAATTCCCCATTTAAAATGAAGTGAGGGACATGGAATATAAAGACTACTAAGTGACTCTTCAAAAAGGTTGTGATCCTTCAAAAGGACACACCCTTTCATTTCAAGAGACACAACCATTGAAGTAAATTAAATTCAAATTTTCCAACACAACTCACTCTCTCTCTATAGCACTCTCGCTCCCTCTTACACTCTATGTCTCCCTCTTTGTTTTTAGCCTCTTTTCCTCACCTCACATTTATACAGAAGAGCAGGAAACAAAGTCAAAAGAAAAAATTATTGGGCTGCCAACTGCCCTCGTCCCTTTTTTTTTTTTTTTTCACTTTCCTCCTACTCCTTGACTTGGAGTACTCCTCCATGTGGGCTGGAGCCAATAACCATTTCTAGGAGACCCCAAAACAATTGTCCCAATTTGATTTTGAATCTTTTTTTTTTTTTTTTTTGTTGGTGCCACAAACAACAGAATCACCGAGTATGGGTTATCTTCCATTTTCTCTCTGGGTGTCGATTTCTCTTCCTCTCTCTTCTCCTGGTTAACAACTAGACGTATGTGTCACCAATGGCTCTGTTCCTGGCCAGCAAGGCTTCTTTAACCCTCATATTGGCTTCAAGCCCTGATGCCGAAGCAATTCGAGCAGCGGCCATCAGTTGCATTGCCAGGACATTGTTCGTTATCATTGCCCCCCAAAATAAAGAAAAGATAAAGAAGAAATTACCAATCACATCAGAGGTTATGTGAGAAAGTTATTACATATAAATGAATAAGTTTACACTTTTAATTATTAATATTGATGAGATTTATCGTTAATCTGTAATTATTTTCAAATTTTACACTGATTTAAAATTTTCTCAAAAAGTAAAAGGCATCCCTTAAATAAGTGCACTTATTTAGGTTATATTATTTCTTTATTTTTTTTATATATCTTTTCGTAAAAAGTTAAAAAATACATTTATCTAAATCATTCTAAGTCTATAATTAAGTGGAACAAAGAAAGAAAATTTACACTGCAATTCTGCCCCGTCTTTGAGTTGTTGGCTCCATGATTTGTTAATATTTTTTTTATCTTACACTGAATTGTAATTTTCTTAAATTTTTTTTTAACAAATATGGTCATAGTTTGCAAAATGGAGGCAAAATTCATTGTATTTTACTCCGTGGGCAATTTGTATCTATAACTTTTGGAAATAAAGATATAATTCTCTTATATCCTGATGTGTTTCACCAAAATTAAAAAAAAAAAGAAAAAAAAAAAGAAGAAAGAAAGTTAATTGCAATGGTGATACTACATGTGTAGGTGGCAAAGTAATTACTCATTGAAAGTGAATTCACTCTCCGTATGTAATTTTATTGTTGGTTGAGGATACCAAATTATGTATCCCTATGACCTTGAATTTTTTCTTGTGTTTCACATTTATTATTAAAAATGTAAGGCAATAAATACATCTCTTCAGATTTATTTAAAATATAAATTGTTCTCTGTAGTTTAGAAAATTACAAATGCCCCATATTATAATTTTTTATTTAATAGAATTAATTTAAAAAAAGAAATTCATAATTGTTCTTCTATACAATAATAAAATTACCTAAATTATTAATTGCAATATATTTCTAACATCGTTAAAAACTGTTAATTGACTTGATAATTTATTCATAAAATGAGCGATTTGTTATGAAATTAGAAACTTCAAAGAGTGAAATATAATTTTCAGAACTGCAGGGGCGATTCGTATTTTAATCAAACCTCATGGGGTGTATTTATAATTTATCCAAAAATGTATAATGGTGTATTTTAATACACAAAACTACAAGGAATTATGTTATTTATTTTCAAATAACAAAAGATAAACCACACATGGGATTATCTATAAGGGAGTCAAGTAAAATTTGCCCAATCATTCTTCCATCAATACAACTAATAAATTTGTAATAAAAAATAGATTAAAGTAGGGAGAATTACATCCCAGTGAGACATATTTTTTATTTATTTTTTACATAAACATGGAAGGATGCACGTCACACTTGCACCCCCATCATCTCACTTGCATCCCATCACAGAATCACTTGCACCCCACATGTTTTTATAAAAAAAAATTTCTCTGTAATTCCCTCATTAAAGTCTTACATGAATTGAAAGTAAAAAATAAAAAAAAATCCAATATAATTGATGGAGCATTGCTATCCAGACCAAAAAGTTAGACATACTTTCTAAACCCTGTGATGTGTCAAGAAATTATCAATTAATCATCTTATTGACACATCACTAAGTAAGTGGGTCTAAAAAGTGGAGTTGTATATTGTTTTCCCGATGAGGGATAAATTTGTCATCATTTTACTCGATTCCACTTAGGTCTTTCTTGTCTTGTTTTTATAGATTCATAAAATGAATATGCAGTTAGACTACTCTATATATATCTGTAAGGGAATATTGCCCCTTAGCAACCACAACGTATTTTCAGGGAATCCCACCGCACCTACATCGAGGCTGTAGCGACTCTAATTTTTCTTAAGTCATTATTTATTATTATTACTTTTAAATTTAAAATAAATTTATGGTGAAAGTTTTTAATTTAGAGGTAATATTTATTATTAAAAAAATAAGGAATAAATTAGTTAGTATATTTTGATCTAGTAATAGTTGTATTTTATTTAAATTTATTAGAACCTTTTTGTTTATATATATATATATATATATTGGAACCATAGGTTGCCTATAGAATTTATAACAACAGCAGCCACGAGAGAGAGAGATTGAAAAAAAAAAAGAAAAAAGATCATCAGAACTGGGAAAGTCGAGAGAGGTCGTGAGAGACGGCGGGAGAGAGAGTTGGAGAAAAAAAAAACAAAAGGGCTAGGGTTTGGTTTTGATGGCTTCATTAATTCTCAAAGTAATTTTTTGATCTTTAAAAAATAATTGTAGGGGCAAAACTCATTTTTCTTGATTTATGTTTATTTTATTGTTATTATTTATTTATTTGATGTTGGTTTGATATTGTATTTACATGAAGATGATGGATTGATTTCAATTATTTTGATTAATTGTGTACGCAAGGTTTAGGGTTTTATATATATTTATTTTATGAATGTAATCACACTCATAAATATATAAAATTAAAATAAACTAGAAACTCATAGATAAATTTTGAATACTCCACCATGACTCCATGAATTGTTGTTTTATTTGAGTGCTGGTGAGAAAAAGTATATAAAAAAAATGAGGATTATGAGATTTATTTGAATGCCTTAGGTTTGACATTGTTATGTTTGTTCTCATGAGTAGATGAGAGATTGTATATATATATATATATATATTGTTATGAGTGTTTTGATTTACGCGCGTACATATATGTTAACCGTCCAGGGAGTGTGGGTCAAACTCGGGACGATATTCCCGTACAAGTTTGGCTTTGGATCGCTGTTAGGTATATGGAAGGCACATAGGATATATGTATAGGCCGGAAGTGAAGGGCCAAAATGGTCGAGTTAAGTTACAAATAATTAAATATGAACTTATTGGTATAGTTTGAATTGTTTTGATTTGTACATCTCGAAAAATAGTAAATGATCTCGATAAATTACGAAATTTGGACAGAGACATGCATGTGTGATTCTTGACAACTTTTGTATTTTATCTTTTTATTAAAAAGATCAATTAGAACTTGTAATCAGATGATTTTGGTTACAATAATTTTTATTCATTTTAGCAAAGCAGACTTTAGATACCGTTTTAACTCACGAAACGAGCTCATTTTCATTGATTTCACACTAATGGAAGTAAAACATTATTCTAAACACTTTTCATGTTTTGAACTTTTTCGAAAAAAATTCAGCTTCAGGTTTTTCGGTCGAATTTCGTCTAAGTTCTTCTATTAAGTTTTTCTCTCAACTTGTTCAGTTTCTACTAAATCCTTCCACGTTACTTTTTATGAAATTTGATTTTGTACAACTTTTGTTCTTTGAGTTTTGGCCAATTCAAATAATTTAAGCATGAAGCGGTGCATTTTTATACTTCTTCAATAATCTACTTATGATTAAATTATACTAACTTTATTTTTTGCAAAATGGTAAGATTTACTAACTTTTTATACAAGGCTTTCCCACCATATTTTTTTTAATTTTATTTTTTTATATACTCAATTTATATTCAGTTATGTTATGGGTAAGAAACTAAATGTCACCATATCTCGGGAAACTATTCTTTCATCTCAGTGCGAGTGGAACTACTTGTTTTTGTCCCGCAACAAAAATTAAATGTACTTTTGTTTGTGTCTGGTGGACACGTGGGTGTCAAATCTTATACTCATACCAGTATACTTTTATACTAACTCGTTTTGTCTCTTGGCATCTTGGGTGCGTTCGGTTTGAGTTAGGGCTGCAAATGAACCAAACTATTCATAGACAAGCTCAACTCGGCTCGGCTCAGCTCGTTAAGGGCTTGGTTGGACTCAGTTTGTTTAGTAAACAAGCCGAGCTCGAGAGCTCCCATAAGCTCGACTCGTCAAGCTCGGCTTGTTATCTTTATTTAAATTATATAATAAATTCATTATTTATATATTAAATAATATAAATAATATTTTTTATTTAAATAATATAAATAATATTTAAAAAAAATTATCTAGCCGAGCTCGAGTTTCATTAATGTTAACAAGCCGAGCGGAGCCGAGCTTGAGCCCAATTTCTTATCGAGCTGAGCTCAAGCTCAACAAACGAGCTCGAGCTCAGTAAAGCTCGGCTCAGTTCGGTTCGTTTGCAACCCTAGTTTGAGCGCAGCCGAACTTCCTTTACAGGATTAGTCGGGACTACGGTGATAACAAGAAATAACTATGGTTGTAGGACATGTCTTTTGGATTTCTTTTGTTTTCTGGAGTTTAGGATTGATATTAGTTTATTTATTTATTTTTATGACCTTAATATTTTGATAATTTGGCATTGTGGGTTATTTTCTAACTTTGCATTATTTAAGTTGTTTTGATTATTTGTTGCTACTTTAATGTTGGATGAATTGGATAGTTATGAATTTATAATGGATGGTTTGGTTGACGTTTGTTAATTTTTTTTTATCCCTTGTTTTTTTTTTTTTTTTTTTTTGAGTATTGAAATTTACTTAAACCAGATTGAGACGAAAATATTTAAATTTTGTTTTACTCTTAGGATTTGGATGATGGAATATTAATTGAGATTTAATCTTAATTTAATATTTAATTGTTTAAATTTTGGGACGTGACAGAGGCCAAGGCTTAATTCTCGTGTGCTCTAAGTGCTAAGAAGTATATTTAACCCAACAAGGGGTGCCCAAGCTTAACACTCATTATTTTTTTTTACTTGTCTACATAAACATAAACAAGTGATGTGATAAAAAAATTTCTGTCTACTCATATTGTACGAGGCGTGCATGATAAAATTTTTCATAGGGAAAGACTATGGTATACACCCTTTAAAGGGTGTGTATCATATGCACCTTAAAATTATAGAAAAAAAATGACATAATTTCATACTTTCTGAGTTATAACTAAAAAAAATAAAAATAAAAATGAAATAAAAGTCATAACTAAATACAAAAAATTCATAACGAAAATCTTAAAATAATGTTATAACTAAAGAAGAAAATTAGTCATTATTAAAAAAAATTTAGCTAACTAAGAGTCTATTTGTTTTGGGTTATAAGGGATGGGATTTGATTAAAATAGATGTGGGGTATTTGTTTGCAAAATGGGTAAGAGAATTCATAATACCTTGAGACTATGATAGGTTTCTATAGATGGAATTAGTAGTCCCCATGGGAGATGGTATTAGAAAACAATCCCTTGAGATTAGAAGGAGATTTACTATTTTACCCTCTATTATCCTACCTAATTTATTTACTCTACTTGATTAGTATGGTCTTTTGTCTATTATTTTTTTTAATTATTCCATCATTTTTTATTCCACTATTCTTTATATCAAAATAATTTAATATAAAAATATAATATTATAATAATGTTTATACCAAAAAATATTATAATAAAAATATAAAATAGTACCAAAAAATATATATCTATGAAATATAATTTTTTATATTAAAATATGTAATGCATTTATTCATTGGTATAAATCCAAATTTAATAATAATGAAACGAGGATATTTGTGAAATTTTATATGATTAATCTCACTCCTATCTCTTAAAATAAACTAGAACTATTGTTAATCCATTGGTTATCAAATAAACACAATTTTTCTTAGTCTCCTCACTAATAATCTCCTTATTAATAATTTCATCCAACCTATCTCTATCTCTAAAAACAAACGACCCCTAAAGGTATACAAGATAAAATTATTTGTCTACATATACACTTGGCTACATTTGTTTGACGGATTAAGTTGAATGAGATTGTTAGTGAGAGGATGATTAGTGAAGAGATTGTTAATGTGGAGATTGTTAGTGAAAAAATTAAGTAAAAGTGTGTTTGTTTTGATGATAGTATAAGAAATGATTAGTAATGAGATTGTTAAATTATTTTTATATAAAATAAATAAATAAATTATTTTTATATTAACAATATTAAAACAAACAAGTGCATTATTTTTTTTATATAAACAATAAACTCACTCCCTCACTATTTTTTTAATCCCGCTCAAAACTTAACCAAACTAATCCTTTTAGTGTGGAGATTACTAAGCCGCTTAAATTATCCCTCTACGTTCTCATTCCATTACCAAACATGCTTTGAGTAAGAGAGATCATAACTATAAGGTCATGTTTGATTCACACAACTAATAGTGAAATATTAATAATCTTATTAAATTAGTGTAATATTCACTATCTAATTGGATTAATATTCATTAGATTAATAATCTCACTCCTACCCCATTACTAATAATCTTATAAATTTATTGAATTAATTATTCATTGAATTAATAATTCTAAACCAAAATGTTAAAACAAATATAAAATAATTAGACCTACAAATTAATAATCTCAATCTCATACTCTAATCCATCTAATCAAACATTGCCTGATAGTTCAACCCAACCACTCAAGCCGCGAAACAAACTTGAGCTTAGGAAAATTCTAGGTACAAACACCCCCTTTTAACGCTCATTATTTTTGCTTTATCATGCGAAAGAAAGAAGGCTAGGGAGAGAGGGGGATTTGGAGAGAAGAGGAGCCACCGAACAAGCCCAGCCAGTCGGACTCTGATCTTGAATATATATATATGTGTGTGTACTAATAGTGTGTAGTGTCATCTCTTCTCTCTCTCTCTCTTTCTATCTATCTATCTAAATATATATATATATATACACGTAACGCCCCCTGGTGGATTCGTTTGAAGAGAGAGAGAGAGAGAGAGAGTGGGGGTTATGCTGCGGTTGTGGGACTTCACTCTCTTGTCAATCTGAGGAACTGTTCAGACAATTATAATGTCTCTGTTAATACATTTCCCCATAATATTTGTGTCTCTATTTATATATACCGAATTTGAGCATATTTTTAAGTGCGTATTTTTTGGCGGCAGAATTGGGGGGGGGGGGGGTTGTGGGACTTCACTCTCTTGTCAATCTGAGGAACTGTTCAGACAATTATAATGTCTCTGTTAATACATTTCCCCATAATATTTGTGTCTCTATTTATATATACCGAATTTGAGCATATTTTTAAGTGCGTATTTTTTGGCGGCAGAATTGGGGGGGGGGGGGGGGGGGGGGATCCTAAGCAGTTAATAATAATAGGGGGGAAGCAGCAGCTCACCGTACCTGTACCACCAGCTTATAAGCGGCGCATGCTTATGTCCTACGACGGTTCTCGATTTTACGTTCTTTCCTTACTTAAATCTTGTCTGAATTAATTAGTACCATACATTACATTACATACATATATAATTCATGTTAATGAAATGGTCCATTCTTTGTGATGGGGATTTTGCTCCTGATCCTGTGCATCATCTGCTCTTCCCTATTTTATGCAAATACCATTGTTTTAATTATACCCTGCCTGCAGAACCCCATTTCTCTGTATTGCTTTGTTCTACGTTTTCCCATTATTTTCTTATGTTATGTTTTTTTATGCTGCGTTTGGTTGGAGGATTTGAGGAGAATTTGAAAAGTGAAATAGAAAAAGTAGGTGAAATGTGAATAAAATATGCTTATATTTCACCTAATTTCACACTCTTTTATTTTTTCCTTTCAAATTCCTCTCCAAATCTGTCAACCAAACACGGCGTATTGGTGAACCAAACACAGCATAAAGAAAATAGTGGCAAAATTTTCTTATGTTGAGTTTCTTTACTGAATTTTGCCACTATTTTCTACTTCTGTTACTGTGCGTGTATTGGTGAACCCTTCATTTCATTTTGAGGCTGAGTTACTTCAACAAAATGGAATTTTACTTCTTCTTTTTCCATCACTTCAAAGCCTATTCTGCCCTACTTGATGGGGAACGGAATGGCGTTGGATAAAGGACGGACAAATTAAGCAGATTTTGAGGTTTAATTTAATTTAGACTTTATTTTTTTGTGACCTTAGTTAAGGTTTTCTATGTTGCCTATTTATAGGAATTTCATGTAATATAGTTTTAGATTAGCCTTTTTTTCTTTTTTGATGGGAATGCTTTGAATTAATGATGTTGAGAGTGTTTTAGGCTGTGGTTGTCTTTCTGTCTTCTTCTCTTAAATATTCTTTTCTTCTTGAATCTTGCTTCTTTTCTTTTGGAACCATTCTCCATATTTTTTGGTCTTTGGAATCAATTGAATCGTTGAACGGATTTCTTAATAGGCGTTCTACATCACTACTCCTTGAAGAAGCATCTGTTGTCTTCATTTATTCTCGGATCTCCAAGGTTGTGGCTGCTGAGATTACAGTTTTTTGTATTCAAATTCTTGTGAGGGCGGCCTTTACTTGGGAATGCCTTGGTTTGTTTGCGATAGTATTTTTCTGGGTTTGAGGGTTTTTTTTCATGATCCAGGTCGGGGCTTCATTCTGATTGCTAGGCTAGTGTTCGTTAGGCTTCTGCTTTTCAGTAATTCTTCTTTAATTCTCAATTAAAATATAGGATATAGCACTCTCATTCTCTTATAGACCTTGTGTGTGGCAGTGGCAAACGTGAATCACGTGAATTATTTTTCTTCTTCCCGCTAGTAAGATAACACTACATCTGGCACATAGGTTTGGCTTCTTCAATTCTGTTTTTTTTTTTTTTTTTTTTTTTTTTTTTCGTCAGGCTTACAAAAATGCTTATGATTCCTGAAATAACTCTTGTTTCAAAATTCTATGCTTTCACTGGGTGTTATCTTGAACGTTATGTATGTTGTTCAGGTTGGCAGTATCAGCAGTCTCCACCAACCATACAATGCATTGTGGAGAAAGCTTTAACCCAAATAACAAAACAAGAACGAAGGGATCTCCATTTAGTTGGTACAAGTAGGACGGATACTGGAGTCCATGCTTGGGGTCAGGTCTGACTCTTTCTTCATTATGCTTTTTGTGTGGGGGTTCTACAAGCATTAACCAACACATAGGATGTGTATTTAAATTGTGTTTAGCTTTCAGGTGGCACACTTTGTTACGCCTTTCAACTATGACAGATTGGAAAGCATTCATGCAGCCCTAAATGGTCTTCTTCCTTCAGATATCAGAATTTGAGAAATTAGCGCTGCAGTGCCTGAATTTCATGCTCGCTTTTCAGCAAAGAGCAAGGTTTATCACTACAAGATATATAACGATACCATCATGGATCCATTTCAGCGTCAGTATGCTTACCATAGTGTTTATAAACTCAATACCAATGTCATGAGGGAAGCTGCAAAGCATTTCCTTGGGAAGCAGGACTTCTCCGCTTTTGTAAATGCATTACACAATGATTGATCACCAAATCCGGTGAAGAATATTTTCCGCTGTGACGTAACTGAGATGGTAATTGTGAAGCCCAACAGCAATGTACCTCAAGTTAAAAGGGTTGTAGGATTTCTGGGTTTCATCCTATTAGCCCTCCTGTATGAATGGATTAGCAGTTCCACCATAGATTACACATCCTCCCCTATTTTTTGCCATTTTGTTTTTTTGTGTGTTTCTACTAGTGATAGTTTTGAATTTGCCGGTTGATTGTGTTGTTTTTTAGGGACCTCTTTGGCAGCTTGAAGTTGAGGGCTCTGGTTTCTTATATAGACAAGTGCGAAACATGGTATGCATTCACGACAACTAATGATTCAAAGATTCTATCATCTCATTTATCTGCTTCATTACTGCTGTACTATGGTTTATTCTTGGTCTTGTTAAGTTGATTATAGATGTCATGATCTTGAAGTGATATTTCTTATTGACATTGTAGGAGCTAGCGATAGTGGGGGCATGTGGAACATGATATGTGAAAATTTTAAACATCCTTTCAATAATCTACTTTTTTACGGGTTGCTTTATTGCTGCAAATAGGGAGGGAAGCAATTCCACCAGATATCGTCCCCAGGATTTTGGCAACTCGAGATTGCAAGGCGCTTGCAAAGTATGCTTTATCTGCCCCACCTCATGGTCTGTGTCTTGTAAGTGTCAATTATAATGAAGAACATCTGCAGCTTCCAACAGCTTGCCCTGCAACTAGTTTCGGTAGGCATCATAGCATAAGGAAATGCAAGCTTCCATTTTTTTTAAAGGAAATTCATTTGTAAAATTGAAAAGTCAGAAGGAAAAAAATCAAAATGCAAGAATTGTGTTTAAAATTCTCCGAGAACTTGCCCTTTTAGCAAGCCATGTGGCATCGCGTGTCATATGTAATATGCAATAAAGGGATTTATTTCTCTTAATATTAAAATGTTTGAGATATCCTAGCTGTGAGGTACCTTTGCTCTACTCTGCAGCTTAAACAATTAGACGAAGTTTTTTCAATGTTGAAAAGTTTCATATAGGTGTGAACTCGTGGTGGCATGGTGCAATATATGAACTACTTGGAACTTCGGAAGTGATAAAATGGCTGTTGTTCTGCTTGTAAGGAACCACTGTCTAGTCTGATTTGTGCAGGAGGAAACAAACATTTATCAGACCATCAGTCAAGATAACAGCTATGACTATCTGATCAAAGATACCACCCACCCAAGTATGAAAGGAAAGCAAGCAAACCTCATACACACCCTTTTACAAGTATCAGTATCTGGTATTTGGTTGCCAAAACAGCGGCTGGGCAAATTTAAAAATGGAAAATTTAGTCATAAGTCCTAGTTTTTAAAACGTTGAACCATTTAGTCCTAAAAGTTTTCTTATGCTCCATTTAGTCCCATTTTTACATCAACATGATGTGAATGATGTAAATGATCTGATGTTTCATTCTATAATTTCAAAATTTATTGAAATCTGATGAACATTAGATGTTTTTCATCCTATATTTTCAAACATTATTGAAATTTGATGAACATTATATATTTGAAATCCAATGTTTGTAACATGACTCTGATGTTATTAACATTGTATCTGATGCTATTAATATTGTAATGGGACCTTTCAGTCTATAAGAAAATTTTTAGGACTAAACAGTGCATAAGTTATTAATTTGGGGTTTATTGGTGCATCCTCCTTTAAAAATATCACCTTTGCAATTTCTTTTTCATTCAACACACAGTGCACAAAAAATTAGTAATCTCCGTCCCAAAATATTAGTCTCTTATTTCATTTTTCATTGTCTCAAAATAGTAGTCCCTTTTCAAAAATCAAGTACAAAAATAATATAAATTTCTCATTTTGCCCTTCTTTTAAACTCATTAACAATATAAAAAGTATAATTATGATATTAATATTTCTCAAAAAATGTATTATCAAAGGATAATTTTGAAAAATCAATTTTTTTAAAATACAATAATTATACTATCAAAAAAAGTTAAATTCTCTAAAAGAGATTATTATTTTGGGACGGATGGAGTAATAATTTCCAACATGACATGACATGACAAACTACAATGTTGTAGCAAACATGAATATCCAAGCCTGTTAAAAGGCAGGACTGTATTGCATATACCAGAAATTGCATAATTCAAAACCACCACTCCAGTTAACCGCTGCATCGACTTGTTAGATGGTGAACAGAGTGGATACAGATATCTGCATGGACAGTGTCTTCCTTGAAAGCAAAAAACACTAAAAGGGAGGGGGAGAAAAGAAAAGCAACTGAAATGATAACAAACTGGAGAAACATGGTTTATGTCTCAAAAAAACGAAGCTCTATCATAAACTCTTGCTGCTTTGGGGAATACCAAGCCACAGCCTTTGCTGACCCAAGAACTTGCAATGCATATTCAATTGCAAACACAGGATCATTCACACTTACATGCCAGCCACTGTTCTTGTAATCGAGTGCCACTCCTGAATCAACTCGGAAACTGAAAGGCCCAGCAATCTGCATTTAAGTATATGTAAGATGTCATAACTGATCCCCAAATTGATATTATTTCATACTGAACATGATGCAAACAATAATTTGAAGTATTCCCAATCAAATACTACCACAGAATCAATTTGAGATTCATGAGCTCTGATATCAGACAATTTCTTAAATGGTTAAAATTATAACACAATTTCATCACAATTTCAGACAAGGCGCAGAAAGGGAGACTTAAATTTTTCTTAGCAATCAAAAAAACAAAGCGCAAGGGAGGTCAGTTCAGTACTGAAACCTTAGCAACTACTTAGAAAAATAGTGTTAACTCAGAATGAATGCCTTCTGTTTGATTCGAAGCCAAAACCCTGTTTGGGAACCCGTCACCACAATATCAAGGTTCAAATTCAACACCTCCAAAGTACAGAATTATGTCTTAAATTAATTAAATTAACAAGAAGAAACATTCAGAAGCATATTTGAAACTGAAATTTAAGTTTGATACAGAGAAGGAACAAAATAGAGCGAGATATCCAATCGATACTATTGCCTTTTCCACTCACTTCTCAGTGTCAATTTTATTTACAATATTATAGCATAAAACATGGGAGGTTGGCAGAAAAAGTAGGTACCTGCTGCTGAAGTGAAAGGGTGGCTTTGGGACAAATTGCCTGAATTGCTTCCACACTTGGCTGACAAGAATTGTAAAGATCTTGAGCCAGATGAGTGGCGCCTGAAATAAATTTTGAGCCAGAAGGAAAGTCCATGCGGGCGTAAAATCGAGTAAGATCTAGGAATAACCTTTGGAAGTTTCCATGCTGCACAGAAAGTGAAATGGATGCAAACATATCAGCCAAAATAGTAGAATTTACTACTGGAGCACGAAGAGTTAGGCCCTTAAAAGGCAGTGAATCTTCTCCTCCTTGTGATATGAGTAAATTATCTCCAATACATGCCGTTAGAACAGCACCTGTAAAGATAATCATTCAAACAATAAGGGATCAAAATATCAGGTAAGAGGGAAATGTATGTCAATTTAGCAGACTATGATGACTTCCACGATGCTCAAAGACAAAATAAAATGACTATAAGCAATTGATTGTTGTGGGCATTTATATCACGCCCAGTACGTGACGAGTCCCACAGGCATCACGTCATCTCCACCATCACCTCTACGCAGTAGCGACTCTAGAAATTTTTTCTACTGGGGTCAAATGAAAAATTTAAGCAAAACAAATTCTATAAAAAATAATAATAATAATTTACATATGTATCATCTATTTCCAATAAGTTGATAAAGAATTTAAAATTTCAAACCACAAAAAAAAAATATGAGGAAGAAGAACTCCGAAAATATGAGGAAGAAGGAATATATTTCTGTTATATTCAAAACTTCTTATTTTACAAGACCAAATGACACTCCTTATATAGGAGATATTACAAACATCATTATAACCCATTATATGCCACTTACATATTATATATTACCACTATCTACCACTATCATATTATATACATGCCACTATCTACCACCAACACCACTATCATATTCTATACATGCCACTATCTACCACCAACACCACTATCATATTCTATACATGCCACTATCTACCACCAACACCACTATCATATTATATACATGCCACTATCTTATTATATGCATTAACACAAATTTCCAGCACTCCCCCTCAAGCTGGTTTGAAGATATCTTCCATAGCCAGCTTGCTAGTCAGCTTATCAAATTGCTTCTTGTGTAGTCCCTTCGTTAGCACATCAGCTAATTGTTCACCTGTTGGAAGGTAGGTCATACAGATTATGCCAGCATTGATTTTCTCCTTGATGAAATGTTTATCCACTTCTATATGTTTTGTGCGATCATGTAAAACTGGATTATGAGCTATAGATATAGCTGCTTTGTTGTCACAATAGACCTTCATAGGTGTCGGGTGAGAAAGCTTTAATTCTTCAAGAATTCTTTTAATCCACATTACTTCACAGATTCCATGGGCAACAGCTCTGAACTCTGCTTCTGCACTACTTCTCGCTACCACATTCTGTTTTTTACTCCGCCATGTAACTAGGTTCCCACCTACAAAGGAGCAGTATCCGGATGTTGATCTCCTATCTGTAACACTTCCTGCCCAGTCTGCATCTGTGTATACTTCAACTTGAAGATGTCCATGTTTCTTGAACAGTAAGCCTCTCCCCGGAGTTCCTTTCAAATATCTTAAGATCTTATAAACGGCCTCAAAATGCTCTGCCCCTGGTGAGTGCATGAACTGACTTACCATGCTGACTGCAAAGGCAATATCAGGCCGCGTATGAGACAAGTAAATCAATTTCCCGACAAGTCGCTAATATTGTTCCCTCTCTTTGACTTCTTCAGCCCTAGCAGCTTGTAACTTCAAGTTAGGCTCGATCGGAGTCTCCACCATCTTACAACCAAGCATACCTGTTTCTCCAAGGAGATCAAGAACATATTTTCTCTGATTAACGAATATACCTTCCTTGGATCTTGCAAATTCCATTCCGAGGAAATACTTGAGGGCTCCCAGATCCTTAATGTGAAATTCTTTTGCGAGTTTCTCTTTGAGGGCTGCTAACTCTGCTTCATCATTACCAGTTAAAATGATGTCATCAACATAAACAATCAAAATTGCAATTTTACTGTTTTTTGAATGTTTATAAAATATTGTGTGATCTGCTTGACTCTGCGAGAAGCCACAACTGATAACTGCCTTCCCAAAGCGTTCAAACCACGCTCTTGGTGATTGTTTGAGTCCGTATAATGACTTGTTCAATCTGCATACTCTGTCGCTTCCAAGTCTCTGCTCAAATCCCGGCAGTAGGCTCATGAACACCTCCTCTTCAAGATCACCATTGAGAAATGCATTTTTAATGTCAAGTTGATGTAGAGGCCAATCTGAATTTACTGCAAGAGATAACAGTACTCTGATGGAATTTATTTTAGCAACAGGAGCAAACGTCTCCTGATAGTCGATCCCATAAGTTTGAGTGAAGCCTTTAGCCACCAGTCTCGCCTTGTATCTCTCAACGCTTCCATCTGCGTTACATTTTATCGTAAACACCCATTTACACCCAACTGTTTTCTTGTCTTTGGGTAGATCAACTATCTCCCAAGTACCACTTCTCCTTAAAGCATTCATCTCCTCCATGACTGCTAATTTCCAATTCGGATCATCCAATGCTTCCTGTATATTCCTTGGAACAAACAAGTGTGAAATCCTAGATGTGAAAGCTTTATGGTTTTTAGACAGTCTTTGATAGGAGAGGTAATTTGCAATAGGATGTTTAATGCAATTTCGGACACCTTTCCTAATTGCTATAGGAACATCAAGGTCGGAAATAGAAGGAATAGGATTACCTAAAATTTCGATGCCAGAACTCGGGTGGACATTCGGGTCATTAGGATGGACATTCGGGTCATTATTCCTCAGATGAAATCGCTTCCTAGTATAAACCTGAAGCTCAGGATTTAGATCATTTTGTAGTACTTCTCCCCCTAAACAAGAATCTTCTTGACTAGGCACCATAGAACTTGGTTCTCCTAAGTGATCATTATCAGACAGATGTGGTTTTTGTGTAGGATAAATGACATTGGGGAGCGGGATAGAAATATCCCAAAAACGGTCTTCTACTCCACTTGTCTCCCCCTGAAGAGAAGTGTTGGGGAAATAAGATTTTGTTTCCACAAATGACACATCCATACTCACATGAAATTTCTTGGTTTGAGGATCGAAACACTTATACCCCTTTTTGTTTGAGGAATAACCCAAAAAAACACATTTTATAGCACGGGGGTCAAGTTTTGAACGAAATTGACTGGGAACATGAACATAGACAGTACATCCAAAAACTTTGGCGGGTAAATCAGAAAACAACCTCGTGTCAGGAAAAAAAATTTTTAGACAATCGAAAAGTGTTTTGTATGTTAACACCTTTGTAGGCATCCTGTTTATCAAATAAGAAGCTGTTAAAATTGCTTCACTCCATAAATATTTAGGAACATGCATGTAAAACATTATAGCACGTGCTACTTCAAGTAGATGTTTATTTTTTCGTTCTGCAATGCCATTTTGTTGAGGGGTATCCCGACATGTAGATTGATGAAAAATCCCTTTTTTTTCCAAAAACTCACCCAACTGCCCATTGAAATATTCTGTTCCATTATCAGAATGTAAAATACCAATTTTGGTTTGAAATTGGTTTTCAATCATATTGTAAAAATTTGTGAATAAATTTTTCACGTCAGATTTTTTATTCATCAAATAAATCCAACATAAGCGGGTATGGTCATCAATAAATGTAACAAACCATCTTTTACCAGAAAGAGTAGTGATTTTAGAAGGGCCCCAAACATCACTATGAATCAAATAAAAAGGTTTGGAAGCCTGGTAAGGTTTTGGCAAATAAGTAGAGCGACGAAATTTTACAAAAATGCAACTTTCACAATGAAAAAAAGAACAATCAATCCCTTTAAATAATTCTGGAAATAAATGTTTCAGATAAAGAAAACTAGGATGTCCTAGCCTATAGTGCCATAGCATTATTTTTTCTCGAACAGAGATTGAACTAGTACTATTAAAGCTCTGAGCTTTTTTATTACTAACAGGTACTTCATCAAAGTAGTAAAGACCTTTAAGCATCCTAGCACGCCCAATCATCATCCCCGAGTTCTGGTCCTGAAATTCACAATGGGATTCAAAAAATGTAACACGACAATTATAATCCTTAGATAGTTTACTGACAGACAAAAGGTTACAGGCTAAGTTGGGGACGTGAAGAACAGCATTGAGATTAATTTTCTCAGTTAGTTTAATAAATCCTTTTCCTGCAATAGGTGAAAAACTACCATCGGCTATTCTGATTTTGTCATGACCAGAACAAGGGAAATAGGTACTAAATAAATGGGAAAAACTAGTCATGTGATCGGAGGCACCGGAATCTATGATCCACGGAGAGAAGTTTAGGCAAGAGAAGGCTTTAGGATTTCTACCTGTTTGTGCCAACAAAACACTAGGAGTACCGGATGAGGAGTTGGATTTTATCAGCTTTAAGAGTTGATCAATCTGCTCTTTGTTGAAGGGACCTGAATCGGCTTCATTAGCGGTAGGAAAGCCACGATTCTTCTCTCCTTGTTTGCTGCTTTTCCAGTTGACAGGTTTGCCATGGATCTTCCAACACGTTTCGCGTGTATGGCGAGGCTTGTTGCAAAAATCACACCAAACCCGTGGCTTATCATCAAACCTGCGCTGGTAATTTGCAGCCTTGTTGGCCGCAGCATCGCTAATTAAAGCAGAAATTCAATTGATTCACCAGTACCTTTTTTCTTAAGCATGACGCTCCTTCGGCTCTCTTCCCTTCTGACTTCAGCAAATACTTCGCCAATGGATGGGAGAGGAGGTCTGCCAATAATTCTTCCTCGCACTTCATCGAACTCAATGTTGAGGCCGGCAAGAAACTTGTAAATACGGCTGTCTTCCACTGTTTTCTTGTGGTGGTTGCAGTCGTCAACCGATTTCCATTCGTATGTGTTGAAGATGTCAAGATCCTGCCACAACCTTTTCAACGAATTGAAATATTTGGTGACGGAATCATCTCCTTGACGAATCTCTCCCAACTTCAAAGTTAATTCGAAAACTTGAGATTGATTTCCTAGGTCAGAATACATCTGACTAACATTATCCCACAATTCTTGTGCAATAGGATAGCACATGTAATTAGAGCTTATATCCTCCTCCATGGAATTGACCAACCATGTCATAACCATGGAGTTTTCAACGTCCCAACTGTCGAACAGCGGATCACTAACAGCAGGAGCCTTCTTGTCACCAGTGATGTAACCGATCTTTCCTTGCCCACGGATATACATCCGGACAGATTGTGACCAGCGGAGAAAATTATCACCATTTAGGCGAATGGTGGTGATTTGGACAGAGTGAGAGTTGGACGTTTTCACTGGAATGGCAGCGGCAGGGGTTGAAGTGGTTTCGGACGTAACTTCCGACATGGCTATGACGGTTTTAGGGCTGCTGTGTTTTTTGTTGCTCTGATACCAACTTAGAAAATATGAGGAAGAAGAACTCCGAAAATATGAGGAAGAAGGAATATATTTCTGTTATATTCAAAACTTCTTATTTTACAAGACCAACTGACACTCCTTATATAGGAGATATTACAAACATCATTATAACCCATTATATGCCACTTACATATTATATATTACCACTATCTACCACTATCATATTATATACATGCCACTATCTACCACCAACACCACTATCATATTCTATACATGCCACTATCTACCACCAACACCACTATCATATTCTATACATGCCACTATCTACCACCAACACCACTATCATATTATATACATGCCACTATCTTATTATATGCATTAACACAAATTTCCAGCAATTAAAACTCCAATGCATTCATATGAATGTTTTTTCAAAAAGTTACAAGTACATAAACTTCTATAACTACCCTCAACAAGGTGTTTTATTTTGCCTCAAATTATTTTGCTTTATTTATAATGGAAATTCTATAATTCACCTCATGGAAAGGGGTGTACCATTTGTTTAGTTACAACTTTTGTGATATTTGATTATGACTCATTACGGTGTTGGTTATAACTCATTGTAGTATTGGTTATGACTTAGTTATGACCATTTGTGGTTGTTATTTTGGTTGTGATCGAAAAGCGATTTTTGCTTATGCTTCAAGTGGTGTTTGGTTATGATTCATTGTGGTGTTGGTTACAACTTGGCTATGACACATTGTCGTATTGGTTATGACCTATCGTGGTTGTTATTTTGGTTAGGACTATAGAAGTCTTTGGTTAGGACTCAAAGGATGTTCAGTTATGATCCATTGTGGTCAAGGGCGTAGCTAAAAACACATCTAAAATGATATGTTAATAATATTTTTGAAATTATGAAAACAATAGTAAGTGTTTTGATTGAAAATAAAAGGGCAATAAGAAATAACATCATTTTGTATAAAACTTCTGTTTATATATCATTTCTTCTTTTTTTTTAATCTTTTAAAGTAGAACTTAGTTGAGAGTTTACCTTCTTTTTAAACATGAGATTCTTAAGTGTATATGGATTTTTTCCCCTCACATTAAGGCTTATTTTGCCCTCTATTTTTTTTTTTTTTTTTCATGCGCTGTATTCAATCAAATATATATACAATGTTATTGTTGTGAATATAATACGTTTTGTAGAATTAAAATTATGAAATAATGATATCGATGACACCATTGAAATAAATTTTTGGCCACGCCACTAATTGTTGTCCTTTTGATTATAACCAAAAATGGTTTGGTTATGACATAAAGTGGTATCAAAATCATAAAAGGTCATAATTTACATACAATATACAACAAAATAGTGGTGTGTACTATTGTATAAACTCCCTATTTATAACTCTTGAAAATAATTTAGTGGGTTCAATATCTGCCACTAGTGGGTTCAATTTCAAAATAAATGTGTATATAAATTTTTTCTTAATGAAATCTTGAAGTCCAATGGGGTCAATTGACCCCGCGACAACACATGCAACGTCGCCAGTACCTTTACGTGGCAGACCACTGAAGCACCACGATGTCATGATTGGACTAACTGGAGTTACGTACTCAGCCAAACCAAGGCATATACACCACCAAGTATGTCTTCTAGGCTCACTAGCATAGTCACCTCTATAACAAGCCAAAGCACTATAGTGAATGAGTCAAATTATGAAGAGCTCGATGTACAGCTCGCAGCACTACAAGTTAGAACCAAACTCACCCACTTAGCCATAGTCAACTCGGCAGTGCCACAATTTGCCCGAACGAGCCTCTGCTTAGCCATGGGCTTTCATACCTCATTCTCATTGAGTACATTGAGGAGCGACCAGGAGCATTGCTCGAACCCAAGCATGCCTCCACTCAGTCACTCCTACTCGACAACATCATAGCCCAGCCTTTTGCTCGCTTATATGTCCCTTATGAACTCACTCCCTTTGTTGGGATCTATGTTACATGGACTCGGGTACGAATATCAAGTGTAGGTGTGTATTCAAGTGTTAGGCCTTCATAAAATTGGACATGGGTACGGAGATGCGTCATGTGCACATATATATTGCATATTATATAATATTCTCAGATGAGATGTTGTAAATTATGTAGAAATATACTAAAAATTACATAGGATTTAGAAAAAATATAAAATTTCTATATCTAATTCATGTGAGAGACTAAAAATATTGCTTTACTAATAAATGTAAGTTTCTTCTTCTTCATGTATTGTCACAAATTAAAGGATCTGAATGTCTAAATTGAGTGCGAGTGTCGGACACATATCGCACACCCTTACCTATGTCATATCCGGTGGACATGGGTACTCTGGGGAAAATAGACGAGTCCATGTAACACAGGTTGGGATCACTTACTACATACTGCTATCATAGTCATCACTTGGCATCCTAGGCTAGGAGCAGGGTCCACACATTCACTACTTGGGATCATTGAAGGATTGTGAATTGGAAGCTAGGATCATGGGTTTGTCAAGGTTGCTTGGTTGTCTCCCAAGGGAAGACAGCTCCTCCTTGATTAGTCTTAGAGAGATAGAACATTGGCCTAACACTCACACATGCATCATGCCATGAGCCATGATACACATATCATCCCTACCTTTGTAGCTCCTATGATACAACCTTCCCAAGGTCTAAATCATATAATGCACGAATAGACCTAATACCGCCACTCTGTTGAGTCAAGGAGAACTAGCCACCTATCCATAGGTGACATGAGCTCCAATGTGCTTGCTTGGCCTATAAAATGGTATCTTTACACATAGTCAAACACAATAACTTAACACACAACAATCATATATCTCCCATAACTCAGGTGTCTAAGGTCTCTCAAAAACTACGTGCCAAACCAATGCACGCATAGAACTGTAACAAGTATTCTAAGCCACTACAAATAGAAAGGTAAAATGGTATCATACTATTCCTCATAAAAGCAAATACCTCAACCAAATGCAAGTATTTTTTTGATAAGTAACAAAAGTGACAAGATTAATAAGCCAAAAAAAAAAAGAGAGAGAGAGAGTGAGATAAAAAGAAGAAGAAGAGAAATACAAGAAAATGGAAGACAAGAAGTCTACTAAAGAAAACAAAAGAGCAGAATAAGGAAAATCGAATCAACATGACAAACTACAAGTGACACACCGTCCTCCAATCCCTAGAAATAAAAAATAAAGGAATCCCCTTTAAAAGGGAGGAAATTGAAGCCTGAAAAGAGGATAGAAAACACACTATCTCAAAGCGAATTAATGTTCTTGACTTTGTCCTCAAAAGACCCTAGCGTTAGAGGTGTTCATAGATAGGTTCGACTCGAGTTTACCCTTGGCCTGGCAGTTGGACTACCACCATCAGGTTAGGAAATCGCTCAACCATTCTCAATCGATTTATTGTTCAAAATCAACCAACCAAACATACTCAATTTGGCAGTCAGTAATGATCAATTTCAAAGATCTGTTAAAGAAAGAGGGCAAGGGAAAAAATGGAGAAAATGGGATTGAAAGGTCAAAATCAAAATAATAAATCTCAAACAAATTTATGAAATAAAAAGATGGAGGGAAAAAATGGGGAAAAAATGGAAAAAAAGTGGAAACTCATCATGCCACTGGCATTGCCATTGCCATTGTTGATTGCCACCGCCATTGCTCATTGTCGCCGCTGCCATCACTCATTGACATCTCCACAGTTTGTAACCAACATCATTCGCCACCAATGAAAAGGCGAAAATGAAATACCGAAGAGGAGAGACGAGAGAGACACAAAGATGGGAGAGACTAAGAGATTAAACAACATGTGTCTATGAGGCTTAGAGAGAGAAACGAGACACCTAATGAGAGGGAGCATCTGTGTTATGGGGTTTAGATTTGTTCTTGGAAGTTGGAATGTGAGAGAGAGAGAAATGAGACACTTGATGAGAGAATGCATGCGTGTTCTAGTGTTTATGTTTATTCTTGGACATTGGAATATGTGTGTGTGTGAGAGAGAGAGAGAGAATGAGAAAGAGAGAGAGAGATGCTCAAAAGATTTTGAAATTTGGAATACAGGCTGTCAATAATTAACTACATGAGAGATAAGATAAGCATGAAAGATAATCCCAAAGGCAATCAATTGCCACCTGGACGATTTAAAGGTAAATATAAAATCAAAGTCGAGAAAACCACAGTCAACCATTCAATAGTTCGAAACGGTCCGTATCTTCTAGGATTGGGTCGATTTAAACGGTCCGTACCTTGTGTTGTGGTCTAACCAAATAACCCGTAGTATTGAACAAAAGACAACATTCAGCTTTGCCTTTCTTATTGGTACCGAAAGCTCTAAAGTCGATTAAAAGTAATTGGGAGCAAGAAGCTAGAGCCACCCAACACATCTGTTAGTTGGAATAACCAATGCCATAAATACAAGGCCAATGGACAACGCAAAAACAAATTATCCATTGATTCCTCATTCCTCCCACACATTACACCAAATGCCAGAGAGTGTTACACTCATGGGAAAATCTCCATAACTACTTTCCAAGCAGAGCAATATTTCTTCCCACAATATTATCGATGGCAAGACCTCCTTTTATTTAGAGAGAGAGAGTTTCACAATTCACCAAATGATCCCTTCTCCCTTCATCTTTTCCCTCTCACAAAAAATCCATCATTATTTTTTTGATTTTATTTGCAAACCAACTGGAATCTTAGACAATGACAAAAAATAGATTGGAATACTGCTCAACATTAATTGCACTAGGGTATACCCCCTTCTAGAAAACAACGCTCTCTTCTAAACCTCAAATTTCTTAGAAATTTTCTCTAACATCGGGCCCAAAATGACTCCTCTATGGGATTACCCCCTATAAACTTGAAAGGAAGATGATCAACAAGACATTCCAATAGACTCGACAACCTCTATAACCTATCCTACTACAAAGTGCACGTGAGATAGAAACTCAATCCCTCTCTACAACGAATCCATCATCAAGACCAACCTCCAAGACCATATCAACCATTCGTCCCAAAACATCCACCACCAAAATAGAGAGAAACGGGGAGGACATAGGATCGCCTTGCCTGAGACTCCTAAAGCCCTAAAACTCTTTCCTGCCTTACCATTTACAATGATCAACATGTTACAAGAACACCAAAACCTGCGAATCCACCTTTCTCGATTTTACAGCAAATCCTTTTCTAAGCACATAATCCCAAAAAACCCAATCAACATGATTATAAGCTTTCTCAAAGTCCACTTTAAATTACATCCTGCTTATTAGACGCTCTATAATCTTCAACCACCTCATTAGCAACCAACACAGCATCCAAGATCTGATGGCCCTCCGCAAATGCCCCTTGAACTATGGGAATAGTGTCTCCCAAAACAACTCTTAATCTTTTTGATAAGACTTTCCCCAAAATATTATACAATGATGAAATCGAGCTAATAGGCCTAAAGTCACTAATTTTCTTGAACTACCTTTTGTAGGAATAAAGCAAATAAAAGAAGCATTGGTCCAAGCATTCACCACACCATTCTCAAAGAATTCCTCAAAGACCCTAACCAAATCCATTTTTTGACAATATCCTGAAAAATCGCCAAGGAAAAAACCATCAGGACCAAAGTATAGAAGAAAAGCATTGTAGATAGCATGACAGGATAAGCCAATGTCCAGCCTCTATACAACTCAGTATTTCATGATGCAAGTTCTATAAGTGGTTAAGATAACTGGTCTTCCCAGCATAGGGATCTAATGAGCTCAACCATCAGATCAACACCTTGGTTTTATAACAGTGAGAGGTAGTGGGAAAAATAAATAAATCCTTCCAACAAATTTAGGATCATTGACGTGGGGAAAAATGAACTTAGCAAAACATCAATAAAATGAGAGCTTCAGCTGCCTGACCTCGAAGTCAGATGCATGATATAGATACAGCACAAAGAAAATGTTGACTTCCTTGAAATAGTGTCATTTCCTTCAACTAGATCAACGAACAAGAAGCTAGACATATAAGAAAATCTCAATTAGCAAATGACGGCAATTAGGTAGTAAACAGGTAGTATCTTACCAAGTATCCCTGATGCTGAGATGTGAGGATTTGACAAGAATATGTCAAACGGTTGCACCATTTTCAACTTGGGAGCTTTGCTTCTCCAAATATCAACATTTTTCTTAAATGAAAATGCATTTTTGATTAACAAACCAGGAAGAAGAGTCATCGGCACTCCACCGGTGAGTTGATCTTCATGCTGCTTAGGTTGTCCCGCATTATGATTGACGCAAAAATGATAACTTGCACCAGAGTCAGAAGCAACAGAAGCCAGATCAATCGCCATTGAGAATGGTACATCCCAGTAACTACCAAGATCATCAACAAAAAGTTGTGGCCACGATGCCTCCGCCGTTAGATTGTGATGCAAAAACTGCAGAGGCATTCATATCCAACACTCATCAAGCAAAGTAGAAGAATACATTTCCAATAAAAAGCATCAAGCAAAGAAAGTATACATCGCAAAACAAAAACATTTAACGTGTAAACCATTGAAATTTTCATGAGAACAAGTAAAAGCTGCTTAGCGATATTTGACAGGTACCGGGATAGAAGAAAAAAATGCATTGGCACGACAATGTCAGATAACAACAAGTGCCAACAAATTAGACTTGGAAAAACAATAGAAAATGAAATAAAAGAAAAGAAGAGGCTACAGAAGCACAGCTGGATCAACAACAAAATTTCATCTTTTTGTTTTTCTTCCCCCACCCCATATAAGGAAGTGAGGAACCAATTCAAATCCAAATAAAATTCAGTTAGTAATGCTAAGCAATAAATAAAAACATGAATAAAATCTATAAATAAATAAATAAGCAAACGAAATACAAAAGTCTCATCATCAGCATAACATTTGAAGCACCATATATATATATATATATATATATTATAATCAAAGAGGCCAGGCAGGTCAAAGACCCTTGCCTTGTGATGAAGAAGTGCTTTCTTTCGAGTTGTCTTGTTATCACCATAGGCTTCTATGCCAAGGAGCAGAGTATCATCAGGAGTTATCAAGAGCTCTGAACAGAAATTGAGGGCATACAAGGATTTGTTGCAAAGGTGTCTTCCAAGGCTTTTCAGCCATGAAGATTCGGAGGGTTGCATCAATCCATTCTCTTTGACAGAGGATAGGAACTTGTGTAAATTGAACTGACCGAGCAAAGTTGCAAACCTGAAGGACGTGTAAGAAGATAGATAGATAGATAGATAGATAGATATCAGTGAGTGAGTGAGTGAATATCAAACTAAAAAGAAAAAAGAAATGGGGGATCGGCATGATTAATTATTGCAATAGTAAGTGGTAGTGGTAGTGGTAGTGGTAGTGGTATTACCAGTATTCAGCAGCAGGAGGAGGAAGGGGGAAAGTAAGAACGCGTTGGAGAGACAAGGAGTGAGGAGGGGAGAAGGAGGGGAGAAAGGGGATGGACATGAAGCGCTGGAAGAAGTGAATCTGCTTAGGTCGGGACAGCCTGGACCCTCTACTGCACATACCCAACGGCAGAGCCTGCCCTGGCACCGCCCTACCCACTCCCTCCAGGGTTACGGGTGTCGACACATCCAATTCCCAAAACCCACCGTCCATTGCCCATCTCAACTTCTTCATTTCTTAATTCCCCCCACCCCACAAAAACCCCTCCCTCCCTCCCTCTTTCTTCCACAAACAATATTCTACCACTTCTTCTACTGTATCTGTATTACCCCTCCCTCCCTCCCTCTCACTGTCTCTCCCTCTCTATCCCCGGCCAATTTCCCTCTTCGTGCCATTTTGAACGTTTTAGTCCCATTTTAGGGTGTGTTTTTATCTTTATTCCCAAAATAGGGTAAAACGGTTTTCCTAATGCCGTTTTTTAGAAAATGGTTTTCCTAAAACCGTATTCATCGATTAAAATAATAATAAAATTTCAAAATAGAAACCGGCTTTTTTAAAGCCGTTTTTAATTAAGTTTTAATTATTTTGAATTAATTAAAAACGGTTTTCGTAAAACCGTTTTCCCATTAATTTTTTTTTTAATTTATATTTTCAACATAAATATTTTTTGGTCAAAATTTTTTTTAATAAAAACCGGTTTTAGAAAAGCCGTTTTTGCATTAATTTTTTTTAAATAAATATTTTATGACAAAATTTTTTTTTTAATAAAAAACGGTTTTAGAAAAGTCGTTTTTAAGAATTTTTTTTTTTTTTAAAAACGGTTTAACAAAAGTCGTTTTTTGACCAAAAACATTTTTAATGAAAACCGGTTTTAGAAAAGCCATTTCATTCCTTCTTCTCCCTTATGAAAGTCGTGTTTGATCCAAACCATTTTCTTCTCCCTCTCTCAGCCGAAGAAGACCGACGACTTGATCCAACCCATCTTCTTCTTCCTCCCTCAGCCGAAGAAGACCGACGACTTGATCCAACCCATCTTCTTCTCCCTCTCTCAGCCGAAGAAGACCGACGACTTGATCCAACCCATCTTCTTCTCCCTCTCTCAGCCGAAGAAGACCGGCGACGAAGAGGAAGCACACCACCGACGGAACACCTTCATCAAACACCCACTTCAAGTTTGTATCGCATAAATGAGGGATTTCATTTTAGATTTGGGATTTTAAATTTTGAAATTAGGGTTTCAGATTTGGGATTTTAAATTTTGAAATTAGGGTTTCAGATTTGGGATTTTAAATTTCGAAATTAGGGATTCAGATTTGGGATTTTAAATTTCGAAATTAGGGTTTCAGATTTTGGATTTTAAATTTCGAAATTAGGGTTTCAGATTTGGGATTTTAAATTTTGAAATTAGGGTTTCAGATTTGGGATTTTAAATTTTGAAATTAGGGTTTCAGATTTGGGATTTTAAATTTCGAAATTAGGGATTCAGATTTGGGATTTTAAATTTCGAAATTAGGGTTTCAGATTTGGGATTTTAAATTTCGAAATTAGGGTTGTAAACTTTTCATTCAACAACGCCAGAATTTTTTGAATAATTTTCTCGTCAGTTCCATGATATAAAAATGATATTTGTGAATAATTTTTCAAATTAATTTGATAGGTTGTGATCATATATATGAAAATAGTTTCTATGATATTTTAAAGAATTTTGTAAGATTGACGAAAACTTAGTTAATATTAGGAGCTGTAATGATGAATAAATCAATCAAATGCCTATATTTAGATGAATAGCATGATGATTCCAACCATTTCTTCCTAATAACAAGCCAATATCTTATTGAAGACCTAACAACCACCTTCAAAATGAAGTATGTCTTGAGATTTATCATACAGAATGTGATTGAAATAGAGATTCAAGGAAAAGAAAGAGAGAGAGAGCTTACATGTGCAAATGTAGTTATATAAATGTATCAAGAATAAGAGCTGCAAAAGAGAAACCCAAAGAAAGAGAAAGCTCTCTCACAGATACAAATTGGTGTGAGAAGCGAAGCAAAGATAAGCTCACAACCAATATAGGAGAGAGAAGTGCAAAGATGATTCTTCAGTTCTCTCTCTCTTTTAGAACAAAGCTCAAGATAATCAACAACAAATGACAGTTTTTCTAATTAATTTGAGAGAGAGAGAGAGAATTGCTGAGTTGGGGATTGTCAATGAGAGTGTGGTGGATTAGCTTAAATAGAATGGAAAGGAATGATTGGTAATGATTTGCTCTAGTTGAAAAGTCAGGTTAGGGTGTCAAAGAGGGACAAGTGCACATACAAACATATAATTAGAGAGAGAGAGAGAGAGAATCCATGTGAAAGGAAAGTGAGGTGGATTACGATGATAGAAGAAGAGAAAGAAATGGATGGTAGAGATTGGTTTTTGTAGAACAGATGTAGGGGTGTTAAAGAGGGACAAGTGCACATACAAACCTATAGAGATATAGATAGATACAAAATAGTCAAAAGAGTATTATCGGCCACGTTTTATATTGATTCATTCAACTCTTTATTTGTTTCTTAGCTATTCACACATGCATCCCTACCCTATCATTACACAAATATTTATCCTATGTTTCTGCCCAACTTCCGGATATGGTAAGAAACACTCCCCATGCAAATATGTCTCCAATCTCTCTCTCTCTCTCTCTCTCTCTAGAACTTACGTATATCGCACGTCTCTCTCTCTCATCAATTGATATACGCGGCAAATACAATTCTTAACTTGAGAATTTGATGCATATCAGATACATGCTTGCTATAGAATTTTTTAAATTTAGGAAAAACAAGATAAATGTTAAAACATTAATAGACGTAATACGGCATGTCTTTAGAATCATGTGAAATTTGATCGAAATATGAAAAATGACATGGCCAACAATATTCATTGCTTCGTCATGGCATACGATGAATTTTGAATAATTTTTAATGTTTATGTCTTCAATTTTGTAATTTTGCTAGTTTTGAAAATAATTGATTCACATATAACTCAATTTAAACGAATCCAATTGGGACTAGATTTTTTTTTGTTCATAACATGTATTTTTCATTGTAATTTTTAGATTTGAGCTTAACGCAAATATTTTCATATTTGATAATTTTTATAATTCCTTTGATTTAAGATTGATGAGCACATATTGTTTTTTTCAATTTATCTTTTAGCTTAATTAGAACCTCGTTCTATTATAAATAACTATTGTAAACTTTAGAAGAAAAAAAAAACCAATTTATTGTGGAGAATTAGTATTATTACCAAAGAGAATATCTTTTTATTAATGTTGATCGACTATGTCAAACACTACAACGTGAGATTTCTCAAATGGGTCGTAGATTGGCCCGCGATATGCAGCTACTCATACTTAAGAAGGATGCCCAGAAGAACAGAACAGAACCAAATGTTGCGGCTATCAAGGGTATCATGGAGGATCCTGAACTTGTCTCTGACGCTGAGCTTTCGGATTGTTCAGACTCTGAGCCACCTGCCGATTTAAGCGCGAATTAGGTATTAATGTCTACACTTCGGCAATATAACAACTTGCATTAATATGTAATGTCTGTGTTAGACTAAGTGTTTCCCTAATGAGTTTGTCAGATTGTCTACCTAATATTTGTCTGTCTAACTATTATGTTTATGTATTGTGTGTTCAGTTCATCGTGTCTAGGATGTATGTATTGTGTGTTCAGTTCATGGTGTCCAGAATGTATTTTTGTGGGAGACTTATGTCTATACTACCTATGTAACTGAAAATTGTTAGATTTGCAACTTCAGTTATGTTGTTTTCACGCATGTATGAGTATTTAGTAAATTAGTGACTTCTTATATTATGTATTAAGTTTTATTACAAAAATGTTGACAAAATTTATTTGTGGAGAAATACACTTTTATTTGTATTAAGCTTTCAATGTTCATCAAATTTTCAGCCCCAAATAGTGAAAGCGTGTTTTGTAATAGCACTTTAGCCTAATTTGGAAATTCCGTCCAAACTAGGCCTAGTTTGGGAATTAAGATAATAATTTGGCTTAATATGGGAAAAGCCCCCAAATATAGTGCACATTAAAAAAATAAATAAATATTTAAAACATAAAATATTTATTCCCACTCTAGGGTGGGTTTTGTAAACACTTTGAAATTTTGAAAATTTTTTAAAAGTGATTTTGGAATTTTTTTTTCAAAAAATTTGAACTACAAAAATTCGTTTTTTCTGTTTGTTTGTATTTTTGGCATTTAGTGTATTTATGCTAGGTATGTTTAAAAACTTAAAATATTAAAAAATTCAACAAAAATAAAAAAATTTGAAAAATAAGAAAATAGAATTTTCTAAAAAATGTTTTAGAAAACTCAAAGCAAGCATTACGTTTTAATTTTTATTTTTATTTGTGCTGTAATTTTCTAAAGAAACCCATCTTTGAATGCATTGAAATTGCTGCTCTCTTACTCATCTTTTCATTCCCAAGTCCAACCTTCCCACATGAGAAAACATAATTAAAAAAAAAAAATTCTAAAACCATTTTTTATTAAAAATATTTGTCGTCAAAAAATATTTATGTTGAAAATTTAAATTTAAAAAAATTAATGTAAAAACTTTATATTTTAAAACCACTTTTTATTAAAAAAAAATTTGGTAGTTTTCATATTTAAGTTGAAAATATAAATTTTAAAAAATTAAAAATTAATGTGAAAAACGATTTTTCTAAAAACGTTTTTTATTAAAAAATATTTTTGGTCATAACATATTTATTTAAAAAAAATTAATGTAAAAACGGCTTTTCTAAAACTGGTTTTTATTAAAAAAAAATTTTGAACAAAAAATATTTATGTTGAAAATATAAATTTAAAAAAAAAATTAATGTTAAAAAACGGCTTTTCTAAAACCGGTTTTCATGAAAAAAAAAATTTGAACAAAAAATATTTATGTTGAAAATATAAATAAAAAAAAAATTAATGTTAAAAAACGGCTTTTCTAAAACCGGTTTTCATGAAAAAAAAAATTTGAACGAAAAATATTTATGTTGAAAATATAAATAAAAAAAATTAATTTTAAAAAACGGCTTTTCTAAAACCGGTTTTCATAAAAAAAAATTTTGAACAAAAAATATTTATGTTGAAAATATAAATAAAAAAAAATTAATTTTAAAAAACGGCTTTTCTAAAACCGGTTTTCATGAAAAAAAAAATTTTGAACAAAAAATATTTATGTTGAAAATATAAATAAAAAAAAAATAATTTTAAAAAACGGCTTTTCTAAAACCGGTTTTCATGAAAAAAAAAATTTTAAACAAAAAGTATTTATGTTGAAAATATAAATAAAAAAAAATTAATGGGAAAACGGTTTTACGAAAACCGTTTTTAATTAATTCAGAATAATTAAAATCTTAATCAAAAACGGCTTTAGAAAAGCCGGTTTTCATTTTCAAATTTTACTATTATTTTAATCGATGAATACGGTTTTGTGAAAGCCGATTTCTAAAAAACGGCATTACAAAAACCGTTTTACCCTACTTTGGAAATAAAGATAAAAGTACACCCTAAAATGGGATTAAAATGTTCAAAATGGCACAAAGAGGGAAATTGGCCCTCTATCCCCCCACCTCCAACACTCCAGGTTACATATTTATGGGTAATTCTTTTGACGGGTAATGCTTTTTTTTGAAAAGAAAAATGCTAAGCCCTCCAAATCTTTTATTAATATTTTTATCAAATATTTTATATTGCTGTAAGGGTCATATCACGTGGTTTCATATACATTTCACATTTATATAAGATATTTGCTAAAAATAAGATATATTTTTTTAAGGTCTTTGACATTAAAATTTTATACCATAAACGATACTTAATATTTTCTTAATGTTTAAGGTTCCTCAATATCGATTTAGAGAAAATTCGATTTAAAGAATTTATCTGGACAAATCACAGAAAAAATTCTAAATGTCTTTGGACACATCACAAGAAAATCTAACTAGAGAATTTCTCTATTCAACCTAGAGAAATTCCCCTCTTTACCCTAGAGAAATTTACTCAACCTCAGAGAAAATCCCCTCCAACCAGAGAAATTCATTTGTGTTGTTTACAATTTGATGGCTTTAGTGATTTGAATGCATATTCACAGAGAAAATCTCATTAGAGAATTTCTCTGGATTCAACCCAAAGAAATTCTTCCAAATCAAAGAAATTTTTTGCATCACCCAAAAAAAAAATAACCACAACCCAAAAACAATGGCTTGAATTATTGAATGTCTCTGCAACTCTTTGCATCATCCATTCATCAATCAATCCCCAAAACCCAACTCAATCAAATCTACAATTAACCAACTTAACGTCTTTTTCCTCTCTTTTTTCCTTCCCACACAACAACCGTCATCACACAATCTCTCTCTCTCTCTCTATCTCTCTCTCTCTCTCTCTCTCTCTCTCTCTCACATTTTGGAGTTTGAACCTTTAACCTTGGCAAACCAGCAGCACAAGAACTTTCTTTAGCAATTCACTTTTCCCTCAAAGATATATCTCATTGAATTGTAAATGCGTTTGTATGCATTCATTATCTGGAATTTCTTATTTGCATCTTCTGCTGCTATCTTCAGAATTAGAAATGCTAATTTACTTGGGCTGCATTCTATCTTTATGATTATGGGACCGTTTGTTTTGTAAGAAAATGACCTTAATTTTCTCATCTTGCTAATTTCTGTTTCTGGGTTCTAATCAATAAAACAACCAACTCTTCAAATAACCCTAATGATTTTATCATGCTCCTTTTTAATTCTGTTTTTGGTCTTTGAAATTCTCTGGATTCAACCCAGAGAAATTCTTTAAAACCAGATAAAATTCCCTCCAACCAGAGAAATTCACATGTGTTGTCTGCAGTTTGATGGCTTCAATGATTTGGATGCATATGGCACTATAGCACTAAAAGTCAAAGGAGAATCAGCCTCATCTTCATAAGTGGTGATGTAGTGTAGATCCTGGGGAGTTAAACACTGTTGTATTTTGTGTTCCATAGTGGGTTTGTGGCTTCGGCAATGACAAGTTTTCTCCAGCGCTGGTTTCAGATTCTTCTTTGGCGCAAGCTTTTGTCTGTTCTGGCTTGAGTTTGTCTCAACTCCGACACTGGTCTGGCTCTGCTCCGGTGCTAGGTTGCTCTGGTTTTGATCGCTAACACTGTCGTTACGGTGAGCGTGAAATGTTTGCCCAATATCGGGACAAATCGCGGATCAGAGCTGATCTCCATCGGCAAAGCTTTATAAATCTTGCTAGTGCAAATTCCTCCATCGTAGTCAATGCCAATGAAGCTTTGAACAATGCTGCGGATGAAGAGGAGAGAGAGAAAGAGGAGTTATTTGTTACAAGAAGAGAGAGGAGAGAGAATGAGAGAGTGGGTGTTATATATGAGTGTGGATGAGATACCTTAGACTACAAAAAAATTTATTGTGGACCTCTCCCATTACTAAATGTTGGAGAGGGATGTTAGACCAATTTTTCCTAAAAATAATAATAAAATATTTAAAATCTCTAACATTAATCGCTATTTATTTCTTGTTTTTGTTTTTGTGATATTTTTCTAATCCGGTGTAATAATTTGTTGTTTTTGATGATTTTATATATTTTTTAATTATAAAATATTTGGATAAAAAATTACGTAATATTATAAAAAAATTACAAAATGTTAGAATGAATTACAAATTATTGTAAATTTATCAAACAAATGCACAATATTTACTACAAATGTTGTAATTTTACAACTACAACATACAGGAAAAAAGTGACAATGTCAACAAAGGGCTAAAAGACCAATGCAAAAAGTAATATTTTGCAATGCAATTGGAGTTCACACATTTTTTTTAAAGAAAAATTGTACCAATCGAGAAGAGTATTTGGAACATATTCATGAGTTTGAAAGAAATTTTTTATCAATCTCATTTATTTTTTATTGTTCTTTAATTATATTAATTTATGTGTTCGATTTTGTTGTAATATACGAGAAGGGCACTCAATTTAAATCTAGATGTAACTAAACTTAATTATGTAGTAGCTCTAAAATATTTTTGCTTACATTTTTTATTTGAGATCTTCATGAGTTTAAATTTGTTTCTTTGCATATATATAGCGAGTACACTAATTAACTAGAATTAAGTTGTTAAATGATGAGTTTCTCTTTTGCAGTAAAATGTCCTCTAGGCAAAGAAACATTTGAAGCACAAGATTAGATCTAAAAATCCTTAATAAATATGCAAATAAACTACTTTGTTTTCAACTCATAATACTCTTTATACCTATATAATAAAGCAAGATGGTTTTTGAATTTGTCCTACTGTCACGACCCAAACTCGCCTCTATGGGTTTAGCACCGTAACCGGCCAGTAATCCGAGATTACCGAAGGCCTGCTTAACAGTAAAACAGTAATACAGAGTACAGGGGTTGGCGGAAGCCAAAACAGTAATTAAAAGATGTCCAATGAGCTATGAAGTCTGTATGCCAAAAAGACTTCTCATACATATTCACATTCGAAACAAAATAGTATGTACATACATCATATACAGGTATTCAGGTTAGGGACCAAATCCCTACCATAACAGTATAGTACAGGTACACATATCATTCAGTCTATACAGTGTTACAAAACTAGATACAAAAAAGGGAAAAACTAAAACACCCCAAAAAGCCCTAGCTTGAAGGACTTGGAACCTCACAGTGAGGCATGATGGTTGGCTTGACAAAACGAGAGCTTAGCCCGACGCTCCTAGCAACGGTTTGGTGCCTGTACACCTACATATATATATATGAGCAGTGAGCTAAAGTCCAGTGAATAACATATGCATAAAGAGGTTAAGAATGAATGTCCTTTCAGTATTGAAAATAGTCATTTATCAGTATATCAGTCATTTAGTTTGTGGCTCATATTTCATGCCATAACAGTCAATCAAAAATTATAATAGTCATATGTGGTACATCTAATAGCAAAACAATACATTAAGTCTTAACAGACCGAACAGTCAGTTGATGGCCATCATATCAGTAAACAGTAGTGGTTCCAACATGGGAACCGACAGAGATCTCTGTGACAGTAGCAGTACAGTACAGTATCAGTAAATTGCTATAGATGCCACGAATACAGTTCACAAATAGGACAAACATTCATTCAGTAAGAAATATCATTTCAGAAAGCAGTACAGTTGTTCATTTAGAAAATATTCATGATTGAATATATCTTTACAACATTGTTACTCACAGAGCATTGGGCTATAAGCAGCTAGAGTGTCCTCGAATACCAACCCTACACAGTTACAGAACAAACACACACTAAGCTGTGCAGTTGGGGAAATAATAACTTAATCCCTAATTTGCCTCGGTGTGGTTCTACATCAATATCCTCATTAAGATGCCTTAAACTAGGCCTAGGGTGGAATGAGGATGCAAAGATGCACTTTAAAACACTTTTCAGAAATTTTAGAAAATAGGGGTCTCGTTTGAGCGTGGCTTTCTACGCTCGAGCAGACATGCAAACAAAGGAGCTCCGCTAGAGCGTGACTTCCGTCACTCGAGTGAACTGTAAGCTACAGTAAAAATACTGGATGCACAAAAGTCACGCTCGATGGGCGCTCGATCCACGCTCGAGCGTGAGACATAAGTCCTCGCTCGAGCGTGCACTCTCTTGCTCGAGCGGACTGTAAACTCATGCAAAGTAATGGATACACGCATTTCACTCTTGAGCGCCACTTTCCTCGTTCGAGCGGACTGCATGAACACAAGGCGTACGCTCAAGCGTAGAGTTCCTCGCTCGAGCGTGAGTCCAAAATCTAGAATTTCCAGATTTGAACCTCAAGCTCAAAAACAACTTTAAATGTATCAAATTCGATCCTTTTGGGCTACATTTCTGGAAAACACTTGTAAACTCATAATATGACATCTTTCAAAGATCAATTTGAGAAATCAAAGCGCAAAGGTAGTTCAATTAAACACAAATTCATTTAAAACTTCAAGAACATGATCAAACATAACATGCATGTGTTCTATTGAGTTCAAAGCTTCTAATACATGCTCCAATGAGCCAATTCCCTCAAAAACAAGATGATTTCATGATCTAAAATCAAGATATGGACATGCATGTAACAAATTCCATGAAAACAACTTCAAAACCTCAATATAAGAGCATGCATACATGATCTAGCTCTCAATTGACTTAGATGACTAAATTACCATGAGCCATGGAAGAATTAACTTAAATTCACAAACAAGAAGGTAAATTCCACACCTAGGTCCCTCAATTATAAGAATGAGAGCTCAATTATGCAATCAACCTTCAATTTCTTCAAGTCTCCTAGGCAAGTTTGATGAATTCAAGCCTATCATCCTACTCTCTCTCTCTCTCTCTCTCAATCGGTTGTCTCTCAAAATGGATGAGCAAGAGGTATGTCTAAGTGTATTCAAGCCTAAAGGTGTTGGAGAAAGTGGCCCACTAAGCATGGCAATTTGGTGAATAAGTCCAACTCTTGTAAATTAGCATTATTTAATCCAATTTAAACATACCAAATCACATTTCAATTAAATATACTATAAAATTTCATAAATTCTAATTAGCACATATCACCAATCAATTTCGGATTCGGCCGCCGTTAAAGCCTTCAATTTGCAGTTCAAAACATAATACATGAACAGATCATTTAACAGCCAAACAAATAGAAATGCATTTAAACTAATACCCTTAATCAATCAGTTCAGAATTTCAGTCTAATCAGTCACTTATCATGTTCAGTCACAGTTTAGCAGAAATCAGTGGTGAGGGTTGTCACAGTCTCCCCTCCTTATAAAGAGTTTGGTCATCCAAACTCGAATTACCTTCATTCTTGAAAGAAAACAGGATTCAGTGGGAACAATTCAGGATATCTCGTCATCATATCATCTTCCCTTTCCCAAGTGGCATATACGCCACCATGGTTTTGCCAGTCAACTTTTACTAACGGAATCTCTTTGTTCCTTAACTTCTTGATCCGTCTGTTTACAATATGAATAGGCCATTCTTCGTAAGTGTAGTCATCACTTAGCACTATATGGGTAGGCTCAATCACATGGAAATGATCCCGGAGGTACTCCCTCAACATTGAAATATGGAACACATTATGCATATGCTCCATTTCAAGAGGAAGCGCTACTTGATACGCCACCAGATTAATCTTTTCAATAATCTCATACGGTCCGACACATCTCGGCGCTAGCTTACCCTTGACTCCAAAACGAGTCTGGCCTTTCATCGATGTCATTTTTACAAAAACATGATCACTTACTTCATACTCTCTGTCCCGCCTTCGGACATCCGCATAACTTTTTTGTCGGTTCTGTGCGGTTTTCAGTCTCTGTTGAATTAGTTTCACCTTCTCTGTGATTTCCTATACAATCTCGGGCCCAAGCAAAGGCCCATCTCCAACTTCTGCCCAGCAGATAGGAGGTCGACATTTCCTGCCATATAAAGCCTCGAAAGGCGCCATACCAATGCTTGAATGAAAACTGTTGTTGTAGGCCAATTCAGATAACGGTAGATGACTTTCCCAATTTCCCTAGAAGTCAAGAACACACATTCTCAGTAAATCCTCCAGAGTCTAGATGGTTCTTTCTGACTGACCATCTGTCTGAGGATGGTATGCACTACTCAGTCTCAGTTCAGTACCCAATGCTGTCTGCAAACTTTGCCAAAATCTCGATGTAAACTTTGAGTCTCTATCAGAAACAATGGACACAGGCACTCCATGCAATTTAACAATCTCATCAATATAGATTACAGCCAATTTGTCCGCATTATAAATTGTTTTGACAGGTAAGAAATAAGCAGATTTAGTCAGTCTATCAATAATAACCCAAATTGAATCCATACCTTTACTAGAGCGAGGTAAACCAACAATGAAATCCATGGTGATATGTTCTCATTTCCACTCCGGTATCGGTAAGGGTTACAGTAAACCTGCGGGTCGTTGATGTTCGGCTTTAACTTGTTGGCAATGAAGACATTTCGACACAAAGTCAGCAATCTCTTTCTTCATTCCCGACCACCAGAAACTCAGTTTCAGGTCTTGGTACATTTTTGTATTTCCCGGATGGATAGACAATTTTGAATTGTGGCCTTCTTGCAGAATTCTTCTTTTTAGTTCAGAATCACTCGGTACACACAATCTTCCTTGAAATTTCAACACATTATTTTCAAATTTGAAATCCAGCCTCGGTTTAGATTCCCGTTCTTCGATGATCTTCCTCAAGAAGTCATCATGTTGCCGTCTCTCTTTAATCTCTTCAATCAGTGCCGGTTGAGCAGAAATAGCGGCTATGGTTCCACCTTGTTCATGCAAAACAATCTCAATTTCAAGTCTTTCAAGATCACATAGCAATTCTTTCTGCCCGGTGAGCAAACAAGCTAAATTTCCGATCGATTTCCGACTCAGTGCATCGGCAACGATGTTAGCTTTTCCTGGATGGTACAAAATTTACAAGTCATAGTCTTTTATCAGTTCTAACCATCTCCGCTGCCTCATGTTCAGTTCTTTCTGTGTGAAGAAGTATTTCAAACTCTTGTGGTCTGTATACACCTCACATGTTGCCCCATAAAGGTAGTGACGCCAGGTTTTCAATGCAAACACTACTGCAGCAAGTTCTAAATCATGGGTTGAGTAGTTCTTTTCATGCGGTCTCAGTTGTCAGGAAACATATGCAATAACTTTACCATTCTGCATTAAAACACATCCCAAACCCTTATGAGAAGCATCACTAAATATTGTAAAACCATTCATACCTGAGGGCAAGGTGAGAATCGGTGCAGTCACTAGTCGAGTTTACAACTCTTGAAAAGCTGATTCCCTCTGATCGGTCCAGTCAAATAATATCCCCTTCTGAGTCAGCTGTGTCAGTGGTAAGGAAATTTTGGAGAAATCTTTGACAAACCTTCTGTAATACCCGGCTAAGCCTAGAAAACTTCGGACTTCGATAACATTTGTCGGTCTAGGCAAGTTCACTATTGCTTAAATTTTCTGTGGATCAACTATAATACCATCCTTACGATCACATGTCCCAAAAACATCATACTATCTAGCCAAAATTCACATTTAGTCAGTTTAGCATACAGTTTCTGTTCTCTTAGGGTCTGTAGGGCAATGTTCAAATGACGTTCATGTTCCTCCGTGCTTTTGGAATAAATTAAAATGTCATCTATGAATGAAACAATAAAGTCATCGAGGAATGGTTTAAAAATTTGATTCATAAGGTCCATTAATGCAGCTGGTGCAGTAGTAACTCCGAAGGGCATAATAAGAAATTCGTAATGTCCATACCTCGTTCGAAAGGCAGTCTTTTCAATGTCCCTTGTCTTGACTTTCAACTGGTGGTATCCAGATTTAAGGTCAATTTTGGAGAACACTTGGGCACCCTGTAACTGGTCAAATAAATCATCAATACGAGGTAATGGATATTTATTTTTCACTGTTACCTTGTTCAGTTCACGGTAGTCAATGCAAAGTCTCAGTGAGCCGTCTTTCTTTTTCACAAATAAGACTGGCGCGCCCCACGGTGAAGTACTGGGCCTGATGAACTTCTTATCTAACAGTTCTTACAGCTGAACTTTTAACTCTTTCAATTCGGTAGGTGCCATTCTGTAAAGAGCTTTAGACAGTGGCTGCGTACCCGGAATCAAATCAATGGTGAACTCAATCTCCCTATCAATCAAATCCCCTGGAAAATCATCTGGAAAAAAATCTGGGAATTCTCTGACTATATGAATATTGTCCACATTAGTTTTATCATCAGTAAGTACAATCAATACAGAACATAGATACCCCTTACACCCCTTTTTAATCAGTTTAAAAGCTTTCATAGATGAAATCAGGTACGGGGAGGTACTACTCCAACTCCGTTAAACACAAATTCAGGCAGTCCGGGTGGATGGAAAATAACTTGTTTTGTTACACAGTCTATGGTAGCATGATATTTCGTTAACCAGTCCATTCCCAATATCACATCAAGATGATCTATATTCAATGGCAGTAAATCAATATACAGGTGCGCATCTTCAACAATAATCTCACATGCAGGATACATATAAGCACAAGTCATGGATCCCCCAACAGGTGAAGATACAGCTAATAGATAGTTCATGGGTTCCAATAGTCTATTCAATTTTCACGAAAAAGCATGCGATACATATGAATGTGTAGACCCCGAATCAATCAAAAGATATGCATTTTGAGTACAGATTAAGAGTATACCTGACACAAAGGTCACGGTATTCTGTACATCTCCCGGTACAAGTGCGAACACTCGGCCTTGCCTCAAAGGCTCTTTTCCAGTCGCTTTGGGGTTGGGTTTCGGTAGAGCAGTTGATGCTGCTGTGCTTGGTGCAGCTTTACTATTGCCTTGAGAAGTGGAAGGACAATCTTTAACCATGTGGCCCACCTTGCCACACCTGTAACAAGCACCTGAAATTTTATAACAAACCCCTTTATGATTCTTGCCACATTCGGAGCAGGGCGGTATAGAATGGTTTCCTTGACTAGAACTGTTTGTTGACCCTGTATTTTGCTCTTTGTTCAACGAACTGTTCCGGCCGTTCTTAAATTTAAAACCTCGTCTCTTACCACGCCATTCAGACGTTGGTGTTTCAGTCTGTTTCAATGCTTCGATGTTCGACTCAGCCATTATTGCTCGATCAAGAACATCCACGTATTTCAGTAACTTCAAAACATTTATCCTGTCAAGTATTTCAACATTAAGGCCGCCTTCAAATTTCCTGGCCTTCTTGTAGTCAATGTCCACCATGTGTGGTGCATATCGGGCAAGTTCAGTAAACTTTGATTCATACTCTGCTACCGATATGGTGCCTTGTCTCAACTATTCAAACTCGGTTACCTCGCGGTCTCTGACACACTGTGGGAAGTATTTCTCAAAGAAGGCTCCCTTAAACTGAGCCCAATTCATAGCAGTATTGGTGTCGCGGACCAGTATCCACCACCTTCTGGCCTCTTCTTGTAAGGTGAAGGTAGCCAGTAGCACTTTGTGTGCTTCGGAACACGGAAACACTTCAAATAATTTTTCAGTTTCTAGCACCCATGCTTCAGCCTTCAGTGGTTCAAGGCCTCCCTGAAATGACGGCGGTTTTATCTTACTGAACTTTTGTGTTAGAGCAATGATGTCATCATTCACATTCTGTTCCGGCTGTACCGGAGGAGGTGGGGGCTGTTGGTTCTGTTGTTATAGCCTTAAGGCCTCAGTCAACATTTCCATTGTTCTTTCTAGCCTTACCATTCTGGTCTCAGATGATTCAGATTCATCAGTAGTTCTTGCGTTATCCATTTCACTATAGGTAATTATGACAATAATAAACATAGGCAGTTGCATACTTAAACACATTAACACGTATATTCATGTCATGGCCACACACACTTATCAATGCTTATGCAATGCCCTATTCACTTTTTTAGGACATCCTATAGCTCATTCAGACACGTGTGTGCGGTATAACTCGTGGTTTAGTATCGCTCTGATACCACTCTGTCACGACCCAAACCCGCCCCTATGGGTTTAGCACCGTAACTGGCCAGTAATCCGAGATTACCGAAGGCCTGCTTAACAGTAAAACAGTAATACAGAGTACAGGGGCTGGCAGAAGCCAAAATAGTAATTAAAAGATGTCCGATGAGCTGTGACAGTCTGTATGCCAAAAAGACTTCTCATACATATTCACATTCGAAACAAAACAACATGTACATACATCATATACAGGTATTCAGGTTAGGAACTAAATCCCTACCATAATAGTACAGTACAGGTACACATATCATTCAGTCTATACAGTGTTACAAAACTAGATACAAAAAGGAAAAAAACTAAAACACCCCAAAAAGCCCTAACTTGAAGGACTTGGAACCTCGCAGTGAGGCACGGTGGTTGGCTTGACAAAATGGGAGCTTAGCCCGATGCTTCTAGCAACGGTCCGGTGCCTGTACACCTACATATATATATGAGTAGTGAGCTAAAGCCCAGTGAATAACATATGCGTAAAGAGGTTAAGAATGAATGTCCTTTCAGTATTGAAAATAGTCATTTATCAGTATATCAGTCATTCAGTTTGTGGCTCATATTTCATGCCATAACAGTCAATCAAAAATTATAATAGTCATATGTGGTACATCCAATAGCAAAACAGTTGACCGAACAGTCAGTTGATGGCCATCATATCAGTAAACAGTAGTGGTTCCAACATGGGAACCGACAGAGATCTCTGTGACAGTAACAGTACAGTGCAGTATCAGTAAATTGCTATGGATGCCACGAATACAGTTCACAAATAGGACAAACATTCATTCAGTAAGAAATATCATTTCAGAAAGCAGTACAGTTGTTCATTTAGAAAATATTCATGGTTGAATATATCTTTACAACATTGTTACTCACAGAGCATTGGGCTATAAGCAACTAGAGCGTCCTCGAATGCCAACCCTACACAGTTACAGAACGAACATACACTAAGCTATACAGTTGGGGAAATAATAACTTAATCCCTAATTTCCCTCAGTGTGGTTCTACATCAATATCCTCATTAAGATGCCTTAAACTAGGCCTAGGAGTGCCAAGGGTGGAATGAGGATGCAAAGATGCACTTTAAAACTCTTTTCAGAATTTTCAGAAAACACGGGTCTCATTCAAGCGTGGCTTTCTACGCTCGAGCGGACAAGCAGACAAAGGAGCTCCGCTCGAGCATGACTTCCGTCGCTCGAGCTGACTGTAAGCTATAGTAAAAATACTGGATGCACAAAAATCACGCTCGACGGGCACTCGATCCACGCTCGAGCGTGAGACACAAGTCCTCGCTCGAGCGTAAACTCTCTCGCTCGAGTGGACTGTAAACTCATGCAAAGTACTGGATACACGCATTTCACGCTCGAGCGCCACTTTCCTCGCTCGAGCGGACTGCATGAACACAAGGCGTACGCTCGAGCGTAGAGTTCCTCGCTCGAGGGTGAGTCCAAAATCTAGAATTTTCAGATTTGAACCTCAAGCTCAAAAACAACTTCAAATGTATCAAATTCGATCTTTTTGGGCTAATTTTCTAGAAAACACTTGTAAACTCATAATATGACATCTTTCAAAGATCAATTTGAGAAATCAAAGCCCAAAGGTAGTTCAATTAAACCCAAATTCATTTAAAACTTCAAGAACATGATCAAACATAACATGCATGTGTTCTATTGAGTTCAAAGCTTCTAATACATGCTCCAATGAGCTAATTCCCTTAAAAACAAGATGATTTCATGATCTAAAATCAAGATATGGACATGAATGTAACAAATTGCATGAAAACAACTTCAAAACCTCAATATAAGAGCATGCATGCATGATCTAGCTCTCAATTCAACATTGTAAACCAATTATAGACTTAGATGACTAAATTACTATGAGACATGCAAGAATTAACTTAAATTCACAAACAAGAAGGTAAATTCCATGCCTAGGTTCCTCAATTACAAGAATGAGAGCTCAATTATGCAATCAACCTTCAATTTCTTCAAGTCTCCAAGTCAAGTTTGATGAATTCAAGCCTATACTCCTACTCTCTCTCTCTCAATCGGTTTGTCTCTCAAAATGGCTGAGCAAGAGGTATGTCTAAGTGTATTCATGCCTCAAGGTGTTGGAGAAAGTGGCCCACTAAGCATGGCAATTTGGTGAATAAGTCAAACTCTTGTAAATTAGCATTATTTAATCCAATTTAAACATACCAAATCATATTTCAATTAAATATACCATAAAATTACATAAATTCTAATTAGCACATATCACCAATCAATTTCGGATTCGGCTGCCGATAAGGCCTTCAATTTGCAGTGTAAAACATAATACATGAACATATCATTTAACAGTCAAACAGATAGAAATGCATTTAAACTAATACCCTCAATCAATCAGTTCAGAAATTTAGTCTAATCAGTCACTTATCATGCTCAGTCACAGTTTAGCAGAAATCAGTGGTGAGGGTTGTCACACTTACACACATTTGTCCTACTAGGACATTTGAATGGCTCAGATCTATTCAAATTGTAAAACAACGGCTGAGATATATTTTCTACATGTACATATTCTATTTTCCCGCTTCTCTCTCTTATTTTTTCCTTTTCTCACCATCATTCTATAATCCCATGATCCCACATTCCTCTCTCTTTTCTTTTTATTTTTTTTATGGTCTTCCATTTTTATTTCTCTCTATTTGTTTTTTTTTATTTTCTCTTTTTTGTTCACTTATTTTTATTCATATTATCTGGAAAATTCTGCAATCCCAGAATTGGGAGCCAGATTTTTCTCTGTGTAGTGGAGATTATATTAATGAATTTTATAGTTCACAAATTAAATGAATTTGAACAATTAATTATTATTTTTAAATATATTGAATAACTGATAGACTTCATAAATTTAGACATCATATGAATCTTCAACATATTTTAATAAAGTAGGACTGTTTTTGAATCTTCAACATATGTTTGTCCTATTAGGATACTTGGATGGCTCAGATCTATTCAAATTATAAAATAATTATATTTTTCAAAAAATGTCATATATATACATTTTCTACTTTCCCGCTTCTCTCTCTCTCTTTCTTTTTCCTTTTCTCATCCATCTTTCTATGATCCCATGATCTCGCCTTCCTCCCTTTTTTATTTTTATTTTCTCCCGTTTTTATTCTTCTCTCTATTTGTTTTTTTTAAATTTTCTTCTTTTTGTTCAATATATTTTACATATATTTCCGTACAATATATGTATGCCCGTAATACACTAGGACATTACGAGCATACATACAATTTTCATATAATTATATAAGCAAAAACAATGTTGTATGTATACCTGTGGAAATTATATGTATGTGTAACATGCCCGCGGGATACCCGCGCGCGTTAAACAATTCGGACCCTCGAGATCTCTTTGATCCAGCCTCACTAGTGCAATGTAAAACATAGATGAGAGTCCAGATTTGGCAACTTCTAGAAAATCCATTTTATTGCAAAACCTTTTGCTAAAAATGGACTGCGTAAACAGATCTCAGAGTCGCCACCTAATATTTTGGGAAATTAGGAAACCCATGACTCGTGTCAAGGCCACTGTTCGTCATAACCAATATTGTCTCGGTTCGAAACCTTAGGCATGAGAGGGAAATGCCATTAATTGAGCACCCCCGCTCACCCGATCAAAAGATCGGCCTTTACTAACCATAATATGAATTTTAGTTTCTTTATATGTTCATGTTCTGATTATTTAATAAATCCTAAAATTTACTATATAAAGCATACAAGTATAGATTATGTCACCCACTTTAGAACAACTTGATTTCATATAGTTTTGAAAGAGTTTTGAAGATGTACAACCCAAATAAATTGAGTTTACCAACATGAAAATCAACATTATTCCAAATTAAGCAACACAACCTCCATCCACTGGCATTCATAGAGTTATATCACATAAGCAAATAGCCTCATGGTAGAATGCTAAACATAGTAAGAAAAACACACACAAACGGAATGCTAAAGCATAAAAACTTACATGTTTGACGTCCCGTGAACAAGCTACAAAACAAAGTTAGTAAAACATGCATGATCTGATTTACAAAATTCTAATACAATTCACTCATGAGATGCAACTAAAGATTCGGCTTCTAAGATATGACATGTGAATCATCTCAAGAGCATTAGGTAGCGCACATAATCACATAGGAATTGATTAAATCCACAAATGCAAACTTAGCCGAATCAAGATGCATGAAACATGGATGCAAAGCATGAATATAACGAAAAACAAAATATGATGCATATTCACAAATAAAGAAGGCGAGTAAAAGAACGGGATAGAAAGAAGCGGGGCGGCGAATTATTATAACACTTGAAAGAATAATTACAAACCAAATTAAAGAGGGATGAGGAGAATATTACAACAAAATAATAAAAAAAATCTCACAAAACACTCAAAATAAAATAAATAAAAGAAAAAGCTTCATGTGCCTTGGAAACCACCAGAAGTTGGTTAACATCGGAAGACAATATCGTTTTGTCCAAAAGAAGCTAACCGGCCGACCAAATAGGTCGGCCGGCCAACTGGGCCTAGCAAAACCTGTCTTGTTGCAAAACCAAGAAAAGGAACAAACAAGAAATATGTATATGGCTTGACTAACTACTACCTGTTAGATTAAAACAAGGAAACACAAATAGAAAGTGCAAAATTATAACAAAACTAGCATGAACCTAAATTAAGAAAACAAATATAAGATAGACCATGTAAGATTACAACAAAACTAATATGAAACTAATATAAGGGGATAACTTTAAGCTAGGAAACGCAAGATTACTACACAACTACTATGAAACTAAAACAAGAAAACAAATATTAAGATAGAACATGCAAGATTACAATAAAACTAACATGAATCTAAAACAAGAAAACAAATATAAGATAGAACATGCAATATTACAACAACACTAACATGGACCTAAAACAAGAAAATAAATATAAAATAGAACATGCAAGATTACAACAAAACTAATGTGAAACTAAAATAAGAAAACAAAGAACACAACTACTACAAAACTAAAACAAGAAAATAAATATATGATAGAATATGCAAGATTACAATAAAACTAACATGAACCTAAAACAAGAAAACAAATATAAGATAGAACATGCAAGATTACAACAACACTAACATGGACCTAAAACAAGAAAACAAATACAAAATAGAACATGCAAGATTATAACAAAACTAATGTGAAACTAAAATAAGAAAACAAATAACACAACTACTACAAAACTAAAACAAGAAAATAAATATATGATAGAATATGCAAGATTACAACAAAAGTAATATGAAACTAAAATAAGAAAATAAATATAAGATAGAATATAATATGAAACTAACATAAGAAAATAAATATAAGATAAAACATGCAAGAAAAATGAGAGAATTGAAAATTCACTTTGCAAAGAAAGATTGAACTTCTTGATTTTCAAACTTCCTCTTGATCACCCTCAAGGTTGTAAATTATGATCTTAATCCTCAATTCAAAAGCTTGGAATTTGAGCTTAAAATGACGGTTTTGAACAAGTGTATGATCACTCTTTTCTTGGCAAGAATACTCTCTCTTTGGTTAAGGCTTTGAGTGATTTTTGACAAAGGGAGATGAGATGTAAAAGGCTATGTAACTTCACTAGTTTGGCAAAACAACTCTCTTGTTTTTAAGACTTCTTTTCTCTCAAATTCTAACACGATTTTAGCATTCTCTCCCTATCTTTCTCTTCTTCAAAATCCTCCCCCAATTCAAGACTAGAGTTCTCATTATATAGCCAATGCAAGTGGGCAATGGTGGAAGACAAAGTGGGGTTAATGGGGGACAATGTATAATGGAGATGAATGGTGATGGTGGTGTGTGCTTTAGGAAAATGGATCATGACTTGAGATGGTGGGATGTGATTATGAAAGTAGATAGTGAGTGGGGATGGTGGGATATGATTATGAAAGTAGATAGTGAGTGGGGATGGTGGGATATGATTATGAAAGTAGATAGTGAGTGGGGATGGTGGGATGTGATTATGAAAGTGGATGGTGAGTGGGGATGGTGGTGTGTAATTACGAAAGTAGATAGTGAGTGGAGATGGTAGGATGTGTAGATGATGAGTGGGGATGTTGGAGGATGAGTGGGTGCACTTTAATGGATTAAAAAATGGCTCAATAGGGTGTCCCAACCGAACTAAAACCAAGAAAAATGGGGCTGCTACTATTTTGGACCGAGTCAACAAAATCTGCTATTAAGCCCAACTTCAAACGGGCATATCTCCCTCCTCCGGACTTGGGTTTAGGTGGTTCTTGGGTCTAAATTGAAGCCCCAGAAGTCTAATTTCCAATGTTTATAGCCTCACAATTAAATTCCAAGTGTACAAAGAGATATGCCTAATTTAGTGAAGGTTGTTCATTTCTCTCGGGCCCAGGTCAACAAAATCTACTCTTAAGCTCAACTTCAAATGGGCATATCTCCCTTATATGGACTTGGTTTTAGGTGGTTTTTGGGACTAAATTGAAGCCCCATAAGTCTACTTTCCAATGGTTATGGCCTCACATTTGAATTCCAATTGTACAAAGAGATATGCCTAATTTATTAAAGGCTGTTCATTTCCTTCTTAATAATTTGATGCTAATTTTTTTCCTAAACTAGTTTTCTTTCATCCCCTCCTATTTCCTTCAAATCCAAACCTATTAAGAAGATGTTTTTAAATATTTTTTCAAAGATTTCACCTCCTTTCCATTAATTTTCACTTTGTCCTTACTTAGTTTACTGAAAAGTATAATACTTTAATCGAAATGGGAGCCTCGGAACATCGTAGAAATATTTTAAAAAAAAAATTATTTTGAAAAGAGAGTTTTAAGGTCTAAAATAGTTTGGCCAAAAAAATGTGTAAGGATTGGGATTTAAACTCAAATTCCATTTTTCTTGTTGAGGATTCTGTGAGAAACACATTCTAATTGTCATCATCGAGTAATGAACAGAAAGCGTCCAAGTCTTAGGACTGGTCAAAATGGGGTGTCTACAGTATGCCAGACACATCTATCTATCTAGCTATATATTATGTAAGCAAAAACAAGTTTTCGTGAGGAGTTTTGTTAGAACTCTAAAATTTTGTAATAACTTTGTGATTTTATTAAATTAAAAAATAAATTTAAATAGTGTTGGGATTACAATTATATTCTAATCCTAACATTATTTACACCATGCCTTCAGGCACGGGCATATGCCAGTATATATATATATATATATATAATGAAAACCAATTATAGACCGGGGCATTTGGATCTATTCGAAGAACACAAACTCAATATACATATTTTTTACTTGATTATTATTTAATAGTTAATTTCAATTACATTATTGAATGCCATGTAATTTTTAAACAGATTGGAATCAATATGTGAATATTTCAATAAAAGTTTGGTTAAAATAGCTTTAAAATACCAAAACTGTTAAAAAATAGCTTTAAAATACCAAAACTGTTAAAAATTATATGTAGTAGACACAAAATAGAGTTAAAATTTATATAATAAGATAACATAAATGCGTATTTTTTAAGAAATTTTTATTGATAAATCCTATTTAGAAGTGTTCTAACCCAAGAAGTTCATGAATAAATTTTTTAACTCACTTAATTTCATGTATTTATACTTTTATTCTATAAAATTCTTTTTCTTGATTTATACTATTTTCTTAGACTCGTATGCTCTAATATTTAATATTGATATTTAATGTTGAGGGGAGGAGAGAGAAGGGAAATGACCAAGGCATAGGAAATTTCATACACAAATTAAATAATATTGATGTTATTATTTTATATTATTATATAATGTGAATATATTTTTAATTGACAACATATTAAAAACAATGTGAACATTCTCTCTCATCTGATGTGAATATATTTTTAATTGACAATACATTAAAAATATTGTGAACATTCTCTCTCATTTGATGTGAACTTTCACAACACCTTTCCAAAAAATTCTCTCTCATTTAATGTAGTGATGTGAATGTTTACAACATGTGAACCTTCTTATTTTTAATTGATAACACATTAAAAATAATGTTTGTTATATTTTTAATTGACAGCACATTCTTATTCAGAACATGTAATGATGTGAACGCTCACAACATGTGAACATTTTCTCTCATCTAATGTAGTGATGTGAACATTCACATTCGTATGTTTTAGTATGAATATTCACATCATGTAATTGACAACACAATGACAAAAATTCATTTCAAATTAATGTGAATATTCATTTCAATTACATGTTATGAATATTCACATCATGTAATTGACAACACAATGACAAAAATTCATTTTAAATTAATGTGAATATTCATTTCAATTACATGTTATGAATATTCGCATCATGTAATTGATAGCATAATGACAAAAATCCATTTCAAATTAATATGAACTAGCGTATCACCGGTGCTATGCACATGTTGTGTTTATAATTATTCGTATATATGTGAATTGTGATTTTTAAATGTCTCTTCTTTTTATTTTTTTTTTTTTGTATAGAGGAAATGAAATATAACAAATGCAGCATATCTTCAATCAATTATTTTATATTTGCATTTATTCAAAATTTAAAAATAATGTATGGGCAAAATTTATCCCTAACAACATTTTTTTACTTCTATATAAATACTTAAAAAATAAACGTGAAAAATGTAGTTAATGTAATATTATACATCAAGTGAAAAAATTTGATTAGCAATTATGCTTACATAAATTTACTATAATTTTAATTTCAAATTTAAAAATATATAAACACACCTGACAATTTAATTGGAGGTATAACCAGATAAATCGCTATAGAATAGGAAGACAACCTTTATTTTTCATTACAACAATTACGTAACTCAATATATAATTTTAATGTCTCTCAATCTTCTACACGTTCAATTCTCTATCAATAGTATACTGAATGTATGAACCAAAAAAAGAAAACATTTGAAAAGATAAAGAGATGTGGTTTGAGACCTTTCAATTGCTGAATTCTATTAATCAATAATTATTAGGTTTCAATGGTCGGGCTTCTAATATTTGTTAGCCATTAAAACTGAGTTATTTGATTTTATCTATATTCACTTGATAATTTGAGAGTAGACACGTGTTAAGTCTTTACGTAAACACTAAGCACATTTTTTAGTATTATTAATGAAATGCACAGTGTAATTTTTTAATAAAAATTTATATTTTTTTAGATATTTTTTTAATAGAAAAATTATTTTTTTCAGATAAAATCTATACTACCGCACTCTTTTTAGATTTTTTTATAAAAATAATTTAACAATCTCATCATTAACCATAGTGTATGAGAGAAATTGAAAAGAGTGCGGTAGTAGGCATGGGAGAAGGAAAAAATGCTTGGAAAATTTAGCTAAAATCTCTCCATTGGACCCTTATTTAGGGAAAAGGACAACCCAATTTATTTTGCTTCATAAACCCTCTAAGGAGAAAATACATAATTAAGTAAAGACAAAATAAAATATCTTTTTTTTTTCTTGAACAATATTGACAGAGTAACATGTTACTGTCAGAAGTAATAATTTTTTTTCTTAAGAATTTCATAGTCAATATGGATCTTATTTGATAGATCTTGATGAGGGAATTTTAAAAATATTAATTTTATTACAAACTGACATCTACATTAAAAGCTATATTATATTAAAGTTTAATATTTTGATAGTAATCATGTGTTAAACTTTTCAAGGAATTTTTTTATGCTTATCTTTAATGCATTAAAGTTTTATTATGAAGGGATTTTGACCAAATCTCCTAAAAGGCTTGTAGGTTGTGAGAAGTTAATAAATGTTGAGATTTTTTTTTTTAAATCAAAAAATTAGAAAATTAAGATTGAGATATTGGAGCTCCCACAAGGCTTGTGGGTTACCAACCCCATTTTCCTCATATAATATACTAGCCTATCAGCCGCGCTATGCACGGGATAATTTTAGATATTTAGATTTGTTTTAGATTTTTTTTAATATATAAATTATGTTTTTTTAAGACTTTTTATAAAAATAATTTAACAATCTTATCACTAACCATAGTGTATGGGAGAAGTTGAAAAGGGTACTGCAGTAATTATACACGGATTGTATCTATAATTATTTGTATGAGGTGATTTTAAATGCTGATCGGCAGTTTTTGACCAAATCAATAAATACAGGTATGCGGAAAGACATGTGGATTGAAAAAAGTTAATAAATGCTGATCAGAGAATTTTGACCAAATTAACAAATGTTGAGTTTTTTTTTTTTAAATAAAAAATTTAAAAAATTCAGATTGGGATATTGAAACTCCCACAGGCCTTGGGGTTTAAAAACTCCATTTTGCTTAATATATGGTACTAACATATCACTCGTGCTATGCACGGATTGTGTTTACAATTATCTATATATGTGAATTACGATTTTTAAATGTCTTTTTTTTTTAAATGCCTTCTTTTTTTCCTTTTTTATATTATATTAAAGTTTAATATTTTGATAATAATCATATGTGTTAGAGTTTTCAAAGAATTAAATGTCTTTTTATTATTATATTATATTAAAATTTAATATTTTGATAATAATCATATGTGTTGGACTTTTCAATTTTTTTTTATATATGTGAATTACGATTTTTAAATGTCTTTTTTTTTTAAATGCCTTCTTTTTTTCCTTTTTTATATTATATTAAAGTTTAATATTTTGATAATAATCATATGTGTTAGACTTTTCAATGAATTAAATGTCTTTTTTTTTATTATATTATATTAAAGTTTAATATTTTGATAATAATCATATGTATTGGACTTTTCAAGAATTTTTTTTTATGCTTGTTCTTAATGCATTAAAGTTTTATTATGAGGGTTAATAATCATATGTGTTGGGACTTTTCAAAAAATTCATATGTGTTGGATTTCAAAGAATTTTTTTATGTTTGTTTTTAATACATTAAAGTGTTATTATGAAGGTAGGACTTGGGAGTTGGGATAAGTTAATAAATGCTAAGGTTTTTTTTTTAAAAAAAAAATCAAAAAATCAAAAAAATCAAATTGAGAGATTGGAGCTCTCACAAGGCTTGGGGTTAAAAACTCCATTTTGCTTAATATATAGTACTAGTGGTAAACCCGTGCTATGCACGAGATTGATTTATAGTATATAAATTTTTTAATAATGCATCAAGTTTTAAATTTTGTCATAAAATTATAATCATAATGAATAAAGACCATCTTCTCAAATTTCATAAGTAAAGACAATAATTTAAAAAGCAAATATGCACAAAATGTTATTATAATTCAACTGATCTATTTTTCTTGAAATAATAAACTTGATTTCTAACTAATGAAATAATACTAACAATAAATAAGATGTTTCTCAATAACCCTAATGTCTAAAACATATATATGCTAAAAAGAATTACTAATAAACTAAATGCCATAAATCTATCTATCTATATTTGTTATGGGTTTATATATATTTTTAATTTATATATATGGTTATAAATATTTGTGGGTTTGTAATTTTTTTATCACTTTATGCCAAATATATTTTTTATTTTTAAAAATTTAAAAATTGAAAATTTCTATTTAATGCTTGAAGCTCTTGTAAAAAAATAAAAATTCAAATAAAAAAAATCAAAATTTTAAATTAGATTTGTTTAGATAGACTTTAAAAAACATAAAATTTAAAATTAGATATTGAGAGATAAAATAAAGATTTTAATTGAACATATAGGATCAAATTTGTTAATTACGAAAGATTTTAACAGAAGCGAGATAGATCAAATTTGTTAACTTTATCTATTTGTATATCAATTTTTATTTTTATTTTTACGTTTATTTAAAAAAAATAGAAATTAGGAAAATTAGTAAAGGGGACTTGAGAGAATACCAGTAGGAAAGAAAGTGATTAAGAGTTAGTATTAAGGGTTTGGAGGCCTTTCATGTTTCATACTACATTCTTATAATATATAAGAAGATAAAAGAAAAGGAAGGGACTGAACATTTTATAAATATTTTATTTTTATTTTTTCATATATACCAAAATGACACATTAATATAAGTAATTTTGTCTTTCTTATTTGGTCCTTAGTTTTTATTATTATTATTATTATTATTATTATTATTATTATTATTATTATTATTATTATTTATTATCTAAGATTAGTGTTTTAACCATTTGCCACACATGACCTCAAGCTAAAACTTTAGAAAGAAAGAAAAAACAATGGTGTGCTCATATCTATTGGACTAAGAAAAAATTATGCCAAAAAAAATTGAAACACAATTAACAACAGTGAACACTCAAATAGAAAAACTCTCCATCTCATATACACCATTTTTATGATTCAAGATTCTAGTTATACACACACACAAAAAAAATAAAAAAAAACAAAAACAAAAAATAAAACAAAAATGAAAAGAAAGAAAAGGGTAACAAAAACAGAAGTGTCCTCTTTACATAAGAGTCTTTGATAAGTTTATTATTGACATATTGTTTTAAGACTCGTTGGCCATATGTGCTTCCAAACTAAAATTTCTTCCTCATAGTAAAACTTTCTAATTCCTCTATAAAAGCCATCTATTTGATCGTTCCAGTAATTTTCGATTATCCTTCTCATTTATTGTTGTTTGTTCTCCTTGTGACTTAGGAGTATTGTTTGAACTTCAGTACTATTGTAACTTGTAAAATACTAAATTTTCTCAAATATAAGAAAAAGAAAAACATATACAAAAAAAGAAAAAAAAATTGACAGATTGCTTTATTGATATGGAATACAAACACACAAAATTCTATGTAAAGCAATTGTTTTGTCTATATAATAAGTGAAACATATAACTCAAAAAACTTGGAAAGGGGCTTAAAAAATAAATAAAAATAAAGCAATGGCAATCTCTGTTGTATCATATATACCAATCTCTAACTTTCTTACGGAATGGCCGTCTAGGCAGTACCAATCTAACTTTCTTATGAAATGACCATGGAGGTGATGGTGACAAATAAGGGCAAGTTTTTTGGGAGAGAGATATAGTCATATTTTTATTTTTTTGATAAGAAGCAGTGTGAGATTGAAACAAAAATGTAACTATATATAAGGAGAGAAGAGAGACATGTGAGAGAGGAAGTCATGTGAAAGGAGGTTACTTTAATTGAGATAAAGGAAAAAGGTGATAAGAGAGTTTTAAAATTTTTAATCTATCTAAAGTGATAAATATATATTTTTTCTTATATATTTCATGTGGATTTTTGTCTCTCCTCTATTTTGGCTAGAAAAAACAGGGTGAGAGAGGAAGAAGTGCCACTTCATTTTTTTAATCTCTCAAAATTATGAGAAATTATGATTAAATAATTGATAGTCTGTGAGCTTCCACTACATTTGCTTATATAGATAGTATAGAAGTATAGATAGATAGATAGATAGTATAGATAGATAGATATAGATATATAGGTAAAAAGATAGATATCAAATCTAATTTGAAAAAAGATAAAAGTAAAAGTAAAATAAACATCCTTAAAAAAAAAAAAAGAGAGAGAGAGAGAGAAATATGAGAATTCAGTTGTTGATAATCAAAATTTTTAAAAAGATAAGATATTTATAAGAGATTATGTATGAGTAGAAGATGATTTAATTTTTGTTATATTGAAATAAAGGCATATATATTTCTTGAATAGTAGCAAAATAAATTTACTTTTTTAATAAAGTTGTAATAGAATAAAATATATTTAATTTTTAAATTCCATGCTTGATGATAATTTTTTTTTTTTAAATACATTGATAGAAAATTTTAAAATTGATGGTAGTCAATTGTTATCATTATAGCCAAAAAGAATTTAATAGTGGTCAATCATTAACCAATAATTTTGGATAAAATCATGGATAGCCAATAAAAAATCAACACTTAGCAACTTAAATTTTGTAAAAATTTGAAAAAAAAATAGAAAATTCAGAAAAAAAGTATTGGAATTCCACAAATCATATAGTTAAATATTTTAATTAATTTTAAAATTTAAATGTTAAATCCAGTAATATTATGCCATGTGTAATAACTCAAAACAGCTAGCCTCATGGTAATCATGCTATTATGGCAACACTCACACGCATGCGGTATGCTAAAGCGTAAATGCTTACCTAGTACTCCGAGCCAAAACAAAAGCTAGTTAGTAATCAATGCATGATCCTAGCTCATGTTAAGATGGCTAATGCAATACATACAAGATGCAATTACAATAGGCTCGGCTATTCTAAGATGGCATGTGATGATGCTACAACTAACATGTATTCAACTTTGGAATTGAAATACAAATGCAGTTAGTATGATGCGCCGAGCCCGGTGCATGTAAGACAAATGTATGGATGCACGCATGCTATCATACTGTATGCTAATTGAAACATGCCCTAGGCTAACCATCGAAAGCTAGTAAATAGAAGGGAAGAAAGACGTAGGGTTGGGAGACATACACACACTCACCCACACTTATTACAAGTTAGCCCTCACTCGGAGGGACCGAATAAATATTACAGTCCGAATAAATAATACTAAATTAATTATTACAGAATTTCTAATTAATTAACAAATTAAATGCAGAAAGAAGGTGGCCACAGCCCCGCCTCGAGATGCGTGAATGATGCATGCTTGACTCGTCTCGCCCGAAAACTCTCTGCCATAGCATTGTTGCCTCTGTTTACACTGCCTTGCCCCTCTAAAAATTCTGAAAGTCCCCAGAACTGCTCCTTGAGCGTTGTGGAATGTCACCGGCCGGAACAAAATGCCACCGGCCATGGGAATGGGATTATCGGCCAAATCTTATGCTCTCGGCCAAACATGTTTTGCCGGTCGGCACCAGAAACTGCCGGCCGGCCAATTCTTCCTGCTGAAACTTGCAGCTGACAGCAGCAAAGGGCAAGCAGTGTGTGGCATGGAATTTTCAAACAAATGTGTGCATGGCTACACTCCCTATCATGCAATGAACTCAAGGGAGAGTGGTCCTCGACCCTCGAGCCATCAATTGTGCATCTCGATGCATGATGGCCTAAGAGGTCGAGTTTGCGACGTAATGTAAATGCATGCAACACACAAATGAATGCTAACACCCTTTCATGTTGAGGTCAAGGGGGTCGGCGACCGAGGATCGAGGCGCGTTACGTCACTTTGAGTACGAACGCATCTCAATTCTCATGTTTGGTTTGACACCCCAAACCAAACAATGCAATATATGTATGCAAATGTGGCTCAACTATGCAACATGAGGCTAAGACGCAAAACATGTCAAGTGCAATGCAATCTATCATGCAAGCATGCAATGTCCAAACATGCAATGTAACTAGCTAAACGACATGCAAACATGCAAATGTAATGCAATGTAAGCATGCAACCAATACAATGTAACATGCCAAACATGCAAAGTATGCGAGGATGGACTTATACTGAAATGAGAAGGCCTCAGCCTTCTCCAAAACAGTGGCCAAAGATGGTGTAAATGGTGGACAAATGTTCATGCAAACATGCACATCAATGAGCCTAAGACTAAGGCACAAAAAAAGAGCATTCTACCACCACTATCATGACCACACATGGTACGAATTAAACAACCAAAAACAGAGTTTCAACATGCAAAATGAGCCCCCAAAATCCACTGATATGGCAGCCCTAAAGACTTAAACACTTAAGCATGCATAATGCTCATTCCAAGGCACAACAAAACAACTCTTCAAGGCATGAAAGGGATGACAAATTCAATCATACGAGCATGGGTTATGGACTGAAATAGCATGGGAAATGACTCCAAACATGGAAAACATGATTAAATCAGTACTCCACAAACCTTAAACATGGTAAAATATGACCAAGGACTTCATAAAGCAAGGCCAAAATATGAGAGCATGGTGGTCTAATGGTATGATGCACTTTTAGACAACATGGAGGAATGTAAAGCAAGTATAATATGCATGCAATGGGTCATTAATCCGACCAAGAAAGAGGCAACATATGACCTAAACAACACCCAAAACATCTGATATGGAACCAAAAACAAACCAAACATGCATGTTACCCTTGTGAGCCAAAACATGAACAAAATGAGAGACCGAGGGAGAGGGGTGCCCCTCCCCTATGCAAGACCTCAAACCCCCTTCTTCACCACTGAAAATCCATTGGATTTCAGTGGTGAGAAGGCTAATACACCAAAGAAATCAAAACTTAATAAAGGAAGCACAAAAAGGAGCCAAACAAGGCCTAAGAGGGGGAGGTCGACCCCCAATGCCAAAACAACCTTAATGAGATATCTTAAGCATGCAAATACAAGACTTTTTTCAGTTATACACAAAGTCTAAAACAATGAGCAAGATAGGAAAAAGTCTAGTGCAAGATTGGGGAATCTAAAGTAAAAGAGTTACCCTTGAAGAACCCTTGATGAACAGCAAGTGCAGCCTTCTTCTTTTGATCAAAACCAGTCCAAAACTTCAAGAACAAACCCCCCAAGCCTCTCAAATTCGAAGTATGGTGTAGTAGTGTGTGTTTGTGTGCAAAACTAAGAACAAACACACACCTTAGGCCCTCAAACACACACAAAATGAAGAGAGAGAGGGAGATATAGAGAGAGAGGATGATATATATTAGATATATATGTGTATAGCTCTATTTTTTTTGTTGAACCTAACAAAGGAGGAGGAGAGGCTCTTATATAGACAAGGGAAAGCTTTGAAGCTTCTTAGAGAAGCTAAACAAAAAGGGGTCAGAGGGGGCAAGGCTTCTTGAGGAAGCTAGGACAGCTGGCAAGCTTCTTGAGGAAGCTTTGACAAAGGGTCAAGCTTCCTCAAGAAGCTTTGACCAATAGGGGGCAAAAGGGGCAAAATAGCTACATGTATGCCCCGGGGTAGGTTTGGTGCATTCCAACTGGCACAGTTGGCATGCACCATGCCTGAAAAAGGTAAAAAGGTGTTACCGGGGTCACCGGCCAAACAGATGGCCGGCCGGCCATACTGAGTGCCGATCGGCCAATGGTATAATTCACCAATGGTCGGTAGCCTCAAAACATGACCGGTGGCCTCAAACCAAGGCCGGTGGGTGTCAGGGGTAGCTAACAAGCTACTTTATACCCTCAGAAGCAAAAACACAAGTGTTTGGTGCAAAATCAAACACAGGACAGTCGAGTTGAGAGATCCTGAGGCAAGGTGCGTAGCCGAGACCTCCGGGAACTCAAAACGAAACACAAACATGAGTAATCACCGAGTGTTCGAGCAGTGACGTCCAAGTCTTGAGGACGGTCAAAAATGGGGTGTCTACATGGGGTCCTCCTCTCTCCCGACCCTTACATGTTGTGGTATCGGCGACATACACACCTACTAGTCGGTAATCCGAGCCACCTGTCTGAGTCCGGATATCAGGGAGTTGGGCCTTCTCTCGAGGCATTGGTGAGTATTATACTATGTGTCAGATAATTGTTAATATCATAATTGATTTACTTTCAGTCAACTATAGCCTAATATATCTGATTTTTTGTTCAGGTGGTTCGAGTTGGGAGGTCATATCACTTAGCTGAGGACGCCCTTTTCAGACGTGATGGGCAGCTTGGTATGCAAGCCCTTGCAGAGATTCGACAGTTATTGTACGAGGGGATCCAGCATGCCCATCGGGTAGATCGTCTGCATTTTGGGGACTACGGTGTACACAGTGCAGCAGCTGCTCCAAACACATCAGTCTCATCCACGTCAGTGCCTCCCACTTCAACGCCAGCCACAGCAGTTCCTTGGACTTCAGTCACCCCAACGCATGATACCCCATACATTTCGCCAGATTCCCCACACGTATATCCTACCCAGCATGCTGACCCTGATTGGACACCGCCTCAGTTCATGCATGATGTTGTTACCCCACCCACCCAGTTATCACCTGTTTTTTTGGGGACTACTTCGACCGCGCCCATGAGTACACAGGATGCAGTTCTCACTAACATCTCCCACGTTGACGATGAGGCCCTTATTGAGCCCCCTCCTAGAGCGCGAGGGAGAGGCCGAGGTTATGGTCGTGGGGGACGTCGTGGCCGAGGTCGGGGTGCGGGCAGAGGCAGAGGCAGAGGTCGAGGTCCAGCTGCAGATCGTGCTACAGTTGCACCAGATGAGGGAGTTTCATAGCTCACAATAGTATCCGATCTCCAGGTAGAGACAGGATCGGGGGCAGCAGTTGTAGGAGAGGGGGGGTCACACTCACAGGCTCCACAAGCAGTCAGTAGAGGGCCACATGCAGGGGAGGGAGTGCCAGATATTCAAAGAGTCTATCGCAGGAGACCGAGGAGGGAGGTCCACGGTCGGGGTTGTGGGACTGGGGGCAAGTTAGGGCATTAGCGGTTGTGATATGGACTGTATAGTTTTTTTTTTTTTTTTAATTGTTATAGTTTTTGTAAATCAAACTTCTACAGATGATGTAAATGTGTCATACTTATTGATTCCAAATTTTAATTTCACAAATTATTATTGTTACTTATTTTGATGAATCACACAAATCTCTTTTACATCTCTACCTCTCTCTCATTCTCCGTAGTCTATGCATTATTTATAGTAATTTACGTTTTTTCCTCAAATTTACAAATTGAGACAACCATTTATAAACCAAAAAAATAATCGAACAAATTGAGACATCAATTTATAAAATTGAAGTTCAAATAAATTTTAAAAATTAACCTATAAATCCTAAACCCTAAAATAAAAATAAATAAGGTAGCGTTTCGTAACGTTTACGTTTTTTGTTTATGTTTACAAAAAAATTAAAAACTGGTTTTTCTTTATTTTTAGAAAAACATAAATTATAAACGCGTTTGGTTTGAACAAAATGTTTAAACAACCCATAAAACACATAAAATAAAATAAAACATGTTTGTTCAGGCCTAATAAAAAATGTTTGTTCAGGTCTAAAAACAATTGAAATATCTCCCTTCATTGATAAGTCGTGGATAAGCATTACAAATCCATTACAACATAAATGGTTTGGTCATTCATCCAAACAATTTCATTCATTATCATCATCATCTGACATCTCAATATCAGATTCATACATAATATCCATGCTCCAGGCGAAGTACTGGTGTGCATCATCCATTAGCCCATCTTCGGCACGCTCATTTGCGGTCTTCATTAGTGAGGACCTTTGCAGATGTTGGGTCATGCGATTAACTTCGTCGCGGATACGATGCAATGCCCTTTGCAACAACTATGGAGTGTCAGTTGGCATATGCATGGCTAACCGGCGAGGAAATTTAATATTAACTTCACGACATAACTCAACGAGAACGTTTGCTCGAGTTATGCGAAATTCCCACTCAACTCTCATGGTATTGACGGTGGCATGTGAATAACGCAAATTTGGATTTAATGGGTATTGAAATTCATCTCCATCTGCAACCCAATAGCGACCCATTGCTGAACATAGATCAACCACCGTATATGTCATGATGATATCGCTCGAAATAGCTGTAAAACTTTTGTTGGGGTATGATGCGATATTTATATCATATATACACATGGTAGCTGTATGTATGAAATTATTGTAAACAACTATGCATCAGAGTTGTCACGTCAACTTGATGACCTGAACAACTATGCATAAACTTAAAACGAGTTGTCACTTAGACTTTTATGAATTGCATAATTTATTGTTATTTCAAATAATTATAACTAAACACTGCCTCAATTTTGACTACAATATTGCATTGAAATATACTTACAATTTGAAGTACTAAAATATTGTAATGCATGAGCATTTCTTGTTCGATCACATGCATGCCACTGGCCTTATACAGTGCATTCGGCTGCTAGGACTCCATTTTTGTCAAGTCATGAACGAATCAAAGGCCTATAGCATCGGCTGTTGTGCCATATTAATGGTGTCAGCCTGGCTACTGTAAAAATGTAACTTTACCTTCTTTCAAAGTCAAGTTGAAATTTACTACATAGATTTACAATATTTTTCTACAATACATTAATGGTGTCAGCCTAGCTATGTGACTTTGTGCAGCGATGCAGTGATGCATCTGACTTTGTGCATTGATACAGTGAGGCATGTGACTTTGTGCAGTGGTGCAGTAATGCATGGCGCTTTATGCAGTGATGCAGTAATGCATGTGACTTTCTGACTTTGCCATGCTTCTATACGTTGTGACTTTTTTCCTCACATTACGTGATGCATGTGACTTTGTGCAGCACAACTTACATGCTTTGTTTTTTCCTCACATTTCAGAATTCATCTAAGTCACATTAATACGACCATTTTATAATTTTGGTGAAAAAAACAACGATAGTTTTGCAGGTCAAAGTGAGTTGGACGGTTGTGTATTTACTTGCACTCTGTTTCATTACGGTTGTATATTTCCTCACATTACGGTTGTGTATCTACAAAAGTAAGCATGAGAAAATAGTTTCATGTGGCGATGTGACAACTCACTGCATCTTGTTTTGTTTGACAACTCACTGCTCAAACACGAAGGGATTGCATTGTGATCCTCTGGCCTACAATTATGATTTTATCTGACAACCACGTCCGTGACTACATCACAGGTACACTTCGTCACGGGTACTCAGGATTGCATGAAATGAATAACATAAAATAATATCACGGGTATCACTTCTTCCATAGTGCCCCAACATGCATTATCGTCACTAGATCATCTCTAGTTAACCCCTACTATGATGTCTATAAATAGCGATACCCCTAGTAGGATGTTTGTTCAAGTCATAACAATAGTAATATATCTACAATTACAATTATTATTTGTTTTTTCATTTTATGAACAATGTCTTCAAGAGGTGCAGGAAGTTCACGCTGGCAAAGAAATCAGAAAGTGTGGTTGCTACCTCCATTTACTTATGACTACAAGAGCGAAAAGTACTCGAGTCCGAAGGATTATTATGCTGGTATCTTAGCAGAATGGGCGTTCAGGGTAACGAAGCAACAAGGATTGTTTAATGATCTATGTAACTTTGGGGCATCGGTACCTCATCGTCGTTCATTGAGCATAGCTAAACGAAATGTCAGTGACTATGAAAAAGCAGTTAGCAGACTTAAAAAGGAGAACAACAGAATGTTGATGCGGAGATGTCGACATTTCATGCTTCAGCTAGCCACCGAAATGGCAGAAGCAAGCAACAGAGATTTGACAGTGATTGAGCAAAATAACGTCTTAAATAATGAAAAATATCTCTCTGACTACTACATGTCAGATGAGGAATGAGAAATCAAACACCGTTATCTTTCATATATGTTCATCTAATGTACTGATGTATTTCAAGTATTTGTTTTATGAAGCTGAAGTTTATGAAATAACTACATTTATAAGTACACATTTATTAGTTCATGACTTTCTTTATTGAATTGCAATGAGTTAATGAATGTTCTGGATTAATGAATGGATTAATGTATGTTGAATTATGTGAATACTTAAAACACATAAAACATAACAGTTGGGGGACTAATAAAGTTAAGACAAACGAACTACCGCCTTCAATAACACATAAAACATAATAGGTAGGTCGGTGAAAAGCTTCCCTTAACTGGGGCTCGTGAAATAGGGATGATTCTCTACATAAAGAATTTCAACCTCCATCAGGAAAGAAGAAAGAGTCACATTTCAATTCCTGGAAGTCTAGTAAAAATGATGACTCTGGTAAGGAATGAGGGGTTGACAGAAAACTAAACTTCGGGGGCTGGACAAATAACCTCAAAGCCAAGTGGTTGGTCCAGTTGGAGACTGATAAAGTTAAGACAAACGAACAACCGCCTTCAACAACACATAAAACATAACAGGTAAGTCGGTGAAAAGCTTCCCTTAACTAGGGCTCGTGAAATAGGGATGATTCTCTACGTAAAGAATTTCAACCTCTATTAGGAAAGAAGAAAGAGTCACCTTTCAATTCCTGGAAGTCCAGTAAAAATGATGACTCTGGTAAGGAATGGGGGGTTAACAGAAAACTAAACTTCGGGGGCTGGACAAATAACCTCAAAGCCAAGTGGTTGGTTCAGTTGGGGGACTAATAAAGTTAAGACAAACGAACTACCGCCTTCAATAACACATAAAACATAACAGGTAGGTCGGTGAAAAGCTTCCCTTAACTAGGGCTCGTGAAATAGGGATGATTCTCTACGTAAAGAATTTCAACCTCCATCAGGAAAGAAGAAAGAGTCACCTTTCAATTCCTGGAAGTCCAGTAAAAATGATGACTCTGGTAAGGAATGGAGGGTTGACAAAAAACTAAACTTCAGGGGCTGGACAAACAACCTCAAAGCCAAGTGGTTGGTCCAGTTGGGGGACTAAGTGTAAGACCCAACTGGTTTTACTTGATTTGGTTGGGATGAATCACTATTTACAATTACTTATACCCAAACAGATTGTTTTCTGCACATTTGTAAAGAAATTGACGATTCTTTTAGTATAGAAACTAGAATGGTAACCACTTCTAATGACGCTGCTTTGTTATTTTCCAAATTTATACCCAAAGAGAACAACACTTCCTAAATTACTATGTAACACCAGTTTTCTGGACAGATTTGAATGCACCAGTTTTCTCGACAGATTTGAATGCACCATGATATTCACAAACATTGGTGGCCAAGTAGTCCTACGTAACCCACGTTTCACTCACAAGATCCACCATTATTTTAAAGTTGATTTTAAAATAATTCCAAATGACAACAAAAATTGAATGCACCAGTTTTCTGGACAGATTCATACTTTTCAATGAAAAACAAATAGTAGGTCGTAACAACGAATGATGTATAGCTACGTGAAACACAACATTGCCTACATAAGCTTCATTTTTTCACACATTGAGTAGTCAAATCGTGGAGAGACTTGTCAGTATATGCAGATGGATTGTGAAGTCATGTGACCTGGTGCACAGGATTTGGTTTTCTCGATTTGTTGCTCGATTTTTTTATTACAGTGACAACTCATCTCTTATTAATATATGTGAGATTCTCAATTCAGAAAGTCACATGGCAACAGTGAATTCACTGATTTACCTTACAGTGACCATGCCTTTACTTTGTCGGTATATGCAGATAGATTGTCAAGTCATGTGACCTGGTGCACAGGCTTTGGTTTTCTCGATTTTTTGCTCGATTTTTTTATTACAGTGACAACTCATCTCTTATTGATATATGTGGGATTCTCAACTCAGAAAGTCACGTGACAACAGTGAATTCACTGATTTGCCTTACAGTGAGCATGCCTTTACTTTGTCGGTATATGCAGATGGATTGTCAAGTCACGTGACTTGGTACACAGTATTTGCTTTTCTCTGTTTTTCATTCTAGTGACAACTCATACCTTGTTTATATATGTGGGATTGTCATGCAGATGCAGAGGCATCTTTTTAAAGCTGTTCATAACCAACTATATAAACGACTAAAGGTGAAGACACAACCTTACAACTCATTTCGCCTTACGAAATTATCATTCATTTGTTTTAAAAAATTAGCATGGCTACATGGTTCATGGGAGGGAGTGAGAATCGCAGAGGTGGTAGGAACTTGCAAAGGGGTGGCAGTTCACGACGAGGAGGGGGAAGGGGCCGTGGCGATGCTGAAGACGATTCATGGAAGGGAGTGGGAATATCTGTTTTAGATTATGCTTGTGGTTATCGTGATAGGTTTGGGAAGCGACATTTTTTGATGCCCAAGTATTATCCAGTTCAAGGAGGTTCATATATGGAGCCATCAGATAATCAAACAAGATATGGTTTAGCACACGCTAGACTTCTGAAGTGACCCGCACTATTTATAGAGCGAGTGCAAATGGAAAGATTATGTCGGGAAAATCGACTGAAGGTGCCAAAAGCACGTTCTGTTGAGATCCAAAAGGAAGATCCTGATAATGTTGATCGACTATGTGAAAGACTACAACGTGAGATTTCTCAAATGCGTCGTAGGTTAGCCCGCGATATGCAACTATACATAGTTAAGAAGGATGCCCAGAAGAACAAAACAGAACCAAATGTTGCGGTTATCAAGGGTATCATGGAGGATCCTGAACTTGTCTCTGACGTTGAGCTTTCGGATTATTCAGACTCTGAGCCACCTATCGATTTAAGCGCGAATTAGGTGTTAATGTCTACGCTTCGGCAATATTAGATCATGCATTAATATGTAATGTCTGTGTTAGACTAAGTATAACTGTTATGTTTATGTATTGTGTCTGTCAAATGTTGCAGCTATTAATATGCAATATTAGGTCATGAATTGGGTGTTTGTTTGTCTAACTGTTATGTTTATGTATTGTTTGTTCAGTTCAGGGTGTCCAGGACGTATGTAATGTGTGTTCAGTTCATGGTGTCCAGAATGTATTTTTGTGGGAAAATTATGTCTGTACTACATATGTAACTGAAAACTATTACATTTGCAACTTCAGTTATGTTGTTTTCATGCCTGTATGAGTATTTAGTAAATTAGTGATTTCGTATATTATGTATTAAGTTTTATTACAAAAATATTGACAAATTTTACTTTAGGAGCTCTCGTGGTGGCCTTCGTCTTCTTGATCTACTCCGCGGTGGTCTTCGCGTCTCACCCTTCGTCGTTGCTCATCGAGCTGCACAGTGTGTGGGTGTGCTTCGGACTGTAGAGCATGCATATCACCTTCTAACCCAAAACAAAGACGAAAGAAAAAAATAATTTTTTTTAATGAAAACGGGTACAAAACAGTTTTACTACACTGGTTTTCTGAATTACATTCTCAGCTTCTAACCCAAAACAATGACAAAAGAATAAATATATATGTATATTTAAATGAAATCCGCTTGAGTAAAGCCAAAATAACTTTCTGAATAACACCTTCTAACCCAAAACAAAGACAAAAGAAAAATAAAAAATTTACATGAAAACGACTTTAGTAGAGTAAAAAAGAAATTATTAATTATATTATCACATAAAAACGGCTTTAGTAAAGCAAAATAAAGACAAAAGACCAAACAATAAACAATAAAAACGGATTTAGTAAAAAATTGCATTAGTAAAGCAAAATAACTTTCTGAATAACACCTTCTAACCCAAAACTAACACAAAACAATAAACAAAAATATTTACATAAAAACGGCTTTAGTAAAGACCAAACAAATTTTTGAATTATATTTTCTAAACCAAAACAAAGACAAAAGCAAAAAAAAAAAAAATTTAACATGAGAACGGCTTCAATAAAGTCAAACAAAATTTATGAATTACATTATCACCGAAACAATGACAACAGAAAAAAATATTTACAAAAAAAAACTACATATAATTTAAATGAACAGTGAAAGCGTGGTTTCAATCCATGCTTACAATAGTGAACAGTGAAACCATGAATTTTGTAAATGAACATGATTGCCTTAATAATTTCTAAATGAACATGATTTTAAAATTATATATATGAAAAATATTATGTAAAATTAATATATGAAAAGAGGTTTTTCCCATATTATGTAAAAATTCTGAATTACACCTTCTAAACCAAAACAAAAACAAAAGAAAAAAAAACAAATTTGAACATGACAATGACTTTAGTAAAGCCAAAAAAATTTTATGAATCACATTATCACCAAAACAATGAGAACAAGAAAATAAACAAAATATTAAAAAATAAATAAATAAATGAACACTGAAAAGTAACAGTGAAATTGCTTTTCGGAATAGCGTTTTCTTCACAAAGCTTGATGCATAGTGAAAACGCTATTCAGAATAGCGTTTTCTTCACAAACGAAATGGACATTGAAATTGCTATTCGAAATAGCGTTTTCTTAGAAACCTTATTCCAGAAATGAAGCGCTATTAGAAATAGCGTTTTATTCGCAAGAAAAGTTTATGATAAAAGCGCTATTTGGAATAGCGTTTTCTTAATTAAAATCGCTATTTAAAATAGCGTTTTTACTATTCACAAAATTTTGGACTCCAAACAGTGAAAGCGCTATTCGGAATAGCGCTTTAGCCTAGTTTGGAAAATACGTCCAAAAGAGGCCTATTTGAAATAGCGTTTTTACTATTCACAAAATTTTGGACTCCAAACAGTGAAAGCGCTATTCCGAATAGCGCTTTAGCCTAGTTTGGGAAATACGTCCAAAAGAGGCCTAGTTTGGGAAATAGGATGCAAAAGAGGCTTAGTTTGGGAAAAGCCTCGAATTAAGTCCTCAAATGAGCCCAATAAGACGCGCAACAGTTGCTACTGCGCACCATGCGTAGCAGCAACCCCAAACTCCCATTCAACTCCTTTTTTCTTTTTCTTTCCTTATGTGAAACCCCTCTCTCTCTCTCTCTTTCATTCTTCTTCTTTGCGAAACCCTAGCCACAAAGAGGATGGGGGTCACAAAAGTGAGGATTGCAAGGGTAGGGCTACAGGGTCATAAGGTTGTAGAAGTGATGATCGACGGAGTGAGGAGCTAGGGGGTAGTTGAGCGGATAAGGGGAGTTGGGATCGCAAGGGTGGAGTTGTAAGGGGTGGTGGTCCTGGAAGCAGAGGAAGGAGCTATGTGAGGATAGAGAGGGAAGGGATTAGAAGTGACGGCCAGAGTTAGGGATGGGTAGGAGGGCGGTTGGAGCCGGTAGTAGGTGGTGAGGGTAAGTTGGTACGCAAAGTTAAACTTTTCCTGAGTTTCCTCGTGGCAGTCTATTTTGATAGAAAGGACATTTCAACAGCCAAATGCTTGCCAAGAAAATCATAAGCCAAGGCCTCCTTATCAAAAGTATGGGTGTCAAACTTTTGATAGATTTTTCTTTCAAAATGCTACATTATGTAGGCGTGGTTGTCCCCTTCTTGAAAAGAAGTATAGATGGCTTAGTCATTTCAACATCCGCTGTGCTGTCCCCGAATAGCAACAAGTCTTTGTTTAGAGTTAAAAGTTTTGTGTTGTTTGAATATAAATTTTTAAATAAAAGTCAAATGTTCAGACGTAAACTTATGAACAAAAATGAATTATTCAAATAAATATTCCAAACAAAAATGAATTATTCAAATATATATTCCGTTCAAACAACTACTTTTTGTTTTATAAGTTTTTGTCCAAATATTCAACTTTTGTACAAAGTACAACATCAAAATCAGTCATATAAAATGAACTAATCCTATAACTGAATGGTCATCTATTATCGTCAGCAAGTATTGTATCATAGCACCAGAAACTATACAACCTTATCACCGAATATGCAAATGGACAGTGGGGGGAACTACTGTATGAAGCCACTCACGGATGGACTCAATTCTAAATTTGTACCATGACAATGCTTCTTCATAAACCCAGTTGTTGAATCCTCTGTACACCTTCTGGGAAGGACTCACTGCTAGAACTTTGAGTTCAACTAGATTGTCAATAAGATACTTGAGGAGCAAAACTTCATGCTGATTACCGTAAAACCCATTTACCTCTAGTTCAGTGAGATGCTTATGAGGGCACACAGGAAGGACTCTTTCAATCTCTTTTGGTTGTGTTGTGATAAAGCTTGGGCAAAACAACTGTAAGAAACCAAAAAAAAAAAAAGAGTTACTCAGCTTATATGTTCTAGCATAAATTTCTAATTATCAATCAGCACATTGCAAACGGAAAAACAAGTATTCAGCGATATGAACAACAATGCACTACAAAACTTGATCTAGTTTGCTTCCATAAAAAGGTTAACATGTACTTACATTTAACTGTAGTTTTTGCAATAAAGGGAAAGCCTTCAGGACATAACTAATCCAGCAGAGTTTGTCTTCATCATCAAATGGAAAAACAGTCAGCACAAATTGCTTGATATTGGTGAATGTAGGCCCAGTTTCCGGAAGATTCAGTATCTGAAATGGAAAGGTTACAAACTTAGCATGCATTATATAAATTATAAAATAAAAACAAAAACAAAAACAAAAAAGAGACTACACAGAAGACTCTGCATAAGTGGCAAGGTTGGATATGCAGAGAGTATGACTCACTGTCAACACTAATCCAATGGCATAGGAATCAGGACTAAACTCACTGTGAACTGGAACTGGAAAACTATTCTATTTAAATACATCATTATAGAACAAGTTTCAGGTGCATGAACAGCTCGCATTGGCACGGATCCTGATCCTATCAATTTCAAATATTCTTAAATTCTTAGCTGAAATACCTTGAGATATTCTAGAACAGTTTTTTTGCTACATTTACCTTCATAGCCAGTATTGAGATAAAATTAAAAGTCTCCAACTGAGGTAGATCGCTCACAAATCTTGTGAGGGCATAAATTCCACCATCCAGTCTGCTCTCTCCAGTGAAATTCAGAAAAGCTTCAGCCAGCCTTGGGACATTTTTGAAGTATAAGCTAATTAAGTGACCAGTATATTCCAACAAAACAAGATCCTTTGCACATAACTCCATTGCCTGCAATCTGATACAGTTTTGTACACTCAAAAGCTTCAGCCGGAGGTTTGAACCAGCAAATTTTAAATTGACAAGATCATTGCACAGATGCAAACTTAATCCTTCAAGAAACAAGCAACTTGATAAGAGATTCTCTAGCTGTTGATCACTGATATTTACTCCTTGCAGTTGAATGGTTCTCAGAGAGGTGAGACTGCTGGAACCTGGAGGAGCACTGAGACTGCATGAGGCCAGTTGCAGATGCTTTACACTACATCTTTTTCCAGCTGCAACAAGAAGCCAGCAAGGGAACTCGTATTTTTCTGATGCAGTAGAAGAGGCATGATCCACCATAAAGCTACATGACTCCGATAAGTCAAGATCAATGTTTTCAACTCCCTTTGTGATTGCACAACTGATCCACTGATCTATGTGAAGAGCAGAATCCTTGCTCAAGTGAAATTGGACAGCAAAAGAGTCCACTTTTGTGCCTTTGCATCGTTGGTGCATAAAGTGATTGACCCACTTTAGAAACTTACACCTCTGCAGTTTTCTATCCAACTCAGATTGACAATTAGATATGCTGTTGGAGTAAACAATGCTCCCAAGTATATTAGCAGAATCAAAATAGAGGTCAGCATGATCAATCCAAATGAGTCGCCATCGTTCTGATAGGACACTAGTTCTCACAGCCTCTTTCAATGGCAGCATGGAAATGATTTTGGAAAGAATCCCATCTGGTAGTTGAATAAGTTGATCCCCCTTTCTCTGCCAATTAAAAAAAAAAAAAGCATCAGAAAACTGCTTCTGCAAGGAAAGTCATATGTTTCAAAACTATAGAATCAAATTCTTCTTCCCAATATGTTACAAAAAGCTTCTTACAGTCAATTTAGCAGCTTTTTGTCGTCGACCCATCATGTTATCCTTCAAAGTTCAGGTACTCATCCTAACCTTGTCTGGGAGAGTTATGTAAAGAGAAACTGAACGGAGAACAACCACCTATGCCACATGAAAGCAGTAGTCAATTAAGGGTGATACTACAGGCATCACTGTGCCAATTCTGTGTGTCTGTACATGGACAGAACACCCAGAATTTTATTTCTTTCATTAATAGTACTAAGTAATTAGAGCTAAATAATTAACATGATTCAAATACTGATGAAGATGCTGTCAAAGAAAAGAAAATTTCCTTAATGACATAGTTTTTTGGTAAAGAAGGATACCAAAAAATGATTATGATTATTTTTACGCTGGAACTTATTAAAAGGTAAAAAATAAAAAGACCACATCCAAATGCGAGGCAGTGAAGGGAAGAAACTCCAGAATGTGCCAAACGTATACATGTGGAAGCTTGCAGGTAGCCCTAGACGATTGTTCAAACATAAAGTCAATCTGATTCTGTATCTAACATTTTTTTTTTTTGATAAATAACCAAACTTTATAAGAAAAGCATCAAGAAGATGCAAAGAATACAAACTAGAAGCCACAAAGGCTCAACAAATCAATAAGTCAAATCCTGCACAGAATCTACAAATGCCAAAACATCGGGATCAACCGAACAAGTCAACCAACTATGCAAAACGACAAGAAGTCAACGTTCCAACCAAGGAACCGAATGAGACACCCCTTGAAAAACACGCCTATTACGTTCCAACCAAACCAACCAAACAATACAATGAGAAGCAAGCAACCACACTTTCCGCCGCCGCCTACCAACACGACCCCCCATCCAACTTTGCAAAACTGCCATAACTGAAACTGGTTGCACCCAGGCCAAACCAAAAGTCGCGACCACAAGCATCCATAGACGATGAGTAACTGGACAATGAACGAGCAAATGGGCCACCGACTCCGCGGCCCCACAACACATGCAGCACCAATTAACCAATATATGGCCACGGAGAATTAGATTATCCAATGTCAAGATACACCCCAACATAGCTGTCCACACAAAAAAGGCCACCTTGGATGGCGAACCTGACACCCAGACACATTTCCACGGAAAAACAACAGCCTCCGCAGGGGCTAGCACAGCATAATACGAAGACACAGAAAACTTCCCCTTAGCCCCAGGACAATTCCACACCAAAGAGTCCTGCCCAGCCCTCCCAACTCGCAACTCATAAAAAACCCAACAACGCCATCAACTGATCCTGCTCCCAATCCTGAATAGCACGGCGCAAGTGCACATTCCAAACAATCGAATCCCCATGGCCACACTTGACATCACCCACCATAACCTCTCTATCAACGGCAAGAGCATAAATTAAAGGGAACCGCACTTCCAATGGAACGTCACCACACCACCTATCCCGCCAAAATCGAATTCTATCTTCCACCCCTACTTGGAGCAAAACCCTCCTCCAAAACTCCTCCCACCCCAACCAAATCCCTTTCCGAAGACCATAGCCATGCGATTGCCCCACCCTCCCTGAACACCACCCTCCCTGCCCCAACCCAAACTTCGCAACCACCACCCTCCTCCAAAGGCAATCCCTCTCCTCCACAAAACGCCACCACCACTTACCCAACAAAGCCACATTAAACAGGACCAACCTCCGAACCCCTAAACCCCCATGAACCTTGGGACTACAAATCCGATCCCAAGCCACCAAATGATAAGAACCCTCCCCCCCATTTCCCCAGAGGAAATCCCTCTGCAACCGCTCAATCCGTGTTGCTACAGACACCGAAATCACATGAACGGACATAAAGTAAGTCGGAATGCTGGACAAGACACTCTTAATCAACGTAAGTCTGCCACCTTTAAATAAATATTGCCTTTTCCAGCCTGCCAAGCGCCGCTCAACACGGGCCACCACCCCATCCCAAACCCCCGTTGCCTTAAAAGATGCCCCTAGAGGTAAACCCAGATATGAAACTGGGAGAGGCGCCACCCTACAGCCCAGAATAGCTGCCAATACTGAAATCCGAGCCACATCTCCCACTGGAATTAGCTCCGAATTTGCCAGATTCACTCGCAGGCCCGACACTGCCTCAAAACACAACAACACACATCTCAAATGACCAATCTGAGTAACATCCGCATCACAAAAAATAAGCGCGTCATCCGCATAAAACAAATGCGAAACCGTCAAAACTACTGGAGCCCGTCCCACCTCAAACCCATGCAACAAACCACCTTGTACTGCTCTAGATAACAAACGCCCCAACGCCTCCATCACCAAAATGAACAGTAACGGAGATAAAGGATCTCCTTGATGTAAACCTCTATACGAAGGAAAGAATCCCGCTGGAGACCCATTAACCAGAACCGACATTCGCACCGTAGATATACAGAATTGAATCCACATCCGCCACCTTTTCCCAAAACCCAATCTGTCTAGCATATACAATAAAAATTTCCAATTGACATTATCATATGCCTTTTCGATATCAAGTTTGCAAATAAGCCCCACTTGGTCCTGGCAAATCCTAGAATCCACACACTCATTCGCCACTAAGACCGCATCTAGAATTTGCCGCCCACCCACAAAAGCATTCTGAGACTCGAAAACCACCCCATCCAACACACTACACAACCAATTAGCCAACACTTTTGCCAACAACTTGTACACACTGCCCAAAAGACTAATAGGGCGAAAATCCCGAATATCCTCCGCCCCACCCTTCTTGGGAATCAAAGCAATAAATGTGGCATTGAGACTACGCTCAAACTCCCCAGTTTGAAAAAAACTGCTCAAACATAGCCATCACATCTGCCTTCACCACCTCCCAACAGTGTTGGAAAAATGCTATCGAAAAGCCATCGGGACCCGGAGCCTTATCACCAGGCATACTCCGTAAAGCTGCAAACACCTCCTCCTCTGCAAAAGGCCGTTCAAGCATGCCGCTATCGGCCTCTGAAATAACATCAAACACAATTCCATCCAAACCTAGCCTCCACACCTCCCCCTCGTCCCGAAATAGATGCTCATAGAAGCCAACTCCGTACCATTCACTCGCAATCTGCCAATCTGATTCACCCGACGATGAGCATTAGCCATACGATGGAAGAATTTGGTATTACGATCCCCGTCCTTCAGCAACAAACATCTAGACTTTTGACGAAAGCTAATCTCCTCCATACGTGCAATTTTGCCAAACTCCTTACGAACCCCATCCCGATGAACCAAATCCGCCGTAGATAAACCCCCCACAGGCTCTATCTGATCCAATTCCTGCATCATAGCTAACACATTGGCCTTCTGAACCTCCAGGTGCCCAAACACCTCCCTATTCCACTGCTTCAAATCAGACTTGAGAAGCTTCAATTTCTGCGCTAAGCGACAACTCGGCAGACCAGACACACGATAACTATCCCACAAACCCTGCACCCGGTCCTTGAAACCCTCCGACAACAGCCACATATTTTCAAACCGAAACGGCGCGGGACCACTCCTGATACCCCTACTATCCAATAAGACTGGCCAATGATCTGAGACTGGACGTTGCAACCGAAGTTGAGTCACTTGAGAGAGATGCTCCTCCCACTCCCCTGTCACCAAAAATCTATCTAGCCGAGACATCGCACCACCCCCAGACCAAGTATAACCGCCCCCCTGCAATGGCAAATCCACCAACTCTAGGTCATTAATGAATGAAGAAAAAGCCCGCATAGAAGCCACCACCCAACTTGCCCCCAGCTTCTCGTCCACACTCCTAACCACATTAAAGTCTCCGCCCACACACCAAGGAACCTCCCATCGAAAAGCAATACACTGTAACTCATCCCAGAAACCAGGCCGCTTCCCTCCACGAACCGGTCCATATACCCCTGTAAAGGCCCAACGGAAATCATCCGCAATACATCGAAATAGACATGATACTGAAAAGCCCCCACCTCTTCCTCCTCCATTTCCACCACCCTCTTATCCCAACAAAGAACTCCCACTCCCCCTGCCACCCCTAGAGCTGGTAAATACGTCCAAGCCACATACCGACCACCCCACAGCTCCCGAACTAACTTCCCCCCCCCCCCCCACACACCCTAACTTGGTCTCCTGGAGACACACCACATCCGCTCTCGCATTTTTTAACACAGATTTTACCAACACCCTTTTCTCTTTATCATTTAACCCACGCACATTCCAAGACAGAATTTTTAACCGTGTTAAAATTTATGTGATATTGATTGTTATTGATTGATTGATATAATGTTGATATCTATTACAATGATTCATGATTCCTATATATAGAAGAGGGTGAGTGTGTAGTAGGTAAGGAGTAGGTGAAGTGGAGGTGGTAGTGGTGTAGTGGGTTAGGTTTAGTGGAGTAGGTGAGGTGGTAGTGGTGTAGTGGGTTAGGTTTAGTGGAGTAGGTTTAAGTGGGTGAAGTAGGTGGAGAGTAGGTTTAGTGGAGTAGGTGAGGTGGTAGTGGTGTAGTGGGTTAGGTTTAGTGGAGTAGGTTTAAGTGGGTGAAGTAGGTGGAGAGTAGGTGGATTTTAACAGCCCCCCGCAAACTCAAGGGGGATAGGAACTAACCAACTTGAGTTTGGAGAGAGTAACAAAACAAGAAAATACATAAAAATAAAAGAGGATAAGAGACACTGTATGGTCGTGTCTTAACGGTGTAGAGGACACTGGATGGCGGTGTCAGACCGATGTAGAAGACAGTTTATGGGGTCATGTCGGACCGTTGTAGCAGACAATGTTGTGACAGTTGTGGTGACAGTTTACGGAGTCTTGCTGGACCCTTGTAGAAACTAACCGGAATCAATGTCGGGACAGTTTACAGAGTCTTGTCGGACCCTTAAAAAATCGCACCCTCAAAAGGTGTGCCCAATCTGTCAAAAAAGGCGTGCCATAAAAAGGCGTGCCCAATCCATAAAAAGGCGTGCCATCAAAAGGCGTGCCAAGTTGTCGGGCGTTAAGAGGCGCGCGATGCGCGTGGCTGCCTCGGCTATAAGACGGAGGCTGAGGCTGAGGCAAAAAAAAACTGCGAGCGATAGTCTGAGAGAGATTTCTGAGAGAGATTCTGTAACACTCTGTTTTCTGAGAGAGAGTTCTGAGAGATAGACTGTGTGACACTCTGTTGCCTAGAAAATGGCTTCATCGTCTTCCCGCGGGCTGCTCACCCTCTTTCCCGACCTTAACGAGTCAACGAGAGAGAGAACTGGTGCGGTGGCACTGGAAACTCAACCAAGCGCCCCGGAGTTTGCTCCGTTGAACTTTCCGATGCGGTCTGTGGAGCAAAGAATGGCAGTGCAGTCGGATGTGGAGGCCAATCAGTATACTTTGAAGGCATGTGTGGAAAGCATGACGGCGGTCACAAACTTGTCGAACCGGCTGCAGAGTAGGACAAATGAGGTGCAGCATTTAAACTCCCAGCTGGCTCTGCTCCAACGCATGTATAAGGATGCGCGAGCAGAGATAAGCGTGCTAAGGGCAGAAAACAAGGAGCTGAAGCGGAAGGCCACCGTGATGTTCCGATTTGGAGGTCCTCCATATGCTGCAGTGGAGGAGTATGGGGGAGTGAACGTGCTCGGTGGCGTGGAAAACACGGAGACAGCACCGTCAAGGGCCGCCCAGGACGGAGGCAAGAAGAAGAGACCGGCGGCAGAGTAGAGAAGAAAAATCCCGCCTGTGGATGTGGTTATTTGGTTTGTTTTGGTTTGGTTTGGTTTTTTTTTTTTTTTTTTTTTTAAGGGAAATATCTTGGGGGCATGTGAAAGGGAAAGAAAAATAAAAAACAGAAGAAAGAAAGAATATTAAGATGCTAGTGCGTAGAGAGTGGTTTTAAAAAATGAGATGATGATGTTTGTTTTAAAAAAGAAGAGGAAAATAAAAAATAAAAAAAAATCAATCACTGCTCAAAGCACGGGGTGAAAGAGTGGGTTGAAATATTAAAATGGTTGGTTGGAAAGTAGAAATAGGAGAGAGAGAATGAGTGGGGGGAGACATGCCCATGTGGGGCAAGAGAAAGAGTGGAATTCGGTGGAAAGAAGAGAGAAATTAGGATTGCTTTGGCTAGTGGTAGGACCCACCAGCACTATTCACTTAAAAAATGTGGAATGGTGAGCATGTGTTTTAAGCTTTAGCTCCAGCAGCATCAATGATCTCTGTCAATGATCACCCCAGAGAGAGAGAGAGCACATGCCGCCAGTAGAAGATGCCTTGTATATTCCATACAAAAGCTTGAGATCAAAATCATACAGGAAAAGCTTCAGCCCAGGTTTGATGCTCATCACAAGCTCCTGCTTGTTGGTTGGGACGCCCATGACAAGATACTGAAAACAGTCGGCCACATCGACGCTCTCCGCGAGCTCGGCCACTGCCTCCAAGACGGCTATGGCGTACACCAGAACATCGCCGAGGGACGGCGCTTCCTTGTCCAAGCCAACGCTCGCGAGCTCGCCGCCGCTCGAGCCGGCTTCTTCGGCCACATCGACGCTCTCCGTCTCGGAATGTGAACGTGACGGTAACGACACTTGAAACTGAGTTAACCCGGGTGAGGATGAGAATGAGTTGGAGCTAGTTTCAGGTTCTGAATTGTGTGGTGGTTCAGTACTCATATTTCTACTGCCAACCCACTCAGTCATTTATTTATGCAGAGAACAAACAAGTGTACTTGTGCAGAGAGAGACGATGAAGATGAGAAACCAAAGAAAGAAGAGTGTCTGGTATGTGTTTGTGGTATGTGTTGAAAAATCTAGCGGATTAGGTTGAGGTCCGGCGGGCGGCTAAGGTGAGGTTGCCGCCCGCCGAGGAAGCGAAAATACTAGGTTCTAAACCTGCTCTGATACCATGTTAATATTTATGTAATATTGATTGTTATTGATTGATTGATATAATGTTGATATCTATTACAATGATTCATGATTCCTATATATAGAAGAGGGTGAGTGTGTAGTAGGTAAGGAGTAGGTGAAGTGGAGGTGGTAGTGGTGTAGTGGGTTAGGTTTAGTGGAGTAGGTGAGGTGGTAGTGGTGTAGTGGGTTAGGTTTAGTGGAGTAGGTTTAAGTGGGTGAAGTAGGTGGAGAGTAGGTTTAGTGGAGTAGGTGAGGTGGTAGTGGTGTAGTGGGTTAGGTTTAGTGGAGTAGGTTTAAGTGGGTGAAGTAGGTGGAGAGTAGGTGGATTTTAACAAACCGCATTGCAACAACAGCTGATTTGCACGACTCTTCCTTGCACCCAGTCCATCCCCACCCTTATGTCGGTCATAATTTATAGAACACTCCAGTTTCCGTAATTCTCGGACACATACGATAATTACCCTTATGTCGTTTATTATGAAACACCCTTATGTCGGGATTTTCGCCCTATTTCGTAACATTACCCTCCAACTCCAATATATAATGTGTTTTCATTTTAACATATTTTTCTTCTTTTATTTTTTTAGGTTGGTAAATTTGCTTTTATCCCAAGGTACATACGAATTTTTAAACACGAAGACAATTTAATTCCATGTCAAAACTTTACCCTCCAAATATATAGTGCATTTTCATTTAAACAGATTCTGAAGGACATTGAGATTATATACAATTAAACGATTTAATGGTATATATTCCTACATATATTAGGTATTGATTTCCTAGATATATTAGGTATTTTCATAGATAGGTCTTTTATATGATACTCTTTCTCATAGTTAGATTTCTAATAAGATACTCTTTCTCAACCTATATATACAAGCTTTCTATTGTATAGGGCATTCATTCAATACAATAGATATTATTTTCTCTCTCTCTCTCTACTACTCTAACATGGTATCAGAGCTAGGTTAAGAACCTAGTAATTTCGCTTCACCAGCGGGCGACAGCCTCGCCTTGGGCACTCGTCGAACCTCAACCTATTCCGCTGTCATGTTTTCCTTTCAGTATCGTTTCGTGGTGATCTCTCCCACTACCCACTCGTTTATTCCTATCCCAAATATCTCTATCATATTTTTTTTTTTTTACTCATAATACATTTTTTTTTTCCCTCCACTCTATATTTTCATCTGCTTCAACCTCAAATTGGTTTCTATCTTCAAACCTATTTGAGTTTGAGGTACTATCATGGTGAACATGGTTATACACCATGCAAACCACCTAGTAGCCTCCTTTGGTGCACAATTCAAGCCGCACTCTCTAGCGCACAACCTAAGCCGCCCCTCTCTGGCGCACCACCAAACCCATCCCTGGCACACCATCCAAGCCACCTCCTGGCGTACTCAATCATCTGTTGCCATCATCGTTCAACGCCACATCATAAATTATGTGTGCGCCATGCTTACTAGTTCAACATCCAGTCTCTACAACGGTCTGGCATGACCCCGTAAACTGTCCCGACATTGATTTTGGTTAGCTCCTACAACGGTCTTGACATGACCCCGTATACAGTCCCGACATTGATTCCGGTTAGCTCCTATATCGGTCCAACATGACCCCTTTAAACTGTCCTGGCATTAGTTCCAACTAGTTCCTACAATAGTTCGACATGACCATAAACTGTCTCTCAGCATTAGTTCCAATCAATTTCTATATCGGTCCGGCACGACCTTAAATTGTCCTGGAATTAGTTTCAGCCAATTCCTACAATGGTCCGACACAACCATAAACTGTCTCCTGGTTTTAGTTCCGGCCTCTAATCGGCTTATTTCCAACAGTTTTATTTCATGTTTTAGTTTCTCTCTCTAAACTCAAGATGTTTATCCTCTTCAAGTTTGAGGAAGATGTCAATGTATATACGGTATATATTCCTATATATATTAAGTATTGATTTCTTAGATATATTAGGTATTGTCATAGCTAGGTCTCCAATAGGATATTTTTTCTCATAATTAGATTTCTAATAGGATAATCTTTCTCAGCCTATATATACAGGTCTTCTATTATATAGGAGGTTCATTCAATATAATACATATTATTTTCTCTCTCTCTACTATTCTAACATGACAAATTATTTACAATGTTTTGACAGAAAGCATAATGTAATGAGAAAACAGAATAAGAAAGGTACCACAGTCATAGTCATGTTCCTAGTTGCTTGATATTAGGAGAAAGGACATAGAAAGAATAATTTATTTTGGCGAATGTGGTGTGCTTTTCTTTATAGAAAATACAAAATTAAAAATAATAATAAAGAAAAAATCCATGACAGAGACGCACTAAAGTGCGATTTTTTACAGATTTCTCAAACCCAAGTATGAAAACCCCAACTGGCTGGGTCAGTCGCTCGTGATTTAAGATATGATGATGTCAGAGAGCTAAAACCCTAGATGTTTGCTGAGCACGCTAAATAAGCGCTTCAGCTGTGGTGTGGTTGAATACCAAAAGAACAAGGAAACGAAAGTATATACTAAAAAAAAATATTTAAGAATTCAATAAGGGGAGGGTGATGACAAAGTAAAGAAGAGTCAGAGAGAGATCCACTTACAAATAGAAGAGCGAATGCAATACTGGAAGTTGTGATTCTGCTATATATATATGTGTGTGTGTGTGTGTATTCAGAGTTCGATTAGTAGGAGATCTGATTGAGATTGACGAGTCTCTACTGTGTTCGTCGAGAGAGAGAGAGAGAGAGAGAGGGAGAGAACAAGGAAAGGGAATATATGCAATGGAAGATTGGGAGATCAATAGTTGTGCTAATGATGAATAAATACTGAACACCTAGGTGTTACAGATTGTCTCCGGTTCACAGAGCGAACTGGACTATACTGGTTGGCCCTAGGCCCTATAATTTAAATTGGTCAGTATATAAGGGTAAAATCAAGTATTTTATTTTTTTAAAAAAATTAAATTAATCAAATATCAATAATCATTTAATTAGAACATATTTTTATTAATAATTTATTTTTAAAATTATATTTATTATTGATAAAAATATGATATGATCACAAAATTATTAATATTCGATTAATATAATATTTTACAAATATAAATTATTTGACAAACTTTATATATTAAACGATTTAGATTATCAAAATTAAATTCATGAATTCCACATACTTAATAATATGCTCTAATCAAATATCAAACTGGAGACATGCCTCCTCCTATTATATTACATGCGTGATGATGCAACTACGTAAATAGATAGACAACCCCGGAAAGCACTTCTACATGTACAAGACTGCTGGACTCCCCCCTGACTCGGATTCGGGATCTGCTGTGACTGTAATGCTCTAGTGGGGAGATTTTTTTAGTTTTTTTTTTTTATAATTCGGTTCATTTTTATTTTAAATTTTATTAATTATATTATTTATATAAAAAATTAAGTTAATTATAAATTCATAATTTTATGATCAGATTCAAATTGTTTTTTGAAAATTATCAAGATTATTTTAACCATTTATTTTTTAAAAACTAAATGTGTTATTGCTATAAAGTTATAGATATTTAATCAATTTAATATTTTGCATGGATAATTTATTTAACGAACTCTATAATATTAGTGATTTGAATCATCTAAAAAGAGTCAGAAAAAAAACTCTACTAAATCATCACAGATCGCTACCATGACTTAGTCACAGCAGATCCCTGGTCCCTCCTCACTCGCAGCTTCTATAGATTTCTACCTCAATCCACGTGTTAAAAAATCAAACTAGCAAAATTAATTTTAGTTTTTATTTTTATTTTTTTATTAAAAAAAAACTCTGTCCAGACCCTTTTTCATATTTTTTTGCTTCCTAATTTGATACGTGCGGACAGAATCGTTGATCAAGGGATTCATGTAATTATATTTTTAGGATAGTAAAAATATCATAAATTTAGGATTCGAATCGATAGAATAATTATAATCTTTTTGTTGTAATTGTCACAACCCAAACCCGCCCCTATAAGTTTAGCGTCGTAACTGGCCAGTAATCCGTGATTATCGAAGGCCTGTTTAACAATACTGACAATAATACCATATAATAGGGCTGGCAAAAGCCAATCAATAACAACATATATCGTCTAATGAGTTGTGAGGACTTGAATTGAGATACACTTTCGTGTACATAGCCATATTCATAACCATTTATGCCCATAAGCATATATATACAAGACAAAACATAAGTTAGGGAATCAATCCCATTATCTGGAATAGTATTGATATTAGTCTTAAAACATTCTTTTCATTTAACAAACTCAAAAGGGTGAAGTCAAGCCAGCCAAAAACACCTTGACACATGCTAGTTCGAAACCTCACAATGAGGAACAATAGTTGGCTTGACAAAACAAGGGTTCGGGTCGACATCTCTAGCTTTGATCTGGTGCCTGGCCACCTACATATATATAATAAACTGTGAATAACAAATGTATAAAGAGGTTAAGAGTGATGTACTCTATAGTCTTTGAAACAATCAATTAGCATTAGAACACTTCAATCACTATCATTTGTCAATCATCGTTCAATTCAATCGATTTAATCAATCTTATTCTTATGGGTTATACGTGGTACATCCAATAGCAACAATACACTAGGTCTTAAAAGACCGAACAATCAATTGATGGCCATCAAACAATAACACTAGCTCCAAGATTTGGAACTGACAAAAATCTCTATAACAATAGCAATATCAATAACAATAATGATAACACTACGCTATGGATGTCACGAATACAATTCAAAAGAGGATCATCATTCAATCGATAGAAAGTAATCGTTCAAAAACAATATAATTTATCATTCAGAAAATAAATACAATTTGAACATATCTTGACATCATTGTTACTCACAGTGGGCTCCTCAGTACATGTACTAATGGTTTGGCATCCGACCTAAACAAATAAAGTCAAGCACCACACAATTACAATTACACTCTACACTCGAGTTAATTCGGTTACTTGTTTGTCTTTCGGTTTCTCTCATTTGATTCTAATTTTTCTTTCGGTTATTCATATTTATTTTTCTCCATATCAAACCCAATTTCAAACCCACAAATTTTAAAACATGAATTAAACTTTCAAAACTCTTGAAAAATTCATGATGCATGTACAATTGAAATTCTAATTTAATTTTTACAATTTGAATTTAATTCAATTCCTTCACCCTTTTACTAATTTCTTTGAGATTACATGAAATTGATTCTTAATTCTTTTCTATTTTCCTTTAAATCATGAAATTTGAGTTATGAAACTTGCATGTATGAAATTAAGATCAAAACTAAATAATTTTAATTAGAATAGCTCTAATTTGGATTATTCTTAATTTTCTTCACATCAAAGTCAAATTCAAATCCATAAACCTTTTAAACGTGAATTAAAATCTCAAAACCTTGAAATCCTATGATGCATGTTTAATTAGAGTATTAAACTTGTAGAATTTGCCCATGCATGTAACAATGAGGCTTAATTTTATCCAAGACTATATCATCAAATCCAAAATAATTAATTTCCATAACCATGAACCTATTTTAATTACTTCATCTTTGTTTTCTAATTTCTTCCAAATTATGTGAAATTGAACCCAAACTCATCTTTAATTCAAGCGTAATACAAGGATTTTGCAAAATTCAAGCTTGAAGTCCTTACCTTTAATCTTCAATTTGATAAACTTTTTGATGATCTTCCATTTTTCCTTCTTGTTCTTCTTCATTTCTTTAACCTTAGCCTTTCTTCCAAATTTTCCATCAAAATTCCTCCAGCAAGAAGGTGAGCTCTCACTAGTGGGCTCCCCTTAGCTAATAAGTTGGGCCCATCCTCCACTGCTCCAAGTGCCTATCCTACCCAAATTCTGGATGTCTGTTTATCCAAGGCCCTCCAACATCTGACTTTGAAAAGGAAATCTCTCGAGGAAGTTGACCCCCCCACTCGTTACCCAAAGCTCCTGAAATTGGAGGAAGCTGACCATGGCCCTAAGTTGATCACCAACACTCCTCCTCTTTATTCCAAGGCACCAGGTAAACGCAAATATTCACGCAGAAATGCTAAACCTTCGACCACTCCTACTACCAGCTTTAATTTGGTTGATGTCCTAATTCGGCAGTCTGAGGACCCTACGGTAGCTGAGAGTATTTGCCCAGTAACTGTAAGCCCTTTGCCTGATACTGATGATGAGCTTGCCTCCCAAGCTCCCAGTACTTACCCAGATGAGGATATTAGTTTTGTTCCCAGGGTGGCCCAAAGCAGCCACACACGCTATGTTGATTTTGAGCTGGAATTGTCAAGGGATGGGACGACCCCTGACAATCCAGATCCTCCGAGGGTTAAGCCATACCCATCGTCCTGCAATAATCTTCTTAATGGAGACCAAAAATAAACAACCCAAGCTAGAAAGACTTAGAAGAAGCTTAGATTTTCCTCACGCTAGCTATGTGGATCCAGTGGGAGCTTTTGGGGAATTGGCACTGTGGTGGAGGGATGAAGTGCATTTACAAGTCTGCTACAAGTCTGCAAATCTCTTCAAATGTTTTGTTACTCTGGGAACAGTTCCTAATGGATGGATGGCCACCTTTGTCTATGCCCCACCTAGGTGGCCTGATAGGAAATTTTTTTGGCAACACCTCAAATCATTTGCTGCTGAGAATTGTTACCCTTGGGTCTGTTTAGGGGATTTCAATGAAGTTGGATGCATGAGTGAAAAGTAAGAAGCAGTGGGATGCAGTCTCTCTCGAGTCTGGCACTTTCAGGATTTGATTTCTGATTGTGAGCTTATGGACCTAGAATTTAAGGGTCACCCGTATACCTGGACAAACAATCAAACGGGTAGTCACAATGTTCGAGAAAGGCTAGACAGAGCCTTAGCTTCGGTAGATTGGAGGCAAAAATTTCCTTATGCACAGGTTTTTCATGAAGTCTTAATTGGCTCCGACCATTGTCCCCTAATCCTGCAGTGTCATGTTCCTCCCAAAAAAATACCACGCTTGTTCAAATTTGGGTCTATGTGGACCACCAGTTTGCGTTGTGTTGAAGTTATCAAGTCTAACTGGTTGCATTCTACAGTGGGTTCCTCTATGTACAACTTAGTCCACAAACTCAAATAATGTCAACGTGGTCCTTCTTCTTGGAGTAAAATTGAGTTTGGGGATAATCGTATCAAGCTTGCAACCCTTAAAGCTAAACTCTTGGAACTCCAAATGTTTCCTTTTTCAGATGCTAATTCGAGCCTTATCAAATCTTTGCAAGTTGACATTGAAGAGGTTTTACTGAGAGAAGAGATGTTCCACCACCAATGGTCAAGGGTTAATTGGTTGACTTATGGGGACAAAAACTCTGCTTTCTTCCATGCTACGGTTACCCAGCGCAGGCAAAGGAATCAGTTGGTTAAACTCCAAACAGCAACTGGGGACTGGCTAGAATCAGATGAGACTATCAATGGGCATTTACAAGACTACTTCCAAAATCTCTATCTAGCTTTACCTAGGAGGGATTTGAGTGACGCCCTGGAGGTGGTTCATAATGCAGTTACTGAGGATATGAATAGAACCCTCACTCGAACAGCGACTGATGATGAGATTAAGGTGGCAACTTCCCAGCTTGGGGCTTTAAAAGCCCCTGGACCTGATGGTTTTTCTGGGATCTTCTATCATAAGCATTGGGACGTGGTAGGGACTGATGTTTGTGCAGCAGTTAAGGGCTTCGTCAATGGAGGGTTTGTGCTTCGCGAATTGAATCATACCAATCTAGTTCTCATTCCCAAAGTTGCTGCCCCAGAACAACTCACACAATACTGGTCCATAAGTTTGTGTAACTTTTCCATGAAAATCATCACCAAAGTGCTGGCTAACCGTTTGAAAGGTGTTCTCCGCAGTCTTGTCACACCTAATCAATTGGCATTTGTGTCGGGATGACTGATCCAGGACAATATTTTAGTGGCCCACGAAGCTTTCTACTACCTCAAACATAAGCGGAGAGGGAGAATGGTGGATATTGCATTGAAACTTGACTTTAACAAGGCTTACGACAGAATCCAGTGGGACTTCCTGGAAGCAGTCCTTCATAAATTGGGGTTCGATAGGCGTTGGATTCAGTGCAATTCTCAATTTTTGCAAATGGGGCACAACGAGCATCTATCTCTCCCTCATGTGGTCTCCGCCAAGGCGACCCTCTCTCCCCATACCTTTTTCTTCTTGTGGCTGATGTCTTGTCTAAATTACCACTTCGGAGCCTCCATAGGAGAGATATCTTAGGCCTTAGAATGAGGAGAATTTGCCCCACTTTATCGCATTTGTTCTTCGCTGATGATGCTATTCTTTTTCTTCAGGGTGCACCACGGGAATGCCAATCTTTACTGAATATTCTGAGAATTTACAGTGAGGCATCGGGACAAGTCTTGAATTTCGATAAATCTGGTATCATTTTTTCGGCAAATGCTAGCATGGTTGAGAAAGGGGCTATTTGTTCGTCTTTGGGGATTTCTCAGGTGGACCCAAATGCCAAGTACTTAGGTCTACCTTCTCTTTGGGGCAGATCCAAGGTCGACACGTTTGGGTTCTTGATTAAGAGGGTGATATCCAAGCTGCAAGGGTGGAAAAGCAAGCTTCTCTCCTCTGCCGGGCGTGAAACTTTGATAAAGGCTGTAGCACAGGCTATCCCTTCATATGCCATGGCCTGTTTCCTTTTCCCTAAATGCTTCTGTAACAAGTTGAATGCCTACATTCGAAATTTTTGGTAGAAGGGGGACCTAGACAGTAGAGGCATTCATTGGGCTCCATGGGACTCCATGATAACTTCAAAAGCTGCTGGGGGTATGGGTTTTTGGGATTTTCAGGCGTTTAACCATGCTATGCTGGCTCGCCAAGGCTGGAGAATGCTTCAGAACCCCTCCTCCTACTAGGCCAGAACTTTCAAAAGTTTATATTTTCCTCACTCTAGTTTCATGACAGCTCCTAGAGGATCTCGGCCTTTTTGGGCATGTAATAGCTTGTTAAAAGGCAAAGACTTACTTCAGAGGGGCATTAGATGGTAGATCCATAATGGGCAATCTGTTAACTTTTGGGAGGATAAGTGGATTCCATCGGCTCCTCAATTCAAGGTTTCAACTGTCAAACCAACCAGTACATCTATCCATGTTGTGGTAGATGCTATTGACCAAACTCGAAAGTGTTGGAGCATGGAGGTTCTAAAGCAGATCATATCCCCGGAGGAACAACAGGCTGTTAGTGTCATCCCTATTTCCATGGAAAACACACAGGTTGTGGTGGTATGGCATCCCTCTAAATCGGGTATTTTCTCCGTCAAATAGGGGTATGTTTTGGCTCGTGCCTTACAGGAAGAACAACAACCGACCCGCCCTTCCACCTCCTTCCAGATCCCCCATGACTTTTTGGAAACACATATGGCACCTCAATGTACCACCCAAGCTTAAACACTTTTGGTGGAAAGCTTGCAAGAATTTGTTAGCTACCAAGGCCAACCTCTTCAAACGCAAATGTTCTACTTCTGGGTTGTGCCCAATCTGTTGTTTAGCTCTAGAAACAGTGGAGCATTTGTTTTTTGACTGTCCTTGGACCCAAGTGGTATAGTTTGGGAGCCAACTCAACTTGCATTTTGAAAGGGGTATGGTCAGCCATTTAGCAGTTTCGATGACTCAACAGTTGGAGCTCTTACAGTCCCGACTGTAGACGTCCCCGAACGTCCCGGGAGGGAGATCCTGTTTTGTTCATATGGGCTCACTACAGTTCGGACTCAAAAGTCACGGTCCTGTATCTAATCTCGCAGAGTGCAATGCAAGACCGATGAATCATCAAAGAGTCCAAATCTGGCAAATCGTTTTTGAAAACAGATTTTTTTTGAAAGAAGTGCCAAACATAGACTGCTTTGCCAGATACAGAGTCGCCACCTAAATATTTTATTTTGGGAAATTTAGGAAACCATGACTCGTTGCCTAAGGCTACGTGTCCGTCATCACCAAAGTTGCCTCGGCTTGGGAACTTGGGTACGATTGGGGAAGGTCACTTCGTGAGCACCCCCGCTCGCCCGATCAAAGATCGGCCTCTACTAACCATGATATCTAGTTTTGAAAACGTTATGCATTCTTATTCCGGTTATTAGCCTAGATTTACTACGTGATGCGCACAACATACAAGTATAGACCGGATCGCCTGAATTGGAATAAAAATCTTATGTTTTTTTATTTTTGAAAGCGGTTTGCTACTCGCAAGTAGGTTTAAAATGCAGATTTTGCCACCCTCGGATGGGCTTAGAAAACATGATTTTGCCACTATCTAGTGGGCTTAAAACTCACAATTGATGAATTGTTCCAATCCAAATAACCCAACCTCCACCCACGGGCATTCAGGCAGATATATCTCATAAGCAGTTAGCCTCATGATGAGCATGCTATCATGGCAGTCACTCACACGCATGCAAGGATGCTAAAGCATAAGTACTTACCGAGTACTCCAAGCCAAAACAGAAGCTATGTTAGAAATACATGCATGATCCTAACTATACAGAAATGCCTAATGCAACACATACAAAAATGCAACTACAATAGGCTCGGCTATTCTAAAATGACATGTGAAATGCTACAGCTAACAAGTATTCAACTCGGAATTGAGATACAAATGCAGTTAGTATGATGCGCTGAGCTCGATGCATGCAAAACAAATGAATGATGCAAACATGCAAGCATAAGTATGCTAATTGAAACATGCCCTAATCTAACCATCATAAGCTGGTAAATAAAAGGGAGAAAGACGTGGGGTTAGAAGACATACATCACACGCACGCACACTTATTATAATTGTGCCCTCGCTCGGAGGGTCCGAAAGAATAATACAGTCCGAATAATTAATTAAATATTACAAAACCCTAATTAACAAATTAACTAGGAAAGCGGATAAACTAGCATGCAAGCTTATGGACCGCCTCAGCTCTGTTCCGAATAATGGAAGATGCATGCTTGAGTTGCCTGGCGCGGAAATCCATTGCGATGCTCCGATTCGCCTCTGTTTGCAATTAATCCTGGAATGCTATGCAAGGCTCTGGAAGGCTGCTGATTTTTGATTTGCTGCAACAGAGAGCAAGAAAGGGGCACAACAAAGTATTTCCACATATGTATGCATGACTACTCTTAAGGGAGTGTAGTCCGCGATCCTTGTGCCACCAATCACGCATCTCGATGCATGATGGCCGAGGAGTCGAATTGCACGACTCGATGTGAAATGAATGCACATATAAACACAACAAGACCTAAACTCCATCATGGGTAATCCGGAGTGTCGGCAACCGGGAATTGAGACACGTTCCGTCACTCGGAGTACGAAACGTTCCTCGTTTCCCGTGCTTGGGCTAACTCCTATCCCAAACACAATGCCAATGAGATGGCATACACAATGTGACTAACACACAACCTAGCATACGCAATGCTATGAAATGGCATATACAATGCTCGATATAACATGGCATGCACAATGCTCTAACATGCAGCCTAGCATACGTGAAGGCTATGGACTAAAATGGCATACACAATGCATGATGGACTTACACCAACATGAGTGGACCTCAGCCACACTCACATCAGTGGCCATATGATGGAAATGAGACAACCGAAACACATGCAAACATGTACGATGCAAGGGATCGATCCTAAGGCATTGAATGTCACTCTACCAAAGCATGGAAAATGATGCAATATGGCATACAAACACACAAATTCTAGCTCTGAAACATGATACAAAATGGTCCCGAAACATGCAAACATGGCATACAATGCAAGCTAGGGGGCCCGGGTACCGAAACTAGTGAAGTGCGTTACTCTAGAGGTACCCAAAACAATGCACTAATGGAAAAATCAACCCCAAATAGACCCTAGGCAGGTCTGAAACAGTGGGGAAATGGCCTAAAATGATGGATCGGAATGCAACGAAATGGAACTCATTCAATGGTCGGTAAATGAGGTATACAAGCCCGACTCTCAAACACATTTAAAGAGATGAAAACATGGCAACATGGCATTCGTATAAGCTCTGAAATTTGATGAATAATAGGCTCAAAACATGAACACACCTCAGTATAAGCATGGAATGGATCTCAAAAACTCAAAGCTAAGCATGGGTATTGAACTACAAGTATGCAAAACAAACATCATTCAATCATGAGACCTAAAAACAGAGCTAGGGAAGTCCAAAATAAGCACAATATTAGTTTATGACATGGCCAAAAAGTGCTAAAATCAAGGGCCCACAAAGCATGCAAAGAAAGCTAGTGAACCATGAGTTGTTCTACAACTATATGAAGCATATGAAAGCTCATTAAACCAGCCAAAAACAGATGTATTCCTTGCCAAAATATGCCCAAATAATCACTGAAACTCAGTCAATGCATGCAAAAATGATGAGCTTCTTTGGAAGGCCATGCAAGGGGTTACTCTACACCTATATGATGGACACATAAAAGGTCAAAATCACCTCTAGAAATGAGTTATGAAAACCTTAAAACCCACCAAAAAGAGCCTAAAATTGGTCTAGGAAGCATGCAATGAAAGGTCCCTTTGAAAGGCCTTGAATGGGATTGTTCTACACATACATCATAGACATAAAATATGGCCAAAGGGGCTCCGGACAGAGCTCAGGAAGACCTTGAAACTCACCAAATTAGGCCCAAAAAGTGACTTTACAACATGCAAGATGGAGCCCCTTTGGAAGGCCAACAATGCTAGTAAAGAACAAGGGGTGAGAGGGTCACCCCTCTCTGATTTTGAAGCTCAAAAGCACATCTAAGCCACTGAAAATCCACTAGATTTCAGTGGCTAAAAGGCCAAACCAAGGCCAATGCAAATGCTCAAATACAAGGCTCAAAACATGAGGAAATGAAGCATGGAAGGGGAAAGATGACCCCAAACAGAAAAGAGTCCTTAAACAAACATGTTTAGAAGATCAAAAAAAGACTTTTTCTAGTTTAAGTCAAAATTCAAAAATACTTGCAAATAAGGCTAAACTATGGAGCAAAATAATGCAAAAATGGGAAAAATAGGAGCTTACCCTTGTAGACCCGACCCTCAGCAACTTCTGGGCCAAGAATGTGACTCCTCAAGCTCTGCAAATGACCTCCAAGATGCTTGAATGGATGGTGGAGGTGGTAGGCTATGAGGTGTAGTGTAAAATGACCAAGAACAAGGGTGTCTTGAGCTTGGATGAGAGAGATATGGAGAGTTGTATGTATATTCCTCAGTTGGTTTTTTCTAACCCTTGCAAATGGAAGAGTAGGCCTCCCTTTATAGAGAAGAGAGGCCAAAGCTTTTCTAAGAAGCTTCAAACCAAGCTCAAAGATCCTCCATACACGTGTATGGAGGATCACTTCTGAGGCTTCCAGCTGGTACAGCTGGCTTACACTCAAAGAGACCAAAAAGCAGGAAGTAGGTCGACCAGTTAAGGTGGTCGGCCAGCCACTCCCCCTGGTCGGTCGACCAGGGGTCAAAAGGTTCATGGAGAAATGCTGGCCGGCCACCCCAGAAAGGTGGTCTCCTAGATGAGTGCAACACAGCTGTATGGTGGAAAACTAGAAAATGTGACCCAGGAGAGAGAAAAATCAACTTCTTAGCAAGGTTCAAAAGGGTCAAGAAGAATTACTGGTCGGCCTACCCATATTGGTGGCCTCCCAGATGAGCACAACACAATGGTGGTATGAAAAACCAGAAATTATGGCTCAAAAGTGAGAAAAACTAGCTTTTTGTCAGAAAAATCGGCTTTTGGAGAGAGAAAAAAAGAAAACTAGTTTCCAAAGGGAAAAGGTGGCCTCCCACCATACTACCACCTCCCTAGCAATGAAAATAGGGTCCCTACCAAAAATGGACCAAGACGGATGCAAAACAAAGGTTCGGGGGCCAAAACGCGCAGTCCGGGGCCCTGAAAACAAGCTGTTAGTTACCGGAAGTGGCGTATGACCACGAAGGTGGTCTCTTGGGCCACAGTGTCCCTCAAAAGAGGGAAAACAAAGTGTGTGCCAAAAATCGGAGCAAATGGAGGTAGTTAAGCGGTCCCGAACCGAGGCACACGGCCAACGCTCCAAAAACCGGAAACTGGGCTCCAAACGGGAAAAAATGGCCTACGACCACGAAACGTAGCCTACGGTCACTGAGAGATGGTCTACGAGACCTCTCCCTCCCTTTGGGAAGAGAAAACAGAGAAAACAGGACCTGGTTCACAAACCGAGACAAAGCACAAAAGAGGCTCAAAGTCCGGAGGTAAGGCTCGCAACCAAGACTCTGAAACCTCAAAACGAGCACAATATGTAACATCACCGAGCGCTCAATTGGTGATGTCTGAGTCTTAAGGTCGGTTAAAAATGGGGTGTCTACACCGACCCAATTGGAGGCTTTTTTTAAGTCAGTTCATCATGACTGCTTGGCAAATCTGGAAGACTCGGAATGATTTCATTTTCAATCATATCCCAGTTAATCCAGTGGAAACTATTGCTCGTGCTGCCATTGCTTGGACGGAATATGTCCAATTTCTACGGAGCAGCTCACCTGCACAAACTGGTTCCTCTATCCTCCAACCCAGGCCTAACCACTGGCACCCTCCTCCTCCTGGCTTTTTGAAAGCCAACTGTGATGCGGCCTTCTGCAAACAGTCCACCAGCACATCCTTAGCTGTAGTCTTTCGTGATTCCGCAGGGCAAGTTATTGATGGCCACACTATCCACATCCATACTGCTTCAGCCTTCCAAGCTGAGGCCCAAGCCATTTGGTTGGCTTGCATCATGGCCAAGCTGTTCAACTGGAGGAATATGATCGTTGAGAATGACAACTTGCTAGCTATCAAACTCCGTGTTTCTGAAAATGTGCCCCCTTGGGATAGCTTAGCAGTTTTCTCTGATATTAGATGTATTTCTCAGGTTTTGCCACTGTCTTTTTGCTGGGCAAAGCGAACCTCTAATCGTGTTGCCCACTGGGTAGCCTATGCAAGTGCCTTGTCATTACTGCCTGTTAACTGGGTAGCTATACCCCCCAGGAATTGAGTTGTTTGGCTCACTTGGATGTCTCTCCTACTACATCTTAATATATATATATATTCATTTTCTACTCAAAAAAAAAAAGATGAAGGTGCGCTCTCTCTCTCTCTCTCTCTCACACACACACAGTTTTCTCTCTCTGTCACTCGGCTATTCTTGTTCTAGCCAAAAACAAAAGCATAAATGATGCCCATTTCTTTATTCTACTTTCTTTTCCTTTTATTTTTATTCTTCTTTTTATATATATATATCTATATAATAAGGCAAGAGATTTTTTGAAAATATCTTAAAATGTATGTGAGATACATTTTAAATCAAGGGTTTAGATCCATTCTAATAAATATCAATGGTTGAGATGTGTTTGATTCCCACCCAAATGCTCATCTCTCTCTCACTCCCACGTCTGCCCAAACAGACGCCTCACTTTACACATTCTTTCTCTACACATCTGGCCCTCTCTGCACGTTCTCTCTCTACACGTTCCCTCATCGCCGCCATTGAAGGGGAAGATCGAAATTGGCTCATCGACACCTACCCTCCTCGCACTCGCACCTGCTCCCTGCAAATGATTTCTTTGAGCCCCACAATTCATTCTCCCAATCCCAATCAGACGGCTGAAGATGACGATCAACCCATTTCCCGGCGAATCCAACGGCTGTCCTTGCACCTAAACCCACCGCCGATTCATCCTGACCGTCAAGTGACCGGCGCCCTCGAGCTGCAATCGTGCGCGAGCAGGACGAAGCTGAGCGTGAGCGCCCAACAGGGACATACAAGAAAGGGTTTTTGAGTACTTCAATTCTAGGCCCGATCTTCAGACTCCGGTTGAGATCTCCAAGGACGATCATCGAGAGCTGTGTATGAGGCAGCTTCTGGGTCTGGTCAGAGAAGCTAGGATTAGGCCTTTTAGGTACGTTGCTGATGACCCTTCCAAGTATTTCGCCATTGCTGAGGCTGTTGGCAGTGTTGACATGTCGCTCGGTATCAAGATGGGGGTTCAGTACAGGTATTTTCTTTTTGGGTTTTTGGTTTTCAAATTTGAATTTTGTGTTTTGTACTTCTATGTGGTATTGGGTTTAAGACTCTCTGATTTCATCTTTTGGGGATTATATTATATTATTGCTGTATTGGATTTTGAGTCGAATGGAAATTGGGTTGTGTGTTTATTGAAATTATTGTTCAGGCAATTTGCTCATTTGGTTGCCTCGGGAATACATATTTGGCCTCTTGGTTGTGGATTAATTATGCTTATTTGATTTTAAAAAATTGTATCTTTAGTAGTCATATTATACATTGATTTTGAAATATTGCAATCAAGGGTGTAGAATGGATATAGAGAGTGTATATAATGGATATATATCTATATATATATAGAATGGATGTATATAGATAGAATGGATGTATTATATATATTTTAGAATGGATGTATTATAGAATGGATATATATCTATATGTATATAGAATGGATGTATTATATATAGAATGGATGTATATATATTTAACTATATATATAATACATCCATTATATATTGATCGTTGATTACTATCTATTATATATATTTTTATAGCAATGGATGTATATATAATGGATAGCAATTGTCCATTCTATATATATATATACATCCATTTTTATTTTAGCAATTGATTAGCTTTTGTGTCTCACTGTAATTTGTTCCTCATATATTTAGCTGTCTATCCTGAAAGAGATCTTACCCTTTTCCTCTGGTTGCTAACAAACAAATGCAGGGGTTTAGAAAAAAAAAGTTTGATATATCTTACTCTTCTTTTAAAATTTTGTTTAGCATTTCTTGAATCTACAATTGAAATTTAGTTGCTTGCTTGCTGCTTCTACAGAGAGAACCCTTCATTATTTTTTTTCCCTATCTAATTTGATTCTAAATTTGAGTTAAAAGCTTCATTTGATATGAAATATTCCAATCCTTTTATCAAATTTTTATTAAAATATTTTTAGAAGTTCCACCCTTATCCCAAATTTCTTTTTTCATCAAATTTGATGGAAAAAAAATCACCTCCAATGCTTCATTTTTTAAATTTTCATTAACTTCTAATTTGATGAAGGATTTGATGAATTCCTAATTTGATAAAAATATATATATATCATCTTTGATGAATGGATTGGATGAATGGATTGGAGATGAATTTTGAGCATGTTTTTTTTTTCATCTTCATACATCTTCATATATCTTCATATACAATACATCTTCATATATCTTCATATATAATACATCTTCATACATCTTCATATACATCTTCGTAAAGGATTGAAGATGTATATATATAATACATCCATTACTGATTTGTGATGTGTTTCAAGGTGTGAGTGGCAATTTGGCTAAAATCTTCATATCAGTGGAGCTTCATTCTCAGTTAATGGAGTTGTTTTCAATTTTTAATAACTCAGGAGTTGTCTTGGTTCTTCATTCTCAGTTCTGCTAATTTTTGCTGATGTTGTGTGCTGTTTTGCTGGGATTTTTGCTCTGGTTTTGGGGTTTTTTTTTACTCTGTTCTGTTTGATTATGCTGCTGCTGGTGTGGTGGTTTTGAGTTTCTGTTGCTGTTGTTGAGTTGTTTGCTGCTGTGGTTGCTGTGCTGCTGTTGGTGGTTCATTAGGCTTTGAGTTGCTGTTGCTGTTGCTGTTGTTGAATTGTTTGCTTTTTAGTGCTTTGAGTTTTAATTATATATCAATTTCTATAGCTATCTCTACATCTGTGTAAATTCTTACTATATATAGGTTCAATTTTTTCGAGATTGAAATGTTAGCGTTGCAATCCACGATGAGCGGGACCTTTATTTCTTTTTATTCTATTAATAAATTTTATTTCTTTTTCAAAAGGAAAAAGAAAAGGCTAAGGTGTCTTAACAAAAAAGAAAATGAAAGCCACGCAGGAATGGGAACACAAAATGTATCACAAATGGTATGGTTCTTCAATCATTACTTTTTGGTTCTTCAATCATTATATTTTGGAGCATGCATAACCTATTTTAGTGTAAAGTTTCTAAAGATGAGCATGGTTCTTTTCTACTAAATGATTTTATAAATTTTATCTATAAATTTTTCTTATAAACTGAAAGTGTATTTTTGTAGTTGCTATGGTCCATTTCTTATTCTCTCTCTCTCTCTCTCTCTCTCTCTCTCTCTATTTTTCTTTTCTTTTTCTTCAGGACCACTGAATCTCATTTGTGATTGGTAGCAGTAGGCCAATATAGGTGTGCTTTGTTTGGTGTTTATAACTTACTGTGAATATATCTTTGCTTATACTCTACAAAATTGAAGACTCTTATGAAATAGTTTTAATCGAGTGTGACATAGTTTTTAAAATTTCTTATTGTTGACTTAAATTGAAAAACTTCATTTTTTCTATAAAATTTTGTAGTGCTTCCAATATCAGGTAATCCATTATATTGTCATTGTTAACTTAGTTTTAGTTGCCAAATCCTTGGACACATTATTTGGAGTTTGGATTTATAGAAAAACAAGAAGCATGAAGGGAGAAGTGGAGATGAAAATGGGAACATGGTGGATACATCTATTTTGGATTGGAAGAATTAGTTTCTGCTTGCTTAGATGGAAATTGTCATTACTCAGTTTCATTTTGCATGTTCTGATTTGAATTTCTTCAGCAAAATAAGTTTTGAATTTTGGATTTAATTGTTTTAGCCATGAGCATCTTATTACAAACTGTCATAGGCTGCTTCTTTTTCTTCTTCTTCTTTTTTTTTTTTCTTATTTTTTATTTTTTTTAAAAAAAAACAACATGCTCTATTGCTTTTGGTTAACACTCGCTTCTTCTCTCATTCTTTTACACATAAAGCCTATTGGGTTTTTGTCACTTTTTTTTTTTAAACCAACGTTCTCCTTTTGGTTTGGTTAGCCCTCTATTTCTCTCATTATTTCACTCATGAAGTCTATTGGGTTTTTTGTCACTACATGCACAATTGGATGCTGATTTTTAATCAATACATATGCTGATTTTAATGGGTAAATTGTATTGATATTTGATAGCCTGAAGAGTGGTGGTTTTTCTGGGACATATTATTGCTGGGACTAATAAGAAGACTTGGGAGTAGTTGCATTTTACATTGAGGTTGGTCTGAGAATTTTGTTTTGTCAGAGTTATATTTCTTGGGCTATGTTTTATTGGATTGAATTGTTCTTTTATGTAACAGTTACCATAAAGTTACACTCTATCTATAAGGCATTGGTTTAAGTTTGGATTAGAATATATTTGGGAATGGCTTTAGTCACAAGTAAATTATCTATTGGATGGCTCTGGAAGCCTTTTACTTTGGCCATTTTTTAGGAAACAATTTCGATTTCTTTGTCAATATTTTCCATTTAAAGTATATATGGGAGTGCCTTTCTCTATTTAATAATTAGTTTTCCTAAATTTCAGTTTGTTTCTTTCCGCCATTTTCATGTTGTGTTGTGTCTTTTTGTTGTAGGTCATCAATTTATGGGTTTTCAATATAATCAAAGGTATAAACTCTAAGCGATTTTTTGTTTTTTATTATATCTGTTTCATTACTCAAAATTTTAGAAAATTTATTTTTTTGGGGTCTATTACTTATTGGGTCTTTTGTTGGATCTTTTTGTATTTTGTGCTCTTTTTTTTCCCTCCACCCCTCTCCTTCTCTTCTCTCCTTAATCTTTCTTTCTTTTGAAATTATTTGGGTTTTTGGTTTATATACATTTTATTTACAGAGAAACTATAAATTGCAAACGTTTGTTTCATGGTTGCTCATGGTTGTTTTGATTCAAAAAATAGTATAATGATTCTGTTTTTGATAGATTGGGGTAAATAGTAATGTTTTGATTGGGGTAAATGGTTGTTTTGATTCAAAATATAGTATAATGATTCTGTTTCTAATTCAAAAAGTGGTAATGTTTTTTTTTTTTAAATTTTTTATCCAGTTAAATTCTCAACCTTAGAGCATTCTTTGTTTTTTTAGAAAATTTGTGTTAGAATGTTTGGTGCTGCTTTTGCCAATAACTTAAGATATTTTGCTTAATTCTATTGTATGTGTATTTTTTAATTTTGTTTTGTTGGGAAAGAGTTGTTCGATGTTCCGATTGTTCTCTCACCTTCCCTGACGAGGTCGATCTCTCTCTCTCTCTCTCTCTCTCTCTCATGCAACCAAACCTGAGGCTTCAAGGTTTGATTGTTTATCTGGGTTTAAACTAGGTTTAAACTAGGTTTATTGTACACAGATTGAGGAAGAAGATAGATTATAACATATACATCCATCCAAATTCCAACATATTTAACAACTTTTGTCATTAAAAATAAAGAGCAAAATTGGAGAGAAGTTAACCTTTGAGTTCTGGATGAGGCACAATCTCCAAATAATCATTAAAGAGAAAAAAAAAAAAAAAATTGGCCAACTACGTGAAGGATGATGATTTAGAATAAGCATTTTTTGATAAACTATTTTGGTTCGAGAATGATTAAGTTGCTAAACTTCGATGTAGTTTTTGGTCTTATAGGTGATGAGAACGCTAATGTTTTTGGATAGAAACTGTTGGCTACATATTTTGTAAAAGCCAGTTACAGTTCGACACGTGGCAGAGTAAGGGCAATAAAGGAAGGTTATTCAAACCTTTAATCCTGATCGTACACGTGGCAATAAATATTGGTCCTCACATGATTTGAGTAACACTAGATCAATAACGGGATGCAAGATGACATATCTTCAACGGTTACTCATATTCAAATTCAAGTACAAGAGGGAAGCTCAACTGCCAGTAATGGCGTAATGGAGCTACTTGTAAGGGAGCATGATCAGCGATCATGGAGGAGCAGTTCGACGGTTCGAAGTGCAGTTCGAAGGTCATCACTGACGAGTATAAATAGCAGGGCAGCCCCCAGAAAAAAGGACGGACTCAGATCATACAAATCAGTCATTTACTTCATATATTTTCTTTTCTAGTCTTTTACATTTCCAGTCTTTAAATACCTGTTCTTTAAATACCTGCACTTTAAATACCCGCACTGCGCTTCGATTCGTAGGAGTAGCTTCAAGTAGATTCAAGTAGATTGCTGTTGTAAACCTCTCTGAGGCTGAGTTCGGACCATTGTAAGTGTTCATTTTTATGAAATACTTCAATTGTTCTTCATATTACTGTTATTTCTATTAACTTCTCCTAAGTCAAGCCACCAGTAAAAGTCCTCTTCATTGAGGCTGAAAAGAACTAAAACACAATCGTCTGATAATTGGTTGGCAATCACAAATTCTGTAAGGACTGATTGATCCTTGCTGGCACGCTCACATTCACAAAAATACCCTTCGAAAAGCCAAAAAGCCAACATATATTTTTGGCACGCCCGGTGGGACTTAATTAAAAATGGCTAGAAGAAGACGACAAGGAGAAAATGAATGCTTGGAAGAAGGCGTGGAAGGAGAGGTAGAAATACCAAATCCAGAGGATAATGTGGTAACACATCTTGTGGAAACTCCTATATTGTCAGAACCTATGGTCGAACAGACCAGTACTTCTGGACAAGAACCATATGTTCATATTATTGGACGAAACCAAGGAATTGGACCATCCACTGTGCCATTTACTCAACCAACAAATCCATGGGATGGTTTAGTAGATGCCATGGGACAACAATTAATGAACACAATGGAAAGGTGGGCAACATCCTTTTTGGATCGAATGAATAACCACCAACCAACAAACACAAGACAAACGGAGGAAGTTGTAAATGTCCCCCAACAAAGATTGGCTAGAGAAAAACAGCCTATGCAAGTTAATGGACATTCTAATGGTCAAACTAGTACCCAAAACTTTGAAAGACCATCACCTCAGTCTTGGTATGAACCCATTTCAAGGCCTATAGCAGGCCAAAATGCCTCAGTACTTAATAATGAAGCCACACAAGTTGGTGGATCTGGCCAAATACAAGAAACTGGCATAAGAATGGTTACAAATCCCGTGTTCGAAGCCATACCTGGCACAAGGGGGTACACTAATCCCTTATTCGAATTTACACCCGGGGGGTTGGAGGGTTTTCCTACAAATGGCAGAGACACAACACCTGTTCCAGCACCTTTTGCAGGTCCTTTCGCAGGTCATGCTCAAAGGGGTTACCCATACCCTCAACAGCAACCTGCACCGCAAGGACAACCAGCCCCAAATTTACCACCTTATGGACCAAGAGGACCACAAGCACAAGTTTGTCCACCAAATCCTGTGTTTGCCCCTCCAGTAGTGGTTTAGCAGGCACAAAATATGGTCCCTAGAGACCAGATTGCTGATATTGTTAGGGAGATATGTGGACCAATGGCTCGGGGGGTCCAGACTCCTATATACAGAAAACCATACCCAGAATGGGTAGATAGGGTACATGAATACCCAAGGGGATTCAGGATACCAGATTTTACCCTTTTTTATGGGACTGGAAATCAATCAACGATAGAACATATTGCTAGGTTTGCTGCTCAATGCGGTGAATTTACTAACCATGACTATATGAAACTGAGATTATTTCCAAATTCCCTAACAGGGGGAGCATTTGTATGGTACATCAACCTTACACCTGGCTCCATTCAAAATTGGCAACAAATGGAAGAGGCGTTTCATGCCCAATTCTTCCAATCAGAGCCAGAAGTATCTATGGCAGACTTGGCTAGATTGAGTCAAAGGCCTGAAGAAAAGGCTACTCAGTTTATTGCCAGATTTAAAAGGGCTCGAAATAAATGTAGAGTCATCCTGCCAGAGCCAGAATTCGTCAGATTGGCTCAAAATGGTTTAGAATTCAGGCTTCGAAAGAAGTTTGATTCAACTGAATTTAGAGATTTGGTCGAACTAACCTATAAGGTGTCTCGATATGAAGCATTATTAGAAGAGGAACAAGATCGAAATAATGCATCATATAAGACATATTATAGAGATCCTAATTATGAAATAGATGCAGCAGAGATTGTAGGCAAAGAACCTGTAATATGTGAAGCATTAATTCATAAGGATACAACTATAGACCAGCAGTTTAAAAAGAAAGACTTTCATAGAAAATACTCTTTCGATTTAACAAAAGTAGATGACATCTTTGATCATTTGCTCGCGGCTAATTTCCTTAAGTTACCTAAAGGAGTAAAACTACCATCTCCAGATGAACTGAAAGGAAAAATATACTGTAAATGGCATAATTCTTGGACTCACTCGACTAAAAACTGCATTGTTTTTCGAGACAGGATCCAAGAACAGATTCGAAAAGGAAGTTTGAAGTTCTCAGCTAAAACAGAAAAAGCCATGGGAATTGACAGTGATCCCTTTCCAGAAGTTGGAGAGGCAGCAGCCAATGTCATTACATCAGACTTTCAGAACTTGTCCTTGACAAAATTGGAGGAAGTCAATGTGCAGATGCATGTTGCTAATCAAACCAACATCAAGAAGAATGCTAGAAGCCTACCAGTTATTGAACAAGGTTTCTCGCACCAGAAGGAACATTCGGATGAAGAATCATTGGATGATGATTCTTTAGAACCAGCGGTGATGCAGAGAATGTGCCCCAGGTGCAGACTCAGTTACAAGTGGTTGAAGGGGCTCCCAACTGATGGGAAGCAATACTACAGGGATGTTCAGAGACGTCCTAAGTCAACCAATGCTTACAACAAAAGGCCGTATCCGGCTAGTGATAGGCAGAGACCACCAGTGGTTGAGCCTGTGGTGAACAGAATGCATGACAAAGGCAAGAAGCTCTTGCATGAATCCAGGCCACATAACTATTATAGAATGGAGAGTAGCCATTCTGAAAGAAAACTGGAGAGAGGTTCAGTTCATGGAATCAAAGCCAGAGATTGGTCCCCTAGACCAGTTTCACGCAGGACAGAAAATGGTCACCCTTATCGAAGGTCTGAATCAGATTCAAAACATGAGGACAAAACCAAGCACTTACCTTTACGGCCAGTTTCGAAGATGGCTTCGAAGGTGGAAAAGGGCAGTTCAGCATCTGAATCAGCAAGTTCATGGGTACCTGGAGTCCCAGACTGGTTTGTAATGCAAAACAAACCTAGAGAATTGCCTGTTCGAGGAGATGTTGTAAACCAAGGCAGGATGATCAGGCCTCCTATGGTGGCTCCAAATAATTGGGTACTGCTTAAACACCCAAAGACAAGGGAACCAGATATGGTCCCAGTCATCTCAAGATCACAGAGAAGAAAAATTCAGCGCAGGTACACCCAATATCAGAAAGATCTGAAGGAAAGTGGAGAAAATTCTTCACCAGTCAAAACGGAAGGAAGGAAGAACCCAAAGTCAGACCATGCTCCAAAGCCAGTTCCACAGAGCAAAGTGGTCTGCAGCCGAGAACAGTTGGCCAAGGTTCATTCTGAACTGAAAACCAGAGAGAAGGCTAGTTTGGTAGGGTTGGAGAAAGCTTTGATGGAGACAGATAGCGAGACCGAAGAAGAGATTAGCATAAGCCAGAAGAAAGAGGTCATGGAGGAAGAGATGTTCGAAGCCTTCATGGCTGAGCAAACGTTTCTGACTGAAGAGCCAGTTAAGAAAGATCCTTCGAAGGGATCAGTTAGCAATGAAATACTAGAATGCATCATGCAGGATGTTTCTGAGGGAGTCAACCATAGTAACCAAGAGGGGGAACAAGTACAGCCAGCCATCCAGTTTGGCTCGTTTCCCCCAGTATCAGTGAACATGGTACACATACTACCACAGGAATTCCAAGCTGGAGATGAAAATCAAGAGGGGCAGGAAGCTGATCTAGTTCAGATCTCTAGTGAAGACTCGCAAGCAAGCATGGTGCAAGATAACTTCGAAATGGTTACCCCGATGGAAGATGAATATGAAAGTGAGGAAGTGGTAAGCATCAATCTATCGTATCCATTCGAGTACCCCTCAGATTCAATGACGCAGCACGTCAGGCCATTGTACATCAAGGCTTTCTTTGATGGGATACAGCTGAACCGAGTCCTGATAGACAATGGGGCAGCAGTAAACCTACTCCCGAAATCTGCTTTGAAGAAACTAGGAAAAAAGAATCCCAGGTTGATACCAACCAGCACAACCATTGCTGGTTTTGCTGGAGATAAGCAAATGGCTCAGGGGATTCTACCCATTAATTTAAGTGTGGGAACCAGGGATTGTATGACAACATTCTTCGTAATCGACAGTAATGGTAAATACAATGCTTTGCTTGGAAGGGATTGGATCCACACTAACAAATGTGTGCCTTCTTCTTTACATCAGAAAATCATGATGGCTTTAGGCAATGGAGAGACAGAGGAAATCGATGCAGATTCTCAACCCTTCATAGCCTGTGCAGACTTTGCGGAGGCTAAATTGTATATTGAGGGAGTGACACCTCTCAGTATACTGATGAAAGATGACAGCTCAGCCGAAGTGACGGCTGATGAGGAGGTGACGCACCTGAAGCACTTAGTCCAAAAAAGTGCTGATGAAGAGGTTGTCCTTAGAGATGACAATGATGCCTGGTTATAGGCAAAGAGAGGAACCACAAGAAGCCAAGTCCTTGGCTTTGATTAAATTTTCAGCATTGGACATAAAAGCAATAGTGTCACGACCCAAACCCGGCCCTATGGGTTTAGTACCGTAACCGGCCAGTAATCCGAGATTACCGAAGGCCTGCTTAACAGTAATACAGTAAAACAGAGTACAGGGCCTGGCGGAAGCCAATACAGTAATTAAACAATGTCCAATGAGCTGTGACAGTCTGTATGCCAAAAAGATTTTTCATGCATTCATACATAAACAGTACAGAAAGCATTCCGTCTGTACAAAACAGTACGGTCTATACAAAATTTACAATCACACAGTACAGGGACCTAATCCCTTGATAACAGTACGGTAACAGTCAGTCTATACAGAACAGTCAGACAGTATGGAGACAGGCGGGGGAGAAACAAACAAAACACCCCCAAGCCATAGCCTGGCAACTCGGAACCTCGCAGTGAGGCACAAAGGCTGGCTTGACAAAACTGGAGTTACCCTGACGCTCCTAGCTCCGATCTGGTGCCTGTACACCTACATATATATATGAGCAGTGAGCTAAAGCCCAGTGAATAACATAATGCGTAAAGGGGTTTAGAATGAATGTCCTTACAGTAATGAAAACAGTTCAATTCAACCAGTATTTCAGTTGTTCAGTACAGTGAACAGTCATATGTGGTACATCCATTAGCATAACAGTAACAGTAGGTCTTAAAAGACCGAACAGTAATGATGGCCATCAGTCAGTAAACAGTAGTGGTTCCACGAGGGAACCGACAGAGAATTCTGTCGCAGTAACAGTAACAGTAGGTACTAAGGATGCCACAGTACAGTTCAGAAATAAAGGACATACATTCATTCAGTAAATAATACCAGTTCAGTAAACAGTTCAGTTCAGTATTCAAAAGATAATCAGTTGAACATATCTTTACACAATTGTTACTCACAGAGTTCTGGGCTACAGTATGCTAGAGCGTGTCTTCCCAGTTGCCAACCCTACACAGTTCACAGGTTGAACACACACTAAGCTACACAGTTGGGCAATATCATAACTTAATCCCTAATTTGCCTTGGTGTGTTCTACAACGATATCCTCATCTAAATGCCTTAAACTAGGCCTAAGAATGCCTAGGATGTGATGAGGATGCAAAAATGCACATTTAAAAGCATTTTCAGGATTTTCAGAAAAACAGAGTCCCGCTCGAGCTCAGGTTTCCCCGCTCGAGCGTACAGGCAAACAAAGGTACACGCTCGAGCGCAAACTTTCCCGCTCGAGCGTACTGTAAAAGTACTGGATGGGTGAAATCCCCGCTCGACGCCCGCTCGAGCTTGAGACATGACTCCGCTCGAGCGCCCAATACTCCGCTCGAGCGGACTGTAAAACAGTGCAAGATGCTGGAAGCTCGATTTTCCCGCTCGAGCGGCACTTCCCCCGCTCGAGCGGACGACTGAAATCTGGAAATCCCAGATTCGAGCTCCAGGTCCAAAACCAAGCTCAAAAGCATCAAAACCAATCCTCTTGGGCCCATTTTCTGGAAAACATTTAAAAACACATAGGATATCATGTTTCAAAGCGCAATTTGAGAAATCAAAGCCCAAGGGTGTTTAATTCAAACCCAATTTCAAATCATTTTCAAGAACAATCTTCAAACATGACATGCATGATCTTAAATCATTTTCAAAGCTTTAATGCTGTTTCAAAAGAGCTCAAGCCGTCAAAACCAAGATGAACTCATGGAGTATGACCAAAAGATGGACATGCATGTGAGGTATGATGAACCACAACCTCAAAACTTCAATATATGCACATGCATGCAACAATCAAGCTCCAATTCAACATCTAAACCATGTTTGGCTCTTCACTCCTTCAATATGACATGAATCATGCAAGAATCAACTCAAAACATGAACAAGAAGACAATGGAGCTACCTTTAGTCTTGTAGTTCAAGAAGGGAGCTCAAATATGCAATCACTTCAACAATTTCTTCAATTACCAAGCAATTCTACAAGCAAAATTGAGATGAAATCAACTCCTCAAGTCTCTCTCTCTCTAAGGTCGGCTAGGCACAATGAGAAATGGCTGATGAAATGTTCTTGGCTCAAGTATAATGAGCTCAAGGTATAGAGGTAGTGGCCCACTCAAGGTCAAAACGGTAATTAAGTCCAACTCTTTAATTAGCTTAATTTAATCTAATTTAATCATACCTAATCAGTTTTCAGATAATTATACTATAAAATCACATTAATTCTAAGGATCATTAAACATCAATCGATTCCGGATTCGGCCGCCGATAAGGCCTTCAATTAGCAGTTTAAACATATAAACATGAACAGATAATCAGACAATCAAACAGATAGAATGCAATTAACTATCATATACTCAGTCAATTCAGTTTCAATTTCAGTCAGTCAGTTCAGTATTTCATTCAGTTCGATTATCAGTCAGTTATCAGTTCCGTTTAGCAGTAATCGGTGATTATCGGTAATCAATCAGTCCTTATTCAGTAAACAGTATGAGGGTTGTTACAGTCTCCCCTCCTTATAAAGAGTTTAGTCCTCTAAACTCGAGTTACCTTCATTCTGGAAGAAAACAGGATTCAGTGGAAACAGTTCAGGATATCTTTTGGCCATGTCATCTTCCCTTTCCCAAGTGGCATACACGCCACCGTGGTTCTGCCAGTCAACTTTTACTAGCGGGATCTCTTTGTTCCTCAGTTTTTTGATCCGTCGGTTTACAATCTGTATAGGCCGTTCCTCGTAAGTGTAGTCATCACTCAACACTATCCGAGTAGGCTCAATCACATGGAAGGGATCCCGGAGGTAGTCTCTCAACATAGAAATGTGGAAGACGTTATGCATATGCTCCATTTCAGGAGGAAGCGCAACTTGATACGCCACCGGATTGATTTTCTCAATGATCTCATATGGTCCGACGTATCTCGGTGCTAACTTGCCTTTGACTCCAAAACGAGTCTGGCCTTTCATTGGTGTCACTTTCACAAAAACGTGATCACCCACTTCATACTCTCTGTCTCGTCTTCTGACATCTGCATAACTTTTCTGTCTACTTTGTGCAGTTTTCAGTCTTTGCCGTATCAGTTTCACTTTTTCAGTTGTTTCATACACAATCTCGGGCCCAAGCAAAGGCCCATCTCCAACTTCTGCCCAGCAGATTGGAGATCTACATTTTCTGCCATACAATGCCTCAAAAGGCGCCATTCCAATACTCGAATGGTAGCTGTTGTTGTAGGCGAATTCAACTAATGGCAGATGACTTTTCCAGTCTCCCTGAAAATCAAGGACACACATTCTCAGTAAATCCTCCAGAGTTTGGATGGTCCTTTCTGATTGGCCATCTGTCTGAGGATGATAGGCACTACTCAGTCTCAGTTCAGTACCCAATGCAGTCTGTAGGCTTTGCCAAAACCTCGATGTAAACTTCGAATCCCTGTCAGAAACAATAGACACAGGCACTCCATGCAGTCTCACAATTTCATTAATATAAATCACGGCCAATCTATCCGCATTATAAATTGTCTTGACAGGTAAGAAGTGAGCAGATTTAGTCAGTCTATCAACAATAACCCAAATTGAATCCATACCTTTTCTGGAGCGAGGTAACCCAACGATAAAATCCATCGTGATATGCTCCCATTTCCATTCTGGTATGGGTAGGGGTTGCAATAACCCAGCGGGTCGTTGATGTTCAGCTTTGACCTGTTGGCAATGAAGACATTTGGATACAAAATCAGCAATTTCTTTCTTTATTCCCGGCCACCAGAAATTCTGTTTCAGATCTTGGTACATTTTCGTATTCCCCGGGTGGATAGACAATTTTGAATTGTGGCCCTCTTGCAGAACTCTTCTTTTCAGTTCCGTGTCATTCGGTACACACAGTCTTTCATGAAATTTCAGTACATTGTTCCCAAATTTGAATCCCGGTCTCGGTTTGGATTCTATTTCTTCGATGATCTTCTTCAAGAAATCATCCAGTTGCTGTTTTTCTTTAACCTCTTCAATCAGTGCCGGTTGAGCAGAAATAACAGCTAAGATTCCACCTTGTTCTCTCAAAACAATTTCAATTTCAGATTTTTCAAGGTCACAAAGCAACTCTTTCTGTCCTGTAAGCAAACAAGCTAAGTTTCCAATCGACTTCCGGCTCAATGCATCGGCAACGGTATTGGCTTTTCCCGGATGGTACAATATCTGTAGGTCATAGTCTTTAATCAGTTCTAGCCATCTCCGCTGTCTCATGTTCAGTTCTTTCTGTGTGAAGAAATACTTTAAACTCTTGTGGTCGGTGTATACTTCACATGTCACCCCGTACAGATAGTGACGCCAGATTTTCAGTGCAAATACTACTGCAGCAAGTTCCAGATCATGGGTCGGGTAGTTCTTTTCATGCGGTCTCAGTTGACGGGAAGCATAGGCAATTACTCTCCCATTCTGCATTAAAACACATCCCAAACCCTTATGAGAAGCATCACTAAATACAGTATAACCATCCGTACCTGAAGGTAAGGTAAGAATCGGTGCAGTCACTAATCGAGTTTTCAACTCCTGAAAAGCAGATTCTCTTTGGTCAGTCCAGTCAAATGATGTCCCCTTCTGAGTTAACTGAGTCAATGGTAGGGCAATTTTGGAGAAATCTTTGACAAATCTTCTGTAATATCCAGCCAATCCCAAAAAGCTTCGGACTTCAGTCACATTTGTTGGTCTAGGCCAGTTCACTACAGCTTCAATTTTCTGCGGATCAACAGAAATTCCATTTTTGCTAACAACATGCCCCAGAAACATAACATGGTCAAGCCAAAATTCACATTTAGACAGTTTAGCATACAGTTTCTGTTCTCTTAAGGTTTGTAGGGCAAGTCTCAGATGATGTTCATGCTGTTCTATACTTTTGGAGTAAATCAATATGTCATCGATAAATACAACAATAAAGTCATCAAGGTATGGTTTAAAAATTCTGTTCATGAGGTCCATAAAAGCAGCTGGTGCGTTCGTGACTCCGAACGGCATAACTAAAAATTCATAATGTCCATACCTCGTTCTAAAAGCAGTTTTATCAATGTCCTCCGGTTTGACCTTCAGTTGATGATACCCCGATCTGAGATCAATCTTAGAAAACACTTGGGCACCCTGTAACTGGTCAAACAGGTCATCAATACGCGGCAATGGGTATTTATTCTTTACAGTTACCTTGTTCAATTCACGGTAGTCAATGCACAGTCTCAGTGAGCCATCTTTCTTCTTTACAAACAAAACAGGCGCACCCCATGGCGAAGTGCTAGGTCTGATAAACTTCTTATCCAGCAGTTCCTGTAGTTGTACTTTCAATTCTTTCAGTTCAGTTGGGGCCATTCTGTAAGGAGCTTTCGATATCGGCTGTGTACCCGGAATCACATCAACGGTAAATTCAATTTCCCTGTCAATCAAATCCCCTGGCAGATCATCTGGAAATACATCTGGGAATTCCCTGACTATAGGAATACAATTCACATCAGTTTTATCACTATTATCAGTAGCCACAGTCAGTACAGAACACAGATATCCCTTACACCCCTTTCTAATTAATTTAACAGCTTTCACTGACGAAATCAAATACGGAGGAGGTACTACTCCACTCCCATTAAACACAAATTCAGGCAAACCAGGTGGACGGAAAACAACTTGCTTGGTCACACAATCAATAGTGGCATGATATTTTTGTAACCAATCCATCCCCAATATTACGTCAAAATGATCAATGTTCAATGGCAGTAAATCAATAAACAGATGCATATCCCCAACAATGATTTCACATGCGGGGTACATATAAGCACATGTCATGGACCCTCCTACGGGTGATGATACGGCTAGCAGATAGTTCATAGGTTCTAAGGGTCTATTCAATTTCCGTGAGAAAGCATGCGATACATATGAATGCGTAGACCCCGAATCAATCAATACATATGCATTTTGCGTACAGATAGAAAGGATACCTGACACAACGGTCTCGGTATTCTGCACATCTCCCGGTACTAGTGCGAACACTCGGCCTTGCCTCACAGGCTCTTTCCCGGTAGCTTTAGGGTTAGGCTTTGGTGGAGCATTTGATGCTGCTGCGCTTGGTGCAGCTTTACCACTGGCTTGTGGAGCAGAAGGGCAATCTTTAACCATGTGGCCCACCTTGCCACACCTGTAACAGGCTCCAGATAATTTGTGACAAACCCCTTTGTGCCTGTTGCCACATACAGAGCAGGGTGGAATGAACCCACTCCCTTGGCTGGGGCTAGTCATTGATCCCGTGTTCTGTTTCTTATTGGCTGGGTTGTGCTTGCCTTTCTTGAATTTGAAACCCTGCCTTTTTCCATGCCATTCAGTTGTTGGTGTTTCAGATTGTTTCACTGCTGCAATGTTCGACTCGGCCATCAATGCCCGGTCGAGAACACCCACAAAAGTCGGTAGTTTCAAAACATTTATCCGGTCAAGTATTGCCACATTAAGGCCGCCTTCAAATTTTCTGGCCTTCTTATACTCAGTATCCACCATATGCGGTGCATAACGGGCAAGCTCAGTAAATTTGGTTTCATACTCTGCAACGGACATTATGCCCTGCTTCAGCTGTTCAAATTCAGTCACTTTTCTATCCCTGACACACTGAGGGAAGTACTTTTCAAAGAAGGACTCCTTGAACTGAGCCCAAGTCATAACAGTGCTTGCATCACGGATTAACATCCACCACCTTCTAGCCTCTTCTTGTAGGGTGAAGGTAGCTAACAGTACTTTGTTCGCTTCTGAGCACGGAAACACTTCGAATAATTTTTCTGTTTCAAGCACCCAAGCTTCAGCCTTTAACGGTTCGAGGCCTCCCTGAAAGGATGGCGGTTTCATCTTGCTGAATTTATGGGTGAGAGCAATAATATCCCCATCATCCACATTCACATTAGGTTCCGGCTGTACCGGAGGAGGAGGAGGTGGGGGCGGTTGGTTCTGTTGTTGTTCAAGTCTAGCAGTTATCAGTTCTATCATTCTTTCCATTCTTTCCATTCTTGCCTCAGTAGATGAGGACTCAGGTTCATTTGCATTGTCCATTTCACTATAAGCAGTTATAACAGTTTTAAACATAAGCAGTCATTTGTTTAACAGTTTAACACATTAGCATGTATTCGGTCATAACATAACCACACACTTATCATGCTCATGAGATGCCCTAATGACTTTTCTAGGACACCCTATAGCTCATTTGGACACGTGTGTGCGGTATAACTCGTGGTAAGTATCGCTCTGATACCACTCTGTCACGACCCAAACCCGGCCCTATGGGTTTAGTACCGTAACCGGCCAGTAATCCGAGATTACCGAAGGCCTGCTTAACAGTAATACAGTAAAACAGAGTACAGGGCCTGGCGGAAGCCAATACAGTAATTAAACAATGTCCAATGAGCTGTGACAGTCTGTATGCCAAAAAGATTTTTCATGCATTCATACATAAACAGTACAGAAAGCATTCCGTCTGTACAAAACAGTACGATCTATACAAAATTTACAATCACACAGTACAGGGACCTAATCCCTTGATAACAGTACGGTAACAGTCAGTCTATACAGAACAGTCAGACAGTATGGAGACAGGCGGGGGAGAAACAAACAAAACACCCCCAAGCCATAGCCTGGCAACTCGGAACCTCGCAGTGAGGCACAAAGGCTGGCTTGACAAAACTGGAGTTACCCTGACGCTCCTAGCTCCGATCTGGTGCCTGTACACCTACATATATATATGAGCAGTGAGCTAAAGCCCAGTGAATAACATAATGCGTAAAGGGGTTTAGAATGAATGTCCTTACAGTAATGAAAACAGTTCAATTCAACCAGTATTTCAGTTGTTCAGTACAGTGAACAGTCATATGTGGTACATCCATTAGCATAACAGTAACAGTAGGTCTTAAAAGACCGAACAGTAATGATGGCCATCAGTCAGTAAACAGTAGTGGTTCCACGAGGGAACCGACAGAGAATTCTGTCGCAGTAACAGTAACAGTAAACAGTAGGTACTAAGGATGCCACAGTACAGTTCAGAAATAAAGGACATACATTCATTCAGTAAATAATACCAGTTCAGTAAACAGTTCAGTTCAGTATTCAAAAGATAATCAGTTGAACATATCTTTACACAATTGTTACTCACAGAGTTCTGGGCTACAGTATGCTAGAGCGTGTCTCCCCAGTTGCCAACCCTACACAGTTCACAGGTTGAACACACACTAAGCTACACAGTTGGGCAATATCATAACTTAATCCCTAATTTGCCTTGGTGTGTTCTACAACGATATCCTCATCTAAATGCCTTAAACTAGGCCTAAGAATGCCTAGGATGTGATGAGGATGCAAAAATGCACATTTAAAAGCATTTTCAGGATTTTCAGAAAAACAGAGTCCCGCTCGAGCTCAGGTTTCCCCGCTCGAGCGTACAGGCAAACAAAGGTACACGCTCGAGCGCAAACTTTCCCGCTCGAGCGTACTGTAAAAGTACTGGATGGGTGAAATCCCCGCTCGACGCCCGCTCGAGCTTGAGACATGACTCCGCTCGAGCGCCCAATACTCCGCTCGAGCGGACTGTAAAACAGTGCAAGATGCTGGAAGCTCGATTTTCCCGCTCGAGCGGCACTTCCCCCGCTCGAGCGGACGACTGAAATCTGGAAATCCCAGATTCGAGCTCCAGGTCCAAAACCAAGCTCAAAAGCATCAAAACCAATCCTCTTGGGCCCATTTTCTGGAAAACATTTAAAAACACATAGGATATCATGTTTCAAAGCGCAATTTGAGAAATCAAAGCCCAAGGGTGTTTAATTCAAACCCAATTTCAAATCATTTTCAAGAACAATCTTCAAACATGACATGCATGATCTTAAATCATTTTCAAAGCTTTAATGCTGTTTCAAAAGAGCTCAAGCCGTCAAAACCAAGATGAACTCATGGAGTATGACCAAAAGATGGACATGCATGTGAGGTATGATGAACCACAACCTCAAAACTTCAATATATGCACATGCATGCAACAATCAAGCTCCAATTCAACATCTAAACCATGTTTGGCTCTTCACTCCTTCAATATGACATGAATCATGCAAGAATCAACTCAAAACATGAACAAGAAGACAATGGAGCTACCTTTAGTCTTGTAGTTCAAGAAGGGAGCTCAAATATGCAATCACTTCAACAATTTCTTCAATTACCAAGCAATTCTACAAGCAAAATTGAGATGAAATCAACTCCTCAAGTCTCTCTCTCTCTAAGGTCGGCTAGGCACAATGAGAAATGGCTGATGAAATGTTCTTGGCTCAAGTATAATGAGCTCAAGGTATAGAGGTAGTGGCCCACTCAAGGTCAAAACGGTAATTAAGTCCAACTCTTTAATTAGCTTAATTTAATCTAATTTAATCATACCTAATCAGTTTTCAGATAATTATACTATAAAATCACATTAATTCTAAGGATCATTAAACATCAATCGATTCCGGATTCGGCCGCCGATAAGGCCTTCAATTAGCAGTTTAAACATATAAACATGAACAGATAATCAGACAATCAAACAGATAGAATGCAATTAACTATCATATACTCAGTCAATTCAGTTTCAATTTCAGTCAGTCAGTTCAGTATTTCATTCAGTTCGATTATCAGTCAGTTATCAGTTCCGTTTAGCAGTAATCGGTGATTATCGGTAATCAATCAGTCCTTATTTAGTAAACAGTATGAGGGTTGTTACAAATAGTCCAGAAAGTTCAGGAGCAAGAGAGAGAGGCCATGATAATTGGCTGCAAACAGCAGCAGCAACAGGCTAGAGTCTTGACTCTTGGTAAGTACTGTGCCTTGGACATTGAAACAAAAGTCCAGGAGATACAGGAAGAGGAAGCCTTGTGGACAGATTTTGTCTATGAGGAGGAGGACAGAGATATTGAATTGAAGAACCTGGGGGCAGAACCAAGCTTGAAGATCACTTCAAAGGTAGAAGAAACCAGAGGGAGTTCTCATGCACAAGACCCTTTAGAAGAAGTAAATCTAGGGGAAGGTTCTGTACAACAGCCCACCTATATAAGTGCTTGTTTGAATGCTCTGGACAAAAACCAGCTATTGGTTGTTCTGAAGAAATACAAAGATTGCTTTGCATGGTCTTATAATGAACTACCAGGATTGGATAGGTCATTAGTGGAACATAGGCTCCCCATGAAGCCTAATTTCAAGCCTTACAAGCAGAAATCAAGGAGGATGAGTCCAGAAGTAATTCAGAAGGTCAAGGAAGAGATCCTTAGACTCCTCAAGGCAGGTTTTATTAGAACAGCCAGGTATGTCGAGTGGCTATCTAATATTGTGCCTGTAGTCAAGAAGAATGGCAAAATGAGGGTATGTATTGATTTCAGAAATTTAAATCTGGCAACTCCCAAAGATGAGTACCCTATGCCTATAGTGGACTTGCTGGTGGACAGTTCAGCAGGTCACCAAGTCTTGTCAATGATGGATGGGCATTCCGGCTATAACCAAATCTGCATTGCAGAGGAAGATATCCACAAGACAGCATTCAGATGTCCTGGGAATATTGGCACCTTTGAATGGGTTAAGATGCTATTTGGTCTAAAGAATGCTGGAGCTACATATCAAAGAGCCATGAACACTATCTTTCATGATCTTATTGGAGGATATTTGGAATGTTATATTGATGACATTGTGGTTAAGTCCCAATCCATGGAGGAGCACCTGTTTCACTTAGAAGCAGCTTTTGAAAGGATGAGGAAGTTCAAGTTAAAGCTCAATCCTCTTAAATGTGCTTTTGGTGTATCATCTGGAAATTTCTTGGGCTATGTTGTTCACAAGAAAGGAATACAGATTGATCAGAATAAAGCCAAAGCAATCATTGAAGCCAAACCCCCATCAAGTAAGAAAGAATTACAAAGGTTCCTTGGGCAGGTTAACTTTCTTCGAAGGTTCATTTCTAACACTGCAGGGAAAACTAAAGTATTTTCTTCCTTGTTAAGGCTGAAAGATGAAGAGGAGTTTATGTGGACAGCAGAACATCAAATTGCTTTCGAAGGTATCAAGGCCTACTTGGCCAACCCTCCAGTGCTGATGCCACCAAAGGGTAACAACCCCTTGAAGTTGTACATAGCTGCAACAGAAGATTCATTGGGAGCTTTCTTGGCCCAAGACAATGAAGAAGGCAAGGAGCAAGCTGTTTATTACCTTAGTAGGTTTTTAAATTCTTGTGAATGTAAATACTCAGCTGTTGAAAAGCTGTGCCTTGCTTTGTATTTTGCTGCAATAAAATTGAGATACTATCTTTTACCTACAACTGTCTTGGTAATTGCAACCACGGATTTGGTTAAATATATGTTATCTAGACCAATGTTGAGGGGAAGAATTGGCAAATGGATGCTTGCCTTATCAGAATTTCATCTAGAATATGTCCCTCAAAGGGCAGTAAAAGGGCAGGTTTTAGCCAATTTCTTGGCAGATCATCCATCTCAAACAGAGAGCCAGGAGATAATGGAACTTGGTATGGCCAGTGTTGAGCCATGGCAAATGTGGTTCGATGGGTCGAAAGCAAATGGGTTAATTGGAATTGGTATTGTAATCAAGTCTCCACAGGGGACAGAAACTACCCATGGTTTTAGAGTGGATGAAGCTACCTGTTCCAATAACCAGGCTGAATATGAAGCCTTAATTGTGGGACTAGAGATTCTTATTGGATTACAAGTACATGCAGTTGACATATTTGGAGATTCTCAATTGGTGGTTAACCAAGTGAAAGGAATTTTCAAGTGTCAAAGCATAAGTATCCTGCCATATTATGTTGTTGCATTACATTTGCTTTCTCAGTTTCAAATAGCAAATGTAACCCATGTTCCAAGATTCTTGAACAATAGAGCCAATGATATGGCTCAAAAGGCTTCGAACTTCAAGAGAAGGGATAATACCCAAAGGGACATAAGCCAAACAACATATCAGAGATTAATACAACCTTTGAATAAAAGGAATGTGATCTTGGAAGTCAATCATAATGACTTACAAGAACAAGATTGGAGGCATCCAATAATGCAGTACTTGGCTGGTCCATCTTCGAAGGCCAGTAGAAAAGTTAAGTTGCAGTCTATGCAATATATGATATATGGTAATGCTCTCTACAAAAGGGGGGGGGGGAGGAGATGGCTTATTGTTAGAATGTCTAGGCCCGAAAGAGGCATTAACAGCCATGGCTGAGGTTCATGAAGGCATCTGTGGTGCTCATCAACCTGGTGTAAAAATGAGATGGTTGCTTCGAAGGCATTCCTATTATTGGCCAACCATCCTTAAAGACTGCATAGAATATGCAAAGGGGTGTCAGGCATGTCAAAAGCATGGCACAATAAGGCACGTGCCCATAACTGACCTACATGCAGTAGTGAAGCCTTGGCCATTCAGAGGGTGGGCCATGGATATGATGGGAAAAATACACCCACCTTCTTCGAAGCATCATTGTTTCATTTTAGTGGCCACTGACTACTTCACTAAATGGGTCGAAGCTAAGCCATACAAGGCTATAGACCAAACAGAGGTTATTGGTTTTATTAAAGATTTGATCCATAGATTTGGCATCCCGCAAACCATAACAGTTGATAATGGAACTGTGTTTGATGGGAAGATGGTGAAGGCTTTTGTGGCAGAATTTGGAATTAGCCTTATTAATTCCACACCCTATTATGCACAAGCTAATGGTCAAGCTGAGTCATCCAATAAGTCCTTGAAAAAAGGAATACAGAAGGTTGTGGATGACAATCCCAGGGATTGGCATAACTTATTATTGGATGTTTTGTGGGCATATAGAACCTCACCGAGGTCAAGCACAAGAGTCACTCCCTATGCCTTGGTGTATGGACATGATGCAGTCTTACCAGTGGAGATTAATGTTAAATCTTTGAGAGTAAGATGTCAAGATCAATTGAATCCTGAACAATACCATCAAAGTATGTGCTTAGAAATAGAAGGCATAGATGAAGCCAGAATTTTGGCATTAAATAGCATTCTTTTCCAAAAGAAGAAAGCAGCCAAGAATTATAATAAGAAAGTCAAACACATTGGCTTTGATGAAGGTGATTTGGTATGGAAGACAATACTCCCAATTGGGATTAAAAGCCATAAGTTTGGCAAATGGTCACCTAACTGGGAAGGACCATATCAAATTCATAGGGTTCTGCCTTTTGGAGCATACCATTTAAGAAATTTGAATGGTTATGTACATCCCAAAAAGATTAATGGCAGATATTTAAAACCTTATTTTCCAACCATTTGGGAAACACGAGGAATAGAGTAAACATCATATGCAAGCATCATATGCAAAAACACAAGCTTGCTCAAATGATATACAAAATATTGTGCTTTCATAAAGAATCAAGTACATTGTGCCACAAATTGGCCCAAAAATCATTACAATGCTTTAGTTGTTTTTCTACAATAGCTTTCCTATTGCTAAGGGAAGGAAATAATTGGATAGCCATAGCCATGTCTTCTTTTCGATTAGCCAGCCCTTGATTGGTGGTGTGCAGTTTCTTATCAGTTCGAACCAAGGCTTGGTTTACTGCGGCTAACTCTTCTTCAAGCTGAGCTTTTTTCTCCAGAAGTTGGACTCGAAAGTGGGAGGCAGAAGAGTGTTGTTCTTTCAGAGTCGATACTTCAGTATGCACTTGAGAAACAAAACTCTGGTCCTTAGCCAGCTTCTCATCCGCAGTTTTAGCAGCATGACAAATATTGAGATAAAAATCAATAGTAGCTGCAGCCTGAGATAGATGACTTGAGACACTCATGGCAGACTGCTCAGCAATGTTACAGCATTGAAGGAACCTATTCCTGATGATAGGCCTTTGTAGAGCCTCGAAAGGGATCCTTGAAAAAGAAGTCAACAGTTGCAAGCATGTGTCCAAATCTACTAAAGGTGCAAAAGGCTTGTTGCTGGAGGAAGGAGAACTCTTGAAGATTTCCAATAGGGAGTCAGCCAAGGCTAATGGCTCAGCTTCAGCAGTAGAGGTGGGAGAGGTAGAAGGTATGTCAAAGAGACTAGCTAGTCTTCCTTCAAAAATGTCTACCTCATCCCTTGACATGAAGGGCATAGAGAGTGTTGTGGTGGAAGACGCAAAGGGCTGCATAGGAATGGGAGAAACGGATGGAGCATCTTTGGCAGCCTCTATGGTCTTGGCCACCAGCAAATCAAGAGAAGAGGGACTGGAAGTGGGCATTGGTGATGAACCATGAATTGAAGGGCTACTAGTGTCTTCTGTGGAAGAATCAACTGCCATTGGGAATGGAGTAGCAGTTGGAGTTTCTATAAAGGATGGAGAAAGAGCAAGGCTCGAAGGAAAAGTAGACTGAGGTAGGTTACGAGCCAAAAAAGGGAGGTATGGCTTTAATCCAAGAAAAGGAGATGCAGGAATACTGGAGTCTAAAGAAGGTATGACAAATATAGGCTTTTGAAGTGGAAGCACGACTCGAACAACCCTGACATTCTGCATTTGGTCAACCTCAACCGAAATTGAGGAAGGTCTCATTGGAAAGGTGAGTGCAGTAGTTGTCGCTGCAAAAGGAAGAAATGCAGAACAATGTTAAACTTCAATACCACAAGCTGACAAAGTAAAAAACAGCAGAGGTATGAAAGAAATTACTTGTTCCAGAGGCGCTAGTACTGATGGGAGAACTGCGGAGAGAGTAATGTCTAGCAGTCTGCTGCCTTCTTACCATTTCCCCTTGTGTTGCATCGGCAGCAGCAGCTTCCTCTCTTTGCTCTTGCCATCTTTTCTTGGCCCTCTCAAATACAACGATTGCCTTGGAATGTTCTTGTTCGACTGCCTTGGCGGCTGCTTTATGAGTAGAGTCCTCAACATAGTCAGTGACAGGAACAGTCATTTTCTTTCTCTTCTCCCCTGGCAGAGATACAACCAATTCTTTTCCAACCTCCCCTTCTTCAGATCGGGGTTCAGACTCTCCAAAGATAAGTTCTTTCTCCGCTATTATGGTGGTTGCCTCGCTAACAGGATTTTCAATGACATCAGATGAAGGTACAGCTACCTTTTGTCTCTTTGTTCTTTGTAAGGGCACTTCCTTCTCTGACTCAACCTCTCTTTCTTCTTCAAGAGATTCAGGTACTTCAGGAGGAAGGACTAGTCTCCTTTTTGTTTTTTGTTGTTGTTTCTTCTTGAGAATAGCTAAAGTCTCGGCTCTCTTGGGAGACTCTTCTTGTGGAGACCCTACACCAAAAGCATGAGTATAAGGAAACCAACAAAAGATTCAGAAATAAAAGGGGAGGAGAAGAACTTGAAGATACTCACCCTTCTTCGAAGCAGCTCTAGTAACCCTGGCTGGAAGGGGTAAAGTGGCAGGAGTAGTGGTGACAACTTCAGGAGGGGGAGAAGTGTTCTGGGCTGTTGTTGACTTATCCTTCGAAGGCAATCCCAACCCCACCAACAAGTCATGAGGGTGTGCAGAGAGGCGCACTTCCATATTGGCTGTCCACCAGTTCTTAAACCTTTTTAAGACTGAGCCAAAGGGGCGAAAGGGGATAAATTGGAATTCGCTCAATTCCTTCAGCAGTCTGAGTACTGCTGCCTCTGTCTTGGATTTGGGTATTCTCAAATCTCTGGCAGTGAGATGGACATTTGAAAGACTGCAAAGAGGAACAGGTATCCCTTGAGAAAGCCCAAATTGCCTTGCAAATTGAGAAGGGCAGTATACCTCAGATATGCATTTATAGGCTCGAGGGTTCAGAGTGCTAATGAACAGCTCCCTTGGTAATAATATAGAGGCCCACATATCTTTATGGGGAGAAGTGGAACATTCCTTATCAGCCAGAAAAGATTGTAGCCAGGTTGGCCCTCTATTGGCTTCGAAAGGACAAAAGAAGGAAGCAGAGGGAGAGATAGGAAGTTGATAAAAGAAGGTGAAGTAATAAGCAAAGGAAGCAGGGTAAAGGGCAATCCTAGCATATTTTTCCCCGTAAGTACTAGGATCCTGAACAAGGAATCCTAAACACTTGGGATGTAGGTCAGTGAAATAAGCAAAGAGCCAGAGTTGGAGCACCCAGAGGGGACCTCCTTGGTTAGCATCGAGGGGTTTTTCGCAAAATTGGGAGCAGGTTCTGTAGACATGACCTAGAAGATAAGGAGCAAGAGCGATATGTTTCTTCAAGACGAGTGCCTTCGCAAGTGGAGCAAACTCAGGCATAATCCTCTGAGATGAGGTGCAAAAGAGGAATTTGCATAACCAGTATAATATGAAGGAGAAGAATTCTCTGTCCCGCACAGGACCTTCTCTCTTATTTTCAGCCTTTACGAAGTCACTATAAGAAGAGTTTAGGGCTGGGAGAGAAAATTTGACAGGAAGGTCTGGATAGTTGGGAGTAAAAGGAGAACCATGGGGTGAAAGCCCTAGGAGATGGCAAATATCAAGAACGGTGGGGGCCATCATACCGCACCGAAACTGGAAGAAATTGAAAGCCATATTCCAAAAACATAAGGCAGCAGGAATCAAAAAGGGGTCTTCGGGAATAATGAACCTGGAAAGTCGAAGGGCATCGAGGATATAAAGCTCTTGCAGGTCATCCTCTCTCGCAGGCACCACTCTGTCATACCATTCCTCCCATTCAGTCCTCAATGTCGGCCAGCAGCGATGAGGACGGTTTACCCTCCAAGTTCCCCAATTAAGCCTTCCTTCATAAAGAAGGAAATGGTCCTCCAAACGAGGGTACAGAGCTGGGAGTTGAGCAGGAACCTCCCGGAAGATAGGACCTAGGACGTACTCCTGTTTGTTGCTGTGGCGAGGAACGAAAAGACGACCATCGATGTTACTTGACTCACCAGATGTCAGCTTGCTGATTTCTTCATCGATACAATGTTTCAAAGCCATGGTAGGACTGATATGGTCGCCAGCAAGTACTTTTAGAGAGGAAGGATCCATTGGTAGTAAGCAAAAGAAGAGCAAAGAAGATCAGAAGAACCAGTAGAGAGAAGGGTTTGTAAAAGGCAAGAGATTTCGGAACACGAAACGAGAGGGTTTTAAAACCTTTGTGTCCGAAATTATACCCCGTAAGTCGTTAAGTACTAAAAGTACGAATGCGAGGAATTTCTTCCAATATTGATAGTTTTTGAGGGAAAAGCTTATTCCGTTGATTGGGGCCAGCTTCGAAATGAAATATTTGGCTTCGAAAACAAGATCTTGGCGTCAAAAAATCAAATAACAACGGCTTCGAAATACATAAGTCGGCTTCGAAGCCTAGTATATGCTTAAAGGTGCTAAATTGCTTGATTATGGGTCTGTTTAGGGGTTATAAATCAAAGTAACGACCTTCGGAGCAAAACCTAGTATCCTCTGAGTATGCGAAACGCTGTTCGGAGCATACTACATGCTTAAAAATGCTTGAATGCTCAAAGTATTGGTCTACTTCAAAAAATCTAAAGACCTGTTTGAAGGTTATCAGTCAAAATGACAACATTCGAAGCAAACCCTAGGACTCTTTAAGGAAGAGGGGCACTGTTCGAAACATCCAAGACCAATCATTGGTTTCTATATGAGCAAGAAGGAATTGCCATAGGTTGCCCTTCGAAGCCAAAAGAGATCAGTTTAAAATTGATTGGCTTTATCAACCATGACCATATATTGGTTACAGTTAGTGTTGAAGAATAAAGTCATTGAAATCGAAGTACTAAAATAATATCTGCCAGAATTGTCAATTTTACTCCATGAATTGGAAAAAGACATGATTGGTTCTTTTAGTACTTCATTAAACAATTGATTCGAAGGGTGAGATTGTTCAAATTCGAAGTTACGAGTTAGCTGTTAAAGATAAAAGGAAACAAAGTCAAACAGTGTTAAATACAGAAAGACTTTGTTTATATTAAAGCCAAGATGATTACATTAGGTAACCCTATCTGGGTACAAATTCAAGCTCATAAAAATAAGGAATAGAATAAATAACAAGGTCATGAAATTTTGTCCAGCAATGGTCAATAAATTTTCGTTCTTTCTTTATTATTTCTTCTATTTCTTCTAAAGTTGATTGCATAAGCTGATGAGCTCTCACTTCATAATAGAGTTCTTCAGCCTTTGCTTCGAAAGCCTCTTCTCTCGATTTTTGTTCCAATTCATCTATAACCAAATCATCCCAGTACGCAGAATCTTTATTCCTGAAGTCATCAAACTCTTCGATAAAATTCTCTGCTTCATACTGGGCATGAATTCGGAGAGATGAAAGTTGATCCAGATTTTGGATGGTGATCTTAGAATTCTGATGCCAGTAGAGGAGCACTGGGAGTTGGTCCAAAAACAAATGAAGCTCTGCCTGGGCAATAGGGTTAAGAACATGACCTCTAGTCAAGACATCACAAGCCCATTGAAAGTTCTTAAGAGGAATGTCATCCTCAAGAACATTGAAGGGCAGGTGGGAGAAAGCCGCGAGCAAAAGTTGAGCTTGCTTTCGCTCGGCTGGAAAAGGAGGTAACGGAGGTTGGTAAGGTGGAAAAACTTTGTCCATTGGAAGGGCAAGTCTTAGTTTCTCTGTCCAGGAAAGAATGGGAGAAGGAGAAGGAGAAGATGATCCTGCTTCGGAGGATGGGAATAGAGTAGATGTTTCTATCTCAGAAGATGCAGAAGAGGGTGTGGATGCCTCTATTATGGGAGATGGCACGGGAGCAGAAGGAACAAAGGCATTAATGTAATCAAGCCAATCAGAAGAACAAATCTTCGCCTTCTTGGCTAAGAATGAAGGGGTATACCCTTGTGCTTCTTCTGGACGCCGGGCAGGGTGCATTATCTTTGTAGGCATGGAAGAAGTATACCAAGCCACAAGCAGAGTCTCTTCCAAGCTACGTCGAAGGTCAATGGGCACGTAAGGGTAGACCACTGAACTTCGAGCGTAGGAGGGAAACTCCAAGGGGTCAGTGAACTCAACAAAATGGTGATTGATTCGCTCCCTTAAATCATAAGTCTCAGGAGTTGACCAGCTTGTCCAGCCAGAAGCCCCAGAGGGTGAAGAGGTTACAGTTTCATCCCATGCAGAGGTCTGTGAAGAAGAATTTCCTAAGTCCATATTTGCAACTTGTCGAAGCAAAGGCTTGAGAGTAGTTTGGTCAAAATACAAAGGGAGCTTAGGGGAAAAACTCTTTGTGTCTGTAAGCTTGTAAACCAAGGGATTAAAGGCAATGTGTTCGTAGTCCAAAGGTTTATAATCTGCAAAAGCCTCCATTACCTGAATAGAGAAGGGCGGGTAAAGGTGGCTAATGAATGCGTGGAGATTCTTTCGAGGAGGAATAACATCACTCAAAGGCTCTTCATATGCTTGATCAGTAGTAAGGGAAGTTGATGCAGCCATAGCCTGTTCGAATACTAAGGTATTGGGATGTTCAACGAGTTAATGCAAATGATCACCAAATGGATGACGGTTGTATTTCCAGAATTTGGACTCCATACACGATCTAGAGGCGCGGGAAAACTGTAATCCACTAATATCACCAAGTATTGGGTATATTAGTGCGGGGGGTAATGTTGGCTACATATTTTGTAAAAGCCAGTTACAGTTCGACACGTGGCAGAGTAAGGGCAATAAAGGAAGGTTATTCAAACCTTTAATCCTGATCGTACACGTGGCAATAAATATTGGTCCTCACATGATTTGAGTAACACTAGATCAATAACGGGATGCAAGATGACATATCTTCAACGGTTACTCATATTCAAATTCAAGTACAAGAGGGAAGCTCAACTGCCAGTAATGGCGTAATGGAGCTACTTGTAAGGGAGCATGATCAGCGATCATGGAGGAGCAGTTCGACGGTTCGAAGTGCAGTTCGAAGGTCATCACTGACGAGTATAAATAGCAGGGCAGCCCCCAGAAAAAAGGACGGACTCAGATCATACAAATCAGTCATTTACTTCATATATTTTCTTTTCCAGTCTTTTACATTTCCAGTCTTTAAATACCTGTTCTTTAAATACCTGCACTTTAAATACCCGCACTGCGCTTCGATTCGTAGGAGTAGCTTCAAGTAGATTCAAGTAGATTGCTGTTGTAAACCTCTCTGAGGCTGAGTTCGGACCATTGTAAGTGTTCATTTTTATGAAATACTTCAATTGTTCTTCATATTACTGTTATTTCTATTAACTTCTCCTAAGTCAAGCCACCAGTAAAAGTCCTCTTCATTGAGGCTGAAAAGAACTAAAACACAATCGTCTGATAATTGGTTGGCAATCACAAATTCTGTAAGGACTGATTGATCCTTGCTGGCACGCTCACATTCACAAAAATACCCTTCGAAAAGCCAAAAAGCCAACAGAAACATTTGAACAATAATAGATTATGGTGCTGCTGCTGTTTGAGGAAGCTGTTAAAGGAACTCATTGTTGTCAATATGTAAGCATTGAAGCCCTATTTTGTTGATAGTCTATTACTTTCATTCGTTGTGTAAGCTAATAGTGGTGTTGCAATAATCATGACTTTAGTCTTGAAGAATAGCAGTATGAATTTTTAGGTGTACTATTTTTGGCTACCGAGGCACTAAATGTTGATCTGTGTCTCTTCCCCACAGAAACTCTTTCCAATATTTCTTCTTCTATTCAGTAAGGCACTAAATGTTGGCAATGGACCATATTTTCTTATTATTTTATTTTCTTAATCCATTAGAAATTATAGCAGTGTGCTTGCCGCTAGATATTGATAGTGGCATGCAACAAAGGACACCGATTTTATTGCTGTCTAGGGAATTTTGACAAATTCTCTGCTTGAATTAGTATTGTGTTGAAAACTTGGAATACTTTGCTTTAAATTTGTTTTTATTAAATGGATTTTATTGCAATCTTGGTACTAGCAACCAATCCTTAGATTATATATGTGGTTTGGCACAATTAATTATTGGTTTGAATTGTGGTAATTGTGTTCTGTTGGACAATCTTCACTGTATTTAAATTAATTAAATTCTGTTGTGTACTAAACAACAACCAGAATATAAAGAAATAAAGAAAAGGAGAGAATATGTTTGATTACAAAAATCAAACTCAAAATAAAAATAAATAAATAAAACCACAGATTTTATTTTGTTACAAAAACAAAATTAAAATCTGATTAAATAAACAAATAAAAACAGAATTAAATTAAACAACTTACTTGGTTAATTTATATGAATAATTTTTCTGATCAAGTCCAGTGTTTAACACTGTGTCCTTAAGACAGATTCGTCCTCTCCACGGTGCTTTCAGAATTTGGACGTCTATCTCCCAGGATGAAATGATCTACCACAAACAATAGCAGCACTACAAATTGTTTGCCTTACGAACACACTAAGTGTTTACACTCTTTCTTTCGGAAATAAAATGCAGCAAGATGAAGAATATAATTTGCAGAGGATGGAGTACGAAAATCTGAGTAAAATCCAAATGGGAGGCTAGTCTATTTATAGATGTTAAGGTGGCTTTTCGTTTTGAATTGAACAGGTATGAAACCTGTTAGATTCAAATTTAAACAGATTTGAATCTGTTTATTCAAACAGATAGAAACGGGAAGGGCCCTGTTTGGATGAACAATAAATCTAAAACAGTTTAATTCTGTTTGAAAACGGGAAGGGCTCTGTTTGGATGAGCACTAAATCCAAAACAGTTTAATTCTGTTTGAAACCGGGAAGGGCCCTGTTTGGATGAACAAAAAATCCAAACCAATTTAATTTGAATTATGGATTTTATTTTAATAAAAAATAAAATTAAATTCAAATGTTTTTGGCCCAAAAAGATTAGAAGCCCAACCACACACCCCGCACCCGCGCCCAAGCCCAGCCCAGCCCAGCCCGCCCGGACGGACCGCGGCGGCGCGCGCGTGTGGTGATTTTTGAGTCCAATGGGTCTAGCCCATTTTTCCCATAACCTCTCCCTCTAAAACACTTGGGTACCCCTTGGGGCACACCCCAAGTATCTCACCCTAAGCCTTATAAACCCTTTCAAAACTTCCCACCAAATCAATGTGGGACAAGCCAATTTACAACTTTAAGGAATTTCCACCAAAACTCCATTTCCATGGAGCACACTTTGGCTTCAATTTCCCATTCACTCGGTAATGGTTTTGAGCAACCAAATATACCACGTGAATCACAACGCGGCATAGAACGCGTTACCACTTTGACCCGAGTAAATCGACACTCGGGGCCCACCTAAAAAATAGACCGAACTTAGGAAAAAATTCTGGTTTTATCCAGAATTTTATAACCATTTCCAACAATCCCCCACATGAATGAAATTTGATGACAACGGAAATGCAACAATATGCAGACTTTAACGAAATAGTATAAGTCGAAAATATCTTGCATCAGGATAGGTAGTTTTCGGCTTTGAACCTTCCCTAGTGATAACCTATCGGACTTACTGGTTAACCAATGGACGCGATGCCTTGAATTGTTCAGCCGTTTGTGTAAGCCAAGACAATAGATTTCACACAAAATATCTTCTAACACATCGTGGTTCTCACTGTTGTGTTCATTTTGACCTTGAACGCACCTGGTTTTCATAAGTGTTTCTAGAGAATTAAGCCTCTTCATTCTCATAGAACCGGCCCCAGTTCAACACTCATATAGGTGATTCTTATTGTGAGTATCTCCTTATACTCATCTTGATTTTATGCCTTAATCAAGATATAAGTAATCATTAAAAGCAAAGCTTATCCTTATACCCCTGCATACAACATATGTTGCAGATATCACTCTCACCATAGGAATGGGTAGGGAATTTTTAATCCCTTGGTGATTTCTGGTGAGCCATACATAACTTAGTTGTCCCTTTGAACTTAGTTCTTGGGATCTCCAGTCATATAAGTAGGGTTACCATTATGACGACTCTTATGTAATAGGCTTTAATCCCATCCCCTTTGATGAACTATACACTAGCTCTTTTGTCAAACCTTTTGTTAACGGATCCGCAATATTCTCTTTAGATTTTATATAATCTATTGAGATTATTCCGTTTGACAACAATTGCCTTACGGTATTATGTCGACGACGAATATGTCGTGACTTACCATTATACATATGATTCTGTGCCCTGCCTATTGCAGATTGACTATCACAATGAATGCAAATAGCTGGCACAGGTTTTGGCCACATTGGAATGTCTTCGAAGAAGTGACGAAGCCATTCTGCTTCTTCACCTGCTTTGTCTAAAGCAATGAACTCGGATTCCATTGTGGATCGTGCGATACAAGTTTGTTTCGTGGACTTCCAAGAAACAGCAGCGCCTCCTAGAGTAAAGACATATCCACTAGTGGATTTTGAATCTTTAGTATCCGATATCCAATTGGCATCACAATAACCTTCGAGTACTGCTGGATATCGAGTAAAGTTCAAACCATGATCACGAGTAAATCTTAGATATCTAAGAACTCGAATGATCGCTTTCCAATGGTCTTCTCCAGGGTTACTAATGTACCTACTCAATTTACTGATAGCATAAGCTATATCAGGACGAGTACAATTCATTAGGTACATTAGGCTTCCAATGATTTGGGAGTATTTTAACTGAGACACTGCATCACCTTTATTTTTTGATAAATAAAGACTGATGTCTACAGGTGTTCTAGCTAAATTCAAATCATCCTTGATAAATTTATCAAGGATTTTCTCAATATAATGAGATTGAGATAATGCATATCCGTCAAATGTTTTAGTAATTTTCATTCCTAATATAACATCTGCGACCCCCATATCTTTCATATCAAATCTTTTGTTAAGCATCTGCTTAGTTGATTTGATCATGTTTTGACTGCTTCCGATGATAAGCATGTCATCCACATAAAGACAAACTATGACATATCCTTGGTCAGTGTTTTTAACATAGACGCATTTGTCACATTCCTTTATCTTAAACCCATTAGTAAGCATTGCATGATCAAATATTTCATGCCATTGCTTAGGTGCTTGTTTTAATCCATAAAGGGATTTTACAAGTCGACAAACTTTCTTTTCTTGCCCTGATACTACAAACCCTTCGGGTTGTTCCATATAGATCTCTTCATTTAGATCACCGTTTAAGAAAGCTGTTTTAACATCCATTTGATGTATTTCTAATTTAAACAACGCTGCTATAGAAATAAGCATGCGAATGGATGTTATTCTTGTCACAGGGGAATATGTGTCAAAATAGTCCAGACCTTCCTTTTGTCTGTAACCTTTAACAACAAGTCTTGCTTTATACTTGTCAATTGAACCATCTGCTTTCATTTTTCTCTTGAATATCCATTTATATCCAAGAGGTTTAGAACCTGGTGGAAGATCCACCAATTCCCAAGTATGATTTTGCATAATGGATTCAATTTCATTATTAACAGCCTCTTTCCACAAAGGTGCTTCAGGACCTGTCATTGCTGCCTTAAAGCTTTGAGGTTCATTTTCTAACAAGTATGTCAGAAAATCTGGACCAAAGGATTTTGATGTTCTCGCTCTTTTACTTCGTCTTGGTTCATCATTAGTTAAATCCTGTTGGTCGAGACTATTACTAGTCTCTTGTGTTTGATTGTCATTAGTCTCTTGACTTTGTGTACAATCATAAGTTCTTTTCTGTGAACTTAATTCCTGTCCTTTCTTGTAAGGAAAGACATGTTCAAAAAACACAGCATTCCTTGACTCTATAATAGTGTTCACATTTATATCAGGTATATCTGATTTATAAGTCAGAAACCGATATGCACTACTATTCTGAGCATAACCAATAAACACACAATCTACTGTTTTTGGTCCTATCTTAGTCTTGTTAGGAACAGGTACTTCAACTTTTGCCAAACACCCCCACACTTTTAAGTATTTGTAGGAAGGTGGTCGACCTTTCCACAATTCATAAGGAATGCTTTTGGTTTTATTGTGGGGTATTCTATTAAGAACATAATTAGCAGACAATATTGCTTCCCCCCACAAGTTCTGTGGTAAGCCTGAACTTAGTAACATGTCATTCATCATTTCTTTTAGGGTTTTATTCTTCCTTTCAGCAATTCCATTTTGCTGTGGAGAATAAGGGGCTGTAGTTTGGTGAATAATGCCATGTTGTGCACAAAATTCATTTAATGGTGCATCATATTCACCACCCCTATCACTTCTAACCATTTTAATGGTTTTACCAAGTTGATTTTCAACTTCTGTTTTGTAGAGTTTAAACATTTCTAAGGCTTCATCTTTACTTCTAAGTAAATAAACATAACAATATCTTGTGCAATCATCGATAAATGTTATGAAATACTTTTTGCCTCCTCTAGTTTGAATAAATTTTAAATCACATACATCAGTATGAATTAATTCTAGAGGTTCGGTTTTTCTTTCTACCGATTTAAATGGAGCCTTAGTTAGTTTCGCTTCTACACAAATTTCACATTTATGATTAGGATTAATTTCAAACTTTGGTATATAATCTAAACCAATTAATCTACGCAAAGCATCAAAATTCACATGTCCTAATCTACCATGCCATAAATTTGACTCAAGAATATAAACAAAAGATGTGTTATTCTTATTCATAGCAACTTTCGGTACAACTGTCATTACATTCAACTTAAAGAGACCATCACTCATGTATCCCTTACCAACATACATACCACTCTTTGTTAATACAAATTTATCAGACTCAAATACAAGCCTAAAACCATTTTTACTTAACAAAGACCCAGAAACTAAATTCTTCCGGATGTCAGGTACATGCAGTACGTTGTTGAGGGTCAGTTCTTTCCCTGATGTTATCTTCAAGATTACTTTCCCTTGTCCAACCATAGTAGAAGTAGAAGAATTTCCCATGAAAAGTTGTTCACCATTTGCAGCCTCATTGTAGGTAGTGAACATCTTCTTTCCTCACATATGTGACGAGTTGCTCCAGTGTCAACCCACCACTCTTTGGGATTTCCAACCAAGTTAGCCTCAGACACCACAGCAGAAAGGTTGATGTCATTCACTCCGTCAGAGATGTAATCCAATTCTGTTACATTGGCCTGATTGGTGGTCTTCTTACTTGTACTTCCATGATTCTTTTTAGGGCGGCAGCAGTCAGAAGCTCGATGTCCAGTTTCGCCACAGTTATAGCATTTTCCTTTGAACTTCTTGCTACTATCGCCTTGTTTAGGACCATCTCCAGTAAACTTTCTCTTTTTGTTATGTGGTTTATGAACTTGTTCAACCACATTTGCCTTGGACTCAATGGGATTTTTCCCATTCCTCTTTTCAGCCTTTCGGTTATCTTCTTCAATTCTTAATCTTACAATCAATTCATCCATAGTCATCTCTTTGCGTTTATGTTTTAAATAATTTTTGAAATCTTTCCAAGCCGGTGGTAACTTTTCCACTAAAGCAGCGACTTGGAATGACTCGCTAAGAGACATACCTTCTGAATGAATATCATGCAAAATTATTTGAAAACTTTGAACTTGAGATATTACCGTTTGGGAGTCTACCATAACAAAGTCCAGAAATTTACCGACGACAAATTTCTTCGTGCCGGCATCTTCTGTCTTGTATTTCTTCTCCAAAGAATCCCACAATTCTTTTGCTGTTTTCAGAGGACTGTATACATTATACAGCATATTGTCAAGGCCATTTAGGATGTAGTTTCTGCACAGGAAATCTGAATGTTTCCAAGCATCTACAGCGGCAACAACTTGCCGATCACTTTCACCCTCTTTAAGTGCTGGAGCCTCTTCATGGAGAAACCGGGCCAAATTAAGAGTTGTAAGATAGAACAGCATCTTCTGCTGCCATCTCTTAAACTCGGTACCATTAAATTTTTCCGATTTTTCTCCATGATTGATTGGTACATGAACATGGTTCTGGATAGGGACCGATGTATGTGTAACAATAGGAGTACCACTGCCAGATGCAGTTTCAGTTGTAGTAGCCATAATCTCTGATTACAAAAATCAGAAAATATTAAAACACAAATTAATTTTCTAGTTACTAAAACCAGAAAATAATTATAACAACAAAATAATTTTATTTTCCTTGTTACTAAAACTAGAAAAATAAAATATCACAAGAATTTTCTGTAATACCAAATAATATTCTGAATTGTTAATGACACCAGTATCGTACTACTAGTTGTTGTCAAAGAAAAGAGACAGTATATTACTACTATCTGTCAAATAGCATAAATCACTATTTGTTTTTCCAACCAGAATATTAATTTGAAAACACAGAAAATTAAATACAATAAAGATACCCAAAAAGGAATCTGTCTTAAGATTGTTGGACAATCTTCACTGTATTTAAATTAATTAAATTCTGTTGTGTACTAAACAACAACCAGAATATAAAGAAATAAAGAAAAGGAGAGAATATGTTTGATTACAAAGATCAAACTCAAAATAAAAATAAATAAATAAAACCACAGATTTTATTTTGTTACAAAAACAAAATTAAAATCTGATTAAATAAACAAATAAAAACAGAATTAAATTAAACAACTTACTTGGTTAATTTATATGAATAATTTTTCTGATCAAGTCCAGTGTTTAACACTGTGTCCTTAAGACAGATTCGTCCTCTCCACGGTGCTTTCAGAATTTGGACGTCTATCTCCCAGGATGAAATGATCTACCACAAACAATAGCAGCACTACAAATTGTTTGCCTTACGAACACACTAAGTGTTTACACTCTTTCTTTCGGAAATAAAATGCAGCAAGATGAAGAATATAATTTGCAGAGGATGGAGTACGAAAATCTGAGTAAAATCCAAATGGGAGGCTAGTCTATTTATAGATGTTAAGGTGGCTTTTCGTTTTGAATTGAACAGGTATGAAACCTGTTAGATTCAAATTTAAACAGATTTGAATCTGTTTATTCAAACAGATAGAAACGGGAAGGGCCCTGTTTGGATGAACAATAAATCTAAAACAGTTTAATTCTGTTTGAAAACGGGAAGGGCTCTGTTTGGATGAGCACTAAATCCAAAACAGTTTAATTCTGTTTGAAACCGGGAAGGGCCCTGTTTGGATGAACAAAAAATCCAAACCAATTTAATTTGAATTATGGATTTTATTTTAATAAAAAATAAAATTAAATTCAAATGTTTTTGGCCCAAAAAGATTAGAAGCCCAACCACACACCCCGCACCCGCGCCCAAGCCCAGCCCGCCCGACCGGACGGCCGGCGGCGGCGCGCGCGCGTGGTGATTTTTGGGTCCAATGGGTCTAGCCCATTTTGCCCATAACCTCTCCCTCTAAAACACTTGGGTACCCCTTGGGGCACACCCCAAGTATCTCACCCTAAGCCTTATAAACCCTTTCAAAACTTCCCACCAAATCAATGTGGGACAAGCCAATTTACAACTTTAAGGAATTTCCACCAAAACTCCATTTCCATGGAGCACACTTTGGCTTCAATTTCCCATTCACTCGGTAATGGTTTTGAGCAACCAAATATACCACGTGAATCACAACGCGGCATAGAACGCGTTACCACTTTGACCCGAGTAAATCGACACTCGGGGCCCACCTAAAAAATAGACCGAACTTAGGAAAAAATTCTGGTTTTATCCAGAATTTTATAACCATTTCCAACATGTTCTGCATGCTGCTGAACTTTTTAATTGGGTGGTCCATACAGGTGTTGTATTGGCTTCATGGGCGTACTTTTTTTTATTTAATCAATGCTTGGATATGTTGATATGGGGGTTTTATGTTCTTTTGCAGAGAAGGGGAGTCAAATACTAATATTTGAATTGTCTTGGATGACCAGAGAATGCCGTTACTGGTTTTTAAATTGTTGCAATGATACCAAAATCTATGCGAACTGGACTTGAATTTTTTGGTTTGTAGTGGTTTTGTTGGTGGCATTTAAGCGAGGACCAAGTTTGTTGGAGTCTGAAACAATTTTGTTTCTGATTAAAGTATGGTATGGTGAAATGTAGTGTCAGTTTAAGGTTTACTCTGATGTGGGAAATAATCTCAGGAAAGTGAAAGGTGTCTTTGAAATTTAGCTTGGTTTGGGAAGAGTTGATTTTGCCTGTTGGCCTTTTGGCTAATTTAGCCTAGCTAAATTAGTTTTGTTTGGGAAAAGGTTTTAGTTGTTTTTGATTTGAATTAAAGTACTTTTTATTGATTTTATTATTATTATTATTATTATTATTATTTTTTCCATTTTAGGTTTGATGTTATAGTTATATCTTGAGAGGTACTTTATTGTATAGATTTTGGGCTGCCATTCTCTCTCTCAATCTGGGTTTATTTCCTGTTCTACAACTGGTTTTCCGCTTGGGGTTTCAATATGTTTCTGCCTTTTCCCTTTTCTCTCTATTTTTTTCAGCTCTGATGGTTGTGTTTGTTTCCCTAGCATTAAGCAATTGTGGTGCTGCTACTGTTGGGAAAATTGTAAAACACATGCTGCTGTTGGGAAAATTGTGGTGTTGTTGCTATTGGGAAAGAATCGAATTGTTTGAGGGATTTAACCCATGTTAACCAGGTAATTTGATTTCTCTTTCTTTCCTTTTCTCTCTATCTCTATTTCTTTTTGGCTCTCCTTTCTGGAATAGCTATGCTCACATTTTCTGCCAAAAAAAGAAAAAAGAGTATGAAGAGTAATTGAGTTATTGAGTAAAAAGGAAGAGTAATTGAGTAATTGTATGTGAAGTCTGACTTATTCCATGATTTTTTTTTTTTTTGAAGTGTTGGTACTGTGAAATGTTCTATTTTGGGGTTGGAATTGGATTGTTTTACTATGAAGCTTTTGGGTGGGGCTGTTGGCAAAATTGAGGGTTTAGTTGAAGTGCTGGTAAATTGGTGTTGCTGAAGTGCTGAATTTGGAGTTTATTTGGGTTTCTAATAAATTGGTGTTTCATTTGAGTTTCATAGAATTTTGTTTCTTCCTGTGAATTCACTCCCTACTCTTTTAAAAGAAAAAAAAATTGTGCTGTGTTGTGTGACTCTTTTGGGTGTCTGTCCACTTCAGATTTCTTTTGCTATGTTTCTTTACATGTTTGTACAAACTGTTTTTTTTTTTTTTTTTAATGTTATAAAACTTGCAGCTTTCTTGCTATTTTGAGGTTATAAAAGTATATAAGCCTTTGGTTGGATTGTAAGGGTTGTGAAAAGAATGGAAATGACATAACACATCACATTGGTTTACTGCATGTAAAGGCATTACTATCATGGATATAAACTGTAAGCTATGAGATTGAGGCCCTTGATCACCCATTTTGATTTATTTTAATTCATTTTGGACCATAATGCATCTTGCAAGTAGTCTGTAGTTTATGGAAAATTTTACTTTCCTGTATGATCCAAAGGTTTAGTCATGGAATTCTTAGGGTTTGTTTAGAATTTCTTGGGTTGTGTCTGTTTGTTTTGCCTCTCCCCTTCTCTCTCTATTTGATTGCTAACTATTAAACCTATTTTGCTATCAGTTTCTTCATTTTCATTTTGGTTGTTTTAGGATCCGTTTGAGAGTGGAATGAACAAGAGCCTAATTTCCTCATGCTACGAACAATTAATCAAGCTGTTATGTGCTTGAATGTTTTTGTTGTTTTATTTTATTTAAATTTTGTCCTTCACAAACTTCAATTACATTTTGATCCTAACATTATTTACAATGTTGCTTCAGTTGCCTTCATTATTGCTTATAAAATGTTGTTGTCAGGTGTATTTTATTGCTTTAGAATTGCCAATTACATTATTGCTTTACTTGCCTTCCCACCCTCTGTTTCTTCCCAGTCCGACAAAGGCAATGGAAACTAAATCTATTCTACTTAGTTTCCTTTGCTATTTTTTAAATAGAACTCTGTGGTGATCGTTCTTGAATATATGTGTGAGTCTATAAAGTTGGATCAAACTGAGTTTTCTCAATTGTGTAGTTGTATAAATTATAATTATAATTATAATTTGATCCTAACATTATTTATACCGTGCCTTCAGGCACGGGCATACGCTAGTATATATATATATATTAAAATAGTGGGACACTTGTCCACCTTAAATTAATCCATGGGGTGATGTATAGTAGGATTAGTTTAGCACACTAATTATACATTAGCTTAATTAATCACTTTTTAATCTTGATCAATCCAATTGACTTCTATTAAGGCCCAATTTATTCTATTTAAATTATCAGTCTAAATCAAATGTTTAATCAAACTCCCGAAAGACTCCAAATATTTAATTAAGATTATTGTCATCATCAATTTTGATTTCCAAAATCATTTAGGCCTTCAATTTTTAATCAGACTCAAAGTTTTCGTCAATAAATTACATATTCAAATTGGACACTCCATAAATAAATTTAATTCATAATAATCACAATTCTCAATCCTCATAATTTAATTAACTCTAATTTGGACCTAATTAATCGAATCTCAATTTTACTAAACTGAATCAAATATTTAATTAAACTCCCAAATGGGTCCGTAATTAAAATTAAATTGATTCAACTTCTTAATTTCACTTCCTTAAGCCATTTGGACCTTTAATTTTTAATTCCAAAATAAATCTTTAATAAAATCATATACGAATTAGATTCTACAATTCTCATAATTCTCAAATTAGATTAGGATAACGACTAATTAAAATCACAAATCTCCTTAATTAACCAAATATAAAATATTACACGTGGCGGGGTCGTCACAGTAATCTAACTTACAAACATCTTGTCCTGTGAAAAATAAATAAAATAATACATGTATGAAATCAATATGCGGAGATTGGAAAATTCAGTAATGGAATTCTGATTTTTTATGTCTAGGAAGACGGGTTTATTTATAATGAGCATGGATCCTCTCCTTACTCTCTCTCTCTCATTTTCTTCCTACTTGTTGGGTCATTAGGCCCACTTTTGGCCCAATTTCGATGATCCGAAATGATCATATTTTAAGATTTGTTGAGTATATCATGTCTGTAAAAAATCAAGTTGATCGGATATTAGAAACCATGTGTTTGGAAAACTGTTTATTATTATTTTTTTCAATGGTTTTTAGTTCAATGATCCGAACACGTTTCTGATATCCGATCAATTTGATTTTTTTACAGGTATGATATACTCAACAAATCTTAAAATGTGAACAGTTTGGATTATCAAAATTGAGCCCAACAGTGAGTCCAATAGCTCAGCAAGTAAGGAGACAAGGAAAGGATCATTGCACATTTATAATAGTCTCCTTTTCTCTCAATTCTCATTTTTTTTCTTTTTTATTTTTTTGTTTGTGATCAGGTGTCCAAATCAACTTACATGCACTTCGATTAATCCCAAGACCTATGCAAAACGCCCCCTCCACGTGGATTGGGCAAATCTAAGGCAGAGTCCGTAGGCATGACTCCAATGAGCGGATTATTCCTAATAGGAGTTGAACTTGAAACTTTAGAGAGAATACCTTTATGCCCTAAGTTTCACCCATTAAGCCAACTCCTTGAAGTTCTCAATCCTTCTCTTTTATTGTTGTAGATGTTCTTTTTCTTCAAATTTAGCTTTCAGTATTGACTAAAGTTTGGTGGTGATAGTGATGGAGTTAGATAGCGACGACAACAGGGATGACAAAGAGGATGGTTTAGAGTGAAAGATAAAAATAAAAATAAAAATTGACTTTTTATATAAATTTAAAAAAACTTAACTTTTTTAGTGATTTTTTTTACTAAACTATCAACTATCCAACCGAGGCTTCAAACATATCCTAAAAGCAATTAACTCCCTCATAATCAATTACATGTTTTTGTAGTTTTTGAATGAGGTTTTCAATTTAATAAAAGATTTTTATTACATATATAATGGTTATAAAATAAGTATATAAATCATTTAAATTAAAAAGTATTATTACAATAGCCAAACTCAAACTCTGAAAGTTTTTTTCGCATTTTTCATTTTTGCCTTCTTTATTCTTTGCAATATTGTCCTATAAATGTAGTAAAGTTCTATGACATACATCTATATATATATATATTATATTAGTGGTAACCTATGTTATGTATGAATAAGTAACAAAAGGTGATAAATAATACTAAATATATTAAAAATTAATAACTGAATACTATGCTATTAATTTAGATAGATACTTAAATAGCAGACTTCATTGATCTCAACTAAAAAGGAAGTGCAAGAGTGAAGTTTTATAAATAAAAATAAAAATAAAAATAAATTAAGTTTGAATTTGAAGATAAACTATAAGAATATAGAAAGTGAAAATCAAATAAATCTTAGAAAAAGAATAAACTCAATTAAAAATCAAGAGTATGGATAGATCTCATAAATATAAGATAAAGATTAAAAAAAATCAAGTGTAAATTTGAAGATAAATTATAAGAATATAGAAACAGAAACTTAAATAAATCTTAAAAAAATGAGTTAGATAGAAATTTAGTAAATATCAAATGAAGATTGAAAAAAATTAAGTTGAAATTTAAAAATAAGATATAATAAACTTGATAAGAAAAATAAAATATAATATAATTCTAATAATATAAGTGTAGTAGTAGTGTACTGATAGTGATTTTTTAACCCAAAAAAAACCACAAAAACAAATGCTTATATGTTTTTTTTAAAGTGAAACAGGCAAAAAATAAAAATAAAAACAAAATAAAATAAAGACAAAAAAAAGTGGGGGGGGGGGGGAGAGAGAGAGAGAGAAGGCCAATTTCCCTCTTTGTGCCGTTTTGAACATTTCAGTCCCATTTTAGGGTGTATTTTTATCTTTATTCCCAAAGTAGGGTAAAACGGTTTTTGTAACGCCGTTTTTCAGAAAACGGTTTTCACAAAACCGTATTCATCGATTAAAATAATAATAAAATTTGAAAATAGAAACCGGCTTTTCTAAAGCTGTTTTTAATTAAGTTTTTAATTATTCTGAATTAATTAAAAACGGTTTTCGTAAAACCGTTTTCCCATTAATTTTTTTTTAATTTATATTTTCAACATAAATATTTTTTGTTCAAAATTTTTTTTTAATGAAAACCGGTTTTAGAAAAGCCGTTTTCAACATTAATTTTTTTTTAATTTATATTTTCAACATAAATATTTTTTGTTCAAAATTTTTTTTTAATGAAAACCGGTTTTCGAAAAGCCGTTTTCAACATTAATTTTTTTTTTAATTTATATTTTCAACATAAATATTTTTTGTTCAAAATTTTTTTTAATGAAAACCGGTTTTTGAAAAGCCGTTTTCAACATTAATTTTTTTTTATTTATATTTTCAACATAAATATTTTTTGTTCAAATTTTTTTTTAATGAAAACCGGTTTTAGAAAAGCCGTTTTTTCAAATTTTTTTTTTAATGAAAACCGGTTTTAGAAAAGCCGTTTTTCAACATTATTTTTATTTATTTATATTTTCAACATATATATTTTTTGTTAAATTTTTTTTTAATGAAAACCGATTTTAAAAGCCGTTTTTCAACATTAATTTTTTTTTAATTTATATTTTCAACATAAATATTTTTTGTTCAAATTTTTTTTTAATAAAAACCGGTTTTAGAAAAGCCGTTTTTACATTAATTTTTTTTTAAATAAATATGTTATGACCAAAAATATTTTTTAATAAAAAACGGTTTTAGAAAAATCGTTTTAGAAAAACCGGTTTTACATTAATTTTTAATTTTTTTAAATTTATATTTTCAACTTAAATATGTAAACTACCAAAATTTTTTTTAATAAAAAGTCGTTTTAAAATATAAAGTTTTTACATTAATTTTTTTAAATTTATATTTTCAACATAAATATTTTTTGACGACAAATATTTTTAATAAAAAATGGTTTTAGAATTTTTTTTTTAATTATGTTTTCTCATGTGGGAAGGTTGGACTTGGGAATGAAAAGATGAGTAAGAGAGCAGCAATTTCAATGCATTCAAAGATGGGTTTCTTTAGAAAATTGCAGCACAAATAAAAATAAAAATTAAAACGTAATGCTTGCTTTGAGTTTTCCAAAACATTTTTTAGAAAATTCTATTTTCTTATTTTTCATATTTTTTTGTTTTTGTTGAATTTTTTAATATTTTAAGTTTTTAAACATACCTAGCATAAATACACTAAATGTCAAAAATACAAACAAACAGAAAAAACGAATATTTGTAGTTCAATTTTTTTGAAAAAAAAATTCCAAAATCACTTTTAAAATTTTTTCAAAATTTCAAAGTGTTTACAAAACCCACCCTGGAGTGGGAATAAATATTTTATGTTTTAAATATTTAATTTATTTTTTTAATGTGCACTATATTTCGGGGCTTTTCCCATATTAAGCCAAATTATCATCTTAATTCCCAAACTAGACCTAGTTTGGACGGAATTTCCAAATTAGGCTAAAACGCTATTACAAAACACGTTTTCACTGTTTGGGGCCGAAAATTTGATGAACATTGAAAGCTTAATACAAATAAAAGTGTATTTTTCCACAAATAAATTTTGTCAACATTTTTGTAATAAAACTTAATACATAATATAAGAAGCCACTAATTTACTAAATACTCATACATGCGTGAAAACAACATAACTGAAGTTGCAAATCTAACAGTTTTCAGTTACATAGGTAGTACAGACATAAGTCTCCCACAAAAATACATTCTGGACACCATGAACTGAACACACAATACATACATCCTAGACACCATGAACTGAACACACAATACATAAACATAATAGTTAGACAGACAAATATTAGGTAGACAATCTAACAAACTCATTAGGGAAACACTTAGTCTAACACAAACATTACATATTAATGCAAGTTGTTATATTGCCGAAGTGTAGACATTAACACCTAATTCGCACTTAAATCGGCAGGTGGCTCAGAGTCTGAACAATCCGAAAGCTCAGCGTCAGAGACAAGTTCAGAATCCTCCATGATACCCTTGATAGCCGCAACATTTGGTTCTGTTCTTTTCTTCTGGGCATCCTTCTTAACTATGTGTAGCTGCATATCACGGGCTAACCTACGGCCCATTTGAGAAATCTCACGTTGTAGTCTTTCACATAGTCGATCAACATTATCAGGATCTTCCTTTTGGATCTCAACAGAACGTGCTTTTGGCACCTTCAGTCGATTTTCCCGACATAATCTTTCCATTTGCACTCGCTCTATAAATAGTGTGGGCCACTTCAAAAGTCTAGCGTTTGCTAAACCATATCCTATTTGATTATCTGATGGATCCTCCACTAAACCACATGGATCTCGATAGTACTTGGGCATGACAAAATGTCACTTCCCAAACTTATCATGATAAGCACAAGAGGCATCTAACAGAGCAAATGGTGTTTCATCTTCAGCATCGTCACTTCCCCTTCCCCCTCCTCGTCGTGAACTGTCACCCCTTTGCAAGTTCCTACCACCTCTGCGACTCCCACTCCCTCCCATGAACCATGTAGCCATGCTAATTTTTTAAAACAAATGAATGATAATTTCGTAGGGCGAAATAAGTTGTAAGGTTGTGTCTTCACCTTTAGTTGTTTATATAGTTGGTTATGAACGGCTTTAGGAAGATGCCTCTGCATAGCAGTCCCACATATACGAACAAGGTATGAGTTGTCACTAGAATGGAAAAACAGAGTAAAGCAAATATTGTGTGCCAAGTCATGTGACTTGACAATGCATCTGCATATACTGACAAAGTAAGGGTATGCTCACTGTAAGGTAAATCAGTGAATTCACTGTTGCCATGTGACTTTCTGATTTGAGAATCCCATATATATCAATAAGAGATGAGTTGTCACTATAATAAAAAAATTGAGCAAAAAATCGAGAAAACCAAAACCTGTGCACCAAGTCACGTGACTTGACAATCCATCTGCATATACGGACAAAATAATGGCACGCTCACTGTAAGGTAAATCAGTGAATTCACTGTTACCATGTGACTTTCTGAATTCAAAATCTCACATATATCAATAAGAGATGAGTTATCACTGTAATCAAAAAATTGAGCAAACCAAAGCCTGTCACATGACTTGACAATCTATCTGCATATACGAACAAAATAAAGGCGTGCTCACTGTAAGGTAAATCAGTGAATTCACTGTTGCCATGTGACTTTCTGAATTGAGAATCCCACATATATCAATAAAAGATGAGTTGCCACTGTAATAAAAAAAAAATCGAGGAAAAAATCGAGAAAACCAAATCCTGTGCACCAAGTCACATGACTTGACAATCCATCTGCATATACGGACAAAATAAAGGCATGGTCACTATATGGTAAATCAGTGAATTCAATGTTGCCATGTGACTTTCTGAATTGAGAATCCCACATATATCAATAAAAGATGAGTTGCCATTGTAATAAAAAAAATCGAGGAAAAAATCGAGAAAACCAAAGCCTGTGCACCAAGTCACATGACTTGACAATCCATCTGCATATACGGACAAAATAAGGGCATGCTCACTGTAAGGTAAATTAGTGAATTCACTGTTGCCATGTGACTTTCTGAATTGAGAATCTCACATATATCAATAAAAGATGAGTTGTCACTGTAATCAAAAAATCGAGTAAAAAATCAAGAAAACCAAAGCCTGTGCACCAAGTCACATGAGTTGACAATCCATCTACATATACGGACAAAATAAGGGCATGCTCACTGTAAGGTAAATCAGTGAATTCACTGTTGCCATGTGACTTTCTGAATTGAGAATCCCACATATATCAATAAAAGATGAGTTGCCACTGTAATAAAAAAAAATCGAGGCAAAAATCGAGAAAACCAAATCCTGTGCACCAAGTCACATGACTTGACAATCCATCTGCATATACGGACAAAATAAAGGCATGGTCACTGTAAGGTAAATCAGTGAATTCACTGTTGCCATGTGACTTTCTGAATTGAGAATCCCACATATATCAATAAAAGATGAGTTGCCATTGTAATAAAAATAAATCGAGGAAAAAATAGAGAAAACCAAAGCCTGTGCACCAAGTCACATGACTTGACAATCCATCTGCATATACGGACAAAATAAGGGCATGCTCACTGTAAGGTAAATCAATGAATTCACTGTTGCCATGTGATAAAAGCAAGGAATGAATATGAAACAGTGCACCATAATTAAAACACAACACATGGGATAAAAGCATGGAACTACCTGCATGTCAATGGAAGTGCCAGTAGTAACAAAAAATAACCTAAGCAGCAAGCCTCTAACTGGCCTTATATCAGCTTCAATCTGTGTTCGGAAATTTGTTTTTGCTAATAATGCCCCAGCCAAAAATGTTCCAAGCTGCACAGTGAACGCAAAAATCACAAATTACATAAACTAATAAATTTGAACAGCATCAATATCAGGTATTCTCCATCTTTGAGAAATATATATGACACCGTGTCACTGAAACCCAACTTCTAGGTTAGGAGTGAAGTCCCAGCAACTGTCAGTAGGCAGAGAGCAACAAAATCTTCTGAGCTCCTCGCTTCTGCAACCACATGGGATTCATATATTTGATTTAGTATGTGCATATCATATGACGACATGACTTTGGAGATTTTCTGGTTTAGATAACTTTATGCAAACCTCAAAAACTCTCCGAAGAAGGTATTTTCCTCCCAGAGAAAGCAAACCAACTCCACGTAATGCAAACCAAGTCCACGTAAAGCCTTCAAACTTTCTTTAGCAAGCATTGGCCAAATACTTTCCTCCACCAAATTCTGCAGAGAATGACAAGCCAAAAATTTAAAGAAAGAAAGAAAGAAAGAAACGAAGAAAGAAGGGAAATATTAAGCAATACTTGAGCAGTAAAATAGGAAGCACCAAGAAGCTAAATTGATTTTTTACTAATTACAAAAAAGAGTTCAATTAACTTAATGATAGAAATCTAATTATTGCATAAGCCATGCTGCAAATTCACAAGGTCAATGCTGGCAAACTCTAACCAACTTATTTAATCGTCAGAGCAACCTTGAGATACCTATAACAAAATTACCTGCAGGACAAAAGCTGAAGAAGACAATGAAAGAGCAGCACCGATCACTATTGCCTCATCAACACTCCTGATGTTCACCTACAAATTTTAGAAATGAAGACATCAAACAAATACATGAAATTTCAATGTTCAAACATGGATCACCACATGGTAAATACAATTTCTATAAGTTTATCCAAGTGTCAACAAAAAGTTTTGTAGACAATTTGAAATATAGATGAACATAATAAATGATATGGGGATTGACACCTTAAAGTCTATGCTCAGAAAAGGAGAAAGAAAACATCCATATGGGCCCTACCAACGGACCATTGTCTCACCATTGGTATCACATTATAGGGGGACTGTTTTCAAGGGGTTTGGTTGAACCCAAACAATTTTAGCTACTTCAGATTTGAGAAAACTCAGACAAATCAGGTGCATTTCAATAAATTGCCTATCAAGGAGTACTTTTGTAATTTGCCCCATCTAAACTAAGCTTGCACGTAGAATAGGACAAAAAAGTTCAAAGTAGTTGGCAAAATCACAACATGAGAACTCCACAACAATAGTTTTTCAATTGCCAAATTTCCCACCAAAAACAAGGCAGAACACAACAATGGTAGTGCATTTCAGGATTAGATTTACTGACATTAAGGAAAATAAATAAATAAAATTCTCACCAAATCAGGCCTTGAGTGAAAAAGGAACTCCAATATTCTTGTTCCAATAGCCTCATTAGGGGGAAGCTCAAATGCTGTGAAAGCAAGAGTGGACAACACAACCTGCAACAAGCCATAACACATAAAAGTTAACACAAGAAATATAACATGGACCGAGAATTAATAGGATCATTATTATTTTTCTTACAGAAGAGCGTTTAGTATAGTTATCATTTTTTTCTTAGAAGACCTAAATTTGCATCCTTCTCCTGTCTGATATCTCAAACATATTCTACAATTTGCATTGGTCAAATCTGGATTTGTTGCTGGAGGACGAGGTCTAACAGCAATGGATCCGCGTCTTGTTTTCAAGGGTGCCTTTGTCTTGGTTGTGTTCGATATGTTTTCCTTGTCATCTGTTGAGACAGGGAGAATAGACGAAGTGGGAGTGCTGGTCTTGTGATGTGGTGATGGCGGGGGCAAGAAATTGGTGATTCTTTGCAAAGGCAATCTCAATCTTGAGGGACCCAATGGTGGTTTTTTCTCTGCTATGGTCTTCTGTGCTTGGTTTAGAGCTGACAAAGCTGGAGACTGAGCAGAAACAGCAGCCAAAGCTCTAGTTTCTTGTTTTAGTTTGGTTTTTCTCTCCTCTGCTAATTGGTTCTCAAGATCTCGAACCTGTTGAGTAATTCAAAGAACAATTGGCTTAAAACTCGATTCCTATCTTTCAACCCAATAAATAAAACATCCATTTCCTTTGTTAGAACATCCATCTAGAAATTGCCTTAAAACAATACCTTCTCTTGAAGACTTCTGCAGAAGTGTTCTGTAGAACCAAGTCGTAATTGCAACGACTGCAAGCTATCCTGCAATTTCTTCATTTCCTTCTCATCATGCTTGGCTTTTTCAGCTTGTTTTAAATTTATAATCATGAGTTGCAACAGCTTTTGACAAAAAATAATAGTTCTTGGAAAAGAAGTTATCTTTCTACATACCAGTTGCTTATATTTGACAAGCTCTGTGAGGTCTGCCTGTTTACAAGAAGGTCCATGCTCTATCCCTCTCACACAGCTAGCAAAATTAAGTGAGCACAGAGTCTCTCCCAAATCAGCAGCACTTGGGTTGATCTGGACAAACATCAGGGTCTTGCAATCTCCTCCTGCATTTCAAGTTCCAGTAATTTTTACTTGAACAAAAGGCAGTAGATAGAAATTGACTTTCCGTTGCAAAAATTTATATTTTAGATTAGGATCCTATGTAGTTCAGTTATAAACAATTGAGCACATCAATTACTCATTCATTTGAGCACATCAAGCACATCAATTACTCATTCATTTTTCTCATTACGAAAAGTATACTTTCTGAACAACAGCGGCATGGTAGATTATAAGTGGCACTACAGCATTTAAAGTGGATTCTAAAGCACAAAAATCACTTCAAGGAAGCAAAATACTAAAAACACCAAAGAACCTCACCTAGAGAGCTCTGCAGCATATGAGTAAGCTTGGAATTCCTGGTTTGAACAAAAGTAGAGAAACAATAAGGAAAGTGTAAAGGACATAAAAACATGAGAGATAGACACAGAGAGAGAGAATGAGATGCCTGTATGGAATGTGGTCTATGTTAGATGCAAGAGCCGAATATAACTTACTTTTTAGCAGGTTGGTTGGAGTTTTTCCATTTCTTACCATTTCCATCTCTAGATGACAACATAGATCTATCACTTTTGTTTCCACCTTTTCCACCCGAATGCATTGGTCTCTGTGCCCTTGGTGACGGCGAATTTGTTTTCTTGTTAGTTGAAGCTGCCAAAGAATGAATGACACCTACTGAGATTCTGATTTTCAATTCCATCTTGGTCCAACCTTAGCGAGCCTTGTGCTTTCAGTTTTGCTTTTGCAGATTCAGTTGCTGCCATGTAACTTGGCACTGCAGGTCTATTTTGTACCCCATTCTTCGCACGTTCCTGCTTTGCTGCAGAAGAAGCTGTCCGAGCAGATTTCTGACTCTCATTGTCAGTTATATCTTCCCTAGATCTTAACTCTCCATTTGTCACAGGAATACCCTCATGTTTTCCACTATTTTCTGGAGGCTGGGATTCTATTGCAGTTTGATCATCACATAACAAATCATTTGCCTCAATCACCACTGGTGGTTCTAGAGTTGCTTCTATATCAGGCAGTTTGGACACAGTGACAGTTGTTCCTTTCTTTATCTTCTCACCGGAGTCACTGATGTTCTCCTCTGTAGTATTTTGATCTGAAAATCTCAAAACCTTTTCAAGAACATACTTTGGCTTCTCACTGTCAGTCTCAGACTGAATGGTGCCCTCCGTATTAGGGTTGTGAACCTTTCTCAGATGTTCCTGCACTGAATCTGCTGGCTATAAGAAATCTGGCTCTGACCCTAAAAGTGCACAAAAAATTAATTTAGGGTTGACAGTTTGGCTATTCAATTTCAACCAAAACAACTGACTACCCATTAAGGGTAGTAAATTGTAAGAAGAAAAAATTAACTAATGTATATAAATATATAACCTCTTGTTTCACAGAACAGGAAAATATCAATTCATTGACTTCTTTAGCTAATAGCGGGGAGCTGCAACACATCCAAAGCTATTTTAAGACCATAAAATTCATACCCAATTATTAGCTCACTGATCCAAGCCAGCAGTAGCAACACACAGTCGGCAGCAACCAGAATGAAAAAGCAGCAAGCAATCAGCAACCAGCAACCAGCAACACAGCAAGCAGCTACCCCTTCCTTCAAAACAGTAACAAAAATAGCAGCAGCATCAGCATCTAGAATCTTATAAAATAAGCCACAATTACAAGATAAGATAAGCCAAAAGCCAGAACTATATAATAAGCCACAACTTAAACAATGTAGACTAATCCACGTGAAAACACCACCTGAACATAATGTTTGAATATACTTACCAATGCTGGTTGTTCCTAATGTCCTAATTTTCCCCCTGTTCCACAACCCCTTCCATGGGTTTGTCTCCTGGGTCTCTTACTATATACTCTCAGTATATCTTGTGCTGCCGCACGTACGACTCCCTCGCCCGCTTCTATAAAAACTGGCTGCACATTACCAATGGCTGCAGTACAATCATTTGATACCACCTCCGGCACACCTTCACATACGGCACTAAGCTGTGAAACGCCATCATCCACTACATTATTGTCATGGTCTATTGCTTGGCGTCGCCCTCGCCCTCGCCCTCGGCCTCTACTTACACCACGGCGGCCGCCACAACCTCTACCCCTACGTGTCCCTCTGGTAGGTGCATGGACCTGGGCCTCCCCCTCCCCGTTAATGTGGAAGTCATGGGTAATGAATGGATCAACATGGTAGGTGAAGGATATATGTGGTGTAGGAGATGATGGTGGGGTAGGAGATGATGGTATTGTGAAAGGGTCGGGTGCGGTCAATGTCGATGCAGAGGGAATCATAGTAGACAGACATGTAGTAGACAGTGGTGCTAAGGGAGTCACCGGGGTACCAACTGCTATCCTATATGGGGGTGGTGACCAGGAGGGGTCCAACATATGGCCATGGTGTGTGGAAGTATGTTCAGACATTAGAGGATCTACCTCAGGGGCAAACTGGGATGTGTAATTGGTACATTCAGGTGGGGAAGTCTGCGGTGTATGCATTGCTGTAGATAGACCATGAGGGGACAGGACCATGGAAGGCCCCTCACCAAAGTGTTCCATATCGAAATAGTTCGATTGATGTGCATGACGTGCGGTAGGATGCGGTGGAGGCATTGATGTCGATAGCTCAGTGGATGGCATATTCGGGTGCGGCATTGATGTCACTGTAATATCTACCCCCATATAAGGATCCTCGCCAAAGTGGCCGAAATCTAGTTGGTCACGTCGGTGTGCCTGTTGCAAACCATCGTACAATAACTCCCGTATCTCGGCAATGGCATCCGATTTTTCTCTAGCATCGCGTGTAATATGGGTAGCGTCTACCATGTGATATGCCCTCACAACTCTACGAACCTGTAATGTAATGGTAGCTGTGTTACATAACCATCAATGCCAAATAACAAACATAAACAAACTTAAGCAAATGTTGTTTTGGAGAATATAAATAACTTACCAATCCCTCTAAACTACCCCCGACGCCTTGGTATCCGAAGGCAGCAATGTCACTCGGATTACTAAGTACTAGACGTGTATGGCGGCGAAACCATAACATGTATGGGTCCGAAGATGTAAGCACTTCATTGCTCCTCTCAGCATGGACAATGGTGTTGCGTCGGTTGTTCCACTCACCAATAAATGATTGGTATTCATTTGCCCAATCAATGGCCATTTTTCCATGCCTATCTCTAAAATACATAGCCAAGTGGGCGTCAAAGCGATCAGGCACACTCTGAACTCGTCCAAATTGTCTAAGCACCCGGTCGGGGAGATGCCAGTCAATGATATCGAAGCATATAAGTGGCACTCGCGCCATCCATATGTCTCGACCAACAGTACAATATGATGAGAAGCTGGTCATGATGTCATCCTCCGTCCCATAAGGCTCCCATATGAACTGCAATAGCAATGCAATAATTTAGAGATCTATTCGTACAACGGAGGTTGACAAACAAAAAAATGGGTAAATTCACATGAACAAATTACAAACCTCCCCCTCCACCATGCGGTCGAACTGGTCCCGGAAGATGACACCGACATTAGTCGATATCACCTCATGGCTGAAGGGAACCCTCCACCTGCAAGCTCGCGGGCCAGGTGGTAACAGCTGGTCGCCCTCCCCTATGGGACGCTCGCCAGCAGCAATGTTCGACTTCCGACTAGGGGCGATCCTGCTCAATCTCTCCCACGCCCAAACCTACAATGAATGATGCCATTATTAATTTATTACAGTAGGCAATTTAGAAAACATGGCAATTGAGAATATGAGATAAAACTACAAGTCATTGCAACTCACTTGTAACAACACTAGTGGGCCAGCTATCTCCTTCGTATCAGCCTTAGTTGCCCGACACAACATCCTGTACAAACATGCCAATGTGGCACCACCCCAGCTGTACTCCTGGATACGGTCAAAGTCTCTAAGTAGTGGTAAAAACATCATCTTGACTATATTTTGTGACTTATCGGGGACGAGTACCCTCCCAGTAAGCCACAAAATATAGGCTCGAGCATAATGATGAACCGTCTCATCGGATGCATCATGTGGAAGGTGATGGAAATGCTCGGATATCCATTTCAACTTATGTGATGAGCCTATGAAGTCTTCTTGTGTAGGTGCTGCTCCTAACAACTCCACACATAGCGCTATCAAATCATCCAACATATTTCCTGGGTCTTTTCCTGTGACTGCGTGTCCGTCAACCGGCAGGCCAAATAGAATAGCCACATCTTGTAATGTAACTGCGGACTCTCCAACAGGAAAATGAAATGTGCGCGTCTCTATGCGCCACCTCTCTACGAGAGTTATAACGAGATGGTGGTCCAATCGAATAGGTCCAATCCGATACACCCCGTAGAACCCCGCACGGAGTAGGCAACGTAGGACTCTATGGTCCAAGGCGGTGTCCCATAAGCCTGAATCAGATCGTCGGCATTTCAATTTCGGCTGATCTTTCGCTTGCACAAGACAACGTTGTGTGTAAGAGACATAATGCTTGTACAAATGACAATTGAATTTTCATAATGAACCCATCTTCTATTAACTGAAATAGTGGGTGAGATAACTAACATTTTAGTGGTGCATAGTGCGTAAGTGGTGTAAATGTACAAAGATAAATACATACAGACACAGATTTGCAGTGTCATGACATACAAATAAAAGGCTCCATCAAAACTAATATAAGTTTTAGAATGTTTGGTACACCTGTTAACGAAGTTGGGTTGTATCCTTTACTGTAGACTGCAATGGGGGTTTATGTGGTTTTTAGTTAAATTAGAAGGGCGTAAAATATAACTAAGCCATCATTTCATCATTGAGATAAGAATTGAATAAGTTGGGGATCAAATGAATACAATGAAATATTACAGACTAATATAACATATAATGAATATATTTTGAAGAGTTTAAAGTCCTTTATTTTGAAATGAAAAATGTCGCTCGAACTATATTAATGCAAGCTGTTGTAGTATGAAATAAGTTAAAAGTTATTTAAGTAGACGAACAAGCTAAAATAGTCACTTTGTCAATAATTGAAATTGTTTGTGTTCTTATTTTATATAATTTTTAGGACAGTGAAAATATAAAGTAAGAAATCGCTGGCAAGTAGAAGATTATGTTATTTGGAATTGGCAAAACCCTTCACAGATGAATCAACAAATGAGAAATCATAACATATTAAGTGAATTATTATTTCTTAAATTTTAAACAAAAGTGAATCAACATATTTTTCTATCTATCTATCTATGTCTATCTATACTATATATTAAGCAAAAGAGGGTTTTTAACTCCAAGGCCTGTGGGAGCTCCAATCTCCTAATCCTAATTTTCTAATTTTTTGATTAAAAAAAAAAAAAAACTCAGCATTTATTGACTTCTCCCAACCCAACCTTAGCATTTATTGACTTCTCCCAACCCACAATCCCTTTTGACTTCTCTCATAATTATTGCAACACCCTTTTCAATTTCTCCCATACACTATAGTTACACACAAATTTTTTTTTTAAAAAATAAGAATTTAGCTATAGATCTCAAAAAGATATAACATCTAAATTTAAATTATGATTTAATAATATAATTATGTATTTTTTTTATATATATCTATCAAAATTTTAAATCACTTAATGGGACAAATTAATCAATTTTCCAAAATTATTGATTTTTAATTTACAAAATAGATTAAAAAAAACTATTGACTGATTTATTTATTTTTAATTTACAAAATAAATTAAAAAAACTATTGACTGATTTATTTATTTAATCTCTCCCTTCTAATCTCTCTCACAAATTTTCAAAAGATGAATATTTTAATAAGTTATAATTTTTGTATTTAAAAAGATAGTTAAATTTTTTATAGTTTGATGTGATATTTTATTTTATTAACTATTTTAGTTTATTTTATCTTTTTATAAATTTTAATCTAAAAAATAATTTTTAGTCTTTTCCAAACAAGGTCCTTATTTTTTTTGCACATTTTTTAATAATAAATTAAAAAATTATTAAAATAATTTATTTTTAAAGGAGACTTTAATCTATCTATACTATACTATATATACAATAGAATGTAGTGTTGTTTTAAAAGGCTTCAAAATGCCATTCTAAAATTCTCATAAATTTGAAAAATACGTGGCACCTCTCTTTTGAGTTAATAGCTCTTTTCTTTCCCTCCCAAAGACTTTCATAACAATAAAAACTCATATCCTTCCACTTTTCTCTCCTACCCTACGTTTGTCCCTCACCCTCAAAGATTTTCACTCACACTCTTCCACTATCCACAACTCTTATCCGTAAAAAGTTGTCAACAAAAAAAAAAAAAAAAAAACAAAACCTATCCAAACAAATCTGTTACTCTCCTACCTCAAACAAATCTCTCCTACCCTCAAACACTTTTAATCCCACTCTCTCACTATCCTACAACAGATTGATATATATGAAAAAAACAACCCATCTATCCATATCCCCTTAAACCATTACTTCTAACAATCCACTACTGCAAATGCATATACTTCATCAACTTCCTTCATCAGCAGTGAATGCCAGCAGTTCGCAATCCGCCATCAAATGCAAGTCTCGGTTTTTCTTTTTCTTTTTCTTTTTCTTTAATAATTTATTTTTTGTTCCAAGCATTTGAGATTTTGTATTTTGACTACAGAGATTGCAGAAAATTGTAATCTCCAAATTTAATCTTTCATGTTTTATTTTGTTTTACAAAATCCAAAATATATATGTACATACTTGGCTTGAAAATCGGAAATATTATGTTTTCAAATGAAAATTCTATCATATTAAACATGATTTCAATTCTTTTGTTTTTCTTTATAGTTTTTAATTTAAGATTAAAATTTAATTATTTTTATTACTTCTTTAATTTCTTAGATTGCAAGAATCTATTAAATTTAATACTATATTAACGATACATGTTAGTTTTATTTTTATTTTATGTTATGAAAAATAAAATCAATAATTTTACACATAATACAACTAAATTTATTTTGGGTGGAGTAAGGGGAAATTAATTAATTTTATGTATATTATAAAATCATAACAAGTATTAAGTTATTTGTGCATTAAACTCATAATTTTTTAATTTTTTTTAATAATTTTACACATCTTTTAAATTTACAAATAATACTCTATTTGGTTTGGAATTTTCAAAAACAGTTTTTTCAGTTTTCAATTTGTATTTTTATATTTTTAGATCCACTTAATCTTGATATACTTAAAAGGTATAAAATTTGTACAAAAATCTTTAAAAGATTTATTGAATACAACAAAATACAAAAATGTATTGAATTTTCTTATTTTTTATTTATTTATTTTTTGGTGAGTTTTTTTTTTAAAAAAATTATATAAATATTATACCTTTTTAGTGTATCTAGATTAGGTATATCTAATTTTTTTTTAAAAACTATGTAAAATATTAAAAAAATTACTAAAAAATAAAAACTTAATTTTCTAAAAAGTGAGTTAAATCAAAAGTTTTATATAAGAGAAACAAAATGATTAAAAAAAAAAAGAGTATACTATATATGAACAAAAAATATTTATCCCGTGCATAGCACGGGTGAATGCTAGTACTATATATAATTAAATGTAGTTGTGAAGTCAAAACACTCTAAAATTTGAATCCTAAATTCTCATAATTTTGAAAAAAAATAATATTACGTGGCACTTCCCTTTACCTCCCTTCCCACTCTTCAAGCCTTCTCACTCCTTCTCCTTATATAAAATATAAAATTAAAAAATAATTAAATATTCATCCATATCCATCACCCATAATAATATTTATCCCAAAATAATAAAATATTCATCTATATCCATCACTCACAATAATATCTATCTCACTCTCAATCTCAATTTAAAAGAAAAAAAGAAAGAAAAGAAACCGACAACTCCTACAACTTCCACACACACATTTCTCTATTCAGTTTATTCCAGTCATCTTTTATTTTCTCATAATAACTTATCTTTTTCATTGTTACATTTTGCAAGTTTGATTATTTGCAAAAAATCATTACAAGGTCAGTATAATATTATTTTTTACTTTATATGCATTTTTTCAATGTTTGTTACTTTGTGTATATATATATTTTTAAATATTTTTAGTTCATCTGCATATCTTTTCATTTTCTTCATTTTTATGCTCATAATATTATTTCTTACTTTATATGTATTTTTTCAGTGTTTATTACTTTTGTGTATATATATATATATTTCATTTTTCCATTATTTTTCAGTTTATCTACATATTTTTTCACCTTCTTCATTATTACATTTCGCACGATTTGGACTTGCTTACTTTTTAATTTGTAATTTGCTTTTGTTTTTCAATTTAATCAGATTCGAAACTCATCAAATATTGAATTTAATTTACTTTATCTCATGTCTATCACACCATCACACCTATTAATGGCTTTGTGTAAACTCTCGAAATCAAGAAGATCAACTCTGCATAAAGTTAATCTCACTTTTGCTCCTTCAAGCTCTCTCAAATGAGAGTTCTTCGGATCATCTACAACCAATATGCACCCACTTAACAACACAAACACACACAACAGCTTCAAACCTTAAACACAATTTCTCAATTTTAAAATTTTTGAAAACAAAATTATATTTAGCTTAAAGTGATTGGTACATCTAACAATATTTAATTTTAAAATATTAAAATCTTTAAATTTTATCTAAACATATCTAATTTAAAATTTTGGATTTTTTTTTACAATATTAGAAAAAAAAAAGACTCAAATCTATTAGTGTATTATCTAAATTGGAATAATGCATTAAAACTGTGAGTTTTATGCCCACTAGATAGTGGCAAAACCATCTTTTTTAAAGCCCACTTGAGGGTGGTGAAATCTACATTTTTAGCCTACTTGCGAGTAGTAAACCATTTTCAAAACAAGCATGAAATATTTTGTTCCAATTTAGGCGATTTGTCTATACTTGTTTGCTGTGCGCATAACGTAGTAATTCTAGGCTAATAACCAGAATAAGAACACATAACGTTTTCAAAAATGGATATCACAGTTAGTAGAGGCCGATCTTCGGATCGGACGAGAGGGGGTGCTCATAGCTGACCTTCCCCAATCGTACCCAAGCTCCTGAGCCGAGGCAACTTTGGTGATGACGAACACGTGGCCTTTGGCACCGAGTCAGGGTTTCCTAAATTCTCCCATAAAAAATATTTAGGTGGCGACTCTGTATCTGACAAAGCAGTCCATGTTTGGCACTACTTTAAAAAAAAAAATCTGTTTTCAAAAACGATTTGCCAGATCTGGACTCTTTGATGATTCATCAGTCTTGCATTGCACTCTGCGAGATTAGATACAAGACCGTGACACCAATTGAGTTCGAACTATAGCATGAGGCCCGAGGGCGCGTCTACAGTTTCTGGCGACTCTGCTGGGGATTTAGAGAGCTTGACTCGAACTCGTGATATCCTGTTTTGATTTCATTTATGTGTCTCTTTGCATTACATGTGCATTGGTGCGCCTAGGACACCGTGTTTGCCATCTGCCATTCCTGAACGGTTTGCCGGAGGCTTGACTTTGTCAAAGCATACCATAAGGCTAACCGATTGTGGGCTCTGACAGTATGGGAACACAAACCCCGATTTTACCGGGGCACCCTTTTCGACCATTCGACCTAGTGCATATCGAAATCCATAGTGACTATTCCAAACTAGGACAGGTTGCTTACCCGATGTTAGGTTGTTTGAAAACTGCTGCGTGCATAGTGAAACCCTAGCTCCTGACAAAAATAGGACAGGGAAACCCTACCCCAACTTAGTGGTGTTTTGGCTCTTTTTTACTTGCTACGTGTTTTTAGAGTGTATCTATGCAGGGAACACACATATCAGTCCGCAAGTCTGAGTGTCAAGTCTGCGGGCATCAGTGTTTCTGGGAATCAGTCATTTACGGGTATCAGATTCAGACTTAGGGGCAACGATTTGGAAACAGTGATCAGTGATTAAGGAACAGTACATTCAGCTTGTTGGCAGTTTGTCGTGATACCCAGCTGTGTGTTATGTTTATTTTACATTGTTACGCTGTCCAATTGTCTATTTATTTATATGCTTTATTTATCTTTTTACTAGGTAGTCGAGCACAATTGCTTCTGACCCAGTAGATATTCCCCAAGCACTCTGGATTAGAGGTCGTCGACTCCATCGATCTAAGGATCTGGTAGACGGACAACCAGTGTACCACTCTCTACCCTCGGTTACTAGACGGAGGACAGCTAGGCAGAGGGCATCAGTTCAACAGTTAGTACAGAGGGCTTTGTCTACCCCACCTGTGTACAGTAGGGATCAGGATCCTGTTTCTCTCACAGAAAGGGAACATATACCGATAATTCAGTTAGAGCAGAACAGTATGGCCAATTTAGAGGAGATGGTGCGCCAGTTCCAAGAGAGTATGAAAATGATGCAGCAGGATGCTGTCCGACAGGCAGAGTTCGCCAAGTAGCTGGCCACGGTTATGAATGAACAAGCAGAGTTAATCGTGAGGTTACACCAGCAAACCAGAGCATCTGCTTCGCAGCAAGCTCCTTCCCCGCCAGGAGTTCCAACTCCCAGGGAGACAGCTAATGTTCAGAATGATACGGACATTCCCACGGGACCACCTCTACCCCCGATCCTACCCCAAATCCAACCCCAGTTATCCAAAACACCCACCAACCTACCGGACTCTCCCTTCGAGTTCGAGACAGACCCTATAGTATTGAAGTTGAGCAAGCTCGAAAAGTTGTTCAAGAGAACCCAAGGAGTCAAGACCATCCCTGACATCGAAGATGGATATACCGACGCAGCTGTGACGTTGCCTGACAGATTCAAAATGCTGCACATTGATTGATTTGATGGGTCCGGGGACCCCATGGTGCACCTGAGACTGTTTTCAGACATCTTAAGGCCAATGGGCCTCAGCAGGCTTCAGAAGCTGTCTCTGTTCGATCGAACCCTGTCGGGTGTGGCGGCCATATGGTATGCCAAATTAGAAGATGATGTCAAGAGAAACTGGGTCGAGATGGCCGAGGCCTTCATTACGCAATACTCATACAATACACAAATCGAGATTACAACCCGTGATCTCGAGACAACAAGGCAAGAGCCTAAAGAGAGTTTCTCAGAATTCGTGACCAGATGGAGGGCCAAGGCTTCGATGATGACCTTAAGGCCTACAGACAAAGACCAGATTCGGATGATTGTACGCAATCTTCAGCCGAAGTTGATGCAAAAGATGATTGTACTCCCCTTCCCTACCTTTTCTGATCTACATGAAATGGGGGTGCAGATTGAGGATGCCTTAAAACAAGGCTTAATTGATAATGACCGAGAGCAACCCCGAAGAACTTTCAACTGTAACACTAATGCAGGCCCGAGCGGTACTACAACTACAAGAGCCTCTGAAGTGAGCATGGTCACCACTACCCCCCCTCCAAGAACCATGGCAGTTGCGCCATTCTCCGGCGCGTCCAGAAGCCATACCCAAACAGCCAAATACCCACCCAAAAACACAAGAACCTTCGCTCCACTGTATATGCCCCTATCCAAAGCTCTGGGGGTTTTAATCAGAAAAGGGCACTTGAAGCCCCTAGAGTCGCGACCATTGTCGGAAAGACTTCCCCCTACCCACAACCCAGCCAAATATTGTGCATTTCACCAACAGCACGGTCATGACATCGACCAGTGCTTCCGATTACGTCATGAGATTCAAGATCTCATCGATAACGGGGTGATTCTGCCTCCCGAGAAACCCAATGTTACAACAAACCCTCTCCCCACACATAACCAAGCTCCACCGCCTAAAAGGATCAACTTCATCCAAACTGGGGTCGTGCCTTACGATCCCAGCATCTATATCACTCCTTCCCACCTGCCTAAGCCGGAGGTATTCCTTCCCGACTGCACCGACTTGTGCATGATGGACATTTCCATGACCCGACCTAAGCCAACGGTGGTGACTATCGAGAACAGGAGAGAAGAGATCCCAAAGGAGAAGAAGGTTGTTGAGTCAGAGTCTGCAGAATTTGGGAGTCGTGTTGAGAAGACATATAGTCCGGGTGACTACATTTCATCAATAGGCCAGGATGGGCCAGATGTGGAATTGCCAACAGGGAGAGAACTGTGTGTGATCCAAGGGGATAGTTTGGGACAGGGAACAAATGATTCAAGGGCTGTGGAAAAGGACCTTGCTAATCTCCAGTTTTACAATGACCAAGATCCAGGGGGCGTAGTAGTCAACTGGTTTGATTATGAGGAATCAGCAAAGGCTACTGGGTGGTTGGATGATCAACCGGATGTGGTGGAAGAGTTCCAACCAAGACAGGGTCCGACAGGGGCACGAATGTCGGTGACAGTCGAGAGAGTCGGAGAACAGAATACATTGCCGGGGAGCGCCGGTGTTAAGAATTTCGCTCGAGATTGGAGTATTCTGAATACAGGAATTATTGAGCAACCAGCTGTGTTGATACGGTCGGAACAGCAAAGATTTGAAGATCCCGCGAGAATCAGAAAGGCAAAGGCCTATGTGGGGACTGAAACTGCTGTGTGCACAGGAACAGAGAATGCTGCGAGCATAGGGATGGAAGGTACCGCGAGTACAAGAATAGCCATACCAGAGTCGGATAGGTGTCTGTCGACTGCTGATGGAATGTGGTGGGAAGATGAGGATTTATGTCTTGCCCATACGGATGAAGATTGGGGGAACAACCAACCCGATGACACCTGGTACCTTAGAGAAGTCGACCATATGACACGAAGTGGGCGGTATTTCAAGCCCCCACATCCAGATCAGCCAGAGGCGTCTAGGAAAGATAAGGAGACAGAGAAGCAGAAAGAGAAACAACTTGAAGAGGAGGCTGTGCTCAAATAGTTAAAAAAGATACAAGCAGACATCTCCATCTGGGGACTGCTTATGGCATCATGAGTGCATAGACAAGCTGTCTTATCAGCCATGGACAAGGCAAAGCTTTCGATAGAAACTACGCCAGAGCAGCTAGTAGGATTAGTTTTTCTGGGAGGGGCTACCCCGATGCTGACTTTCTCCGACAAGGAACTGCCACCTTAGGGGGCAAACCATAACAAACCGCTCTACATCTCTGTGGAGTGTAAGAATAAATGGATGCCGGTGGTTCTTGTTGATACCGGATCCGCCATCAACGTCTGCCCGGCAAGGACAGCGTATGCGATCGGCTTGAAAATCGCGGACTTTTTACCAACAGCCCAAGTAATTCGGGCATACGATAACACAAGTAGAGAGGTCATGGAGACGGTGAAAATTCAGACTAAAGTTGGGTCAGGACAGCATGAGATAGATTTCCATGTCTTAGAAGTTCCGGCAACTTTCAACCTGCTTTTGGGGAGGCCGTGGCTGCATCGAGTGAAGGCCGTCTCGTCCACTCTGCATCAGATGGTGAAATACCCCTATGAAAAGGGAGTGGCCATTGTTTTCGAAAATTCATCAATCCACCCACCTCCAAAGGTATCTACACCAGTCTTAGAAATTGAGCACGGCATGGAGGACGTGTTTATATCAGGTTTCACCATTGCTGAGGCTCGGGTTGTACAAAACATCATGGCTGCTAACGAGGGGATATATGTCAGTGCTCAAGCGGTATACCTCATGAACAAACTCCAACACATCCCCGGGATGGGGTTAGGAAGGAGCGGCCGGAAGGGCGTCGCAGCATTGGCCGAAGTGCCACATAACCCACATACCTTTGGCTTGGGTTATCTGTCCACCAAGGAGGATTGGGTAAGGAAAGGAAAGGAAATGGCTGGAAGAGCCAGAGCGAAATAGATGGGGAAGCCTTTTGAGTTGATGCACCGGCCCATCTAGGGTACCTTAAACGGACACTTCGTCCGGGAGGGGGAAGATTTTCCATTCTGTGGTTTTTCGGAGCCGTGGCTGAACGCGGAGAGGAAGCGCGTACCGGGGTTCGAGATTTTCTTTGACCTACAATTATCTAGGGACGATGTTACCGAAGAGTAGATAGACCCGATAGTCGAGGCTGAGCATAGTGGGAAAATGGAGTCTGAGGACACCGAACTTGAAATGGGGGTAGTACTAGCATGTCTACTTTCAGATCCTCCGATCGAACAGAAGTGCTTGGGGGATAACTTCTCGGTGTCCATGATCGGGAATGAAATGGCTGCGGGCCTACCATCAACCATTTTGGATGCATCCATCGCACCCTCTCTCGTTTGGCAATACGAAGAGGGATTTTTGTCCAGTAGCACCGGGTCAGGTAGTGAGTCGGAATCTGATTCCAGCTCGACTGAGTCTGAGTCCGGTATTCCTGGGGGTGATAACCCGAATGCCACAGTCCTGTCTAGGTCGTCTTTTTCTTTCTCCTTTGAGTCTGTTGTAACAGAAGAATCAGACGGTTTGGAAGTACTTAATGAGAATAATGTGGATGTGGTTTCCGAGTACTTCTCTGTGCCTTTGATATATTGCTTAAATCAGGACTTTCAAAATTTTGACGAAAACAACGAGGGAGAAATTCCTCCGGTTTTGCAACGATTAATTGATCAAGAGCGGGAAAGATTTGTTAAACCTTTAGTTGATGAAATCACTACTGTGAATATTGGTACTGAGAAGGACCCACGGCTGGTCCAGATCGGGTCCACGTTGTCTTCGGAGGAACGCGAACGCTTAGTCACTTTATTAAAAGATTTCAAAGATGTTTTCGCGTGGTCCTACGAAGACATGTGTAGACACCCCATTTTTGACCGACCTTAAGACTCAGACGTCACCGATTGAGCGCTTGGTGATGTTGCATAATGTGCTCGTTCAGAAGTTTCAGAGTCGCGGCCGTGAGCCCTGCCTCCGGACTTCCGAACCCTCTTCTGTGCCTTGCCTCGGTTTGCGAACCAGACTCAGTTTTCTCTGTTTCTTTTCCTGAGGAGAGGGAGAGGTCCTGTAGACCATCTCTCAGTGGCCGTGGGCTACATTTTGTGGCCGTAGGCCATTTTGCCCATTTCGAAGTCCGGTTTCCGGTTTTTCGGGACCGTTGGTCGTGTGCCTCGGTTCGGGACCGCCTAACCATCTCCGTTCGCTTTGATTTTTGGCATACAGCTTATTTTCTCCCTTTTTGAGGGACACTGGGGTCTAAGAAACCCACTTCGTGGCCGAATGCCACTTTCGGTGCTTAACAGCCCATTTTCAGGACCCCGAACTGCGTGTTTTGGCCCCCGAGCATTCGTTTTGCATCGATTTTCGTTCATTTTTGGCAGGTGCCTCTGTTTCATCACCAGGAAGGTCACTGAAGGGTGGGAGGCCAGTAATTGTTGCAGCAACCAGTTATATATCCTCCGATGCCCGTTTTTCACACTTCCGGGCTAATGTTAAACACCTTGGGGCCACTTTCTTGAACTTTGAACCACATATCTGTGATGTACACACTTGGGAGGATCCTAAAAGTTAGTGGCCGGCCAGTAATGTTGCCTGACCCTTTTGAACCCCTCCTTCCGGGCTAATGTTGAACAACCTGGGCCCTTTTTCTTGAACTTTGAACCACATATCTGTGATGTACACACATGGGAGGACCTTAAAAAGTGGTGGCCGGCCACTATTTCAACTTGACCCTTTTGACCCCTAGCCAGCCGGCTAGGGGAGGTGGCCGGCCGGCCACCTGGAGCTCCAAAAACCAGCCGACCATGATCCTTACAACATCCACTTTACAGCTGTATAGCTGTTTCCCCCAGAAAATATCCCAATCCGGGGGATATTTTGTGGGGGAAAACTTGCCTAATTTTCCCCCACCTTTGCCCCTCCTTTACTCCCTCTTTTTTGTCCTTATAACCAGCAGGTGATATCACATTTAGGGGTTAGAAAAAATTGCTTCAAGCCTTGATACACTTATCTCACTCCATCTCTCTCATTTTCCTTGAAAATTCCTAAGCTACACCTCATTTTCTTCATCACCACCAAGCTCTACCACCACCACTCCATTCCAGCAGCAAGGGGAGGAATTCCAGCAACTAAGAGGCAACAAATTTGGTCCAAGAAGCAACAAAAGTATTGATCTTCAAGGGTGAGTCCATTTTCCCTCTTTTCTAGTTCATTTTTGCACCATTCCTCTAGCCATCATGATTACTGTTTTGAGCTCCGACCAAAACTGAAAAGGTCATTTTTTTGAGCTCATTTTCATGTCTCATTAAGGGCTCAACCCTGTTTGAGCCCTCCATCTTGCACTTGCTTCAATACCCTCTTTGTATGTCAATATTTTGCATGCTTTTTCTAACCTACGTGTGATCTATTTTGGAGTTTCTCATGAACTGTAAGTAGGCTTATTTTGAGCCCCTCTTCAAAATTGGAGAATGGCTCATCTTTGTTTGGGACCTCCATGTACCACTTGTCTTTATATCCATCTTTGGTCCCCTATTCTTGTATGACTTGGAAGCCTATCTTGGTCCCATTTTTGGTCATTTTACAGAGCTAGAAAAGTTCTTATTTTGGCCCATTCTTCAAGTTTCATTAAGGGCCTTTCATGTTTTGAGGCATATTTTATACACTTCATGTTATATCTCTCTTTTAATCCCCATTTTTGCATGTTTTGGTAGCCTATCATGCTTCAGTTTTTGGCCTTTTTACAGTACTAAAAATAGTCTTATTTTGGCCCATTCTTCATATTTCATTAAGGGTCTTTGGCTGTTTGATGAATATTTTGTATATTTTGTGTTATAGCCACTTTTGAGCCTCATTTTGCATTGCATTTCTAGCATGTTTGTATACTGTTTTGGGGTTTTTACAGTTCTGTAAATATGCATATTTTTGGTCCCTCTTCAATGTTGTAGAAGGGAATTTTTCAGTTTGGGCTTTGCATATACCACTTGCCTCTTTGGCCACCTTTTGGCCCTTTTTCTTGCACAAAAGCTTAGCCATATCTATGTTTGTTTTTAGGGTTTTTACAGTTCTGTAAAGTGGCTTATTTTTGGCTCCTCTTCAATGTTGTTGAAGGGCCCTAACCCATTTGGAATTAGCAGCTATGAGTTGCTTCATAATCTCATGTTTAGGGCCATTTTTTGCATGCCATTGTTGCCCTATCCTTGCTTGCTGTTTGGCCATGATTTGTACTAGTAAAATGCTTAGTTTGAGGCTGCCTTGCTTCTCTCTTTTCATCTCATGTACCAATTATGCATGCTTCGTATAGCTATAGTTCATTCTATGCGCCTAATTTGCATTTCGGGAGAGATTCCATGCATCGGGTGTGTTTTCGCCTCATTTCGGGGCTGTTTTCCCCAACATTTCATTGCTGAAAATCCATTAGCATGTTTTCATATCATTTTCCATGCTATTGCATTGCGTATGCCATTGCCTCGGTTTGCGTGCCCGTGTGCACGCATTTCGAGGCACTTCTTTTTCATCCATCGGCCTCTTATGTGAGTGTGGCTGGGGCTCTCTCATGTTAGTGTAAGTCCATGTTGCATTCTATATGCCATTTTTGCCATATTGCATTGCGTATGCTATTGTCTCGGTTTGCGTGCTCGTGTGCACGCATTTCGAGGCACTTCATTTTCATCCATCGGCCTCTTATGTGAGTGTGGCTGAGGCTCTCTCATGTTAGTGTAAGTCCATGTTGCATTCTATATGCCATTTTTGCCATATTGCATTGTGTATGCTATTGCCTCGGTTTGCATGCCCGTGTGCACGCATTTCGAGGCACTTCATTTTCATCCACCGGCCTCTTATATGAGTGTGGTTGAGGCTCTCTCATGTTAGTATAAGTCCATGTTGCATTCTATATGCCATTTTTGCCATATTGCATTGCGTATGCCATTGCCTCGGTTTGCGTGCCCGTGTGCACGCATTTCGAGGCACTTCATTTTCATCCACCGACCTCTTATGTGAGTGTGGCTGAGACTCTCTCATGTTAGTATAAGTCCATGTTGCATTTTATATGTCATTTTAGCCATATTGCATTGCGTATACCATCGCCTCGGTTTGCGTGCTCGTGTGCACGCGTTTCGAGGCATCTCATTTTCATAGCATTGTGTATGTTAGGATTGTATCTTAGTTGCATTTCATGCATATCGTGCATATTGCATCGTGTTCGGAATATGAGTTAGCCCGGGCACGGGAAACGAGGTGCATTTCGTACTCCGAGTGACAGAATGTGTCTCAATTCCCCAGTCACCGACACTCCGGATTACCCATGATGGAGTTAGGTTTTAGCTGTGTTTTCATGTGCATTGATCCTATATTGAATTGTGCATTTCGACTCCTCGGCCATCATGCATCGGTATGCGTGATTGGTGGCACGAGGATCGAGGCATGCATATATCTGTGAAAATACATTGCCATGCCCCTTTCCTGCTCTCTGTTGCAGCAAAATGAAGAATCAGCAACTTTTCGGAGCTTGGCGCATTTTCCAAGGATAACTGCTAAACAGAGGCTAATTGGGGCATCCCGGTGGATTTCCGCGCAAGACAGCCTAAATGTACATCATTCATCAGAAGCAAGGCAATCTCGGGCTTGCACGCCAGTTTTATTTACTTTCTTAGTTAATTCATTAATTAATTAGGAATTTGTATATTATTCGGACTGTAAAATTTGGACTGTAATATTCTTTCATTCGGGACTGTATATTTATTCGGACCCTCTGCGCGATGGCACAACTGTAATAAGTGTGCGTGTGTGTGTTGTATGTCTTCCAACCCCACGTCTTTCTCCCTTTTATTTATCCGCTTTTGATGTTTAGATTAGGGCATATTTCAATTAGCATACAGTATGACAGTATGTTTGCATTTCATTCATCTGTATTGCATGCACCGGGCTCGGTGCATCATACTAACTGCATTGTATATCAATTTCAAAGTTGAATACGTGTTAGCTGTAGCATTCCATATGCCATGTTTAGAATAGCCGAGCCTGCTATAGTTGCATTTTTGCATGTGTTGCATTAGGTATTTCTGTAGACTTAGGATCATGCATGATTTCTAATAAACTTCTGTTTTGGCTTGGAGTACTCGGTAAGTTTTATGCTTTAGCATCCTTGCATGCGTGTGAGTGGATGCCATGAATAGCATGCTTACCATGAGGCTATGTGCTTACATGATATAACTGCCTGAATGCCTGTGGGTGAAGGTTGGGTTACTTAAATTGGAATAAATCATCAAATGTTTGAAGCCTACCTGCGGGTAGCAAACCATTTTCAAAAAGCAAACACGAAATGTTTTGTTCCAATTCAGGCGACCTGGTCTATACTTGTATGCTGTGCGCATCACATAGTAACCTAGGCTAATAACCGGAATAAGAACATACAATGTTTTCAAAAATAGATATCATGGTTAGTAGAGGCCGGTCTATGACCGGGCGAGCGGGGGTGCTCACGAAGTGACCTTCCCCAATCGTACCCAAGTTCCCGAGCCGAGGCAACTTTGGTGATGACGGACACGTGGCCTTAGGCAACGAGTCAGGGTTTCCTAAATTTCCCATTAAAAAACATTTAGGTGGCGACTCTGTATCTGGCAAAGCAGTCCATGTTTGGCACTTCTTTCAAAAATCTATTTTTTCTCAAAACGATTTGCCGGATTTGGACTCTTTGGTTCAGATTAAGAACCGTGACAAATTTGAGAGTCCTGAGCTGTAGTGACCCCAATATGAACAGAACGGGAGCTCGTCCCTCCCGGGGCGTTCGGGGACGTCTACAACATGCCTGGAATTGATCCTGAGATTGTACAGCACCGGATCCCTTTTGACCCCGAGGCCTGACCTGTCAAACAGAAACTCAGAAGGATTCGTCCAGACTGGGCCCTCAAGATTAAGGAAGAGGTTGTAGACACCCCATTTTTGACCGACCTTAAGACTCAGACGTCACCAATTGAGCGCTTGGTGATGTTGCATATCGCGCTCGTTCAGAAGTCTCAGAGTCGCGGCTGTGAGCCCTGCCTCCGGACTTTTGAACCCTCTTCTGTGCCTTGCCTCGGTTTGCGAACCAGACTCGGTTTTCTCTGTTTCTTTTCCGAGGGGAGGGAGAGGTCCCGTAGACCATCTCTCTGTGGCCGTGGGCTACATTTTGTGGCCGCAGGCCATTTTGCCCATTTCGGAGTCCGGTTTCCGGTTTTTCGGGACCGTTGGTCGTGTGCCTCGGTTCGGGACCGCCTAACCATCTCCGTTTGTTCTGAATTTTTGGCATACATCTTATTTTCTCCCTTTCAAGGGACACTGGGGTCTGAGAAACCCACTTCGTGGCCGAACGCCACTTTCGGTTCTTGGCAGCCTATTTTCGGGACCCCGAACTGCGTGTTTTGGCCCCCGAGCATTCGTTTTGCATCGGTTTTTGTTCATTTTTGGCAGGTGCCTCTGTTTCATCACCAGGAAGGTCACTGGAGGGTGGGAGGCTAGCAATTATCTTGGCAACCAGTTATATTCCATTTTCGCCCTCCGACACCCGTTTTTTCTCACTTCCGAGCCAATGTTGAACACCTTGGAGCCATTTTTTTCAACCCCAAACCACATATTTGTGATGTACACACATGGGAGGACCCTAAAAGTTTATGGCCGGCCATTAATTCCATTTGAACCTTTTGAACCCCTCCTCAAAATGGCTTGTTCTCTCTCCTGTTTCAGAGTTTCCAAATTCGAACCACAGGGTTGTGAAGAGGAAACCTGGGAGGCCACCTTTTTGTGGTGGCCGGCCACTAATTGAAGTTGACCTTTTTGACCCCTAGCCAGCCGGCTAGGGGGGGTGGCCGGCTGGCCACCTGCAAGCCCAAAAGGTGGCCGGCCATGTTCCTTGAGTTACACACTTTACAGCTGTATAGCTGTTTCCCCCAGACAAGATCTCAATCCGAGGGATATTTTGTGGGGGAAAGCCTTGGTCCTTTTCCCCCACCCTTTCCTTCCATACTCCCTCTCCTTTTGATCCTTATAACCAGCCTCCAACACTTGTATTAGGGGTTAGAAAAAATCACCTTCAAGGTTGCATACAAAAATCCCACTCCATCTCTCTCATTTCCTTGAAAACCTCCAAGTCCAACACCACCATTTCTTCTACACCACCAACCCCCACCCTTCCATCCTCCATTCCAGAAGTTTGAAGGTGTTCTCCAAGGCCTAAGGGTGCTGCAAACTCAAGCCAAGAAGCATCCAAGACTTGTCTTCAAAGGTAAGTCCTATTTCCCCTCTTTTGAGCTTAATTTTGCAACATTTCTTAGCCATACATGCTTATTGATTTGAGCTCCGACCAGAACTGAAAAGGTCATTTTTTTGAGCTCATTTTCTTGTTTCATTAAGGGCTCAACCCTGTTTGAGCCCCCCATCTTGCACTTGCTTCAATATCCCTCTTTGGTCCCCTTTTCTTGCATGTCTTGGCAGCCCATTATGCTTCCATTTTTGGGCATTTTATAGAGCTAGAAAAAGTCTTATTTTGACCTTCTTAACATGTTTTATTAAGGGTATTTTCTTGTTTGATGAATGCTTTGTATACCTCATGTTATAGCCACTTTTTGAGCCTCATTTTGCATTGGATTTCTAGCATGTTTGTATACAGATTTCGGGGCTTCCATGAACTGTAAATGTGCGTATTTTTGGTCCCTCTTCAATTTTGTAGAAGGGAATTTTTCAGTTTGGGCTGTGCATATACCACTTGCCTCTTTGGCCCCCTTTTGGCCCCTTTTCTTGCATAAGAGCTTAGCCATATCTATGTTTGTTTTTAGGGTTTTTATAGTTCTTTAAATATGCTTATTTTGGGCCCCTCTTCAATGTTGTTGAAGAGCCCTAACCTATTTGGAGTTAGCAGCTGTGAGTTGCTTCATAACCTCATATTTAGGGCCATTTTTGCATATTAGTTTTGCCCTATTTATGTTTGCTGTTTGGCCATGATTTGTATTGTAAAAATGCTTATTTTGAGGCTGCCTTGCTTCTGTATTTTCATCTCATGTACCAATTATGCATGCTTTGTATAGCTGTAGTTCATTCTATGCGCCTAATTTGCATTTCGGGAGAGATTCCATGCATCGGGTGTGTTTTCGCCTCATTTCGGGGCTGTTTTCCCCCACATTTCATTGCTGAAAATCCATTAGCATGCTTGCATATATCATTTTCCATGCCATTGCATTGCATATGCCATTGCCTCGATTTGCGTGCCCGTGTGCACGCATTTCGAGGCATTTCATTTTCATCCATCGACCTCTTATGTGAGTGTGGCTGAGGCTCTCTCGTGTTAGGATAAGTCCATGTTGCATTCTATATGCCATTTTAGCCATATTGCATTGCGTATGCCATTGCCTCGATTTGCGTGCCCGTGTGCACGCATTTCGAGGCACTTCATTTTCATCTATCGACCTCTTATGTGAATGTGGCTGAGGCTCTCTCATGTTAGGATAAGTCCATGTTGCATTCTATATGCCATTTTAGCCATATTGCATTGCGTATGCCATTGTCTCGATTTGCGTGCCCGTGTGCACGCATTTCGAGGCATTTTATTTTCATCCACCGACCTCTTATGTGAGTGTGGCTGAGGCTCTCTCATGTTAGTATAAGTCCATGTTGCATTCTATATGCCATCCCATGCCATTGCATTGCGTATGCCATTGCCTCGGTTTGCGTGCCTGTGTGCACGCATTTCGAGGCATCTCATTTTCACAGCATAGTGTATACTAGATTGTATCTTAGATCGCATTCATGCATTTTCTCGGTTTGCGTGCTCGTGTGCACGCATTTCGAGGCATCTCATTTCCATAGCATCGTGTATGTTAGGGTTGTATCTTAGTTGCATTTCATGCATGTCATGCATATCGCATCGTGTTCGGGATAGGAGTTAGCCCGGGCACGGGAAACGAGGCACATTTTGTACTCCGTGTGACGGAATGTATCTCAATTCCCCAGTCACCGACACTCCGGATTATCCATGATGGAGTTAGGTTTTTGTTGTGTTTTCATGTGCATTCATCCTATATTGAATTGTGCAATTCGACTCCTCGGCCATCATGCCTCGGTATGCGTGATTGGTGGCACGAGGATCGAGGCATGCAATATTTGTGAAAATACACTGCTATGCCCCTTTCCTGCTCTCTGTTGCAGCAAAATGAAGAATCAGCAACTTTTCGGGACTTGGCACGCGTTTCAAGAATAACTGCTAAACAGAGGCTAATTGGGGCATCCCGGTGGATTTCCGCGCAAGACAACCCGGACATGCATCATCCATCAGAAGCAAGGCAGTCCCTGGCTTGCATGCCAGTTTTATTTATTTTCTTAGTTGATTTGTTAATTAATTAGGAATTTGTATATTATTTGGACTGTAATATTCTTTTATTCGGAACTGTATTATTTATTCGGACCCTCTGCGCGAGGGCACAACTGTAATAAGTGTGCGTGAGTGTGATGTATGTCTTCCAACCCCACGTCTTTCTTCCCTTTTATTTATCTGCTTATGATGGTTAGATTAGGGCATATTTCAATTAGCATACAGTATGACAGCATGTTTGCATCATTCATCTGTATTGCATGCACCGGGCTCGGCGCATCATACTAACTGCATTGTACTTCCAATTACAAGTTGAATACATGTTAGCTGTAGCATTCCATATGCCATGTTTAGAATAGCCGAGCCTGCTATAGTTGCATTTTGCATGTGTTGCATTAGGCGTTTCTGTATACTTAGGATTCATGCATGATTTCTAATGAGAACCTGTTTTGGCTTGGAGTACTCGGTAAGCTTTATGCTTTAGCATCCTTGCATGCGAGTGAGTGACTGCCATGATAGCATGCGTACCATGAGGCCAAATGCTTATGTGATATAACTGCCTGAATGCCTGTGGGTGAAGGTTGGGTTATCTGGATTGGAATAAATCATCAACTGTTGTTTTAAGCCCACTAGATAGTGGCAAAACCATCTTTTCCAAGCCCACCTGCGGGTGGCAAAATCTGCATTTTAAGCCTACTTGCGAGTAGCAAACCATTTTTCAAATAAACAAGCATGAAATGTTTTGTTCCAATTCGGGCGACCCAGTCTATACTTATATGCTGCGTGCATCACATAGTAACCTAGGCTAATAACCAGAATAAGAACACAAAAAGTTTTCAAAAATAGATATCACGGTTAGTAGAGGCCGATCTTTGATCGGGCGAGCGGGGGTGCTCACGAAGTGACCTTCCCCAATCGTACCCAAGTTCCCGAGCCGAGGCAACTTTGGTGATGACGGACACGTGGCCTTTGGCACCGAGTCAGGGTTTCCTAAATTTCCCATTAAAAAAACATTTAGGTGGCGACTCTGTATCTGGCAAAGCAGTCCATGTTTGGCACTTCTTTCAAAAATCTGTTTTCTCAAAACGATTTGCCGGATTTGGACTCTTTGGTTCAGACTTAGAACCGTGACAAATTTGAGAGTCCTGAGCTGTAGTGACCCCAATATGAACAGAACGGGAGCTCGTTCCTCCCGGGGCGTTCCGGGGACGTCTACAGAGGTCACCAAGCAAATCGATGCAGGTTTCCTGCTGGTATCCGAATACCCAACTTGGTTGGCCAACATTGTTCCAGTGCCGAAAAAAGATGGCAGAATCCGAGTATGCGTGGATTTCAGGGATTTGAACCGAGCTAGTCCAAAGGACGACTTCCCCTTGCCACATATTGATGAGTTGGTGGATTTCACAGCGGGGCATGCTTTGCTTTCATTTATGGATGGCTTCTCAGGCTACAATCAGATAGTGATGGCACCAGAAGACCGGGAAAAGACTGCTTTCACCACCCCGTGGAGGACATACTGCTACAGAGTGATGCCGTTTGGGTTGAAGAATGCTGGAGCTACATATCAACAGGCCGCGACCACAATTTTGCATGACATGATCCACAAAGAGGTTGAGGTGTACGTGGACGACATGATTGTCAAGTCCAAAAAAAGAGAGGGCCACTACACCGCCTTGCAAAAGTTCTTTCAAAGGATCAGAGAATTCTGGTTGCGTTTGAATCCTCAGAAGTGTACGTTTGTGTTACAGCAGGGAAAATGCTGGGGTTTCTTATTACACAGAGAGGTATCGAAGTCAACCCTTCCAAAATCAAGGCCATCCTAGAAATGCCACCACCAAGGACTGAAAAGGAGGTGCGAGGCTTTCTGGGTAAAGTGCAATTCATAAGACGGTTTATCTCAAAATTAACCTTGACTTGTGAACCACTTTTTGGTCTTCTGAAGAAAGGAAATAAATTCCAATGGGACAGCCGATGCCAAGCTGCTTTTGAATAGATCAAGGAATACTTACAGAACCCGCCCATGTTGTCACCGCCAAAGCCGGAGAGACCGTTGATATTGTATCTCTCGATAACCGAGACCACAATGAGCTGCATGCTCGCGTAAGAATCAGAGGACAAAATGGAGAGAGCCATCTATTATCTGAGCAAGAAGATGCTAGAGCATGAGACCCACTACACACCGTTGGAGAAGGCTTGCTTAGCTTTGGTATGGGCTACCAGGAAGCTGCGGCATTACCTGTTAGCTCACTCCGTAATGTTGGTTTCACGACTCGATCCCATCAAATATCTTTTCGAGAAACCGGCACTTACGGGTAGGCTAGCTCGTTGGTTGCTGTTGCTTTTCGAATTCGATCTGAAATATGTGACGCACAAGTCAGTCAAAGGAAGAGCAGTAGCAGAATTCTTAGCCGATCATCCAGTGGAAGGAGGTGAAGCAGTTGAGTACTTATTCCCAGATGAGGCCATTTTGCATATCGACGATGAAACTTGGACGATGTACTTTGACGGAGCATCAAACCAGTACGGGTATGGAATAGGGGTGTTACTGATAGCACCCGACAATTCTCGTATCTCTCTAGCATTCAAACTCAGATTCAAAGTCTCGAACAACGAAGCAGAATATGAGGCATGCATTGCCGGTCTAGAAGAAGCCCTGGAACTAGGGGCAAGATGGTTGGACGTCATCGGGGACTCGAACCTTGTTGTGTCTCAAGCAAAAGGAGACTAGAAAGTCAAAGAAGAAAAGATGATGATGTATCACCGGACCTTGGACTTGTTAATTCCTCGGTTTGAGAAGCTAAATTTTGCTCATCTACTAAGAGAGAACAACAGGTTCGCAGATTCTTTAGCAACTCCATCTTGCATGATAGACATCCCGTCCGAAGTCCAGATGCGTCCAGTCATCATTGACCAGAAATTTGCACCAGCCTACGAGTCGATCGCCGCCATAGATGAGGTTCAGGACGGAAACCCCTGGTATTACGACGTTTGGAACTTCTTGGAGAAGGAGATGTATCCATCGGAGGCAAATGCCAAGGATAAAAGGGCAATCAGAAGAATGGCTGTTCAATTCATCATCTGCGGAGGTAAATTGTACAAGAGAGGTCATCTGGGAATGCATAAGCTATGCGTTGAAGCTAAAGAATCAAAACGCCTGATGGAGGCCATCCATGGAGGAGAATGCGGTGCGCATATGAACGGGGTAATTTTGGCACGGAAGATCCTCAGACAGGGTTACTACTGGTCCACCATGGAGGAGGATTGTATCGGCTTTGTTCGGCGATGCCACAAATGTTAGATCCATGCAAACCGCATGAACATCCCGCCTTCAAAATTGTATAATATGACTTCGCCATGGCCATTTTCAGTTTGGGGAATCGATGTGATCGGGGCTGTCACTCCGAAGGGGTCTAACGGGCATGAGTTCATCCTGGTCGCGATAGATTATTTCACGAAGTGGGTTGAGGCCCAATCCTATGCGGTGTTGAAGGCTTCGCACGTTACAAAGTTCATCAGGAACAACATCATCTGTTGCTATAGGTTCCCAAACGAGGTTATTTCAGATAATGGTTCCCACTTCAAGAAGGAAGTGATTGATTTGTTGGAGAAATACAACGTGGCTTTTCATAAGTCGTCTACATATCGACCGCAAACCAATGGAGCAGTTGAGGCCGCCAACAAGAATATCAAACACATATTGCAAAAGATGGTGGAAACCTACCAGGATTGGCCAGACAAGCTGCCGTTTGCTCTGTGGGGCTACCGGACTTCAATTAGAACTTCTACTGGGGCGACTCCGTATTCATTAGTTTATGGGATGGAGGCCGTTCTATCTATTGAAATTGAGGTTCCGTCTTTGCGAGTGCTGGCTGAGTGTCAGATAGCTGAAGCAGATTGGCAACAGAACAGATTTGAAGAACTTATGCTTTTTGACGAACGCAGACTGAAAGCACTGTACCATGTTCAAGGCTATGAGCGCAGAATTGCCCGGGCTTTCAACAAGAAAGTTAAGTCCAGAAATCTAAAAGAAGGAGATTTGGTACTCAAGGATAACCGAGCCCCCATCCATGACCCAAGGGGCAAGTTCAGACCCAATTAGACTGGTCCCTACATCATCAAGTCAATCTGGTCAGGTGGAGCTGTGGTTCTAATGGACCTAGATGGCTTGGAGTTCTCGCAACCAATCAACATGGACAAGTTGAAGAAATATTATCTTTGAGAGGCTCGCTAGGCCGAAAACCCGAAAGGGCGACCTAGGCAAAAGTTAGAGCATTGAAAAAATTGGAAAATATAAAAACCGAGCTCGCAAGGTTGAAAACCCGCAAAGGGCGGCCTTGGCGAAAGTTAGAGCGTAAAAGGAGAGTAAAAATACTCGAGTGAACCTAAGCCTGAACTACGTAAGGCTTGATTCCCATCTTTGGGATACGTAGGCAACTTCATCCTGGAGTTCAGCCATAAACACTTCCCCGATCAACTTTGTCCATTTGATCGTCTCGGCCATCTTTGTCTATTCAGCATTCAAGAGTTCGGTTATGATCTCCGGTGCAGTGCTCTTCAGACTAGGGGCAACTTTCTGTTGCTGCGTAGTGCTGCGGTACTCTTTAGACTAGGGGCAACTTTCCAGTTGCTGGGATACGAGGTTGTGCACCTCAGTGACAGATTTCAGACATGTCCAGTTCTAATTCATATCGAAAATGATTTTGAAAAGTTTTAATAAAAGTTGACTTTGTTCAAAATTAATCTTTTTACAACTTAGACCATTTTTGGACCAAAGCGGAGAATTTTCAATACCCACAACCTTCAATTTCATTGATTTCAATACAGAGTTCTCCTGCTCTTGCATACAAATTGAAGTTGCTTTTTATTACATTCATAAAGAAAACTTGAAAGTTCTAATAAAGCAATAAATCCGGGGCATAGCTAAGTCAGATGTTCTTGCGCCCCCTTCCAGAGCTGGTCGAAGCCTCTGATACCAAAGTAGGCCCTTCCTGTGCCTCTTCATTGAGCCAATCCAAGCACTCATCAGATAAGGTGCAACTGAAAGTGGGAGCAGGGGCCAGGAGCTCTCTTATCCTCCATGCTGTGGCATACCAGGCAAGTTGTGCACCTCGAACCGGGAATGCAGCAGGATACTTTATCCCCACTGGCGGGCAAGTCTGATCATGACCAAACTGGCGCCGGAACCGGAACGGAAAGTAGAACACACAGTGAGTCAGACCAATCAACTGGATCCCGGTCTGCCGGGACATGCTATAGCTCATTGCCGGGAGGTTGAGCCAAGGACAGCGCCAAGCAATGCGATCTGCAGACAAATTGCACATCCAGTCGAACCACCATCCCTCATCAAGGGCATCGACTAGTCATTGTCTGAAGAAGTAGCCGCGAGCTGAATAGGCTGGGCAAGAGTCCACAACCTGCAATTTATCCATCAACCATACCTGGGGAGGGATAAAAAATGAGAGAATAAAGAATAGAGAGATGTACGATGAAAGAAAAGTAAGAAAAGGGTTTTGTGAGAAAAAAACGAGCCTGAGGGCCGAGTGATGTGAGCAATGTATATGTGAGAAAGGGTGGGAAACATTACCTGCAGCAGTAGTGGACTTCCTGCGAATCTGGTCGTCTCTCGGCAATAGAAAGCATCCAAGCCCATCAGCGTCTCGGCCAATGTCATGGCAATGCAGCTCTTTCCTTCTTTCAAGCCTTGAGCAACTTCAATCAGACGGATGCTAGATCCGCTAGAGCCCAGGGCAAACAGAAAATGAGATAGCATGCAAAAACAAAGGGCGTGTTGCCGGAAGCCTTGCCAATGATGGTTGTTGCGATCGCCGGCATCGGAAAATCAATAGATCAAACTGGGAATGTCCAGCATTCCGTCTTAAATCAGAGACCGAGCGTCACGCATAGTGAGTCCACACATTCGCCCTAAGGTTTGGACATGGCCAAAATTAACATGGGGTAGGATCTCCTCGTCACACTTAGATTCCAGTAAAACTCGGAAATCTTCAAAGGTAGGACACACTTCTTGCCCGCTAAAGCTAAAGACATGTGTCACCGGATTCCAAAACCTTGCCGCCGCATGGAGAAACGGGAGATGTAACGGGGTACGACCCAGAGTGAATAGTGCATTTATGCCGAAACCCCGGAAATTCAGCTTTTCCGAGCCATCCAAGTTGTTAATCCAAGTTGTGAGATTTTGGGCAAGAAGCGCTTCCATTTGGGGCAAATCAGTGTTGAATTGGGAAGAACCGCGAAGCTGAGGCCTTTTTGTAGAAGATAAGGTTGAGTGAAGAACAGATGTCAGCATTCTGCTGATTCTGACAATTCATGGCCGGCCGGCCAAATATAGTGCCGACCGGCCACCACTTTTGGCCGATTGATCAAAGTTTCTGGCCGATGGCCATTTCTCACGGCCGATGGCCTTTATCTCTGGCCGGTGGTCTTCTTCCTTGTTCTCTGAGCTGTTTATGCTGAGGATTGGGGAATTCCACCACCTCTAATGCTCTCCGGTGATCAATTCTTGCAGAGTCACGCCTATTTGCTTATCGAGTTGTTGTACATTTGCTTATTGAGTTGTATGTCACTCTCTTCAATTCTTTGATTTGCTTATCGAGTTGTTCTCTCACTTGGTTAGCCTATCGAGTTTCTTTGTTTTGCTTATCGAGTTGTTAGTTGGTTTACTACCTGATTATTACGATGCAAATACTTAATTTTCAAACGAATGTCAATTTCATTCACATTGTTACGTGATGCCACGCGATGCGATGCATAGAACGTACAAATGCAACACCTTTTTGAACAAAATAGCAGTTTCATTCCCATCATATGCTTTGCAAAAATATACAGTTTTGAGAAAAAGTAAAACCTGCCTGAGGCAGTGCAATGTGCTTAGACTACCCGTAAAAAGGAAAGTAAAGCAAAAAGAAGGAGCAAGGCAGCAAAGTATCATGATTGATGCCGGTAACCCCTCCCTTGTGGTCAATATATCTCTCGCGTCCTTGTTTGGATTAATTATATGGTTCGGCACCTTCATTTCTCGAGGCAATGCAAGGAAGTACGCCTTCGGAACATTCATAGATCTCCGAGTTGACCTTAAGTTGTGTTTTCTATGAACGATGCTCTGTACATGCGAGGAGCATCCCCTCCCGTATCCTTTGTATATCTTGTGAAATCCACAAATCACTTCAATTATAATTGAGAGGGGAGATTTGCACCTGACTGTACGGCCGAGCTGAGATAACGTCAGACGTGACGGACCGCGTAGCGCCGAGGTAATCTCTGTTGACATGGCCAGCGGCCTGCCTTGCACGGTCGGAAATATTGACCGGTCAGGCACCAACTGGCATAGCTGAGCTGCGTCTTGAACGTGTTGGACGGAGCTTGGGTTAGCGGATGCTGACCGGGCTAAAAGGCAGCCCGAGCTAGTCCGTGGGCGCGATCAAGGCCGGTGCACCTTGGACCGGTCAGTCGATATAAAGTGGCTTTGTGTGACCAAGATTGAAGGTAGGCCGGTTAGAGGCCGGTATGCCTCGCAACCGGATGGTCATGATGAACCGTCCAATGATAGTTCGGCCGAGGTGGGCAGGCTTTCGCCTGATTCCAAGTTATAGGTCGGCGACACATAGCTCGGTTATGAGCATGTAATAGCGACTCTCCACAAGTGACAGGCCGGTCGTGGTACTCTGGTTAAGTATGCCACCTGGGCCAATGGCGTGAAGGAGAGGACATCCGCTCCACGCACGCCTCAATACCGTTGGTCAGTTCTGTGTGTATTGGAGGGAGGACTAAGCCTTTACACGCGTAAGGTGGTGAGAGGCGAGCATTGCCACCTGTCCAGGGAAGGACAGCAGAGGTAGTGCGCGCACGATCTTGAGGCTGCATGGCCAGCCTAGAAATATGGAGGAAGAGGGACGTTGGAGGTAAGCGAATTCATCCTATCAAAAACTCTCTCCCTAATAGCCTTCTTCTTCAGCTAGTGGTCTGACTTGATCGTCGGAGGGTCTTTCCGGCACACCACCGCCGGACAGCTCACCATTTTTGTGTTGCAGAGATAGACGCCGTTACAAGAAGCTTGACGACCAAGGAGTACGGAGAACAGAGGATATTTCGCCCCCGTACAATAATATATTGCAGTACTTTGTATTTCGACATCTTGGATAGCTTACCTTTACCATACTTCAAATTCCTTTTTATACACATTGCTTGCGTAGACCGCATGCTTTACTTACATGTGTTCAAGTTCCTTTCTATATACATTGCTTGCGTAGACCGCATGCTTTACTTACATGTATTCAATTTCAAGTTCCTTTTTATACACATTGCTTGCGTAGACCGCATGCTTTACTTACATGTGTTCAAGTTCCTTTCTATACACATTGCTTGCGTAGACCGCATGCTTTACTTACATGTGTTCAATTTCAAGTTCCTATACACATTGCATGCATACGTGCATTGCTTTACTTACATGTGTTCAATTTCAAGTTCCTATACACATTGCGTGCATACATGCATTACTTTACTTACATGTGTTCAATTTCAAGTTCCTATACACATTGCATGCATACGTGCATTGCTTTACTTACATGTGTTCAATTTCAAGTTCCTATACACATTGCGTGCATACGTGCATTGCTTTACGTACATGTGTTCAATTTCAAGTTCCTATACACATTGCTTGCGTAGACCGCATGCTTTACTTACATGTGTTCGATTTCAAGTTCCTATACACATTGCTTGCGTAGACCGCATGCTTTACTTACATGTGTTCAAGTTCCTTTCTATACACATTGTTTGCGTAGACCGCATGCTTTACTTACATGTGTTCAATTTCAAGTTCCTATACACATTGCTTGCGTAGACCGCATGCTTTACTTACATGTGTTCAAGTTCCTTTCTGTACACATTGTTTGCGTAGACCGCATGCTTTACTTACATGTGTTCAATTTCAAGTTCCTATACACATTGCTTGCGTAGACTGCATGCTTTACTTACATGTGTTCAAGTTCCTTTCTATACACTTTGTTTGCGTAGACAGCATGCTTTACTTACATGTGTTCAAGTTCCTTTCTATACACATTGTTTGCGTAGACCGCATGCTTTACTTACATGTGTTCAAGTTCCTTTCTATACACATTGCTTGTGTAGACCGCATGCTTTACTTACATGTGTTCAATTTCAAGTTTCTATACACATTGCTTGCATAGACACACATGTTTTACTTACATGTGTTCAAATTTCTTCATACACATTGTGCACGTTGTCACGTGTTCTTTACTTACATGTGTTTGTGCCTTCACAGCATTGTTATAACTTGCGTTGTCACGCACTTTCGATTGCATTATTAGGCATGTTGCTAACAAAATTGTACCTGTTAAGTTTGCTTTCTTTGCAGGCACGATATTGTATGTACAGTTCATTTGAGGCTGGTGCAACTAGACGAACCGGACAGGTACTGTATTCTCCGAGTGAGACGTATCGAGAATTGCATCCTTTCTGCATTGTAGTGTAGTTTGGTGTATGCTAGCTTAAAACTGTCGCATGTTATGCTTCTTTACAGCTTTCTTTGCATGATCATAAGTTATGCTTGGCTTGGTGCATTGTCTTGCATTCTACCCCTGCCCTCGGGCACATATCTATATCTGCAGCTTGTATGCTTTGTCTAAGTCTTCGGCCTGATCAAAAATGGGTCGTCTCTGGGCTTTGACAATCACTCCCGTCATTGTTATGACTTTCGAGTTCTGTCAAAGAGGGGCAACTGTAGACACCCCATTTTTGACCGTCCTCAAGACTTGGACGTCACTGCTCGAACACTCGGTGATTACTCATGTTTGTGTTTCGTTTTGAGTTCCCGAAGGTCTCGGTTACATGCCTTGCCTCAGGATCTCTCAACTCGACTGTCCTGTGTTTGGTTTTGCACCAAACACTTGTGTTTTTGCTTCTGAGGGTATAAAGTAGCTTGTTAGCTACCCCTGACACCCACCGGCCTTCGTTTGAGGCCACCGGCCATGTTTTGAGGCTATCGGCCATTGGTGAATTATACCATTGGCCGGTCGGCACTCAGTATGGCTGGCCGGCCATCTGTTTGGCCGGTGACCTTGGTAACACCTTTTTACCTTTTTCATGCATGGTGCATGCTGGCTGTGCCAGCTGGAATGCACCAAACCTACCCCGGAGCATACATGTGGCTGTTTTGCCCCTTTTGCCCCCTTTTGGTCAAAGCTTCTTGAGGAAGCTTGACCCTTTGTCAAAGCTTCCTCAAGAAGCTTGCCAGCTGTCCTAGCTTCCTCAGGAAGCCTTGCCCCCTTTGACCCTTTTTTGTTTAGTTTCTCTAAGAAGCTTCAAAGCTTTCCCTTGTCTATATAAGAGCCTCTCCTCCTCCTTTGTTAGGTTCAGCAAAAAAAAATAGAGCTGTACACATATATATCTGATATATATCATCCTCTCTCTCTATATCTCCCTCTCTCTCTTCATTTTGTGTGTGTTTGAGGGCCTAAAGTGTGTGTTTGTTCTTAGTTTTGCACACAAACACACACTACTACACCATACTTCGAATTTGAAAGGCTTGGGGGGTTTGTTCTTGAGGTTTTGGACTAGTTTTGATCAAAATAAGAACGCTGCACTTGCTGTTCATCAAGGGTTCTTCAAGGGTAACTCTTTTACTTTAGATTCCCCAATCTTGCACTGGACTTTTTCCTATCTTGCTCATTGTTTTAGACTTTGTGTATAACTTAAAAAAGTCTTGTGTTTGCATGCTTAAGATATCTCATTAAGGTTTTTTTGGCATTGGGGGTCGACCTCCCCCTCTTAGGCCTTGTTTGGCCCCTTTTGGTGCTTCCTTTATTAAGTTTTGATTTCTTTGGTGTATTAGCCTTCTCACTACTAAAATCCAGTGGATTTTCAGTGGTGAAGAAGGGGGTTTGAGGTCTTGCATAGGGGAGGGACACCCCTCTCCCTTGGTCTCTCATTTTGTTCATGTTTTGGCTCACAAGGGTAACATGCATGTTTGGTTTGTTTTTGGTTCCATATCAGATGTTTTGGGTGTTGTTTAGGTCATATGTTGCCTCTGTCTTGGTCGGATTAATGACCCATTGCATGCCTATTATACTTGCTTTACATTCCTCCATGTTGTCTAAAAGTGCATCATACCATTAGACCACCATGCTCTCATATTTTGGCCTTGCTTTGTGAAGTCCTTGGTCATATTTTGCCATGTTTAAGGTCTGTGGGGTACTAATTTAATCATGTTTGCCATGTTTGGTATAATCTCTTTGCATTTTGGCTTGTGAGCCTTAAGGGTGTAAGCCATGAGCATGCTTGAGTTGGGTTGTTTCAGTGGTTTGGAGTCATTTCCCATGCTATTTCAGTCCATAACCCATGCTCGTATGATTGAATTTGTCATCCCTTTCATGCCTTGAAGAGTTGTTTTGTTGTGCCTTGAAATGAGCATTGTGCATGCTTAAGTGTTTAAGTCTTTAGGGCTACCATATCAGTGGATTTTGGGGGCTCATTTTGCATGTTGAAACTCTGTTTTTGGTTGTTTAATTCGTACCATGTGTGGTCATGATAGTGGTGGTAGAAGGCTCTTTTTTTGTGCCTTAGTCTTAGGCTCATTGATGTGCATGTTTGCATGAACATTTGTCCACCATTTACACCATCTTTGGCCACTGTTTTGGAGAGGGCTGAGGCCTTTTCATTTCAGTATAAGTTCATCCTCGCATACTTTGCATGTTTGGCATGTTACGTTGTATTGGTTGCATGCTTACATTGCATTACATTTGCATGTTTGCATGTCGTTTAGCTAGTTGCATTGCATGTTTGGACATTGCATGCTTGCATGATAGATTGCATTGCATTTGACATGTTTTGCATCTTAGCCTCATGTTGCATAGTTGAGCTACATTTGCATACATATATTGCATTATTTGGTTTGGGGTGTCAAACCAAACATGAGAATTGAGATGCGTTCGTACTCAAAGTGACGTAACGCGCCTCGATCCTTGGTCGCCGACCCCCTTGACCTCAACATGAAAGGGTGTTAGCATTCATTTGTGTGTTGCATGCATTTACATTAAGTCGCAAACTCGGCCTCTTAGGCCATCATGCATCGAGATGCACAATTGATGGCTCGAGGGTCGAGGACCACGCTTCCTTAAGTTCATTGCATGATAGGGAGTGTAGCCATGCACACATTTGTTTGAAAATTCCATGCCATACACTGCTTGCCCTTTGCTGCTGTCAGCTACAGGTTTCAGCAGGAAGAATTGGCCGACCGGCAGTTTCTGGTGCCGACCGGCAAAACATGTTTGGCCGAGAGCATAAGATTTGGCCGATAATCCCATTCCCATGGCCGGTGGCATTTTGTTCCGGCCGGTGACATTCCACAACGCTCAAGGAGCAGTTCTGGGGACTTTCAGAATTTTTAGAGGGGCAAGGCAGTATAAACAGAGGCAACAGTGCTATGGCAGCGACTTTTCCGGGCGAGACGAGTCAAGCATGCATCATTCACGCATCCTGAGGCGGGGCTGTGGCCACCTTCTTTCTGCATTTAATTTGTTAATTAATTAGAAATTCTGTAATAATTAATTTAGTATTATTTATTCGGACTGTAATATTTATTCGATCCCTCCGAGTGAGGGCTAACTTGTAATAAGTGTGGGTGAGTGTGCGTATGTCTCCCAACCCCACGTCTTTCTTCCCTTCTATTTACTAGCTTTCGATGGTTAGCCTAGGGCATGTTTCAATTAGCATACAGTATGATAGCATGCGTGCATCCATACATTTGTCTTACATGCACCGGGCTCGGCGCATCATACTAACTGCATTTGTATTTCAATTCCAAAGTTGAATACATGTTAGTTGTAGCATCATCACATGCCATCTTAGAATAACCGAGCCTATTGTAATTGCATCTTGTATGTATTGCATTAGCCATCTTAACATGAGCTAGGATCATGCATTGATTACTAACTAGCTTTTGTTTTGGCTCGGAGTACTAGGTAAGCATTTACGCTTTAGCATACCGCATGCGTGTGAGTGTTGCCATAATAGCATGATTACCATGAGGCTAGCTGCTTATGTGATATAACTGCTTAAGTGCCTATGGGTGGAGGTCGAATTACCTAAATTGGAATAATGCATTAAAACTGTGAGTTTTAAGCCCACTAGATAGTGGCAAAACCATCTTTTCTAAAGTCCACTTAAGGGTGGCGAAATCTACATTTTTAGCCTACTTGCGAGTAGCAAACCATTTTCAAAACAAGCATGAAATGTTTTGTTCCAATTTAGGCGATTTGGTCTATACTTGTTTGCTGTGCGCATAACGTAATAATTCTAGGCTAATAACCGGAATAAGAACACATAACGTTTTCAAAAATGGATATCACGGTTAGTAGAGGCCGATCTTCGGATCGGGCGAGAAGGGGTGCTCATAGCTGACCTTCCCCAATCGTACCCAAGCTCCCGAGCCGAGGCAACTTCGGTGATGACAGACACATGGCCTTTGGCACCGAGTCAGGGTTTCCTAAATTCTCCCATAAAAAATATTTAGGTGGCGACTCTGTATCTGGCAAAGCAGTCCATGTTTGGCACTTCTTTCAAAAAAAAATCTGTTTTCAAAAACGATTTACCAGATCTGGACTCTTTGATGATTCATCGGTCTTGCATTGCACTCTGCAAGATTAGATACAAGACCGTGACACCAATTGAGTCCGAACTGTAGCATGAGGCCCGAGGGCGCGTCTACACCCCATCGCTCCAGTCAGCCTGTACAATACTGTCGCGACGGGCATCCCACAGCTGTACGTATCGCATATGATGCACACTCCATTCAGTGGCGGCTCGGCCACATCTATCAATCGCATGCAACCGCCACTCGGTATCGCACCGATCCGGCACGGACTGGACCCGACCAAACTGTCGGAGGACACGATCAAGGAGATGCCACTCAACCACGTCAAAACAAATGAGTGGCACTCTCGCCATCCATATCTCTTCACCTAGTTGGCAATAGTCTGGGAGCGTATCGAGGACCCTCGCATAAGGCTGCCAGATAAACTACAATAACGACAAGTCTATTAAAAATCGCTCATGAACATATACACTCCATATGACAATTAAAATTTAGGTATTTAAATTTCATACCTCGCCTTCTATCATCCGGTCAAGCTGGTCTCTATACACGACGACTACGTGGGTCGATATGACCTCGTGGCCCATGTCAACCCTCTATCGGCTACCTCGAGGTCTGGCCGACAACTGCATGTCTCCCTGGCCGATGGGAACCTCACCAGGAGCAACCACTTGCCGCCTAGACGGGGCAATGCGAATCAATCTCTCCCACGCCCAAATCTGCAATAGTTTGAACGCAATTACAATACTGACACATGACATACTATATGAACTGACATGTAATAAAATTGTTACTAACTTGTAGCAAAACAAGGGGTCCTCCGATCTGATTCGCACCCACCAGAGCTGCGCGACATAGCTGCCTATACAAGCATGCCAAAGCCGCGACGCCCCAGCTGTACTGGCCGATCACGTCAATGTCTCTCAACAGTGGCAAGTACATCAGCTTGAGTAGGTTCTGTGACTTATCAGGGAGAAGTACCCCCCCAATAATCCACAGAATATATGCTCGGGCATGCTGCTGTACTAACTCATCTGGAGCATGATCTGGAAGATGGCCCTGAAACTGCTCGGACAGCCACCTCACCCTTACTCTACCTGTCTGTAAGTCTGCAGGTGTAGGTGCTACTCCCAATAGCTCAGCACATAGGGCTATCCACTGGTCCATCGTAAATGGTGGGTCAGGTCCAGTAACTGCTCGCCCATCAATCCGTAGACCGTATAGGACAGATGCGTCCTGCAATGTGACGATGGCCTCACCGGTCGAGAAATGAAATGTATGAGTCTCTGTCCGCCACCTCTCGACGAGAGCAGTAATGAGTGGGTGATCCAGTCTGATATGGCCTATACGATAGACACCATAGAATCCCGCGCGTAGTAGCCACTGCAACACTCTATGGTCCAATGGACGCTCCCACAGGTCGGAATCTCCCCGCTGGCATGCCACCCCGGTGCGTGCCTGGTCCTGAATAACAGAATGAGTAGTTTAAATTATAGCATTATCACGTAATATAAAACAAAATGAAGGGTATTTTCATTGTAAGCGTAAAGTCCAACAAACGTGGTTGCGTACCGGGTCCTCCCATATGCTGTCAGACCGATGTGAATGACTAAGAAATGGGACCTCATCAGGTAGATATGCCATGAAGCCTGTACCGTTGAAAACAAATACATTTTAAGAAACTGTATTGGTGAGCATGTAATTTAACTATAACAATAAAACTCAAATTATTTCGTACATGACAACTTGAAAAACAAATGTGGTCGATTATTTTAAAAGTTACAATTTATGTGCCATTAACATGGAAGCAATTCACTAAAATCTGAATTTATCAATTTATGTGCCATTAAATATGATAAGCAATTCAACATAACCTATTGTTAACTATGTTATAACTAATATACAAATGTTTTACAAAATCATTTTAGGGTCTCAGTTACATAAGCTTAATAATGTCCAGTAACATGTGGATAGTTTTCATACATAAATATTTGCGAAAAAATGGAATGATAATTTTTTTTTTCCAATAAGAGGTTGCTAATTACATTTATGGCATATTTGAGAAAACTTCATTACTGATTTTGTAATGGTAAAAGTTCCAATAAAGTATAAAATTTGTAAATTACGTTGATTTGATTCATAAATTGTAAATGTAAAAAATACTTGCAGCAGACGAAATATTAAAATCTTAAAATGGTAGAAAAACTATGTGATTTTTACTAAAATGTTGTAATAGAAATTTTCAATCAACTAGAGAATAAAAAACATAGGCCTACGTGGTATAGTTAAATGTTTTTGCATTGTCATTTTGTTTAATTTATTTGTTTAGTATGTTAGTTGTAAATTTTGTCAATGAAATCAAACAATTACAATATATAAAGAATTAAAAAATAGAAATGATCTATTACAAATAAAACATGATCTATTTAAATGTACAACCTCGTTTACAAATAATGACTTACAATATAAAGAATAAAATGATCTACTACAAACAAAGAATTAAAAAATGATCTATTACAATATGTAAGTATTACATAGTCTTCATCGACCAAGTCGCGTCGAACATGTTCGCCTGTCATGACCTGTCTGCTGGCACTCACTGCAACGAGCGGTCAAATGCCTATCTGATATATCCATCTCATTCAGAATACGAGACATAGATTTAGGACCCCGTTTTACTTCTCGCAGACGAAGTACATTAGGCATTAAGGTCCACTACGGATCATCCCAATAATCTTGATGCGGTATTGGATTGAATTTAGTTTCCCAAACCCTCATGTATACAGGAAGCCTATATACTAGATCAACGTACTCGAATGGATTGTCACCGCATTCAAACATTACAGCGAGCATATGGGAACATGGATAGTGTCGTATCTCATATTTCCCACAACTGCACGTGGGTTGATTCATCCGCACAATTTGTGTATTGCGACCTCGTCCATGGCAAAAAGATGTTTGCACCTCAAATACCCGGCATGGCCTATCAGAAAATTGTAATAGAAACCAATGAAGTTCATATTTTTAGGTGTACTTAACTTCACCACATAATAACAACAATTTACTTTATATTACAAACTAACCTATCATACGATATCAACTTGAAAGTATTTGCCCTTGCGATGCCATCCTCAATAGTTTTTTGCATCTCTCTAGGTTATTGGAACTCATTTTGTACATCTATTTCAACTTGGGCTCCCATCTCGTCAAAATATTTTACGAGCCGCCAAATGTAAATTCAACCATAGCTGAGATAGGTAAGTTCCTTGCACCTTTCAAGACGCTATTGAAGCACTCTGCATCATTGCTGGTCAATACCCCCCACCGATATCCACCGTCATACGAAAGGGCCCACTCCACAGGATTCATCTTGTAAACCCAATTGATGGCTTCTTGGTCAATAGCCTGTATTTGTCGTAAGTAACCATTACAGTTTCGTCATTGATGAGCACTCCCTGCTTTCCATAGAAGTTGTTTCAGCTCCTTATTTTTGAACTTAGTGTTAAAGTTACTACAAACATGTCGAAGGCAGTGCCGATGATACCCAACAAATTGGAGCGAGGGATTAAGCCAAGGCCACCTCACAGCAGCTAAAATACTCTCAGCTCGATCAGATATCAAAGTCACTCCCTGTCGATCCATGACAATATGTTCCTTGATATTTGAAATGAAGAACGACCAAGACTTCAAACTCTCCCTGTTGACAACAGCGAATGCAAGCGGTAATACTTTGCCATTAGCAGTGACAATCGTTGCTACAAGCAACACACCAGTGTATTTCCCTTATAAGAATGTACCATCTATGGTTATAACAGGCCTACAATGTCTAAATCCATCGATGACGGGTTTGAAAGATCAGAAAACAAAGTGAAAGACGGGCATAATGGTTGTACTTCCGGTATATCTATGCTTCCATCGCACGATGGTGCTGGGATTAGATGTTTGTAATGCATGCATGAATTTAGGCAACATCGTATATGATTCATCCCAATCCCCGAATACCATTCTAATTGCCTTTGCCCTAGCATGCCACGCCTTCTTGTATGATATACTATAGTTCATAGTTTTTTTGACATCTTCGATGACATTCTTAATGGGCATATCAGGTTCATTCTGCATACGACAATACCTATGAGTCAGATTATTTTGGTGTGAACACTTTAAACAAACAAATATGTATATAAATGTAAACATTTATTTTGTATATTCACTGCAACTAGTCCCAAAAGATGAGAAGCAATGTAACTGGAGTTAATATTAGTGTGGTCTCTGTTCATTCGTGGGTATAAACAATGGTGAGGACCCCTATACTGTTTTATTTCAAAAAGACCATGTATCCTACTAAGAGATGCACGCAACCACCATCTGCAATCGTGCTTGCAAGCAGCCACCCAAACATCTCGCTTCGAGGTTACAACTTTATACTCTCGATTATTTGTTGCATGGTACAATTTCATAGCATGTACGAGTTGCTTCTTATCAACGAAAACCATCCCTTTGTCTAACTTTGGATTTTTAGCATTCCAGATTCGGTTACGGGGAACGACATCGCAGTTACTAATGTCAAAATCACCACCCATGTGAATGTTTTCATAGAAAGGGATTTGAGGTCTAGGTGGAATTGGGGCATTCTGAATAGCAACGGGAGCGTCGACATCATCTTCTTCATCATCATCATCATCTAATCCGCCCAAAAAATGTTCTTCATCACACATTTCATTCTCATCATTGTCTAGGGCGACATCAGGACCGTACATGTCACTGTCAGCGAACTGCACGGAATTAACCGTTTCAGCCATATTACCAGCAACTTCAACTGGAGTGGTATGATGGCTGTAGATGGGCACATCTTTGGTGTTATTGTGAAATTCAGTCTCATATCCACCACGTGAACTTGATTCTCGACCATGGCCATGAAATGTCTATTGTGTGTAGCCCACTGCGTAACATTCATTTGATTCATACATAGGAGACTGAAACGTTGTCGTGTCAATCCCATGTGTCAGCAATGTAGTGAACGGATGAGAATCCATCTGTGTCATATTCGGAAGATTGTGTACAACCTCTTTCTGAATATACATTTCCAAACAATTTGGTGGTTGGAAACTTCCACCGATACTTAATATGGTGTTCAACGCCTCATCGTCATTTATCGGTAATATTTTGTATTTGTTGGTTGCTTGCCACTGACGATAAGGATATTTACATTTGAAGATCAATCGGACTGTTTTCCCGTAACTTGCCACCTTGGACATAAACATCTCCTCCAAATTGTTAAGTGTGGTGCCAAGTTACACCCCATATATCCCTTTCGGCTCAGCATCATATGACACGCCTTCATCGGGATCCCGAATTATGTTTTCCCCCCAGTAGAAGATAATTGGAACAGTTGTCATATGCTTGCTTCAATGAAACAATAAACATTAAAATATCAACAACATACAAATATCGAATTGTACTTCTAAAATAAACATTAAAAGAACAACAATAAATTTTCCAGAAGTCACATTTATATCATAAGTGACATTTTTCAATAAAAATCAACCCTCTCATTTTTTGTCAATTTATATTTTGCCAGGGTTGAAGGAACTGTAGAGGTGAAACATTACTTCAATTTATATTTTGTCAATGTATATTTGTGTCTCAATTTGATTATTACTATTCATTTTCTCATTTTTCTCACTTATTTTTATTCGTATAAAACAACAGCTGAGATTTCATCTCTACATGGAGTTTTTATTTACTTCCTATTTGAAGACTCTTATCTTTCCTACGTGAATGTTGTTTGTTGTCATTGGTCTCTTGTCTTAATTTTAAAAAAAAACATCAAAACATCTGTACTTCTTGTCTTAATAGAGGTTTCAAACATTGTTATTAATTTTTTAAAACTGGTGATCCAATTCTTCAGATTTATGTACAATTACAGATAAGTTAATTTGATTTGCTCAAACTTGTGCCATTAGAGACCTTAATGTCAAAGTTATTTCCTATGTAAACTAGAAACCCTCGTCCACTTTTTAGAGGTCATAGAGGCTTTGTTATAAATTAAAACAACCCCATATATCCCTTTTGTCCTTCTTACATACGAAATTGCTATATACTATTAATTAGAATATTTTAAGACTCTTTTCATGCATATATTAGAACTAGTCTAATAATGACTTGTAATTATATAAATAAAAAAAAAAATTATTAAGACATAATGTTCAGATTTTCCTTTTCAATGGTGGTGAATAGTCACAAAGCGAAAATGGCGATAAGTCACTTCGTTCAATACCTATTTCAAAAACTTTTTCAAATGTTCTTAAGTTTTGTGAGGAAATTTTAATTTATACTATAATGCTATTAAATGTATTACAAATTCAGCTCATTAAATTTTTTAATCATATTCTGGGTGCCTGACCCAAAATATAGTGAAATAAACCAAACGAAATTAAACCAAAATTTTTTTATTTAAATAAAATAGAGTCAAAATTAAATATTTTCAGACAACATGATGTTTTCATTTATTACTTTGAAATCAATAAAAATATTTATTTTTGAATCAAATAGAGTCAAAATTAAATATTTGAGAGAACATGATGTTTTATTTGAGAGAACATGATCTTTTCATTTATTATTTTGAAGTCAATACAAATATTTTTTTAATAAAATACATTCAAAATTAAATATTTTTTTTAATATTTTCATTTAGTGCAAATTAGTTTCATAAAATTTAACTTATGAAAAAACGTTAATCTTTCCATACACTTAGTATTCTTAATTGAAATTCATATTATATTTGTCATTTTTTTGAAAGATGAAATTGACTTTAACCCCCTTTGCTTTACTTTATGTGTGATTTACCTCTGATATTTGAAAATAAGAACATAACCCCTTCCACAAGAACATTATAGTTATTTCCAAATTATATGGGTAGTTTGCACATGCACATTGAAGTGAAATTTGCCCTTTATTCAATATGCACAATGTCTTGAATTAAATAAATACACCTAGAGGGTCAAATAGTACTATTATAAAGAGAACTCTTCTTTGGGCGTTTATGTCTCATATTTTGGGTTTTTCAAAAATACCCCTATATCAGTTATATGGGCAATTATGCATCATGTTCAGGGCTGCAAACGAACCAAGCCGAGCCGAGTTTTGCTAAGCTCGAGCTTGGCTCGTTTACTTATCGAGCTCGTTTATTGAGCTCGAGCTCGGCTCGATAAGGAACTGGGCTCGAGCTCGGCTCGGCTCGTTAATTTTAATAAAACTCGAGCTCGGCTCGGCTCGGCTCGATAAATTTTTTTTAATATTATTTATATTATTTAAATATAAATATTTAAATAAAAAATATTATTTATATTATTTAATAAATAAAAAATGCATTTATATTATTATTTTTATATATATTTATATATTTTTAATATATAAATAATGTATTTATATATTATTTAATATATAAATAATATATTTATTATATAATTTAAATAAAGATAAACGAGCCGAGCCTAACGAGCCGAACACATGCGAGCTCAAGCTCGAGCTCGGCTCGTTTACTAAACGAGCCTAATATTCGACCTCGAGCTCGGCTCCTTTACTAAACGAACCGAGCTGAGCTGAGCCCTTAACGAACCGAGCCGAGCTTGTTCACGAACAGCTCGGTTCATTTGCAGCCCTAATCATGTTAAAATTTGTTTTTTTTTTTTTTTTTCAAATCTCTGAACTTTCGATTTTTTCAAATTCATTTCAATTTTCAAATTTTGAATTCAATCATATAGTTTACAATCTTATTTTCTTAAACAAAAATGATCATATATATATAACCATGTGGACCTCGAATTGAAATTGCCAGTCCACCTTAATTCTCAATTCATGAATTTCATAATATGAATTTCAATTCTCAATTCTCAATTATATGAATTTCATAATATGACATTAACAATTATGAATTATATGAATTTCAATTTTTTTAATTTTATTTGTAATTAAAAAAATTTACTTTTAACCCTAATTTCCTATTAATTCCTCTTAACAAGCAAAAAAAAACAATTTCATAATACACATTTTGATTTCAAAATGCCAATTTCTGATTTCAAATTTCAAAATATAAGCATTTCATAATTCCAATTCAACAATTCTCAATTATATGAATTTCATAATATCACATTAACAATTATCAATTATATGAATTTCAATTTTTTGAATTTTATTCTTAATTACAAATTTTATTCGTAATTAAAAAAAAATTACTTTCAAAACCCTAATTTCATTTTAATTCCTCTCAACAAGCAAAAAAAAAAAAACAATTTCATAATAGACATTTTGATTCACGAGCATAATTTCAAAATGCCAATTTCTGATTTCAACTTTCAAAATATAGACATTTCATAATTCCAATTCAACAATTCTCAATTACATGAATTTCATAATATCACATTAACAATTATCAATTATATGAATTTCAATTATTTGAACTTTATTCTTAATTTAAAAAAATTACTTTTAAAACCCCAATTTCAAACCCTAATTTCCTTTTAATTCCTCTTAACAAGCAAAAAAAAAAAAAACAATTTCATAATAGACATTTGATTCGCAAGCATAATTTCAAAATTCCAATTTCTGATTTGAAATTTCAAAATATAGACATTTTATAATTCCAATTCAACAATTCTCAATTACATGAATTTCATAATATGACATTAACAATTATCAATTATATGAATTTGAATTTTTTAATTTTATTCTTAATAAAAAAGAATTACTTTTAAAACCCTAATTTCAAACCCTAATTTCCTTTTAATTCCTCTTAACAAGCCAAAAAAAAAAAAATTCCAATTCAACAAATATAGGTTGGTTTATTCACTATTCAACATTCAAAATATAGACATTTTGATTCACAAGCATAATTTTAAAATTCCAATTTCTGATTTTAAATTTCAAAATATAGACATTTCATAATTCCAATTCAACAATTCTCAATTACATGAATTTCATAATATGACATTAACAATTATCAATTATATGAATTTCAAATTTTTTAATTTTATTCTTAATTAAAAAAATTACTTTTAAAACCCTAATTTCCTTTTAATTCCTCTTAACAAGCAAAACAAAAAAACAATTTCCAATTCAACAAATATAGGTTGGTTTATTCACTATTCAAAATTCAAAATATAGACATTTTGATTCACAAGCATAATTTCAAAATTCCAATTTATGATTTCAAATTTCAAAATATAGACATTTCATAATTCCAATTCAACAATTCTCAATTACATGAATTTCATAGTATGACATTAACAATTATCAATTATATGAATTTCAAATTTTTTAATTTTATTCTTAATTAAAAAAATTACTTTTAAAACCGTAATTTCAAACCCTAATTTCCTTTTAATTCCTCTTAACAAAAAAAACAAAAAAACAATTTCCAATTCAACAAATATAGGTTGGTTTATTCACTATTTAAAATTCAAAATATAGACATTTTGATTCACAAGCATGATTTCAAAATTCCAATTTCTGATTTCAAATTTCAAAATATAGACATTTCATAATTCCAATTCAACAATTCTCAATTACATGAATTTCATAATATGACATTAACAATTATCAATTATATGAATTTCAAATTTTTTAATTTTATTCTTAATTAAAAAAATTACTTTTAAAACCGTAATTTCAAACCCTAATTTCCTTTTAATTCCTCTTAACAAGCAAAAAAAAAAAAACAATTTCCAATTCAACAAATATAGGTTGGTTTATTCACAATTCAAAATTCAAAATATAGATATTTTGATTCACAAGCATAATTTCAAAATTCCAATTTCTCATTTCAAATTTCAAATTATAAACATTTCATAATTTCAATTCTCAATTCTCTATTTGGGTTTGAATTTCATAATATGACATTAACAATTATCAATTATATGAATTTATGATTTATGAATTTCATAATTACAATTTTCAATTCTCAATTCTCATATTTATGATTTATTTAAAAAATTCAAAAAATTCAAAATATACCAAACTTGATTTATGATTCAAAAGCATAAAAAATTCACTAGCATTAGAACCCTTAATTTGTTGAACCCTAAAATGTCATCCTAAATGGATGTGTGAACAATCTGATATCGAGCAACAATTATCTTTAGAACCCTAATTTCATAACCACACTGATAAAGCATAAAAAATCCAAACCCAAATATTCAATTCACAAGCAACATCCAAAAATTCAAAAGCATAAAAAATTCCACAAATTCAAACCCTGATTTCTGATTTCAAAAATTTCCAAACCCTAATTTCATAACCACACTGATAAAACCCTAACACATTAGAACCCTAACACATTTCATAATTCACATTTAAAACCCTAACATCCATAGTTTCACAAACACATTCACATTTTTCACAAACATAATAAATAAATACATAAAATTCAAATGATAATTGTTAGGGAAGCTAGATCTCATACCACGGAGAGAGGGAGAGAGCAGAGACAGAGAGTGAAAGCAGAGAGCAGAGAGCAAAGAGCAGAGGGAGAGCGCGAGCCGAAGCAGAGCGAGTGAGTCAGAGAGTAGAAGGAGATGGAGAGTGAGAGCTAGAGAGTCTGAGAAATGGATCGAGCAAGAGATGAAAAACCTAAGTGTAAAAAACGTGACTGCAAATGAGGGGGCATACCTGTGTTTTATAGAGCTTGAAAAGCGTTTTTGCAATTAGCGTTTTCATTAATTAACAGTGAAAACGCTATTCGGAATAGCATTTTCTTCACAAACGAAATGGACATTGAAATCGCTATTCAAAATAGCGTTTTCTTAGGAACCTTATTCCAGAAATGAAGCGCTATTAGAAATAGCGTTTTATTCACAAGAAAAGTTTATGATAAAAGCGCTATTTGGAATAGCGTTTTCTTAATTAAAATAGCTATTTGAAATAGCGTTTTTACTATTCACAAAATTTTGGGCTCCAAACAGTGAAAGTGCTATTCCGAATAGCGCTTTAGCCTAGTTTGGGAAATACGTCCAAAAGAGACCTAGTTTGGGAAATAGGATGCAAAAGAGGCTTAGTTTGGGAAAAGCCTCACTTAATTTGATAATTTAAACCGTTCACATTTTAAAAAGGATCCAGTAGAATATACCTGTAAAAAATCACATCAATCGGATATCGTTGGCCTTTTCATTAAATCACATTTGAATTTTTTTTAAAAAAAAAGATAAATGTAATTTGAAATATAAAACTCAATGCATATGTGATTTGATGAAAGAGATATCGTTGGCCTTTTCATTAAATCACATTTGTATTTTAAAAAAAAAAGATAAATGTAATTTGAAATATAAAACTCAATACAAATGTGATCTGATGAAAGAGATAATGATATTCGATTGATGTGATTTTTTACAGGTACATTCTACTTGATACCTTCTAAAATATGAACGGTTTAAATTATCAAATTAGGCTCTGAAATGAGCCCAATAAGGCTCGCAACAATTGCTGCTGTGGAGTAGCAACCCCAAATTGGTTGAATGGTTGCGGGGGTGGTTGCGGCTAGAGAGGATGAAGGGAAACGGAGGAGATGGCGGCTATAACATCCCTACATTTTTGAATGCCTTAAGCCAAATTAATTATTTGACATATAAGTTTTGAGAACAAATTTTTATATATAGAATAAAATAAATATTTAATTTTATAATTGGATATGTTAAAATATAATTTAATTTACAGTTAGGGGGTGTAATTATTATATTATTGGGGGCAAAATATATGGAGCAAAAGAAAATTACTAGATGGAATTTGATTAGGGCCATCTGTTTCGATGTAATCAATCAACGTGGCAATGGATTTCAACAAGTTATGTGGAATAAGCTAGAGCTATCAACGTGGCAAATAGGATAAGGCCACACTCTGACAATTGATTGAGGCCATGAACTTAGATAAACAATGTGGTAATTGAATGAGAGGCCAAGTTGCTACTGAATACTCCTATATATACAGGAGTGGTTGTTGGCTTGCAAAGAGAACAAGCAGACAACAAGAAGGGAGCTCAATGAAGAAAGGAGGAAAAGTGTAGCAGAGGAAAATATAGGAGGAATTAATATTAAGGTAAATTATATTATATCTTGAGTTATTATAAAATATTTTGTATAAATTATACTTATAAATTATATTAACATTTTTAATTATGTTATTTATTTTATAAACCTTATTTTATATAATAAAGAAAACCCATAGATATAACTGTTTATTAAAATGTGTTTTGAGTAATTATTTTATAAGTATCACTACGGAGGGATGGTGTAAGTGGAGAAGTGCGTCTGGGGTATTGTGCGATAAACGAATACCCACTAGACTAAAAGGTAAGTTTTATAGAACGACTATTACACCAGCTATGTTGTATGGGACGGAGTGTTGGGCAACCAAGAAACAACATGTAGATAAGATGAGTGTGGCTGAGATGAGGATGCTAAGGTGGATGTGTGGTAAGACTAGACAGGACAGGATTAGGAATAAGTGTGTTCGGGAATGGGTAGGAGTAGCACCGATAGAAGATAAGTTGAGAGAGAATCGTTTGAGATGGTTTGGTCATATTCAACAGAGACCAACAGAGGTAGTAGTGAAGAGATGCGATGCTGTAATGGTAAATGGAAGTGTTAGGGGACGGGGTAAGCCTAGATTAACGTTGACTAGCGTTATAAATAAAGATATGAATCTACTTAATTTGACTAATGAAATGGCCTTTGATAGGGCCGCGTGGAGAAGAAGGATTCATGTATCCGACCCCATTTGATGGGACTTAAGGCTTGGTTTGGTTTATTACTATGGAGGTCTTATGCCTTGAAGGACTTAAATAACTATTGGCCCTCTGAATAGCCACTTTGTGACCCTCTGTTTGTTATGAATCCACTAACTCTCTGAATTCTGGTGTTGAGCAAAGTGTTGTACAAAACTAAGTGCTACACTATTGTGGGAGCCACTTCTAGAGTTCGTACGAGCCACCTCTTGAGTCCATACATCTGTTCTATGTTGTTCTATGCCGCAGTTATGATTATTTTGTTTATATGATTTCTGTATTATACGTCAAATAATTTTCGTATTATATTATACTATTATTTATTTTTCAATGCCTTAAGTCAAATTAATCATTTGACGTATAAGTTTTGGGAATGAATTTTTATTTAAGAGGAGAGAAATGTGACACTTCAAATGTTTAAAATAAATAAATAAATATACATATATATATATATATATATATAATAAAATATTTAATTTCATAAAAAAAAAGATAAATATGTAATTTTATAATTACATGGGCCATTGTATAATTAGATCATTAATTTGGATAGGTATTATCTAATAGTTAAGGGATAAAGATTATGACATACTGCAATTAAGTTGCCACGTCACTCTGACATATTGCATCAGCCTCGTCTAGCCCTCTTTTCATTATGCTGTCTTTGGAATAGCGGACATGTTCACATTCGTCGGGCTATTGGAGTTTTTTACAGTGAGGTTTCTGCTGGCATGAGATCTCTCTCCACTTCCTTCTCATTTCTCTCGTTGTCTATAGGCTACTACTTGAGCTCGGCTTTCGTGGGACTCATTAACTTTGAGTGCTAAGCTCAGTTCGAGCAAGAGAGGGTGGCTATGTTAGAATAATTTTGTGTAAAATAAATAAATTGAAATAAAAATAAATAAATAAAATAAATTACATACCAAATTTATTTTTACCGAACCGAATGAATATTTAAAGACCAAGTCGAGTGTGTGACATTCTATCCTTAAGACAAATTCATCCCGCTACGGTGTTTACGGACCAATGGCGTCTATCTCCCAGGATATAATGATCTTCACAAATTTGTAATAGCACTCTAAACAAATTTATCCAGCGAATTAGAACCTGTGTTTTATACTCTCTAAATTTTTCTAAAAAATATATGAAGAATATATGCAACAAAGCAAGTAATGGACTACAAAAGGATGATATTCTGGATGGTTTGGGGATGCCCAAGACTGTTGGAATAGCCTTCAATTTATAGGTAACAACTTGACCCAAACAGGTACATACAAGAAGTGAACAGGTGTAATTTTGAATTAAACAAATACTGTTTTGAATTCAAACAGATCTGGTGGTAGATTCAAATAGATAACTGCTGCTGGTTCAAAACGGTATCTGCTGGGCAGTTTTGAGCAGTTAACCTGTTTGGAATTTTCGTCCTAAAGGAGATAAAAATGGACAGAAAAATAATTCAATTTTCGGCGCAAAATTTGAATTTGATTTCATTAAAAATTTAAATAAATTTTGTCCAAAAAATTAATATTAGAACTGACCCGACCCACAACCTACACCCGTGCCTGACAAGGCGGCGTGGGGTGGTTTGGGTAAGGTTCATTTTGTCCATAACTCTTCCCTTCTACAAATTGGGGAACTTACTGATAAGTCTCATGTAACAAGTTCAAAGCCCAACTAATCCCAAAACAAAATACTTGCACCAATTAGTCCAACACATTTTTAATTGTTACCAAAAAATCCTTTTTTTTTTTTTTAATTTATAGACACTGTTCACATCTTACTACCGTCGGACTTCCGTTTAACGGTCGCTGGAGACTCACCGGAATGTCTAGAATATTGCCGGAAAAAAAAAATTAAAAAACATGTTATGAAACTGTAAAATTTTACAGTTCTAAAGAATGTTATAAAACTGTAAAATTTTACAGTTTTAAACCATGATTCATTCCAGCACCAAAAAAAAAATTTGAAACTGCAAAATTTTACAGTTTTCACCACCTGTAACTAAAACTCGAAAACTGCTTGTTCAGAATTCGAAAATTTTCTCCATTAGAACAGAAAAACAGAAGTGTATAGCAGAGAGAGAAAAAAAAAAAAGAGATCGAAGGGGAAAGACGGATGTCTAACCAAATCTGTGTAGATCTACTCAGATCTGATGTAGATCTGAGTAGATCTATATCAGATCTAAGTAGATCCATTCATCTTCTTCGTCGGAAAATATATCATCTTCTTCGTCGGAGTTGATTTCAATGCTTGGTGGTTATCAATGAACCCCGATCAATGGAGAAAGATATGATCACCGGTGGTCCTCTTCCATGACAAACACGGTGACAGAAAAATGTATGTAGAAAAAAAAACGAGAGAAGAAGGGAAGCAAAAAGCAGAGAGAGAGGGGAAAGGACTTTTGGGTGTAGTGAAAAAGTTATAGGATTAAATGGAGATAACATGTTTCCCATGGGACCTATGGGTAATTTCCCCCTATAAATTTAGAGTGCCCCTTGGAGCCCAACCTAAGGTTGTACACCTAGAGCTTATATACTCACTAAAGCCCTCTTTAAGTTTCAATGTGGGACAACCCATATAAGGAAACCCACATTTAATTCTTGAATTTGTCCAATTCCACGAACCCGAAAACGACGTCAAGTTCTCATTCACTTATAAATGGTTTTGACGAACTGTGTTCACCGTGTGACTTGTCATGTGGCGAGAAACACGTCACCTCTTTGGACCGACTCCAAAAGACGTTTGAGGCCTACACAATTTTGGATTTAAAGTTGATCCAAAATAATTCTTATAAAACCAAATTTTCCAACAGGCTAAAAGGGCTTGACATGAATAAGAGCTGCGTAGAGCTCTTTTATTGGCTCTTGGCAATTCTTAGCATTCTCAATTTTGTCAATTATGTGTTCTGGGTTAAATGGTTCAAGTACAAGAAAGATGTTCCGATGGATGGACAAAAGCATCTCATCAGAGCCCACCCGGATGAATCGGTCTCAGTGTCAGCCTCAGGTGTGAGTTTGAGCTAGCTGGCTTTATATTCAAACAACAAGAAACAATCTCTACATCTGTCAGTACTACTGGAGAAGATATTAATTAAGGAACAAAGAGGAAATTAAAATAAGTTCGTGATTGACAGCCACTTCACATGTTGCGATAGAGTACTTTGATAATCTCTTCTCTTGTCCTTATGTTGTCATTCACATGTGAAAGTTGTGAGTGAAGAAGTCAGACAGTGTTTGGTTGAAATAAGTGTTCCGATGTTGAGGAGTTTATCTCTCTCGACCTATTTTTGCTTAGTCAGTTACTATTTGATAGCTGGCATGAAAATTATGTGGTATGGGATGAAGCAATTAGCAAAGCATGTGTATTTTTAGCAAGCAAATTGATATATAAATTCACTTTCTAGACTCATTTTTTAGATTGATATGTAAGTGATATGATTGATTGATAATTAGAAAAAATATGAGAGAGTGCTACATTTAATATCCTAATTTATTGTCGCATCATTGGACTTGAAAATTAAGCCTATTTTTTGGTTTTGAATAGTAATGCTCTTTTAGCAATATATATATTACTAGCATATTACTCGTGCTATCACGAGATAAAATAATATATTATTTAATAAAAATATGATAATTTAATTTAATTTCTTTATATTATGTAAAATGAAAGTTAAACAGAAGCGAACAATCGGAATTTTCTTAATTGTTTAAAATGAAGAAAATCAAAAAAAATTAGTATGAGATATATCATAAGGTTTCTCACTAAAAATCTCAATTTACGTGTATAAATAGGAGTATAATATTCACTTTAAGTGAAAAAATTTACTTTTTCCTTTTTTTCTCGATGTGGGATTAAAAAATAAAAGTTTAATGAAAATTAGACAATAGGGATTTTCTTAAGGGAAAGTTACCTGTAAATCCTAAAAGTTGAAATTGTATTCCATTTAGTTCCATAAAAATTCTGTTGACCCGTTTGGTCCTTTCTGTTGTGGAAAGACACAAATATCACTGGTGGGAATATTTGATAGCGTGACAGTTGCGTGGCCGTGATTGGATGTGCAGGGTTACGTTTCATTTTTTGTGTAACAGGATTAGTTGGTGTGCGTGTGGGTCATGTGGCGCAATTAAAGTTTGTTGAATGGGCAAATGTTTCACAAGTGCCTCGTTTGGCATGTGTGTTGGGTGCCACATAATAGGAAAGCACACTAAGGCTTTTTATGGGTTTTGGGTTTGGTGTGCTGATTCCACATGCCACACACCTCGATCCAACCCGTCCAAACGATTGGGTTGCCATATCTAAGATATACAACATTTGAATCTGGGTTACGTTTGTTTTTAATTTTTTTTAGAGTGTCACATCATATCTGTTACGTTGGAGTGTTGTATGTCACATTTGGAAAATACACTAAGGAATTTTTTATTTTGTTTAGAGTGTCACATTATAGCTGCCACGTTGTCACATTTGAAAAAGGTACTCTAAGGAGTTTTTTTTTTTTTTTGAAGTGTCACATCATACCCGTCACGTTGTCACATTAGGAAAAAGTATACTAAAAAGTTTTGTTTTTTTGAAGTGTCACATTATACCCATCACGTTGCCACATTAGGGAGTATACTAAAGAGTTTTTATTTTATTTTTTGGAGTAAAAGTTTTGAAGTGTCATATCATACGCACTACGTTGTCACATTTAGGAAAACTACACCAAGTAGTTTCTAATTTTTTAGAGTGTCACATTGTTGGAGTGTCACATTAATACCTGCCACATTAGAGTATTACATCATACTTGTCACATTAATAAAAGGTTATACTATCCACCAAAACACTATCAAAATTAAAAATAGGACCACACAGAAAAAAAAACTCTCTACTAATAGGACTTAACAGATCAATAAAAAAACTTGAAACTAATTGGAGCGGCGTCACAACGGTAACGTCTATACTGAAATATTCGAATATCAAAAAGTGCACACATAATCACACCAAAATCGTCTGCCAGCAAATGAAAGGGTATAATTGACCACTAAATACTAACAAACAAAGGAAACAGGATCAAATGTGATATATTCCCCAACTAATAGGCCTACTAAGAACAATAGAAACAACATTGGGACCAATTGGTGCAACTGTTTGTGGGATGGGATTTATCGATAAATATCCCTTTTCTTAATTGTTTAAAAGTTAAACAATTGCTTGGGTGGGAAGTTTATTTTGAATCAAGCAATCTTAGCCGTTTAATCTTTAATTAGGTCAATCTTTAATTTATTTCAAATCAAACAAATTTAACCAATATATTTTGATAAAACCGCTAAAATCGCAGTTAAACCAGCGAATCACTCAAATCGAAAACGATTCACCCTATCGACTAGGTCAAATGACCAACCAACTTATACAAAAATTAATTAATTAAAACTTTTAAATTTTATTTTAATTTTAAAATTTAAACTGTCTTGAACTGAAACTTACTGTCATTATCATGACCCGAACCCGCCCCTATGGGTTAAGGACATAACCGGCCAGTAATCATAAGATTACCTACGGCCTCAAACCAAATAAGACGTATATTCTGTCAGAATTAAGGGGCCAAAATGGGAGCAATTTAAAACTTTGTCCATAGAGCTGTGCTTACATGTATAGCAAAATCATTTCCAAAAGCGTTTCATAATAACTCAAACATACACATAGAGTTAATCCATAACCAGAAACTTTCAGTTATATGGTCAGCCAAACAAAACTTATGTACAAAAGGTCAAATTCAAAGTTTTCGCCAACATAGCAAAAATATAATAAATGAACAAAAGGGGCGAAAACTAGTCTCGTGCGTGAGACGTATGGGCTGACTCCTCAAAATTGTGGCTGCTTCTTACATACTTCACTGGGGCTGGGTTTGTACGTCTCTTGGCTCACCTACAAACACATGAATAAGAGTGAGCGAAAGCACCAAGTAAAGAAGATACATGAACGAACTTTGAAATAGTTACATCAGACGGCCTTAGGCCCAATTCATATTTCTACCTAATGTATCAAACAACTAAAGTTCTAGGCGTATCAAACGGCCTCGGGCCCAATTCACTCATATCCGACGGCCTTTGGCCCATTCATTCATGTCAAACGGCCTTTGGCCCAATCATTCATGTCAAACGGCCTTTGCCCCAATCATCAATTAGCAGACTTATGAAACTCAAATAGGAGTAAGCAATTGAATAGATAACATACTTTAAGATATCTTTACTAAGATATTACTCATAGTGATCTGCTGGATGATTTGCCCTTGTGCTTGACCCTACACATTTCACAAATATAATGGGTCACAAATGATCCAATCCGTTCTTAACTTATACATTTCTCTTAGGCCTCTTTCTTATCTTCTTAATCCATTTACAATGTTTAATGCATGCCTAAGAGTGCTTAGAAATAGAAGAGAACAGAAATTGAAACATATATCAACTTCTCAAATTTCAGAAACAGAGCTCTCCGCTCGAGCGTGGCTTTGGTCGCTCGAGCGGACCCCTTTTGTCTGCAAAAGTGCTGGTTGCCTCATTTTTACGCTCGAGCGTGACTTCGGACGCTTAAACTGGAAGTCAAACTACGTGGCTTGGCGCTCGAGCGTGGATCTCCCCGCTCAAGCGGACATCATGTCTGCAAAAGTTCTAACAACTAGCATTTCACGCTTGAGCGGCCATTACCCCGCTCGAGCAAACATGCTGAATTCTGGGTTTTTCCAGCAACCAATTGAGCTTCAAACTTACATTCAAACTAATGAAGCTTGGATATTCTGACTCATAGTTCACACATACATTACTAACATGATGCAAACACCAAATTACAATATCATGAAGTTCAATTCCCATGAATCAATTTCGTATTCATACAATTCTTGCCAAATTCATCTCTAAAACATGTGATTGAGTCCCATAGTCTCATTTTCATGGATGCATGTCTTAAATGACTTCCAATTCAACCCAATCAACATGTCTTATACACAAACATGAAAACCCATGACAAATTGCTACATACATGCGTACATTGATCTCAATTTCATCATGATTAACATATTCAAAATCTTCAAGTTTCTTGCTCAATTCTCCAATTGCTTTCAGCTTCTCACTCTAGCTGACCCTCTCTCTCTCTCTCTAGAGTAATCTCAGCCAAGGTAAAGAGAAATGAGCTCCAACCAATGTTTATGAGTGCTAGAAGGCCACTTATACACATTTTTGATTAATTACTTGGTTAAGGCCAAACAACTTCTTAGCTAAACAACTAGGCTTAATTAAATCAATTTATTCTGATCTGAATTCATTTTCAATTAAATTTCACCGTAAGCTCTAAAAATTATGCCAATCATAATGGCACAGTAAATTTCGATTTCTGTGGCCGATAAGGCCTTCAATTCTCAATTCAAAGCACAGATTCGAACAGATTTTCTTACGGTGAACAGATAGAAATTCAAAATCACATAAAATCATATTAAACACATAATCACAATCATGATTAAGATCAATTAGCATAATACGGAACATGGTTATCACAGTCACACCTCGGATTTATGAGGTCTGGCCCACATGAGTAAACCATCCAACGATCGACGATAACTAATAACACTCATGCAGATGTATATAATATAGGCACACAGTACACGTGTTATTCTAATTTTATAGATTCTTAGATACAACATTTAAGTCGAATGGATGCTCTGTAACTAAAACATACAAAGATGTTATAATCAAATTACAATGCCCAAAGGCTTACATCATATACAAAGGGTGTAACCCTTACAAGAATGACATACGGCCAACAGTAACATAAATGGCCCAGGGTCTACAAATAAAGGAACTACCTTACACGGTTCTGAACACAACTTCATTGTCTTAGTTCACATCGACATAAGCATACTTGAAAAACATTTTCAACCACGTAGGGTGAGTATAAAGCCTAGTAGGAAATATTTCAAAAACTAAATATGCTCCACTAGTGCAAATGATCATGAATGCAATACATACATATATAATATGCCCAAATGCATTCTCAAATCCACTTGTTTTTTCAATAAGAACCATTTCTTCCAGCCTTCAAAACCTTTTGTTTATTCAAAAAGTTTTCTGAATTCAATACATTAGTTTGATGTAAAATCCATTTTCACAAGTCAATCCAAGTATCTCAATATCAACTAGCAATTTCATTGCCAATTCCAATACAAATACATTGTTAACCAACAACAATTACATTGCTAAAACCGTTTTAAAATCATTTCTTTCCAAAACCAAAATGATAATAAATAAAATAGGTAAATCTCCAAGACCAATACAACTTTTCACGAAAATTTCGTTCGTGGGTAACCGTCAAACGGGACTCTTGTAAACGTAGGCTATATAAGCACTACCATTGCCATTTTACGGATATTTCGTCTGTGGGAACCAACACCCATGTATACGTGCGTTTTTCGAGACTTTTACCCTAGACACACAGGCCAACTTGTTTGATGTAACAACAACCATTTCTCACATTTATCATTTTATTTACCCTCTGTAAATAGTACAATACATGTGATCCAAAATATGATTTTTAAAATGAAACAAATGCTCTTAAAATATAACACAAGAATTTCCAAAATTTCTTTCCAAAACATACAGTTTAAATTCTCAAAATCCATTGCATGCTCCATGATATGCATGATTTATAAACAGTCCAGTTTGCCTGGTCCACATACAAAGTCTACAACAATCATAATAATCCTTCATCGATAGCCCAAAACAAATATCTCCAAGCAGATAAATAAATTTCACTAAAGGTACACTTTTCCAAAATCTCAAATCAGAGTAATAATACATATCTAACTCCACCATCATCATTAATCTTCATTTCAATTTCACATTATTCAACATTTAGTCCATTTCTTCTTTACAATCTCAACAACTACATTTTAGGACATAACCCCCTTCATCTTTGAAAATCCATTTCAATGCAAGAAATAGCTTATTTCAACATATATCAACTCTAATTTCATAATCACAACATTTTTTAAGAAAACATTTGGAAACCCCTTTTTTACATTTTGATTTCACAATCCAACAATTTTCCAAAAAGATCAACATTTTAGGATTTCTCCAAATTAGGGCTTTTTACTTTTAAAAACTCATATACATTTTTTTGTAAGTGGAAAATAAACTTTTTGTAGCTAAACCATAGCTCAACAATCTCATTTGGAACAAACCCTCACTAACAAAACAAATTTCCAAAAATCAATCCAAGAACAATGGAATCTATATATTTAAAATACACCACAAATACACTACCAAACTCGTATTGAGTTTAAGAAATAGATCCTACCTATTGAAGCAAGAAGGAAACTAGTCGAAAAAATCACTGGTGGCGAAACAACGATCCATTGAGATTAAATGGAAGCCCTCTTCGTACTCTACATTTTGGTATATGGAACTAGGTGTCAAAGATGTATATAGATAGATGAAATTAAGGCTAAAAAGCTTGAGAAAGCAAAAATGGTAGATAGAGAGAGAGAAGGGAATGAAAAGTGAAGAGGCTTGACCCAAAAAGTGACTTTTAAAGACCTGATTCTGCGTAGTACACTTGAGCGTTGAAAGTTGCGCTCAAGCGCGCTATGCTCACAGCACATATTTGTAAATTTCAAATAGGTATAACTCTCTCGTTTGGACTCCGTTTAGGGTCGTTCTTCTGTCCAAATTGAAGCCCCGGAAGCAAGATTTCCAATGGTTCTAGCCTCACATCAAGATTCAAAGTGTGGAGAGAGAAAATAATAAAAAAGTGAAGACTATTCAATAACAACTATTCGAATTTGGAGTTTTTGATTCAATCTCACCCAACCACTATGGTAACACCTCAACCAAGGCTCAAATATCAACTAAGAAGGTTCTCAATCAAGATAATCAAAGAGTCAAATATAATTCCATTATAATAGGAATTACATAGTGCTACACATACACAACACTACAATATTCAATGGGAGCATAAGGTTTATATAGTGAAACAACTTATTTTTATCCTCTTTTTTCTGATGTGGGATTGTAAAATAAAAGTTAATGATGAGAAGTTCATTTCTAATCAAGCAATCTCAAACGTTCAATTTTTAATGAGGCGATCTTAGTTTATTTCAAATCGAACAAATTTAAGCAATATATTTTGATAAAACAACTAAAATCATGGTTAAATCAGTGAATCAGTCAAACCGAAAATGATTCAGCCTAATCGGCTAAGTTAAAAAACCAACCAATTTACAACAAAATTAATTAATTAAAACCTTTAAATTTTATTTTAAATTTAAACCATCTTGAACTGAAACATGCACAATACTATATGAGATTCACTTTATATAAGTGAAACAACTCACTTTTTATTTCTTTTCTCGATGTGAGATTGTAATTATTATAAAATTATTTTTAAAATCAAAACGTCTACATGGGATTGTAAACTAAAAGTTAAATAGAAGCTAACCAATGAAGATTTTCTTAATTATTTAAAATTAAGAAAATCAAAAAAAAAATTGGTATTGATAATAGGGCTTCTCACTAAAAATCTTATTTTCCTTATATAAATGGGAGCATAAGATTCATTTTATATAAGTGAAACAATTCACTTTTTCCTTCTTTTTCCAATGTGGAATTACAAAATAAAAGTTAAATGGAAACTAACCAATATGGATTTTCTTAATTGTTTAAAATTAAGAAATTTCAATAATTTATATAAATTGGAGCATAAGATTCACTTTATGTAAATGAAATATTCACTTTTTCATTTTTTCCCCCGCAATTTGGATTGTAAAATAAAAGGTAAATAAAAGCTAACCAATGAGAGTTTTCTTAATTGTTTAAAATTAAAAAAATTCAATAATTTTAGAATGAGGGTTTGGAGCTTCTAGAATGCTTCTCCCTTAAAACTCTCTTTATAAGATTCATTTTATATAAGTGAAATAACTCACATTTTCTTTCTTTTCCCGATGTGAGATTAACACTTTATATAAGTGAAACAACTCACTTTTTCTTTCTTTTCTCGATGTGGGATTATAATTATTTTAAAGTTAAATATTATGAGAGTTTTAAAATCCCATACAAATTTATTTTTAAAATCAAAACTATGTGGGATGGTAAAATAAAAGTTAAATGGAAGCTAGTCAATGAGAATTTTCTTAATTGTTTAAAATTAAGAAAATCAAAAAAATGTGCATGAGATATTGATCATAGGACTTTTCACTAAAAATCTCATTTTGCTTATATAAATGGGAGCATAAGATTCACCTTATGTAAGTGAAACAATTCACTTTTTTTTTTTCTTTTTCCGATGTGGGATTATAAAATAAAAGGTAAATGGAAGCTAGCCAATGAGAATTTTCTTAATTGTTTAAAATTAAGAAAATTCAATATTTTAGGAATAAGGGTTTGGAACTCCTAGAAAGTTTCTCCTTAAAAATCTCATTTTCCTTATATAATATATTGTCAGATTGTGAAACAAACTTTCCTTTTTCTTCCTCTCTCGATGTGGGATTATAAAATAAATCATAACCTAATTAGAGTTTTATTTTTACATGGTTAAATGGAAGTTAGCCAATGGAAATTTTTTTAATTGTTTAAAATTAATAAAATCAATATGAGAAATAGCGATAAAACCGGCAAATCGGTCAAACCCAAAATAGTCTAGCCTAATCGGCTAGGTCAAATGACCAACCAACTTATACAAAAATTAGTTAATTAAAACTTTTAAATGTTATTTTAATTTTAAAATTTAAACTGTCTTAAATTGAAATATACACAATATTATATACTATTAAGATTCACCTTATATAAGTGAAACAACTCACTTTTTTTTTCGATGTGGGATTATAAAATAAAAGTTAAAAATTATTTGGACGGAAAGTTTATTTATAATCAAGCAATCTCAATTTTTCAATCTTTAATCAAATCAATCTTTAGTTTATTTCAAATCAAATAAATGTAATAAATATATTTCGATAAAATTGCTAAAATCACGGTTAAACTAACAAATCAATCAAATTAAAAATGATTTAACCTAATCGGCTAGGTCATAATTAATTTATTAAAACTTTTAAAATTGAAATTATATTGAATTGAAACATGCACAACACTACAATATTAAATAGGATGGGAGTGTAAGATTCACTTTATATGAATAAAATAACTCATTTTTTTCCTTCTTTTCCCGACGTGGATTATCAAATAAAAGCTCATTACAACATATAAGACTTTTAGCGACCAATTATTTTGGTCTCTAAATACTTTTTGTGACAAAATTAAATTTGTCACCAGAAACATTGCTAAAATTGCGTCCAGAAAGTCAAAATTGATTTTTAGCGACCAATTTTCAAAAATGTCGCTAAAAGTGACAATTGGCGACCAATTTTATTCTGTCACAAACTGTTTGATTTTGCAAAACTAAACATTTCGTCACTAATACTTTGTCACAAAATGTCCCAATTTGGCCGCGAAATACAAAATAATGACATTTTTAACAACAATTATTTTTTGTCGCTAAAGGATAAATGACTCTGCCTTATACTTTCGTCACTAAAAGTCAGTTTAAAAAATCATTTTATGACCATTTAATTTGATAGCTAAAAATTCACAAAAAATAAATTTATCATTCAACCATAAAATTAAAAAAATAAAAATAAAAAATAAATTTGTCCAATTTGAATATAATACCCCAATTAAAATTAAAGAACTATTCTAGCAATTCAAGCACCAAATTTTCTCTTCCCATCAGAATTACCAACAAAAAGATGTGACAAGATGCAAGATCTGTTGGAACAATCTTCTATGAAAAATAAATAAATTGAAACAAATCAAACAAATAAAATAAATTACATACCGAATTTATTTTTACCGAACCGAATGAATATTTAAAGACCAAGTCGAGTGTGTGACACTTTGTCCTTAAGACAGATTCGCCCGCTACGGCGTTTACGGTTATGTGGCGTCTATCTTCCAAGATACAATGATCTTCACAAATTTGTAGTAGCACTCCATATAAATTTGTCCGGCGAACTATAACCTTGTGTTCTAAACTCTCTGTAATTTTCTCTAAAACTATAATAAAGAATAAATAATGCAAAGGAGAAAAAATAGGATAGCAAGATGAAATTTTCAATTAATTTTCGGATTGAATGAAATGGTGGAACAGATCTGGTATATATAGGACTGAACAGGTTTGATATTCAAATCGAACATGTGTGGTTTTGAAATGAACAGGTACTGTTTGAATTTCAACAAATCTGCTGGTCAGTTTGATATGTTTGAACTGAACATATTCGAATCTGTTAACTGCAGCAGTTTCTATCTATTGATAACTGCTGGATAGATTTAAATCTATCTGGCAGCTTTATAATTGTTCGGGTTTCAACAGATCCGAAACTGTTTAGACTGTTTGATCTGTTTGGAAAATTGGACTGGAGAAAGTAACAAATGAATAGAAAAAATAAATTCAAATTGAATTAATTTTGTTAAGAATTTTTGGAAAAAGTTCAATAAATTAATATTAGAACCGACCCGATCCACACTCGCGCTCAGCCGGACGGACGGCGGCGGCGACGCTCGTGTGGTGGTTTGAGCCAAGGTTCCATTTATCCGTAACTCCTCCCTTCTACAAACTTGGGGTGCTCCTTGGGGCCCAACCCAAGTATTGTACTCTAGAGCTTATATATATACACAAGCTCTCTTAAAGTTTCAATGTGGGACAACCCATTTCAAAGAAACCCACGTTTAATCCTTTAAATGTCCAATTCCACGAACCCGAAAACGACGTCAAGTTCCCATTCACTCATAAATGGTTTTGATGAATCGTCTTCATCGTGTGACTTGCCACGCTGTAAGAAACACGTCACCTTTTCGGACCCACCCCAAATGACGTTTAGGGCTCACTCAATTTTGGGCTCAAAGATAGCCCAAAATAAGCCTTATAAAACCAATTTTTCCTACAGAATATAAGTAGGCACCTATTTCAAGAGAACATCCTGGTAGAACGAATGAACTTGTTGCACTTTTGTAGACAGATAAAGAACTTAAACATAATGAGAGCCCTTTTCCATTTACTTCTTATATGATTAATTGGTGTAGTATTGACTAGAAATCTAACAATATTTTCACAACAAATAAACTAACATTGCTAAATCTAATTTGCATTTCCACACCAACAAAAGCCATACATTTCCAATGGAAAGCCAAACCAACCAAACTCATGCATTTCCAAACTTAAGAAATTGCTATTAGTAGGGGCCTACTGTGTGTGACATCCTCATCATTAAATTAAACATAGATGACACACAATATTCTTGATGGATCAATTCCAAAGAAGCTGCAACTCCAAATGTTTAATTTAAACATATGGCGTGGAATCATAAAAATGCATAAAATAAATAAATAAATAAAACACCAAACACAATGCATGTATTGCAATATAACATTAGTAAATTGCTTTTAAAATAAATGTTTATGACTGGAATTTATTCGATAAAAACAACGAAATTAGATATATTTTTAAAAAAATATATAGAAATTGAGAGTAAAATTAATGAAAATGCAATATATTAATAGATTATATACTTGAAAGAGTTAGATCATATACTTGAAATGACAACTCGAAGTCTGAATTGGTCATTTACGGAGGGATTCAAGGGGCCGATTTAGCAAGGTTTATAAAAGAAGATGGAGTCAGATGTAGAAATCGAGACCCCGCTAATCTCCCTGCACCGATTCATCTTCTCTTTCAGTTCATAGATCCAAACACCTACACACTAAAAAATACATTAGAGAGAGAGAGAGAGAGAGAGAGAGAACCCTGAGCAAGAAGGGGTACTGGTGCGGAAACGAAGAGGGAGAGAGGATAGATCTGCGTTAGAGTATGAGATCGATTGAAGCTATCACGACCCAAACCCACCCCTATAGGTTTAACATTGTGACCGGCCAGTAATCCTGGGATTACCGAAGGCCTCTGAGACATATTAACATAATAATTGGGGCTAGCAGAAGTAAATAACAAATATACAATATCCATTGAGCTGTGCCGACTTATATGAGACAGAAAATTTTTAAACTTTACACTCATACATTTACACATCATATATATATATATATATAGAGGCTAAACAAAAAGGGACTTAGCCCTATTTACAAAATAACAAAGTCTTGTTTAACCAAACAAGAAGCAAAACTTGTACTTGTGTACTTAACTATAACCACTAGACATATCTGGAACCTCCACGAGAGGCACATAGGTTGGCTGACAAAACAGAGTCCAGGTAGAAGCTCTAGGCCTGGTCACGCGGTTAATCACCTACATACATAAATAATACAGTGAGTTAGAGCCCAGTGAATAATAACATAGTAAAGATTTTACTGAATGATGTCTATATAGAAATAAAGTCGTGTACATAGAATAGATTCACATTTGTATTCTTACTCAATTCATATACAGAAATTAGAGTTCATGCTTAATTTTACATAGTATATCCGTTAACGCTACAAATCACATACAAAGCATTAAACGCCATACTTGTCAGTTCTATAAAGGAACCTCCAACCGGGTGTAGAATACTTGTCAGTTCCATAAAGGAACCTCCGGACTGGGAACTTGTAAACTTGTCAGTTCTATAAAGGAACTTACAGCCGGGTGTAGAATACTTGTCAGCTCCATAAAGAAACCTCCAGGCTGGGAACTTGTAAACTTGTCAGTTCCATAAAGGAACCTCCAGTCGGGTGTGGAATACTTGTCAGTTCCATAAAGGAACCTCCGGACTAGGAACTTGTAACATACTTGAATCATAGCATAAAGTCACAAATACTTGTCAGAGTTGGACAATCATTCATAGAATAAAACATAGCATCTCATTGAACAGATCTTACTTCATAGGCAGAAAGTATCTTATCTTGAACTTAGCTTTACTAAGTTATTACTCACAGCGTTCAAATGCCTAGTTCGCCCTTGTAGTTGACCCTACACAATTCATAATACACATAGAAATTGGGTCACAATACAATTTATTCCGTTCTTTAACTTGTTTAACATTCTTAGGCTCCTTTCAAGTTCTTTAATTCATTTACAATGTTTAATGCATGCCTAAGAGTGCTTTGAAATAAAAGAGAACGAAAAACATAGCATAAAACTTCTTTTCAAAATTTCTGAAACAGGGCCCTCCGCTCGAGCAGACCCCTTTGGTCTGCAAAAGTACTGGTTGCTTACAAATTATGCTCGGGCGAGACTTTTGACGCTCGAGCGAGGAGTCTAATAAAACAGGGTACGCTCGAGCTGATAGGTCAAATTCTGGGTTTTTCCAGATTATGTTTGAGCTTCAAAACTTGGTTCCAACCAATGTAATTAATATCATAAGACTCATATTTCCACCATATAACTTTTAACATTAACATAAAGGCCAATTTACAAGATTTAAATCTCAAATTTACATAAATCCATCTCATAAACTCGAATCATATCAAACTCACTTCTTAACTTCAAAGCTCGTGCAAATTAATTTCCATATCATTTTGAAATATACATACATGTGAAATATAGGCTTCATTTTCAACTTAAATGGTACAATTGATGATCAACTTCATGGAATTCAACATTATCATGCTTACATGTGCCAAATAGCCTTCAATTCATTATGAAATTCATGTTTGTACTCAAATATGCAAACTCATGACAATCTTTTACACACATGTACACACAACTTCAAATTCATCAAATTCAACTTAATTCATGTTCTTCATCAAGCCCAATTCCAAACTCACAAATTCTAAAACTTGAACTGAGCTTTCAAAATAATTTCAAAACTTGGGTTCATACTTGGCTTGTCTAAACATACAAACTCTTAAATGATCAAGAAAATATGATCAATTTTAAATCATTCATATCAAAACTCCCTTTAATTTATGAATTAAGCTCATTGTTCATAAACCCATAAATTTCCAAAGCTTAATTCTTATTTCATCAAAACATAAAATCAATTATTAGAAACCCATGATGCATGTACAATTAGAATATTAAAACTTGTGGAATTTATCCATGTATGTAGAAATTAGACTCAATTCATACATGATATTCCAAAATCAAACCCAAAGTAATTAATTTCTTATTTAACTTCATAAACTTGATATTGGCTCTAATTCTTCATTTCCTTGTCAATCCTCCTAGGAAACATTACATATATGTAATTCCACCAAAACTAACTAATTTAATATATTCAATAACATGTTTAAATTAAATGAAACTCTTAAATTACATTACATGCATGGATTAGAGATTAAAATCAAACCAATTTCCTTCCATAATTTTGAATCCAATTCAATTTCTTCATCATTTTAATAATTCCTCTTGAATCGTGAAATTGAAATTATAAACTCCTTTAAAGAGACATTTGCTTATATGAAATTAGGATTAGAATTACTGATTTTATATTTTTCCCAAGCAAATCATAATTTAATTCTTGAATCACTCTAATTTAGATTTTTATTAATTTTCTTCATATCTAACCCAAATTTAAACTCATAAGTCTTTTTACACATGAATTAAATCTAAAACTTTGAAATTCTAACATGCATGTAAGGATGAGTCTCAAACTTATGAAGAATAATAAAATCAAACTCAAACTAATTAATTTTCCAAATTTATTTCCTTAAATCATAGATGTTCCAAAAGATGTTTAATTTGAATCAAACTCCTAAGTTACATTACATGCATGGGTTAATAATCAAAGTCAAAACTCGTATTTGTTCTTTAATTCCTCCAATTACATGCATGTAGAAATGAGACCCAAATTCATGTAAGATATTCAACATCAAACCAAAAATAATCAATTTCCATATTCATTTCCATATCCATGAGCCTAGCTTTAAATTCTTACTCAAAACCCGATTTCTTACAATTTACAAGAAATTGATCCCATAGTCTCCTTAATTTCAAGTATTATATATAGATTCTACATGATTTGAGTATAAATTCCATACCTTAAACTTTGATTTCAGAATTTATGGTTGATTTTCTCTTGGATCTTCTTCCTCTCTTTAAATTTTTCTTGAGCTTCAAGCCATCTTCACTTTTTGGCAAGGGATCTTGGCCAAATCTTTGACAAATGGAAGGTATTTGGGTCAAAATCTCTAGGGTTTTCGGACTAAAGGTGAGAGAGATGAAGAGAGAAGATGGAAGTGTGAAGAATGATCTAGCCCCGGAAATAAGCTTTTCAATGGTTCTAGCCTCACATCTAAATCCAAAGTGTGGAAAAAGAAAAGGGCAAAAGAGTGATGGCTTCTTGGTTCACTCTTACTTTACCATCATGTTACCACTTCGATCAATGTCCCAAAATAAAATAAGGAGGTTCCAAACATTAAATTGAACATATTATCATTATCAATTTTTGTTTCGTAAATCACCAAGGCCCTCAATTTCAAATCAAATCCAAAATCCTTGTCGATAAATTTCATATTCAAATTGAATACCTCATAAATAAATTTAATTCATAATCACATAATAACTCACATAATTAAATATACAAATTCATATCAAACACATAATCACATGCGTAATAAAGTATATTACAGGTTGGGTTATCACGGAAGCTGAAGCTTTTAGATCTCCGTTGGAGTCCTAGATGATTGAAACTGAAGATCTTAGATCTCCGTTAGAGCCCTGGACAGAGAGAAGAGAGACCGGCTTGAGAGCATGCATTTGACAAATTAGGGCGAGAGGATGAGATTTTATTTGCCAATTATTGAGACGACCAAAATATTTGGTCTCCAAAAGTCTTCACACATTAGCAACCAAAGTAATTAGTCTTCAGCTCTTAATCATATCAAACACGCAGATCAACTGGTCAAATGAGAGTACTTGTAACTTTTTTTTCCCCCTAGTAACACAAATCATAAAGGAATATGGTGGGTTTGTATTGTTTTCTCTTAAAATTTATTTTTGTCCCTAAATGATGGCTTTTAGAGACATGAAGAAATTGAAGGTTGATTGCATAATTGAGCTCTCATTCTTATAATTGAGGAACCTAGGTATGGAATTTACCTTCTTGTTTGTGAATTTAAGTTAATTCTTGCATGGCTCATGGTAATTTAGTCATCTAAGTCAAGAATTGGTTTAAAATGTTGAATTGAGAGCTAGATCATGCATGCATGCTCTTCTATTGAGGTTTTGAAGTTGTTTTCATGGAATTTGTTACATGCATGTCCATATCTTGATTTTAGATCATGAAATCATCTTGTTTTTGAGCAAATTGGCTCATTAGAGCATGTATTAGAAGCTTTGACCTCAATAGAACACATGCATGTTATGTTTGATCATGTTCTTGAAGTTTTAAATGAATTTGTATTTAATTGAACTACCTTTGGGCTTTGATTTCTCAAATTGATCTTTGAAACATGTCATATTATGAATTTACAAGTGTTTTCCAGAAAATTGGCCCAAAAGGATCGAATTTGATCCATTAAAAGTTGTTTTTGAGCTTGAGGTTCAAATCTAGAAATTCCAGATTTTGGACTCACGCTCAAGCGAGGAACTCTACGCTCGAGCGTACGCCTTGTGTTCATGCAGTCCGTTTAAGCGAGGAAAGTAGCGCTCGAGCGTGAAATGCGTGTATCCAATACTTTGCATGAGTTTACAGTCTGCTCGAGCGAGAGAGTTCGCGCTCGAACGAGGACTTCTGTCTCACGCTCAAGCGTGGATCGAGCGCCCGTCGAGCGTGATTTTTGTGCATCCAGTATTTTTACTGTAGCTTACAGTCCGCTCGAGCGACGAAATTCATGCTCGAGTGGAGCTCCTTTGTCTGCATGTCCGCTTGAGCGTAGAAAGCCACGCTCGAGCGAGACCCCTGTTTTCTGAAAATTCTGAAAAGAGTTTTAAAGCGCATCTTTGCATCCTCATTCCATCCTAGGCACTCCTAGGCCTAGTTTAAGACATCTTAATGAGGATATTGATGTAGAACCACACCAAGGCAAATTAGGGATTAAGTTATTATTTCCCCAACTATATAGCTTAGTGTGTGTTCGTTTTGTAACTGTGTAGGGTTGGCATTCGAGGACGCTCTAGCTGCTTATAGCCCAGTGCTCTGTGAGTAACAATGTTGTAAAGATATGTTCAATCATGAATATTTTCTGAATGAACAACTGTACTGCTTTCTGAAATGATATTTCTTACTGAATGAATGTTTGTCCTATTTGTGAACTGTATTCGTGGCATCCATAGCAATTTACTGATACTGCACTGTAGTGCTACTGTCACAGAGATCTCTGTCGGTTCCCATGTTGAAACCACTACTGTTTATTGATATGATGGCCATCAACTGACTGTTCGGTCTGTTAAGACCTACTGTACTGTTTTGCTATTGGATGTACCACATATGACTATTATAATTTCTGATTGACTGTTATGGCATGAAATATGAGCCACAAACTGAATGACTAATATACTGATAAATGACTGTTTTCAATACTGAAATGACATTCATTCTTAACCTCTTTACGCATATGTTATTCATTGGGCTTTAGCTCACTGCTCATATATATATGTAGGTGTACAGGCACCAGACCGTTGCTAGGAGCGTCAGGCTAAGCTCCCGTTTTGTCAAGCCAACCATCGTGCCTTACTGCGAGGTTCCAAGTCCTTCAAGCTAGGGCTTTTTGGGGTGTTTTAGTTTTTCCCCTTTTTGTATCTGGTTTTTTAACACTGTATAGACTGAATGATATGTGTATCTGTACTGTACTGTTATGGCAGGGATTTGGTCCCTAACTTGAATATATGTATATGATGTATGTACATATTATTATGGTTTGAATGTGAACATGTTATGAAAAGTCTTTTTGCATACAGATTGTCACAGCTCATTGGACATCTTTTAATTACTGTTTTGGCTTCCGCCAGCCCCTGTACTCTGTATTACTGTTTTACTGTTAAGCAGGCCTTCAGTAATCTCGGATTACTGGCCGGTTACGGTGCTAAACCCATAGGGTCGGGTTTGGATCGTGATAGAGTGGTATCAAAGCGATACTACACCACGAGTTATACCGCACACACGTGTCCAAATGAGCTATAGGATGTCCTAGAAAAGTAATTAGGGCATTGCATGAGCATTGATAAGTGTGTGTGGCCATGACATGAATATACGTGCTAATGTGTTAATATGTCAAGTATACAACTGTCTATGTTCATAATCGCCATAATTGTCTATAGTAAAATGGATAACGCAAGAACTACTGATGAATCTGAATCATCTGAGGCCAGAATGGCAAGGCTAGAAAGAACAGTGGAAATGTTAACTGAGGCCTTAAGGCTACAATAATAGAACCAACAACCCTACCGACACTGTTATGAATTGGGCTCAATTTAAAGGAGCCTTCTTTGAGAAATACTTCCCACAGTGTGTCAGAGACCACAAGGTAACCGAGTTTGAACAGTTGAGACAAGGCACCATGTCGGTAGCAGAGTATCAATCAAAGTTTACTGAACTTGCCCGATACGCACCACACATGGTGGACACTAACTACAAGAAGGCCAGGAAGTTTAAAGGCGGCCTTAATGTTGAAATACTTGACAGGATAAATGTTCTGAAGTTACTGAAATACATGGATGTTCTTAATCGAGCAATAATGACTGAGTCGAACATCGAAGCATTGAAACAGATTGAAACACCAGCGTCTGAATTGCATGGTAAGAGACGAGGTTTTAAATTTAAGAAAGGCCAGAACAGTTCGTTGAACAAAAAGCAAAATACAAGGTCAACAACCAGCTCCAGTCATGGAAACCGTTCTATACCGCCCTGCTCCGAATGTGGTAAGAATCATAAAGGGGTTTACTATAAAATCTCTGGTGCTTGTTACAGGTGTGGCAAGGTAGGCCACATGGTGAAAGATTGTCTTTCCACATCTCAAGGCAATAGTAAAGCTGCACTAAGCGCAGCAGCATCGACTGCCCCACCGAAACCCAATCCCAAAGCTATCGGAAAAGAGCCTATGAGCCAAGGCCGAGTGTTCGCACTCATACCGGGAGATGTACAGAATACCGAGACCGTTGTGTCAGGTATACTCTCAATTTGTGCTCAAAATGCATATGTTTTGATTGATTCGGAGTCTACCCATTCATACGTATCGCATGCTTTCTCGCGAAAATTGAATAGACCATTGGAACCCATGAACTATCTGTTAGCTGTATCTTCACCTGTTGGGGGATCCATGACTTGTGCTTATATGTATCCTGCATGTGAGATTATTGTTGAAGATGCGCATCTATATATTGATTTACTGCCATTGAATATAGATCATTTTGATGTGATATTGGGAATGGACTGGTTAACGAAATATCATGCTACCATAGACTGTGTAACAAAATAAGTTGTTTTCTGTCCACCTGGACTGCCTGAATTTGTGTTTAACGGGGTTGGAGTAGTACCTCCCCCATACCTGATTTCATCCATGAAAGCTTTTAAACTGATTAAAAAGGGGTGTAAAGGATATTTATGTCCTGTATTGACTGTACCTACTGATGATAAAACTGATGTGAACAGTATTCCTATAGTCAGAGAATTCCTAGATATTTTTCCAGATGATCTGCTAGGGGATTTGATTGATAGGGAGATTGAGTTCACCATTGATGTGATTCCAAGTACGCAGCCAGTGTCTAAGGCTCCTTACAGAATGGCACCTACCGAATTGAAAGAGTTAAAAGTTAAGCTGCAAGAACTGTTAGATAAGATGTTCCTCAGGCCCAATACTTCACCGTGGGGCGCGCCAGTCTTATTTGTGAAAAAGAAAGACGGCTCACTGAGACTCTGTATTGACTACCGTGAACTGAACAAGGTAACAGTGAAAAATAAATATCCATTACCTCGCATTGATGATTTGTTTGACCAGTTACAGGGTGCCCAAGTGTTCTCCAAAATTGATCTTAGATCTGGATATCACCAGTTGAAAGTCAAGACAGGGGACATTGAAAAGACTGCATTTCGAACGAGGTACGGACATTACGAATTTCTTGTTATGCCTTTCGGAGTTACCAATGCACCTGCTGCATTTATGGACCTTATAAACTGAGTTTTTAAACCATTCCTCGATGACTTTATTGTTGTATTTATAGATGACATTTTAATTTATTCCAAAAGCACGGAGGAACATGAACATCATTTGAGAATTGCCCTACAGACCCTAAGAGAACAGAAACTGTATGCTAAACTGACTAAATGTGAATTTTAGCTTGACAATGTTATGTTTTTGGGGCATGTGATCAGTAAGGATGGAATTTCAGTTGACCCGCAGAAAATTGAAGCAGTAGTGAATTGGCCTAGACCGACAAATGTCACCAAAGTCTGAAGTTTTCTAGGCTTAGCCGGGTATTACAGAAGGTTTGTCAAAGATTTCTCCAAAATTGCCCTACCACTGACACAGCTGACTCAGAAGGGGATATCATTTGACTGGACCGATCAAAGGGAATCAGCTTTTCAAGAGTTGAAAACTCGACTAGTGACTGCACCGATTCTCACCTTACCCTCAGGTACGGATGGTTTTTCAATATTTAGTGATGCTTCTCATAAGGGTTTGGGATGTGTTTTAATGCAAAATAGTAAAGTTATTGCATATGCTTCCCGACAACTGAGCCCGCATGAAAAGAACTACCCAACCCATGATTTAGAACTTGCTGCAGTAGTGTTTGCATTGAAAATCTGGCGTCACTACCTTTATGGGGCAACATGTGAGGTGTATACAGACCACAAGAGTTTGAAATACTTCTTCACACAGAAAGAACTGAACATGAGCCAGCAGAGATGGTTAGAACTGATAAAAGACTATGACCTGCAAATTTTGTACCATCTGGGAAAAGCTAACACCGTTGCCGATGCACTGAGTCAGAAATCGATTGGAAATTTAGCCTGTTTACTCACCGGGTAGAAAGAATTGCTATGTGACCCTGAAAGACTTGAAATTGAGATTGTTTTGCGTGAACAAGGTGGAACCATAGCCGATATTTCTGCTCAACCGGCACTGATTGAAGAGATTAAAGAGAGACAGTAGCAGGATGACTTCTTGAGGAAGATCATCGAAGAACGAGAATCTAAACCGAGGCCGAATTTCAAATTTGAGAATAATGTGTTGAAATTTCAAAGAAGATTGTGTGTACCGAGTGATTCTGAACTGAAAAGAAGAATTCTGCAAGAAGGCCACTGAGAGGGTAATTTTTGGTAAAAATTGGGCCGAGCTGTGAGATGGACTTGGTGGCCCAAAATGCCAAGGACTTGGTAAAAAGGCCGTAAGGTTATTCCGGCCCAAAAGAGATAAAAGTAACTCCGGCCCGAGCTGTTGAAGTGACTCCGGCTCAAGAACGATAGATTTACTCCGGCTCTGCGGAGATGATTGACTTACTTCGGCTAAAGGAATGTAAAGCTGCTTCGGTTTTGACAACTTGAGTTAGTCCGGTCTCAAAAGGTAGTCCGGTCATGATTGAATTCGGGATAGGTCGGTTGTAATGTTGTTACTCAGTGGATCGGTCCAAACACACCACGGTTCATGTATGAGAGAACCAAGATATGGTGTAACATGAAGAAGAACCGAACTACTGTTAGTATGGCCTACTTTGTGGCTCGGCATAGCCATTCTTACTTCGGTCGAATGGAAGTTCGGCCGTAAAGAAAACCATCCCACTTGGTTTAAGCAGTGGGGGAGGGTGTAAAAGGATAAGCATTATCCTTAGGAGAATGAATCCTAGGAGGACTCTGCATGGAGAAGTACAAGTCCTACTAGGATTGTGCCACGGAAAACTTATAAAAGCCCACAAGCATCACCTTGGAGGGGGTAATTGAACACAACCTTTTTGAGAACATAAAACTTTGTCTATTTGTCAAGCTTACTGACTTAGGCATCGGAGAGGTTTCCGGCACACACCCGCCGGCTAGCTCACGTTTGTGTTTTCAGGTGATAAAGCGACGTCGTACGGAGGAGCGTGGACTTGGTCAACAGGATTATACGAGGAGAATTATTTCCTCCCCGTACAATTGGCGCCGTCTGTGGGAAGAACAGACAAGAACAAAAACCTCTTGACTAAGCTTCTCCTTTTCTCATTCAATGGCACACATTGAAGACTTGCCGCAGTCCGCCGTCGACGGACTAACTCCAGAGGGGGGCGCAAGGCGTGAAGGATTACCTTCTGTCCCTCCCATGGCGGACTTGGAGCCCCAAAGACATACCTCCAGGAGGGATGCTAGGGGAAGACGGACTCACAGCCCCCGTCAATCCCATTCTCAGAGTCCTGACAGGCAAAGGAGGAGGATTGATCCTCAAGCCCTGGAAGATCGCGTAAAGGAACAAGATGAACTAATTCGAAAGATGGCGGCGGACATGGAGACTTTGAAACGCCAGATGAAGACTAAAGATGTGGCGACAGGAGAGGGGCGCAAGCACAAGACGCCCCCTCGCCACTCAGAGAATCGTAGTAGGAATACTACACCCTCCCAAGGAGAGAGCAGAAGCCTCAGGACAGGCGACACTCGCTCCTTATCTTCAAGGACTCGTCACTCCAGGTCTAAGAGGACGAGATCCGAAAGATCATACACTGAAGGAAGCACGTATTGGCCTTCACATTCACACCAAACCAGATCTAGACAAACGGAGCTGCCCAAGTCATCCGACTTACGAACCGTGCTCGAAGAAAAAGCACGATGCAAGGAGGATGCCAGGGCAAGGGATCCACACCGAGTTTCGGCCTTACAACGGTTGGCTCCTCGGACGCATGGAAGCGTCGAGGTTGGAATGCCAATACCGCGACCGGCCTACGAACCAACGGGCAAGGCATTGGCAAGACTACAGACTTCGCCGTTTGTCCCAGCGATCGAAAACGCGCCCCTGCCATCAGGCTTCCTTCAACCGAAATTCAATACATATGAAGGGAAGACGGACCCATATTCACACCTGAGCCACTTTCGCCAAGTCATGGCTGTGTACAGGCGAAACGAGGCCTTAATGTGCATACTCTTCCCGTCAAGTCTTGGCGACCTAGGCTTGACTTGGTTCGAAAAGCTCCCAGAGGGCAGCATAGCCTCCTGGGCCCAATTGGCAGAAGCGTTCGTAACGAGGTTTCGGACAAATACTAAAACACCGGTGGAGATAGACCAGTTACTCTCCATCGACATGGGAGAAAAAGAGACCCTCAGATCTTACAACAGTCGATACTGGGAAACATTCAACCAGATTGGAGACTGCCCCACCAATCTAGCCATTGCGCAATATAAAAGAGGCCTACCAGTAGGGAACAGACTAAGGGATTCGATTACCATGACGCCACCCCTCACCATGGAGGCCCTGATGGAAAGAGTGCATCAGCACATCAGGGTAGAAGAGGATGGCGCACGTGCAAAAGCAAAAACTAGTGCAACCACGGTATCAGAAAAGAAGGCCTCAGCAAAGGTCAATACAGTAGATAGGCAGAACAAAAACGGGCGTGGCAGACGAGATAACGGAGAAGATCCAGACAAAAGATGGTTGAGAATCCGCACTGCCATAACAACGGTGTTCAAAAAACCAATATATCGGATTCTGAGCGAAATAAAAGATGAGCCTTTCGTCAAGTGGCCAGCCAAGCTAGGGGAAGCTCAGAAAGATTACGACGACAGATCACGGTGCACCTTCCACAAAGAAAAGGGGCACCGAACTGAGAATTGCACGCCACTGAGACAGCACTTGGAAGAATTGGTGGCAGCAGGCCACTTGGACAAATACATTGAAGGAGGAGCGCAACCGGCCGCCCAAGATCATAATAACCATCCAAACAGAATGCCAATCGATGCACCACCTCAAGGCATTATCAATGTAATTCATGGAGTTTTTGAACCTGAGCGCGTGTGCGAGCTCAGAGGTTCAATCAAGAAGGCTGAGCACTTCAGGGAAGTATTAAGTGCCCAACCTACCATCAAGAAGGGAAGGACAGAGGCAACAAACGTCATGTCCTTTTCGGATAAGGACTTGGAACGAATTTACTGCCCCCATAATGATGCCCTGGTTGTCACTCTCCGAGTCAAGGATTTTGACGTCAAGCGGATTCTGATTGACCAGGGTAGTTCATGTGAGATCATGTATTACGACACATTCAAGCAACTAAAGCTGCAAGACAAAGACTTGGCACCTGCAGTTTCTCCCCTGATTGGATTCAACTCCATGCCAGAATGGCCTGTCGGCAAAATAATCCTTCCAGTCAGAGCAGGAAGTGTAACAAAACAAGTGGAGTTCTGGGTATTGAAGGTCCCCTCCACATACAACATCATCTTGGGCAGAACATGGCTGCATGCCATGCGTTCGGTAGCGTCATCTTACCATCAGGTAATGCGGTTCCCCAACGACACCAGCATAATTGAAGAAGTCTATGGCGATCAGATCATGTCAAAACAATGTTTCGCCACAGCAAATGGAAGCCGAGCGGCCAAAGGATACGTTCATTCGGTGGAAGAGCCAGAAAGTAATGAACTATTCGCGGACGTCGGCAAAGAGGCTGATCAGAAAGCGGTGGAGGACTTGGTGGAGGTAAAAATAGATGAGAAGAACCCGGATAAGTTCTTCTTGCTTGGCTCATCATTGTCCAGAACTGAGAGATTAGAGGTCTTGGAATTCTTGACCTCTAATATCGAAGTGTTTGCCTGAACACCTTACGACATGCCAGGCATTGATCCAAACTTCATCAGTCACCAACTCAATGTCCACCCATCCGCCAGACCAGTCATCCAACGCACACGCAGATCGGCACTCCACCACGCCGAAATAGTGGCGGAAGAGGTAGGCAACCTGCTGGAGGCAGGAGCAATAAGAGAAGTGCACTACACAAGATGGATCTCCAACACAGTTGTAGTGCCAAAAAAGAATGGTAAATGGCGTGTCTGCGTCGACTACAAAACAGTCAACAAGGCGTGCCCGAAAGATAGCTTTCCTCTACCAAGGATAGATCAACTGGTGGACTTAACGGCAGGACATAACCGACTTAGCTTTCTGGATGCATACAGAGGCTACCACCAGATCGCCATGCACGAACCAGACCAGGAGGTCACATCCTTCACAACACCAAGGGGGTTATATTGCTACAAGGTCATGCCCTTTGGCCTAAAGAACGCAAGGGCGACATTCCAAAGGATGGTCACCAAGATGTTTGAACCATTGTTAGGCAGAACAATGGAGGCTTACATCGACGACATGGTGGTCAAAAGCAAGGATAAGAATGACCATCTTAAAGATCTAGGCGAGATGTTCCAGATCCTGAAGAAACACAAGCTGCGCCTCAACGCGTCCAAATGCGCATTCGGAGTTGGATCTGGCAAATTCTTGGGCTTCCTGGTGACCAACCGAGGTATAGAAACAGACCCCTCTCAGATCAAAGCAATCCAGGAGTTGGAGAGACCAAACTCAGTCAAAGAAGTGTAGCATCTCACTGGTATGGCGGCTGCACTCAACCGGTTCATAAGCAGGTCATCAGACAGGCTACGACCATTCTTCCAAGCTTTAAAGGCCAAGTTTGAATGTGATGAAGAATGCGACCGAGCTCTAGAAAGCTTGAAGGAATACATGTCTTCCCCACCACTACTTGTTACTCCAGTACCTGGTGAAGAACTCTTTTTGTACCTGGCAGTTTCTCAGCACGCAGTCAGCGCAGTGTTGGTTCGCGCAGAAGGAATACAACACCTGCCCATCTTTTATGTCAGCAAGACATTGTTGGGAGCCGAAACAAGGTACTTGCCCTTGGAGAAACTAGCATTAGCATTAATGATGGCATCCAGAAAATTGGCGCACTACTTTTACGCCCACACCATAGTCGTCCTCACGGCCTTTCCACTAAAAGCTCTATTTGAAAGGGCGAACTTTAGTGGGCGAATCTTAAAGTGGGCAGTGGAGTTGGGACAATTCAACATTAAGTTCCAACCCAAGACCGCAATAAAAGCCCAATCTTTGGCAGACTTCGTCGCAGAGTTTACTCCTGGAAGTCATCATATCTGCCCAGTCGACCTGACTGACACAACCGAACTAGGGACGGAAGTTGACGCCGGAATAGCGCAACCCCTAGTGGAAGGTAGTCAATCAAGCACCAAGGCAGACCATACTAAGGACAACAAGGAAGAAACAAACAAAGGCTCACCAGCAGTTCAAACAGAGGACAAAGGACAGACAGCCAACATGGACCTTGAAGAAAACACCATTCTTGACCTCACGACATCGTCTGATCCTTCCACTTGCTGGAAACTATTCGTTGGAGAGATGTGGAAGCTCTTTGTGGATGGAGCATCCAACCGACATGGGGCAGGGCTTGGCATAGTCCTCATCTCTCCAGACGGCCTGGTTATAGAGCAAGCAATCAACCTTGGCTTCCCAGCATCCAACAATGAAGCGGAGTATGAGGCGCTTCTCGCAGGACTCAAGTCAGTACACTTCATGAAAGCAACCGAACTAATGGTATACAGTGACTCTCTGCTGGTGGTAAACCAAATTTCTGGCGAATACGAAGCAAAGGACGACAGAATGGCCAAGTACCAAGAGTTAGTCAGAACGGAGATCAAGAAGTTTGATGTGGTAAGGATAGAACAAATTGGCAGGGAGGAAAACAGCCGAGCGGACGAGCTAGCAGGCCTTGCCTCAATGGCAGATACATCAATCCCTCATCCATTACTCATCGACTTCTTACCAAGACCAAGCATAGAAGACCCCGAAGCAGAAGAAGTATGTTGCACAGAATTAGGCCCTTCTTGGATGGATCCCATCATCCTATTCCTAAAAGACGGCATCCTACCAGAAGAGAAAAAAGAAGCCAACAGAATAAGGGCAAAGTCGCAGCGGTTTTGGCTATCTCCATCTTTGGCATTATACAAGAAGTCGTTCTCTGGGCCTTACCTCAAGTGTGTTCATCCCAGCAAAGTAGAAACATTCCTGTTCGAAATACACGAAGGGGTGTGTGGAAGTCATCAAGGGGGAAGGTCGCTCGCTTACAGGGCTATTTCGCAAGGATATTGGTGGCCATATATGCAAGCAGACTCAGAAAAATATGTGAAGAAGTGTGAGAAATGCCAAAAATTCGCGCACCAAATACATCAGCCAGCAAGAGAACTCCTACCATTAACTAGCCCATGGCCTTTTGCAATGTGGGGCTTGGACATAGTAGGACCACTTCCAACAGCGCCCGGGGGAAGAAAATTCTTTCTCGCAGCAACAGACTACTTCACAAAGTGGGTGGAAGCAGAAGCATTGGCGTCAATCAAAGAAAAAGATGTGAAGAAGTTTGTCTGGCAGAATATCATCACTCGGTTTGGCATACCAAAAGCACTCATCTCAGACAATGGTACTCAGTTCGACGGCAGAATCTTCAGAAGCTTTTGTGAAGAATACAAGATAGAGTTCTACAATTCCACACCGGCATATCCTCAAGCAAATGGACAAGCTGAAGCATCAAATAAAGTCGTCTTGGATGGACTAAAGAAAAGGCTAGAGAGAGCAAAAGGCAAGTGGGCAGATGAACTTCCTCATGTCTTATGGGCTTACCGCACCACGCCCCGGCGATCAACCGGAGAAACACCATTCTCCTTAGCTTATGGAATGGAAGCAGTGATCCCACTAGAAGTTGGCCTCCCCACAATTCGAAGCGAAAATTTTGATCCAGACTTAAATGGAGAAGCCATAGCCTTAGAACTCAACCTTGCAGAAGAAAGAAGAGAAAGAGCATTAGTCCACATCGCCTCATACCAACGAGAGTTAATCAAAAAATACAGCAAAAAGGTACATCAAAGACAATTCAAGATTGGGGATTGGGTACTACGCAAAGTAATGGGAAACACCTTGATCCCAGGAGACGGCAAGTTAGGCCCAAATTGGGAAGGTCCTTATAAGGTGGTTGGGTTAGCAGGAAAAGGGGCATACCACCTAGAAGACAAGGATGGCAAGGCAATCCCTAGGCCATGGAATACGGCCAATCTCAAGTTATTTTACTTTTAGCTTTTCTTTTTCAAACATATGTACTTTTCTCTTCCTTCAATAAAATGAGAAATTCTTTTTAGCACAAATTATTCTTTGTAAAAGTTGGCTTTAAAGACTAAGTATATTGCAAGCATTCTATTCTAAGTTAGCTAGAAAAACTAACTCAGAGGTTGGCTGGATTAAACCAACACCCTTCCTAAGCCCAGGATAAGGATCCAGGCTGTAGGACATTTGGTCGGAATAACCAAATACTATAAGTTAGCTGGAAAAACTAACTTCAATAGTTGGCTGGAATGAACCAACTCTTGTTACTCTTCAGCCGAAGTAAGTGTATGGCTGAAGAGTGGTTGGCTGGAATAAACCAACACTTGTTACTCTTCAGCCGAAGCAAGTGTATGGCTAAAGAGTGGTTGGCTGGAATAAACCAACTCTTGTTACTCTTCAGCCGAAGTAAGGGTATGGCTGAAGAGTGGTTGGCTGGAATAAACCAACACTTGTTACTCTTCAGCCGAAGTAAGGGTATGGCTGAAGAGTGGTTGGCTGGAATAAACCAACACTTGTTACTCTTCAGCCGAAGTAAGGGTATGGCTGAAGAGTGGTTGGCTGGAATAAACCAACACTTGTTACTCTTCAGCCGAAGTAAGTGTAATGGCTGAAGAGTGGTTGGCTGGAATAAACCAACACTTGTTACTCTTCAGCCGAAGTAAGTGTATGGCTGAAGAGTGGTTGGCTGGAATAAACCAACTCTTGTTACTCTTCAGCCGAAGTAAGGGTATGGCTGAAGAGTGGTTGGCTGGAATAAACCAACACTTGTTACTCTTCAGCCGAAGTAAGTGTATGGCTGAAGAGTGGTTGGCTGGAATAAACCAACACTTGTTACTCTTCAGCCGAAGTAAGTGTATGGCTGAAGAGTGGTTGGCTGGAATAAACCAACTCTTGTTACTCTTCAGCCGAAGTAAGGGTATGGCCGCAGAGTAGTTGGCTGGAATGAACCTACACTTTGTACTCCTCAGCCGAACTGATTATATCGGCTAAGGAGTGGTTGGCTAGTAAGCATATTTTAGCCAGCCGAAACCGAAATAACAATTGAAGTAATAGAAGACATTACAAAATACAGGCATACATACCACAACCGGAATAAGAGTTGCGTAAAATTTTCATTGCAAGAAAGGTCATTACAAAGGGGCTTAGTTCGGTTACAAAGAAAAGAGTACAAAATTAAGAGAAAAGTTCATCTATCTCGGCGTCTAAAGCCGCATCATCACCAACTCGAAGACCGGTTTCAAGAGGAAGCTCACTCTCGGCTGCCAGGATTCCTTCGGTTGGAACCACGTTTTCATTCGGCTGCTCGATAGGAAGGTCCTCTACCATGGGTTCCAACCGAAGTGATGGGTCGGCACCAACAACCGGAATGTCTTCAGGAGCAGAGGAGTCATCAGTGTCTGAGTCCTCCAGAAACTCTTGTTGCAAGGCGTCTGCATACGCCGCAAGGGACTTCGGTATAAAATAAGCTGGAGGGTCGAAGACCTCGGTCTGTTGATCATGACCTCGGTCTGTTGATAATGCTTCTCCACATCGGCCATTCTCTTTTCGGCTTCTACTAGTTCGGCCGCCTTTGCTTCGGCTTCCGTCATCGCCTGCCTTGTGGTTTTGCGGAGTTCTTGGACTTTCTTATAAGTGACGTTGTTCTTCTGCAAGGCCTGACAAAAAGAAGACTTCTCTTAAGCCGAAGTAAAAGTGGGAAACTTCAAACAAGAAAAAATGGACAGAGCTACTTACCAAAATCATGGACTTGGATGCAGACCGAATTGACTTCATTTCGGTGTTCAATTGCTTTAAGTGGTGCTCCATGTCCTTGGGGAGGCACACACTTTTGGCCAAGTTAAAGGCCAATTGGTGATCTTTCTCAGCCACGACCGAGTCAGTAGCTTTGATATCTCGGTCGTTGAAGGTCAGCGGCGGAGCCCACTTCGGAGATTCAGGTCGGTCAGTTTGCTCCGGCTGGGGGGAAGGTTGAGGACTCTGGGGGATGGATTCAACCTCATCGACTAGTTGCTGTTCGGTCGATGTATTTCGGGCGCGTTTGGAAGGGCGAGATGAAGAAGGCTGCTGAGAAGGGAGGGCCACAACGGCAGGCTGCACCTCGATGGATGGCTGTACTTCGGTTCTGGTTGATGCAGTTAGAAGGGCCCTGACTCTGCTCTTCTTTGCCATTTCTTCCTCAGCAGTTAATGGAACAAGTCTTATTTCGGGCAAAGTTGGGTCCGGTTCTGGTGCTTCCTTAAGAAGGAAATCGGTTACCCTTGCTTTTCGGCGACCGCTGTACCGGTAGGTCGGCTCAAAGTTCAGAAGCTTAGCCCAACTTCTTTCTTTAATCCGTAGTGCGGCTCGCAAAATTGCAAGGTTTGGATAACTATATAAGGAATGAAGATGGGCGAAATCTGCAAAAAAAGAGAAGTGTTAGTTCGGTCAATAGACTAAAAAAAGCCGAGATAACATACAAGGAACAAGACCGAAGTTAAATTACCAGGCTCTCCCTTTTTCCAATTTATAGGTCGGCCAGGAATTTGGGCTTGAAAATCCTCAAAATTCCCAGAGACCCAGAAGAAGTCATCATCATTAAGGTCTTTGTCCGGTGTGTGCTTAATAATCTTCTCTCGGCGGCGGCGGATCCTAAGGTAATAGACCCACCCAGCATCTTTCAAGCCGATGGAATATTGATGGAATATTTCGGCAAGGCCGAGGTTTAAACCGGTTTGGTGGTTTAGTGCGGCTATTCCCATAATAATACGGTATGTATTGGTGGACAGTTGGGTAGGGCATAACCTAGTTTGCCTAAGGAACTCACAGATCAACGGTTGTACAGGAAACCGTAGTCCGATCTCTATTATGGATTGAAGAGTAAAAGGAACGAAACCTTCGTTGTCCCATGGAATGACGTCCTTTTTTGCTAAAGTCAAATGAACGTCATCCGGTATATCATAGTCCTTCCTGAATTCGGCCATCCCACCAGGGGTCTCAACTGAGTACCTATACTTACCCATTTGTTGTATAATTTAACGAATAAGTTATTTCGGTGCGATAATCGTGCTCAGAAGCTCGGTTGAGCGCACGCAGGAGTGCCTGGGTAACCTAAGTCTGCAAAGTAAAAAACAGAGGGGGTTAAAGCACTGATCAATGGACCGTGCTACAATTTACAAGCAAGGTATAAAAGCCCTACTTCGGCCTCAAAGAACTAGTTCTTTCATCAGAAGGTCTGGTAGCTCGGTTTGAGCAGGTTGCTCGATAGACCGGTTTAACGTCTAGGGGCAGCTTTTTGAGTTCGGTCTAAAAAACTAAGAAAGCTGGTTTAGTCCCAAGGCCTAAATCGGTTGCAGTGTGAGGAAAGTTACTTCGGTTGAGCCCCTAGGGGCGGCTTTTTGAGTTCGGTTTAAGAACTAAGAAAGCCGGCTTGGCCCCAAAAGCTTAGCTCGGTTATAGACCGAAGTACCTAGTTCGGTATGTGCACGTTTGTTCGGTGATCTTATCATGGCTAGAGTTGTTCAGAAGAAACTACTGATATTCCTACAAGTTCTAGTTCGGTTATTTTCTGAATCTATCTACATACATAACACAAACAGTATCCTAGTTCGGTTGGGACGTGATTCTGGATCAAAATCGAGTTTTCTCTAGGGTATATGACATATAGTCATGGGCTTTACTGATTTTTTCCATGAAAGTACTAAAGTAAAATAGAGCAGGAAGAAAAATGTTTTGCAAAAGCAAGCAGAGCGTGGAAAACAGAATATGAAAGCAAAACAAAGGAAAGGAAAAAGGATCGCTTACCAGGAAAAGATGAAGCAGAGGGCAGGAGCAACGGAACCAACGAAGAACACAGACTCAGGAGGCTCAGAGGCTGGAGAAGCAGAGGCACAGAGAGAGAAGAAGGTGAATGGTTCAAAGGTAGAATGATCGTTTTGTGGAAGGAGAGAGCAAGGGCGGGAACTGTTCAAAAATTTCGTACTACGAGGGCGGCGTGACAGCTGCTCCCAGCCAATCAGAGCTTGCCACGTGTCACTGGAATGGGAAGCGTTACAGACGCTATGATTGAAGAGACGTTTTTGACCGGGCAGAACGGAGCTCGGAGTGAAATTAGCTCGGCTTAAAAGTTCGAGAGTTTTTAGCTCGGCTGGAGAGGCTAAAGTATTCTTAGCTCGGCTGGAAAAGCTTAAAACGACGCCAGCTCGGTTGATAGACTGATAATCCCAATCATGCCATGCAGATGGAATTAAGGGGCAATTGAGAGGGTAATTTTTGGTAAAAATTGGGCCGAGCTGTGAGATGGACTTGGTGGCCCAAAATGCCAAGGACTTGGTAAAAAGGCCGCAAGGTTATTCCGGCCCAAAAGAGATAAAAGTCACTCCGGCCCGAGCTGTTGAAGTGACTCCGGCTCAAGAACGATAGATTTACTCCGGCTCTGCAGAGATGATTGACTTACTTCGGCTAAAGGAATGTAAAGCTGCTTCGGTTTTGACAACTTGAGTTAGTCCGGTCTCAAAAGGTAGTCCGGTCATGATTGAATTCGGGATAGGTCAGTTGTAATGTTGTTACTCAGTGGATCGGTCCAAACACACCACGGTTCATGTATGAGAGAACCAAGATATGGTGTAACATGAAGAAGAACCGAACTACTGTTAGTATGGCTTACTTTGTGGCTCGGCATAGCCATTCTTACTTCGGTCGAATGGAAGTTCGGCCGTAAAAAAAACCATCCCACTTGGTTTAAGCAGTGGGGGAGGGTGTAAAAGGATAAGCATTATCCTTAGGAGAATGAATCCTAGGAGGACTCTGCATGGAGAAGTACAAGTCCTACTAGGATTGTGCCACGGAAAACTTATAAAAGCCCACAAGCATCACCTTGGAGGGGGTAATTGAACACAACCTTTTTGAGAACATAAAACTTTGTCTATTTGTCAAGCTTACTGACTTAGGCATCGGAGAGGTTTCCGGCACACACCCGCCGGCTAGCTCACGTTTGTGTTTTCAGGTGATAAAGCGACGTCGTACGGAGGAGCGTGGACTTGGTCAACAGGATTATACGAGGAGAATTATTTCCTCCCCGTACAGCCACAATTCAAAATTGTCTATCCATCCGGGAAATACGAAAATGTACCAAGACCTGAAACTGAATTTCTAGTGGCCGGGAATGAAGAAAGAGATTGCTGACTTTGTGTCGAAATGTCTTCATTGCCAACAAGTTAAAGCCGAACATCAACGACCCGCAGGTTTACTACAACCCTTACCGATACCGGAGTGGAAATAGGAACATATCACCATGGATTTCATTGTTGGTTTACCTCGCTCCAGTAAAAGTATGGATTCAATTTGGGTTATTGTTGATAGACTGACTAAATCTGCTCATTTCTTACCTGTCAAAACAATTTATAATGCGGACAAATTGGTTGTAATCTATATTGATGAGATTGTTAGATTGCATGGAGTGCATGTGTCCATTGTTCCTAATAGGGACTCAAAGTTTATATTGAGATTTTGGAAAAGTTTGCAGACAACATTGGGTACTGAACTGAGACTGAGTAGTGCATACCATACTCAGACAGATGGCCAATCAGAAAGAACCATCCAGACTTTGGAGGATTTACTGAGAATGTGTGTTCTTGACTTCCAGGGAAATTGGGAAAGTCATCTACCGTTGGCTGAATTCACCTACAACAACCGTTTTCATTCAAGCATTGGTATGGCGCCTTTTGAGGCTTTATATGGCAGGAAATGTCGATCTCCTATCTGCTGGGCAAAAGTTGGAGATGGGCCTTTGCTTGGGCCCGAGATTGTATAAGAAACCACAGAGAAGATGAAACTGATTCAACAGAGACTGAAAACCGCACAGAGCGGACAGAAAAGTTATGTGGATGTCCGAAGACGAGACAGAGAGTATGAAGTAGGTGATCATGTTTTTGTTAAAGTGACACCAATGAAAGGCCAGACTCGTTTTGGGGTCAAAGGCAAGCTAGCACCGAGATATGTCGGACCGTATGAGATTATTGAGAAAATCAATCTGGTGGTGTATCAAGTAGCGCTTCCTCCTGAAATGGAGCATATACATAACGTGTTCCATATTTCAATGCTGAGCGAGTACCACCGGGATCCCTTCCATGTGATTGAGCCTACCCGTGTAGTGCTAAGTGATGACTACACTTACGAAGAATGGCCTATTCAGATTGTAAACAGACGGATCAAGAAGTTAAGGAATAAAGAGATTCCGTTAGTAAAAATTAACTGGCAAAACCATGGTGGCATATATGCCACTTGGGAAAGGGAAGATGATATGATGAAGAGATATCCTGAATTGTTCCCACTGAATCCTGTTTTCTTCCAAGAATGAAGGTAATTCGAGTTTGGAGGACCAAACTCTTTATAAGGAGGTGTCACGACCCAAACCCGCCCCTATGGGTTTAGCATCGTAACCGGCCAGTAATCCAACATTACCGAAGGCCTGCTTAATAGTAAAACAATAATATAGAGTACAGGGGCTAGCGGAAGCCAAAACAGTAATTAAAAGATGTCCAATGAGCTGTGACAGTCTATATGCCAAAAAGACTTCTCATACATATTCACATTCAAAACAAAACAGTATATACATATATCATATACAATCATTCAGGTTAGGGACCAAGTCCCTACCATAACAGTATAGTACAAATAACATTCAGTTTATACAGTCGATACAAAATAGAGACAGAAAAGGGGGAATCTAAAACACCCCGATGCAGCCTTGGCTTGACAGCACTTGGAACCTCAAAGTGAGGCACGATGGTTGGCTTGACAAAACAAGAGCTAATCCGACGCTCCTAGCAACGGTCTGGTGCCTGTACACCTACATATATATATAAACAGTGAGTTAAAGCCCAGTGAATAACATATACGTAAAGAGGTTAAGAATGAATGTCCTTTTAGTATTGAAAATAGTCATTTATCAGTATATCAGTCATTCAGTTTGTGGCTCATATTTCATGTCATAACAGTCATTCAGAAATTATAATAGTCGTATGTGGTACATCCAATAGCAAAACAGTACAGTAGGTCTTAACAGACCGAGCAGTCAATGATGGCCATCATATCAGTAAACAGTAGTGGTCCCAAACATGGGAACCGACAGAGATCTCTGTAACAGTAGCAGTAACAGTTCAGTAACAGTAAATTGCTATGGATGCCACGAATACAGTTCACAAATAGGTCAAACATTCATTCAATAAACAATATCATTTCATAAAGCAGTACAGTCATTTGTTCAGAAAATAATCTCAATTGAACATATCTTGACAACATTGTTACTCACAGAGCACTGGCTATAAGCAGCTAGAGCGTCCTCGGATGCCAACCCTACAGTTACAGAATGAACACACACTAAGCTACACAGTTGAGAAAATAATAACTTAATTCCTAATTTGTCTCGGTGTGGTTCTACATCAATATCCTCACTAAGATGCCTAAACTAGGCCTAGGAGTGCCTAGGATGAAATGAGGATATAAAGATGCACTTTAAAACACTTTTCAGAATTTTCAGAAAATAGGGGTCTCGCTCGAGCGTGGCTTTCTACGCTCGAGCGGAGATGCAGACAAAGGAGCTCCGCTCCAGCATGACTTCCGTCGCTCGAGCGGACTGTAAGTTATAGTAAAAATACTGGATGCACAAAAATCACGCTCGATTCACGCTCGATTCACGCTCGAGTGTGAGACACAAGTCCTCGCTCGAGCGTGAACTCTCTCGTTCGAGCAGACTGTAAACACATGCAAAGTACTGAATACACGCATTTTACGCTCGAGCGCCACTTTCCTCGCTCGAGCGGACTGCATGAACACAAGGCATACGCTCAAGTGTAGAGTACCTCGCTCGAGCGTGAGTCCAAAATCTGGAATCTCCAGATTTGAACCTCAAGCTCAAAACTCAACTTTACTGCATCAAATTCAATCATTTTAGGCCAATTTTCTGGAAAACACTTATAAATTCATAGTATAACATGATTCAAAGCTCAATTTGAGAAATCAAAGTCCAAAGGTAGTTCAATTAAACACAATTTTCAAATAAACTTCAAGAACATGATCAAACATAACATGCATGTGTTCTAATGAGTTCAAAGCTTCCAATACATGCTCCAATGAGCCAATTCCCTCAAAAACAAGATGATTTCATGATCTAAAATCAAGATATGGACATGCATGTAACAAATTCCATGAAAACAACTTCAAAACCTCAATATAAGAGCATGCATGCATGATCTAGCTCTCAATTCAACATTGTAAACTAATTCTAGACTTAGATGACTAAATTACCATGAGCCATGCAAGAATTAACTTAAATTCACAAACAAGAAGGTAAATTTCTACCTTGGGTCTTGAATTCAAGAATGGAAGCTCAAAATGCAATCTACTCTTCAATCTTCTAAGTCTCCAAGCCAAATTAACATGAAATCACTCTATCTCCTATCTCTCTCTCTCTCTAGTCGGCTAGGCTCAAGAATTGGGCTGATGAAATGATATAAGATCAAGTCTCAAAGTGTAAAGATAGGCCACTAAGTGACAAAAGGGTAAATAAGTCCAACTCTTGTAAATTAGCATTATTTAATCCAATTTAAACATACCAAATCACATTTCAACTAAATATACCATAAAATTACATAAATTCTAGTCAACACATAACACAAATCATTTTTAGATTCGGCTGCCGATATGGCCTTCAATTTGCAGTTTAAAACATAAAATATGAACAGATAATTTAGCAGTCAAACAGATAGACATGCATTTGAACTAATACACTCAATCAATTAGTTCAGGATTTCAGTCAATCAGTCAGTTAACATGCTTAATCATTGATTAGCACTAATCAGTGGTGAGGGTTGTCACAGTCTCCCCTCCTTACAAAGAGTTTGGTCCTCCAAACTCAAATTACTTTCATTCTTGGAAGAAAACAGGATTCAGTGGGAACAGTTCAAGATATCTTTTGATCATATCGTCTTCCTTTTCCCAAGTGGCATACACGCCACCATGGTTTTGCCAGTCAACTTTCACTAACAGAATCTCCTTGTTCCTCAACTTCTTGATTCGTCTATTCATAATCTGAATAGGCCGTTCTTCATAAGTGTAGCCATCACTTAGCATTACATGAGTTGACTCAATCACATGGAAGGGATCCCGAAGGTAATCCCTCAACATTGAAATATGGAACACGTTATGCATATGCTCCATTTCAGGAGGAAGCGCTACTTGATACACCACCGGATTGATTTTTTCGATAATCTCATACGGTCCGACATATCGCGGCGCTAGCTTACCCTTGACTCCAAAACGAGATTGGCCTTTTATCGGTGTCACTTTTACAAAAACATGATCACCTACTTCATACTCTCTGTCTCGCCTCCGGACATCCGCATAACTTTTCTGTCGGCTCTGTGCGGTTTTCAGTCTCTGTTGAATCAGTTTCATCTTCTCTGTGGTTTCCTGTACAATCTCTGGTCCAAGCAAAGGCCCATCTCCAACTTCTGCCCAGCAGATAGGAGATCGACATTTCCTACCATATAAAGCCTCGAAAGGCGCCATACCAATGCTTGAATGAAAACTGTTGTTGTAGGCGAATTCAGCCAACGGTAAATCGCTCCCCCAATTTCCTTGGAAATCAAGAACACACATTCTCAGTAAATCCTCCAGAGTTTGGATGGTTCTTTCTGACTAACCATCTGTCTGAGGATGGTATGCACTACTTAGTCTCAGTTCAGTACCCAATGTTGTCTGCAAACTTTGCCAAAATCTGGATGTAAACTTCGAGTCCTTGTCAGAAACAATGGACACAGGAACTCAATGCAATCTAACAATCTCATCAATATAGATTACAGCCAATTTGTCCGCATTATAAATTGTTTTGACAGGCAAGAAATGAGCTGATTTAGTCAATCTATCAACAATAACCCAAATTGAATCCATACCTTTACTGGAGCGAGGTAAACCAACAATGAAATCCATAGTGATATGTTCCCATTTCCACTCCAGTATCGGTAAGGGTTGCAGTAAACCTGCGGGTCGTTGATATTCGGCTTTAACTTGTTGGCAATGAAGACATTTCGACACAAAGTCAGCAATCTCTTTCTTCATTCCCGGCCACCAGAAATTCAGTTTCAAATCTTGGTACATTTTCGTATTTCCCGGATGGATAGACAATTTTGAATTGTGGCCTTCTTGCAGAATTCTTCTTTTCAGTTCAGTATCACTCGGTACACACAATCTTCCCTGAAATTTCAACACATTATTCTCAAATTTGAAATTCGGCCTCGGTTTAGATTCCCGTTCTTCGATGATCTTCCTCAAGAAGTCATTCTATTGCTATTTCTCTTTAATCTCTTCAATCAGTGCCGGTTGAGCAGAAATAGCGGCTATGGTTCCACCTTGTTCACGCAAAACAATCTCAATTTCAAGTCTTTCAAGATCACATAGCAATTCTTTCTACCCGGTGAGTAAACAGGCCAAATTTCCAATCGACTTCCAACTCAGTGCATCAGCAACGGTGTTAGCTTTTCCTGGATGGTACAAAATTTGTAGGTCATAATCTTTTATCAATTCTGACCATCTCTGCTGCCTCATGTTTAGTTCTTTTTGTGTGAAGAAGTATTTCAAACTTTTATGGTCTGTATACACCTCACATGTTGCCCCATAAAGGTAATGACGCCAAATTTTCAGTGCAAACACTACTGCAGCAAGTTCCAAATCAGGGGTTGGGTAGTTCTTTTCATGCGGTCTCAATTGTCGGGAAGCATACACAATCACTTTCCCATTCTGCATTAAAACACATCCCAAACCCTTATAAGAAGCATCACTATATACAGTATAACCATCCGTACCTGAGGGTAAGGTGAGAATCGGTGCAATCACTAGTCGAGTTTTCAACTCTTGAAAAGCTTATTCCCTCTGATCGGTCCAGTCAAATGATATCCCCTTCTGAGTCAGCTGTGTTAGTGGTAGGGCAATTTTGGAGAAATCTTTGACAAACCTTCTGTAATACCCGGCTAAGCCTAGAAAACTTCAGACTTCGGTAACATTTGTCGGTCTAGGCCAGTTCACTACTGCTTCAATTTTCTGCGGATTAACTGAAATTCCATCCTTACTGATCACATGCCCCAAAAACATAACATTGTCAAGCCAAAATTCACATTTAGTCAGTTTAGCGTATAGTTTCTGTTCTCTTAGGGTCTGTAGGGCAATTCTCAAATGATGTTCATGTTCCTCCGTGCTTTTGGAATAAATTAAAATGTCATCTATAAATACAACAATAAAGTCATCGAGGAATGGTTTAAAAACTCGGTTCATAAGGTCCATAAATGCAGCAGGTGCATTGGTAACTCCGAAAGGCATAACAAGAAATCCGTAATGTCCGTACCTCGTTCGAAATGCAGTCTTTTCAATGTCCCCTGTCTTGACTTTCAACTGGTGATATCCAGATCTAAGATCAATTTTGGAGAACACTTGGGCACCCTGTAACTGGTCAAACAAATCATCAATGCGAGGTAATGGATATTTATTTTTCACTGTTACCTTGTTCAGTTCACAGTAGTCAATACAGAGTCTCAGTGAGCCGTCTTTCTTTTTCACAAATAAGACTGGCGCGCCCCACAGTGAAGTACTGGGCCTAAGGAATATCTTATCTAACAGTTCTTGCAGCTTAACTTTTAACTCTTTCAATTCGGTAGGTGTCATTCTGTAAGGAGCCTTAGACACTGGCTGCGTACTTGGAATCACATCAATGGTGAACTTAATCTCCCTATCAATCAAATCCCCTAGCAGATCATCTGGAAAAATATCTAGGAATTCTCTGACTATAGGAATACTGTTCACATCAGTTTTATCATCAGTAGGTACAGTCAATACAGGACATAGATATCCTTTACACCCTTTTTAATCAGTTTAAAAGCTTTCATGGATGAAATCAGGTATGGGGGAGGTACTACTCCAACTCCGTTAAACACAAATTCAGGCAGTCTGGGTGGACAGAAAACAACTTATTTTGTTACGCAGTCTATGGTAGCATGATATTTCGTTAACCAGTCCATTCCCAATATCACATCAAAATGACCTATATTCAATGGCAGTAAATCAATATATAGATGCGCATCTTCAACAATAATCTCATATGCAGGATACATATAAGCACAAGTCATGGATCCCCCAACAGGTGAAGATACAGCTAACAGATAGTTCATGGGTTCCAATGGTCTATTCAATTTTCGCGAAAAAGTATGCGATACATATGAATGTGTAGACCCTGAATCAATCAAAACATATGCATTTTGAGCACAAATTGAGAGCATACTTGACACAACGGTCTCGGTATTCTGTACATCTCCCGGTACAAGTGCGAACACTCGGTCTTGCCTCATAGGCTCTTTTCCAGTCGCTTTGGGGTTGGGTTTTGGTGGAGCAGTTGATGCTGCTGCGCTTGGTGCAGCTTTACTATTGCCTTGAGATGTGAAAGGGCAATCTTTCACCATGTGGCCTACCTTGCCACACCTATAACAAGCACCAGAGATTTTATAACAAACCCCCTTATGATTCTTACCACATTCGGAGCAGTGCGGTATAGAACAGTTTCCTTGACTAGAACTGGTTATTGACCCTGTATTCTGCTTTTTGTTCGATGAAATATTTCTGCCTTTCTTAAACTTGAAACCCCGTCTTTTACCATGCTATTCGGTTCCCGGTGTTTCAGTCTGTTTCAGTGCTTCGATGTTCGACTCAGCCATTATTGCTCGGTCAAGAACATCCACATACTTCAGCAGTTTCAAAACATTAATTCTGTCAAGAATTTCTACATTAAGGCCGCCTTCAAACTTCCTGGCCTTCTTGTAGTTAGTGTCAACCATATGCGGTGCATATCTGGCGAGTTCAGTAAACTTTGACTCATACTCTGATACTGACATGGTGTCTTGTTTCAGTTGTTCAAATTCAGTCACCTTTCGGTCCCGGACACACTGTGGAAAGTATTTCTCAAAGAAGGCTCCCTTAAACTGAGCCCAATTCATGGCAATATTGGTGTCGCAGACCAGCATCCACTACCGTCTAGCTTCCTCTTGTAGAGTAAAGGTAGCCAATAGCACTTTGTGTGCTTCAGAACATGGAAACACTTCAAATAATTTTTTAGTTTCTAGCACCCACGCTTCGGCCTTCAATGGTTCAAGGCCTCCCTGAAAGGATGGCAGTTTCATCTTGCTAAACTTCTATGTTAGAGCAATGATGTCATCATTCACATTCTGTTTCGGCTGTACCGGAAGAGGTGGGGGTTGTTGGTTCTGTTGTTGTAGCCTTAAGGCCTCAGTCAACATTTCCACTGTTCTTTTGAGCATTGTCGTTCTGGCTTCAGATGATTCAGTTTCATCAGTAGTTCGTGCATTCTCCATTTCACTATAGGCAATTATGGCAATTATAAACATAAATAGTTGCATACTTAAACACATTAACACATTAGCACACATATTCATGTCATGGCCACACACACTTTTCATGCTCATGTAATGCCCTAATTACTTTTCTAGGACATCCTATAGCTCAATTAGACACGTGTGTGCGGTATAACTCGTGGTTTAGTATCGCTCAGATACCACTCTGTCACGACCCAAACCCGTCCCTATGGGTTTAGCACCGTAACCGGCCAGTAATCCGAGATTACCGAAGGCCTGCTTAACAGTAAAACAGTAATACAGAGTACAGGGGCTGGCAGAAGCCAAAACAGTAATTAAAAGATGTCCAATGAGCTGTGACAGGCTGTATGCCAAAAAGACTTCTTATACATATTCACATTCGAAACAAAATAATATATATATATCATATACAATCATTTAGGTTATGGACCAAGTCCCTACCATAACAGTACAATACAAATAACATTCAGTCTATACTGTCGATACAAAACAAAGACAGAAAAGGGAGAATCTAAAACACCCCGAAGCAGCCTTGGCTTGGCAGCACTTGGAACCTCAAAGTGAGGCACGATGGTTGGCTTGACAAAACAAGAGCTAATCTGACACTCCTAACAACAGTCTGGTGCTTGTACACCTACATATATATATATAAGTAGTGAGCTAAAGCCCAGTGAATAATATATGCGTAAAGAGATTAAGAATGAATGTCCTTTCAATATTGAAAACAGTCATTTATCAGTATATCAGTCATTCAGTTTGTGGCTCATATTTCATGCCATAACAGTCATTCAGAAATTATAATAGTCATATGTGGTACATCCAATAGCAAAACAGTACAGTAGATCTTAACAGACCGAGCAGTCAATGATGGCCATCATATTAGTAAACAGTAGTGCTCCCAAATATGGGAACCGACAGAGATCTCTGTAATAGTAGCAGTAACAATTCAGTAACAGTAAATTGCTATGGATGCCACGAATACAGTTCACAAATAGGACAAACATTCATTCAGTAAACAATGTCATTTCATAAAGCAGTACAGTCATTTGTTCAGAAAATAATCTCAACTGAACATATCTTTACAACATTGTTACTCACAGAACACTGGCTATAAGCAGCTAGAGCGTCCTCGGATGCCAACCCTACAGTTATAGAATGAACACACACTAAGCTACACAGTTAGGAAAATAATAACTTAATCCCTAATTTGCTCGGTGTGGTTTTACATCAATATCCTCACTAAGATGCCTAAACTAGGCCTAGGAGTGCCTATGATGGAATGAGGATGCAAAGATGCACTTTAAAACACTTTTCAGAATTTTCAGAAAACAGAGGTCTCGCTCGAGCAGACATGCAGACAAAGGAGCTCCGCTCGAGCATGACTTCCGTCGCTCGAGCGGACTGTAAGCTACAGTAAAAATACTAGATGCACAAAAATCACGCTCGACGAGCACTCGATGCACGATCGAGCATGAGACATAAGTCCTCGCTCGAGCGTAAACTCTTTCATTCGAGCGGACTGTAAACACATGCAAAGTACTGGATACACGCATTTCACGCTCAAGCGCCACTTTCCTCGCTCGAGCGGACTGCATGAACACAAGGCGTACGCTCGAGTGTAGAGTTTCTCGCTCGAGCGTGAGTCCAAAATCTGGAATTTCCAGATTTGAACCTCAAGCTCAAACTCAACTTTAATGCATCAAATTCAATCCTTTTGGGCCAATTTTCTAGAAAACACTTGTAAATTCATAGTATAACATGATTCAAAGCTCAATTTGAGAAATCAAAGTCCAAAGGTAGTTCAATTAAACACAATTTTCAAATAAACTTCAAGAACATGATCAAACATAACATGCATGTGTTCTAATGAGTTCAAAGCTTCTAATACATGCTCTAATGAGCCAATTCCCTCAAAAACAAGATGATTTCATGATCTAAAATCAAGATATGGACATGCATGTAACAAATTCCATGAAAACAACTTCAAAACCTCAATATAAGAGCATGCATGCATGATCTAGCTCTCAATTCAACATTGTAAACTAATTCTAAACTTAGATGACTAAATTACCATGAGCCATGCAAGAATTAACTTAAATTCACAAACAAGAAGGTAAATTTTCTATCTTAGGTCTTGAATTCAAGAATGGAAGCTCAAAATGCAATCTACTCTTCAATCTTCTAAGTCTCCAAGCCAAATTAAGATGAAATCACTCTATCTCCTATCTCTCTCTCTCTCTCTCTAGTTAGTTAGGCTCAAGAATTGGGCTGATGAAATGATATAAGATCAAGTCTCAAAGTGTTGTAGAGATAGGCCACTAAGTGGCAAAAGGATAAATAAGTCCAACTCTTGTAAATTAGCATTATTTAATCCAATTTAAACATACCAAATCACATTTCAACTAAATATACCATAAAATTACATAAATTTTAGTCAATACATAACACTAATCATTTTCAGATTCGGCCGCTGATAAGGCCTTCAATTTGCAGTTTAAAACATAAAACATGAACAGATAATTTAGCAGTCAAACAGATAGACATGCATTTAAACTAATACACTCAATCAATTAGTTCAGGATTTCAGTCAATTAGTCAATTAACATGCTTAATCATTGATTAGCACTAATCAGTGCTGAGGGTTGTCACAGGAGAGGAGACTGTGACAACCCTCACCACTGATTTCTGTTAAACTGTGACTGAACATGATAAGTGACTAATTAGACTGAAATTCTGAACTGATTGATTGAGGGTATTAGTTTAAATGCATTTCTATCTGTTTGATTGTTAAATGATCTGTTCATGTATTATGTTTTAAACTGCAAATTAAAGGCATTATCGGCGGCCGAATCCGAAGTTGATTGGTGATATGTACTAATTAGAATTTATGTAATTTTATGGTATATTTAATTAAAATGTGATTTGGTATGTTTAAATTGGATTAAAGAATGCTAATTTACAAGAGTTGGACTTATTCACTAAATTGCCATGCTCAGTGGGCCACTTTCTCCAACACCTTAAGGCTTGAATACACTTAGACATACATCTTGCTCAGCCATTTTGAGAGACAAACCGATTGAGAAAGAGAGAGTAGGAGGATAGGCTTGAATTCATCAAACTTGACTTGGAGACTTGAAGAAATTGAAGGTTGATTGCATAATTGAGCTCTCATTCTTGTAATTGAGGAACCTAGGTATGGAATTTACCTTCTTGTTTGTGAATTTAAGTTAATTCTTGCATGGCTCATGGTAATTTAGTCATCTAAGTCAAGAATTGGTTTACAATGTTGAATTGAGAGTTAGATCATGCATGCGTGCTCTTATATTGAGGTTTTGAAGTTGTTTTCAGGGAATTTGTTACATGCATGTCCATATCTTGATTTTAGATCATGAAATCATCTTGTTTTTGAGGGAATTAGCTCATTGGAGCATGTATTAAAAGCTTTGAACTCAATAGAACACATGCATGTTATGTTTGATCATGTTCTTGAAGTTTTAAATGAATTTGTGTTTAATTGAACTACCATTAGGCTTTGATTTCCCAAATTAATCTTTGAAACATGTCATATTATGAATTTACAAGTGTTTTCCAGAAAATTGGCCCAAAAGGATCGAATTTGATGCATTAAAAGTTGTTTTTGAGCTTGAGGTTCAAATCTGGAAATTCCAGATTTTGGACTCACGCTCGAGCGAGGAACTTTACGCTCGAGCGTACGCCTTGTATTCATGCAGTCCGTTCGAGTGAGGAAAGTGGCGCTCGAGTGTGAAATGCGTGTATCCAATACTTTGCATGAGTTTACAGTCTGCTCGAGCGAGAGAGTTTGCGCTCGAGCGAGGACTTGTGTCTCACGCTCGAGCGTGGATCGAGCGCCTGTCGAGCGTGATTTTTGTGCATCCAGTATTTTTACTGTAGCTTACAGTCCGCTCGAGCGACGGAAGTCATGCTCGAGTGGAGCTCCTTTGTTTGCATGTCCGCTCGAGCGTAAAAAGCTACGCTCGAGCGAGACCCCTGTTTTCTGAAAATTCTGAAAAGTGTTTTAAAGTGCATCTTTGCATCCTCATTCCATCCTAGGCACTCCTAGGCCTAGTTTAAGGCATCTTAATGAGGATATTGATGTAGAACCACACCGAGGCAAATTAGGGATTAAGTTATTATTTCCCCAACTATATAGCTTAGTGTGTGTTCGTTCTGTAACTGTGTAGGGTTGGCATTCGAGGACGCTCTAGCTGCTTATAGCCCAGTGCTCTGTGAGTAACAATGTTGTAAAGATATGTTCAATCATGAATATTTTCTGAATGAACAACTGTATTGCTTTCTGAAATGATATTTCTTACTGAATAAATGTTTGTCCTATTTGTGAACTGTATTCGTGGCATCCATAGCAATTTACTGATACTGCACTATGCTGCTACTGTCACAGAGATCTCTGTCGGTTCCCATGTTGGAACCACTACTGTTTACTGATGTGATGGCCATCAACTGACTGTTCGGTCTGTTAAGACCTACTGTACTGTTTTGCTATTGGATGTACCACATATGACTATTATAATTTTTGATTGACTGTTATTGTGACAACCCTCACCACTGTTTACTGATTACTGCTAAACTGAGACTGATCATGATAAGTAATTGAATTGATTAAAATTCTGAGTTAATTGATTGAGTGTGTTAGTTTAAATGCATGTCTATCTGTTTGACTGTTAAATGATCTGTTCATATGTAATGTTTTAAACTGCAAATTGAAGGCCTTATTGGCGGCCGAATCTGAAATTGATTAGTGATTTATGTTAATTAGCATTTATGTGAATTTATGGTAAATTTACTTGAAATGTGATTTGGTATGATTAAATTGGATTAAATAAGCTAAATTATCAAAGTTGGACTTATTTACCTTAGTGCCATTAAGTGGACTATGCTAGACCAAATGTTTAGTCTTACTTTATATGTGTTGGCCTCACTTTTCATCATCCTTCTTGAGAGACCAAACGTGAGAGAGAGCTAGAGAGTTAGAGAAGAGCTTGAGTTCTTCATATTTGCTTGGAGTCTTGAAGAATTTGGAAGAGAATTGTATATTTGAGCTTGTATACCTTGAATTCAAGACATAAGGTAGAAATTTCATCGTCTCATTTGTGAATTGAAGTTGTATCTTGCATGATTCATAGAGGTTTAGAGATTGAAGTCAAGAATTGGTTTAGATTGTTGAATTGAAGCTTGAATCATGCATGCATGTTCATATTGGGGAGTTTAGAGTTGTTTTCATGGAAATTTTTGCATGTATGTCCATATTATTGTTATAGTCCATGAACTCACCATGTTTTGAAGTTAAATCTTGCATTTGATCTTGTTTTAGAACATTGGAGTTTCAAGGAACCCATGCATGTGTTGAATTTACATTGTTCTTCATGTTCTTGAAGTTTATTTGAAAATTGGGTTCAATTGAACTACCTTTGGTATTTGATTTCTCAAATTGATCTTTGAAACATGTCATATTATGAGTTTACAAGTGTTTTCTAGAAAATTAGCCCAAGAAGATCGATTTTGGTACATTTAAAGTTGATTTCGAGCTTGAAGGTTCAATCTGAAATTTTGAGAATTTGGACTCACGCTCGAGCGGGGGAATCCACGCTCGAGCGTACAACCTGTGTTCATGCAGTCCGCTCGAGTGGGTAAAGTGACGCTCGAGCGGGAAATGCGTATATCTAGTACTTTGCATGTGTTTACAGTCTGCTCGAGCGGGGGAATACATGCTCGAGCAAGGACTTGTGTCTCATGCTCGAGCGGGTATCGAGCGCCCATCGAGCGTGAATTTCGTACATTTAGTACTTTTACTGTAGTTTGCAGTCCGCTCGAGCGGAGGAATCCACGCTCGAGCGGATCCCTTTTGTCTGCATGTCCGCTCGAGCGGTGAAAAGTATTTAAAAGTGCATCTTTGCATCCTCATTCCATCCTAGGCACTCCTAGGCCTAGTTTAAGGCATCTTAGTGAGGATATTGATATAGAACCACACCGAGGCAAATTAAGGATTAAGTTATTATTTTCCCAACTGTGTAGCTTAGTGTGTGTTCGTTCTGTAACTGTGTAAGGTTGGCATCCGAGGACGCGTACTAGTTTATCTGTAGCCCAGAACTCTGTAAGTAACAATGTTGAAAAGATATGTTCAATTGAGATTATTTTCTGAACAAATAACTGTACTGCTTTATGAAATGACACTGTTTACTGAATGAATGTTTGTCGTATTTGTGAACTGTATTCGTGGCATCCATAGCAATTTACTGTTATTGAACTATTACTGCTACTATTACAGAGATCTCTGTCGGTTCCCATGTATGGAACCACTACTATTTACTGATATGATGGCCATCATTGACTGTTCGGTCTGTTAAGACCTATTGTACTGCTTTGCTATTGGATGTACCACATATGACTATTATAGTTTCTGAATGACTGTTATGGCATGAATTATGAGCCACAAACCGAATGACTGATATACTGATAAATGATTGTTTTCAATATTGAAAGGGCATTCATTCTTAATATCTTTACGCATATGTTATTCACTGGACTTTAGCTTACTGTTTGTATATATATATAGGTGTTCAGGCACCGGACCGGAGTTAGGAGCGTTGGATTAGCTCTTGTTTTGTCAAGCCAACCATCGTTCCTCACCTTGAGGTTCCAAGTGCTGCCAAGCTAAGGCTACTTCGGGGTGTTTTAGATTCCTCCCTTTTTTGTCTCTATTTTGTATCAACTGTATAGACTGTTACTGTACTGTTACGGTAGGGACTTGGTCCCTAACTTGAATGTTTGTATATGTATGTATAGTACTGTTTTGTTCTGAATGTGAATATGTTTTAAAAAAGTCTTTTTGCATACAGACTGTCACAGCTCATTGGACATCTTTTAATTACTGTTTTGGCTTCCGCCAGTCCCTATACTCTGTATTACTGTTTTACTGATAAGCAGGCCTTCGGTAATCTCAAATTACTGGCCGGTTACGATACTAAACCCATAGGAGCGGGTTTGAGTCGTAACAGTTATGGCATGAAATATGAGCCACAAACTGAATGACTGATATACTGATAAATGACTGTTTTCAATATTGAAAGGACATTCATTCTTAACCTCTTCACGCATATGTTATTCACTGGGCTTTACCTCACTGCTCATATATATATGTAGGTGTACAGGCACCAGACCGTTGCTAGGAGCGTCGGGCTAAGCTCTCGTTTTGTCAAGCCAACCACCGTGCCTCACTGCGAGGTTCTAAGTCCTTTAAGCTAGGTCTTTTTGGGGTGTTTTAGTTTTCCCCCTTTTTGTATCTGGTTTTGTAACACTGTATAGACTACATGATATGTGTATCTGTACTGTACTATTTTGGTAGGGATTTGGTCCCTAACCTGAATATCTGTATATGATGTATGTGCATATTGTTATGGTTTGAATGTGAACATGTTATGAATGTTACAGCTCATTGGACATCTTTAATTACTGTTTTGGCTTCCGCCAGCCCCTGTACTCTGTATTACTGTTTTACTGTTAAGCAGGCCTTCGGTAATCTCGGATTACTAGCCGGTTATGGTGCTAAACCCATAGGGACGGGTTTGGGTCGTGACATTGTGCTTTTAATTCATGAAACATAAGTGAGGGGCTTTTCCCAAATGAAGCCAAATTAGTAACCTATTTCCCAAACTAAGCCTAGTTTGGACGGAATTCCCAAACTAGGCTCAGGCGCTATTACAAACCACGCTTTCACTGTTTCCAGGCCCCTCCCTCGGAAAATTTGTGAAATAGTAAAAGCGTGGTCACAAACCACGCTTTTAATTAAGAAGACGTGGTTACAAACCATACTTTTAAGTTAATCATAAAACGTGATTTCAAACCATGCTTTTAAAATTTTTTTTTTTTCCCAAAAAACGTGATTTATAACCACGCTTTCACTGTGTTGTAAAGAAAGCGTGGTTAGAAACCACGTTTTTGATGCTGCACCAAACACACACACTCACAAACACACACACACACACTCTCTCTCTCTCTCTCAAACACACACATGACTCACATACACACACACTCAATATATATATAAGTTTTAATATATATTTATAATTTAATATATATATAAATTTTATTTCATAAACTTGAAATCAATATTAAATATATATAATAATAATTTATAATAGCAAATAATAATCAACTATATAAAATGATTACTTTTTTATTTTAATTCTTAATTTTTTTTATTTTACTGTTTAGGGATAAAATTTATTTATTTTATTTTACGGTTTAAAGTTTAATTCTTAATTTTTTTTTTTATTTTAGGATTTAGGATTTAGGGTTTATGATTTATAAAAAAAATATAAATTTTAAGAATTAAACTATAAATTCTAAACCCTAAATCCTAAAATAAAAATAAATAAATTTTAAGAATTAAACCCTAAACCCTAAAATAAAAATAAATAAATTTTATCCCTAAACACTAAGATAGTGTTTGGTAACATTTACGTTTTTGGTTTATGTTTATAAAATTTTTATAAACTGGTTTCTGTTTGTTTTTAGAAAAACATAAATTACAAACTTGTTTAGTTTGAACAAAATGTTTAAAAAAAATTTAAAACATAAACTAAAAAAATATGTTTGTTCAAGCCTAAAATATTTATATTTATATTTATTATTTATGACAATGGGATTACACATATTATAAGTGAAAAAATATTAATTAAAAAAAATATTTGAAAAAAATTTAATTGGAAAAAACGTAGTTTGTAAAAATTATTGAAAAAAAATATTGAAAAAAAACGTGGTTTATAATTATTATTTATGACAATGGGATCACACATATTATAATTGAAAAAAATTAATTAAAAAAATAATTGAAAAAAATATATATTTTTCAAAAAAAATTATTTGAAAAAAAAAATTGAAAACTGAAAACGTAAACTCATTTTTTGAGTTTACGTTTTTTCCTCAAATTTATAAACCGAAACAACCATTTATAAACCAACGATTTTTCCAAAAAAAAAATTCAATAATTTTTACAAATCACGTTTTTTCCAATTAAATTTTTTTCAAATATTTTTTTTAATTAATTATTTTTCAATTATAATATGTGTGATCCCATTGTCATAAATAATAAATATAAATATAAATATTTTAGCCTTGAACAAACAGATTTCTTAGTTTATGTTTTAATTTTTTTTTAAATATTTTGTTCAAACCAAACACGTTTGTAATTTATGTTTTTCTAAAAATAAACAGAAACCAGTTTATAAAATTTTTATAAACATAAACCACAAACGTAAATGTTACCAAACGCTACCTTAGTGTTTAGGGATAAATTTTATATTTTTATATTTTAGGGTTTGGGGTTTAATTCTTAAAATTTATTTATTTTTATTTTAGGATTTAGGGTTTATAATTTATAGTTTAATTCTTAAAATTTATTTATTTTTATAAATCCTAAACCCTAAAAAAAAAATTTAAGAATTAAACCTTAAACCCTAAAATAAAAAAAAATTTATCCCTAAATAGTAAAATAAAAAAAAATTAAGAATTAAAATAAAAAATTAATCATTTTATATAGTTGATTATTATTTGCTATTATAAATTATTATTATATATATTTAATATTTATTTTAATTTTATGAAATAAAATTTATATATATTAAATTATAAATATATATTAAAATTTATATATATATATATATATATATTGAGTGTGAGTGTGTGTGTGAGTGTGAGTCATGTGTGTGTTTGTGTCAGAGAGAGAGAGAGTGTGTGTGAGTGTTTGTGAGTGTGTGTGTTTGGTGTAGCATTGAAAGCGTGGTTTCTAACCACGTTTTCTTCACAACACAGTGAAAGCATGGTTAGAAACCACGTTTTTTGAAAGAAAAAAAAATTATTTAAAAGCGTGGTTTGAAATCACGTTTTATGATTAACTTAAAAGTGTGGTTTGTAATCACGTCTTCTTAATTAAAAGCGTGGTTTGTAACCACGCTTTTACTATTTCACAAATTTTTTGCGGGAGGGGTTTGGAAACAGTAAAAGCGTGGTTTGTAATAGCGCTTTAACCTATTTTGAAAATTCCGTCCAAATTAAGCCTAATTTGAAAAATAGGTTACTAATTTGACTTAATTTGAAAAAAAACCCCATAAGTGAAGACTACCTTATTTTGGTTTTTCTTCTCAAGGACAATCATAGTTGCCTTCATTACGAAAAATGAATGCCAAAAACAAAACAAAAAACACAAAATATTGTGATTTTCGGCATTCTATAATATTTACGATATTATGTGCAAGTTACATGCCAAATTTTTGTTTATTGATGTAATGGATCCTTAACATAATGTTTACATTGATATAAATTGATAATTCAATATAAAAAAAATATAGTATTTTTTAGTTGAGAAGGGTAGAATGATATTAAATAATAGTTTATGGAGTAAAGTGATACCAGACAAAAGTTGAGAGGTAAATGTAATTTACCCTAAAAAGAATAGTATATTTACATGGAGACTCCAATTGTCAAGTATCGCCTTAACTCCTTAAATTTAAAAAATGCACAAACAAACTACCTAAAATATTGATGTTGTATAACCACTTATCAATGTTAATAGAACATGTTTAATTACTAAAATATCCCACACTCCCGGTATCATTTTACCCACTAAACTATCATGAAGTATCATTTTACCCGATGAACTATAGAAGTATACAATTAACCCTTTTAACTATTAAATTGTCACATACATAGCCTGATGTCATTAATAAAAATAATTAAATAGCCAAATTGCCTCCTCTTTTTATATTAACAGACTTTTTCTCTCTTTGAAATTCATAAAATATTATTGCAATTTATTTTTATTATTATTATTAATAACCCCCCCTCCTATTTCTGTACCCTTATCTCCCCCAGCCATTTAAAAAAGAAAAAAAAATATTTAAAAAAATTGTAATAATTTCTAAGAAATTTCAAAGAGATAACAGGTATGTGAGATACAAAAAAGATGAGACAATTTGGTCATTTCATCATTTCCATTAACAATATCAAAGAATGTGTGACAATTTGATTCTTGAAATGCGTAATTGTACGTTTATAATTTAAAGATTAAAATGATATTTCATAATAGTTTAAAGAATTAAAATGATATTTTATGATAATTCATGGGATCTCACTACTTAGTAATAAAATAATTAAAATCATGGTGCATGATCTTGGATCCCACGATTTACTCACGGCTGAAAGATAGGGGGGGTATGTGATACATTTTGATAGTTAAAGGAAGTTTAATTGTTTTGTGTGTGTGTGTACCTAAAACAAGCCTTGGCCTATCAGTGATTCGAGTGTACCTTTTGATCTATTCATTTAGGTTATTTATACAAAAACTCTTAAATTATTATTAAATATTACTTTAACTTTTTAAACTTTAAAATTATCACTTAAAATTTTAAACTTAAAAAAATAAAATAAAATAATTATTAACTTATTGACTTATTTAGATTATATCATCTCTCTAATCTATATATTATATAAGAAAAATGATATTTTTAGTGAGGAGTCTCGTGAGAGTTTCAACATCTCATATTAATTTTCTTAATCTTAAATAATTAAAAAAATTTCTATTGACTAACTTTTATTTGATAATTTCACATCGGGAAAAGAAAAAAAAAAAGAGTTATTTTACTCATATAAAGGAAATTATATACTCCCATCCTATTTAGTGAGAAGCCTTATAATCAATATTTTTTTTTTATTTTCTTAATTTTATTGGTTGGCTTCGATTTAACTTTTATTTTACAATTCCACATAGACGTTTTGATTTTGAAAATAATTTTGTATAAGATTATGAAACTCTCATAATATTTAACTTAAAAATAATTACAATCCCACATCGAAAAAAAAATAAAAAGTGAGTTATTTTACTTATATAAAGTGAATCTTATACTCTTATTTAACATTATAGTATTGTGTATGTTTCAGTTCAAGATAGTTTAAAATAAAATTTAAAGGTTTTAATTAATTAATTTGTTGTAAATTGGTTGGTCTTTTGACTTAGCCGATTCAACTGAATCGTTTTCGGTTTGCCTGATTCATTGGTTTAACCACGGTTTTAACTGTTTTGTCAAAATATATTATTTAGATTTGTTTGATTTAAAATAAACTAGGATTGACCTTATCAAAAATTGAACGACTGAGACTGCTTAATTAGAAATGAATTTCCCGTCCAAACAACAATTAACTTTTATTTTACAATCTCACATAAGGAAAAGGAGGAAAACATGAGTTGTTTCACTATATAAATCTTATGTTCTCATTTAATATTGTAGTATTGTGTATGTTTCAGTTCAAGACAGTTTAAATTTTAAAATTAAAATAAAATTTATAAGTTTTAATTAATTAATATTTGTGGATAAGTTGGTTGGTCCTTTGACTTAGCTGATAGGGTGAGCTGTTTTCGGTTTGACTGATTTGCTAGTTTAAATGCAATTTTAGCAATTTTATCACAATATATTGGTTAAATTTGTTTGATTCGAAATAAATTAAAAATTGACCTAATTAAAGATTAAACGGCTAAGATTGTTTGATTCAAAATAAATTTTCCGCCAACTAATTGTTAACTTTTAGACAATTATCCCTATTGGTTGACTTTCATTTAACTTTTATTTTATAATTCCACATTGAGAAAAGAAAGAAAAAGTGAATTGTTTCACTTATATAAAGTGAATTTTATATTTCCATTTATATAAGCAAAATGAAATTTTAGTAAGAAACCTTCTGATTAATATCTCATACTAATTTTTTTGATTTTTTTAATTTTAAACAATTAAAAAAATTTCAATTGACTAAAAAAATTAAATATAATTATTATATTTTTATTAAATAATATATTATTTGATATGCTAGTTTTTTATATATTACGAGATGACCTGTTATAATTACACTGGTATCGGGGAACCTTTATACACACGAGATGACCTGTTATAATTACACTGGTATCGGGGAACCTTATACACAAGCCTGAGTTTAATTTCAGTGACAAATTGCATTTTGGGTGAACCTTTATTATACATTGGGGAATCACAGAATAGTGGAGCAATTTTTTACAAAACCATGGGGTGCCAGGCAAAAGCTGTGCCGGTGTAACTCACAGTGCGGCTGCCAAACAAGAAGCAATGAAACACCACACAGCAGCATCTGCTTCGTCGAAGAATCCCGTTAAGTTCAGGATGTAAATTTCCTTCTCTCTCTCTCTCTCTCTCTCTCTCTCTCTCAATTTTTCTTATTATTTTTACTATTAGGGTTTAGTTTCTTCTTGAATAAACTTTATCAATTGAAGAAATGGTCGTTTTGCTCGACGAATCCCTTTCCAATGGTAACATTACCTCTTTGGAACGCAGTCCAACCGCTGATAATTTAGTTCCAATCCGTCTGGACATCGAGATCGATGGTCAGAGGTTCAGAGATGCGTTTACCTGGAATCCTTCTGGTATTCAATCTCTCTCTTGAACTTCATTACCCTTTTCCCACTCTCAATGTTACTTTACTGCTTTCGTTGTTGCTTTGTTTTATCATTATTATTGTTTTTAGTTAGTTGTTCCAATCTACTTTTCAAATTCTGCTTTAATTGGTTCCTACATTGGAATGGATGGGTGAGGTGAGGTGAGGTGAGGTGTAATTGATATACATTATCCAGTGGACATGTTTCATATATTGGGTTATCAAAGAGTTTCGCTGTTTTTGTGAAAATAATGCAACGAGGCCAAATAAATTATGCAACTCTGGAATATGATAGTGAAGTTGCATATGAATGTTTTTCTTGTTCGTTCCCTTTTGTGTTGTTTTTTTTTTTTTTTTTTTTTTTTTGTTTTTGCGATATAAGTCCCAATATGAGTTGTTGGTCATTGAAGATCTATAAAATTCTCTTTTACATCCAATGGACTATTCGGACCTGCTTTTGAATATTATAGATCCAGATTCAGAGGTGGTTGTATTTGCAAGGAGGACAGTTAAAGACTTAAAGCTTCCTCCAGCATTTGTTACGCAGATTGCTCAATCCATTCAAGTAAGTGAACAAGTAAAACACAAAATTTAAAAGAAAATAAAAAAACTACTTCACTATCTTATTAATGTTTCTTTTCAAATTTGAATTTTTGCAGTCACAGCTGACAGAATTTCGATCTTTTGAAGGGCAAGATATGTACACTGGGGAGAAGATTGTCCCCATCAAGGTATGTCTTAGTTATCACATAATGCTAGTTGCTTTTTTTTTTTTTTTATATTTATCTTGCTGAACTTTCTTCCTTCTGATATTTGGTCATTAACATCAAGGTTATGAGTGGTGTCGATTGACCCCACTCAACTTTGAAAAATATTTAATACCTACATAGTGTCATGCAAAATTTTAGGGTGATTCCATAAATTGACTCCATAGAATCGTTTACATATATATAGATATCCTTTTTTCTTAAATTGTTGATCTATACATGATTCATTTAGGCAAATTATCAAACACTTAGTGATCTATTCAACCAATTTCCAAACAATCAATCAATTGACCAATTCATGATTTGATCTCTGTCAATTCACAGGATTTTAACATGGAAAACCTCCCAGTTGAGATGAAAAACCACCAGCCAATGGCTGCAAATCAATCCACTGTATAACCCAGTGTTATTAAAGGCGCGCCTAGGCGTGCGCCTAGGCCCAAGTCCCATCCAAGCCCAAGGTTTACGCCTTGTAGTGTTCCAGGCCACACGACTTCAATAAGGCGTGCCTAGGCGTGTGCCTAGGCCCAAGTCCCATCTAGGCCCAAGGTTTGCACTTTATAGTTTTCAGGCCAGGCGAATTCGATAAGGCACACGATTGGTCCAAGGCGCATTAAGGGCCAGGTCTTGAGGGCTTTTTTTATTGTTACTTTAATTAGTTTTGTTTAAAATTTGACCATTGATTTAAGATGATGTAGCTACAAAAGATCCCTACTCTTATTACATATACCAATTATAACTGAATGATTACAAAAGAAGTGTTACAATGGGACGGTGAATCATATCGTTTAATTCCAAGTCCTTTTCTTACTAGGATATTCTTGTGCAATGTGACCATATCCTTGACCTTCATAGCATTAATTCCAAGTCCTTTCCATTCTTCTCAGTTTTAGAACCAATTTTGATCGTCATTACTTTTGTTCTTTTCTTTTGAGTTGATTCTTTGAAATTAATCTTCTTTTTTTGATTATTTTTTTGAATTGCGTTATAATTAGAATCATCATCTCGGGATCAAACTCAATTTATCAATGGACTTCTTTGCATCCCATATGAGAAATTGAAAGCAACACTCTGTTGTTTCTTAGATAGAAGCAAATTAGTCACATAATTTTTTGTCCTCCAGTAGAATAAAAGAATTTCATTAAAAGAGAAAGTTTACATAGTACAGACCAAGGCAAAGCTAATGAAGCCAAAAACAAAACATAAAAGCCAGACCAGTTCGGCCATGGTAGCATGCATCAAGGCAGAGACAAATCAGTATCCCTAGCGGAGGAAAATTAGCAGCTATGTAGAGTGCTAAGTCGGGATAACATGAAGTAGCCCTTCACATGCTAGAGAATGAGCTGCCTTGACTTCCAACCGCTAAATTTTTGAGATACAATCTCCTCCAAAAGAAAACGGTCGCCTATCAATTGCAAGTTGCTGTTGAAAGAATTATTTTGAAACAATCACTAACCGATCGATTGCCTATCGATCTCTGCATTTTGTTTGAAAACCAATTTCAAGCGATCCTTGACTGATGGATCACCTTTTGATCACTTGTCACTGTTGAAGGTGGGATCGATTGCTCTTAAGAGGGATCGATTGCCAGGATAAGGCAATAGAGAATTAAGTGGGAAATCCACCTGAGGAACAGTGACCATTACCCACCCACCACTTGACTCCTTGGTTGATCAGATCCGTACCATAAAGGTGTCTTTTCCAAGCCCATGAGGAGCCAAAAGAAGCATTTCCATGGAGTAGATTATAGTGAGAGCAATATTTGGGCACTTTTGAGATGGATAGATTCGGGTTAGAGAGTAACCTCCAGCATTGTTTGCCCAAGAGTGTTCGTATGGTGAAAATCCCAAAGACCAAGTCCCCCCTCCATCTTTGGAACACAAAGAATGAACCAATCCAACCAGTAATTTGGTTTTTTGTCACTAGTGCTCCACCAAAAGGATGCGATGCAGGATGTGAGGTTATCACAAAGACCAAAAGGAATTTTGAAGGTGGTACAAAGAGAGTTAGGTAAAGTAGAAAGAATAGATTTGACCAAGAGTAGCTTTCCAGCTTGAGATAGAGTAAGTGCTTTCCACCCTTGAAGCTTCTTGTGAAAAGGTATCTAAAATGTAACGGAAGCACTCTTTTTTGTTAGAAGCAACTCTAAGAGGGAGCCTGAGGTAGTGATCTGCTACCACTTTGAGAGGGACAGGAAAGAAAGCCTTGAATAAATGTGTGAACCAATCAGGGACATTAGGGTTGAAGATAATGTATGACTTTTGGAGAATAACACATTGCCTTGAGACATGACTAAAGCTTTCTTTGGCATCATAGAGGACAGCACTACTTCGAATAGAAGGTTGAAAGAAAATGAGACAATCCTCTACAAAGAAAAGATGGGTATGGGGAGGCTATGCTGACTAAGCTTGGTGCCAACACATAGGTTGGATGAGTTAAGGTGATTAATGTAACATGAGAAGGCCTCAAGAAAAGGAATAAATAGATTAGGTGAGAGGGGATCACCTTGATGTAGGCCTCATAAGTTTTAAGATTACAAACCAATTGTTCCACATCGAGTTTGTCAATGTTTTAAATTTTTTCTATTGCGGTAGCCTTTGGTTGGAATCTTTCTGGCAATGATCTCAATGTTTCTAACCACCTTTTCACTTTGGTATTCTCTCTCCTAGGTTGAAACTTAAATTGACAATATCACTCAACTTGGTATAAATGTCAATCAAAGAACTCATTTTCTCCCATCCTTTGAAACTTAAATTGACGATGTCACTCAAATTGGCATAAAAATCAATCAAAGAATTCATTTTCTTCCGACCTTAAGGTTTCAAAACTAGTAGTGATCTTTTGATGTTTGAATGCTTAATGGTTTGGGCTATGAAGCACAAGCACAGATACGGATACGGATACGGGATACAGCGATTTCAAAAAAATGGGGACACGGCGGGGGACACAACAAATTATTATTATTATTTTAAATATATATGTTACGCATTTGCTATGTAGATTAATTTTATATTACCAAACAATCAAAATTAATAAAAACTAATATTAATTTAATGTGTACATAAAGACCATTACATTTAAACATTATAAACATATGTTCTATATATTGTAAACATTATATAAAGAAAAAAATTAAATTAAAATATACATTATATATATATGTATATATCTAATCTAATCATAAAATAAATAAAAAAATAAAGAAGAAAGAAGACAGAGAAGAGATATAATATATATAAACTAAAATATAATATATATATATATAAATAAAAATAAAAATTAAAATAAAAATATCTGATCAACAGAGAAGAGAGAGAAACAAGATAGAAGAGAGAGAGACGAGAGAGATGGCGATCGATTGAGAGAGAAGAGATAGATGAGAGAGAAGAGAGACAGAGACGAGAGCTTTACTACTTACCAGGTCGTTCGGTGATGGAGATTGACTGAGAATCGATGAAGAAGAAGACGGTGAAGAATCGAACAAAAGACACTCACCAGAGGGACTATTCGTCGCCTCACGTTGCCGGAGAGCTTCGTCTCGTTGTATCGCCGGAGGGCTTCGAAGGCAGTCGAATCAGTTCTGTTTAAGTTTGCTGAAGTGAAGAGATTCACGCACAACAACAAACAAAACCTAGGTTGTATATATTTTGTATTATTACAAAATAACCCTCTCATTTTTTTTAAATATTACACTTTGACCCCAAATAAATATAACAAAATTGAAAATGAGTCCCACTGTGTCCCATGTCGTGTCTCGATATGAACATGCGTGTCCCTACACTTATATGCTTAATCTTACTTTAGTATTCAGGTGATGTGGAACTTAGCTTCACAACACCATCCTTGGTAAGAGTAGGTTTTTTCCATCCATGCACAACAGATTGCCAAACTTTGTCATCAATAGCTTTTAAAAATGCTGTCATTTCAGCTTTCCAATGTGAATAGTTGGGAACCCTCAAGGAGTTATGGTCTGATAGTTAAATTGCCTTCTTTTATAGAATCCATGAATATATGAATGAACCGAACCTCGCTCGTATTCTCATTCGTAGAGCTTTGAAAAACAAAGAATGAGTGACCCACTATGATGCCAATTGAAAATCCCTTTTTCTTAAATGGTTGATTTATACTTGTGATTCAATTAGGTAAATCATCAAACACTTGATCAATTCAAGCGATCTCCAAGCCAGCCAATTAGTTGACTAATTCATGATTAGATCCATATCAATTTCTAATTGAGATGAAAAACCACGGTCCAAAGGCCACAAATCAATCCACTGTATAAACAAATGATTTCAAGAGAAGTCTTAGAATTGAATGGTGAGCTTCACCCAACGGACTTAGGGTTCTGTAGCTGCATCTGTGTTCATTGCTCTCTTAGGGATTGATCCAAGAACACTGCCGAATCCATGACAGTCAAGCTACATCTGGAATCCACCTAAAGTCTTTGCTCTTGCCTTTTGGAATCAACCAAAGTCTTCGTTGTCGGATGTGAATTTGATGAAGAAATACCTTTAAGATGGTCAAACCATGCTTGGTGATCAAGAGATAATTTAATCTTCTTCAAGGATTGAGTAATTCTCTTACTAGACCAGTTCTGAGGAGTTTTTGCATATCTATAGAGTGAAACTGAAGGGCTTATATTTGAAATTGATCATGATCTGCACTTTCTAACCAACTTAACTGACTGGGACTGCTCATTTCGTCACTTCATCGCTTGATCGATGAATTCAAACTCTTAGTATTTTGTAACAAGCTCTGATCCAATAAAGTGAAAATCACCTCTGGACAACTACTCGAACAGTGGTCACAAGCTCACTGCAACAAGTATAATTACAATAAAAGAAAAGATTACAATTGAGAATATGTTTGTCAAATGGGATTGCCAAAACTAAGTACTAACATGTATGTATGTATGTATATATATATATATATATATATATTTATATACAATCAGGGTCAATTTTTTGGAAAACAAAACGTAGCTATCCCCCTAGAATTGTAATAATAATAAAAAAAAAGAAACTAATTGGCAATGTTAAAATGAAAAAGAAACTTAAGATCCCATTGCCTATAAAATTTATCGTGTGAAATTGAGCATAAAATGTTGATTATTTATTGAATTTGTTTTGAAATTGTTTATGGAATTCAACTAAAACCTAGGAAAATTGTTAATATTATTTTTTTAATGAATTTGTTCTGAAAATTTTAATTATTGATGGAATTAGGCCAAAATTGTTGGGCAATTTGGTGAAACTAAGTGAAAATTGATATACAATTATTGGGGAAATTACAAGGTTTGACCTTTGTAACAAAATAAGTTTTTAATTTTTTCAATTTAAACTCTAAACTTTGAATTGTTTTCAATCTAAACTATTTGCCTATTTTCGTTAAGTAAAGTCAATATTTTAGCCATTAAACTCAATGAAAATGATATTTTAGACATTTTATGTATATGTACATTGAGTTTATTGACTAAAATACTATTTTTCCGTCAGTTTTATTTAACAAAAATAAGCGAATGGTTTAGATTGAAAATAAATCAAAAGATTAGGGTTTAAATTGACAAAATTGAAAATTCAGGGTTTATTTTGTTACAAGGCTAAAACCTTGGTGTTTTTTTTTTTTTTTTGGTAATTGTCCCAAAATTATTTGATTAGTTGATGAGTCTTATGTTGCAACTATCAATTATTTGGTACAATGAGTTGGAATTTAGTTGTAATCAAGTGAAATTGTTGTGTTCAATGAATTTAGGTTGAAATGGAATTATTTATTGAAGGAATAGCATCAATGTCATCAAGGTTTTTTTTTTTTTTTTTTTTTTGGGGGGGGGGGGGGGGGGTACATGTAATTTGAAAAGCTCGCATTAATTTTCTTGATTTTGTTGAAAATATATGATATTTTAATGGTGTTAAAGTTGATGTTGATATGTTCTACATGTCTAAAAATTTGATTTTTATAATTATTTATGAAATGGCCCCACTAATTAACATACAAAATTATAGTTTTATTGGTGCTTATTCTTCTGTCTCCTTTCCAGCTTGATCTTCGAGTGAATCATACGCTAATAAAGGACCAGTTTTTGTGGGTAAGTTTGATTAGAGAGTTAAGTATTCATAGGTTTGGAAATAGGATGGTCCATGTTTAATAGTGAATGTCTAATGCTTTTGGATTTTACATGTTCTACATTGTTGGTGCTATTGCACATTTTGAATTAAATTGATTGCCAGGACTTGAACAACTTTGATTGTGATCCAGAAGAATTTGCAAGAACATTCTGCAGAGATTTGGGTATTGAAGACCCTGAAGTTGGAGTAAGTAAAGCAAATTAACCATATCATTCGTAGACAATCAAATTGTTTTGGTTGACCCAATGTTTTCTTTTACTTGTTTATATTTGTGCTTAAACGTAGTTATTTGTGTGCCAACAACTTGTGTATTGTGAGGCACCAACCCCCTTGGCCAAGAAGGAAATGGTAGAAACAAAAAACAAAAAAGACAAAACCCACAGTTTCTGTGTTGTTACTTAACAGTTAGCATCAATCGAGCGAGGTTGATTTGGGCTGTGTGTGTCTCAAGCTCATCTTGAACAAATTTTCCTGAGTTCAGATCATCCCATGTGAACCTCATTATCCCTAGTCTAAGCTTGGCCCATTTCACAAAAAGGGAGTTGGAATGCATTCCTTTACAATTTCTCTTAAAATATTGGTGTATAAAACAAAATTTAAAATCCTGATGTAGAGCACAAGGTTTGAAGCCCGGACTTCATCATTGTATTTTAACTTTGGAAGCAAGTACTCAACCACCAAACCTATAATTATTTAGAGAAAGGACAAAATTTAGGATTTTCTTGTCTCAGTGGCTTTTCTTTTATTTCTTTGGGATCATATGTTTGAGTGGTAATATCCCAGTCTTGCTAGGCATTCGAACATCAGAGCCCTAGCCTGCTAGGCACGACAATCAAGTAAGCCCTAGCCTTGTTAGGTATTGAGAAGTTAGTCTTGCTAGGCATTTGAACATCAACGCCTTAGTGTGCTAGGCAGGGCTGTCAAGTAAGCCCTAGACCTGCTAGGCCTTGAGAAGCAAGCCCTAGTCTTGCTATGCATTCAAACATCAAAGCCCTAACTTGCTACGCATGGAAGTCAAGTAAGCCGTAGCCCTGCTAGGTATTGAGAAGTAAGCCCTAATCTTGCTAGGCATTCGAGCATCAAAGCGCTAGCTTGCTAGGCACGACAGTCAAGTAAACCCTGAGATGTAAGCCCCAACTTGCTAGACATGGAAGTCAAGTAAGTCCTAGCCCTGCTAGGCATTCAAACATTAAAGCCTTGGCTTGCTAGACATAAAATTTAAATGAGCCCTAGCTTCTTAGACATTCTTTATGAATTACATGGCTTGACTAGCGCTTTGGGATTAAAACCTATATCAGTTGGCATTCTTTATCAAGGGTCTTCTTCATAAAAAATTTGGTACCTGCTGGAAAGTCTAGCCAAAGGCCTAACTTGGCTAGGCATGATGTGAGAGGTACCCGTGCCAACATGACACGACACGGGTACGGGTATGGGTGCGAAATACGGCCAGGATACGGCTAGATACAAATGGATGAGGCTGAAACTCAAAGATGGAGAGAGAGAGAGAGAGAGAGAGGGCTGAAACTCACCTTTGTGAAGCAAGTTGAGTGGCAAAGCAAGATCGAAACGTGAACCCTAGTCGTGAGGTTGACCAAATTAAAGGAGATCATCGTAAAGTCAATTCCACCCAGAAAATGATCCTAGGGCTTCGATTCCCCTTTGGTCTCGGTCTCTCTCTCTCTTTCTCTTCTATGTTCTCTCTGTTCCCTTTCTTGATCTTAGTCTGCGTTCTCTCTCTCTTCTTCTTTTTGTCTTCTCCTCGTTGTTCTTTGGCCTCTTCTTTTAAATTAGATATATATTATATAATATAAATTAATATAATAATATATAATATTATTCATCTAAAAAAATATTATATAATATAATATAATTTTTATTCCTAAAATAAAAATAATTTATTTTATCATATATAATATAATTTATTTTATACCTAAAATAATTTTTATTTGTTATTTATATTTTATTTGTTATTTTTTTAAATAAATTTGTTATTCCTTAAATTTTTTTTAACCCAACTTCATATAATAAATATATTTTAAAAATAATTATTTAACGTATTTCCGTACCCGTATCCAAATTTGGATCTATATCCACGTATCCTTAATTTTTAATTTTGAAATGTCTGACTCCTAAATACACACCTGCACCCGATACCCACACCTGAGTCCGTGTAATGTAACATGGTATTCAGACATCACATGAAGACATGAGGAGCACATGGTTGTAGTACCTAGCATCCATGTATCACTCCAACCCAGCAACAACATGTTTGGCCATCATAGCAGCATCTCCTCCTCTTCTAGATAGATTAAAGAGTGAAAGTTGGGGAGCAATTGTGAGACACAAGGATCACCATGGTCTTGACCCATATAAGTTAGTAAAATGGGCCAGTCCAACCAAGATGCCCACCAAATAATTGCATTAGGGCAAAGCATCAACCACTATATAAATAGGGACCTCTCCTAGAAGACCATTCTTAGAAACTATAAAGCATGGATACTCCAAAATGGGCAGCGTACGAGTATCGGATACTTCTTGGATACGGATACGCGTTCGATACGCCAGGATATGTATTGGATACGGGAAAAAAGTATCCGATTTTTGTTTTATTTTTTTTTTGAATTTTGGATATGTTTTAGATATGCATGGATATGTAGGAGATATGTTCTGGATACTTTTGGGATACGGCGGGGCAGAAAATGTAATTTTCTAAACTTTTTTGTGGATCAAATCGTAAAAAAATAAAAATAACACAAATTAGATTTAGATCCCTCAAGGCTCAAATCCACAGGCAAATAAGAAATCAAAGAAATTGAAAAAGAAAAAACCTTAACCTTACCTCAAATACACAAATCCAAAAAGTTTGGAAGCAAATCAAGCAAGGAAGGAAGAACTCTAGTTGTTTGATCTCGTTTTTGTCTTGATTGACCACAGTGCAACAGGTTTCTCTCTCTCTCTCGTTCTCTGTCTCTCTTATTCTGTATTTGCTGATCCACTCCCCCCCCCCCTTTTATATTACTCTTTATTATCTATTATATATATGTATTTTTGTGGGTTTTGGATTTTTTTAAGTGAAGTCTTTGGATTAATATTAAGAGGTTTAATATTGGATTTTTTTTTGCTTTAGGTTTTATTTTCATGCTTATTACATTAATAAATTTAAAAGAATAAATAAATTTACAAATGTATCCTCGCCATACCTGTATCTTTCTTTTTCAAATTTTGGCGTATCGCCGTATCTGTATTGTATCGTACACAAATCCCGTATCCGTGCTTCCTTGCTTAGAAAAGAAGGTATGCCCTAAACTCTGCACATGACAGACCACCCATGGTTCTTTTTCTTTCTCTGATAGGTCCTTTATAACTTAGCCATCGGAGTGCCCTCCTGTTGGAAACCACTGGTCGGATCGCATTAATGTTGTTTTATTTTGCAGATTCACATGGCGAAGCTCATCTCTTTCTTGAATCACTCCATCCAAGGTTCTGAAAACCGGACCGGACTGGTCGGTTCGACCAGTTGAACCGTCGACCGGTCGGGGTTCCGGTCCAGATGGACCCTCTAAACCGGCCAGAAATGAAAACCGGCGTTTTTAAGGAGAACCGGAAAAACCGGCGGTTGGACCGGCGAACCGGTCGACCCGAAGCCAGTTCGCCGGGTTGATCTGAATCGGAATTTTTTTTTTTTAATTTTCTTTCTTTCTTTCTTATTTTATATATATATATATACATACATATAATATAAGAATATAATAAAATTTTAATTTGAAACTCTTTTTCAAGAGTCTCCTCTTGTGAGGAATCCCATTAAGAGTTTGATGAAATTATTGTGAAAGTCTTCACCTATTTATAAGAAAAAAACTCTTTCAAAAAAATTCAAGAAATCCATGTGGGATTCAATCAAATGTATTGGATGGAATATTGAAAATTTGATATCCCTCCAAAATTTTTGCTCTCCTTTCAATCAATTTATTTGAATTAAAATTATACGGAGGGAATATTAAATATTTGATTTCATCTTCCAAAATTGAAATTAATAATATTTTAAAATATATTATTATATTTTTCAGTAAAAAAATATATTAAGACAAATATTTAAGATAATTTAATATTTTTAATTTATAATTTTATTACTTATATTTTTAATTAAATATAATTTTAATATATTTATTACGTCACGGTTTGATTCCGGTTCAACCCGACGGTTGAACCGGTGACCCGTCCACCCGATCCCTTTTCCGGTTATTGACTCCACCAATCTATGTGAGCTGATTTTATGCGCTCACATGGACAATTAATTTTTCTCAGCCTTTTCTTGATCCTAATTTAGTTACATCCTGAACTAAGCTTTTTGAGAAGATCTCATTCTAAGAATTTGATTGCTTCAATTTGTTCAGTAAACCATAAAGAGAAAATTTATGAATTCAATTAATTTTTTTTTTATTTAAAATCAATTTATTTAAGGGTCCTATTTGGCCAGAAAAGAGGCAAAACATTATGACCCCATCGTCATTGTCACCTCCTCTATATTTGTGCACACACTTATATCCTCTTCCAAGTGTGTATATGTTTCTTTTTCTGGGGGTGTCTCTTGGAAATAGTCTGTTGTAAACCTAGCATCCAATTCTCAGTTTAACCATCCAATTCTCAGTTTAACCTCAACCCTCCTTTCCCGCTTAAAGTTTCTCATGTTTATTTTTCATTTGTAATTTCTGAAATATATTGCAACCTAAAATTTGACTACTGCCTTGCAGCCTGCAATTGCTGTTGCAATTAGGGAACAACTATATGAGGTTGGAATGTAACGCTCCTTTTGTCATACATTTTTGGTGGACATTATCAAACCTAGCTATTTTACGTCTCCTTACTATTTTAGTACATGTGCTAGATTGCAATCCAAAGTGTAGCTTCAGCAAGGGAAACTAGAATAAACAAGAAGGGTCGCAGAGGGGCTGAACAATTCCCAGCCAGGTTTGTGTTATTGCTTTTACTTTATCTGTTGTTGATCCTATTTGGTTTTGGTTGGGAAGATTGACTACTATCTGATTAACAATGTGAATATAGGTTTGAATATATGTCTGCTTTGTCTTTGTTGCTTCTCCCTAACCAAATTCTTTATCTTCCATCATCTCTCTCACTCTCTCTCTCTCTCAGTAAGGCAGGTGGAACTGCAGTAGACTTGATGAAGTTATTTGGTAACAAATCAAGTGCCATTCGGTAAGGCCTGTTAATTTCCTGCATTTTATAACTTACCAATATATATATATATATATATTGTTGAGCTTGTCATATTAAAGTTCTTGGTCAACATGCCTAGTATTGAGCTTTGTAGTCAACAACAATTTTCAATAGGAGGTATAAGTAGTAGGAAGCATCTAACACATGGCATTAATCTTTTTTTTTTTATGGCATTAAAATTAAAATTTGAATATCCATTGTGGATATCAATTGTACATTAATGATACAATTAGAATTAGTTCCATACAGGAGATTGACTGTAAATCTCTTGGTGCTTCTTCAGGAAGAGAAGGGAATGGGATGTCTATGAACCCATTGTTGATATTCTGTCGAATGAGGAAGTAGATGCCCTTGAAGCAAGAGAAGAGAGGGATGCTCGAACATGAAATTTCTGTTCATTTATGTACCTAAAAAGTAACTAAAGCCACCATGACCACATCAGGAGAGGGGAAGAGAAGATCAAGGTAAAGGACTATAAGCAAAAGATTATTACTATTATATATATGTATATATATATTTTTTTGTGATTTGATTGTCAGATCTCTGTTTATGAAGGTGAAAAAACCATTCTCCTTCAACCTATATGCTTCCATTTGAAAGAAAAACTCCAACGCCACCCCGCCAATTTTGCAAAATCCTGAGGCTCACAGAACGTAAACCCAATTAATCTTATCGATTAGAACGTAAACCCCAACCTCACAGAAGCTTTACATGACTTTTCATTCATTCACACCACTTCATATCGACAGAGAGTTACTAATCCACACACAAATCCCACCCTCCCGGCCAAAAGCATCTTCTTTGATGATGGGAGAGAAGGAATAAAATTTCATTTTCTTAACAAACGAAATCAACTTTTATGTTTAATTACAGGAATTCAATAAATTCTGTAAATCATTTATAATTGTTTGAAATAAAAAATAGACACCTAACGTTTAGAAAAAAAATTCTAAACGGTATTCACTTCTACGGTTTTGTGTTTGCAAAAAGAAAAGATAAAAAAGGCAATTTTCCTTTTTTGAAAATATAAAAAACAAGCCAGCTAGGTGCAAGTTTGCATCTGTCTCTTTGACGTATTATATTCCTGTAATCAAACAGTGATGTTGGTTTCTCTTGTATAGAAAAAGAAAATGAGTTACGCTAGGGTCTTAAATAAATTACTAAATTTTTTACCAAACTACACACATGTGATTTGTGTAGGTTCCATACCTATGTGAGAGGTTTGATAAAAAATTTGATAATTCATTTGGGTCTATAGTATTTTTCAAAGAAAATCTTCATTCCTTCCTCAGTCACTCCCTCCGACCACCACCCATTGCTCAGCACCATCACCAATCCCCACATCTGGTTACTTGCACCTCAGACCACTGTTGCCATCGACTTCCATTGGCTACAACACATGCAATAAACAAATATCAGAAAAAGCCTTGGCAACCTCCTCCAATGGCCAGAATCATGTTAAACCACACCTTTTTTCTGAAAACAAACACCGACTAGCTCTTGACACAAATCATCGGAGCCCTAAATTATAGTGAAGAAAAAAAAGAAGATTCAGAAAACGATCTCTTTGAAAGGCAACCCCTGGTAGCTCCTTTAATGGCTTGAATAACCAATCAGATCAACACAAAATCAACTCTTAGTTATACTCTCTTTTTATTCCATAAATTCCATTGTCAGCTGAAAAGAAACACACACAAAAGGAAAAAAGAAAAAAGAAATTCCGAAATATCAAATAAATTTGTTCAATATCCACCCAGTTATGTTCATATCTTGCATATACACAGGAAAATACACACTTGTAAAAAAGAAACACAGATCAAGCAAGATGAGTTGGCAGGCATGATAAGCTAAGTCAGGTCATCTTCATCCAGTGCCTCCTCTTGTTCTTTGGCTGCATCAACCCTCAGTGCACTCACATCACCAGTTGGCAACTTCCTTGCAAGCCTGATGATCTGCAGCCATTTATTTATTTTGGTAAAAAGCATCCATAAAATTATGCATTTGCCAAATACCTTCTATAAGAAACATACGTGTCAGTAGTAATAATAGCTATTTAACATAAGATGATGCTAATAGTATAGTGGAAAGCTTTTTTCTGACTAGTTCCCTTCATTCTCCCTTCCCTCTTTTGACATTCAGCTATTTCCAGCAGCCAGAAAAGGGATCTTAACAACCAAAAAGTGTTAAAATAAGAGAACTAGACGGTCAATTGGCTGATGCTTGAATACAATGGAAGGAACATTTCCAACCAAAAAGAAAATAATGACGGTGTTAACACAAAAACAAAATGCCAAACAGGAACACTCTTGAAAAGAAAGTGACGACGGAGGAGAGAAGTGGGTTGAACATCTTGTTCACATTTTTAAACTCACTGGTCTATTACCTTTTGTGGGGGGTGGGGATGCAACACGGTATTGTACTGTAATTGAGACCGTAAATTTGCTATACCCCTGAACTATGTAACTTAAATAACTAGTTGGAGAATCTTATTTGTTCATTGCAAATAAGATTGGAAGAGTTAAAAATAGAACACTGGCATAAAAAATAAAAAATAAAAATAAAAAAACCAATTGGAAGAGTACTATTGAAGTCGCATTTTGGGATCAGTGCTGAGCTCAACCACATTTCTGCCTCTGAAGGATGGCTTTTCTTGGTACACGTACATATTCTAAAAATGCTATGGTGTGAGATAACTGATAGTGTGGTACCTCATCAAAGTACTTGAGAATGCAAAACTATATCAATTATCATCTAAGCTACATGGAATCGAATAGGAGTGTCGGGTGAAGGTGTGTATCTAAGTGTCAGATTTTCATAAATTTAAATCTTAGGATCTTGGGATACGTATCCAAAATTGGATATGAGTACCGGGATGTGTCATATACGCATATATATATTGCACATTATATAATATAATATTTTTGTATGAGATGTTGTAAATTATGTGGAAATATACTACAAATTAAATCGGATTTAGGAAAAATACAAAATTTCTATATCTAATTCATGTGAGGCTAAAAATATTGTTTTACTAGCAAATGTGAGTTTTTTCTTCTTCATATGTTGTAACAAATTAAAGGATCTAAGTGTCTAAATTAGATATGAGTGTCGGACACATCCCACACACTTAGAAAATATGAGGACCGAAAATATGAGGAAGAAGGAATATATTTCTGTTATATTCAAAACTTCTTATCTTACAAGACCAAATGACACTCCTTATATAGGAGATATTACAAACATCATTATAACCCATTATATGCCACTTACATATTATATATTACCACTATCTACCACTATCATATTCTATACATGCCACCAACACCACTATCATATTATATACATGCCACCAACACCACTATCATATGCCACTATCTTATTATCTACCACTATCATATTCTATACATGCCACTAACACCACTATCATATTATATGCATTAACACAAATTTCCAGCACTCCCCCTCAAGCTGGTTTGAAGATATCTTCCATAGCCAGCTTGCTAGTCAGCTTATCAAATTGCTTCTTGTGTAGTCCCTTCGTTAGCACATCAACTAATTGTTCACCTGTTGGAAGGTAGGTCATACAGATTATGCCAGCATTGATTTTCTCCTTGATGAAATGTTTATCCACTTCTATATGTTTTGTGCGATCATGTAGAACTGGATTATGAGCTATAGATATAGCTGCTTTGTTGTCACAATAGACCTTCATAGGTGTCGGGTGAGAAAGCTTTAATTCTTCAAGAATTCTTTTAATCCACATTACTTCACAGATTCCATGGGCAACAGCTCTGAACTCTGCTTCTGCACTACTTCTAGCTACCACATTCTGTTTTTTACTCCGCCATGTAACTAGGTTCCCACCTACAAAGGAGCAGTATCCGGATGTTGATCTCCTGTCTGTAACACTTCCTGCCCAGTCTGCATCTGTGTATACTTCAACTTGAAGATGTCCATGTTTCTTGAACAGTAAGCCTCTCCCTGGAGTTCCTTTCAAATATCTTAAGATCTTATAAACGGCCTCAAAGTGCTCTGCCCCTGGTGAGTGCATGAACTGACTTACCATGCTGACTGCAAAGGCAATATCAGGCCGCGTATGAGACAAGTAAATCAATTTCCCTACAAGTCGCTGATATTGTTCCCTCTCTTTGACTTCTTCAGCCTTAGCAGCTTGTAACTTCAAGTTAGGCTCGATCGGAGTCTCCACCATCTTACAACCAAGCATACCTGTTTCTCCAAGGAGATCAAGAACATATTTTCTCTGATTAACGAATATACCTTCCTTGGATCTTGCAAATTCCATTCCGAGGAAATACTTGAGGGCTCCCAGATCCTTAATGTGAAATTCTTTTGCGAGTTTCTCTTTGAGGGCTGCTAACTCTGCTTCATCATTACCAGTTAAAATGATGTCATCAACATAAACAATTAAAATTGCAATTTTACTGTTTTTTGAATGTTTATAAAATATTGTGTGATCTGCTTGACTCTGCGAGAAGCCACAACTGATAACTGCCTTCCCAAAGCGTTCAAACCACGCTCTTGGTGATTGTTTGAGTCCGTATAATGACTTGTTCAATCGGCATACTCTGCCGCTTCCAAGTCTCTGCTCAAATCCCGGCGGTAGGCTCATCAACACCTCCTCTTCAAGATCACCATTGAGAAATGCATTTTTAATGTCAAGTTGATGTAGAGGCCAATCTGAATTTACTGCAAGAGATAACAGTACTCGGATGGAATTTATTTTAGCAACAGGAGCAAACGTCTCCTGATAGTCGATCCCATAAGTTTGAGTGAAGCCTTTAGCCACCAGTCTCGCCTTGTATCTCTCAACGCTTCCATCTGCGTTACATTTTATCGTAAACACCCATTTACACCCAACTGTTTTCTTGTCTTTGGGTAGATCAACTATCTCCCAAGTACCACTTCTCCTTAAAGCATTCATCTCCTCCATGACTGCTAATTTCCAATTCGGATCATCCAATGCTTCCTGTATATTCCTTGGAACAAACAAGTGTGAAATCCTAGATGCGAAAGCTCTATGGGTTTTAGACAGTCTTTGATAGGAGAGGTAATTTGCAATAGGATGTTTAATGCAATTTCGGACACCTTTCCTAATTGCTATAGGAACATCAAGGTCGGAAATAGAAGGAATAGGATTACCTAAAATTTCGATGCCAGAACTCGGGTGGACATTCGGGTCATTAGGATGGACATTCGGGTCATTATTCCTCAGATGAAATCGCTTCCTAGTATAAACCTGAAGCTCAGGATTTAGATCATTTTGTAGTACTTCTCCCCCTAAACAAAAATCTTTTTGACTAGGCACCATAGAACTTGGTTCTCCTAAGTGATCATTATCAGACAGATGTGGTGTTTGTGTAGGATAAATGACATTGGGGAGCGGGATAGAAATATCCCAAAAACGGTCTTCTACTCCACTTGTCTCCCCCTGAAGAGAAGTGTTGGGGAAATAGGATTTTGTTTCCATAAATGACACATCCATACTCACATGAAATTTCTTAGTTTGAGGATCGAAACACTTATACCCCTTTTTGTTTGAGGAATAACCCAAAAAAACACATTTTATAGCACGGGGGTCAAGTTTTGAACGAAATTGACTGGGAACATGAACATAGGCAGTACATCCAAAAACTTTGGCGGGTAAATCAGAAAACAACCTCGTGTCAGGAAAAAAAGTTTTGAGACAATCAAAAGGTGTTTTGTATGTTAACACCTTTGTAGGCATCCTGTTTATCAAATAAGAGGCTGTTAAAATTGCTTCACCCCATAAATATTTAGGAACATGCATGTAAAACATTATAGCACGTGCTACTTCAAGTAGATGTTTATTTTTTCGTTCTGCAATGCCATTTTGTTGAGGGGTATCCCGACATGTAGATTGATGAAAAATCCCATTTTTTTCCAAAAACTCACCCAACTGCTCATTGAAATATTCTGTTCCATTATCAGAATGTAAAATACCAATTTTGGTTTGAAATTGGTTTTCAATCATATTGTAAAAATTTGTGAATAAATTTTTCACGTCAGATTTTTTATTCATCAAATAAATCCAACATAAGTGGGTATGGTCATCAATAAATGTAACAAACCATCTTTTACCAGAAAAAGTAGTGATTTTAGAAGGGCCCCAAACATCACTATGAATCAAATAAAAAGGTTTGGAAGCCTGGTAAGGTTTTGGCAAATAAGTAGAGCGATGAAATTTTGCAAAAATGCAACTTTCACAATGAAAAGAAGAACAATCAATCCCTTTAAATAATTCTGGAAATAAATGTTTCAGATAAAGAAAACTAGGATGTCCTAGCCTATAGTGCCATAGCATTATTTTTTCTCGAACAGAGATTGAACTAGTACTATTAAAGCTCTGAGCTTTTTTATTACTAACAGGTACTTCATCAAAGTAGTAAAGACCTTCAAGCATCCTAGCACGCCCAATCATCATCCCCGAGTTCTGGTCCTGAAATTCACAATGGGATTCAAAAAATGTAACACGACAATTAGAATCCTTAGATAGTTTACTGACAGACAAAAGGTTACAGGCTAAGTTGGGGACGTGAAGAACAGCATTGAGATTAATTTTCTCAGTTAGTTTAATAAATCCTTTTCCTGCAATAGGTGAAAAACTACCATCGGCTATTCTGATTTTGTCATGACCAGAATAAGGGAAATAGGTACTAAATAAATGGGAAAAACTAGTCATGTGATCGGAGGCACCGGAATCTATGATCCACGGAGAGAAGTTTAGGCAAGAGAAGGCTTTAGGATTTCTACCTGTTTGTGCCAACAAAACACTAGGAGTACCGGATGAGGAGTTGGATTTTATCAGCTTTAAGAGTTGATCAATCTGCTCTTTGTTGAAGGAACCTGAATCGGCTTCATTAGCGGTAGGAAAGCCACGATTCTTCTCTCCTTGTTTCCTGCTTTTCCAGTTGACAGGTTTGCCATGGATCTTCCAACACGTTTCGCGTGTATGGCGAGGCTTGTTGCAAAAATCACACCAGACCCGTGGCTTATCATCAAACCTGCGCTGGTAATTTGCAGCCTTGTTGGCCGCAGCATTGCTAATTAAAGCAGAAATTTCAATCGATTCACCAGTACCTGTTTTCTTAAGCATGACGCTCCTTCGGCTCTCTTCCCTTCTGACTTCGGCAAATACTTCGCTAATGGATGGGAGAGGAGGTCTGCCAATAATTCTTCCTCGCACTTCATCGAACTCAATGTTGAGGCCGGCAAGAAACTTGTAAATACGGCTGTCTTCCACAGTTTTCTTGTGGTGGTTGCAGTCGTCAACCGATTTCCATTCGTATGTGTTGAAGATGTCAAGATCCTGCCACAACCTTTTCAACGAATTGAAATATTTGGTGACGGAATCATCTCCTTGACGAATCTCTCCCAACTTCAAAGTTAATTCGAAAACTTGAGATTGATTTCCTAGGTCAGAATACATCTGACTAACATTATCCCACAATTCTTGTGCAGTAGTATAGAACATGTAATTAGAGCTTATATCCTCCTCCATGGAATTGACCAACCATGTCATAACCATGGAGTTTTCAGCGTCCCAACTGTCGAACAGCGGATCATTAACAGCAGGAGCCTTCTTGTCACCAGTGATGTAACTGATCTTTCCTTGCCCACGGATATACATCCAGACAGATTGTGACCAGCGGAGAAAATTATCACCATTTAGGCGGATGGTGGTGATTTGGACAGAGTGAGAGTTGGACGTTTTCACCGGAATGACAGCGGCAGGGGTTGAAGTGGTTTCAGATGTGACTTCCGACATGGCTATGACGGTTTTAGGGCTGCTGTGTTTTTTGTTGCTCTGATACCAACTTAGAAAATATGAGGAAGAAGGAATATATTTCTGTTATATTCAAAACTTCTTATCTTACAAGACCAAATGACACTCCTTATATAGGAGATATTACAAACATCATTATAACCCATTATATGCCACTTGCATATTATATATTACCACTATCTACCACTATCATATTCTATACATGTCACCAACACCACTATCATATTATATACATGCCACCAACACCACTATCATATGCCACTATCTTATTATCTACCACTATCATATTCTATACATGCCACTAACACCACTATCATATTATATACATTAACACAAATTTCCAGCACACACCCTCCTTACCCATGTCATATCTGGTGGGCACAAGTATGCTGGGAGGAAATAGATGAGCCCATGTAACATAGATTATCATTTACTAACTTTGATCTCATTTCCCTCCTAGAACCACAAAAGCAAATAAGGATGAGGATGATCTTCAACCTTTTTTTTTTTTTTTTTGACGAACAATGATTTTCAACCTTGAGGTTCAACTTTCTAACTACTTATTGACAACTACATTCTTGCAACCACCGTTATCAATGATCATACTGTAAATGCAGCCGTCAATGTTGCAAGTGGTGTAAAAGATATTGGTACACAATCATTATCTTCATTTTCTTGCTTAGGTGTAAGAGGAGTCTTCTTGACCATGAGTTCAATCTCGACTATTTCCAATTTAATGCCTCACTAGTTGGACGGTCAGCAACTTGGCAACCCATCAACTTTTGGGAATATGTCAGGTTGATGTCCCCGCCTACCCCCAGTTTGTCCAGCAGTTCTATCAAAATATGTTTACAAATCCCGATTTCCGTAATTGTTTGAGGATCATAGTCGACAGCATTACCCTCACCATCCATCCCGAGGACTTGGCCACTATCCTTGGGTGCCACCGCACACATCTCCGCAACTCCTCATTCCAAGACTATGATGACAAACTGCTAGTCACTCATCTCATACAGACTGACTTTCTAGACAGTGTGGGTGATGCTAGTCATACTTTTGTTCACCGCCACAATTTGCCACCCCGGCTTTGGTTGATTGATGTCATTTTCTGGCAGAACATTATTCCTTTGGGATATAAGGAGGAATGTCGCGGTGCTTTTATTTGGGCTCTTTATCATTTTGAGTTCAAATTTTGGGTCGATGTCACGCATCTTATTTGGGATCAGATGTACGAAATCATGACAAATGTGCAAATCAAGCAAACCTAGAGCTCTCAAACTTGGATTCTTCCATTCACCAACTTGATCACTCACCTCTTCCGCCGTCACTCAAGCTGTCAGTTTGATCCTAAGGAGGAGGTCATGGTGGTCTTGCAGTATACCAAGCAGACTTAGCTTCACAGTTTGTCTCGCATGCCACCTCTTCAAATGTAGCCTCTCGCCACCCATGTTGACCCTGAGGGTTTGGGTGATGATGTTCCCATGGCTGATCCTACACATGGCATTGCTACCAACGCTCCTACTGATCCACCTGCACCCGTCTTTATAACTTGTGCTGATTATAAGGCCCTTCATCATGAGCACATCTACCTTCAACAATATGTTGATACCCTTCAGACCGATTTCTCAGCTTATCGGGACCTCTCAGCAGCGTTACAATGCCTTTCAGGCATATATGTAGCAGTCCTTTGTTGATATGTAGGCTCTTATGCATTCTCTTTTGCGGAGTACCACCCACCACCACCACCACCACCGTCACCTCAGTGACACCATACTCTTCATTGCTCTGTTCTTCTCAAGCTATGCTATCACTATTCTCCACACTACGGATATTTCCCTTTTCTCTTTCTTTTGTTTTATTTATTTTTTGTCGAGTTTGTATATATATATTTGTTTAACTTTCCTTGCTCTGCACCTCCTATCTTCTCGTATATATATTTTCTCATGTGGCATATCGGGTCTTCCATTGCAGGTCATTGTGCTCCACCGTTAGGGGTGTTTCTCTCACTTGCTCTTCTCCCACTTCTGACTACTTTGGTGCTCTTCTCTCCTTCTCTTGGTCGCTTAATTTCCTTGTTATTTGCCAGTGAGGGCATTGCCATGTTTAGTTGGGGGTTTTGGGGGTTTTGGGGGAGGGGGGGAAGGGGGGGATTGTTGACGTTGTTGTCATATATTTGCACTTAGGCTTGGTCAATGGGATTTATGCTTATTATAGAGTTCATATGTGAATATGGTTGTACTACACTCTTTACCGTTTTGACCATCCTAGTTTGCTTAGGCCTTCGATTGATGGTGCGTGAGTTAGATATTTTTGGGTTATTCATAACCTATGAAATATAAATTCATTTCGGTATCATTGCATGAGGATTGTTAGTATCACTAGTCACTTTGTGCACTTACATGCACACATTTGGTTATGGTAGTTGAAGCCGACATTTCCAATCATGTGTTGCTTCCAACTGCTTATGATTACTTAGGTTTTGAGAGATTAACATGGGTTCTTGTATAAAAAAACAAAAAACAAAAAACAAAAAACAAAAAAAAAATTGACTAGTTTAGGTTTGTAGCATTTTTAACTTGAGTTATTAAGCCTGTTGGGATGTCTCTACACCTAGTGCCCTAAGTCCATCTGGATTGGGACTCATTGGCCTAACACTTGCTACAAAGGTTAATTAGAAAGCTTAAGGGACCTAGACATTGTACAATGTAGCCTTTTTAAGTCGAGTTATTAAGCCAGTTGGGGTGTCTCTACACCTAGTGCTCTAGATTCGTCTAGATTGAGAGTCATTGGCCTAAAACTTGTTACATGGGTTAGTTAGAAAACTTAAAAGATTCATTCATTAAGGGAAAAAATAAAAAGAAAAGAAAATTTGGGACCCGTGTTTGATTTCAAATATTCAAGACACTTAGTTTGTTGGGAGTTAGTACATAAGTAAGAGATGTTGCCTTTCACTCCACACCAAATCTCACTTTACACGAAAGCAACATGTGATACATTCCATCTGATTGTGATTCGATGCTGTTTGTTTGCATATTTATGGGCTCATGAATAGTTTGAAAATCCATCTGACTTGTTTGCTTGAAATTGATCATTAGTAAGGGGCTGGTTTTGATGAAAATGGAGTGGTGCCAAGTATTTGTGTATAAACCTATGCTAAATTTCAATTCCTTCAATCAAGTATGATGTTTGTGGGTACCATCTCTAGAAACCCTCACGAGACTTCACTCATCCACTTGGGTAACATTGTGGTTTAAAAGACTTGTTGCATATACTAAATGTAATCGTGAGCCCTACAAAAGTGGCTCAGATAGGTTTTGTTTTGTTTTGTTTTGCTTTACTCGAGGACTAATAGTGTGTAAGTTGGGGGGGAGTGATCTAAACCAAAATATTACACTTTAAAACTCTCTAGCTTATATTTTTAGTCTTTTAGCTTATGATATTTGACACAATAAAGTATTTTTCTTCCGCTTCAAGGTAATATCACTCTAGACACAAAAGGATTGCAAAAAGAGTGAAAAACCATGATTGAATAGATCCGCTCAAGCAGAATTCACAATCCGCACGAGCGGATTTTCTTGAGCCAAGTTTCACCTCTAGGTTGATCCACTTGAGCAGAATATTTAAACCGCACGAGTGGATTTGCCTCGTTTTGCATGCACGCGTTTTTGACTCAAAATTGATTGGAGGTGATAAAAAGAGATTTTGGGCACTTGTTTTTGGATCCAAAACCCTAGAGAAGTTTGCTAGAAGCTAGAGAAGAAAAACAATCATCAATCCATGTCATTCTCTTCAACCTTCAAAGTGTTTAATCTCTCCATGAGTATCTAAGCTTTCTTCTTAGGATTGAGATGAAACTCTAATCAAGTATCATGTAATTTTGTATTTTAATTCTAGTTTTTCTTTGGAATTGGATAATCATTGTATGATCGCTTTTAGATATTTTATTCAAACAATCTTTTCATTCGATTTATGTATTCAATTTATGTGATTGAGAATGCATGATCATGCAATTGTTTTACTTTTTTGTATATACAAACTGTGAGGTGAGTCATGCTTAGGGAAGATGAGTTGTGTCGTAACCCTAGTTTAGTGTGGACGATTCATACCAACCAAAGATGATTCGTGCCTACGTTTTGAATATACTCATCCTCTTGGCGATGTTATCGCAGGTTGTAGCGAAGATACATCATTATTATCCGGGCCATTGATTTACTAGAATTGGGTGTTTAAATTACGTGATATGCAATTAGTACTGGATTCGAGATCCTAAGTCTCTTTTCCAATTCAGAACAACTCTTTTTAATTGTAATTAATTTAGTTTTAATTTAAATTCTCATTAGTAAAAATCAATCATCCTCTCTTCTTCAAATTAATTTAGAAATTGTCAATTGAATTGATACAACTCAGCCCAAAGTCCTCGTGGTTCGATATCTGGACAATCCACTGTTCTGCTGAATTAGTATTTTGTTTAGTTCTTTATTTTTTATTGAAAAACGACTAATCAAGCAAGTCCATCTTCCTCACTATCCCCTCTAAACTCTCCATTAGATGGTTGGTCATAAATAAGAACGTCATCATTGCAATCTTGCTTCACTACTTTCTTAATAGGAAGCGCTTTGCTCTTGTTGTTGCCCAAAGTCTTGCGACAATCCAAAGACCTATGACCCAGGTCTCCACACTTAAAAGAACTTAAAACCACAACTTTGGGGTGAATTCCGGCTTCCGAAAACCCCATTAGTGCGTTGAATTTTCACCGAGGCAGACCCATCCACACTATTCGATGAAAGACTAAGGACTAGCCTTGGAAGCAGGCAGTGGATTAGCCCAGCCTAAAACCACCTTGGATATGCCCTCGAAGGTGTTGTCTTATCCTATAAACACCTTGGCTTTGTTGCTTCTCAACTGTCAAAGCTCTATTGTAAGGCCTGAAGATGGACCACAAAGTGTGTAGAACATGCACATCTTGAATATAAGGCTCCAAGTTGCTAATAGATCTTGCAGCTATTTGTTCCTCACTCTCATTGAGGCCAACTCGAACAAGAAGTTGGTGGAATGTTTCTGTGTACTCCTCAAGGCTCCATGTTGCTTGAGGTTATATAAGTTCTTGTAAAAGGTTTGCAAGTAATTGAAATGCAAGAATTGCTTCTTGAGTTTCTTTATTTCTCCCTCTTAGATCTTGCCCTTGTGTCAAGGTGTGCCCATCCAAGGGTCAACACCTTGATGCCACACTCATTTGTGCCATTTGGAGAGCCAAAAGCATGCCCAAGAAGTTGTTAGTGTAAGTGCAAGCCAAGGTCCAAGGCATGCCATAAAGCAGCCCAACCACAGCAGGCCACAGACTTGCCTGCCCAGCAGCAACATTAGGCTAACTTTTGGAGGGTCAAATGTCATCTTTTTGTCTTGTAAATTTTTATGTAAATACCTTAGTATTAAAGGTGTTTTGGGTCTAAGTATTGAAATTTTTCTCTTTTTGTAGAATTTTTAAAAATCCATTATGACTCCTCAAATATAGTGGATGTTTCCTCTTGCCAACTAGGAAATGGCTTAACAAGCTATATTAAGGAGGGGGTACCCAAGTGTTGAACCAAACCACTTGCGCCTTTAAAGTACCCCGACCTAGCCAATGGTAAAGCAACTTTTGTAGCACTTTTGGTGCATTGTTCAACTATTGTAATAACTTCTTTTGATCAATGAAAAGTTTATTTCGCCTTTAAATTGTACAAAGTTTTTCTAGTGTTGCTTGCTTTAATTTTAGCTTGTTGATTGCTATCTTATGGCTTGTCTCCAAACTTATTGGCTTATCAACTAATTAGTATTGTGTTTGCTTGTCTTTACAAACCCTTTGAGCATTATTGGCGGGCTAGTGAAGAGAGTTAACTAGCGCCACATACACTTGCATATCTATTGGCAAGGCTTCTACACAGCCGGTGTGTGACAGTTGGTATTAGAGCCTAGTCTATTTGGCTTTCTCTATTATTGGCTTTCTAAATGGATGCTGCTGGCAACATCAACCCATGCAAATGGAGAGAATTAAGCTCTTAGAGCAGCGTATGGACAATATGGATGCCTTGGCAACTTCATTAGCCAACCTTGAGCGACGGTTCATGATCTTAAGAAAACTCATGGCCTTACTCAAGGGCAAGATTGGGAGGATGTTGTCACTGAACTCAAGCTAGAGATTGAAGATCTTAGTGGCCGGGTTGGGGTTCTTACCCGTGCCTTTGGCAACGCACCTGGTGGTGGCATGGAATTCCCTAGGGTGCGTGTGCCCGAGCCCCGTGCCTACGGTGGCGCCTGAGATGCCAAGGAGTTAGACAACTTCTTTTCGACATGGAGCAATATTTCAAAGCTGTGAAAGCTGAAGCTGAGGAGACAAGGATTTCTATGGCCACAATGTATTTGTCCAGTGATGCCAAGTTGTGGTGGAGGACTAAACATGATGAGATGCAACGCGACTTATGCATAATTGAGACTTCAGAGCAATTTAAGTATGAACTTAAACTCCAATTCTTCCCTGAAAATGTTGAGTATAATGCCCAGCGTGCTTTGCGAGATCTCACACACACCGGCACTATAAGAGATTATGTGAAACAATTCTCTGGGCTTATGGTAGACATCAAAGACATGTCAAAGAAAGACAAGCTCTTCTTCTTTCTTAAGAGATTGAAGCCATGGGCTAGAGTTGAACTTCAAAGGCAAAGAGTGCAAGATTTAGCCCATGCACAAGCAACAACTAAGTGCCTTATGGACTACGCCGAACCTAAGCAACGGGGATAGTGGTTCCCCACGCAAGAGTAGGAGAGGTGGAAAGTCCCAAGGCTATGGCAAACCTAAGAATGGAGGAGCCAACACTTTTACATCCAAAACCCATTCAGGTGGAGGACAATGGCAACAAAAGAGCTATGGTGACAAGGCAAAAGCCCCTCAACAATTATCTACAAGCAAAGCAAAGGGCCCTATCTCTTGTTTCTTATGCAATGGGCCACATTGGTTATCTGAATGTCCATAAAAGTGTGCCTTGAATGCTTTAGCAACGGTACTTGACCATATCTCTCAACCAAGTGACTATGATAGTGAGGAAGAAGACGTGCTGTCTAGGCAAAGTGGCAAGGGTTCTAAGGTAGCTGGCTCTAGAGTGGGAGCCTTTCATATGATGAATGCCATGGAGAAGAAGGCGTCTACAAAAAGGCCTAAGAAAAATGCTAGGAGTGGCAAAGTAGGCAAGTATTCGGATCCTAAACAGCTTGTGGAGTCTAAAGATAAAGGCAAAGTGAAGAAGTCCATGTATAGTGGGGAATAATCAGGCAAGTTGAACAAGAGCAAGTCATCCAACAAAGATTTGATGTTTGTGGATGTAAAACTCAATGGGAAGCCCCTCCGTGCTTTGATTGACATAGGGGCCATCCACGACTTTGTTGCTGGGACGAAAGTTGAAAGACTTGGGCTATCTTTAAAGAAGGATGGCAACCACATCAAGGAGGTTAACTCGGCAGCGCAGCCCATTTATGGGGTTGCAAAATCTATTCATTTGAAGGACAGCACTTAGGAAGAAAGAGTAGATTTTACCGCAGTACTCATGGATGACTTCCAAGCCATCCCTAGGTTGGATTTCTTGAGAAGCACAAAGACGACAGTCATACCTTATTCTAATAGTATGTGTGTTATGGGGGATAAGCCATGTCTTATTCTTGCTATGGCCACCAACAACAGTGACCGGTTTGTCTCAATTATGCAACTCAAGAGAGGTGTTAGGCATGGTGAACAAACTTGGGTTGCCGCATCAAAGTTGAATGAAGCTCTTGAATCTGCTCTTGTCCCAGCCACAGTCAAGAAGGTCTTAAGGCAATTTGCAGATGTTATGTCTGAACAGTTGCCTAAGGAGTTGCCTCCACGCCGAGGTGTGGATCCTGCTATTGAGTTAGTGCCAAGGGCAAAGTCACCAGCTCGTGCACCGTATAGAATGGCTATTCCTGAGTTGAATGAATTAAGGAAGCAGCTTACAGAGTTATTGGAAGCAGGCTTCATTAGGCCATCCAAGGCCCCATTTGGTGCACTTGTCTTATTTCAAAAGAAGCATGATGGTAGTCTTCGCTTATGTATGGATTATCAGGCACTCAACAAGCTAACCATCAAGAACAAGTATCCCTTTCCCCTAATTGCGGATTCATTTGATCAATTGAGCATAGCGAGGTATTTCACAAAGCTAGATCTTTGATCGGGGTACTATCAAGTAAGAATTATGGAGGGAGACGAGCCTAAAACCACATGTGTTACTCGCTATAGTTCCTATGAGTTCTTAGTCATGCCATTTGGCTTAACCAATGCCCCAGCAACATTTTGCACCATGATGAATGAAGTTTTTCAAGAGTACTTAGACCAATTCGTGGTAGTATACTTGGACGACATTGTCATTTATAGCTCCACTTTAGAAGAGCACGTGGAACATCTCATAAAAGCATTGGTCTTGTTTGGTGTAGCTGTTAAAACAGATTATAGATTATGACTTTAATCAGAAGCTGTTAATCTGTTTGGTATAACTGTTGGATTATAGATTTAAATTGTTAAGTAGTGTTTGTTAAATAAACTGTGAAGTAGCTTTTTTAATTAACTTTTATTTTTTATTATTCATTATTTGTCTACATTTCTCATAAAAAATAATAATAATATTTTATAGTCCGTTTGTGTCTTTTTCTACTTTTAAGAAAATAAAAAATCTAAGAGTATAACCGTGAATTAACATGTCCACAGCAGAAGCTGATAATCAGATGTAAGGAGTGAGCAGCTTCTCAGAATCAGCTTTTTTGACTTAAAATAAGTTGTTAGAATCAGAAGTGGTTTGAAATAAGTTTAACCAAACAGTCCGAAATAACTTTTTAAAAGCCAGAAGCCATAAGTTGGCTCAAAAAAGCTCCACCAAACACCCCTATTGTCCAAGTTAAGGGAGCACAATCTTTATGTCAAGCTAGAGAAGTGTTCTTTTGCCCAAGAGAGGATTAAGTTCCTAGGGCACATTATTGAGCATGGATGCATCAAAATGGACCAAGAGAAGGTCAAAGCTATTCAAGAGTGGCAGCCACCCGCTAATGTCTTGGAGTTGCGGTCATTCCTTGGGTTAGCTAATTATTATCGCAAGTTTGTTGAAGGTTACTCAAGACTAGCTTCCCCATTGACAGAGTTGCTAAAGAAGGGCAAGCTATATGTTTGGGCAAAAAAGTGCCAACAAGCCTTTCAAGCCTTGAAAAAAACTATGTCAAAAGACCCTGTTCTTGCTCTACCAGACTTAGGTAAAGCTTTTGAGATACAAACTGATACATCTGATTTTGCTTTGGGTGGTGTTCTTTTGCAGGATGGTCACCCAATTGCCTATGAAAGTAGGAAGCTCAATGATGCCAAGCGAAGATATCCAACTCATGAGAAAGAGTTGCTTGCAGTAGTGCATTGTCAGAGGACTTGGAGGCACTACATCTTGGGCTCACGGTTTGTTGTAAAGACTGACAACAAGGCAGTTATCCATTTCTTAACACAGCCCAAGCTAAGCGCACGACAAGCACGATGGCAAGAGAAGTTGGCAGAGTTTGATTTTGCCTTAGAATACAAGGCTGGTGCCACCAACCATGTTGCTGATGCACTAAGTAGGAAGGCGGAGCTTGCCATGTGCCATCAAATATGTTCACTTACTTCCATTTCAACCAGCATCGAGGAAAAAATCAAGGCTCATCTAGACAAGGATGCTATGGCAGAGAATCTTATGAACCTTGTCAAAATGGCAAGACTCGCCAATTTTGGGTGCAAGATGGACTTCTAATGACAACAGGCAACCGCATCTTTGTACCTAGGGCTGGTAATTTAAAAAAGACACTTCTTAGGGAGTGCTATGACACACTTTGGGCAGGACATCCGGGTTGAGAGCGAACATTGGCCTTGGTGAAGCAAGGATATTATTGGCCCCAGATACGTGATGATGTGTAAGAATATGTTCGCACTTGTCTCACTTGACAGCAAGACAAGGTTGAACATAAGAAGAAAGCAGGCTTGCTTGAACCTTTTCCCGTGCCTAAACATTCGTAGGAAAGTGTATCACTTGACTTCATCATTGGACTGCCTAAAGTGGGAGACATCGGGACTATCTTGACTATTGTGGACCAGTTCTCCAAATATTCCACCTTTGTAGTTGCCCCAAAGTATGTTTCAGCAGAGGAGACTGCCCAACTCTTCTTCAAGCACATTGTTAAATATTGGGGTGTGCTTAAAAGCATTATTAGTGACCAAGATTCATGTTTTGTTGGCAACTTCTGGATGGAGTTATTTAAGCTGCTTGGGTCACAACTTAATACTTCATCAAGCTACCATCCAGAGACAGATGGACAAACTGAACGCTTTAACTATATGCTCGAGGAGTATTTGCGCCACTTTGTCAATGCTAATCAACGAAATTGGGTGCAACTTCTTGATGTAGCACAGTTATGCTTTAACTCTCAAAAGAGTAGCTCTATGGGGCAAGAGTGCTTTTGAGTAGTGAATGGACAGCAGCCACTGTTGCCCCGCACAGTGGATAGACCTTCTAAAGGAAAGTCTCCCAGGGCTTACCAATTTGCTAAGGAATGAAAGAGAAACCAAAGCAGCAAGTAAAATGAAGAAATAGGCTGATGAAAAGAGGATGCCACTTAAGTTTAGAGTTGAGGATCAAGTTCTTGTCAAGCTCAACCCTGAGCAACGCAAGTTCATGAGGGGAAAAGACAAAAGGCTAGTGCGCAAGTATGAGGGACCGGTAACCATTTTGAAAAGAATTGGCAAGTGTGCTTACAAGATAGATGCTCCATCTTGGCTGAAAGTGCACCTGGTTTTCCATATGAGTTATTTGAAGCCTTACTATCCAGACAAGGAAGGTCTAACCTGAAATGAGCTGAAACACCAAACCATCATAGCCAAAGCAGGAAAAAAGTCTGTTGAATCTATCTTGGCCGATCGGGTGAAAATGGTTTCCAAGAAGAAACAAAGACAATACTTGGTGAAATGGAGAGGCCTTGGAGATGAAGCAATCAGCTGGAACGGGAGGCAGACTCTTTGGCTTTTCAAGACGAGATTGATACTTATTGGGCAAAGTCATCGAGGGCGTCGACCGTTCAAGTGGAGGAGATTGTCAAGGTGCGCCCATGCAAGGGTCAACACCTTGATGCCACACTCATTTGTGCCTTTTGGAGAGCCAAAAACATGCCCATGAAGTTATTGGTGCAAGTGCAAACCAAAGCCCAAGGCATGGTGTAAGATAGTCCAAGGCATGCCATGAAGCAGCCCAGCCACAATAGGCCACAAACTTGCCTGCCCAGCAATAACTTTAGGCCAATTTTTATGTAAATACCTTAGTATTAAAGGTCTTTTGGGTCCAAGTATTGTAATTTTTCTTTTTTTTTGTAGAATTTTTAAAAATCTATTATGACTCCTCAAACATAATGGATATTTCCTCTTGCCAACTAGGAAATAGTTTAACAAGTTATATTAAGAAAGGGGTACCCAAGTGTTGAACCAAATCACTTGTGCCTTTTAAGTATCCCAACCTAGCCAATGGTAAGGCAACTTTTATAGCACTTTTGGTGCATTGTTCAACTATAGTAACCTTCTTTTGATCAATGAAAAATTCATTTCACCCTTAAACTGTGCAAAGCTTTTCTAGTGTTGCTTACTTTAATTTTAGCTTGCTGCTTGCTATCTTGTGGCTTGTCTCCAAACTTATTGGTCATCAACTAATTAGTATTGTGTTTGCTTGTCTTTGCAAACCCTTTGAGTATTATTGGCAGGCGAGTGAAGAGAGTTAACTAGCGCCACACATACCTGCATATCTATTGGCAAGGCTTCTGCACAGCTGGTGTGTGACACCTTGCCATGGCGTTGCCTATTCACTTGCCATTGCTTCCATCAAGCATAAGCTCTTCCCTTGAGACGAATTATCACTAACTTCACGTTCTCATTAGAAACATCGATATACTGAAAAACATGTTTAATAGTTTTGAGCCAGTCCACAAATTGATCCAGATTGAGACTTCTATGAAATTTAGGAAACTCCATCATAATGTTGATCTCCATTTGTATTTGAAACATTCTGAATTAGCTTGGCAACATTGTGGACCACCAAGAGAATTCTCAAAAGAACAGTGAGCATCCTTGGTATATTTGGAAGCATCACTATCATCGATAGGAGCTTACAAACGTTGCACTTAAGAAGCATGGACATGGATGTGGACAGGGACACAGACACGGACACGGTGATTTATAAAAAAATGGGGACATGGACACTGACAAAATTAACAAAAACTAACACTAATTCGATATAAAAAAAAAACCTCACTCTTAAGTTAACTTTTATCGTTTATTATTGTTTTTCTCTATGAAAGATCTATTAATTATTTAAATATAAACAAAATGTAATAAACATGCAACATTCATCAAAATCACTAAAGAAGATAAGACAAATACTAATTGGCGTGTCCCTAGAAACAAAATTAATCAAATAAAGGGACATACGTGTCCGACACTGCTACAACCCTATTTTGAGTGTCAATGCTTCAAAGAGTTGCACCATTTCGGTCAACATGACAATTCGCCTTCTCAACTTGGCAATTTCATCTCTTTGATATGAATTCCCATTGTTCCTCCCAATCCTCTGTTTCTCCCAAATTCGCAGCAAAACCTCTACCTACCTCCTCTTCTTCCCCTACCTTGTTGAGCCATCAATTCTTGATATTGGAAAACAAATGTATATTCAACTTGGACTGAGACAAGCAACACTACACTCAAGGCTATGAAAAAAACACTGGTCCAAACAAATTTGCATTGTTTGGTTTACACTGTTTTTGAAAATTGAGTTTTTTTTGTGAATTTTTAAAAATATTTTATCTAATTTTTTTATTTTTTAGACACGTCTAATCTATATACACTTAAAAAAATAGAATATTTGTGAAAAAAAAATTAAAAAATTCTCCAAATACAAAAAATATAAAATAAAACAGACAAAAATTTAACATATTTTCGTATTTTATTGTATTCAATGAATTTTTTAAAGATTTTTGTATAAATTTTATACTTTTTAAGTATTTCAAGATTAAGTGCATCCAAAAAGTTTTTTTTAAAAAAAATCATTAAAATATTTTAAAACATCACTGAAAATAGAAAAAATATGAACCGACAATCACCAACATAGGACACACAGCAATGGAGACACAAACAACAACAGGACACACAGCAATTCAGACAATCACCAACATAGGTCTGAAATCATGATTCAATACAAAATCAGACTCCTAATCGATCGCCAGGTCAATTATGCAATCCGTGACTTTGTAGCTAGGTCGAAATTGAGCTACGAGGCCATATCTAGATCAGAATCAAGATCAAAATTTGTTTCTCAAAACAGAGACAAAATTGAAGTCAAAACTTGATTCATGAAGTCTAATCTAGATTGCAATCAGTTCGGGAACTCAAATCAAGGTTGAATCCATGTGAAGTCAGATCGAAATAAGAAAAAAGGAATTGTGAGGTCGAACTCAACAGATTCTCGTTGCAATATAAGAATCACAACAACGAAGTCGATTCATAGATCATGAATGTGAATCAAAGGCCGAAATCAGATTGCAAAGTCCACTCACAGACCAAAATCAAATTGCGAAATCAAATCTGAGATTGAAACTAGAAATTGAAGCTCAATCTCTGGTGAATCGCAAAGCACTGAGAAATTGTAAGTCTTGCTTGCTCGAAGTGGCTCAACTAAGGGCTCGAACCACTATAATCAACTGATCAACTCTTCGACACTAGGCTAGGTCTTCAAAACACCATTCAAGTCTCACGAGGTAAGTGATATGAAAATCAAATGCTGAATTAGGGTTGAAATCTAGTTCTCACAATTGAAACAGAGAAATCCTTCTCAATTCATGTGATCAATATCTACGGATAAAAACAAAGGAATGAGCCTTGGGCGCTGGTAGCAAATGATGTATCAAAGGATCAAAGAGAAAATTTCCAATGACAAATTACAAGAGCTCAAGATCTGAAAATACAATTAATTGATCAACGGTTAATTAGGAGGTATCTACACCCTATTTACAGGCAATTAACATGACGACTAACGAAACAACTAATTAGCCTCCGTTTGGGAAGGGGTTGACTTTTTGGCTTTTTGACTTTTTTGGTTATTTTAGCCTGGACTAAAAAGTTTGGTTCAGGAAGGGTTTTTTAACTTTTTGACTTTTTTGACTTTTTTTGTGAGAGAAGAGTGTGATGATTATGGGTTGGATGTGATGTTTTGTTTGTTATGGCTAAAATAGCCTATTTTATTTTTTGTAGCTAAAATAGCCAAAAAAGCCCAACCAACTTCTTCCCAAACGGTGCCTTACATATATTAACTACTTCCCTCCGAGCCCGCCTTGAAATTTTCGGAGTCCAAAGCGATAATCAATTAATAAGTATCGTTTAATTCTTGTTTTTCTTATATTTTTAAAAGTAAATAAATTAATAATACTAGCATAATTTAGTTTTTTTTTTTACAAAATAATTTTCAGTGGATGACAATGTTAATTATTTTAAATGGGTCTTTTAATTTTTCAATGGATCAATTTATTTTAAGATAATTTGGGTCTTCCTTAATTTTTTTGGGACTTAATATATTATACTAAACTATAATAGGAGAGGCCTCTCTTTTGGGTCTATTTTCAATGGATTACAATACTATTTTTTTTAATGGGTCTTTTAATTTTTTAATGAGTCAATTTATTTTAAGTTAATTTTGGCCTTCTTTAATTTTTTTTGAACGTAAAATATATCTAATATATTTTATTAAACTATAATAGGAGGGGTCCCTTTTTTGGGTCTATTTTGAGGGGTCTTAGATTATGACCTTGTGGGCCTATGCCCAGGGCCGGCCTTGCTTACATCTTAAGTGGGAAAGAAAGAAAGAGTGAGGACAGGGAGATCACATGGGTCATATGCTAGTGATGTGTTGAAAAAACAAATGAATTTGGTGTATTTGGTTACAAGAAAAGAATAATATAGAATTTAATTAGGGATTGTTTGTTCACAAATTAGTGATAGAAATTTGATTTTGTGTTTTCAATCTAGTTCTATCTTGACCAAATTAGGACTAAATCATGTTCCAAGTTATAATTAATCTTCCTAATCAACCTCCATTTCATTCCATTCTTTAGTTTCACAAGCTAAAGAATCCTTCTATTAGTTTCACAAGCTAAAGAACAGTGGTCAATGCCACCCTAACTTTTGCCAAAATCAAAACCTCAGACCTTTCATTTGTTAGCAACGGGTGATAACTGCCTGTGGCAGCCATTTTGTGTATGCAAATAACGTAATTTAACTTGGAATTGATAAGCCTGATCTTCTAACTAGATCGGTGGAATTTGGAGCATACAGAGATAATCACAGTGAGCATACAAAAATAAACCATGACTTTGCAGTTCTCAGCCAATTTCAACCAAGATTCCAAGCCTCAAATGGAACTTAAAAGGTGACATAAATCAAAAATTTCCCAATACATATTGCTTGTGTAGGGATTTTAGGCCTCAAGTAACAGACATCGCGCACCATGGCATAGCAATACACTTGGAACACAAAAAAAATCAATGGCCAAAGAAAACAAAATGGAAACATGTTCATAAACACTCAGCAGTTGGGACCAAAAAATTGTTCTGAAAAAAAACACAACAACTTCTCTTCAACGAACTAAAATTAAAACCTAGAGACTATCAAAATGATCAGCAGCAGAGCTCATTGATTCATTTGATCAAGGGGCAACCACAATCTGACCTGCAATTTGGTCAAGATCTCGTTGGCTAGTGGATGTGATTCTTCTCCCACTGATACAACCAAACCACAAAAAAAAATATAAAATAAAATAAAATAAAATAATAAATTAGCGAACTAATTGACAACCTAGCAATAAGATATATGCTTAAAGAAAATCATGCATTATATATTGCTTGTAACTGATTCACATGTATGTCTAACGAAGATAAAACATCGTCTTAATAATCACCAAACTGGATATTAAATATAGCTCATAATCAAGAAATAAATGAGTCAATAAATAAAATAATTCGAAAAGTAAATCATTAGCTTACCCTTTCACATCAATGTCAATAATGTTCATCATTTGCAATTACTGAAGAATGTGACGAGCAACGGCCCCACTGCTTTTGCAGAAATGAGGTGGACAACTTCCATTCCTCTTATTTCCACCATAAATCCTCTGAAGGCACCAACACCAAGACCCTATCTCAGGTATATCTTCGTTGACATGAAATTTGCCATAAATTTTGGATAATAAACAACCAGGAACCATCTAAGTCACAATAAATGACCAACAAATTTCAAATCATTCAAGCAACACCAACATAATTGTGAACAAGCATGTGCTCACCGACACACTAACTCACCCATAGAGAGAGCTTACTAGTTCGGATATAATACCAATCTGAATCATAAGGGGCAAGCTCCTTGAACCTACCAGTCTTCACAATGTCAGTCTAGTGAGGTAGTTCCATCTGCTCAAAATCAATGAAAGAAAAGAGCAAGCAAAATTATGATATCTACAGCACTACTGAAACCCAAACAGAATCACTTCAAAAAATATCAATTTCATATCATAATGTTCCTTTAAGCAGCAAAATTACAAAGGAAAAGCATAATTTTCATTTATACGGTACATAATGTGTCCACCAAGAGAAATGTTTTACTTTAAACATCTACTGATTATAAAAAGCATTCATCAACAACACAAACAATACATAGAAACATATATATATACACACAAACATTTATATTAACGTTTAGTGTATCATTCCAATTTTCCCACAATTAGACTCCACATTTGCACATTTTTCATATAATTGGAATGCATAGCCATATCCCAAAATAAATGCAAGGTTTTAAGCAAGGAAACAAGCAATATTAGCAAAAGGGGCTGTTCAAAGTCCAATACTAAATCCATCATAGCAATCCAAATAATATTACATGTGTATGATCAGTGTGCGAATACCACGCAGAAGAAGATAGCAGCAAGATGGGTAAATTGAGACATGCATAAGGCTTTTTTTTTTTTTTTTTAAACAATAATTTATGTCTGACTTACATTGGAGATTGACAAGTTGGATTCAACTAGATTATTTGCAATTTATATTTATTAAGCCAAAATCTAATTTTCTATTTCCTTAAACTTTCATGGCATCCAAATAGAGAAACTATCGGTGTAGAATTTGACATTATATGTCACGACCCCATTCTGCCCCTAGTAGAATGGTGCCATGATGGCCAGTAATCGAAGATTACCGAAGGCCAACTTTCAAAATTCACACACAATCAGAGTATTGCTTATGGGGCTAACTTGTGCGGAAGCAATATACACAATGTAATTAGTCCATAAGAGCAGTGCATAAGTTAAATGGAATGGCATACATCTTTATGTAGCTTTAATACAACAAAATGAGGTACAAAAATACATTTTGACCAAAAGGCTTCTCAGCCATCAAATACAAAATACAATGAAACACAACTAAGAAGCATAATCTTCAAGATGCTGTAATAGTGCAAGATCCAAAACAAGTAGCAAGTACATCTAGGCGTCACCGCCGTCCTGCTCGTCACCTACATATATATAGAGAGGGGTGAGCTTGGATACTCAGTGAATGGTATAAATAATAGAGGTTTTACATGAATAATATCCGAAATCTTTATCAAATCAAGGCACATTACATCTTGTACAAAATCCAAGGGCAAATCAAGTTTATCTAACAAATCTTTCAAGTCTCAACAATTAAAGTCTTTCAAGGCTTTCAAGTTCCAAGGGATGACATTAACAAAGGTTGTGCTACAAATGCTTATAGTCCCCTAGCACGTACGGACTTCTAAAGATTGTGTTACAAATGCTTATAGTCCCCTAGCACGTACGAACTTTCAAAGATTGTGCTACAAATGCTTATAGTCCCCTAGCACGTACGGACTTTCAAAGATTGTGCTACAAATGCTTATAGTCCCCTAGCACGTACGGACTTTCAAAGATTGTGCTATAATTGCTTATAATTCCCTAGCACGTACGAACTTTCAAAGATTGTGCTACAAATGCTTATAGTCCCCTAGCACGTACGGACTTTCAAAGATTGTGCTACAAATGCTTATAGTCCCCTAGCACGTACGGACTTCCAAAGATTGTCAAAACCAAAGCTAATACTTGATACACAAAATAGGGATAGTCATTCATGCTTAACAAATACTTTTCCAAAACAAGCAAGGTAAAGCTTTATCAAAACTTAATAACATAACTTTATTAAAAATACCACTCACATAGTTCTTCAGACGTCGGGATCAAGGCAAGTCCAAGTCCTACAAACACATGGCAAAGTCTATTGAATGCACTTCTTAAAACAAGTCTTGCATGCATACAGATGATCTCGGCATCCTTCAAAACCAAGCTAAGTCAAAACAAAACACTGTTTCTCATCTCGGGAAAACATGCTGGGCGACTGCCAGGTCTAGGTCGAGGTCCCACACCTCCTTGCCGAGGTGTTGCCTCGATGGCCGCATTCAAGGAAATGAGGTCGGGAAAATCTGGGTTTCCCTCTCTTGAAGAACATACCGAACATGAAGAACATGAACATGAGGAAGATGAATACAAGATCATAATTTGCTATAACAAAATCTGAGATTTCATGCTATGAATTCAAAAACATGGACCTAGGTACCTATATTCAAGGATCTTGCGAGAACAAACACAAAACATGAATCCTAATGCAACCCTTACGAATCAAACAAGACTTTTTCTTCAAGAACACATGAACACTATTTTCTTTTTCTAAAACCAACTTTAAACCAATGCATGACATGCTAAACAGGTTCGATCGTGCAATGCAGCTTGATAAACATGAAGAACAACAAGAGTAAATCAAGAATCTAACCTCAATGCACGGATCTAACGGTTTGATCTCTAGGAATCAAGCTCGAAAGCCCACTCTCTCACTCAAAAACTTCTTCTTCTTCTAGAGCTTCTCTCTCCTCACAAACAAAGACATATAGCAAATGATACATTTCTAGGTCTGCTGGCTGACTTAACACTCAGCTGGGACAAGTGGCACTACCGGGTTGGTTCTCCTCAAAAAGGTGGCTGAGCGAAAAGACAAGACTATGACAAAGTGTGTTCAACAAGCAAGATGGCATGGGCACTCCGGCGGGTAATGATCTCGGCTAAGAACAATACATCGGCAAGTAGGGGAACAATGATCTCGGCTAGGAAGGACAATACTTGGCTAAGCTGTGCCACACCTTGGCCCAGATGTGCCACACCTTGGTCTAGGTCATACCACTCCAGGACAAGATCACTTAGGTGCAAAGGTAACATCTCGGCCTAGATAATACACATCTCGGCCTTGGTGATGAACACCTTGGCCTAGATAATGACATCTCAGCCAATATGTCAGGGCGAAGGTGGAGGTCAAACAAAGTGGTTCCAAGATAATTCTAGACTGAAGATGACCTCGGCTAAACTCACACCAAGCAAGGTACAAAACATGCGAGAGACACTTGAGCAAGACAAATCAAGGTTTGCAAAGATGCAATATATCAAGACAAGATCATGCAATATATGCAAGCATGACTAGGGTAGAGTGAGGGTCGTTACATTATACCTTGCCTGATCACTTGAGCTGGGCAGAGTAAGCCTTCACAAACTCGTGAGGTGAGATGTCCTTGACTGATTTCGCAGTCGCCATGGCTGGATTGATGCAAAGAAGAACAAGATGTCGCAGGCGATAGAGACGACTGGAGGGACGTCCACCCCCATGTCGGGTGGAGTCCAGTCGTCAAGGATGACTTTTGCGGATGTCGAGGATATTGCTGGGTTGACAGCTGGTGAGAAGCAAATTTGAACTGAAGCAAAACTGGGATGGCCGATCGTCCGGTAGGATGTCCGGTCAATGTTGTGCTGGACTGTTTGAACTGCTGTACTAGACTGATTTGGACCCTGTTTTTGGGATGTAATAATCACTTGATTAAGCATATATATTTACTCCAAAAATATATTTAGTATAAGAATTTTGGTAAAAAATAATGGAATAAAATATAAGTTTCAATATATTTTTCTTTTCTAAATAAATCAAACAAGGAATCAAAATAATCATCAAAATAAATAAGTCCAACAAAACTAATAAGGGGGACTTACGTGTAGGTCCTAACAAGTGGATTTATTGTCCAATAAGTTCTATAATAACTAATGACATTTTTTACTAAATACTATTAAAATCACTAATTGTTAATTTTCAGCGACAATATAAAAATTGTCACAAAAAATGTAATTAATTATAAGTTTTAGCGACAGTTTAAAAAAAATCATCACAAAAAAGTCACTAATTCACAACTTTTAGCAACAATTTAAAAAATTCGTCATAGAAAAAGTCACTAATTGTAAGTTTTAGTGACAATTTATAAAAATCATGACAAAAAAAAGTCACTAATTGTTAATTTTTAGCGACATATGTAAAAAATAGTCACAAAAGATATATTTTTAGTGATGATTTTACTAAGACTTATTTTCAATAAGACTTGATGGGAATTAAGTCCAATTATTAGGACCTATTGGTAGTTTACCCACCTAATAATATTTCATTGGTTAAGGACTTAAAATAAAAGATTGTTTGGGATAATATATTTTTTAATTTTTTACGAATAAATATGTAAAAAAATAAAAAGATAATATAACTAAAAAAAGATTTTAAAAAATAAAAATATGTGCTAATATCCAACTTTCCAAACAACCTCTAATTCACCTCTGGGTGATAGAATAATTTCCTTTTTCACATATACACACACACCCCCTCCTACCTATAAGTATTTCCAATTTTTCATCAAATCTTTCATCAAATTGAAATTTAATAAAAATTTTAGTGAAATGAAATTTAATCATTTTATCAAACTTATATCAAATCAATGAAGAAACAAAGGTAGCGTTTGGTTGAATTTTCTAAATATGATTTGAGAATAAAGTTGTATTTTGAGTTTGTGAGTTTTGGAATTAGAATTTGAGTGTGGAAAATTTGTTTGGTTATAAGTTTTGAAAAGAGTTTTGAATTGAGTTTGAAATGAATGATGTGACATATGATATTTAATTCAAAAACTTACAACTCATAACCAAACACATAACCCAAAATCCTATTCAAAACTCATAAAAAAATTTAAAAATTTTCTAGAAATATTTTTTATTTAAAATATAAAAATAACAGATGCAAAAAAAAAAAGAAAAAAAAAACAAACCAAACACTATTCTAATCAATCGGCCAGACGTCCGGGTTAGCCAAATTTTCCTGCCTAGAAAGGAGTTTTCAAAAGTGTGTATAGAATTATAATTTAAAATCTCAAAACAAATACCACACTGAAATCAATGGGTGGAAATGTGTTGAGAGAGCTTCTCCAAACATAGCCAATTTTTTTGTCAAATTAAGGATGAACCAAATCTTTCACTAATTGTTTGGGATGGACTATATAAGTACACTTTTTGGATAAAAAAATAGAGAAAAAAAGATGATTCTTTGAGATAACTTTTAGACTTTTTACGAAAAAATATGTATTAAAATATTATATAAAATAGCAAAATTACCGTAGTACCCCTATGCCCTATGCGTACTGACATTGATACTCTAAGGAACAAGCACAGATTGCTTTGAAATGAGATGGTGCCTTCAAAAGATATATATAGGATGAGGCTTCCTTATATATATTCATTGAACTGGAAGGTACTCATGGGTCCCATTTCGATAATTCGAACCGATCAATGTATAGAACTTGTCGAGTACTATATGGCTGTAAAAAACCACATTGATCAATGTGTAGAAGTTACTCATTTTATTCATTAATTACCGAGTCGCCACCGAGTCCAACCTCTCCACCAAGACCGCCACCATCGAAGTCTGGATCGACGCCAGAAGCAGGTTCAAGACTAATCAGACCAACGACACTGCTCATTTTCTAGAGCATATGATATTCAAGGGCATTGAGAAGAGGACTGCTAGGGAATTGGAGGAGGAGATTGAGAATATGGGGGGACATCTCAATGCTTATACTTCCAGGGAACATACTGCTTATTATGCTAAGGTTATGGATAATGATGTGCCTAAAGCATTGGATATATTGGCCGATATTCTGCAGAATTCTAAGTTTGATGAGAATCGGATTAATCAGTAGTGTGATGTCATTTTGAGGGAGATGGAGGAGGTAGTAACATTCATTGTTTGATAAAGTTTGTGTTTTGCTTCAATTTTCCTCATAATTTGATTTGTTTTCCGGGAATGATTCTATATTCTAATTGTTTGATGTAAAAAGCCACTGCACTATAGACCACATGAATCTTTGGTGGCGTAAATTGCGTATGAGAATTATTAGAATTGGTGTTAATCCTAGTAAAGAACATAGTCAATAGGAAAAGGCGCATCATGATTCACAGGGTAAACGGTAAAGCCTATGTTACATGGGGAATAAAAACCAATAATAGTTTGTTAAGGTAGTTATTGTTTTAATAATGAGAAGGGGATGCGAACACTAAGGAGTTGTTGGATGATCAAAATGTTTTGATTTTAAGAAAAAGGAATACAATGAGTTCTATTAATTGCTATTAGTTGCTTGAGCAGTTGAAAGGAATGCCCTAGTGTGACTGACCTCCTTGTGCTTTACTTTTTCCACCCTTTGCATTAATGTACCAATAGATGCTGATCGAGTCAGTTTTCTGAATGATGAATGCCTTTGCATATTCATTTGTGGTCTTGTGATTTCATTAATTAAATCATCTCTATATTTTGTTTTAACAAAAAATTCTAATTGCATTGTCATTAGTTATTTCATTTTTTATTGTGATGCTTGTATATTATTTATTATAGGTCGAAGGGCAAACTGACGAAGCAATTTCTGACCATCTGCATGCAACTGCTTTTCAGCACACTCCTTTGGGCAAAACCATTCTTGGACCTGCTCAAAATATCAAGACGATCACCAAATATAATCTTTAAAAGTATATATCGACACACTACACTGCGCCTAGAATGGTAGGTGATATTCATATTGATTGTTAAGTCTACTTGGTTGGTTGGTTGGTTACATGCTGCTTCGCCGTCATTTTATCATCAATTATTTTACTCTATTGACTTACTTATTGAAGTCTTAAGCATTGGTCTTCTATTTTAGGTAATTACTGCTTCTGGAGCTATGAAGCATGAGGACATTGTTGAGCAAGTAAAGAAATTGTTTACCAAGTTGTCAACAGATCCAACTACAGCGTCTAAATTAGTTGCTAAAGAACCAGCAATTTTTACAGGTTCCGAGGTGTGCTTATATCATATAAATATTTCATGATTTGTTTAATTTAAGCATTCTCTTCCATCTTGTCTTTCTACAAAATTTATTAATTGGCATTCGTTATGTGAAAATCAAGTTAGGATAATAGATGATGATATAGCTTTGGCATAATTTGCGATTGCTTTCAATGGGGCTTCTTAGACGGATCCAAATTCCATTACTTTGATGGACATGCAGTCTATGTTGGGATCTTGGAATAAGAATGCAGGTGGTGGGAAGCACATAGGGTGAGCTATTTGAACATCATTTGTCGGGTTTTAATAACTAAGTTGGATATTTTCCTGTTATATAACCTGTGAGCACATGCATTAATTAGTTTTTGACAATTTGTAAGCAGTTCTTAGCTTGCGCAGAGGGTTGGCATTAATGAGATTGCTAAAAACATGATGGCCTTTAACACCAACTATAAGGACACTGGTCTATTTGGTGTTTATGCCATTGCCAAGGTGAGATTATGTCCTATAATTATGATTTTGTTAGTTTCAGGGCCTTCTTTCCCTCTTCATAGCATGTTCTTTCAAATTTTTATCATTTTTTTGCCATGACTCCATATTTTGTTAGCAAATTGAGAACATCTATAAGTCACTCCCTGAAATGATTGGGTTGTATCTCTTGTTCCCTTTTGTTCCATTTCTTTCCTCACTCACTTTTCTGATGGACTAGGTCCCCATTTGGCACTATTGTGTGTTTGGCTTGGAATTACTTTTCTTTCCCTTGAAATAATGCTTTAGGTTGTGTTTGGCTGCATCTAAAAGTACTTTGACGTGTATAGGCTCCCCTGAAGGCACTTTTTTAGTGAAATAAAGCATACAAGAGGATATGCAAGTGCTTTTGAAGTGCAGCAAATAAACACTCCTAAGACTTTTTACAACAATATCTTCTATAGAGCTCTTAACTTATTGGAGGCCTATACACCACAAAACAGGTCTAATAAGTGAAACATATTATTGGATGTTGAGGGGGACACTGGTTGCTTGCATTCTGGGTGAGTTCAGACCTGAAATATAGTCAAAAGTAAAACAAAATAGCCCAGCTGGTTCTGTTGTGGGTGATTTAGGTATGTCAGAAATGGAAAAAGGGAGTACTGTGCCAGAGGATTAGGTTCACCCCTTCCAGTACCCTTTATTGGCACGGATTAACACTAGGATAGTGGTTATGGCGTCTAAAAGCTTCTCAAAATCAAGAAGGGGGACACCAGGAGAGCAGGGAAAACTGCAGTAAGTCAAGCGAGAAGAATAAAAGGGTGACAAGTGCAAAAAGTTACAGTGGAAATTTTGAAAAATTGCAATTCTTTCTCTCCATAAATTAATATGATACCAAGCTAACTTTTAGAATGATTTCCTTTCCATTAATGTCTTGGGATCAAACTGTTATGGCTTAATAGCCAATACCTTAGAACTCTTGATCATGGTAATCTATAGCAAAAAAATTAAGTATCAAGATTTTGCTTAGACTGAGATGCCCATTAATCGTAATTTTAGAGCATCACAAACATGATAAAAACAACTATCTGTATTGCCCATCAGTTTCCACATCTGTCATGTGGAGCTTTAGTGTGATTGATTTTAATTCACAATTGATGTTGTATGTTATGCCTCAATAATTCTCGTTATTCATTTTCATTTTAGCATTTTGTTTTTAGCCGGATTGTTTGGATGATCTGGCTTATGCAATTATGTATGAGATGAGCAAGTTATGTTATCGAGTTTCTGAAGTTGATGTTACTCATGCTTGTAACCAGGTAGTTACCAGTTCTTGTACTGAACCTTGATATTATCTGCTTGTTTGTCCTCAGGTTTTAAGTGCTTTTAGTAAAACTATATTGCATATATATATATATATATATGTATATTGTTTTGTAATTCAAAAACAATACGACATATATGGCTACCACCCTAATTTGTGGATCAATATGCCTTCCATATATGCTCAAGTCTTAAGTCTTTATTTCTTTATAGTTGAGTTTTGGAGATAATGAAAGCCATAAGTTATGAATTGAACTTTCAATATACTTCTATTAATGACTAAGAAATAATTATAAAGTTGGGGATGTTTAAAACTGTTTTTGGTCCACCAAGCAAATAACCCTTTGCCAAGCTTCCCATATTTTGCCTGTAGTTCTAACGTACCTTAGATAAGTATTTGTTGTGCCAAAGTGAGTCAGAGCTACATCATTTGTTGAATAAAATGTGTTATCCACATTTTTTATTACACACATTAAAACTAAAATATGGACAAATGAGGTGTGGTAGATTAACTTGTATCCATGCAACATGCTTAGTTTTATGAAAGGGAAATCGATTTTAGCTTGGCCACTTATTTTTTATCTTGTGGTGTTCAGTATATTGGCATTCACTTACAGTTCTATTGCACTGCAGTTGAAATCTTCTTTGCTGCTTCACATAGAAGGAACCAATCCTGTTGCTGAAGATATTGGGCGCCAGGTAAAGTACTTGATGCATTTTTCATTTGCTTATAGTAAAAAAAAGGTGGATAAAATAAAATGAAAGAATGCCTTGTATGTTACTTGCAGAAAATGAAAGGATTCCCTTGTATTACTTTTGAATCTCTTGGATTGTCTACTTAAGAGCCTGCTAAGTGAGTAGCGTTGGATAAAGGCGGTTTAGTTTAGTTTCTAAAACATGGACTCTTTTTGTCAAATGATAATTACTCTCATGAAATGTTGTCAGAAGACGCAAGCTTTTGTTTTCAAAAATTTTCCTTCCCGGTAAATACCTAGATTGTTTGGCGTAATCCATTCTGTTCTTGCAGCTACTTACGTACTGGAGAATAATCCCATTCGTTGAATTGTTTGCAAGAATTGATGCTGTAGATGCTAGCATTGTCAAACATGTGGCAATTCATTTTATATTTGATCAGGTAAGGATTAATGCATCCCCATTGCTAATTGCAAATTTACCTACTATGAGGGGAAAATGTTAAAAAATTATTATTTTCCTCCGTACATTCAATATTTGTTCTAAGTCATGTTTGGCCTTTTTGCAAGATGTTGTCATCGCTGCCATGGGACCCATCCAAGGTTTACCTGACTACAACTGGTTCAGGCGTAGGATCTACTGGCTCCGTTACTAGGTTCTTTCGCATTTAGTTTTCTTCATTATTACTCCTCACCTTATTACCTTTTTCATGTGGTCTCCAAAACATTTTGCTATTTCATAATGCAAACCAAATTCCTCGGTGAGTCCCTTGGAGGGTGGCCCCTTTATTTAATTTTTGTTCCCGGATATTTTCTCTGTTACATTGTTCTATCAGTAAAAAATAATTAAGCTGTTTTCAGTGATGTAAGAGACATCAGTGTAGCCAGTCAGACTTTTGAATGTTCAATTTTTTTCATGGCATTAAAGCTTTGGGTGTATTATTACTTACAATTCTCATATGGGTGAGTGCTATGTGATGATACAAGCCCATTCAACTTTTTGTGTGCTCATGTCCCTATTAATAACTCTGGGTGCCATGAAATTGAGCTTTGAGTTTTGTTTTGTAAATTGATCATACTTGTGTAGTTTTTGAGCCAGAATGAATGATAGGCACGAGTTGACAACTCTGAAGCTTTTCATCTCACCACCACTCTATCTTTACACCGCCAATGGGCTTCTAGCTAGTGGAGGGCCTCACATATGAGAGGTTGGGGGTATAACTATCTCCAGCATTGCTTCTATAGCATATCTGTACAACTTGTCACTTATTGCAATTGTAGCTCAGTAGTTCTCCTTCGCCACACCCTTAATAGTAGGCTAGATATATAAATTCTATTGGAAATTGTATATATAAAAAATAATTATTATATCTGCACCAGTGTTGCTCCATAAGCTTCTAAATTGTACCTACTCTCCTTTTATATAAGTTGATTTGAGAGAGAATGCAGTTACAGTCATAATGGTTGTGGATTACATTTAGCAATTTCTATTAAATTTGCCAGAGAGAGTTGAGTGATGGTAAAATCCCTCACTCTCTACACTCCCCAGGGTCATTATAAAAAGATACACAAGTCTCCTAATCATATGACGAGAATTTCAAAGTCTACCATATGAACCATATTAGAACTCACCAAAGAATTATCATTGCATGAAAGTAAGTAATGTCACATTTGCAAAGAACATCAGGAAGCCCACATTTTGGCTCCATCCATATCTGCACATCTTACCTATATAACATGTTGGTTTATCAAATTATATGCATATTCTCTCATATGCTAATCACATTTAAGATGTCTAACCACACAAGGAGTTGCAACAATAATGACGAACCAATGAGTTCTGTCTCAACATGGCACATACACATTAAACAATGGACAAATAAATGGGATAATCAATACCATTGACCCAACCAACTTACATGATTTCCAAAAAAAAAAAAAAGTTACATGAGGGAATCAATTACACAAATCGCTCCTCTGCCACACAACCTTGTGAAATATATGGCAGTACTGGTTTTGCATCAATATTCTATTACCTTTTCTGTTCTTAATTCTAACCTCCTTTTTTTTCTTTTCTTCCCCCCTTCTTACATAATATACATGATGTTAGATTTACCTGTAAATGTATGTACAAACTACGACCATTGCCTACCTCTACTACTGTTGTTTTTCCTCCCACTGTTATTTAGCCTCCGGGCCCCACTTCTACTTCCTTCCCAATCTTCATCATCATCATAATCTTCATCATCCCTGCCTGCACCACACCTAGACCTCTCCCTTCTCCTCGAAGGGGTGTGCAACTATCACCTAATGGGTGATGATGATGACTTCGAGATCCAATGGTAAGTGTTATATAAAATTGACCGGGTCCATTCATCTATCCTCAGATTTGTTGCATAATATTCAGGACACTATTCGTGGGTTATGTTATGTCAATAAGGCAAGCATCAAATTATGCTACTAGTACTGTTTGATCATTCCCTTGTGGAAGTAGTGGTATATTGATAGTAATAACTGACGTACCATTTTGTGACCAAACTTACCTTTGCATATAGAGAGCATTAGCACCTTCCAAACTAGGGCAGGATACCCTCCTTTCTAGGACTGTGTTATTGTCTCTTTGAATGATTTAGTGAATCCTAGAGTTCATTTCTAAATTAGGACAGGGCAACCCTTACCTCCCCCAATAGGCATGAATGCAAATTATGTGCTTATGTGATATTTTGAAAATGATTTGATTTGATTCGAGGGATCAATAATCAGAAAGACAGCGATTTCATTCAAAAAATTTGGGGAGTCTGATATAGCAGTGATTTGATTCTGTGGCAATCCGAGTTATTTGGGGCAATGATCCAATTACAAAGATTTGGGGCTTCAATTTAGGTAGTGATTCATATTTTGAGGGTGGTTTCCCAATTTTAAACAATTTGAGTTTGAATTTGGGTTCTTACCTTATTGATCCAAAAAAAAGGAAAAAAAGAGAGAAGAATTATTGCCTTTTTAAAATTTAAATCCCAAATAAAACATGTGATTATAGAATAACTTCTAAAAAAAAGAAACTTTCTAACTTAAGTAGAGCCTTGGATGTTCTGGAAGGTGTTTGATTGAATAAGAATCTTTAAGTCATTGACTTTAGGGGGAATTTCAACTTTTATGAAAAATGGTAGATAAGAAAGTGGTGACCACATATTCAAATTTGAATAAAATTCCAAATCCCCTAAAAGATATTTGACAAAGGAGACAATTGTTTGATTAGATACTTGGAATAAAATCCAAAGCTCCTTGGGAGCAAAGAATTTTGAAAGAAAACCCGAGTAGAATTTAGAAATTATGAAAAGTTTTTGATGAGACAAAAATCTTTAGGTTTTTGACATTAGAGGGAATTTGATTTTATGGAAAAGTGTTGATAAGGAGGTAATGACCGAGTCTTTCACTTTGAAATGAAATTTTGAATTTCCTTAGAAGACATTTGACTATAAGGTAACTGTTTAATTGATTTCTTCGAATAAGATCTTAAATTCCTTGGAAATATTTTGAAAATAAAATTTTGAGTAGAGTTTGGAAATAATGGAAAGTTCTTTTCATCAAGTAAAAATCCTTGGGCCACTGATTTTAAGGGAACCTTAATTTTATGGAGAAATGTTAGACAAGGAAGTGATGACCAAGTCTCTCATTTTGAACAAAATTTTGGTTTCTCTATAAGATATTTGGCTAAAGGATGATTGTTTGATTGATTCCTTGGAATAAAATCCGAACTCCTCAAATCTTTTGGAAAAAAAGAAGAAAGGAAAATTTTGAAAATTTAAATAAAAAAAGATACTTTATTTTGAAAAAGGATTTTGAAAAAAAATTGAAGTTGAAATTTGATTTTGAAAATAAATTGGGGCACATTTCGGGAAAACAATAAATAATGGAAAGACAATTGTTTAGATTGATCACTCTGGTAGGATTCCTTAACATTCCTCAAAATTCCGTTGGTTGGGTAACTATCACCTAATGGGTGATGATAATGACTTCAAGATCCAATGGTAAGTGTTAAACAAAATTGACAGGGTCCATTCACCTATCCTCAGGTTTGTCGCATAATATCCCAGACACTATTTGCGGGCTATGTTATGCCAATAAGGCAAGCATCAGATTATGCTATTAGTACTGTTTGATCATTCCCTTGTGGAATGAGAGGTATATTGATAATAATAACTAATGTACCCTTTTGTGACCAGACTTACCTTTTGCATATAAAGAGCATTAGCACCTTCCAAACTAGGGCAAGATACCCTCCTTTCTGGGATTGTATTATTGTCTCTTTGAATGATTTAGTGAATCCTATATCTCATTTCTAAATTAGTATAGGTCAACCCTACCCCCCCTCAATAGGGATGAATGCAAATTATGTGCTTATGCGATATTTTGAAAATGATTTGATTTAATTCCAGGGATCAACAATAAGAAAGACAGTGATTTCATTCCCAAAATCTGGGGAGTCTAATATGGCAGTAATTTGATTCTGTGGCAATCTGAGTTATTCAGGGCAATGTTCCAATTACAAAGATTTGGGGGTTCAATTTAGGCAGTGATTCATATTGTGATCAAAATTTGAGTAATCAGTAGTAAATTAGGGGGATGGTTTCCCAATTTTGAAGAATTTGAGTTTGAATTTGGGTTTTTACCTTAGTGATCAAAAAAGAAAAAAAAAATTATTGTCTTTTTAAAATTTAAATCCCCAATAAAACATGTGGTTATAGAATAACTTCTGAAAAAAAGAAATTTTCCAACTTAAGTAGTGCCTTCGAGGTTATGGAAGGTGTTTGATTGAATAAGAATCTTTAAGTCATTGACTTTAGGGTGAATTTCAACTTTTATGAAAAATGGTAGAGAAGGAAGTGGTGACCAAATCTTGAATTTTGAATAAAATTCCAAATCCCCTAAAAGATAATTGACTAAGAAGACAATTGATTGATTAGATACTTGGAATAAAATCCAAAGCTCCTTGGAAGGAAAGAATTTTGAAAGAAAACCCAAGTAGAATTTTTTAAATTATGAAAAGTTTTTGATTAGATAGAAATCTTTAGGTTTTTGACTTTAGAGAGAATTTGATTTATGGAAAAGTGTTAGATAAGGAGGTAATGACCGAGTCTTTCACTTTGAAATGGAATTTTGAATTTCCTTAGAAGACATTTGACTATAAGGTAACTGTTTGATTGATTTCTTCGAATAAGATGTTAAATTCCTTGGAAATTTTTTGAAAACAAAATTTGAGTGGAGTTCGAAAATTATGGAAAGTTCTTTTCATCAAGTAAAAATCCTTGGACCACTGACTTTAAGGAAACCTTAATTTTATGGAGAAATGTTAGACAAGGAAGTGATGACCAAGTCTCTCATTTTGAATCAAAATTTTGGTTCCCCTATAAGATATTTGGTTAAAGGATGATTGTTTGATTGATTCCTTAGAATAAAACGCGAACTCCTCGAAACTTATGAAAAAAAAAATAAGAAAAGGAAAACTTTGAAAATTTAAATGAAAAAAGGGACTTTATTTTGAAAAAGAATTTTGAAAAAAAATTGAAGTTGAAATTTGATCATGCACTTTTGAAAATAAATTGGGGCACATTTCAGGAAACAATAAATAATGGAAAGACAATTGTTTAGTTTGATCACTCTGGTAGGATTCCTTAAAATTCCTCAAAATTCCCTTGGTTCGGCAACTATCACCTAATGGGTGATGATAATGACTTCAAGATCCAATGGTAAGCATTAAACAAAATTGACAGGGTCCATTTACATATCCTCAGGTTTGTTGCATAATATCCCGGACACTATTTGCGGGCTATGTTATGCCTAACATTGATAGTAATAACTATCAATGAGAGGTACTATTTAGTACTGTTTGATCATCCAATGGTAAGCATCAGATTATGCTATTAGTACTGTTTGATCATTCCTATGTGGAATGAGAGGTATATTGATAGTAATAACTAATGTACCCTTTTGTGACCAAACTTACCTTTTGCATATAGAGAGCATTAGCACCTTCCAAACTAGGGCAGGATACCTTCCTTTCTAGGATTGTATTATTGCCTCTTTGACTGATTTAGTGAATCCTAAATCTCATTTCTAAATTAGGACAGGGCAACCCTACCCCCCCCCCAATATTGATGAATGCAAATTATGTGCTTATGTGATATTTTGAAAATGATTTGATTTGATTCTAGGGATCAACAATCAGAAGGACATTGATTTCATTCCCAAAATCTGGGGAGTCTAATATGGTAGTAATTTGAGTCTGTGGCAATCCGAGTTATTTGGGGCAATGATCCAATTACAATGATTTGGGGGTTCAATTTAGGCAGTAATTCATATTTTGATCATGATTTGAGTAATCAATAGTAAATTAGGGTGGTGGTTTCACAATTTGAAAGAATTGGAGTTTGAATTTGGGTTCTTACCTTAGTGATCGGGAAAAAAAAAAAAAAACCTTTTGCATATAGAGAGCATTATCACCTTCCTAACTAGGGGATGACACCCTCCTTTCTAGGATTGTATTATTGCCTCTTTGAAAGATTTAGTGAATCCTAGATCTCATTTCTAAATTAGAACAGGGCAACCCTACCCCCCAATAGGCATGAATGCAAATTATGTGCATATGTGATATTTTGAAAATGATTTGATTTGATTCCAGGGATCAACAATCGGAAAGACAATGATTTCATTCCTAAAATCTGGGGAGTCTGATGTGGCAGTGATTTGATTCTGTGGTAATCCGAGTTATTTGGGGCAATGATCCAATTAGAAAGATTTGGGGGTTCAATTTAGGCAGTGATTCATATTGTGATCATGATTTGAGTAATCAGTAGTAAATTAGGGGGGTGGTTTCGCAATTTTAAAAAAATTGGAGTTTGAATTTGGGTTCTTACTTTACTGATCGGAAAAAATAAAATAAAATAAAATAAAAGAATGATTGACTTTTTAAAATTTAAATCCCCAAGAAAACATGTGATTAAAGAATAATTTCAAAAAAAAAAGAAACTTTCCAACTTAAGTAGAGCCTTGGAGGTTATGGAAAGTGTTTGATTTAATAAGAATCTTTAAGTCATTGACTTTAGGGGGAATTTCAACTTTTATGAAAAATGGTAGATAAGGAAGTGGTGACCAAATCTTCAATTTGGAATAAAATTCCAAATCCCCTATAAGATATTTGACTAAGGAGATAATTGTTTTGTTAGATATTTGGAATAAAATCCAAAGCTCCTTGGGAGCAAAGAATTTTGAAAGAAAACCTGAGTAAAATTTTAGAAATTATGAGAAGTTTTTGATTAGACAGAAATCTTTGGGTTTTTGACTTTAGAAGGAATTTGATTTTATGGAAAAGTGTTAGATAAGGAGATAATGACCGAGTCTTTCACTTTGAAATAAAATTTTGAATTTCCTTAGAAGACATTTGACTATAAGGTAATTGTTTGATTGATTTCTTCGAATAAGATTTGAAATTCCTTGGAAATTTTCTGAAAATGAAATTTGAGTAGAATTCGGAAATTATGAAAAGTTCTTTTCATCAAGTAAAAATCATTGGGCCACTGACTTGGAGGGAACCTTAGCTTTATGGAGAAATTTTAGACAAGGAAGTGATGACCAAGTCTCTCATTTCAAATAAAACTTTGGTTGCTCTATAAGATATTTGGCTAAAGGATGACTGTTTGATTGATTCCTTGGAATAAAATCTGAACTCCTGAAAACTTTTGAAAAAAAAAAGAGGAAAGGAAAACTTTGAAAATTTAAATAAAAAAGGGACTTTATTTTGAAAAAGGATTTTGAAAAAAAATACAAGTTGAAATTTGATCATGTACTTTTGAAAATAAATTGGGGCACATTTCGGGAAACAATAAGTAATGGAAAGACAATTGTTTAGATTGATCATTTTGGTAAGAATCATTAAAATTCCTCAAAATTCCCTTGGTTGGGCAACTATCACCTAATGGGTGATGATGACGACCTCGAGATCCAATGGTAACTGTTAAACAAAATTGACTGGGTCCATTCACCTATCCTCAGGTTGGTTGCATAATATCCCGGACACTATTCGCGGGCTATGTTATGTCAATAAGGCAAGCATTAGATTATGCTCTTAGTACTCTTTGATAATTCCCTTGTGGAATGAGAGATATATGGATTGTAATAATTGATGTACCCTTTTGTGACCGGACTTACCTTTTGCATATAGAGAGCATTAGCACATTTCAAACTAGGACAGGATACTCTCTTTTTTAGGATTGTCTTATTGTCTCTTTAAATGATTTAGTGAATTCTAGATCTCATTTCTAAATTAGGATAGGGCAATCCTACCCCCCAGTAGGCATGAATGCAAATTATGTGCTTATGTGATATTTTGATAATGATTTGATTTCAGGGATCAACAATCAGAAAGATTGTGATTTCATTCCCAAAATCTAGAGTCTGATATGGCAGTGATTTGATTCTGTGGCAATCCGAGTTATTTGGGTCAATGATCCAATTACAAAGATTTGGGGGTTCAATTTAGGCCGTGATTCATATTTTGATCATGATTTGAGTAATCAGTAGTAAATTACGGGAGTGGTTTCCCAATTTTAAAGAATTTGAGTTTGAGTTTGAGTTTGAATTTGAATTTGGATTCTTACCTTAGTGATAAAAAAAAAAAAAAAATAAGAAAAAGAAGAAGATGGTTTCCTTTTTAAAATTTAAATCCCCAAGAAAACATGTGATTAAAGAATAACTTCTAAAATAAAGAAACTTTCCAACTTAAGTAGACTTTTGGAGGTTATGGAAGGTGTTTGATTGAATAAGAATCTTTAAGTCATTGACTTTAGGGGGAATTTCAACTTTTTTGAAAAATGGTAGATAAGGAAGTGGTGATCAAATCTTCAATTTTGAATAAAATTCCAAATCCCCTAAAAGATATTTTACAAGGTGACAATTGTTTGATTAGATATTTGGAATAAAATGCAAAGCTCTGTGAGAGGAAAGAATTTTGAAAGAAAATCCGAGTAGAATTTTAGAAATTATGGAAAGTTTTTGATTAGACAGAAATATTTAGGTTTTTTGACTTTAGACAGAATTTGATTTTATGGAAAAGTGTTAGATAGGGAGGTACTGACCAAGTCTTTCACTTTGAAATAAATCTTTGAATTTCTTAGAAGGCATTTGACTATAAGGTAGCTGTTTGATTGATTTCTTTGAATAAGATCTAAAATTCTTTGGAAATTTTTTGAAAATAAAATTTGAGTAGAGTTCGGAAATTATGGAAAGTTCTTTTCATGAAGTAAAAATCTTTGGGCCACTGACTGTGAGAGAATCTTAATTTTATGGAGAAATGTTAGACAAGGAAGTGATGACCATGTCTCTCATTTTGAATAAAATTTTGGTTCCTCTATAAAATATTTGGCTAAAAGATGATTGTTTGATTGATTCATTGGAATAAAATCTGAACTCTTGAAAACTTTTGAAAAAAGAGGAAAGGAAAACTTTAAAAATTTAAATAAAAAAAGGGACTTTATTTTGAAAATGGATTTTGAAAAAAAATATATGTTGAAATTTGATCATGCACTTTTGAAAATAAATTGGGGCACATTTCAGGAAACAATAAATAATGAAAAGACAATTGTTTAGATTGATCATTATGGTAGTAATCATTAAAATTCCTCAAAATTCCCTTGGTTAGGCAACTATCACCTAATGGGTGGTGATGACGGCTTCAAGATCCAATGGTAACTATTAAACAAAATTGACTGGGTCCATTCACCTATCATCACGTTTGTTGCATAATATCTCGGACACTATTCGCGGGCTATGTTATGTCAATAAGTCAATCACCAGATTATGCCATAAAAAATGTATATTTTTACGATTTACAAAAATATGTCGTAAAATATTTATACTTAAGACTTCATATATTTCATGTTATAAAATATTATAGCTTTACACGACATGCTAATGAATGTCGTGAAAACTTGTACAAAAATAAATAAATAAGTACAATCTGATTTTTTTATGGCATGCAAAAATATGCGGTAAAAAATATATATTTTCACGACATACAAAAATATGTTATAAAATATTTATACTTAAAGACAACATACATTTCATGTCGTAAAATATTAAATTTTATATGTTTTTGAATTTAATGATATTTTTAGAAAATAAAAAAATATTTTTCCTTCTAAGTATATATAAATTATTTGAATTTAAAAAGTAAAAAAAAAAAAAATTTATTTAAGAACTTATGCCGCACTTCTTTTCATTCTAAATCCATACCTCTTTTTATTCCAAACCGTCTCATTCTCTAGAGAAATTATATGTTAATTATAAATAATAATAAAAAATTCTAGAAGTTCTTAAATACTTATAAATTTCTAATAGATATGACAATTTTTTTATTTTTTTTCCAATAAACTAGATATTCTAGTTATAATCTAGATTTTTTTAATACAAAAATAATTTATAAAATTACATCTTTTTTCCTAAAATTTTCTACTCCTACTCCAAATTTCATTTATTTATTAATATTGTTAAAATTACACATTCTTTGCATTTCAATTTTTTTTTATTAATATTGTCATTTGTTTTTTTAACAGATTTATTGCAATCTGATTTAAAATAACAGTTTTTTTTTTTTTTGGAACAGATTTATTAGCAAACTGTTAGCCCACATATTTTCTTTTTGTATATACGTCTCTCTCTCTCTCTCTCTCTCTTCTCTCCATCGACATCTCACACAAACACACGAGCACCACCAGCGACCACCACCAGCCACTGCCCCTCCGATGATGTTAGTTACACGAGCACCAATCGATTGATTCCGAGCTTGGCATTTGATTTTAATTCCGAGCCTCGTATTAATTCGGTGACAGCCTTGGATTGCATCCCTTATTCGATTAATTCAGTTTCTCCTCTCTCATCTCTCTTTGATTTTGATTTTGATTTCTAGGGTTTTGATTTTGATTTGATTTCTATTCAATTAACCTAAATTTTTCTCCCTTGTAGTTTCATTTCAACTTTATGATCTCAAGCAGCAAGGATTCATAGAGAGACAGGAGCTTATGAGGTATTTTGAATTGTGTTGTGTTTATGGCTCTTCAATGAAAATTTCTATTGATTTGGTTATGTAACATGTTTTGATGGTTTGAATGTCTCTGTTCTTACAGAATTTTTTTCCAATTGCTAGTTGAATTTTGCTTTGTTCTGAATTTTGATGGAGACATTAGTTGCTTAGTTAGTATTATTAAATTTAACTGCTATGCTTGACAACTGATTCACTGTATGCTGTATTACTTCTACAACTATGTAATATTGAAGTTCACACTATTTCATGGGTTTTAAGAATCCTATGAGCCCTTGCCTGTGCTCGAAGATCAACCTGATAGGACACCACAGAAAATATATACATATATTTAGAATCAATAAGTTATAGTTTGAATGTAATTGACAATTAAGCAGTCTAGACTTGGTGCTCATCTTCATCATTGGTAAGTTGGGGGTCTCGAAGTAAACAGGAAGTAGGCATAACCTATGACTAAGCCAGTTGTGGTGGTGAAAAATGCAATTGGCTCCATAACATCCCATGAGAATTCCCAGAATGTAAGACGAAAAAGAGCCCGACCTGCATGATAGCCAACCCTAGCCCTGACTGGAGGATGTGCCGGACCTGCTTATGTGCCAGCATGTCGATTTCTTCCTTCTTCTCCTGGAACTTCTTTAGCTCATACCTCCTGGGGTCATCTTCAAGTGTCAGGGCAAGGGGCACTGCTCTTCTAACCAAATCCACCACCTGAATACGTAGAAGTAAATGGAACAACAAAAATCAATTTAAGTAATAATATCAAATATGTAAGGCTTCTAAACAGAAAGGACCATGGCTGTAAGAATTGTGTGATTCATGATTAGATTCATACGTTTTGATATGAGTTTCAACCAAAAAGATGTTTCGCCCCTCTATCAAGAAATAAAGAGATCAATTAATTATATTAATGAACTTAATTATATATACATGTATATATAATTTAGTTCTATTGATATTCATTTTATTTTAAACATTGTGTGTATTTTTATATGTATATATACATGTATAAGAATATGTTATTTTTTCATAAATTATATTAGATTATATTAAATAAAGTGCTCTTATGATTCATGATTCACTATTGTAGCAAAACGATTCACGGTTCGGTTCGCTATTTGACAATAATGGAAATGACAGATAGATTGGGAGAAAAAAACTTTTGAGACTCACCAAAATGAAAGTTCATATCGTGTCAACAACTCAAGCCAATTTATCCCAGTTGGATAGCCGATACAAATCTAATCAACATATCTACAACATTCAAGTAGGCTAAATAAAGAAAGAAACACACCATCCACGGGTCAAATGTTTCATTTCAACAGTCTAAGAGGTACACTTGCAGAAATAAAAATCACCATATGGAGAGAATAATCATAGAAATAATAAACCTCTAAGAAGGAAGGTTAAACTAAGAAGAAAAAGAAGAAGAAGAAATGGCAATCATAATTATGTCTAGTTGGACATGCACACATTATGTATTGAGTGTACCTCATAACTTTGCATAAAACTCTCATTTTATGTCTAAAACACTCTACATTAGTTGATAAACACAATTTTACTCTAAATAAATAAAGTACTTAAGAAATATGAAATCAAGCCATAGTTTGGTATCCTCTTGGACATGACAATTAGATGATATGACACACTTAAACACAAACCTGTACACAACACTCGTACCCAAGTCTAGGTATCCATATATGATATACCACACAAGAACTTGGCACCTTTTGCATTGTAACACAATTTAAATTGAGGCTATACCAGTAACTGGTTGCTGGAGATAGTCAAACTTGGGTTTTAATCACTTGATTTGCAAGATATCACCTATTGTTTAACTGATTCCATCTCATTCTATATGGCAGATGGAAGAGTACATCTTATGTTTAATGCTGTTGGGGACATTGCCAACGGCAACATTCACTATGTCAACCGAATCATTTCTGATTTTAAAGTTCTTCACGATCAAATGCACAATCTATGAAATTGAAAACTAAACTTTGAGAAAGTACTCATTTAATCTGTCATGACCTTATCTTGACTCTTTCATAATATATTCAAAATACAATCAAGTAATAAACATTTGACAATCCAAAATCTATGACAAACACAAACTAAGAACTTGGAAGTGCCCAAACTTCATTAATATGGTATTGTGCCTTTGATTGATCAAAGCATTTCATTTAACATAGATTGGGCTCTGTAGAGGGTTGCTAGCTGCATTTTCATCAGTTTGATGAAGGAGCTCTTAATCAGCTAATGAAAAGGACATAATTTTAGAGCTGTAAGCAGAAAGTTTTAGATAGCATCATAATCCTGTAATGACAAAAAGGAAAAAAATTAAAATAAAATACTACAAAGTAACAGCAGAAAAAACAATTGAGAGGGGAAAGGAGGATAAGCAAGAAGCATGAGACAAAGGCTTGAATAAGTAATAATTGTGCAACCAATTGAGTGAAGTGATTGCCAGAAACAGAGATTAACCAAAACAGGTTTGAAACATCATTACACAATTAGCATTTGGGTATATCACCACCACTGGTTTAGTCATAGGTTATGCCATCTGCACCTTTAGATGCATCTAGACTTGGTGCAAATACTAATGATGAAGATAAGCACTACGTGAGGACGGATTGTGAAGGTGTGGAAGTGTTGCATGATTAATGAGAAGTAGGAACATTTGATTTTCATATAACCGAATGCTTGTTGGGCTTGACTAGTTCTCCTTTACTATTAGCTGTGATGCAATCTTTTAAAGAATTAGTTTTAGGATATTTTTTTCCATCTTGTGTGAAGTGTATTTTTTCAGATGAACATGATAATTTATTATGATTATTATGTTTTGGAGTCTTTTTGTGAGGTAGTAGATTATGTGAATTTTGTTACACAATGAAAACTTAGGTGCTTTGGTTTGATGCGAAAAACTATTTCTGCAACCCAATAGTGAAGGAAATGGTCATGTAATTGGTGGTACAGAATTAATGATGTGATATTGTTGTTGCACCAACTGGAATATCATTCTATTTGTGCTATGTTAAATCGAGAATAGGCTTTCTAATATGAATGTTTATACCTGTGACTTGTGATTTATTTGAGTGCAGTGTCAGTTGTGGAAATTTAATATTTGTATGATGAAACCTACACTTTGAATGAATCTCAACCACACTTGTGTTTCTTCATATTTTTCTTTGTTTGAGTTTCTTATCCCTAGCATTACTCTTACCAAAAACTAATCAGGTAAGTCCCAGAGATTAGGCTAGACAAGACTTGTTCAATTAGGTAACTAGGCTAGAGAAGATGAGTTCAATTAGGCTAGACAATACGTCTTCAATTAGCAATCTTTCAAATTGGAGATGGAAGGCAAGAACACAGAAGGTATGATTTCCTATTAAAAATTGAAGGAAACTAAGTTTCTATTAAAAAAAATTTGGCTGTAAAACACTGCTTTAGGAGTTTAGAACATTTCTAGTTAATTAGATTGAAACAGACTAATCACTATCATCATAAAGAAAAAGAAAAAAAAGTTTAGCAATTCAGCTAGTAACCTTACTTGTATTAGTGTTAATCATCCAAGACAATGACCCCAGGCTCTGATTTATTGGTGCTTTCTTCAGTTGGTTCATCGGCACTTGAATCCACATCATCTCTAGTTCCATATTTTACGTTGCATAACATATTGTTTAGACCAGACGTATTTTACATTACATCAGTTTCTTCAACTTTAACTAATGTATTAATGCATTGATATATTTTCTAGTATTGCATTTCCTATATCAAAGGTCAAAGCCTGATGTTTATTATTACATTTGCATTATGTTACTCCACCAGAAGTAGCTTATTTCCGTTACTAGAGCATAACATATTGTTTTGTGAAATTCTTATTAATTTGCTGATCTAATTGTTATTGTGAGTGCCCATTTTCTTATTAACAGTTGAATCTTGAAATTGTTAGGCAAGGTTATGTTTCTGTATATATATATATTATATTTTAAAAATAACCTTCTACGGCATATAAAATTGTCATAAAAAGTGTAATGATTTACGACATGCAAGAAAATGCCGTAAAAGATTATATATGACATACTTTGTATGTCATAAGTATATTAAAAATGACCTTCTACGGCGTACAAAATTATGTGGTAAGAAGTGATGATGTATGACATGTAAGAAAATGCCGTAAAATATTATATACGGCATGCAAAGTATGCCATAAATATATTCAAAATAACCTTCTACGAAATGCAAAATTATGCCATGGAAAGTATGATGATTTATGGCATGACAAAAATGTCGTAAAAAATAATATATGACATACAAAATGTCATTAATGTTTAATTTATTACTTTTTACAACTTTACCTGCATGTCGTAAATGATGCTAAACTTTTCACGGCATGTCATATAACGGCATTTGTGTGCATGCCGTGAAAGAGTTTTTACGACATGCATTGCAAGTCGTAAAAATTCAATTTTATTGTAGTGTTGTATCTTTTGTTAAGTAGCATTTTCCTTTTTGGATCAATCTCTATTTAGAGACTTTGATCGTCAAATGGTCCCAACAATGGTTTGTTGCTCTTAGTTTCTTATTTGATAACTTTGAAGTATGGAACTTCCCTTGGATCTTGTGAATTTTCTCATGGATTAAAGAGGTCTAATGTTGGGCTCATTTTTTATTTTTATTTTTAATTGCAGTTCTGTCATCGGTATCGGGCTTCAAGATAGAGTACAAAATTTGAAAAATGGTAACTTGTTGTCATTTAGTTTCGCTGCTTAAGTTTTGAGACAATGTGCTGGCTTTACTCTCCTAATTGTCACTGCTTTCTTCTATGTAGGGGAAGTGCTATTGCTTGCTTGTGTCATATTGGTTGGCCTGTTTGCATTGCAGCATTATGGCACCCACAGGGTAGCTTTTATGTTTGCACCAATTGTGATTATCTGGTTGATATCAATTTTTGCTATTGGGTTGTACAATACCATATATTGGAACCCGAAAATTGTTTATGCAATATCTCCACATTATATCATCAAGTTCGTTAGTGATATTGGTAAAGATGGATGGATTTCGCTTGGAGGGATCCTTCTCTCCATCACAGGTATATGGGATCTGTGCACTTGTGCCTTGTTCCATGTTTTCAGATATGAGTGGTGTTATGAGTTTGGAAAATTGAAATTTTAGGTAGCATTTGGTTTAGTTTTAGAATTATGATTTGAATATGGAGTTGTGTTTTGAGTTTGTGAGTTTTGAAATTATGATTTGAAAAGAGAAAATTTGTTTGGTTATGAGTTTTGAATTGAGTGTTGAATTTTTGAAATAAGAAAAGTTATTTGATTATGAGTTTTGGAAAGAGTTTTTAAAGCTTAATTAAAAAACTTAAACTCATAATTAAACACACAATTCAAAATTCTATTGAAAATTCTATTCAAAGCTCATAACCAAACTCTTTTTAAAATTTAATTCAAAAAAATAATTATTGAAAAAACTAATTTTTTTATTTAAAAAATTAAAAAAATTCCGAAAATATTACTTTTGATTGTATATTTGGTTGGAATTTTTTTAAAAATTGTTTTGTTTAAAAATATTTTTTTATTTTTTAAAAATTTCTATGACAAATTAATTTTTATTTAATTTTTTTTTTGGGTAATTTTAAATAAATGGTCAAAAAAAAAAAAAGCACTGTTCTGGTCAACCGGGCGGACGACCGGGTAGACCAAAATTCAAAACCTCCCTGCCCTGCCAAACATGTTGTCAAATGAGTTTTGAAATGTGGCCTTGGTATCAATTTTTTAAAACTTAAACCAAACAAAGTATTGAAACATAAGGGTGGAATCATGTTTCCAGAGTTAAACCAAACAGAGCCTTAGTTTTTCTTTTCTCTTTCTCTCATTTTCATGAATCTAGACACTGGTTATTATTTGTTGAATGTATACAATATTTTACTTCATGAACCAAAGAATACTGAATCTTTTCTTGAAACATGCCACCTTAATCACTGAGCTTTTGTGTGGTCTCATCAGGTACTGAAGCTATGTTTGCAGATCTGGGGCATTTCATTGCGTTGTCAATAAGGGTAAGTCCTTTTTTTAAGGTACACGGTAAGTCTTTATCTAACCTATATTCTGGAAAGTGGCAATAGGAATTACTGAGGTCAGATGTTGATAATAAAAATGGGTTATTGGTGTAGTTGTACTCTGATGCTCAGTTGAGAACCCACGATATTTTTTCATTTCTGTTAGGTCTTTATGCTAACTTTTGAGCCAGTTTGTTTAATCTTGCATTGTGTGTGAGGCAGAAACTAAAATTTGAACCACCACTGGTCCCAGCTATTGTGGTTTGCATCCTTGTGTGTCTTAGTGTTCAAGCCTGGCATGTGCGTAGATATGCTAATCACTTCACCCAGTCTCTCCTTTATTTATTGTTTTGCGTTACATGAGGTGTCTGTGGATATCTCTGATCTCTTCATGTCAGTTGCACACATGGCAGATTTCATGTTGTGTATATGTCGGATTAAAGATTTACATGTGGCTTCACACGTCTATCGTTTATGAAGACATGTCTAAGTGATTTACTTAGAAAAGACTTATCCCCACCAAGAAATCTATGCCACGCAGCGCATGATGTACCGCAGTGATTTAAACAGTGCCTCAAATGACTCATTCAACTATAGCTCACCGTGATGTTTACACAGCAGGATGTCACCTCCCGCGGAAGGGTTTGCCATGCTCCTCTCCCAATACCTAAGTTAAAGAGGCAGGACTATGGTATTCTGAGTTTTTCAGCATAGCGCTGTAGGACTCTGGGATTGACTGGTTTTCTGGCTAGAGACAAAGTTATCACTTGGCATGTCATCCTGCAGGGGGACATTGTCTTTGGTAAATTCATTTGAGAGAGAGACCACACCACGGAGTTTCTTGTACAGATGCTTGGGGATCAAGGTAAAACCCAAGGGATTGATATGCTCTGACACATGAGCTGACATATGCTAACGAAATTCCAAAATATATGGGGAATTCGTCATTGTGGATCATGTGACCCTCCTATAAATAGATTAGACTTTTTCATTTGGCCCATTTTCTCACTTTGACCCTTTGTTTTGCAAATCTGCAACTTGTTTTTCAAATTGCAACACTTGCAGCCCTGTGATATGGATCAAAGTGAAACTATTAGTTTTTCAGTTATATATATATATATATATTTTTTTTTTTTCACTTAGGCATTTATATTCAAAATTTTAAATATTTTTTCTCATGAAATTAAAATGTTAAAATTGTTTTTATTGTAGACTTTTTTTTTTTTTTTTCTTTTCTTTTATTTAGATGCTTTAACTTGGTGACAAAATAATTCATCCATACAAAATTTAATTTTCCACATGTATTGTTATCTTTGACAGAAAAATTAAGGGTAAATTACACAGACCATCTCGGAGATTTAGTAATAAAATATAGCAAGTCTCACAAGGTTGACATAATTACACTAACCTCCCTCGTAATAAGGCTAAAATGACCTAAAAAAATACAGATGGTGTGTAGACAAAGGGATAATCATTGATAAGATATATATTTTAATGTAAAAAAGATGACAACATCATTTTTCTATCAATTCGGCTAACAAATGATTGATGGAAAGAGTGCGAAGTGTTTTGTGAATTAAAATCCTAAGGGAACATGATGCAACGGGAAACGCAAATAGATAAAGGTAATGATCTTAGAGAGCGTTGATTCAAGGATGGATACCGGAAGCACGATTCTTCTCTAGACTTGTTCATTCGCAAAGAAAACCAAGAATAAAGGCTCAATAGTGGTTGATTCTCAAAGAATACCCAAGTTTGGAAAGAAGACTATAAAATCGAAATTGTATTAATTCTTAAAATTTGTTTTTTCCCCTAAGATTGACAACCCTTATTTATAATAAAATAAATCTAATTCTTATAGAACAAGAAACTAATAAAATAGGAAAACTAATTAAATCAACACAATTTAAGAAATGCAAACATTCTTAGATTCTATACTAAACTAGAAGATTCCTAATAAAATACTAACACCAAAATAAATAAAATAAAATAATTTGAAATTCTAAAATCTTGTCTACATCATTCTCCCCCACTTGAGAAAACTCGTCCTTGAGGTTTCATTATTCGAAACAATTTGATATGTCTACACTTGTCCACAATCACTTTGTATTTAAGATTAATTTTCTCAAATTTGAATTTTAAAGAATTGTCTTCCAAAGTTAAATGATCACCAAAATGATTCCATAATTCTTAGTGATTATCTGTTGGTTTATTTCGATCCACAATCGGATCTAGAATAATTTTTTATGTGAATGGCCACGCAATTGTATCCTCTTGTTCAAGGACTTGGTTCACGTGATCTGTATCCTCCTTGGATGCATGATCCTTCCTTAGTCTTTGTTTGTGGAAACTCAACACGTTGAGATCATCATCAATTGCCCCTTCTTCCACAGGAACAATCGTAAGCTTTGATACCACCTGATGCAGTGGCAAACACAAAATAGGTAAGGTAAGGTAACAATCTTAGAGACCGCCAATTCAAGAATGAATACCGGATGCAAGATCCTTCTGTAGACTTATTGAATCACGAAGAATATCGAGAATAAGGGCTCAATAGCGGTTGATTCTTAAAGAATACCCAAGGTTAGAAAGGAGTATAAACTCAAATTTGTATTAATTCTCAAAATTGTTTTTCCATAAGGCTTACAACCCTTATTTATAATAAACCCAATTCTTCTAACATGGATACTCATAGGAATGATCTTTTAATGGAGGAATCTCCTAATCATAGGCTCCAGAGGAACAATGTTTGTGGTCATGATGGTGATGAGTCTGAAAAGTGGCTGTGGAAAATGAGTAAGTACGTGTCTTTCCCTTTGGAGGAGGATGATGTACCTCATTTTACACAATTACTTGACACTCTTGGGCTGGCATTAGTAAGTAAAGGTGGGAAGAAGTTTTGGTCTAGGAAGGGGGGGGGGGGGGTTTACATTTAAGGGGGGTGGTAGTCATAGAGGGGGGAATGGGACAAGGGGTGATGATGGTTCTCGATGAAGATCTTCAGTTGGAATGTTAGAGGACTACGGTCTCGTAGGAAAAGGGACGTAGTTAAAGATATTTTGAAAACGCAACAACCAGATATAGTGATGTTTCAAGAGACAAAGTGTGAGGAGTGTGATAGGGTTTTTATTAGGAGTGTTTGGGGGACTCGATTTAGGAGATGGGCTGTTTTGCCTTCTACAGGGAGATCCGGGGGAATTTTGATTATGTGGGATGATAGAGTCGTATCGGAGTGTGAGGTAGTTGTTGGGGTATTTTCATTGTCTATTAAATTTAGGAATAAGGAATGGTGGCTCACAGGGGTTTATGGTCCTAATAGACCCTGGAGTCAGCAAGATTGGTGGGATGAGTTAGGAGGATTATTTGGGCTTTGTACTCCTAATTGGTGTGTGGGTTGGGATTTCAATGTGGTTAGGCTCGCTTCGGAAAAACTCAATGGGGTTTCTACCAACAGGAGTATGCGGGATTTCGATTCTTTTATAAGGGAGTGTGAGTTGATTGATCCTCCCTTGAGTAATGCAAGGTTCACCTGGTCTAATCTTCAGGAAAATCGGGTGTGTCGCAGATTGGATAGGTTTCTTCATACTTTAGGATGGGAGGAGTTATTTCTGAACATAAGGAAAGAGGTAAGGCCTAGAGTAGTGTCAGATCATTTTCCCGTGATTCTTGAGAGTTGTCCCTTTAAATGGGGTCCTTCCCCATTCAGGTTCGAGAATATGTGGTTGGAAAATCGATCTTTTAAGGAGTTCTTTAGAGATTGGTGGGAAAATGGTAGAGTCCATGGATGGGAGGGCTTTAAGTTTATACAAAAGTTGAGAGGTGTCAAGGATAATTTAAAAGTTTGGAAACGTGAAGTTTTTGGGGATTTAGGTGCGGTGAAAATGGGGTTAGTTCGGGATATTGAGGAATTAGATGTGAAGGAGGCTGGGGAGGGTTTATCTAGAGCATTAAGGGAAAGGCGGTCTATGCTCAGAATGAAACTGGAAGAAATTGTCTTTGAGGAGGATGAGACAAGACAGGCTGTATTTGAGTGTGAAAGAGATAAGGCTCGAGGTCCGGATGGTTTTTCAATAGCCGTATTTCAAGATTGTTGGGATATTGTAAAAAGTGATCTCTTGAGAGTGTTTGGTGAGTTCTTTGAGAGTGGGAATGTTAATTTGTGTACCAACGCATCCTTTATTTGTCTAATTCCCAAGGAGGGGTCGGTCAAGATTGGGGATTTTAGACCCATTAGCTTGGTTACATCTCTCTATAAGATTTTAGCAAAGGTGCTTTCTAGGAGACTTAAAGAGTTGTTCTTGGGGAAACTATTTCCTTGGCACAAGGTGCGTTCGTGTAGGGTCGGCAGATATTGGATGTAGTCTTAGTGACTAACGAGGTTGTAGAGGAGTATAGGGGGCAACGTAAGGAAGGCGTTGTATTCAAGGTAGACTTCGAGAAGGCATATGATCATGTTGATTGGGGCTTTGTGGATTTTGTTTTGGAAAGAAAGGGGTTTGGAGCTAGGTGGAGAATGTGGATTTGGGGGTGTTTGTCGTCATGCAATATGTCGGTCATTGTGAACGGTAAAGCTGGGAATTCTTTTCAGGCATCTAGGGGTCTAAGGAAGGGTGATCCTTTATCACCATTTTTGTTTATTTTAGTTGCTGATGTGTTGGGTAGGATTATTGATTTAGCTAAGGATAAGGGTGTCATCGAGGGGTTTGTGGTGGGAAGGGATAGGATTGGAGTTACTCATTTACAATTTACGGATGATACTATATTCTTTTCATCAAAGGAGGAAAATAAAGTGGGGGGTTTACTACAGATTTTGAGAATTTTTGAAATTGTGTCGGGCCTCAAGGTCAATCTTAACAAGAGCAGGGTTGTGGGTATTAATCTGGATGATAGCTATGTGCATAGGGTAGCGGATGTGTTGGGATGTTCCATTGAATCCTTTCCCATCAAATACTTAGGGCTTCCATTAGGAGGAAATCCTAGATTGGCGTCCTTTTGGGAACCTGTTCTTGTCAAGATTGGGAAAAGATTGGAGGGATGGAAGCGAGCTTTGTTGTCTAAGGGGGGGAGATATATTTTGGTGCAATCCGTATTAGGATCTGTCTCTATTTATTTCCTGTCCATCTTTAAAATCCTGGTTAGCATAGGGAGGAAGATTAAGAAATTGGTGAGAGACTTTCTTTGGGAAGGGTGTGAAGAGGGCACAGGGGGTCATTTGGTTAGATGGGATACAGTTTCTCTTCTAAAGGAGAAAGGAGGATTAGCTATTGGAAATATTGTTGCTAGGAATGTTGCTCTTTTGGGCAAGTGGTTGTGGAGATTTCTGAGTCAAAGTGAGTCACTATGGTGTTCAGTTATTAAAAGCAAGTATGAAGTTCAACCCAATGGTAGAGATTCTAATGTGGTTAATAGAGGCAATTGTCGTTCACTGTGGAAATCCATTTCTCGTTTGTATCCCCTTGTGTCTAACTACTTTTCGTTGAGAGTGGGGAATGGGTGAACATTCGCTTTTGGGAGGATGTTTGGTTAGGGGATATCTCGTTTGCTAGATCTTTCCTTCTTCTTTATCGGTTGCTTTGTTCTTTAAATGTTTCAATAGCATCGGTGGCTTGTTCTTCTATGGCACCCATCTCTTGGAATTTTGATTTCATTAGAAATTTGAATGATAGGGAGGCGGGGGAGCTGGCATCTTTGTTGGTAGTGCTTGAGGGGGTCTCTCTTTCTTCATCTTGTGATATTAGGATGTGGAATTTGGGCTCTTTAGGGGTCTTTTCATGTAAATCATTTTTTGATAAGCTCATTGATAATCCCTCTATTTCCTTGTTTCCTTCTTATAAGATAATTTGGAAAGCGGATGGCCCTCATAAAGTGAAGTTTTTCATGTGGTCTTTGGCTCAAAGGGTGTAACAACTAATGATGTTCTCCAAAGGAGAAGGCCTAATCACTCTCTGTCCTTAATGGTGTGTGATGTGCAAGAGGAATTTGGAGGAAATGGATCATTTATTTCTTCATTGCCCGATGGCTTGTGTATTATGGCAGCGATTGTTTAGCTTATGCGATGAGCAGTGGGTTGCTCCGTGGGAGTGCGTTCAGATGCTTCTTATTCGGTTTACAGGGTTAGGGAGAACCAAGAGAGGCAAAACAATGTGGACAAGCATTGTTTTTGCTATTTTTTGGGCCATTTGGTTGGAGAGAAATGCTAGAATCTTTGATGGCAAGGAAGCAAGTGTAGAGGCTTTGTGGGATAGGGTAGATTATTTGGCATCATTTTGGGCATTTGTATCTCCTCCTTTTAAAGGAGTTCCCTTGTTCTTGATCTCTAGGGATTAGGCTGCTATTTGCCTTCCTTAGGGGGATGAGTTTTATGTTTTTGTTTTGCTCTTTATCTTCCTCTCTTTGTATGAGGACTCCTTGTCCTCTTTCACACTTTCACATTTTTTAATAATAAAGTTTTGTTGTTGCTCTTCAAAAAAAAAAAAAAGAAACTAATAAAATAGGAAACTAGTTAAATATACACAATTTAAGAAACATAATAATTAATAAAGTGGTAATACCAAAATAAATAAAATAAAAGTGTAAAAATTCTAGAATCTCGTCTATATCAGAATACAGTGTAATTATGCCAAACTTGTGAGGATCAATGTAATTTTTTCAATCCTCAAGGGAGTTTAGTGTAATTTACCCAAATATTATTGGTTTCACTTTAGTTGGTACCATAGGGGTTGTAACTGTCACATTTTGAAATATAGGTTCACATGATTTATTGTGTGTCATGGTGTGCATCCCTATTTATTATGTGCAGGTGTTAATTTGAACATTCTTCTTGTTTGTGCAACTCGCGTTTGCATTTGTTGTATATCCCTGTTTGGTTGTACAATACATGGGCCAGGCTGCTTTCCTATCTAGAAATATCTCATCCATTCCTAAAAGCTTCTATGACTCAATGCCTGGTTTTTGCATTTTTACTTGACTTGGAATTCTTTCATGCATTTTGTTCTTGAAGCCAAATTTAATCTTAATCTACTTTTAACTGTTGGTTGTCTTGCAGATGTTGTATTTTGGCCTGTCTTCATTATTGTCACTCTAGCAACTATTGTTGGAAGTCAGGTTATCATCACCGCAACATTCTCCATTGTCAAGCAATGCCATGTCCTTGGGTGCTTTCCACGAGTAAAGGTTGTGCACACCTCAAAACATATTCACGGGCAGATATATATACCAGAAATAAACTGGATCCTCATGATCATTACGTTTGCTATAACTATTGGGTTTCACGATACAACTTTAATTGGAAATGCTTATGGTAAGTTGATTGATTTTGGAAATCGCATGATCTCGTTCTCTCAAATCTTTGAGCATTGCATTGAGCTTGCGTGTTTGCTTGTACTGTTTATTTACAACTTTAAAACTTTCTGTCCAAGTGTTGTTTGGTGGATTGGAGAGGAGTGATTTATTTACCAACTATTGTTTTTATACTCCTATTTTAAACATATGAGATTTGTGTACTCACCTAAAACACAGGAAGTAAGCATGGGTATACTCCTATTTTAAACATAGGGGCAGAACTATGATTATTTCGTGGGGGCACGTTGGAAGAAACCCATGTATATCTCACATATGTAGTATATGATATCTAAAATAAATAAATAAATCTATATATGGCCTTACCATAGCATTTGAAATGCTACACATACCAACATGTTGTACATTGCGCTCCAAAAATGACCACCTTTATTCATTCAACCAATTAAAAAAGTTGACCATCAGTTTTTTTAATATTTTTTTGATAATCCCTTTCAAGTTAGTTTTTTTTTAATATAAGAGCATCTCGAACAATGATAGTGAAATTTTTTTTCCATAATTAGCTTTTTTAAAAATTTATTTATTTTAGCTATTCACTTTTTCAATTCACACACTGACAATACTCTCCACTTAAACCATCTTTCATTAAAATATTTGTTCTTTCTCTTTTGGATAAATTTGTAAATAGCTTGATCATCAATGACACATTGGGAATAAAGTAATAAAAAATGAATAGCCCTGTAATAGTACCTTGCCGAAGGAAGCTAGCAACTGTAGCTTTCATCAAATTGTTGGAGCATTTGATGAGACTGTTGGAGGTCTTTTTTATTGTTTTGGCTTGCTATTTGGATTTAAAATGCAAGGCTGTAGGAGATGCTCTAATATGGTAGGTGTTGGAGAAAAAATGCATGACCAAAAGGTATATTGATGTGATAAAAGACATGTATAATGGACTTGTGATTACGATTAGAACACCTGCAAGAGAAACTAGTGAATTTCCAATTACTATAGGATTGCATCAAGGGTCAATTGAAGTCCTTACCTCCTATTTTCTTTAGTCAATTAACTAAACACATTCATGATGATGTCCCATGGTGTATGTTATTCTCAGATGATATTGTTAAACCCAACTAAACGAAGCCTTAAGTCCCATCAAATGGGGTTACCTATATTAATCCTTCTTCTCCACTCGACTCTATCAGAGGCTGTTTGATTAGTCAAAATAAGGAGATTCGTATCTTTATTTATTACACTAGCCCATGTTAATTTAGGCCTGCCCTTTCCCCTAACACTTTCATCTACCGTCATTGTGTTGCATCTCTTCACTACTGCCTCTGCTAATCTTCGTTGTATATGACCAAACCATCTCAATCTATTCTCTCTCAGCTTATCTTTTATCAGTACTTCTTTTACCCATTCATGAACATTTCTAACTCTATTTTTTCTAGTTTTGCCACACATCTATTTTAGTATTCTCATTTCAACAACACTCATTTTATCTACATATTATTTCTTAGTTATTCAACATTCCGTGCCATACAACATCTTTGGTTTAATAGTTGTTCTATAGAACTTTTTTTTTATTCTAGTGGGTACTTGTTCATCGCACATTGTTTCTTAGTTGCCCAAATGCACTCTTCCACTTAAGCCACTCTGCCTTAATTCTATGAGCCACATCTGCTCTAATCTCCCTAGCTGTTGTGATGATCGACAATACCAGCAAAATTGAAAGAATTTTTTTATAGAACAACTATAAGGCGAACAATGCTTTACAGGACAAAACGATGGGCAACTAAGAAACAATGTGTTCACAAGTTGGTTATGTACAACAAAGACCTATAAATGCATCAGTTAGAAAGAGTGATATGATTACTATAAATGGAAATGTTAGGACTTACATGAGATGTAGTTGTAAAAAAATAATGAATTTATTTAATTTAACTAAGCATATAATCCTTGACAAAGTAGAATGGAGAAAAGTGATTCATGTAGTTGACCCCACTTGAGTGGGACTTGAGGCTTAGGTTGGTTTGATTTGGGGACCATCATTTATCCAAAATACAAAATTTGATTAATTTTTAATTGTTGTTTTGTAGTAAATATTTTGTAATTATAGTAGTGAAATCATAAGTATTTCATAAACCGGGAGGTTCATTCTTTATTAATTGTTTGTATTTGTAATTCTACTTGAAATGATTGTAATTTAATTTGATTAGATGACCTCAATATGTGTTTATGATGAACATTAGTTCTAGTTATAATTAATGTTGAACAGTTTAATATGGAACGATGGGATAGCTTCTTTTTCTTTCTTTCTTTCTTTCTCTCTCACTTTTATTTTACATACATGATAATATATATGATAAATATTAGTCTAAATTTAGTTGTAATTGAATGATTATGTAATTAAATTGACTTGAAATAATTATGTTTAGTGAAATTTATATGAGATTACGTTGTAATTGATTGTATGATGCAATTCATTTGAAATCATACACATACTTGATCTGTCAAGGAGGGAGGGAGGCGAGATAGGACACTGCTTGGCACCCCCGAAATGATATCCTAGTTCCACTTAGATATGAAGACCTAAATGACTGCCCATTGACCCCACTTCAAAGGAAAACACAAACAAATAAAAAAAATCCATAAAAAAGATAAAGAAACAAATAAATATATAAATAGAGAGTAGGAAGTACTAGAGCTAGATGAACGAACTTGTGAGTTGCATAGAAACACAGATATTTCTAGATTTTGATTTTGCTCTTCCACAAAAGAAACATAAAAATAATAAGTAAAAGAGAAATTTGGAGACACTTGTAAACACTTCTACATGCGGGCACATGGTTGCACATGGTTGCACAGTTCATGCAGATAACAACAAGTTGCACTCTAGATTTTGCTTTTTGTTAGATCACAAGCATAGATTATGCCTGTAAGTCAATCAGTTATTAGCTAGGATGCATGAACACTTCTGCGGAGGAAAGGTGTCATGTCTGACTTATGTCGGATACTAACGCTCTTCGAACACTCCTAAAAGCATGTTCGACACTTCTCCAACGCATTTCAATTAAAATATCAAATCCATAATATCGGACACTTTACAAACACTTCTTGAACCCTCCAAACACATCCTGTATAATGAATCTCTTCACAATAATAATGTTTTCCATTCTTCATAATATAATTTATGCACTCTAAATATGTTTTTAAATATTTATGAGATGAATAAATCATTTGTATTACAAAGTTTTATATTTGTTTTGCATGCTATAGAATGTAATTCCCATGGAGTGGTATTTTGATGTTAAAGTTATGAAATATATAGCTTGTTAACGGAATTAGTGTTATGTTACATATTTTTCATTAACTTTGAATAAATAATTCACATATGTGACGTAACAAATTTGTAAAATTATAAAATTTTAAGTTGTCCCAAGTATGTATCATGTCTTGTATTTTTTTGAAAATCGACGTGTCGATGTATCCATGTTTGTGCTACTTTGGTTATAAGGTTATTACTATAAGGAGTGTCCATTGAGGGAGCTAGAAGCTCTTTACATCTGCCATTTTAAAAACAATAGCAGGAAGCAGGAGGAATGCTTTGTTGTTCTCTCTCTCTCTCTCTCTCTCTCTCTCTCTCTCAGTTTCTTCTTGAGGGTATCTTACTTTTCTGTGGTTATGTTTGTTTTGAAGGAATTATCCTTATTATCTGGTTTTTGGTTCCTTGACCTCGCTTGCATGACAGTTACGTTTATCACAATGTGTCTCGTGGCACTTGTTGTAGTCTTCGTCTGGCAGAGAAGCATTCTACTAGCTGCAGCATTTCTTCTCTTTTTTGGGTTTATTGAGGGTGTCTACCTGTCATCTGCACTCATGAAAGTTCTTCAGGGTGGCTCGGTTTCTCTTGTTCTCTCCTTCATCTTTATGGTCATCATGTATGTCTGGCACTATGGAACTCGCAAGAAGTATAACTTTGATCTTCACAACAAAGTTCCATTGCATTGGCTACTTGGCCTGGGCCCCAGCCTTGGTATTGTCCGGGTGCCAGGAATAGGACTTGTGTACTCAGAATTGGCGACAGGAGTGCCTGCAATCTTCTCTCACTTTGTGACAAATCTCCCAGCATTTCACTCTGTTAGTTTTTGTTTGTGTAAAATCTGTTCTGGTACCCCATGTCTCCCCTGAGGAACGATGCCTCATTGGCCGTATTTGCCCAAGACCCTACCGGATGTACCGGTGCATTGTGAGGTATGGGTATAAAGACATTCAACGAGATGATGGAGACTTTGAGAACCAGCTCATCCAAAGTGTAGCAGAGTTCATCCAGATGGAGGCAGTAGAGCCAACATTATCAAGCTCTGACAGAGACACTGCATCATTTGATGGGAGGATGGCTGTCATAAGCACCAGAACTATTCAATCAAGCTCATGCTTGATAGTATCTGAGCAAGAGGATTGTGGTGCATTCAACTCCATCCAAATTAGCAAGTCTTTAACCCTTCTGAGTTTGCGGTCTTCTTATGATGATGAAAATCCTCAGATGAGGAGGCGCCAAGTGAGGTTTCAATTGCCACCAAACCCTGGGATGGACCCTTTGGTTAGAGAAGAGCTCTTGGACTTGATCCAGGCAAAGGAAGCAGGGGTTGCATACATAATAGGCCATTCTTATGTTAAGGCAAGGAGATATTCGTCATTTTTGAGAAAGCTTGTTATTGACATTGGATATTCATATCTCCGAAAGAACTGCAGGGGCCACTACTAGAAAAATCACCTTTTGCTACCGTATAATTTGCGACCACCTGATTATCAGTCTCAAATAATCAATTTATCCTTTATTTTCTTTTATTTTTTTTTCTTTTCCTTATATTTGCCTGGCCCTTCACAAATATTGATCATTGTCTCTCGTACGTGGTCTCACTATCTCTCTCTCTCGGTCTCACATTGGTATGAATCTCTCAATCTCGTTCTCTCACTCTCTCTCTTCTTTCGGTCTCACTCTCTCTCTCTGTCCCTTAGTCTCGTTCTCTCTCTCTCTCTCTCTCTCTCCTTGATGTTCTTCTCAAGCTTGTGCTCTCTTTGTTTCTTATACATATATATATTCTAAAAACACAATTAACTTTTCCCGATACTTTCGAACTCGATCATTGAAGGTATGCTCTCTCTTTCTCTCTCTCTCAAGTTTCTTCTTGTTTTTAGGTTTGAATCTACACCTAGGGTTTCGATCGAGTTCAAGGTACTCTCTTTTAGAAGGTACTCTCTCTGTTTCTATCTTCCGTCGTTTCTTCTTATTTTGTGATTTGAATATGCTCCTAGGGTTTGGATCGACGGATGACCCTTGCAATATTCAAATTTGATGATTTATATCATTCCATGAATGCAATTCAATTTTATTTCTTCATTTCATTTTTTGTTCCTAAGCCTGAAAATTCAGCATGTTTGTGTTTTGTCTGACCTATTTCTCCATTTTGCCTCTGTTTATCTGCTTAGAAATTGTCAAAAAAGAGAACTGAAGAAATTGAGTTTTATTCTTTAGCTCTGTTTTTAGTCCCTTTGAATGAAAATTAAGATGACAGTTTTATGCTATAAATTTTTCTTATAATATTTATAGTTTTTGCCTAGGTTTTGTTGTTGAGAAAATGCCGGAAAAGAGATTCTATTTCATGCTTTACGTTTGTTTTAGTTCTTGAGAATGAAAATCAGCTAAAGTTAGAGCAAAATTTGAGTTTTATGCGCCAGGTTGGTCTGATCATATGTTTTGATTTTGCCTATGTCTGGTTGCTTAGCAAATGCTGGAAATGGGAAGAAAAGGAAATCGAATCTTATGCTTTAGACTTGTTTTAGTTAGAAATTTCTACTTAATAGAGCCAAAATTAATTAAATCATGGACATCCTTGGGTCTTCAATGTTTTTGTATTGTTGAATAGAACTGATAGAAACGCTGTTGGGGCAAGTTTTGATACATTGTTGCTCAATGATAAGGAAGAAGTAAATTAATTCTTTGTAGCCCTCCAGTTTTTTTGAACAAGAAAATTAGAGCAATATGTGAATGTTCAATTGGTGCACAAATGCAAACCAAACTAATTATGAAGCGGATGGCTCTCTCTTTGTAAATGTCAATATATCATAGGTATAAATGCTAGCTGTATTCGGTATGTGGGGAGAATTAAATCTTCTAAAAACTATAGGATGATAAAGCATGTGAAATAAGACCAAATTTGCACTACAGGTTGTTAACAAAGTTACACCAATAGAAGTTTGCATACTTCATGTGGATAGCTAGTGCTTTTTTTTTTTTTTTTGAACAATTGGTGCTCGTGAAACTTCTGTTATGCTACCGTTGCAATTATTGGAGTTTCCAAAATAGATTAGTTTATTGCTATTGATAGTTGATTTGTAAAAAATTTGCACTTTAGGTTGTTAACAAAGTTACACCAGCTGAAGTTTGTATACTTCATGTGGATAGCCAGTGATCATGCTTTTTTTTTTTTTGAACAATTGGTGCTCATGAAACAATTACTTGAGTTTCCAAAATAGATTAGTTTATTGTTAGTGATAGTTGATTTGTAAACCACTTGTTTTTCCTTAATTGAATAGTAAATTGAAATAAAAAATTAAAAAAAAAATTGTGGCGTTCTTGTTTTTCCATTCGTAGATTTTTTGATTTTTGCTTTTGAGGACACTTGTCCTTCTTTGTACTTCTCTTTTCTTCTTTTTAATAAAATTCTTCTTTTGTTGCTGATAAAAAAAATAAAAATAAAATTGAAATAAATTTTTTTACGGTATAATAAAAAAAAAAGTTCTAGCTTCTGAACAGATTGTTTAAGAGAGGATTTTTTCTACTTGATTCCTATTTCCTCTTCTTCTAGCATCATTTCTTCTTTAAATAGCTGAAAATTTAGCATCAGCTTTGTGTTGTCGTTAGATTGTATTAACCTGATGAAAAAAGCAGGGCCTGTTGCCTTCTTGTGGGAAATCATTTTTTCATTGTTATTGGGTGAACCTCTTGAGTATTTATGATTGAATGTTCAGTAAATGATTGGACATTATAATTAATTTAAGTATGTTAGTTCATGTTTTAAAATTGTAATAGCTTCTAGATTGGTGTTTTAGGCTGAGCTTATGTTAGAGAGAGACATTTCTAGAAACCATAAATGCTATATGAAAGAATAACCACATGGTTTATGTATTTGCTGTGTCTATTGCAATGGCTTTTACGGAGGAACAATATTGTTTATTAAGTGATGTGAATTATACAATTATTCTCTCTGTCGGCTATGTAATTATGCTAAGAGTAACCATGCACATGTTTTAGCTAATGATTCTTTGTTTCTTGTCAAGTATCTAACTGATTTTTTCAGCATCTTCTTTGTTTGAACTATTAAGTTAGGTAATCTAAAGCCCAGACTCAATAGCTCAAAACATTGTTCTACATTTAAGCTCGATTTCATCTCATGTCTCTCATTCAACTTTAGAAAAAATTTATCTTTAAACTTGCAATCATATAGCAACCAAAAAAAATAAAAATAAAAATAAAATTTGTGAACATTTCTTTGTGGGGAAATTTTTTGCATCACTTGATGTAAGGCTTGCTTGTACTTGTTTGGATTAGTCCATTTTTTTTATGCTGCAGTTTATGGTTTTGATTACTCTTTTTTTTTTTTTCTTTGATGGGGTTTGATTTGATTACTCTTACTTAATCATGTTATGCGTAGAAGCTGTCAGGAAGATTGATTTCCATTGTCAGTGAAGAGGGCCCATTTTAGATTATTGGCCATGAAGAGAGGATACCAAGAATCTTCATCGTCGGGTTCTCTTAGACCGCCTCAATCCAAAATCAGACACAACCCAGAAGGTATTTTGTGGTTTTTTATAGACAATTCATTTTGTCTATGGTTTTGATTTGTGGATTTGAGTAAATATAGATTTGGGTGTTTTGGTTTCTCTGTTAATTGCTGGAGCTGAGCTTTTGGATGGTAAGAAATCAGGGGAAACTGAATGGGAACCCCTCCAAAAAAAAAAATTCTCAACTTTATTTTGTATATTTTTATTTTAAAGTATGTTTTATGAAAAGGGGAAAAAAATATAATGTGGAAAATTGATTGTCTACTATCTTGCTGCATTTTGGTAGCAGCCGGACATAGTATATTAGTATTGAATTTTGGTAGTTATAGGTTATTGTGTTATGGTCAGGTGATGCCCATTTTCTAGAGGATGAGAGTACAAAGGTATTTGCCAGGAAAGTTGCTGACCATTATAGTGCTAGGATGAATCAAACTCTAGAAGAGCAAGGGGCTAGTCCTATTATTCATTTAAAGAAACTTAACAATTGTGTATGCCTTTCGATCTCATCAAATTCATTGTTCTCTTTAGAACCTATGATACATGAAGTATTAACCATTGAAGTTATCAATATTTTATTTATTTATTTATTTATTTATTATTTTTTTAATGCTTCTGTGAACAGATTGAAAGTGTATTAATTCAACTTTATGCGCACCGAGGAGACGCAGTTCTTGATCTTGCTTGTGGCAAGGTACTATAGGTCCCTTATACTGTTAAAAATGGACAGTTGCCTTGTTCAAATGTATCTATCTAGGTGTGTTTTTACGCAGATATTTGAAATTATATTCCTAACTTTGAGAAATTTGAAATTTAAATTGAGAAGGCAAAGAAGATGCTGAAGGTAAAAAACTGAGATGTATCCTACAATATATATATATATATATATATGTATATATATCACTTTGTTAACGTTATTGTTTGGCACTAAGTGCTCGAATGAACAAGCACTGATTAGCAATACAAATGGTCAATTATTATTTATAATAGCCTTTGAAAGATTTGGTTATGATAAATTTTGGAGGAAATAACTATTGACATTGACAACCTGAAGCTCATCTTGTTATGATAGCTTGTGGCTCTGCTTTGGAGGTAATTTATATTGTTGTTATCTCTTTTGAAGTTGAGATTTCTGCGATGCTCTTCAATATGATTTTGATTAAAATTTCAGCATTTGATAGATAGATAGATTGATAGCATTGCACCAATAGAATGGTTACAAAAGAAAAAACCTGAATTCTACCTTAAACAGAGAAAAAATTATTTTAATCAAGGAGAATGGAATGTGAGGTGAAAGGAAGAAAAAAGAATAAATCAGTTTAGTGGCTTTCCACACTAAGGTTTAGGATTATTTAAGAGATGATTTTTTCTACTTGATTCCTATTTCCTCTTCTTCTAGCAGCATTTCTTCTTTAAATAGCTGAAAATTTAGCATCACCTTTGTGTTGTCGTTAGATTGTATTAACCTAATGAAAAAAGCATGGGCCTGTTGCCTTCTTGTGGGAAATCATTTTTTCATTGTTATTGGGTGAATCTCTTAAGTAGTTAATGATTGAATGTTCAGTAAATGATTCAGTTCTATCTTTCATATTGTAAACACTTAGAAAATATGAGGAAGAAGGCAACAGGTAATTATATGCCACTATCTACCACCAACACCACTATCATATTCTATACATGCCACTATCTACCACCAACACCACTATCATATGCCACTATCTTATTATATGCATTAACACAAATTTCCAGCACTCCCCCTCAAGCTGGTTTGAAGATATCTTCCATAGCCAGCTTGCTAGTCAGCTTATCAAATTGCTTCTTGTGTAGTCCCTTCGTTAGCACATCAGCTAATTGTTCACCTGTTGGAAGGTAGGTCATACAGATTATGCCAGCATTGATTTTCTCCTTGATGAAATGTTTATCCACTTCTATATGTTTTGTGCGATCATGTAGAACTGGATTATGAGCTATAGATATAGCTGCTTTGTTGTCACAATAGACCTTCATAGGTGTCGGGTGAGAAAGCTTTAATTCTTCAAGAATTCTTTTAATCCACATTACTTCACAGATTCCATGGGCAACAGCTCTGAACTCTGCTTCTGCACTACTTCTAGCTACCACATTCTGTTTTTTACTCCGCCATGTAACTAGGTTCCCACCTACAAAGGAGCAGTATCCGGATGTTGATCTCCTGTCTGTAACACTTCCTGCCCAGTCTGCATCTGTGTATACTTCAACTTGAAGATGTCCATGTTTCTTGAACAGTAAGCCTCTCCCTGGAGTTCCTTTCAAATATCTTAAGATCTTATAAACGGCCTCAAAGTGCTCTGCCCCTGGTGAGTGCATGAACTGACTTACCATGCTGACTGCAAAGGCAATATCAGGCCGCGTATGAGACAAGTAAATCAATTTCCCGACAAGTCGCTGATATTGTTCCCTCTCTTTGACTTCTTCAGCCTTAGCAGCTTGTAACTTCAAGTTAGGCTCGATCGGAGTCTCCACCATCTTACAACCAAGCATACCTGTTTCTCCAAGGAAATCAAGAACATATTTTCTCTGATTAACGAATATACCTTCCTTGGATCTTGCAAATTCCATTCCGAGGAAATACTTGAGGGCTCCCAGATCCTTAATGTGAAATTCTTTTGCGAGTTTCTCTTTGAGGGCTGCTAACTCTGCTTCATCATTACCAGTTAAAATGATGTCATCAACATAAATAATCAAAATTGCAATTTTACTGTTTTTTGAATGTTTATAAAATATTGTGTGATCTGCTTGACTCTGCGAGAAGCCACAACTGATAACTGCCTTCCCAAAGCGTTCAAACCATGCTCTTGGTGATTGTTTGAGTCCGTATAATGACTTGTTCAATCTGCATACTCTGTCGCTTCCAAGTCTCTGCTCAAATCCCGGCGGTAGGCTCATGAACACCTCCTCTTCAAGATCACCATTGAGAAATGCATTTTTAATGTCAAGTTGATGTAGAGGCCAATCTGAATTTACTGCAAGAGATAACAGTACTCTGATGGAATTTATTTTAGCAACAGGAGCAAACGTCTCCTGATAGTCGATCCCATAAGTTTGAGTGAAGCCTTTAGCCACCAGTCTCGCCTTGTATCTCTCAACGCTTCCATCTGCGTTACATTTTATCGTAAACACCCATTTACACCCAACTGTTTTCTTGTCTTTGGGTAGATCAACTATCTCCCAAGTACCACTTCTCCTTAAAGCATTCATCTCCTCCATGACTGCTAATTTCCAATTCGGATCATCCAATGCTTCCTGTATATTCCTTGGAACAAACAAGTGTGAAATCCTAGATGTGAAAGCTTTATGGTTTTTAGACAGTCTTTGATAGGAGAGGTAATTTGCAATAGGATGTTTAATGCAATTTCGGACACCTTTCCTAATTGCTATAGGAACATCAAGGTCGGAAATAGAAGGAATAGGATTACTTAAAATTTCGATGCCAGAACTCGTGTGGACATTCGGGTCATTAGGATGGACATTCGGGTCATTATTCCTCAGATGAAATCGCTTCCTAGTATAAACCTGAAGCTCAGGATTTAGATCATTTTGTAGTACTTCTCCCCCTAAACAAGAATCTTCTTGACTAGTGAAGGTGTAGGTGAATTTTAACAGCCCCCCGCAAACTCAAGGGGGATAGGAACTAACCAACTTGAGTTTGGAGAGAGTAACAAAATTGTATGTATTATTGATTGATTAATGTAAGAATTTATGTATTATTGATTGATGTCTTGATTGATAGATTACAAGATTCATGATTCCTATATATAGAAGAGGTGTAGTGGATGGTGTGTAGTGGATGGTGATAGTGGTGTAGTGGGTTAGGTTTAGTGGAGTAGGTGAGGTGGTAGTGGTGGTAGGTGATGGTAAATTCTAACAGCCCCCCGCAAACTCAAGGAGGATAGAAACTAACCAACTTGAGTTTGAAGAGAGGAACAAAACAAGAAAATACATAAAAATAAAAGAGGATAAGAGACACTGTATGGTCGTGTCAGACCATTGGTGAAGACACTGGATGGTGGTGTCATAACGTTGTAGAGGACACTGTATGGGGGTGCCATAACCATGTAGAGGACACTGTATGGTGGTGTCATAACGGTGTAGAGGACACTGGATGGCGGTGTCAGACCGATGTAGAAGACAGTTTATGGGGTCATGTCGGACCGTTGTAGCAGACAATGTTGTGACAGTTGTGGTGACAGTTTACGGAGTCTTGCTGGACCCTTGTAGAAACTAACCGGAATCAATGTCGGGACAGTTTACAGAGTCTTGTCGGACCCATAAAGGAGCTAACCGGAATCAATGTCGGGACAGTTTACAGAGTCTTGTCGGACCCATAAAGGAGCTAACCCATAAAGGAGCTAACCGGAATCAATGTCGGGACAGTTTACAGAGTCTTGTCGGACCCTTATAAAAACTAACCGGAATCAATGTCGGGACAGTTTACAGAGTCTTGTCGGACTCTTAAAAAGTTGCACCCTCAAAAGGTGTGCCCAATTTTGTCAAAAGGCGTGCCATCAAAAGGCGTGCCCAATTCATCAAAAGGCGTGCCATCAAAAGGCGTGCCATCAAAAGGCGTGTCCACTTTGTCAAAAGATGTGCCATGAAAAGGCGTGCCAGTTTGTCGGGCGGCAAGAGGCGTGCGATACGCGTGGCTGCCTCGGCTATTTAACCAAGACGAAGGCTGAGGCTGAGGCATACCATTCTGAAACCTCTGAAACCAACCCTTCGCTGAAAAAACTCTGCCTCTGCGGAGAGAGAAACTGTGGAACACTTTGTTGCCATTCTGTCACCAACCCTTCCGAACATTACCAGCCTGAAATTGCTATTTCGCTGAAACACTTAGCAACCCAAAAACATGGCCTCTTCTTCCCGTCCAGCTACCCAGAACCTGCTCACGCTCTTTCCAGAACTGAACGAGCCCACAAGAGAAATAACTGGTGCGGTGGCCAGTGAACCTCAACCAAACACCTCTGGTTTTGCTCCATTGAACTTTCCGATGCGGTCGGTGGAGCAAAAAATGGCGGTGCAAACTGATATTGAGGCTAATCAGTATACTCTGAAGTCATGCGTGGAAACCATGACGGCGGTCACAAATTTGTCGAACCGGCTGCAGAGTAGGACAAATGAGGTGCAGCATTTAAATTCCCAGCTGGCTCTGCTCCAACGCATGTATAAGGATGCGCGAGCAGAGATAAGTGTGCTGAAAGCAGAAAATAAGGAGCTGAAGCGGAAGGCCACTGTGATGTTCCGATTTGGAGGTCCGCCGTATGCTGCAGTGGAGGAGTATGGAGGAGTGAACGTGCTCGGCGGCGTAGGAAACACGGAGGCAGCACCGTCAAGGGCCGCCCAAGACGGAGGAAAGAAGAAGAGATCTGCAGCAGAGTAGAGAAGAAAAATCCCACTGTGGGTGTTGGGTGTGTTATGGTGGTTTTTTTTTTTTTTTTTTTTCGTGTAAAATTATGATCGGGGTTGATCCTGACATGAATAAAATAAGTGTGTTTGGCAAACTCGAATGGTAGGTGTGGTAAGGCAGAAAAATCAACTGGAATGAATTTTTTTTTTTTTTTTTTTTTTTTGTGAAAATAATAATAATAATAATAATAATAATAATAATAATAATAATATTAATATGGAAATCATGAGTGGGCGGTGGTACAAAAATATTGTGTAGAAAAAGAGGGAGATGGTGGAAAAGAGAGGCCACTCATGTTATTAAAATAAATTAAGGAATTAAAAAAAGTGATATTGGTTTTGTTTTCAAAAAGATGGATTAAAATAAATATAAAAAAAGAAAAAGAAAGTGGAGACCATGATGAAAGGTGGGAACAAGTGTGCTGGTGCTGTGTTGTAATGGTCAGAAAGAGAGATAAGAAAATAAAATAAAATAAATTTCAAGGTGCTGTGTTGTAATGGCATTGAAATATCCACCATCATAAAGAGTATCAGTGGTGCTGCATATGTTTATGAGCATTATTTGAGGCCTTTCTTTCTTAACCCACAGCAGACTGTTAACGTCTAGTATGTCCCAAGGAAGAAGGACATCTTTAGTAAGCCAGATGACATTCTAACTGCTGCTGAGAAGTACATAGAAGAACATGGCCCGGAAGCATTTGAGAAGCTTGTTAGCAAGGATAGGGAAACCAAGTTCAGGAGTAGCAATTACACGTATTTTGATGAGGACCACAGCTATTGAGCCTTGTTTGGCTGAGGGAAACACCTTTTTTCCGCTGCTGTTAGGAGTATCTTTCCGGTGGAGAAGCTGCTATGGACTATTTGGGGAGAGTGATGTCGAAAGCCGGAGCCTTGGATCTCGCCACCGGCGTCGGCGGAAAGATCGAGAAAGACGATGTTCTCTCCGCTGTCCAGAAGTATGAGCAGTATCACGGCTACTATGATGCCGAGAGAGAATGAGATGTTATGAAGATATGATGAGGAGGTAGGTATGTAGTAGACAATTCTAGCGGACTAGGTTGAGGTCCGGCGGGCGGCCAAGGCGAGGTTGCCGCCCGCCGGTGAAGCGAAAAAATATTAAATTCTTAACCTTGCTCTGATACCATGTAAGAATTTATGTATTATTGATTGATGTCTTGATTGATAGATTACAAGATTCATGATTCCTATATATAGAAGAGGTGTAGTGGATGGTGTGTAGTGGATGGTGATAGTGGTGTAGTGGGTTAGGTTTAGTGGAGTAGGTGAGGTGGTAGTGGTGGTAGGTGATGGTAAATTCTAACAACTAGGCACCATAGAACTTGGTTCTCCTAAGTGATCATTATCAGACAGATGTGGTTTTTGTGTAGGATAAATGACATTGGGGAGCGGGATAGAAATATCCCAAAAAACGGTCTTCTACTCCACTTGTCTCCCCCTGAAGAGAAGTGTTGGGGAAATAGGATTTTGTTTCCACAAATGACACATCCATACTCACATGAAATTTCTTGGTTTGAGGATCGAAACACTTATACCCCTTTTTGTTTGAGGAATAACCCAAAAAAACACATTTTATAGCACGGGGGTCAAGTTTTGAACGAAATTGACTAGGAACATGAACATAGGCAGTACATCCAAAAACTTTGGCGGGTAAATCAGAAAACAACCTCGTGTCAGGAAAAAAAGTTTTGAGACAATCGAAAGGTGTTTTGTATGTTAACACCTTTGTAGGCATCCTGTTTATCAAATAAGAGGCTGTTAAAATTGCTTCACCCCATAAATATTTAGGAACATGCATGTAAAACATTATAGCACGTGCTACTTCAAGTAGATGTTTATTTTTTCATTCTGCAATGCCATTTTGTTGAGGGGTATCCCGACATGTAGATTGATGAAAAATCCCCTTTTTTTCCAAAAACTCACCCAACTGCTCATTGAAATATTCTGTTCCATTATCAGAATGTAAAATACCAATTTTGGTTTGAAATTGATTTTCAATCATATTGTAAAAATTTGTGAATAAATTTTTCACGTCAGATTTTTTATTCATCAAATAAATCCAACATAAGCGGGTATGGTCATCAATAAATGTAACAAACCATCTTTTACCAGAAAGAGTAGTGATTTTAGAAGGGCCCCAAACATCACTATGAATCAAATAAAAAGGTTTGGAAGCCTGGTAAGGTTTTGGCAAATAAGTAGAGCGATGAAATTTTGCAAAAATGCAACTTTCACAATGAAAAGAAGAACAATCAATCCCTTTAAATAATTCTAGAAATAAATGTTTCAGATAAAGAAAACTAGGATGTCCTAGCCTATAGTGCCATATCATTATTTTTTCTCGAACAGAGATTGAACTAGTACTATTAAAGCTCTGAGCTTTTTTATTACTAACAGGTACTTCATCAAAGTAGTAAAGACCTTCAAGCATCCTAGCACGCCCAATCATCATCCCCGAGTTCTGGTCCTGAAATTCACAATGGGATTCAAAAAATGTAACACGACCATTAGAATCCTTAGATAGTTTACTGACAGACAAAAGGTTACAGGCTAAGTTGGGGACGTGAAGAACAGCATTGAGATTAATTTTCTCAGTTAGTTTAATAAATCCTTTTCCTGCAATAGGTGAAAAACTACCATCGGCTATTCTGATTTTGTCATGACCAGAACAAGGGAAATAGGTACTAAATAAATGGGAAAAACTAGTCATGTGATCGGAGGCACCGGAATCTATGATCCACGGAGAGAAGTTTAGGCAAGAGAAGGCTTTAGGATTTCTACCTGTTTGTGCTAACAAAACACTAGGAGTACCGGATGAGGAGTTGGATTTTATCAGCTTTAAGAGTTGATCAATCTGCTCTTTGTTGAAGGGACCTGAATCGGCTTCATTAGCGGTAGGAAAGCCACGATTCTTCTCTCCTTGTTTGCTGCTTTTCCAGTTGACAGGTTTGCCATGGATCTTCCAACACGTTTCGCGTGTATGGCGAGGCTTGTTGCAAAAATCACACCAGACCCGTGGCTTATCATCAAACTTGCGCTGGTAATTTGCGGCCTTGTTGGCCGCAGCATCGCTAATTAAAGCAGAAATTTCAATTGATTCACCAGTACCTTTTTTCTTAAGCATGACGCTCCTTCGGCTCTCTTCCCTTCTGACTTCGGCAAATACTTCGCCAATGGATGGGAGAGGAGGTCTGCCAATAATTCTTCCTCGCACTTCATCGAACTCAATGTTGAGGCCGGCAAGAAACTTGTAAATACGGCTGTCTTCCACAGTTTTCTTGTGGTGGTTGCAGTCGTCAACCGATTTCCATTCGTATGTGTTGAAGATGTCAAGATCCTGCCACAACCTTTTCAACGAATTGAAATATTTGGTGACGGAATCATCTCCTTGACGAATCTCTCCCAACTTCAAAGTTAATTCGAAAACTTGAGATTGATTTCCTAGGTCAGAATACATCTGACTAACATTATCCCACAATTCTTGTGCAGTAGGATAGCACATGTAATTAGAGCTTATATCCTCCTCCATGGAATTGACCAACCATGTCATAACCATGGAGTTTTCAGCGTCCCAACTGTCGAACAGCGGATCATTAACAGCAGGAGCCTTCTTGTCACCAGTGATGTAACCGATCTTTCCTTGCCCACGGATATACATCCGGACAGATTGTGACCAGCGGAGAAAATTATCACGATTTAGGCGGATGGTGGTGATTTGGACAGAGTGAGAGTTTGACGTTTTCACCGGAATGGCAGCGGCAGGGGTTGAAGTGGTTTCGGACGTGACTTCCGACATGGCTATGACGGTTTTAGGGCTGCTGTGTTTTTTGTAGCTCTGATACCAACTTAGAAAATATGAGGAAGAAGAACTCCGAAAATATGAGGAAGAAGGAATATATTTCTGTTATATTCAAAACTTCTTATTTTACAAGACCAAATGACACTCCTTATATAGGAGATATTACAAACATCATTATAACCCATTATATGCCACTTACATATTATATATTACCACTATCTACCACTATCATATTATATACATGCCACTATCTACCACCAACACCACTATCATATGCCACTATCTTATTATATGCATTAACACAAATTTCCAGCATAAACCATTGTAAAGTTTAGAATTGTTTGACTTCTTATTCTGTATTTATTTATTAATTGTTTGATTTCTTATTCTATATTTATTTATTATTCTTTGGATCTTTGAATTTGTTTCCCATGTAAATAGAATTAGAATTTATCATCCCATTGCCTTGATTTTTTTAATTTAAAATTCCAATCTGCATATCAGGTTATTTTCATTTCTGGTAATAAAAGAATACTAAAGATGTGAGCTATAGAATTTCTCCATTCTGATAACCTTTTGTATCACTTGCCCATTATTGATGTATAGGAAATGAGTTAATTTTATAATAATCTAACCAATAATTACATGAGCCACAACTAATTACTATTATTAATTTTTTTATAATAATCTTTTGTTATTTGTGATATTTCGATATTTCTTCGGAAGATGATTTTCTTATGGCTTCTTATTTGCAATATTTTGATATTTCTTCAGAAGATGATTTTCTTATTGCTTCTTATTTGCGATAACTTCCAGGACTTTCGACTTTCTGGTTCTCCTTTATCTTCCTTCTTATATGTAGTTACGTCCATATCTATGTTTGTGTTTGTTTATCTCGGTTATATACAATTGTTACAATTACTGTTAAAATACTAGTTTGAACATCAATTTATATTCCTGTCTTGATTTCTCAACAACCAAACAGAAAATATCCACAGACAATTCTTGACTATTTTGTGTGTTTGTAAAGCATTAAACTTTTTAACATTGCATAAAAGATGCCTTTGCTTGCATATCATAGGGATAGAGAACAACAATAACTTATGAATATCAAATTCCTCTAAAACTTAACATGATATATAAACCAGAAATTGACAGTCACTACAAATATTGCATTCCGATCCGTAGCCTATATAACAAGAACACAAAATGAGCATAAACACTCGTTAAAACCAAAATAGAGCGAGGCTCATGCGTAGGCAACTGGAAGAAGTTCAAAAAAAAAAGCTACTACGTCGCATATAGAAAGCACTGCTAAATCCTACAAGTAGTATCATCAACAAAATACTGAGACCCCTCATTTACAAAAGAACAGATTCATCGATGACTTTGAAAATCAAAATCCATTCTCCTGCAAGGGCTCACTTAAGAAAGTGTGGATTCATCAATCCCGCAATCTCAAGAAACCCAACTCGGTCTCGCTCTGCAAAAATTTTCTTCAGGTTTTCATCACAGATTATGACCTTCTTGTTTTCAGGATCGTAACAATAGGAAGAAAAAAAACATGTCAGCATAAAAAATGATAATTGAATAAAGGGCATTTCATTATTGTCACGTAATATGCGCGAGAATGTGGAATCTTGTAGATTCAGTGAATGGTAAAGACTTTAGTAATGACACAATGCCTACTCTATATGTGATAGGTGAGTGAAGTTATGGTCATTATGCCCAAAACAACTGATTAATACATGAAAACCCTGAGTAAAAATATTTAAAGGAAGTTAAAAATGCACCTGTTGGTCAAACTCAGCACGCTCCATAGCCCTCACATCGCTATGCAGCACCAAATCAACCGGTCTTGTGATTTCTTTGACGGCAGGTTTTACTAAGCACTGTAATACCATCGACCACATCAATTCAAATGAACTTGGGAGAGTCCAGACATGCATATTAGGCTTATTACTTAACTGTCGACTACAAGCATTCGGCAAAGCATGGCATAAAATAATTCAACCTGGCATTTTTGCACCCCAAAAGAATATGTACATTCCCAATAATATTTCATTTTTTTCGGAAGTTGATAGCATTTGAAATGAGTTGCTTTTTTCTGTAGTTGTTCAATCTTAACCTCAGTGATTATGGTGTTTTGACTTCATTTGGAAAGATGACACAAAGTCTATAAAATTTGTTCGATATGGATTTTGGCATAGCACATCCAACAAAAAGCATATATTCATGCTACACATTTCAACAAAATATTACATATGAAATTAGAGAGAGAAACATTTGTACAACGAAGCGAAACTTCCATTTTTTTCCTCCTCAAATTAAATAGAATTACCTCTGGCTCATATGTTGTCCATGGGAGACCTTGTGCAATTGGTATCCGTTGCTTTTCCTCCTCCATCATCATTTGTTGTAATTTCTTGACAAATCCTTCCTCCTTGTATCTTCCCCTTTGCTGCAATAAAAATCAATCACTGAATCTACCAAAAACCCATGCCCTCATTTGGGACCTTTGGTGGAAGTCGCTGGAAGAAGAAGCAGCTCAAAGCAACCTACCAAAAACCCTTCAAGCTTCAAATAGAGGTGTGTGTTTATGGTTTTGTGAAATTGACTTTTGCTTTTAATTCCTTCTGTCTTTGCCTCAATTTACTTGAAATCATGTTAATTTTGGTCATTGATTTTTATTGCAGTTGAGTGGAAGATACAAGGAGGAAGGATTGGTCAAGAAATTACAACAAATGATGATGGAGGAGGAAAAGCAACGGATACCAATTGCACAAGGTCTCCCATGGACAACATATAAGCCAGTAAGCCAGAGGTAATTCCATTTAATTTGAGGAGGAAAAAAATGGAAGTTTCGCTTCGTTGTACGAATGTTTCTCTCTAATTTCATATGTAATATTTTGTTGAAATGTGGAGCATGAATAAATGCTTTTTGTTGGATGTGCTATGCCAAAATCCATATCGAACAAATTTTATAGACTGTGTCATCTTTCCAAATGAAGTCAAAACACCATAATCACTGAGGTTAAGATTGAACAACTATAGAAAAAAGCAACTCATTTCAAATGCTATCGACTTCCGAAAAAAATGAAATATTATTGGGAATATTCAAATGGCAGCTTGTGGATTTATATATATATATATACATATTCTTTTGGGGTGCAAAAATGCCAGGTTGAATTATTTTATGCCATGCTTTGCCGAATGCTTGTAGTCGACAGTTTAAGTAATAAGCCTAATATGCATGTTTGGACTCTCCCAAGTTCATTTGAATTGATGTGGTCGATGGTATTACATTGCTTAGTAAAACCTGCTGGCAAAAAAATCACAAGACCGGTTGATTTGGTGCTGCATAGCGATGTGAGGGCTATGGAGCATGCTGAGTTTGACCAACACGTGCATTTTAAGCTTCCTTTAAATATTTTTACTCAGGGTTTTCATGTATTAATCAGTTGTTTTGGGCATAATGACCATAACTTCACTCACCTATCACATATAGAGTAGGCATTGTGTCATTACTAAAGTCTTTACCATTCACTGAATCTACAAGGTTCCACGTTCTCGCGCATATTACGTGGCAATAATGAAATGCCCTTTTTTCAATCACCTTTTAATTTTGCTTCTGTGATTGCATATTAGGTGGCTGAGAAGATGGGCCTTATTGAACAGTACAGGGAGGAAAGGGAAAGACAACAAAAGGTACCCGACAGAAAAAACGTCATGGGTGTGTTTTGGTGATATTAGTCTTGGCAGTTTACTGATATATGTGTGCATGTTGGATTTTGCTCCTGTAGTTAGCAAAAGAAGAGGAAATCAGGAGACTAAGAAAGGAGCTCATTCCAAGAGCTCAACCCATGCCCTATTTCGACAGGCCTTTCATCCCTAGAAGGTACCAGATAAAATCCAGAATTTTTAAAATCTTCTCTTGCTATACATGGCGTTCCATTTGAATATGGATAACCAAAAAACCTACTGAATAGAAAAATTTTCTAGTAGGTTTGGCCTATAGGACACATGGTGTGTCTTTTCAATATTAGAAAAACATATGATCCACTTGTTTCTATTTTCTATACAAGAAGATATCATGTCTATTTTGGTGGGCGCGGAAAGCTGAACCTGCCATATAACTTCTCCTACTAATGACTTCAAATAGACCCTCTCCTTCAAATGATTCTTAAAAAGCAATATGTAGTTTGTATGCATTGCTTTCTTTCTTCTTTTTTTATATACATTTTTTCCTCTCAGTGTCACTTACTGTAGTTGCAACTTTTCCAGCATATTTTATTGATCAGGTGTTGTTTTGGATCTCCAATTTTGTAAAATAAACCTCAAATCTAGAAGTTTTCTAATGCATCATTTGACTGGCATAAGCGGTGTAAACATAACGATGTCCCTTGTTTGTTTCGGGTTATTTTCAGGTCGATGAAGCATTGCACCATACCTAGAGAGCCAAAGTTCCATAAACCACCACAACACAAGAAGATCAAGTGTGGCATGATATGTTCACACACCAACAGTGAAATGCAGAGAAGGAAGAAAAATCAAGATTTTTCATAATTTTTTTGTTGTCAATTGCGTAATAATGCTGAACTTTTTTTTCTTCTTTATATGGTCTCCAATATTCCTTGTGTATATGAAAGCAATCAATTTAATTGCAATTTTGATGAAACAAGTGATGGTAGTGTTTTATGCACAATTGTGTGTTATTTCAATGAATATTATCTCATAATCATTCATTTCTCTAGTGTTGTTATTTACCTTGTTTTCTTTTTTCAATCTTTGAAGCACAAGTCATGTATGCATCTTTATTTGAAGTTTTGCTCTTACCCTTTGTTTGTTTGAGCATTTTTTAGATACGTGTTGGCTAGACTAATCACATAGAAATCCAAACAAAGCCTATATATTTAATTAGCACAACCTCAATATACACATTTTGCTGACTTCTTCTAGTGTAAGACAAGGCAAACTTGGGTAGTTAGGACTTAGGACAGGAATAATGAAGTTTAGTTCACACCACTTTCAAAACAAAAAAAGAAAAGTCGGTGATTAATATGCCTGTGACCTTGCTAATTCACTCTCTCTTGAAAAGTATGATCCTTGTATACTCGTGGCATTTCCTATCAACTCTATAGAAGAACTTCGTAAGACTGGACTTTTTAGAGAAAATGAATGTTTGGTATATGTTCAGCTAACATGTCCTTTAAAATCATAAAGTGCTTTTGTGCTTTCACCATGTAAATACACATTTGGTGACAAAATCTCAAATGTATTGAAATGACTTTCATCAAGCATTCTCCTTTACAAAACTTAATTTAAAATACAATAATTGTGAAGGGAAAAAAACACAGGATAAAATTTGACTCATTGGGATGGTTTATGTTTTTAGGATAGTATCGAAAATGTTACAAGATACAAGTATATAAGGATAGTATTGAAAAATAAAAAATTATAATTCCACACTTGGCAGCTAGTAATTCACGGTAGAATATCTTTCTATTATTTTCACAAGCTAAAGAATCTTTCTGTTAGTTTCACAAGCTAAAGAACAGCGGTCAATGCCACCCCAACTTTCGCCAAAATCAAAACCTTAGACCTCTCATTTGTTAGTGACGTGTGATAACTGCCTGTGGCAGCCATTTTGTGTATGCAAATAACTTAATTTAACTTGGAATTGATAAGTCTGATCTTCTAACTAGATTAGTGGAATTTAGAGCATACAGAGGTGATCACAGTGAGCATACAAAAATAAACAATGAATCTGCAGTTCTCAGCCAATTTCAACCAAGATTCCAAGCCTCAAATGGAAGTTAAAAGGTGACATAAATAAAAAATTTCCCAATACATATTGCTTGTGTAGGGATTTTAGGCCTCAAGTAACCGACATTGCGCACCATGGCATAGCAATACTCTTGGAAATCAAAAAAAATCAATGACCAAAGAAAACAAAATGGAAACATGTTCATAAACACTCAGCAGTTGGGACCAAAAAATTGCTCTGAAAAAAAAACGCTGCGACTTCTCTTCAACCAACTAAAATTGAAACCTAGAGACTATCAAAATGATCAGTAGTAGAGCTCATTGATTCATTTGATCAAGGGGACGCGAACACTAAGGAGTCATTTTGAGGCAGATGGAGGAGGTAGTAACATTCATTCTTTGATAAAGTTTGTGTTTTGCTTCAATTTTCCTCATAATCTGATTTGTTTTCCTGGGAATGATTCTATATTCTAATTGTTTGATGTAAAAAGCCATTGCACTATAGACCATATGAATCTTTGGTGGCATAAATTGCATATGAGAATTATTAGAATTGGTGTTAATCCTAGTAAAGAATATAGTCAATAGGAAAAGGCACATCATGATTCACAGGGTAAACAGTAAAGCCTATGTTACATGGGGAATAAGAACCAATAATAGTTTGTTAAGGTAGTTATTGTTTTAATAATGAGAAGGGGACGCGAACACTATGGAGTTGTTGGATGATCGAAATGTTTTGATTTTGAGAAAAAGGAATATAATGAGTTCTATTAATTGCTATTAGTTGCTTGAGCATTTCAAAGAAATGCCTTAGTTAGTGTGACTGACCTTGTGCTTTACTTTCTTCCACCCTTTGCATTGATGTACCAATAAATGCTGATCGAGTCAGTTTTTTGAATGATGAATGCCTTTGCGTATTCATTTGTGGTCTCGTGATTTCATCAATTAAATCACCTCTATATTTTGTTTTTACAAAAAATTCTAATTGCATTGTCGTTAGTTATTTGATTTTTTATTGTGATGCTTGTATATTATTTATTATAGGTTGAAGGGCAAACTGACGAAGTAATTTTTGACCATCTGCATGCAACTGCTTTCCAGTACACTCCTTTGGGCAGAACCATTCTTGGACCTGCTCAAAATATCAAGACGATCACCAAATATAATCTTCAAAAGTATATATCGACACACTACACTGCACCTAGAATGGTAGGTGATATTTATATTGATTGTTGAGTCTACTGGGTTGGTTGGTTGGTTGCATGCTGGCTTCACTGTCATTTTATCATCAATTATTTTACTCTATTGACTTACTTATTGAAGTCTTAAGCATTGGTCTTCTATTTTAGGTAATTGCTGCTTCTGGAGCTGTGAAGCATGAGGACATTGTTGAGCAAGTAAAGAAATTGTTTACCAAGTTGTCAACAGATCCAACTATAGCGTCTGAATTAGTTGCTAAAGAACCAGCAATTTTTACAGGTTCCGAGGTGTGCTTATATCATATAAATATTTCACAATTTGTTTAATTTAAACGCTCTCTTCCATCTTGTATTTCTACAAAATTTATTAATTGGCATTCTTTATGTGAAAATCAGGTTAGGATGATGATGATATACCTTTGGCAAAATTTGCGGTTGCTTTCAATGGGGCTTCTTGGACGGATCCAGATTCCATTGCTTTGGTGGTCATGCAGTCTGTGTTGGGATCTTGGAATAAGAATGCAGGTGGTGGGAAGCACATGGGGTGAGCTGTTTGAACATCATTTGTGGGGTTTTAATAACTAAGTTGAATATTTTCCTGTGATATAACCAGTGAGGGCATGCATTAATTAGTTTTTGACAATTTGTAAGCAGTTCTGAGCTTGCGCAGAGGGTTGGCATTAATGAGATTGCTGAAAACATGATGGCTTTTAACACCAACTATAAGGACACTGGTCTATTTGGTGTTTATGCCATTGCCAAGGTGAGATTATGCCCTATAATTATGATTTTTTTAGTTTCAGGGCCTTCTTTCCCTCTTCATATTAGGTTCTTTCAAATTTTTGATATCTTTTTGCCATGACTCTATATTTTGTTAGCAAATTGAGAACATCTATAAATCACTCCCTGAAATGATTGGGTTGTATCTCTTGTTCCCTCTTGTTCCATTTCTTTCCTCACTCACTTTTCTGATGGACTAGGTCCCCATTTGGCACTACTGTGTGTTTAGCTTGGAATTACTTTTCTTTCCCTTGAAATAATGCTTTAGGTTGTGTTTGGCTGCATCTTTAATGTACTTTGATGTGTAGAGGCTCCCCTAAAGGCACTTTTTTAGTGAAATAAAGCGTACAAGAGGATATGCAAGTGCTTTTGAAGTGCAGCAAATAAACACTCCTAAGCCTTTTTACAACATCTTCTATAGAGCTCTTAACTTATTGGAGGCCTATACACCACAAAACAGGCCTAATAAGTGAAACATATTATTGGGTGTTGAGGTGGACACTGGTTGCTTGCATTCTGGGTGAGTTCAAAACTGAAATATAGTCAAAAGTAAAACAAAATAGCCCAGCTGGTTCTCTTGTGGGTGATTTAGGTATGCCAGAAAGGGAAAAAGGGAGTACTGTGCCAAGGGATGAGGTTCACCCCTTCCAGTACCCTTTATTGGCAGGGATTAACACTAGGATAGTGGTTATGGCCTCTAAAAGCTTCTCAAAATCAAGAGGGGGGACACCAGGAGAGCAGGGAAAACTGCAGTAAGTCAAGCGAGAAGAATAAAAGAGTGACAAGTGCAAAAAGTTACAGTGGAAATTTTGAAAAATTGCAATTCTTTCTCTCCATAAATTAATATGATACCAAGTTAACTTCTAGAATGATTTCCTTTCCACTAATGTCTTGGGATCAAACTGTTATGGCTTAATAGCCAATATCTTAGAACTCTTGATCATGGTAATCTGTAGCAAAAAAATTGAGTATCAGGATTTTGCTCAGACTGAGATGCCCATTAATCATGTTAAAATCCACCTACTCTCCACCTACTTCACCCACTTAAACCTACTCCACTAAACCTAACCCACTACACCACTACCACCTCACCTACTCCACTAAACCTAACCCACTACACCACTACCACCTCCACTTCACCTACTCCTTACCTACTACACACTCACCCTCTTCTATATATAGGAATCATGAATCATTGTAATAGATATGAATATATATCAATCAATAATAATACATCAATTTATTTTACATGGTACCAGAGCAAGGTTAACAACTTAGTAACTCCGCTTCACCGGCGGGCGGCAGCCTCGCCTTGGCCGCCCGCTGGACCTCTACACATACCTTCTTTATACCTTCGTTGGCATCATCCCTTCCAACCCTCTGCATCTTCTTCTTAAATTCCTCTTGCTTGTCTCCCTCCAGCTTGGGTGTCCACAACTTGATGTACTTCTTTATATATGCAACGAACAGCTTCTTATCAAAAGGAGGTTGCTCCTGGAGCCTGAATGTGTCAACAATATCAACCACTCTGACGGTTTGATCATCAACACAAGAAGAAGAAGAAGATGATGTTGTTGGGGAAGAGACCTCGTCCTCCGATCAAGAGGACTACCAGCATGACTGAATTCACCTTGGATCTATCCATTGGCGACGCCCCTCCCTCCGCCGGCTTCGATCACCGGTACTTGGGTTCCGCCACCGCCGTCTCACCACGAAACCACCGTCGGAATTTGGCTGATTTCGTGGAGACCCCTCACTTTTTGAGGTCGCGACATCTTCATGTACAAAGAAGATAGTGCTTTTTGCAGTCTAGAGTGTAGACACCAGCAGATGAATCAAGACTGGTTCCCACCCAGAACCAAAGCACTGCTTCTCTCTCTCCATATACATCACCAACCCCGTTTTACATTTCTTCTCTTATTTCTTTATTTTTTTCTTTCCCTTCCTTTACCACCACTCACCCATGTGATCCACTCTACCCAACACAAATAAAATAATTAACTAACTAAGCAAATGAATTGCACCCTCCTCGGGCCACCCATTTAACTATTCTTATTATTATTATATATATACTTTTCTCTTTTTTGCTTTTTAATCACACCCATCCACCGCCTCACTTTTATTTTTTATTATACAAATTAATTGGTGCTCTCTTTTTATTCATTATTATATCTTCATCATCACCATGCTTATCATTTCATCCCCATCTCCATATATATATATATATATATATATTTTTTTTTTCTTATTCGATTCCCTTACTTTTCACAAAAAAAAAAAAAAAAAAAAAAAAAAAAAAAAAAAAAAAAAAAAACAAACAAACAAACAAACAAACATTCCTCATTCCACAACCTCATTTTATTCATGTCAGGGCTCATCCCGATCACCATTTTACACAAACAAAAAAAAAAAAAAAAAAAAAACAACAACAGCAGCTTTGTTTTCTTTTCTGCAGACGACCACACACCGACATCTCTTCTCTACTCTGTCGCCAGTCTCTTCTTCTTGCCTCTATCCTGGGCGGCCCTTGACGGTGCTGCCTCCGTGTTTCCCACTCCACTGGGCATGATCACTCCTCCCTGCTCCTCCACTACAGAATATGGCGGACCTCCAAAATGGAACATCACGGTGGCCTTCCGCTTCAGCTCCTTATTTTCCGCCTTTAGCACACTTATCTCTGCTCGCGCATCCTTATACATGCGTTGGAGCAGAGCCAGCTGGGAGTTTAACTGCTGCACCTCATTTGCCCTACTCTGCAGCCGGTTCGACAAGTTTGTAACCGCAGTCATGGTTTCCACACATGACTTCAATGTATACTGATTGGCTTCCACATCCGATTGCACTGCCATTCTTTGCTCCACAGACCGCATCGGAAAGTTCAACGGAGCAAACTCCGGGGCGCTTGGTTGAGGTTCCAGTGCCACCGCACCAGTTCTCTCTCTTGTTGACTCGTTGAGGTCGGGAAAGAGGTGAGCAGACCGCGGGACGACGAAGCCATTTTCTGGGCAATAGCGTGTTACAGAATATTACCGAGTTTCTCTCTCCGACAACGAAGAGTTTGTTTTTCAGAGTTTTTTCTCAGTTTCTTGTCTCAGCCTCTGCCTCGGCCTCCGCCTCCGTCTTGGTTAAATAGCCGGGGCAGCCACGCGTATCGCGCGCCACTTGACGCCAGACGACAAACGGGCGCGCCAGCCAAGGCACTCACGTGCCTCGCCATCATATCTGGCACACCTTTTTATGGATTGGGCACGTCTTTTGATGGCACGCCTTTTTATGGATTGGGCACGCTTTTTGATGGCAGGCTTTTTTATGGATTGGGCACACCTTTTGAGGGTGCGACTTTTTAAGGGTCCGACAAGACTCTGTAAATTGTCCCGACATTGATTCCGGTTAGCTCCTTCATGGGTCCGACAAGACTCTGTAAACTGTCCCGACATTGATTCCGGTTAGCTCCTTTATGGGTCCGACAAGACTCTGTAAACTGTCCCGACATTGATTCCGGTTAGCTCCTTCATGGGTCCGACAAGACTCTGTAAACTGTCCCGACATTGATCTGTCCCGACATTGATTCCGGTTAGCTCCTTCATGGGTCCGACAAGACTCTGTAAACTGTCCCGACATTGATTCCGGTTAGTTTCTACAAGGGTCCGACAAGACTCTGTAAACTGTCCCGACATTGATTCCGGTTAGTTTCTACAAGGGTCCAGCAAGACTCTGTAAACTGTCACAACAACTGTCACAACATTGTCTGCTACAACGGTCCGACATGACCCCATAAACTGTCTTCTACATCGGTCTGACACCGCCATCCAGTGTCTTCTACACCGTTATGACAACACCATATAGTGTCCTCTACATGGTTATGACACCCCCATACAGTGTCCTCTACAACGTTATGACACCACCATCCAGTGTCTTCACCAATGGTCTGACACGACCATACAGTGTCTCTTATCCTCTTTTATTTTTATGTATTTTTCTTGTTTTGTTACTCTCTCCAAACTCAAGTTGGTTAGTTCCTATCCCCCTTGAGTTTGCGGGGGGCTGTTAAAATCCACCTACTCTCCACCTACTTCACCCACTTAAACCTACTCCACTAAACCTAACCCACTACACCACTACCACCTCCACTTCACCTACTCCTTACCTACTACACACTCACCCTCTTCTATATATAGGAATCATGAATCATTGTAATAGATATGAATATATATCAATCAATAATAATACATCAATTTATTTTACAAATCATAATTTTATAGCATCACAAACATGATAAAACAGCTATCTGTGTTGCCCATCAGTTTCCACATCTGTCATGAGGAGCTTTAGTTTGATTGATTTTAATTCACAATTGATGTTGTATGTTATGCCTCAATAATTCTAGTTATTCATTTTCATTTTAACATTTTGTTTTTAGCCGGATTGCTTGGATGATCTGGCTTATGTTATGTATGAGATGAGCAAGTTATGTTATCGAGTTTCTGAAGCTGATGTTACTCGTGCTTGTAACCAGGTAGTTACCAGTTCTTGTACTGAACCTTGATATTATCTGCTTGCTTGTCCTCAGGTTTTAAGTGCTTTTAGTAAAACTATATTGCATATATATATATATATTGTTTTGTAATTCAAAAACAATACGACATATATGGCTACCACCCTAATTTGTGGATCAATATGCCTTCCATATATGCTCAGGTCTTAAGTCTTTATTTCTTTATAGTTGAGTTCTGGAGATAATGAAAGCCATAAGTTATGGATTGAACTTTCAATATACTTCTATTAATGACTAAGAAGTATTTATAAAGTTGGGGATGTTTAAAACTGTTTTTGGTCCACCAAGCAAATAACCCTTTGCCAAGCATCCCATATTTTGCCTGTAGTTCTAACTTATCTTAGATGAGTATTTGTTGTGCCAAAGTGAGTCAGAGCTACATCATTTGTTGAATAAAATGTGTTATCCACATTTTTATTACACATTAAAACTAAAATATGGACAAAGGAGGTGTGGTAGATTAACTTGTATCCATGCAACATGCTTAGTTTTATGAAAGGGAAATCGATTTTAGCTTGGCCACTTATTTTTTATCTTGTGGTGTTCAGTATATTGGCATTCACTTACAGTTCTATTGCACTGCAGTTGAAATCTTCTTTGCTGCTTCACATAGATGGAACTAGTCCTGTTGCTGAAGATATTGGGTGCCAGGTAAAGTACTTGATGCATTTTCATTTGCGTATGGTAAAAGAAGGGTGGATAAAATAAAATGAAAGAATGCCTCATATATTACTTGCAGAAAATGAAAGGGTTCCCTTGTATTACTTTTGAATCTCTTGGATTGTCTACTTAAGAGCCTACTAAGTGAGTAGTGTTGGATAAAGACGATTTAGTTTAGTTTCTAAAACATGGACTCTTTTTATCAAATGATAATCACTCTCATGAAATGTGGTCAGAAGACACAAGCTTTTGTTTTTAAAAATTTTCCTTCCCTGTAAAGACCCAGATTGTTTGGCGTTATCCATTCTGTTCTTGCAGCTACTTACGTACAGGAGAAGAATCCCATTCGTTGAATTGTTTGCCAGAATTGATGCTGTAGATTCTAGCACTGTCAAACGTGTGGCAAACCGTTTTATATTTGATCAGGTAAGGATTAATGCATCCCCATTGCTAATTGCAAATTTACCTGCTATGAGGGAAGAATGTTAAAAAATTATTGTTTTCCTCCGTACATTCAATATTTGTTCTAAGTCATGTTTGGCCTTTTTGCAGGATGTTGCCATGGGACCCATCCAAGGTTTACCCAATTACAACTGGTTCAGGCGTAGGACCTACTGGCTCCGTCACTAGGTTCTTTCACATTTAGTTTTCTTCATTATTACTCCTCACCTTATTACCTTTTTCATGTGGTCTCCAAAACATTTTGCTGTTTCATAATGCAAACCAAATTCCTCGGTGAGTCCCTTGGAGGGTGGCCCCTTTATTTAATTTTTGTTCCCAGATTTTTTCTCTGTAACATTGCTCTATTAGTAAAAAATAATTAAGCTGTTTTCAGTGATGTATGAGACAGAGATCAATGTAGCCAGTCAGACTTTTAAATGTTCAATTTTTTTCATGGCATTAAAGCCTTGATTGTATTATTACTTACAATTGTCATATGGGTGATTGATATGTGATGATACAAGCCCATTCAACTTTTTGTGTGCTCACGTCCCTATTAATAACTCTGGGTGCCATGAAATTGAGTTTTGAGTTTTGTGTTGTAAATTGATATACTTGTGTAGTTTTTGAGCCAGAATGAATGATAGGCACGAGTTCATGACTCTGAAGCTTTTCATCTCACCACCACTCTTAATCTCTACACCGCCAATGGGCTTCTAGCTAGTGGCGGGCCTCGCATATGAGAGGTTGGGGGTATAACTCTCTCCGACACTGCTTCTATAGCTTATCTGTACAACTTGTCACTCATTGCAATTGTAGCTCAGCAGTTCTCCTTCGCCACACCCTTAATAGTAGGCTAGATATATAAATTCTATTGGAAATTCTATATAAAAAAATAATTATTATATCTGCACCAATGTTGCTCTATAGCCTTCTAAATTGTATCTACTCTCCTTTTATACAAGTTGATTTGAGAGAAAATGCAGTTACAGTCATAATGGTTGTGGATTACGCATAGCAATTTCTATTAAATTTGCCAGAGAGAGTTGAGTGATGGTAAAATCCCTCACTCTCTATACTCACCAGGGTCATTATAAAAAGATACACAAGTCTCCTAATCATATGACGAGAATTTCAAAGTCTACCATATGAACCATATTAGAACTCACCAAAGAATTATCATTGCATGAAAGTAAGTAATGTCACATTTGCAAAGAACGTTAGGAAGCCCACATTTTGGCTCCATCCATATCTGCACATCTTACCTGTATAACATGCTGGTCTATCAAATTATGTGCATATTCTCATATGCTAATCACATTTAAGATGTCTAACCACACAAAGAGTTGCAACAATAATGACGAACCAATGAGTTCTGTCTCAACATGGCACATACACATTAAACAATGGACAAATAAATGGGATAATCAATACCATTGACCCAACCAACTTACATGATTTCCAAAAAAAAAAAAAAAAAAAATTTACATGAGGGAATCAATTACAAAAATCGCTTCTCTGCCACATAACCTTGTGAAATATATGGCAGTACTGGTTTTGCATCAATATTCTATTATTTTTTCTGTTCTCAATTCTAACCTCCTTTTTTTTTTATTTTCTTCCCCCCCTTCCTAGATAATATACATGATGTTAGATTTACCTGTAAATGTATTTACAAACTACTACCACTGCCTACCTCTACTACTGTTGCTTTTCCTCCCACAGTTATTTAGCCTCCGGCCCCCACTTCCACTTCCTCCCCAATCTTCATCGTCATCATAATCTTCATCATCCCTCTTCTCGAAGGAGGCCGTCTCCTCTTGATGTTCGCTGTGTATGTTGAATAGTCAACAGTGTCTTCCTTCAAAGCAGTCTTGAATTCCTGCACAGTAAAAAAAAATTTGTAAAGACAGAACAAGAGTTCCACCTCATAACAGGCCAATCGATTCTTACACAATGCCTTTTTTTTTTTTTAAATATTATGATTTTGGGTTTTTTATCGAGGCGTATCTATCAAAATTCCTCCATTAAAAGAAAAGATAAAACTTGCTGAGTCATTAGAAGGAATCCTAGCAATTTCTAATGAGTCCGGATTCTCGGCGGCCGTTCTCGGCGGCCGTCCCAACAGCCCCCCAAAACGACGTCGTTTTGGGGGTTTTTTGATTTTTTTTTTTTTTTTTCTTTCTTCTTCCTCGTTCTGGCCGAACCAGAGGCGAGGGGAGGGGAGGGGAGGGGAGGGGAGAGGAAGAAGAGAGAGAGGGGGAGGGGAGGGGAGCCGCCGGTGGGCCGGAGGGGAGGGGAGGGGGGCCATAATCACCGGGGGAGGAGGAGGAGGAGGCGGAGGCGGGCCGGAGGCGGAGGCGAGGCGAGGCGAGGCAAGGCGACGATCGTCCGACCTGCGACGGCGACCCTTCCCTCCCCTTCCTCTCTCTCTTCTTCCTCTCTCTCTTCGGCCAGAACGAAGAAGAAGAAAAGAAAAAAAAAAAAATTCAAAAACCCCCAAAACGACGTCGTTTTGGGGGGCTGCCGGGTAGGGCGGCCGGGTAGGGCGGCCGAGGATCCGGATTCATTTCTAATAGGGTCACTGCTAGCTTCAAACCAAGTATGTCAAATGTCAATCAAGTGAAGTACAATGATGCTTGTCGCTGTACACGATTCAACCACTTGAGCAACAGACAAGGTAGAAAATCTATAAATGCAATAAAGCTACAATGCATGTTCATAACAGTTTATATCTATGCTATTAAGAGAAGGAAAAAAAAGAAAAAGGATTTGTAACCAAGCACATGGAAAGACACTGATCATACTTTCTAACAAAGACGCACAAAGAGAACTAGATAAGTAAAAAGGTAGATGTTCTTCATTATGCATGAAAACTTTGCAGTGACTCAAAATGTCGGTGCTCACACACTATCTGATATCTTTGCAACACTTCTTGATGATTGATAGCCAGATCAATGCGTGTTTCATTGGTGTTGAAGGGAATGTTCTGCTTTGAGAGAGCCTCCCCCAGTTTTAGGGGTTCATTTGGAGAGAGTTCCTGGTTAAAGACAGTAAGATATTGCACAAAAATTAGGATCATATATGCCACTGTAAAGCAACAAATCTAAGATACAAGACAACAGAAACCACTCCAAAGAAGATTTACCTGACATCGTGTATCATTTAGACCATACACAATTTTTAGATGCCTCTTTAGTTTCAGAAGTAGCTGTAGCGCAATAGCCGAGAGACAGTCAGCCTGTATAAACACCACAAATTTGAATGCCAAGTGAATTGCATTAAGTCCGAGAATGCAAATTTGAATCCATAGAAGACATAAAAGGCAGGACCTTTAAGATTACCTGTATTTTCTGCAAATCATCTTCAGATATGCCACATGAATTGCATGGACTCCTAGAATGCAAATTTGAATCCACAGACACTGAATGATTAGAAACAGGCTCATCAGCTGGCTCTTCCTTAAATGTCCCATTAGGATCCGCTGATATAGTATGACTGGAAACAGGTTGAGAAGATGGCCACTGCGGAGTTATCCCATTACCATGCACTATCTTTGCATCTTCTTGTAACGAATGCAGAAAGGCTTTCATATTTGCTTCACATGTACCGGCTCTAACCTGTATAACTCGATTTATGGCATAAATCAAGTAAAGCAGCTCATCAGGCAATGTGAAAGGGAGTAAAGCAAGCATTTCAGTACAGTACCTGGGAAAAGCAAATTGAAGTCAATATATGTAGTAGAACCACACAACTCTAGGATGGGCACTAAAGAAATAACTCACATCAGAAAAGGGATGACTGAAGGATTCCAGCTTGGAGTATCGAATTTGCACACTACCGACGACATTAATTTGTTCCTTGAAACACGATTCCCACGGATCAGCTTGTAGATTCGAGAAACACCAAGCCTTGCATAGTTGAAAGAGCCATTATCGAATTTCCCTTTCATACTATCAGGTACCTTGAGTTGGACTTTTGGGTTTGAATTTTCAGAACTTCCACCCATGGACCTAATGAAAATAAAGGGCATTTGAAGGCCATCTCTCAAACGGCTTTCAAAAAATGCTGGATATCTGGAAGGATGCTTTCAATAGTTAGAATAATCAGATTAACAAGGTACCCAAAATTTGGAAGCATATAGAGGGAAATACTTTTCATTCATATTCATCAGAAGATGATGAGCCAGCATTGAGTTTGCCTCCTCAGGACCTGTTTCAAGGGCAATAAGGTATGGGACACAAGTAATAGGATAAACTAGGCCTTGACGTAGCACAATGTAAAGGTTACAGTAGATACTGATAACAGTAAGATCATGAATTTCACATGAGAAACTCCATTTATGAATTCCAGGCCAGAATGACCAAATGACCAGTAAATCCACAATAAAAAATAAAAAAAATATTAGTCTGAGACTTCCTTCTCATGTTTCAGTAAATAATTAATATTTCTGTATACTGATTGGCTTGTTTGGGCAGACCAGTTCACTCATTTGAATCCAAAAATTTAGACAAACAACAAAGGATAAGAACACGGACAAGATTTTACCTTCACAGCAGATTGGCGAACTTGTTCATTCACATCTAAAAATCTTCCTAAGATGTTATCCCAATACAATTGAACTATTCCCCAACAGATATTAGTATCACCGGCACCTGCAGCAACAGGAACACTATGGCCACCATCTACGGAATAATTAACCGTATTATTACTGGTATTATCAGTTGCCATTTGACTTTCTGCATCAAGAAGATACTCGTAGATTTTTTGCAACGCTTGCATCTGTACAACAAATCAATTTAGTATATGGACAGGAAGGCAAGAAAGAAAACAGAAAGAGAAATTATTACCTTAAGTCGCATGTCAGTACTAGAAGAGAGTGTTGCCTCCAAAATTTTCCCAACATCCTTTTCCAACACATATTCAGGCCTAGCAATCAAAACATAACCTAATGCCTACAGAAATTCAAAACTTACAAGTTAAATAAGACGAGCTAAAATCTCTCCCTCCCTCTTCCGTGGTGGGGGTGTACACGCACATTTATGGGCAAATGCTGAAGGGGCATACCTGCATGAAGATACTTTTTAAACAAGTTGAGGCTGTTCTTGACATCTATATTTTTGTTACTGGAGCAGGATGTACTCAGCAAAGAGTTTCCATAACGAATAAGCAACCCAAGGCAGAAAAGAGATCGCCCAACTAACTGGAATTTACAGAAATTCAACAATTTCTAAGTTTGTCAAGTAAATAAATAATTTCTCAGATAATCATCACAAAAAGCATTAAAAATTAAATCAACCAAAGGAATAATTTATCAGCAAAAAAAAAAAAAAAAAAAACCCAAAGGTATGATTTTAAACTGCATACGCAATTTTCTCTGCATAGGAAATGGTATATCAAAGGGGTAGTCCAAAGCAGACCATCAGCCATGATGCAGAATGATTCTGAAAAATAAAGCTATAAAAAGCTATGGTCCATTTTCCAATAAATTATATAATAATCCAATTGTCTAGCAAGTATGTCCAACTCAATTGTGAATGTCAACAAAACAGAGAAGGGTGGTCCAATGGGTTACGAGATCCTTCTCATATGAGAATAATTGACAAGTTAAAGTTTTCAATAGTTACAACAGTATCTTAAATTGGAAACAGATGGCTTTCCAAAGCGAAAAAACTAGGATAACAAGCATAGGTACTATAAGGGGAAAATATAGAAGATAAGGTCAACCAAAGCTAATAATGTTCAACTACCTCTATGATCTACAACCTATTGAGTGACAAGGTCAGACCCCATCACGAGTATACACATTTCAAAGAGATCTCTTAGGGGAGGGTGGGAGAAATTGTCCCTAGAAGATTCAGTGCTTGGGAGCATGAAGCAAACATTGTGATATATATAGAACAATTCTAACAAAAAAAGCATGTAAATTCAAAACAATGCAGAAAACCAAAGTTTTTAAAGGCGAATGTGTAATGTAAGACATTTTACCCCTCATGAGGAAAGGTGTAAGCCTTAAGGTGTTGAGGCACAAGCATTTCAAATTTCAAAATTTTATATTTAGTAAATAATTTAAATATTTTAAAACAATAAATAAATATATCAAAATTAAATATAAAGGTGTAAATACTTTTCTTCAGAAGGAAGCTTTGTGTTATTGAAAGTGAAATTAGTATTTTTAGCTTTAGTGATTGAGTTTCTAATTGAGCATCAACTTTGTATTTTTTTCTTGATTAGTCATTTACTTAATTTTTCCTATAGAATATAGTTGCAAAATGAGTTTTTTTATTTTTTATTTTTTACGTTTAAATCATCTACTGGACTAAGTTTAACAAGAGCTTAAGCTAAACTTTTCATATGCGTACTCCTCACATGCTTATCCATAAAAGGCGTACAAGACGCACCTAAGGCACATGTCTCAAGACTTTGTGCGCAAGCCTTTGGGGAGTAAAGCCTAAAAATCAAAGTCTTGAGGCGTTTTGCCTTAGCCTCAGTAAAGTCTTTTAAAACTTTGTAGAAAACATAATTTTCAACTTTTGTAAGAAACAATTTACAAAGATCTCTTTCCCTACAAAAAGCTGATAATAAGTTGTTACAATTATTGCAGTGATTTTTCAACAAATATTTTTGTGTTCTAAAGAGGAAATTGTTTTAGTTGTTAAACCCCTCTGAACCCTTCATCATTCTTTGTGAAGAGAGAATCGTCGATGATTCCAACCACTCAATGGTTTCATGGATGGCTTATATCCTTCTTCCTTTTTGGGGAAAAGGAAAACCACAGGAGGGCAAATGGATTTTTTGCTGGGAAAAAAAAAATACAAAAGATGTAGTTATTTCAAAATATCCAACAACCTGCTTGTTATCAAATCCTAAGGCATCCAAAGGCTTGAAAAACAACTGAACAAGATACTCAACTACAGCTGAACCTTTCCCTGCCACTTTACTTATAGAGCACAGGCACCTAAACAGAGAAGAGAATCAACTGGTAAATATAATAAAGTGTAAAACATTAATTTTATGGAGCACACGTTTAAAATTATGCATCAATTCATTAAACTTGACTCAACTAAGAAAACATTATCTCAGTTTGAGATGTTACTATTCTTTCCCACCATTCCACTATCTCTATGGCCATACCCAACATTATTAGCTACGAGATAAAGATGACCTAAAATGGCAGGGAAAAGATGCACTTATTTGGATCCTAACTCCATATATGGCTTATAAACCCATCATCATTACCTTGTTTATTAGGATCCTCTCAGAAAAATGATCTTTACCAAACCAAACCTTGCATCCCAATCAATTGGAGTTGGCTGTATGAATCCTTTTTTGTCATTCTACTATATCAATGGCTATATACCCAGCTATTTTCTTATTACAACATCCCATGCCAATTTAAGTCTAAGATTCAAGGGTCACTTCTAGCCAGTGTAATTGTGATATCCCTGTTCCGTAATATGCTAATTGGTCCTTAACATGAATGTGATTATGTGTTTAGTATGATTCTGTGTGCCAATTATGTGAATATATGTGGTTTTAAATTTCTATCTGTTCACCGTAGGAATATCTGTTTGAAGCGTCTTCTCTGGAAATTAAATAGAAGGCCTTATCGGCCACAGAAGCTGAAATTGATTACGCCATTGTGATTGGCATAATTTTAGAGCCTACGGTAAAATTGAATTGGAAGTTGATTCGGATCAGATTAAATTGACTTAATTAATCAATTAAGTGCTCAATTAGCTAATATTAAATTAAGGTGCTTGAGTGGGGTTATATAAGAGACCATTATATGCTCAATTCCCTTTTTTATTTCATCTTTGGCTGAAATCAACTCCCTAGAGAGAGAGAGTGTCACAACCCGAACCCGTCCCTCTGGGTTAAGGCCATAACCAGCCAATAATCACGAGATTACCAACGGCCTCAAACCAAATAAGACAAAACTCATCAGAGTAAGAGGGGCCAAACGGAAGCAATTTTAAAACTTTGTCCATAGAGCCGTGCTTATATGCACATCATAACATTCCAGACATACATATGTTAATAACTCACAACAGAAAGTATAGTAACATAAGTACTGTACAGACAGGATCATTCAAATCTAAGCCAGCCAAGCAAAACTACATACAGACGTATTCAAAACTTCGCCAACCTGACAAAATGTAAATACATGACAAAAGGGGCGAAGACGGGTCTCATGCGTGAGACACAAGGGCTGACTCTCTCAAAACCTTAGTTGTTCCGTACAGACTTCACTGAGGCTGGGTCTGGACTTCTCTTGGCTCACCTACAAACACATGAATGAGCGTGAGCGATAGCCCAATGAATAATATCAAATAAAGAAAATACATTGGAACAATGTACATCAAACGGCCTTGGGCCCAATTTACATTTTAACTAGTATATACATACATAGACACATGTAAGTTAAGCAACTGAGGTTCCAAAATGACCTTAGGTCCATTTATTTCTATCAAAACAACCTTAGGCCCATTTATTTATATCGAAACGACCTTAGGTCCATTTATTTATATCGAAACGACCTTCGGTCCATTCATTCGTTCATGTTAGACTTTTGTCCACAATCCCAATTAGCAACTCATAAGGCTTATAAGGGAATAAACAGTTGGACATTGCTAAGCTTTCAAATATCGATATTACTCACAGTGATCTGCTTGTGGATTTGCCCTGGAACTTAACCCTACACATTTCATGAATACAAAAGGGTCACTAACAGTTCAATCCGTTCTTTAATTCACACATTTCTCTTTAAGCTTTATTCTTATCTCGTTAACTCATTTACAATGCTCAATGCATGCCTAAGAGTGCTTACAAGTGAAAGAGAATGGAAAACGAAACACAGAACGAGCATACCAAATTTCAAAAAATAGGGTCCACGCTCGAGCGTGGACTTACCTGCTCGAGCGGACCCAAGAGGCCTGCAAAAGTACTGGTTGCATCAGAAATATGCTCGAGCGTTAAATAGGGAGCTCGAGTGGAAGGCCTGTCAAAATAGCTCCCCCTCGCTCGAGCGTGAATTACCCCGCTCGAGCGGACATCAAGTCTGCAAAAAGTACTGGGAGCACGCATTTCCTGCTCGAGCGGCAGGTTCCCCGCTCGAGCGGATCTCAAAATTCTGGAAAACCCAGAATTGTGTTCTTGAGCTTCACTTCGACTATCAACCAACAATTTATGCATGTTATGGCTCAAATTACTCATAGACATGTACTAACATGGTACAAGCATAATTTACAACATATTGAAGCTCAATTTCATAATTTATTTGCATGCATGTCCCAAAATATCACAACCTTATCACCAACATGCTCAAATTCAAACATTCAAGACTTATACTCCCATGATTTGTACATGCATGCCCTTATTGATTTCATATTCACTTCAAATAATGTAATTAGTGCTCATTCCCATAAAATTTAACAAAGACATGCTTGCATGTGGGATTATACTACCAATCTTTCATAATTCCACAAATTACATGCTAGATTTGTGATTCCATGGGAGTTCATTACATGCATGCACATATCAAGCCTCAATTCCAACAAAATGATCTCAAATCATGCTCTTGATCACAACAACCCTTGAACACACAAGATTACACATTAAACTCATGAATTCAAGAATCAATGCTTACCTAGAGGCTCAATCTTTACAATTATGGCCAAGTCTTGCACCTAGCCTTCCCAATTCACAATTTACAAGCCAAAATACACCAAGATGCCTCCTTTTCCTCTCAAGGTCGGCTCTCTCTCTATTCCAAGACACAAAATCTGGTTTTGAGCTCAAATGTACAAATTGAGTGTATATGGCCTCTCACATAAAGTCCCACTAACCATTACTTAATATTATTAAATAATTGGGCACTAAATTCATCAATTTAATCGATTTAATCTGACCCGAATCAATTTTTAATTAAATTCCACCGTAGGCTCTAAGAATTATGTCAATCACAATGGCGTAATCAATTTCGGGTTCTGTGGCCGATAAGGCCTCCAATTTAATTTTCGAAGCGGAAAATCAAACAGATATTCCTACGGTGAACAGATAAAAATTCAAAACCACATATTTTCACATAATGGTGCACCAAATCATATCAAAACACATAATCACATTCATATTAAGGACCAATTAACATATTACGGAACAGGGGTATCACAGTCTTTCCCCTTTTAGGAAGTTTGGTCCTCCAAACTTAATTTACCTTTAGTTGAAACAATTCAGAACACTTTTCATTCAACGGTTCCAATCCTTTTGATAGTTACCTGCTTAGTCTCAAAATCAAGCAACACTCTATTCTCAATCATTCAAAGACTCAACTTTTCCTCCATACAAGACTTGTATGATGTCACACCAAATCTAGAGTGTAGGCTGTGGTTGTAAGCAAGGTCTGCCAACAATGGATAAATCTCCCAAACTCCCCGAAAAATCTACTGCACATATTTGGAGCATTTCTCCCAAAAGTTCTTTCTAATTATACATCGATTTTCGGATGGAAAACAGCGCCAAATCACAATTTAGTCCCCATTGGCTCTTAAAGGCTTGTTAGAATCCAAACACATTTTAGGGTTCCTGTCTAAACAATAGATATTGGGACCCCATGCAAACAAGCAACCTTATCGATGTAACAGCGGCTAATCTACAAGCATTACACAAAAGTTTCACAGGGAGGAAACGAGCAATTTAGTAATCCATACACAAAACTCAAACGGGACTTGTACCTTGGGTGTCCAAGGTAGTCTCACAATGAAATTCGTAGTTACATATTCCCATTTCCATTTCGAAATAGACAGAGGGTGTAGTAGTTCCACCAATATCTGTTATTTAACTTTGACTTGTTGGCACCGAAAACATTTAGACACAATTTCAACAATTTCCTTCTTCACAATAGGTCGCCAACATATTTATTTCAAAAGCCAACTAACTTTACCATAGGAGTTCGGTCTATTCCCTTGTCACAAAAGTTCAATTCATTCTCTAACAATTTCGCAATTCATAATTTGATTTGGCATTTAATTCGGTTTCTCATCACAGTTATTCAAGGTTAATCAAAAGTCTTTAGGAATTTAAAGTGAATCCGGCACAAATCCCCGAGTCAACAAGGATAACAACGAAACAATCCACCACACGACATGCGTAACTCATGTATCCCCATAGTACCAATTGTAAAGTACAATAACACTAAAGCAGTCCATTTCTAACATAATACATGTCCCCTCAATCATCCTACAGTTTACAATTCAGTTTAATATTCAATTCACGGTTCTATCGAGTCTCTCCACATCATCTAATAGTTGTCCAAAGCATAAGACAATTCATGCATTAATCCTCATGACGTCAAGGGTAATATCAAAACAATCAATTACATGTCAACCACAATTTACACATTTTCGGAGCCCCAATTACAGAATATGATGACACTAAGCAGTTATTTACAAAGCGTACTGAATTCACACACTTACGGATAATCAGGATCGTTTTCAAAGCTTCTTGGATGTCAAAACATCTACATAATACCAAAAGATGACATTCCGAACAAAACAAAAGAATAATCATCTTGGAATCAAAGCACACCCGTTCATGACCATCGGTGGCCGACTCGGGATCGATTAGACAAACCCACCCGTACAAAACCGTCGGTGGCAAAAGAGATTGTCAACAAAAGTGCTACATAGGCTTAACGTCCCCTTGCACGAAAGGACGTTTCGAGAATGTCATCAAAACAAACGCAATATCACTTACTATAACCTGATTTCCCAAAACCAGATAACACTTTAAGCAAATGCATGAAACATATTCTGATTAGTCGAGGATAAATATTCAGTACAGTTCACAATCAAATCAATCTGTCATCATCGGTTCCCATAGCGTCAAACCAACAAGGACAGGACATTATACAAACATTGTTCCTTACGACACCCAATCACGGGATTTGCACAATTCGGTTCATTTTTAACACATATGTCCTCGATAGTTGGGGGTTGGTTCTTAACGGTGTTCGTGGTTAGATTAATTTATGGATAGCCCATAAAAGGTCTTTCAAATAAGTCAAGTATTCCCAACGAATTCAAGTTTTGGGTCTATCAATTTTTCTATCAAGGATAATCTGGCTATTAATTTATAGGCAATCCTCAATCCCTTTTTTTACAAAATTAAATCAGATAGAGGGTCTTATCAAACCAATCCCGACACAGGTCTTGCCAAATTAAATCAAACAAAGGTTCTGTCAAATTATATCAAATGAGGGTTCCATCAAGGCAATATCAGGCAAAGGTTCTATCGGTTCGAATCAGATAAAAGTTTTCTCAAATAGGGCACATTCGGTTCTGTAAGGCATACTTCGTTTGCCTAGGTACATGGTCGATAGTTCCTCAATTGTCCCAAGTTCATCAATTCTCAAAGTCATATCAGAATCATTCACTACAACAGTTCATATCAAAGTGTTCCAAGTTATGTACAATACGGTATTGTCCACACAAGTTCAGGTATAGTTGCATGTGCATGCAGTTATTCATATAAGGAGGTATGTACCATAATCAGTACAGTAGTTCCCAAACAAGTCTCACATACAAGAACATGGTGCACAGTAACACATTAAACAGAACTCCTCAGGTATACATAGTATAGGATTGTTACGCAAAAGTTCCAAATTAGCCACAAGAGCATAGGCTTATGAGTCGAGCCCAGTATAGTCACGTAATCCAGTCAATTTTCTACCAGTTCCACATACATGATCCGTAATTTGCAGAGTTTATTATTTAGGGTGCTCAACTTAGTTATACAATCACAAGGTCACAATTCCGGTGGTTTAGTCATTGAAGACAGTAGTATAACAAATCACCCTGAGCAAAGGTTTAGATGTACAGGTGCATGTGCGGAGTTAATCAATATCCTAATACATATTTCACAATTTTCCCAAATGAAGCATACATATTCAATGAATACGGTCTCGATCTGATGGGTCTAACCAATCTAAATACACATGCAGCAGACACGAAAGGATATGCCGATTCGAATCAAATAATATCCCAAGCAAAGATGTACACATGTACTAATTCAAAATCAATCAACACATAAGCATTCGTTTGTAAACAATATAGATACCTGGGATAACAATCACAGTATTCTGAGTGCTTTCTGGGATGAGCGTAATTACTCTATCCTGAGTAGCAATTCCTACCATTGGTACGAATCTAGCTGAGGCAGAACATTTATTCACATTGCTCCGTTCGGGAACAATCCCTTACCATATGGTCCATTTTACCACACCTATAACAAGCCCCCGGAATTCGACAACGACCCCTCGGTGTTTCTTACACTGGTGGTGGCAAAAGTTCTTGCCATAGCAGCAACTGACGTTGTTGTCTTAAGATCTCTGTCATTTCTTGTACCATTCTTCCCAGTCTATCAAGTCGGGCTATGGAAGAGCTTTCCAGTTCGTATGCCCTTAATTTAACCACCCTCTACACATATTCTCATTAAACCTTGCCAATTACTGGGATGTCCAATACAAAAATAAACACAGATACACATTGGGAACATTCGCACATAGGCACATTGTTATATTCTCATTTCACATATTGTATGCAATTAATCACATATGTAACAGATAATTGCATACTTATCAGATATCGCATGCTGAACATTTACTAAGTAATTATATACTCAAATCGTGTTCATATTTCACATAGACACCCGTAGGCAGAATTGAATGCACATAAGCAACTTTTCATGGTTCATATATTCATGTATGTGCATTATAACTTGTTGTACACATTAGTGTAACAATTCATATCTCATGTTCAAATCATGTGTGGTACTTCCTTTAGCGTAACATATCATGTTGGTCAAGCATATCAAGTTTCATAATGGAACCTCTGGTACCGGATAACATATCTCATACATAGGCCGCGGTATTGTTTCCCCCGGGCGAGAGCCTGTGCCACAGTATTTTTTCCCTCGGGCTAGGGCCTCATGACCATAAGCCACAGTATTATATCCCTTGGGCGAGGGCCTCTGCTAAGGATACCACAATTACGTTCAAAGAAATTGGACAATCATCCATTCATACAAAACATAGCATTTCAGGGAACTTGTCATTTCGTATCATAAAAAAAATAAAATAAAATAATAATAATTAAAGTTAAACATGTTTTACAGAATTATTACTCACCATCTGATTAAACTTGCATTATACTTAATACAAAAGATTCCCAAGTATGCACATACCAGAGAGCATACCTATTCAAATGGTAATTCACAGATTTATAGCACATAACTGTTCATATCAAAATACTTAAGCAAATTCTTGATGCTTCCAAATTCATATTTATCACATGAATGCATCCTAGATCTTTTCTAGACACTTATTGCTCTTTTGGACAAGTGTGTGAGTTATTAACTCGTGCTCTGATACCACTCTGTCACAACCCGAACCCGCCCCTCTGGGTTAAGGCCATAACCGGCCAATAATCACGAGATTACCTACGGCCTCAAACCAAATAAGACAAAACTCATCAGAGTAAAAGGGGCCAAACGGAAGCAATTTTAAAACTTTGTCCATAGAGCCGTGTTTATATGCACATCATAACATTCCAGACATACATATGTTAATAACTCACAATAGAAAGTATAGTAACATAAGTACTGTACAGACAGGATCATTCAAATCTAAGTCAGCCAAGCAAAACTACATACAGATGTATTCAAAACTTCGCCAACCTGACAAAATGTAAATACATGACAAAAGGGGCGAAGACGGGTCTCATGCATGAGACACAAGGGCTGACTCTCTCAAAACCTTAGTTGTTTCGTACAAACTTCACTGAGGCTGGGTCTGGACTTCTCTGGGCTCACCTACAAACACATGAATAAGCGTGAGCGATAGCCTAGTGAATAATATCAAATAAAGAAAATACATTGGAACAATGTACATCAAACGGCCTTGGGCCCAATTTACATTTTAACTAGTATATACATACATAGACACATGTAAGTTAAGCAACTGAGGTTCCAAACACATCATACGGCCTCGGGCCTAATTCATTCGTTTCATTGTCAAACTATTACTCGTGTCAAACTGGCCTTCAGCCTTTTCAAACTTTCATATCAAACTGGCCCTTAGGCCCATTTACACTTTCGTGTCGAAACGGCCTCTGGCCCATTCATTCATGTCTTGTCAAAACGACCTTCGGTCCATTCATTTATGTCAAAACGACCTTCAATCTATTCATTTGTGCCAAAATGACCTTCGGTCTATTCATTTGTGTCAAAACGGCCTTCGGCCTAATCACTTATGTCAAAACGGCCTTCGGCCCAATCATTCATGTCAAAACGACCTTAGGTCCATTCGTATATGTCAAAACGACCTTCGGTCCACTCGTTTCTATCAAAACGGCCTTCGGTCCGTTCATTTCTGTCAAAACGACCTTCGGTCCATTCGCTTACGTCAAAACAGCCTTCGGCCCATACATTCGTGTCAAAATGGCCTTCGGCCCACTTATTCATTTCAAAACGACCTTAGGTCCATTTATTTCTATCAAAACAACCTTAGGTCCATTTATTTATATCGAAACGACCTTAGGTCCATTTATTTATATCGAAACGACCTTCGGTCCATTCATTCGTTCATGTCAGACTTTTATCCACAATCCCAATTAGCAACTCATAAGGCTTATAAGGGAATAAATAGTTGGACATTGCTAAGCTTTCAAATATCGATATTACTCACAGTGATCGGCTTGTGGATTTGCCCTAGAACTTGACCCTACACATTTCATGAACACAAAAGGGTCACTAACAGTTCAATCCGTTCTTTAATTCACACATTTCTCTTTAGGCTTTATTCTTATCTCGTTAACTCATTTACAATGCTCAATGCATGCCTAAGAGTGCTTACAAGTGAAAGAGAACGGAAAACGAAACACAGAACGAGCATACCAAATTTCAGAAAACAGGGTCCACGCTCGAGCGTGGACTTACCCGCTCGAGCGGACCCAAGAGGCTTGCAAAAGTACTGGTTGCATCAGAAACACGCTCGAGCGTTAAATAGGGAGCTCGAGCGGAAGGCCTGTCAAAATAGCTCCCCCCCGCTCGAGCGTGAATTACCTCGCTCGAGCGGACATCAAGTCTGCAAAAAGTACTGGGAGCACGCATTTCCCACTCGAGCAGCAGGTTCCCCGCTCGAGCGGATCTCAAAATTCTGGAAAACCCAGAATTGTGTTCTTGAGCTTCACTTCGACTATCAACCAACAATTTATGCATGTTATGGCTCAAATTACTTATAGACATGTACTAACATGGTACAAGCATAATTTACAACATATTGAAGCTCAATTTCATAATTTATTTGCATGCATGTCCCAAAATATCACAACCTTATCACCAACATGCTCAAATTCAAACATTCAAGACTTATACTCCCTTGATTTGTACATGCATGCCCTTATTGATTTCATATTCACTTCAAATAATGTAATTAGTGCTCATTCCCATAAAATTTAACAAAGACATGCTTGCATGTGGGATTACACTACCAATCTTTCATAATTCCACAAATTACATGCTAGATTTGTGATTCCATGGGAGTTCATTACATGCATGCACATATCAAGCCTCAATTCCAACAAAATGATCTCAAATCATGCTCTTGATCACAACAACCCTTGAACACACAAGATTACACATTAAACTCATGAATTCAAGAATCAATGCTTACCTAGAGGCTCAATCTTCACAATTATGGCCAAGTCTTGCACCTAGCCTTCCCAATTCACAACTTACAAGCCAAAATACACCAAGATGCCTCCTTTCCCTCTCAAGGTCGGCTCTCTCTCTATTCTAAGACACAAAATCTGGTTTTGAGCTCAAATGTACAAATTGAGTGTATATGGCCTCTCACATGAAGTCCCACTAACCATTACTTACTATTATTAAATAATTGGGCACTAAATTCATCAATTTAATCGATTGAATCTGACCCGAATCAATTTTCAATTAAATTCCACCGTAGGCTCTAAAAATTATGTCAATCACAATGGCGTAATCAATTTTGGGTTCTGTGGCCGATAAGGCCTCCAATTTAATTTCCGAAGAGGAAAATCAAACAGATATTCCTATGGTGAACAGATAAAAATTCAAAACCACATATTTTCACATAATGGTGCACCAAATCATATCAAAACACATAATCACATTTATATTAAGGACCAATTAACATATTACGGAACAGGGGTATCACAGAGAGACCCGAAATTAGAGGGAGAGAGGGGAGATAATTCAAGTTTGGTCTTGAAGCTTGAATATTTGATGGCCAACTCTAGATTTGACCATAGATTGGAAGAATTGAGCCTCTAGGTAAGTGAATTCATGAGTTTAATGTTGTAAATTGTGAATTCAAGTTTGAATAATGGTCAAGAACATGAATCAGTTTGATTATAAAGAAATTGAGATGTATTTTTTGAATTTAAAGTCAATGGATGCATGCATGTAGGAAATTACTATGAATTTCCATATTTGAGCACAATGTGTATGACCCATGTTGAATTTTTGGTTTAAGTCCATATATTTGATCACCTCTTCACCAATTAAGTTGAGGATATTGTGTATATTCCACATGCAAGTGCAAATCATGGAAGTATGAACCTTAAATGTTTGAATTTAGTGTGTTGGTGATGAGTTTGAGTCAATTTGGGACATGCATGTGCTTGATTCATGAAATTGAGCTTCATTGGGTTGTAATTTGGGGTTTATACCATGTTAGTACAAGTGTATTTGAAGTTTGAGCTATTGCATGCAAGAAATGTTGGATGGAATGTCGAGTTGAAGCTCAAGAACATAGCTGGAAAACCCAGAAAGTTTGGTGCCCGCTCGAGCGGGGAAACCGCCGCTCGAGCGTGAAATCTGGGCTCCTAGTATATTTTGTAGACATGGTGTCCGCTTGAGCGGAGAAGTTCACGCTCAAGCGGGGAGCCATGTAGCGAGGCCTTCCGCTCGAGCGCCCAACTTCACGCTCGAGTGTAAATTTGATGTAACTAGTACTTTTGCAGACCTCATGGGTCCGCTCGAGCGGGGAAGTCCACGCTCGAGTGGGGACCCTGTTTTCTGAAATTTTGAAAAGGCATTCTATGATTCATTTTCCGTCCTCTTTCACTTCTAAGTACTCTTAGGCATGCATTGAGCATTGTAATTGAGTTAAAGAAATAAGAATGAAGCCTAAAGAGGAAAATGTGAATTTAGAACGGATTGAACTGTTTATGACCCTTTTGTGTTCATGAAATGTGTAGGGTCGAGCTCCAGGGCAAACCAACCAACCGACCACTGTGAGTAATATCTTAACAAAGATACCTGAAATATGTTGTTGTCCAAATTACTTACTTCTACGTAAGTTTTGTAAGTTCGTTGATTCGATTGGTGGACAATGTTGCTATGCCAAATGAATGAATGGGCCAAAGGCCGTTTTGACATGAATGAATGGGCTAGAGGCCGTTTTGACATAAATCAATGGGTCAAAGGCCGTTTTGACATGAATAAATGAATGAATGGGCCAGAGGTCGTTTTGACACGAATAAATGAATGGACCAAAGGCCAGTTTGATACGAATAAATGAACGGGCCAAAGGCCTATTTGACATAAATGAAAATATGAATTGGGCCTAAGGCCGTTTGAAGCATGTTGTTCTACATACTGTTTGCCTACCTCCTTTATTTGATATTATTCACTGGGCTTTCGCTCACGCTCATTCATGTGTTTGTAGGTGAGCCAAGAGAAGTTCAAACCCAACCCCAGTGAAGTCTGTGAGTAACAACAAAGGTTTTGAAGAGTCAGTCCTTGCGTCTTACGCACGAGACCCGTCTTCGCCTTTTTGTCATTCTGCTATATTTTGTCATGTGGGCGAAGTCTTTGAATATGTTATATATAGTTTTCTTGGGTTGACTTAGGCTTATATGATCCTGTATGTACAGAACCTTGTGTAGTACATATTTTGTTGTGAGTTATTAATATGCATACGTATGGTTTGTTATGATGTGCTGTGTAAGCACAACTCTATGGACAAAGTTTTAAATTGCTTTCGTTTGGCCCCCATTAACTCTGTTAAAATACGTTTGGTTTGGTTTGAGGCCGTAGGTAATCTCATGATTACTGGCCGGTTATGTCCTTAACCCACGGGGGCGGGTTCGGGTCATGACAGTAATATGGTTTCAAGTAGACTTCTTACAGGGAGGGATCTTTGTACTTTGTACAATTCTTGTCTTTTTTTTTTAAAAATCTTTGTAGAGCATTGCACTCTCATGTTGTTATCATATTATTTTTACCATCTTTCTTCATCTTTCTAGGAGATTTATCCTTCTTTTGTACCTTCTCTTTCAAATTTAACTTACTGTTTCCTGGGAAAAAAAAAGAAGAAGAAGAAGCCATCTCCTTCTAATATAATTCCTTGTTTCCAAAAAACAAAGGTGTAGAAAATCATGAAGTATATGAATGTCTACTACTTACTCACAACAGCCAAATTGCATGATGGCCAAGGATCCAAGTTGTACAATTTTGATAAATGTACAAATACGACCAACAAGACCACCACCCTATCATGCATGATCAAGGGCAATGGAGACCTAAGAAAGTGGCACATTTCATCACTTTTGAGTATGAAATGTCCCATTTTCCTTGTGTTTAAATCAACGTCCGATTTGAACACATGCAATGCAACACAACGACATGCTTATCTTGTCACTTTTACTTGTCAATTTTGTTTACACATTTTTATTACCAAATCATTCTTTAATCAATTTGTCCATTAGTGAGTGTTCTCTAAAGTGAAGGAAGTGTCAACTAGGGGATAGTGTAAGGTAAGAGAAAAATCATGCCTTTGATACTGAACCCTCAAAGAGGATTAAACCATTGAGCATGACCTCAATCTCAAGCTTAAAGGATCCCAAGCTTGAAACAACCCTTAAAAGCAAATGAAAGGGTGAAGCAAAGAGGGAGGTTGTAGAGATTTAGGTGCTGAAATTGAGTGATAAAAGTAGTAAAAACATGCAGCCAAGTCACACCAATGATGTTTAAAGCCTTAAAACAACAAGCTAGTGCAAGGATTTACACTACAACTACACAAAACAAAGTTCAAATGAACCAAACAGCCCAAAACAGAGCTAAAGTAGGCTATTTTAGAGGCTAAAACCTGCTGGGCTGAAGCTAAGTTAAGCTAGAAAAACATGCTAACATGTGAAGCTAACTAAGTATGCAAACAAGACATAAGAAGGGGAGGCTAACCCCTCCAATCTTGGACTTCAAAATGAGATTTTTGCCACTAAAAAACCTCTAAAATTCAGTGGTTAAAAGGCCCAAAAAAGTTGGCTTGAAAGTGATGGACAAAGGCACAAAAGCTTTATAAACTAAGAAGCAAGAAAGGTGAACCACCCCCTAACTAAAAAAGGGCTCAAACCACCATTTTAAGCCACAAAATAGAGCTTTTTACAGTTCAAAACCAGCCCCAAATACAATTGAAAAATATAGAAAAACAAGATAACAAGACTAGTATTCTACCTCTTGAAGCAAAGAACACTTTAGGCACAAGTTCAAGTTAAAACCACCTTCAAGAGCTCCAAGAAGGCCCCAAGAAACCTCAGCTCAAAGGTGAGAGGATTTGGTTTAGGAGAAGTAGGCAAAAGTGTAGAGAAACTAGGCAAACACACATAACTTTGCACAAGAGAGAGAGAGAAACTTAGAGAGAGAGAAAATTCTTATGTCTCAAATTTTTCTAACCCCCACACATGAGAGAGATGGGTCCTATATATAGAAAATACAAATTTCCCTCACAGACATCCAGCCATACACGTGTAGGAAGATCCATGAATCTGTGCAAACAGTTGGCACAAAATATCATAAAATATTTGCAGTATACAATGGTGGCCGGCAAGGCTTCATTGATGGTAGGCAATGCACATCAATGGTCGGCAAAGGAGAAGTAGTGGCCGACAGCCTCCAAGGATGGCCGACAGGCCATAAGGAACTTCAGGCTAAAAAGACCCAGGCATGGTCCAAAGATGAGACAAAATGGATGCAGGGTTTGAAATGCTCAAAGCTGTGGCATTCCGTTAGAGACTTTGCACATTCAGCAATCAAGCAGACTCATCATTGGATGTACCTGCAAGAACATCCAAGTCTTAAAGGGCTGTAAAAAATGGGATGTCTACAGTTGTCCCTCTTTGACAGAACTTGGAGTCATGAAATGACGTGAGTGAATGTCAAAGCCCAGAGATAACCCATTTTGACAAAGCCGTAAGACTTGGACAAATAATCAGGACACAAAACAAATGATTGTGCCCGCAGGCTGCCTACATATCGCTTCGCAAGGAATCAAACCAGCGTAGTTCTTGGGTAAGATGCAAATGATATGCATGATGCAAGAACATAACTTATGATCATACAATGAGACTGTGCAATGAAACATTTAAATGCAAACACAATGCAATGAAAATGCCACAGTTAAACAGACCAAAACAGGGCACAACAATCTCAATCATAAGAAAGAGTGAACAAACACGCCACTCGGGGGAATTATGAGCCAAACCAAATTTCATGCAGAAAGGATGTAAGAAAATTATGGGAATTTAACTACGCGATGCACAGGAAAGACAAAGAACAACAAAATCATCGTGTATACCCGAGATGTCAAACAAGATCCTAACACGTTGCACGCAGAAGAAAACAAGGATGGTGTGAACAGCGGAACGCACCTGAATGTTTTTAACTGAAGGATGGTAACCAAAGGATGGTATGAACATCAGGACACACTCAAATGTTTTTAACCGAAGGGAGGTAGCTGAAGGATGGTATGAACATCAGGACTTACTCAAATGTTTTTAACCGAAGGGCGGTGTAGACCGCCCGGAACTCTCTCCGCGCGGCCCCCTTTCGGAGAGGGCATGAATTGGGGTTCTAGCTACTATAGTTCGGACTCCTGTCATGGTTTTGAATCTAATCTCACAAAGTGCAATGTAAGACTGATAAATCACCAAAGAGTCCAAATCTGGCAAATCGTTTTGGAAAATCGATTTTAATCAAAAAGCGCCAAACATGGACTGCTTTGCCAGATTACAGAGTTGCCACCTAAATTTTTTATTTTGAGAAATTTAGGAAACCCTGACTCGTGCCTAAAGCCACGTTTCTGTCATCACCAAAGTTGTCTCAGCTCGGGAACTTGAGTACGAGAGGGGAAGGTCCTGAAATGAGCACCCCCGCTCGCCCGATCAAAGATCGACCTCTACTAAACATGATATGTTGTTTTTGAAAACATATGTGTTCTTGTTTGATTATTAGCTAACTTACTATGTGATGCGCACAACACACAAGTATAGATTAAATCGCTCGATTTGGAACAAAATAACTCATGTTTGTTTTCAAAAATGGTTTGAAAGTGCTACTTACAAATAGGCTACAGTGCAGATTTGCCACCCTCAGGTGGGCTTTAAAACATGATTTTGCCACTTCGCAAAGTGGGCTTAAAACTCACAATCATCGAGTTGTTCCAATTCAGGCAATCAAGCCTCCACCCACAGGCATTCATGCAGTTAATCACTTAAGCAAATAGCCTCATGGCAAGCATGCTGTCATGGCAACATTCACACTCATGCAAGTATGCTAAAGCGTAAACACTTACAGTGTACTCCGAGCCAAAACAAAATACTAGTTAGAAATCATGCATGATCTTAGCTATGTCGAAGATGCCTAATGCAACGCATGCAATACTGCAACTAATAGTCTCGGCTATCTAAGATGGCATATGAATGCAACACTTGATAACATGCCTTGGAACACGTATTCAAGAAAGTGTATTGAAATACAATGTAGTTTGAATGATGCGCTGAGCCCGGTGCATGCAAGACAAATGAATGATGCACGCATGCAAAGCATAAGGTATGCTAATTGAAATATGCCCTAAACTAACCATCAAAAGCTGATAAGTAAAAGTGAGAAAGAAATGAGGTTGGAAGACATGCACACACAGACGCACACTTATTATAACATTTGCCCTCCCGACGGAGGGCCCGAATGAATTAGCTAAGCTAATCTTAAGCTAAGCTAAGTAACTAATCTAATTAAGCTAATTAGACTATTACAAACCAAAAGGAATAATTAGTATACTACTTACTAATTATTACAACACTTAATTAATTAACAAATTAATTAAATACACAAATTGAGATGCTAATTAACAATTAAAGCTTTAAACTAGGCTACCCCAGCAAGTTGAAGAAGTTGAACATGCATGCTCGCATTTGGTTTCTCGCCCTGAAAAGCTCTCTGGTTTGGTCTCTTGGGGCTTTGTCTGCACGGTGTCTTCAAGATCTTGCTGCTGAAACTTACCAAGACAGTGCTGGGGATTGCACCAGTGGCTTGCCGGCCATGAAGAGCTTCTACCGGCCACCTGCTGGCCAAAAATGGGCCTTTGCCGGCCAACAATGCAAGGGTGCCGGTGATCAATGTGGCACTGCCGGCCACTGGTGTGCTGTGACACCAAACTGCAACAGAGCACAAAACAGAGGAAATGGAGGGTCTCCCAAGGGTATGTACATACTATGCCACTTCATATCACCTCAAAACATCAAGGGAGAGGCATCATTGGATCCAAGACCATCAATCAAGCATCGCAATGCATGATGGCCAAAGATCTAACTTGCGCAAATTCGATGAATGCATAACCAACGAAACACTAAGTCCACGGCCTTATCATGAGTGATCAAAGGCAATGGAGAGAGACAAAGGAGATTGGCTCACTTTCATCACTTTGAGTATGAAGTGAGCCAATCCACCTTGTGTTCAACATAACGTCTGGTTGAACACGATGTAATGCAAACAACATGCTCATCGTGGCATGAAATACAAGACTCTAACATGCAAACAACGCATGCACAACATGTTGAGAGACTTAAGCATTAAAACTAGTGAAGGATACAACATTAGGACCATGCAATACAATGCTCAATGGACTAAACCAGCCCTAAACAGGCCTCATGCATGCCAAAACAGTGGCCAAGATGATCTGAAATGATAGCATGAAAGGCAAGAGAATGATGTTCATGCATTAGCTCACAAACAAGGCATAATGCTCAACTCTCAAACACAATTAAAGAGTGATAAACATGAGAGTATAACAAGGCTATATGCTTTGAAATTATGTGTTAAATGATGCCATATCACATAAACATCACAAATAAGGCATGCTAGAATACCTAAAGCACAAGGCTAGTAAAGAGCACTACACAAGAAGTATGCAATACATAGCCCAAACAACCAAACCAGCTCTAGATAGAGCTCAACCATGCCAAAACAAAGGTTAAAACATGCTGAAAAGGAAGCCCAAAAGCTTAGACAAGCATGCATATGTATTGGGTCATAAATAAGGCATAACACACAACCCTCAAAAGCTATGAAGAAGTGAAGTATATGAGAGTGTGACTACACTATATGCACTGAAATTACATGCTAAATGGTGCCATACCATGCAAACATCACATCCATAACATGTTAAAGGCCTCAAAACTCAAAGCTAGTCAAGGCCCTTTACACTATAACCATACGAGGCAAGCCTCAAAGGGCCAAGACCACTCAAAACAGAGTTAGAGCATGGCAAAACATGAGTAAGAACATGCTGAGGCAGAGCTAAAGCATGCTAGAACAATGGACTAACTCATGAAGCATACTATGCTAACAAGCAAGATTGCATTAGAGGTATAAGATGTGAGCAACCCATGATCAAACAAGCCAAAAAAAGAGTTATGGCAGGTCTACAAAGCCACAAAAACATGCTTGAACAAAACCACAAAGAAGTAGAAACACATGCTCATTTGGTGGGCCATCAACATAAGCAAACAAAACAAGAGAGGGGACCGCCCCCTCCTATTTGGGGCCTCAAAACTACATTTCCACCACTGAAATTCCTCTGGAATTCAGTGGTTAAAAGGCCAAAAAGAGATAGTTTAAATAGCCTTAAAAGGGGGTACAAAAACAAAGCTGAAAGAGGAATATGCTCACCTTTGAAGCACAACTTTCAAACAGCAACTTCTCTGAGCCAAAACCAGTTTTTTGAGCCCAAACAAGACCCTCAAGTATCTCAACAACAAGGTAATAGTGTTTTACTAGGTGTTGTAGTGCAAAAGTGAAGACAAAACACACTTTCAAGGCTAAAATATAGAGAGAGAGAGGATTTTAGAGAGAGAAAGAGAAGAAAATATCTCAACTCAAAATGTTGTCCCCCTTGTATGCATATAAAAGACCTCTATATATAGGAGATACAAGGAACCTTCAAAGCAATCCAGCCCTCCACGTGCAAGCAGATGGTCTATCCAGCAAACAGCTGGCTCAAAAATATCTAAAATATATCTGTTGAAATAATGGTGCCGGCCGGCCATTAGTGGTGGCCGACAGTGCCTCATTGATGGTCGGTAGGGCCTATCTGTGGCCAGCAGGACAAATACCATGGCCGGCTGCCCTTGATCATGGCCGGCAGTGCACTAAAACAAGCACTAGGGAGGGACCAAAGCATGGTCCAAAAATGGGACAGAAATGAAACAGGGTTTAGAAAGCTCAAACCTGTGACGTTTCGCTATGAAATTCGAGTGCTCGGCGAATAACCAAACTTGCCACCGGGTGTACCTGCAAGCATATCCAATTCTTGAGGACGGTCAAAAATAGGGTGTCTACTGGCGGTAACCGAAGGATGGTATGAACATCAGGACACACTCAAATGTTTTTAACCGACGGAGTTATCCTAACGTGTTACACACGAGAGGAAGGAGAGTAAAAAGATATGATTCGAAGGGCACGAATGATTTTACCTGGAACTCCCTTGAATGGACTGTACATACAATATTGTTTGTCTGTGCTGGCTCCGCTGAATGAACCATACATACAACATCATGCTTGTGTACAAAAGCGTGCTATGTAACGACAGTGCATTTTCTATGCATGAAACAAGAATGAAAGCATATTCTATGCAACAATAGAGAAGTGCATATTCTATGCAATAATGGAGAAGCGCATATTCTATGCATATGTAACAAATAGGAATCGCATATTCTATGTAAGACAACAGCTGAGATATAACGGCATGTTCTATGCGAACCAACCAATTTGAGAGCACATTCTATGCATGATTGGTAACGGGAGCATATTCTATGCATGATTCAAAGGCAAATGCATATATTCCAGACATGATTCAAGAGCGAAAGCAATAAGCATGTTCTATGCATAATGCAAGAGCGGAAGAACATTCTATGCTGCTAAAGTAAGAGCACGTTATATGCGGTAGTGTACGTGGAATGCACGCTCCATGCAACAACAAAGAAACACATATTCTATGGAATAACAAAAGCATATTTGTCAAGACCAATTCAAGAACAACTTCCGATTTACCTCTTAGAAAAGTTACAATATGTTAAGAAGGATACACCTTGCTTATGTTAATGAGTGACAAACATCGTGCACTGGAAATGCAGTTCTGAGCTTCCATAGAGGCATTCTGAACTCAATAATGAACAATCCCTTCAATTTTGAAATCCAAGGACACAAAACAAAACCAAGGACACAGAGGAGACCCTTGGAAACCCACCGGCCATAAGAGGGGGCCGCCGGCCACCTGCCGGCCATTGGCGTGCCTTGCCAGCCACCAATGTGCCTTGCCGGCCATCGATGGCAGTTCGGGGCAAAGCTGTCTTTTCATGCACCGACTTTTAAATACATGCCACTAGGACTCATTTCCTCACACCCTCTTGACCGAAAATGCTCTCTCTCTCTCTCTCTCTCTCTAGGTGCTTTCCCTTTCTAGATCTGAGCATTCTACGCATGTCACGACCCCAAAACGCCCCGAGTGGTTTGGTGCCGTGATGGCCAGTAATCTGAGATTACCGAAGGCCAACTTTCAAAATTCGCACACAGATAGAGTATAGATATATATATGGGGCTCACAAGTGCGAAAACAATAATTTAAAAATACAAGTGGTCCATAAGAGCAGTACGTAAGTTACATGGAATGGCATACAACTTTACATAATATTACAACTTGGATACAAATATAATGAAGTACAAAATACATTTTACATCTTGATCAAAAGGCTTCTCCAGCCGACATGTGTAAATTACAAGCATTATAAGTCGAGAAGCATAATTTTCAAGATTGCTGACATGAATACAAGTGAGGCCGACATAACCAAAAACCCAAAACAAGCTTGCGAGTCACACCTAGGCGTCACCGCCTTCCTGCTCATCACCTACATATATATATATATATATAGAGGGTGAGCTTGGATACTCAGTGAATGGTATAAGAAATAAAGGGGTTTGCATGACTGGTATTCAAGATCTTTATCAAACAATACATAACATAGTTGGTACAAGTCAAGGGATGAACCAAGTCCATCTTCCAAATCTGTCAAGTTTCAAAGGATGCTTACTAACATCATTATAATACAAGTGATGACATCTCGGCAAACAAAACCCACGCGGTAAACCACAGTGGCAAACAAGACAAGACAAGGCAAGACAAGGGAGATATCTCAATTCAATGGTGTCGTTGCATTATAGTCCCTGGACACTAAGGACTTGTGCTACTAATGCTTAGAGTCCCCTAGCACGTACGGACTTCCAAACTTTGTACTACCAATGCTATAGTCCCTTAGCACGTACGGACTTCCAAACTTTGTGCTACAAGTGCTTATAGTCCCTTAGCACGTACGGACTTTCCAAGAATGTCATCAAAACAAGATATGTATATATTTCCCAATTAGGAACAACCATTCATGCTTACAAATACTTTCCAAAACGAGGCAAAACAAGACTTTATCAAAGCATTATAACATAGCTTTATTAAAAATACCACTCGCTTAGTTCTTGAAACGTCGGGGTCAAGGCAAGTCCAAACCCTACAAACACATGGCAAAGTCTGTTGGATGCACTTTCAAACAAGTTTCACATGCATGTAGATGATCTCGGCATTCCTCAAGACTAAGTCGAATCAAAACAAACATAGTTTTTTATCTTGGGAAAACATGCTGGGCAACTACCAGGTCTAGGCCGAGGTCCCACACCTCCTTACCGAGGTGTTGCCTCGATGGCCACATTCAGCGGAATAGAGTCGGGAAAAATCTGGGTTTCCCTTTCTTGAAGAACATGATGAACATGAAAAACATGAACATGAGGGAGATGAATGCAAAGATCGTGATTTGCTATTAAAAAATCTGAGATTTCATGCTATGAGTTCAAAAACATTGACCTGGGTACCCATATTCAAGGATCTAGTGAGAACAAACACAAAAACATGAAACTTAATGCAAACTTTCAGATCAAACAAGACCTTTCTTTCAAGAACACATGAACACCATTTTCTCTTTCTAAAACCAACTTTAAATCGATTCATGACATGCAAAACGGGTTTGATCATGCAATGTAGCTAGATGATCAATAAGAATGACAAGAGTAGATCAAGAATGTAACCTCAATACGCGAATCTAATGGTTTGATCTCTAGGAATCAGGCCCGAAAACCCACTCTCTCACTCTAAACTTCTTCTTCTTCTTCTAGAGCTTCTCTCTCCTCACAAACAAAGACATATAGCAAAATGATGCATTTCTAAGTCTGCCGGCTGACTTAACCCTCTACAGAGGCACGTGGCAGCGGCTGGTTGGTGCTACACAGAAAGGTGGCTGAGTGACAAGACAAAACTATGACAAAGTGTGTTCAACAAGCAAGATGGCATGGGCACTCTGGCGAGTAATGATCTCGGCTAAGAACAAGACATCGGCAAGTAGGGAATAATGATCTCGGCTAGGAAGGACAACACTTGACTAAGCTGTGCCACACCTTGGCCTAGATGTGCCACACCTCGGTCTAGGTCATACCTCTCCGAGACAAGACCACTTAGGTGCAAAGGTAACATCTCGGCCTAGATGATTCACACCTCGGCCTTGGTGATGAACACCTCGGCCTAGATAATGACATCTCGGCCAATATGTCAGGGCGAAGGTGGAGGTCAAACAAAGTGGTTCCAAGGTAATCCTAGACGGAAGACGACCTCGGCTAAACTCACACCAAGCAAGGTACAAAACATGCTGAAACACTTAAACGAACAAGGACAAGACTTGAAATGCAAGTTTACAAGACAGAATCACATGAATGCATATGAGCATGGTTAGGATAGCGTGAGGGTTATTACATTCTACCCCCCTTAAAGAAGTTTGGTCCCCAAACTTAAGTTACCTTGGTTCGAGAATAACTCCGGGTATCGGACTTTCATTTCCTCTTCCATTTCCCACGTAGCATCCTCGCCGTAATGCTCTTTCCACTCAATCTTCACCATCGGTATTGCTTTATTTCTCAATCGTCTCACTTGTCTATCGATGATGCGTACCGGCTCTTCTTCATAGCTTAGGCCTTCATCAACCACAATCCTGAAATGATCGATCACGTGTAGTGGATCCCGTATATACTTTCTCAACATCGAGATATGAAACACATTATGAACTTGACTTAATCTTGGTGGTAAAGCAAGTCTGTAGGCAACCGGGTTAACTTTCTCAAGGATTTCAAACGGTCCAATGTAACGGGGTGCCAATTTACCCTTCTTCCGAAATCTTGAAACTCCTTTCATCGGCGAGGTTTTCAGGAACACATGATCCCCTACTTCGAATTCTAACTCCTTCCTTCTCTGGTCGGCGTAACTCCTTTGTTGGCTCTGAGCGGTTCTGATTCTCTGTTGGATAAGCTTAATCTTTTCGGTTGTCCTTTGAACTAAATCGGGGCCGATCAAAGCTTTATCTCCTACTTCGGTCCAACATATCGGCGATCTGCACTTTCTCCCATACAAGGCTTCATACGGCGCCATGCCAATGCTAGCTTGGTAGCTGTTGTTGTAAGCGAACTCTACTAATGGCAAATGCACTTCCCAACTTCCCTTGAAGTCCAATACACACAGTCTAAGCATATCTTCAAGTGTTTGAATTGTTCTCTCTGTTTGGCCATCGGTCTGCGGATGAAAAGCTGTACTAAACCTCAATTCGGTCCCCAAAGCCTTATGTAAACTCTGCCAAAATCTAGAAACAAATTTTGGATCTCGGTCTGACACGATGGACATCGGCACACCATGAAGTCTAACGATCTCATTCATGTACAACAAAGTAAGTCGATCAACACTGAACAAAGTCCTAACCGGCAAGAAATGCGCTGACTTAGTTAACCTGTCGATTATAACCCAAATCGAATCCATTCCTTTCTGTGTCTTCAGCAAACCAGTCACGAAGTCCATGGAGATGTCTTCCCATTTCCACTCAGGGATCGGCAAAGGTTGGAGAAGTCCTGCTGGCCTCTGATGTTCCACTTTCACTTGTTGGCAATACAAACACTGAGACACGAACTCGGCTATCTCTCTTTTCATATTCGGCCACCAAAAGGTTTGTTTCACATCTTGATACATCTTGGTGTTTCCTGGATGAACTGCAAATCTGGATCCACGAGAGTCTTGCAAAATCCTTCTTTTCAATTCTGGGACGTCGGCCACGCACAATCTTTCTTCAAATTTAAGCACTCCATTCTCAAGGGTGTAACCCGACTTCGACTTGGTGGTCATCTCGTTGGCTACTTTCTTCAGGAATCCATCCTCCATTTGCCTTGCCTTTACCTCCCCAATAGTAGTCGGCTCCACTGAAATCATGGTTAGGCACGCCAGACTTCCCACTGACTTCCTACTCAAGGCGTCGGCTACCGAGTTTGCTTTGCCTGGGTGATACTGAATCTGTATGTCGTAATCCTTCAATAATTCAAGCCATCTTCTCTGCCTCAAATTCAGTTCCTTCTGGGTGAACAAATACTTCAAACTCTTATGATCTGTAAAAACTTGGCAAGAGGCTCCATACAAGTAGTGGCGCCAAATCTTCAAAGCAAACACCACAGCTGCTAGCTCTAGATCATTGGTGGGATAGTTCTTTTCATGAAGCTTCAACTGACGAGATGCATATGCTATGACTCCGCCCCCTTGCATTAATACACAACCCAAACCCTTATGTGAAGCATCGCTAAAGATCTGAAATTCCTCATTACCCAACGGGAGTACAAGAACTGGTGCCGTAACTAACCTCGTCTTCAACTCTTGGAAGGCTGATTCTCTATCATCGGTCCATTCATATGCTGCTTCCTTCTTAGTTAGTTGTGTCAATGGTACTGCTATCCTTGAGAAGTCCTTCACAAACTTTCTGTAATAACCTGCTAAGCCCAGAAAACTACGAACCTCGGACACGTTGGTCGGCGTCGGCCAATTCATAATGGCCTCAATCTTGCTCGGATCAAATGATATACCCTCTTCATTAATCACATGCCCCAAAAATGAGATGCTGGAAAGCCAAAACTCGCACTTACTCAACTTGGCGTACAGCTTCTTGTCTCTCAAAATTTGCAAGGCAAGCCTCAGATGATTCTCGTGATCAATTGTACTCTTGGAATAGATTAGTATATCGTCAATAAAAACAACTACGAACTCATCTAGATACGGCTTAAACACTCTGTTCATCAAGTCCATGAACGTTGTAGGAGCATTGGTCACTCCGAAAGGCATTACCAAAAATTCGTAGTGGCCATACCTTGTCTGAAAAGCAGTCTTCTCAATGTCCTCGGCTTTAACCTTCAGCTGGTTGTAGCCTGACTAAGGTCAATCTCGGAAAAGACTCGTGCCCCTTGTAATTGATCGAGCAAATCGTCAATCCTAGGCAATGGGTACTTGTTCTTGATGGTTACCTTATTGAGTTCTCTGCAATCAATGCAAAGGCGAAGTGTGCCATCCTTTTTCTTAACAAATAAAACGAGTGCTCCCCATGGTGAAGTGCTCGGCCTAATGAATCCCTTATCCAAAAATTCTTGTAACTGTAGTTTCAGTTCTCTAAGTTCAGCTGGGGCCATCCTATAGGGTGTTTTGGAGATAGGTTGCGTTCCCAACACGAGGTCCACAGTAAACTCTATTTCCCTATCGACTAAGTGGCCAAGTAGCTCATTTGGAATGACGTCAGGAAATTCCTTAACAACTGGTATGTCGGCTAACTCAACACTTCCATTCAAATCACTTAGTATACTGCACAAATAACCCTGACACCCTTTTTGGATCAACTTATAGGCTTTCATGGATGAGATTAAGTAGGGTGGGGGCACTACTCCCTTACCCTGGAAAAAGACCTCGATTTTGTTTGGGGTCTTCAATGTAACGCTCTTAGTAACACAATTAATGGATGCACGATGCGCTACTAACCAATCCATTCCCAATATGACATCAAAGTGAATCATGCTAAATGGCATCAAATCAGCTAATAATTCTACATCCTCAATCATCACAACACACGCCCTATATATGGATGCAATAAGTATATGTGGGGATGTATTTTCTGAATACCAACACGTGGCATGGTGACGCCGACGTGTCAGCGAGGTGCCACGTGTTGTGGTAGTTATGCCAAGGTTATCTTTGGCGAGGCCGAGGTGATCTCCGAAGATGTCGAAATCTGAGATAAGCGGATAAATGGATAAGGGGCAAGAGTCCTAGATAAAAGAGAAGACTTAGCCAAAATAAGGGTAAAACTCTTAGGGAGTTTATCTTTATCTTTTGAAAAGTCCAAAGTCAGTATTGAATTGGAGTCCGTAGAAGTCAGGCTTCTAGTGGGACTTGGATTGAGTAAACTATAAAAGAGAGGCACCCCCGTGGGTCTAAGGTACGTAGTTTTATGCTTAAGCTTGTGAGTTTAGCATTTGATTATCTTTGAGAGATATACTGACTTGATCGTTGGAGTGCCCCCGGGTGGAAGAGCCACCGCCGGAGCCTTTTCTTTCTGTTACAGGTTTGCTGAAGCCATCTATTCTACCGGTGCTCTCCAGCTGATTACTAGGCGGGCAGTGTGGTCAGAAAATTACCCACACAATTTGGCGCCGTCTGTGGGAATCTTAGAAGAATAAATGGCCAGTAACGGACAGAAGGAAAACATTGGGGGCAATACTCCTGCTGGGAGTGGCAGACCAATTGACCTTGATGTTGAAGGAGACAACCACAATGCAGAAACTCATGACCAAGGCCACGTCGAGAAAGACGTCGGCCAGGAGGGCAACACTTCAAAAAAGACAGACCAAGGCAAGTACTATAACGAAGATAACCTTCAGGTATGGAGGGATAGGTGCCTACGGAGGGATGAGGAAGTAAAAGACTTGGCAAACAAGTTGGCGGACCTACAGTCGGTCGTCAACTTCATGATGCAAAATAATGTCATGCAGCCACCATACTCGCTGCAGGACACACCGATGCCAGCAACCAATGCCCAGAAGGGAGGAAGAAGAACAATCCCCGAAGTCCCTCAGCACACCAGGAGCGGAAGGCACTTTTACCGACCTTCCAGGGAAGACGGACGAGTGGAGCCGAGACGAGAAGAGTCCCGAAGGACGTATCATACGAAGGATCCAGAGCCCAAAGAACATCGCCATGTTCAAGGGCAGGAGCTTTGCTTTGACACAACACACGGAGAGAGATCAAAATGAGCCCACTACGAGGCCGAAAGTAGTGTGCTGAAGAGATTGAAATCAAAAGATAGCCGAGCTCTAGGAAGGAGTAAAGAAGACTTGAGAGATTACCTCAAGAGGAGGCAACAGAATGTTGAAGCTGAGGTAACCTCCCCAGTTAAACCGAGGACACCATTTTCGGTGGAATTAGACAAATTTGAAGCGCCAAAGAGATTCAGTATGCTGAGGTTCCAAATTTACGATGGTAAGTCAGATCCCCACTTTCATGTTGGACTATACCTGAACTCAATGGCATTATACAGTGGGAACGAGCCATTGCTCTGCAAAGTATTCCCCTCATCCTTTGGGGAAATTGCATCCGATTGGTTCCATAAACTACCGAAGGGAAGCGTAAAAACGTGGGAAGGCCTGGCCGAGATGTTTGTGGCCAGGTTTGTGATGAACAAACTACAGCCCTTGAGGGTCGATGCCCTGATGGCTTTAAGAATCACCAAGGAAGAAGGCCTTAGGGCCTACGCGAAGAGGTACTACGAGGTGTTCAATCGAATACCCGAATGCAACCAAGAAGTGGCGGTCGTATGTTTCAAGAACGGCCTGAAAGATGACTGCCCACTACGGAAGTCTTTGGCAAAAACATTGCCAAAAAGCATGGAGGAACTCATGGCGAGAATTGAGAAGTACGCCAGAGCCGAGGAAGATACGTCGGGAAATAAAGAGATGAAGTAGGAGAAGGGAAACGGCTCGCCGAAGCGAAGCCGAGGTAACAACGGGTCGACCAAACAAGAAACAAAATTGAAGGGTAAACAAGTAGTGACAAGGGTGTTCCGAATCTCTATCCATAAAGTCGTAGATCAAATACGAAATCAACCCTATTTCAGGGCACCGGCAAGAACACCAGGAGAATTTATGGGAAGAAACGTTGGTAGGTGCTGTGCTTACCACAATGAAGAAGGACACCCAACTCAGGGTTGCAGAGCCTTAAAAGCACACTTAGAAGACCTAGTAAGGCAAGGCCATCTGAGGGACCTTGTTGATGAGACCAGGACAAGAGAAGAACAGGCAAGATTGCCTTAAGCACCTGCAGCTCCGCCTCCCCCGGCACAACAACCACAGGCAGGAGGACCACGGGTGGTTAATGTCATTCACTCAAAAGTGAACGAAAACGACATTCGGGGAGAAACCCAAAGAGTAAAACACCTGCAACACGTGAACCAGGTCAGGAGGGCGACGAAGAGCGCTTCTTTCTTCTAGGCTCAGGCTTAGCCGAAGAAGAGGAAAGAGAACTGGAAGATTTTTTAAGAACAAACATAGAGGTGTTCGCCTGGACACCTTACGAAATGCCTGACATTGACCCCGAGGTCACTTGCCACAGACTGAATGTCAACAGATCGGCAAAACCTGTAATTCAACAAGCCAGAAGACCGACGTTGATGCACGTCGAAGCAGTAGAAGAAGAAGTAAATAGACTTTTGGAGGCCAGGGCCATCCGAGAAGTTTACTAACCGACATGGCTGTCCAACACAGTAGTGGTGAAGAAGAAGAACGGCAAATGGAGGGTCTGTGTAGACTTTACCAGCCTCAACAAAGCTTGCCCCAAAGACAGCTTTCCTCTACCCAAGATTGACCAGCTAGTAGATGCTACTTCACGACATGAAATGATGAGTTTTCTGGATGCATACAGGGGGTACCATCAGATTGCCATGTACCCTCCAAACGAGGAGAAGACTGCGTTCATCACCCCTAAAGGCCTGTACTGTTACAAGGTAATGCCTTTTGGGTTGAAAAATGCAGGGGCAACTTACCAAAGGTTAGTAACAAAGATGTTCACGCACCCGATTGGCAAAATGGTAGAAGTCTACATCGATGACATGGTCGTGAAGACCAAGGAATCTAAGGGTCATCTTGCCGACCTAAAAGAGGTCTTTGATATACTCAAAACATACCGGCTCCAACTCAACGCATCAAAGTGCGCGTTTGGAGTTGGATCAGGTAAGTTTTTAGGGTGTTTGCCCTGGGTTAGTATGACCTGGAGTTCAGGCCGAGAACAGCAATCAAAGGCCAGGTTTTAGCCGACTTCGTGGCAGAATTCATGCCCGAAACCATCGAACATCGGGCTCCGTTGAGCTAGGATGAGCATTGTCCCAGCAAGCAAGGAGAATCCCAACCAAAGGCAAAAGAGCAAAGGAAGGAAAAACTCAGACCCTGCAGCATCTACATCGGTGACTCATTCAGACTGTTTGTCGATGGAAGTTCGAACCGACAAGGAGCAGGGGCAGGAGTACTGCTGATATCTCCAGATGGAGAAATAATAGAACAATCCATCCGTTTAGGGTTCAAGTCCTCAAACAATGAAGCGGAATACGAAGCATTAATTGTAGGGCTAAAACTGGCAGCAGCAGCAGAAGCAGATGAGGTAATAGTTTTTTGTGATTCACAACTTATTGTTAACCAATCAACAGGAGAATTTGCATCCATAGACGAAAGGATGTCGGCATATGCAAAAGAGGTCATCAGATTGGCAGCCCTATTCCAGAACTGCCGACTACTCCAAGTTAGCCGAGATGACAACACCCACGCCGACGCGTTGGCTAACCTGGCAAGTTCAATGCAGACTGGAAAAACAAGAACAATTATGATCGACTATATGTCGGGCCCGAGCATAGAACCAGAGAGCACAGAGCAGCAAGCAATGTGTGTGGACATGGGGCCAAGCTGGATGGATGCAATTGTTGCATTCCTAAAAGAAGGAAAGTTGCCAGAGGATCGTAAGGAGGCACACAAAGTCAGATTGAAATCTGCAAGATTCAGTCTGACAGAAGATGGACATCTTTACAGAAGGTCCTTCACTGGACCCCTTTTAAGGTGCGTACACCCTTTGCAGGTTGAAGATTTCCTATATGAAATTCATGAAGGAATTTGTGGAAGCCATGCTGGGGGCAGATCATTAGCCCACAGGGCCATTACCCAGGGGTACTGGTGGCCCTACATGCAAAAGGATGCTGACGCCTACATAAAGAAGTGTGAACAATGCCAAAAGTTTGCATCTTTGATACATCAACCAGCTGCTGACCTGAACCCAGTATCCAGCCCCTGGCCGTTTGCCCAATGGGGCATGGATCTTGTTGGAGAACTTCCCCAGGCAACTGCGCAGAGAAAATACTTACTGGTAGCAACAGATTACTTTACGAAGTGGATAGAGGTAGAACCTCTTGCCAAAATCCGAGATGTGGACGTTAAGAACTTTATATGGAGAAACATCATCACCAGATTTGGGATTCCCACAGCAATAGTTGCCGACAAAAGAACACAGTTTGACAGCAAACTCATCAAGAACTTTTGTGCAAAATTCAAGATTAAGAATTACTTTTCAACACCAAGTTTTCCCCAAAGCAATGGGCAAGCAGAAGCATCCAACAAAGTAATTTTGGATGGAATAAAGAAGAGGCTGCAGGCAGCAAAAGGAAAGTGGGTAGACGAGTTGCCTAACTTACTTTGGGCATATCGGACTACGCCGAGAAGATCAACAGGGGAATCCCCCTTTGCCATGGCTTATGGCACAGAAGCAATCATCCTATTGGAGATCGGCATCCCAGGGATCAGAACCCAGGGAGTAGAGAATGGCACCAATGACATACTCTTAGCCCGAGATCTGGATCTGTTGGAAGAACGAAGAGAGAAAGTTGCAATTCAGCTCGCAGTATACCAGCAACAGCTTGCTAGAGCTTACAACAAGAAGGTCAGTCCAAGAGATTTCCAAGTTGGCGACCTGGTCCTGAGAAAAGTCGTCGGCAACAAGAAAGATCCCAGAGAAGGCAAGCTTGGCCCAAACTGGGAAGGATCCTAAAAAATTACTTCAGTATTAGGCAATGGAGCTTATCGGCTTGAAGATAACGAGGGCAAAACACTGCCAAGACCTTGGAACACTTGTAATTTGAAATTCTTCTGTCATTAGATGCGTAGTATTTTTGGCCGATGTCATCAATAAAATCTTTTCCCTTTTCTTAAAACACATATATTTGATAAAGTTACATATTGGTGTTTTTGGAGACATGAACAATGAGAACCCAAGTAGAACTCAGGTTCACATTGGGGGCAGAGAGAAGACAGAGACACTTAATTCACTTGTTGAAATTTATAGCAATTTACAAGTTGGAATTAAGCTGATTCCTTATCTTCACTTGTTGAAATTTGTAGCAATTTACAAGTTGGAATTAAGCTGATTCCTTATCTTCACTTGTTGAAATTTGTAGCAATTTACAAGTCGAAGTTAAGCCGAGATTATTCCTTAATTCACTTGTTGAAATTTGTAGCAATTTACAAGTTGGAATTAAGCTGATTCCTTATCTCCACTTGTTGAAATTTGTAACAATTTACAAGTCGAAGTTAAGCCGAGATTATTTCTTAATTCACTTGTTGAAATTTGTAGCAATTTACAAGTTGAAATTAAGCTGATTCCTTATCTTCACTTGTTGAAATTTGTAGCAATTTACAAGTTGAAGTTAAGCTGAGATTACAGTTTCTCTTCACTTGTTGAAATTTGTAGCAATTTACAAGTCGAAGTGAAACCGAGGTTATAGTTTGCACACTTATAGCAATCTACAGGTTGGTCCAACCAAAGAAGATGCTTAACACTTGTTGAAATTTGTAGCAACTTATAAGATAATGTTAAGCTGACATGTGATCATCTGTTGAAATTTGCAGCAATTTACAGGTTGAGGTAAAAGCTAAGTATATTGTTTAAACACTTGTTGAAATTTGTAGCAATTTACAAGTAGATCATTGTTATAACTTGAGAAAAATTTACAGTATATGTTAACACTTGTTGAAATTTGTAGCAATTTACAAGTAGGTTAGACCGAGATCACTGTTTAAATACTTGTTGAAACTTGAAAAAAAAAAAAAAGTTTTCAAAGTTGGCATTGAATAGTATATGTTTTACACTTGTTGAAACTTATGAAAAGTTTGCAGGTCAGTATCTTGCCGAAGTAAAACTTGTAGTTATTAAACCCGAGGTATGTGACCCCGAGAAGATTGCACAAAGGTGGCAAGATATGAAAGGCATACAAAATATTCTAAGTATAGAACCATACAGAAGCAAATCAAGAGAAATTAAAAGATTGAGGCATCCATAGAAAAACAGTTGCAGCTGTATACAAAAGAAGGCACTACGGCCTACCAGAAGAAAATTGTTTTGAAGTAACAAAGAAAGGCACATCGGCCATGAAAGGAAGCTTACATTGTCCAGAAAACAAAACAAAGTACAAGGGTGCAAAAGAAAAGACATGAAAGTTAAGACTTTTCAACATCAGCATCTGGCTGGATCTGAACTTCAGAGGTCTCCTGAAGAGATACCTCGGCTTCCTTATCTGCAGCAATTTCGGCATCAATCTCGGCAAGAGTTTCGTCAATACTCTTGTTGACTTGAGGAACGTCGGACGAACCCTGCTCCGGGGTAGCTTCCTTGGCAACTGCATCACCATCTTCATCTTGAGTCAGGTCCAAGACTTGCTCATTCAGAGAAGGAGACTTAGCCCCAACAGCCTCCCTGGGTTTCCTTACCAAAATTTTAGCCTCATCCTTATCCTCACCTCCATCTTCATCCTCAAATTCAGAAGCATCCTCAGGTTGACTTGGAGGTGGTGGTGGTGGGAAGGGAAGAGGGATAGCATCGGCATTGCGGAAAGGTGAATCAGCAGCAAGATCAAGTTTCTTTATCAGGGACATCCAACCAAGGGAGAAGCCCCTGTTGCATGCCTGCCTGACCTGAAGTTTGTATTCTTCAGTGACGTCAGCCATACCCTGGGCGTATGCCTTTTCGTCGGCCTCCTTAATTTCGACATCCTTGGTGGCCAGGGCCTCCTGCAGCTCCTTTTCAGCTTGGGCCTTTCTGTCCTCGGCCTCTATCTTCTCGGCTTCAGCAACCTTCTTTATGGCCTCGGCTGATTCAGCTTTTTCTTCGGCTATCTGTTGGGCCTTAGTTGCAGCCTCGGCCTGGTCTTCCAGCTTCTTCATTTTTAGTTGAAGACCTTTGTTGGTCTTCTGCAGGGCAGAAAACTCCTTCTTCATCTCGATCATCCTTTCCCAGTTCTTAAAAATTGCACTGAAAACGAGTGAGCATGCTGGATGGCCTGAAAGAAAAACAGAAGAATTAGAAAATATTTTAAGTATGAAACAGAAAGAAAAACAGGAACACTTACTTGAACGGAGTGCTGGAGCATTAAGGCGTAGTTCTCATACTCACTCATCTTGGTATTCCGCTCAAGATCGCCTGGGAGGAGCAGAGCAGTACTGAGTGCCACGCCGACGTTTATATCATCGGCGTTGTCGCTGGCAAGGACAGGCTTATCTTCTAGAGTAATCTCAGGTGTCCAGGGGACTTTTGGTATTCTGGAGCTCGAGGTCGTCGCAGACGATGACCTCGGCTTCTTTGACTGTGTGGACTCAGAGGGTTGGGTTTCAGCAGACCTTTTTGCAGGAACAGAAGAAGTCTTCTTACTCCCAGCCAATTGTGAAATTGGCAGAGTATCTTCAGTCTCAACTACAGTGGCTTTAGCCTTGGGCTGAGCCTTTTTGACTCTTTTTGGCTTTGGTGGAGGCATGGATTGGGCTGGAACAGCATCAACGTCGGCAGGTAGGTCGGTTAAGAGATCAACAGCAACAGGCTTCGGGTGACCCATCTCAGCAGTCTTGACAAGTCGTCGCTGACGTTTTCTTTCTAGTATTGGGATTAAGTATGGGGCTGAAGTAGATGGCAGATCAGCTGGGTCAGAAGTGGATCCTTGGTCTGCTCGTGATGTGGAAGCAGTGGGAAGAGTTGTGGCAGAAGGTGGAGAAAGACTCTTCTTCTTCTTCTTCGGGACGTTGGGCAGAGTGGATTTGTACATAGGAATAAAGTTCAGAAGAAGAGGTGCTTTCCTTTTGTGGACAGGCAAGTCCAGGAGCTTTTTTAGGTCCTTGCTAGGAACGTAAGATTGGCGAAAGTCTTTCGCTGGCTTGCGAACATCTGCATGAAGAAACAGACATTAGAAACAGATAAAATATTGGAGACTTGAAAAGAAACAACTAAGTAAATAACACTGGGCTCTTACCCTTTCCCTCTTTAACCGTTCGAGGAAGAGGGTATAGATGGACATCTTCGTCTGGGGCAAATTCCCAATTTCCAGAGACAATGAAGTAGTCATCTCCAGCCCCCTTGTTGGAGTCTGGGAGGTTGGCTATGATTTTGAATTCAGTGGACCTTGGCTTGAGGTAGTAGACGTAAACTTTTTCCTTCAGGCTAAGGGGGCACATGGTGTAACAATACTGTATGTCGGCTAGGGTGATTCTAACGTTTTCTTGTCTGGCTAAGGCGATGATACCAAAAATCACTCGATAAGAGTTTATGGCAAGTTGCATAAGGTTCAACTTATAATAATGCAGAATCTCGCGAAAAAGAATATTAAGTGGAAGCCGAAGTCCACACTCAGTAAAGGCTACAATAGGGAGAGGCATGGTGTTTTCGGTAGGCATGATGGTGTCATCATCCCCAGCCGGTCTCAGGTGGACATCGGCAGGAATAGAGAACTCCTGCCTAAAGTACTCAAGTTTGGTCGGGATATTAACCCTATGTCTCCACATACCCATAACGTCGGCCTAAAAACAGAAGGCTAGGTTTCAGAAAGAAGGTGCTCTTAAGGGGTTATCGGGACCTCGACAAAACCCTAGGTATATACTGGTAAGGATTGTTTCAGTTTTCCCTAAAAATTGAAGGTACTATAAACAAAACCCAAACCTAAATCTATGAAGGCAAAGATTGAAAGCAAAAATTAAAGGCAGTAATCTGGAAAACAAGAAACAAAGAACGACGTTTCAGAATCAAAGAACAGAGGTATGGTTCTCAGAAGCGAAAGAAATACAGAAGTAAAAGGTCAAGAACAGTGGCAAGAAAAGTGTTGAAACAGTGCAAATGTTCAAAATATCAGTGAAATCATGGAATAGACGCATCCAGATGAATAGTTCAGCAAATCAAAGGTTTGAACAGAGCAACAATGGCAATAAGCAAACAAAAACACATAGAAGAAATTGGGAATGAGAGGAACAGAGGCTTATTAGAACAAATGAAGCCGGAATGAAAGTCGCTGAGGTAAGGCAACGGTTACAGACACGACGGAACGGCGAAAGCTTCGCTGAAATGGAAGAATAAAGACGGTTATAGAGCTTGAAGCTAGAGTAATGGCGGATTTGGGAAAGTTTAAGAGAGAGAGAAAGCCAGAAAATCAAGTGCAAAAGTAAAAAAACGAAGAAAGAAGTAAAGTTTTATCAAAAAATTGAAACGGCGTCAAAACAGGGCATTTATTGCGCCTGGAGGAACATGTGCGTCAGACGGCGCAGACAGATTAAGATGGCTAATAAGCGCATCGCCGGCACGGACCAATAAGGTAAAGACGCGTAAGAGAAACGGTTGAGAAGTGATGCATGACAGATCATGCGCGTGGGAAAGTTCATTCGAGTTCTTGTTCTTGAAAACAAGACATATCGGCTTGACAATATCGGCCGAAGAGTTCTTACGCCGAGGTACTGGAAGAAAATACAGATATAGGTTCCATCACCTCAGAATGCCGAGGTAATAGAACCTAGGGGGCAGTTGTGGGGATGTATTTTCTGAATACCAACATGTGGCATGGTGACGCCGACGTGTCAACGAGGTGCCACGTGTCGTGGTAGTTATGCCGAGGTTATCTTTGGCGAGGCCGAGGTGATCTCCGAAGATGTCGGAATCCGAGATAAGCGGATAAATGGATAAGGGGCAAGAGTCCTAGATAAAAGAGAAGACTTAGCCAAAATAAGGATAAAACTCTTACGGAGTTTATCTTTATCTCTTGAAGAGTACAAAGTCAGTATTGAATTGGAGTCCGTAGAAGTCAGGCTTCTAGTAGGACTTGGATTGAGTAAACTATAAAAGAGAGGCACCCCCGTGGGTCTAAGGTACGCAGTTTTATGCTTAAGCTTGTGAGTTTAGCATTTGATTATCTTTGAGAGATATACTGACTTGATCGTCGGAGTGCCCCCGGGTGGAAGAGCCACCGCCGGAGCCTTTTCTTTCTGTTACAGGTTTGCTGAAGCCATCTATTCTGCCGGTGCTCTCCAGCTGATTACTAGGCAGGTAGTGTGGTCAGAAAATTACCCACACAGTATAGTTCCCCCAGATGGAGTAGATACAGATAGCACATAATCAAGGGGTTCTAACGGTCTGTTTAACTTCTTGGCAAATTTAACAGATACAAAGGAATGCGTAGAGCCCGAATCAATCAAGATGTATGCAACTTGAGAGCAAATTGAGAGTGTACCTGACACTACCGTTTCAGCATTCTGGGTGTCTCCTGGCACTAAAGCAAAAACTCTGCCCTGTCTCATCTGTGTCCTTCCAATGTTGCTTCCTTGTGCAGAGCCTGAGGTGCTCCCATTTTTCTTACCATCACCAGCTCTTGCCTTTGGACAGTCCTTCACGCGGTGGCCTATCTCGCCACATTCAAAGCAGGCTCCTGTCGCCCAACGACAAACCCCTAGATGCGGCTTCCCACAACTCGCACACGTCGGCTTAGCATTTCTATCCCGATCTGAGTTGCTGGAACTGCCCACATTCGCCCTCTTCTTGGCATTAAACGGCATCCGACGACCTTCATAGTTCTGTCTCTTCTTCTGACTCTCTCCTGAACTTTGATATCGGTTTAAGTTAGCTTCTGCCAAGATGGCCTTGTCTAACACCTCGGCGTAAGTCGGCATATTGAGCATGTTGACCCGATCCTGAATTGGTCCACGTAGTCCACTTTCAAACTTCCTGGCTTTCCTATACTCATCACTGACCATATGAGGCGTATATCTCGCCAATTCGGTGAAGGCACGGTCGTACTCTGCCACTGTTCTGCTGCCTTGTGTCAGAGTCTGGAACTCTGTGGTCTTGCGATCTCGAACGCTAAGCGGAAAATGCTTGTTGTAAAACAGTTCTAAAAATCTGGCCCAAGTTAAACCAGGATTAGCCTCCCGGATCATCATCCACCACCTTCGAGCGTCGTCGTCTAACGTGAATGCTGCTAATGTCACCTTCTGAGTGTCGGTGCTAGGAAAGATCTCGAACAACTTTTCCATTTCCAAAACCCATGCCTCGGCCTTCATCGGCTCGGTGGGTTCATCTTCTTGAACTCTTTAATCAAAGTCATCGTCCCTTCCCCATACAAGGCTGGTTGTGGAGGCACTTGGGGCACTAGAAGAGGTGGAGCTGCATGTCGGCCATCCGTCTGTTCCGCCGGGGTAGATGTAGCACTTGCATTCTGTTGCCTCATCTGCCTCAACTCACGAGTTAAACCTTCAACTAGTCTTTCTAGTCTGTCCAATCTATCCTCTGATTGATCTCGGCCAACTGATGGTCTACCTCTCCTCATGATGCTATGAGTAGGCAAAATGCAACCTTAAAACAAACTGAACCAAGAATCATGTATGCAAATAACAAATGATTATGCCGATGTGACAACGCTCATGCTGAGATGATGCACACCTTGTCAAGTAGCAAGCGAAATGATGCAATCCTAAAATCATTCTAAGGGACATCCTATGCTCTTTAGGACTCAAAGTGTGTGAATAACGTACTATAAGGAACGCGTGCTCTGATACCAATCTGTCACGATCCCAAAACGCCCCTAGTGGTTTGGTGCCGTGATGGCCAGTAATCTGAGATTACCGAAGGCCAACTTTCAAAATTCACACATAGACAGAGTATAGATATATATATATATATATGGGGCTCACAAGTGCGGAAGCAACAATTTAAAAATACAAGTGGTCCATAAGAGCAGTGCGTAAGTTACATGGAATGGCATACAACTTTACATAATATTACAACTTGGATACAAATATAATGAAGTACAAAATACATTTTACATCTTGATCAAAAGGCTTCTCCAGCCGACATGTGTAAATTACAAGCATTATAAGTCGAGAAGCATAATTTTCAAGATTGCCGACATGAATACAAGTGAGGCCGACATAACCAAAAACCCAAAACAAGCTTGCGAGTCACACCTAGGCATCACCGCCTTCCTGCTCATCACCTACACATATATATATATATATATAGAGGGTGAGCTTGGATACTCAGTGAATGGTATAAGAAATAAAGGGGTTTGCATGACTGGTATTCAAGATCTTTATCAAACAATACATAACATAGTTGGTACAAGTCAAGGGATGAACCAAGTCCATCTTCCAAATCTGTCAAGTTTCAAAGGATGCTTACTAACATCATTATAATACAAGTGATGACATCTCGGCAAACAAAACCCACGCGGTAAACCACAGTGGCAAACAAGACAAGACAAGGCAAGACAAGGGAGATATCTCAATTCAATGGTGGCGTTGCATTATAGTCCTCGGACACTAAGGACTTGTGCTACTAATGCTTAGAGTCCCCTAGCACGTACGAACTTCCAAACTTTGTGCTACCAATGCTTATAGTCCCTTAGCACGTACGGACTTCCAAACTTTGTGCTACCAATGCTTATAGTCCCTTAGCACGTACGGACTTCCAAACTTTGTGCTACAAGTGCTTATAGTCCCTTAGCACGTACGGACTTCCAAACTTTGTGCTACAAGTGCTTATAGTCCCTTAGCACGTACGGACTTTCCAAGAATGTCATCAAAACAAGATATGTATATATTTTCCAATTAGGAACAACCATTCATGCTTACAAATACTTTCCAAAACGAGGCAAAACAAGACTTTATCAAAGCATTATAACATAGCTTTATTAAAAATACCACTCACTTAGTTCTTGAAACGTCGGGGTCAAGGCAAGTCCAAACCCTACAAACACATGGCAAAGTCTGTTGGATGCACTTTCAAACAAGTTTCACATGCATGTAGATGATCTCGGCATTCCTTAAGACTAAGTCGAATCAAAACAAACACAGTTCTTTATCTGGGGAAAACATGCTGGGCAACTACCAGGTCTAGGCCGAGGTCCCACACCTCCTTGCCGAGGTGTTGCCTCGATGGCCATATTTAGCGGAATGGAGTCGGGAAAAATCTGGGTTTCCCTTTCTTGAAGAACATGATGAACATGAAAAACATGAACATGAGGGAGATGAATGCAAAGATCGTGATTTGCTATTACAAAATCTGAGATTTCATGCTATGAGTTCAAAAACATTGACCTGGGTACCCATATTCAAGGATCTAGTGAGAACAAACACAAAAACATGAAACTTAATGCAAACTTTCAGATCAAACAAGACCTTTCTTTCAAGAATACATGAACACCATTTTCTCTTTCTAAAACCAACTTTAAATCGATGCATGACATGCAAAACGGGTTTGATCATGCAATGCAGCTAGATGATCAATAAGAATGACAAGAGTAGATCAAGAATCTAACCTCAATACGCGAATCTAATGGTTTGATCTCTAGGAATCAGGCCCGAAAACCCACTCTCTCACTCTAAACTTCTTCTTCTTCTTCTAGAGCTTCTCTCTCCTCATAAACAAAGACATATAGCAAAATGATGCATTTCTAAGTCTGCCGGCTGACTTAACCCTCTATAGAGGCACGTGGCAGCGGCTGGTTGGTGCTACACAGAAAGGTGGCTGAGTGACAAGACAAAACTATGACAAAGTGTGTTCAACAAGCAAGATGGCATGGGCACTCTGGCGAGTAATTATCTCGGCTAAGAACAAGACATCGGCAAGTAGGGAATAATGATCTCGGCTATGAAGGACAACACTTGACTAAGCTGTGCCACACCTTGGCCTAGATGTGCCACACCTCGGTCTAGGTCATACCTCTCCGGGACAAGACCACTTAGGTGCAAAGGTAACATCTCGGCCTAGATGATTCACACCTCGGCCTTGGTGATGAACACCTTGGCCTAGATAATGACATCTCGGCCAATATGTCAGGGCGAAGGTGGAGGTCAAACAAAGTGGTTCCAAGGTAATCCTAGATGGAAGACGACCTCGGCTAAACTCACACCAAGCAAGGTACAAAACATGCTGAAACACTTAAACGAACAAGGACAAGACTTGAAATGCAAGTTTACAAGACAGAATCACATGAATGCATATGAGCATGGTTAGGATAGCGTGAGGGTTATTACAACGCATTTTCTAACGCCTCACACAAACTTTATTCGCTAAATCCTTCTAGTTCTCTTCGCTTTGAATCGATTGGAATTTGATTTTGACGTTTCTTTCCTCATTTCCACTATTCTAGGCTCATTCCCCTTGAGTTTCTCTCTCTTAGGGTTGATTTTTTTCCAAGTTTTCTCCTTTTTCTTCACTTTTCTTTACTTTTCACCCATCTTGCACCTATTTTCAGATGGTGGACGATTTTCCTTATGATGGGGCTCTTCTTGAGCTTCCCCTAGTAGACTTTGAGGAGGATATCGAGGCTGACCCAGAGCCATTACCGTTGAGTGTACAGCCTTTTGATCGAGCGAGGTATTATCCTCAAACATACATATTGCCCACTATCGGAGGCATAAGATATTTTACTAATTTCACTAACGACGCGCCAGTGGACCTCCTGTTGAGGGAACCAAAGTCTCATTTATCGACCATTGCCATTGAGATACAAGCTCTATTTCTATGCATTTCTGCCCTTAATTGTTCGCATTTCTTGTATTGCTTTCATCTGACTGTGTCTCATACACTGCCTTGATTTGATTGCATCTCATGCATTGCCTTGATTTGATTGCATGTCATGCATTGCCACAGGGTGAGTCTCGTGCCTTTAGGGGCTATGGTGCGATGAGTATTCAAGATTGGTATGACGAGCTCCTAGTTGGAGTTCGTAACATTGTTGACGAGGCAGGCTTCGGCCTCTTCTGCTCTAGCTTGACTCGGGTTACCGTGAGCCATCTTCTCTTAGGAGCACTAATGGAGAGGTGGTGGGACACCACCAACTCCTTCCACTTTTCCACCACAGGGGAGATAACGATGACTCCTTACGACTTTGCCATGATCACCGGCTTAGGCATAGGGGGCGATCCGATCCCTCTTGACCCATATATAGAGGAGTGGGAGGTAGCCTAGCTCGAGCTGCTTGGGGCACATCCACCGATATACCGGACGGGCATGGTGCGATACACCTGGTTCGAGGAGCGTCTCAGGGGGATCGAGCCCGAGATGATAGAGGAGATAGAGCAGTACGCTAGGGGATTCCTGATGTTCAACTTCGGTACCACCCTGTTTTCAAATAGGTGGAACATCGTGGTCCTGTATTTGCTGAGTGCCTTGGTGACCCTTCATCGAGTTCAGTTTTGTGATTGGGGCGGAGCCGGCCTCACCACATTATACGGATATATGAGCTCTTCCTCCCGTCTGCAAGGGAACTTAGTTGGAGGCTACTGGCGATCCTGGAAGGTACATTTCTTAGTTCCCTCTTTACACTTTACATTTTCTGCTCAGGATTTCTTGCTTTACATCCGTTCAACACATGTGCTTTCTGCTTTGCACTTTCTGCATCTGTTCATACCGTAAGCTTTCTGCTTTGCACTTTTTGCATTTGTTCATACTATGTGCTTTCTGCTTTGCACTTTCTGTATCTGTTCATACTGTGTTGATTACATACCTCTGCATTCTCCCTGTAGCTATGGGTGTACGCATACTTCCCGACTCTTGCCCTAGAGCCTGTAGATGAGATTCCATTGACAATCCATTTTTCTCTGGTATACGACGGCCAGCTTCACCGTAGGACTCGTGAGCCCTTCATGTTTTTTTACCAGTACTTTGACACCGTAACGGCGCATGAGGTAACTCAAAACATAGTCATTTTTGTTTTACAGCTGTTTTGGTTCATACATTAGTAACTGACAACAACTAATAATCTGTTCACTTTCCATTTTAGATCACATGGCAACCCTGGGCCACAATACCGACAGGGCTTCGAGCCGAGTACGATGTGGCTTGGGGCATTTCCCACTATCATAATCTACTTGAGGGCTCGATTTGCCGAGCCTGGTCCCTAGGTGAGTGCTTCGTGCTCCAGACGATGGGCCTGTATGCTCTGTTTATACCGATGGCACTGCCAGTGTCCATGAGAGCAATAGACACGCTATCTGCCGAAGAGGTGATCCAGTTCATGTTAGGCTTGGAGGTAGAGTATTTCCATATAGAGGGCGACTACACGGCCTTTATCTAGACACACTTGATGCTGCCTCTGACCAGTGTTCGAGGGGGTAAGGGAGTGAAAGCTTCTGCCGCGGGAGTGAGAGCTTCTGCTGTGAGAGTGAGACGTAGAGCGACTCGGGTGAGCAGAGCCCGTGGTAGAGGGGTTTCCCAGGTGAGGTAGGGGACCGGGTGGCCAGAGTTGGTTACTACACTCACATGTTGGCGGTATACTGGGGAGGCCTATCAGATACCGATTGAGCCCGTAGCAACTGGGCATAGATGCACCAGAGCCCAGGATGCACCTCCAGTATGTACCGCATTTTAGTTTTCCCATCTCTTTCTGATATTTGTTTGTTCTGGACATTAATCATTCCCAATGCATTTATAGGCACCTCCAGGATATACCGAGGATCTGCTTGAGCTACTAGCCTCATTTGAGAGCATGATGTTTATAAGGGAGGCATTGCTCGGTATCCATGGCATTCAGGTAATTTCTTTAGTTTTCTTATATTCCAGTCATCAAATTTCCACTAACATACTGAAACTAACATGGGAACTTCCCCACACTGCACTGATACACTGCATCTGAAATACTGCACTTCTATACTGTATTCATACTCTGTACCTAACTTCAGCATATACTCATTCTGGCCCATACTTGCATCTAATATGCATACTGTGGCTGATCTATAACAACTGTCTTTTCAGGTTCCACCTATACTGGGTGCGCCAGCAGGAGTAGCAGTAGGACTAGCAGTGCCTCTTCCGGTGGCAGGGAGAGAAAGAGACAAGCTCCAGTACACAGCTGAGGTTGAGCTAAGGGCACTTGAGTTGAGAGTGGCCCTTCAGAGCCTATTTTGAGTGATGATGATACTGAGACTAGCGAGGCCGAGGAGGCAACGAGTCAGCATGCTGTAGACGTCCCCGAACGTCCCGGAAGGGAAATCCCCCGTTTTGTTCATTTGGGCCCACTACAGTTCGGACTCTCAAATTGTCACAGTTCTTAATCTGAACCAAAGAGTCCAAATCTGGCAAATCGTTTTGAGAAAAAGAAATAGATTTTTAGAAAAGAAGTGCCAAACATGGACTACTTTGCCAGATACAGAGTCGCCACCTAAATATTTTTATGGGGAAATTTAGGAAACCCTGACTCGTTTGCCTAAGGCCACGTGTCCGTCATCACCAAAGTTGCCTCGGCTCGGGAACTTGGGTACGATTGGGGAAGGTCAGCTATGAGCACCCCCGCTCGCCCGATCAAAGATCGGCCTCTACTAACCATGATATTTAGTTTTGAAAACATTATGCGTTCTTATTCCGGTTATTAGCCTAGATTTACTACGTGATGCGCACATCAAACAAGTATAGACTAAGTCGCCTAAATTGGAACGAAACATGTCATGTCTGTTTATTTGAAAATGGTTTGATGGTGCTACCTGCAAGTAGGCTAAGACATGAATTTTGCCACCCTCAAGTGGGCTTAGAAAATATAATTTTGCCACTCTCAAGTGGGCTTAAAACTCATATTCAATGCGTTGTTCCAATTTAAGTAACTCAACCTTCACCCACAGGCATTCAGGCAGTTATATCACATAAGCACATAGCCACATGGCAAGCATGCTGTCATGTTAATATTCACATACATGCAAGATGCTAAAGCATAAACACTCACAGTGTACTCTGAGCCAAAACAAGAAACTAGTTAGTAATCATGCATGATCGTAGTTCATGTTAAATGGTTAATGCATCACATATAGAATGTCACTAGAATAGGCTCGGCTAATCTATGGATGGCATGTGAAATGCACAGATAACATGTATTCAAGTTAGATTTGAGATACTATGCAATTAGTATGATGCGCCAAGCCCGGTGCATGCAATACAAATGAATGGATGCACGCATGCATAGCATAAGGATGCTAATTGAAATATGTCCTAATACTAACCATCAAAAGCAGGTAAGTAAAAGGGAGAAAGAAGTGGGGATTGGAAGACATGCATCACACACACGCACGCTTATTACAAATTCGCCCTCGCTCGGAGGGACCAAAAGAATAATACAATTTAATTAACCTATAAGCTAATTAAATAATTTACAGACCACCTAATTAATTAACAAATCAATTAAGCTAAGGAAAGCGGTAAAAGGCCTCGTGAAGAGGGATATACGCATGCTTGGATTGACTTCGCCCGGAAATCTAATGCCATGCCATTGTTGCCTCTGTTTACACTGTTTTGCACCTCTAAAAACTGCATAAGTCTCCAGGATGCTTCTGAACCACCTTCTGAGCACTGTGGAAGGTCACCGGCCAAGGGTAGAGGCCACCGGCCATCCATCGACCATGGATATTGATATCGGCCACAAATGTTTGGTCGATCGGCACTGTATATGGCTGACCAGCCATATCTTCCTGCAGAAACCTATTTTGACAGCAGCAAAGGGCAAAACAAGGCATGGCAATGCATTTCAAGCAAATGTGTGCACCAACACACCCCTTATCATGTTTATGACTCAAAGAGGGATGGTACTCGATTCTTGGACCACCAATCGCGTATTTCAATGCGTGATGGCCCAAGAAACCAAGTTGTGCATTTTGATTTCAAATGACATGCAAACCAAATAAACACATAAAGCCCAACCTCTATCATACTCAATTCAAGAGGCAAAGCATGCATGCTCTATGCAATGCAACCTAGGCATGGAGGCTAAGTATGCAACATGAACATGAGGGCAAGTATGCAAGGTAGCAAACATGCAAAGTGTAATCTTAACCATGCACACATGCAAGGCATGTAACATGTTAGGCAACTTAGCAAGAAATGCATGCCAAATGCAACACCATTTAAACATGCAACAAAATGTCATGAGCCAAGTACCTAAGCATACAAACATGCATGCAAACATGGTTGAATACCTAAGAATATAGAAGCAACTTTCAAGCACACTTAAAAGGGGCAAACATTGGCACATAGCATACATGATAAGCTTTGAAAAACATGTAGAAGATGATGCCAAATCAACCTACCAATGCAAGCAAAGCATGCATCCAAGCCCAAGGACTTAAACTATGATCATATGACACATGAAGCAAATGATCAAAGTGAATCAAAATAGTCCCAAATCATGCCAAATTAAGCCCCCAAAACCACTTAGATGGCATCTAAATGATCTAATCCTAGAGGCATACACAATAGCACAAACATGGAGTATGAAACACCAACCTTATAAAGCATTAAAGGGGCATCAAATGCAAGCATACAAGCATACCACAAGGACTGAAATGACATAACAAGTGGTTCTAAACCACTGAAATGATGCAAGGATAGCATGCTAGAGGGTCCGATACTTAAGGCCTACAAGGGGGATTACATGGTAGCTATACAAAGCAAAGCATGGATGACCCAAATGACTAAAAACAGTCCTCAAGTATATCAAAACAAGCATAAAAGCTTCACAAAGCTAAGCCAAAAACATGCTAGAAACAAGGCTCAAAGCATAAAGCATGTTAAGGCAAATCATGGCATTACAAGATAAGTATGCAAAGCAAGCATGGTGTGTCTAAACCAAGTAAAAACGGTGCTATATCATGGAAAAATAAGCACAAATAACACTTAAGACATGGCCAACATGAACTCAAGAATGGTGCTCACACATGAGGTTAAAATGGCACATTTTGAAGACAATAAGGAGAGGGGATGGCCCTCTCCTTCTTAGGACCTTAAGACACCATCCTCACCACTAAAATCCCTCAATATTTCAGTGGTGAGGAGTTTCAAACAAGGTGGTCCCGAAGCTCACCAAAAATAGCACAAAATGGGGCCAAACAAGGCCTAAGAGGGGGTAAACGACCCCAAACACAAAAGTGATCTTAAACAAACTTCAAAAGGAGCTCAAAATAAGAATTGTTTCAGTTTATGACAAAGCCCAAATATGCTTTCAAGTAATGCTAAAAGTGTGTGCAAAATGGAGAATAAAGAGGGTAAAAAGTGTTACCCTTGAAGACCAGCAAGAACCAGCAGCCTTTAGACCCAAAAATGCAACCCTCAACCTCTGAAAACATGCTCCAAGAACCTCCAAGTGATGATGGAAGTGTGTGGCTATGAAGTGGTGTGCAATAGGCCAAGAACAAGACCCTTTTGAACCCTCTAACACACCCAAATGTAGAGAGAGAGGGAGATATAGAGAGAGAGTGATATATATCTTTGTAGACACCCCATTTTTGACAGCCCATAAGACTTGGGCGTTACTGATGGTTTACTTGGTGATAAAAGGTGTGCAGGGCAAAGATCCAGTTTCTTCGGCAAGGAGAGAGACAAGTCTCAAATTCACACCCCGTTTTGGACCAAAGCTATTTCGGATGGTTTTTAGACCTTAAAACCCTCTCTTTCAAAACTTTTTTTTGAAATAAAGTTTCTGCGTTGTTCCGAGGCTCACATTTTGTCAAACATTGCGCTTTTTGGTAAACCGAGTAGGGACGAAGTGGAAATGAATGAAAGAGAGATGAAATCTTTGAAAAATCTTTCAAAACACCTTGCTTAGGGGTTTGAAGTTGAAGAAAAGAGGGGAAGAGAGAAGAAACCAAGTTGGAGGAGAAGACAGACATGAATCTGGGTAGAAGGGAGTTGAGCAGTCCTCGCTGAATCGGGCTTATTAATCTGCGTACTTGGATTTTAGCTATGGGGCCACCACCATCGGAAATCTCACTTCCGGGGCTTCATTTTTCACTCAAGAATCTCTTAAAGCCAAGTCCGGGTGGAGGAGATATGATCAGTTGAAGTTGGGCATCATCTCGGTTCAATCGAATCTGCGCGGCTTCACCAAAAAGGGCATAACTTTTTGTACAGGAGGAATTTTAATGCAAGGTTTGCGCCATTGGAAATCTAACTTCCGAGGCTTCAATCTAGACACCCACTGGCCACTTTTTGACCTTGGAAGCATCTGTCGGCAATCTATTTATCCGACCGGCAATTTATTGTGCCGACCGGGCAGAAAAGATGGCTGACTGACCAAGTTTGCTAGCTGACGACCTTCTGCAGTATTCTACAGATTGAATGGATGCCAGCTGTGCCAGCTGGAATGCACAGACTCTGCTCCCCATGCACGTGTGTGGCTGTTTTGCACCCTTTGCACCCCTTTTGACCCTCTTTTTTTGCACCCTTTGCTCAAAGCTTCTTGAGGAAGCTTTGACCCCTTGTCTTGGCTTCCTCAAGAAGCTTGCACCTTTGCATTAGCTTCTCTTAGAAGCTTGGTCCCTTTGACCCTTTTGTATAGCTTCTTTGAGAAGCTTTATGCCATTTCCTTGCTCTATAAAAGAAACCCATCCTCCTCCATTGTTTTAGTTCAGCAAAATCAGACCTAATACATACATATAACATATATATCACCCTCTCTCTCTATATCTCCCTCTCTCTCTACATTTGGGTGTGTTAGAGTGTTCAAAGACCCTTGTTCTTGGCCTATTGCACCACACCTCATAGCCATACACCACTACCATTGGACTGAGGTTCTTGGGAGGGTTTATTGAGCTCCAAAAGTTGGTTTTTGGCCTCTGAAGCTGCTGGTCTCGAATTTGGTCTTCAAGGGTAAGTTTCTTTCCCTTTTAAGCACTTTCTTGTACCTCATTTTATCCTGTCGTTCTTGCTGATTTGAGCTTAGTGTATAACATAAAAAAGTTCTGTTTTTTTGTGTTTAAGATACTTCATTAAGACCACTTTTGTGTTTGGGGTCGTTTACCCCCTCTTAGGCCTTGTTTGGCCCATTTTTGTGTGATTTTGGTGAGCTCCGGGACCACCTTGTTTGGGCCTCCTCACCACTGAAATCTTGAGGGATTTCAGTGGTGAGGATGGTGGTTTGAGGTCCTAAGAAGGAGAGGGGTGACCCTCTCCCTTGTTGCCTTGTTTGTTGCCCTTTTTGGCCTTCCAAAGGGGCTCCTATTTGCATGCTTCCAAGCCTTGTTTCAAGAATTTTTCAGTGGGTTTTAGGACCCCCATAAGCCTTTTCCAGAGTTGGTTTGGTCTTGCTAAATGTCTATCTTGCATGTGCTTGATAACTCCTTGGATGGCCCTCTAAAGTAACTCATCATTTTTGCATGCCATGGTTGCATATCAGTGGTTATTTGGGCCTATTTTCACATGTTTTATTCACTGATTTTTGATGGTTTGGTGAGATTCCATGTGCATCATATACTTGCCATACAACCCATGTTTGCTAGTCAAAGTTGCATGCTATTTTGGTCCATCTTGCTAACATCTTTTGGCCATGCTTTGAACTGGAAATATGCATGTTTTGGGACTTTCTTGCATCTGTCTTCATGCTTCATGATCAAATAATGCATGCTTTGTATAGCTATAGGCCAATGCGTATGCCTAGTTTTGTGTTTTGGGGCCATTCCATGCACCAGGTGCCATGTTTCCATGATTAGGGGCTGTTTTGTATCACATTTCAGTGCTGGAATTACATGCTTGTATGCCATATTTCATGCCTTGCCATGCCTTGTTAGAGTTGCATACTATGCCTTAGGTTTGGTCCTCGGTTTGCGTACATGCGTGCACGCATTTCGAGAGTCTCATTTTTCATCTAATGGCCACTGATTTTGGCATGCTTGCGAGCTATCCATGTTAGTTTAAGTCCATCATCGCATGTTGTTGCATGCCATGTTTACATACATGTTTAGGTTGCGCGCCTAGTACACATTGCTCATTTGCATGTTCATGTTGCATACTTAGCCTCCATGCCTAGGTTGCATTTCATTGAGCATGCATCCCTTGCCTCTTGATCGATCATGATAGGGGTTGGGGCCCTTTGATGTGTTTTGTGCTTGCATTTCATTTGATATCAAAGTTGCAAAACTTGGCCTCTTAGGCCATCATGCATAATTGATGGCCCGAGGGTCGAGGGTCATGCTCCCTTGAGTCCGTTGCATGATAGGGAGTGTGCCCGCGCATACATGTGCTTGAAATTCTATGCCATGCACTGTCTGTCCTTGTTGCTGCCAAAAACCAGCTTCTGCAGGAAGTTTCTGCCGACCGGCACTGAAGAATGCCGACCGGCAAAGGATATGAGGCCGATGGACTTGAAAGCAGCCGATGGAAATTTCCCATGGCCGGTGGTCATTTCACTTAGCCGGTGGTGTTATGTAGTTCTCATTGAAGATACCCTGAGACTTTGGCAATTTTCAGAGGAGCAGGGCAGCATTAACAGAGGCAGCAGTGGCATGGTATGGGTTTCCGGGCAAAATGGACCGAGCATGCATCATTCGCGCATTCCGAGGCACGGCTACGGCCACCTTCTGTCTACATTTATTTTGTTAATTAATTAAGGGTCTGTAATAATTAATTAGCTAGGATAGTTGATTTGTTATTCGGACTGTATTATTCTTTCGATTCCTCCGAGCGAGGGCAAATTTGTAATAAGTGTGGGTGCGTGTGTGCATGTCTTCCAACCCCGCGTCTTTCTTCCCTTTTATTTACCCGCTTATGATGGTAGACTAGGGCATATTTAAATTAGCATACCTTATGCTATGCATGCGTGCATTCATACATTTGTCTTGCATGCACCAGGCTCGGTACATCATGCTAACTGCACTCGTATTTCAATTCCAAGTTGAGTATTTGTTAGTTGTAGCATTTCACATGCCATGTTTAGGATATCCGAGCCTATTTAGATTGCATCTTTGCATGTGTTGCATTAGCCATTTCAATTATGAACTAGGATCATGCATGTGATTACTAACTGGTTTCTGTTTTGGCTTGAAGTACTAGGTGAGCTTTTATGCTTTAGCATGCCGCACGCGTGTGAGTGTTGCCATAATTGCATGATTACCACGAGGCTAACTGCTTATGTGATATAACTGCTTGAATGCCTGTGGATGAAGGTCGAATTGCCTAAATTAGGATAATTCATTAAAACTGCGAGTTTTAAGCCCACTCGATAGTGGCAAAACCATTTTTCCTAAAAGTCCACTTGAGGGTGGCAAAACCTGCATTTTAGCCTACTTGCGAGTAGCAAACCATTTTCAAAACAAACATGCTATGCTTTGTTCCAATTTAGGTGATTTGGTCTATACTTGTTTGCTGTGCGCATAACATAGTAATTCTACGCTAATAATCGGAATAAGAACACATAACGTTTTAAAAAACGGATATCACGGTTAGTAGAGGCCGATCTTTGGATCGGGCGAGAGGGGGTGCTTATAGCTGACCTTCCCCAATTGTACCCAAGCTCCCGAGCCGAGGCAACTTTGGTGATGACGGACACGTGGCCTTTGGCACCGAGTCAGGGTTTCCTAAATTCCCCCATAAAAAATATTTAAGTGGCGACTCTGTATCTGGCAAAGCAGTCCATGTTTGGCACTTCTCTTTCAAAAATCTATTTTCTCAAAACAATTTGCCAGATTTGGACTCTTTGGTTCAGATTAAGAACCGTAATATCAAATCGAGTCCGAACTGTAGCGGGGTCCCTCGCGGACGTGCTGCAATCTTATATATCAGATTTTTCAACCCTTGAAATAGGAGGAGAGACCCTCTATTTATAGAGCAAGGCAAAAGGACTAAGCTTCTTGGAGAAGCTAAGGCAAAAGGGTCAAAGGGGACAAGCTTCTAAGGGAAGCTAAGTCAAAGGGTCCAAGCTTCTTCAAGAAGCTTAGAACAAAAGGGTCAAGCTTCTTGGAGAAGCTAGACAAGGGTTCAAGCTTCTTGGAGAAGCTAAAACAAAGGTTCAAGCTTCTTGGAGAAGCTAGACAAGGGTTCAAGCTTCTTGGAGAAGCTAGAGGAAAAGGTGCAAGCTTCTCTTGGAAGCTTAGAAGGGTCCAAGCTTCTTGGAGAAGCTTGGAGCAAAGGGTTCAAGCTTCTTGGAGAAGCTAGAACAAAGGTTCAAAAGGTTCAAGCTTTCCCAAGAAGTTAAAACCAAGGGTTCGAAAGGTTCAATCTTCCTCAAGAAGTTAAAAGCTAGGGTTCAAAAGGTTCAAGCTTCCTCAAGAAGCTAAAACCAAGGGTTCAAAAGGTTTAAGCTCCCTCAAGAAGCTAAAACCAAGGGTTCAAAAGGTTCAAACCCCTTCAAGAAAAGGTCTCGGCCAGAAAAAGTGGCCGATTGACCAAAATCAGTGGCCGGCCGACCAAACAGAGTGCCGACCGGCCAAACATTTGGCCGATGGCAACAAAACATAGCTGGTGACCCCAAGCCATGGCTGGTGATGTGTGCGGATGGCCATCAAGCCACTCCCTGCCCCTCAAAGGCAAAACACAAGTGTTTGGTGCAAAACCAAATACAAAACAGTCAAGTCGAGAGATCCTGAGGCAAGGCGCGTGGCCGAGACCTTTGAGAACTCAAGACGAACACAAACATGGATGATCACCGAGTGTTCAAACGGTGACGTCTAAGCCTTGAGGACAGTCAAAAATGGGATGTCTATGCATGCTGAGTCATCCAAGAGCGGAGACGATGACTCTGGCTCCGGTTCTGAGAGTGGGGATGCTGATGTTAAGGAGGGCTCCGAGGCGGAGAGTGGAGACGGCTTTGGTTCAAACTCTGATCCAAATTCAGATAGTGGCACCGATGGAGATAGTGCTGCAAAATCCTCTCCTCCGAAGAAGAGAACGAAGAGGGCTTCTCGAGCCTAAGGCCACCAGCACTGATTTTCTGTAGTTTTTTTTACTTAGCTTCTTTTTGTTAGTAGCATTAGCACATTGTACAGCTTCGGACATGTTTTATTTTCTTTAAAAACTTGTACTGCACTTTCTGTAAAAACAACCATGATCGGAATGAAACCAAGTTTTTTTTTTTGAATGAGTGTTGTATTTTGCATCATGAGCACCGCATTGCATGAAAAATGAGATTGAATTTGATAATGAAAACTGAATACTTGTATTGTCACAATAGTCTGAATCAGGTAATGAACCAACCAACAACTGACATACAAACAAAACACTATACAACTCGATAAGCAAAATAACTCGATAAACAACAAATACAACTCCATAACCTTTTTTAAAAAAAGAAACAAAAAGGACTCAACACAAGACCTCAAGACACACAAACAGTAGAGCAAAACACATGCATCCAACATTATTCTTCACAAAGGAGGATAGTAGGAATGAGAAGAAGGCTACCGGCCATAAGCGGTGGCATGCCAGCCATAAGGGGTGGCATGCCAGCCATAAGGGGTGGCCTACCGGCCATCTAACCTCTTGCTGGCCATCAATGATGCCATGTCGGCCATCAATGTGTAGGACCTCCACATTGTTGACGCCTGGCTTCCACTTACTGCCTTATCTTCCACAAAAGGCTGAGCTTCGTGAATTCTTCATTTCAACTGCAAATTTTTCACAAATGGAGCCATTTTTGGCCAAAAAACTCTCCGATTGGATTATAACTTTGGATGGCTCGGAAAAGGTGAATTTCTAGGGTTTCGGCATAAATGCACTATTCCCGCTGAGTCGTTCTCCACTTTGTTTTCTGTTCCTTCATGCTGCAGCTAGATTTTGAAACCTGATCACCCATGTCTTTAGCTTTGGGGGACAAGAGATATGCTCGACAGTTGAAGAATTTCAAGCGCGAATGGAATTCTGGCACGATAAGGAAATTCTGCCTCAGCACCATTTTTGTCACATCCAAGCTTTGGGAAGGATGTGTGGGCTCACTTTGCATGAGGCTCGATCCATGGCTCACAATGGAGACCTGGACATCTCTAGTTTGATTCATTGATTTTTTGATGCCGGTGACCGAGGCAATCTTTTCTGGCGGGGTTTTCGACAACACGCCTTTTGTTTGTGTATGCTGGCGCATTTTATCCTTGCCCATAGTTTCAGAGGGTCTAGCATTTGGCTAGTTGAAGTGGCGCAAGGCTTGAAAGAGGGCAAGAGCTGCATGGGCTTGGTACTAGCCAAGACTTTGATGGGTTTAGACGCCTTTCATCGGTGAGAGACAGCCAAATTTGCAGGAAGTCCATTACTTCTTCACGTAATGTTTCCCACCCTTTTTGATATGTATTTCTCATATCACTCGGTACTCATGCTCTGCTTTTCTTTCAAAGCCCTTTTCTCACTTTTTTCCTTAACACACACCTCTCTATTCTTTAATCTCTCTTTTCTTTCATCCCTCCCTAGATATGGCTCATGGTGTAGCACCTGTATCCTTCAAAGCTTTTGGGAAAGTGTATTCAAATCCTCTAATTTTTATTTTGAAAATCTTTGGTGTTGTTGTATGTTGGTTTTGGAGGAGTATAATCTGATTTAAACTTGTTGGGTTTGGTTGTTCGCACTTGTTCTTATCAAAGTTCCTTGGAGACTTAGAAATTTTATTCTAAGGTCAACACCGGCCTTCCTAAGGGTCGATCCTTACCTGTTGGTGAAGTTGCTGGAAGTGTTGCTGGAATATAGGGTCGACACTAGTCTGGGAAGGGTCGACCCTCTTATGTTACAGAATCTGTGTGTTAGTTGTTGGAAAATAGGGTCGACCCCTTTCTGCCTAAGGGTCAACCTCCTTGCTTGTTGCCAGATTGTCTTGTCTACCTAAAGGGTCGACCCCCCTACCCGAAGGGTCAACCCCTGTGTGTTTTTTTTTTCTTTCCAGATTTTTAGAGTTCGATTGGGCCATACCTTCGGGGGTTTTTGGCCCTATTATTTTATTTGACCTTAGGGCTATTTGCTACTACTATAAATAGGAACAAACCACTTTTTCTCATTATTTTTCCTTCCCTTTTTCCTTTCAAACCGTGAGTTCTCTTCTCTCTCTCTAAAACTCAAACTTTTTTTTACTTAAATCTCCAGATCTACTCACCTAGAGTGATCTTTTCACCTTGCTCCTTTGAGATTAAGTGTAGAGCTTGTCAAGGGCTATGTTTTGATTGGGGCAAATTGTTGTTTCGTCGACGTCGATTTTTGAGCTTTTCTTTCTTCTCTCTCATCGAAGCTCGAGGTAGGGATCTTTTCTACACTTTCATATGATATTTAGCTTAGTTATTTGTATCTTGTGCAACAATGATGCAATTTGGGGGTGTTTAAGGCAAACCTAGAGTTTGGGCACAAAATGAAAAAAGGGGCTTTTGGGTGAAGGTGAAATAAATGCTTGAGGGCTTTCAAAATGATGTTGTATTGTGTATGATTTGATGATTTTGGTACTTGGCTAGTATTTGGGGAAAAAAGGGGATTTTTCCTAGTTGAATCAAATTATTATTTTGTATAAATAATGGAAATTGACATTAAAAATGTGAAATTGAAAGGGTATTAATATGAATAGTGGGATTGGTTATGTGTTATTCCATTCTTTGGTAGTTTCGCATAGACTATCTGTTATGAGATTTTATATCTGTTTAGAAATAACTGTATTGGGTTATCGGTGGAGGATAGCTATGATTGTTGTAGAAATTGCATGCGGATTAGGTGAACTGAAACTAATCACTTGTGTTTGTCATTGAATATGACTATATTTATATACATTGTATATGTATGGTTATTTGGGAGTGGAAAGAAGATTTACTCCATTGTTTGAGTTTGTGATTAAATACATTGCATATGTATGAATGATTGTTTGGGAGGAGAAAAGGGATGGACTCCATTATAATTAAGTTAGCCGGAGTGTCCTGGGTGAAAGTCCCGAAATTATATATGGGTGCCTTGCCCACGAATGAAATATCTGTAAAATGGCAATGGTAGTGCCTGTATAGCCTATGTTTACATGGTCCCGGTTGAGAGCTGCCCGCTGACAAAATATCTGTGAAAGAATACATGGGTCTTGTTTGACGGCTGCCCGCAAATGAAATATCTGTGAAAGGAAAGTTTGAAGTGCTTACGTGTTGATAATGTGGTTCTAGAACTAACGAGTTGTAAACTCATTTGAGTTGTTGAGAAAGGATGAAATTCACATATGTAACTAAATGAAATTAAGGGAAATGGCTTAATGATTGAGTTTGGTAATTTGAGACTATATATAATGTGGATGTCGTTATCTATGACGTTGTATATGCATAGTATACTTATACCTTTGCTAAATTTCATATACTGTGTTAGATGGTCTCTACCGGGCTACGGCTCATCCTACCTGGGAATAACATTTTTAGGTAATGATGGTATGCCTCCACCAAGGTAATAGCATTGGAGAAACTTTTGGAAGCAATGGCTTCTCTTTTTGATTGTATATTTTTGTAAAGCCAAGGGCTTAAGATGTGATGAGCGAATCTCACTTTTCATTGTAACCAAGATGTGCCTTGGAAACATGTAAGCCCGTAGGGCATTTAATTTGTTTTCATTAATTTGCATTACATGTTGTAGATTCAGAATGAATGTTTTATGAATGTATAATGCATGTAACCCCCTTTTGTAATACGAATTCTTTTATGAGAAAGTGTACCGATTACGTCATATTCATTTCCCTCATGAGTTGGGTTATTTGTATTATTTGAGGGCGTTACAACTTGGTATCAGAGTGTACCGGGTTTGAATACTATGGGTACGTGGGAAGTGGTTAGTACCACAATGGGTTTGTCTCGTTTGTTAGAGACTCAAGTGTGAACGATATGTGCTTATATGACAACATGTTTATGTGATTATTTGGGTATGGGATTAAATTTATTGGATGTTGATTGGGTCTATGGGTTTCTAGGAATCCCGTTAGAAAGGCACTTGATCACTACTATTTCTAATTAGAACTCTAGTAACCCCGCTGGACGGTCATTATCCGGAGATGAAATTCGTATGTGCTTACGTGATTACATGCTTATGTGGAGTGAATTACTGTTGTCCAATGTATTAGGGCGCGAGTGAATTAGCTTTGGTACATTTGTGAATGTGCTAGTTTCTTGTGTTACCCTTATTAGGATGTCAGGACGTAGTGGTGGAGGTAGGCGTTGTAGGCCTAGGACACACGAGGTGCCTATATCGGATGAGATTCCGGCGTAGGAGGAAGGGGTTGGTCAGGCCAATGCAGCCGAACCAGCAGGTTAGTAGGCCATGGGCGCCTTAGCCCATGAAATGACCGGAGCATTGAAGGAATTAATGGGCATTCTCAGAGCTGAGAATCAAGTCCAGGCCCAAGTAGCTGAGGTAGGGCCTTCTTTTTTGAAGAGGGAGTTTTCTTGTCAAATCCAGATGAGTTTTTGGGCGACCCAAAAGAACCACTGAAGGCAGATGAATGGCTGGAACATATCGTGAAAACATTTGAGATGCTTGGCATCGAAGACAGGGGATTGAGAGTGACCTTGGCATCTTTCCAGTTGAAGAGAGATGCAGGTCAATGGTGGAAGTATGTTAGGGAACGCATTGAAGGGACTTAGGAGGCTTTCGTTGATGCCTTCCAGGACAAGTACTTACCTCCCACTATTAGGGAGAAGTCGAGGGATCAGTTTACTCGCCTCAAGCAGTTGAACACACCTGTAGCTAAGCTTGAGGCCACTTTCACTAGCCTCTCTAGATTTGCACTTGAGTTAGTGGCGATTGAGGAGCGCCATTGTTTGGAGTTCGAGAAGAGGCTGAGGGCCGGACTCATGTTTCGAGTGGTCGGATCCATGATTAGAGATTATGGGCGCCTTGTGGAGGCAGTGGCCCATCTAGAGACTATCATGCAGGCGGAGGAGGAGAGGATGAGGGGCTCTAGGAGGATTCATGATAGTTAGGGGGACGGTAAGAGGCAGAGGGGTTCTAATCCTCAGTAGTCCCAGGGAGTTCAGTCGAGGTCTACCTTTCTAGTGCCTAGCTCGGGTTCTGGGAGAGGTCGCCAGGGAGATGTGACATGTTTCAAGTGTGGTCAGTTGGGCCACAAGTCTCCAGCTTGCCCGCAGAGAGGAGAAAGACAGAGAGCAGCTTCTTCTTTGGCTCGTTCTCAGGGCCAGAGTCAAGGTAGAGGACAGCCGCCCACTTGCTATCAGTGTGGCCAGGCAAGGCACTTGAAGAGGTCTTGTCCACAATTGAGTGGCATATCTGGTGCGTCTGGTTCGAGGCAGACACAGAGTCACCAGCCAGCACAATCAGCATAGGCCTCGAGGGCTAATCAGGGAGCTTCTTCAGCTCAGTTAGTACAATAGGCCTATGCTTTGAGGGGTGAGCAGGTAGATTAGAGGCCAATAGGGCATGTATATGCTGTTACCGTGCCAGATCTTGTACCGGCTCCATCTGTTGTGAGAGGTACCTTCTTGTTCTGCAATTCAGTTGCTAGTGTATTGATTGATACGGGTGCATCCCATTGTTTTATCTTGCCTGCATTTGCATCAGTTTTGGGGTTAGAGTTAGTATAGTTAGCATCTCCTATTTGTGTAGAGTCACCTATTGGTGGTGAGGTTATTTTAAGACAGGGCTGTCGGGGTTGTGATATAGAGGTTGCCGGTCGTCAACTTCCATTTGCATTTGTTTTGCTTGACATGACTAGTTTTGATATTATTTTGGGTATGGACTGGTTATCATCATACCGGGCTATTATAGATTGCTACTATCAGAGGGTTACTGTATGTACCTTGAGCGGGGATTACTTTTATTTCTTGGGAGACCGGGTGGATAGAGTATTATCACTGGTGTATGATTCGTGTGGACGGAGTGAACTTAGTTGTCTTCTTGCTAGCTTTTAGAATAGTGAGTGTGATGCAATTCGAGTTGAGCTGCCAAGGGTGGTATGTGAATACCTCGATGTCTTTCCCAAGGATCTTACTAGTTTATCACCTCATCGAGAGATCGAGTTCTCTATTGATTTAGTACCTGGCACGACACCAATTTTTATGGCACCGTATCGGTTTGCACCTGCTGAGTTGAGTGAGTTAAAGGTTCAACTCCAAGAATTGTTAGATAAAGGTTTTATCCGTCCTAGTACTTCGCCTTGGGGAGTGCCGACCCTCTTTGCTAAAAAGAAAGATGGAGCCTTGTGGCTTTGTATCGATTATCAAAAATTGAACTGGGTTACTGTTAAGGATAAGTACCCAATGCCTTGTATAGATGACCTGTTTGATCAGTTGAAGGGTTCTTGTTGTTTTTCTAAGATAGACCTGAGGTCGGGTTACCATCAGTTGAGGGTAAGGGAGGAGGATATCCCGAAAATGCCATTCCGTATACGGTATGGCCATCATGAGTTTTCTAGTGATGCCTTTTGGACTGACCAATGCACCGGCTGTGTTTATGGATTTGATGAGCCGAATTTTTCGTGAGTTCCCAGACTGCTTCGTGGTCGTCTTTATGGATGACATTTTCATTTATTCACCTTCAGAGGAGGAACATGAAGAACACTTGCGGGTAGTGCTTGAGTTGCTTAGAGCCCATAAGTTGTATGCTAAACTTGGGAAGTGTGAATTCTGGCTGAGAGAAGTTAAGTTCTTAGGTCATGTGGTATCCGGGGGAGGGGTGATGGTAGATATATCCAAGATTGAGGCAGTGCAAGATTGGGCACAACCTAAGAATGCCTTTGAGATTCGTAGTTTTTTGGGATTGGCCAGATATTATCGGAGGTTTGTGAAATATTTCTCTAAACTAGCTTCACTTTTAACTAGGCTGACGAGGAAGGGGGTCAAATATGTGTGGGATGAGACTTGTGAGTAGTCGTTCTAGGAACTTAAAGTTAGACTCACCACTGCTCCAGTTTTGATAATCCCCGGAGAGGGGTTTGGGTTACTTGGTTTATTGTGATGCCTCACGGGAAGGCTTGGGTTGTGTTTTGATGCAAGAGGGGAAAGTAGTAGCCTATGACTCGCAGCAGTTGAAAACACATGAGAGAAACTATCCTACTCACGACTTAGAGTTAGCGGCAATGATCTTTGCTTTAAAGATCTGGAGGCACTATTTGTACGGTGAGGAGTTCGAATTACTTTCTGATCACAAGAGCCTAAAATATCTGTTTACACTAAGAGACTTGAACCTGAGGCAGAGAAGGTGGATGGAGTGCATAGAGGACTATGACTTCAAGTTGCATTATCATCTCGGAAAGGCCAATGTAGTGGCCGATGCTTTGAGTAGGAAGCCTATCAGTAGTGTGGACTGTGTCGCCATCTGAGAGTGGGAAATGTTGGGTACCCTTGGGGAGTTTGACTTACATCTTGGCGAGTTCGTTGAATTTGCAATCTTGTTTTCTGTGGTTGCACAACCTGCACTCGTGAACTGAGTGTTAGAAGCGCAGAGGGGTGACCTTGAGGTAGAAACCCTTAAGGAGAAGATTTCAAGTGGAAAAGTAGAGAAGGGCTTGAATGTGTATCCTGACCAGAGTGTGAGATACCGTGACCATTTGTTTGTGCCGTAGTCTTGCCGAGAGGAAGTACTTTGAGAGTTTCACCATTCACACCTTGCGGTGCACCTAGGAGGCACAAAGATGTATCAGGATCTGAGTCACCAGTTTTGGTGGAGGGGTATGAAGAGGGATGTAACCGTATTTGTATCGAAGGGCCTCACTTGTCAGCAAGTGAAGGGCGAGCATCAGAGGCCAGCAGGTTTATTGCAACCCTTGCCTATAGCCGAATAGAGGTAGGAACATGTCACGATGGATTTTGTTGTGGGCCTTTCGAGGACTCAACGGGGTAGTGATGCCATTTGGGTGGTAGTTGACTGGTTAACCAAGTTTGCACACTTTATTCCTATGCGCGTGAGTGATTCAGTAGACTATCTAGCCGACCTGTATATCAGGGATATAGTGAGATTGCATGGGGTCCCTGTGACAATCGTATTGGATAGAGATCCACGTTTCACAGCCCGATTGTTGTAGATTTTGCAGAGTGACTTGGGCACTAGATTAACCTCTAGTACTACGCATCATCCTCAGACTAACGGGCAGTCTGAGCGTACTATTCAGATCCTTGAGGATATGCTTCGGGGCTGTGTCCTTGACTTTAAGGGGTCGTGAGAGAGGCACTTACCCTTAGTGGAGTTTGCTTATAACAACAGTTTCCAATCGAGTATTGGTACGGCACCGTTTGAGGCCTTGCATGGTTGACCTTGTAGATCTCCGCTGTGTTAGGTCGAGGTGGGTGACGCGCCTTTGTTGGGCCCAGAATTAGTTCAGGAAACGACTGAGAAAGTGGACCTTATTCGTAAGAGATGGATTACGGCTCAGAGTTGCCAGAAAAGCTATGCCGACCATAGTAGGATGCCCTTGTCTTTTGAGGTGGGCGATCATGTCTTTTTGAAAATTTCACCTAGGTGGGGTTTGATGAGATTTGGGAAGAGTGGGAAGTTGTCCCCTCAGTTTATTGGCCCTTTTGAGATCCTTGAGCGGATTGGGGAAGTCGCTTACCGTTTGGCATTACCGCCATAGTTTTTCGAGGTTCATGACGTGTTTCACATTAGTATGCTTCAGAAGTACGAGCCAGATCCATTGCACGTGTTGGATTGGATTGACTTAGAGGTAGATGAGGATGCCACGTATGAGGAGAGATAGGTGAGGGTCTTGGATAGACGGGACCAAGTCTTACGAGGCAAGACAATTCCCTTAATAAAGGTATTGTGGAAACATCATGGGGTTGAGGAAGCGACTTGGGAGCGTGAATTGGAAGTCCCAAAGAAATATACAGACTTGTTTGCTGATATCTAGACATGTATTGGAATTTTAATTATGATGATGAAAGGTTTAAACATTGTATATGTTTTGAATTTTAAGAACATTGTGTATGTTATGGGCATCTTGGAAACATGAGTTTATTATAATCATTGCGTAGGTTTGAGAATGTGGAATATCACATGTATTATATCACTTTGGGAGCATTGTATATTCGGTGTTAATTTCTTGAAAACTCGGATTCTGGTTAAACATTGTAAACATTTTGGGAAATTGCAAATTTCAATTTAATATGGGACTTGTGTATCGAGTCGATGAGAATGGATGACCAGAAAGTGGGTCATGGTGATGAAATTGATTGATTATCATTGTTGGAATTGGTTTAATCCTGATTTTAAAACTTACTTAAAATTTCGGGGATGAAATTTCCTAAGGTGGGGAGGTTGTAGCACCTGTACCCTTCAAAGCTTTTGGGAAATGGTATTCGAATCCTTTAATTTTTATTTTGGAAATCTTTGGTGTTGTTGTATGTTGGTTTTTAAGGAGTATAATCCGATTTAAACTTGTTGCATTTGGTTGTTCGCACTTGTTCTTATCAAAAGTTCCTTGGAGACTTAGAAATTCTATTCTAGGGTCGACACCGGCCTTCCTAAGGGTCGACCCTTACCTGTTGGTGAAGGTGCTAGAAGTGTTGCTGGAATATAGGGTTGACACCAGTCTGGGAAGGGTCGACCCTCTTATGTTGCAGAATCTGTGTGTTAGTTGTTGGAAAATAGGGTCGAACCCCTCCTGTTTAAGGGTCAACCCCTTTGCTTGTTGCCAGATTATCTTGTCTACCTAAAGGGTCAGCCCCCTTGCTCGAAGGGTCGACCCCTGTGCGTTTTTTTTTTTTTTTTTTTTTTCTAGATTTTTGGGGTTCAATTGGGCCCTTCCTTTGGGGGTTTTTGGTCCTATTATTTTATTTGACCTTAGGGCTATTTGCTACTACTACAAATAGGCCCAAACCACTTTTTCTCATTATTTTTCCTCCTATTCTTCCTTTCAAACTGTGAGTTCTCTTCTCTCTCTCTCTCTCTCTAAAACTCAAACTTTTTCACTTAAATTTCTAGATCTACTCACCTAGAGTGATCTTTTCACTATGCTCCTTTGAGATTAAGTGTAGAGCTTGTTAAGGGCTACGTTTTGATCGGGGCAAATTGTTGTTTCGTCGCCGTCGATTTTTGAGCTTTTCTCTCTTCTCTCTTCTTTATCATCGAAGCTTGAGGCAGGGATCTTTTCTACAATTCCATATGATATTTAGCTTAGTTATTTGTATCTTGTGCAACAATGATGCGATTTGGGTGTGTTTAAGGCAAACCTAGAGTTTGGGCACAAAATGGAAAGAGGGGTTTTTGGGTGAAGATGAAATAAATGCTTGAGGGGTTTGAAAATGATGTTGTATTGTGTATGATTTGATGACTTTGGCCCTTGGCTAGTATTTGGGAAAAAAGGGGATTTTCCCTAATCGAATCAAATTATTATTTTGTATAAATAATGGAAATTGACATTAAAAATGTGAAATTGAAAGGGTATTAATTTGAATGGTGGGATTCGTTATGTGTTATTCCATTCTTTGGTAGTTTTGGATAGCCTATGTGTTATGAGATTTCATATCTGTTTAGAAATAACTGTATTGGGCTACCGGTGGAGGATAGCTGTGATTGTTGTAGAAATTGCATGCGGATTAAGTGAACTAAAACTCATCACTTGTGTTTGTCATTGAATATGACTATATTTATATACGTTGTATATGTATGGTTATTTGGGAGCGGAAAGAGGATGTACTCCATTGTTTGAGTTCGTGATTATATACATTGCATATGTATGAATGATTGTTTGGGATGAGAAAAGGAATGGACTCCATTATAATTAAGTTGGCCAGAATGTCCTAGGTGAAAGTCCGAAATTATACATGGGTGCCTAGCTCACGGATGAAATATCCATAAAATGGCAATGGTAGTGCTTGTATAGCCTACATTTACATGGGTCTCGTTTGACGACTGCTTGTGAGGCCCCTGACTTCTTTTTTTTTTAAACCTTATTAGGTCCCTAAATTTTGAATTATTATAATAAAGCCCTTAGTTCGTCGATTAATCGCAAATTAAGCCCTAGGACTGAAAACGCATCACGGGCGAATCCAGACAAACCCTAATCGATCCTGGAAGCTTAGAAATCACTTCTAACACTCTAATATTAACTACTTAACTCTCAAATTTTAGATTAATCACTCTAAACCTTAACTTTCAATTTTTACAGTCATCGTTCGGTTATTTACCTTTAAATTCAAAGCTAGATAATACAAACTGAATTATTTTACACTTGGAATAGATACTTTAATTGAACCCAAGCCCGCACATTTTTATTAAATCACAAATTGACCCCAAACAAGTACTATTATATATTTATATATATACACTTAAATCTTTTTTAATAATATATTTTACAATTTCCAAGATTTGTACAAAATATATATATATATATATATAACATGTCCATCAATTCACCATCACATGGCTAGCCATCATACCCCCCCTTGACTATAATCATTGTACTTTAAAATTTCTTGAAATCTTGGAGTAATAATGACTTTGGTACCTATAAAGATTTGCTATATATATGTGTGTACTTCTAACTAGAAGATATTTACATTAGTCCTAGACCTAACTAGATCATAATTAAACACATCATTAAGGTTTTAATCCTCCTCATTTCATTACATTTAATGTGAAGCCCCGGAAAAAATGCATTTGAATTATTTCCTTAAAGCCCCTCAGTTTCTTAAACTATTTCGAATCTTGCCAGATAGCATTTTTAATTTTTATCGGAACAGGTATTACACTAGCCGGATTAGGTTCCCTAACCTAATTTAATTTAATTCTACATAAGTAAGGTTCCAATACATGAGTTTAATTCCAAGCCCTCACTTCTTTATTTAAATTCTAAATTTACTCCAAACTAGTACTTGTACCTTGAACCTTGGTATACCATCAATCTTGCAATATATATATATGTACACACCTTGAGGGATGTGCCCTTGTACCTAAAATTAATAAAAAAATAACCCCATCATCCTAGGGAGAAGAGAGGAGCCAATTTTCAATATATATCATCATGATATTCTAGGAAACCCAAACCTAGTACCCTAGACCTAGGTTGTTAATTCCAAAACTAGTTCCTTTCTAACTAGTGTTGCCTAAATCATTGACCAAGCCTCCCAAATCCCTTCTATTTCCTTAGAATCCAAACAAATCCTAACCTTTCCATCCATTTCCAACTAATGGGCTTTTAGGACATTTTACATCAAAAATTGCCTATATATACCACACCCTCCCTAGCTTGCAAACATACACACAACACACTCACTCACACACACATTTTGGTTAGAGAGAGAGAGAGAGAGGAGAGCAAGGAAGAGGAGTCTAGAGGAGGAGAGGGAAGAAGAAGAGATTTTCTTGTGCAAAGCTAGAAGGTAAGCCACAAACACAACCTTCTCTTCATTTTCTTTTCTAATGCATGTCCTTTTAAAGATTTTAAGTGATGTTTCAGATCTGTTATTATCATGTTCTTATGTTAAAAATACCAAGATTTGAGTATTGTTTCCATCTCTCTTGTATTTTCCTCATTTTGGCACAAACCATCTTCTTTTTGTACAAATCTCTTAACTTTTCAAGGGCACTCTTTCAAACAAATTTTCTGAGTTAAACATGTGATAGTTAGCATATTTTCCTCACAAAATAAATGAAACTTTCCCATGGTGGAGCCCCCTTTTTATAAATTTCCTTGTTTTGGGCACTCTACCTTAAAACCTGTTTTTTTAGTCTACTTTCAAAAATTCCAGAAAAATATACAAAAATATTCTGAACCTCTATTTTATGTCAAAACCTTCCTTAAGGAGTTATCTTTCAACTAAAATTGGTTTCATCGAAAAAAATGGAGTGGTTTGAAATAAAATCAAGTTTTCGTAACAGTCGACAGATCTGGGCAGATTCTGGACAGATTCAGGAACAGTGCTGGACTATTTCCTAAATAACTTAAAATTGGAAAAAGCAATCCCATTTCCGAAAAATGTTCTAGGAACTAGATCAAATTCTATACGAACCATAGGAAAACCGAGTCCGGTGGATGAACCTAAGTAGTCCTTCCATATTAACCTTCATGTGATGTTAAATCTGGAAATTTGTTATGTTTGGATGTTTTATACCCTTGTATTCGTGAAAATGTTTAATGGCTTATTATCATATCTTGGCATAATGTTGTATGGGTATGTTATGTTATTTATCTTCTTATCTTGAGGAGGCATGCTTATGTGAAATTTATTATATCGTTTAGTTGAACTAACCTTGACTTAAAACACCTAATTTAACGGGAAACCTAATTGGGTGGGTGTTGGGTTTTCGAACACTTGAGTAATGAAAAGATGAGAAAATGTGATATATGGTTTGTTGGGATGCGTTCCCTATTCGAGGTTAAAACTTGCGCAAGTGGTTTTCGGGACCCTTGAACGGAGCGGTTGTATTCGGACCCTAGGTGGTTTGGTGTAAGGAGGGATTCGGGCAAGGCCCTATTTTTACCGTCTCTTTTGAGGCTCTGCGGTTGGCGCTACGCGGTATATAACCGTTGGTAGGCATCCGAGGTTAGTTCTGCAACAAAGCAGCAAAAGACGGGGCATACCGAATAATCCGCGTCTGATTCTTGTGGTCGGGAGGACGAAATCTCTTTGGGGGATTTCTAGTTACTAACATCTAACTCAACTCTTAATGTATTTATTTGTTTATTGGAGTATCATGCTTTATTACTTGATGTTATAGTTGTGACTGTGTATTGGACTGGGAAAAAGGGATCGGGTGTGTGTGTGTGTTTACTGGGCATTCAAAGCTCACGGCGTATCATGCCAGGTGACGAAGCGGAACTCATAGCGGAAGACGACGAGCCGGAAACCTTCGAAGACTTTTGACTATCTTAGGAATACTAGAAATTTCCTTTTTGTTATTTTGTAAGACTCATATGAAGTTTAAAACTTTCTTTTTGGGATGTAATGTAATGGAACCATCTTTTGAAGCAAGTATAATTGTGGTTGGTATGTATTTATATCCTATGTATGTACCTTATCGTTGCTTATGAGACCTTGTGCCAATGCCTTGTAAGATCTGTCAAAAAGGTAGTGCGCTGCCTAAGAAAGCTGGACTTAGAAGGGAGGCTATTTTGACTCCTCCAGCGATTTGGGATCTTACTTGGTTATTGACCATAGGACTCACTAGTGACTGCCCTTGACTACCACCTATAGTGTAGAATCGGGGCGTCACACTGCTCGCGGATGAAATATCCGTGAAAGAAAAGTTTGAAGTGCTTACATGTTGATAATGTGGTTCTAGAACTAACGAGTTGTAAACTCATTTGGGTTGTTGAGAAAGGATGAAATTAGCTTATGTAATTAACTTAAATGAAGGGAAATGGCTTAATGATTAAGTTTGGTAATTTAAGACTATACATAATGAGGATGCCGTTATCTATGATGTTGTATATGCATAGTGTGCTTATGCCTTTACTGAATTTCATATACTGTGTTAGATGGTCTCTACTGGGCTGCTGCTTATCCTACTTGGGAATAAAATTTTCAGGTAATGATGGCTTGCCTCTACCAAGGCAATAGTATTGGAGAAACTTTTGGAAGCAAGGGCTTCTCATTTTGATTGTATATTTTTGTAAAGGCAAGGGCTTAAGATGTGATGAACGAAGCTCACTTTTGATTGTAACCAAGATATGTCTTGGAAAGATGTAAGCCCGTAGGGCATTTAGTTTGTTGTCATTAATTTGCATTACATGCTGTAGATTCAGAATGAACGTTTATGAATGTATAATGCATGTAACCCTTTTGTAATACGAATTCTGTTATGAGAAAGTGTACCAATTACGTTATATTCATTTCCCTCATGAGTTGGGTTATTTGTATTATTTGAGGGTGTTACACATGGATAGGTTGAAGGTAGTGGATTCTTGCCTTGCATATTTAGCACGGGGCTATTTTTTTCGCCAACGGCTAGTCGATTTCCCGAACGAGGGGTGATGGTGCCATTGGATGTGCAACAGGTCTGCTGTTGACATTGCTTGGCGTTGCCCCTAGTTTGATCTGCCTGAGATGAGCTACAGCATAACTCAACAACCTGGCATTCAGCTGATTGGCTTGACACACTGTGTATTGTACTTTCCGTTTTGATTCAGGCGTTAGCTCGGACACAGACTTGCCAAGAAGAGGGGGTATAGTACCTGACTTCATTCCCAATCCGAGGTTCATAATTAGCTCGATATCCCACTGCGTGGAGGACAAGAGAGCTTCTGGCTCTTGCCCCTAGTTTCAATTGTGCACTTTTTGGCGAGTGCCTGACTTGGCTTGAAGATGAGACATAATCTGGGCCCACTTTAGTATCAGAAGTTTCCACAAGCACAAGTGGGGGACGCAGGAACACTTGACTCATCCATGCCCCAAGTTTATTGCTGTGATCTTACTTTTCAAGTTTTCTTTTTGAATGTAATAAAAGTCACTTTAATTTGTATCGAGAGTTGAAGAACTTTGTATTGAAATCAATGAAATTGAAGTTGTGGGCACTAAATTTTTTTTTCTTTTGGTCCAAAAATGGTCTAAGTTGTAAAAAGATTAATTTGAACAAAATCTTCAAAACCATTTTCGATAAGGATCACAACTTGACACACACGAAATCTATCCTCGAATGTATAACCCCGAATCCGAAGAGCACAAATTGTCCTTTATCTGAATAGCATTGCTCAGCACCGTAACTAGCTCTTAGAAAGGATCACAACCGAACATCCAGATAAAGGATAGACAAAGATGACTTGATCAAACACATGGAGACAGTTGATTTGGAGGTGTTTACGGTCGAGCTTCAGAATGAAGTTGCCTACGTATCCCAAAGATGGGAATCAAACCTTACGTAGTTTGGTTCAGGTTCACTTGAGTATTAACTCTCTCCTTTTACACTTTAACTTTTGCCAAGGCCGCCCTTTCTGGGTTTTCAACCTTGCGAGCTCAGTTTTTCTTTTTTCCAACTTTTGTGCTCTAACTTTTGCCTAGGTCGCCTTTCCAAGTTTTTTGGCCTAGTAAGCCTCTCAGGGGTAATATTTCTTTAACTTGTCGATGTTGATTGGTTGGGAAAATTCTATGCCATCCAGGTCCATGAGAATAACAACTCCACCCAACCAAATAGTTTTGATAATGTAAGGACCAGTCCAATTGGGTCTGAACTTGCCCCTAGGGTCATGGATGGGGGCTCAGTTGTCTTTCAATACCAAATCTCCTTCCTTAAGATTCTGAGACTTAACTTTCTTCTTAAAAGCCCTGGCAATTCTGCGTTGATATCCTTGAACAAGGTGCAGTGCTTTCAGCCTTCTCTCATCAAATAGCATCAGTTCTTCGAACCTGCTCTGCTGTTAGTCTGCTTCTGCTATCTGACACATAGCCATAACCTGTAGCAATAAAACCTCTATTTCAATCGACAGAATAGCTTCCATCCCATAAACAAGAGAGTACGGAGTTGCCCCAATAGATGTCCGAACTGAAGTTCTGTAGCCCCAAAGAGCAAATAGCAATTTGTCTAGCCAGTCCCTGTATGTCTTAACCATTTTCTACAAAATGTGCTTGATGTTCTTGTTGGCAGCCTCAATAGCTCCGTTGGTTTGCGGTCGATATGTGGATGACTTATGAAAAGCCACGTTGTATTTCTCCAACAAGTCGATCACTTCTTTCTTGAAATGGGAGCCATTGTCTGAAATGATCTCATTCGGGACTCCATAACGGCAAATGATGTTGTTTCGGATAAACTTAGCCACATGCGCTGCTTTCAACACTGCATAAGACTGAACCTCCACCCACTACGTGAAATAATCAATTGCCACCAGAATGTATTCATGCCTATTTGACCCTTTTGGTGCAACTGCCCCAATGATGTCAATTCCCCAGACTGAGAAAGGCCATGGTGAAGTCATGTTATACAGCTTTGATGGCGGGATATTTATGCGATTTGCATGGATTTGGCATTTGTGGTATCGCCGAACAAAACCAATACAATCCTTTTCCATGGTAGACCAGTAGTAACTTTGCCTGAGAATCTTCCAAGCTAACATTACTTCGCTCATGTGCGCTCCGCACTCTCCTCTATAGATGGCCTCCATTAGGCGCTTTGATCTATCTGCATTGACACATAACTTGTGCATCCCCAGATGACCCCTTGTAACAAGCCCGCAGGGGGACCTCGCTACAGCTCGGACTCGACTTTTGTCAGTCACGGTTCTAAATCTGAACCAAAGAGTCTAAATCCGGCAAATCGTTTTGAGAAAAACAGATTTTTTGAAAGAAGTGCCAAACATGGACTGCTTTGCCAGATACAGAGTCGCCACCTAAATATTTTATTTTGGGAAATTTAGGAAACCTTGACTCGGTGCCAAAAGGCCACGTGTCCGTCATCACCAAAGTTGCCTCGGCTCGGGAACTTGGGTACGATTGGGGAAGGTCACTTCGTGAGCACCCCCGCTCGCCCAGTCATAGACCGGCCTCTACTAACCATGATATCTATTTTTGAAAACATTGTATGTTCTTATTCCGGTTATTAGCCTAGGTTACTATGTGATGCTCACAACATACAAGTATAGACTGGATTGCCTGAATTGGAACAAAACATTTCATGTTTGTTTTTGAAAGAGGTTTTGCTACCCGCAGGTAGGCTTGAAACATTTGATGATTTATTCCAATTCAGATAACCCAACCTTCACCCACAGGCATTCAGGCAGGTATATCACATAAGCACATAGCCTCATGGTAAGCATGTTATTCATGGCAGTCACTCACACGCATGCGAGGATGCTAAAGCATAAAGCTTACCGGGTACTCCAAGCCAAAACAGAAACTCATTAGAAATCATGCATGAAACCTAAGTATACAGAAATGCTTAATGCAACACATGCGAGAATGTAAACTATAGCAGACTCGGCTATTCTAAACATGGCATATGGAATGCTACAACTAATATGTATTCAATTTGGAATTGAAAGTACAATGCAGTTAGTATGATGCGCCGAGCCCGGTGCATGCAATACAGATGAATGAATGCAAACATGCTATCATACTATATGCTAATTGAAATGTGCCCTAATCTAACCATCACAAGCGGATAAATAAAAGGGAGAAAGACGTGGGGTTGGAAGACATACAACACACACACGCACACTTATTACAGTTGTGCCCTCGCGCAGAGGGTCCGAATATTACAGCCCCGAATGAAAGAATATTACAGTCCAAAATATTACAAAATCCAAATTAATTAACAAATTAACTAAGAAAATAAATGAAACTGGCATGCAAGCCAGGGACTGCCTTGCTTCTGATGGATGATGCATGTCCGGGTTGTCTTGCGCGGAAATCCACCGGAATGCCCCAATTAGCCTCTGTTTACACCTGTTCTTGAAATGCGTGCCAAGCCCCGAAAAGTTGCTGATTCTTCATTTTGCTGCAACAGAGAGCAGGAAAGGGGCATAGCAATGTATTTGCACAGATATATGCATGTCTCGATCCTCGTGCCACCAATCACGCATACCGAGGCATGATGGCCGAGGAGTAGAAATGCAAAACTCAATATAGGATGAATGCACATGAAAATACAGCTAAAACCTAACTCCATCATGGATAATCCGGAGTGTCGGTGACTGGGGAATTGAGACACATTCCGTCACTCGGAGTACGAAATGTACCTCGTTTCCCGTGTCCGGGCTAACTCCTATTCCGAACACGATGCGATATGCATGACATGCATGAAATGCAACTATGATACAATCCTAACATACGCCATGCTATGAAAATGAGATGCCTCGAAATGCGTGCACACGGGCATGCAAACCGAGAAAATGACAGAATGCAATCTAAGATACAACCTAGTATGCACTATGCTGTAAAAATGAGATGCCTCGAAATGCGTGCACACGGGCACGCAAACCGAGGCGATGGCATACGCAATGCAAATGACATGGAAATATGATATGAGCTTATACCAACACGAGTAAGCCTCAGCCACACTCACATAGGATGTCGAAGGATGAAAATGAGGCACCTCGAAATGCGTGTACACGAGCACGCAAACCGAGGCGATGATAGAATGCGATGCAATGACATGAAAACATGATATGGGCTTATACCAACATGAGTGAGCCCCAGCCACACTCACATAGGATGCCGGCGGATAAAAATGAGGCGCCTCGAAATGCGTGCACACGGGCACGCAAACTGAGGCGATGATAGAATGCGATGCAATGACATGAAAACATGGTGTGGGCTTATACCAACATGAGTGAGCCTCAGCCACACTCACATAGGATGCCGACAGATAAAAATGAAGTGCCTCGAAGTGCGTGCACACGGGCACGCAAACTGGGGCGATGATAGAATGCGATGCATTGACATGAAAAGATGATGTGGGCTTATACCAACATGAGTGAGCCTCAGCCACACTCACATAGGATGCCGGCGGATAAAAATGAAGTGCCTCGAAGTGCGTGCACACGGGCATGCAAACCGAGGCGATGATAGAATGCGATGCAATGACATGAAAAGATGATGTGGGCTTATACCAACATGAGTGAGCCTCAGCCACACTCACATAGGATGCCGGCGGATAAAAATGAAGTGCCTCGAAGTGCGTGCACACGGGCACGCAAACCGAGGCGATGATAGAATGCGATGCAATGACATGAAAAGATGATGTGGGCTTATACCAACATGAGTGAGCCTCAGCCACACTCACATAGGATGCCGGCGGATAAAAATGAAGTGCCTCGAAGTGCGTGCACACGGGCACGCAAACTGAGGCGATGATAGAATGCGATGCAATGACATGAAAAGATGATGTGGGCTTATACCAACATGAGTGAGCCTCAGCCACACTCACATAGGATGCCGGCGGATAAAAATGAGGCGCCTCGAAATGCGTGCACACGGGCACGCAAACTGAGGCAATGCAAAAATGCAAACTATGGCATGGGAAATGATATGCAAACAAGGTAATGGGATTTCAGCACTGAAAAGTGGCGGAAAGCAGCCCCGAAATGAGACGAAATGACACTAAATGCATGAAATAGTCCCGAAATGCGAATTAGGCACCCGGAATGGCTTATAGCTATGCCAAACATGCACAATATGGACATGCAATGCAAATACAGAAGCCAGACAGTCCCAAAAAAGGCATTTTCACAGTTATAAACATGGCCAAACAGCAAGCATAGGTAGGGCAAAAATGGCATGCAAGAATAGGGGCCAAGAGAGGGGTAATGAAGCAAGCGATATAAGAAAAATCCAAACTGAAAAATTTCCTTCTACAACATTGAAGAGGGACCAAAAATATGCACATTTACAGTTTATGGAAGCCTCAAAATCAGTATACAAACATGATAGAAATGCGATGCAAAATAAGGCTCAAAAGTGGCTATAACATGAGGTATGCAAAATATTCACCAAACAGCCAAAGACCCTTAATAAAACATGTAGAATGGGCCAAAATAGGACTATTTCCAGAACTGTAAAATGGCCAAAAACAAAAGCATGATAGGCTAACTAAACATGCAAGAATGGGGAATAAAAGAGAGATATAACATGAAGTGGCATATGGAGGTCCCAAACCATGAAAGGACCTAAATGAAACATGAAGAATGGACCAAAATAAGCACTTTTTCAGAACTTTAAAATGGCCAAAAACAAAAGCATGGTAGGCTGCCATTGCATGCAAAAATGGGACCAAAAGGGGAGTATAAAGGTGAGTACAACATGGAAGTCCCAAATGGTGTTGAGCCCTTCTTCAATGTTTCAGAGGGGCTCAAAATAAGCCTAATATCAGTTTACAACATGCTCAAAAACAGATTACTCATGGGCCAAAAATAGCATGCAAGATTATGACATATAAGAGGATCAATGAAGCAAGTGCATCATAGAGGGCTCAAACAGGGTTGAGCCCTTAATGAAAAGTGAAGATGAGCTCAAAAGAGAGCCACTTTCAGTTAGGGCCGGAGCTTGAAACAAAAAGCATATGGGGCTTACAAATGGATCAAGAAAAAGGGTCAAAAGAGGAGAAGTGTTACTCACCCTTGAAGACTAAAGCTTTTGTTGCTTCTTGGATCAATTTGCAGCTTCTTTAGCCTTTGAGAAGCTCTCCTTGTTGCTGGAAATGAAGTGGTGATGGTAGATCTTGGTGGTGTAGAAGAAATGGTGATTAGGGACTTGGAAATTTTCAAGGAAATGAGAGGGATAGAGAGGGATTTGTGTATGGAAGCTTGAAGAACAAATTTTCTAACTCTTGAATGTGATATATCTTGCTTGTTATAAGGGCCAAAAAGGGGGTGTAAAGGTGGGGGAAAAGGAGGGCAACTTTCCCTCACAAAATATCGCCCGGATATTGATATTTTCTGGGGGATAAAGCTCCACAGCTATAAAGTGAACAGTGCAAGGAACACGGCCGGCCAGTTACTTTTGCTGCAAGTGGCCGGCCGGCCACACCCCCTAGCCGGCCGGTTAGGGGTCAAAAGGGTCAAGCAGATTTAGTGGCCGGCCATCATTTTTTAGGGTCCTCCCATGTGTGTACATCACAAATATGTGGTTGAAAGTTCAAGAAGATGGGTCCAAGGGGTTCAACATTAGCCCGGAAAGAGGGGTTCAAAAGGGTCAAATTGAATTACTGGCCGGCCACCATTTTTTAGGGTCCTCCCATGTGTGTACATCACAAATATGTGGTTTGGGTTTGAAGAAAATGGCCCCAAGGTGTTCAACATTAGCCCGGAAGGAGGGGTTCAAAAGGGTCAAATTGAATTACTGGCCGGCCACCATTTTTTAGGGTCCTCCCATGTGTGTACATCACAAATATGTGGTTCAAACTTCAAGAATGTGACCCCAAGGTGTTCAACATTAGCCCGGAAGTGTGAAAAACGGGCGCCGGAGGGCGTCGGAGGATGTATAACTGGTTGTTGCTACAATTGCTGGCCTCCCACCTTTTAGTGACCTCCCCGGTGATAAAACAGAGGTACCTGCAAAAAATGAACGAAAACCGTTGCAAAACGAATGCTCGGGGACCAAAACGCGCAGTTCGAGGTCCCGAAAAATGGGCTGTTAAGCACCGAAAGTGGCATTCGGCCACGAAGTGGGTTTCTCAGACCCCAGTGTCCCTCAAAAGGGAGAAAATAGAAAGTATGCCAAAAACCGAAGCAATAGGAGATGGTTAAGCGGTCCCGAACCGAGGCACACGGCCTGACGGCTCCGAAAATCGGAAATCGGACTCCGAAATGGGAAAAATGGCCTACGGCCACCAAATGTAGCCTACGGACATTGAGAGATGGTCTACGGGACCTCTCCCTTCCCTCAGGAAAAGAAACAAAGAAAACCGAGCTTGGTTCGCAAATCGAGGCAAAGTACAAAAGAGGGTTCGGAAGTCCGGAGGTAGGGCCCACGGCCGCAACTCTGAAACTTCTGAATGAGCACATTATGCAACATCACCAAGCGCTCAAACAGTGACGTCTTAGTCTTAAGGTCGGTCAAAAATGGGGTGTCTACACCGCTCTTGTACAGTTTACCTTTGTAGATGATAAATTGAGCGGCCATTCGCCATATTTCCCTTTTGACTTTGGCATTTGCCCCTGGTGGATAAATCTCCTTTTCCAAGAAGTTCCAGATATCATAGAACCAAGGGTTTTGACCTTGAACTTCATCTATTGCGGCGATACACTCGTAGGCCAGCATATATCTCTGTTCAATGATGATCGGACGCATCCGGACTTCAAATGGGATGTCTATCATAGAAGACAGAGTTGATAAAGCATCGGCGAACCTGTTGTTCTCTCTTAGTAGATATGTGAATGTCAGTTTCTCAAACCTAAGAATCAGAACATTCAGGGTTTGGTGATAGATTTTCATCTTTTCTTCTTTGACCTTCTAGTCTCTTTTTGCTTGGGACACAACTAGGTTTGAGTCCCCGATGACGTCTAACCTTTTTGCCCTTAGTTCCAGGGTGGCTACCAAACCAGCGATACACGCCTCGTATTCTGTTTCGTTGTTAGAAACCTTGAACCGGAGTTTGAAGGCTAAAGGTATATGGGAATTGTCGGGTGCTATCAATAACACCCTTATCCCATAACCGTACTGGCTAGATGCTCTGTCAAAGTACATTGTCCAAAATCTCTTCCTCGACTTGCAAAATAGCTTCATCTAGGAATAGGTATTCTACCGTTTCATTCCCTTTCACTGGGTGATTTGCCAGGAACTCAGCTACCGCTCTCCCATTGACAGACTTGTGAGTGACATACTTGAGATCAAATTCGGAGAGAAGAAGCAACCAACGGGCTAGCCTACTTGTAAGCACCGGTTTCTCAAAGAGATATTTGATGGGATCTAATCTCGAAACCAGAATTATGGAGTGAGCTACCAAGTAGTGCCTCAACTTCCTGGTAGCCCATACCAAGGCTAAGCAAGCCTTCTCCAGCGGGGTGTAACGGGCCTCGTAGTCCAACATTTTCTTGCTCAAATAGTAGATGGCTTCCTCCACCCTATCCTCAGATTCTTGAGCAAGCATACATCCCATTGTTGTGTCCATTACTGACAAATACAGAATCAATGGCTTTCCTGGCTCTGGCGACGACAACACAGGCAGGTTTTGTAGGTACTGCTTGATCTGCTCAAAAGTGAACTGACATCGGTCATCCCATCGGAATTTCTTTCCTTTCTTTAGGAGACCAAATAATGGTTCACAAGTCAAAGTTAATTTTGAAATAAATTGTCTTATGAATTGCACTTTACCCAGAAAGCCTCGCACCTCCTTTCTAGTCTTTGGTGGTGGCATTTCTAGAATGACCTTGATTTTGGAACGATCTACCTCGATGCCCCTCTGTGTGATCAAGAACCCCAGTATTTTCTTTGCTATTATGCTAAAAGTACACTTTTGTGGATTCAACCTCAATCTGTACTCTCTGATCCATCGAAAGAATTTCTTCAAGGCGGTGTAGTTGCCCTCTCTTTTCTTGGACTTGACAATCATGTCGTCCATGTATACCTCAACCTCTTTATGGATCATGTCATGCAGAATTGTGGTTGCAGCCCGTTGATAGGTAGCCTGGCATTCTTCAGCTCGAATGGCATCACCCTGTAGCAGTAGGTTCCTTATGGCGTAGTGAAGGCGGTTTTCTCTCTGTCTTTGGGTGCCATCAAAACTTGGTTATACCGAAAAAATCCATCCATGAAGGAGAGCAATGCATGGCCTATGGTGAAGTCCACCGATTCGTTGATGTGTTGTAGAGGAAGTCATCCTTCGGACTAGCTCTGTTCAAATCTTTGAAGTCCACACATACCCGAATTCTACCATCTTTCTTTGGCACTGGAACAATGTTGGCCAACCAAGTTGGATACTCAAATACTAGGAAGAACCCTGCATCTATCTGCTTGGTGACCTCCTTCTTAATCTTCAAAGGCCAATCCGAGCATATTCTCTGTAGCTTCTGCTTGACAGGTCGGGCCTCGGGGTCAAGAGGGCTCTGATGCTGTACAATCTCAAGATCGATTCCAGGCATGTCTTCGTAGGACCATGCAAAAACATCTTTGAAAGATTTTAATAAAGCGACTAAGCGCTCGCGCTCCTCCGAAAACAAAGTGGACCCGATCTGGATTAGACGCGAATCTTTCTCTGTACCTACATTAATTGCAATGATTTCATTAACGAGGGGTTTTACAAATCTCTCATCCTCTCGACTAATCAAATGTTTCAAAACCAGAGGAATTCCTTCCTTATTGTTTTCACTAAAATTTTGAAAGTCATGATCAATGCAATATACAAGTGGCATAGAGAAGTACTTAGAATTTGCAATGGTATTCACATTCAAAAGGTTCAGGTCATCCAATTCCTCGGTTACAAATGACTCAAAAGAAAAGAAAAAAGACGACCTGGACAAAACCTCGGCATCCGGGTTGTCAACCCTAGGAATACCGAACTCTGACTCAAAAGAATTGGAATCTAATTTCGACTCCACAGACTTTGTGGAATTAGATTCCAGCTCACTACCTGACTCAGAACTACTGGACCAGAAGCCCTCCTCAAGTTGCCAAATGAGGGACGGTGCGTCAGATGTATCCAAGATACCACAGGAAGGGTTCGCACCTGGGTGGTCTCCGATCTTGGAAATAGTTAGGTTATCCCCAAGCTCTCTGAGTTGATCTGAGGATCCAAAAGGAGACATGCCAATGCTGCTCCTACTTCAAGGTCACTGCTGTTGGAATCACTTTCTGTGCTCTTTGCAGCCTTAGCAGTTAGTTCAGTTTGGTCCTTTGTGTCACTCTCTTGTAGCTGTAAGTCGAAGAAAATCTCAAAGCCGGGAACTTGCTGCTTCTAAGAGTTGAACCAGGGCTCGGGAAAACCACAGAATGGGAAGTCTTCACCCTCCCAAACAAAATAGCCATTCAGGGTTCCCTGGATAGGTCGATGCACAAGTTCATAGCGCTTTTCTCTTTGCTTTGCTCAGGCTCTCCCAGCCATCTCTTTCTCTTTCCTCACCTAGTCCTCTTTGGTGGGTGTATATCCATGACCAAAGGCATGCGGGTTATGTGGCATGTCGGCCAATGTAGTAACGCCCTTTCTGCCACTACTTCCTAATCCCATTCCTGGCATGTGTTGGAGTTTGGTCACGAAGTAAATCGATTGAACACTGACATATAAGCGCTCATCTGATGCCAGGATGGTTTGTATTGCCCGAGCCTCGGCCAAGGTAAATCTAGAGAGGAAAACATCCTCTTCGCCACGCATAATTTCTAGCACAGGTGTGGTGAACTCTGGCAAAGGATGTATAGATGAATTCCCAAAGACTATGGCTACCCTTTTCCCATGGGGTTACTTTAACATCTGGTGGAGAGTGGAAGAGACAACTCTTACTTGGTGTAGCCAAGGCCGCCCAAGTAGTAAATTGAAAGTGGTTGAAATATCCAGGACATGGAACTTGATGTCCTATTGAGCTGGGCCAACTTGTACTCTAATCTGCATTGTCCTCATCACCTCTTTGCTTATATTGTCATACGCACGGATCACTTGGGCCATAGGCACAAAATCGGCCAATTTTAGACCAATAGCGTAAGCCGTACGGCATGGACAGACGTTGATTGCCGACCCGGTGTCAACTAATACGACTGGCACCCATTTTTTCTGGCACTCTACGGATATGTATAGAGGCTTGTTGTGCGCAGAGCCTTCCGGCGACAGCTTCTTATCCGAAAAGGTCAAAGTTGGCGCAACACCTCCCGGGAAGACTAACTGTAGACACCCCATTTTTGACCGACCTTAAGACTCAGACGTCACCGATTGAGCGCTTGGTGATGTTGCATAATGTGCTTGTTCAGAAGCTTCAGAGTTGCGGCCGTGAGCCCTGCCTCCAGACTTCCGAACCCTCTTCTGTGCCTTGTCTCGGTTTGCGAACCAGACTCGGTTTTCTCGGTTTCTTTTCCTGAGGGGAGGGAGAGGTCTAGTAGACCATCTCTCAATGTCCGTAGGCTACATTTGGTGGCCGTAGGCCATTTTGCCCTTTTCGGAGCCCGGTTTCCGATTTTCCGGGACCGTCAGGCCGTGTGCCTCGGTTCAGGACCGCCTAACCATCTCCGTTTGCTCTGATTTTTGGCATACTTCCTATTTGATCCCTTTTGAGGGACACTGGGGTCCCGGAAACCCACTTCGTGGCCGAACGCCACTTTCGGTGCTTAACAGCCCATTTTCGGGACCTCGAACTGCGTGTTTTGGCCCCGGAACATTCGTTTTGCAATGGTTTTCGTTCATTTTTGGCAGGTACCTCTGTTTTATCACAGGGAAGGTCACTGAAGGGTGGGAGGCCAGCAATTGTTGCAGCAACCAGTTATCTCTCCTCCGGAGCCTCCCGGCGCCCGTTTTCCCAACTTCCGGGCTAATGTTGAACACCTTGGAGTTAGTGTTGCCAACTTTCGACCACATATCTGTGATCTACACATCTGGGAGGCCACTAAAAGTTGGTGGCCGGCCATTAAGGTCACCTGACCCTTTTGACCCCTTTCTTCCGGGCTAATGTTGAACCCCTTGGACCTTTTTTCTTGAACTTTGAACCACATATCTGTGATGTACACACCTGAGAGGCCCCTAAAAGTTCATGGCCGGCCATTAAGGTCACCTGACCCTTTTGACCCCCTCTTTCCGAGCCATTGTTGAACCCCTTGGGCCCACTTTCTTGGAATTTCAATTACATGGTTGTGTTGTACACACATAGGGCTACCTCCCCAATATCTGGCCGGCCAGAAAAGCTTGTTGACCCTTTTGACCCCTAGCCGGCCGGCTAGGGGGTGTGGCCGGCCGGCCACCTCCAGCCAAAGTGAGAGGCCGGCTGTGTTCTTCTCACTGTACCCTTTCCAGCTGTGGGGCAATATCCCCCAGATATTTTCTGTATCCGGGGGATATTTTGGGAGAGAGTTATGCTCTCCAATTCACCCCCTTTTACACCCCTTTTCTTGGCCTTATAGCCAGCTGAGGGTCTTCTTCTTGAGGGTTAGAAAAATTACTCTTCAAGCTTCCATAGCCAACTCCATCTTCTTCCTTCTCAATTCTTCAAAAAACCCTAACTCCCTAACCATCATTCCTTCTACACCACCAAGCTCTACCACCACCATCTCATTTCCAGCAACAAGGAAGGATTCTTGAAGGTTAAAGAAGCTGCAAATCCATCCAAGAAGCAACAAAAGCTTGAATCTTCAAGGGTAAGTAACACTTTTACCCTTTTGACCCTTTTTCTTGATCTATTTCTAAGCCCCACTTCTTTTGGGTTTCAAGCTCCGGCCCTAACTGAAAAGGGCCATATTTTGAGCTCATATTCACTTCTCATTAAGGGCTCAACCCTGTTTGAGCCCTCCATAATACACTTGCTTCATTGATCATCTTGTATGTCATAGTTTTGCATGCTATTTTTGACCCATGAGAAATTTATTTTCGAGCATGTTGTAAACTGATATAAGGCTTATTTTGAGCCCCTCTTCAACATTGGAGAAGGGCTCAACATTGTTTGGTGTCTCCATGTGGCACTTGTAGTTCAATCCCTTATTTGGCCCCCATTTTGTATAAATTGATAACCCTCTTTGCTTCTGTTTTTGGACCTTGGTCCGAACTTAAAGTGGCCTTATTTTGGCCTATACTTCATGTTTTATTCACACTTTTTTTCTGTTTGGTGATTATTTTATATACTTCATGTTATAGCACCTTTTGAGCCTTGTTTTGCATCACATTTTTAGCATGTTTGTATACTGATTTGAGGTCTGCCATATACTGTAAATGTTCATATTTTTGGTCCATCTTCAGTGTTGTAGGAGGAAATGTTTCAGTTTGAGCTTTGCTTATACCACTTGCTTCATTACCCCTCTTTTGGCCCCTATTCTTGCATGCTATTTTTCCCTTACTTATACTTGCTGTTTGGCCATGTTTATAACTGTGAAAGTACATCTTTTGGGACTGTCTAGCTTCTGTCTTTGCATTGCATGTCCATATTGTACATGTTTGGCATAGCTATAGGCCATTTCGGGTGCCTAATGTCGCATTTCGGGACATTTCCTTGCATTTCATGTCATTTCACTTCATTTCGGGACTATTTTCCCCCATATTTTAGTGCTGAAATTCCATTAGTACGCTTGCATATCATTTTTGCCACATTTCATCACATTTTTGCATTGCCTCGGTTTGCGTGCCCGTGTGCACGCATTTCGAGGCACTTCATTTTCTGCCATCGGCATCCGATGTGAGTGTGGCTGAGGCTCTCTCATGTTGGTATAAGCCCATTTGTCATTTCCATGTCATTTTCATATCATTCTGTCATCGCCTCGGTTTGCATGCCCGTGTGCACGCATTTCGAGGCACTTTATTTTCTGCCATCGGCATCCGATGTGAGTGTGGCTGAGGCTCTCTCATGTTGGTATAAGCCCATTTGTCATTTCCATGTCATTTTCATATCATTCTGTCATCGCCTCGGTTTGCGTGCCCGTGTGCACGCATTTCGAGGCACTTCATTTTCTGCCATCGGCATCCGATGTGAGTGTGGCTGAGGCTCTCTCATGTTGGTATAAGCCCATTTGTCATTTCCATGTCATTTTCATATCATTCTGTCATCGCCTCGGTTTGCGTGCCCGTGTGCACGCATTTCGAGGCACTTCATTTTCTGCCATCGGCATCCGATGTGAGTGTGGCTGAGGCTCTCTCATGTTGGTATAAGCCCATTTGTCATTTCCATGTCATTTTCATATCATTCTGTCATCGCCTCGGTTTGCGTGCCCGTGTGCACGCATTTCGAGGCACTTCATTTTCTGCCATCGGCATCCGATGTGAATGTGGCTGAGGCTCTCTCATGTTGGTATAAGCCCATTTGTCATTTCCATGTCATTTTCATATCATTCTGTCATCGTCTCGGTTTGTGTGCCCGTGTGCACGCATTTCGAGGCACTTCATTTTCTGCCATCGGCATCTTATGTGAGTGTAGCTGAGGCTCTCTCATGTTAGTGTAAGTCCATGTTGCATTTTTCATGAAATTCGCATCGCCTCGGTTTGCGTGCCAGTGTGCACGCATTTCGAGGCACTTCATTTTTATCCAACGGCATCCGATGTGAGTGTGGCTGAGGCTCACTCATGTTGGTATAAGCCCATTTGTCATTCCCATATCATTTCATCACATATCATCGCCTCGGTTTGCGTGCCCGCGTGCACGTACTTCGAGACACATATCATGGCCTCGGTTTGCGTGCCCGCGTGCACGTACTTCGAGACACATATCATCGCCTCGGTTTGCGTGCCCGCGCGCACGTACTTCGAGACACATATCATTTTCTCGGTTTGCGTGCCTGCGTGCACGTACTTCGAGACACATATCATCGCCTCGGTTTGCGTGCCTGCGTGCACGTACTTCGAGACACATATCATTTTCTCGGTTTGTGTGCCCGTGTTCACGCACTCCGAGGCATTTCATTTTCATAGCATTCTGCATTTTCTCGGTTTGCGTGCCCGCGTGCACGCATTTCGAGGCATCTCATTTCATAGCATTGTGTACGTTAGGATTGTATCTTAGTTGAATTTCATGCATATCATGCATATTGCATCGTGTCCGGAATAGGAGTTAGCCCGGGCACGGGAAACGAGGTACATTTCGTACTCCGAGTGACGGAATGTGTCTCAATTCCCCAGTCGCCGACACTCCGGATTATCCATGATGGAGTTAGGTTTTAGCTGTAGTTTCATGTGCATTCATCCTATATTGAGTTGTGCATTTCGACTCCTCGGCCATCATGCCTCGGTATGCGTGATTGGTGGCACGAGGATCGAGACATGCATATATCTGTGCAAATACATTGCTATGCCCCTTTCCTGCTCTCTGTTGCAGCAAAACCAGGAATCAGCAACCTTTTGGGGGCCTGGCACGCATTTCAAGAACAGGTGTAAACAGAGGCTAATTGGGGCATTCCGGTGGATTTCCGCGCAAGATAATCCGGACATGCATCATCCATCAGGAGCAAGGCAGTCTCTGGCTTGCACGCCAGTTTTATTTGCTTTCTAGTTAATTCATTAATTAATCAGAGTTTTGTAATATTTTTGGACTGTAATATTCTTTTATTTGGGGACTGTAATATTTGGACTGTATATTTATTCGGACCCTCCGAGTGAGGGCACAACTGTAATAAGTGTGCGTGAGTGTGTTGTATGTCTTCCAACCCCACGTCTTTCTCCCTTTTATTTATCCGCTTACGATGGTTAGATTAGGGCATATTTAAATTAGCATACAGCATGACAGCATGTTTGCATTCATTCATCTGTATTGCATGCACCGGGCTCGGCGCATCATACTAACTGCATTGTACTTTCAAAATTCAAAATTGAATACATGATGGCTGTAATATTTCATATACCATCTTAGAATAGCCGAGCCTGCTATAGTTGCATTTTGCATGTGTTGCATTCGGCATTTCTGTATACTTAGGATCATGCATGATTTCTAATACAGTTTTTGTTTTGGCTTGGAGTACCCGGTAAGTTTTATGCTTTAGCATCCTTGCATGCGTGTGAGTGAATGTCATGATAGCATGCTTACCATGAGGCTATGTGCTTATCTGATATATCTGCCTGAATGCCTGTGGATGAAGGTTGGGTTATCTGAATTGGAATGAATCATCAAAATGTTTCAAACCTACCTGCGGGTAGCAAACCATTTTCAAAAACAAACATAAAATGTTTTGTTCCAATTCGGGCGACCCGGTCTATACTTATATGCTGTGAGCATCACATAGTAACCTAGGCTAATAACCGGAATAAGAACTCACAATGTTTTCAAAAATTGATATCATGGTTAGTAGAGGCCGGTCTATGACCGGGCGAGCGGGGGTGCTCACGAAGTGACCTTCCCCAATCGTACCCAAGTTCCCGAGCCGAGGCAACTTTGGTGATGACGGACACGTGGCCTTTTGGCACCGAGTCAGGGTTTCCTAAATTTCCCAAAATAAAATATTTAGGTGGCGACTCTGTATCTGGCAAAGCAGTCCATGTTTGGCACTTCTTTCAAAAATCAGTTTTCCTAAAACGATTTGCCGGATTTGGACTCTTTGGTTCAGATTTAGAACCGTGACTACACAAGGTCGAGTCCGAGCTGTAGCGAGGTCCCTCCGCGGGCTTGTTACAGTTTCTGGCGACTCTGCTGGGGATTTAGAGAACTTGACTCGAACTCGTGATATCTGTTTTTGACTACACTTGAGTGTTTCTTTGCATTGCATTTGCATTGGTTCGCCTAGGACACCGTGTTTGCCATCTGCTATTCCTGAACGGTTTGCCGGAGGCTTGTCTTGTCAAGGCATGACGATAAGGCTGACCGGTTGTGGGCTCTGCCAGTATGGGAACACAAACCCCGGTTTTACCGGGGCACCCTCTTTGACCATTCGACCTAGTGCATATTCGGAATCCATAGTGACCATTCCATACTAGGACAGGTTGCTTACCCGTTTATAGGTTGTTTGAAACCGCTGCATGCGTAGTGAAACCCTAGCTCCTGACAAAATAGGACGGGGAAACCTTACCCCTTCATAGGGGTGTTTTGGCTCTCACTTATCTGTTATGTGCTTTAGAGTGCGTCTCTACAGGAATGCATGTATCAGTGTATGAGTTTGGGCGTCAGGCCTGCGGGCACCAGTTTGCGAGTTTGGGCATCAGGCCTGCGGGCATTACTATCAGTATTTGGGAGTCAGCTTTACCCGTGGGTATCAGACTCAGTTTAGGGCAGGATTTTGGGGCAGAATTCAGTAGAGGGCACACTTATTCAACCATGCTTGTATCCGTTCAGATGGAATCAGGCTGAGATGCTGTCTGTTTTCTCTTTTGCTAGGTAGTCTGGGAACCATAGCTTCTGAAGGCTCCGATATCCCCCGAGGTTCATCGAACTTGTGCTGATAGACTTTGCTAGGTCAGAGATTCAGTTCAAGGGCAATCAGTGTTCCTCCACCAGAGGCAAGGGATAGATACCAATCAGTCAGATGGAACGGCAGAACACATCAGGGATAGAGGCCATGATGCGCCAGATGCAAGAAAGTATGAAACTCATGCAGCAGGACGCTGCCCGTCAGGAGGAGTTTTCCAAACAGCAGGCCGCAATCATGACCCAACAGGCCGAACTGATTACTAGACTGCAACAGCAGAATGAGGCATCTGCTTCACAACAAATTCCTCCACCGGCAGGGGCTCCATTACCTGAGCAGATACCTGCTGTTCGGAACGCTCCTCCAAACATCCAGAATACTGTGCCGACTATCCAGAACCAGCAAGAGGACACAAGTCTTCCAACGGGGCCAGCTCCGCCCCCGCTTCCACCACAACTGTCCAAGGTCCATACACCCAATCACCCGGACTCTCCATTCGAGGTCGAGGTTGATAATACAGCTCTGAAATTGAGCAAACTGGAGAAGCTCTTCAAAAAATCCCAAGGGGCCAAGGCTATGCCGGATATCGGAGACGGATATACCGAGGAGGCCGTAACACTCCCTGATAGGTTCAAAATGCCACAAATCGACCGCTTTGACGGGACCGGCGACCCCATGGTCCATATTCGACTGTTTGCAGACGTCTTGCGGCCGATGGGCCTAACACGACCACAGAAGCTCTCACTATTCGGCCGAACCCTGTCGGGTGTGGCCTCCCATTGGTACGCAAGATTACAAGATGAAGTGAAGAAGAATTGGGATGAGATGGCTGAGGCCTTTGTCACACAATATTCATACAACACTCAAATCGAGATCACAACTCGTGATCTCGAAACGACAAGGCAAGAGCCCAAGGAATCTTTCTCGGACTTTGTGATCCGGTGGAGGGCGAAGGCCTCGATGATGACTCTAAGGCCTACTGATAAGGATCAAATTCGGATGATTGTGCGCAATCTCCAGCCTAAGCTAATGCAGAGAATGATTGTAATCCCCTTTCCCACTTTCTCAGATTTACACGATATGGGGGTACAAATCGAAGATGCAATGAGGCAGGGTCTGTTTGACCAGGATAAGGAGCAGCCCAGGAGGGCGTTTTCCCGCAGTTCGAATGCGACCACCAGTGGTGATGCAGCTGCAAGATCTTCTGATGTGGGCATGGTTGCTACCACCGTATCAAAAACAGCTACCCCATTCACCGGTGCGTCCGGAAGTAGCTCACAAGCGGCCAAATATCCACCCCAAGCTAAGAAGGTTTTCACCCCACTTTATATGCCTTTGTCAAAGGCTCTTGGGGTTTTGATCAAGAAAGGGCATCTGAAGCCCCTGGAGCCGCAACCATTACCAAAGAACCTCCCTCTCTCGCACAATCCAGCCGACTACTGTGCCTTCCATCAGCGAGCCGGCCATGACACTGACATGTGCTTTCGTCTCCGCCACGAAATACAAGATCTGATCGACAACGGGATCATCCCCGCGCCAAGTCCTGCAAAGTCTATCGGCACTTGATCAGTGAACTTGTGGGGGATAATGTGATACGATCGAGGGATGAACCACCTGCAGGCGGCACTCAGATTACTCCGGATGTGGCGTATGGCACGCACTGTTTTGAACATTTTGCAAATATTAGTTTTTGTGCTTTCTGACTTGGGTATTGAGTCAGTCTTGTCGTTTTGTTTTGGGTCTGTCTTGTTGTATCGAGTCAGTCCTGTTGTATAGAAGTCGGGTGATTCCGGGGGATGTTACCTCGGGCGTCACCATTTTGTTTTATGCTTGTCTTTTCGTTTTGTTTTGAGTCTGTTTCTGCCAGGGAGCCAGTAACACCAGCAGATTTGATTGAAACAGCAGTGTTTTTTTCATGCTTTGTGCTTGCTCCTGCTTTGTGCCAATTGTGCCAGAAAGATTTAAATGAAACAGCAGTAATTTTTGCACTTCTGTGTTCGCTGCTGCCGTGTGCTAGGTGTGATGGAATCTGAATGAAATGGCAGTGCATTCCACTTGCTCTCTTGTGCCCCAGAATCATTGCATCGACCTAAGTTTTTCAAAACTCTTTTTGAACATTGCAGTAAAAACGAAGAGGAAGGAATTCCTTGGGATTTGCAAAACTTTGATCATTTGAGAGAAAGAGAGGCATGGTAAGCCCTTAATGAATGAAATCATGCTTGTTAGCGTGAGTACTGAGAAGGACCCTGGCTTGATCCAGACTGGTTTCACACTACCTTCAGCGCGAGCGATTTGTCGCTTTCTTAAAAACTTTCAAAAACAAAATGTTTTGCGCGGTCTTGCGAAGACCTGTGTGGAATCGCTCTTGAGATTGTGCAGCCTAGGATCGCTCTCAGCCTCGAGACTCAACCCCTTCGCTTCCGAACCTTGAACTTGAAATCAGAAGGTTCGACGGTCAACTACGATGTGAGGCCTGTGTGGCTAGATTTGAAGCAGCCCTCGAACAAGAGGCCAGGAAAGTCAGATCAAAAGATCAGAAGATCAGAAGAAGCTTGCAAAGCTAGAACAGAAGTACCCCTCGAACTAGGGGCAAAGATATCAGACATGCTCGAAGAGCTGAAGATGAGTCCTCTTGCAAAGCAGCAGCCATTCTCCTGGATTCAGATGACTCTAGGATCTCAAAACCATTTGGCATGGACTTGTTATACTTTTACCCTTGAGAGGCTCGCTGGGCCGAAAATCCGGAAGGGCGACCCAGGCAAAAGTTAGAGCAAGAGAAAAATACAAAAAAGAAGCAATACAAAAAATGCAAAGAAAAGAACAAAAAAGTAAAATAAAATAAAAAAAAGGGACAAAGAAATGAAAAGAATTGAAAAGAAAAGAAGAACAAAGCTCGCAAGGTCGAAAACCTGCAACAGGCGCCTTGGCAAAAGTTAGAGCATAAAAAGGAGAGGTTAATACCCGAGTGTACCTTAATCCCGAACTACGTAAGGCTTGATTCCCATCTTTGGGATACGTAGGCAACTTCATTCTGAAGTCCAGCCGTAAAACACTTCAAACTCAATCATGTCCATGTAATGGTTCTGATAATCTTCGCCTTGTCTATATCTGAGAGTCTGGTTGCGTTCGTCGCTCTGAGGACTGACTACAATACACTACGGTGCCATTCAAACAAGGGGCAACTTTCCGTTGCCATTCAATGCGCTGCGGTGCTATCCAAACAAGGGGCAACTTTCCGTTGCCATTCAGAACGCCGCGGTGCCATTTCAAACAAGGGGCAACATTCCGTTGCCATGCAGTGTCCTTCAGACAAGGGGCAATTTTTCATTGCCATGGATCCGAGGTTGCGCATCTCAAGAGTAGGTCCCATGCTCGTAGAGCAGTGGTCGTTTACGAAAATAGTTTTTGAGAATTTTTACTGAGGTTGACTAATCTTCTCGAAAAGTATTCCATTTTCAAAACTGGACCATTTCTTGGACCCAAAAAAGGAAAACTCTCAGTGCTCACTGCCTAACTTGCATGATTTTAAATCAGAAAATTGAACAAGTATGTTAATCTAACTCTCATTTTGGTCAATTTTTTTTTTTAGGAGAAAACTAAAACTAAAAAATGGTCAAAATGATGAAATAGGGGCACAGTTGAGTCAGATGTCCTGTCTTCCTCCTGTTGTCAACTTACTTGTCAGAAAGGGAACTCTACTTGCCGAAAGGGCACCATATTCGCCAGAAAAGGGCACCACTGAGGCTGATCACAAAACGGCTGAAGGTTCCCTCATCTTCCAAGCAGCAAGGTATCAAGCCGAGTGCGAAGCACAATTCGGAATGGATCAAGATGCTCCATTCCCTCATCCGGCGCATCGACAGATGTCACCGAAGGAAAAAGCCGCGAGCTGATTATGTTGGGCGTGAGCCCGCAACTTCCTGTTCATCCATCAACCACCTAGGGGAGGGATGAAAAACGAGAGATTGAAGAATAGAGAGATGTACGATGAGAGAAAAAGTGAGAAAGGGGCTTTTTCAGAAAAAAAAAAAAAACAGAGCTTGAGGGCCGAGTGATGTGAGAACCACAAATAAGAAAGGGTGGAAAACACTACCCGGTGAAACAGGCTCCCTATGCACATTTGAGTGTCGTGTCTTTTTGTTTTATCTCGATTCTTGTTTTGAGTCGTTTCGAGTGTTACCCGATGTGTCTAGGTTGTGTGCCTTTTATTTCCTTGTTGCGTCGTTTTGCTGCGTTCAGTCATAGGCTCAATACTTGGTCGAAAGCTCATCTCTGAATTTCAAAAACAAAATCATTTTGTGCTCCGAGTGCCATGCCATTCTCCACATTTGTACAAAACAAAATTTGTTCTTTCATAAAATCGCAGGGTTCAACCCGGGTCATGTCGGAACAATAGAACTAGGACCTATTTGAAGCTATATGGGTTCCAGACTACAAAGCAAAAGCAAAAGAGGAAATGTCGGGTATCTGAGTTTGTTTCAACTTCAGTAAGTTCCGAGACTACATCCCGTGTGTGCCTCTTCAAGTCTTGCCAAGGCTCCAAAGTATGAGTGTGCCTCTACCTCAAGCTCAAGATCAAGTCTGCTTCAAGCCAAAATGGTAATCAGAAGTGCTCTCCCTGAGTACCATTCCCCGCCAGAGGCATCTTGGCCGTGTTCGCAATGAGTTCCTAGGAGACCAACTGCGACGGTGGAAACTAGAGTTCGAATGGCCGATGCCTAGAACGTAAAGGTTCGGGATTTCCGAGACCAAAGTCTGGTTTAAATACCCAGAGGCATGCCCTCGGCTTGAAATCTGTATGGCAGCCCCATAGATTGAGATAGCATGTGAATGCGCCTCGATTCTGGATACTGAATCAACCTAGCCTGTCACCCCGTTGGAGAATAGGGAAAGTTGTGAACATGGCCAGGAAGGAAAGGTAGTAACTGCGGTTTGGAAGTACAATCAAGAAAGTGCAAGGAGAACCCACTCTTTTCAGTTCAAAATGTTTCTGCGGAATTTTCAACTCATATCTTCGATGTGTGGCTCATCGTCAGTCGGCATGCACGAGGTGTATCCTTTTTGGAATATATCGTGACCCCTCTGAGAGGTAAATCGGAGGTTGCGTTTGGAATTTGGTCTACTTAAGGCTTGTATTCCCTTATTCGGTATTTTTGTTTCAAACGGGTGTTGTTACGCGCGTTCCACTGGCATTGTTGTTCTCATTCGTTGCATTGTTATGCACATCTATCTAGCATTGTTATGCTCATTCATTGCATTGTTATGCACATCTATCTAGCATTGTTATGCTCATTCCTTGTATTGTTATGCGCATCTATCTAGCATTGTTATGATCATTCGTTGCATTGTTATGCACATCTATCTAGCATTGTTATGCTCATTGCTTGCATTGTTATGCACATCTTCTAGCATTGTTATGCTCATTACTTGCATTGTTATGTACACTTCACCTGCATCGTTATGCACCTTTTCACTTACAATTCTTATCTTTCCTCTCTTGCATGTGATATGCTGAGAGGTTTTCTCTTGCGTGTGATACGCTGAGAAATTTATCTTTCCTCTCTTGCATGTGATATGCTGAGAGGTTTTCTCTTGCGTGTGATACGCTGAGAAACTTACCTTTTCTCTCTTGCATGTGATATGCTGAGAGGTTTTCTCTTGCGTGTGATACGCTGAGAAATTTATCTTTCCTCTCTTGCATGTGATATGCTGAGAGGTTTTCTCTTGCGTGTGATACGCTGAGAAACTTACATTTTCTCTCTTGCATGTGATATGCTGAGAGGTTTTCTCTTGCGTGTGATACGCTGAGAAATTTATCTTTTCTCTCTCGCATGTGATATGCTGAGAGGTTTTCTCTTGCATGTGATATGCTGAGATGTTTTCTCTTGCGTGTGATACGCTGAGAAATTTATCTTTTCTCTCTTGCATGTGATATGCTGAGCAGTTTTCTCTTGCGTGTGATACGCTGAGAAATTTATCTTTTCTCTCTTGCATGTGATATGCTAAGCAGTTTTCTCTTGCGTGTGATACGCTGAGAAACTTATCTTTTCTCTCTTGCATGTGATATGCTGAGCAGTTTTCTCTTGCGTGTGATACGCTGAGAAACTTATCTTTTCTCTCGTGCATGTGATGTGCTGAGCAGTTTTCTCTTGCGTGTGATACGCTGAGAAATTTATCTTTTCTCTCTTGCATGTGATATGCTGAGCAGTTTTCTCTTGCGTGTGATACGCTGAGAAATTTATCTTTTCTCTCTTGCATGTGATATGCTGAGCAGTTTTCTCTTGTGTGTGATACGCTGAGAAACTTATCTTTTCTCTCGTGCATGTGATGTGCTGAGCAGTTTTCTCTTGCGTGTGATACGCTGAGAAATTTATCTTTTCTCTCTTGCATGTGATATGCTGAGCAGTTTTCTCTTGCGTGTGATACGCTGAGAAATTTATCTTTTCTCTCTTGCATGTGATATGCTGAGAAGTTTTCTCTTGCGTGTGATACGCTGAGAAACTTATCTTTTCTCTCTTGCATGTGATATGCTGAGAGGTTTTCTCTTGCATGTGATACGCTGAGAAACTTATCTTTTCTCTCTTGCATGTGATGTGCTGAGCAGTTTTCTCTTGCGTGTGATACGCTGAGAAATCTCCCTTTTCTCTCTTGCATGTGATATGCTGAGCAGTTTTCTCTTGCGTGTGATACGCTGAGGAATTTGCCTTTCTTCTCTTACGTGTGATACGCTGAGAAGTTTACCTTCCCTCTTTTGCGTATAATACGCTGAAAGGTTTACCTTCTTCCTCTCCTATGTGTGATACGCAGAGAGATGTTGTGTGTTAGACTCTGGGTATTCTCGGTAGTCGATTTTAGCCTTCTCCACGTGAGACGCAGTGAGAATTGCATAATTTTCTTACATCCTTCTGCATGAAATGTAGTTAGATTTGTATTCGCTTGCTTAAAACTGCTGCATGGTATGCTTCATTACAGCTCTCTTTGCATAATCATAAGTTTTGATCAGCTGCTTGCATATCATTTTCATTTTTCCCCTGCCTGCGGGCATGCCTGCGGGCACATCTCTGTTTATCTTGCCTGTTTGTCTAAGTCTTCGGCCTTGTCAAAAATGGGTCGTCTCTTGGCTTTGACATTCACTCCCGTCACTTGTGACTTCCGAGTTCTGTCAAAGAGGGGCAACTGTAGACACCCCATTTTTTACCGACCTTAAGACTCAGACGTCACCGATTGAGCGCTTGGTGATGTTGCATAATGTGCTTGTTCAGAAGCTTCAGAGTTGCGGCCGTGAGCCCTGCCTCCGGACTTCCGAACCCTCTTCTGTGCCTTGTCTCGGTTTGCGAACCAGACTCGGTTTTCTCGGTTTCTTTTCCTGAGGGGAGGGAGAGGTCTAGTAGACCATCTCTCAATGTCCGTAGGCTACATTTGGTGGCCGTAGGCCATTTTGCCCTTTTCGGAGCCCGGTTTCCGATTTTCCGGGACCGTCAGGCCGTGTGCCTCGGTTCAGGACCGCCTAACCATCTCCGTTTGCTCTGATTTTTGGCATACTTCCTATTTGATCCCTTTTGAGGGACACTGGGGTCCCGGAAACCCACTTCGTGGCCGAACGCCACTTTCGGTGCTTAACAGCCCATTTTCGGGACCTCGAACTGCGTGTTTTGGCCCCGGAACATTCGTTTTGCAATGGTTTTCGTTCATTTTTGGCAGGTACCTCTGTTTTATCACAGGGAAGGTCACTGAAGGGTGGGAGGCCAGCAATTGTTGCAGCAACCAGTTATCTCTCCTCCGGAGCCTCCCGGCGCCCGTTTTCCCAACTTCCGGGCTAATGTTGAACACCTTGGAGTTAGTGTTGCCAACTTTCGACCACATATCTGTGATCTACACATCTGGGAGGCCACTAAAAGTTGGTGGCCGGCCATTAAGGTCACCTGACCCTTTTGACCCCTTTCTTCCGGGCTAATGTTGAACCCCTTGGACCTTTTTTCTTGAACTTTGAACCACATATCTGTGATGTACACACCTGAGAGGCCCCTAAAAGTTCATGGCCGGCCATTAAGGTCACCTGACCCTTTTGACCCCCTCTTTCCGAGCCATTGTTGAACCCCTTGGGCCCACTTTCTTGGAATTTCAATTACATGGTTGTGTTGTACACACATAGGGCTACCTCCCCAATATCTGGCCGGCCAGAAAAGCTTGTTGACCCTTTTGACCCCTAGCCGGCCGGCTAGGGGGTGTGGCCGGCCGGCCACCTCCAGCCAAAGTGAGAGGCCGGCTGTGTTCTTCTCACTGTACCCTTTCCAGCTGTGGGGCAATATCCCCCAGATATTTTCTGTATCCGGGGGATATTTTGGGAGAGAGTTATGCTCTCCAATTCACCCCCTTTTACACCCCTTTTCTTGGCCTTATAGCCAGCTGAGGGTCTTCTTCTTGAGGGTTAGAAAAATTACTCTTCAAGCTTCCATAGCCAACTCCATCTTCTTCCTTCTCAATTCTTCAAAAAACCCTAACTCCCTAACCATCATTCCTTCTACACCACCAAGCTCTACCACCACCATCTCATTTCCAGCAACAAGGAAGGATTCTTGAAGGTTAAAGAAGCTGCAAATCCATCCAAGAAGCAACAAAAGCTTGAATCTTCAAGGGTAAGTAACACTTTTACCCTTTTGACCCTTTTTCTTGATCTATTTCTAAGCCCCACTTCTTTTGGGTTTCAAGCTCCGGCCCTAACTGAAAAGGGCCATATTTTGAGCTCATCTTCACTTCTCATTAAGGGCTCAACCCTGTTTGAGCCCTCCATAATACACTTGCTTCATTGATCATCTTGTATGTCATAGTTTTGCATGCTATTTTTGACCCATGAGCAATTTATTTTCGAGCATGTTGTAAACTGATATAAGGCTTATTTTGAGCCCCTCTTCAATATTGGAGAAGGGCTCAACATTGTTTGGTGTCTCCATGTGGCACTTGTAGTTCAATCCCTTATTTGGCCCCCATTTTGTATAAATTGATAACCCTCTTTGCTTCTGTTTTTGGACCTTGGTACGAACTGAAAGTGGCCTTATTTTGGCCTATACTTCATGTTTTATTCACACTTTTTTTCTGTTTGGTGATTATTTTATATACTTCATGTTATAGCACCTTTTGAGCCTTGTTTTGCAACACATTTTTAGCATGTTTGTATACTGATTTGAGGTCTGCCATATACTGTAAATGTTCATATTTTTGGTCCATCTTCAGTGTTGTAGAAGGAAATTTTTCAGTTTGAGCTTTTCTTATACCACTTGCTTCATTACCCCTCTTTTGGCCCCTATTCTTGCATGCTACATTTCCCTTACTTATACTTGCTGTTTGGCCATGTTTATAACTGTGAAAGTACATCTTTTGGGACTGTCTAGCTTCTGTCTTTGCATTGCATGTCCATATTGTACATGTTTGGCATAGCTATAGGCCATTTCGGGTGCCTAATGTCGCATTTCGGGACATTTCCTTGCATTTCATGTCATTTCACTTCATTTCGGGACTATTTTCCCCCATATTTTAGTGCTGAAATTCCATTAGTACGCTTGCATATCATTTTTGCCACATTTCATCACATTTTTGCATTGCCTCGGTTTGCGTGCCCGTGTGCACGCATTTCGAGGCACTTCATTTTCTGCCATCGGCATCCGATGTGAGTGTGGCTGAGGCTCTCTCATGTTGGTATAAGCCCATTTGTCATTTCCATGTCATTTTCATATCATTCTGTCATCGCCTCGGTTTGCGTGCCCGTGTGCACGCATTTCGAGGCACTTTATTTTCTGCCATCGGCATCCGATGTGAGTGTGGCTGAGGCTCTCTCATGTTGGTATAAGCCCATTTGTCATTTCCATGTCATTTTCATATCATTCTGTCATCGCCTCGGTTTGCGTGCCCGTGTGCACGCATTTCGAGGCACTTCATTTTCTGCCATCGGCATCCGATGTGAGTGTGGCTGAGGCTCTCTCATGTTGGTATAAGCCCATTTGTCATTTCCATGTCATTTTCATATCATTCTGTCATCGCCACGGTTTGCGTGCCCGTGTGTACGCATTCCGAGGCACTTCATTTTCTGCCATCGGCATCCGATGTGAGTGTGGCTGAGGCTCTCTCATGTTGGTATAAGCCCATTTGTCATTTCCATGTCATTTTCATATCATTCTGTCATCGCCTCGGTTTGCGTGCCCGTGTGCACGCATTTCGAGGCACTTCATTTTCTGCCATCGGCATCCGATGTGAATGTGGCTGAGGCTCACTCATGTTGGTATAAGCCCATTTGTCATTTCCATGTCATTTTCATATCATTCTGTCATTGTCTCGGTTTGTGTGCCCGTGTGCACGCATTTCGAGGCACTTCATTTTCTGCCATCGGCATCTTATGTGAGTGTAGCTGAGGCTCTCTCATGTTAGTGTAAGTCCATGTTGCATTTTTCATGAAATTCGCATCGCCTCGGTTTGCGTGCCAGTGTGCACGCATTTCGAGGCACTTCATTTTTATCCAACGGCATCCCATGTGAGTGTGGCTGAGGCTCACTCATGTTGGTATAAGCCCATTTGTCATTCCCATATCATTTCATCACATATCATCGCCTCGGTTTGCGTGCCCGCGTGCACGTACTTCGAGACACATATCATCGCCTCGGTTTGCGTGCCCGCGCGCACGTACTTCGAGACACATATCATTTTCTCGGTTTGCGTGCCTGCGTGCACGTACTTCGAGACACATATCATCGCCTCGGTTTGCGTGCCTGCGTGCACGTACTTCGAGACACATATCATTTTCTCGGTTTGTGTGCCCGTGTTCACGCACTCCGAGGCATTTCATTTTCATAGCATTCTGCATTTTCTCGGTTTGCGTGCCCGCGTGCACGCATTTCGAGGCATCTCATTTCATAGCATTGTGTACGTTAGGATTGTATCTTAGTTGAATTTCATGCATATCATGCATATTGCATCGTGTCCGGAATAGGAGTTAGCCCGGGCACGGGAAACGAGGTACATTTCGTACTCCGAGTGACGGAATGTGTCTCAATTCCCCAGTCGCCGACACTCCGGATTATCCATGATGGAGTTAGGTTTTAGCTGTAGTTTCATGTGCATTCATCCTATATTGAGTTGTGCATTTCGACTCCTCGGCCATCATGCCTCGGTATGCGTGATTGGTGGCACGAGGATCGAGACATGCATATATCTGTGCAAATACATTGCTATGCCCCTTTCCTGCTCTCTGTTGCAGCAAAACCAGGAATCAGCAACCTTTTGGGGGCCTGGCACGCATTTCAAGAACAGGTGTAAACAGAGGCTAATTGGGGCATTCCGGTGGATTTCCGCGCAAGATAATCCGGACATGCATCATCCATCAGGAGCAAGGCAGTCTCTGGCTTGCACGCCAGTTTTATTTGCTTTCTAGTTAATTCATTAATTAATCAGAGTTTTGTAATATTTTTGGACTGTAATATTCTTTTATTTGGGGACTGTAATATTTGGACTGTATATTTATTCGGACCCTCCGAGTGAGGGCACAACTGTAATAAGTGTGCGTGAGTGTGTTGTATGTCTTCCAACCCCACGTCTTTCTCCCTTTTATTTATCCGCTTACGATGGTTAGATTAGGGCATATTTAAATTAGCATACAGCATGACAGCATGTTTGCATTCATTCATCTGTATTGCATGCACCGGGCTCGGCGCATCATACTAACTGCATTGTACTTTCAAAATTCAAAATTGAATACATGATGGCTGTAATATTTCATATACCATCTTAGAATAGCCGAGCCTGCTATAGTTGCATTTTGCATGTGTTGCATTCGGCATTTCTGTATACTTAGGATCATGCATGATTTCTAATACAGTTTTTGTTTTGGCTTGGAGTACCCGGTAAGTTTTATGCTTTAGCATCCTTGCATGCGTGTGAGTGAATGTCATGATAGCATGCTTACCATGAGGCTATGTGCTTATCTGATATATCTGCCTGAATGCCTGTGGATGAAGGTTGGGTTATCTGAATTGGAATGAATCATCAAAATGTTTCAAACCTACCTGCGGGTAGCAAACCATTTTCAAAAACAAACATAAAATGTTTTGTTCCAATTCGGGCGACCCGGTCTATACTTATATGCTGTGAGCATCACATAGTAACCTAGGCTAATAACCGGAATAAGAACTCACAATGTTTTCAAAAATTGATATCATGGTTAGTAGAGGCCGGTCTATGACCGGGCGAGCGGGGGTGCTCACGAAGTGACCTTCCCCAATCGTACCCAAGTTCCCGAGCCGAGGCAACTTTGGTGATGACGGACACGTGGCCTTTTGGCACCGAGTCAGGGTTTCCTAAATTTCCCAAAATAAAATATTTAGGTGGCGACTCTGTATCTGGCAAAGCAGTCCATGTTTGGCACTTCTTTCAAAAATCAGTTTTCCTAAAACGATTTGCCGGATTTGGACTCTTTGGTTCAGATTTAGAACCGTGACTACACAAGGTCGAGTCCGAGCTGTAGCGAGGTCCCCCCGCGGGCTTGTTACACTAACCCAACCAGTTGTTCCGGGGTAGTCTCAATGGACAACTTTGCTTTATCCATCGCTGATAGTACAGCCTGACTGTGCACTCACAAAGCCGTAAGTAGCCCCCAGATAGATATATCAGTTTGAATATTTTTCAACTATTTTAGCACGACCTCTTTCTCTAACTGCTTTTCCTTTTGTTTCTCTAATTCTTTTTCCTTTCTGGAGGCTTTTGGGTTGGTCCAGATGTGGTGGTTTGAAATATCGGCCACTTCTTGTCATGTGGTCGACCTTTTCCACATACCAGGTGTTGTCAATAAGGTCCTCACCCCAGTCCTTATCAGTATGGGCCAAGTGTAGGTTGTCATCATCCTACTAGATTCCTTCGGCAACCGACAAGCAGTTGTTAAGCTCTGTTCGGGTCATCTTCTCATCACAGATTTCCCCTACAGGGTCTTGGGCCTTTCCAGCCTTCTGTTTGTTTTGATCCACTTCTTGCTTAAGGCAACTCAATGCGGCTTGTTGCTCTGTAGCTACAGTACTAACTATGCCCAGGTCTTGAGCCACTTGTTTTGTACTGGTGTTTTCCGACAGTTTACCCTTTTCGTCGGCCATTCCGGCCACTGTAGCGGTTCCTGCTTTCTATTCTTCCAACTTCAGTTCAGTTCCCTCGTCTATATCGGGCTCATCACTTAGCCACCCAGAATTGTCTGTTGACTCGTTCAGATCAAACCAATCAATATGCATGTCCCCTTGATCTTGCTCATCAAAGAACTGTAAATTATCTATATCCTTCTCCATGTTGGCTAGATCATCTAATCCCTAGCTTGGTCTATCTTCTTGGACTACACTAACCTTCATCCCAGTTGGCATCACCACTTCCGGTTTATCTTGGTTGATTGGCACAATATAGCAGCTCGGGTTATACACCCCATCAGATGAGTCCTCAGAGCCCTCGGGTAACGGACTGACATTCTCCACCAAGGCTGACCTCCCTTCATCTTCTACTGTCATCACCACGGGTTCAGTTTGGATTGTTGACATGTTCATCATGCACAAGTCTGTGCTCTCAGGGATGAACAACGCCGGTTTAGGTAGGTGGGAATGGGTGATATGTCTATTGGGGTCATAAGGGATGACCAGTGTATGGATGAGGTTTATATGTTGGGGTGGAGGGGCTTGATTATGTGGTGGAAGAGGATTTGTAGTGACGTTGGGTTTTTGATAAGGTGCTATCACTTTATTGTCAATGAGATCTTGAATCTCATGACGTAGTCTGTAGCACCGATTAGTGTAATGACCATGCTGTTGGTGAAAAGCACAGTATTTGACCAGCTTGTGTTTAGGTGGGAGAGGATCGGGCAGTGGGCATTGTTCTAACGGCTTAAGATGCCCTTTTTTGATTAGGACCCCTAGGACTTTGGACAAAGTCATGTAGAGTGGGGTGAAGACCCTTTGGCCTCGAGCCTGATGGCTTGAGGTTTGTAAAGTTGAGTTGGATGTACTGGCAAAAGAGTTGGTGGTCTTGGGTGTGGTGGTGACCATACTTACATCTGAAGGCCGTGCAGCTGTGCTACCGCTAGTAGTCGCATTGGAACTGCATGTGAAAGCCCTCTTGGGCTACACATTCTCATCATTTATCAACCCTTGACTCATTGCGTCCTCAATGTGAACTCCTACCTTATGGAGATCAACAAATGTGAACAAGGGCAAGACAATCATCCTTTTAAGTAATCTCCCTTACAGATTGCAGACGATCATTCTAATTTGATCTTTTTCGGATGGCCGAGTAGTCATCATGGAAGCCTTAGTCCTCCATCAAGTCACAAAGTTTGAGAAACCCTCCTTTGATTCTTGGCAGGTCGCTTCAAGATCACAGGTAGTGACCTCAATCTGGGTATTGTAGGAGTACTGCGCTACAAAGGCCTCGGCCATTTCATCCCAGCTCCGTTTCACCGAGTCTTCTAGTTTTGCGTACCAGATGGCCGCTATACCCAATAGGGTCTGGCAAAAAAGTGATAGCTTTTGTAGTCTGGTGAGGCCCATTGGTCGTAGGATATCCGAAAATAATTGTAGATGGACCATAAAATCCTCAGAGTCGTCAAACTGATCTATGTGCGGCATCTTGAATCTGTTCGGCAAAGTCACTGCATGTCAGTAAAGCCATCCTCAATATCAGGGATTGAATTTACGCCCTGTGCCCGCTTGAAAAGCTTTTCCATCTTGTTGACCTTCAATGCAGTTGGGTCAACCTCAAATTAAAATGGCACCTCCGTCTGGTAAACTGGTGCCTTGGAGGTCTAAGGTGTGATCAGATTTTCCTGAATGACGTATTTTTATGAACATTAATTATGACCCTGGGTGTCGAAATTCTCGCGCAGGGGGGGCATAGAATGCAGAGGCTACTACCGGTTGGGGTTGCTGTTGTTGAAGCCTATCTATCAATTCTGCTTGGCAGGCTGCAATCTCAGCTTGGCGGGCAGCATCTCGCTATATAGTCTCAATAGTCTGCTGGAACTGACGAAACATATCTTCCATGCTGACTGTAGGATGCAAAGCTATCAGAACTGGTGAATACTCTCTTTTTGGAGTAGAAGTAGACGATTGGGCCTAAAATGGTGACTGCTGGACTGGTGAGTTATGCCTAACCCTCCTTCGTCTTGTAACCGGTGGGAGTGAAGCAAATACTGGCTATCCCCTAACAAGATCCCCAGATCTATAAAGTCCCCTTACACGAGTCCAGAGTGCTTGAGGGGTAACAGAATCGTCAGAAACAATGGTGAAAAACTACCTTGCAAAAAGAAACAAAAATCAGAAACTGCACAGCACCTTGGCTTAGACACAAACAACACGCAGTTGCAATCATAAGCTGGAGAACTGCACTCAACACTGATTTCTGCCTCAAAACTAAAACCCAGACTTGCAACTGATACATATGTTCCTACAGAGTTTCACTCTAAAAGCACATATCAAGCAAGTGAAAGCCAAAACACCCCTATAATGGGGTAGGGTTACCCTGTCCTAATTTCGTCAGGAGCTAGGGATTCACTACACAAAATAAGTGGTTTTATACAACCACTGCATTCAGGTAAGAAACTTGTCCTTGTTTAGAACAGTGTCTATAGTTTCCCAGATGCAACTAGGTTGATTGTTCAAAAAGGGTACCTCAGCAAGACTACCTAATATATCTCTCACACCAAACATTGAGAAGTGAAAGGAGGATCAAACGGTATAGTGGTAGTCCAGATCCAAGGTTTGTATTCCCATTGTGGCAGAGTCCGCAACCAGTCAGCCGTTTGGCAAGCTTTTCAAAGCAAGCCTCCGGCAAAATGCTCAGGAATAGCAGATGGCAAACATAGTGACTTAGGCGCACTGATGCAAATGCAAATGCAAAGAAACCCATAAGTGTAGATAAAATAACATATCATGATTTTGAGTCAAGTTCTCAAAGGCCACAGTAGAGTCGCCAGAAACTGTGGACTCGCCTTTTTCGTGCCTCCTTTCGGAAGGTTTGAAAAGAAGGCCTCACAGTTCGGACTCCCGTGGTTCTGAATGTAGTCTCACAAGTGCAATGTGAAACTGATAAACACTATGGAGTCCAAATCTGGCAAATCTTTTTGGAAAATCAATTTAAAATCAAATAATGCCAAAATTGGATTGTTTTGCTAGATACAGAGTTGTCACCTAAATATTTTTTATTTTGAAAAAATTTAGGAAACCTTGACTCATGCCAAACGCCACATGTCCGTCATCACCAAAGTTGCCTCGACTCGGGAACTTGGGTATGAAGGGGAAAGGTCATGAATTGAGCACCCCCGCTCACCCGATCAAAAGATCGGCCTTTACTAATCATGATATGATTTTTATGTACATTACGTGCTCTTGTTCCGGTTATTAGACTAGTTTTACTACGTGATGCGCACAAGCAAATCTAGACTAGTTTGCTCAATTTGGAATAATTCAACTTATGTTTGTTTGCAAAAATAGTTTTAATTGGCCACCTTAAGTGGGCTTAAAAGTTTGCGAATTTGCCACCAAACATAGTGGGCTTAAAACATACATTCATTGAATCGTTCCAATTCAAACAAAAAACCTTCATCCACAAGCATTCAAGCAGTTTAACAAGTAAGCATATAGCCCCAGGGCAAACATGCTAATCATGGCAACATTCACACATATGCAAGTATGCTAAAAAGTAAAAACTCACCTAGTACTCCAAGCTAGGAAAACATGAGTTAGAAAAATATGCATGGTTCTTAACTATATAAGATGTCTAATGCAATACGTGCAATATGCAATTAATAGGCTCGGCTACTAATATGACATATGGATCGATTTGAACAACATACGATTAAACATGTATTCAAATAAGATATTAAAATAACAATGCAGTTAAAATGATGTGCCGAGCCTCGGTGCAAGCAAGACAAGCTGAATGTATGCGAGCATGCAATATGCTAATTGAAATATGATGTCCCTAATCTAGCCATCAAAAGTGATTAAATACAAAGGAGAAAGACGTGGAGTAAGAAAACATACACACACGCATGCATACTTTTTACAACATTATGCCGTTGTGAAGGAGGGTCCAAATGAATAAACTAACCAACTAGCTATGCTAATTAAGCTATCCAATTATTATAAAACTCGAATTAATTAACTATTCTAGTTAACTAATTATTACAAACCGAAATTGAATAACTAGTTAAACTAGTTAATTAACTACAACTCTTAATTAGCTACAACTAATTAATAACTTACAACACAAATGCACACGAACTAAGCATTTAAGATATTAAACTATGCTGCCACTGCTCTGCCTCGGGAAGTGGAAGATGCACTTGCTCGGTTTTTGCTCGAAAAGAACTCTGTTTTGCTCTTGAAAGTCTCTGTTTGCAGGGTTGAGCATTTCTAGAACCTTTCTGCTCAACCTTACCAAATCTTTGCTGAGGTTTACATCAGTGGCCTACTGGCCATGGATGGATGCTGTTGGCTAGGGAGGTGTCCTGCTGGCCAGAAATGATGCACTGCTGGCCATAAATGGTGGCCTGCCGACCACTGATGCACCGGGTCATCATACTGCAACATAGTACATACAGAGCAAAAAGAGGGTCTTTCCAAGGGTTGTCTGTACTGTATCCCTCCTTATCAACTCAATATCTTAAAGGGGTGACACATTTGGATCCAAAAATACCAATCAAGCAAGTTCATTGCATGATGGCCAAAGATCCAAGTTGTACAATTTCGATAAATGTACAAATATGACCAACAAGGCCACCACCCTATCATGCAAGATCAAGGGCAATGGAGACCTAGGAAAGTGGCACATTTCATCAATTTTGAGTATGAAATGTCCCATTTTCCTTGTGTTCAAATTAACGTTCGATTTGAACATATGCAATGCAACACAACGACATGCTTATCTTGTCACTTTTACTTGTCAATTTTGTTTACATATTTTAATTACCAAATCATTCGTTAATCAATTTTTCCATTGGTGAGTGTCCTCTAAAGTGAAGGAAGTGTCAACTAGGAGATAGTGTAAGGTAAGAGAAAGATCATGCCTTTGATAATGAACCCTCAAAGAGGATTAAACCATTACGCCTGACCTCAATCTCAAGCTTAAAGGATCTCAAGCTTGAAACAACCCTCAAAAGCAAATGCAAGGGTGAAACAAAGAGGGAGGTTGTAGGGATTTAGATGCCAAAATTGAGTGATAAAAGTAGTAAAAACATGCAGTCAAGTCACACCAATAATGTTTAAAGCCTTAAAACAACAAGCTAGTGCAAGGATTTACTCTACAACCACACAAAACAAAGTTTAAATGAAACAAACAGCCCAAAATAGAGCTAAAGCAGGCTATTTCAGAGGCTCAAACATGCTGGACTTAAGCTAAGTTAAGCTAGAAAAACATGCTAACATGTAAAGCTAACTAAGCATGCAAACAAGACACAAGGAGAGGAAGCTAACCCCTCAAATTTTGGACTTCAAAATGAGATTTTTGCCACTAAAAAACCTTTGAAATTTAGTGGTTAAAAGGCCTAAAAAAGTTGGCTTCAAAGTGATGGACAAAGGCACAAAAACTTTATAAACTAAGAAGCAAGAAGGGTGAACCACCCCCTAATTAAAAAAGAGCTCAAACCAACATTTTTAACCCACAAAAATAGGGCTTTTTACAGTTCAAAACCAGCCCCAAGAACAATTGAAAAAGATAGAAAAACAAGTATTGAAAACAAGATAACAAGACTAGTATTCTACCTCTTGAAGCAAAGAACACTTTAGGCACAAGTTCAAGCTAAAACCACCTTCAAGAGATCCAAGAAGGCCCCAAGGAATCTTAGCTCAAAGGTGAGAGGATTTGGTTTAGGAGAAGTAGGGAAAAGTGTAGAGAAACTAGGCAAACACACACAATTTTGCAAGAGAGAGAGAGAGATAGAGAGAAAATTTTTATTCTCAAATTTTTCTAATCCCCACACATGAGAAAGAGGGGTTCTATATATAGAAAACACAAATTCCCCTCACAAACATCCAGCCATACACGTGTAGGAAGATGCATGAATCTATGCAAACAGCTGGCACAAAATATCACAAAATATCTGCAGCATATAATGGTGGTCAGTCGGCCATCAATGGTGGCCGGTAAGGTTCATTGATGGCAGGCAATGCACATCAATGGCTAGCAAAGGAGAAGTCGTGGTCGGTAGCCTCCAAGGATGGCCGACAGGCCATCAAGAACTTCAGGCTAAAAAGGCCCAGGCATGGTCCAAAGATAAGACAAAATGGATGCAGGGCTTGAAATTCTCAAGGCAGTGGCATTCCGCTAGAGACTTCGTGCGTTCGACAATCAAGCAGGCTTATTGTAGACGTCCCCGAATGCCCCGGGAGGGTGAGCTCCCGTTCTGTTCATTTTTGGGGTCACTACAGCTCGGACTCGATTTGTGTCATGGTTCTTAATCTTGAACCAAAGAGTCCAAATCCGGAAAATCATTTTGAGAAAATAGATATTTAGAAAAAGAAGTGCCAAACATGGACTGCTTTTCCAGATACAGAGTCGCCACCTAAATATTTTAAAATGGGGAATTTAGGAAACCCTGACTCGGTGCCGAAGGCCACATGTCCGTTATCACCGGAGTTGTCTCGGCTCGGGAGCTAGGGTACGATTGGGGAAGGTCAGCTATGAGCACCCCCTCTCGCCCGATCCGAAGATCGGCCTCTACTAACCGTGATATCCGTTTTTTGAAAACGTTATGTGTTCTTATTCCATTTATTAGCCTAGAATTACTATGTTATGCGTACAGCAAACAAGTATAGACTAGATTGCCTAATTTGGAAATAAGCATTGCATATCCGTTTATCTTGGAAAAATGTTTTGGAATTTGCTATTCGCAAGTAGGCTAAAACACGGATTTCAACGAGTTTTTCCAACTCAAACAATCCAACCTTCACCCACAGGCATTCGAACAATTTATAACACATAAGCATCTAGCCACATGGTAAGCATGCTATCATGTTAACATTCACACGCATGCAAGATGCTAAAGCATAAATACTTACATCGTACTCCGTGCCAAAACAATAAACTAGTTAGCAAACATGCGTGATCCTAGTTCATGTCAAGTTGACTAATGCAACACATGCAGGATGCAATTAGATAGGCTCGGCTAACCATAAACATGACATGTAAAATGCAACCAATTGATGCACGTATTCAATTTGGAATTTGAAGTACGAATGCAGTTAGCATGATGTACCGAGCCCGGTGTATGCAGGGCAAATGAATGAATGCACGCATGCATTGCATGAGGTATGCTAATCTAAACATGCCCTAATCTACCATCATAAGCAGGTAAATAAAAGGGAAGGAAGAAATGGGGGTTGGAAGACATTCACACACTCACCCACACTTATTACAGATTTGCCCTCGCCCAGAGGGACCAAATAAATAATACAAATTAATTAACTACGCAAGCTAATTAAATATTACAAATCACCTAATCAGTCAACAAACTAATTTAACTAGGAAAAGTAGTAAACCGCATCGGGAGGAGAGCCAGATGAAGCGCATGCTCGGGTCCTGCTCGGGAGTGCACGACCATGCATAGTCTGCCTCTGTTTTCCCTGCTCTGCCCCTCTGAAGACTGCCAAAGTCTCAAGGATGCTTCTCTGGATACTGGGAATCACCACCGGCTGAGTAGAATTACCACCGGCAGTGAATTGTGGTCACCGGCACAAAATTAATCCATTGGCTGGTGATTTAATGCCGGTCGGCAATGTACACTACCGGTCGGCAAAGAATGCCTGCAGAACCTGCAACTCACAGCAGCAGAGGACAGAACTTGCATGGCAATACAATTCAAGCAATGTATGCACCAATCATGACCCCTATCATGTTTGTGACTCAAAGGGACATGTGTCTCGATTCTTGGACCGCCAATCACGCATTTCCATACATGACGGCCCAAAGAACCAAGTGCGCAACTTTCATGTCAAATGAAATACAAACCAAACAAACAAACCAAGGCCCAATTCCTATCACCAAGTCAAGGAACAAGGCATGCATGCAAGATGCAATGCAACCTAGGCATGCAAGCTAAGGATGCAACATGGTGTGGCAAGACACTTATGCAAGCATACAAGCAAACATGAGGCAATGCAAACCGATGAAAAGGTGGACTTAGACATGATTCAGGTAACTCTAAATAGGCCTAAAACAGTGGCCAAAGTGACCAAAATAAAGGACTAAACACATACACACATGCACATGTTAAAGGAGCCAACACTTAGGCACAAATGGGACAACTCTCAAACACATTTGAAAGAAGGTAATCATGGACATATGGCATGCAAGGTAAGCATTGAAAATCATGTAAGGATGATACCAAACCAAGCAAACAAAATAGACTAAACATGCAATAAATGGCCCAAGTGCTTGAAGCAAGTCAAAGGGGCTTGAACCATGACCAAGCCAACCAAGCCTCACAAGGCTAAAAGGACTTAAAGTAGGTTCAAGGCAGACCTAGACCATGCAAAGGGGACCCCTTAGATGGCATCTAAGTGGCTCAAATTCAAAGGCATGTACAATGGCCAAAACATGGAACATGCTACACAAGCTTTCAAAGCATTAAGGAGACATCCAAGGCAAACATATAGGCATGCAAAGGGGACTGAAATGACATGGTGGATAGTTCCAAACCACTAAATCAATGCAAGAATGTCATGCTATACATTCATACACTTAGGGCCAACAAGACGGAATGCAAAGGAGCTATACTAAGCATGCGAAATCCAACCCAAACAACCTAGGACAGACCTTAAACATGGCAAAATGAGCACAAAACTTTCACAAGGCTAAGCCTGAAACATGCTAGAACAAAGGCTAACAACCTAAGGCATATTAAGGCAAAAACATGGCATTACATGGTAGGTATGCTAAGCATGCATGGTGTACCAAAACCAACACACAAAAAGGTTATATCATGGCATAATAAGCATGGAAAACAACCAAGACATGATCAATACACACTCTAACATGATGCTCTCTCAAGAGGCCAAAAAGGGTCCCTTTCAAGGACAACAAGGAGAGGGGGTGGCCCTCCTCTTTTGGAGACTTCAAGGCACCATCTCCACCACTGAAATCCCTCAAGATTTCAGTGGTGAAGAGGCCCAAACACCAAAGTCTCGAAACTTGCACAAAATAGCACAAAAAGGAGCCTTACAAGGCTTAGGAGGGGGCAAACAAACCCAAACCACAAAACACTCTTAATAAACAATCAAGAGGGCTAAAAAACATAACTTTTTTATATTATACACTAAGCTCAAAAATGATTTTAAGACAGGTAGAAAAGCAATGCAAAAATGGGGAATAAAAGGGAAGTTTCTTACCCTTGTAGACCACCTTCACAAATGATGCTCCAACAGCCCTCCTTGGCTTGAATCCAACTCCAAAACTTCAAAACCAACCTCTTAGAACCTCAGTAGCTAAGTGAAGGTGAAATACTATGTGTTTGTGTGCAATAGTAAGACACAAACACACTTAAGCACACACAAGAGGGAGATATAGAGATAGAAAGTGTATGGATTCTAACCCTACAACTCAAAACCCTAAAAATGGCTGTCTAAAAATATCTAAAGTGTCTCAAGTGTCTAACCCTTAAGGCCAAGAGAGAAGACTCTCTCTTATAGAGCCTTTTGTCTTTTAAAGCTTACAAGACAAGCTTCTAAAGAGAGAGATCCCTCCATACACGTGTATGGAGGGGAGCCAAATGCAAGACAGCTGTGATAAAATATCTGCAAAAGCAGATGCACAGTAGTCGGCTGGCCAAAGATGCCATTTTGGCAAAAAGGAGTGCCGACCGGCAACAAAAGGTGCCGACCGGCAAAATAGATTGGCGATGGAAACAAAAACCAGCCGGTGGCCTCTGGCCATGGCCGGTGGTGTGTGGGGATGCCTCACAAGGCATTTCCTGCCCCTCCAAGGCAAAACACAAGTGTTTGGTGCAAAACCAGACACTAAACAGTCGAGTTCGGAGATCCTGAGGCAAGGCGCGCGAGCCGAGACCTCCGGGAACTCCAAACGAACACAAACAAGGGTAATCACTAAGTGTTCCAATGGTGACGTCCAAGTCTTGAGGACGGTCAAAAATGGGGTGTCTACACTTATCATCGGATGTACCTACAAGAACATCCAAGTCTTAAAGGGTCGTCAAAAATGGGGTGTCTACACCCAGTCATTCTTTTGGTCCTCAATGGTGTATTTTGTGTAAAAGAGATGCAGAATCGGTGGATCATTTGTTCTTACACTGCTCGGTGGCTATTGCACAATCGCAGCGTCTCTTTGGCCCTTGTGATGAGCTGTGGGTTGCTCTGAGGGTGTGCACACATTTGTTGTTGATTTCCTATGGAGGATTTGGAAGCAATAAGAAGGCCAAAGCTTTCTGGTCTTGCATTATTTTTGCTCTTTGTTGGACCATTTGGTTGGAAAGGAATAACAGGATCTATAATGAAATGGAATTTGAGGCCATATCCCCCCTGTGCAAGGACATACCCCTTTCCTTGATTATTAGGGATTGGGTGGCTGTTTATCACTATATGTTTAGCTGTCACTTCCTCAGTTTTTAGTTTTGATTCCTAGCTTTTGTACAAGTACTTCTTGTCCGCTCACTTGTTTTCATCTTTTATCTCAATAAAATTGTTTTGTTGCTCTTCAAAAAATAAAATAAAATATTTATTCGCTCATTTTAGTAATGTTTTAATGCACACTTAAGGAAGGCATAGCTGCTTAGGTTTAGAACCTAAATCTCTTCGTGTTGAAGTTCATTTCATAGTTGACAAGTTAGTAACCATATTAAGATTATTTCTATTAAGGCTTGTAGGTGCACCGACAATAAAAATCTATCAGAGTAAATTCAACAAAGATCTATGATAATAAATTCAATGAGACCTATGTAGCATAGATAAAGGACACAATGAATTTACAAAACATGATAGCAACAAGTTGACATGGCAAGTATGATACAGAAATAATGATAACACGATAATATATTAATACATTTACATAGCTTTTATCCATATTATATAAGGAACATGTAACGACCCCAAAATGCATATAAGAGATTATCTTTAACTAATTATGGGTTAATGTGTTTCAATTTAATTATATCTGTTCAAATTGAAGAATTATCTGTTGAGTTATGACTTTAAAACTGAAATTGCCAACCTTTATGGGTTCAGAAATCGGAATTAAGTACATAGATATGTTAATGGGAATTTTTAGAGCTACTTTGGAAAATTAATTGGAAATTTAATTCGTCTGATTCGTTAATGCATGTTTAGGTGGTTAACTTTGAACTGCAAATTGAAGGCCTTAGAGGCTTCAGAAATTAGAGTAGAGGACATATTTATGATCAGCATAATTTTTAGAGTCATCTGGGATGTTTAATTGAAATTTGATTTTGTGCGATTCGTAAGGGCGTGTTTGGCCCTCCCTACTTGTGGAAAGCTTATATATATATATATATATATATGTCATATGAGTTGTTAAACTCATAAAGTGGAGTCCAAAAATATCTAAGGGAGGGGGAAGAGAACCGCGAGAGAGAGAAAGGGAGACAAAGCTTCTCTAAGAGAGAGATAGAGAGAGAGAGCTCACCATTCATGGGAGCTTGAAGATAAACTTGAAGAGGTTGAAGAGAGAGGAAGGAGATCAACCATGGAAGCTTGGGGAAATTGAAGAGAACTAAGAGAAAGACAAAGATTGAGCTAAGGTATGACAATCTACCTTGAATCCTTATGTTTAAAACATCAATTTCATGAAATTATGATGATATGGAAAGATTTGAGACCCATTTGAGTTAGGGTTCTATATATGTATTTAATGGAACTCAATTTAAGATGTGAGGCTTTGGGTTCTATGATTTTGGTTATGATTGGAACTCAGCCTTATAAATACCATATGAATGAACCCTAAATTGTCCATAGAATAAGGTTATATAAGTACCAAGTGTGTTGTGAGTTATGATTTGGGAACTTGTAAATTATGAAAGATAAAGCATTGATCTTGAACTTGAGGCAAAGATGATTTGTTTAAAATGAAATTACACTTGTATGATGATAGTTTATCATGTTGTGGGACAATTTTACATTGATCTTGAGCAAACAACATTTTCGTACAGCAAAACTGACCCAGAGCCGCACGTGCGGTGGGTCTTCCTGCATGTGTGGCAATCCATTTCCAAATTCTGCTAAAAAAATCATGTGGTTTCGCATGTGCAGCCAAGTTTCCCGCACGTGCGGCACAGCCCTGTTCAGCCAACTTCAAATAAGCATATCTTTTGTATCCGGACTCTGTTTTGAGTGATTCTTGATCTTAAATTCAAGCCCCAGAAGTCTAGTTTCCAATGGTGGTGGTCTTACTTCAAATTATTCATATACAAATAGATATGCCCAAATTAGTGAAAGCTGTTCACTTTCTGTCTACCAGTTTTATACCATTTCTCCGTCTAAACCATTTTCCTATCGATTCCTCCAATTTTATAAGACATGGATTATAACTTATTGAGGAATAATGAGTTTAGAACCGATATGACTAATTGATTAAAGAGAAAAGGATGGGATCGGGTATGTTCTTACGTTATGCTATCTGCATTGTGTTTGTAGGTCAAGACGTGGACATCGTCCCACCGCTACCGGAAGCCCATCACTATGAGTAATAGTAGTGTAACGATATGTTCTATCTACCTTTTGTTATTATGGTTTATATATCGTTGTTTGTGAAGAGCATATGCTATTGATATTGGGCTTTGATTGAATTTATGGATATGATTTAACAATGGCATTGATATGGACCTAAGGTCATTCTGTCTCTATTAATAGAAGTGGGCCTGAGGCCGTTATGATGTGAATTGTTTATGAGTCATGGCCCTAAGGCCGAGGGAGATGGAGACATGTCAATGTTCCATCTACCCTATAATGATATGATCTGTATATGACTAGTGGCTCTATGCCAATGGAGATGGAGACATGCTGATGTTCCATCTTCCCTATATTGCTCTAGACAACTGTCGTTATGTTGGGCCCAAGGCCGTTTTGTATCATACGTGGGCTTGAGCCGTTCTGTATTGCATGTGGGCCTGAGGCCGTTCTGTATTTACATGTTGGCCTGAGGCCGTTTTGAAATATGGTTATGGATAAGACTTGTATATGGTTGGTTTGTTATATGTATATTTATATGCTTCAAGACTATGCTCATTCACCTAACTTCCTTACATTGCTATTATTTACTGAGCCTTGCTCACTCCGTTTTTATGTATATTTATGTAGGTGAGCCACCAGGGACCAACACTAGAGTTGTATTGAGGTTCACCTGTCTGTCAAGCCGCTCGGATTACACCTCTGTGTTGAGGCTTAAATGTTGTTTTAGGGAATTATGTAGTTCATTGAGTTCTACGTAAGTGTGTGTGAGATCTATATATGAATTCTGTGATTGTATATGTAAATAAGGAAGTGTTTTTGAATGCTTAAATCTATTTAAGCCATCTTGTATGCACAAGCTCAACGGATATTATCTTATATTGATATTTTCTTCCTCTTAAGGCCCCGTATTTGAATAAGTATTCGTAAAATTTTGTTTTGAGGCCTACACACAGGCCGGTCATGGACCAAACTTTTAGCGGTGGGTTTGGGTCGTGATAGAACATGCAAACTAATTTATTATCTAAATATTTCTTTAGGGTTTAGGATTTAGGGTTTAGGATTTGAGATTTAGGATTTAGCGCTTAGGGTTTAAGGGTTGGGGGTTAGGGTTTAGGGTTTAGGGTTTTTAGGGATTTAAGATTTGGGGTCGAAGGTTTTAGGGGTTTAGCATTTTGGGTTTAGTGTTTTTAGGGTTTTAGTGTTTTGGGTTTGGGGTTTTTAGGGTTTAGGGTTTATGGTTTAGGGTATTAGGGATTACGGTTTAAGGGTTTTGGGGGTTTAGGGTTTAGGGTGTTTTGGGTTTAGGGTTTTGGGTTTGGGGTTTAGGGTTTAAGGTTTAGGGTTTAGGGTTTATGATTTAGGGTTTTTTAGGGTTTATGGTTTAGGATTTAGGGTTTAGGGTTTTGGGTTTTTCAAGTTTTTTTAGGGTTTAGGGTTTAGGGGTTTTTAAGTTTTTTAAGGGTTTAGGGTTTAGAGTTTTGGGTTGAGGGTTTTCTACGATTCAGGGTTTAGAGTTTAGGGTTTTTTAGGGTTTAGGTTTTAAGGTTTAGGATTTGAGCTTTGCGCTTTAGGGTTTGGGGTTTGGGGTTTAGGGTTTATGGTTTGGGATTTAGGGTTTGGGTTTAGGATTTAGGGTTTAGAGTTTGGCCTATAGGATTTAGGATTTAGGGATTTGGGTTTTAGGATTTAGGGTTTAGGGTTTTAAGTTTAGGGATTTAGGGTTTTTGGGTTTAAGGTTTAGGATTTATGGTTTAGGATTTAGGATTTAAGATTTAGGGCTTTAGGGTTTAGGATTTAGGGTTTAGGGTTTAGGGTTTAGAGTTTAGTGTTTAGGATTTTTTAGGATTTAGGGTTTAGGATTTAGGGTTTAGAGTTTAGTGTTTAGGATTTTTTAAGATTTAGGATTTAGGGTTTAGGGTTTATGGTTTAAGATTTAGGGTTTAGGGTTTAGGACTTGGGGTTGCTGTTGCTAAAGCCTATTTATCAATTCTGCTTGGTGGGCTGCGATTCCAACTTAGCAGGCTGTGACTTTAGCTTTGCTGGTAACATCTAGCTGCATAGTCTTAATAGTCTGCTGGAGCTGACGAAGTATATCTTCCATGCTGATTGCAGGATGCTGAGCTATCAGAACTAGTGAATACTCTCTTTTTGGAGTAGAAGTAGACGACTGGGCCTGAAATGGTGACTGCTAGACTGGTGAGTTATGCCTATCCCTCCTTCGTCTTGCAACCAGTGGGAGTGAAGCAAATGCTGGCTGTCCCCTAACAAGATCCCCGGATCTATAAAGTCTCTTTACATGAGTCCAGAGTGCTTGGGGGGTAACAGAATCATCAGAACCAATGGTGAAAAACTACATTGCGAAAAGAAAATAAAGCAAAAAGAAACAAAAATCAGAAACCGCACAGCACCTTGGCTCAGACATAAACAACACGCAGTTGCAATTATAAGCTAGAGAACTGTACTTAACACTGATTTCTGCCTCAAAACTGATACCCAGACTTGCAACTGATACATATATTCCTGCAAAGTTTCACTCTAAAACCACATATTAAGCTAGTGAGAGCCAAAACACCCCTATGATAGGGTAGGGTTACCATGTCCTAATTTCATCAGGAACTAGGGATTTACTACGCAAAACAACTAGTTTTATACAATCGCTGCATTCAGGTAAGCAACCTGTCCTTGTTTGGAATAGTCTCTATAGTTTTTGAGATGCAACTAGGTCGATTGTTCAAAAAGGGTACCTCAGCAAGACTACCTGATATATCTCTCACACTTAACACGGAGAAGTGAAAGAAGGATCAAACGGTACACTGGTAGTCCAGATCCAATGTTTGTGTTCCCATCATGGCAGAGCCCGCAACCGGTCAGTCGTTTGGCAAGCTTTTCAAAGTGAGCCTCCGACAAAATGCTCAGGAATAGTAGATGGCAAACATAGTGACTTCAACGCACCGATGGAAATGCAAATGCAAATGTAAAGAAACACATAAGTGTAGATAAAGTAACATATCACGAGTTCAAGTCAAGTTCTCTAAGTGCACAGTAGAGTCGCCAGAAATTGTGGACTTACCTTTTTCGCGCCCCCTTTCGGAAGGTTTGAAAAGAAGGCCTCACAGTTCGGACTCCCGTGGTTCTGAATCTAGTCTTACAAGTGCAATGTGAAACTGATAAACACCAAAGAGTCCAAATCTGGTAAATCTTTTTGGAAAATCGATTTTAAATCAAATAATGCCAAAATTGGATTGCTTTGCCAGATACAGAATCGCCACCTACGTATTTTTTGTTTTGGGAAAATTTAGGAAACGCTGACTCGTGCCAAAGGCCATGTGTTCGTCATCACGAAAGTTGCCTCGGCTCGAGAACTTGGGTACGAAGGAGGAAGGTCATGAATTGAGCACCCCTGCTCGCCCGATCAAAAGATCAGCCTCTACTAATCATGATATGATTTTATGTACATTATGTGCTCTTGTTCCAGTTATTAGACTAGCTTTACTATGTGATGCGCACAAGCAAGTATAGACTAGTTTGCTCAATTTGAAACAATTTAACTTATGTTTGTTTGCAAAAATGGTTTGAATTTGCCACCTTATGTGGGCTTAAAAGTTTGTGAAGTTGCCACCAAACATAGAGGGCTTAAAACTGATTTGCCACCCAACAAAGTGGGCTTAAAACATACATTCATTGAATCATTCCAATTCAAACAACAAGCCTTCATCCACAGGCATTCAAGCAGTTTAACAAGTAAGCATATAGCCTCATGGCAAGCACGCTAATCATGGAAACATTGACACTTATGCAAGTATGCTAAAGCGTAAAAACTCACCTAGTACTCCAAGCTAGGAAAACATGAGTTAGAAAAATATGCATGGTTCCTAACTATGTAAGATGTCTAATGCAACACGTGCAATATGCAATTAATAGGCTCAGCTACTAATATGGCATATGGATCAATTTGAACAATATGCGATTAAACACGTATTCAAATAGGATATTAAAATAACAATGCAGTTAAAATGATGCGCCGAGCCTCGGTGCATGCAAGACAAGATGAATGTATGCAAGCATGCGATATGCTAATTGAAATATGATATCCCTAATCTAACCATCAAAAGCGATTAAATAAAAGGGAGAAAGACGTAGGGTTAGAAAACATACACACACGCACGCACGCACACTTATTACAACATTATACCGGAGGGTTTGAATGAATAAGCTAACCAACTAGCTATGCTAATTAAGCTAACTAATTATTACAAAACTTGAATTAATTAACAATTCTAGTCAACTAATTGTTACAAATCAAAATTGAATAACTAGTTAAACTAATTAATTAATTACAACTCTTAATTAGCTACAACTAATTAATTAATTTACAACATAAATGCGCACGAACTAAGCATTTAAGATATTAAACTATGCTGCCACTGCTTCGCCTCAGGAAGTGGAAGATGCACATACTAGGTTTTCGCCTCGAAAAGACCTCTGTTTTGTTGTCGAAAGTCTCTGTTTGCTGGGTTGATCATTTCTAGAACCTTTCTACTCCACCTTACCGAATCTTTGTTGAGGTTTACATCAGTGGCCTGCCGGCCATGGATGGATGCTACCGGCCAGGGAGGTGTCCGGCCGGCCAGAAATGATGCACTGCTGGCCATAAAACGTGGCCTGTCGACCACTGATGCACTGGGTCATCATATGACAACAAAGTACAAACAAAGCAACAAGAGGGTTTTTTCAAGGGTTGTCTGTACTGTATCCCTCTTTATCATCTCAATATCTTAAAGGAGTGATACATTTGGATCCAAAAACCACCAATCAAGCAAGTTCATTGCATGATGGCCAAAGATCCAAGTTGTACAATTTAGATAAACGTACAAATATGACCAACAAGACCACCACCCTATCAATCATGATCAAGGGCAATGGAGATCTAGGAAAGTGGCACATTTCATCACTTTTGAGTATGAAATGTCCTATTTTTCTTGTGTTCAAATTAACATCCGATTTGAACACATGCAATGCAACACAATGACATGCTTATCTTGTCACTTTTACTTGTCAGTTTTTTTTTTCACACTTTAATTACCAAATCATTCTTTAATCAATTTGTCCATTGGCGAGTGTCCTCTAAAGTGAAGGAAGTGTCAACTAAGGGATAGTGTAAGGCAAGAGAGAGATCATGCCTATGATAATGAACCCTCAAAGAGGATTAAACCATTGAGCATGACCTCAATCTCAAGCTTAAAGGATCCCAAGCTTGAAATAACCCTAAAAAACAAATGAAAGGGTGAAGCAAAGAGGGAGGCTATAGAGATTTAGGTGCTGAAATTGAGTGATAAAAGCAGTAAAAACATACAGCCAAGTCACACCAATGTTGTTTAAAGCCTTAAAACAACAAGTCAGTCCAAGGATTTACATTACAACTACTGTAGACACCCCATTTTTGACCGACCTCAAGACTTTAATGTCATCATTTGTGCACTCGATGATTGCGTATGTTTGTGCTCGTTATGAGTTTCAGAGCTTTCGGCTGAACGCCTTGTCTCGGGGTCTCTTAACTCTCTTCTTTTTGGCCTTGTTTTTGGACCGAACCTTGGTGCCTTTTCCTAGAGGGAGAGAGAGGCCTGTAGGCCACTTTTTGTAGCTGTAGGCTACTTTCCTTTCTTGTAGGGCACTTGCGGTGGCCGGTAGGCTAGTTTCGGGAGCTTTCGGCTGAGTGCCTTGTCTTGGGGTCTCTTGGATCCCTTCCTTTTGTTTTTTTTTTTTGGACCATACCTTGTTGCCTCTTGCCTAGGGGGGGAGAGGGCCTTGCCGGCTACTTTTCTCCCTTGTAGGCCACTTCAAGTGGCCGGCCGGCCACCTTAACTGGCTGGTAGCCACTTTTTCTCTTTTTTAGATATTTTCAGATATTTTGAGCTAGCTGTGGCTCACTGAACTCATCCTCCACACACATGTATGAGGGGTTTAGATTTTTCAGAGCTAAAAATCTCCCTCTCTCTAGAATTCTCACACACTCTCTCTCTCTCTCTATATATATTGTGTTATTGTGCTTAGAAGTGTTGTTTCTTCATACTTTTGCACACAAACACCTAGTTAAACACCTTCACTTTGGAGATGAGGTCTATTGGAGCTTCATTTGAGGTGTTTGGCTTGCTTTTGGTTCATAATTGTTGCTGAAGTTGTTGTCTTGTTCTTGTTCTTCAAGGGTAACCAAATACCCCTTTTAAAGCTTTGCTTTGATTAAGTCTTTTACCACCTTTGCATGCTATTTAAAGGCTGGTTTTAGCCTTTCAAAAACTCTATTTTTTAAGGCTTTAAAGTGTTGGTTTGAACCTTGTGGGGTTAGGGGGGTGGTCCCTCTCTTTTGCTCTTTGGCTTGTTAAGCCTTTTGAGTTAACTCTCTAAGCTTTTGTATTGACCCTTGCTTGGCCTTTTTACCACTAAAACTCAAAGGAATTTTAGTGGTAAAAAGTTGTTCTTATGGTCCAAAATAGGAGGGGGTGATCCCCTCCCCTTGTATTCTTGTTTGCTTGTATTGATGGCCTAATATATGAGCATGCATCTCTCCCTTTTTGAAGCTTAGTCCAAGAATGTTTTTGTGAGCCATAGCTCTGTTTTTGGTTGGCTTGGTCATTGGTTGCTTGCATCTTATACTTGTAGTGTAATCCTACTTGTTGGCCTAACATGCATCATGCTTTATGCTTCTCATCCTAGCTTGTGTTGGCTCTATCTCAGCATGTTTTTGCCATTATTTTAGCATGCCTTAGCTCTGTTTTGAATGGTCTTGGCCATGTGAGGCTTGCCTTGTAGGGTTGTAGTGTAAGTGGCTTTGACTAGCCTTATGCTTTAGGCCTTCCAGCATGCCTTATTTGTGATGTTTATGTGATATGGCATCATTTAACACATAATTTCAGAGCATATAGCCTTGTCATACTCTCATGTATATCACTCTTCAATTGTGTTTAAGTGTTGTGCCTCATGCCTTATTGATGAGCCAATGCATGAACATCGTTTTCTTGCCTTTCATGCCATCATTTCAGAGCATTTTGGCCACTGTTTTGGCCACTGTTTTGGCATGCATGAGGACTGTTTAGGGCTGGTTTAGTCCATTGAGCAATGTATTGCATAGTCCTAGTGTTGTGTAGTTCATTAGCTTTAATGCCTAAGTCTTCTAGCATGTCCTGCATGTGTTGTTTGTGTGTTAGATTCTTGGTTTGCATGCCACTTTAGCATTGAAAGATGAGCATGTTGTTTGCATTGCATTGTGTTTGGATCGGACGTTAATCCAAACACAAGGAATGTGACATGTTTCATACTTAAAGTGATGAAACGTGTTGCATTTCTTGGTCGCCAACCCTCTTGATCATGCATGATAGAGGTGGAGGCTCTTATTTATTGTTTGTACATTCACTAACATTGTGCGAGCTTGGCTCTTTGGCCATCATGCATTGAGATGCATAATTGGTGGCTTGAGAGTCGAGTACTACGCTCCTTTGAGCTTAAAAAATGATAAGGAGAGTAGTTGCACACACATTTCCTTACAAATGCATTGTTGTGCCTTTGTTGATCTCTGTTGTAGCAAAGTTGAGATTCTGGAAAGGGAAGTGGCTAGCCGGCCACTTACACTAGCCTGCCGACCACTTAAAGTGGCCGGCCGGCCACTTGCAGCAAAATTTTCCAAAATGCTCCTGTTTTGGGGTAGATGCAACCTGGAACTGTGTTCGATGTTCCGAGGTCACCACGAGTGCAAACAGAGACAACTTATGGCAAGGCAAGGCATTTTCTGGGTGAAGTAAACCGAGCATGCATGTCTCCCTCCCCTCGAGGCCATTTTAACTGCTTTGCTTAGCTAGTTAATTTATTGATTTTTGTAATTAATTAGTTAATGCATTTAGCTAATTTATTTCATCTTTGTAACATTCTAATTAGCTTAGTATAGCTAGTTTCGATTCGGTTTGTAATTAATTAGCTTAGCATAGTTAATTAGTTGTTTTGTAATAAGTAGCTTAGAGTAGCTTAGCTTATTCATTCGGACCCTCCGTCGAGAGGGAAAATGTTGTAATAAGGGTGCGCACGTGTGTGCATGTCTTCCAACCCCATTTCTTTCTCCTTTTTACTTTTTAGCTTTCAATGGTTAGATTAGGGCATGTTTCAATTAGCATACTTATGCTTGCATGCGTGCATCATTGTAGACACCCCATTTTTGACCACCCTTAAGACTTGGGCACTACTGATAGTTTACCTGGTGGTGGACGGTGTGTAGGGCAAAGGTTTAGTTTCTTCGGCAAGGAGAGAGTCAAATCTCAACTTCATACCCCTTTTGGACCAAAACAATCTTAATCAAAAGATTTTAGACCTTGAAACCCTCTCTTTCAAAATGTTTCAAAAATAAAGTTTCTACGATGCTCTGAGGCTCGCATTTTGTCAAATGTTGCGCTTTTCGGTAAACCGATCAAGGACAAAGTGGAAATGAATGAAAGCGAGTTGAAATCTTTGAAAAATCTTTCAAAACACCTTGTTTAGGGGTTTGGTGTTGAGGAAAAGAGGAGGAGAGGGAAGAAACCTAGCTGAGGAAGAAGTTGGGTATGAATCACTAAGAGAGAGTTGAGTGGTCCTCGCTAAATCAGGCTTATCCATCTATACACTTGGATTTAAGCTATGAGGCCACCACTGTTGGAAATAATACATCCGGCGCTTCATTTTACACTCAAGAATCTCCTAAAGCCGAGTCCGGATGGGGGAGATATGATTGGTTGAGTTGGGCATCATTCCGGTTGGACTAAAATTGAGTGCCTTCACCAAAAGAGGAATAACTTTTTTCACAATTGGAATTTTAATGCAAGGCTACCACCATTGGAAAGCTTACTTCCGGGGCTGCAGTTTAGGCACAAGAATGACCTTAAAAGAAGTCCATATGAAGAAGTTATGCCTGTTTGAAGTTGGACCTCCAGAGTAGAATTTCCTATCAGCCACAAATATGTGCAGTCGGCCACAAAATTAGCAGATCGGCCAAAAAAGTGGCCGACCGGCCATCACAAGTAGCAGACCGGCACTAAAGATGGCCGATTGGCCAAAAGTGGCCGAAATTCATTTTTTTTTGAAGATATTTCATCTCCAACTATTTCCAGCTTGCTCCAGCTGTCCCCAGCTCAAATATTTTCGAGCCAGCTCTCTTTTTTGCAATATATAAGGCTATATCTCTCATTTTCAAGGAAGAATTTCCTAAGCAAGTTTGAGAGCTTCTCTCACTAAACTCCCTCTCTCTCTGCAATTTTCAAACCAAAAATCTCTGCCTCTCTCTCTAGAGCCTCTCTCTCTTGCTTTTTGTGCATAGAAGTGCATAGAAGTGAAGAAATACTTCTAGTTTGCCTAAGCATCCTTCATCAAAGTTGCATATCTATGGGCTGAGGTCCCTTGGAACTGATTTTTGGGTGGTTGGAGGGTCATTTGAGTCAAGAAAGAGGTCATTTTTGCTACTGTGCTTCAAGGATATATCTCTATCCCTTTTAGCTTGTTTTGCATACTAGCTTTGCCATAGTTTTCAACTTCTTTGGGGCTGTTTCTTGGGGTGGTGTTGAACTACAAAAACCTCTATTTTTCCTCTGGTTTTCAGTCCCAAAAGTGTTGGTTCAAGCCTTGTTTGGCTAGGAGGTGTTTCCTCCCTTTTGCTCCTTGGCTTGTAAGGCCTTTTGAGCCATCTCTCAAGCTTTTCCAACAACTTCTTTTGGGCCCTAAAACCAATAAATTCCAGAGGAAGTTAAGTGGTATAAAACTTGTTTTGAGACTCAAAATAGGAGGGGGTGGTCCCCCATCCTCTTGTCTTGTTAGCATGTCTTGTTGGCCTATCAAATGAGCATGTATTTCTATTCTCTTAAGGCTTAGTTTGAGCATGTTTTTGTGAGTTTTTGAACCTGATATAACTCTGATTTTGGCTGGTTTGATCACATTTTGCTTGCATTTTGTATTTGTAGTGCTAATCATGCTTACTAGCTTAACATGCTTGATGTTGTAGCCTATTATTTTAGCATGCATTGGCTCCATTCCAGCACATTTTTGGTGTTATTTTGGCATACCATAACTCTATTTTTGGTTGGTGGACTCACCCTTTGCATGTTTTATACACTTGTAGTGCATTTCCACTCAGTAGTCTAATGTGTATCATACTTGAGCTCATCATTCTAGCATGGTTTTGGCTTAACTCCAAGAAGTTTTTGGTCATTATTTAGCATGTCATAACTCTATCTAAAGTTGGTTTGATAGCCTCTTGCATGCTTCATGTACTTGTAGTGCAAATCTTGCTTACTAGCCTTGTATGCATGATGTTTTGGCTCATTATTCTAGCATATTTTGGCTATGCTCCAACATAATTTTATTCATATTTTGGGTTGCTTTAGGACTGTTTTGGGCTGCCATGGTCATATGACTCATGTTTTGTATAGCTATAGTGCAAATGCCTTGACTAGTCTTGAGTTTTGAGACCACTAGCATGCTATATTTCTGATGTTTGCATGCCTTGGCATCATTTGGTATGGAATTTCAGAGCTTATATCTTGTCCATACTCCCTTGTTTATCGCTCTTTAATTGTATTTGAGAGTTGGGCTTTATGCCTTGCTTGCGAGCCATCATTTGAGCATGCTTTTCCTTGCTTAGCATGCTATCATTCCAGTCCATTTCAGCCACTGTTTTGGCCTGCATAAGGTCTGTTTGGGGCTGGTTTGGCCATTTGAGCATTGTCTTGCATGCCTCTAATGTAACACACTTCACTAGCTTTGAGGCTTAAGCTTTGCGACGTGCATCACATGAGTTGTTTACATGATTTTAAGCCATTTAGCATGACATTTTAGTGCTGGAACATATGCCATTGTACTCCATGCATTATCCTTTCAATGCCTTAATCTTGCATTAACATGTATACATGCTTGGCTAGTCCTTGGAGTCTCCATTTCAAGATGTTTGGCCATTGATTTGGGCATGTTTAAGAGCTGCCCACTTTAGTTTAAGTCCATCCTTGCATGTTGTTGCATACTTGCTTCATTTTGCATGTTGTTGCATGCTATGCATGTTTGCATGTTAGGTTGAATGCCTATTCCATATTAGATGCATTGCATGATCTTGTTGTATGTTTGAGTTGTTCGCATCATGCTTGCGTGTTTGCATTGCATTATGTGTGCATCCCTTGCCTCTTGATCAAGCATGATAGAGGTTGGGGTCCCTTATGTGTTTTCTGCATTTCATTTGATATTGAATTGCACACTTGACTCCTTTGGCCATCATGCATTAAAATGCGTGACTGTTGGCCCGAGGGTCGAGGACCAAACTTCTTTGAGTCTCAAACATGATAAGGAGAGTGGTCGTGCAAACATTGCCTTGAAAATGCATTGCCATGCTCTGTTTGTCCTCTGCTGCAGCAAAACAGCTTTCTGCAGGAAGAAATGGTCAACCAACCATATTCAGTGCCAATCGGCTAACCATTTCTGGCTGATAGCATCACAAGTGGCCGATGGCCTCATCTTTTGGTCGATGACCTCCCAAAATGTCCCTAAGGTGGTTCAGCAGTGTCACAGAAGTTGGCACAATCTTCAGAGGTACAGAGCAGTGCAAACAGAGGCGGCATGAGGCATGGCGATGGATTTCCGAGCGAAGCCAACCGAGCATGCATCTGGCCCTCTTCTCGAGGCTGCTTTACTGTTTTCATAGCTTAATTAATTTTTTTATTAGTTAAGTGTTGTGTAATAATTAATTAGCTTGTTAGTTAGTTAATTTGTATTATTCTTTCGGACCCTCCGTCGAGAGGGCCAAATTTTGTAATAAGTATACGTGAGTGTGTGAATGTCTTCCAACCCCGCGTCTTTCTCCCTTTTATTTATCAGCTTTCGATGGTTAGTTTAGGGCATGTTTCAATTAGCATGCTTATGCTCGCATGTTTGCACCCATTCATCTGCCTTGCATGCACCGGGCTCGATGCATCATACTAACTGCATTGTATTTCAATACCAAGTTGAATACATGTATCAATTGTTGCATTTCACATGACATCTTAGAATAGCCGAGCCTATTTCTAGTTGCATTTTGCATGTGTTGCATTAGCCATTTTAACATGAACTAGGATCATGCATTGATTACTAACTAGTTTCTGTTTTGGCTCGGAGTTGTGACGCCCCGATTCTACACTATAGGTTGCAGTCAAGGGAGAGTCACTAGTGAGTCCTATGGCCAATAACCAAGTAAGATCTCAGATCGCCGGAGGAGTCAAAATAGCCTCCCTTCTAAGTCCAGCTTTCTTAGGCAGCGCACTACCTTTTTGACAGATCTTACAAGGCATTGACACAAGGCCTCATAAGCAACGATAAGGTTCATACATAGAATATAAATACATAATAACCACAATATACTTGCTTCAAAAGATTGTTCCATTACATTACATCCCAAAAAGAAGTTTTACGCTTCATATGAGTCTTACAAAAATATCCAAAAAGAAACTTCTAGTAATCCTAAGATGGCCAAAAGTCTTCAAAGGTTCCCGGCTCGTCGTCTTCCGCTATGAGTTCCGTTTCGTCACCTGGCATGATACGCCGTGAGCTTTGAATGCCCAGTAAACACACACACACACCCTACCCATTTTTCCCAGTCCAATACACAGTCACAACTATAACATCAAGTAATAAAGCATGATACTCAATTAAATAAATAAGGGTTTTAGTTAGATGTTAGCAAACTAGAAATTCCCCAAAGAGATTTCGTCCTCCCAACCACAAGAATCGGACGCGGATTATTCGGTATGCCCCCTCTTTTGCTGCTTTGTTGCAGAACTAACCTCGGATGCCTACCAACGGTTATATACCGTGTAGCGCCAACCACAGGGCCTCAAAAGAGATGGTGAAATAGGGCCTTGCCCGAATCCCTCCTCACACCAAACCACCTAGGGTCTGAATACAACCGCTCCGTTCAAGGGTTCCGAAAACCACTTGCGCAAGACTTTAACTTTCGAATAGGGAACGCATCCCAACAATCCATATGACACATATTCTCATCTTTCCATTTCTCAAGTGCTCGAAAACCCAATACCCTCCCAGTTAGGTTTCCCGTTGAATTAAGTGTTTTAAGTCAAGGTTAGTGTAGACACCTCATTTTTGACCGACCTTAAGACTCAGACGTCGCCAGTTGAGCACTTGGTGATATTGCATGTTGTGCTTGTTCAGAAGTCTCAGAGTCGCGGCTGCGAGCCCTGCCTCCGGACTTCCGAACCCTCTTCTGTGCCTTGCCTCGGTTTGCGAACCAGACTCGGTTTTCTCAGTTTCTTTTCCTGAGGGAAGGGAGAGGTCCCGTAGACCATCTCTCAATGTCCGTAGGCTACATTTCATGGCCGTAGGCCATTTTGCCCATTTCGGAGTCCGGTTTCCGGTTTTTCGGAATCGTTGGCCGTGTGCCTCGGTTCGGGACCGTCTAACCATCTCCGTTTGCCCCGATTTTTGGCATACCTCCTATTTACTCCCTTTTGAGGGACACTGGGGTCTGAGAAACCCACTTCATGGCCGAATGCCACTTTCGGTGCTTAACAGCCCATTTTCGGGACCCCGAACTGCGTGTTTTGGTCCCCGAACATTCGTTTTGCATCGGTTTTTGTTCATTTTTGGCAGGTACCTCTGTTTTATCACCGGAAAGGTCACTAAAGGGTGGGAGGCCAGTAATTGTTGCAGCAACCAGTTATATATCCTCCGACGCCCTCCGACGCCCGTTTTTCACACTTCCGGGCTAATGTTGAACACCTTGGGGCCACTTTCTTGAACTTTGAACCACATATATGTGATGTACACACTTGGGAGGATCCTAAAAGTTGGTGGCCGGCCAGTAATGTTGCCTGACCCTTTTGAACCCCTCCTTCCGGGCTAATGTTGAACAACCTAGGCCCTTTTTCTTGAACTTTGAACCACATATCTGTGATGTACACATATGTGAGGACCTTAAAAAGTGGTGGCCGGCCACTATTTCAACTTGACCGTTTTGACCCCTAGCCGGCCGGCTAGGTGGGGTGGCCGGCCGGCCACCTGGAGCTCCAAAAAGGGGCTGGCAATGTTCCTCTCAATATCCACTTTACAGCTGTATAGCTGTTTCCCCCAGAAAATATCTCAATCCGGGGGATATTTTGTGGGGGAAAACTTGCCTAATTTTCCCCCACCTTTGCCCATCCTTTACTCCCTCTTTTTTGTCCTTATAACCAGCAGGTGATATCACATTTAGGGGTTAGAAAAAATTGCTTCAAGCCTTGATACACTTATCTCACTCCATCTCTCTCATTTTCCTTGAAAATTCCTAAGCTACACCTCATTTTCTTCATCACCACCAAGCTCTACCACCACCACTCCATTCCAGCAGCAAGGGGAGGAATTCCAGCAGCTAAGAGGCAACAAATTTGGTCCAAGAAGCAACAAAAGTATTGATCTTCAAGGGTGAGTCCATTTTCCCTCTTTTCTAGTTCATTTTTGCACCATTCCTCTAGCCATCATGCTTACTGTTTTGAGCTCCGACCAAAACTGAAAAGGTCATTTTTTTGAGCTCATTTTCATGTCTCATTAAGGGCTCAACCCTGTTTGAGCCATCCATCTTGCACTTGCTTCAATACCCTCTTTGTATGTCAATATTTTGCATGCTTTTTCTAACCTACGTGTGATCTATTTTGGAGTTTCTCATGAACTGTAAGTAGGCTTATTTTGAGCCCCTATTCAACATTGAAGAAGGGCTTATCTTTGTTTGGGACCTCCATGTACCACTTGTCTTTATATCCATCTTTGGTCCCCTATTCTTGTATGACTTGGCAGCCTATCTTGGTTCCATTTTTGGTCATTTTACAGAGCTAGAAAAGTTCTTATTTTGGCCCATTCTTCATGTTTCATTAAGGGCCTTTCATGGTTTGAGGCATATTTTATGCACTTCATGTTATATCTCTCTTTTAATCCCCATTTTTGCATGTTTCGGCAGCCTATCATGCTTCGGTTTTTGGCCTTTTTACAGTACTAAAAATAGTCTTATTTTGGCCCATTTTTCATATTTCATTAAGGGTCTTTGGCTGTTTGATGAATATTTTGTAGACTTTGTGTTATAGCCACTTTTGAGCCTCATTTTGCATTGCATTTCTAGCATGTTTGTATACTGTTTTTGGGTTTTTACAGTTCTGTAAATAGTCATATTTTTGGTCCCTCTTCAATGTTGTAGAAGGGAATTTTTCAGTTTGGGCTTTGCATATACCACTTGCCTCTTTGGCCACCTTTTGGCCCTTTTTCTTGCATAAGAGCTTAGCCATATCCATGTTTGTTTTTGAGGTTTTTACAGTTCTGTAAAGTGGCTTATTTTTGGCCCCTCTTCAATGTTGTTGAAGGGCCCTAACCTATTTGGAGTTAGCAGCTGTGAGTTGCTTCATAACCTCATGTTTAGGGCCATTTTTGCATGCCATTGTTGCCCTATCCTTGCTTGCTGTTTGGCCATGATTTGTACTGTAAAATGCTTAGTTTGAGGCTGCCTTGCTTCTGTCTTTTCACCTCATGTACCAATTATGCATGCTTTGTATAGCTGTAGTTCATTCTATGCGCCTAATTTGCATTTCGGGAGAGATTCCATGCATCGGGTGTGTTTTCGCCTCATTTCGGGGCTTTTTTCCCCATATTTCATTGCTGAAAATCCATTAGCATGCTTGCATATCATTTTCATGCCATTGCATTGCATATACCATTGCCTCGGTTTGCGTGCCCGTGTGCACGCATTTCGAGGCACTTCATTTTCATCTACCAGCCTCTTATGTGAGTGTAGCTGAGGCTCTCTCATGTTAGTATAAGTCCATGTTGCATTCTATATGCCATTTTCATGCCATTGCATTGCATATACCATTGCCTCGGTTTGCGTGCCCGTGTGCACGCATTTCGAGGCACTTCATTTTCATCTATCGGCCTCTTATGTGAGTGTGGCTGTGGCTCTCTCATGTTAGTATAAGTCCATGTTGCATTTTATATGCCATTTTAGCCATATTGCATTGTGTATGCCATCGCCTCGGTTTGCGTACCCGTGTGCACGCGTTTCGAGACACTTCATTTTCATCTATCGGCCTCTTACGTGAGTGTGGCTGAGGCTCTCTCATGTTAGTGTAAGCCCATATCGCATTTCATATCATTTGCATTGTGTATGTCATTTTCTCGGTTTGCGTGCCTGTGTGCACGCATTTCGAGGCATCTCATTTCATAACATTGTGTATGTTAGAATTGTATCTTAGTTGCATTTCATGCATGTCATGCATATTGCATCATGTTCGGAATAAGAGTTAGCCCGGGCACGGGAAATGAGGTGCATTCCGTACTCCGAGTGACGAAATGTATCTCAATTCCCTAGTCACCGACACTCCGGATTATCCATGATGGAGTTAGGTTTTAGCTGTGTTTTCATGTGCATTCATCCTATATTGAATTGTGCATTTCGACTCCTCGGCCATCATGCCTCGGTATGCGTGATTGGTGGCACGAGGATCGAGGCATGCATATATCTGTGAAAATACATTGCTATGCCCCTTTCCTGCTCTCTGTTGCAGTAAAATGAAGAATCAGCAACTTTTCTGAGCTTGGCGCGTTTTCCAAGGATAACTGCTAAACAGAGGCTAATTGGGGCATCCCGGTGGATTTCCGCGCAAGACAGCCTAAATGTACATCATTCATCAGAAGCAAGGCAATCCCGGGCTTGCACGCCAGTTTTATTTGCTTTCTTAGTTAATTCATTAATTAATTAGGAATTTGTATATTATTCGGACTGTAATATTTGGACTGTAATATTCTTTCATTCGGGACTGTATATTTATTCGGACCCTCTGCGCGAGGGCATAACTGTAATAAGTGTGCGTGTGTGTGTTGTATGTCTTCCAACCCCACGTCTTTCTCCTTTTTATTTATCCGCTTATGATGGTTAGATTAGGGCATATTTTAATTAGCATACAGTATGACAGCATGTTTGCATTCATTCATCTGTTTTGCATGCACCGGGCTCGGCGCATCATACTAATTGCATTGTACTTTCAATTCCAAATTGAATACATGTTAGTTGCCGCATTCCATATGCCATGTTTAGAATAGCCGAGCCTGCCATAGTTGCATTTTTGCATGTGTTGCATTAGGCATTTCTGTATACTTAGGATTCATGCATGATTTCTAATGAGTTTCTGTTTTGGCTTGGAGTACTCGGTGAGTTTTATGCTTTAGCATCCTTGCATGTGTGTGAGTGACTGCCATGAATAGCATGCTTACCATGAGGCTAATTGCTTATGTGATATAACTGCCTAAATGCCTGTGGGTGAAGGTTGGGTTACTTAAATTGGAATAAATCATCAAATGTTTCAAGCCTACCTGCGGGTAGCAAACCATTTTCAAAAAGCGAACATGAAATGTTTTGTTCCAATTCAGGCGATCCAGTCTATACTTGTATGCTATGCGCATCACATAGTAACCTAGGCTAATAACCGGAATAAGAACTCACAATGTTTTCAAAAATAGATATCATGGTTAGTAGAGGCCGATCTTTGATCGGGCGAGCGGGGGTACTCACGAAGTGACCTTCCCCAATCGTACCCAAGTTCCCGAGCCAAGGCAACTTTGGTGATGACGGACACGTGGCCTTTTGGCACCGAGTCAGGGTTTCCTAACTTTCCCAAAATAAAATATTTAGGTGACGACTCTGTATCTGGCAAAGCAGTCCATGTTTGGCACTTCTTTCAAAAATCTGTTTTCTCAAAATGATTTCCCGGATTTGGACTCTTTGGTTCAGACTTAGAATCGTGACTACAAATCGAGTCCGAGCTGTAGCGAGGCCCCCCCCCCCGGCGGGCTTGTTACAGTTAGTTTAACTAAACGATAAAATAAAATTCACATAAGCATGCCTCCTCAAGATAAGAAGATAATTAACATAACATACCCATACAACATTATGCCAAGATATGATAATAGGCCATTAGACATTTTCATGAATACAAGGGTATAAAACATCCAAACATAACAAATTTCCAGATTTACATCACATGAAGGTTAATATGGAAGGACTACTTAGGTTCATCCACCGGACTCAGTTTTCCTTATGGTTTGTAGAGAATTTGATCTAGTTCCTAGAACATCTTTCGGAAATGGGATTGCTTTTCCCGATTTTAAGTTATTTAGAAAATAGTCCAGCACTGTTCCAGAATCTGCCCAGATCTGTCGACTGTTACAAAAACTTGATTTTCTTGCAAACCACTCAATTTTTTTCGATGAAACCAATTTTAGTTGAAAGCTGACTCCTTAAGGAAGGTTTTGACATAAAATAGAGGTTCAGAATATTTTTGTACATTTTTCTGGAATTTTTGAAAGTTGACTGAAAAAAACAGGTTTTAAGGTGGAATGCCCAAAACAAGGAAATTTATAAAAAAGGGGGTTCCACCATGGGAAAGTTTCATTTCTTTTGTGAATAAAATATGCTAACTATCACATGTTTAACTCAGAAAATTTGTTTGAAAGAGTACCCTTGAAAAGTTGAGAGATTTGTACAAAAAGAAGATGGTTTGTACCAAAATGAGGAAAATACAAGAGAGATGGAAACAATACTCAAATCTTGGTATTTTTAACATAAGAACATGATAATAACAGATCTGAAACATCACTTAAAATCTTTAAAAGGACATGCATTAGAAAATAAAATGAAGAGAAGGTTGTGTTGGTGGCTTACCTTCTAGCTTTGCACAAGAAACTCTCTTCTTCTTTCCTCTCCTCCTCTAGACTTCTCTTCCTTGCTCTCCTCCCTCTCAAAATGTGTGTGTGAGTGAGTGTGTTGTGTGTATGTGTAATACCCCTGTTCTGTATTATGCTAAATTGGTCCTAAAATTGTTTATGGTTATGTGTTTAGCATGATTTTGTGTGCCATTATGTGATGATATGTGATTTTGAATTCGTATCTGTTCACCGTAGGATTATCTGTTTGAATAATCCGCTTCGGGAATTAAATTGAGGGCCTTATCGGCCACAGAACCCAAAATTGCTTACGCCACTGTGATTGGCATAATTTTTAGAGCCTATGGTGAAATTTAATTGAAAATTTATCCTGGTCAATTTAAACTGATTGAAATGATAAATTAAGTACCCCATTATTTTATATTATTATATTGACTTAGTGGGACTTGATATATTTGAGCACTACACCTTATTTCTCTCCCTTAGCTTATTTTGGCTGGTTCTTGAACTCATTTGAGAGGGAGAGCCGACTATAGGGAGGAAGAAAGAGGGATTGTGCAACTTTGGTCTTGAAACTTGGAGATTGGAAGTCTAATTCAAGATTTGATCATAGATTGTGAGAATCAAGCTCCTAGGTGAGTGATTCTTGGATTATAATTGAAATTTTGTGCATGTCCAAGTATTTTTGTGATCAAGAGCATGATTTTAAATTGGTTTTGATGGGGTATGATCATGCATCCATAAGATTACTTTTGAATTGCCATAAGTTGCAAAATCTAGCATGTATCATGTCAATTAAGCAAGAATTGAAGTTAGATCATGCATGCAAGCTTGGTTTTGTTGAGTTTTGGCACCATTTGCATCTTTGAAATGGAAATGAAGTCAAGATGGCCTTGCATGTTGAATAATTAAAGATATGAGCTTGAATGCATGAATTTGTTATATTGGTGATGGGTTGATCATGTTTTGGGACATGCATGTAGGTAAATCAAGAAATTGAACTTCATAATGCTATAATCTTGCAAGGGAACCATGTTAGTATGAGTATATTTGAGATTTGGGCCTTTGCATGCAAGAATGGTAGCTGGGAAATTGAAATGAAACTCAAGAACACGACCTGGAATTTCCAGAATTTTGGATTCCGCTCGAGCGGGGGAAGTGCCGCTCGAGCGGATAAATCGAGCTCCCAGCACTTTTTGCAGACATGGTTCCCGCTCGAGCGGGGGAATTTGACGCTCGAGCGGGGAGCTATGTAGACGGGCAGTACGCTCGAGCGGCCGAGTTCACGCTCGAGCTGGAATTGAAGGCAACCAGTACTTTTGCAGACCTAAGGGTCCGCTCGAGCGGTGAAGTCCATGCTCGAGCGGGGACCCTATTTTTTGAAATCCTGTTCTTGCATTTTGTGTTCTGTTTTCCGTTCTCTTTCACTTGCAAGCACTCTTAGGCATATGTCAAGCATTGTAAATGAGTTAATGAGATAATAATAAAGCCTAAAGAGGAATATGTGAATTAAAGAACGGATTGAATTGTTAATGACCCCTTTGTGTTCATGAAACGTGTAGGGTCAAGCTCCAGGGCAAATCCACAAGCCGATCACTGTGAGTAATATCAATATTCGAAAGCTTGTCAATGTCCAATTGTTATTTCCTTATAAACTTTATGAGTTGTTAATTGGGATTGTGGACAAAAGTCTGACAGGAATGAATGAATGGACCAAAGGTTGTTTTGATATAAATGAATGGACCAAAGGTCGTTTTGATATAAATGAATGGACCGAAGGTCGTTTTGATGTGAATGAATGGACCAAAGGTCGTCCTGATATAAATGAATGGACCAAAGGTCGTCCTGATGTAAATGAATGGACAAAAGGTCGTTTTGACACATGTGAGTGGGCCGAAGGCCGTTTCGACATGAATGAGTAGGCCGAAGGCCGGTTTGACATGAACGAGTGGGCCAAAGGCCGTTTTGACATGAACGAGTGGGCCAAAGGCCGTTTTGACATAAATGAATGGGCCGAAGGCCATTTTGATAGAAATGAATGGCCCGAAGGCCGTTTTGACATAAGTGAATGGGCCGAAGGCCGTTTTGCCATGAATGGAAACCCAAATGGGCCAAAGGCCAGAATGTTGGAACTACAGTCACTTGATTTGCATTTCGTATAGTCGTATATATTTGCTTATTAGAAGTATGAATTGGGCCCAAGGCCGTTTGGAGCATGTCGTTCTACATATTGTTATGTAACTGTCATACTTGATATTATTCACTGGGCTATCACTCACGCTCATTCATGTGTTTGTAGGTGAGCCAAGAGAAGCACAAACCCAGCCCCAGTGAAGTCTGGTAGGGACAACATGAGTTTTGGGAGAGTCAGCCTTGTGCCTCTCGCATGAGACCATCCTTGCCCTTTATTGTGTACTTATGTTTTGTCTTGTTGGCAAGGGCCTAGTGTATGTCTGTACATAGTCTGTTATAGGTTGACTCGTTTGGATGATCCTGTCTGTAATGTATTTTGTGAAACTGTATTTTTGATGTGGGTTATTAACGTATCTGAGTATGGTTTGTTTGATGTGCATATAAGCACGGTTCTATGGACAAAGTTTTAAATTTTTGCTTCCGTTTGGCCCCTTACTCTGACGAGTTACGTCTGTTTCGGTCTGAGGCCGTAGGTAATCACAGGATTACTGGCCGGTCATGTCCTTAACCCATAGGGGCGGGTTCGGGTCGTGACAGTATGTTTGTAAGCTAGGGAGGGTGTGGTATATATAGGCAAATTTGGGGTAAAAGGACATAAAAGCCCTTTAGTTGAAAATGGATGGGAAAGCTAAGATTTTGGTTGCTGTCAAATGGGATAGGAGTAACTAAGGTGCTAAATCATAGGTTTTGGCAGCAATTAGTTGATCTTTAGTTGAAAGGTAACTAGTTTTGAGATTTGCAACCTAGGTCTAGGTCACTAGGTTTGGATTTCCTAGAATATCATAATCATAGTCTTGGGGAAGTGTGATGGGTTGTTATTTTTAATTAATTTTGGTCCTAGGCACATCCCTCAAGGTGTATATATACCTATATATATATTGCAAGATTGATGGTATACCAAGGTACAAGGTACAAGTGCTAGTTTGGGGTAAATTTAGAATTTAAATAAAGAAGTGAGGGCTTGGAATTAAACTCATGTATTGGAACCTTACTTATGTAGAATTAAATTAAATTAGGTTAGGGAACCTAATCCGGCTAGTGTAATTCCTGTTCCGATAAAAATTAAAAATGCTATCAGGCAAGATTCGAAATAGTTTAAGAAACTGAGGGGCTTTAAGGAAATAATTCAAATGTAAGGGTTTTTTTATTATTATTATTATTTTTTTAAAGAAAATACATTTTTCCGGGGCTTCACATTAAATGTAATGAAATGAGGAGGATTAGAACCTTAATGAGGTATTTAATTATGATCTAGTTAGGTCTACGACTAATGTAAATATCTTCTAGTTAGAAGTACACACATATATATAGCAAATCTTTATATGTACCAAAGTCATTATTGCTCCAAGATTTCAAGAGATTTTAAAGTACAATGATTATAGTCTAGGGAGGGTATGATGGCTAACCATGTGATGGTGAATTGATGGACATGTTATATATATATATATATATATATATTTTGTACAAATCTTGTAAAATATATTATTAAAAAAGATTTTTGGGTAAAAGTGTATATAAATATATAATAGTACTTGTTTGGGGTCAATTTGTGATTTAATAAAAATGTGCAGGCTTGGGTTCAATTAAAGTATCTATTTCAAGTGTAAAGCAATTTAGTTTGTATTATCTTGCTTTGAATTTAAAGGTAAATAACCGAACGATGACTGTAAAAATTGAAAGTTAAGGTTTAGAGCGATTAATCTAAAATTTGAGAGTTAAGTAGTTAATATTAGAGTGTTAGAAGTGATTTCTAAGCTTCCAGGATCGATTAGGGTTTGTATGGATTCGCCCGTGATGCGTTTTCAGTCCTAGGGCTTAATTTGCGATTAATCGACGAACTAAGGGCTTTATTATAATAATTCAAAATTTAGGGACCTAATAAGGTTTACAAAAAAAGTCAGGGGCCTCACAGGAGTACTCAGTGAGTGTTTATGCTTTAGCATCCTTGCATGCGTGTGAGTGATTGCCATGATAGCATGCTTACTATGAGGCTAACTGCTTATGTGATATAACTACCTGAATGCCTGTGGGTGAAGGTTGGATTACTTGAATTGGAACAATCCATCAAATGCGAGTTTTATGCCCATTTGAAGTCGTAAAATCATGTTTTTCTAAGCCCACCTGAGGGTGGCAAATCCACGTCTTAGCCTACTTGCGAATAGCATCATCAAACCATTTTCAAACAAGCATGAAATGTTTTGTTTCAATTTAGGCGATCTAGTCTATACTTGTATGCTGTGTGCATCACATAGTAAATTCTAGGCTAAAAAAATGGGAATAAGAACACATGTGTTTTCAAAAACAAGATATCATACTTAGTACAAACCGATCTTTGATTGGGCGAGTGGGGGTGCTCATTGCATGACCTTCCCCAATCGTACCCAAGTTCCCGAGCCTAGGCAACTTTGGTGATGACGGAATAAAATATTTAGGTGGCGACTCTATGTCTGGCAAAGCAGTCCATGTTTGGCACTTCTTTCTAAAAATCAGTTTTCCAAAACGATTTGTCGGATTTGGGCTCTTTGGTGATTTATCAATCTTGCATTGCACTTTGCAAGATTAGATTCAGAACTATGACATTTGAGTCTGCTACTGTAGTAAGTCCAAATGAACAAAATGGGATCTCTCCTAGGACGTTCGGGCCCGTCTACAATCATTCATTCGTCTTGCATGCACCGGGCTCGGCGCATCATTCAAACTGCATTGTATTTCAATACACTTTCTTGAATACGTGTTCCAAAGCATGTTATCAAGTGTTGCATTCATATGCCATCTTAGATTGCCGAGCCTATTAGTTGCATTATTGCATGTGTTGCATTAGGCATCTTAACATAAACTAGGATCATGCATGATTTCTAACTAGTTTTCTATTTTGGCCCAGAGTACACTGTAAGTGTTTACGTTTTAGCATACTTGCATGAGTGTGAGTGTTGCCATGTTTAGCATGCTTGGCATGAGGCTATTTGCTTAAATGATATAATTGCATGAATGCCTGCCGATGAAGGCTTCATTACTTGAATTGGAACAATTCATCAAAATGTGAGTTTTAAGCCCACTTGAAGTGGCAAATCATCATGATTTAAGCCCACCTTGTTTGGTGGCAAATCCGCGTTTTAGCCTACTTGCGAATGGCACTTCCAAACCATTTTCAAAAAAATGAACATGAGATGTTTTGTTCCAAATTGAGTGATTTAGTCTATACTTGTATGCTGTGCGCATCACATAGTAAGGTTAGCTAATAAACCGGAATAAGAACACATGTGTTTTCAAAACAACATATCATGATTAACAGAGGCTGATCCTTTGATCGGGGGAGCGGGGGTGCTCATTTCATGACCTTCCCCCTTCGTACCCAAGTTCCTGAGCCGAGGCAACTTTGGTGATGACGGACACGTGGCCTTAAGCACGAGTCAGGGTTTCCTAAATTTCCCAAAATAAAATATTTAGGTGGCGACTCTGTAATCAGGCAAAGCAGTCCATGTTTGGCATTTCTTGATCAAAATCAATTTTCCAAAACGATTTTCCAGATTTGGAGTCTTTGGTGATTTATTAGTCTTACAATTCACTTTGGTTTAGAAGCTCAATCTCTTCGTGTTGAAGTTCATTACATATTTGATGAGTTAGTACCATATTAAGATTATTTCTATAAAGGCTTGTAGGTGCACCGACAATAAAAATCTATCAGAGTAAATTCAACAAAGATCTACGACAATAAATTCAATGAGAGCTATGTAGCATAGATAAAGGACACAAATAACTTACAAAACATGATAGCAACTTGACATGGCAAGTAGGATACAGAAACAATGATAACACGATAATATATTAATACATTCGCATAGTTTTATCCATATTATATAAGGAACATGCAAACTAATTTATTATCTAAATATTTCTTTAGGGTTTAGGATTTAGGATTTAGCGCTTAGGGTTTAAGGGTTGGGGGTTAGGGTTTAGGGATTAGGGATTAGGGTTTAGGGTTTTTAGGGGTTTAGGATTTAGGGTTTTAGGGGTTTAGGGTTTAGGGTTTTTAGAGTTTTTGGTTTAAGGGGTTTTTAGGGTTTAGGGCTTATGGTTTATGGTGTTAGGGTTTACGGCTTAGGGTTTTGGGCGGGGGGTTTAGGGTTTAGGGTATTTTGGGTTTAGGGTTTGGGGTTTGGGGTTTGAGGTTTAGGGTTTGGGGTTTGGGGTTTCGAGTTTGGGATTTAGGGTTTAAGGTATAGGGTTTAGGGTTTTTTAGGGTTTATCGTTTAGGATTTAGGGTTTAGCGTTTAGGGTTTAGGTTTTTTTTAAGGTTTTTTAGGGTTTAGGGTTAGGGATTTTTTAGGGTTTAGGGTTTGAGCTTTGGACTTTGGGGTTTAGGGTTTGGGATTTGGGGTTTGGGGTTTAGGGTTTAGGGTTTGGGATTTAGGGTTTGGGGTTTAGGGTTTAGGATTTAGGGTTTAAGTTTTTAAAGTTTAGGGATTTAGGGTTTAGGGTTTAGGGTTTTAGGTTTAGGGATTTAGTGTTTTAGGGTTTAGGGTTTAGGATTTGGGGTTTAGGATTTAGGGTTTTAGTGTTTAGGATTTAGGGTTTTATGTTTAGAGTTTTTTAGGATTTGGGGTTTAGGGTTTAGAGTTTAGTGTTTAGGATTTTTTAGGATTTAGGGTTTAGGGTTTTTTAGGGTTTAGGGTTTATGGTTTAAGATTTAGGGCTTAGGGTTTAGGGTTTAGGGTTTAGGATTTGGGGTTGCTGTTGCTAAAGCCCATCTATCAATTTTGCTTGGCGGTCTGCGATCCCAGCTTGGCAGGCTGTGACCTCAACTTTGCGGGCAGCATCTATTTGCATAATCTTAATAGTCTGCTGGAGCTGACGAAGCATGTCTTCCATGCTGACTGCAGGATGCTGAGCTATCAGAACTGGTGAATACTCTCTTTCTGGAGTGTCTCAATTTAGAGAGCTTCGGGGTATTGTGTCTATTTGTGCATTGGAGTACGTGTTGGTAGAGAGTAAGAGAACAAATTCAGTTGGAATTGATGTTGCAACATGTGGGTGCGTTCTTAGGCGCACACATGGTTTACCTTGTGTTCACGAGATTGCAGATTACATGAGACAAGGCCATCCTATTCCACGTAATAGCATACATGTACATTGGACGTGACTTACTATATGTGTGCATAATCCGAAGGAATAGAAGTTGGAATTGACTTGTATCCCAGAACTTGAGTTGATTTTGAAGCGGTTCAAAGAGTCTGATATTGCCACACAATTGGATATGTTGAAGAAGTTTAGGGAAATTGCAAATCTAGCGAGCACTTTTCTTATTGAGCCTGATGTGAAACCTAATCCACGTCGAGGACATAAGAAAATTGATATATCTTGTCGTCGTGACCCGTGTGCATTTGAGTTGGTTGACGATGGGCATGATAGCAAGAGCACATTAGCTTTCAGTTAGTCAAAGAAAAAGAGAGCTTTAAAAGTGCATAAGAAAAAGCGGAATGTGAAGACAAAGACATATCGTACAAGAACAAGTTTACCGAGTGCATATGTTGGTGACTTCCCACCTATGTTAATACCATTCATAAAGTTGATGAAGGGTGTAGATGGTGATGAGAATTGTGGATTTAGAGCTATTGCAGGTTTACTTGGTCTTGGAGAGAATGATTGGGTGCAAGTTGGGCGTGATCTGCTAGTTGAATTGAATAATCACAGAGATGAATACATTGTACTATATGAGGCGCATAAGAGGGTTGAGGAGCTGACACACATCCTTTCATATTTTGAAAATAGACTAGGCTTTGATCGTTGGATGACTATGCCTGACACGGGGCATCTTATTGCATCATTTTATAATGTAGTCTTGTACCACTTGTCATTGCAACAGTGTCTCACTTTCTTAATTTTGAGATCACCGCCAGTAACCCTAGTTGATCGTCGTGAGATTGCCATCGGATTTGTCAATGGAAATCATTTTGTGCATGTTTAAGTTATGAAAATAACCAAACATTGTTGTCTAATATTTGTGTAATTGCAAATTTTATGTATTTGGTAAAGATATGTAATTTTTTGAATGTACGTGTAGGTATTTTTGGAAGCCGGTCATCCAGTTCCTCCCATTGCCGTGCTTTGGTGAGTTCACTATCACCCTTGTGTATAAGAATAGGAGAATGCATATGTTAGCCGCATTCAAAAATTCAAAGACAACATAGGACTAATGTAGCTACTCAAGAGACATTTGATGTAGTTGACATAGATTGATGTATTACAGAGTAGTAATGATAGTTTTAAGACATTAGTTTTTATGATTTACTAGCATGGAGTAACGAGGTCGATATCATTTTGCCATTGGATTTTGTAATGGTCAATTTTATTTTTTTTAAAAAAAAAGAATATTATATGCATTGTAGTTCTCTAATTTATGGAATGGATGCCATATTATTTTTACATTGTTTGAACACAAAATGTAATGAAAATAATATTAACCAAGTGCAATTGCTGTTAAAAAGTAATAAGATTAAACAAGTATGTAAAAAAAATATATAAATTAAATAGTAGTTCAATCCATTCACACCATCACAAACTACATGTGTATTGTACATAATCTAAAAAATACATAATCCAAAGATAATAATAATATTTGTCTCCTTATACATCCACCAACACCAACAGAAACTACTTGTGCTAACATTATGAACTACTATTAACTACGTGACCGGCGTGCTCCAAAACGATGTGCAGTGGAAGAGCTAGGTGCAGACCCACCCTGAGTGGATGTGCTGGGTGTAGCTTCACTAATGTGTTGATCTTGAATAAGTTGTTTGATTTCATCAATTGCGTAGTAAAGCCTATCAAGATGTTGAACACTGTCCTCATAGCCAGCCTCAACGAAAGGATGAGTAATTTGATATATTTGTGACATACACTGCATTATGAGAACAAATATAACATTATGTACAAACTTGTAACAATTTACATAAATAATTTGCAATGTAAATGAAAAAAAGGATACCTGTGTGTCTTGGCTAGAATACTGATAATGATGGATATTCGAGTCCACTTGAGAACGACACGCTGGGTTTTGTACATACATATGGGTAATGGTTTGGTACTAATACATGTAACTAGGAACACAATCCCAGGGTTGTCGTACCGGTGTACTCCTCATTCGATCAGATAACACATGGTTATCCCATGCCTCCCAAATGATGTCCAAGTATGCATACATAACATTGTAGCATAGAGCTGTGGCTTCTCGAGAAGCACGCATAGGGCCAAGTGGTGGATTAGGGATTGTTTGCACTCTGCCAAACTGTCTCAAAACTCTATCAAGGTGATATGGTTCAACTACTTCCATACACTTTAGGCAACCGTGGTAGAACGTAATTGGGTGACATGGATGGACATCTTTGCAACTCTGGTACGGATCCCAAATAACCTACAAACAATAACAACTGTAAGATATGACAACTGTAAATTTTATATGCTATGGAGTTTCAAATTTTGAAGGACTTTTCAACTTATATCATGTACACCCAACCTATCAAGCTCCTCTCAAAAAGCCTGCAACTGTGTTTCTTCACCAGACTCTCTTTGAGAAGTCCAATGGTAAACATGTGGCATGTCTCAAGTGTAATTCATATTCAAGTGTTGTCGGAATCCATGAAAGTGCTCATAAATCCATCCCTCAAAGAGTGTCATGTAACCGGCTATTTGTTTCACGCTGAACTTGCTAGCGTACCCCATCTGTCTATGTAAGTATGCCAATGCAGTAGCACCCCAAGCATATGAAGATACAGTTGTCAAATCGGACAACAAACTCAAATAAACAACGGGGACCTTAGTACAAGTTTTGTCACTGAAAAGTGTACAACCCAACAAAAACAGCAAGTATGCTCTACCTACACATGCAATTCTTTCCATTGAATCATTGTTTGTGACATTATGAAAGTGTGCCCTTAACCATTCAAGCCTCACTGAATTGCCTTCAGCACTACACATCTCATGTTTGACGTCTTGCTCATCAATTTCCACGGTATTAACTACTAATGCAATGGCTCGCCTTTCTGACAACTTACACACACTAATAGATTTTCCTACAATAGGAAGCCCTAGGATAGTGGCGACATTGTCCAATGTGATAGTCATCTCTCCAACAGTCAAATGGAAGGTGTTTGTCTCTGGTTGCCATCTCTCAACAAAATTGGACACTACAATTTTGTTGACAAAGCGGTATGTGCAACGAGCTAATTATGCAAGTCCTGACATCTCCACAATGTTTACAAATGTAGTGTTGTTTCCTTGTTCCCACCATGGCCACGAACGAATCTTAGATGAGTGACTATGACACTTCAAGGGCCCCCTTTCATCAGCACCATTCCAAATAGCTGTGGCAACATGACTTTTGAAACTTTTAAGGATTGATGGATTAGTTGGCCCTCCCAGAAATGGCTGAGTAAGGATATCTTCATCAACAATGTCAGCATCATCACCAGTAGGGTCATCATCCATAGCAATATCATCCATAACTGGTGCACCATGTATAGGATCATCATCCATGGTAATGTGCGTGTCATCATGACGTCTACGTCCTCGTCTATGTCCACATCCACGTCTCTCTAATTCATGGAGTCTTCTGTTCAAAGCTGTTACTGACCGACGTTCACTAGGACCAACATCCATTTGCACAAGAAAAGTTGTTCTCAGTAACCCAATATAATGAAATAGAATAAACACTCCCAGAAAAGGATCACATCAATGCGAGTAATAAGTAGCCTAACCATGCCACCTTAATGAAATCTAATACGCAGTTATAGACCATTAAATTCACAATTTCGATGATGTGAAAATAACAAAATAAGTTAAATACATAACCATACTACTTATGAAAGATTTAGACTAGGATTTGTTGAAAAATCACAATATAAACATGGATATAGAAAAACTATTTGTATTCTATACAGACCATTCACCAATTAGTTTGGTTGATGTTCACAACATGCGAAAAACAGATTAACTTCATTTCGGCCAATTTACCAAGGCAACAAAGTCATTAATCAATACCAACATCATTTTTAAACAATCAAAGGACTGCCCATCACTTGTCTTTGTACATGCCATTGATTGTAAACCTGTTGTAGCTGTAAGTATATAACCAAAGACCAAATTTGTCACCAATTTGAATGCTTTGAAATGACAAACCCCAAAGGCAAAATAACTCAAGCTTTAATATTCTATATAATGCAATTGTTTTGTTCATCTATTTAGCTAACAAAATTTATGAAGACCCAACTACTAAGCTAACAATATCATGTGGAAATACCAAAACTGCACAGATTTTTGTTTCTATTGTTATGCATTCAATTTTGAAAAAATAAATAAATACATAAACATACCCATAAAAGAAAATTGTTGGAAAAGAACCTAAAGTAAAACCAATGTTGGTGGCCTATGTAAAAAAAAAAGAAAAGAACCATTTGGAACTTCAGGACCGATAATACACAAATATTTCAGAAATTAAGTACCGAAATTATTGCATTTATTTGGAACAAAAGAACCGAAAATATAGAATATATTCGGAAATCAAAGTGCAAAATTATGTATTTTGTTCAGACCTAATTGAACGAAATTATACATATTATTCGGTGACTAAGTGCCGAATTAAACACACAGATTCGGAAACCCAGTGCAGAGATCTACACAGCAAACCCAGCAATGGAAAAATCATGCTTTTACGCCAATGGAGTGAAGAGATATCTGAAAATTGTCAATGTAATAACAAAATGATAAATGTAATAATAAAATGGAAAGATTTCTTACCTTAAACAAGGTTTTCAATAGTGTTTAGTAGAGATTCAATGGAGCTCTTCAAATCTTCAATGGAGGTGAGAAAAGTGCAAAGTTTTTTCTTTTGTTTCCTAGTTGAATGAAGCCTTCTTTTTCGTATTTGAACCAAGTCACTTTGGTCTTCACCAAAGTGGGTGGAAGTAGAAACGTGAATTGGGATCAATTAAAGTGTGTGTATTTGAGGGTAAAGTGTGTGTACATGTTATGAGTGAAGGATTTAATTGTAATTTTAAGGATGTGGATTGAGAAAATTAGTTAATAATTAAATTCATAGGGATGTGTATTGAGAAAAGATTTGCCCTAAGTTTATCAGGTGGGTGGAAATAGAATTTCTCAAATTTTGGAGTTCTCACAAAACTCCTCATGAAAGTTTGCTTTTGCTTATATAATATATAGCAAGATAGATAGATGTGCCTGCAGTACATACAATTTCTACGGGCATACAGACAATATTACTTTCGCTTATATAATTATATGGAAATTGTATGTATGCCCATAATGTCCTAGTGTATTACAGGCATACATACATTGTATGGAAATATGTGTAAAATATATTGAATAAAAAGGAGAAAATAAAAAAAAAACAAATAGAGAGAAAAATAAAAATGGGAAAAAATAAAAAAATAAAAAGAAAAGAAAGAGAAATGTGGGATCATGGGATCACAGAAGGATGAGTGAGAAAAGAAAAAAGGAAGAGAGAGAGAAGCGGGAAAATAGAAAATGTATATGTAAGATATTTTTTGGAGAAATATATCTGAGCCATTTTTTTATAACTTGAACAGATCTGAGCCATCTAAATGTCCTAATAGGACAAAAATATGTTGAAGCTTAAAAATCGTCCTGCTTTATTAAAGTATGTTGAAGATTAATATAAGGTCCAAATTTATGAAGTCTATCAGGTATTCAATATATTTAAAAATAATAATTAATTGTTCAAATTCATTTAATTTGTGGAATATAAAATTCATTAATTTAATCTCCACTACACATAGTAAAATCTGGCTCTTAATTCTGGGATCGCAGACTTTTCCATATAATATGAACAAAAATAAGTGAACAAAAAGGAGAAAAAAAATAGAGAGAAAAATAAATATGGGAGAAAATAAAAAAGTAAAAAGAAAAGAGAGAGGAGTGTGGGATCATGGAAGGATGGGTGAGAAAAGGAAAAAGTAAGAGAGAGAAGCGGGAAAATAGAAAATGTCTAGGTGGGATATTTTTTGAAAAATATATCTTAGCGGTTGTTTTATAATTTAGATCTGAACCATCCAAATGTCCTAGTAGGACAAAGGTGTGTAGGACAAATTCAAAAACCATCCTACTTTATTATATATATATATATATATATAAACAAATAAAACAAAAAGAAATCGGGATAGGGAAAAAAATCAGTTAAACAAAAAAACATTAGGAGAATCCATTGGAAAAAATAAAGAATTTAAGATAAGAAATTAATTCACCCGTAATAAATAAATAAATAACATATATTTAAGGTTTAGGATTTGGGATTTAGGAGTTTAGGGTTTAGAGTGTTGGATTTTAGGATTTAGGGTTTACGGTTTGGGATTTGGGGTATGGGGTTTAGGGTTTAGGGTTTGGTGTTTCGAGTTTAGGGTTTAAGATTATTTAGGGTTATTTAGGATTTGAGGTTTAGGGTTTAAGGTTTAGGATTTAGGTTTAGGTTTAGGGTTTAGGATCTAGGGCTTAGGGTCTAGGGTCTAGGGTTTAAGGTCTAGGGTTTAGAGTCTAGTGTTTTAGGGTTTAGGGTTTAGGTTTAGGGTCTGGGGTCTAGGGTCTGGGTTTACGGTCTAGGGTCTAGGGTCTAGGGTTTTAGGGTCTTGGGCTTAGGGTATAAGGTTTAGGATTTAGGGTTTAGGATTTAGGGGGTAAGGTTTTAGGGTTTAGGGTTTTTTTTTAAGGATTTAGGGTTTTTTAGAGTTTAGGGTTAGGGTTTTAGGTTTTAACGTTTAAGGTTTAGGGTTTGGTGTTTAGGGTTTAGGGTTTGGGGTTTGGGGTTTATGGTATAGGGTTTAGGTTTTGGGTTTGGGGTTTAGGGTTTAGGATTTATGGTTAGGGGTTAGGGGTTAGGGTTTAGGATTTATGGTTAGGGGTTAGGGTTTGGGATTTAGGGTTTAGAGTTTAGGGGTTAGAGTTCAGGGTTTAGAGTTTAGGGTTCATCGGTTTGGGGTTTGGGGTTTAGGGTTTAGGGTTTAGGACTTATGGTTAGGGGTTAGGGGTTAGGGCTTAGGGTTTACAGTTTAGGATTTGGAATGTAGGGTTTGGAGTTTAGGGGTTAGGGTTTAGGATTTAGAGTTCAGGGTTTAGGGTTCACGATTTGGGGTTTAGGGTTCAATGTTTAGGGTTTATGGTTCAGGTTTTAATGTTTAGGGTTTAGGGTTCTGGGTTCAGGGTTCGGGGTTTTGGTTTTAGGGTTTATGGTTCTGGGTTTAGCGTTTAAGGTTTAGGGTTCAGGGTTTAGCGTTCAAGGTTTAGGGTTTAGGGTTTAAGGTTTTAGGGTTTAGGGTTCAAGGTTCAGGATTCAGGGTTCAGGGTTTAGGGTTCAGGGTTCAGGGTTCAAGGTTGATGGTTTAAGGTTCAAGGTTTAGGGTTATGGGTTCAGGGCTCTGGGTTAAGGATTTAGGAATTTGGGTTTAGGGTTTAGGGTTTGTGACTCCTCGAGCATTGGTGATGTTTCCTCCTACCAGATGGAAGAGGGCTTAATAAGCTACTATAAGGGGGGACACCTTCCTTAAGACTGGCTAGCATGGCCAAGTCATTGCTTTGGCTTGTGGCATTGAAACTCTATAGCCAAGCATGGGATGTGTCGAGTGGCAACCCACGGTGGTGGCAGTGGCATGGCGGTCTTGGCCGGCAGTGCTGCATAGCTTGTATGTGGCATTAGCCGCGGCCTGGTCGGTATGCCAGCTTGGCGTGCATGCATCCAGGTCCATGCCCTTGACATTACAGCATGGCATGCTTGCGGCCTGGCCAACTTGGCAGCAAGGCGTGCCCACAGCCTAAGCGATATGGCATGCGCGCGTTGTAGGCAGCATTCCAGCCTGACCTGGTCGCGGTCTAATCAGCATGGCATGTCCACGGCCTAGCCAACCTGGCTGCTAGCCTGCGCGTGGCCTTGGCAACATGGCTTGCTCATGGCCTAGGCAGCATGGCAGCCTAGCCTACGCGCAGCCTTGGTAGCCTGTCAAGCCCGCGGCCTTGATAGCATGCCAGCTAGGCCTACGTGCGTCCTGGGCAGCATAGAATGCCCACGGCCTAGCTAGCATGGCTGCCTGGCAACATGTCGAGCCCGTAGCCTTGGCAACATGGCAGCCTAGCTTATAAGCGGTATAGGTAACGTGGCATGCCTACAGCTTTGCCAGCATGGCTACCTAGCTTGCGCGCGACCTTGGCCAGCATGCTGCAGCCTTAGCCAACAGCATAGGCCGCAGCCTTAGCCGGTATACAACAGCAAAGGCCGCAGCCTTGGCCATCATACTGCAGCAGAGGCCGCAACCATGGCTTGTATGCCTTAGCCTTGGCCCACATGCTGTAGCACAGGCCACAGCCTTGCCCAACATGTTGCAGCCTTGGCCAGTATGCTACAACATAGGCTACCTTGGCTAGCAACATAGGCCAGTGCCTTGGCCAGCAAGTCGTAGCACATGCCACAGCCCTAGCTAGCATGCCACAGCCTCGACTAACATGCTACAGCACAGGTTGCAGTCTTGGCTGACATGACGCAGCCTTGGCTAGTATGTAGTAACACAGGCTACAGCCTTAGCCAGCAGCATAAGCAGCAACACAGGTCGCAGTCTTGGCCAGCATGCTACAGCATAGGCCGCAGCCTTGGCCAGCATGCTGCAGCTATAGCCAATAGAGCAGATTGCAGCCTTGGCCCACATATTGCAGCATAGGCCGCAGCCTTGCCCAACAAACCATAGCCTTGGCTAGCATGTTGCGGCACAGGTTTCCTTGGCCAGTAGCACAGGCCGTTGCCTTGGCCAGCAGGCCACAACACAGGCTGCAACTTTGGCCAACATGCCACAGCCTTGGCTAGCATGCTGCAGCATAGGCCGCAACCTTGGCCAACATCACAAGCCACAACGTTTGCCAGCATGCTGCAGCACAAGTTGTAGCCTTGGCTAGCATGGTACAGCACAGGCTGCCGCCTTAGCCAGCATACCGCAGCCTTGGCCAGAATACCAGAACCTTGGCTAGCATGCTGTAGAACAAGCCACAGCCTTGGCCATCAGCAAATGCCACAGCCTTGGCTAGCATGCTGCATCACAGGCCACAGCCTTGGCCAGCATGCTGTAGCACAAGCCACTGCCTTGGCCGGTAGCACAGACCGCAACCTTGGCCAGCATGCTGCAGAACATGCCGCAACCTTGGCCAATAGCACAGGTCGTAACCTTGGCTAGCATGCTGTAGCACAGGCTGTAGCCTTGGCCAGTAAGCTGCAGCACAGGTCGCAGCCTTAGCCAGTATGCAGCAGCACAGCTCACAGCGTTGGCCAGTATGCCCCAGCCTTGGCCAGCATAGTGCAGCACAGGCCGGAGCCTTAGCCAGCATGCTATAGTAGAGGATGTAGCCTTGGCCAGCATGCCATAGCCTTGGCCAGTAAGCTACAGCACATGCCACAGTCTTAGTTGGTAGCGCAGGCTGTAGCCTTGCCCAGCATGCCACAACCTTGGCCAAAATGCTGCAGTACAGGCCACAACAACCTTGGCCAGCAGCACAGGCCGTAGCCTTGGCCAGTATGCCGCAGCCTTGGTTAGTATGCTACAACACAGGCCACAGCCTTGGTCAGCAGCACAGGCCGCCGCCTTGCCTAATAGCATAGGCTGCAGCCTTGGCCAACATACTGCAACACAAGCCGCAGCCTTGCCCAGCAGCACAAACCGCAGCCTTGGCCAGCATGCTGCAGCCCAGGCCGCTTGTCATCGAGCCGCATGGCACCATCATCTTATCCAAATGGAAATTGTTTCATGTCGCGTTGCACCAGTTGTTTTGATCACTTATTGTGTATTTTATCACTTTTGTGCGACAATGTGCCGTATTTCTTACATTTTTACTTTTTGTTTTGAACATGATTCTTTTATATTCTTACCTAAACCTTGCCATATAATTAATAGTGCAGAAGTATTAATTTTAAATGTCATTTCAATTTTTTTTGGCTATTTTTCTTGAATTTTTTTATTTTTTATATATTTATTTATTTAGAAAAATTAAAATAAAATTAATAATTAAAAAAATAATTTAAAAATTATTATAATTAATAGTGCCTTATCCTTTAATTATTGGAATCATATCTACAATTTTTTCACTAACTTTACAATTTTTTATTATTTTTAAATATTAAAATAGAAATAAAATAAAATAAAATAAAATATTCTTATGGCCAAATATTTTTTTTAAATTTTTTTATGGAGTTTTTTTATTTTTATATTTTCTTCAAGTTATGATTGAAAATTCATTGAAAAAAAACTCTACTTTTCAAAAAAAAAAAACCTATTATGACTCCTCGAACATAGATGATGTTTCCTCCTAACAGATGGAAAAAGGTTTAACAAGCTACTATAACGGGGGGATACCTCCCTCAAGGCTAGCCAGCAAGGCTAGGCCACAGGCCACGCGCAGGCTACGGCATATGCTTGGCATATGCCGTTGCTTGGCATATGCCGTTGCTTGGCTTATGGCAAGCATGAGATGTGTCGAGTGGGGGCCCGTTGTGGTGGCGGTGGCACGCCTACCTTTGCCGGCGGCGTGGCATTGCCTGCGCACGGCCTAGGCCGTGGCCTGGCTGGGATGCTGGCTTGGCATGCATGCATCTAAGCCGTGACCTAGCAGCTTGTTATGTGAGCGGTGTGGTAGCACGCGGTCTGGACAGCTTGGCACGTCTACGGCTTGGGCAGCGTGGTAGCTTAGCCTGCACGTGGCTTGGGCAGCATGGCGCGCTCGCGACTTGGGCGGTGTGGCAACCTGGCCTGCACGTGACACAGGTAGCATGGCACGTCTGTGGCCTGGGCAGCGTTGCAGCTTGGCCTGTGCGCGGCTTAGACAGCTTTGCATGCCTGCGGCCTGGGGGGCATGGTAGCCTGGACTACGCAAGGCTTGTGTAGCATGGCTTGTGTGCCTTTCGAGTGATGATCTTTTACTGCGACGCGCGAGTTCTGCGTACGATTGTGCATGCCTTCGCACGCAACACACGTCAAATGATAACAATCATTTTGAAGTCGACCAATATCTATGGTTTGGCAACAACGCAAGCCGTGGCCCTGCTGCCCACCCGGGCCACAGCCAAGGCAACAGTGTAGGCCATTGCATAGGTCGCAGTGTAGGCCATAGCTAAGGTAGCAGCCTAAGTCGCAGCCCATGCAGCAGCATTTGTCGCAGCACAGGCCGCAGTAAGGCAACAACGTAAGCCACAGCAAGGCAGCAGCCTCATTCGCAACCAAGGCCGCAACGTATACCACAACCAAGGTAGCAGGCCAGGCAGCTGTGCAACCCGCTGGCCAGGCTGCAACCCGCTGGCTAGGCTGCAACCAGGCAGCAGCGTAGGTCGCAGCCAAGGCAAGCAGTCCGGGCAGCAACACATGTCGCAGCATAGGCTGTAGTCTGGCAGCAGCGCAAGCCGTAGCTAAGGCAACAGTCAAGGCAATAGCCAATGCAGCATAGCCAAGGTAGCGACACAGACAGCAGCGCAAGCTACATCCAAGGCAGCATAGCTAGGGCTGCAACGATGGTAGTAGCGCATGCCACAGCCCAGGTCGCCGCCCAGGCTGCAGCCAAGGCAGCAACACTGATCGCAGCCCAGGTTGCCGCCATGGCCGCGGCGCAGGCCGTATCCCCGGCCGCCTCACATCGAGTCGCAAAAACTTTTCGAGGTATGCCTCTCTTATCCAAATACAAATTATTTCATGTCATATTGCACTGGTTGTTTTGTATCACTTATTGTGCCTTTTAGCGCTTTGTCCAACAATGTGCTGTACTTCGTACATTTTTAACACTTGTTTTGAACATGATTGTTTTATATTCTTACCTAAACCATGCCATATATAATTAATAATGCACTAGTATTATTTTTGAATGTCATTTCCTATTTTTTTGCTATTTTTCTTAAATTGTTTCAATATTTATTTATTTTCAAAAATTAAAATAAAATAAATAAAAATTAAAAGAAAAATGTTAAAATTACTATAATTACAAGTGCCTTATCCTTTAATTATTGAATTCATTTCTACAATTTTTTCACTATTTTTACTATTTTTCATTATTTTTTAAATATTAAAATAGAAATAAATTAAAATAAAATATTTCGGTGGCCAAATTAATTTTTTTTTATGGTGTCTTTATTTATTTTCTTTAAGTTATGATTGAAAATTCGTGATGAAAAATGTTACTTTAAAAAAAAAAAACCCCATTATGACACCTCGAGCATAGGTGCTATTTCCTCCTGCTAGATGGAAAAAGGCTTAACAAGCTACTATAAGGGGGGGGGGGCACCTTTCTTAAGGCTGGTATGGCCAGGCCATAGGCCACGCCTATGCCAAGGCGCGTGCTTGGCTTATGCTATTGCTTGGCTTGTGGCATTGAAATTCCATAGCCAAGCATAGGATGCGTCAAGTGGCGGCCTGCGGTGGTGGCGGTGGCACGATGGCCTTGGCCAGCAGCACTGCATGGCTTGTGCACTGCATTGGCCGTGGCCTGGTCGGTATGCCAGCTTGGTGTGCACGCATTCAAGTTCGTGCCCTTGACATTGTAGCATGGCATGCTCGCGGCTTAGTCGACTTGGCAGCAAGGCGTGCCCGCGACCTAGGTAGCATGGCATGCCACGGCCTAGGCAGCATGCCAGCCTAGTTTGCACGCGGCCTAGATGGCATGGCATGGCATGCCCGTGACCTAGCCAACCTGGCTGCCTGGCCTGCATGCCACCTTGGCAACATGGCGTGCCTGCGGCCTAGGCAGCATGACAGCTTGGCCTACGCACGGCCTTGGTAGCATGTCAAGCCCGCGACCTTGGCAGCATGCCAGCCTAGCCTATGTGCATCTTTGGCAGCTTGGCCTGGGGGCGGCTTGGGCAACATGGAACATATCAAGCTTACAGCCTTGGCTGCATAGCAACGTGGCATGCTCATGGCCTAGCTAGCATGGCTGCTTGGCCTGTGCGTGGCTTTAGTAGCTTGGTATGCCTATGGCCTAGGCAGCTTGGCCTGCACGCAGCCATGGCAGCATGTCAAGCCTTTGGCCTAGGCAACATGGTATGCTTGCGGCCTAGGCAACTTGTTTGTCTGGCATGTGTGCAGCCTTGGCAGCATGGCATGCGCCCGTCCAGGACGGAGTGGAAGCATCGCATGTGCGCGGCCTTAGCAGTATGATAGCCTGGCCTGCGCGCAGCCTTGGCTTTATGTCATACTCATGGCCTTGGAAGCCTAGCTTGCTTGTGGCCTTGTCAGTATGCCGGTCTAGCCTGCAGGCTGCCTTGGTATGTCCCTCGGGTAATTGCCATTAGGTTGGTTTTGACTTTTGTCTACAAGTTACTTGTCCTTCCCTTACGGAAGTTGCCTTGTGAAAAACATGTCCCTTGGGTAATTGCCATTAGGTTGGCTTTGACTTACATACAAGTTGCCAGTGCTTTCCTAATGGAAGCCGTTTGTTGCCTTTGTTATTTGTCTTCGCGCTAACCAGTGCTTGCTCGGCTTCTCTAAATGTTTTTGCACGTTCGTCGGGCTTCTTAGTCCTTCATGGTGTGATTTGTTTTGGGGGTTGGTGCATAGTGTACGTCGTAGCGCATGAGTTGTGATTG